>NC_080746.1:59282856-64082856 GCF_020826845.1 Diceros bicornis minor | reverse complement strand
TTTCGCTACAGCAAAAATTACTACAGGAGTTTTCTCTCTGAAAAATACATTGCATATTTTAAGTAATATTTTATTCAATTTTCTCTTGCATTTTTATCATTATAATGTCATGATAAAAGTCATGATAAGTTAACGTCGATCCATTCAATGGCATGGTTTTGGCTGTACCTATCTACAAAGTATGGGCAGGAAGCCCAGGAGAACTTCTGAGTGAGCTTATTGGATCAATGGAAGGTGCCGAGGGTGCATGTACAAATGAGTATGAACATGTATCGATGTATGTCAGGCCCCTATACCCAGAGACTGACTACAGAACACACAATCAATGTAGGACTAGATAACCAGAGGTCCCTTGTTTTAGCGAGAAGGAAAATCATTTTCTTCTCCCAGCTGCCTGCGTGTCTGTCCCAGGATGGCCTTTTGGGCCCAAGGGAGTAGGTATGGAGAAGTTGCCAGAGGGCAGAGTCTCTTAGGTTCTAGAGCTATAGCTACCTCAGATAGTTTGGGAACTAACCAGAGCTCCAACATCAGTGGAGCTAGACCCCATGCTTCACATGCTACATGAGTTTGGGTAGAGGGTGCCTGAAATGCAGCTATATCAAGATCAGCTTTTCTCTTCAATCCAGATCTGTGTGCCTTTCCATTCCTGAGTTGGTACCGCTGAAGTGGTCTGAAAACAAGGTAGTAGAGACTGCATCCTGTCTCAGGTGAGGAAACACATGTGAGACCCTGTGCTCTTAGAGCTGTTTCTCTCTTTTGCCCTCCTCTTTCCTTCTCTGACCTTTTCCTTGGAGCTGCTAGAGATGCAGGGAAGCTGGAGTTTGTCCATAGAAGATTAATGGATGGTGAAGTAGGGGAGAGCTGGAAAGTGGAGCTGAGTTAAGAAAATTTGGTGTTTTCAATTATGGATGGGTAAATTTAGAGACTTTATGACAAAGAATCTGCACACAAATGCTAGAATCATGGGGTACAAATTAAATTTAGTCTATATAACTTCAGAAGTTGAGGACAAAGACCACAGTTAGAAGTCAGTGGGTCAGCAAGTAGTTCAGCAGATTTCAGCTAAATCTAAAGAATTTCTAAAAGCTACTGCTGCCCGAAACAGAAAATTATGCCCAGAAGATCAATGAGGTATCTGTCACTGGATGTACTCAATAATGTCTAAAACTACACTTGGGAGAGATGTCTTACAGCTCTGTCTGAGTTTTATGGAGTAAGATGATGCCTAACACCCTTCCACTTCTTAAAACAGGGCTTCCAGAGTGCTGTGCTGTGGGCCTATCGTGTAGCCTGGGAAAACGGTTGGGCTGCAGGGCCTTTGTCTTAGTCATTGACCTTCAACTTTATGCCTTCCTCATTCTGTCCCTGTCTGGAACCAGTAAACATTAGCTCTAGGTCCTCAGCCCTAGTGCTGCCATTTGCAAGCTCTGATTGCAAACAGACTAAAAGATGAGAGGAGAAGAAGGACAAATGTGTTCTAGATGCTTTACTTCTAGGGCTGAATAGGTAGTTCAATGCTTGTTGAACGAATTATGGATTGAAGAGCATGTAGGAACACTCCAGAGAAAAGAGGAGAAAGGAAGAGTCAGCGAGTCAGGAAAAGAGATAAAATAATACTTTTATGTTGTCCTCAGAAATTTCATCCTCATCCTAGAAATGATTATACCAAAGCCCTTCAGGAGACAAAAAACAGGCTTCTTCCTCTAGACTTCCCCATGGATACTCATGTCTGAATTGGCAGTTCTTCCATTTGGCTGTATCCTCCAAAGTTCATTTCAAGATTTTCCCTGCTTCCATGCAGAAAACTCTTAATTCTCTCCAGGAGTACTTTGAAATCCCTGGAGAAGAAAGGTTTCTTGGAGGTGGTAAGATTGGGGCTATGACATGTAGGGGTTAAATGAAAAAATTTTGTAGAGAATAGGATGAGAGGATGTGATGAGCAAAGATCAATGACAAAACCTAAAAGATGAAAGTAGTGTTTAGAGGGGATATTTGGAATTTGGCAGCCTGAGGTTGAACGTGCTGTAAATGGAAGCAAAATTAATAGGGGTTGGGTCATTGCGTCAAGTTCTGGGCTTAGGAGGTGCTATTAGTTTATGCCTCAAACTTACAAGTGCATGTATTCAAAGAGAAAGAGAGAGGGAAAGGCAGAGTTAAATGAACATAGTCCCCGGGATATGGAGAAGGCACTTTGGTCACCACCTCAGGACTAGAAGTTATTTTCTTATGGGCTATTATCTTAAAGACATACTTCACTTCCAGTATTCTTACTCTCTGTGGGCCACTACACCAAGGCAAAGCACTGAACTACTAGACAAGAGAAACTGAGTTGGGAGTGGAAGTTATGGAGTTGTTATGAAATAGAAAAATAAATCAAAGAGTACGGTTATAGAAATTATTTAAGAATATTTAGTGAACCTTAGGGGTTGCCACTTAGAGGGAAAACTCAGGTAAACAACAATAAGAGACACAATACAAAAGCAGACGAAGAAAAGAATTGGACCCTATGAGCAGTGGGATGCAGGAGGCAGAGCTGTAAATGGAAGGAAAAGGGAGATTCCAGACCACTGGAAAATTGTCTTTAGGATTGTGGGTGCATGGAGGGTGTGGATGGAACAGAAAAACCTAAAAACATATAAAACAAAATGCCAAATATGATATGTATTTCTACATCACTGTGGTGACACAGGACACTGCTGTATTCATATACAGTCATGTGTCACATAACGATGGGGATATGTTCTGAGAAATGTGTCATTGGGCAACTTTGTCATTGTGCAAATATCGTAGAATGTACTTACACAAACCAAGATGGTATAGTCTACTACACACCTAGACTATATGGTACTCATCTTACGGGACCACCATTGTACATGCAGTCCATTGTTGACTGAAACGTCGTTATGTGGCACATGACTACATTCACTGGCTTTGGACCTGATTTTTATTTCTTCCACATTGGAACTGTCGGGGGAGAGGGAGAATCTCCCCCTGCCCTTTCCCTTAAGGTTCTTCTGGCTGGCCAAATAATCAACAAGACAGGTTAGCAGGAGAAAATAATACCAAGTTTAATAACATGTATACATGGGAGAAAGCAGGGACACTGCGTTTCTCAACACAATGGCAGAAATTCTCGTCTTAAATATCATTTTCAGCCAATGACAAAGGAGAATTTTGGCCGTGGGGGGAGTCAGTTACAGGAGATTACCACTAAAGCATAGTAAACAAGAGTAAGGTTTATTATGTAGCTCAAGGCCTCACCTTCCACATTGATAAGTCACTAGAAATGAGCTCATCCCCCTCTCTTCTCCAAACAGAGAGGGAGATACCTTTACAAATGGAGATTTCCCTTATAAATGTAAATGATTGTCTGGCAACTCTTCGCAGAGTCATCCAGAGAATGTGGCCAGAGTGACAGAACTTCTGATAGGAGGGGCTTGTTGGTGCCTTTCCTATTGTAACATTTATCCTACATTATCTTTACAGCCATCATGATAGATCTATTCCAGGAAGGAGCTACCATGTCAAATTCTTTAGGCAGTTAGTGGGGGAGGTCAAATGTCCTCAGAGAAAACAACCAAGGTAAAGAGATAGATTTCAGGGTGGCCAAATCTTGATCTCTCACAGAACCCTACCAGTTAGTGTACAAAGGACACATACTACCACAGAATCTCAATTTGCCCATCTGAAGAGATAAATTGTTAAAATAGTTAACTTAACCTATCTACTTCAGAGTATTATGTGTCACAAATGAAATAATGTGTTTAACATTTAAAAATTGCCAAAGTCACCACTAATGTATTCTATTATTAGCAAGAGAAAAAATATTGGAAGATCACCTAAATTTCTTCTACATATCAGGTGGGAAGGCCATGCCTGGCAGACACTAGCTGGACGGAACCCATGCCTGTGGAAAGAGAGTATCCAGAGGAATGAAGAGGGCAGCCTTGGGAGGGAATGCCTCTCCTCTCTCCTCTGAGAGCAAGCCCCAGTTACTAACAGGGTCTCTCTGAGAAGGAAAATTTGAGAGGAGCCAGCTGAGCAGGACTGCTACTGCATTTGGGGAATAGAAAATCATAACTGAAAACAAAAGTACTATTTGAATCACTACCAAAAAAAAAGTATGTTTCTAATGGTATGAAAATATTGTTCAGTTCTGAGTTCACAGTTTTATCAAAACTTCCTTCTTCTTGCCACTCTGTCCCCTCTCCAAAACTATTTCTCCTCCATTAGATTCCATTTTCAAAACTATTAATTGTATCATGGGTGAAGTTTGTTTTCTTTTATAGGTTTGATGGAGCAAGTACATTATCATAGAATTATTAGGCCCAGAGGAATCCTAGAAATTATTCAAACCCAACCCACTGATTGCAGGATTAGAATTAACATAATACAATATGAGTAGTTAAGACTTTGAGGTATCAGTCTTCTTGTTTATAATGTGATGATAAAACGTTTTTCATAGGATGTTGTATGATTAAATGGGATAAAACCTTAGAATGTTTGAGCGAAGATCCCAGCAAGTGGTAAGAGTTTGTGGGAGATCAAGATTTGGCCACCCTGAAATCTATCTCTTTACTTTGGTTGTTTTCTCTAGGGACATTTGACCTCCCCCACTAACTGCCTAAAGAATTTGACATGGTGGCTCCTTTCTGGAACAGATCTATCATGATGGCTGTAAAGATAACGTAGGGTAAATGTTACAATAGGAAAGGCACCAACAAGCCCCTCTTATCAGAAGTTCTGTCTCTCTGGCCACATTCTCTGGATGACCTTGCGAGGAGTTGCCAGACAATCATTTACATTTATAAGGGAAATCTCCATTTGTAAAGGTATCTCCCTCTCTGTTTGGAGAAGAGAGGGGGATGAGCTCATTTCTAGTGACTTATCAATGTGGAAGGTGAGACCTTGAGCTACATAATAAACCTTACTCTTGTTTACTGTGCTTCAGTGGTAATCTCCTGTAACTGACTCCCCCCACCCCCAAAATCCTCCTTTGTCATTGGCTGAAAATGATATTTAAGACGAGAATTTCTGCCATTGTGTTGAGAAACGCAGTGTCCCTGCTTTCTCCCATGTATACATGTTATTAAACTTGGTATTATTTTCTCCTGCTAACCTGTCTTGTTGATTATTTGGCCAGCCAGAAGAACCTTAAGGAAAAGGGCAGAGGGAGATTCTCCCTCTTCCCCTGACAAGTTCCAAAACTAATATGTAATTTTACATTATATTAATGATCCTAACGAGTAATAAACACGGCAGTTTTTAAACTCTTGATGAAAAAGAATTTCTAAACCCACCAAATAACACTTTAACAGAGACCTCTGTCTCTGCAGACAGTATTAGGTACAATGGACTGCACGATTTGAAGTGAAACCGGCAAACAGCCATTGATGATTAGACAGCTAGTAACTATGGGGAACTGGAATTTGCGAACTCAAAATATGTGTCTGCCTGAATGACATTTTGACCCCCACCCCCGTTAACTGACCAAAGGAATTTGGGATGGGAGGCCTGCCCCCAGAAAATGCCATTACTATAGATATCTCCGGGTAGGGTACCTGGGTGGGTCTGCTAAGCCCATTCTTAGGTCTAGTTACCCTTATGAGAGACATTTACATTTGTAAAGAAAATCTCCATTTGTAAAGGTATCTTCTTCCCTGCACCAGGAAGAAGCAGGGATGGCCTTACCTAGAAACTTATCAGAATGGAAGGGAGGACTTCAATCTGCATGATAAACTTCCTCATTGTGAACTGTGCTGTTTGGGCAATATGCTATCTGACTCGCACTAGGTTCCTATAGATGACATCTCTCTGGAGCCTGGGTTACCATGGTAATAGGTGTTTGAGCTATTTTTTTCAGGAACTGAACCCCTTGTCCACTTCAGGCCAGATTGAGACCACCAACCCATCAACTGGGCCCTTTCGACGGCAAGAGGTTGGAACTCCAGCCTCAGGGCATGCTAATGCTGCCACTCTGTGAAGACATGTCCTAGGAAGAAATATGAAGCCTGACTACTCTTGCGCAGATCATCAATTATCTCATCTCTCCTCACCTCCAATCATTTCAGACCACCTTGCCACCTTCCTCATAAATACCCGAGTCCCTATTTTTGAGGAGAGGGATTTGAGACTTGTTCTCCCGTTTTCCTCACTGGGCTGCCTTATGATTAAATCCTCCCTCTCTGCGATCTCATCGTCTCGGTGATTGGTTTTCTGGGCAGCGGGCAAAAACGGACCTGGTGTGGTAACAGAAGGACTCCAGAAAGACCGGACATATATACTTTTGCCAAGCTATAGCCTTCTTTGCACTCTCACAGTTCAGAGGGGGGAGTTTAGAATCCCTTATCTTTAATGTAAATGAGGGTACTACATCACTTTATTTATGATTCTTTTTCTCCAGCCTATTCCCTTTGTCAGAGTTAGCCAGGCCTCCTCTACACTCTCTTAATAGTTTGTGCAAGACCCTGTGACTGCTTATATCATTTGTTATTATTATCCATTGTCTCCAGGATGGTTTTAGTTTTACCTTCTTGAGAGTAAGGACAGCTCTTTATTCAATTTTGTGATTGTTGGGGGAAGAGGGAGAATCCACCTCTGCCCTTTCCCTTAAGGTGCTTCTGGCTGGCCAAATAATCAACAAGACAGGTTAGCAAGAGAAAATAATGCCAAGTTTAGTAACATGTATGCATGGGAGAGACTCAGAAATGAGCAGCTCATCCCTCTGTCTAAGCTGCTTGCTTAAGTATTGTAGCTAAAGGCGAGGAAGGTCTTGGGGGTGGGTAGTGGTCTGGGATTTCAGAGGGGAAGAAGACAATTCACATGGAGCTAGAAATGCAAATACTAGTCTAACAATTCTTTTCAGGGCCATCTATAGAGAACTTTTGTGGCTCTATTTTACATTATCATTACAGTCATCATGATAATAACTCCTTCCTAAAACAGACCTTTTATTTTAAATTCTTTAGGCAGTTTGAGAGGAGAAACTCAATTATTCTTCCTGAGTTTTCTGAGTCTTTATTGTCTTCAGCTCCAAATAATCCGCATACCAGAGTGGTGCTTCCTCGGGTAACTTGTCCTGAGCACCATCAGTTACCTCCTCTGAAACTTTCCTAGAAGTTTCACATATTAAAAGCTGAGCTGGTGACTGTGGAGAGAGAAATTGGGTTAGTATTTGAGTGATAAGAAGTCTGCAAAGAGAGAAAAGAACGTAGATTAGAATGAGGATGAACAAGCAGAAAAGAACAAATCGGAGCACATTTCCCCACACTCTGTTAAACCAGTCCCCCAATCCTGGAAATAAGTCAATCCAATAAAATGTGTGAGCTTCATTTATCTGATGGAAAATGTCAATCTTCTCCTTTAATAGATGTAAGTTAGATACTACTTGCCCTGTTTGGTTCACATAAAAGCAACATTTTTCGCCAATGATTGCACATGCTCCTCCTTGCTGGGTAGTGAGTACATCCAGAGCATGTCGATTTTGGAGCACCACAGATGCTAGGCTGTTAATCTCTGACTGGAGTATGTTCAAGCCTTGCATGGTGGTGTTGAACTCTTGCTCCATTACCATAAAGAGATTTAAAATTGCCTTTTCCAACTCTCTTGAGAGAGAGCTGGGGAATAGGACTCTCAAGGCTGAAAAGAATTTGGAGTTGTGATACACAAGTGGATTTTCCATGATTTCTCGACTGGCACGTTTATGTGGCACAATCTTATGAACAAACGAACCCAAGTTTGTAATTTGGTTGGTGTTTAAGGTGGAGTGTTTGGTGACAGAAGGAGCCAGGTATCCAAATCCATATCATCCTGACCAATTAGCTGGGAATCCTTTATATACTTTGTTGCCACATAAAATGAAAAGACCAGTGTAGTTTAAAGGCAAGGTTAGAATTGAGTCTGTAGTTCCCAGGATCTGGACTATTTCATGATCTGTTCCACTTGCACTGTTACTACCTAAACATCTCCATTTCCCATGAGCTCCTGTCAGTCTGTGAGAACAGAACAGATTGCAGAATAGCTGGTGCAGGAGGCCTGCAGTCTGATTTTGGCAGCTATAAAGGCCGGTCTTGTCACCTGACCAGGTGAGTCCAGATTTTTGATCCACCCATATGATGCCCATATCTGGGCATCATAACCATGTGGTTATGGCACCACATGCATTGGGCAGCTTAACCATGTGGACAGCTGTGATACCCCAAGTTGTACACGGGTGGCTCATAAGCCATCCAGAGCACTTGGTGATTTGGCAAATGTTTGTGCCAGAGGGAGTAGTGATAGAGTCACTTACAATTCCCTTGAGAGTTCTGAAGATGCCACCTGCGGAATCAAACCACAGAGTTTGACTGCAGTAGTGTCTCGATATGTCACCCAGGAAAGGTCCAGTGCCATGTTTACTTTCAATGCAGAGGGAAAAACTTTCAGCTATTGCCTGTACTTGGACAAGGGACAGTCCTTGAGCTTCTAAGGAGTCTTTCTGGGGCCCAAGTGACTCACCAGGAGAAGAGGCAGAGTGAAGTTTCCCTTGTTGCAGATACCATACTCTGTTATTCATCCGTTTTCCGTACTTAGTCCACCAGGTGTTCACATCAGCAGGAACAAAGACTAGTTCAGGTTCTTTTGCGCTATCTAGCTGTTGACATAACCAACAGTCAGATTGATTAGTTATTGATTAGTTAGCATGGCT
This sequence comes from Diceros bicornis minor, assembly GCF_020826845.1. Taxonomy (NCBI): domain Eukaryota; kingdom Metazoa; phylum Chordata; class Mammalia; order Perissodactyla; family Rhinocerotidae; genus Diceros; species Diceros bicornis. The sequence goes on along the minus strand of NC_080746.1, from coordinate 64,074,170 downwards.
AGGGCTTGGCACACTGGCATAAGGGGGTGTTTGGTCTGTGCCCGACTTGTTGAAAAGTAGAGGGTTAGTAAAAGCAAGACACAGATCGGAAAAGAGCCCATAGTGAAGACTTAGAGAGGGGAAGAGGGACAGATAGAGACCAGCACTCTTCAGTCAGCTTTTTTTTTTTTTTGTGAGGAAGATCAGCCCTGAGCTAACATCCGTGCTAATCCTCCTCTTTTTGCTGAGGAAGACTGGCTCTGAGCTAACATCTATTGCCAATCCTCCTCCTTTTTCTCCCCAAAGCCCCAGTAGATGATTGTATGTTATAGTTGCACATCCTTCTAGTTGCCGTATGTGGGACGCAGCCTCAGCATGGCCGGACAAGCGGTGTGTCAGGGCGTGCCTGGGATCCGAATGCCGGGACGCCAGTAGTGGAGCGCGTGCACTTAACCGCTAAGCCACGGGCCGGCCCTCCAGTCAGCTTTCTAATAAATGATTAAAAAAATATATATATATATCCACTAACAGTTTGTGTGTGCGTGTGAGTGTGTATATGTGTATAGTGAGTTTTAAAGTAAGGGGGAGAAAATGGGTCAAAGCAGGTTTTCTTGATCCGTGACCTTGGGAAAAGCTGTCTACTTCATGATGTCGGCTGCTTCTGGGGCCTGGGTTTTGGCCCTTGAAATCCTTAGTTTAAGGTCACCTGTGGGGATTATCTCCCAGTTGTCTTGAGAGCAATGTTCTGAGTCTATTTTGGTGTGGCTTGCATGGATCCAGGAAGATTTTTCCTTTATTTTGATGGCAGTGCAGGTCATCAGTAAGACTTCATAAGGTCCTTCCCAGCGAGGTGACATTGGTGTTTTCTTCTAAAGACCTTGATGTACACCGGGTCTCCTGGTCGAAAGGGATGGCAAGGCTTGTCAGAAGGTGGGGGCCACGCCTCTTTTACCTGTTGATGATATGCTTCAAGTATACTAGTTAATTTTTGTATATAACTAGTCATAGCATCAAATTGTTCACTTAAGTTCCCATAATATTCACTTAATCCAGGAATTGACGGTTTAGAGACGCCAGTAGGCATCGGACGTCCAAAAACTATTTCAAAAGGAGTCAATCCATGCCTTCTATTTGGAGTATTTCGAATCTTCATAAGGGCCAAGGGCAGAGCTTCTGGCCATTTAAGTCCAGTTTCTTGACAGACTTTTCCTAGAGTTCTTTTCATATCCAGATTTTTACGTTCCACTTGCCCTGATGACTGAGGGTGATATGGGGTATGAAATTTTAATGAGTATCCCAGAGTTTTTGCAAGCAAGTGGTTTATCTCTGCTGTAAAATGAGTTCTTTGGTCTGATTCAATCTATAAAGGAATGCCAAAGTGAGGAATAACTTCAGTTATTAATTTCTTTACCACTGTTGTGGCATCTGCATGCCTGGTCGCATAGCATTCAGTCCATCCACTAAACATGCAGACAATAACCAAACAGTGAGAGTAACCTAAAGCTGAGGGCAAGTCTATAAAATCCATTTGGAGTGCCACAAAGGGCAGCGTGGGCGTGGGAGGACTTCCTGGGGCACACCGACTTCTCCCAGAAACTTGGTAAGATTTGCAAGTTGTGCACTGGGAGGTAATTTGGTCAGAAATTTTATGGATGCCAGGGCAAAACCAATTGTCTTTTAGTTCCTTAGCTATCCCCCATTTGCACATATGTCCCATTTGGTGGGAGATAAGTGCAAGCCAAAAAGTCAAAAGAAAGGGAGCTACTGGAAGTCCATTTGGCCCAATGTATAATCCATCTGATAATTGTTTGGCACCCTTTTGTATCCAATTGTCTTTTTCAGATTGTGGGGCATTTGCCTGATAGTTAATAACATCAGTCAGGGATAAAGGCAGGTTTAAAAATTGGGTGGAAAACGGATAAGGGGGTCCATAGTGAGCTGCATGTTTAGCAGCTCTGTCAGCCCTGTCATTCCCTAAAGATATGACATCAGTCTCCTTAGTATGGGCTGAACAGTGAACAAAGGCAATTTAAGAAGGAAGGTGAATAGCTTGTAATAAGGCTGCAATTAAGTGTCCATTAGCAATAGGAGTTCCTGCAGAAGTTAAGAATCCACGGGATTTCCAAATTGTGCCAACAGCGTGGCAGACTCCAAAAGTATATTTGGAGTCTGTGTAAATAGTGGCAGTTTTTCCTTTTGCTAATGTGTAGGCCCTAGTAAGAGCTATGAGTTCAGCAGCTTGGGCTGATTTTATGGTGGGCAAAGAATAAGCTTCAAGAGTTTCATGTGGGGAAACTATGGCATAACCAGTTATTATGCTTCCCCGGGAATTTCGTTTACAGGAGCTGTCACAAAACAGAAGTAAGTCTGGATTGTCTAAAGGGATGTCTGAGAGATCCTCTCGTGGCTTCTGAGACCATTTCTACAGTTGCATGGCAATCATGTGGAATGGAGTGGGGCTCTCCATCATCAGGAAGGGGCAGGAAAGTAGCTGGATTTAAAGTGTTGCAACGATGTAAGATCATGGAAGGGTTAGTTAAAAGAGCCTGCTCATAGGTGGTCTGTCGCCATGTAGACAGGTGTTGTGTCCTATGAATTTGCAAAATAGCTGACACAGAATGTGGAACATAGAGGTGAATGGGAGACCCTAATGTAAGAGTACTAGCTTTATCAATCAGGGTGGCAGCTGCAGCCACCGCACGTAAGCATGGGGGCATACCTGATGCCACAGGATCTAGTTGGCATGAGAAATATGCTATAGGATGTATTTGAGAGGCAAAAGATTGCCCTAGAATGCCTGCAGCAATTCTATTATTTTCATGACAGTATAGATGAAAAGGCTTGTCAAAATTAGGTAAGCCAAGAGCCAGAGGTGTGGACAAAGCTATTTTTAAGGCCTCAAAGGAGTTTAATGCCTCTGAGGGCCAGGAAATAGGCTCTGGGTTGATATCTGGGAGAAGAGAATACAGAGGTTTAGCAAGGGCTGCAAAATTAGGAATCCATTGGCGTCAATAACCAGCAGCTCCTAGAAATTTGTGTAGCTGTTTCTTTGTTTTGGGGAGAGTGATGGATAAAATTGACTCAAAGCGTTTGGGGGTTAGTTTTTGAATGCCTTGAGATATCTCATGCCCTAAGTAGGTAACAGTCATTTGCACCCACTGAAGTTTAGATCTGGAGGCTTTATGGCCTCGTTCAGCAGGGGCTTTCAGAAGAATGAGAGAATCTGTAGGAGACCCTGCTTAGTTGGATTACAGAGTAAAAGGTCATCAACATATTGAACAAGAGTGGAGCCTTGAGTAAAGACTACAGAATCCAAGTCAGTTTTAAGGACCTGGGGAAATATTGAGGGGGACTCACAATATCCCTGAGGTATTAGAGTCCATGTTAATTGTCTTCCTTTAAATGTAAATGCGAAAAGAAATTGTGAATCAGGGTGCAATGGGATTGAAAAGAAAGTTGAGCAGAGGTCAACTGCTGTAAACCAGACTGCATCAGCAGGTATTCAGGTCAGGATGACAGCTGGATTAGGGACCACAGGAGGCCGAGAAATTACAAAAGAGTTTATGGCTCTGAGGTCTTATACAAATCTGTAGATTTGTTTCCTGTCTGAGTCAAATTTGTCTTCCTTTTTTACTGGCCAGATTGGAGCGTTACGGGGCGAAGAAGTAAAAACTATTACACCCTGTTGCAAAAGGGAGTCTATTACGGGTTCAATTCCTCGCTCGGCATCTCTGGAGAGCGGGTATTGGGCTACTGATGGAAATTCTTTATTTTTTTTTCAAGTAACGTGCATTAAGCAACAATCTTATCTCATTTGCATGTATAGCCCAGAGACGAATTGGGACCTCCTTTAAAGACTCATCCTCCTCAGAAGGATTTAAATCAGGATGAGTTTCCATCATGGAAAGTAGGAGACTTGGGGCTTGGTCAGAAGGCAAGGAGATAAAAACACCTTTTTTCATTACAATTTATAGTGGCATTGAATTTACATAACAAATCTCTGCCAAAGAGGTTTGCTGGTGAACAGTAAGAGACTGAAAAAGCATGATGAGCGTTAAGGAGGCCTAAAGATATTGGAGTGGGCTTAGATAACGGCAGTGAAATAGGCTGTCCAGAGACTCCAACAGCTTGAATAGAATCAGAGGTAACAGGTAGAGATATATCCTTCAAACGGATAGTAGAGAATGTCACACCAGTGTCAATTAGGAAATCAAGTTCCCGATCCTCTATTTTAAGTTTAATTGTAGGCTCGGGGGTGCAACTGAGGATCAGCTGACTCCATCATTTGAGGGAGAAATGCCCCTCAGGTGGAGAAAAATGTGCCTTTTGGGGGTGCTGGGTTCCAGCGGGAACATTTTTTAAACTTTCCCTTCTCTTAAGAGCAGGACACGCCCTTTTCCAATGCCCTGGTGTCTTGCAATACCTACAGTTGTCCGAAGGCAACTAGGGAGACCTCTGAGTGGGCTTTAGTTTACTTTCAGGGTTGAATTTTTGCTTTCCAAAAGATTCAATTTGCAAAGCAAGAAGAGGTGTCTTTAATTCTCTTTTCCTTTTGCATTCCTGCTGACAACTTTCAAAGAATTGTGTAGCAGCCTCCATTATTACACTTAATGGTTGCCCTGCCCAACCAACCACACTGTTTTGAATTTGTTTCTTTATATCAGGAAGAAAATTTCCAACTAAAGCAGAAATTAGGAGATTCCTATGCTCTGGGGCCTCCGGATTCAATGCAGTGTGTCTTTGGAAAGTCTGAGTAAACTGTTCAACAAAAGCTTTAGGATGTTCCCCCTGGTTCTGAGTGCATAATTCAATTTTTGACCAATTAACTTTAGGAGGAAACGCCTCTAGAATTGCTCCTATTAAACCTTGAATATCAGCCTCTAGCTGTGCCACTTCCTGGTCATCTGCAGGAGGGCCTGGGAGAGGGTCTGGCCATCTATTTCCTCTATGAGGGGAGTTTTCTCCAGGGGGTCATCTGGCCTGTCTGATAACTACAGTGTAGTCATGGGCTGGAAGAATGCCCCTTAGCAGCCAGTCAAGGTCTCGGTGGGTGGGGCTATGAATAGCCACTAATCTTTCTAATTCCTCTCTAAATCTAGTAGGGTCTTCTGACAATGGAGGCAGGAAAGTTTTATAATTTAATAGATCAGCTGCTGTCCAGGGGGCATAAATTCTCTGCAGCCGAGGTCCAGGATACATCCGCAATGGACACTGCATAGGAATGTCTGAAGCTGACAGAGCCTGATTACAGAGCCCTGGAAAGTAGGAGGAGTTGTAAGACACAGCAAAATGAACCTTCCTGCCCTTCCTGGGTGTTTCTACTAATTTTACTTCTTGGTTTTCAGCATTTACACAATTAACCTGTATGTCCCTCGCTTGGAGGTCAGGCCTAAGCGCCACCTGTAAGTCTTCAACAGTGAGAGAAGTTAAAACAGGCAGCAGAATATACTTTGGAGAAGTTGAAGTTCTGGGACCTAAAGGAACTGGCTGAGGAGGTGGCTGAGGAGCTAAGTCTTGAGGCGGAGGGTTTGGACCAGGGGCCCAGAGATCCAAAAGATCTTCTGGGGAGTCAGGGACAGGAAGTTGGGGATATAAGGGAGTATAGGAGGGAGGAGAAAGGGAATTTTCAGTAAATTTGCTTTTCAATCTTTGTTCTAACTCTGACTTTTGTTCTTTCATTTTATTAAGAGATTCCCAAGGCTAGCCGTTATATTTTTCTGGGTTTTCTTTTCAATTTTATCTTCCCATAAATACCAATAAGGCAGCTGCTTGGGATGAGAGCTCTCTAAAATATTTTTCAAATATAGAAGTTTTTCCAATTCAAAGGATCCATCGTCTGGCCATTGATGAGTAGGATCTTCATTTGTATATTTATTCCAGTAGTGACTCAATCCAATAAGCCTTTTTAAGGAAAGACCAGGAGGTAACTTTCCACGCTTAGAATAAATCTTTACCATGGATGCAAGAGGCATCCCTGGTGAGGGTGCAGATGATGTAGCCCCCATAATCCACAGAATTCACTCCCAAAGATATTCAGAGAAAGTAAAGACCTTTGTTGCACAGGCGGTAAGGAGGGTGTAGTGATAATGGTGTCTCCGGTCTCCCACAATAGTGTGGGATGCCTCCAGTAACAGACCTGCTAATCTGTGACACCGGGCAGGCGCTACTGGAATGGGATTTTTCCAGCACTAACAAGCAACGAAGGTTAAGACGACAAAAGCCCTTATAGACTGGGCCTTTTATGACAAACTCCCCTGAGAGCTTGACACAGCCAGACAAAGAGACAGTTCGGAACCCCAGTCTACTCAACTGGCCACCAAGGGGCACCCTGGTAAATGTACCTTCCGTATGGTGGAGACCAAGGAGAATATTCTCACTGGTCACAAAGCCAAGTTCTCAGGACACAGAACAAGACAGAAGGAAAAACCTCATCTGGTTTTTTTCTTATATGCAAAATGACAGCTTTAGCCACGCCTTAGGTCTCTTGGAGCCAGATAATACCCAGTGGGGGAGGTGCTGCGGGGTTGGGGACTGTGGGGGCTTTACAGAGTACCTCGTCGTTGCATGGACATTTTCTTGCAGTTGGCAGGGGACCTGTGTCATCTACCCCATTCCATGACCCAACTTATCCTTTCATGGGAGTCTTCTGAAGGTGGCAAGCGCCCTCATGGCTCTTAACTGCTCAACCCATGCCCACCAAATTTGCAGCCTTTTTGGCTTCCAAGATGCCCTTGGCAATGGCCTTCACTTCATGTGCATATTAACCCACAGCAAAGTTTGTCTAAAGAGATGCCAGTCTGGTGAGACCGCAAACTCACCAGTCTGTGGGGCTGGCCCGGACAGCAGGCTTATAGGGCCTATGCCTGTGTCCTACCCTATGGTATTTCCTTCTTATGACACATGACACAAAAGACAGAGACAAAAGAGAAAAACAGAGACTATTTCTGGGAGGAAAAGGGATCAAGATCAAAACCAAGAGTACTCTACCAAATTTACCAGAGTCACTAAAAGCACAAGAAACTACTTTCCCAAATATTTTCTTCTGCCAATCTAAATTTAGAAAGAGAAAAAAATTCTCACCACTTCCTTCCACTGGACTCCGCAGATAGAGATTCCAGGAGGCTGACGTGGTAAGAAGTCTTACCTTTTGCCAGCTTTCGTCAGACGTTCCTGTATCTCATCATCTGCAGTAGTCCAGGGAGAAGGCAGTTCTTCTACCCAGAGAAGGCAACTTGCCAGCCAGTGGGGATCCTGCCGACTACGCCAAAACTGTCAGGGGAAGAGGGAGAATCCCCCCTTGCCCTTTCTCTTAAGGTTCTTATGGCTGGCCAAATAATCAACAAGACAGGTTAGCAGGAGAAAATAATGCCAAGTTTAGTAACATGTATGCATAGGAGAAACTCAGAAATGAGCAGCTCATCCCTCTCTCTAAGCTGCTTGCTTAAGTATTGTTGCTAAAGGCAAGGAAGGTGTTGGGTGTGGGTAGTGGTCTGGGATTCCAGAGGGGAAGAAGACAATTCACATGGGGTTAGAAATGCAAATGTTTGTCTGACAATTCTTTTCAGGGCCATCTATAGAGAACGTAGCTCTATTTTGCATTATCATTACAGCCATCATGATAATAACTCCTTCCTGAAACAGATCTTTTGTTTTAAATTCTTTAGGTAGTTTGGGAGGGGAAACTCAAATATTCTCCTGAGTTTTGTGAGTCTTTACTGTCTTCAGCTCGAAATAATCCACATACCAGAGTGGTGCTTCCTGGGGTAACTTGCCCTGAGCACCATCATGACCCTTGTACCTAACAGAATGCCAGGGGGAAAGGTCAAATGATAAGAGAACAACGGCAACATTGAACTTGTGTCTGGAAGGGGGGAACATGTTCCTGGATCGTTACGTTGAAGTTAGAAAAGGGAAATAGAAATAAAATGGAAGAACTTTCAAGATGGACTTTATCAACCTCAGACTACTGCAATCAGAAGGATCAACTTTCATCTTGTTTAATGGCAGGTATTGCTCCCACATAGATATGTGGGATTTCTCATTCTCCTTTTAAGGTTGTTTCTTCCAGAAGTTAGGAATCCTACAAATATGAAGATCTGAGAAATCGAGAGAAAAAAGCAATTATTTGGCAGGATCCACCCCTACCAAATTAAAATGACTTTTTAAACTAAATGCAAATTAACTAACTTTATTTTCAGTGTATAATTTTTAAAATCCCTAATTAAAGCAAAATAAATACAGGTGAAAAGTCAGAATGGGGGTGGCTTGGAGGACTAGGGACATTTATCTAAGTTTCTACTTTGTGCCAGGCTCTGCTACTTATTTGGATATATTGTTATAATTAAATTGTAGATATGGTAGTCTATGTGGTCATTAAAAAAAAAAAGGAACGAGTAAAAAAACTTACAAGTACAAATTTAGAGACTGACGTGTCACAACTAAGTTTTCTAAGTAATTTTCTCCTTCTCTTTAGTTTCTGTAAAGACATAACAATTCTATTAAAAGTAAATCTTGAACAGATCAAGCATGTATAAACAAATCATATTACCTCAGTCTTCTGTACTGTTTAAAATGATAGGAATATTCCAGTAGCATGGCACAAAGGATAAACAGATAACTTCATTTGGCTCTGGATAACCTGCTAGTATCCACGAGTTTCACCTAGGTAAAGCGAATTGTTCTATCTTTACATATCTTGAGTCAGTAGCTAATTTTTATCCTAATTTTACAGATCACTAAAAGAAAACTGTAGAAATACATGACAAAATATGACAGCACATCAAAATGGCACTATCTTCATTGAGGATTCAGACTTCCTTTTGAACTGTTTTGTCAGGTCCCTCAACTGGCAGCTCTAGCTGTTTCTGACTCTCAGCCTCCTCTTCCTCCTGGCCATGGGGGCCAATGGCATTCTACTGATCACCATCCTGCTGGAGGCCTCTCTGCATGAACCCATGTACTACCTGCTCAGCCTCCTCTCCCTATTGGACATGGTGCTCTGCCTCACTATCATCCCCAAGGTCCTGAACATCTTCTGGTTTGACCTCAGGTCCATCAGCTTCTATGCCTGCTTCCTGCAGATGTACATCATGAATTGCTTCCTTGCCATGGAGTCTTGCACATTCATGGTCATGGCCTATGACTGCTATATAGCCATCTGCCACCCTTGAGATACTCATCCATCATCACTGATCAATTCATAGCTAAGGCTGCCATTTTTATTTTGGTTAGGAATGTCCTTTTTACAGTGCCCATTCCCATTCTCTCAGCATGACTCTTTCATTGTGGGAGAAATGTCACTGAGAACTGCATCTGTGCCAATATGTCTGTCTCCAGGCTCTCCTGTTATGATGTCACCATCAATCGTCTCTATCAGTTTGCTGGAGGTTGGGCATTGTTAGGATCACACCTCATCCCCATCTTCCTCTCCTACACCCTCATACTGCAAGCTGTGCTGAGACTCAAGGCAGAGAGTGCTATGGCCAGGGCCCAAAGCACATGTGGCTCTCACTTCATCCTTATCCTCTTCTTCAGAACCATGCTTCTGGTCTTTGTCCTCACTCATGTGGCTAAGAAGAAGGTCTCCCCTGATGCGCCAGTCTTGCTCAATGTCCTCCACCATGTCATCCCTGCAGCCCTCAACCCCATTGTTTAGGGAGTGAGAACCCAGGAGATCAAGCTAGGAATCCAGAGTTTACTGAAGAAAGGGTGATAATAGGGACAACTGGATCTCTGAATTCCTAAAACAGGATGACTAATAAAACAGTTAATAGGAAATTGTGAGAACTCATGAGGATGAATTCTACAATGGAGAAATAAATCCCAGTTAATAGTGTATTTACTATTCTTGTACATGTAATTTTTTAGAAAACATAATTGTGGATATTAAGGTCCTTGCTTCTAAATCGTTGTTAATAATTTTACGGTTGTTATTAACCCAGTTGTATAAAGAAGTTGTGAAAAGACCACAGTATTATTTTAAATCTCAGCCCTGAATGATGAAAATCAGTTAGAGTCCATAAGCAAATCTCTCTCTCTTACCTCCAACCAGGCTAGTAACTTTCTTCTCCTCCTATCCTTTATCAAGCAAAGCCCATGTCTTGTTGTCAGGTGCAACACTTGAAAGGCTAGAGCTCTTATAAGAATTGCTCACACATGGAGAAATGGGATTTACTGGGTTTAGGGGAAGGAGTTATCATCTAAAGCCTCTTCCTCAATGTCTTCATGCCATTATCTGTGCTTGAAGCTTCACCTCCAGGATCATGATGACTCAGTCTGTGATGTGCATAAAGGGCTCTGCTTTGATGTACTAATATGTCATAGTATCAGAAGATGTTCCAGTAATGACACTAAAATATACTACGGCCTATTACTAGCTGAAGAAAGGTTTTTCTAAGCATCTGCTCTGGTACAGGAACTTCGTTAGAGCAAGATGCACAGAAAAATTTGCAATCATTGAGGAACTCATGCTGTTTAGGCAGAATAGAAAGCAACCTAGATGCTATAATGTGACGGAATATTTCTTTCTTCATAGAGGGAAACAGAAAGAAATGAGGTACAAGTAAGTACAGTAAGTGACTTGAAAAAGAGAAAAGCCTGAGATGGTGAGTTAGAAGATCTAGGCATTCTGGGCCTTGCACAGCCACAAATAAAATGTGTGACTGGGAACAAATCAGCAGCCTCATTGAGTTTCCGAGTCCTCACCTGTAACATGAAGACCGTGAACTAATTATTTTAAAACATATTTCCAGTTCTAAGAGTCAATGTAACCATGCCTAGCCTTAAGACAGCCATCAGTCATATTGTTGAGTCTCTTTTCCACACTTCTTCCCTTTATGTGTAGGCACAAACACTTCCCAACTTCCCTCACGACAGTTGAAACAAATGGGAAATTTGAACATTGTATTAAGGATAACTTCCAAATACTACAATTTATGATTTTGTTCATAGGTCAAAATCCAAGCCTGCCTGAAAGATTATTTATATATTCACATCATTTACGGGTCCCAGCCCGCATTTGCCTACCCAGAGCAAGCTTATGGACATTTCTAATGGGAGGGCTCCATGTGTTTACTTCTTGGTCCAATAGCCATGAGGCCCTGGATAGACAAAGCATTTCCCTCTGGAAAACCTAAGTCATACTATTTGAGTCTTTATCTTGTCTTGAGGATTGACATGTTTCCAGGATTACTGATGGGGGAAACATCAATTCAAGGAAAGCTCTCCTAGACCCCAAGTTACGGGTTCTTAACTTCTGACACCAAAATGAAAATGCCTCAAACTCTGCTATTCATACAGTTTTCAAAGCCTGGGCCATTTAGCTTGAAACAAAACGATGAATCACTGATCTATTTAAGGTATAGTCTTACATGCTTTGTCAATTTTGTTAATCCTCCATTCAGTAATGAATAGAAATCCGTTTGAACTTCTTCCCATGGTCTTTGGTTTTACCACAACTGGACTCCTATTAGTATCTGCTTGAAAATGAAAATGCATTTACATCATCCTAATAATAAACAATAATTGAAGGTAATGTTAGGTGTAAGTTCCATTCACACAATACATTCTCTATTATATAGACCAGAATAGCCAACTAATATCTCACTCTTGCAAACATTACTATTTCAGAAAAAAGTCTTAGTCCAACATATTTATAACTAAATACCAATGAAAAAGTTTCTCAAAATAAAAATAGGATCTACTTCTAAAGCAAATTTAAACTACTATCATGAAATAGATAATACTCGTAACTCCTAAATGATATTTTTTCCAAAATTCTTTCATCAATGATCTAAAAATCATGAGGTCTAATAGTGACTCATGTCAACTTATCTCAAAGCAAACCCAGATTTTTCAGTAAAGTGGTGGAATGAAACTTAGATGAAATTGTTCCCCAGAAATGAGGAATTTATCACAAGCTATTTCTACTAAAACCAGTCTTTGAAATTTTTTATATTATTAAAAACTCTGCATTGTTTTGTCTACTTATAATTTTTAAAATGTGGGAAGAGAAGTTTGGATTGCTTAAAAAATTTATGCCCAATTTCTATGTGAAAAAACACAATAGAAACAACAGTGACTGTATCCCACTCAAGATATGTGATATAAGATTTTCTCCAGCCAGTGATTTAAAACTCAAGAAAATGGATAGGAAAAGCAAGCTAATTGGACAAAAAACCTTTTCTATAAAAATATAGCCATAGCAATAAATAAAATTTTTCATATTAGTTTCTGCTTTACCACAAAGAGAAAAGGAAGCCAGGGAATTAGGGTGAATGATGACTTCTTTGTGTTACAATAATGAGAAGGTAAAATATAAAATATTAGAAAACAGAATGAAAAGATTAAAATGGTGGAAGTCTTATTTACTCTCCACAATACCTGTAATGAACTGGAAGGGCTGGAGTGGAGCTGAAAAATGGATTTCCTGCTATAACTAAAGTCTCTTTCAGCCTGGTTTGTAACAGTTTTACAATGTGTTAGAATTTACATTCATGTGTTTGTTAACCATTCTTCAGAGCAATGAAACGTTTTTATCCGCCTGACCTCAACCTCTGCCATATGGTACCTCAAACTGTTGAGCTGAAGTCAGATGGTGGGAGAGAGGCAGGGGATCAACGAGAGTGGGCAGCACATTCAGATCAGGCCTCAATGGGACCCGGTGATGGGAGTCCTGTCCCTAACTCTGGGGAGGGTGTTCCCACAAATTCATTTAAAAGGGAAAACCGCCCTTGTGTGAACCTGTGTCCTTTGCGATTACTAAGTCCCATGTCCTGATTGGTGCTCGTTTTCAAATTGTCATTGGAAAAGTTAAAGGAATTTATGGGTCACTTGCAGCAGATATGAGGCCTGTAACTTGACTGTTTTACAGCACCAGGGTTCTTGGCTTGTGAGTTCCCCCAGGATGGGGACCACTGCTAACTTGGGTTCAGGACGGCGCCTTCCAGTCTCTGGAGCTTAGTACATATTAACTTTCCAGAACAATGAGAACAAACATTCTAAGAGAGAAGCCAGCTCTGCCTGCTTTAAGGAGGCAAGAGAGGACTCAGAGGGTCAGGCTATCAAAAGTTAACCCAAGTTTATCGTCCTTGATGTAGGACAAATTCAGATATGGAAATTAAATATGTCCTTGAGTGTGAACTACTGTGGAGGAAAGAGAGAGATAATAATTGATTATTTGACCATTTGAGGCCAAGGATGGGTTTTAGATGAGCCCTAAGTCTTATTGACTCATTATTACACTGCCATGGAGACAACTGGGAAAGCAATTTAGGCCAATGCCCGGGTAGGTGTCCTATGAAAGACACATCCAACAGAGCCTTAAAGTCATAGGCGTTATATACATTCCTCTCCTCCCCTGTCCCATACCCACATAGGAGTACAGACTGTCACAAGCAGATTTTATCTTGTTCCCAAAGATCTCCCATGAGAGACAGCACACAGAGCTCTCACCAACCTTTTCATCTGAACTGTGTTTCTCTGCTGCTATGTATTATCCTGACTTTGCTTGTCTGTAGGGCAATGTCACCACCCAGTTTACTAGTGGATGGGGGTTTAGAGTAACTCACATTTGAAGGCTGCTCCCAGTCTTATGATTGTAGGTCTCTGTGGCCATTCATTCATTAACAAGTGCAGATTGAGTGCTAACTATGCAACAGGTGCTGATGAACAGCAATGATTAAACAGACAAAAAGCCCTGAGTTCGCATTCAGATGATATACCCTGGCTTCCCATGGTTTGATCAGAGTATGGACCACCCTTCTTCCTACAACACAGAATATTTTGTGGAACACTGTGTCAAAATGTGCATCTTCCCCTATGTTCTCCAGGAACTCTTCATTAGTGGTCCAATCAGCAGGTGTACATTGTATGCCTACCTGGGTACATGGTGTAGTGGTTCCTGAAGCATCCAGCTCTGTGTTGTGCTATGCTGGGCCCTGGGAGATGAGATAAAACACCCAATATCTCTTGCCCTCTGAGGACTGACATGTTTAGAAAGAAACTCCCTACATGGACGGCAGAGCTCAGGGGCCACGATGAGTTCATTCATCTGTTCCATACGTTAGTTAAAAAACTGTTCTTGTTCCATCTTTTCTCAACATACTCCCTTACTCTGGCTTGACTGAAGCTCTCATGGCTTCCAAATTGGAATCTCACTTCTTATGTGGAACTTCCATTAGCTCCCAGCAGGAGCACCGCCTGCGCCTTTTTTTTTCTTTTGTTGGCTCTGCAAACCTCCTTTTCTCTTAATTGACCAATTTTCCTGTTCGGAAATAGACATAAGCAGATATATTGTTCGGTAGCCTCTCTGAGAAAGCATTAGCTCTGTCTGCTTAGACAGGCATTAGGTTCAACACACCTGAGGGTTGCTATTCTTTTTCAAGAAAAATTAAATGACTAAGTAAGAGGGTGTTAAAACAAAGTTGTATTACTGCTTGGCATTTAATTGAGAAACTTGCTCAGGTGTCCTTTGAACTCTTGGTTTCCCCTTTCCCTGAGGAATTGCTGATACTTAGCTTTAATGGCAGCATAAAAAAATCTCAGTTTGACTCCTGGTGGCATTATTTGGGCTTTAAGAATGCAAATTGTTGTTTTTAATGTATTCCTTGGTCTAGTGATTCTTGACAGCCACCGCATCCAAGTAACTGACTGATCAAAGAAAGTTTCTAATTTGGAGGGCTTCTTAGCTCTTGGGATCACAAAGCACTGTCCTGGTGGTTTGCACTGGCAACTCCCAACATTTCATGAGGCTGATCTGTGGTGGAAGTCAATCCTTCCAGGAAAAAAAAGGTGGCTGAGGGTGAACACTGCTCTCTCTGATTAAGGAATCACAGTGGTGGAAGCAGGTGGGCTTTAGAGCAAGATGGATTTTCAGTTGACTCTGCTCCTCCACTTACTCAGCTTTGTGGCAAGCCTCAGCAACTCCCCAGCCTCAGTTTTTGTGTTTATAAATCTAAGCAGTAGATAAAAACCTCAGTTAATAACTCAGTTGTGTAAAAACACAACTTGCAAAATTTTCTAATAACGACTTCATAGAATTCATATCTATCATAAGAACCTATTCTGTTGCAATGGCAGTAACTTAATCACAGCCGAACTGGGGACCCTCCTCACTTTTCCTTCTTTCTTGTAGTGTCAGAGATTGGGGAGAGCCCATCTTTTCTCTGCTATCATCTGTGCTCAAAAGTCCAACACAGTGTCATTTGATCCATATAGATCTTGGCCATTCATCAAGCTCAGGCTGCCCCTGAAGTGCCTTTTGCTCCTCTCCAGGAGGTGTCATCAGCCGTAGACCTGTCATCAGATCCTCTGGTTCTCTTTCACTTTCATGTCATGCATGAGACCCTTGCAGTAATTTTGTTGCTTCCAGGCATCACTGGGGCATTACATCTCTGTTATGCTGCTAGGGTACCCTTGTCTCCAGGCATTGTACTTTTCTCTCTGGAGGCCTTACCATTTCCTGGGGGCTCTGCTGGTGAGTAGGTGCAGGACCCCCTCTCTGAGGCCAGGCAAAATCCAGAATATCATCTCTCTCTTTGTCTTCCCTCTCCTTAACCTGAAAGAAGACTTTCTAGTCTCCAGGGAAAGCTCTGCTCTTTGACTTCACTCCACTCACACATTTAACCTGTGCCCAAGGTCCTTTTGAGTTTTGTAAGAAAATTGAATTTTTAGAAGGGAATACCAGAATATTCTTTCTTTTGTTTCTTTTCTGCTTTATACCCTGTATTATTTGCCCCCTAACATGATGAGTCATGACTGGTCTAGCTGCTTGAATTGGGAGCAGTGAAGAGGTGAAAAAAGCAAACTACTCAGGGAAAAAAAGAAAATCAATTAATGATTTCAAATATCCAGCTACATTGGGAAAATGTTGCATTGTTATAGAGTTCAGATATGAGTGTGAAATGGTCAGTAGTGAGATTCTCAAAGAATAGGTAGATACCACAGTCTATGCTATCTTTACTTCCTCTCACAGTTTTAGTGGATTTGAGGGAGGAAGGCTGGGTGGAGCGTCCCTTTTGCTAAACCCTTTTGTTTCTCCTTTTGTTTTTCTTATCTCAGTGTTCATTCTTTACTTATTTGTTCATGTCAGAAATTACAGAATTATCTTGAACACTCTCTTTTCCTAATCAACTCCCCAACTTCAATCAATTGTCAAGTCTTGATTATTCTGTGTTTGGTTCTCTCTCTCAACCTCTCTGTCTCTCTATTTCTATCTCTCTCTCTAGGCTTCTCCCATCTCTTTCCTGAACATTATCCTAGTCTTCCCACTGATATTCCAACATCAGTTCTTGCTCACCTTTAATTCTTACCTCACAAGTAACAAGAGGATGCTTAAAAAACCACAAAACCTGTCACTGACTTGGCTACCCATGACCCGATAAGAATGAAATCTGAACTCAGTAATGTGGCCTTTAAGGTCCTGCATGATCTAGCCCTGGCTCCCCCTTGAGCCTCATTTCATTCTACTCTGTCCAGACCAATTCTCTCCCTGATTGACTCTCCCTTCTATTTTCCACAGTTGATGATCCCAAATTTTACATGTCCCCTACAGGTCCCTGTGCTGTCCTCTGATTTGCTCACTGTCTGCAGATGACCTGACCTCCATCTTTGAGAACATAGAGAGCATGATTTCTGAGCTCCCTAAGTTTGCTTCATGTCCTCCTCTGAAATATCTTTCTCTTCACTGGTCCTTCTCTCCTGTCTCATGTCAAAGCAGACAGGTCCCACATCTTTTTCCAGCTTGTCTTTCTTCCTGGGCTCCTGGTCCTTCCCCTAACCTGGAGTTGCCTCATAAAATACAAGACATCCAGTTAAACTGGGATTTCAGATAAACGGTGAACAAATTCTTTAGCACAAGTATGTCCCAAATATTGCATGGGGCATACTTATGCTAAAAAATTATTCACTGATTGTCTGAAATTCAAGTTTAACTGAGTATCCTGTAGTTTTATTTGTTAAATCTGGCAGCCTTACCCCTTTCTCCTTAAAACTGTTTCTTCTCTTTCACCCCTTCCACTGGGTGCTCTCACTCAGCTTTAAAATCTTCTCAGGTTACTTCTACTGACAAACTCTTGGATGCAGCAAATCATTTCCTTGATTGTATTCTCCTTCAAGCCCCCACTCTGTGGTCTACCTTCTGTTTCAATCTCCTTACTTGCCTTTCATTCTTTAGGTCTTTGCAATATGATTTCCAGTTTCACCACTCAACATTCTTCTTAAATATCACAAATGCTTTCCAAATTCTCTCTCCTGCAATCTTCATATCCAATTAGGCTTTTCGTCTGAGTGTCCCGCAGACATTTCCCCTTACACATTCTGTGCTCCCAAATGTTCAATAGCTAATTTTTAATTGCCCTCTTGTAATTTATCCCTCTTTCTGTTCTAACTGTTGTAATTTAAAAGCATCTACATAGATCTAGTTGTCTTGGCTGGAATCCATGGAGTCACATTCCTCCTTATTTATCATTCCCAGTTTAATTGGTTACCAGGTTTTATGGCTTCTGTCTTTGGAATAAACCTTTCTTAGTTTTCTCTTCTTTACCTCGCTACCTCCCACCCCTAATTTAGCTTAGGCTTCTATCATTTCTCATTTGAATTAGTAGCATTTTTAGGTCAAAGAGGATGCAATACTTTGTGTATTTTATATATATGCCAAATTAGCCTCAAGGATTGTGCCAAATTTAATTCCTGTCAGTAAGGGATAATATTGTTAATTTTAAGAAATCCTTGCTCAAACCAATTGTTGTCTTGAAAAACAACTTTGGCAATCCAATAGGTTAAAATGCCATTTTGATGTTTTAATTGCATTAGTAAGAAAGTTGAAGATTTTTTTAGCCTCCAGATCTATTGAAATCCCAAAGCTGGATCTAAATCTCCTGCTTAAAATTTTTCATTGCTTCCCATTGCCAATGGGATGAAATCTAAAATCCTTGGCATGACATTTAATGCTTTTCACTATCTTGCCCCCAAATATTTTCCCAATTTTATTTCCCATTATCTTCCCCACACTCACACTGAGTGAAAGAGAGTATAGGAGGAGGGTTAGAATGGTAATTTCCTTGAGGTCAGGAACTGTGCCTTTTCTTTCTCACGCCACTGTAATCCTAGCTCTAGCACGTAGTAGGTGCTTAATGAGTGGAAGGGTGATGTGTGAGAATCAGATGAATGGAATGAAGATTTTGATGGAGAAGGGCAAGGAGGCATTAGGGCCAAGAAATAGCAATTGGCTGGTAGAGGGTGGGTTGGATATTTCCTAGGGTTTATGGCCCCAAAATACCTGTTCTCCATAATGCTACCCATCTGTGGAAGCTATGATATAAAAACAGATAATCTGGGATAATTGAAAAAAGGCACACATAGTTGCACATGTTGGTAATATCTTCACCAATATACCAGGAAGAGTGAGGAAATTACTTTCTTGAGGCTACAGCCACAATCCCTTCACCAGCAATCTTAGGACTGTTTTTTTCAGTTGGATAGAATTCCCATCCCTACTTTCTGGGCTTCCAAACCTAGAAGTTTGCTGGCAGAGATTTGCTAACTTGTCTCCACTGTCACCCAAGGTGTCAGCACCCAGGCATCACAGCTCTGCAGAGCCCCAGTCGCCTGATCGCTCCTTGAGCCGCTCCTCTTTCTGCTGGTCCCTGGACAGCTCCCTTCCTGTCTCAGCACCACTGATAGAGGGCAGCCTCCAGATTGTCCCTGCTGCACCCTCTAGTGGCCATTAGGATGCTACACAACTGTCAAGGAACAACTTTTCGGAGTTGAAATAGGGCAACAACCGCCTGTGCAACCCTACAATATCAGAACGCATTAACTCTGTTCCATATACTCTTCCCTGGCGCAAGGATCTTGTTCCCTGTATGGCTCAGGCAGGGTCTGAATCCACTGTGGAGGGGACTTGGCAATAACCTCAAATCTCCTATATCTTGTTTTAGGGCGCAGAGTCCCTTACATATCCCAAAGTTCCATAAAGATGTATGAATTCAACTCTAATATAATGACCCTGAGTTCTATGGGCAATTTACAATCTATGTGATAAGGCCACCAATTGGTATTATGATGCTACATATTTGCATTAATTGCAGTATAAGGGAACACTTCGTAGTTCAGAATGGTGGGATTGCAGCTGACAGTCCTGATTTATGAAAAGTAAAGAGGAGTGTGGAGATGTCATCTAGCCAATAACCTCTGCATTCTGACACTACTCCCATTTTTAGGCTGACTGAATTTCATGGTTCACGCTCTTTTTACTTAGGGGGAAAAAAAGCAAGCCTGAGATACTGAGAGAATCTTTCCCTAAATTCGCAGCCTCACTGCAGCACAGCCCGTGCTCAAATTGTCAGTCTGATGCCCAAGTTGTCGTTTTCCTCCTGCTGCTTCTCTCCCCCTGAGCCTGATGGAGTCTCCTTGAGGCAGAGGAAGGAGTGACAGATAGACATGTCTTATAGTGGGGCCATTTAAGGCAGCCACGTGAGCTGTGGAAAATGTGATTTATAGATTTTTTTTTTCCCTGGGGGAAAATAGATTTCATTATTTTCCACCTCAGGTAAGGGGTAAACCTCTGGGCTTGACTTTGGAAAATTGT
Organism: Diceros bicornis minor; assembly: GCF_020826845.1. Lineage (NCBI taxonomy): Eukaryota > Metazoa > Chordata > Mammalia > Perissodactyla > Rhinocerotidae > Diceros > Diceros bicornis. Next base: position 64,054,603 of record NC_080746.1, on the reverse strand, counting down.
GCGGCTGTAATAGCGCGGGCTGAAATGCTGATATAGAATAAAACCTCATTAAATCAATATTGGTTATTCAAAATCATGCTGGATTGGAAGCAACTGCTTTTCCTCAGCTGCCTGATGCTCCATTGTTCCTTGAGCAAAAATATTAGCTACTTTAAAGTGGGTTAAGCTGGTGAAATTTTCCTGGTCCTTGGAGTTTCACATTATTAAGGTTTTATGATTTTTCAAATAGAAGACAATTCTGAAACACCAAATCCAATATTGATTATAATCTACCACTGTCACATGTAAGTTTATTAACAAAAAAAATCCTGTCTGTTTCAGTAAAAAAGTCATGCATTTTCTTTTCCCATTTATACAGGTCTACAGTGTCTGCTCATTGGAGTAAATAAGCTTATGGGTCCCTCGGCTAATAGAAGTTATGTAAATAAACAGCCACGGCAACGGGCAACTGGAACGCAGACGGATGAACTCTGTTGTCAACCTAAAGGCTTCTTTTAGCCAGAGAGGCCAGGCTGAGGGAACCGGGAGAAGATGTGAGATCACAGGAGACCATGGATCCTTCCATCTGCTCTCTGCCAAACCAAACCAATGGTAGCAGACATTAGCACCTGCCATTTGGGTTTTCAATAAAAGATATCAGAGTGCCTCAGAAGAGAATAGGCAGGTAGTCAGAGGTCTGGTTAATGCATGCATTAATAAGCAGCAATTGTATGTTTATCTTCATGATCACTCCAGAAAGTTCCAGGTTTATAATGCAGCGTGTAGATCACCAGAATGCTGGGCCCTCCTAGGCCTTCCAGAGGCAGTTCTGTGTATTTGTATGTTTGCCATCTATTCACGAAAGAGTTTTAGGGCTTGAATGAGGCAGCCCATTAGATTGAATGTCTGCTTCCAATCACTCCTTCCTTCTTTCCTTTCTTCCTTCCCCTGGTTGAAGCCAGGATAGTGTCTCTTGTTTATGTCTTTAGTGTACCTCTCTCCTCCCAAATCCCCTGAGATTCCCAGATCTCCACTGTGGGGAATGGAAATGGATCCAGGTGGTATGAGGGGGGCTTCTGAGAGGCTGGATATTAGGTCTGGAGTTAGAGACGGCTGAGAAACGGGCTCTGGCTGCTCTGGGGTCCCAGCCTGGGGCGCCTTACTCCAGCCAGCATGTAGGACAGGGGAGCAGGGAATGTCCATGGGTGGGGATCACATCCTCAAGTTGTTCCTCTTACCTCAGGGGCAGTTCTGGTATCGTGAAAACTGTGGGACAAAACCAGGCACTTCTTCCCTGAAGTGTAGATGCTTGGTGATCTTCTATGGCCACCGGCCATGGCAAGATTTCCAGCTTGCAGCCTCCTGGGCTCGTGTTCCTTCATCTTGCGTGGGGTCCTGAACAGCAGGGCTCCTCTTGTTCACTTTGGGAAGGCTGCTGACTTGCCCATGTGGACGTGGCTTTAGAGGTGACTCGTATAAGCCTATTTTGAGAAAACCTGATACATGGAAAGTGGAATTTACAAAACCAAGAAATGAGGGTATAGCCACTCCTTTAACAAAGAGATTCCTTCCAGATTACTGTATAACATGAACTTTCCCAAGAGGATTTTCAGTGTTCCGCAATTTGCTCACAACATTTGTTATGTGACTCTCTATAGAGTGAGCAGGGAAGTCCTCAAGGTAGCACAAGGGGACATTTGAACAGAGAGTTTGGGGACAGTAACATTGCCAGGAAGCCTGTCATACAGGGCAGCTGGGTTGGAAGACTAGCTGAGGACACTCAGCAAATTAAAGACATTTCTCTTTTATTCATCCCTTGCCCTCATTAATTTTCCCTGATGCATTGTTTTCCCAGGACTGCAATGAAATGAACCTTGCTCATGATTTGTCTAGTCACAGTTAGAGTCTTCCTTTCTCTTGCTAGACAGTAATACCGATAATGACTGCAAACATTATGTCTCCTTTTAGAAAGGCAAAGAGCCAAAATCATTATATCTGTGAGTTGATGTCAGATTTATAACACAGAGATGCAAGCTTCACATGCCATATGTGTGCCAAATTTTCGTTAAGCCTTTGAAAGTTTTAAAGTGTGCATTAAGAAGAGACCCTGTTTTCTTCTGATGAGTTTTTCTTCTTACTTGCTTGTACTGAAAGCCAGAGCTTTCTGTTTACCATGACTCATTTCAGGGGAGGTGAGTGGGAAGAAAGAGGGAGATTGAGACAGGAGGAGGGATCATACGAGAAGTGAAGAGGAAAGGTGGATTAGGGAAGAGTCTGAGGGGGATCCTAAGAGGAGGGGAGGGAGAGATTAAGGGAGAAAGGAGTAGAGACTGAGGACCAAGGGCAAGAAGTGTGAGTGCATATGGGTGTGCATGTGTATAGGAGAAATAGATTGCTTAGGAAGAAGCCGACAAAACAGAGAGACAGTTAACTTGATTGACTTGCTTTGGCTAGTTCTTTTCACCTGGGCTCAAACCCAGACAGGCCAGAGAGGATAGTTTAAAAACAGACAGATTTTGTCACATGTGGTTGAGCAGATTGCTCCCAAGGGGGTGTTTTCCTGGGCCCAAATGGTAGGATCCCAACCATTTTGCACAGCAGAAGAGGTAATTTACTCTACACAAGTGAGCACTCGGCTCCTGGGGAGAATATGTCTCCCTTTCTGCTCAACAACAGAATGGGGTCCATTATTCCCAGCCTTGTTGGTGGGAATTACATACCCATAAACCAAGAAAACAAGATAATGAATGGATTTTGATGTTATCCGGATGAGAGAAAGGCAGCGAAACTTTCCAGGATTTCTGATTTGGGCTCCTTGTGTCACCCCTGCATGGGAACTCAAGAATGTTTTAGGAAACTGTGCTTAAAAGCTAGAGACAGGACACACATTTTGTTTTCAGAATTAGCAATGGTGAGTATGTACATGTTTAATCTCCCAATGTTCACCGAAAAGTGCAGATTTCTCAGTTCACTCCCCAGGCGCTGGGAAAATAGGTTTGGCGTTTGATGAGCTGCCTGTTGCTCACTCCTCTGTTTTCTGGTGTCAAGGTTTCTCAATAGTGGACTCAACAGTTGCATTTTTCATCTACAATAGAATTGCTATCAGAAAACCAGACAAGGATAATCGTATTTTGTGAATTGACGGTGAAACTACTCAGTTTCAGCCTGATGATGTTCAACCAGGAGAAGCGGTTTGTGTGTGAGAATTCATTTTTGAGTGCTCATTTTTACTGGAGGGAACAGTCTTGCTTGGATTTTTTAAAAATTCTACTCCAAAGTGCAAGCAGAAGGTTCAGAATCCCTAACAGCTCTGGCGACCCTGCTGTGCCAGTGTGAACGCGAGTCTCCCGGCAAGACCGGAGGCTCCAGCTTCAACCAGAGCCTCATCCACCTCCTCAAACCTACCAGGAAAGAAAACAGAAATATGTGCCCATAAATATCCTCCTTACGGGAAGCAAATGTGCTGGCTTCTTGCCACCTGGCTGTACTGGAGAAGGAAACAGGAAGCTGGTGAGTCTCCCTCCCAGCACACCTAGGGCTACTCCCGCCATCTGGAGCAGAATCAAGATGCTTCACCAAAACTGCGCCAAGTGCCCGTGTAGGCCAGGCCCATCCATCCAAATCTGCCAAGAGCAAGTTGGCTTCCTTTCCCTTCTCCCACTCGGCCAACCAGGATGACTCGGCAGTTTTGTGGACTCCTGTTCTGACCACTTTTCACTGGAACTTGAGCAAGATAGAAGGAGAAACCTATACTCCCCTCCTTGCCCTAGAAAAAATGCACCAAAGGAGAGTGACAATGAAGACAAAACCTGAATCTGTTCCTTGCACACATTGGACTCATTCCCACCTCTGTGCATGCTGTTCAACCCACTTGGAACACCCTTCCCTCTCCCATCAGCACCCATTTACCTAAATTTTATTCATTCTTCAAGACTCGTTAAATCCCATATGCTTCACAAACATTCTTTATCTATGAATTCACTCTTTCCCTTGTCTCTAACTATACCTACAATCTGTCCCAGAATTTAATGTGAATATAGACCATGCCTTATGTTTCTTCTCTCCTCCTCCCTGCTTCCTTCCTGTGCCTGGCACAGTGCTGGTCCATAATAAGCTTCAAGAAATGTTTGTTGATTGACACATCGAGGAGATGAACTGAACTTCACTCTCTTTTCTGCAGTAGGGAACAGGTGCTGAGGAAGTCAGGGTGAGTGTCTCACATGTAAGATTATCACAACAGATTTCTGGCTCTGAACCTTACTACAGGGTAATCTTAAGGACAAGAGAATCATCCCCTGCCCCCACATCTTCTTTATTCTCTGCACTATTATTTTTTTATTTTTTGTGAGGAAGATTGGCCTTGAGCTAACATCTGTTGCCAATCTTCCTCTTTTTGCTTGAGGAAGATTGTCGCTGAGCTAACATCTGTGCCAATCCTCCGCTATTTTGTATGTGGGATGCCTCCACAGCATGGCTTGATGAGCGGTGCATATCTCCACGCCTGGGATCCAAACTTGTGAACCCCGGGCTGCTGAAGCGGAGCACGGGAACCCAACAACTACGTGACCGGGCTGGCCCCTTTCCACTAATATTTTTACGTAGACCAGTTCAAGATGAAATGACTATGACATGAGAAGGGCAATCCCCCAGGCAGGGGGAAGATGATCAAACATGAAGCTTTGTACAGCAGGTAGGGTCCCCCTGCTGTGCTTCCTCATGGTGGGGAGTGTGAAAGTTTCTTGGGATCAGGCTTTCCAGAGGTCAGTCTTCAGCCACCTTGGAGACCCGTAAACAAATAGTGTGATTACTCCTGAATTTAAAACCAAGAGGGCATGGAACAGGGAATAACTAACTCTGCTGTTAAGTTTGGTGATGATGGGCTGGTCATGGAAGGTTTCACAGGAAAGGAGACCCTTGAACTGGGGCTTGAGTCTCTGATCAGAGTCATGGTTAGCCTGGCCACAGGAGGAAAGTGCCCCTAGAAGTCCCACAGAGGGATGCCCTAATTCTAGTATCCTAGATAGGGGCCCACATGGATGCCCTCACTGACACCCGTCGCCACTGGCAGTGCAAGTGCTCTGTCCTGAGCTATCACAGACCCAGCAGCTCAGGGTGAGGCAGTGGAGCATTCTGGTGATTCTGCCATCCCACACCCCAAACACACAGAGCTGCCTTCAGAAGAGTCTTCTAACTTCTGGGCAGCTGGGATCCCAGGGGCAAGGATGGCAAGCAACTTCCAATGCTGGCTGGAGTGATGTGTGAGCCTGACAGCACTCTCTGATGGAGGGGAGAGCAAATAAGCTCTTGAGATGGAATCCAAACTGCAAGTGGAAGGGACAGAAGGCTCAATCCCAGAGTGTCCTGTTGTCAGGGACATCTGTGAGAGCAAATATCCAAGTGGGCCACCCTCTCTGGGAGTCATCAACTCACTGCACGTCAAGCCCCCGAATGAGGACAACCTGGGGGCCAGCAATAGTGGCAGCTTGGTAAGCATCTCGTGTATTGCCATTAATGAAATAAAAAAACAAAAAACAGTAAACAAAAAACTGGAACGTGGCTCTCCCTTTGGATGCTTGCCAGTCCTGGTGATTTTTAATGCCACCTTCTTTGCTGAGAACCTGTTGGATTTGGCCGTGCTGAGGAGTTTGGCCCCAGAAAGCTTTGTTTAAAATGAAATGATCTGAAGTGAAACCAAGGGAGAGGTGATCTGCCCCAGTGCCATCACAGGCTGCCTTCAATCTTGGGACACTTTAATGAAAGTCACGAGAAGAGGAAGGCTCCAAGGCATTAGCTCTGGAGTGACAATGTGCACGCTGCTGTCACCGCTGGAGGCCCCGAGAGGGGGCATCATGGTGTGATGTGCGGGGAGAATCATTGCAGGGCTTTTCTCTGTGATATGTTGTTCTGACCAGCCTGGAGCCTGATTATTATTTATCCATCCATCCATCCGAAAATATTTAGTGAACATTTCTGATGTGCAGGGCATGTGCTGGCGTGGGACACACAAGGCCACTGTGGTCTGTGTGCTCCTGGGGCTCGCAGTCCAGTCATAACAAGTGATCTCTGAGCAGTGGATTGGTGACTGGAGTGGATCTCATTTGGTCCAAGAGAACAACCAGAATAATTAGTCTAAAAATTTGGTCATTCGTTCAATCATTCTTTCATTTGTTTGGTATAACGTACATTCATTAATTTCTAGAAGCCAGGAGCTGTGTTAACTTTTGCTTGAGGAGCTCAGCACGTCATGGAGGTGGCGATGACAATGAAAAGGTACACTGAATGCAGGGAAGGCACACAGCAGCCAACTGTCCCTGTAGGGTTGGTGATAGGGGCCTGGGTCATGGAGGTTCCAAGAGGGCAGGAGGCGTTTGAATTTGGTCTTGAGAGAGGAGAAATGTGAGGAAAGAAGAGGCAGAGGAATGTCGGATAGAGGAGGGGGATCTAGGCAGAGGCACCTGCATAGACATAGGCACAGATGTGAGGAAGTGGGGTGTGTTGGATGGCCAGAGTGGATGTGGGGAAGTAGAGGGACAGAGGCCAGCTTTTTTTTTTTTTTGTTATTTGCTTGGGGCTCTGTATATAAGTGTTAACTGGTATGCTTCTGAGATGAAATCTTAGAAGATTCAAAATTCTGCAATCTGACTTTGAACAGGAGTGGTAAAAATACGGGCATGACACACCCAAACATTCAAAATGCAAATTTGCCTTCATACTTCAAACTAGAGGCTGAAATTAATGTTTGCTTTTCTAAATCTTCTGCTTGTTATTGAGAAAAGTCTCCAAATTTCCTGGAGAGGTGGTCATGGCGGGAATGCCAGGGATATCCTTTAAGACACCTGCTTCACTCTTCAATTAGTTCTGATGATGAAAGCAGTCTACCGTGGGCCAAGATTCAGGGACAAAGGCAGTGTTTGTATCGGCTGGGTCACTAGGGCTGCTGGTTCCAAACCTGGGAAGAAGAGCTTTCCTGAGACCTATTGCTAATCTGGATTTCTACAAAGTAACATTTCAGGGACAATCTGTATGTTTTAACAAATTATGCTATTATGGACAAAGCTGGAATTACTTCTAATCATTTCACAAGGGACATTTTAAAATTTGCAGACAATTTTGCTATTTTGTCAGTGTGGGAAGGACCCATTTAAACTTTCCAGCTATATTAATTTTTAATTTCCACTTAATGAAATTAATTCAAATTAAGAAGGTGACCATTATCAATTTCCTTTCCTATTAGTTCCTTAATGCTTTGGCAAATTGCATTCTAAACTTCTCCTTTAGTGAGCTGGATACATAATCATGGGTTTCCTAAGAAAAGATGAATTTGATCCTGATATGCTAATCCATAGCCAGGGCAGCAATCAAGGAGCAGCTAGGAAGACAAGTGCATTCTGGTATTAATTATGAATCAGGCATTAAGAACTGGTAAATAATTAAAGCTTCATGTGTCACAACACAAGTTAAGGATCAGCATGTTTTTCCATTACCAAATGCATTTTTGGCACTATTTCTAGTCCTGTTTTGATACCATCTGAACCTAAACTGGGATGCAGATAGGTAACACTCATTTATAGTAAACTCATAGTACAGAATTTTGAATTTATTGAACTGCTGGTGTAGGAATACATTCAATTTCAGAAGCTGAGGCCCTGTGTTTCGGGGAGCATCAGACCCCTCAAAGTTTCTTCGCTCTCTGGGGCTCTGTGGAGAGGAGTCATGCATGGGGCAAGAGGTTTTGCTACTCAGAGTACAGTCCACAGATCAGTAGCATCTATATTACCCAGGAGCGGATTAAAATGCAGAGTCTCAGGCCCATCCCAGATCTACTGAATCAGATCTGCGTTTTAACAAGATCCCTGGACCACTCATTTGTACAGTAAAGTGCTGCTAAGGTACCTTTCAGCATGAGGAATTTCTGATTCTCCAATTTCTTTGGCTTTCTCCTCCACAATGGAAAGGAGGCCAGCTTCCAATTTGTCCCTCTCAGTGTTCTGAATAGCCAACCTCCCCTTCTACCCCATCCTACTCTGAGGGGTTGGATACTGCTGAGGTCCATCTGAATGCTTTAGGGTGCCAGAAGCAGTGATCTTGGATCTGAATCCTGGCTGCGCTCCTTGTTAGCTGTGTGACCTTAAGCAAGTTGTTAACCTCTCAAAGGCTCAGCTCCAATGGGGATAGCTCTGCCTGTCTCATGGGGCTGTTGTGAATGAAGCCATGTCTGTAGGAAATTGCATCTGCTAGCACAGCACTCTGCAAATGGTAGTCGTGACAAGGATGATGATGATGGCATTGAGGAAAAAGTAACATTTAGAGGAATGAATTGAAGGCCGGGAACGAGGTGATTAACTCAGTGGATGATGGAAGGATGCTTAGAGATTCTTTAAAAATAATCATGCATTATGATGCTCTCTGCCTGACAGCCTAGAACGGAAGTTTAAAGGAGAGGTTTTCTTGGCATGGGATTTGGTAGAATAGGAGTAGTTTTCTTAGAGAGTGAAACTAGCCCTGAAGAAGATGAGAGAGGAGAATGTTTATAGTGAAATCCCAGCGCCATCTCCATTTGGACCTCTTCATGTCCTGACTTTCTCTGTATCAAAATGTTGTCATAATTCTACCAAGTAAATGTTTGTTGCTTCATGAGGATATCACCTTTTACTCTGGAGGTGAAAATAAGTACCCTTCGTGTCTTTTCTGAAGCTTAAATTAATGAGGAAGGAAAAGGAAATGTTTGAAATTTTGAAGTCTAAAAACCTCAATTTAAAAATTTCTACTTTAAAAAGGTAATTAAGTCATTGTTCTCAGAGGCCCCTATTACGCACTCTGAACACAGTGACTGCCCATAATGGAATTCAGCCACTCTCTTATTTCCATCCTGTAGAATCCCCTTTCTTCAGTTCCCTTAGTTACTCTTGCTCCCAAGAAGTAGGAAAATCATATTTATTACAATAATACATCTTGACCTCTTCAAAGATAGAGTGAGCTGTTAGTAGGATGGGGTTAAGGAGACCAGATGCCAGAATGTTTTCATCGTCCTTTCAAAATGCTGGGGGGCCAGTGAACTAGAATGAGGTTTGGCATTTCCTGTTAGCAGCTGCAGGACACCAGGTCACGGGCTCTGGCCCCGAGGAACGTATGAATACTGAATATGAAGGGCTCCTTCCTTAGTCTCTGGAAGGCACAGTGTGGAATTACCCATTATGGCCATGAATTGCCACTTTATTTTCAAAGCAATGAAAGAAGAAAAGCCAAACATTAAAAAACCCTCATCTTAAACCTTTTCAATTTTCAATCCCATAAATATAGGAGTCAGGACAAGAGGCCTTTCTTTTAAAAAATATCTTATGTCAGCTTACACCATATATAATATTTAGCAAGCTTATTTTCTCTTGTCCGAGAGGTAAAGGATTTTTACCAGCTCCACTCACAAAACAATTTATAGTCAAATGCTGAAATATATTCAAATTAGAACCTCAACTTCCCATCTAAATCTTGGGCACTGAGTTTGATCGGATGTTGATTGGTTCTGAAACTCCGAACTTGGTTCCAAAACTGGTTGCTTGCAGAATCTATTGGGTGGGGCGTTGGAGAGGCTGTTAGATTTGACATCAGAAATGTCCTCAGCTGCAATAACTTTCTCCTTTCATTCTCCCCGAGCACTGTGTACCTTACTTTAGGCCCATAGTGGGCATGACTCACACTTTGTTTTGTCTTCATCTGGGGACCTAGAGGCAGCATGGCAAGATACTCTGTGCCTCAGTTCCCCCATCTACAAAATGCAGATAATAGTAGTACCTACTTTGAAGAGTCATAGTGAGAATTAAATGAGTTAATACATGAGACGCACTTAAAACAGTGCCTAGCATATTGTAATTGGTATGTATTCCCTTGCTATTTCTCATCCCAGACACCTGACCCTGAGAAAGAATCCATCTCTCTACTTTCATAGTGCCAGATATAGTACCATTCAGCAGTACACATTCATTCATTCCACCAACATTTACCACGTGCCTACGATGGACCAGGCCCTGACTGAGAGGCCTGATCACCACCCTTCTGGCCCGTATGGTCTCGCTGGAGACATTGTCAAGTATTGCAACACTTCTAGCTGGGGAAGTTTGGGATGCTATGGAGCACATATCAGAGGTGCTTATCTCTAACATGTGGGGAGCAGGCCAAGTTTTCTGGAGGGAAGTGATGCTTTAGCAGAGCCTGCAGGACAAGCAGGAGCAGAGCGGAGAGTGTTCTGGGTGGAGGGAAGTGCTATCCCACGAAAAACCGTCAAATTAAAAGAAATTTTGGCCAGCTTTGAGAAGGTGAGGACCCTCAACATCCTCTTAAATTGTTTTGGTTGAAACAGGAATGCCCAGGCACTCTTGATGGTCATCCTTGAATTCCCTGACTAAGGATGAACCCTGGAAGAGGGCACCTGAGGAGTCCCCTCCCACCCGGAAGGCCTCCCAGCATTAAGGGTTCTGTGCTGAAGCCACGACTTGGGCACATCCATGCACTTTATGAAGGATTTTACTCCCTCCGTTGCTTTCTTTTTTTTTTTTAATTTTTTGTTTATTCCAGTAACATTGGTTTATAACATTGTATAAATTTCAGGTGTACATCATTATAGTTCTATTTCTGCATAGATTATATCATGTTCACCACCCAAATACTAATTACAACCCATCACCACACACATGTGCCAAATTATCCCTTTCGCCCTCCTCCATCCCCCCTTCCTCTCTGGTAACCACCAGTCCAATCTCTGTCTCTATGTGTTTGTTTATTGTTGTTATTATCTACTACTTAACGAAGGAAATCATACGGTATTTGACCTTCTGCCTCTGACTTATTTCACTTTTCATAATACCCTCAATGTCCATCCATGTTGTCACAAATGGCTGGATTTCATCGTTTCTTATGGCTGAGTAGTATCCCATTGTGTATATATACCACATCTTTATCCATTCGTCCCTTGATGGGCACTTAGGTTGCTTCCAAGTCTTGGCTATTGTGAATAACACTGCAATGAACACAGGGGTGCATGTATCTTTATACATTGGTGTTTTCAAGTTCTTTGGATAAATACTCAACAGTGGAATAGCTGGATCATATGGTAGTTCTATCCTTGATTTTTTGAGGAAATCTCCATACTGTTTTCCACGGTGGCTGCACCTTATGCACATATTTTAATGTCCTCTCTCTCTAAATCCTGTGATGTCTCTAGCAACTTATCCCGATAATATTGATAGGCATTTTGATTACAGATGAACAAACAGAGAAAACATAGGTGAAGCTTCCTTCCTTGCCCTGCCCAACCTGACATTGGAAAACTCTGTCATCTTTGAAGGGAGCTTTGATCCCATCTGGATTGCGTGTGGCCACCACCCCTACACTCCCCCAAAGCATCACCCTTACACCCTCTTCTGTCTTCCTCACCATGTTTCCATAAGATAAAGTCAGCTTTTGAACTGGAAGATAGTGGGGTTAAATTAAAAAATTGATTGGCTAGTCTGTTAAAAGCTACAAAGAGCAGGAGGTAAAACATTTCCAACCCCTTATTAGGTCCCTTCATTGGGAAGTTTCGGGCTTGAGCAGAGGTGAGCCAGTTACTGCCTTACTTTCCCTTGGCAGCAGTGTAAGTAGCCCTTGACAATATACAGCACCTTTCTCTCTTCTCTGAAGATAAATCCTTGATGGACTTGGAAGCCTGGATGCTTTCCCAGCCCCTTGGTATCAGGGCCTCCTTGACTCTGACTAACCTTTTCAGCATTTCACTCAACATGATCAATAGCTTTCCATTAATGCTTCTGGGCCCAGAGGAAGCATAATAGATGAGAGAAGGCTAGTGGGGTAATAGATACTTCAGAAACACCGAAAGGTAAATGGTTATTTCATATACAGAATCCAGGAGAGAGATTCACTCTAAATGTACATATCTCCCTAAGACAGGTGAGTGACTGCAGTGCTCTCTGGAGGGGGCTGAACTGGCTGTCAGCATTTTGAGAATTAGCCTATTTTTGCCTTCCTTTCCATGAAGAAGAAAATGTCCTTAGAACAAATTTTTCCCGAGAGAACTTTCTAGAAGAACTGAACATGTGTAGTGATTTTTATTAAAAAGCCTACGTTTTTCTTTTTATGATGAGGTTATTATTCTGCAAAATGTGAGAGATAGGACTGGAATATATAGTGATTTCTCATGAGGAGATGAGCAGCAAGACAGATAAGTGGCAGGTTTCACCTGCCAGCCTATCTGCCATGCCCGCTCATGTGTGTCACATTTGGAAAATACTCTCAGAGTTGTTTAGGAAACAAGCAGAATGGGCACACAATTTTGGCAATGCTGCAGAACAGTCTGCCAAGAGCATTGGGCCAGTGAAAATCCCACCAGACAGGAAAGAAATGGAATAGTGGAGTGACATGGCTCTCAGTGAAAATGAAAATGATCACATCTTATTTCTCTAGTTAGGGACTCACTCGGGCTGGGCCCCAGAGCACGGTTTGTGAGAGTGCTTTATGGACCCACACTCCTTCTAGTCCCCATCGTATCTCCCTCATAAAGCCATGCTCACCTATTGTTGTTTATTTAATGATTTATATGCTGCATCATGTAAGATTATATAGTCTTTACTTTGTAATAGTGTCTTTTAAAAATAGCATCCATTCAAAAATGATGAAAGTAATATATGGACATGATGAAAAAAACTCAAAGACTGCAAAAGAGCTTATAGGCGGAGGCGGTAAAAACTGTCCCCTTCCAACTGTCTCTCAGCCCGCCTCACAGAGGCGACCACTTTGAACATTTTTAGCTGTTTCTTTGCATTCTCACTATTTATTGGTTTATCAACTTTATATATCATTTATTCTCTTTCTGCTATGTTCATTTACCTCTCACGCCCTACTCCCCACTCCTTTTCCTTCCACCCTTCAAATAGAGTTATTTTTTAGTTCTAGCAAGTGATGACATTATTATCAGGATTTGATACTCTTCAGAGCCAAGTAGAGTAGCATGATGACATTTTCTTTCTTCAACGGCTGTTGGTTTTTCCTCAGGTTTCCAATAGTCTTTCTTTTATTCTGTGTATCGTTTGCTCTTACGTTCTTCATTTTCCCCAATCTCTAAGGATATAGCAAACCCTAATAACGCCCGAGTTACTTTCCTGCTCCTCGATTTTCCACATGACTCTACCTTTAGTGACTAATTCAGCGAGTTCCTTGAGGAGGTGCCACATCTTTACATCTGTGTGTACCTCCTACCCATCACACTGTCTGGCACATATTGGGCATTCATTAAATATCTGATGAATGAGCGAGTGACTATATTTCCACAGAGTATTGAACAATGAAGTTAGGCTTTATGTGCTTGAGTGAAATTATTTTCAGGTTTAAGTATGATAATATAATTTTTTAAATCCACTTATTTCCTTTTTCAATGTCTTTACATTTTACATTTGCATTTCAAGTTCACCTTGAAAATATTCACGTTTGCATGCATAACCTGAATTGAAACCAGAAAGTGGGTAGTGCAAGTATTATCAATCACAATAAAAAGATTAGTTAGATTACAGAAGTCTAGATAAGAAAACGGCTGTCATTTATTCAATAATTTAATGTACTGTTTACTCACCTGAGCAAACTACTGTTTACTTATTTATTATTACAACCTGACATCTCTTCTTGGTGTGATTATTGACTGTTAACCATATGCAGTTTCTGCTGTCTGGTTTCTCTGCACTCTCTGGTCCCTCCGACTGGAATTTTCTTCCCATCACCTCTCACTCCCCCTTTCCCCCACAACACACACACACCGAGGTCTCACTTACTCTCTCCTCATAGCTCAGCTCCGTCATCACTGACCAGGCCATTTCTTACATGTCACACTCTCACAACATCAGGTAGCACTTATCTCCATTGTCACTGAGCTTGATCTGAGTGATTCTTTAATTAAGGACTCTCTCCCCCCAAACATTAAGTTTCTAAGCATGGGACCCTGTTTTGCCTTCTAGTCCATCCCTAGCTTTCTGCATGAAGCTTGGCACCATAGCAGGTGCTCAGTTATACCATTAAAACCTTCCCCCATCATTTAAGTTTTCTTTAATATGGATTCCATGAATTTAAACGTCTGGAAATTTCTTTTCACCATTGAGTATGATGTTAGCTGTAGGCTTGTCGTATATGGCCTTTATTATGTTGAGGTTTCCTCTATACTTAGTTTGTTGAGAGTTTTTATCATGGAATTTTTTAAAATGTTTTTTCTGCATCTATTGAGATGATCACATGATTATTATGCTTCATTTTGTTAATGTGATGTATCACATTGATGATTTGCTGGTGTTGAACCACCCTTGCATCCCTGGAATAAATCCCACTTGATCATGGTATATGATCCTTTTAAAGTACTGTTGAATTTGGTGTACTAATATTTTGTTGAGGATTTTTGCATCTATGTTCATCAGGGATATTGGCCCATAATGTTCTTTGCTTGCAGTGTCTTTGTCTGGTTTTGTTGTCAGGGTAATGCTGGCCTCTTAAAAAGAGTTTGGGAATGTTCTCTCCTCTTCTGTTTTTTGGAAGAGTTTGAGAAGGATTGGTGTGAATTCTTCTTTAAATGTTTGGAAGAATTTTCCAGTGAAGCCATTTGGTCCTAGATTTTCTTTGTTGGGAGATTTTTGATTACTGAATCTCCTTACAGATCAATCTCCTTACAAGTAGTTGATCTGTTCAGATTTTCTGTTTCATCATGATTCAGTCTTGGTAGGTTGTACATTTCCAGGAGTTTATCCATTTCTTCTAGGTTGTCCAATTTTTTGCAGTGTAATTGTTCATAGTAGTCTCTTATGATCCTTTGTATTTGTGTGGTATCAGTTGTAATGTCTCCTCTTTTATTTATAATCTTATTCATTTGAATCCTCTTTCTGTTTTTCTTGGTAAGTCTAGCTAAAGGTTTGTCTATTTTGTTTATCTTCTCAACAACCCAGCTCCTAGCTTCATTGATCTTTTCTTAGAAGTTTTTATATTTAGGCCCTAAAGGATCTTAGAAATACCTAAACCAAAGGGTTTAACTCCTCTCTCTGCTTTTAAAAGACAAGGAATCTTTTCTTTAAGTGAAAACTTATATAAAGCCCAATATGTAAGATAATTTAATTGTTCTCCTGACTCCAAGTCCAGGTGTTCTATATTTGGCTGCCTTTTTTCATGCCTGTCCAGATATGCTCACAAAGGCGACAAATATGTCTCACTCCAACCCACCGGTGGATTGATATTAGGAATTGCTCAGGTAGAGATTCATTCCTTTGACTTAATATTTCATTACGCATAAAACACAAAGCTCATCAGGGCAAAGAACAATAGGACATTATTAAGCCCCACCAGTCTTTAGTGGGACCGAGTTTACATTCTTTCTTTGGAGTCAGTTTTGATAGATGGAGGAAAAGTGGCTGCAACATGAATATTATAAGTGTGAGATAGGGGGCAGAGTCTAGAGAGAAGCTCCAGCAAAGAAAAGAAGGCCCTGTAGGGCAGTCTTGCTGAGGCCTGTTGAATTTGATCACTTTTGTCTTCTAGGTTTGCCTGCCTCATATCATCTTCTAGAAACTTTTAGTGCCTTAACTTCCTGTTGGTTTTGATAAATTTTGCTGAGACCCTGTATCTTCCTTCCCCTGTTCCTGGACAATATTTTATGTTACTGTTAATGGCAGATAATTCAGAAAGGCCTGGGCCTCCTTCCAAGTGAGACATTCATAAGGGCCAGCTATACCCCTCCACCCTGCTACCCTGTCACCCTCCAGTTGCAGAGATAATCCAAGGGGGAATTGGCAAGAACAGAGAATTGTTCTTTTACTTGGTTAACTGTAAACCTCCAGGGACTCTCGCAGCTCTGCCAGGTGGCTTGGCTATTCATGGGTAGGAGAGAGTTCTTCTCCAGGAAATGAATGCCAACCAGGTAGTCACTTCACACTACTGTTACACATTCCATGAGAGCTGAGGAAAGCTATAGGCATTTCCCCCAGTGTATGCACACCCACCAAAATTGTGTGCTATTTTAAGAGGCTGATGGGACCCTTCAAGTCCCAACTCTAGAACCTCTAGGGGTGCATGGAGACCAGGTTAAGAATCCTTGAAGGAAGCTGGACCCTAGAGGCCATCACTGCCTTGGAGGCAGTCACTGGTGATTGCTACCAGCCTAGTCTATTAACAACTCCCAAACCAAACTGACATAGACCACAAAAAACAATGATTGAAAATGAGAAAGTCACTCACTTCTTTACTGAACTTCAGGTTTCTCAACCACAAAATGGGGACAATAATAATACTCCCTACTTAGCTCAAAGGGTTATTGTGAGCATCAAATTATTTTTAAACTGTTACACATTACTCAAGAATCAAAAATCCAAATGCCTCTAGGGGTGAGGGTGAGGGCCAGGCAAGTAACGTAAATCTGTTGATTAGGGCCAGATGTAAGTAGTAGAGAATGGTGAGGCCTGTGGCTCACTGAGACATGCATTTTGTAAAACTCAAATTTTATGAAATAATGTGGAGCTTAAAAAAACATTTGTGAGCTGAATTTGGTTTTGGGTCACAAGTTTTAGATTCCTGAAAATGTAAAATAGGGCAGTCTATTAGTTATTGTGTGGGGAGTTCAGATGGGACAACTAAGGCTATAAACATAAAATATGTGCCTAGTGTAGAAGGCTGATAATTTAGTGTGATTTCGAAGGGCTTCTCATTCAAATATCTCTCTCTTAGGCCTTCCAGGAACTGAAATCCTAACCATTAGGGTATGGGGAGTTGAGAGGGGAGAGCAGTGATGATTAAGGGATTAATGTTTCTCATTAAGATGTAAATATGTTATCTATAATGGAAAGCCTGTTGATTCTCTTTTGGCCATTAACACTTAAGCATTTCAAGACAGTAATCAAAAACCTCCATAAGCTGTAATTATAACCTTTGGCTTTAATATTGCTGTTTGACTACCTACTATGTATAAAGTAATAAGGGGCTTAGATTACATAGATGAGTACAACTTGGCTCTGCCTTCAAAGGCTGCAAAGGCGAAGGCGGTATCTTTTGCTCACCCCTGGATACCTGGTACCCCACAGTGCTCAGAACATAGTGGGAACTTAATAAATGGGTGGGACCCAGGCACCCTCACAACCCTCTGACATGCGTGAGAAATGCTGAATGTGAGGTGTAGCAGGGACTGTGAATGAGTTTATCAGATTAGCTCTAGAAGGGAGAAGAGACTGGGGACATGGACACAGGCAGAGGGAAAGCAAGGGGTTGGGGATTGGTGAGGCAAGAGGGGATCCTGCTGAGATCCCAGCAGGTCTGGGAAGCTTGGGTGGTGGAGTCTCCAGGGGAGGAGGATGTCAGTGATCAGGGGAGCTGAGGAAGAGCTGGAACTGGGGGGCATCAGCTGGAGCAGAGTGGATGGCAGGATGGCTCTGGGGACCTGGTGGAGCTGCTGGGGCTGGCTGAGAGGCTCTGCCAGGTGGTCACTCAAGCTGGGCTGCTAGTAGGCTTCTGACCTGGGAGGGCTTCCCATGGGGTCCTACTAGGCAAGTAGAGAGCCACAGAGGCCAGAGTCCCAGGCAGCACTGGACTCTGTGACTCCTGTAGTCGGCCTCATGGAAACGTTACTTGGGTACGACTTATAGGCCTTTTCCCAAGCCCAGTGTGCTCATTCTTTCCCGGCATCTGGTGAAAAGGGTTATCTCAATCCTCTCCCAGACTTAAGTGATAATTTTAATAACTGTAGGGTTTTATGTTGGTAGTTCACCCCTGATAACATTGCTGTTAATTGCAGCTCTTATCAACGGCAGTTAGGGCAAGATGGTTTGAAGGGAAAACAGTGCTTTCAGGTGTAACTTGGACTCCCTCCCAGGTTTGGCAACTTGACTTAGTTCAAGATCAGAACATTCTGTTAGAGCCTGGACGTGGGGATGTGAGCTTGACTCATATATCTGTGGGCAGCATTAGTGGTTTTCCATGGTTCTCATAATCTCTTCTGCAACATTTCAGCCTCGTTTCCTGCCACTCCAACACTCAGTGCAAGGAGCTGGAGTATTTTCAGGTACTGCATATGCCTGATGTTTTCATACCTGGAACTACTGAATGATTCTGCCTCTTTAGTCTCCAAAAGCCTGATTTGCTCATCTAAAAAATGGAGACAATCATATGTAACTCATAAGTTGCTGTGAGGAAGTGTGGTGTAGTTGAAAGAGTGTGGATTTTGGAGTCAAATGGACAAAGGTTTTAATTTCTTCTCTCCCATTTACCACATTACTCTGTGGTCTTGGATTATTAATAACTTTTTAAGAGTCTCAGTTTCCTCAACTGGTAAAATGCATATAATCATACTGACCTTCATTCAGCACATGGAAGGCAAGCTTAGATGATAGCCCCCTCCTGATACCAGCTCAACACAAGGTTGACATAAGAGAAGCCATATTGTAGAAAAGAAACCATCTTGTAACTTTGGATGACCTCTGATTAGCTAACCCAGCTGGAGATGCACCCTCCAGGAGATAGACATGCTCTGTAGATTTTATGGCTCCTCCCAGGTGCGATAAGTTGATAACTTGGTTCTCTTGAGTTCCTCAGGAATGTGATGACCCCCCGGGCAGAGAGTCTATGCTGATAGCTATCATCAATGACAACTGCAAGATCTGGGTATAGGGCATTGCTCCGTCTCTGATGCATATCCAGTAAAACAAAAGATTATCAGGAACTAAGACCTGATGTCTGCCCCACCCGGAGACCAGATGCCTCCCCCTATGTAACTGGCTTGTAGTCTTTGTTCTATAAGATGGTTCTTTCAGACGTTAGTCAGCCATCTTCCCCCTAGCTAGCAAGCTGTAATAAAACACTTTCCCTCCTATCACCTTCCCCCTCCACTATGGCTTGTGCGGGGCAGACGACCCCCTTTGGGTGGTAACACTCCCTTCCTTCGTCATCCATATGGCTCATCCTTAAAGTCTGAGCTCCGTCGTGGACATGTAATGGTGGCTTATTATGCAGTCTTATTCTCTCACTTTCCCTGGGCTCCCAGAACACTCCTGCACTGGGCCGGTCTACCTTTCTCAGACTACTCTTACTCATTGCTGCAAAACAACCACTCCTCTCTCCCTCATCCCATTCCCCCAAGAGGTTGGCCTCTATTATGTGTTGGAAGGAAAGCAATCTGATTAAATTGATCCATATCAATGTACTAATGAATAACCCATTTTTAAGCTTTATGGCAAGCTTTTTGCATTTTCTAATGAAATTCTGAATCAATGGCAGAATCACTCTGCTAGAATTTCTGGCTGGAGGACAAAGGAAAGTGTAGAATTTCAGGCATTATGGAGGAGATGACGGTTGGAAAGGTAGATGGTGTTGACACCGGTCAATTATACAGCCCCACTGCTGGCAGTGGCTTCACCTAAAGCTATCACTGGGCAGGGTATGAACAAAGGACACAGCTATTTGAGAGTTAAATCCAGAAGGAGATGCTATCCGCACGCACCCAAATGCTACTCCTTCAAAGATCGGAAAGGTTGAGATCTAGCCTGCTGTTCAAATTATTGTTTAGCAGTTACATGGCCTGTTTTACTTTCAGAGTTCTTTTTATTCATTAACTAGTTATTCATTTATTTAATGCAGTTCTTAATTGTGTGCTTATTCCATCCTGCAAAGGTGGAATTATTCAGAGGAAGATTTAAAAGAAATGAACAGTATGACAGGGCTTATAATTGTGCTTTAATCTTAAATTAATATCCCTCCTGTTTTCACATTACCAGAACAATGGTACCAGAAGCAGGAAATTATGTATTGCCCTATACGTGGCATTCGCTCCTGGAGAGTACACCATTTATCACAGCTTTTTAATCTCTGTGTACAATGAAAGATAAAACATCTCTACAGTATTTCAGTGTTTGGAGAAGATTAAAGCTCTGCAAACAATTCTGTTTGTGTCAACCGGTTCCTCTGCTACATCTAACTGGCTCAGAGGTCAGGTGGGTTTGATACACTTTCAGAAGTGTGGCTGTTTATTTGCAGTTTCTGGGAACCCTCTGAAAAAGTCACATAAGTAACCCTAGCAGGAGAATCCGGAAATATGCAGGTTTCTCTCAATGTTTCCTTCTCCCAGCACTTCCTCTTTTTGAATGCCAGCAGGACATGCTTGGTGACCTTTGCTGAGTTAAGAGGACAAAGCCAGCATTTAGATCCTTGGACTGGCTGTGGATTTCTTTTTCCCTTAGAGAGGAACCCCTAACTTTATGCTGCAGCCCCCAAACGGAAGTGCTGCCCCCACCTTGTCTGCCCTCAGGAGAGGCCTGGGAAAGATGCTTTGGATGCTGGAGAACAGCCTATTGGAAACTGCAGTAGTCAGGGTTCCCCAGAGAGACAGAACCAATAGGGTAAACCAGTATAAATAGGAACCGGGTAAACCAATATTTATATAAACTGGCTCACATGACTGTGGGGGACTGTTGAGTCCAAAATCTGTAGGGCAGCCTGGAAATTCAAGTGAGAGTCGATCTTGCAGTCTTGAGTCTGAAGGTTAGAAGCTCAGGCAGAATTTCTATTGCAGTCTAGAGGCAGAATTCCTTCTCCTTTGGGAAACCTCAAGTCTTTGCTCTTTAGACCTTCAATTGATTGAATGAGGCCCACCCACATTATGGAGGGTAATCTGCTTTACCTAAAGTCAACTGATTGTAAATGTTAATCACATCTAAAAAATACCTTCCCAGTAACACCTGGGTTAGTGTTTGACCAAACAGCTGGGCACCATAGCCTGGCCAAGTTGACATATAAGTCTGACCATCACAGAGACCAAGCATCCTGCTAACTGTGGAGTCCACAGCACCTTCTTCATATGACAAGCAGTGAATTCCAAAGCTGCCTCTCGCCCTGACCATGCCTGGTGAGCTTGTCCAGCTGGCAGGTTCCTCCATCAACCAGATACCCTCCTTTGGAGAAAAGCTGTGTGTGGCCCTTGCAGGATGGCCAAGGTTTCTTTCTGTGCTCCTCCTCCTCTCTGTTGGCGTTGCTTCCCCTCTTCCTGCCTCAGCTCTCCTGACCTGCCACGCAGGAGCACAGGGCCCTCTTCCACAACGGCATTTTTGAAAAGCAAACTATCTCACAGACATATAATACACATACAGAAAACGCACAAACCATAAGACCACAGCTTGATGAATTTTCGCCCTGCAGGCTTCCTTATGTAACCAGTCCCAGACCAAGAAATAGAGCATTCCCACTCCTCAGACCCCTGCCTGGTGCTACCACCCTTGTCACTATACCCTGGCCCAAGGACTACCTCTATCCTGACCTCTAGCACCACACATTAATTTTGCCTTTGAGTTTTACGTAGCAGGACAACACAGTAACTCTTCTTTCACCATAGCACAGTTTTGTGTGGAGAAATATTATGATGAGAAGTACTCTGAGTGACTCTGTCCCCTCCTTCCATCTCTCCCTGCAAACAACAAACATGGCGGGTATGTTAGACATGGGACATTGTACCAGAGACTGTGGACACACTTGGCTGCCCAAGAGACATTACAGAACCGCAACCTGCAGGCTCTGTGGGGAAACGGGGAAGGGGCCCTGCCTCAGCAGTCTCAGAACTGGCAGCAGCCCCTGGTCTGTCATCTCAGAAGCCCCTCTAAGTGAGGGCAGCACTCCCAATTTGCCCCGTGGAGAAATGGCGCTGGAGGTGCTCTCTTGAATTTTCCTTTTCTGGCCGAGCCCCAGGCTGGGATGTTCTGATGCTCCTGACCAACCCGTTCTAGCCTCTAGGGACATTCCTGGTTCTCTGTTATTTTTCATAAACTGGTTGCTGATAAGCACTGTGGTTGATAACAATTTACTGCATTATGACCTCTAATGAGATGCTCTGTCTTAATAATGCAATAACCATCAAGCAGCTCAGCTCCAGTGGGGCGACCTATGGGGTTTATTTGCTTCTACCTCCTTCAGTGGCTTCTTTCCCATCCAGACCCCTCATTATGATGTTACCCAAGGTCATATCCTCATGCCCCTCTCTTTATTACATTGCTCTTGATCACAGATTTTATTTTCTTCCATACCTCCAAGTACCCCTGACACTTCCCCAGGCCCCAGCCTGGGTTTCTTCATGAGGATCTTGCCCACGCCTCAGACTCCTACTCCTAAAATGTCCTCTTTCCCTCCCCCACCATCACCATGCCGTTCTCCTTGTCCAGCTCTCCACAACTCACCGATCCTCCTTACTGTGCCTGCAAGATGCCCAGTCTCCTTGCCACCATCCTCCTTCTCTCCCTTTCTGCCTCTGTCTAGATTGTTGAAAATGCCGCCCTTCCCACTACATCACTCTCTATCCCCATATTCCCTGCATCACCATTGGGTGCATTTTTTAGTCAGCCTCCAATTGCTGCTCAGTGCCTATGGGACAGAGCCCCACTCGTTGGCCAGCCGTCCAAGCCCTCCGTGATCAATCCCCAGAAATTCATCTCAGTGGAGATCCTGTGATTTCCCCAGGTGCCCTCAGTCACAGCCCAGCCTTTCCCACTCCTGCTGCTTCTGTGGGACATAATGCTTTAGCACCGGACAGATGGGAGGGATCACAGAGATCAAGCCCCTCATCTCACAGGGTATCTTGGTATCTCCTGCACATCACATAGCCCATTGGCCTGGGAAGACTTTCTTAATGAGCCCGGCAGGAGGTAATCTTTTCCTTCCTGAATTCTGCTGCACTTTTGATCCACATGGCTCTTACCTTATGTTAGAATTAATTTTACGTCTGAATGTTTCACCTCCCTGTTGCTGACAGAATAATGCTCCCCCAAAATGTCCCTGTCCTAATCCCCGGAACCTGTTAATATGTTATGTTACATGCAAAGGGGAGTTAAAGTTGTGAATGGAATTAAGGTTGCTAATCAGCTGACCTTGAGATGAGGAGATGATCCTGGATTATCCACGTGAATCTAATGCAATCACAAGGGCCCTTAAAAGTGGATGAGGGAGGCAAAGAAAAGGGCTAGTGTCAGAGTAATGTGAAGTGGGCAAGTCTTGACCAGACATTGCTGTCTTTAAAGATGAAGGAAGTGGCCACGAGCTAAGGAATGCAGGTGGCTTCTAGAAACTGGAAAAGGTAAAGACCCGCACCATCCCTCAGAGACTCCAGAAAGGAATGAAGCCCTGACTACACCTGTGATTTTAGCCCAGTGCAATCTCCTCTAGAACTGTAAGACAATAAATCCATCATTTTAATCCACCAATTTTGTGGTGATTTTTTACAGCAACAATAGAAAACTAATACACTCTCCAACTAGATTTTATGCATGTAGAGGGAAGAGACATTCCTTATATTCTTTACGTATCCCACAGGGTATAGCACACTACCTTGTATGCTGTAGATGTTTACTCTACGGCCGCAGGCTGGTTCCAGGAAACTGAAGAGGGCAGAGATGGCCTTTATGCCTTCCCACCGACCCCTCAGAGCCTGATATGACCTCCCGGGGGCTCTCATTCTAGCCCCTGGTCATCAACCTTTTCTGTATCCTATTCTTGATCTTATGTAATCTCTGTTAATGGATAATATTTTAAGATTGGACCCTTCCTGGAAATGCATTTAAAGGGGTAGCCCTGGAGCTATAAACGCATCCACACCCAAAGGCATTAAAACATAATGGCAGAACTAGGCAATGATGCCAAAGGCCTTGAAAAGGCTTCCCATCAGGTCCTTAGCTCTCTTTGTCCATTTCTACTTTGATGAACGAGGATCCAGAAGACATGGGTCCTAAACTTGGCTTCTCTGCCAGCTTTCATGGTGTCATTAGAGGAACCACTTAACCTCCCAGACCCTGAGAAACAGGTTAACATTTTGTTTGGATACAACTGGAAGATACACCACATTTTTCCGGTGGCTTTCCACACTCCTGGCACATTGAGGGTAAGACTACCCCAGTCTAGGTGCTTAGCTTGGTTACCCTGTGTCCATCTTAAATGTTATTTTTATATTAAAACAAACATGGGCACATTCCACGTTCACTGTGTCACTTGCTGAATTTCTGGTCATAGTCAGCCCTCGCCCCCATTTCCCAAGGTGGCCTGGAGTTATAGTCAGCAGGTCCCGAGGTTGCTGGCTCTGCTCTCATTTGTCCTTTCCCTTCTCAAGAAATGGGACTTCTCTCTTTACCCCAACCTGGCTCAGATAGATAAGCAGAACCTGGAGCTGGCTGCCTACTGCCCTTCCTGGACAATCATACTTCTCCATTTTCTTCCCCCACACCACCTGAGTTAAATCCTCACCCTCTTGCCTAACATCCTGGTGTGATCAGCTCTATTACCTCCTCTGCTGTATGGAGCAATGGCGTTTCCCCTTCTGCTCAGACACATCTTTGTCCTGCTGGATGAGCAATGGAAGGTCCTTTTGTGATTGGGGTCACAATCAGGGCTCTGGTCTCAGTTCTGCCACCAGCCAGTTGGGAACTCTAAGCTGCTTACCTTACCTCTATGGGCTATCCATTCCTCAATTAAAAAGAGGAGCTTGAAGCAGATGGACCTAGAAATGGGGCAACCAAGAAACTTTGCTCAGAATTTTTTTAGGACTCCCACCACCCTCAGGAGGAAGCCCAACTTCCTCATTATGGCTCACAAAGCCTTTCAGATCTGCTCCTTCTTTACCTTAAGGGCTTCATTCTGATTCTCCTCCTCAGACTCTAAGTTCTGGCAATAATGAATGACTTGAAGTTCCTAGACGTGCCGTGTTCTTTCTTATTCCCAGGACTTTGCAGATGATGTTCCTCTGTCATCACCACATTTCCTGTGTCCTTTCCTGCCTCTCTCTCTCTTTCTTTATTACTTCCGGGGGCTCAGCTAAGACCACTTTCTGAAGTCATCTTTCTGACCCCACCCCCTCAGGCCTGGTTAGGTGTTATTTTCTTGCAGGCTGCTAATAGCTGCCTTTATTTCTATTTTGGCACAATTCTAATAGCCTGCTTACTTGTCTGTGTCCTGTCTATCCCTAGCAGTCTACAGGATTCTTGAAGGCAAGACGTGATTTGTTCACCGTGGAATCCCCAGTGTCTAGAGCTGTACCGGCCAATATGGTAGCCACTACCCACAGGTGGCTACTGAGTACTTGAAATGTGGCTACTCCTAGTTAAGATGTACTGAAAGTATAAAATACACACTGGATTATTTTTTTGAGGAAGATTGGCCCTGAGTTAACATCTGTCACCAATGTTTTTTTTCCCTCCCCAAAGCACTAGTACATAGTTGTATGTCCTAGTTGTAGGTTTTTCTAGTTCTTCTATGTGGGATGCCACCTCAGCATGGCTTGATGAGTGGTGAGTGGGTCCGTGTCCAGGATCCGAACTGGGGAACCCAGGGTGGCCGAAGCGGAATGCGAGAACTTAACCGCTAAGCCACTGGGCCGGTCGGTACACTGGATTTAAAGACTCAGTACAAAAAAAAAGAATGCAAAATAATTTTACATCCTCCTTCATAATTTTTTATATGGACTACTTGGAATGGTAAGACTTAGGATATACTGGGTTAAATAAAATCTATTATTAATATTAATATCACCTGCTTCTTTTTACTCTTTTTCATATGGCTACTAGATAATTGAAAATCACATATGAAGCTTGCATTTGTGGCTTGCATCGTATCTCTATTGGACTGTGCTGGTCTACAGTGAATTGCTTGGCACATCTGTTGAGTGAATGAATTGGTAGATGGATCTATAGGAAAGTAGAAGTGACTGTCTTCCTACCTCAGCCTCAGCTCATGTTGCTTTAAGTGCTGGCTTTGCTCCAGGTATGACCCCACAGCCCTCTCATGCTCAGTGCTCTGAGCTGGGAAGCCTGGCTCTCAGTGGTCTGTGGGTCAAGGTCCCCAAGGGATGGAGAAAACTGGGGTAGAACACCTTGTGTTAAGCCTATGGAGCCAGTTCTGCAGGCACATTGTGCACCTTGTCCATATCTCCAGGAATAAACTATTAACTTGACATCTTGAATTGGGAACAGAACAGACACTCATTTTGACCAAAGGCAACACCCTTAAAATATTGTCAGCGGTGTTCATTCTCAGTAGCAGTGGGTGAGGACCCTTCTCTTACTGGAGATTTCTTGTTTTATAATACCTGATGGTGTAATCAAGCAAGAGGTTTTGATTGATTTGGAAATTTTCCAAGGCTTTGCAATCTTGAAGAACAAAGAACCCCTTTCTTAAAGAGTAACTGCAGTTTTGTTTTTTGTATAGAACTTCGACTTTTTCCTCATCTTGTATTTGTGAGCTGATTGTAAAACCAGGTTGGGAAGGGGAGTTTAGTAGACCATGCTTATTGCTGTTAGGAGTCTTTGAACTCTGATTTCTTGAGGATTTAGTGATCACTTGGAACAGCCATGGGGGTAGTGAGAACACAGTCTTCTGAGATGCTACAGCACTAACTGGGCACAGAAATTCTTGAGTCTGGCTGTCATTTTGAAAGCCACATTCTTAGAACGCAACAGGTTTAGGTTCTTACAATCATAGCCAGCATTTACATAGCTTCTATAATTTCCAAAGCACTTTCACACACAGTATCTCATTTGGTCCTTATATTTATTTGGTGCCCTTTTAAACAAACCTCTTTGATAGAATTATCTATACTTGCCGTCTTCAATTTCTTTCTTCTCACCCTCTACTAAACCTCCTCAATCATGCTTTCCGGCCCACCACTCTACTGAAACTGCTTCCATAAATGGTCACCCTGACCCACACATCACTAAATCCAGTCATCCATTCTCAGTCTTCTCATTTTACTTGACCCATTTGTGTCATTTGACACAGTCAATTGCTCTTTCCCCTTTGAAATTCTTTCTTCATTTGGCTTCAAGTCACACTTGCCTGGCTTTCTTCTGACCTCACAGGCAGCTCCTTCTCCGTCTTCTTGGCTGTTACCTTCACGTCTCCCTGACTTTTAACCTTGGAGCCTTCAAGATCTTAGATCTCAGAAATCTTCTCTTTTTTGTCTATAGTCTCTTCATTGGCGATTTCATCAAGTATTATGGTTTTAAATATCATCAATACTCTAACAATTCCTAAATATTTATCATGAGCCTGGACCTCTCCTCTTAATTCCAGTCTTATATATCCAACTACATACACAACATCATAACCTGCATGTCTAAAAAACATCTCCAAGTTTACATTCTCAAACTGAGCCCCTGAACTTCCCCTCTAAGCATGCTCCTTCTGTAGTTTTCTCCATTTCGGCTAATGCCATCTTCATCCTTCCATTTGCTAAGATCAGAGACCTCAGAGTCAGCCTTGACTCCTCTCTTTTATAGACGACAGCAAATATTTTCATCTCCAGCATCAAGTTGAGTCCAGAATGTGACTATGTCTCACCATCTCCACTGCTGTCACTTTGGTCTGAACCACCATCGTCTCCTGCCTGGATTATCTCAGAAGTCTCCACGACTTGCTCAGCACAGTCTGTTCTCAACAGAGCAGTCAGAGTGACCCTCTTAAAATATAAACCAGATCATGTCACTCCTCTACTCAAAGGGCTCCCACTCATTCAGAGTAAAAGCCAACATCCTTCTAATGCTCTTCAAGGTCCAGTGCAATGTGGCACTCCCTCTGACACCAGCAACTCTCTTCCACTTCATTCCACGCCAGCCATACTGGCCTCCTCCCTGTGTTATTCAATTCCTGGTAATATGCCTCCCCTGGGGTTTTGCAATTGCTTTTCCCTGGAATGTTTTCCCATTAGATAGCCTTGTGTCTTTCTCCCTTACCTCCTTTATAGCTTTACTCAAATGTCTCCTTCCCATTGAGCGCTTCCCTGACCATGCTACTTAAACATGCAACCCCTGCTCCGAAGCTTTCCTTATTTCCCTTTCCTACTTTGTTTTTCTCCATGGCACTTAACACCATCTAACATACTACATATTTTACTTATTTATATTATTTATTGTCTGCCTCGTATTAAACTGTTAGATCCATGAGGGTAGGGATTTTTATTTTACTGTTTTGCCTGGTACCTAGAACAGTCCCTGAAACATAGAACACCCTCACTAAAGATTCATAAATGAATGAATAGTCCTATTAAATAAAAAATATTATTATTCTTTTTTCTATTCTATGATTGAAGGAATTGGAACTCAAAAAGACCAAAAACAACACCAAATATTCATAACACACATAAATACCTACACACACAAAACAAAACAAAACATAACTAAGCACAGGTATAGCATCACCAATGTGTTTGACCCAAGGAAGGGTGAGGGGTGTTGGGTCAAGATTATGTATAGTCTACTTGTATTTGGTAATAGTTGGGCTAGTCACCAGAGAGTTGTAACTGAGCAATACACTTTAAAAAAATTCATATTAATGTTTTATAAATGTTACTTATTTTTTAAATGATCTTGGAAACTTCTCATTAAATGTTAATTTTCATGATGACATCAGTCACCATCATTCTACCTCCAAGTATAGTAGCAAGCTTCACATCCTGTAAGGAAAGTTGAAACTGTAAAATATCATTATATAGCAACCGAAGTACAAAATTCTTAAAAGTGAGATTAAATTAGAGAAGCTTCAGTCCCTCTCATCACAATATTGCTGTGTCCTTCCTGTGTTCCAGTAGTTAGTTGGCAATTGCTGTTTGATAGGCACAGGAGGCAGCTCAAAGAGTACCTTTTCCATTCTGAAGCTGCAAAGTCCATTTTTAGATGATGCAGATTAGAAAAGAATGTTTCAAGTCCCACCTTGGGATTTTACCTCCTGTAGGAAGACTTTGTCAACCCCTCAGAATTGGTTAGATATCCCTTGCCATATTCAGGGCCAGCTTCACGGGCATGCAGCCTGTACAGCCCCACAGTTAGAAGCCCCGCACTTGCATGTGTTTCAGACTTGGTTTAATGCTTTGCTATCACTGTCTTAAAATTCTTAATCATTTTTGAACAGGAGTCCCACATTTTTCACATTGCAGTAGGCCCCACACGGGCCAAGCCACCCTGATAAGTCATAGCTGAACTAGGTAGGGAGTATTAAATGAGGCCCAGGGCGGACAAGCCAATAGCCAACTTCAATTATGTTTAAACGATCATAGATGAGGTTGAGTTATTTGATGGTTTTGTGATCACATTTGCATAAATTTCCTGCACGTGATTGGCTATTGTTTCATTTTATGATTCATTAAATTTTCTTCCATTTAAACAGCAGTTTCAAAATTTGTTTCATTGTATTCTGATTGTTTCCCAACTCTCATAAATCTAGGTTTAGTGATATGGCATGTAATTCTTGGTAATACATTTTAACAATATGCTGTTCTTCTGATGAAATAGGGGAAATGCAATATCCAAATTGCCACTTTCTTTTTTATTATTGAGAAAATTTTCCTTGCCTCTGAAAAGCTAGTTTTTCAAATTTGAAAGCTTTAGAGCAGTGACTCCATCTGCAAAAGGCCTATAAAGGTTGGGCAGGTCATGCACACAAAGGAAGGAGACCAGGTGTGAATGGTAGGGACCGTGGCCAACTGGGGAGTAGGTGCGTGGTTTAAAGGGGCAACTGCTTCACAGCCCCAGCTCATTGACATGGGGACTATAGGCCTGCTGTTATCAGATCTTTCTTTTGCCCCCAAAGGAACTCGAAACATAGAAATTTATGTGAAATCTCTTGCTTTTTAAAAATATGAGTTCAAATAAAACACCATGTGACCACTCTTACAGAGGTAATTCTTAACATGATACCTTCACTTTGTCCCAAATACCACTGAAATATTTTTCCTTTCTTTCATATGATAAGCTTTTTAAGATAAGAAAAAATTACCTATAATTTCGTTTTGAGGCTCTCTAGAGAGAATTTTTGTAACATTTAACATTGATGAAGAAATGTGAAATCTGAAATCCGATGACAGCAACCCACCTGGTTAGCTAATATCCTGTCGGTGGAAAGAGCCATTTGGACAACTTTCGATGTTTCAGTAACCTTCAGAGCTTCTCCAACATAGCTAAAAATGCTGCATGCTCAAGCACAGCACTGTATAAAAGAAATATAATGCAAGCCACATATGTAATTAAAATTTTTCTAGAAGTTACATTAAAAAATAGATAGGTGAAATTAATTTTAATAAAATATTTTGTTTAACTCACTATATCTAAAATATTACCATTTCAACATGTGATCGCTAATGAGATATTTTACATTCTTTTCTTTCATTCTAAGTCTTTGAAATCCAGTATGTATTTTATACTTATAACACATCTCAATCTGGACTAGGCACATTTCAAATGCTCAGTAGACACGTGGCTAGTGGCAACCAATTGGAAAGCTGAGGTTTGACACGTTCTGCTGTGGCTACGTGCCCAAAGTCACTCAGCTAGGAAGTTGGTAGATCCAGTAGTTTTGCTAAGTATTTTGGACTCTTTGCCCTTCTCATGACTTTGACTTTTCTGTAAGTGCAAAATTCTGACATCTACCTTGGGTTTGGCATTTTCAGGGTTTGAGAAGATTCAGGCAGGGAAGTAATGGAAAGAGAAAAATAAAAGACATGACTAAATTTGAAAATGCTGCAGTAGTAGCAGTGATCACATTAAGAATTTCCAGGCGACAACTTATAGATGCAGAAAGAGTTTGCCTCTTTCTCACAGTGAGAGGGATATGAAGCTAGACATGTGCAATTAGCTATGGGGAAAACAGGCCTGGCTGAGAAGGCTGATATTACAATTCAGGTGGTTTTGATGTGAGGCAAACAGAGCTTCTGCGATGGGGTGGATAAGCAAGAGGAGGAAGCCCCTTCACCTCTGATTGAGGGAAACCAACTCACCTGGCCCTTGGGGGATGACTGGGTGATTTACAATATCCAATAGGTGTGGAAAACTCAGGTGTTGCTGTGGGGATGAAGTGAGTGTAGGCCTCAGCGCAGTGGTCAGGAGACGGCGAGAATAACTTAGGGGGCAGTCCTTGGTCTTGACTCTCTGGGCAGAGACTCTCTCTAGTGGGGGCCAGAGATAAGCCTGAGGTTTGGTGTCTCTTGCGTCCTGGTGGTGGTGGGTGTTTCCTGACTCCACACTGACACCCCTGAGGGAAGTACTTCCGAGTACTCTTATGGCTCATTAGTCCCAAGTTTGTCTTAGAGGCTGTAAAGTTTCTCTTTTTCCTAAAAAATTAGTATATGCTACCTTTCAACACTTTGTTGTTATTGTTGTTTTTCAGCATTTGCACAAAACTTTGTACTGGTTTCCATTAGTTGTGCTTTTGACTGGCTTAGTTCTGCATTTTGTCAATGTGGATGATTTTGCTGCAGATTGAAAACATAAATATTAGGTTGAAAATTCTATATTTTAGGGTTTGAATCTTCTAAACCATGATGGGATGGCTAAGTCTAAGGAGTTCCTGATGCAGGTATGCTTAAGGAATTAGAGTGTTGATTTGGGGGTTTCGGTGAGGACGAGGAACAACCTTAGGAATTCTGATCCTAGGATGAGTTGCTAGGGTGGCTACATGAGTGGCAGGGGAGTGGGCATGATTGTGACCCTGGAGAGAATTCAGGTTCTGAGTTCTAAATTCTGCCTGAGTTCTTTCACTCATGTAATTTCTCTTGCTGGGAACTCACTCCCTTATCTTCAATACGAATTTAAAAAATTAATATTTTCTCCAGTAGTAATTTAAGAATTTTCTTCACAATTTTTATTAAATCAACCCATTCATTCATTCATATATTTATTAAATATATTCCTTCAGTGTGCAAATGTTTATTGGACATGAAGTGCCAAGCACTGGGCTAGGTGCTGAAGATTCAAAACCAGTAAGGCCTTCATCTCCACCTCAAGAAGCTCGCCACCTGGTAAATTCTATCCACATCAACTCTGCTGGCTTGGGTCAACATCACCTATCCAATCATTTTTCGGTATTCGTGTAATTGGTTTTGTGTTCAATTTGTTGTTTTTATTTCTAGGATATTCTCCAAAGAGGCCTGTCACCCTTAAGTGACTAGACATTTCCACTAGCAAACATTATGCTTCCTTCTTTCTTTACAGCTCCTCATAGGGCCTGATACTTTGCACAGAGTGGGGCCTAATACACATTGTTATTGAGAGCCTAATGCACGTTGTTAACCTTCTCTCCAGGGTGCATGAGTGGTATCAGTAAACTATTATTTTTACACATGATTACTGGTATTGCTAATGGAGATTTGAGGGTTGTTGGGGACAGAATCAACAGATATGAAAAGGCTCACCCCAACACAGCCTCTGTAGTCAGTCTGTAGACTAAACACGGCCTCTGTTGTCCTTTCACACACCAGATACCCTAAAGACACTAGCTTCTGAAAGTACCGCGGTATGTTTGGCATTGGTTTTTAATGACAGGGGTATTAAATTAAGGCCCTATCTATCTGGGTAACTTTCCTGTGTGTCGCAACTGTTCAAGAGTTACAGCTTTAGGGAGTTCCCCTAATGAAGTGCATACACAGTAACTTTCCTTTAAGCTATCAGTGAGGAACACTGAGTTACTCAAGTGAATTTCAGTGACCCCTTATTCGAGAGGGAGCCCAGTGGTGGAACAAATTTTTATAAATAATGCACTGTTTGCTTTGCAGTGCTGATAATTTCCTCCTGTCTTTGAGGCTTTCAAATAACAAAGGACAAAGGTATTTGCAGAGGAACTGATCAAACTATTGTTATTAATAATCTCATTACTGAGGCATCACCAATGCTTCTGTGCATTTGAGGCTACCAAATAGATTAAAGTTTTATTCTGAAAACTATGGAGGCACACAGGAACAAAGCAGCTTACGAACACAGTACGGGAAGGGCACATTTGTGTTTGAGAGAATTGCTGTTTCATTCCTGCTGGAATGCAACCCCTTTGGAAGGGGGTCTCCTAAAGGATTGGTCACAGAAATCCATAAAGGTAGTCGTGACTACAGGCTACCACTGTTAATGAGATTTTTTTTTCTGACAAGGGCACCGACATGCTTCTTGATAAAAGGGACAAGGAAAGCTCATTATAGCCACAGACAGAGGCTACTAACAAATAAAGAAGAGATTTTGCCCTTTGCTTTGGTGGGAATCAGGAGTAAGAGGGGACTTGTCATGGGAGGGAAAGAAAAGCTCTCCTCCCTGTATCCATAGTCATAGCATCAATCTCAGGATAATGGATTCATGTGTACCAAGGTACACATGCCCTATGCTTTTCCTGTCTTGAACTGGATGTCTAAGTGGCTAGAACATTCAGCCACAGAGGCCAAGGCTGAATTGCTTCCCATAGGGAATAGTGAACTTCACTGCTCACATCCTGACCCAGAATACTCTGCCCAGGTGGAGCAAGCAGCCTTCCATAGTAGGGTTCCCAGATAAAATACAGGGCATCCAGTTCAACTTGAATACTAAATAAACAACATGTAATTATTTTAGTATAAGTATGTTCCAAATATTGCATGGGACATCATATACTACAAAATGATTTGTTATTTATCTGAAATTCAAATTGGACTGGGTGTCCTGTATTTTTATTTGCTAAATTTGACAACCCTACATAAGGCAGAATATGAGAGGTGGGGGCTTCAAAATACTCCTCCTACCCCTAACAACTGGCCGCAAATCACCTGTCCCTGACCTCACTCTTCGTCATAGGTGGCTTTGGAGCAGATGATGTAGGTAGAGCCTGTTGTTTCCAGTAAGCCTCTGAGAAACCATTCCTGTCCTTCCTGAGTCAATACTAACTGCCTCTAATCACCATATCCACATGGATATGAGTGAAAGATTGCCTGAGAATGCACCCCGTGTGGCTTCATAGGTGTGTTCCAATGGGGAGACAGCAATGATAGCCTGAATGGCTGGGGCAATATGGACCCTAAAGTTGGGGAGACTGACCTGGGTGGGGTGTCCACTCAGCCCTCTGGGTCAGGGGGGCAGTGTGAGGCACTGGACCAGGAATACAGCCCCAAGGGGCCTTGGATACACCAAAAAGAGAAAGACCTGTGTCTCTTTCCCCCTTTCCATCCCTATCGCTTCTCCTTCCTCATTCTCTATTCATTCACTCATATTTTTCCTGCCTGTCCCCTCCCCTCAGCATCTGAATAGTGTATCGAGGGTTTAAGACCCTGTTTCTTATGTGAGCACAGTGTTTATTCTGAGAGCTTGTGCAGCAGAGGGCAAGAACACTTCAAACCAGGTCTTCCAAGTGCTCCTGGGGTGGGGTGGGGATGGAGTGGGGCAGGGGCCTTCTTTCTATGTTTTGAACCCAACAACCACACATATTGGACCAGGCTTTAGGAAATTAAAAATTAAAAAAGCACACAAATCCAACATTTGTATAGGACTTCAAAGCTTATAAGCAACTCCTCATATAATATTTCATTTAATTCTAACAATTTAGGAATTGTTACAACACTAGAGGGGCTAAGTGACTCACCTGAGTGACAGAGCTAGTTTTTAATGTTTGGGCCAACACCTGTTTCACTCTGTAGGGAGGAAGGCAGAGGTCACAAAGGTGTGTGAAATGTTGGAGAGGTGCAAATAGAACCTGAAGACCATCCCTATTTCTCAGTTTCCCAATGAATAGACCTTGAGGTCCTGAATGCCTGACCAGCTCCCAAGAGGGCCTGGGACAAGAGAAGTCAGACAGAGCCTTCTGGCGAGAGAGAGACACTGCCCCACCCAGGCCTCCCTGACTGGGTCTGGAGCAGCCTCTTGTTGGGGTTCTTTCTCCTACATCAAGCTCGCAGGAGTGACTGCTTGGTAGTACAGAGCCCTAACAGAGTTTCCAGGGAACAAAACACTGTTGGTCTCTCTTTCAGAGTGGGATTGTTGAGAGAACTTTGTCTAGAGGCAGATGCTGCAAGGGAGAATGCAGAGACAACCTGTGTGGTAGCAACTGAAGAGGGAATCCCCCTCCCCTCAGGTCACAGTCTCTAAACCGAGTTCCACAACTTGCTCTGGAGAACAGCATTCAGTAAAATGGGGGTGAGCAACTAGAAGTGCTTCTGGGCAAAGGACTGAGGGTTGCTTTTCCTTCCTGGGGACTCCAAGCTCTGTTTCATCCACAAAGACTGCCTTGAGATCATCTCTTTCAAGGAAATATCAAGTTGGAAACCAGATATTGAGCATAAAATTCACACTTGAGTTCATATTTGGCAGGAGATATCCAGATCTAAGGGCAGTTGGCAGAGTTGGGCTCAGCAACAAGGTGTGAAGGTGACTCAGGTTCCTGGGTGTCCTGACCCTCTTGGGGCAGTCCCGGCAGCTTCCTCTTTCCCCACAAACTAGCCATGGGGAAATCCCCACTAGGCACTATAAGAAGCTCCTGGGCTCTGTGCAGAAGCCAGCCGCTCCAACCAAGAGGACAAGATGAGCCTGAGCCTTCCCTTCCTGCTGGCCCTACTGTTCCTCCTCGGCCCAGCTGCAGGGCAGTGGGGGGATTTGGGGTCCTTGACCTCTGGCCCCATCCCCACCTCCTTCCCCACCTATGGCTCTGGATCCAGCTCTGCCTCTGGCTCTGACTCCAGCCCCAGCCCCAGCTCCTTCCCCACCTATGACTTTGGCTCCAGCTTCACCTATGGCTCTGGCTCCAGCTCTACCTCTGGCTCCGGCCCCAGCTCCGGCCCCAGCTCCGTGTCCCAGGTGAGGAGGTCCCAGTCTAAGAACTGCATTCATTCCTTTCCTTCACTTTTTGGGGACCTGAATATAATTTCACAGATGGCTAGATCTGAGCACTCTAAAAGATTTATGACTCTCTTTGTTAACTGTAGGCAGCCTGGAAATAAATTAAAACCTAGGTGAAATAGTTAAATTGTTAACAAGAGACAGCATCTTGGTTCTCCAAGTGAGGGCTTCCTGGAAAGAATCTAAGCTTTAAAGAGGTTCTCAAACCTGGCTGCACTTTAGAATCAGGGCAGGGTTGGGGGTCTCTAAAAGTAGAGATGCCAGGGTTCCATATGGAGGAGAACTGTTAGGGAAGGGGCCTTGCCAGTAGAAGCTCTAGAAAAGTTTGTCCAATTGATTTGCTGCCCAGCAGGGACCCTGCGGACGGTGAAGAATATCCCTTGGAGGATGAGAGCCCTGATGCTCCAGTGGAGCCCTGACAGTTTCTCTGAGACTCGTTTGTAGAGAAGATGGGTGACAGAAGTAGGGGGAGGAGTCATTGGTCTTTAGGAAAGTGCTATTACACATGACATTTCCTCAAGTAGTGTTAACTCTTTTCAATCTTCCTTACAGAGAATCTTTAGAGCCATTTCCAGCTTGAAACAATAGCAGTAGCAACAAACAAACAAACCCAAAGCACGCACTAGAAGGAGATTGGTCCAGCTAAGCTACCTCCCTAGAACGTGTCGAGATCCCAGCTCCTTGGGGCTTTCCAAGCTAAGGCATGACTTGGGGTTGGGAAGGCTTAAGTCTTTCAAAACCCGAGCTTCTATGATTTTTATTTATAGGTCAGGTTGCTGTTTATGTGGTCATGTCTGAATGGAAGGATCAGTGGGAAAAGGGGAGGGAAAGGCTTTTGTTTGTTGTTTTCCATTTCACCATCAGGACTACATAGGTGATGAAAATTTGCAGATTAACAAACGTTTTGGATGGGGCCCAGAGAGAAATGGCAGCAACAATGTTCATTGAGTGCCTAATAAATGCCAGGACTAGGCTAAGTACATAATATATATTACGTTATTTAATCCTAAGAGGTCGGTAAAATTAATGGTCCCATTTTACAGATGTGAAAACAGAGGCTTAGAGAGGTGAAGTCATTGGCTTAAAGTCACTAAGCTAGTAAGCTATATAGCTCAAATTTAGTTTGCCCATGTTCTTTACCATCTCTCTCTATGCAGCTTTCTATATTTTCAGGGAGTATAGATGAAAACTGCTTGTTTTTAAGAGGAGAATGGTTTGAGAATCATGAATATGCACAAAGATTCTTTGTAGCCAGAAATTAGATGCATCATTTTATTCTGTGATACTGAGTGATGTCTGGGGACAATTAGAACTAGTTAGCATTAAACAAAAAAAACAAGGTTAACAATAATAATTTACTTTGAAGCTTCATCAGCAATCAGAAGTCAGTATTTGGGTATGATGATCAGCTAAAATAATAGAAAATAAAATATAGGTCAAGAAACGGAGAAACTCAAAATGCCTGTTGTCTGGTAAGTAGTTAAACTGCACTTAAAGGTTTTAATTTCGTTCCTGGTTTACTTATCTCCCTCTGGTGAGTCAATATCACAACTCCAACATTTTTACAGTGCACTAGGTGTCACTTCCACTATATACCCAATTTTCTAGGGCTGGCTGTCAGCTTGATGAGCTCTTTGGAAAGTGGTGGAAAACTGCTTTATAACTGTCGTTAAACAAGTTCCAAATGTATCATTTTCTGTACTTTGAAAATGTTGAGTACCATTATTTTATGCCTTGAATCTTTACAGGCACTTAGACCTGGCTACTCATTAGAGCCAATTGCAACATTAAATCACAAATGTGAGTCGCACCTTCTGCTGTAGTGCTCAGAGAACTCCACCTGCCTCAGATGTCACCCTCCAAAGAAGGGACCGCTCTCAGGATCCTCATCTCATAGATGAGAAAAGGCTCCATGCTTCACTCCCCACAGCAACCGGCAGAGTCGGAAGCACAACAAGTCACGTGATTTTGTCATCAGGCTAAGGGGCTTGTTGAAAAAAAAGGCAGTAAGGCTTTCATACTGACGATGGGCCTGATTCACTGGGCAGGAATCGGGTTTTATTTGTCTCCCTAATGCCAGAGCCTGGCAAATTGTAGACATCAGTAAATGTTAATTGAACTCACACTGAGTGAGAACCTGTCAGTGTAAGGTGTCTTGTGGGGTACATGGGGTCCTATTTGCTCTCCACAAGCCCAAGGGGACAAGCACTTGTCTATGTCTCCCATTCCCAGTTACATTTGCATAGAGTTTAGGTGTTCACTGCAGGGAAAGAGCCATCACCATTAGCTTCATTGCCTTTGAGTGGGAGGAGCAGAAACATCTCTAATGGGAGACACTGATCAAACTTATGGACCATTTTGATGTCAGCTGAGCATGCTGGGCTGATGATAAGCAGGATGGAAGCTGGGGAGCCCACAGTGCTGGGACAGAGATGTCGAATGAAGACAGTGGAAGGCTGTCAGCAGGGCTCATAATTATTTGCCTGCCTTTCAGGTGAACTTCAGGATTGTAAGTTATTAGCTAGTGGTGTCTAGTTGATTGTCTAGAAACTATTTGATGATCTCCACTGTTTTCTGAGTTGACAGAGCTTTTCAGAGAACTCTAAGAATGGTTCAACCCTGTCTTGTGCAACTAATTCACCTTCCCCTGTCAGAATGCAATGTAAGAATTTGGGGGGTAGACAGTTATTATAATAAGCTGTTTCTTCAAAAGTCCATGATGTACTGGTCCTCCTGTAAAAGCCTTGGTTTTTTTGAGTTTCAGCTGTAGTCTTTCTGTCTTCAGTGGGAGTGATAAAGCTGGTTCCAAGGGAAGCTGGTCTCTCTGACAGTCTCCCTGTAGAGCTTGTCTAGTCCTTATGCATCCCTGGCAAAGACTCTTCCCTTCCCCCCATCCCAGTCCCTGTGTTCAGCATAAACATGCTTGTCCCTCCTCCTTACTCCCAAATTCCTGCAGGTGTGGGGTGTGATTGGCAAAGAAAATTGAGGCCAATGTCAAGAATTTACCTGGCATAAATAGTTTTGGGTAGAAATATATATACGTACAGATGGTCCCCTTCTTAAAAACGGTTCAACTTAACGATTTTTCGACTTTATGATGGTGCAAAAGTGATACACATTCAGTAGAAAACGAACTTCGAATTTTGAATTTGGTGTTTCCCCAGGCTATCGATACGTGGTATAATACTCTCTCGTGATGCTGGGCATCAGCAGCGAGCCACAGCTCCCAGTCAGCCACGTGATCACGAGGGTAAACAACCCATACACTTAACAACCATTCTGTACCCATCCAACCATTCTGTTTTTCACTTGAAGTACAGTATTCAATAAATTACATGAGATATTCAACACTTTATTATAAAATAGACTTTGCATTCTGAGCACGTTTAAGGTAGGCTGGGCTAAGCTATGACGTTCGGTAGGTTAGGTGTATTAATTGCCCTTTCGACTTATGATATTTTTGACTTACGATGGGTTTATTGGGATGTAACCCCATTGTAAGTCAAGGAAGATCTGTATATGCACATATTTTTCTCATCATGCTCATCTTAAAGACGATTAGATTAAATTAACTAAATCAAATTAGTTGTTAAATTAACAACTTAGTTGCAAAAGCCTGAATTAATTGGTCCAAAGGTCACTAATAGAATAGATTTTGATTATAGAAGCATCTAGGTCCAGCTTGTTTGGGAATCACGGGGTTGGTAGATATTAAACGCTCAGAGCACACAACCTTAGCTGCAGCCAGCTTACCTCTTAAACTTTGAGAGGTGTAGCCTGCATCTCTTCAAACTCTGCAAGCCACTGTCCTCCCCTTGGTAGTTTCAGAAAGAGACCCTTCAGGCTGATGTCCCACAGGTGAGCTTTGGGCTGGCTGTCAGATGAGATCATTGAAGGGCACAGACAGTTGGCTGCCAAGAGTTACTCTGTAAAGCAATAGTAGAAACAAAATAAATGTTAATTGTGCTGGATCCCCTTGGGGAAGTTCAAAGGGGACAAAAGAAAAACAGGATCTTTCAAACCTGTCATTTTAAAATATGCAGTGGCACCAAAGTGTGAGCCTGAATATCTTCAAGAAACATCAAATATTTTAAAGTGATTTTTCTGCAAATGGTAAGCTGGAAAACTTAAAAAAAATTTGCACGAAACCTTCAAACTCATACACTGTTCAGGTTTTAACAAATGGCTGGTTTGTTTCCATTTTGTGGGATGTTAATTATACAATTTCCCAGGTGAAGAGAAGATGCGAATTATACCGTATAGTTTCACTGTAACCCATGTCCTTGATGTTCTCTTCATTCTCTTGGAAGGCATTGGGTTGTGGTTCCAGTACAGGTGAGGAAAAGAAACTGAGTGAGTAGGAGTAAAAGGAAAGTGACTGATCACCTACCATGTACCAGGGACTTGGCTTTCATTACTCAGTTAATCTTGAGCACAACCATATGAAGTCAGTTATCTCCATTTGACACATGAGGAAACTGAGACTTAACAGGGTTCACGTCCGGTAAGTGGTAGAATTAGAATTCAAACTTGGATTCTCATTACTTCTTTATTTCCCTTTCCTTGCATCAGGACGGTAAAAATTTCCTTTAAGATTCATCAAGAAAGGAGAGTCTTCCTTTAGGTGAAGGTGACTGACATAGTGGTTCAGCCCAACAGGTGGACACGTGGCTGAACACTGCGTGTAATGAAGTGCCTGTGAAACACGGTGATTTTAGCTTGTTTCTATGATTCTATTGTATGTATTGGACTCCACTTGCTTGCCTCTAAGCACTCTTTTGACAAGCCAATGTCTGTCACTCCAGTTGCCAAAAAGCTTATGTCTTAGCTTATTGTTGCTGTTGAACTTATTTTTATTTACAGTCATTTTCCAATTTCACTGGCTCCAAGGATGACCGCGGGACCTGCCAGTGCTCCATTATCCTGCCGGACACCACCTTTCCCGTGGAGAGAGTGGAACACTTGGAATACACAGCTAACATTCTATCCGAGAAGTTCAAGACAGAGCTTTCTAAAGTAAGCATTTTTTTTTCTCTTCCTACAATATCTTGATAGGAACAAACAAACAAACAAAACAAAACACTTTTTATTCAGGACTTGATGAGCAGCCGTTCTTCACTGGATCAAAGACAGCACACTTGCGTCCTGTGGAGGCGTTAACATTTACTATAGTACACCTACGGAGTTCTTTAGAGCAGGAAAAGTGAGAGCACAGGAGGAAAATGGGATCGAGATTATTCACGCCGTGGTAAACTCACTTCAACATTGTGGTACTCTTGCAGTTGAAAGGAAGCCCGAGCTCTCCCTGCAAACCCCAACTCTGCAATTTTTATTTTGTTTTGTTGTTTCTTTTTCCTGCTGGTCTTCCCTCCAGCTCTGCTTTCTTTTCTTTCCTCTCCTCTATCCTCTTTCTATTCTATTCTATCTTCCTTCTCTTTCACTTTTCCTTCCTATTCCCGCTCCACTCCTTCTTCCTTTTGTTTTTGTTTCTCCCCTTGTCTCAACCTTTGCTTTGTCAATCCCTCCTAATCTTTCTTTCCCTTTCCTTCTTAATTCTTTTGTTTTTTTGTTTTTTACTCTTTTTTTTTTGTCTGCTGTTACTTTTGGAAGGTCCCTTCACCGTCTCTTCCTCTTCCATCTCCTCCTCCACTCCCCCGAATCTTCTGCCTCTTATCCACCTTCCTTCCTCCCTCTTTTCCTGTTTCTTCCTCTTGTTCTGTCTTTCCAATTTACTGTCTTCCTCTCTCCCTCTCTCTGTTTCTTGATATTATCCTCTGTTGTCTCAGCAGGAACATTATGTTAGATGTGTCTGTCATTAGACCAAAACTGAAGGCTTCCTTGGGAATTTGAATCAAGACTAACAAGTCCCTCGCCGTTGGTAAAAACCCTGACTCAAACCCCCCAATTACCACTTTCCTCTGGCCAGAGGAAGTTATCTTATAGAGTTTGCCTTTCTCTGAGCTGGCTGGAGCAATGTGAGTTGGTATTCCAGTGTTGACCCCTTCTATCTTTTTAGCCAAGTTAAAAATCAATTAGAAGAACTCCCATTTTCTGCATCCGTGAAATCCAAGCTAGGCTATAATCACATTATGCATTATTTAATACACTCCATTAATTTACAAGGAGCTCTGCCTTTCCTGCAAGATTCAAAATCTGTTCTCCTGAGAAATTTAAGCTTAGCTACCTCAACATCCAGCATAGTTATCCTTTAAGACAAAAATTATGGTGAGGCTGAGACCCTGCTTTCAACCTGAATTGGTACATAAATATTCTAAGTTTAAATGAGTGTCCAGGAAAATATGTTTGACTACTCCAGGATCCTAGCTTCTTAAGAAATAAAGTGTCCTTGAATTAATCAGCAGAAAAGGCACAGCACTAAATTATAAATTCCAACCATTAATATTCATAGCCTTATTCCAGCATAATGAAGTACAGATAAGAAGTTATGCATAAAAACCTAACAAGCAGAGGAAAATCCTAGGTAAAGACCTTTTCAGTTAGAGTCATTTGCTTTGAAATATTGGAAGCTACTGATTCTCATGTCTTCTTTGCTGGCAGGAGTATGAAGGGCAGTTTGAAACCCCATGCTGCTCCAGGGAAAGTATGTAGCTTGCCAGGTCTGTGAGAATGGGACATTTAATTCCAATCCTGTAAGGGGGAGCAGGTGGCATCTGCCTTGCTGATAACTGGCAAGGAAGATGGGTGGAGCAGGTGGGAAAATTTTAGTTCTGAAAGTGTCAGTAGTTGGCCCTAAAAAATTAGTGATTGAGGTCTAAGAAAGAAATTGATCTGCCAGCTGAGATTTGCATAATAGATTTGATGTGACAGGTGATAATAACAACGATAATAGAAACAGCTTTCCTTTGCACTTTTCTTAATGCTTCCAGTTCTATTTTACTCTCAAGCAACCCTTCAAGACAGATAGGCCCGGTGTTCTCCCTCCCATTTTAGGGATGGAAAAACTGAGGTTCATAAAGGAGAAGAGACATAAATGGAGAGATCATCTCTCTCTTGGCTGGTTAAACCAGGTCGGGAATTTTAGTCTTAGGAATTATCCCGGTTCTCTTTTCTCTCGCCCATGCTATCATCATCCTCCAGTGCAGACCAAAGAAGAGACGCAGTAGGTCAGTAATGTCTTCTAATCCAGTTATCTCTTCAGCTGAGGGCTTTTGAATTTCCAGGTGAATTATTATAGCTATCCCTAGGTTGCCTTGGAAATCATTGTTTATCTAGAGGCCTGGGGGAATGCCTGTTTGCGCAGGCCAGTAGAAAAGGGTTTTGACTGCCTTATGTTGATTCATTATCTGCCAGTACACAGAGGAGACAGGGAGCTGCCTCTGCATAAGATGCTGAAAGCATTTTATCCTTTTCTGTTGTTTATGACATGTCTTCTTGTGACTATACTTAGGAAGGGGGCGGCATAAAAGGCAGCTCAGGATTTTCTTTATTGAGGATTATGGTCTTTGGGGCAAGTTATTTAATATAACACATTTGCTAATAGATCCTCATGCATTAGAAAGTTGAGGCAGCCTGGGAGACATTTGGGCAACCCATAAACAAACAACATTGATTGAACAAAGTTTTGTGCAGTGAAATATAGTAAATTAAATGGTCAGATTGAAAAAAACCTGAAATCACTGTTTCTCTAATAATGACTGTAATTTATAGCATAACAATTATGCTAGGTACTTAATATACATTATCTCAGGTCTTTACTATAATCTCGTAAGCTTG
Organism: Diceros bicornis minor; assembly: GCF_020826845.1. NCBI lineage: Eukaryota > Metazoa > Chordata > Mammalia > Perissodactyla > Rhinocerotidae > Diceros > Diceros bicornis. The sequence goes on along the minus strand of NC_080746.1, from coordinate 64,011,269 downwards.
ATATCATTGCTCCCAGTTTATAGGAGGAAACCAAGGTTTAGAGAAATTAAATGATTTGCCCATTAAGTACTGAAGTCAAATTTGAGCTTAGATGGGTCTAGCTCCAAAGTGCTTCATATGTCTCGATGGTCAGTTCAAGCTCAACTAATATTGTTGCATTTATTTTTAAAGATATATTAAAATAACAGCATGTTGTAAAGTACATTTACTTATTTCAAATAATCTGGCCATAACTCTGATCACAGGTTTTGAGGAACTGGCAGAAACACGAGCCAGACTAATTCTTTAGCTTGATAGCTAGCTGTACTACATCCTTATCTATTACAAGACACATTTACTGTATGGAACAACAACAAACACCCAGAACAACCCCCAAACAACATTTGATTCTTAGAACCCATCAATGACATAATATGTGCATAACAAAAGAATGCAAGCTCTGAATGTTAGGCTGGTGATTGGAAGGTAAGCATGGATGAATCTTCTGAAGCTCAAACTTGAAGTGATGAGGAGCTTCACAGTAAAGGTGTTGACATAGGGATGTGTCCCCTTAGGGCTAGACTCATATTCTTGCTACACATCCCCAGGGAGGTTGGGCTGCCTCTGCTGAGACTGCACCTTCCAGGGAGAGCTGGGATGTTCTCAGAATTGTCCATGCTGTCTCAACACTAGAGATTCATAGAAGGGTTTATAATAATAATCTACTTAAATTAGTAAAGTTCACACTGTGAAGTCTTTCTGGCCCATCTTCAAATTCTCTCCTGCCTTCTATAACTCCATGGATCATTCCAGTTTTCCTGAACATCACTGAGCTTTCCTTTAAATGTGAGCTGAAAGAACCTCACGTTTTTCCTAAACAGATCTTTAGAGACCCTTCAGTTTTGTGACTAAACTACGGCAGGCACAGCACACACTCTCCTAGGTAGCAGACTCCAGGTTATGGCTTGGTTGTCAGTGAGAATCTGAGAGAGTCACATTTTGTTTAGCTGAGAAAACAGTTGAATCACTTGTTTTTGTAGAACAGCAGCTGCGATGTGCCACCAAAATGTTCTAGGAAAGCCGAGGGTGTTTCATTTGTTCCAAGAGCTGGTGAGGCCAAATGCCAGCAAGAATATTCATTTCATAAACTTCCATTTCTGCAGCAGATTGTCAATTTATTATTATTATTTTTTTTGTCACAGACAAGGTTGTATACCCGATCTTTGTAGAAATTGAAAGCTGGTTACCTTATCTGTGTTTGTACTTTTGAGGGAGACTTGTTAGGTTATATATATATATTTTAACTTCCTTACCACCAAAATGTCAACAGCTTTATGAACCTCCGAGTGATGGCACATCTGATGGCAGTGAGTATCAGTTGCCTGAGGAGATACACTAGAAGTGCCAAGGGCTGTATTTTCAACTTTCATTAAAATCCTCTTTGCCTGAAGCCCTAGTCCTTTAGGTCTTCAGCCTATGAGTCTACTTTAATTTGCACAGTTGGGTTAAGTGGAATGAGTAAAATGACAGAAGTTAGGGCTGCCTTTGGTATTAGAAGGATCAGAGGCCAACATCTGGCTCTGAATTCATCCAGGCACTGTGCATCATCTACTTGACATTAGCGCAGTTTGGGGAATAGTATCACTTATGTTCAAATTTTTAAAAAGAATGTAAAACCAGAAACTTTTAATGAGCAGATCCTTAAAAAAGCCATGGCATTTCTGCCATGGCATACAGAAAGAACCACCGACTGTATTTACTGAAATGTCCATTTGGAGATTCCAATTATACACTAAACTATCAAGGAAATTTTTGGAAGTATTTTAACTTAATGATCAGACATTCAAATATATGCAATAAATGTGCAATTTAAAGGTCTGATTGCGATAATCAGTTCTTGGAATAAATGTGGGTGCACTCAATGAAATGTGCAGTTGACAGTTCCACATACACTCACATATTGTGTAGTAAGTTGGGTCTTCATGCCTTTGTAAAAGGCAGAGGGGCTTGAAACTCATTGTATATGGTAATCAAAGAAGGAATTCTGCTTAGTGCATTTCTCCTTCTTTTAGAAAATACTTAGATTTAGAGCTGTGGTTCTAAACAGAGGGAGGGTAGTGGTGGTGGTGATTTTGCCCCCATGAACATTTAGCAGTGTCTGGGACACTTTTGGTTGTCACAGCTAGGGGGTATGTGGATGCTATTGGCATCTAGAGGCAAGAGTGGCTGCTAAACATCCTACAATAAACATCCTACAATGCATAATATATCCCTCCACAAGAAGGAATGATGTAGGCCAAATTGTCAATAGTGCTGAGGTTGGGAAACACTGATCATGTGCATTGAGGGGAGGAGGGAGGGCAAGAGACTCTGATTCAAACCACTTTAGTTTGGACATCTAGCTAATATCTTCAAACATTAAAATGGGGTTTAAAGTGTACTTGCGAATGATGATTCTGAAGCAAAATTATTTTGTTTAGGCAAGTGAAAAACCCACCCCCCAAATGTAATAAGTTCTTTTTAGTTTGTATTTAGATAGATTTTAAAAAATCTAGTTAAATATATAATTGATCCATTTCTTTACCAGAAAAAAAAAAATAGATTGACAGCAGTCATATAGTCTCCAAGGGCTTGGTAGTAGAGGAAGACTGTATGATATTACTCTGGGAATTGACTTGAGCATTTTGATTCCCCTTCAGGTGAAGGAGTATGTCCATTTAATCAGTGCATATGAAAAGAAACTCGTAAACCTAACTGTCCGAATAGAGATCATGGAAAAAGATACCATTTCTTACACTGAACTAGACTTCGAGCTGATCAAGATAGAAGTGAAGGAGATGGAGAAACTGATCATACGGTTGAAGGATGGTTTTGTTGGAAGCTCAGAAATTGTTGACCGGCTGGAAGTGGAGGTAAGGAGTGAACTCGCTTCTCAGTGTATTAATATAAATCCTCTTCGGTGATCAAGTGTTAGGCCCGGGTTATGAATCTCCCTCTTCCGACTTCCGGTTCTGTACTGTCTCATGACCACGTGGCATGTCCCATGTTCTGCTCTAGGTGGATGCCTGTCTTTGAATAGCAAGTTAAACACATTGGGAACATGTTGATTGAAGAGCAGGTGTTGTCTAATGGTCAGAGTCCTGCCCCAGAACCAAATGGCCTTTCATTGTCTCTAGAAAGGAGATGATATAAATCTGAACAACTCCATGGCCAAGCTAGATCAAGTATCTTCTCTGTTCTGGATTTATGCTCTTGGGAGTAGAAAGCCACAATATACCTGATTTTGGACTTGCTAGGTCTGTTTTTCCTTTGGAGTGATCATGTAATCCTTGATATCTTTTGGAACTCTTCTTCACATGCTGGTAACCCTCTTTAAAGAAGTTTCTTGTGAGTATGTTTTAGTGAAGCCTTTTAAGCTCTGTCAATAAAGACCATCACATTAATATTATGGTTGGATAATTTCTATCCATGAGAATCTACTAGCACAGTCATGACATGGGCTATAAGTGAGAATTCTAGTTACATATTTTAGAATTCAACTTTTCTCTGGCCCTAACCATTCGTTAGAGACTTAATTATAACACAACATGAGTAAACACAAGTTTATAGGAAAAGGTTATGGGAAATGAACTTTAATGGACATTTGTGGATGCTTAGACTGAGCCTGTGCTCTATTACCAAAGCTGTTAAAATCTTTGCCATTTTCTTCTTGTCACACACATCTGCCTGCGATCTGACAGGTGTTCACACTAAACCATAAAATGTGTTCTTCCAAATGAAACCATTCAGAAGAATCTCGGTCGTGTTCTCCAGCAATGTTTCACTAAGTGACAAATTCAGCCCTTGAATGTTTAATGAAAGAAATTGCATGATAAGATAAAGTCACTCTGAATTCTTATTTCCTTAGATAAGGAATTTGACGCTTGTGGTAGAGAAACTGGAGACGCTAGACAAAAACAATGTCCTTGCCATTCGCCGAGAAATCGTGGCTCTGAAGGCCAGGCTAAAAGAATGTGAAGACTCTAAAGAAAATGTTCCTGCCACCGTCCCTCCTCCTGCTCCAGGTAAGCGTGCCATATTTTAACTACATGTGCCAGGCCTTGTGAGGAGCCGAGAGCAGGGTGGGGAAGGAATTCGGGATTGCAATTGTGAAGGGAGGATGAGATTCTTACAGTTCTCAGTTTACTCTTTCATGCTTTTAAATCTCCTCTCCTAGTAGCTCTCCATGCTATCACATTCGGGGGCTCACAGAGGAAAAGCACAATGAGTTGATTTAAAACAAAATTCATATGTTACACGTATTCCTTTTGTATTTACTATCAGGAAAAATATCTCTCTGGTGATGGAGTTGCTATGAGGGGGCCAGGTGAAAACTTCTGGAATCTGGGTGACATCTGTGCTGTCCTCTGGGTTTATATGATGAGCTGGGGTTATGCCTTGAATCCTCCTTCTCGCCTTCTCTCCTTCCACCTCTTCATTTTTCCTTTGTGTTTTCCTTAAATGCCTGTTGGGCACCTGCTGTAGAGTGTATCCTAGGGTTCAGTGAGGATCAGAGGCATGGCCCCACCTGTCCAGTACTTGTGGGTATGTCTTGCTGTCCTTCTTGGACTGTGGGTTCCTGGAGGGCAGGGATGGCCTCTCCCTCTCTAATGAATCATCCTGGGGGTCAAGTATAACATAGAGATGGGTGCCCCATAAATACCCCTGTGAATGGAGGCAGCGGAGTGTGGGAGTCAGGAGCATGGCTTTGGGACCCCAAAGACCCGAGCTTCCCAGCTATGTGGCCACAGCAAAAAGATCCTTAATCTTCTCACATGTAAAATGGGATAATGGTAGCACCTACCTTGCAGGGTTGCTATGAGGATTAATGAAACAAGGCTTGGGAAACTCAGAGCTCTGTGATCGGCACTGATATCCTGGCAATTATTATTATAATTGAAGTGAAAATCTTGATGCAAACCAAGGCAGTGGCAGGTCCTTGTGTGCTTCAGCACATCCCTCCAGGTGAACTAAAGCCAGCCTCTCAGCTGCAGCATTCAGCCCTGTCCTTTAGAGATGCTGGTGTCACAGGGAAGCTCTCTCTGCAGGTTGTGATCATCTCAGCCTGAATAGGAAAGGAATTTTTTCATCGAATCATACAACTCTTGTGATTTTCCATTAATTCCTATTGCTCACAATCTGTTTCCTTTTAGGCCGTGCCTTTCTGGATCCTTCTCAGTGTAGCTGGTTTCTAGATACTGCCATAGTTATAAGCCTCTTGGTGTTGTTCAGGGGACTCTTCCTTCCCTCTGCAGTTGAGAATCTGCCATAGTGTGACAAACAGAGGAGGTTTAGGACAAACGCTATGCTCTGTCCTCTGTAACAAACTAAGGCTAAATTTGGTCTGGGACCAGCTGTGTCAACCTGCATTGGAAATGAGGGCTCATTTTGCTGGGCTCCTTGAAGGCAGGATTTCAAGCAATGACAACCACTGATAATACCTGAGCAAGTCTTTTTTTCCTTTTTCTTTTTCTCTTTTTACCTCAGCAAATCTTCTTCATGGTGTAGATTTTTCCAGCATAGATTTCTACGCATCCCTTAGAATGAGGACATTTTACAGCAGGCAGGAACATTCAGGACTATCTAGCTGAGGCCCACCATGTCTCAGAGGAGGGCACTTAGGTGTTGAGGATGCTGTTTTTCCTGAGCCCACACAGGTAGTTCGTGACAGAGCTGAGGATGAAGTGCAAGGCCTCTCGCCCCCTGGTCATCTCAGGACCCAGAGTGTCAGGTGTCAGTAACTCAAGGACAGCAGTGGGGGAGAAAGTACACTGCTTAGTAGCTAAGGAAGAAAACAAGTGAATCTGTGGATTATTTTTGTTAGAATGTTTTTTTCTAGAACTTTCCCCTAGGTCCTCACACTCAGACTTTTGTGAGCCATCCCAGCCCAGGTGTGTTGTTTAAGCAAATTGGACCCAGAGTTTCTCTCACTTTCCCACAACCTTGGCTGTACTTGGATCCATGCCAAGCCACTTGGCCCTTCTCCAGCTTTGTTCATATTATATTTATGATGTTTATATTAAACTGACTTTTTGTCCTGTTTTTAAATCAATTTCTTTCACTAGCTCTCTTTCTGTTTGGATTGGTTGATAATGCAGAATTGGAAAATCCCCAGGCACCACAAAGTTGTGAGCCTGTGGAGACTTTAATTAAAGTTACTCGCTATTATGTGATTTAAAATCTGGCCTGGGGCCTGGTCCAGGGGTGTAGTGGTTAAGTTTGAATGCTCCACTTCAGTGGCCTGGAGTTCACAGGTTCAGATCCCAGGCGTGGACCTATGCACCACTTATCAAGCCATGCTGTGGCAGGCATCTCGCATAAAATAGAGGAAATTTGGCACAGATGTTAGCTCAGAGCCAATCTTCCTCAGCAAAAAAAAAAAAAAAATCTGGCCTGTCTGCTTTTTCCACAGCAGAGTTGCACAGACCAAAAAAGCCTGTATGCAAGTCTCAGCTATAAAGTAATTCTGTGCTTTCTCAGCCTCTCCCTGGCATTTGCAGTTAGCTGGTCAGCTTGATCTTAGAACCAGTACATGTAGCTAGGGTTCAATAAAATGTGCTTTATATTTGGTTTATGCTGCAAATGGCATCATTTTCTGCTTCATTTCATAGAACTTTCTAATCTAAAATAATTGGGCTCCTGCTCATTAATGTTTTTTTCCTGAAGACAACTAGCTTAAGTCTCTCTCTGTTTTTCCCCCAAATCTAATTGACTGCAGCTAGGCAGAATGTGATGCGATGTCCAGGAATCGATCACCATCATGCTTGGAGACGCTAGGCTCCGTGCTGACACAGAGCACGTGCCCAGCAATGGTTGGGGATTGAGTCGGGTGTGAAAGATATGGGGTGACCTGCCCAAGCCCCAAGCCTAGGGAAGAGCAGAGTGCAGGGGAGTATATATCCAATAATTCAGAGTCAATTTAGTCATGATCATTGTATTATTATGACCATTTTTATTGTTGTTGTTGAGGAAGATCAGCCCTGTGCTAACATCTGCCAATCCTCCTCTTTTTTTGCTGAGGAAGACTGGCCCTGGGCTAACATCCATGTCCGTCTTCCTCCACTTTATATGTGACGCCACCACAGCATGGCTTGCCAAGCGGTGCGTTGGTGCGCGCCCAGGATCCGAACCAGCGAACCTCAGGCCACCACAGTGGAGGGCGCACACTTAACTGCTTGCACCACCAGGCCGGCTCCTATTATGACCATTTTAATTGCCTAATTCTCACATGTCAATTGTGTTCTCCTCTCTGCCCGAACAAAGTTTAGCTGCCCAGGTGAGAGAGTACATTGATGGATCCAAGATTGTTGCCTTTGCAGGCATATCATCTTTCGCCTTTTAAAAAAATGCTACCAAGCATGAGACTTTACAAAAGCAAAGTTAGATTATTTTAAAGTCTCACCATGTGGCTTCCCAGGATATTTTCAGAATTCCATGGCAATATCTAATGAACTGCATGATGAAGAGATTGCCAACCAAGGCTGTACTTGTATAGAGGGTTCCTCGTGTTCTGTTCTATGGAGCAAATACCAGGCTCTTTGAAAAATTCAGATATGTAGCAGGGTAGAAAGCTAATGTTTTATAAATAAGAGTAAGCTGAGTTTGGGAAATTTGATCAGTCTTTCATTCCTTTATTCCACAAACATAATTTGGTGCTGCTGTGTGATTGGTCCTGTTCTTGGTCCTGGGGTTACTAGGATGGGTACAGAAACCTCTCAAATCACTATCCAGGAAGAGAGACAGTCACATAAACCTTCAATAGTAACGTGATGGGATTATAATGCTGCTAGTTACTGTTTATTGAGTTACATGTTCATACCTTCTCTCTGTTTTTTCCTAATAGTCTTGCAGAGTAAGCATTATTATTATTTTTTAACGTGAGGAAACTGAGGCTCAGAAGGTTAAGTAACTTGCTCAAGGATGCACAGCTAGTAAGTATTGGAGTCAGGATTTGATTGGAATCTGTCTGGCAATATTTTCACTGTACCAGGCTGCCTTCCATAGATGCTCTAATAGAGAGGTGCACCTGCGATTCCTGGAGTGATAAGAAAGTTCCAACAACTCACCAACCTGATTAACACTAAATTATCTTTACTTCCTTGCTTGTGGAGCGACTAAAAGGGTACTTTTGCTCTCAGCTTTATGCTGTGTTCTCTTCTACCAGAAAACGCACACTGATTCATATGTCTTTCACAATTCTTGGATCATGGCTGGGTGATGGGTTGTTGTCCCAGTGATGGGGTAAAGTTGGATGGGAGAGCCAGGAAGGGAATGGAGTATCTCTAAGACCTTGAAATGAAGGAAGAGCCTGGGAAGGGGTGTGAGATAAGGGAGGGTGGGGAGAAGCTCAGGGTAGCTGGGTGGGGAGATGGGTACTCCAGCTGGACTAGATGAGCAGTTGGGCATAGGGCTGGCTGTCAGTTTCAGCTTTGTTTCCAAGATGGTTTGCTGCCAGGAGTCGGGAAGCGTGCCATAGCCTTTCCACTGGTCTGTCACTGCTGTAGCCACATCTGTAGTATTGGCAACAGTGCTTAGTTCTCTTCTCTATTTCCACTTCCTTTTGACCATAGCCAGCACCCTAAAAATGGCCCAGAGGAGACAAATGATAAAGGATAAAGGGTAGATGACAAAAACGACAGGAGAGTGTTTAGGAATGACTGGGAAGTGAGGAAAAGAGATTTAAGTTTTGTAGAGTTTTAATATTTATACCAGGTACAATTTTAATTTCCTGGCCAACTTGTGAAATGATGAGCCATCATTATTATTATTAGTGGTAGTAGGTAATAGTAATAATAATTTTTAAGAGAAGATTATTTTGATTTCTTCATATCTAAGGATTTCCACATCTAGGACAGACTAGTTTATTATCTTTAACCTCATGGTAATGCTTGAATTAGTTTTATGCATCAGAAATTTTCCTTAACTATTCTCTTGCTACCGGTTTGGGCTATTTCCTTTCCAGGAAGGCAAGATTCACTTAAGCAAGCAATTTCTAAGTCTTCTAACCTGCAAGAAAAAAGCGACTTTCTTTCATTTCCTCAGAGTGAAATGTAGTTGAATAAATAAGTTCCCGGGAAGGTATTTTAACTAGAAAATCCAGTTTGTAGCATACGGAAACTCAAACAGTTTTTGTTATCATTAAACCAAACACACCACTAACTTTATTTTAATAATTCGTGCATTGTTTCATAAATAAAAGCAAGCAAGCATTCATCTGAGAGATCACTTTTAGGAGAAGAAATAATAATTTAGAATTTTATTTATTATTTCTTTAGTGGAGAGCAGTCTCTTGGCTGAACACACATTACTTTTTTATTTATGAAATGCGCATGCATTATTAAAATAAACCCGAAACTGGGTTCTGCTTAATCACGTGCAAAATTATTTAAGATTGAGTACAGAGTGGTTTCATTTCTCTACCTGTTGTATGGTTGGCTGGCTTTCCACCAACTGTGGCTTTATGAGAGTATTTAAGGAGCACATATTTAATTCTGGAACGAAAAAGCCCGAGCAGATTGGAAAAATAAAAGCAAGATTTCTAGCAATGGTTTCACCTCTGAGCAGTCCTTGTCTAAGAAGGGGAGAAGGGGGAGACGTTTAGCAAGGAAAGGAATGGGTCTTTCCCTATCCGTTGGAGGCAGAGACTCAGAGAAAGCTTTGCTCCTCTTTATCCCACACAATGGTAATCTCAGGCAATTCTTTGGAGCTCTGCTTTGGGCTCCAGCTTACCTCACGTGCTCTCCATGGCTCCCTGATTCCCTCCAAGCATTTAAAGCCAGAGTCAGAGATTCAAGTCCTGTTCTTCCTTCCCTCACCTGCTCTGCCCCAGGCAGCAGGATGAGGATAAATGACCTCAAATATACTTGAAGTTGGATTTTCTTTGTCATCCAATAAACTCTCTCACTTGTTTTTGAAAGGTATTTATTAAGATCCCAGAAAACGTGTGTTCAACTCTTTGGAAAGTTATTATAAAAATATTGGAGGAATTTTATTTTGTTTTTTATAGCTCATAAATGGTTTGGGTTGGCAGTCATTTCGGGGGGTGTGCAATGTGAAGGGCCAATTGCCCAGCCTGAGTCATTCACCCAAGAGTTACAGGGAACGTAGATTCAGTAGGCTAGTGAGTCTAGTCTCACTTGATTGTACACATTGTGACAGGGACAGTGTCAGAATGGAAAAGATAAAATACTTGCTTGTTATTCTATGGCACAGTGGAATATGGGTTATGAACAGCAAGACCCACTTTACATCTCTGCTGCAAGATGATCACCAAGTGATCTATGTGATGGGCTATGCTTTGTGCACAAAGCAGGCAATATCGCCCTAAAATAACTTCCATGGCTTTTCAAGGTTGAAATCCCATCATTGTAGGATCATCTTTCTGGATCTTTAAAATATCACATTAAAAACTTCCTCTTCTGAGATTAGCCTGGGGCAGCATTGGTCCCTGGGGTCCCAGGGAAGGGCAGAAGGGTGAAGGGAAAGGAGATTGCCCAGGACAATCTTCTCTTCCATCCATTCTCCCTGACCTTGGTGAATAGCACCTTCCAGTTTTATGGAAATAAGGTAGGATTCTGCGATGATCATGCTTTCTCTATAAGAAACATCAAATAAAATCATATTTGCAAAATGCTTCTTGATAGAAGAATATTTACTAAATTCACCAACTTCCCCTTTCCTGTCTCTGGGCCCTCAAATCTTTTTATTATGGCTCTTGGCAGTTTAATTATCCCCATTTTCCAGGTTGAAAGCCTATCCATGGAAATAGAAGGTAGTTCTGTCTAGATCTGACACTAGGTTTGCATTGAGACTGAAACCAAGAGAAGGTTTTGGCTCTTCTCCGTCAGAACCACGGTTGCCGTTGAACCTTGATAAGAAAAATATTTATGGATTCCTTTGGTTCTTAGGATATTAAACTGTTTGCATCTTGTCGTTCATTTTCTCTAAGAATGCCCTTTTATTTTCTTGTTTGTGTAGGGAGCTGTAGTCACGGTGGTGTGGTGAACATCAGCAGACCGGCCATAGTTCAGCTCAACTGGAGAGGGTTCTCCTACAAGTATGGTGCCTGGGGTCGGGATTACTCTCCCGAAAATCCAGGGAAAGGGCTATATTGGGTGGCACCTTTGAATACAAATGGGAGAACACTGGACTATTACAGACTCTACAACACACTGGAAGATTTGCTATTGTACACAAATGCCCGAGAGTATTGGATTGCATATGGCCAAGGCGGTGGTACAGCAGTTTACAAAAACAACATGTATGTCAACTGGTACAACACTGGGAACATTGCCAAAGTTAACCTGACCACCAACACGGTTGCTGTGACTCGAACGCTCCCTGATGCTGCCTATAATAACCGCTTTTCATATGATAAAGTTGATTGGCAAGACATTGACTTGGCTGTGGATGAGAATGGATTGTGGGTGATTTATGCAACTGAAGCCAGCACTGGTAACATGGTGATTAGTAAACTCAATGACACCTCACTTGTGGTGCTAAACACTTGGCATACCAAGCAGTATAAACCATCTGTTTCTAATGCCTTCATGGTATGTGGGGTTCTGTATGCTACTCGTACTGTGAGCACCAAAACAGAAGAGATTTTCTACTACTATGACACAAACACAGGGAAAGAGGGCACACTAGACATTACAATGCATAAGATGCAAGAAAAAGTGCAAAGCATTAACTATCACCCTTTTGACCAGAAACTTTTTGTCTATAATGATGGTTACCTCCTGAATTATGATGTTTTCTTCAAGCAAGAATCCCAGCAAGATGTTTAAGTGTTAGGGTGAGAGAGAAATAAAATATTTGTTGAAAAAAGGGTCTTCTCCACTTATTTAGATATCTGCAGGGGGATCCAGGAGTATATTTTCTTACTAGTAATATTTGGGAGCATAGTTGTACCACACTAGAGACTTAGGATATTTGCCCTGATTTGATGAGTTCTCTTGGAAGCCATCCGCCTCCAAGGATTCATTTCCCTTCTGAAATAAGGTCCTTCCAGGGGAGTGGGATTGTTCAGAGGTGTAGGGGCTTTATGGGTCCAAGGAAGCCATCAGTGAAGTGACATTCGGAAATTAAGGAACTTAAAGAGAACTCTGTATGGCTTCTGGGGATTTTTGTACTGGAGAGAGGGCTCAATGACCAGTTCTCCTCCATGTAGCCCTGCTAATTCTTCCATACCTGAAAGAAATCTGGGGCTTAATCAGGCAGGTTAATATCTGAAGCTCCATGAGGGACCAAATCTCCTATTCTGTTTTTCTTACTAGCACCTGGGACAATGTTCTGTGTGTAGAAGATGAGTAAATTCAACATGCTTATATTATGTCTGTAAAATGCTTTGAGTTTTCTTGAGAAAGGTCCCTTTGGGCATTAAATTATACACTGAAAATCCATCCCTGATGAATCTGCAGAGGAGGCACTTGATTTTTCTTTTTTCCCATTGTCGTCCTACGTAAGCATCAGTAGAACCCTCCTGCCGCACAACTTCATTCCAAAGGCAGCTCAGAAGATTAGAACCAGACTCACCAACCAATTCCCCTCATCCTCTCCCTACTTCCTACTTAAAAAAAAAAAATTAAACTGTTTTTTATGGAACAGATAGAAGCTAAACAAAATTAATTTTCTTTTGTCTGATCACGAACTTTTACTTACATGACTGTAAGACCATAAGAAAATCAGATGGCAGTGGTAAAATGCTAGCATATCTGGTTATATAATAAAGCCCTTGGATCATATGTGAAACTTGTGTTAAATCATATAAATTGTTTCATGCAATTTTTGTCTTTGTTTAAGCCTGAAACTTGTAAGAAAATGAAATTGTAATATTTTTTGAGGAAGAAATATTAAAAAACCATTGAAAACGTCTAGTAAATCATTGCAGTTTGAAAACCTTGCAGGTGTTTGTGCCTCTGTGCTTTTGGATGGCTTTATCATCTGGTCTTGGTCTATTTTCCTTTGCTGGTTATGAGTCCTAGTCTGTATGATTGGCTTCTTACAGGCTGTACTCTTCCCCTTTAACAAATGATTAACATGTGTTTTGAAAAAAATGTCATCTTTTGTTTTTCTTACTCTTTTATTTTATTATTAAAAAACCTCATAATAGCGTAGTCCATACCTTGCTGAGAGGTACAGAGAATGGCTACCTCCCAAATGCCAATGCCCAGGAGATCATATTCCTTACAGCAGATAATGTCAGTAGCTTTGAAAGGAGTCCAAAGTCAGGGCTCGCTCCTTAGTTTTCATTCCACTTTAAAATCCATTCTTTCTGGCAGGTTTTGTTGTATGAGGCTGTAATTTTTTCTTTTGGGATATGATCGTATGTACTTATTAATTTGCGTGACTGATCCAATTATTTCCAATAGTAGACTATATTTGTGCGGCTTATGTTCCTTTTCCAATTGAGCTGTTAACATGAGTCAGAAACCTCCAGATCATCCCCAAACAGGAGATCTTAGACAGAAAGCAAAGGGACTAACTTGTTGTATTAAGGAGAGAAGTACCTTTATCAATGAGAAGGTGTAGCGGGACAGGTGACCTAGAGCTGGAAGGACAGACAGTCTAGGCTCGTGTAGTTAGTCTTACTGAAATGCTCATTTTTAATTCATACCAAGCTTTTTGAGGCAGGTCGTAGCTACAATATGTATAATTTTTAGCAAGAGTTTTGTCTTTCAGAGCTGGGCCTATAGACAGGTATGGCCTTCAAAATGCAACAAGAAATGAAGACAAAGACAAGTATGTCATGTGAGATACAAGTTAAAAACAGTGATGTTATATTTAATCTGGCTCCAGGCAATTTTCCAGATGAATGTTTCTACCAAATACACAGTTACTGACTTCTGAAGATTCAGGAAAGGAGGTAGGAAGCCAAGGTAACCCTGGTAAGCAGCTTCTTATTTAAACTGCTACAAAAGCATTTGCCAGAAAATTCTCTTCAGAACCTTCTTCGCACTAGATGTGGTGTATTGCCTGCAGGAAATCTCCTCTTTGTGGAGGTTGGACAGCTGAGGAATTCAGGTTGGATAGTTTACTGCAATGCAGTTATACGATGGAAATTGTAGCTCAAGATTCATCAGCTAGCGCCCTTTGGGGGAGAAAAATGTGTATATATATTTAAATCAGTTTTATTGAGACGTAATTTACATGCGGTAAAATCTGGCAATTTAAAGTGTGAGTTTAAATGAATTTTTGACAAATGTATACAGCTGTGCAAAGTCTATCACAGTTAGTATTAAAACATTTCCGACATTCCCCAAAAGTTCTCTCATTCCATTTTGTAGTCAACTCCTCGCCTCATCTCCTAGCCCCTGGCAACCAGTGATCTGTTTTCTATCTCTATGGAATCATACAACATGTAGCATTTTGAGTTTGGCTTCTTCAGGTTTCTTCTTGAAAAAAGAGAACTAGTTGGCTCAAATTACCCCAGAGGGTAACTGAACATTGCCAGTGGTTCTCAGAGTTCCCCCAATTTTTATTATTTTTTGGGAGATTGGATAGGGGCGTGTGGAGATCTTTGGTGACCCCCTGCCTTTATAAGTGTTCCCTAGTGGCCTGGAATTGCCATGGGAGGGATCTAGGTCTGGGCATCAATCAAGACTACCTGGCAGCACTTCCAAAAGCTGAAAGTTCCCTTGCCATGAGCCTAATTCAATGTTTGTTCTCCAATCTCTACACCTGCGCCATAAGCATCTCTACTGAGGTTAGTCCTGATACTAATAAATAATGCATAGTGGGTAAGAGTGCAGGATTTGGAGTCAAGCAAAACTGGATTTGATTCTTGGTTCTGCTGCTTACAAGTGGTATGGCTTTGGGCAGGTTCCTTAATTTTTCTGAGACTCAATGTCATTTTCTGTATAATGGGATACAACCACTTACCTCAGAGTCTTGTTGGGTGAATTAAATAGTATTAAGTAGATAAAGTTTAGTACAGTTTTTGGCACATGCTCTGCCCTCAACAAAGAGTTATCATCCCTTTTTATTATTTTGAATTTTAGGTTCAGAGTGGTCACTGGGTTGACAAGATGTAAAGCTAACAGGGATCAGAGTTTCCATCTTCTCCCTCTAAGACTTGTTGTTAAGTAGTAACTCTTTAAGCAGGTGCCATTTTGGCATGAAAGAGATGCAAAGGCTGGAATATGCTCTCTTTTTCCTCAACTCCAAGGTTAACGCTCAGAGCTGATGTTTTCTGTGTTCTGACTCCAAAGACTGACTGACATAAGCAGCAGAAGCTGAGGCTGCTTCTCCTTTCTTTTGAGCCACTGAAAACCTAAACGATGGTTGGCTTTTCAAGCCCCATGGGTGGGACCAAAATAGATGCACATGTTGTCCTGCTTGCTTTGCTGTCATCAACAAGAACATCAGTCTTCTCAGAACAGGGATGGGTATTTATTTTGTACTCTACTTTTAGTGAAATATGTTTATCTTTTAAGATTTGTTCACATTACTAGCCTTAAGAGTGTGTTTTTTCCTGTCCTTGGTTCATGAGCCACTGACAGGGAAATGACAATGGATGGACTGAGGGTGACTGTGTGGCCATCTTCAGGATGACGTAGGCAGGTTCTAGGCCTGAGCCTCCAGTCATCTCAAACAGATGTCACACCATGGGGGATGATTAGCCTCTTATGCTTCAGAATGTTCCAGAACAACAAAAGGATGAATTGTGACACACCAGAAAATAAAAGGTAGGCACATTTCTAAGGCATGCTCCCAGCCAGTGGGACAGACCAGCTGGCCTGGCTCGTTGATGAGAGATGTTATTTGAGTTGTCAGTTTGGTTGCCAGGCCTCACATCTGTAGCTCGGGATGCGCCCACTTGTCTCTGAGATCTGTGTCTGCTGTTGAAACTCATTCAAAGGGAACAGCCCTTGGAATTAAGTTCCATTGTGGAGAAAGATAGTCTTTAATCTGTCTGGAGGCGAGGCTTCTTCTTGGGTGCCACCCCTGGACATCTCGGAACCAGGAGTTCCACTGTGAGGATGGTTTCCCAGACCTTAGCCCCTCAGGAATATTAAAGAAAGAGCTGTGGTGTGTTTGCGGGCTTCTATGTGGTCTTTTTGGAGCTCAGTGTATGTGGTGGGTTGAGGATGAGGATGGAATATTGGCAGGAACCAGGGTTTATATGACATCAAAGGAATTTCATTCCTGAGCCTCCACCCAGGAAATTTATACTGCCTCCAAGGTTCTCTTTTTAGGTGGATTCTGCCAGCTCATGTGTTCTTTTTCTTTGTGGCCTACAATGTTTTAACGTCAGTATTACCAGTGACTTAATCTGACTCTCACCTTATTGGCTGTTATCAGTGAGAGTTCAGTGCAGAAACAGAAGCAACTTCTTTTAACTGGGGTGCTGCTAAGTCCCATATTAGATAAACCTCACAATCCCAGTGATTTAGCACAATAGCAGGATTTTTCTCCCTCAGTTCATTGACCACTGCTTTCACCATTTTCTCCTTGGCCATCGCATCTATAACGTCTTCCTCATCTTCAACACCATTTTTTCTCCCTCACACACCAGCTGTGGTTTTGTCCGGTGCCACTACGATGGAATACAGCTTCTCTTCCAAGATGACTGTCTTCCAAACAGTGATTCAGGGACCCAGGCTGGTTCCATTCCATCCTGTGGCTCCACCATCTCCACACACAGCTCCAAGGTCATTGTGCTTGTCTGCATCAGACAAGTATAAGGGAGAAGAATGTGGAGGATCTTAGGTGGAGGTTGTTTAGCTCAGGACTGAAAGTTGTGTCCAATTGTGATGGATTGTGATGGCTCACAACTCATTAACATAGGGTCATGCCTAACTGCAAGGGAGGCTGGAAAACATAGTTTAGCTGGATACATAGGAAAAAAGAAAATGGGTTGGTGTGCGGTCAGCCAGTCTGCCTCATTGCTGTAGGTATCTCAAGGAGAAAAGGTTGTAATACAGAGAATTAAGTGCTTACAAAATCACTGAACGGCTGGGGGCTTGGCAACCAGAGGCTGCCATTTAACGTTTGGCTTTGAGGTTAGACCCCTGACAACAACCCAGAAATCAAGATACTGCATCTTCCGCTACCACTGGTGTCATCTCTACACCCTCCGAACTGGTACCAGACATTGGAAAATGGAGCCCATCTGCTGCCAACTCTCGCCTCTGCTGGTGCCCATTTATCCACTTGCACACCTGGAACGCCTTCCACCTTCCAGAGCCAGCATAAGTAGATCTTGTTCACTGTATCTAAATGAGGCCAGGACTGTATCTACACAGGAGAATGGAAAATGTAGTTTTTATCTTCCTCCCTCTATAATACAGGGAAGATGATGAAGAGGCTGGAAATTGACGCCAGTGCCAACAGACAATATCTGGCATAGCAACCTCATTCCTTGACCACAGCTTTCACCGTTACTGCTGCTCCCATTTTGTCTCCTGTGACTGCTTCCTTTAGCACCTCCTTCATCCCCTGGTCATTCATCACCCTTTTTTCTTTATGCTCACATCCAGTGATGGCTTTGCTTGACGCCATCACAGTGGGAGAGAGTTTCTTCTCCAACAGCGGTCCCCCTGAATAAGCCTTCAAAAGGGAGCTGACTTTTACAACTTTATGGCTCCTCTTCCATCCATCTCAGGGAACCAACAATGTCCTAGGACAGGCTTGGGCTCCTCAATTCCTTTTTGAGGATG
The DNA here is from genome assembly GCF_020826845.1 of Diceros bicornis minor. Lineage (NCBI taxonomy): Eukaryota > Metazoa > Chordata > Mammalia > Perissodactyla > Rhinocerotidae > Diceros > Diceros bicornis. Next base: position 63,993,588 of record NC_080746.1, on the reverse strand, counting down.
AGAATAAGTATTTCTTCTATTTGTGGAACTATCCAGAAACATCCAGAATTCGGGGTATGGCATGTCCCTTATTTTCCCCCTGTTCATCATCCCTGAAATATTGGCTGATATTTTTCCCCAGCAGACCTAGGGTGTCCTTTGGCTGAAGGCTACCTTTGGGAGATGATGCTTTAGCCAAAATTCCTGAGGTGGCAGTGCAGACTGAGACGAACCCAGGGCCTTCAACAGGCTCTGATTTGCTCCTGAAGAGAATCCTGGTAGGTACAATAGCATGATCCTTTCCAATGATACCATACAGTTTGTGGGTTTTCTCAGAACCACCCTGGGTGGGCTGCACCACAATGAGTTCCACAGCTCCATTGAGGCCATCCGCTGCTTGCTGGAGCCTGGGTGGCAGATTTTAGCAGGGTCTCGCAAGTCAATGAGTGAAGGCAAAACTGCCTTGGAGAGGAGGTATTCTGGCAACATAAGCTCAGGGAATTAGTTTGGGAAAGAAAGTTTATAATAACAGTGTTCTAGTTTCTGCTGAATAAAACATTTTGAGAACTTCTCTTCTCCCAGCAGAAAAACAAAATACCCTGGTGGCAATAGAATGGCTGTTCTTTTTAAATGTTCTGTTTAATAAAAATCAGATATTTGCAGTCATTTGACCTCTACACTGCTCCTCCCCCTGATCCTGTACTGGGCAGGCTTAGGTATTGTCAAGCTTCTCCTCTAGCTTCTCTTCCTTGGATCCAGCATCTTTACCTTTCCTGGAATCACCCTTTCTAGTCTCACGGCCTCTCCCCACCCAGTTCAGGGCTCCCACTTTGCGTGCCTCAGGTGCTGCGTACTTACCTAATTGGTCTGTCTGCTGCCAACCTCTTCCTCCTCCGCCTTGTCCTACACATTGTTGCCAGATGAATCTTCATTAAATATAGCTCTGAGGCTACCACTCTTCATTGATGACCAGATTAAGCATACTGTCAAGGCCATCCATTGTGTAGATTCTGTTTCCTGGTTACCTCATAACACTTTCTAGCCAAACCGCATCACTCGCTGTTCCCTGAATGGACCCAATCCTTGTCGGATTCACTATTTTCCCTTTGCCTTATTCACCCTCCCTTTTACCCTGCCTCTCTTGAAATTTCATCTATTAGTGCTCATCCCAAATTTTCATATATGAAGCCTGTCTTAATGCCCCTTCATCAGAATGAAATCTCACCCGCTGTGAACACCGATGCACATTACTTTCCTTTTCTCAGTTTCTCTCATTATACAATGATTTCTAATTTTCTCTTTGTCCCAATCTTGGCAGATAATAAAGATTACCTACCTTTATTATATATCTCTTATTATATAATCCTCTCTTTGTCCCAATCTCTGTAGATGATAAACTCCTGGAAGGCAAGGCAGTAACTGCCGCCTCCCTGTCCCCCAACATCACTCCACAGAGTGCTTTGTACATGGTGCACACTCATGTTCTGAGACTGAAGTTCTCTGACACAGCCCTACTCTCAGCCTTCCACAGAAAGGGAGCAGCACAGCTACCTGGATTTATTGCTTTTCCCAGGAGAGGCAATTATAACGCTTTATCTTTCCCCTTTGGCTTTCAGCCAGTGGCTCTGCACTTAGTATCTAATTTTCTTTTTGTTTAAAGGGAAGTTCTGTTTTCTCAGTTGAACAAAATGATAATGGTGATCAGAGTTGCTGCTATTTATGGAAAGCCTACTCTTGAAAGCCACTGTGCTTTACATCTGGAGACTCACTTATTAATCATCAGAGAAATCTTATAAATTAGATATTATTATCCTACTCTACGGATAAGAAAATCGAAGCTCAGAGAAGTTAAAAAACTTGCACCAAAATCACTAAAGTGGTAGATTAGAGTTGGACTTAAGAGTTGAACCTAGATCTGTTGGCTTAGGTCCTTTCCAGTATGTCCTACTAGAAAAGGATGACTTAAGGGAGGGGTGGATGTGAGGCTGTGGCTCAGTTTTCCTGGGATCTAATACCCTGAGGCTTTCTAGCAGGAGAAGTGCATACTTCCACTGCAGTTTAGTTATGCTAAGCCCCTGGTTCCTCTCCATCCTGGTGCAGGGCCTAGGAGAGGACAGGGAAATGGAGTAAAGCCCCTGCTTGGGTCTGAGTGCCCTTGGTGAGCCTAATGTAATTAAGGTCCCATATGTCTTTAATGCTGCACTCACTCTGTGCTTACTCCAGAGATCTCCAGAGCTCCTGGACCTATCACTGCATCAATGGGAGACGTTAAATTATGGGAAAACTGACTCCTTGCTACACTCTCCAGGTCATCTGCTTGCTGAGGGGAAGGCAGCTGAAAATGGGTGTAGCTTATGCTAGATTAAGACAATCTCAAATGTCTTACTTTAGGCATCAAAACTGGGTATGCTGGGATAATTCAGTGCTAATTTTTAAAGAACTCTAGAAAACAGCATCCTAGCATAGTGCTTAAAGTAGTTATTTAATAGACATTAATTGGATAAGAGAACAATGAATTCAGGAATATAGGAATGAATGAATGGTATTTAAAGTTTTCTTTTTGTCATGGCAAGCAATGGGGAATAATGGGAAAAATGGTATTTTCCAATTATTAGTAGTGTGACTTTGGGCAACATTATCTCTGAGACTCGGTTTTGTCATGTATAAAATAGTTATGTTAATACTTGCTATCAAGAACTGTCAAAAGTCTGAAATTTCACTCTGCTTCCAGCTATCGTGTTGGTATGCCACAATTTCAAAGATGTTGGCAGAAGACGTGGACTTTCGGGTCAGATACACCAACTTTATCACTCATGGCATGGCAAAGCGTGAACATCACAGTATTTGTATAAGTTCCCCTTGCAAATGGCTCAGATGGATACCCGCACACTGTGAGCTGTGTTACAGGAGAGGAACCCCAGGCTTAGGGATCTTGAATTTATAATTCAAGCATGCCTGCTCTTTCCTCTGGAGAGTGAAACTAACCCTACTTTTCCAGGCTGTTTGCTATACAAATGTCCTTGAGAAGATATCCTGAAACAAAGGGAGCTATTGCTTTCCTTATAAGACGTGCAGAAATGCATGAGACCCATGAAGAATCATCTCCCAGCAGCACCTCGTGAATCTTTTTTTATGAAGGTTAAATAAACCGCGTTCTGCTGTGGCGGCCCGGGGTTTGCCAGTTCAGATCCCTGGCGCGCACTGACGCACTGCTTGTAGAGCCATGCTGTGTCAGCGTCCCGTACAAAGTAGAGGAAGATGAGCATGAATGTTAGCTCAGGGCCAATCTTCCTCAGCAAAAACAGAGGAGGATTGGCATCAGATGTTAGCTCAGTGCTGATCTTCCTCACACACACACACAAAAATATTAACATGTTGTATTGGTCAAGATAGTCCAGGTTATGCTGCAGTAACAAATGGCTTCCCAAGTTTTTGTGTCTTAAACCTCCAAAGATGTATTTCTTCTTAATGCCACCCTCTTATGGGGAATCAGCTGGGAACTCTGATCCAGGTCATCTTCACTCTGGGTCCTAGGCTGAAGGAGGCTTCATTATGCGGCACATTGCCATGGCAGAGGGAAAGCGAGTGTGCAAAATAGCATGCTGGCTCTTAAAACTTCATTTGCATCTCTTCTGCTCACATGTCATCGTCCAAAGCAAGTAACATGGCTAAACTTAACTTCGAGGGGGAAGGGAAGTGTACCCAGAAGAAGAATCTGATATATTTATTTGGTGGGCAGTACAAAATACTGCACACAAATACAAAGTCCTTGCACAAGACCTGGTACAGTAAAATGGTAGCGTCCCTCTTCCTTTCCCCTCTTGGAGCCATGAGTTTGGGCAGGGTCAGAAGTGTGGGTCATTGGTTCAGAGGAAACTCATTGTGGTCATGGATTCAGATTGTTCTCTGGTTATTCAGAGCCGTGATCAAGAAACTTTGCAGAACTCCCAGCATGAAATTATGTGCCTAGTCTTGTAAATTAAATTAATCAATACTAATGATTAACATGCATTCAAGTTCACAAGCTGTTGGTCCACACTAAAAAAGAAGGAAAATAGAATTTCTCCCAATCCTCAATTATTGCATAGAGATAATAACTAGATTGAGAAAGAACAGAAAAATGTTGATTTATTTTTGTTCATGATACCTTGCAATCACAGATTTAATAGTTGAAACACTTCCTGACTTGAACTGGTCCCCCCATCTGATTAGAAATCATTGGATGCCATAGAATGAAACAAACATTACAGACCATCACGGCCTCCAGGCTTTAGAGTTAAAAAATGCCAGACAAGTCTTAATTCATTTTTTTCAATAAATATTCATTGAGACTCCCCTATCTGTCAGGTTCTGTGTTAGGGATCTGAGTACAGAGTGAGAGGCAAAACAGACACACTTCCTGACACCATGGAGCTTAGAGTCTAAAGGGAAAAAAAATCATAATAAAAGCTCTCCCTTATTCATGGCTTGCTTACTAGGAGCTGGGTGCAGGGCTGTGCAATATATTTGCATTTCATAAAAGAGTCAACAGCCTTGTGGCGGTTTATTACTCATGATAACCCTGTGGAGGTAGTGGGAACCATGGCTTTGACCTGGTGTAGTCAGGGCTCAGAAAAGTTATTTGGCATGTTCTGTGGGTTCTGGGTTCCAGAGGAGCTGGGACAGAATTCAGGTTTCAGTAGTCCAGATTACAGATCCATTGACACCTAGACATTTCCACTAACCCACATCACAAGAGCCAGCCTTGTTCACAGGCCGGGGATCTCCCATCTCCAGCCTGTGCCTTCTCTTAGTTTATATTCTCCACTAATGAATGAATCATTCACAGAACTTGTTACATACCTATTAGGTGGCAGGCACTGTGCACCTACAATTATCTTTCTACTATTATCTGCAACGGTAGGAATGACTATCGTCACTTTACAGATGAAGAAATTGAGGATCAGAGAGGAGCTCTGTTATTCCAGGGCTAAAAACTGGTAGAGGGAGCCAGGATTTGACCCACAACATCGGAGCCAGAACTCTTCCCAGGAGCATGAAACTGCCCCTCCTAATCACTGGAGGGCCTGGCCAGTGGATACTCTCAAGCCTATAACCATGGCTCCTGCTGGACATCCCTAAGCCCCCCTGCAATATCTCCAGGTTATGGAATCCAGCAGCTCTAGCAGAAACAGACTCATTTTGGGAACACTTGCCTCTCCTCACTGCAGCACTACAACTTGAAGCTTTTACTCACCTATTCTAGTGAATTCAACAACATTGATTGAACAGCTTCAATGTGGGCCTGGACACTAACCCCATGAGCCCAACACAGCCCTGCTCTGCAAGGGTTGAAAATTAAGAGTGTGAGAGAAACTTAGAACCACAGTAAATATAATGCAAGTAGATTTAAGGTTATATGAGACACAGGAGGAAAAGGTGAAAGAGACACAATCCTACTGGGGAACCTAGGAAGGCTTGGGGGGAGGTGCAATTTGTCTGGGCCTTGAATGATGGATAAGACTCAAGTGTAGAGATGGGGCAAGGAGGGGAGGGGAGCGGAAGGGTGAGTGTGAAGGAGCCAAGTCATGCAGGCAGAAGAAGAAACTTGTAAGCTAGAGAAGTTGTTTTTCCAACTCACAAAGTCTGATCCATTTTCACAGAGCCCCTGGAAGGAGCCAATTCATGCAGGCAGAAGAAGAAACTTATAAGCTAGAGAAGTTGTTTATCAAACTCACAAAGTCGGACCCATTTTCACAGAGCCCCTGGAAGGAGCAGCTTGTAGGAGCCAGGTGCAGCTGGAGGGGCTGCCTCAGGGGTGAGCTGAGAAGAAAGGAAGCTGTGGACACTTTGAAAGTCTTCCCTGAATGGGAGCCATCTGGTGTTTATTGCCAAGCACAATTCTTTTTATTTTCTCCAGGCTTCTGGGCTCTGGTGTCTGGCGTACTGTCCCCTTGGGCTTTGTGAGAGTGGAGGGACCCGTAGCGGCTCCCTGACCCACAGGAGGAAAGGCATCTCAATCCTGAAGCCTGACTGGTCCCAGCCTTCGCAGCTCTACAGAAAGTGGTCTCCATGGTGAGCTGATGAGCTGACAGCTGTCTCTCTAGGAGCCCCCTGGGTCTTCACTGCCTCCATGTACCTGTCCCCTTGTGGGAGAAAGATGGTAAATTTTTAATCCAGGCCAGTTACATCTGGGAAAAACAATCCAAATGCTAATCCATCTGGAGAGAGAACGAATCCATATCTTCTGCTGCCTGTATCTTTTGTTTTTCATCTCTGGATCTTTAAATTTTATTGTGAGGCCAGAATGAACCCCCTGCAATCCTCTCTCCTACCCTTCAGGCAGCCTTTTCAACATTTCTTTGTGCTTGGGCTCCTTCTGCTCCTCACTAACAGAGCTCCTTTCATCTGGATGTGGCACCGCTATAGGAAATAGCTAAACAAGCCTCCTACACCCCCGTGAGGAAAGAGGAGATCATAACTTGCTTTCCTCCTGTCGAGGAGGAGAAAAAGGCGTGGATAGTACAGTGACTTAGTCAAGGAGTCCCAGCTCCTTCAGCCATCCTGAAATAGCTAGAGCACTGTCCACAACATCCTGCCCTTGTTTGCTTCCGCAGGAGTGACCACACATTTTCTAAAAGGACTTTGGTATATTTCTTCCTACACTAGCTCTTCCTCCTGTGCACCCTGTTTGATAAATGTCATCAACCAATCACCCAAGCCTGGGACATTCAACTCTGCAAGGCTTTAGGGACTTAACAGATCTCCCAATGCTCATGCCTCGTCTACCTCTTCTCTCTCCAACATTTTTAGAGCATCTTGCTTGCTTGGATTACTACCACAGCTTGCTCTCCGCCGTCTCTGTTCCTACCGTGTTTCCCTCTTGTTCCACCCTCAGGCTGCTGTCTGAATAATCTTTCTAAAAGACACAATTAGTTAGGTCATGCCTCTGCTTAAAACCTTTCTCCTACAGGATAAGATTTCAACTCCTTACCCTGGCGTAGATGCTCCATGCTCCATGCTCAAGCCTACCTGTCCAGCCCCATTTTCCACCTGTACCCCTCTATATTCTCTATAACTGGCCATTTAGAACCACTTCCTATTTTCCAGACTTGATGCATCATGGGTTGGAGAAAAAGGAGAACTGGCTCCAAGAAGGTGACAATCATTCTAGGCCTGGCTCAGGACTGGAGGCCAGTGCAGAATAGTAGAATGGGAACTCAGGTCAGAACCAAACCAGGGACCCAATTCTACAACCAGACACATACAAAAGAAGAGGCTGGGGTTCAAAGGCCAGACTCTATTATCACAATGGTTCTAGAGAGGGAATGCTACAACACAGAGACATTATATCTTGGGTAAGTTTAATTGAATGGAGCTCAACACTACAGCATCATCTTCAAATACTGATTGATTGTATAATTTCATCCTCATTACTCCTAGACTGGATGCCACTGGAGGCAGATCTGAGCCAAATGGTAGATTATTGAATCTGGCTGGAGTAGCTCTAAATAAAGGAGACCTAAGACAATCACTCTTCCATATACACTTTAGAGGGATTCCAGAATGTGGGATGGGGAGGGGCAGCGGCATTCAGACTAGTCCATGAGAGGTTTCAAGTTTTTTTTCTGTTGACCAAGAATTTAATAACATCTTGTTGACTGCATCTCTTTTTTTTATTGAGGTATAATTGGCATATGACATTATATTAGTTTCAGGTGTGAAACATAATGATTCAATATTTATATATGAGAAATGATCACAATAAGTTTAGTTAACATCTACCACCATACATAGTTACAAATTTTTTTCTTATCATGAGAACTTTCAAGATCTACTTCCCTAGAAACTTTCAAATACGCAATATATAATATTAACTATAGTCATCATGCTGTATATTACATCCTCATGACTTATTTATTTTATAACTGCAAGTTTGGACCTTTTGACCACCTTCACCCATTTTACCCACCTCCTACCCTCTGCCTCTGGCAAACATCAATCTGTTCTCTGTATCTATGAGCTTGTATTTTTGTTTTTGTTTTTAGATTCCACATATAAGTGAAATCATACAGTATTTGTCTTGCTCTGTCTGACTTATTTCACTTAGCATAAGGACCTCAAGGTCCATCCACGTAGTCGCAAATTGCAAGATTTCCTTCTTTTTCTTTTTTTTCTCCATTCATCCATTGATGGACACTTACATTGTTTCTTTATCTTGGCTATTGTAAATTATACTGCAATGAACAAGGGGGTACATAAATCTTTTTGAAGTAGTGTTTTAATTTTCTTTAGATAAATACCAAGAAGTGCAATTGCTGGATCATATGGTAGTTCAATTTTTTAGTTTTATGAGAAACCTCCATACTGTTTTCCATTGTGGCTGCACCAATTTACATTCCCACCAACAGCTCACAAAGGTTTCCTTTTCTCAACATTCTTGCTATTTTTGATAATAACCATTCTAACAGGTGTAAGATGATATCTCATTGTGGTTTCGATTTGCATTTCCTTGATGATCAGTGATGTTGAGCACATTTTCATGTACCTGTTGGCCACGTGTATGTCTTCTTCGGAAAAATGTCTGCTCAGATCCTCTGCCCATTTTTTAATCAGATTGTTTGTTTTTTTGCTATTGAGTTGTATGAATTCTTTTTTTTTTTTCCCCTCTGGAAGATTAGCCCCGAGCTAACATCTGTGCTAATCTTCCACTACTTTATATGTGGGTCACCACCACAGTATGGCTGATAAGTGGTGTAGATCCGCGCACGGGTTCTGAACCAGCGAACCCCACCCCAAGCAGAATGTGCCAAACTTGACCACTACACCAACAGGCCAGCCCACATGAGTTTTTTTTTATATTTTGGATATTAACCCCTTATTGGATATATGATTTGCAAATATTTTCCCCCGTTCAGCAGGTTGCCTTTTCATTTTGTTGATGGCTTCCTTTACTGTACAGAAACTTTTTAGTTTGATGTAGTCCCATTTGTTTATTTTTGCTTTTGTCGCCTTTGCTTCGAGTTTAAAATCCAATAAATCCTTGCCAAGACTGATGTCAAGGAGCTTACTGTCTATGTTTCTGAACCATTTTAAATGTTACTTTAAAGTTGTATCCCCTATTTTGAATATAAGAAGGCCATTACTCTCCTAAATTATGTTAATGTCTTATAAAAATGGCATAACTTTTAATGTTTGCTAAAACCAACATATGAAATTTCATCAACAAACAGTATTATTTAGATCAAGACCCCATAATCCAGATGTCACATAATGTGACCAAAAGTTTTAAGTCAAAATCATTTGTTAATTGAAAAAGGACCTACTATGTGCCAGGCCCAATGCTAGATGTGGCAGATACAAAGAATTAAACATAGTTTCTTAATGAGAAAGCAGTCTTTGGGAAATAGCAAACAATCACTAATCCAGGGTACTCAATATTTGAAGAAGTTTCTTGAGGCAAGGGATAGAAATGAGTGGATAATTCCTTGATCTCATATCATACATCTAAATGGGATTTAAATACCATCCATACTCTGATAACTCAAACTTCTGTCTCTAGCACAGATCTGGCCTCTGAAAAGTGCCACATGTCTAATTGTTTACTTTTGCTTCTCTTTTTGGATATTTAGTAGTCATTTCAAAAGTACAGTCATTTGGAGGAGTTGGGGATGGAAATAGAGTTTAGTATCCAAAGCGAAATTTCTGATATTACAGATAAAACTAGGTTCTCAGTTAATGGCAATTCTGCCTTTCCAACTGCTCTTGCAAAAAGTCTTGGTGTCATTTATTATTGCTCTCCATCTTTTATACCCTACGTATAGACTCTCAGAAAATCTTGTGACACATAACTTCAATTTTCACTCACCACCTTAGTCCAAGACATTATCACTTTTCACCCAGACTATTGAAATAAAGTCTTCATTGGTTTCCCCAATCCTACGTATACCCGCATGTTCTATTTAAAGTGCTGTCCCATCTCTGCCCTATGAATTAAATGTGAGAGGTACTAAGAATGTAAAGACTGAGAACTATTTAAGTAAGTATAAAATACTTAATAAATGAGTAATTGAAGAATCATGATGGCAAGGGGTCAGAATGAAGAAGATAATGAATACCTAAACGTGTGTTCAGTGAGGATTTGAGGATGGGGTAGTCAGGGTAAATATTGTGATAATGGTTGAAGAAGGTTTAAGTTCAAAATGAGGGTAGCAGCATGGATGTCATATTGTGTTTCTTGTGGCATTAAGATTAAACCTTTACTAAAACATGCTCAGACTTCCATAATTCTTAATCTTTGACTCACATCTCTCAGCACTGGTACTTGAATAGTTTGATAATCCCTTGCTTAATTTCCTGAGTTCGTACTCCATAAACAATGGGGTTCAGGGCTGGTGGGATGAGGTGGTGCAAGACATTGAGAAGAATGGGTACCTCTGAGGACACCTTCTTTCCTGCCTTGTTTGTGAAGATGAAGACTAATAGCAATGTATAGAAGAAAAATATGAGAATGAGATGAGAACCACAAGTACTCAAGGCCTTGGTGGCTGCACCTCCTGACTGCAGACGCATAACAGCCCTCAGGAGGAAGCAGTAGGATAGCAAGATGAGCACCAGATCAGAACCTAACAGGCACCAAACACTCACAAATTGGTAGAGCTTATTTAGGTGAATATCCCCACAGGAGAGCTTTGCTACAGAAATGTTGGCACAGATACAGTTCTCCACCACATTGCTGGCACAGTAGTTGAGCCTGGCAGCCAGAACTGGTGTGGGCAGTGTGGCCAGCAAATTGCGGAAGACGATGAAGACGGCTGCATTACTGACAAACTGTTCAGTGATGATGGATGGGTACCGTAGTGGGTGGCAGATGGACACATAACGGTCATAGGCCATGACCAGAAAGGTGGAGGACTCCATGGGAAGGAATGCATTCATGATGAACATCTGCAGGAAGCAGCCTGCAAAGCTGATGGGCTTCAAGTTGAACCAGAAGATGAGCAGGACCTGCCAGAATCATTATTCTCAAACACTGTGCATTCATTCCCACCCTGGGGTACCTAAACCTGGGAGAACCCTCAGATGGCTTCAACCATCCGTATCCTAAACCACAGCCCCCAAATCCCAGCTGAGACAGAATCCTAATTTCAAATACCTTCTTTGTGCATCCCCATCTACAAAGCCTGATTTATTCTTTTTCTCTCCATCTGTAGACCATGCTTTTTGTTTAAAAATGTTTATTTCTAGCCTGTCTTCTCCTGATCTCCAGAGTTCTTACCCAAACTCCAGCTCTACACATCTGCCCATCTAAATGTATCACAAGAACATCAAACACAGTAAGTCCAATACTTATATTTGGACACCCTCCAACCTCTCCATACACATAAGAAACCTCCAGTTATGCTCCCTATCTCAGTATACGACATAAATCTACATCCAGTTGCATTTTAGAAAGTAAATTCTAGAGCCCTTGGGTGTAAGGGTGGAGTCATTCAGAGTCAAGCAGAATCTCCCTAGAAGTAAAAATAAGGTCAAAACTTAGAATATCACTGACTGAGACATTGAGAGAGGGCTGGTAAGTGGGAAAAAATGAAACCTTAAAAAAAAACATGGGCATTGAGAATGAGAGGGAACACTACTCTAAAGGTACTATTTAGAGAAAGATGACTGAGTGTCTAAGAGTGAATCCAGGGAGTGTCTGACCTTGGGAATGACTGTGAGGCAGAGGATGACATCCAGCATAGAGAGGATGGCAAGCAGGTAGTACATGGGTTCATGCAGAGATGCTTCCTGCCAGGTGGCGAGTAATAACACAAAGTTGGCCCCAAGAGCCAAAACCAGGAGAGGAGCCAGGACTATAGATAGCCAGTGCTGTGTGTCCTGCATTCCTGGGAAACAGATCATCTGGAATTCAGTCACTTGGGTCCCTGTGTTGTTGAGAGATAGTACCATGACTGGCAGGTGGGCCTGGAACTGACTGGAAAGAAAGAGATGTGATTTTAGGGTTTGTTTCCTTAATAATGGTCTAACTGATCTATCTGCCTCCATTCTAGGCCAAGATTCACTGCAATTCAATTGATATAAAATCTTTCTAAAGTTTAAATTTGACCATATCACTACTTGTTAAAACAATTTCCTTAGCATTTATAACTTTATGAATAAAGAATAACTCTTTTTAGGGCCGGCCCCATGGCATAGTGGTTAAGTGTGTGAACTCCGCTGATGGTGGCCCGGCTTCAGATCCCAAGCGCGCATCGACGCACTGCTTGTCAGGCCATGCTGTGGCGGCGTCCCACATAAAGTGGAGGCAGATGGGCATGGATGTTATCTCAGGGCCAGTCTTCCTCAGCAAAAAAAAAAAAAGAGGAGGATTGGCATGGATGTTAGCTCAGGGCTGATCTTCTTCACACACACACACACACACACACACACGCACAAAAGAATAACTCTTTTCACATGAGTGTGTTCCAACTCTGTTCACGTGTGTTCCAACTCCACACACATAGATCCAGCCACTTATGGAACACGCTTCGATTTGTCTCACCTCTGTGTTTTTGTGTCATATTCTTCTAGAATCAACTCTCTTGTCCTCAAATAACAACTTCTGCTTGTCCCATTCTATCTGTATCAAGAGTTACATCTCTTAGAAATATAAGAAAAAAATGTTTTTTTTTCTTGTTACTCATTTACATACATGGTTAGATGTCTCTCTCTTCCATTGTTTCTCTGTGATCCTTAAATATCCTAAGCATGCAGCTCTTAAAGCATCAATAAAACTTTCTTATACTCATTGATATTCCTATTTGTCTTCCAAAAAGTCTATGCTCCTTCTACCAGCAATGGAATCTTATCTTTTTATGATAGCACAAAGAAAAACACCATGCACCTGGTGAAATAATAGGCCCTCAATAAGACCAGTTTGGATATATGAGACTGACAGATTGTTGAGTGTACCATAATGTCTCGACTAATATAATATAGCATCTCCATATCTTGCTCTACCATAAACCACTGGTACTCCTGCTTAGCACTCAGTAAAAAGTGCAACAAAGCACAAGGGTAAAAAAATTAATTTAGTGGTGAGAAAAACAAAAGAAACCTATTGGTGAGAACAATCAATATAAAAGATACCTGTGCAGTATCTTATTTGCATGTGTCTTTGGTAACTAACTGCTTAAAAAAAGAAAAAACCTCTGTATTTCCCAGGAAAAGCCTAAAAAATAAGGAAATGAGGCTTCTAAGGCAAGGAAAGAAGTGAAGGAATACCTACACATGCTCCAGGATATGACGTTACACAGCCTGAAGCTTCAGTTTCTCTTTGATTATCTTCTTAAACATCAAGGATCCTGCAGGTGAAGAAATTGCCAGGTTCTGCTGTTTTCTCCTCTGAAGTATAGGAAAAATCATCTCTCTATTATAGGTATATTTGGAGGCATGTTGTTGCAACTTCCCAGGCACAAAAAAATCTCCCAGTCAAGGTTTGGAACTGTTTTTTTTTTTTTCCCTCAAATATATAGTATGGGCTTCTCATCAGAATTTTATCTAGACCAGTGGTTGTCAAATGTGAGTGCGCATCAGAATCACCTGGAAAGGGATTCACCTGGAAACTTGAAACACAGATAGCTGAGCCCAACTGCCAGAGCTTCCAATTCTGTAGGTCTGGGGGAAGCTCAAGAATTTGCCTTTCTAACAAAATCCTAGGTAATGCTGATGCTGCTTCTCCAGGAGCAACACTATAAGAATCACAGAGCTACACGCACTTGAGATAACTGACCTAACTATGATTTAGACTATCCCTAATCAAGACTGCTGCCTCAGTTCAGTCAGCCCTAGCCACAGCTCTGCTCAGCTTCAGTCATCAGATTGGCGGCTTCTCCCATTTTCTTCAGTTATTTAAGCACAATTCTGGCCAATCTCTGGTCTCCCAATTTGAAAGTTATCCTCCTCCCATGGACTCTTTGGGAATTGTGTAGGTTCCTTTCTCATGGTTTTATCTCTCTGCCTGGATCTATGGTTCTTAGTCATCTCTCCGAGAAGGACCAAAGCCCATTAAGGTCAAGGACAAGGTCTCCTTCATTTTTCTTTGCGGCAGGTGGTACAAATCCAGACACTTACAATACGCCTCTAATACTCAAGGAAGGAATGTTCTCCAGTCAGCCTTCCTGCAGAGACAGGCTTGAGCTGACCTTCTGTGAGCTTTGCTGACCCACATTCTAATGTGCTCACACTCTTCTGACATCAGTGATCTTCAGGGTCTTCACACACTAGCATCTGAGGGTGCAATAACATTCTCTGAAATAAACAAAGAATTCGGTTTCAGTCAAGGACCAAACTCAAAGTGTCACTTATGCTTGGCTTTCCAATGTACTGTTCCCAAAAATACTTATGGAGAAAGTCTGCTCCAAACAGCAATTTTGACCATCCAGCTGCTTTCAGGCAATATGCGACTCCCCAACTTCTCGCTGGCCTTCTGCTGTGGCTTTGGCCCCTGGATGACTTTATGAAGATTCTATCTCTACAATAGCCACTCTCTTGAGGCTGGAAACATGAAAAGTCATTTTTAGAATCCTGCTCCCATGGGCTTCTGCTTCTCTGCAGATACGTTTCCAACGTAAAAAGCGACTTCTGCATTTAAACTCAGGTGAAGAGACAGAGTGGTGATCAGCTTATAGTTTCTCTTGAGGTGTCTGAAAGTTGTATAAACTGAGATGTATTATTTGTAATGGAAAGGAATATCACTCAGGAACACGGAGGATGTATTAAGAGACCCTTTAAGAAGACAAATGTTATTAGACTTATGAAATGACTTCATCTTACATATTATCTGTATTCTTGAAAACTGTTTTTAACATAAGCACTTTATGATAACTTATCTTTAATTTTTATCAAGTTTTAGAAATATCTTTACACAAGGAAAATATGTCATTTAAAGGAAAACAATTGTATGGAATCCTGGACATTCATTATATACGTTTAATTAGATTGTAGTAAGTCAAGAATACATGTTTTTATTTCTAGAATTGTCACCAAAATAATAGTAAAAAAGATTGTATAAAAATTTTGTTAATCCAAAATAAGACAAGAAAGTGAGAAGAAGGACTATAAAATATGTGAATTAAATACACAAATAATAATATGGTAGCTATAAAGCAATCAGTAATTGCATTTATGTAAATAGATCAAGTATTCCAAGTAAAAGACTATGACTACCAGATTGAATATATTTATGTTGCTTATAAAAGACACACTTAAATATCAGCACCCAGAATGGTCAAAAACAAAATAATGAGGGCCAGCCCCGTGGCTTAGTGGTTAAGTGCACGCGCTCCCCTACTGGCGGCCCAGGTTCGGATCCCGGGCGCGCACCGACGCACCGCTTCTCCGGCCACGCTGAGGCCGTGTCCCACATACAGCAACTAGCAGGATGTGCAACTACGACATACAACTATCTACTGGGGCTTTGGGGGAAAAAAAAGGAGGAGGATTGGCAATAGATGTTAGCTCAGAGCCAGTCTTCCTCAGCAAAAAGAGAAGGATTAGCATGGATGTTAGCTCAGGGCCGATGTTTCTCACACACACAAAAAATAAATACATAATGAGAAAGATATGTCATAAAAACAGTAACGAGAAGAATGTCCGATAACTATATTAATCTGATTAATCTCTAGATTCAATGTAATCCTAGTGAAAATCTCAGCAGTTTCCTTCTTTTTAGAAGTCAATTGTAAAACTTCATATGGGAATCACATAGAGAAAGAATGGATAACGCAGACTTAAAGGTGAAAAACTGGACAACTTACAATGACTGCCAGATTTCAAAACATACATAACATTACAAAGCTATATGAATTAAGACAATGTGCTATTGGCAAAAGGATAGACAAATTTACTAATTAAACAGAATACAGAGTCCAGAAACAGATCCAAATATACATGGCCACTCAATTGATGAGAAAAGCAAATCAACGATGCAGGTCCCTGAGGGAAAATGGTCTTTTAACAAAGGTTGCTGAATCAATTGGATATCCATATGGAAGTAAAAAAACCCTTGACTCCTGCCTCCTGCTATATACAAAGACCAATCCAGATGGATTTCCCTTCTAAATGTTAAAGGTAAAAGTTAGCGCCTGGAAGAGAGTCTAGAGGGTGTCTAATTTGGGGGCACGAGGAATATCCATGAGGGAGATAATGGTGAGCAGCTGCTTCATGGACTCCTGAAACACAAAATTACCTCCAAGGGACAAAATTAGAAGTGAAGTCAGGGTATAGATTTCACAATAAGGGAGTGAGCCTCCTGAGGCAGGGGCAGAATTAGTCAGTTGGCCATAAAAGAACCGTTGGTGAAATGTTGAAGAGCCCAAATGATCTCAAACTGTTACTTGAGTTCTTTTTGGGTGATTCTCTGACCATCCATCATTTTGAGTTGCTAATTCTGCCATGTTTTCCCCCAAAGTATAGGCCAAGTGTCACCTTTTATGGAGGAATGTTTCTGCACACAGTTTCATTATCACCACAGATATGGGAGGAGGAGCAGAGTCTTAAATTACGATAAAGTACCGCATTAAAAAGTAAGTTCTTCTCTCTTTGCTCCAATGTCTGTATATGGGTGTTGATTTCAGACTAATCCTAATTCTAATCCTGCCTCAGCTAGCCCAGCTCCAGACACAACTCTACTCAGGTTTAGACATTAGGTTGGCCACTGTTCTCATTACTTAAGCGCTAGCTTCTCCCTGTCCCTGTTCCCCAAAGTTGGACAAACTCTTGTTTCAATTGTTGCTTAGAGCTCTACAGTTATCCCTTTCACAGTTTTATCTTTCTATCTGGAGCTGTGGTTCTTAGCGTAACTAATATCTCCCTTGGTAATATCAAAGCACATGAGGGAAAATGACAAAGTCTTATACATTTTTGAACACTCATCATCTGGTGCAGGAAAAAAAAGAAAAAAAATCCTGATACTTGTATCTCTAAGTAAAAGTTGAATGAAAATCTTCCTCTCCTATGCTGTCCATGCAGCCTCCCTTGTAGACGCAGACCAGGGTTGCACTTTACATGTTTTGGGCCGACCTACAGACATTCCAACACAATTGCGTCCTTCAATCTCTGTATCTTAGGGTCCTAAAAGACCAATATCTAGAGGGTGCAGTCTCATTCTCTGATATATGCAAAAGAATGAAAACTGTAACACAAAGTATTACTTTTGCTAAGCCTTTAAGTGGATGTGTCAAAGTTACGTATCTAAAGTTTCTTCCAAGCTAATATCTTATTTGGTTAGTAGTCTGCAGCCAGTATGTGACTTTTCAACTTCTCATCACCTTATGCTTATGGCAGGGGTCCACAAAATTGCTAAAATCATAACATCACCTCTCTTGTAGGTCAAAAGATACAGAGATGCTTTAGGTTTCCTGTCTTTATGGTCACCACTCCCTGAAGTCTTATATCCCGGAACAAACATACCTACCTGCTTAAGCCTACAAGCACCTACTCAAACCTACACACTCCCAAAGGTGAAGGAGAGATATATGCATTTAAATACAAAGAGGAAGAGAATATAGAGGTTTATAGCACTTCTCCCGGAGGATCTTAAAATTCCATGCACTGAAATGGTTGTTTGTAATAGAGACATCAGATATTTAGGATGATATTCCGTTATAACATATACTTCTCCCACATTCCATTTTACTATGTACTCATTCGACATATCATTTCATTCTCCCATTTTCTTGCATTCCACATTTTATTAACCTATCCCATAAGCATTTACTAAACGTCTTTTATGTTTGTTATACTACTTGACTTAGTAGGAAATGCAAAGATGAGTGAACAAATACCCTGACCTAATAGAGCTTATAAGATAAAGGAGAAAGCACATTAGAAGGAAACGGGAAACTATTTGGAAGGAGAGTGAGCAATACATCTCTTTCAGAGCTATCAAACTTGCACACTCTTAAATCGAATGCTGTTAAAACTAGTGAAGCTAGTACTGGAATTTTAATTCACCAGTTTCAGCATGGGCCCAAGGAAAAAATTGCAGACAGTTAAGAGTAACTTTTTAAAACTCTCAGACAGAAACAGAGGTTTTCTTTTTTAAGTGCTAGAAGGTAGTTCCTCATCATTAGGGGAATTTAAGCAAATCTTGGATGCCAATTATCAAATATTCTTTAGCAGGAATTCCAAGAGAGCTCTAGATTTGATGACTTTAAAATCCCCTTGGATATAAAAGTCTAGGTATCCAGAAATAAGAAAAGTGGTGACCAATGTGGCCAATCTACCAAGTATTTTTGTGGCCTCAAGAGGTAAATTGTAGAGAATTTGAAACTTTCTAATTTCAAAAAAACAAAACAAAACAAAACAAAAAACCAACAATGAAATAGCAATACTAACATGACAAATTGTAGAGACATGTGTAGTGAATTCATGAGCACATGTCCCTCAGTGGCTGACTTGAGATTCCATTTTTTTTTTCTATTCTCTGTTCATGGAGGCCTACAGTCTTTCATTGTGAAGAGCAGTGCTTTTAGTCTGAATCCATGCCAACCAGTCTGTTAGCCAACTCCCAACATCTGAAATGAGGCAGCAGGGCTAAGATTTTAATTGATGACTTCAAACAAGGAACAACTGAGTGCCACAGCATAGCATGATGTGCTGCAAATAGGGAAAGGATTTTATAAGAGAGTGATGTACAATAATCAAGAAATTGCACTGGGGACTGAGGATGACATGTAGGGAAGGACAGGACATCTCTGAAGTACATGGTATATAAAATAGTGAAGAGTATCTACTTCTGAAGACATTAGAAAAAGCAGTGTGCGTAGGAAAATCATAAAAATTAGCTCTCATTTATAAATTACTAGCAAGTCTTAGGCTGTGGCTGAAAAAGTTTCCATAAACTAGGTCATTCGACAATCAGATAAGTCATAAAACAAGAGGGCAATTATCACTCTTCTTAATGGAGAAAACTAGAGCTCAGATCAGTGAGTCAAAAATTTCACATCTAATCAATGGCCTGGGATTTAAATAAAGGTCATGCTTATCTCATTCAGAGATAAGCAGTCTTATGTTCTAAGATATATAAAATCACATTGAACTGTGAGTTCTGTAAGGCTTTTTGTAAGGTGCTTTGGAGAATACATTATATTAACAACTTGATTCTTCCCCTAAGTTTTTGGAGGAAATAAGAAACATGTGTACCTATGAATTATTCACTTTTATTCAACAAAACAACAACAATATGTAAAGAATTGTATTGGCAGCTCTATATAAAGTTGAGAAGATGAATAAAACTCATCACCAGACTCAGAGAAATTTATAATCCAGTATCAGAGGGAGATAGATGCATGGCTTAAAATAGATTAATTCTATTGAGGTGAATAAAGGAAGGCATTGTGGAGTAGGTGAAATTTAAAAGGAAATGTGTGAAATTAATTTTAATAATATATGTTATTTTACTCAATATATCCAAAATATTATCACTTTAACATGTAATCAATATAAAAAAACATTAAAGACATATTTTACAATTTTTTTAATGTTTTTGTACTATGTCTTCAAAATCAGGTGTGCATTTTACACTTACAACACATCTCAATTCTGACTAGCCACATTACAAATGCTCAATAGCCACATGTGGCTACTGGCTGCTGTATTGGACAGCACAGGTCTAGAGTTTTGGAAAACTAAACTTTCCTCTTGTTATTTTGCTTAATATATGAGTTTATGCTTGGTGTTGGCAACATGGCATCTATGACCCTTGGGTTGTATAGGTGAACTCTTTTCATTTGGTTCTATTTCTGGATCAGCTCAAAATTACAGTTTTTATTTTTTTTTCAATACTCCCCATCAAAGTTTCTTTAAAGATTTCTTAGTAAAGTGATCTTTCAAACTTCAGGATGGGAATACCTCATTAAGGACAGAGGTAATCAACACATCCAGAGCTCTCAACTTAGAGTAGCACAGATGCCTCCACCAGAGACTAGGACTTTCCAGCCACCTCAACCTCCTTGACTTAGACTAGATATCGCTCTTCCTCCCACTCCTACCTTAGACCAGTGAAGTTATTTATTTTTTTTAGATTCAATGTCACCATTCAGTAAGAATGCCAAAATGTCCAGATATCTCCAAATGTGGTCATCAAAACACCATTCTTTCACATAAGATATATTTGGAAACTGGCACTAGGTTTTGTTAACAAAGAATGGCAAGAGAGTTGAAGTTCAAAAGGTGGCATGTGAATTAGAAAACAACTATAGCTTCAGACATAAATCTAGATAAAAACCATTTATCCTGTTAATTAGACCATACAAACTTACCTGTGGTTAGATTCCAGTTACCTTAAAGAAAGAAATCTATTTATATAAACTCATCTGTTTATATAAACTCATTTGTTTCAGGTGGTTATTGTGTTTTTTTCCCCTTGTATCAAAGAACCAAAAATAAAGAATTGACCCCCACCCAGTCTGGAGTCTTCTAGGAAGGATGGTAGCTTTTGAGCAAGGGAAAAGCTGTTCTGTCTCAGCAAGAGAAACAGGAAGGAGCACTGAGACAAGGCAGGATGAGACAGGAAGGCCAGGAGGGAGTAATCAAGGCAGCTGGGTTTACCGGTCCTATCTCATTGGTGCTTCTTGGGCAATCTTCTCTAGGGGGGACTGAATTGCAGTTTAGAATATAACTCCTGGTTTCCAGTTGCCATAGGTAATAATAAAGGTATAGATTTAATTCAAGAACACTCACCCTGAAAATCTCCACTTTTCTAAATGGGTAGAATACAGCCTACACTAGAAAAACTTTGCTCCCACATGAAAGCAGTGATGCACCAGATCTGGGGAAATTGGTAGGCTCTGAACCTGCAACCTGCTGTAGTCCTACCAGAGGAACTTTTTCTCTCTGTTTATATTGAATACCTGGAGCCCCACATGCCTCATCGTTCAGTTCTTCATGGTTTTCCTGGCTCCAAAGCAGACCTATCAGCTTGAGGAGACTAGATTGTACTGCTGCTATTTATGACTATTTACTGCACCATCTGGCCCAGCCCCTCAAAGGCTCCAGAGGTTATTTTCATGGCCTTAAACTCCACTCTGTACCTTCCCTCTCCACAACCCCACAGGGGATAAGACCATTTTAGGCATCTGAATCTAGAGCCTAAGGCCCATTCTTGGGGGCTAGGGGTGAGGAAGATGGGCGAAAAGGAGTGGAGAGAGCAGGAGTGGAGGAAACACAGAAGATGAAATTCAACATGGGAGTAGTGGTGAACAGGGAAAGATTCGAAGAAAACCAGGAAGACTTAAGGGGAGCATACACATAAAGAACATATGTTTTTGAAAAACAAATATTTCTAGATAGGACAGAGGGAAATATATTTCAGATATTAAGTGTACTCTTGAAAAAATTATGTTTAAATAAGGATTTAACTGAGATCATTTCATTATGGCCAGTGTACAAAAAAATGGGCCATGAAGTGTAATATGTTACAGACATATTATTTTCCTTTATTACTCACAATGCAGTGGCTTAATTGGAAAGAGGAATGGACATGTGAAACATTTATTATTAATGATAGGGCATGATAAGAGCATGAAAATCTGACTCACTGAGTGAGGATAGGCTTCATCTGAATATGTGCAGGAGTAAACAGAAATGCCTTAGAAAGCTTCTGGGTACCAGAAATAGGAGTAAGGGAGCTGGGGAGGGTGCTGAGACACAATCCTCTGTCTTTCCACCTCACAAAGTCTGAGGTCCAGGATTGGGATTGAGATTGTGTTTCCGGTGATGGGGGATAGCTGAGTAAGATACTACCTCTGTTGCTTTGAACGTCTCTCTACTTCTTCTGAAAGGAACCTTGGGTTGGATCAGCCTCCCTCATTGGGCCAAGCTAGTACTCGGCCAGAAGCAATGCCTCAGGATAGAAATAATCCTGTTAGACTTTCATCTTCTAACGCTACCACCTTTTCATAAACAAAAGGAGAGATCCTCGGGAGGCTCCTGCTCCTGCCTGGTTTATGTATTGTCCGTGTGTAAGAACCAAAGGCCCTCATTCAGGAAGAGTCTAAATTAGGAAGAATAATAAATCAAAGAAAGAGAAAATTGTGATATACAGGAGAGAGGTAGACAAAGGTGATGACACCAATGAATGATACCATCGCTCTTTTCTACTGAGAACACTTCAGAAGCAGAGAAAAATAGCTCAGCAGCTCTTCTCGCATGAAGTGCCAAGTCATAGCTGGGTCTGAGAGAAGTTGCAGAAGCTGTTCTATCCTAAGAAGGAAAGCTGAACTAAAGTAAGGACTCCATGGGATCTGAAGATAATATGTGATACAGCATTGTGGGCTCTATTTGTTTCTTTGGTTATTTTACAGGCAAACTGTGAGTTATATTCCTTTGTACTGCCTTGGGCAGGAGTTGCAAAGCAGTCAAGCACCTGCACACTATGTGGCCATAAATCAATAAGATAATTTACTAAGACAGATGTCTGGGTGTGGTGAAAGATTTTTGTTTCATGATTGGTGTGTCAGAGCCTGTCTTGTTCCCTCGACTATACCAGATAAGAATGTGGAGAGAGTTGTGACGGCAAGTGACATTGGAAGCCAAATAGCCTCAAAGGATGTGAGTACCAGGCTGATGTCATAGCCAAGTACCATTGGTGTCTATTCTTTGGAGTTCCAGAAGATATGCTTTGTAAGAAGCCTCATGGCACACCCACACTGAAATGGAAATGAATAGAATATGTCTAAATGACAGTTTTATGGGATATCCGAAGTTTGGAGTTCCAAAGTGTTAATTCTCATGTAAGTAAAAGATTTCTCAAGAAAATACACTAGTAAGAAAAATATACTAATAGGGGTGGGGGAGGACTAAAATGACATGGATATCTTTACCCCAAAGTAAATGGAGTATGAGATGATCTGCCTTCTATTCAGAGGGCATAGGGGAAGTAGTGTGCTTAAAATAATTAATAATAATAATAATAACAGCAGCAACTCATTTAATGTTTATTAATTTAATGTGTATACATATAAGGTACTGAACAAAACTTTTCATACTTAGTTTATTCGCTCTTCAAAACGGCAATAAGAAATAAGGAGAGGTTGGACAGATAGAAAATCTTAATAGGGTCTGGGAGGATCTGTGGAGGCAAAAGATGGCACATCTGTCACAGTTGCCAAAGAAGAGGGTCAGGGATATTCAGGGTAAAGCACTGAACCCTAAGAGCCAAAGTCTTGGGATGAACATCCATACTTCAGCCCAAGCAACTCTTCACAACACAAAAGCAATGTAGGGATCTGCCAGATTGAATCAGGAGACAGGAGAGGCATCTATGTCCTTTGCAAATCAGGAGAAAGGCAGATCGTTTTAACGACATCATATAAATTTTGTTTCTTTGTTGCTCAAACACTCCCACTCTAATCCAGCTCCATTTGGCTAAGGCTTGGCAAGACCCTCAGTTAAGGATTTGGTCATAGAAAATTCCCAAGGGACCAGACAATTTAGGAAAGGGAGGTTTCCTTTAAGGCAACAATAAACAAGGATTCACTGAAGAATGTTTTCATTGTTGTCTAAGTTTTAAGCAGAAGGAGAATCAGAACTCATTCCAGGATTAAAAAGTGAAATTTTCTTTCCAACACAAAAATAATTCCTGCCTTTTAACAATTCCAAAGGTGGATCTGATCATTTTTACCTCTTACAACCTCCTCAGTAGCTTCTGGATTTCCTGCTTGATCTCTTTGGTTCTCACACCATAAACAACGGGATTCAGAGCTGGGGGTATGAGGTGGTGCAGGATGTTGAGCAGGATGGGAACATCTGGGGGAATTCTCTTCCTGGCCAGGTTGCTGATGACCAGACCCAGCAGGACTGTGCTGAAGAAGAGGATGAGGATGAAGTGGGAACCACACGTGCTTAGGGCCTTGGCCACAGCACCTTCAGCCTTGATCCTTAGCACAGCTTTCAGGATGAAGGAGTAGGAGAGAACAATAAGGATGAGGTCAGAACCCAGTAGGGTCCACCCTGTCACAAACTAGGAGAGCGGATTGAAGGCCAGAAGATGGCCAGGACCTTGGGGATGACAGTGAGGCAGAGCACCATGTCCAGCAGAGAGAGGAGACTGAGTAGGTAGTACGTGGACTCATGCAGAGAGGCCTCCAGTCGGATGGTGATCATGAGGGTGGCCTTGGACCTCAAGGCCAGGAGGAAAAGGAGGCTGAGAGGCAGGGACAGTCAGTGCTGCCAACTCTGGGAAGCAGATGAAGAGGAATTCGAAGACTGGAGCAGTGGAGTAGTTGCTTGGTGATGCCATGTAATGTATCCTGATCACACTGGATATCCAGGGTCCCTTAAAATGAAGTCCCTTAAAATGTAGAATATATCACTATCAAAAGTGTATATTCTAGGTGTCGTAGTAGTCATGTTTCCACTGGGGCTCTTAACCTGTCCCAATCAAGTTTTCAAATCATCATCATCATCAATCACTCCTGACATTTAACTTAACACTTATCACGTGCTAGGCGTTATGCTGAATGTTTATACTCATTATCTCACTTCATCCTTTTAAAAAACACTTCAGAGTAGTTACTATTGTTATCCTCATTTCACAGATAGTGAAAAGGTACAGGTAAAGGGGGGCAGGATAATTTGATCAAAATTAGAGAGCCAGTAAGTGGTGAAGCCACAACTGAGAACTACAGAGTCTGACTCTAGAATCTCTTCTTTCAGCCACTACACATGATTTAGCTTCGACAAGCACAGTGACTTAACTAAGCCCTTCCTTCCTTCAGAGTGTAGAGGAGATGTATATATATATATGGGGGAAGCTCTGTTTAGCTGACTCCATGGAAGTTCTAGAAAAGACCAGCCCTCTACTCCATATAATTGGACAAGGATTGACTTCAGTCAATCAGTCTTCAAGAAATATTGGACCAGAGACAGAGTAGCCCTTGACCCCACCCAAAGGCCATAATTTCTTCCAGCCCCACAGAGGATTTCACTTTAAAGGTATAGTGTTTATCATTCTCTTACTGGATTATTTGCTGTTGTTTCTCTTTGTGAAGGTTCAAGAGTGTTTTCTTTGACTGAGTTCTTTAGAAAGGGCTGTGAATTTCCTATTATGATGACAGAGACAGTCAATATTGAAGGGTACACCAGGAAGTTTATCAAAGGTAGACTAGAAGCTAGATAGTGAGTGAGTTTTA
Source organism: Diceros bicornis minor (assembly GCF_020826845.1). NCBI lineage: Eukaryota > Metazoa > Chordata > Mammalia > Perissodactyla > Rhinocerotidae > Diceros > Diceros bicornis. Next base: position 63,968,452 of record NC_080746.1, on the reverse strand, counting down.
GTTATATAAACCTATACAGAATTCACTGATCTAGTAAGTAAAATTATCTGTGTTTCCTTGTGGCCAGGATCTAATTATCCTAGCATATGGAATCTATGTTATGTAAACTAGTCTTCTTTGATTCCAGTTGTTTCTTTTGTTGGGTACATCTTTTTTCCCTCACTACTAAACAAAGAGCAGAGTGGCCGAATACTAAGAAAGGTGATAGTAATGGATGTCACAGCCAAAGAAGCAGGAAAGAGGCAGGGAGTCATGGGAGGATGACTCAGGAGGCATACAATCAGTGCAGTTGGGATTACTGTTGCTGCTCACCTGTCGCATCTGACATGTCTCCTCAAGGAGAGTTGAAGTATGTATGAGAAGGGATCAGACACCAGCTGCCAGAGAAGATAAGATCCAAGGACTTTCACTTTGAATATCCCAGACATTCTAAATGCAGGTTACACAATACACTCACACACACACACACACACACACACACACACACACTTTCTACTCCTTGTTAGGCTTTAAGACAAACCAAGGATTCAGGAGGTAAAACTGGGGTAGGGACAATTATATTATGTATCAGCTCCATCCTGTATTTGCATATTTAATTAGGAAAATTACCCTTAGTATAAATCAGAGAATTAAGAAGAATAGAAAACATACCCACCTTTCTGAAAAGATTTCTCCTTTCCAATAACCTCAAGTTCTGTATCCTTAGAATGACTTGATCTATTTGAACAGATATGAAAGTAGTCAGTGCCTTCTCAGTACCTGGTCTTAATGTTAGGCATACTAATGTATAGCATGGATTAAGCAAAAACCATTATCTTCTGAGAACTTACCTATTAATAAAGAAAAATTGACTTACAAGCACTTATAATGCAGTATAATAATGGCTCTAATAAAGATGATCTTATAAACAGTGGGAAAGAGACAAAAGTATACATAAGCAATGTGATATGGTTGAAAATTTGGCCTCAGACAGAAATGAATTCCAAGTCTGGCCCTATACACATTGTATGACCCTGAAAACTATTTGAATTCTGTGGTAGCTAGTTTTCTCACTTATGAAACAAATTATATCTAACTCCAGGTATCGCTGTGGGAAGGGAAAGGTCTATCATTTCCTGAGGTCCTGTTAGGCATGGAGACATGACAGGCTGAGAGCATCAGAGAAAGATACAAAAAAGAGATAACATTCACCTGGGGAGAGGGGAGGATGTCCTAGTGGGCAATGGTAAGAGACAAAGGCCAACCTAGGCAGATGCTCAATAGTGATCAATGATGAGGTGTTGGGGGCTGGTAGACCCTAAGTTCTTTGGGGGAAGGAGGTAGGAGAGCAGAGCATCAAGAGTCAATGTTTAAAGATATACTGTGGCAGCCTTGTGAGGTCTACCTGAGCGTCTAGGCATTATCATGTATAATGTCAAAAATCACAGAAGATTTGAAACAAGGAAGTCATGTGTTATAGATGGGACAAAGGGGAATCACAAAGAAATGAAGGAGGCTTTTGGAGAATCCAAAGAAAAGTGATTAAGATCTGAACAAAGGCCATGCAAGTGGAGAAGAAAGGATGCATTTGAGGGGTGGAGAACTACAGGATTTAGTGTAAGAAAGGATGAGGAGGCAGAGAGAGACTGGAGTCAAGAATGTCACTGAGATTTTTCTTGTTTGTTGAGGTAGGCCTGTATTGCTATAAAATTCCCTCTTAGAACCACTTTTGCTGTATCCCATAAATTCTGGCATGTTATATTTTCATTTTCATTTGTCTCCAGGTATTTTTTGATTTCACCTTTGATTTCTTCATTGACCCAATCATTGTTCACTAGTATTTTGTTTAATCTCCACATATTTGTGGTTTTTCTGATTTTCTTCCAATAGCTGATTTCTAGTTTCATACCATTGTGGTCAGAAAAGAGGCTTGGTAGAAAAATCTCAAATAAACAACCTAACAGTACCCCTAAAGGAACTGGAAAAAGAAGAACAAACAAAGCTCAAAATCAGTAGAAGAAGGGAAATAATGAAAATCAATGCAGAAATAAATGAAATAGACACTAAAAAAAAAAAAATAGAAAAAAATCAATGAAACCAAGAGCTGGTTCTTTGAAAAGATAAACAAAATTGACAAACCTTTAGCTAGACTCACCAAGAAAAAAAGAGAGAAGGGTCAAGTAAATAAAATCAGAAATAAAAGAGGAGAAATTACAACAGACACCTCAGAAATATAAAAGATAATAAGAGAATACTACAAAAAGCTATATGCCAACAAATTGGATAATATAGAAGAAATGGATAAATTCTTAGAATCATACAATCTTCTAAAACTGAATCAAGAAGAAATAGAGAATTTGAATAGATCATTCACCAGTAAGGAGGTCAAAACAGTAATCCAAAACCTACCCAAAAATAAAAGTCCAGGACCAGATGGCTTCCCTGGTGAATTCTACCAAACATTCAAAGAAGGCTTAATACCTATCCTTCTCAAATTCTTCCAAAAAATTGAAGAGGAGGGGAAGCTTCCTAACTCATTCTACGAAGCCAGCATTAGCCTGATACCAAAACCAGACAAGAACAGCACAAAAAGAGAAAATTACAGGCCAATATCACTGATGAAAATTGAAGCAAAAATCCTCAACAAAATACTAGCAAATCAAATACAACAATACGTTAACTGATCATACACCTTGAGTAAGTGGGATTTATTCCAAGGATGCAGGGATGGTTCAACATCTGCAAATCAATCAATGTGATACACCAGATTAACAAAAGGAGGAATAAAAATTACATGATCATCTCAATGGAGGCAGAGAAATCATTTGACAAGATACAGCACCCATTTATGATAAAAACTCTGAATAAAATGGATATAGAAGGAAAGTACCTCAACATAATAAAGGCCATATATGACAAACCCACAGCTAATATCATCCTCAATGCTGAAAAACTGAAAGCTATCCCTCTAAGAACAGGAACCAGACAAGGATGCCCACTCTCACTGCTCATATTTAACATAGTATTGGAAGTCCTAGCCAGAGCAAACAGGCAAGAAAAAGAAATAAAAGGGATCCAGATTGGAAAGGAAGAAGTGAAACTGTCACTATTTGCAGATGACATGCTTTTATATATAGAAAATCCTAAAGAATCCACCAAAAAACTGGTAGAAATAATAAATGAATACAGTAAAGTTGCATGATACAAAATCAACACACAAAAATCAGTCATGTTTCTATACACTAACAACAAAGTAGCAGAAAGAGAAATTAAGAATACAATCCTATTTACAATCGCAACAAAAAGAATAAAATACCTAGGAATAAACTTAACCAAAGAGTTGAAAGATCTGTACACTGAAAACTATAAAACATCATTGAAAGAAATTGAAGAAGACACAAAGAAATGGAAAGATATTCCATGCTCTTGGATTAGAAGAATTAACATAGTTAAAATGTCTATAATTCCTGAAGCAATCTGTAGATTCAATGCAATCCCTATCAAAGTTCCAAGATTTTTCTCAGAAATAGAACAAAGAATCTTAACATTTATATGGAACAACAAAATACCACCAATAGCCAAAGGAATCCTGAGAAAAAAGAACAAAGCTGGAGGTATCACATTCCCCAATGTCAAAGTATAGTACAAAGCTATAGTAACCAAAACAGCACAGTACTGGCACAGAAACAGACACATAGATCAATGGAACTGAGAGCCCAGAAATAAACTCACCTATCTATGGACAGCTAATTTTCGACAAGGGAACCAAGAATATACAATGGAGAAAGGAAAGTGTCTTCAATAAATGGTGCTGGGAAAACTGGACAGCCACGTGCAAAAAAATGAAAGTAGACCATTATCTTACACCATACACAAAAATTAACTCAAAATGGATTAAAGATTTGAATGTAAGACCTGAAACCATGAACCTCCTAAAGAAATCATAGGCAGGACTCTCTTCCACATCAGTCTTAGCAACATATTTTCAAGTACCATGTCTGGCCAAGCAAGGGAAACAACAACAAAAAAATAAACAAATGGGACTACATCAAACTAAAAAGCTTTGGCACAGCAAAAGAAACCATTGACAAAATGATAAGACAACCTAACAATTGGGAGAAAATATTTGCAAACCATATATCTGATAAGGGGTTAATATCCAAAATATATAAAGAACTCATGCATCTCAACAATAAAAACACTAACAAACCCAATTAAAAAAAGGACAAAAGACCCGAACAGACATTTCTCCAAAGAAGATATACAGATGGCCAACAGGCATATGAAAAGATGTTCAACATCACTAACTATCAGGGAAATGCAAACCAAAACTATAATGAGAAATCACCTCATTCTTGCAAATGGCTATAATTAACAAGACAGGAAAAAACAAGTGCTGGAGAGGATGTGGAGAGGAGGGAACTCTCATACACTGCTGGTGAGGGTGTAAACTGGTGCAGCCACTATGGAGAACAGTATGGAGATTCCTCAAAAAATTAAGAATAGAACTACCATACGATCCAGCTATTTCACTGCTGGGTCTTTATCCAAAGAACATGAAAACATGCATGTGTAAAGATACATGTACCCCTGTGTTCATTGCTGCATTATTCACATTAGCTAAGACTTGGAAGCAACCTAAGTGCCCATCAAGGGATGAATGGATAAAGAAGATGTGGTATATATACACAATGGAATACTACTCAGCCATAAGAAACAATGAAATCCAGCCATTTGTGACAACATGGATGGACATTGAGGGTATTATGCTAAGCTAAATAAGTCAGAGAGAGAAGGTCAAATCCTGTACGATCTCACTCATAAGTAGAAGATAAAAACAACAACAAACAAACACATAGAGACTGAGATTGGATTGGCGGTTACCAGAGGGGAAGCGAGGAGAGAGGAGGGCGAAAGGGATGATTAGGCACATGCGTGTGGTGATGGATTGTAATTAGTCTTCCGGTGGTGAACATGATGTAATCTATGCAGAAACAGAAGCATAATGATGTACACCTGAAATTTATACAATGTTGTAAAACAATATTACTGTAATTAAAAAAAAAAAAGAGTGTCACTGAGGATCTTTTAACTGATACAGGGAAGAAATGTCCTTTCAGGCCTCCCATACTACTGATAGATTCTCCTAGGCGGTAATATACTTGCAGCTCTTTATAGCCCCCTTTAAATTCCTTAGCAGCTGGGACCATTTTTCTTCTCTCTCTCTATTTCTCCTCAGTGAAACTGAGGCCTCCTAATCTGAGAAATGATGAATCATTGGCTATCTGGGGCATCACTTTGATCTTCAGTACTCCAATTCCATGAGTTTGTACTCACAGATTGATATTCACAAAGCGGTGGTCATAGTGGTTCCTTATTCTAAGTGTGAATGAACAAAATATGGTCTCTGACCATGAGATATTGACAGTCTGGAAAGGTCATACAAGTCTAACCATAATCACAACAGAAGATCCCAGCCCAGCTATGATTGTCTAGAAAAAGGAGTGATCACCTTGGCTCATAGATGAATTTAGATTAGTGCAGAAAGGAAGATTCTGAAACTGCCAGGCACAGAGACTTGGCCTTCTAGCCATGATATCAGTGCGAGTCTTTGAGCTTACAGAAGTTTTGGGCCCGTAAACCTTATATGACCACAGAATGACTCAGCCTCAGCTCTGAATGAAATAACAGCGTTAGGTCTGTTCCTATCACTGACCCTTATACCAGGATCTAAGCATCCTGGCAGCCTCAGCATCTACATCAGGCCCTATTGAAAGAGTTTCATCTCCTGTACATACCAGGCTCCTGGACTCCCCTTCTCTCCTCATTATCTCCTTCCTCATAATTGTCCTAGCCCCAACTTGAGACTCACCAGTTTCAGAAGGCTGATCTGTGCTTTTTCTGGCTGTTGGCAAAACCTCTAAACTGGCCCCTTCAAGGGCTCTGGAGGCTGATTTTATGGGCCCTGGCTCCATTACGCCCCTTCCCTCCTGCTTGTTTACAGGAGTTGGCACCCTTGTTGGGTACCTGGGCCCTGAGGCCCTATGATCTATTTCTCAAGAGAGAATCTTATAAAAGTCTTAACTCAGCATTGTGGATAGAATGAGGGCAGAAGAGTCAAAGGCTCTTGGGGAGTCTAAATAAAGAAAAAGAAACCCTGGGAAAAGAAGGGTAAGGAAACTGAGTGATGAGAACTTTCTCAGGGAAAATTTCCATGGATTCACCTGTGGGGAAGAACTGAATAAACTATCCTCAGCACTTTAACTCTGTGGAAGGAGGTGATGTGACAAAGGAACATCCCCAGCAATCAAAGGAGACGGACCTCACAGGAGCACAGACCACGGGCAACTGTGGGGGTCAGGGAGCACTTTCCCTGTGAGCCCTTCTGGGGCAGTGAGAACATCAGTGGTCTGGACCCACGCAAATCCCTGGGAGTGGCCCTGTATATGCTCATGGTCTCATGTCCAACTTTTTACTTCCCTGGCTGTTCTTTGTCTAAAATCTTTTTCCTAAGTATGGCTGCAGAAAATGCTACTTAGCATTATAACGTATGTGAGTAATGTTAACAGTACTCACCTTCCACAGAGCAACACTTGGCATTGCTTCCTTGGGAATCAAGTAGGATTGTCACCAGTATAGTTACCACTCTGAATTGATGCACAATAGGACCTAGAAAATAGCTTCTCCTGTGAAGGTCTCTAGATGCTTCTTAGGATAAGGATGCTCAGGCTGAATGTAGGATCTTTTGGGCCTTGAGCACAGGAATATTGGAGAGAGAAGAGCGAGTAGAATCTGGTTCTAGGTCTTACACTTCCTACCCACAGCTGCCAGAGAAAGAGATATCAGGGTAGAAATGTAGGTGGAATATGGTCCTGTTCCCTCCAGGCACTAAAACCACTCCTATCCCTACCTCTACCTTGCTACATAGAATTTTGGGTGACGCAACAAGGGTCTTGGCACCATCACATAGAGTCGATAGACATGCTAAGTGAAGAACACTATTTCACAAGTGAATCAATGTTCAATGACAGTGTGTTGCTAAGACCATGTGGTTTACTCTGGACAAAACATCCTGGTCCTCAGAGTTTCTTATAAATGAATAATCCGTCTCCACTCTCAGATCATGGGAATGTTGGGAAGAGACACTGGAGGCTTAAGTTTGAACCCTTGTTCTACCACTTCCTGGTTGCTTCTCCTTGGATACTTCATAAGATCTCAGACAACAATTTCCTCATCTGAAATGTGGGGATGATGAACCTTCCAACACAGAGTTGCTGAAAGGATAAAATTATTTTTATTTTTTTTTCATTGAACAAACATTTTGACCTTACTTTGTACAAAGCACTATACTACATATTAGAAATATGGTACATGAAAGAATGGTTTTTACTATCTTAGAGAGGGACATCAAAACTTAACAAAAAGTCACACCAAATATTATGCTAGTAATAATAATAATAAGTCTCCATTGAGTTTTTAATGTGTCATATTATTTCGTTTATTACTTGATATTTCATTTAATCCTCATAACAACCTAATAAGATTCATGTTGTTATAGTCAACAACTATAATTAACAATTTCATATGAAGAATCAAAAAAATACATTTTGTGGGTTGAAATGTATCCCCCTCAAAATATGTTGAAGTCCTAACTCCCAGGGAGCTGTGAATGTGACCTTATTTAGAAATACAGTCTTTGAAGATGTAGGCAAGTTAAGAGTTACCAGTCAACACAAAGACTGATGACCTTTAGCTCAACCCCACCCTGAGAGTATACCCCAAGGTTCCAATTTAAAATGTGTATATGGGAGGATGATTATCAGACTCTGTTCTTGGTGGGTCCCAGGATTTGAATTTTGTCTCCTCATGCCAGGAAATTGCCAAATTTTTGCTACTGATTTCTTCAGGTTTGGCAAAAGTCTTCCAAGTACAAATAGTTTTAAATCCTGGGTTTATCTCTCAGTTTTTACCTTCTCCTAGATTTTGATCTTTCCTTCTTAACTCTTCAGTGCTTTTAAAAATATATTTCTATTTTATTAATTCAAGCAGCTCTTTTTTAAGATAATTTAGCTAGGTAACAGTTTAAATATTAACAAATGATTAAACATATAAATTACATAATACATACAATATATGTGTTAAATGTATAATTTATATATATTATATATATATATTATATATATATTTCCATAACTTTCTGACATCTATGATTGCTGTTCAGAAGTATCCTGTCAGTCAAATTTCTGTCCCTTTGTAGGTGATGTATCATCTCTCTGGCTCCATTCAGAATTTTTGTCCTTGAGGATTTGGAATGTTAGCAAATGTACATAGATTTTTCAGAAAAATTATTCTGTTTATGATTAATTAAGCTCTTTGAATCTGAAGATAATTCAGCCATTACCCCTTTGAATATCCCCTCTACCCCATTTTCTATAATCATTTGTACAAATCCAATTTGATACAGTATATTGGGCCTTATTATTTAATTCTCTTTATCTTCTCACCTCCATTTCACATTCCATTCTCTTTCAAATTGTGCTGATTTCAGATTAAGCTCTTCAACTTTAGCTCCATTTTACCAATTCTCAACAGCTCTGTGAGTCTTTTATAATCTGTTATTCTTATTTTGATATTACTGACTACAATTTCAGATTTTCCAGAAGGTATAGTTGTTGTTTTATTCAAATATACCTGGTTTTCTGATAGGTTAATGCTCCTTTCTCATGTTTTCAGACTTCATCTTTTGTTTCTTTAACCATTTAAACATAGCAGTTTATGTCTGATAATCTCATTTTTCAGTTATTGTATCTAATTCTGCTGATTCTTTTTTATGTTTTATCATTTTGGATTGTGAGCTTATGAGCAACAGAGCTATTTCTGTGAGATCTCTTAAGATCACCTTAGGCACACTTTATATTAATTTCTCCACTTTATATATTCCAAGTGACATAGTGTATATGCCAAATCAAACCTACCTGAGGGAAATTTGCTTTATTCTCTCTAAAGCCTCGGTCAAGAAAAAATGTGTGTGTGAGTGTGTGTGTGTGTGTGCTTACGTATTTCTTGCCTGCTCCCTCATTTAAGTTAAGGCCCTTCAAGATCCCTGGCATTATTGGGATTTATGTGTCTTAATTCTACTTCCGTGCCTTGTGAGTCTTCAAATTCTTGTGTTGTCTATTTCTATGATCATTTAAAATGCAAGTGGCTTTGTTGTAGAAACTGATGAATGTTCCCATTACAGCCATATTCAACGCCTATTTGTCAGTCCTATTTTCATTTCCTAATCCTTTTGGACCAGTAGCAAATTTCCTTACTTTATTTTAAATGTATGCATTTGAGGAGGTTTATTATACTTTACTTTGTTATTTAGCAGCGGGAGGATTTTTCAGATTACAAAGACTGCCATGAAATGGAAGTCAGAACTATTTTTTATAGGGGGGACAGGACTCATTTACTCGTTTAGTGGTATGGAATAAACTTTTAGTGTGGAACATGAGAAAATGCCCTTATAGAACAAATGTTTGAATTGTAAAATTATTAGCTTTATATATGTAATTATTCTCTCTCCCTCTGGATCCAGCTGGACAAGTAATTAAGCTGGTGACCTGTAGTTTACCTACTTGAGTTGAATATATGTAGTGGGATTATTCAAAGCAATCAGTTGATCCTGAAAGTATGTGATATTAATGACCCAATTTGTAGGACGAGATCATGAAAAGACAAAGAAAAGTCCTGGGGTCACAGTCTATAGCAGAAAAACTTATATGAGCTTCTTGTAAAAAAGAAAAGAAGGAAGGAGAGAATGGAGGAGAACATAGGTTAGATAGAGAAAAAAGGAGCAGAGAAAATCAGAAGGAAAGAAGGAATAAAAAAGGAAAAAGTGAGAAGGAAAGAAGAAGACAATGGATAAGGAAGTAAAAATAACAAATATATTGGATGATTGTAGTTCATGTTTTATACATATAATTCCATAAAAAAAACAAACTGAAAATTGCTCTGATCCTTGTTTTTGAGACAATGAAACTGGAATATGCAGAGTTTAAATTATCTGCCTGATTTATACAGCTGGCAATAGCCTAGCAAGGATACTAAACCTGACTTCCAAACTTAAAATCCAAGTCTCTTTATGCTAAAAGCGAGTGTCAGAAGGCTCTTTCTCAAGAGTATTTAGGCACATTGATGAGTCTGCCACTTCGTGGAGACTAGGAAGAATGAAGTGTGGTGATCATTATAACATGTTTATTATTTTGGTGAATTGTGCAATCCATTTAGCCAAAAAAAAAAAAGACTATGGTGCAAAAGGAAAGTGAAGTTGACGATGGCACAGCAAGGCAGTATTTACCCCACAGCAGAAAAGAGAAATAGGAGAAAAGTAATTTTATAGTCTCTGAAATAAGTGTTAGCTGATCTTCGTTGGTTGGGTAAACGTAGAGAGTTCCTCAGACTTCTCTTAAGCCAGCAGCAAACCTGAGAGGTCAGGGAAACTGCTCTCATCCAGCTGTGAAGAAGCAAGACACATGGACCCACAAATATCCCTCTTTTGGCTCAATCTACACACAAGTCAATATTTAATTTTACAGGAGTAAGCATAAGTCTAAGGAAACTCTCAGCTCTTTCTCAAACAGGACACAGTTCTTAATTCTATTATAAACATCCAAGTAAATGCGATAAATTCAGTGACTTTACTGAGGAAATCCACCAAGGTCTGTTCTTCCCTAGAATATTAAATCATCTAATCTCTCTTCTTCCCTATGTCCTAACAACAGTAGCTCTTGACAGACCACAAGAACTCTGCGTAAACTCGAATGATGAGCAGAAAATGCATTGCTTGTTTGAATCAAATACCAGGCTCCTGACATCATCATAGCAGAATGTCATGGCAGGTTTCAGGAATATGTTTGGACAGTCCTGGCTAGGGACTGGATCTGAGGGGGAATCAAATCCCTGCACCCCATCCATTGAAGTTCTGCTCCTGAGATGCAGCTTCCAGATGTTCCACCCAGTGCCCTCTCTTCCTTAGTACCACAGATGATAGGGATTGACTGGAAAACATGGATGGATCTAAAAGGGCCCCTTTGCCTCTCTCTTATGAGCCTAAAATTAAACTTGATGGTCTACATAATAAAGCATCTGGAGGAAGCAAACAAGAAGCAGACCAAACTCTAGGGTTTACAGTGTCTCAGAGAGACCAGGAAAGCCACAAAAATATCCAGAGTTTCTTCCACCACTTCTCACCCTTTCCACTCCACAAGTTGATTTTCAGTTTGACGATGTATATAAATGACAGAAACAAGGCTAAGTTTACCAGAATTATTGTCCCCCAAGACAGATAAACAAATTTACATTTTCCAGGCCCACCTGCCTGGTGGGGCTGTAAGACTAAGTATGGACCAAAGAAACGCATGCCCCTCTTTCAGGAATGGCCTTTACAACCTCCTTGATGTCCTCTACACTTTCTCTCTTCCTCCTCCTTTGGCCAGATGCAGATAATCCACTGGAAGACGTTGCAGCCCTAGAAATGGCAAAAGCACACAGTGGAAGGAGGCTAGGCCCCTGAATGATTGCATGGAGGAGAGCTTCCACCTTCCACATGCATGGGACTGGATGTCATGAAAATATAAAACTGTATTGTGCTAAACCACTGACAAATTTGAGTTGCTTGTTTCAACAGCTGGCAAGTTATCCTGACTAAGGCTGCAGACAGTGAGAAAATTGACATCCAGTGGTAGAAAGACCACATAACAAGAAGAGTTGGCATGCCTACTAAATGGCAACTCTAGGGAAAATGGTTGGAAAAATTCAAAATAATAGTATGAGTCTGCCATTGTTGATCCATTTGACAAATTGTCATAAAAAACAAATGAGTTTAGAAGAAAGTTGGCCAGTTTTCAAGCAGAAATTAATAATAATAGAGAAAGTCCACAAATATGGAGTCTTGAAGAATCTTGCTACTGCTTGAGAGTTCAAAGGTTAGGAGAAAGAGTTCAAAGGTTAGAATGCCTTTGAGTAACAGAGACTCACGGAAACCAGCCCTGAGAAGAGACTAGGTTACACACATAGCTGTCCTACTCAAGTCTGATAGCCTTAGATAGACACCATTATGTAGATAAAGAGTGGTATGGAGAAAGAGTAAAGATGTAAAGAAAAGAAAGAAATTTTAAATTATGCCTACGAAAATCTTTGAGTGTGATTACCGGTATGTGGAACTGACCTGATATGAATAGATCAGACCTGTTAGGTTTTTGAGGGGGTTCATTGCCAAAGAAACACAAGCTTGGCTTTTAAAAAAGATTTTGATTAAGAATTAAAGCCATTCTTGATCCTAATATTTTGCAGCAGGAAGCAGCCTCCAAACATAGTATCTGCAAAAGAAGTCACATTCTCCAATGCCTGCTTCATTTAAGGTCACGGGGCACATTGAGGAAGGCACAACTCCCCAAAGGCAGAAAAAGGGGGCATAGAAACAATGGCCAAGAAAGCTTCCCCCAGAGAACATAACCAGGGTCCAGTCAGGGAATTTCCCCCACTGTCAGGAGGTAAAGTGTTGCCATGCCTGCCAGGTATTCCAGCACTGCCACTGACAAGTTACTGCTAAATGTATTCATGCTTCACTTCCAACTGGGAATCTTTATGATTGGTAGCCAGATTCTGTTCCACCACTAAATATGCGGTGGGAGGAGAAAGATAACTGGTCCAAGAGGAACCACATCAGGGCCTGATGGAGAGGACGACACATTCCTAAAGATCTTGGACTTTGTGCTGCATACAGTGACTAGATGAGAGTTTGAGGAGTCTCACTTAGGAAGAGGTTACATATATTTTACGGACAAAAGTCTCTCTTACATCATTTCTCTTCAGAAATGAATATTCAGTGACTCAGCCTCTTCTGTAGGGAGCTGGATCTATGTGAGGAGTCTGCCCGATGGAATGGTAGAGAAAATGATGTAAATCTCTTCCAGGTTGAGCCTCTAAAACCTGCCAGAACCTCCACATTCCCTTCCTTCACTTGCCTGACAGCCAGATTCAGAAGCACCAGTGAAGGTCTCTAAGGGCCTACAAGACGGAGGATCCACAAATGGAAGAAGCATGGGTCCCTAAATGTTGACATGAAGCAAAGCCCCCATGGAATGGATGGGATGTGGATGAGAAGGAAACATACTGCGTTCAGTTACTGTGATGTCTTTGTTGTAGTAACTAACTTCATTTGCATTGATTCATTTAATACATGACGGGCTGTGATGTGCGCTGCCTTTGCTGTCTGTAACATGGAGTATGAAAAACTTCAGAAAACTGCAAAGCTGTCCTGCTGAATTCTAAAAATGCAGCTCACCCTTAGACAATGTAATAGGAAAAATAGATTTATGTAGTGAATGTGCCTAATGTCTCACTCTTGACTCTGGTCCCTCTGGTCTCTTGACTGCACTCCTCATACAGTTGAATGACCATTAGTAATTTATCATTTTGCTCAGTTGCCAAATATGCAAAAATGGGAATAATAATAATTCCCATTATTATTTGGATTTTTTTTTTTTATGTGAGGAAGATCAGCCCTGAGCTAACATCCAATGCCAATCTTCCTCTTTTTTTTTGCTGAGAGAGACTGGCCCTGGGCTAACATTCGTGCCCATCTTTCTCTACTTTATATGAGACATCGCCACAGCGTGGCCTGACAAGTGGTGCGTCGGTGTGCGCCCAAGATCTGAACCCACGAACCCTGGGCTGCCGCAGCGGAGCACACTCACTTAACCGATACGCCACAGGGCCAACCCCATCCTGGGCTTTGAAATCTCTTTGAAAGTAGTTTACCTCTTGGTAACTATTTATACTAATCACCACTGTGTTAATCACACATAAAGCACTCAATAACTAATTTTTTGTGAATAGGCAAAGAAATGAATAAGTCATTATTACATATAATCCTTAGCCAAATACTGCTAATTTAGCGTCTTATTAAATACTGAGATACATCCTACCCTTATGAAAACCTGACACGTCATTGATTTGATATTGAATCTTAAATGTCACCAAAGAAAAGAAAATCAGAGTATAAATTGTTTTATCCCTTTTATATTAAATTAATCATTCAAATTCCCATGTGACCTATTAGCAGGAAGCACAGTATGTACTTCTTGAAGCCACCCACTCCCCTCCTGCTAAGTGTTGGAAATCCAAGGAGTTTTCTGGATACAGAGTTGTCAGTCCCCTTTCAAAAACCAAGCAGAGGCTGAGAACTGAATTCACCCCAGTATTGCTGTTCCTCTTGATAGCCACAAGGTGGCAGTGTTGACTTGCCAGCTATGAAGCGTTTATAAAACTGGCAATAATGCCAGGCTGTTTAGACTCCCTGGCTGCATAGCCTTATCCCACACTGGGCCTCAGAGGTCACAGCTCTCATTGTTAACATCCATATGCTTAGAATATATCCAAAACACAATAGCATATCAGGGTGACTATGTACTAAGAGGCTCCTCAAGTCCACTTTATGATACATGCAAAATGTAGTTTTGTTCCCTCAACAATTTAAGTCTTTGTTTTGAGCACTGGTAACCAGCATAGATGCCCTTTTTCCTCCAGATATTAATTCCAGCAGACTTGTTGCTCTCTCGTCACTGGTTCTTGATTTAAATCTACTCTCTTTCTGAAGAGCAATGTGCAATGGTTTTAGATCTTTCTCAAGAGGCTCTGTGTTCTTCATGCAAATTCCTCATGCAAATATGATTAACCCTCAAACCAGGGAGTGAGGGGAGTGGCTGTTGGTAGGGCCCCCCCCTCTCTTTTCTCGTGTTCTCAATACTCCCTTTTCCAGCACAGTTGGACCCCAGTCAGCGTGTGTTAGCAGAGACTCTTCACAGATTTTTTCGGTTAAATTGACAAAACATCTGTACCCCACAAATTTATATTTTTTCCTTCAGTTTTATTGAGATATTATTGACATCCAGCACTGTATAAGTTTAAAGTGTACAGCACAATGACTTAACTTACATATATTGTAGAATGATTACCACAATAAGTTTAGTTAATATCCAATATCTCATACAGAAACACACACAAAAAAAATTGTTTTTTTCCCTGTGATAAGAAATTTTAGGATTTACTCTCTCAGCAACTTTCAAATATATCACACAGCAGTGTTCACTATCATCATCATGTTGTATGATTACATCCCCAATACTTATGCTGTAACTGGAAGTTTGTACTTTTTATACTCCACCTATTTCATATGCGTTTAGTTTATGCTACTTAATTCTATCCACTTAAGACAGTGTTCAAAGATTTCTACTAAGCACACATTTTTG
The DNA here is from genome assembly GCF_020826845.1 of Diceros bicornis minor. Lineage (NCBI taxonomy): Eukaryota > Metazoa > Chordata > Mammalia > Perissodactyla > Rhinocerotidae > Diceros > Diceros bicornis. Next base: position 63,953,177 of record NC_080746.1, on the reverse strand, counting down.
GGAACTAAGCACATTATGGGAAGTTCATGGCAGAGCTGGGTCTGCCCTTCAAGGTCTGGCTCTTTGAGCTATCCTGCTCCCTAACCCCCTTGCCTGTAAGTGGACTCACCCCAAAGCCTGTCTTAGGACCACGGTATCCAGTTCCTTGAACCACCAGCCCTGGACTTGGCAATTCTGTGAGAAACTGTGATCCTCTTAACCTCTCTCCTTAGAATCAGAGCAGAGAGCCAACCTTACCTATGTGGCTTGTCTGCTTCTTATATTTTAGGCTCTATTACCATGGGACTAGGGATTCATTGTAGATACTATTTGTGAACTCTTCACTTAGCTGTTTTATATTATTTAGGTAAGGGAATGTTTATGAGCCCTTGTTGTGCTAAAATTGTGCTAGTGGTGAGTAGTGAGGAATGACAACTCTGTTGGTCCCTAAATCCCCCCCAAATCTCTACAACAAGTCGGTAGTTTCTACCCCTGTGTACACCCAGTTTGAGTCAAGCTTCTCATAATTATGTTGGCCATTTGCGTTGATCTAGAGGAGCCTGGTTCAAGAAGTAAGATCTGAATTTTGACCAACCAACAGACTCCTCTTTGAATGCCTCTGGGTTTGCACCTGGGTGAAAGTGTAGCCAAGGTAGAGAAAGCTCTCCTAGGGAGACCAACAGAGTGGACCAGAGGTTTGAAAATACCACCTGACAATATGTATTGTATTCATATGGATTATATCCATTCTGGTAGATTTTTTTAGAAAACTCATTTTTATAATCATCCACAGATAGCTCTTATGAAAATTAAATATTATAATCTGGGGACACTGGTATTTTGCAAGTGCTCAAAATATTTGAGCTTTTAATTTCATTATTATTACTATCGTTATTGTCAGTATATAAGGACATTGAGATTATTAGCATCATTTTAGGCAATCAGTGTTGAAGTTGGCCCTTCTGTCCTCTGAGGGACAGTAGGAAGATGGTGATGAATAAAACTCTTGTAGCAGCCATGAGTTGGAGAGAAGGCCTATTGGAGAATTCCCTTCTAAAAATGACAAGTCACACCTGTGGCTCTGGCTTGAGAAAATGAGAGCAAAGCCTGAGGCTATTAAGAGCCCCTTCTTGTAGGCAAGTGGATGTCATTTTCTTTCCTGCTGTTACTGAGTGCGGCTTTGGAAGGATCTGCCCCTGGAGCCCCCACCAGCACTGAGTTGCAGTTATTCAGTCCCCACAGTGCGGTGCAGCTGATCTCTATTCCCGCTGCTAGGTTAATGTCAAATTCTTTCATGGCTATGAAAGCTGCCCCTATAACATTGTGTCATATCTCTTCACCTTCCTGCACTGTCTCCAGTTCCCTGGGAGCTACCGTGCTCTGCAGGGTGCTGTTATAGCTGTCCATCATATCCTCATAAGCTTTCAGACTCAGGACCAACAGGAGCTGTGCAGTCGTTAACTGTTGTCTCTCAGCCATAAACTCATCCATCCATATTTAGCTTTGTGATGCTGGGGTTGAGACTCTGGGACTCTTCTTTGTCAGCTGGATCCCTTTTAGTTTCCACCCACAGAGAGCAATAGAAAAAGACTGTAAGGTTGAAGCAGGGGAGGGAATGCTTGCTCCTTCCTGTCTGTTCCTGTCTTGTCAGTACCCTTCAGAAATGACTCTTCAACCTGATAGTGGCGTTGACTCTAGTCTCCAGTATTTGTTTGTCATTGGTTGGTTGGTTGGTTGGGTTTTGAGTTTTGTTTGGGTTTGATTTGAGTTTTAGAACTCCCAGGATCAAATCAGTCTCACTGCACTCCCTCGGAAGTACCATCAGCACCAGCAGCAGCAGGATAGAGTCCAATCCTCACAGGTCTCTGTCCCAGCTCTAAAAACACCTCCTCTGAGCTGCTGTGACACTAGTACCAGTTAGAGGCAGCAGCCTCCTCAGAGTTGTGAGACCAAGATCAACGGGCCACCTCCAATTTTGTAGTTCTAATGACCCAACCTCTGCCCAAGTATGAGGTTCTTCCTGCAGGAACTATCTCTGTGTTACTCAGTATCCCCTTTTTTGCTTTTCAAGTCTTCAATACCCATTTAATTAATTGTTACATTAAATTCTCTGAAAATAACCAGTGCAATTTCTTTTCTCCTGACTAGACCACTGTTATCCCGAAACCTGACACTATGCAGTGTCTTCCCACCTTCAACTAGAGCTCTTGGACAGAGTCCATAGATCAAATAAGACTTGATTTTCAGTTCTCTGGGTGCGTAGCTTCAACATATAGGGGAAGTGGCCAATCCACCATCCTGGTCAATTTCCTCATTTCCTGGGAAATGGTATTCCCTCTCTCCACCCCTCTCTCAACCTGTATTCTTATTTTCAAGACTCCCTGAAGGCAGTCAGCTGTGAAGGATAGAATAGGAAGCTGGCATTCCCGCATATTATTATGAATGTTCTTTTCATGCAGTCCTACAGAGGCTTTGTCGGGTTCTGATCCTCCTGATTCTCAAGGAAGTAGATACAGCCAGGAAATACCTGTGAATAGCCAGAAGAGCAAAACACAGGCAAAGGAGAGTAGGGTAGAGGCCTGGCCTCCAGCTTCAATTGTAGTTGAAGGGACATTTCTATAGGAGCCTAGGCTCTCAAGTCTGGATTTTGATCTCTGTCATTTCCCAGATAGTGATCTTTGGCAGTTTCCTCTCTTAGAAGAATCTGTTTTTTTCTGTTATGTAAAATGGAATTAATAATACTTGCAGGAATGTTGTGAAGATTAAATTACTTAATTTTCTAGGCTCAAAGCAGTTACTCAAGAAATATGAGTCTCTACCTCTTGCCACCTCCATCTGAACCAGGTGAGGAGAGTAGAGGAAGGAATCTCGATCAGTTATGAAGTGAGCTTCAGTGTGTGTAATAAATACTCACACCAGGCTTTTCTTCACCTCACTGCCTAGGCAAAATCACTGAGGAGAAGGGAGAAAAAGAGTTAGAAATCTGTTTTACATATTCACATCCCTCGCTGCAGCAATTTCTGAATTCCTTGTTTTATCTCTTTAGTCCGAACCCCATATACAATAGGGTTCAAGGCAGGGGGTATGAGGTGATGAAGGACATTGAGCAGGATCAGGATATCCATGGATACCCTCTTTCTGGACACATTTGTCAACACCACAACAAGCAGGATGGTGCTGAAGAAGACGATGAGGATGAAGTGGGAGCCACACGTGCTCAGGGCTTTGACTGCAGCCCGCTCTGCCTTGAATCTAAGCACAGCTCTTAGAATGAAGGTGTAGGAGAGGAAGATGAGGATGAAATCCGAGCCCAGTAGGGTCCAACCAGCCACAAACTGGTAGATTCTGTTAAGTGTGAAATTGTCACAAGAGAGCCTGGACACAGAAAAGTTGGCACAGATGCAGTTCTCAATGATGTTTTTCCCACAATAACGGAGCTGGGCAGTGAGAATAGGAATGGGTGCAGTGAGAAGGGCATTTCGTGTGAGGACGAAGACACTAGCTTTGGCCACAAATCGGTTAGTGATGATGGTTGGGTATTGTAGTGGGTGACAGATGGCCACATAGCGGTCATAGGCCATGACCATGAATGTGCAGGACTCCATGGGGAGGAAACTGTTCATGATGAACATCTGGAGGAAGCAGGCAGAGAAGCTGATGGACCTGAGGTCAAACCAGAAGATGGCCAGGACCTTGGGGATGACAGTGAGGCAGAGCACGATGTCCAGCAGAGAAAGGAGGCTGAGCAGGTAGTACACGGGCTCACGCAGAGATGCCTCCAGCCGGATAGTGATCAGAAGGGTGGTGTTGGCCCCCATGGCCAGGAGGAAGAGGAGGCTGAGGGGCAGGGACAGCCAGTGCTGCCAACTCTGGTAGTTAGGGAAGCAGATGAGGAGGAATTCAGAGACTGGAGCAGTGGAGTAGTTGCTGGCTGATGCCATTGAACGAATCTTGAGCTGAGAAGTTTTCTCTTGACTATTTGAATGGGCAGATACAAAAGGTAACTTTGTTTAATTGACTTCAAAAGTACTACCTCTCACTTACTCTTTAGGACATTAATGATATATAGGAGACTCTTCCAAAATAAGGCAAATTCCAGTCACCATCCTAAAGGTAGAGTGATGAGACTTACCAAATAATGCTATGATGTATGAAGAAAAAGGAATCCATGGGAAAACTAAGATTTGAAAACTGAATAACGATAGGTAGTAACCTCACAACATTAAAAATGTGCAATAAATTAGGTCACTATGGTACCAGTGTAAGAAAAGCAAAATGTTAATAGTATAAAGAAGATAAGCCAAAAACACACCTAGTTTTACAATAATCTACATATGATGAAGAAGGTATCAAACCTGTGGTGGATAAGAAGTTTCTTTAATAGGTGTTTTTGAGATAATTGTTTACATTGTTGATGGGATAAAATCTTTAATCAGGTCCTCACCTACTACCATACCCAATATAATTTGAGATGGATAATTTTGTTGTATTGTTTCCTCAAACTCATAGTATACTACACCATTCTAAAAAATAGAATGTAAGATTGATGAAATCAGTATGTTGCTAAAACCCCAATCATATTTGAATATAACCATTTGTTCTCCAAGGCCTGAACCCGGCAATCCCAGTGCTCTTGGAATAAGCCTAAAAACAACAGAAAGGCCTGCTTTTACTTTAAGTTTACTAATACCAACTTTAAATAAGCCCTCAGTAGAGCCTGTCCGTCCTACAAAGTTTCCCTGATCAAATTTCCCCTCTTGCCAAGGCTCTTTTCAAATCATTTTCATTCTTTTCAAACCTTAAACTTTCTTGGAAGGTGACATCAACTGCTACCTCACAGAAAAGAGGTGTCCAGTGAGATTTTCTTCAACTTCCCACATTAAAACTTACAAATCTACCTGCATATTATCCCAAATTTTCTTTATTTCTTCCCATTAAAATAGAATCTGCCCATCCTCTAAATGTCAAACCTTCCATTGAATCCTAGCTCTCCTAGCCTTGTATCAATCATTCATTCTAGTTCCCTAATTTGGGGTCACATTCTCTTCTTTTGGACCTGCCTTGTCCTTCAAACATTCTCCAGTATCATTCATGTTTAAAAATAAAGATAAAAAAGCCTCTTTCTTGCCTTCCAGCTATTTCTCTCTCTCTTTCCCTTCACACCTAAACTTTCTCACAGGCACTGCTAGACTCCCTGTCTCCATTTCCTCACCTCACATCTATTCCACAGTGCACTTCAGTGTGGCTTCCTTCTCCACTGGTTCCACAAAATGGCTCTCAAAAAATCACTGTTAGAGTGCTGAATCTTGCTAAAAGAATTGATCAGATCCTCTTCCTTGAAACTCTCACTTTGGTTTAATTTGCCTCACAGTCTCCTGGTTGATCTCATATCTCCTTCTCATTTTCTCTAACATGTTTTTCATGTACTACCTTCATCAGTTTCAAGGTTCACTCCCAGCTTCTCATTGATTTTATTCTCTCTTCTGTGCTATTCTGTTCTGCACTTTCTTCCACTTTTTTCCTCTTGTCCATATCCTCAAACAATTACCATCTCTGTGTTGATGATTACTAAATTATATCTTTTATCCAGAACTCTTTAAAAGCCTACTTGACTTACAAGCTTGTGTCTCAAAGAGAGATATCCAAAACTCACCAAGTCCAAAATTGACTCATAATTTTTCTGCCAAGCCTAGACTCTTTCTAGTATCTCTTATCTGAGTGAATGACATATATATCTAGACTGTTCCATAAGCCAAAAGCTAAAAACCATCTTGATCATATCCTTCACCTGTACCACCCATTACAAACCCACCACCAAGACCTGTCAAATTTCCCTTTTAATTAGCTCTTGATTCTAACTATTTCTCCATCTCCACTGTCATCATCCAAGACTAAAGTGCTACTATCTCTTGAGTGAAATCATAAAATTGCCTCCTAATGCATTCTAGGTTTCATTATAAAACGATTCTCTATATTGAAATCAGAGAAATATTTTAAAATATAAAACTGATCTTGCCATTCATCTGCTTAAAATGTCACCAGCTTTTCATTGTTAATAGAATAAAAATAAGATCCTTCACTTGAACTTTATCAAATCATAAGTTCATGAGAGAAGAAACCATACCTGTTGTTTTTTTCATCACGATACGTACAGTATGTAGGTAGATTCCTTCATAGGTACTCATAGTTAAATGAATAAATTAATAAATAAGTAAATGAATGAATGAATACAAGGTTGTATATCATTTGTCTGCTTCCTCATTTTCCAGTGTCATCCGACACCCTTCTCTTTCTTGCTCCCTTAGCTCTAGCTACTCTGTCCTTCTTTCAGTTCTTTGAATAAAACATGTACTTTCTGCTTCCACTTCTCTTGGAAGATTGTGTTTCCCCAATACATCTACTTGCTTTCTATTTATCCTTTACATCTCAATTCAAAAATTCCCTTCTCTGGGAATTTTTCTCTAACCTTCTCCAGACAAGATCAAGGTCTCCTATTTTATGTTTTCATAGTACTTTGTCCCATCCTCACAGTTTGTAGTTATATATTTTTGTGATAATTTATTTAAATAATCCTTCTCCCAAGTCCAATTAGGCATTTCATGTCATGAAAGTAGGGACCATGCTCACCAATTGGTATAGAGCTTGGCATGAAGCAGTGCCCAACAATATTTGTAGACTAAATTGATTGCTAAGTTTATGAGTAGAGTGATAGAGGAGCACAAAGTAAAATTTTCTAAATCAGCCTGAGAAGCAAAAGGAAGCCTTCCTAAAGTTGCTAACACTTTAATTGAGTTTTAATGGATGTGGAAGACTTACATGTGCACAAAAACTGTGTGTTTTATAGTCCAGGTATATGAAATAGTTTAAATAAAAGTATGGAAATGAGTTGGAGAAAAACTTTGGAGGGAAAATCTATGTAATATTTAATCTGACTGGAGCCAAGAGGATGGGGAGTTGAAAGAAAGCAGAAAAGGGAGTTGAAAACAAGAGAAAGCTAGATCAGGAAGGACCTTTTCTGTGCTAAGGATTTTAAAATTAATCTTATAGAAAAAGAAAAGACAAAGAAATATTTCTGTTAGGAGAGTGATATGACTAGATGTGGGCTACAGGAAAATCACTCTGGATGCAATGTTATGGGTGGATTTGGGTAAGGAGAGAGAGCAGAAGCAGAAAGAATGAAAGTTGCAGTAGTCCGGCTGAGAAGTGGTGAGTGTCTGAACAAAGACTGAAGTGCTGAGGATGGGAAGAAGGTGCATATTCTAGTGATAATGTAGACAGAACTTAGTGACAGATTAGTTATGAAAGAGATGGTAGATGAGAAGCCCAAAATGACGTCCTGTTTTTTGACTTGAGTAAATAAGTAGAATCACTAAGATATGAAACACAGGCAAATGAGTATGTTTAGTATATATGGTATATGTCAAGGCTGAGGTTTTTATAATCTCCACATAGATATTTATATTAGGCTGCTAGAAATGAAGAGTTTTAACAAATTAGAAGGATCTTAGTTTAAGATAAAAATCAAAAAGCATCAGCACATGACTGATGTAGTCAGAATAACATAGGCTGAGATTAAAACTCTGCAAAATAGTAACATTAAAAGGGTACAAAATAGAGACATAAATGGAGAGTCTGGAAGGGTAGGAAGAAAATCAGGAGTATATGGTGCCCTAGGAAAAACTGAAGGGAAAATTTCAAGGAGTGTATGAACAACTTGTCAGTTAAGCAGAAGTTCAATAACACGAGAATACGAATACCATTAGATTTTATAATAAGGTTGCCATTAGTGACCTGGACAACATTGGGCTGGTGGCAATAGAAACCAGAATGAAGGGAGGTGAAGAGTTAGTAAGTGAGGAAGTGTAAATAGGAAGAGTTGACTATGTAGCTAGAGAGCCTCATTTGAGCTTGTAAGTGAAGGATAAGGCAAGACAGGAATGAAACATGCGGCCATATGCTTCTGTGTTTAGGGAAAGGTTAAAGATTAGAACGAAAGTAAGACAGTTGAAGTAGTTAGTTCAATGACAAATCAACCTCTATTATTACTATAATTTTCTTGTAACCCCTAACACATAGCTTTTGCACCTTTCTGTCTCTGTCCAGCCTACTGTGAAACTTCTGAGAGCAATTAAAGTGAGCTTTTCCATTTACACAACCAACATTCTCTAATACCCCATTGATTCTTAGTGAAAGTCTGTTGAAAAAGATTTTTGAATTACTGGCCCTTGGTGTTTTACGTTGATGGAAAATTTCAAGGAGGGAAAGTTAGAAGGGAGGATTAACCAGAGTTTCAGTGGGCTTAAGAGGCCTCTGAGGAGGGGAAAGGAGAAGTTCAGATCAGTACTATGAATGGTAGTCACTGAGGTTTGTGTGGTGGACTACAGGGGGCAGGGCAGGGCACAAAATGCGTGTTGGAACTTGGAGCTTATTCACGCCACTGTTTTCAGGTGCTCCTCAAGAGCCTGCCCCTTGATTAATGGTAAAACCCTGCAAGGTCTCTGACTTAATAAATCCTTTGCCCTTACCCTAACACAAACAAAACAACTCTACTGCTCCTAATATGTCGATGAGAATTTTCTTGAATGTCCTCCAGTCCAAATCATCATCAACTTATCCATACAAAATCTCATCTCCCTGAACCAGTCTTTCCTCTCCCCCATGGCCCTTATCCTCCCCGTATCCTACTTTCTCATCCCTGATGAGTGCCGTCCTTAGCACTTTGTCCTTTTCTAGTATTATTTGACATATTCTTCATTCCTGTTCGTGCTCCTCCTCAAAGATCACTCTCTGATGCAATTCTCTTGTTCATCTGCTTCCGTTCATCACATGTGGGCCATGTACTTGGGGAAAGGCTCTATTGCCTGAAACTCATCAAGCTTGGGACACTTGCCTCCAGCCACCGAGTGTCATCACTTAAGCTCCAAAGCTCATTTCTTCACTACTTAACATTGGAGAATGGGGGAGGGGGTGATGAGAAAACCTGGAATAGGAGACAAGGAAAAGGGAACAGATTCCTACATGTTCTAACTGGTGGAAGTGCGTACATGAACATAAGCCAATTATGCGGTACATAGAGTAAGTATTAACTTAGGGACTCTAAAACTGGATTGACAATATTAGTTGATACATACCAAGTATCTAGTATGTACCAGACCTTCTTCTAAGTATATTAAATGTATTAATATATTTCATATAAGTATAATGTCAAGAGCAAAGTAGTTGAGAATCTTTCTTAACTCTGTTCTGGTTAGTCCACCTGGAGTATCCTATCTCATTCAGGATACTATTGTATTAAGAAATTCCTTGTCAAACTGAGACATAGTTGGAGAGAGTTACAGGATGATACAAGGCATTGATCCCTTTTTTTTTTGGTGGGGGGGTAATTTTTACAAATTATAGATGTGTATTCTGCAAAAACAAGGTCATCCATGATAACTTCAAAATATATGAATGGCTCTTTTGGGGAAAAGAGCTAAACTAGGATCATTAGAGAGAAATCACAGAGAAACTGAGTTGGATTAAATACGAAAGCCAGCTTTCTATCAGTCTAAAGAAAGTTACCTCTCTGCAGTTTAAACTGCTCCACTGAGACAGAGTTGGGGGCAAGCTTCTTCATCAATATTTTTTCTGACTCCATGTGCCAGGGGTCCAGTGACATACTAAACTCAGCATCACTACACCTTTTATCCCACTGTAGGATTTGTAGACCTTCTTTCTTTCTGGTCAGACAAGGTGAAGCCCAATTCTCTACTTGCACCAAGTCTTTTAAGCAGAGAAATTGGACCCTCTTGTGGGAAGGCAGAGGGAAGAAAGGAGGCTTCTTAATGAAGTGCTCAGGATTTCTGGGTGCTAATGCATCTAGACTCAGCACACTTCCTACTTCCTCATTGCCATTTTCTTCCTGTTTATTGGTGGTTGCCTGTTAGTAAAGGATGCCCACCTGCCTTGTCACTCTTCCTTTCTAGATCCAGTACAGCCTGTGCTGCCCTCCAGTGGCCCTGGAACTTACAGATGATGTAGAAGGATGTGTCCTTTATGATGGATCAGCTGTAGTGGTAACCACGCTGGGACTTTGCTGAATAAATCTTGTGTTTGGTGAGCTCCTTATTCCTCTCCTACTCCCCTTATTAGATGCAGATGGGAAAAGGCGGCTTGGGAAGAAGAGTCTTGGGGGATGAGGAGCAGAGTCCTTTGGGAACCCTGTCTTATGGTGCTCTTGCAGTTAGGGAGTTGGGACGTAAAGGATGAGTTGTTTGAAACTGAAGTAAGAACTTGCCTAGAATCCAGAAACCAGGGATCTGGTGCATAAGCCTGGCACACGAACATGGATGAAAATGAAGGAAAAGAGACTATAGAGCAATATCCTTTACAATGATAATAACTCCAATGTTTTGAGTCTCTCTGAGTGACCTAAACTACTTAAATTCTTTATGTAGCTTTTCTCACTGAATCAGTTCCCTACTCTTTGGAGTACAAACTATTATCCCCACTGTGTAGGGATAGACAGAGAGATGAAGCTTTGCCTAAAGTCACACAGTTAGCCTACATTTATAGCCATGTCGGTCTGATTCCAATGTCTGCATTCTGAATGACTCTACTGTCTCCACGATACTGAGGAATGTGACAGTAGGTATTGCTAACTTAGCAAATTGAGTTCAGCAAACTGTTAAAAATTTTTTAACTCACAAATATATTTATGTCCTGAAGAATGCAAAGAGAGCTCCGTATAAGGAAATCTGTCAACCTAACTTAACACATTAAGGTTGTGGATAAGAGCATGGGAATAAAATCATTCAAATCACAAACATATTTGAATCCTAGCTCTGGCATTTGCTATTTGTGTGACCCATCCATTAAACAAATACTTAAGGAAGTACCTGCTATGCTCCACAAACTGTGTGAGACAGTGTATACAATGGTGAATAAAGCAAACATGGTTCTTGTTCTCATCAAGAATTTATTCTAATTATGTGGTTGTTAGAAGAAATTAGTTATCTCTAAATGTACTCATTTGAATAATTTCTAAGATATTGTCTGTCAAAAAAGCAAGAGGCAAAAACAGTGCATAGAATGCTACACAAAATAATTTTGTAGTGCTATACAAAGAATAGATAGAAATGTGTGTGTGTATATGTATAAGTATATATATACACGTATATATATATACATATATATATATATTTTATTATGTATATTCTTATATAATAGAATTACCTCTGGAGGGAAACAAGAAACCTGTACGCGTATTGCTTCTGGGAAAGACAAATGTGTGCCTGGCAGACAGGAATAGAATAGTATGTTAGAGATTGCTAGTTGCTTACCCAATGCCCCACATTTTTCCTTAGTAATGAAAACCATGATTTTATTTGGATACCCATGTATACTGCTGAAATACCATATTTCCCAGATTCCAAATGTTAGTAGATGTCATTTGGTGAAATTTCAGACGACCTTTTAATATGAACTAACTCAGCTGAGAAAGGAAGGTCATTTGCCCTCACCCCCTCCTCAGGGAACGGGCACAGGATTGATGCCTGAATTTCTAGCAACCATCCTAATCTATCACCAACTTTGAGGATGAAAGTCAGATGTTAAACATGATAAAGTAGAAAGACATAAACTGGTGAAGCTCTGATTTCAGCCTTAGATATCCACCTCTGAAACTCCTTTACATAGAAGGAAAAAAAATTTGGATTTGTTTAAGCCATCATTATTTGAATTTTCTATTATATGCTGTCAGAAATAATATTAACTGATACAGAGAATGAATTACTTTTACTAAATACCTTTTTTAACTCTTAAAATTTTGAACCATGAGCACATATTATCTATTTTTAAATTAAATATATTTTTAATTTTATTCTTTTGATCATACAGACAAAAACATAAAACAAATAAATGCAGAATGCTTTGGTAATTATACAAGGAAAATATACAAAATCCTGTCATATGCCATCACAGAGCATTACCATGGGAGCATTACTTTAGATAAGTGGATCAAAAAGTTCTCAACTAAAAGAGGTATGAATAAGAAAGAAAACGAGAGTAGAAACAGAGGAGCCAGTCAGAAGACTGTTACATTGTCCTGGCAAGAGATGGTGGTGGCCTGGACCAGACTGGTGGCGGAGGAAATGAATCTGAGTGGATAAATTTTGGAAGAATATTTAAATAGATATACTGATGAATTAGAAATGAGGTATTCAGTGTAGAAATCAAATATGATTCTTGTAATTCTGTCGTGGACAACTTGGTGGATATGGACAACTTGGTGGGTATTCTGTAATGGTATCACACAGCAAGATTTCTGGGTATTGTTGAGTTTATATTTAAGTTTGTGATGATAAATTTAACATGAAATCAACAAGTTTACTTATGGGATTTTTTTCTAGCAAGTTCCAATATTTCATAGAGGAGACAGATATTTAGATTTAAACAGAGTTTGGTTTTTTTCAAACAACTACAAAGGAGGGAAAGAACAAAAGAGGTTAGATTATTTCCAAGAGAGTAATTAACTGATGGGCCATAAAATCTAAGCTAGACAAGGAATAAAGTCAAGATGAGAGAGGGATGAGTAGTGGTATGAAGGGAATTCTGTCAATAGCTTGATAGTCTTGATGTCCAACAATTGTGACTGCACTAAGGATACTTGGAAATTTGAGCCTGAAGTTAGAAGATGATAATCAGAAAGTAGGATGTTTCGATCTAAATTTTAAAGTTATATCAATGACAAAAATGAGTTAAGTCAAAATTGGGAGTTAAACAAGAGAGGTTAAGTTTTGAGTACAGGCTGAATTAAGTATTCAACCTTTTCCAGTTTTCCCAGCGATGGGACTCTCACTGCACGTAAATGACATTCTGATGAAAAATAAATGAAATACCTAACAATTGTAGGAGGGGCTACATATAGTATAATTACTTAAATTAAAGATAAATCTGAGGGAGATCTGAAAGAGGTTTAGACTTCAAGCAAAGAATATACTCAACAGAGAAATAATTTTCAGATATGAATTTTTCGCCTGTAGTATCTCCCACTGATTTTAGACACATAATTTAATTAGGTAATAAATAACTTTAATTTTCTTGTCTCGTCTGATCCACCTGTAGGCATCATTGCCTGGGAGCTACCTTACTTTAGAAAATGGGCAGAAATGTAGTCTCCTGGTGCCCTTTATGAATTTGTTTGGGATGGGTGTAATTGTAGCAGTCTGCTGCTTAGATGAAGCTTCCCGTCCCTTTATATTGCGCAGGAGAATGGGGCCCATCCGTGATGGACACAGGGAGGAGAACAAAGAGATAACAGCTCAGTGGTGAAGCAGGGCACGAGCTTTTTCTGCTGGGGACTCAGTGACACAGCTCTATTCACTCGTGCTGGGAGGCATGCACCTGGAACTCAACAGGGCTGTGCAAAGATAACGCCGGAACAGACTGATGGCAAAACTGAAATTTCAAAAGGGATGCTACAATCAAGCCAAAAAAAGTGAAAGGGCTTCTTTGAAATTCCCACTCCTCCCATCCTTATTTTTTCTGTTTCTCTGCAAGTTCCTAGCTGGTGACCTTTAAATGTATCCCCAAATTCATTGACTTCTTACATTTATTTTCTACTTATAAACACTGATATGTTTTTCTCACTAATCTAATACTTATCCTTCGATCTTTCACTCTAAACAATACAGCCCAATCAATATTAGTTTTTAATTTTTCCTCTGATTAAGAAACAATACAGGGACCTGCCTGGTGGCACAGTGGTTAAGTTTGTGTACTCCTCTACGGCAGCCTGAGATTCATGGGTTCAGATCCCAGACACAGACCTACACCACTCATCAAGGCATGCTTTGGTGGTGACCCACATGCAAACTAGAGGAAGACTGGCACAGATGTTAGCTCAGGGCCAATCTTCCTCAAGCCAAAGAAAGGGGAAGATCGGCGACAGATGTTTGCTCATGGCCAATCTTCCTCAGCAAAAAAAAAAAAAAAGAAAGAAAGAAATAATACATTGACATTCTATCATTCTAGTTATATGATATTGTATATTTTTTAAAGTCAAGAAAAATCTTATCCATTAGAAATAACTGGTATAACCAATCTATTTTGTATCTTTCATCTATGTTTTTCTATGTGTATGTTAAGATTTTTATGTATAAGTCAATGATATTCCATATCAATTTATCTTACATACATGAGTCTGTTATAAACTCTTTACTATATCCCATGCCTTTACACTAGACACAACCATTTTATATACTATGAGTTTGTAGTATGTTTTATTATCTGGTAAGGTGTGACTTGAATCTTTTTAAAAACTCACTTCCCTTTGGCAAAACTTTACCTTCCATATACATTTTAGAATAACTATAACAAACGTTCCTCTGAAAATCTTGCTGGAATGTTTCTTGAAGTTGCATAGAATTTGTCAATTAATTTGGGGAGAACTGACATCTTTATAATGATCATGTGTCCTTTCCATGTACATGGTATATCTCTACATTTAATCAGATCTTCACTTAAATACTTTAAACATAATTTTAAAATGGGATCCTTAAAGGTTATGCATATGCCATGATGCCAATTTCTACATATTAATAAGTTTTTTCCTATTGTAAATAGTATGTTAATTTCTAATATTTTTAGATGGTTTTTACTGGTATCTTATATCTGAACATTTTACTGAACATATAACTAATTCTCAAAATCAGTTTTTTAGAATGATTATATCTATAGAAGTAGTGATGGTTTAACTATTTTTATTTTGATTCCTAAAACTCTTCTTTCTCTCTTGACTTATTGTGTTGGTCAGGACATCTTTACACATTGAACAGTAGCAATGATAAGGGCATTCAGCTCTGTTCCTCTTGGTGCACTGCCCTGGCAAAAGGGAGCTGCCTCCTCCAAGGTTATGCTCCGTCCCTGGGCAACCTCCATCCAACGACTAGCTGATGAGAGAGGCAAAAGGCCTGGCACATGCGCCTCAATTTAAACTACTCCAAAAGGCCATCCCAAAGCTCCCTATGCGATTATGTGAGTTCCTGTTTTGGTTTTTGTTTCCTCAAATATTTTTGGATAGTTTTCACACAGACATGTACCCATCAGTACTCTGCTGAATACTCAATGGGGCCCTCTGTAGATCTTTGGAATTTTCTTTCTATGCAGTTCTCTCTTCTCCAATACTCTACCCTGTGAACTCTAGCTACTTTAGCCTCCCTTAATTCCCATGTCCTTCTCCTCAACACAGGAAGAAGATCAGGCTACATCTAAGTTCACATGCCCTTTGACATGGCCTGGAATCTCCCTCCAATAAGCTGCAACAATCTTTCTCTGGTAAACAGGAGTCACCTCACTTGTTTCCTGTCTCTCAGAGATCCTGTCCTCCATTGCCTGATGTCCAGTGTCTTCAGAACTATTGTTTTATATGTACATTGTCTAGTTTTTGTTGTTGTTAAATGAGAAGATAAATCTAGTCCTAGTTGTTAAATCTTGACAAGCTAAGTCTCTCTTGAGTATGTAAAATCATGCTGGACAAGTAGATGAAAGTATCATCCAACTTCTGACTCCTCCTGGGCTCAAGGTTGGATTTGGGTTGGATTTGTTACTGCATAAGCCCTCTACTGTCCTCACAGTCAGGAAAGATCAATTTTACAGCTGAAGCCTTATTATCTTAGGAGAACTATGCACCACAATAAAAGAGAATACACCTCTGGGGGAACCCGAGGTCAGAGTGCTTTGCGGACTCCAAAATGTATCTAAGGAATTCGAAGAAAACAGATTTTTAGGACTGGAAGAAGGGCAATGGTGTACAGAAATGAGAAAGCAAGTGAGATGTGACTAACTTAGGACCTTCAAGATTAAAAATAGCACTTAGATTTATTTTTAAATGAAGAGTCCACTGAAATTTTCTTCCTCGTGTGTGGAGACAATAGGATGTGTACTCAGAATTAATGTGTCTTGGGGAAGACCATGTAAGTATGAATCTTTTTTTCACAGGATTAAGCAAGACAGCTGCATGACCAGGTCTCCAGGTTAATTATATTTGGCTCTGGGGAACCTAATCTAGGTTCACCCGTAAGAAGAGAACCTTACGCGAATATTCCTTGAATAACCAAAGACTAGAGGTGACAAAACTCACAGAAGTGTTAGCACGAAGATACAGTCATCTTTCTCTTCCTCTCACACATCCAACTGATAATCAAGTTCTGTTCATTCTTTAAAGAAAATCCTTTAAACTACTTTCTAACCACTTTTTCATACCCTTTGCAATTGAAGAAATCAAACAGCTCTCAGCTGTCTGCTTTTCATCAAGTTCTTGTTATTCTGTAATGCCTTATAATATATACCTTTTCATCCAATGTTTGCAATTTGCCAGTCAAGAGACATTTTAAAAACAAAGAAGAGGGAGCCAACCTAATGGTGTAGTGTTTAAGTTCACATGTTCCACTTTGGTGGCCTGGGGTTCGTGTATTGGGATCCTGGGCGTGGACCTATGCACCGCTTGTCAAGCCACGCTGAGGCGGCGTCCCACATACAAAAAAATAGAGAAGGATGGGCACAGATGTTAGCTCAGGGCCAATCTTTCTCAGCAAAAAGAGAAAGTCTGACAA
This sequence comes from Diceros bicornis minor, assembly GCF_020826845.1. Lineage (NCBI taxonomy): Eukaryota > Metazoa > Chordata > Mammalia > Perissodactyla > Rhinocerotidae > Diceros > Diceros bicornis. Next base: position 63,936,606 of record NC_080746.1, on the reverse strand, counting down.
CAGATGTTAGCTGAGGACTAATCTTCCTCACCAAAAAACCCAAAAACCAAAAAAGAAAGATCATATTTGTTGAAAACAAGGGATTAGTACTCTCTACATTTCAAAAGCCTTAAGAATTTTGGAATCTACTCACCAGAGGCAGTGTTTAAAGACCTCTTAAAAGAGTGGCTCTTACTTTCATCCTATGGAATTTTGTAATTAAGAATTATGTCTGACCTTTGGGTAAGGTTGTTGGATGAGCCAAAACCCTAAATTCCCTATTACCTATGTAAATAATGGCATCACTGCCTACTAACTACAATAATATATTACGTTTCCTCACCCATTTTCACCAGACTGTGGCATCCGGAATTTTAACCATATGCTATACTTACACTCCCTTCATTTGAGGCTCTTGGATGTAGCTCCAGACTATAAGGGGCACAGTTTTGAGTAACAGACTATCCTGTATATCACCCAAGTCAGTTTCACCACTTGCCACATTACTGGCTTCTCATTCCCCACCTCTACCCCCACTTGAGTCCTCAGTATCATAGCCTTTCCATAAAGAGTTTAAAGGTAGATAAGGCTTCTGTTGGGCATAGGTGACACTATTATGAATATTATCCCTTTGTTAAAGAAGCTTAAACAGTCAGGATCAGAAAAAGATGGTGACCTTTCTGAGTTCTGTGCCTTTGCTTATTTTTTCCTGACTCTGAAGGGAGAGGGTATAGAGAGAAGATTCTTATTGGCAGCAGCAGGTTCACAAAAATGACACAGAGATCATGGCCTGAAGAGCAGAGCTAGAGCTTCATTAGTACCTGAGGAAGGAATGCTGTGTCATGGAAAGGCTCTAGAGTCAGATAGACCAGTACTTGAATTGATGCCCCACCACTCACTAGATGTGACCCTTGTCAATACTTCTCCATAAGTTTTTGTTTTCTATTGTTTAAAGTAGAACAATAATCCCTGCCCTGCAGAGTTGTTATGAAAGTGAGAGGACTTAAATATATTTGTCTACACACAAAATTAGGTACCTAAGAATGTTAGTTACCTGAACTAGGCAATGAACTTTTGTCAGGTACTAAGAGATCCACAGTAATTCCTGATAATGAAGGGACAGAGAGTGAGTAGGAAATGTTCACTATCCAAGCATTATTTTACTGTCTGACATCACAAATCCTGAAATTGAAACAGAGGAAATAGTAACAGATGTTTCTACAGAGTCCCTTCCATGTATTTAAAGCCCTTTCTGCAACAGCTTCTGAAACTCTTGCTTTAACTCTTTGGTTTGAAACCCATATACAACAAGGTTCCAGGCAGTGTTATGAGGTGATGAAGGACATTGAGCAGGATCAGGACGTCCATGGGGACCCTCTTTCTGGAGACGTTTGTCAACACCACAGCCAGCAGAATGATGCTGAAGAAGAGTGTGAGGATGAAGTGAGAACCACACGTGCTCAGGGCTTTGACTGTGGCCCCCTTGGCTTTGACTCTAAGCACAGCTCTTAGGATGAAGATGTAGGACAGGAAGATGAGGATGAAATTGGAGCCTAGTAAGGTCCAACAAGCCACAAATTGGTAGATTCTGTTAAAGGTGAAATTGTCACGGGAGAGCCTGGACACAGACAGGTTGGCACAGATGCAGTTCTCAGTGACATTTTTCCCACAATATTGGAGCCAGGCAGAGAATGGGTACAGGGGAAAGCAATAAAGCATTCTGAGCCATGATGAAAGCACTAGCCTTGGCCACAAGTTGGTTAGTGATGATGGACAGGTATTGTAGAGGGTGACAGATGGCCACATAACTGTTACAGGCCATGACCATGAATGTGCAGGACTCTATGGGGACAAAATTCTTCATGATGAACATCTGGAGGAAGCAGGCAGGGAAGATGATGGACCTGAAGTTAAACAAGAAGATGGCCCGGACCTTGGAGATGACAGTGAGGCAGAGCACGATGTCCAGCAGAGAAAGGAGGCTGAGCAGACAGTACATGGACTCATGCAGAGAAGCCTCCAGCGAGATAGTGATCAGAAGGGTGGTGTTGGCTCCCACAGCCAGGAGAAAGAGGAGGCTGAGGGGCAGGCACAGCCAGTGCTGCCAACTCTGGTAGTTAGGGAAGCAGATGAGGAGGAATTCGGAGACTGGAGCAATGGAGTAGTTGCCGGGTAACGTCATGAGACAAATCCAAAACTGAGGAGATTTCACCTGGGTTTGTTTATGGTAAGACACAGGAATTAGGTCGATGGAAAACAAAATTGTCAAAATATTCGCTAACCCTTCCTCATCCAGAAAACTGATGAGATATAGAAGAACAATCCCAAAAGAAAGCAAAGTTCAGTGAAGATAAATATGAATATGAACAGGGTTTGGCAAATTACTTCCAAAGTTATTTTGGAAAAATGAATAAGACAGACTACCTACAAGGTTTAGAAGGAAAATAACGAGAAGAATTACCTCATTAGAACATAGTGTAAAGTTACAAAATCTTTTCCAAGTGATACTGACTTGTGATATACTCTCAAAGAAACTTGACTACTTATAGATTCTATAGGCCAGAAATGTTCACAAATTTACAGAGTAAGCTAGAATTAATAAAGATATCATAAAATCGTATTTAATTGTATATCTTTTCAGTGAGTATTACTGACATAGTTTATTAGATAATGGTAAAAAATTACTTTTCTCTCACTTTTTATCACACCTCAAAGTAAATTTGAGATGGAAAAATTTATGATATACTCCCAATCCTATGATAAAGTAGAAGAAAATAAAAGTAAACATTGATTAAATATAAAGAGGATCCCCCAAACTCCCCTATCATTCTGACTTCTTCTACCTCTAGCACAACCCCTACTGGACACACTTAATTCAAGCCCGCACAAGTGCAGTTCAATGTTCCTATAGAAAGTTATGCTCAAAAGCAGGCTGTTTTCATTAACATTTACGCCCAGCAACCTCAAATGAGCACTTAATAGGCATGTCCATTGTAATAACCTCTAGTTAATCCACTTCTTCACCCACTGCAGGCAATTTTTCAAATTTTCTAAATTCTTTTCAAATGCTAAATCTTTTCTTTCCCTGGAGGAAGATTACCTCTGCAACTGCTTCCCAAAGACAGCAGAGGCTATCAGATGTCAGTTTCTCAGGTTGCCCATGGTAGACTCATAAATCCATCAACACCTACACCCTTGCTCTCCTCTTTGCATCTGGTAGAGGCACTACCCCTCCTTCTAATTCTAATTTCTCCACCATTGAGTCTATTCACTCTGCTCTTCTTAGAAACGTGGCCCTGCTAATTATCCATTCCATTTCCTATTAATTCAATCTCCTCCTCCCTAGATCCTGCCCGTGGATATTCAAAATGCTCAAGTACCTCTGAACTTAATAAATTTCTATATCTATCCCACATCCCCTTTTGGTGTAAAGACTATAAATTCAGTTTTGGATAAAGATACCAAATCTCTCTCTCTTCTTCCTCTTTATTTCACACCCAAACTTAAGGAACCAGAAGAGAGAAGGGACATCTAAAAGCAGGCAGGAGACTGTTGGCTTCAATAGCTCAGTTAAGAAATGATCAGTGTGTAAATAAATGGCTCTGGAATGGCACTGAGGATGTAGAAAAGGGGCGTCTTCTAGAGCTATAAATATAATGGCATAGACAGAGATTAGACTGAGTGGTTCTATAGAAGAAGAGAGGGAAGGAAATCTAAAATTGTCTTGTCTCTTCTGGATTAAAGGACTAAATTTCACCAGAAAGATAACAGGCTTTGAAAAGATTTGGTGTATGCTCTTGAGTCAGAAATGATGGATCCAGGGCCGGCCCTGTGGCTTAGCAGTTAAGTGTGTGTGCTCCGCTACTGGCGGCCCAGGTTCAGATCCTGGGCACGCACCGATGCACCGCTTCTCCGGCCATGCTGAGGCCGCATCCCACATACAGCAACTAGAAGGATGTGCAACTACGACATACAACTATCTACTGGGGCATTGGGGAAAAAAAAAAAGGAGGAAGATTGGCAATAGATGTTAGCTCAGAGCCGGTCTTCCTCAGCAAAAAGAGGAGGATTAGCATGGATGTTAGCTCAGGGCTGATCTTCCTCACAAAAAAGAAAAAAAATGATGGATCCAATTTTGATTTGTTGAGTTTATAGAGTCTATAAGGTATCAAAATATACACGACTATTAACTGTTGGAGAAAAGAGTTTGAATTCACTTGAAAGCTTGGAGTTAGAGGTAGGGAATTGGAAATCATCAGCACATAGGGTATAGTTCAAACCATTGTTGTTCTTATTTCCCAGTCTCTACTCATTCTCTTTTGCTGTCTTATTCTGCCATCCCTGAAAGTTCTCTTCCTTGGCTCTTTGTTATTTTTCTTGTGCCTTATGTGTAGTCACTATCCATGACCATGCTTCACAAATCCCAGTCTCTGATCTATCCACCTGCCTGTTCTCATTCCTTTCTTGCATTGTAGAGAACTATTCTGATTAAGCTCATCCTTCTGCTACCTGGATTTCACTAAGAGTCTACTTCATGTAAAGGATAAGAAAGGAGAGGATAAAAAGGAATAGGTGCAGAGAAAAAAGGGTCAGATATATGGATATATTATCAGATGGATGTATAGACATAAATATAAGTCAAAGTTTTGATATATTCAGTTAATAAAAACTATTAGAAACTTACTCACTACTAAAGGAAGTAACAGTGATTAGAAGGAAAGTGATGACTCTTCTATTCTTCTTTTTTCTGGTTCAACCTTGCTTTGAATATTGTGTCCAATTCAGTGCATCTTGATTAAAGGAACATTTTTGAAACTGTACCACCTAGAAGAAGATGTCTAAGATAAAAAGTGTCTTAAAAACTCGTAATGAGGAAAAATTTAGGAAGTGAAGATATTTTACCTAAATGATGCCTTCCAAATATATGACTGACTTGTAAGAAGAAGAGAGAAAAACTAGGACTACTAGGAGAAAATCACAGTCAAATCTGTCTTTGTTGAATATGAATCCTATATAATAATAAAAGGAGGCTTTCTTTTCTCTGGAACATGTTGGGGGAAGGCAATAACCAAATTTTCTCACCATCTGTCTACCTGAGCCTCATGGCCCCGGATGCCCCTGGGTGACCAGTGTCATATTAAACTTCAAACGCTGTCCCTGTCCCAGAATCATCTTTTCACTCTCTGGAATCCCTAGACTGCTTTTCTGGGCAGACCAGATGGATTTTAATCATGTACTTGCATAAAGTTCCCAGCCATAGAAAACATGAGATCCCTTGCATTCAATGATGTGGGATTGTTGAGACTATAGAAGATCATTCTCCTCCAGGAGGAACCTGGGGTTTCTGAATGTTCATGCATCCAGTACCACCACTCATGACCTTTTCCTTCTTTTAACATGGGAGCCAATATAAGAAAAGGAGAAGGTCTCCTATTCAGAGTCCTCTGGCAATCCAGCTGCTATGGGTCGAGCAAAGCATTTCTCCCCTCCCTTGGCCCTGGAACTCACCAACAATATGACAGATTGGGTCCTGCTTAAGGAGTCAACTGTCTGCATCCAGTAACCAGAACTAGAACTGCTTCCTTGCCTCTGATTAAAAAATCTAGAGGGTTTTATGATCTGTACTCAATTCCTCATACTGTCCCACCCCGTTCTTCAAGCCATTTGGTAACAATACGAGTTTGGGATACTGGGACCCAGTGGTTGATGAGCTGGATCTCATGGTAACCTTCATCTTACCTTGTGTTAAGGTGTTACTCAGTGCTAGTAGTTGAGATGTGAGAGACAGGACTGGAAACTGACTTGAAATTCAAATCTATATCCAGCTTCTTGACCACGTACAACATCCTTTTAAACATAACTTTGTACCACTTTCAACATCCTGAAATGTTATATTGAACCTTTCCAGAATTTCTTAACAAAACTCTACTATTTCCTGCTTTTTATATTATCCTGAATTCAATTCTGATATTTGATATCTGCATGAATTTAGGTAGCTAATTTGCCCTTTGTAAATATCAGTTATTCAATAAGTACTTATTTTTTTTTATCAGCTATATGTCCAGCTCTAGATTATCATGGAGATAAAATGGTGAATAAAGTAGTTAAGGTCCCTGCCCTCACAAAATTCCATTATAGTAATTACATTACATTATAGTCTCGGGAGCTTCCCATTGTTCCTAAATAAAACCAGTTTTCATAATATGGACTACTCCAGGCTACACAGGAACTGGACTGTTAACTTCATGAGCATTAGATCCGTGTTGATTTTTTCCTCATCAACATGGTGTCTCACACAGTGTTTAGAATGTGGTAGGATCAATACATTCTTACCTAATTAATTAAATAAAGGTCATACATAATCTGACCCCTTCCTACCTCTACTGTGTATTTAGTATTTCTGAGTGAGTGATTATTCCAGTCACAGATATTGTTGAACGTCTCTTGGGCATTTGTGATAATGAAGCTAAAGAAAAACCCATCAGATTCATTGTGTCATTTTTTTTTTCTCCTTACTAAACAGAAGAAGAAAAAGGGAAGGGAAGAAAAATTTTTTTCCCCCAACATTTTTATTTCTTTGTTAAAATTCTCATTTTGTTCATGCAATGTTAACCCAATTTCATTTAGTTGTCTATCTGTGTGTTTTTGTAGTTCACTGAACTTCTTTAAAATGATTATTCTGAATTCTTTGTCAGTCAGTTCATAGATCACCATATTTTTAGGGTCAGTTATTGAAGCCTTATTAGATTCCTTTGGTGGTGTCATGTTTACCTGATTCTTTGGGATCCTCATATTCTTGCATTGGTATCTTCATGTTGGGGTAAGCAGTCTCCTCTTCCTTACCTTACAGGTTTGCATTAGCTGGGAAAGACCTTCACCAGTCAGCTCAGCTTGGGATACTGGACAGGTCAGCTGGTATCATCTGTGGCCAGGTGGGGCTTGCTATCATGATCTCTAGTTGGGAAAGGCCACTGCCATGCTCTGAGGTAGGGGGAAGAGGGAGGTCCTGTTCCCAGGGCTCTGCATTCAAGCAGGGCCACCAAGCAGGCTCCCTGGTAGGTGGAGCTGCTGGCTGTGCCACACTGTATGGTGAATCCACAAGCTGGGCTCTGTGATCACCTCTGGCAAGGCAAGGTTACAAGCTGTGTTCCCTGGCAGGGCGATGGCAGAGGTTAAACTCTGCAATTGGTCAGGGCTGTGGGCTGTGCCCCAAATTTGGTGAGGCCACAGGCTGGGCTTCACAATCACGTAGGCTACTGGCTATGCTCTGCTATTGGGCAAGTTCCCTGGCCAGGTTGTCTGGTTGGGTGAGGGTTTTAGCTGTATCCCCTATTTGGATGAGGCCTGAGACTGTGATCCATGGGCTGCCATGCCAGCTCTCCAGGCTTCCTTGTTCAGTGAGGTTCCAGGCTATGTTCTGTAATTGGGCAGGGTCACTGGCTGTGCTCCCTGTCTGGGCAAGGTCACAGCCTGTGTTCAAAAATCAGGCAGAGCCATATGCTGGGTGGGATTATTGCCTGAGTTCCAAGGCTGCCCAGGGTCACTATTCAGCAACCTGGTAATGCAGGGCCAGAAGCTATGCTCAACAGTTGGGCAGGGCTGCTGGCTTGGCTCCCCGTCTATGCAGGACAATGCTTCCTAGTCAGGCACAACTGGAGGCTATGCTTAACAGTGGGTGGGGCTGCAAATCTGATTTCCTGCCCCAGCTGGGTCATAGAATGGGCTCCACAGCTAGTAAGGCCCATTGGTTGGGGCCAACCAATGATTTAGGGAAAGAAGAATTGGAAAAGTTAAAGCTTGATGTGGTGATGAGAAATGTTCTTATTGAGAGATCCAGGAAATACTCAAAGCTTAAAATCAATAGAAATGATAAAAGAAATTGAATGCAATCCTTTAATAAATTGAGGTGGTAATTGATCTTGCATTGCTAGAGCAGCAGAATACAAGTCATATTCTGTGCACACAAATTGGCAAGGAAATCAGCTGTCTATGTAAAATGAAGGAAATGCCTATGTGACTCCAAACCATGCTGTTGCAGTGAAGCCAGAGGGAGAATCAGAGTCAATTCTACAAATTAGAAATAGAGAGAAAGTATGGTAAAGCAGTGCACAGATCAGCAAAATATACTGTAACATCTCTGGTTCCAGGCATCAGGTTCAAAAGCTTCTCTATTTCATCAAAAGAAGAGGGAACCCAGCTCACCTCTTTATTTTCCTCTTGACAGACTGAGTGGATTCTGCCTGTTAGCAAATCCCTGCACAATGACCTACAAGTCTCACAATCAGGGCACAGGAGCTGTGACCTTCACAGCCTCTGAGGAAACTCCCACCAACTACCCAAACCAATTAATTCTCATCTGTGAAGAGATAGATAAGAGTAAGAATCTACAGATACTGGAGGAAACTAACAAGAAAGTGAAGGATCACGCTAAACAAGCAGAAAAACTAATCCGTTAGAGAGAAGAGTGAACGTAGGAAAAAAACCCACATTTATAAAATATGTAATATTTAGCATAAGCAACCAAGGAAAACAGAGAAGACAAAAATAAACACTGCTAAGAATGAAATAGGGGATATACTGCAGGCACAGTAGAAAATAAAATATAAGAAAATTATATAAATAATTTTCTGATAGTAAACTGGAATGATAATAAAACAAATACATCAGAAATTTACACAATGTTATAAGCCAACATGACTTCAATAAAATAATTTTTAAAAAATGACATTTTAGAGAAAAAATGTTGCAAAGATTTCAAAGGAAATTCTAAAAGATATACCTTAGGCAGAACACATATTCCACTTGGATGATGAGATGAAAAACACACTTTTTAAGCCATAGGTTAGTCTGCTGCAACAAAGATTCCCAAAAATATACAGGCTTAAACCAGATACAAATTTATTTCTATCTCAGTTTTAAGTTAGGGTTGGTGGCCCAGAGTGTATCATGAACACAGGCTCTTCTATAGTGTTGCACTACCAGCTTCAACACACATTTCCATCTAGTGACGGAAGGAAGCTAATTCGGATCCCACAATTGTGTTCACATTCCAAGCATCAGCAATAGTGTAAATGGAAGGAGAGAACGCACTGCCTCCTTTTATAACCAACTCAAACTAAGTACCTCTAAGGTCAAGAGAGTTGCTTCCCAGTGGATGTGATAGACCACAGCCTGGGCTAACACCAGGACAATTTACCAGAATTTAAGTCCTAGACCTTGAATCAAGGTGATGAGAATGTATAATTTCTCCTGCAATGAGAGCAACTCATACTGGTCCTGCCTAATTCATCCATATGTGTCAACCAAATTAAGACTTAATTCTGAGCTCTGTAACAGAAAACTATTTATTAGGGTAAAAGAAAGGAGAAACTAGAAACACTAACCATTCATTCCACTCCTCCTACCATTATGAAATCCCAAGGTAGGATCCTCTCATTACCTGAGCATCCTACCTCAAGGTGGCAGTGACTTGACTTCTTTCAGAACTGAACACAATGTGGTACTTTTTAGGAACACAGGAGAGTTAAGCCAGATTTAGGACAACATCCAACACACAGGGTGCAATACACCAATTGTGACAGTCCTCTTGTAACTTTTACCCAGTTCCTGTTAGCAATAATGCGGGGAGGTCTAAGAGACATCACTCCATATCCATAGCTCTAAAAGAGAAATTCTTCTTTCAAGTGGCATAATTCCTTCTACCTTTATGAATAAATCTATGTTCACCAACATCAGAGTCTAGCACATTTTCTGTTTATTAGATACTGATAATTACATGATTACTTTTGCTTTGTTAAATTAAGATTTATAAAACATACATATATTCAATAATTGGTCTTATTTCCTCTTTACTATAACCAAAAATACAAAAGCATTGAAAAAAAAAACAGAAATTTTCAAAAAGAAATCCACTATACACATATACATTTCATCCTTGAAAATAGACATTATATCTTATTATTCTAAGAACCTATTCCAGTGCCTCACCCACTTAAGTTTATTTTAAATACATGAGTAACACTCACATTGCAGTGAAGGTGTTTTCTCACATTGTGGCTGTCCCAATTGTTTTGAGAGAGATCCTTTTACTACACAGGAGTCCAGTGACCTAGAGCTCACAGCACATACGGGGTTTGAAGACACTTTAAAACTAAAACAAGACAAAGGATGGGACTTTCCATTCCCATTCCACACAACATCGCATGGTCAGTCACTGGGGTAAGGCAGAAAAGATGGCATATCCACTATTTTCCTATCATCTATTTTCCTATCCCCAAGTCCCTCTTTCATAAGGAGTAGAGAAGTCCCTCTGTCATAAGGAGTTAGGATTAGGAGCAAAATAAAAGTTGTAGAAAATATTTGCAAATCCAGCTATCCAGCTACATCCCAAATGCCTATGGAGCCAAGTGGCTATGGGTGTTCTTTGCCATGAGACTAGTGGGACTAGAAGGACTTCTCACTGTGGAATGACCTCTGTCCATATAGTCTAGACCAGCCATGGGCTCTTGGTAGTGTCTTTGGCAGGATCTTTAAGAAAATAATTGCGACATGTTCAGATTTATCCTTTTACATAGAATATCCTGAGTACTTGCTAGAGGAAGTGCCGAGTCTTCACCTCATAGACAAGAGGATTGAGTGCAGGTGGCACAAGGAGGTAGAGTGTGGCCAGAAGAACATGGACGTCATAGGGTACCTGGTGGCCAAAGCCGTGAGTGAGGAAGGAGAACATTCCAGGAACATAGAAGACCAGGATGACACAAATATGAGACCCACAAGTGCTAAAGGCCTTAAGTTGGGCCTCATTCCCCAGTACCTTCAGCACTGCCTGGATGATGAGGGCATAGGAAATACCAATGGCCAGGACATCTAATCCAACCACAAGCAATGCCACTGCCAACCGATAAGCTCGGTTCACTGTGGTTTCTGAGCGGGCAAATTTTACCACAGCCATATGCTCACAATAGGCATGGCCTATGATAGCGACCTGGCAGAAAACAAGGCTCCTCAACAGGATAGGGAAAGGGAGGAGGAGGACTAATCCCCACACCAGCACTGCCACGCCAATGCGCCCTATGAGGCCAGGATGGAGGATGGTGGAATGGTGCAGAAGGTGACATATAGCTACATAGCGATTCAAAGCCATGGCCACAAGTACACCTGACTCCATGGAAGAGAACGCATGGATGAAGAACATCTGGATCAGGCAGACAGTGTACCCAATCTCGTGGCCATGAGCCAAGAGCACTGTAAGGGTTTTGGGTGCAGTGGAGAAGGCCAGGACCAGATCAATTCCAGACAGCATGGCCAGGAAGAGGTAATTAGGCTGGTGCAAGGATAGGTCAGTCCAGATGATGAAGATGGTGGTGGCATTGCCCACTAGGGCAAGGAGATAAAGGACACACAACAGAAGTGCTATCCAGTGCTGGGTTTCCTCTAAACCTAGGATGCCTATCAGGAAAGAAGAAGGCTGGAGTAGCCTCTAGCTGGAATTACTAAGGACCATCATCAATGGCTCAGAGAGGGAAGAAGGAAAAGAAACCAAAATCATGATTGCTCCATTCCTGATGCATTATCACATTGTCCAGATTTGGCTACCATCTTTATGAGAAGAAAGAAGAGGTTTAAACTGCAACACAAAGGAATATAGTTGAATACAAGGAAGAAAATTTCCTTTTCTTGAGATAATTTTTTAAAGGTGAGACATCTGCTTGTCTGAATTAGCACAGGTCTAGTTTCATTTAGAGATAAGAGTATGCATATGCTGCTTTTAGAGAGCTGTTTAACTCTCTCATTCAATTATTTATAATTTGGAATGTCTACGTGAAAGGATCCTCTTTATTACCTCTTGGCATTACTGAACGCTGTAAATAAATAGGCTGTTTTTCAAGTGAGTCTCCTTCAGTTTCTAGGAATCAGTACTCTATAGTTGATCCTCCTATGTCCTCCATCCCACCACCTTCTCTATCTACCTTTCATTATATGTTGTTGATTCTAGGGTTCCATCCTCTCCTCTATTCCCTATTCTGTACATTATCTCCAATTGAGTTCATCCATTTCCATGGTTTTAACTGTTTATATACTTTAATTACATCCAAATCTATGTTTCTAGGTCAAATACCTTTTGAACACAAATACTTTTTCCATTTGCTTCCTAAATATCAATACCACACACTCAACATGGTCAAGACTGAATTAGCTCAACTATCCTTCCCAAATATGGTGTACCTCCTTTTTGTACATATTTTTATGCATTACAGCACTATCTACCCTCCCAAACCAATACAGAAACTTGGAAGCAATCCTTACTCATTCTTATCTCTCATCCTTTTTGACTATTCACCAGTTGCTGTTGACTTTATTTTTAACCTCTTTTATATCTATTCATTTTTCTCAACTCCCATTGTCACTACCTTAGAGTACACTCCCAACTTCTCTTACCTGGATTATTTCCTTAGATCTCTCAGGTTTCGCTATTATACCCTTCAAACCACTCTCCACTCTGATGTCAGAGGGTTTTTCCTAAGTTGCAAATGTTGTCATGTCTCTTCTGAGGTAAAAATCCTTTAGTGAATCCAATTCATGGAATAAAGTCATACATTTAAGACTGGCCTACAAAGTTTTCAAAGGCTTTCTTATTTAAATTATCTTAAATCCATTATACTTATCATTATGATTAACATTAATGAAAAATCACTGAGCATGAGATCAGTGGCCTCTTTCCTTTTTTCTTGGTCTCTATGAATCCGGTTCTCTGTTTTAAACTTTTGTTATGTATATCTCTTGTCGTGATGTGATGATGATTCAGTGTCCTGACACCCCCATGCTAACAAGAAGTACCAATTAAATAGCTGCTCTGTTTTACCTTCTCCATGTGATTCACCTCTTGAACATTAAAACAAAAAACTTGAAACTGGATATGTTTGTTTCTGTATGCTTGTCTTAAGAGACAGACAGTCTGAAATAATTGTATTTTTCTACATAAAGGAGGGGTGCACATGTATATGTATACATACGAGGAGTTAGGAATGACTCAATCCTTGTGGATTATGCATATATGGATCACTCTGAGTGTCTTTTCTTTGTTTGTTTGTTTGTGAAAGGGATTTTCTTTTTCTTTTTTTTTAAATTTTTTGTTTATTGCAGTAACATTGGTTTATAACATTGTATAAATTTCAGGTGTACATCATTATACTTCTATTTCTGCATCGATTACATCATGTTCACCACCCAAATACTAATTACAACCCATCACCACACACATGTGCCGAATTATCCCTTTCTCCCTCCTCCTTCCCCCCTTCCCCTCTGGTAACCGCCAATCCAATCTCTGTCTCTATGTGTTTAAATCAATGATGCCTGAAGCATGGCCCCAAAACTCTGGATATGGGAGCTACAAAATCTGATGTGCCTGATGGGCACATGTCTCCCAGCCTTTGTTTTCCTTCCAGATTCAAATCCACTTATAACTTCAAGTAACAGTAACATATTTTTATTGAGACCAGAAGAATCGCATAGTCTTGCAAAAATTCACATTTCATTGCTTAACATCCTACATAGTGAGAAAATTAATTCTCTTTCTTAACTACTCCCCTTCAGCTGCAAATTACAGCCCACTACTCACTTTTAAGCTGAGGAGTCATAGAACAGCTGAGTATCTATGGAAGAGCACCCATTGCTTTGATAGGAACAGTGACAGCAGAGCAGTGGAGGATGAGGTCAAACTACAATGGGTGCAAGGGAGAAGCAGAGCCATATGTGCCTGAGTATAACCCGCCTCTTCTTTGTGCTGCATAGTTTTTGAGTCTAAAGGAAAAGCCTAGAGCTGCTTTTTAAGCATTAATTACTAAAGTAAAGAAGAGAGGTCCCGCAGTGATTCTTAGGGGAAAAGTAGAAGGGATCTTATTCCCAGGACCCTAAAAGTGAAGATATATCTAGCTCTCTGACCAGGAAGCAGAGGACAAATAGCAAAGAACTAAATCTGTACATTCCTATTTATTCATGCACATTAAGTCCAAGCAAGCTGCCTTTTATGAAGCTGTCCCCAAATTCCATAAAGCAGCATGGCATGTCTCCTTTTCTTTTCTGTCATATCATTTTACTGGCTGTGTCATTGCACTGATTACCTTGCACTGTAAAATCTGTCAGTGTGTCGGTCCTTGAAGAAGAGGGACTCTGTCTTGCTTACGGCAGTTGTCCCAGAGCAAGTTCCAGAATCTAATGGGAAGTCAGTAATATTTTCATCTATATGATTACATTAAAATAAGTAGATGAGTCTATAAAACAACCAAGAATTGCAGGAACTTGACACGACAGACACTGAACTTAAGGGATAGGAATGAGGTAGCAGACAGTGGGGTGAGTAAGAGGGATGGACTGATCAAGTCTCAATGCTCCTCACCTGAAGTGATATGCTGGGTGCTTCACGGCAGAAGGAACCCTGTTGAATCTCTCTGCCATAAGAGGCTTCAACAGAATCCTAGGGGTGTGTCTATATGAGGGACTCCTGGGGTCACTACTGGTCACTTCTGCCACTGTTTCTGTCACTGCAGGCAGGGAGGCTCCTCTGTCGGCTGTGGCTTGTCCCTTTCTCCTTAATCTCCTTCTTAATAGTGGGATGGACTTTATGATAAAGGTAGAAGGGAGATACTGGGACACAGACAGAGTGAGATTAGGGGAGGGCACAGAAATAGTGGGTACATGGTGATGACCTAATAGGAGAGGGAGAAATAGAAATCAAAAACTCAGAGGCAGAGTTCAAGTGTCAAATGTGAGACATATAAACCATCAGGAAAATATGCCTGGTACAGGGACACTGTTCTCCTGGTCCTGGACTGTCTTTGAGGATGCATGCTTTAAAATCTTGGGTCAAGGTTGACAGAGACTCAGCAACATGGAAAGAACTTAGAAAAAGGGGAAAACTCCCAGACTCAGGAAGGTTCTACCATGGTCCTCTCTGCTAAGCAGCAGAAACACCCTGAGTCCCCAGTTCAATCTCCATGATGACCTTCTGCTTGGGAGTAACAGTGATAAAGAGGATTCTATAGTCAGAATCTCTGAATATCAAAGAGGAAATCAAACACATCACTCAAGGTCTGTGCAGCTAAAGTTGACCAAGGACACGAAACATGAGTGTTAGCTCCAGCAAGACTTGGGTAAAGTGGGTAAATCAGCTATATCTACATGCACCATATGTGATGACAAGGATGCCAACCTAGGAATATGCTAAAGGCACCTGGGAATGCCTCGGTTGACCATGGAGATTCAATGGGATTGGTAAATATCTGCAAACTCTCAGGGTAGCTGGCAGCAATGTGTGATCTGAAGGGTAGAAGCTAAGTCAAATGGAACAGAGTGGGTTAGTTTTGAGGAGTCAGACCTGGGGAGAACATATACTCTGAGAAAAGGGGAAATAAACTACTAACAGGTGTTAGACCAGAGGTATTGGAAGATTTAGAGCCACAGTAGCCAAAAGAAATAACTCCTAACACAGGGGATATGGGAAAAGCAGAAGTCAGGCCAGCAGTCTTCCCCAAAACCATTACATATGGATATGAAGGAAAGATATATTCTGGGATGGGATACTTCAGAAATTTCCTGTAATGAGGAGCATTATTCATCAGAGAACGGTGAATTAAGCTCTCGGGAGTCTGGAGTGGAAAGCTGTCCATCTGCTGGGCTGCCCTGGCATTAGGGTTGGATGGGTCTGCTCTTGAAATTACTTGACTAACCCATGACAGCACTGAAGGTCTTTTCCCATGTCCGTGTAAAAAGCATTAGACCCTAGAGGATGCTTAAAATAGAATGGGGAGGGCTTCTAGAACAGCACACCAAAGCAGGGCATCTCAGGGATCTAGTTTATTCTAAAACCCCAAACTCCAGGGATGTCAAGCAAAGTCAGGGATCTGCTGTGAATAACAAAAGGCTGAACACAAGGCAGCTGAAGCCAGGAGAGTAGAAGCAGCTACAGAAGGCATTGCAACCTGAGAGCATCTTCCATGCCCCCCTGAAGTAGTAAGTAAACCAGTCTATGACCTGCATCCTGAGAGGTGAGGGAATGGATGTGTCTCACTTCCCTGTACTTCTGTCCTGATCTCTGAGTTTGATTATAGGCCTTATCTTTGGCTTCCATGGTTGGCTTTCCTTGTTTGATTCTTTTAGTACCTCCCTTCTCTCAGACTCTTCACTTTTGTAGAGACTAAAGTCTGTGATCAGGAAATAGGAGAGAAATGAGGCTGAGGTCTAAGATGAAGGGACATCCTCAAAAAGATGAGACCTTCCAGTCAGAAGACCATGCAAATAAAACATCACATTCAAAAAACAGAAACAAAAGTATGCATTTCTCAGTGTTAAATAAGAACCTCAGTAAAAGTGCATTGAATAAATGATAAACAACGAGGTTTAGAATAGTAAATTTTAAATCCAGGAGACGCAGATCAAAAAGTAATTTCAAGAATCATTGGTATTGGTTAAAATATCCATTAAAAGCAAACAACTATTTCATTACATTTGATAAAATGTATACAAATTTGAAATGAAAAGACATAATATTTAATAAAAATTCTAGCTGAATTTCCATTAAATTCAAATTTAAAAAGATGAATTTCATCGTTTCTTATGGCTGAGTAGTATTCCACTGTGTACGTATACCACATCTTTTTTATCCATTCAGCCATAAGAAACGATGAAATCCAGCCATTTGTGACAACATGGATGGACATTGAGGGTATTATGCAAAGTGACATAAGTCAGAAGGAGAAGGTCAAATACCGTATGATTTCCTTCATTAAGTAGTACATAATAACAACAATAAACAAACACATAGAGACAGAGATTGGATTGGTGGTTATCAGAGCGGAAGTGGGGAGGGAGGAGGGCAAAAGGGATAATTCGGCACATGTGTGTGGTGATGGGCTGTAATTAGTATTTGGGTGGTGAAATGTTACTGCAATAAACAAAAAATTAAAAATAAGCAAATAAATAAAAAGTTGAAGATATTTGCCATCACAATTATTTTACACTTGCGAATTTCCAACCATTTCAGTGAGATATAAAACAAAAATTAAGAGATGTTAATATTTGTAAAATGGGGGGAAAAAAATCAATGCTTTGAAGCAACTTTTTGACCTACCTAAAACAGCAAAGAAAGGGTATCAATGGGAAAATTGCAAGAATTGACAATAATTTAGGAAAGTGTGTGATGTACAAGATGAAATAACAACAACAAAAAAAACAGTAACAATATAAAACATAATATTTACAAAATATTTACTTTACTAGCAACAAATAATTGGTTGTTATGATAATACGGGGGAAAAATTAAAAAAAATTTAGAAGTGACAAGAGTTTATCAAAGTAGATGAAATAACAAAAACTAATATAATAACACTAAAAAACATCAATTTAATGGGCTTCCATATGACAGAAACATACAATGGTATACATAACGCAGAAAAACCATTTCACTAAATATATCCCAAAATACTAAAATTCATAATAATAAAAGTGAAGAAGTACAGAATTTTAATGACAGAATTTTAAACATAAATAAAGGCAGAGAAGGTAAACATTACTAAATGAAAAGACTGGATAGTATGAAGATGTAACCTCATTTTTTTTTCAAAATTAATCTTCAGATTTAAAATTCCGACCCAAACTGTGCAATTTTAGAACTCAGTGCAGGAATTCTGAGGTTAATCTGGAAAAATATACATGAAAAGAGCTTTAAAATTGATGAGAATAAGAGTAATATAGTCATGTTGTGCATTAAAGTTATTATAAAACGAGAATTTTTAATTCAACTTGATATTGGCACAAAAATAACTGGAAAGAAATATGAAACAGATTTTCCAGTAATAGAATTTTATACATATAAAAAGTATATGGGTGACAAAGGGTAATAATAATCAGTTGTGGAAAAATGTATAAGCCATTGATTAAATATTTAAAGTCAATTTCTTTACATTTCTCATTAACAGGAAAATTTATTCCATATAAATAAGTTATGTCACAAAGCCTAAAGGTTAACTATTAAAAATTTAAAGGCTCAGGGATGTGAATATTGGTCAACATTTTGAGAAAAGAATTACTTTCTGTGTTTCTTACTTGAGGAGTGACATTATTTTGATTATTTCATGAAAGCTAAACAGATCCTCTCCCCAGAATAATAAATATTAATAATAACGATGCCAGGATTTTTTCCATATAAATTTAGGAAGTTTACAGACTACCAGGAAGACTACACATAAATACTTGGTTAAAGACGCCACATTAAGACTAAAAGTTGTAAAAATTTCAGTGAATCTGCAGGCCACTTTTGAGTAATATTGACATCTTAAAAATACTAACACTACCAGTCTGTGAACATGGGATATATTTCCATTTATTCATGTTTTTATTTTTTTAAAGCAACATTTTTTAGTTTTCAATGTACAAATCTTTCAGGTCCTTGCTTTAGTTTATTCCAAAGTTTTTCATTCCTTTTGATTGTATGGTAAATGAGATAGTTTTCTTATTTTCTTTCAGGTTGTTTATTATTACTATATAGAAATACAACTGACTTTTGTGTGTTGATTTTTTACCCTAAAAATTTGTTGAATTTATAAGTTCTATAGTTTTTTGTGGAATCCTTAGGATTTTCTACATATAACATCATGTCATCTGTGAACAGTCAATTTTACTTCTTTCTTTCCAATTCGGAAGACTTTATTTCTTTTTCTTGTCTAATTGCTCTGGCTGGGGCTTCCAGTACTATGCCAAATAGAAGCGGGAGAAGCAGGCATACTGATCTTGTTCCTGTTCTTTGAAAGAAAGCTTTCAGTTTTTCACCATTGAGTGTGATGTTAGCTGAGAGATGTTCATAAATGGCCTTTGATATGCTGAGATGGTTTCCTTCTTTTCCTAATTTTTTGAGTATTTTTTATCATGAAAGGGTGTTGAATTTTGACAAAAGCTTTGTCTGCATCAATTAAGATGATCATTTTTGTCTTTCTGTTCATATAATGTATTACATTGATTTATTTTTTTATATTGAAACATCCTTATATTCCAGGAATAAATCCCAATTGGCCATAGTGTATAATCCTTTTAATATGTTGTTGAATTCAGTTTACTAGTTTTTTGTCGAGGAATTTTGCATCACTTTTCAACAGAGATTTTAGTCTGTAGTTTTCTTTTCGTGTAGTTTCTTTGTCTGGCTTTAGAATCAGGGTAAAGCTGTCTCAAAGAAATAGTCTGGAAGTGTTTCCTCCTCTTTGTTTTTTTGGAAGAGTTTGAGGAGGATTAGGATTAACTCTTCTCTAAAGGTTTGGCAGAATTCACCAGTGAAGTGTTCTCGTCCTGGGCTTTTCTTTGTTGAGAGGTTTTTGATTACTGATTCAATATTCTTAACGGTTATAGGTATGTTCAGATTTTCTATTTGCTCATGACCCAGTGTTGATAGACTTGATAGATTGTGTGTCTGTAAGAATGTATCCATTTCGTCTAGGTTATCCCATTTGATGGCATACAATTGTTTATACTATTCTCTTATAATCTGTTTTATTTTTGTGAAATCAGTTTTACTGTCCCAGGTTTCAGTTCTGTTTTTATTTATTTGAGTCTTCTTTTTTCTTAGTCAATATAGCTAAAATTTTGTCACCTTTGTTGTTCTTTATGAAGAATCAACTTGTGGTTTTATTTATTTTCTCTAATGCTTTTTCATTCTACATTTTATTTATCTGTGTTCTCATATGATTTTGTTCCTCATGCTAGCTTTAGGTTTAGTGCATTCTTCTTTTCCTAAATCCTTAAGGAGTAAGTTAGTTTGTTTATTTGAGGTCTTTCTTCTTTTTAATGTAAGCATTTACAGCTATAAATTTCCCTCCTATCATTGCTTTTGCCTAATTCTGTAAGATTTAGTATGTTGTATTTTCATTTTTCTAAAGATATTTGCTAATTTCACTTGTGATTTCTTCTTTGACCCATTGGTTGTTTGAGTGTCTTGTTTAACTTCAACATATTTGTTGATTTTTCTGTTTTTCTTCTGCTATTGACTTCTAGTTTCATTCTGTTACGATTTGAAGAGATGCTTTGTGAGATTTTAATCTTTTTAATTTTGTTAAGACTATTTTGTGATCTAACATTTGGTCTGTCCTAGAAAATGTTCCACGTGCACTTGAGAAGAAAGAGTATTCTGCCTGTGTTGGGTGAATGTTCTGTGTATGTCTATTAGGTCCATTTGGTCTATAATGTTGTTCAAGTCCTCTATTTCCTTACTGATCTTCTGCCTAGTTGTTCTATCTGTTATTAAAAGTGGAGTATTGAAGTCTCCTACTATCGTTGCAGACCTTTCTATTTCTTCTGTCAATTCTGTCAAAGTTTGCTTCATATATCCTTTTTATTTCTGTGTTTGGTGCATATACATCTACAATTGTTAAAGCTTCTTGTTTAATTGACCCTTTTATCATTATATGTTGTCCTCCTTTGCCTGTTGTAACAGTTTTTGACTTAAAGTCCACTTTGTCTGATATTGGTATACCCACCTCCACTTTCTTTTGGTTACTATTTGCATATAATTTTTTCCCATCTTTTCACCTTTAACCTATGCATGTTTTTAGTTCTAAAATATGAACACAGCATATAGTTGCATCTTGTTTTTTTTTATGTTTTCTGCCAAACTCTGTCTTTTAATGGAGAGTTTGATCCATTTACATTTAAAGTAACTACTGATAGGAAGGACTTGCTATTTGTTTGTTTTCTGGTCTTATATATTTGTTTTCCCTCATTTCCTTTCTTATTGGCTTCATTTGTTTATTGTTGATTTTTTGCAGTGACATATTTTAATTCCTTTCTAATTTTCTGTTATGTATATTCTACAGACATTTTGAGAGGGATTATCATAGGGTTTATATATAACTTCCTAAAGTTATGTCTGTTTTAAACTATACAAACTTAACTTCAGGCACATGTGAAAACTCTACTCCTTTAGAGTTATGCCCCCTTTATGTTATTGATGTCACAAATTACATCTTTATATATTGTGTAAGCATTAACATATATTTAAAATTATTTTATGTGATTTTGTCTTTTAAATCCTAGAGAATAATTAAAAGTAGAGTTACAAAGTAAAATTGCAACAATATAGGTTCTAATATTTGTTGATATCTGATGGTTAACTTGATGTGTCCACTTGGCTGGGTCACTGTTACCAAATATGTGATCAAATATTATTTTGGATGTTTCTATGAGGTTGATTTGAATGAGATTAATGTTTAAATCAGCGGATGTCGAGTAAAGCCAATTGCCATCCATAATGTAGGTGGGCGTCATCCTGTCAGTTAAATACTTGAAGAAAACAAAAGTCTGTCCTCCTTTGAGGAAGAGGGAATTCTTCCAGCAGACAGTCTTCAGACTTGAACTACAACATCAGCTCTTCCTTTTTCTGCAGGCTGCCAGCCCGCTTACAAATTTTGGACTTGGCAGCCTCCATAATCATGTGAGCCAATTCCTTAAAATAAATTTCTACATAAAATAAATAAATAAATATATACACATTCTATTGGTTCTGTTTCTCTGGAGAACCCTGGCTAATACACCATGTCTTTACTTTTATAAGAGAATTTTATATTTTTATGAGTTTGAGTTACTGTTTAACATTCTTTTATTTCAATTTGAAGGACTCCCATTAGCATTGGTTGTAAGGCAGTTATAATGCTAATGAACTTCCTCAGCTTTTATTTTTCTGGGAATGTCTTGATTTCTCCCTCATTTTTGAAGGACAGTTTTCCCAAATAAAGAATACTCAGATGACAGTTTTTTTTCTTTCATTGTTTTAAATATATCACCCCACAGTCTTCTGGCCTGCAAGGTTTCTACTGAGAAATCTGCTAATAATCTTACTGTGGCTGTTTTGGATGTGATAAGTAGTTTTTCTGTTACTGCTTTCAAGATTCTTTCTTTCTTTTTGACTTTTAACAGTTTGATGATAATATGTATTGATGTGTGTCTCTTTATTCTACTTGGAGTTCATTGAGCTTTCGGTATTTGTGTATCCATTTCTTTCCTCACATTTTGGTAGTTTTCAGCCATTATTTCTTAAAATAAACTCTTTGCCCCTTTTTCTATTTTCTTTACTTCTGGGATTCCCATAATGTGTATATTGGTTTGGTTATTAGTATCCCGTAATTTTCTTAGGTTTTGTTCACTTTTCTTCATTTATTTTTCTTTTTGATCCTCACCCTATAATGTCAAATGGTCTGTCTTCAACTTTGATGACTTTTTTCTTCTGCCTCTTTGAATCTACAGTCGAACCCCTCTAGGGAATTTTACAATCCACTAGTTGTATTTTTCAGACCCAGAATTTCTTTTTGCTTCTTTTTAACTATGTCTCTCTTTGTTGATATTTTCCTTTTGTTCATATGTTGATCTCCTGATTTCCTTTAGACATCTCTGTGTGTTCTCCTTCAGTTCTTTGAGCATATTTAAAACAGTTGTTTTAAAGTGTCTGTCAAGTAATTCCAAGGCCTGTGTTTCTGTAGGGTTGGTTTCGAGAGGTTTATGTCTTTCCTTTGAATGGACCATGTTCGTTTCTTTGTGTGCCTTGTGTTATTTTGTTGAAAATTGGGAATTTTAAAAAAATAGACACCTCTCCCTGTCTTTGCAGACTGGCTCCATGCAGATGGAGATCTTCACTACTCATCCCAGCAAGAAAGCTTAAGATCTTCACAGAACTTTTCTGAGGATGTGTCTCCCCTGGGCTTGTGCATAAGGTTTCTTTTCCCAATTGCCTTATATAAATGGCTTCTTTTAAATGTCTTATTTTCCCTGAGTCTCACCCATGCTTCTTCTTAGAGATTTACATGTTCAGTTGTATACCTGGTCTGTAATTTCTTTCCCCCAGGTTCACATAGGTCTGTAGACCCCAGCAGTCTCACATCTTGCTGTACCCACTTCCTTCAGCAGCCTCCAACCTAATATGCAAATAATACCATTATTGCTGCCTGAGCTCCAAGTCAGGCAAGAGAGGACTCAGTCCCTCAGGCAGCCCCAAGATGAGCCAACAATCTCAGAAAAGTTTCACTTTTTACCTTCAATCACAAGGGAGGAACTTGGAATGGGGTGGATTCCCTACTGCCTGCACCACACTGCACAAGGGAGGGAGTGGTGCAAGGGTGATAAAAATGCTGCAAAAATTCCTTCCATTTTGAGTGTGGCATTTTCTTGATTGAGCGTTCACTTGGTTGCTACACATTCTTTCTTAGTTTCTAGAACTCCCACAAAGCTATTTTGGTGATTCTGTTGCTTACTTAGTGTTTCTGTGGGAAAACAAGGTCTTGAGATTTTTAGTCCACCATTTTGCTAACATTAGTCTGTCAAGTACACTTTTGATACAATTATTTGAAAAATTCTCTAAAAATTAAAAAAAATAACAAAATTAAGAATGTAAAAATGGGGACCAGCCTAGTGGCACAGCGGTTATGCTCAGCATGCTCTTCTTCAGCTGCCTGGGGTTCATAGATTCAGATCCCCAGTGTGGACCTAAACCACTCATCAAGACATGCTGTGGCAGCACCCCGCATACAAAATGGAAGAAGATTGGCACAGATGTTAGCTCAGGGCCATTCTTCCTCAAGCAAAAAGAGGAAGATTGGCAACGGGTGTTTGCTCAGGGTCAATCTTCCTCACCAAAAAAAAAAAAGTAAAAATGAGAAGGACCAAGTATGAAATTTCCACGAGTAAACCATAAAATTACTTCAACAAAAAATGTGTAATGTGTACAATAAATGCCTGCTATTTCCCACTTACACCATTCAGAAACATGGAAGTGTTTAAAAGTTTGTTGTCATTTCTCACTTTTTATATATTTTATTATGAACACTGATGATTTTAAAATATAGCTTTAGCTATGTCTTTAACATTACTTTCATAATCAGAAGAGGAAATCAATGGTATTCTATAGAGTACTGACTATTGACTAAGATTTTATGGAAAGAATGCTGGAACCAAATGCAAGATATTAAATTTTTGCTGTAGCTTTGTCACTTATGCTGATTTTAATATATGATTCTAATCTAGACAAATCATCTGTTTCCTCTTATGAATAACAACATGTGAATAGTGAAGATTAAATGAAACAGTTTATGTTAGAAAATTTTTTTCAACAATAAGGCACTCAAAATCAAAAACTAGCTGGGGTTCTCGTTGTGGCTGCTTATCCTCTTCCTGAAGATCCCCAAGAATGGAGACAACACCTCTACCCTCTAATTGTACTTCCTTATTATGGCTCAGTTGTATCTTTCAAAATTCATACTGAAATCCTAACCTTTAGTACCTCAGAATTAACCGTCTTTGCAGATAAGTACTTGAAATAGATAATTAATTTAAAATGAGTTCATTAGAGTAGGCCTTAATCAGATATGACTAGTGTCCCTAAGCAAAGGAAATTTGGAAGCAGACATGTGCATACACAGAGAGAAGACCTTGTGAAAGCATCAGAAGAAGAGAGCCATCTACAAGCCAAAAAGAGAGGCCTTAGAAGAAACCAACCTTGCTGACACCTCTATTTTGGACTTATAACCTACAAAGCTGCAAGAAAATAAATTTCTGTTGGTTAAGTCATCTAGTCTGTACTATTATGTTTTGTAGCCCTTGAAAACCAGTACACTTCTGAAATGTCTGTTTCTTCATAATATATGTGTCTCTTGATTATGTCCATGTCCCAAGATTTCAGGCACATGTGTCATTAAAACTTCACTTATATTATATTAAAATTTTTTCTTAAGATCTATCTTGAACCTTCCTTTATTCTTAAGTACACTTTTTTCCAGAGTCTCAAGAGAATAGAGGATGCATTATGTTAATAAAGACTGAATTATTGCCCATGAATCTTGCAGCTTTACACAAATTTTGACCCTCAGCTAACCACAGTCTATTCTTGTTTCCTCTTAATTCACAGGTAGATGCTGAGAAGAAGACATCACATTATATGGATACCACTCTGAATATAACCAATAACACAAGGTTTCAAGTGTCTGAGTTCAACCTGATGGGTTTCCCAGGCATTCATGTGTGGCAGCATTGGCTCTCCCTGACCCTGGCTCTGCTCTACCTCTTAACTCTTGGTGCCAATCTCCTCATCTTGATCACCATCCAACATCCAAACCTGCACCAGCCCATGTATCATTTCCTTGGTATCTTGGCTATAGCAGACATTGGCCTGGCTACTACCATCGTGACCAAGATCCTGGATATCCTCTGGTTTAAAGCCAAGGCTATCAGCCTCCCTGAGTGTTTTGCTCAGATCTATGCAATCAGCTCTTTTATGGCTATGGAGTCAGGCATTTTCCTCTACATGGCTGTGGATAGATATGCAGCCATTTGCTATCCCCTTCAGTACCCCTCCATAGTCAATGAGGATTTTGTGGTCAAAGTCACAATGTGTGTCATACTCAGGAATGGCCTTTTGAGTATTTCAATTCCTATACTGGCTGGCCAGAGGCATTACTGCCCCAGGAACAAGACTAACCACTGCCTATGCTCCAGCTTTAGGGTTACTAGTCTGGCCTGCGATAAAATCATCATTAACAGATTTTACCAGTTGCCCGTGGCTTGAGTTACACTTGAGAGTGACATGGGTCTGGTCTTTGCTTCCTATGCTTTGATCATTCACTCAGTGATGAAGCTGAACTCTGCTGAAGCAACATGTAAAGCCCTGAATACCTGCAGCTCCCATGTCATTCTCATTCTCTTTTACTACACAGCCATTATAGTAGTATCTGTCACCCATCTGGCAGAAATGGTTCTGGTTCTGGTTCCATCTGGTTCTCTTCATCACTGTTCTCCTCAATGTGCTGCATAGCGTCATCCTCTCAGCCCTTAACCCCATAGTGTATGCCCTTAGTACCCAGGAGCTGAGAGTGGGCTTCGGGAGGGTGCTTGGTTTGGGTGAGAAAGTGGCCAGGAAGTGAGCCAACTTTAAATGACAGATTATATAAGTGATATTGTAGAAAGAGAACAAGCTTTGGGTCCCAACAGTCCAGGGTTGAAATTCCACATATCCCAATTGCTAAAAACATCGATTCAAATTAATTAGCCAGTTTTATATATAATACTATGTGAAAGGCATTGTTCTAAACATTTTACAAATATTATCTCATTTAATTACCGTAACAACCCTATGAAGCAAGTACAATTATTATTTACACACTTTACAGATGAGACAAGAAAGTTGAAAAAGCTGCCCAAGGTCAAAATGAAAGGGAGTTGCAGAGCAAAATTAGAAACTAAGCAGCCAGGCTCCTGAGTCCCTGCTCTTAACCCTTTCTCTCTATTCAACCTTGCTACTAATTTTTAAAAGTGTAAATTAGATGACTAGAAAAAGGAATATGTAACTAAGTGAAATTGTAAATAACTTGTCTTTTAATTTAAAGAAAAGTCCATTTAAAAGTTAGCAGCAATTTTCCTGTCCAATGGTAAATACAGCAGATTTTAAATCCTCTACAGTCACTCTGGAAGACCCTCTTACATATAAAAATGTAAATCAAAAATTTGACATTGGGGCCAGCCCTGTGGCTTAGAGGTTAAGTGGGCACGCTCCACTACTGGCGGCCTGGGTTCAGATCCTGGGCGCACAGTGTCGCACAGCTTGTCCAGCCGTGCCGAGGCTGTGTCCCACACACAGCAACTAGAAAGATGTGCAACTATGACATACAACTATGTACTGGGGCTTTGGGGAGAAAAAGGGAAAAAAAAAGGAGGAGGATTGGCAGTAGATGTTAGCTCAGGGCCAGTTTTCCTCAGCAAAAAAGACGGGGATTGGCATGGATGTTAGCTCAGGGCTGATCTTCCTAACACACACACATAAAAATTTGACAGGAATTATTTTATTACTTTATAAACTCTTTACCACTTCTTGAGTTCATTTGCATTAGACCCCAAAAAGGAATTTCCCCACCACTTTTTTTTACGTTCAAAATTATTTGAACTTCTCTAATGAATTAAGAAAATCCCAGTGAGATCCAACGGTTCATTGAAACTATAAAAGAGCAAAGGTATCTGAAATGGAAGTTTGCTGATAAGAGAAACGATATATGTTTGGGGACAAGGAGAAGGAAAAGCTGAGTAAAGTGTTATTTCAATGCCAGTGTACAGATCAGCAAGTGTGAAATGTTAGCCCCAGAATGACATGTGAATATGGTTGGAAGACTTTCACTTGCATTATGGCTGACTTTGGGAAGAAAAGACTAACTTGTGCCAGTAAACTTGGGAGCCAAAGTGTGAGAACCGTAGGCCATTAAAGCTCAAGGACTTGAATCATTATTTCTTTGACAGAGTGAGTTAGACAGCAAGGGCTTTATTACATCCATTGACCAGGCAAAATTAGACCATGCACATTCACCTGTTTTAAACAGTGATCCTACATACCAGGAACAGAAGTATCAATAGCTGACAAACAGATGAGTCAAATTGCCTGTTTATCTTTCCACACGGTGTTCGGACTAAGTCCCTGAGATCCTTTGATGTTTCAGGGAGAAAAAATAATTCTCAAAAGAGAGATACTGAAATTTCTTATAATCTGACCACCCACGAAATTGGATTCCCATCTTTACTAATTGCTGATAGGATAATTCAGACAAAGCCTCCCAGTGAGAATAAGTAGAAATGATGGACAAAACATCTTTAAATGGGTATAGAGAGATTGGAAAAGTAACAAAATAGTAAAAAATATGTGGCTAAGACCTGAGTGTCAAAGAAAACTCAGAGACTTCCTTTCAGCTCCAACATGTAAAGAGAGCTTAGAAGTTGTCACTCCCATCCTTATATCAAGAAAAACTTGGACAAACTGCAAACCAACCACTTTTCTCGGACCCGTCAGAGAACTGAGGTCACAGGGCCAACTGACATCCTGGAGTCAGAGAAATAATCTTCCTTTAGGTGGGAGATGGCTCTAATAATGTCTTTTCTTCCTGGAGAGGGGACCTCTGTTATGGAGAATGCTCTGAGCTTATTTCATAATTTCAACTTTTCCCCTTCGCCTTCCAGAACCATCAGATCGTTCTTGGATCTTTACCATGAGAATCTGCTGGGGTTCCTGGGTATAAACTGTGGGGCCTCCCTAAGACTGCAGCCACCAAGTAGTTCTCATTCTCAATCTAGACCACACTAATCCTCCAGCAATTTGTCCAAATTACCTTTGATGTCTTCCTACAAGTTTGTGGCTCCAGTAGCTTCTACTCCAATTAGCCAGATTGTCTGTATTCACCTGCCTCTCCGAATTTTGCAGTATCAATTGCCCTGCAATGTCAATTCTCTGATGGGTCCAAGAAAAGTCATTGAATTTTACTTTTTTTCAGTTTTTTTTGTTGTAAGGATAGAGGTGACATTTCAAAGTTCTTTATATTTCAGAAGTTCTAGTATTGGATTATAACTAATGTACAAAATAAATATCCATGTGTCCGTACAGATATACATAAGTGATGTAAAAAATAAACATATAGGAAAAATAGACAAACATCCCATGCAGAAAAATTCCGAACAATTTTTATAGATTTACCCATTCCAAGTAGGTAAGGCATAATTCCTAACTTAAGTGCATAGTGACTTCTTTCCAAATGCCTTCCTTGGCTGCAAGTAGGAAAGATAAAATATATATATATATTTATATACATGTATTTCGAATACCCAAATTATAGATTTTTATATCCTCTTCCTATATATGCTCTGTCAATTAACCAATTGTTAACAATTTCTTGAATCAAAATGGCTCTCCAAAACTGCAGATTTCCCTGCAGACGTAGGACCTTTACAACTGGAGTTACCACATGGCTGAGAGCCATAGAGACACATGCTCCAGAGACCACAAGAGAGAAAGGGACTGAGCTCTACTAGACCATTTTTTCCACATTAACCATGCAGATTAAGACACTCTTCCTACTCTGGAGAGTGAGTGAAGAGTGAACAGAAGCCAGGAGTGTTATGACAATGGACTAGCCAGCACACGGCACAAAACATCAAGAAGGGGAAAAGTGCGCCTCCTTAACATTAGCAAACAAACTATTAATTAGGATTGTGTTTGGCTGTGTATAAGAGACCTTAGATTATAGTAGTTAACCAAATCAGAGTTTACTTTTCTCATGCCGTGCGCACACACACACACACACACACACAGAAAATCAGGCAGTTCAACTGTTAAGGTAGTTCTATTGTGCCATCAAGGCTCCAGGCTCTTTTTGTTCAGTACTCTGTCATTCTAAACTATGGCTACCATATTCCACATTCAACTCCATATTCCGGATAAGGAGAAGGAAGAACTTTAAAAGGGAGTCTCAACAGACTTTTGCTCTCGTATCTTATTGATCAGAAATGAGTCTGAGGTTCATCTCTAGTTGCAAGAAGATTCGTGTTGACTTTTTGCTTCCCAGTCTCTATGATGGTGGAAAGTTATGGAAAGGTGGGTTTGAATGGGTGCTGAATGAACTAACTCCCAGTAAAAACAGAAAATATACGTCATCTTCTTCTCGTGCATTCTTTTCAGAAATTGATAAACTATTGGGCCATGAAAAAAGTGTCAAAAATTCCAAAGAGTAAATAAGTTCCAAAGACCTCTGAGTCAACATAACAAACTCAGCCCTCATTGCAACTTTCTCCTCCCATTCCAAAACCTAGCAATACAGACAAGAAATTCAATAATAAATCAATCTATAACATGATACTAAAACAGATTTTGAGCCATTGATGAAACAGAAAAAAATGAGGAAACTCCAAAGATGAAAGGCAACTGTGATGGAATTATGGAAGAATAGAAGCCCAAAGGTGCACAGGAAAAGATTGCCACAAAAATAATGTAGTTCCAGGGGCCGGTCCAGTTTCGTAGAGGTTAAGTGCCTGCAGTCCACTTGGGTGGCCCCAGGTTCACAGGTTTGGATCCCGGGGGCCCACTGATGCACCGCTTGTCAAGCTATGCTGTGGCAGTGTCCCATATGAAGTAGAGGAGGATGGGAATGGATGTTAGCCCAGGGTCAATCTTCCTCAGCAAAAAGAGGAGGATTGGCTTCTGATGTTAGCTCAGGGCTAATCTTCCTTACACACACAAAAAAAACTATATAGATCCAGACTCAGAAAAGTCTGATACTAACAGAAACAGAGAGCCATGAGAACACCAACCGTGTGACTAATGGGTAGTGCAGTAGGAGGAGCCAGGCAGGTCTATCTTTCTGCACATACACTCTTGGACCAAGAAGTGGACTAAAAGTTAAGCAACAGCAGTGAGTGTTCCAGAGTATCGGAGATTGGGTCAGAAAACAAGATAGTGACTCGCATGACTATAAACAGCCATGCCTCATGAGGCATGGGGAACAAGTTCAATCATAAGTCAATCTATTAGCACACCCCACATCTTCCCTACAACAGGTGTGCGTCAAACAATACAGCAATTTTACAGCAGCATTCCAAGCTTGCCCATTAGAAAGAAAAACAACTCACCAGAGACCAAGAAGGCTTGGTCCAAACTTTGGACAGGTTTCTTCCTCACTCTAAGCCTCTGAACTCCCTTTTCTTGGGGTATTTGCTTGAGAAAACTTGTAATTGTAACTTTTTCTCTGCCCTTTTGCAATATATATAAACCTTCTCCTAACCTCTTGCTAGTTTTACAAACCTAGGAAATGTCTTTCTCAAGGACCTGGGAACCATCTCTTGAAATGTAAATATTGAAGGAGATAGCACTCCATTTCCCAGTCTCTGTGATGAGTAGAAGCCTAACTTCTAGGAGGGCCAATTAGCAAACATATGTGTCCTAATAACAGACAAAAACTTTTGCAATCTCAGGAATAATTCAATGTGCTTGACACATCCTATTGATCAACCTCCTACTAAATCCTCCAATAGTTTTCCACTAGCTCACTCCAGGGCTTAAACCCATTCCACCTAACAATTTACCCCAGCCCAAACCTGACTTTTGTTTTAGCAGAACTGGGTATCTAGACTTGGTCTGTTCTCTCTTCCCCATTGCTGGCAATGGGATCAGAATAAAATCAACTTGCAGTTGCTCATCATGTGAGGTTTTTCTTTATCACCAGTTACAACCATCTTTCTGAGAAAAGTCAACATGAAAGAGTGTAACTAAAGTTAATAAGCACTACTCGCCTCTGAAGAGATAGAATAAATTCAAAATCAACCAAAAAGGCTCCTCACAAGGTAAGCTTCTCTATGCCAACTCTCTACTTCAGGATGCTGGTCCCTCATCCTTTTAGGTCTAGAGGTGGTGACAAGTGCTGTTACTAGCCCTACGTAACTGCACTATCATTTAGAATCTCTTACTGATGACACCCTTATCAATAGTCTCTTTGTAAGTAATCTCTTCTCAAATTAGAATAATTTGAGAAATAACTAGTGTTGGCAAGGATGTGGAAAAAAGGAAACTCTTGTGCACTGTTAATGGGATTGTAAATTGGTGCAGTAGGGAGTAAAATGGAAACAGTATGGAGGTTCCTCAAAAAATTAAAAATAGAATTACTGTATGATCCAGCAATTTCTCTTTGGAGTATTTATCTGAAGAAAACAATAACACTAATTCGAAAAGACATATGCACCCCTGTGTTCATTGCAGCATTATTTACAATAGCCAAATATGGAAGCAACCTAAACGTTTAATCAATGGATAAATGGTAAAGAAGATGTGGTATATACAATGGAATTCTATTCAGTCATAAAAAAGAATGAAATTTTGTCATTTGCAACAACATGGATGGACTTCAGGGTATTATGCTAACTGAAATAAGTCAGACAGAAGATAAATATTGTATGATCTCACTTATATGTAGAATACAAAAAAAATAAAACAAGCTCAAGATACAGAGAACAGATTGGTGGTTGTCAGAGTTGGGGGAGTTGTGAAATGTGTGAAGGGGGTCAAATGGTACAAACTTCCTCTTACAAAATAAATTATTCACAGGGATATAGTATACAGCGTGATGATTATAGTTAATAATATTCTATTCCATATTTGAAAGTTGCTAAGAGAGAGTAACTCTTAAAAGTCCACATCACAAGAAAAAAATAATTTGTAATTATGTATGGTGACGGATGTTAACTAGACTCATTGTGCTGACCATTTCACAATATATACAAATGTCGAATCATTATGTTGTACACCTGAAACTAATATAATGGTATATGTCAATTACACCTCAATAAAAAACTTTTTTAAAATTATTCTAATTTGAGTGGGCCATCTGTTCCCTACTGGGATTCCATCTACTACAATGCTCATTCAGTTAGGCAGTATGGAAGTCACTTCCAAGAGCGGTTCAGGGTGATGATAGGACAGATTTTAGATGGCCATAGATTAAAAAGGTGAGGAGTTGAAGGCAATATACAAAGATGGCTCTCACGAGAGGATGGATTAGTGAAAGGCAGACCCTGAGGGTACAGGAGTGATATGGGAAGTGCCATGGAAAGATCTAGGTAGACGTATGAGGAATACAGATTTTTTGAAGTTGGCAGTCCTTGGAATCTTAGCATATTGAAGTGTATGGTACGGAAGAGAGGAAGACTAGTGAGAAAGAAAAAAGGAAATACAGTCAGTTCTGCTATGTCACTTGGTCTGAACATACAAACACGTTCCAGCACCAATGATATGTTACAAAACAATTTGGGCATAACTCAATTTCACATTTGCCTTTGTGCAATTTTGTCCCTAAAAACACTGGTTCAATGCAAAAAAACTGCATCAAGATGAACACAAACTGCATGGCGATACACAACACCCCCTCCCCCCAAACATTTGGTAGCTGTCTTCGTTCACTTCATGACCTTCCATCTGATTTCAGGTAAAGCCCCTTCTACCACTTCAAAGCAACTCACAAGCTGCGACTCTTCTGCCCACTTCCACAAGCAAATTTCACGTCTTTTTAAAAAAGTCTTACATTTATTGTAGGATTTATATTTTTCTTAACCATTTAACATGTGTAAGACTCTGTGACTGTATTAGTTTTCTTTTTTGTGTCACTGCTGAAGTTTTTGAGTGCCGTGCTCCTAATTCCATTTTTCCATAAATCTTGTGGTTTTTCTTGTGGGATTTTGCATAGCACAGTGATTTTTAAGAACTGACTATACCTGCTAGAGTGAGTGAGGAGGAAACCATGCCTAGACAGAAAGAAGATCGCACCTCTTCCAACAATTCAAGCTGGCAGAGCCATCCATCTGGTGGGCCTTCCCCCCTGGGACTAGGTTTGAGTAGGACTCTTCCCTGAAGTGACAAAGACAAGCCTCCAAAGTCACTGGGGACCCTTCCTGCTGGAGTGAGACAACAACCTGCCCCGGGGGTAGTTGGATGAGACTGAAGAGTGCTATGGAATGAGCCCAGGGAGAGTAAGACCAAGACCAGGTCATTTCACAGCTGTGATTTAGGACCAAAATCCCAGGAGTGATGGGGAGAGGAATAGATCTGCTCTGAGCAACAAAAGGCCAAGCACAGGCAGCAACAGCCTGAAGGGAAGCAGCCCAGAAGGAGGCAGCAGCCTGGAGACATTTTCATGGTCCCTCTCTCAGTAGTAAGTAAACCAGCCAAAGTCATGGGCTCTGGGAGGAGAGTCAATGGAGGCGGACCACTTACCTCCCTAGGATTCTGTCCTGGTCTACGATTCTGGCTCACTATCCTTGGATTTCTCAATTTGCCTTTCTTTACTTTCCATCAGGCTCGTCACCTGTGCAGGGGTTAGGAGCCACATCTGGGAAAGGGGCCAAAGGCATGAGGCTGAGCTCTGATATGGCCATGTTGGAGGTGATGGTGCTCTCCAGCCAGAGGAATATGCAAAGAAAACCTCTTGAACCTCACAGTGTCAGGCACACAGAAGGCTCTCAGTAACAATTGGTGACAACCAAAGTAAGTGATTCTTGAATGATAAATTATAAAAAATTATAAAGCAAAGACTCCCCAAATAGGATTTTATGAATCATGAGACTCAATTCTTTCATGATTTGGAAATTTTACAGTATATAAAATACATCATTAATTTTTTCATTTGTAAAACACAAAAGCCAACACCATTCTCAATGAAAAATTTAATAGACTTTTATCAAATCAATCAACGGGGGAAAATAAGATGTACTGCTATCACTATTGTTTCACATTGTTCTGATTAAAATAAAACAGGAAACGGTAAATAAGAGGTATAGTATTTGGAAAAGAGAGCTCCAAATTGTCATTTTTATAACATTTATGAGGTTTTACTAGTGAGAAAAAATTTTTCAACTAATAATAAAATAGTCAAGTGAATCCAGGCAAAATAACAGAAATCATCAGGTTTCCCATGTACTAGAAACAATTAATCAGAAAATATTCTCTAGAAAAAATTCCACTCAAAAAACTTCAAATATAGTAAAAAAAAAAAATAGCGTGAAATGTCAAGACATATGAATAATGCCCTTTAGTGACAGATCTAAAAGAAAATTTAAGTAAAGGAAGAGATGCATCAAATTGCTGACTAAGAAGAAACAATATTTTTAAGATGTTAATTTTTACAAATTAAGTTTCATATTTCATAGGATCCCAATTAATTTAAATATTTTGGAAATCAACTAAAGAATTTAAAATATTCCTTACAGTCTAGACATTAAAAAGAGCTTCAAAATTTAAAATGTAAAATATTAAGTGGAAAAAAGATCTATTGTTACACTTGAAACTGATATAATATTGTATGTCCACTATACCTTACTTAAAAAAAAATCTATTTTGTGTTAAATATCTTCTAAATCTAGAAATGTATTACTCACTATAGCACTCTCATCACAATGCACAGATAGAAAAATGGAGCAGAATAAATTAGACCCAGTGCATATAGGATCTTACTGTATACAAAATGAGGCATCAATAGTCAATGGGCAAAGAAACTAAGACTATTGTTTTACGTTGAGGTAAAACAAAACAATAGAAATATATTATTTCCACTGTAGACCAAAATCTACACATTTTTTGTAATGAACCACTAAAAACAGAAAAAAAATAATGAGAAATGAATAGTAATCAAAATTCTAAGTTGAAGATGATTTTCTAATCCATTCAAGGTCTATTGCCCATTTTCCCTTTCTGATAAAATCACTTTAAAATGTTCTACAGCCATGTAAGATTTGAATCAAGATAAAGATCTCACAAATGGGGAGGTACTGTTATGAAAAGATATATAGTGAACATTGATTTCATTTAGGTATAAATATGTAAATATTTAAATATAAAAATATCTATGGTAATTATGGTAATTAAATTTAGCACATGTTAAAATTCCTTTAAGAAAAAAATGGTATTATATATTTTTAAAATAATGCCCTTGGGAAAATCCCACTCAAATTTAGAAGTGGTAGGAAAGTTATTACTAATTTAATCTTCTAACATATTTCAGTATTTTAAAAAATCAGTAAACTGAAAAACATGGGTTTTTATATGTTTTCAATTTAACTTTTTTGATCAGAAGGGGAGAAGAGGTTATACGTTAAAAGAACCATTTGTATCAAGCCGTCAGCAATAGTTTAATGGAAAGTGCGCAGCAACTAAAGACAGAATACCCAAGATTTTAGTCCCAGCTTATTCATCATTTAAAATTCTAAACAGATAAAACATTTAATTTCTATGAACCTCAATTTCCTCAAATTTGAAAACGGCCTGTCAAAGCTGTTTTTGTCAGGACATCTAAACCCTGTACAAAACAAAACTGTTATGATAATTCTTTTTTGATTTCTTGTTCTTTCCTAGAAAATGTCCAAGAGATATATCT
Organism: Diceros bicornis minor; assembly: GCF_020826845.1. Lineage (NCBI taxonomy): Eukaryota > Metazoa > Chordata > Mammalia > Perissodactyla > Rhinocerotidae > Diceros > Diceros bicornis. The sequence goes on along the minus strand of NC_080746.1, from coordinate 63,900,886 downwards.
TTTCTGTTCTTAGTGTTTGCCTCCTGAGAAATCATACTGTTCATGATGATTGTGTCTCCTGCTTTTTGTGCACGTCCTTGCTCTATGTAAAAAAAACACCATTGAGTGACATGGAGCCAGTAACTGATTCCCCTCTGACTCTCTTTGTTTCTGCTGTAATCTTCCTTTTAGGGCCTATTTTGGACATCTCAGTTGCTCTGTAAGAACATTTTCTGGAGACAAAAGAAATATGGGAGAATATCATGATCAAAGGGACTATGAGTGAATCATATCTTTAAATTAAATCTGAATCTCAGCTGAATACTTAACCAAGCTTCTTTCTTGTTTCCCTTTATCTACAGACAGACACTAAGGATTAAGATGTCTCAAGATATGGATATCTCCCAGACTATAACCAATAGCTCAAGACTTCAAGTGTCCGAGTTCATCCTGATGGGTTTCCCAGGCATTCATGAGTGGCAACACTGGCTCTCCTTGCCCCTGGCTCTGATCTACCTCTTAGCTCTTGGTGCCAATCTCCTCATCGTGATCACCATTCACCATGAGCTTAACCTGCACCAGCCAATATATCAGTTCCTTAGTATCCTGGCTGTAGTGGACATTGGCTTGGCTACTACCATCATGCCCAAGATCCTGGCTATTTCCTGGTTTGATGCCAAAGCCATCAGCCTCCCTGAGTGTTTTGCTCAGATCTATGCCATCAACTCTTTTATGGCCATGGAGTCAGGCATTTTCCTCTGCATGGCTGTGGATAGATACATAGCCATTTGCTATCCCCTTCAGTACTCCTCCACAGTCAATGAAGCTTTTGTGATCAAAGTCACACTGTCCATGGTACTCAGGAATTGCCTGTTGACCATGCCATTGCCTGTACTGGCTGCCCAGCGACATTACTGCTCCAAGAATGAGATTGACCACTGCCTGTGCTCTAACTTGGGGGTCACTAGTCTGGCTTGTGATGACATCTCTATTAATAGGTTTTACCACTTGTCCTTGGCCTGGGTTATGGTTGGGAGTGACATGGGTCTGGTCTTTGCTTCCTACGGTTTGATCATTCGCTCAGTGCTGAGGCTGAACTCTGCTGAAGCAACATCTAAGGCCCTGAATACCTGCAGCTCCCATCTCATTCTCATTCTCTTTTTCTACACAGCCATTATTGTAGTATCTGTCACCCATCTGGCAGGAAGAAAGGTTCCCTTCATCCCTGTTGTCCTCAATGTGCTGCACAGTGTCATTCCCCCAGCCCTTAACCCCATGGTGTATGCCCTTAGGACCCAGGAGCTGAGAGTGGGCTTCAGGAGGGTGCTTGGTTTGGGTGATAATGTGGTCAGGAAGTGAGCCAACTTTAAATGATAGAATTTTATAATTGGTATTAAAGAAAGAGCTCAGGCTTTGGAGTACAACAGTCTTGAGTTAAAATTCCACATATCGCCATTGCTAGGAACATCAATTCAAATTAATTCACCTGTTTATATATCACATACTATGTGCAAGGCACTGTTCTAAACATTTCACAAATATTAAGTCACTTAGTTGTTATAACAACCTTATGAAGCAAGTGCAATAGTTATTTATACATTTTGCAGATGAGGCAAGAAGTTGGGAAACTTGCCCAAGATCAAAAAGGAAGGAAGTTGCAGAGTGAAATTAGAACCCAAGCAGTCAGGCTCCCGAGTCCCAGCTCTTATCCCTTTCTCTCTATTCAACCTCAGTACTAATTTTTAAAAGTATAAATTAAGATGACATTAAAAAGAATGATATTAAATTAAGTGAAATTATATATCACTTCTCTATTAATAGAAGAAAATTCCATTCAAAAATTGGCAGCAATTTTTCTTTCTAATAGCAAATATAGCAGATTTTAAATCCTCTAGAAAGACTCACTGTGGAGACCTCTCTTATTGATATAAATCAAGAATTTGACAGGATATTTTGTCACGTTACAAACTCCTGGCCAATTTTTGAGTTAATCTGCATTAAACACTGAGAGGAATATTTCAATCACTTTTTGAAAAATTATCTTACTGAGGTCATAATGGTTTATAACATTGTGTAATTTCAGGTGCACATTGTTATTTATCAGTTTCTGTATAGATTGTATCATGTTCACCACAAATAGTCTAGTTTTTATTCGACACCATACATTATGTGCCCTTTTACCCAACTCCCCCACCTCCTTCCCATCTGGTAACCACTAATCTGTTCTCCTTATCCACATGTTTGTTTATCTTCCACATACGAGTGAAATCATATAGTGTTTGTCGTTTCCTGTCTGGCCTATTTCGCTTAGCATAATACCCTGAAGGTCCATCCATTTTGTTGCAAATGGCTCGATTTTGTCTTGCTGAGTAGTATTCCGTTGAATATATCTACCACATCTCCTTTATCCATTCATCCATAGAAGAGCACTTGAGTTGCTTCCACATCTTGGCTATAGTGAAAAATGCTGCCAGGAAAATAGCATAAACCTCTTTGAATTGTTGATTTCATGTTCTTTGAATAAATACCCAGCAGTGGAATTGCTGGATCATATGGTAGTCCTATTCTTAAGTTTTTGAGAAATCCCCATACTGTTTCCCATAGTGGCTACACCAGTTTGCATTCTCACCAGCAGTGTATGAGGGTTCCCTTTTGTCCACATCCTCTCCAACACTTGTTATTTCTTGTCTGGTTAATTATAGCCATTCTTATGGGCATGAGGTGACATCTCACTGTAGTTTTGATGTGCATTTCCCTGTAATTAGTGATGTTGAACATCTTTTCATGTGCCTATTGGATATCTGTACATCTTCTTTGGAAAAAATATCTGTTCATATCTGCCCACTTTTTGATTGAGTTGTAGTTTTTTGGTTGTTGAGCTGTATGAGTTCTTTATATATTATGGAAATTAACCCCTTGTCGGATATATGATTTGCAAATATTTTCTCCTAGTTTGTGGGTTGTCTTTTCTTTTTGCTCATGATTTCTTTTGCCTTGCAAAAGCGTTTCAGTCTGATGTAGTCCCATTTGTTTTTATTTTGTTTCCCTTGCCTGAGTAGACATGGTATTTGAAAATATACTACTAAGATCGATGTCAAAGAGTGTACTGCCTATATTTTCTTCTAGGAATTTTATGGTTTCAGATATTATATCCAAGTCTTTGATCCATTGTGAGTTAAATTTTTGTGTATGGTGTAAGATAACGTTCTACTTTAATTCTTTTGCACATAGATGTCCAGTTTTCCTAACACCATTTATTGAAGAGACTTTCCTTTCTCCACTGTATGTTCTTGGCTCCTTTGTCAAAGATTAGCTGTCCATAGATGTGTGGTCAGTCACTTTTTTATTTTTTTAACATTCAGTGTTACACTGAGCTTCTCTAATGAATTAAGGAAATCCCACTGAGGTCCTAGGATTCATTGGCAGTATAAAGGAAACCAAAGTTCTCTAAAGTGGAACTTCCCCTATAAGAGAAATGATGTAAGTTTGAGGACAGAGAGAAGAGAAAGTAGGTAAAACATTTTTTTAAAAATTCCTTTCAACACTAGAGTATAGATTAGGGTGAAATATTGGCTCCAGGATGACACATGAATATGGTTGGAAGACTCTCTTGAACCAATCCCATGGTTTCATGGCAGACTTTGGGAAGAAAAAACTAACTTGTGGCAGTAAACTTGGAAGCCAAAGTGTGAGAACTGTAGGCCACTAAAACTCAAGGAATTGAATCATCTTTCCTTTGAGAGAGTGAGTTAGATAGCAAGGACTTTATTATATCTATCAAAAAGACAGAATTGGACCATGCTACCTGTGCTTTCACCTGTTTTAAACAGTGATCCCACATACCAAGAACAGAAGCATTGACAGCCGACAAACAGTAGTACAGTAATGGATGGGTCAAATTGCCTGTTCTCTTTCCACATGGTGTTTGGACTAAGTCCCTGAGATCCTTTGACATTTCAGGGGGAAAAAATAAGTCTCAAAAGAAAGATACTGGAATTTCTTCTAATCTGACCATCCAAGAGATTGGATTTCCATTTCTACTAATGACTGATAGGATAGTTTAGACAAAGCTTCCCAGTGAGAACAAGTAGAAATGACGGACAAAACATCTTTAAATGGATATAGAGAAATTGGAAAAGTAACAAATTAGTAAAAATTATGTGGCTAAGCTCTGAGTGTAAAAGAACTCAGAGACTTCCTTTCAGCTCCAACAGGTAAAGAGAGCTTAGAAGTTGTCACTCCCATCCTTATATCAAGAAAAAGCTGGACAAAACAAAAATCAACCGAGTGTCTTGGACCCGTTAGTGAACTGAGGTCACATGACTGACATCCTGGAGTCAGAGAAATAACCTTCCTTTAGGTGGGATGTGGCTCTAATAATATCTTTTTTCCTGGAGAGGTGATCTCTATTATGGAGAATGCTCTGTGCTTATTTCATAATGTTAACTTTTCCCCTCCTCCTGCCAGAGCCATCGGATCATTCTTGGATCTTTCCTGTAAGAATCAGCTGCGGTTCCTGGATATAAACTGTGGGGCTTCCCTAAGACTGCAGCCCCCAAGTATTTCTCATTCTCAATATAGTCCACATTAATCCTCCAGCAATTTGTCCAAATTACCTTTGAAGTCTTCCTACCAGTTTGTGGCTCCAGTAGCTTCTACTCCAATTAGCCAGATTGTCTGTATTCACCTACCTCTCTGATTTTTGCAGTATCAATTGCCCTGCAATGTCAATTTTCTGATGGTTCCAAGAAAAGTCATTGAATTTTATTTTTTTTCCTGCTTTTTTTAGTTGTAAGGGTAGGATTGACATTTCAAAGTTCTTTACATGTCAGAAGTTCTAGTATTGGATTATAACTAAAGTACAAGATAAATATCCATGAGTCCATTCTGATATAAATAAGTGATGCAATAAATAAATACACAGAGGAGAATAGACAAATCTCCCATGCATAAAAATTCCGACTAATTATATAGACGACACCACCCTCAAGAAAGGTAGGCATAATTCTTAACTTAAGTGCCTTGTGGCTTCTTTCCAAATGACTTCCTTGGCTTCAGTAGGAAGGTAAAAAAAATACATATATATATGTATATATTTCAAATACCCAAATTATAGATTTTTATATCATCTTCCTCAATATGCTTTGTCAATTAACCAAATGTTGACAATTCTTGAATTAAACTGACTCTCCAAAACTGCAGATTTCCCTGCAGACATAGGACCTTTACAAGTGGAGTCACCACATGGCTGAGAGCCATAGAGACATGTGCTCCAGAGACTAGAAGAGAGAATGGGACTGAGCTTTACTAGACCGTTTTTCCACATTAACCATGCAGATTAAGACACTCCTCCTACTCTGGAGAGTGAGTGACGAGTGAACAGAAGCCAGGAGTATTATGACAATGGACTAGCCAGCACATGGCACAAAACATCAAGAAGGGGAAAACTATGCTTCCTTAACATTAGTAAAAAAAAACATTAACTAGGATTGTTTTTATCTGTGTATAAAAGACCTTAGATTATAGTAGTTAACCAAACTGGAGTTTATCTCATGCCACACACACACACACACACACACACACACACACACACACAATATCATGCAATTCAGTTGTTAAGGCAGCTCTATTGAGCCATCAAGGAACCAGGCTTTTTTAATTTACTACTCTGTCATTCTAAACTATGGCTACCATATTCCACATTCAATTCCACGTTCCAGACAAGAAGAAGGAAGAAATTTATACAGGGAGTCTCAACAGAGTTTTGCTCGTATCTAATTAGTCATAAATGAGTCTGAGGTTCATCTCTAGTTGCAAGGAAGATTCAAAAGTTAAGACTTTTGGCTTCCCAGTCTTTATGATGGTGGAAAGTTATGGGAAAGTGGTTTTGAATGGGTGCTGAGTGAACTAACTCTCAATAAAAACAAGTAGTACACATCATGTTCTTCTAATGCATTATTTTCAGAAATTGATAAAATATTGTGCCATGAAGAAAGTCTCAAAAATTCCAAAGAGTAAATAAGTTCCAAAGATCTCTGAATCAATGTAACAAACGCAGCACTCATTGCAGCTTTCTTCTCCTACTCTAAAACCTAGAAATATGGACAATATATTCAATAATAAATCAATCTATAACATGATACAAAACAAATGGAGAGCCATTGATGAAACAGAAAAAATGAGGAAACTCCAAAGATGAAAGGCAAATGTGATGGAATTAGGGAAGAATAGAAGCCCAAAAGATGCACAGGAAAGGATTACTACAAAATTAATGTAGATTCAGACTGAGAAATGTCTGATACTAACAGAAGCAGAGGGCCATGAGAAAACCAACCTGGTGACTAATGAGTAGTGCAGTAGGAGTAGACAGGCAGCTCTATCTTTCTGCACATACACTCTTGGACCAAGAAGTGAGCTGATAGTCAAAAAACACCAGTGGGTATCCCAGAATATTGGAGATTGGGTTAGAAAACAAGACAGTGACTCACATGACTATAAACAGCCATGCCCCATGAAGCATAGGGAACAAGCTCAACAATAAATCAATATATTTGCACACCCCACATCTCCACTACAACAGGTTGCATCAAACAAATACAGCAGCATTCGGAGATTGCCTACTAGAAAGAAAAACAACCAACCAGAGATCAAGATGGCTTGGTCCAAACTTTGTACAGGTCTCATCCTGACTTTAAGCCTCTGGCCTCCCTTTTTTCTTGGGGTATTTTCTTGAGAAAACTTGTAGTTGTAAATTTTTTCTCTGCCCCTTTGCAATATATATAAATATTCTCCTAACCTCTTGGCAGTTTTACACCTAGGAAATGTCTTTCTCAAGGACCTGGGAACTATCTCTTGAAATGTAAATATTGAAGGAGATAGCACTCCATCTCCCAGTCTCTGTGGTGAATAAGAGCTTATCTTCTAAGAGTGCCAATTAGCAAACACCGATGTCCTAATCACAGACAAAAATATTGCAATCTCAGGAATAATTCAATGTGCTTGACACATCCTATTGGTCAAGCTCCCACTAAAATCCTCCAGTACTTTTCCACTAGCTCACCCCAGGGCTTAAATTCATTCCACCTGACACATTATCCCAGCCCAAATCCACCATTTGTTTTAGCAGAACTGGGTATCCACACTTGGTCTGTTCTCTCTCCCCCATTGCTGGCAATGGGATCAGAATAAAATCAACTTTCATTTGCTCATCATGTCCAGTTTTTCTTTAACACCAAATCAACATGAAAGAGTGGCATTAAAGTTAATAAGCACTACTCACATCTGAAGAGATAGAATAAATTCAAAATCAATAACAAGGCTCCTCAAAAGGTAACCTTCTCTATGTCAACTCTCTACTTCGAGATGCCAGTCCCTCATCCCTTCAGGTCTAGTGGTAGTGACAAGTGCTGTTACTAGCCCTAGGTAACTGCGCTATCACTTAGGATCTCTTACTGATGACACCCTTATCAATAGTCCCTTCGTAAGTAATCTTTTCTCAAATTGTTCTAATTTGAGAAATAACAAGTGTTGGCAAGGAACGTGGAGAAAAGGGAACTCTCGTGCACTGTTAATGGGAATGTAAATTGGTGCAGACACTATGGAAACAGCATGGAGGTTCCTCAAAAAATTAAAAATAGAACTACCATGTGATTCAGTTATTTCACTTCTATTTATCTGAAGAAAACAAAACACTAATTGGAAAAGATATATACATTCCTGTGTTCATTGCAGCATTATTTACCATAGTCAAGATATGGAAACAACCTAAGTGTTTATCAATGGATGAATGGATAAAGAAGATGTGGTATATGTAATGGAATACTATTCAGCCATAAAAAATGAAATCTTGTCATTTACAACAACATGGGTGGGCTTGAGGGTATTATGCTAAGTGAAGTAATTCAGACAGAGAAGGACAAATACCATAAGATTTCGCTTATATGTGAAATTAAAAAAAAAAACAAGCTCATAGATAGAGGGAACAGATGGGCGGTTGTCAGAGGTGGGGGAGGGGGTGTGTGCAAGTAGGAAATGAGTGAAGGGGGTCAAGGGGTACAAACTTATACTTACAAAATAAGTAAGTCATGGGGATGTAATATACAGCATGGTGACTATAGCTAACAATACTCTATACCATATTTGAAAGTTGCTAAGAGAGAAACTCTTAAAAGTCCTCATCACAAGGAAAAAAATTTTTTGTAGTTACGTATGGTGACAGATGTTAACTAGATTCATTGTGCTCACCATTTTACAATATATACAAATGTCTAATCATTATGTTGTACACCTGAACTTAATATACTGTTATATGTTAATTATACGTCAATAAAAAGCATTTTTTAAATTATTCTAATTAGAGTGGGCCATCTGTTCTCTATTGGTATTCCATCTACTACAATGCTAATTCAATTAGGCAGTATAGATGTCATTACCAAAAGCAGTTTCAATGTCGTGATAGGACAGATTTTAGATGGCCATAGATTAAAAAGGTGAGGAGTTGAAGGTATACAAAGATGGCTATTACAAGAGGATGGATCAGTGAAAGGCAGACCCTGAAGACACAGGAGTGAGATGGAAAGTGCCATGGAAAGACCTAGGCAGATGTATGTGGAATAGAGATTTTTGAAGTTGGCAGTCCTTGGAATCTTCCTATATTGACGTGCATTATACAGGAAACAGGAAGACTGTTGACAAATGAAAAAGGAGACACAGTCAGTTCTGCTATGTCACTTGTCTGAACGTACAAACATGTTCCAGCACCAATGATATATTACAAAACAGTTGGGCGTAACTGAATTTGACATTTGCCTTTGTGCAATTTTGTCCCCTACGAACACTGGTTGAATGCAGAAAACTGCATCAAACTGAAGAAAAACTGCATGAGAATACACAAAACACACACACACATACCCCTAACACCTGACAGCTACCTTCATTCAATTTACAACTTTCCTTCTGATTGCAGATAAAGCTCCTTCTACCACTTCACGGTAACTCACGAGCTGCAACACTTTCACCCACTTGCACAAGCAATATCATGTCTTTTTCATAGAAAAGTGTTGCATTCATTGTAGGATTTGTATTTTTCCTAACCATTTAACATATGTAAGACTCTGTGACTGTATTAGTTTTCTTTTTTGTGTCACTGCTGAAGTTTTTGAGTGCTGTGCTCCTAACTCCCTTTTTCCATAAATCCTGTGGTTTTCTTGTGGGATTTTGCATAGCACAATGATTTTTAAGAACTGACTATACCTGCTAGAGTGAGTGAGGAGGAAACCAAGCCTAGACAGAAGGGATACCACACCTCTTCCAACAGTTCAAGCTGGCAGAGCCATCCATCTGCTGGGCCTGCTCCCTGGGACTAGGTTTAAGTAGGATTCTTCCCTGAAGAGATCAAGACAAGCCTCCAAAGTCACTGAGAACCCTTCCTGCTGGAGTGAGACAACAACCTGCCCCAGAGGTAGTTGGATGAGACTGAGGACTGCCATGGAATGAGCCCAGGGAGAGTAAGACCAAGACCAGATCATTTCACAGCTGTGATTTACAACCAAAATCCCAAGAGTGATGGGGAGAGGAATAGATCTGCTCTGAGCAACAAAAGGCCAAGCACAGGCAGCAACAACCTGGAGAAGGGAAGCAGCCCAGCAGGAGGCAGCAGCCTAAAGGCATCCTCATGGTCCCTCTCTCAGTAGTAAGTAAACCAGCTAATGTCATGGGCTCTGGGAGGAGAATCAATGGAGGCGGACCACTTACCTTCCTAGGATTCTGTCCTGGTCTATGTATCTGGCTCATTATCCTCGGATTTCTCAATTTGCCTTTCTTCACCCTCCATCAGGCTCTTCACCTGTGCAGTGGTTAGGAGCTGTATCTGGGAATGAGGCCAAAGAGATGAGGCTGCTCTGATATGGCCATGTTGGAGGAAATGGGGCTCTCCAGCCAGAGGAGTATGCAAAGCAAACCTCTTAACCCTCACAGTGTCAGGCACACAGAAGGCTCTCAGTAAAAAACTGGTGAGTAAACAACCAAACTAAGAGATTCTTGAATAATAAATTATAAGGCAAAGATTCCTAGAATAAGAAGATTTTGTGAATCATGAGGCTCAATTCTTTCATGATTTGGAACTTTTACAGTATATAAAATACATTGTTAATGTGTTTTACTTGTAAGACACAAAAGCCAACACCATTCTCAATGAAAAATTTAATAGACTTTTATTAAATCAGTCAAGGGGGAAAATGAGTTTTGCTGCTATCACTATTGTTTCACATTGTTCTGATTAAAGTATAACAGAAAAATGTAAATAAGAGGTATAATATTTGGAAAAGAGAGTTTCAAATTGTCATTTTTACAACATTTATGAGGTCTGACTAGAAAAATCAGAGAGAAAAAGGAACTGAAAAAATTTTTCAATTGATAATAAAATAGTAAAGTGAATCAAAGAAAGGTAACAGAAATCTGCACGTTTTCTATGTACTAGTAAAAATTAGTTAGAAAATATTCTCTAGAAAAAAATTCCACCCAAAAACTTCAAATATAGTGAAAAAAAATAGTGTGAAATATTGAGAATATAAATAATGCCCTTTAGTGACATATGTAAAAGAAAATTTAAGTAAAGGAAGAGATGTATCAGATTGCTGAGTAAGAGGAAAAATATTTTTAAAATGTTGGTTTTGCAAATTAATTCTCATATTTCACATGATCCTCATTAAATTTAAATATTTTGGGAATCAACCAAAGAAATTAAAATATTCCTGGCAGTCTAGACATTAAAAAGAGCTTTAAAATTTTAAATGTAAAATATTAAGTGGAAAAAAGATCTATTGTTACACTTGAGACTAATATAATATTATATGCCCACTATACCTTAGTTTAAAAAAAATCTATTGTGTGTTAAATCTCTTATAAATCTAGAAATGTTTTACTCACTATAGCACTCTCATCACAATATACAGATAGAAAAATGGAGCAGAATATATTAGACCCAATGCATATAAGAACTTACTGTTTACAAAAGGAGAAATCAACAGTGAATGGGAAAAGAAACTAAAACTTTTATATATTTGGAGAAAAATAAAACAATACAAATATATTTGCTCCACTGTAGACCAAAATCTATTCAAGATAAATGAGTTACATTTTTGTAATTAACCACTAGAAGCAGATAAAAAGTAATGAGAAATGAATAGTAATCAAAATTCTGAGTTGAAAATTATTCTCTAATCCATTCAAATTATATTGCCCATTTTCCCTTTCTGATAAAATAACTTGAAAATGTTCTACAGCCATGCAAGATTTGAATCAAAATATGACCTCACAAATGGGGAGGTACTGTTATGAAAAGATATATGAAGAACATTGATTTCATCTAAGTATAAATATGTAAATATTTAAATGTTAAAATATCTATGATAGTTAAATCTAGTACATATTAAAATTCCCTTAAGAAAAAAAATATGGTTTTGCGTATTTTTAAAATAATGCGCTTGGGAAAGTCCCACTCAAATTTAGAAGTGGTAGGAAAGTTACTGGAAATTTAATCATCTTACATATGGCAGTATTTAAAAAAATCAGTAAATTGAAAAACATGGGTTTTAATATGTTTTCAGTTTAACTTTTTTGATCAGAAGGGGAGAAGAGGTTATACCTTAAAAGAACCATTTGTATCAAGCCATCAGCAATAGTTTAATGGAAAGTGCCTAGCAACAAAATACAAAATACTAAGATTTTAGTCCCAGCTCATTTATCATTTAAAATTCTAAACTCAGATAAATCATTTAACTTCTATGAACCTCAATTTCCTCAAATTCAAAAAAGGTCTTTCAAAGGTGTTTTTGTGAGAACATCTTCACTGTATACAAAACAAAATCATTATGATAATTTTTGTTTTGACTTCTCATTCTTCCCTAGAAGACGTCCAAGAAGGAGTATATCTATTCTGTACTTAGTGTTTGCCTCCTGAAAAATCAGACTGCTCATAATGATTGTGTCTCCCGCTTTTTGTGCACATCCTCTTGCTCCATGTAAAAAAACACCATTGAGTGACATGGAGCCAGTAAATGATTCCCCTCTGACTCTGTTTCTGCTGTAATCTTCCTTTTAGGGCCTATTTTGGACATCTCAGTTACTCTTTAAGAACATTTTCCAGAGACGTGGGGGAATATCATGATCATCGAAGGGACTAAGAGCGAGTCATGTCTTTAAGTTAAATCTGAATCTCAGCTGAAGACTTAACCAAGCTTCCTTCTTGTATCTCTTTATCTACAGACCGACACTAAGGATTAAGATGCCCCAAGATATGGATATCTCCCAGTGTCAAACTAATAGCTCAAGACTTCAAGTGTCTAAGTTCATCCTGATTGGGACTCCCAGGCTTTCATGAGTGGCAACACTGGCTCTCCTTGCCCTTGGTTCTGATCTACCTCTTAGCTCTTGGTGCCAATATCCTCATTGTGATCAACATTCACCATGAGCTTAACCTGCACCAGCCAATGTATCAGTTCCTTAGTATCCTGGCTGTAGTGGACATTGGCTTGGCTACTACCCTCATGCCCAAGATTCTGGCCATCTTTTCATTTGATGTCAAAGCCGTCAGCCTCCTTGAGTTCTTTACTCAAATCTATGCTGTTCACTATTTTATTAGCGTGGAGTCAACCATCTTCTTCTGCATGGCTGTGGATAGCTATGTAGCCATCTGCCACCCACTTCAATACTCCTCCATAGTTACTGAAGCTTTTGTGGTCAAAACCATAGTATTCATGGTGCTTAGGAATGTCCTACTCACCACCCTAGTGCCTGTACTGGCTGCCCAGAGACACTACTGCACCAAGAATGAAATTGAGCACTGCATGTGCTCTAACCCAGGGGTCACTGGCTTGGCCTGTGATGATAACACCATTAATAGGTTTTATCAGTTGGCTTTGGCATGAGTCCTTGGGGGAAGTGACATGGCTCTAGTCTTTATCTCCTATGTTCTGATCTTTAGCTCTGTGCTGTGACTGAACTCTGCGGAGGCAATAGTCAAGGCTCCGAGCACCTGCAGTTCCCATCTCATCCTCATATTCTTCTTCTACACAACCATTATTGTAGTGTCTATAGCCCAGCTAGCAGGAAAAGCAGTTCCCATCTTCCCTGTTCTTCTTAATGTTCTTAACATTGTCATCCCCCCAGCCCTTACCCCCATGGTATATGCTCTTAGAGCCCAGGACCTAAGAGTGGGCTTCCAGAGGGTGCTTGAGTTAGATGAGAATATGTCCCAGAAGTAACACAAACTTAAAGAATGAGATATGAGATACTGCAAAAGAGCACAGGTTTGAAACCCAACTGACGCAGGTTGGAATCTGATTTCCCTATTTCATTAGCTAAATATAATTTGTTAGACCTAGATGTTGGGTTTATCAAACACAGACTTTAGAGCAGCTATTGTAAAGATATTCAAAGAATTAAAGAGAACCATGCTTAAAGAATTAAAGAAAAATATGAGGACAATGAATCCGTAAGCAGATAATCTATTGAGGTAGAAACTATATAAAAGAATCAAATGGAATTTCTGAGGTTGAAAAGTATGATAACTGAAAAAGAAACTCACCAGAGAGGTTCAACAACAGATGTGAGATGGCAGAGGAAAGAATCAGTGAACTTGAAAATAAATCTATAGAAAGTATATAGTCTGAAGAACAAAAAGAAGAAAGATTAAGGTAAAATGAACAGAGACTCAGAAACCTGCGATACAACATCAAACATACCAACATATGTGTAATGAAACTCTCAGAAGAGAGAGAAAGAAAGGGATAGAAAAATATTTTGAAGAAATGTTGGTCGAAAATATTTGAAGAGAAAACATTAATCTACGTATCAGAGTTCAAAGTGTTCTAACCAGGATAAAAACAGAGATCTATATCTACATATATAAGAGTCAGTCTGCTAAAGACAAAGACAAAGAAAAAAAATCTTCACAGAAGTAAGAGAAAAGATAACTCATCATAAGCATGCATTACGATTAATAATGACTTCTCATCAGAAATAATAGAGGCCAGAAGGTAATGGAATGGTATATTCCAAGTTCTGGAAGTTCTTGGTGTCAACCAAGAATTCTATAACCAACAAGATTATCTCTCAAAAATGATGACAAAATGAAAACAAATGTAAACAGAAAAAAAAAAACTGAGAAAATTCATTGCCAGTAGACTTGCCTTACAAGAAATACAGTCATGTGTCACTTAATAAAAGAGATACGTTCTGATAAATGCGTTGTTAGGCAATCTCGTCATCGTGCAAACATGATAATGTGTACCTATGCATACTTGGCTGGTATAGCCTACTATACACCTAAGCTATGTGTTGCTAATCTTAAGGGACCACCACTGTATATGTGCTCCATTGTTGACCAAAACATCATTATGTGGTGCATAAGTGTACTAAAAAAAATCATTCTGGAGGAAAGGAAATAACACCAGACAGCATGTTGAATCCATAGGAGGAAATGAAGAGCACTAAAAGTGGAAAATATAAAAGACTACGCAGATATACTCTTTCTCTTTTTCTCTCTCAAAATTTCTTCAAAAGGCATAAGATTATATAGACCAATAATAATAACACTCTGCTGGTGGGTTTATAACACATATAGATATAATATATTTATATGACAGTAATAACAAAGAAGGAGGAAGTGGTGTAGATATATTGGAATAAAGTTCTTATATTCTATTAGAATTGAGAGTGTATTCATCTAAAGTAAATTGTGACTTAAAAAAAGAGAGGTGCAGGGGCCGGCCCCATGGTTTAGCAGTTAAGTGCACACACTCTGCTACTGGCGGCCTGGGTTCGGATCCTAGGCGTGCACCGAGGCACCGCTTGTCCCGCCATGCTGAGGCAGTGTCCCATGTATAGCAACTAGAAGGATGTGCAACTATGACATGCAACTATCTACTGGGGCTCTGGGGAGAAAAAAGGAAGAGGATTGGCAGTAGATGTTAGCTCAGGGCTGGTCTTCCTCAGCAAAAAGAGGAGGATTGGCATGGATGTTAGCTGAGGGCTGATCTTCCTCACAAGAAAAAAAAAAAGAGATGCATCTATAAAGAAATATCTAAGAAAATAACTAAAACAGTTTAAAAATCAACAGAGGGATCAAAATAGTACACTAAAAATATTTATTTCATGCAAAATAAGTGAAATAGTAGTAAAAGAATAACAGAGGAACAAAAAACAGAGGAACATAAGCATAGAAAAAAGAAAGCAAAATGACAGTTATAAATCCAAACATATAAACAATAACATCAAATATTCATGGAATAAACACTCCAATCAAAAGTACTTTGAGAAATAAAAATAATTTGAAAGAAAAGGAAAGTAAAAATATAAGCTGTGCAAACAAAAAATCATTAGTGCTGAAGTGACTACATTAATATCAGAGAAAATCGACTCTAAGACAAGATATATTTCTAGAGTCATTTAATAATGCTAAAAGGGTCAATACCTTAGAAAGATATGTCAACTCTAAATGTATAGGCAGTTATCAGCATAGCTCCAAAATGTATGAAGTAAAATCTGACATAATTGAGAGAAGAAACAGACAGCTCAACAATAATAGTTGGGGACTTTAATATGCCACCCTCAGTAACTGATGGAATAACTAAACAGAATAACAGTAAGAATATGGAAGGCTTGGACAACAGTATCAACCAACTTGATCTAATTGACATTTACACCAAACTCTACCCAATGACAGCAGAATACATACCTTTTCAAGTACATTTGGATATTCTCCGTGATAGATCATATATTACATGATGAAACAAGTCTCAACAACCTTTAAAAAACTGCAATCACACAAAATATGTTTTCTGATCTCAACAAAATCAAATTAGAAATTCACAACAAAACGAAATTAGAAAATCCCCAAATGTTTAATGTTTAGAGATAAAACAACAACAACACATTTCTAAATAAACTGTGGGTCATGAAGAAATTATAAGGGAAATTATAAAATATTTGAAATTAAATGAAAATTTAAATGGAACATATCAAAATTTATGGAATGCATCTGAAGCAGTGCATAGATGGAAAATTATAGCTTTAAATACCTGTATTAGAAAAGAAGAACAATCTTAAATCTATAATCTAAGATTCTATTTTAAGAAATTAGAAGCGGGGCTGGCCCCATGGCCTAGTTGTTAAGTTTAGTGTGCTCCACTTTGGCAGCCCACGTTTTCAGGTTCAGATCCTGGGCATGGACCTACATCACTTGTCAGCCATGCTGTGGCAGCAACCCACATACAAAATAGAGGAAGATTTGCACAGATGTTAGCTCAGGGCTAATCTTCCTCAAATAAAAAAAAGAAAGAAAGAAAGAAATTGGAAGAATTAAAACCAAAGTAAGTGGAGAAAATAATAAAAACAAAACAGAAATCAATGAAATAGAATACAAAAATACAATAAAGAAAAGAAATAAACTTAGTAATTTATACTAAATATTTATTTAAAGAAAATAATCTGTAAAAACAATGAATTTTATTTAGAAAAATGTTCATTGCATCATTATTCAAAAAATAAAATGAAATCCATAAAATGATGTCTATAAGACTTTATAATTACAGGGGGAAATTCTCATGAAATAATATTAATTTATAAAGAAAACAATAAAGTATCTTCAGTAAGTTGTCTCTCTCTTCTGTCTCCTCTCTCTTCTCTCTTTTGTATTTACTGTTTGATATGCTTTGGAGAAGGGAATGATACAGCTTTTTTTTCGATTGGGTGTGACATGCTGGAGGTAAAGTGGTGAACAAGGAAGGCATGATCTCACCCTCAAACTGCTTACAGTCTAAAAGGGAATATACACAGTAAACACATAAATATACTTAAATACAAAGGTCTTTGAGAATCAGGAGATCTAGATCCCATGTCCAATTCTACCTCTGATTTGCCATATAACTCCAGTTGACAGATTGCTTCCTTTATCTGCTTTTCTGAAAAATGTCCTTCTTCCTCATATGGTTGACATGGAGGCACTGTGCCTGTGTAATGACAGCCCACTCATTGATCCATCATAGCACTTTGGACTAGGAGTAGGAATCTGACTTAAGCTGAGCCAAAGAGATCTTTCTCCAAAGTTTTTAGACAGTCACTCTCCAGTAGACAAAATTTTAAAATGTAAAACTCAGAAACTGTGTTTTCAGGCTGTGGAGAAAACCAATCTGTGGTATGATATATAGCTACCACACAGAGAAAACAGAGATGATAGATGGAAGGGTATAGTTCCAGTTCTTCCCATGGTTTAATATCCTTGCCCTTCCTACCGCCTAGTTCCTAAGTCTTTCCTTCAATCTGATAAGATAGTAAGTTGCAATTTTGCTTACAACCTGTGTTCTATTTTTTTCAACTGCAACTCAAGAGACAGAACAATATCTGTGGCGCCGGCGGTTAAGTGCGCACGCTCCACTGTGGCAGCCCGGGGTTCGCCGGTTCTATCCCGGACGCGCACTGACGAGCAGCTTGTCAAGCCATGCTGTGGCGGCGGCCCATATAGAGTGGAGGAAGATGGGCATGGATGTCAGCCCAGGGCCAGTCTTCCTCAGCAAAAAGAGGAGGATTGGCAGATGATAGCTCAGGGCAAATCTTCCTAACCAAAAAAAAAAAAAAAAAAAAAAAAAGAGCAATATCCTCTGCAACTTATCTAACCTCCCTATTTTTTTTTCTTATTTGTATACTGGCAATAGTCACTATTCCCTATGTAGCTAGGATGTTGATAAAACTGAAAGACAACGGAAGAGAATGTGCCTTGAATGGGCAATCCATATAGAGGTAATTAAAGTTATTTTGCAATAAAATTCAAAACTTGAACAAATGATTCCAAGCACTCTTTTGGTGGAAACAAAATGATATTTTACTGTTTTTACCTCTCTAGTGAAACTGTGGACAGAACAGTACTTTTAGCACAGGACTCTGAACCCCATAGCTGCCTAACAAATTCTGTGTGAATGGCCCAGTCAGTCATAGGACAGTAAATGTAGACTTTCCAAGTGTATTAAAAAAATGTTCTGGACAATGCACTAAGGGGAGCCTTAAGGAAGCTTGTGGATGAATCCACTCTTGGCAACAGATTTTTCGAGGATGGCATCTGGATGGATGTGGAGCAGTGGTAGGAACCATGAGGTGATCAGCCAGAATGGTTTAATGCACGGCAGGATATAGAGGCTGAAAACCCACAGCAGAGCCACAAGTAATTAGCCCTTAAACCGGGATAGGTGAACTTAACTGTTTTTAGAGACAGCTGTGATGAGAGAAGCTGCATTCTTTGCCAATAGATCAGGCTGAGTCTTCTACCAGTGATCAGCAATTTCACAGTCCAAAGATTAGGGGAAGGAGAGAGGCAGTCACTGAAGAGGTCTCCAGATTAACCCAATAGCTTCCATGTTTCCACCTGGAGGGGGCATAAGAACAATAGTAATGCCCTATATAGAGTACTTGGCAGCTTAAAAATTGCCCCAAACACAATCTCATTGAATCCTCATAGAATCTTGTTAATTAAATATGCTTTTTGACATTCAAAAAATCTGAGAATCAGATGAATTCAGTGACTGTATTAGTAAAAACGCAACTTCAGATTTTCAGTTATTTAACACAATAAAACATTATTTGCTGTTCACACAGAAAAGAAAAAATGCTGATGTTTCAGGTTGAATGACTCTACTGATAGCTCTCCTCCAAGTGTTTTTTTACCAGCTTTGTTAAGATGTAATTGACATATAACACTGTGTAAGTTTAACAGGTACAATGTGTTGATTTGATACACTTATTACCAAAATCATTACCATGGTGTTAGCTAACACCTCCATCATGTCACATAATTATCATTTCTTTTTGTAGCCAGAACATTTAAGATCTACTCTTTTAGCAACTTTCAAGTATATAATACAGTACCATGAGCTATAATAATTATACTATACATTAGATCTTCAGAATTTGTCTTATGTCTGGAAGTTTGTATCCTTTGATCAATATCTCCTCATTTCCTCCATTCCACTCCCCTTAGCCCCTGGTAACCACCATTCTGCTCTTTCTATGAGTTTGGCTTTTTTAGATTCCACATATAAATGATATCACGCAGTATTTGTCTTTCTCTGTCTGACTTATTTCACTCTAACACTTCACACTTCTGCCTCCCTCTTTCACTTATAAGGACCCTTGTGATTACATTGACCCCACCCACATAATCCAGAATAATATCTACTGATTTGCAATCTTAATTCTGTCTGCAACTTTAATTCCTCTTTACCATGTATCCTAATATATTCACAGCTTCTAGAGATTAGGACGTAGACATCTTTGGGGGGGCATGATGCTGCCTACCACAGAAGGTTAAAAAAAAACCTCAGAGCTTTGCAGAGATGGGAAAATGAACTGCTTCTAAACTCCAAATGATAAGAAATGGTTTTCAAAACTTCAAGCAAAATATCCCTATAAAATTTCTCAAAATGCCTAAAGATGAAGATCATGTTATGAGTGTGCTGTCCAGCAAACATCTCAGATGGTTAAAGCAACTGAAAGCAAAGGTCAGATTAAAGGTGGTACCTTCCCACTAAAGCATCACAGTCCCAAATTAGTCTCCATTTAGTTCCGAGGGATGTGCATGGAAATGACAAAGGAAAAAATAGAGAAAATTTGAGAATTATGTCTTTAAAAGACTTTGGACCGTGTTTCCTGGTACATAAGTGGAACCAAATAAATGAGAAGCATACTAGGTTTTTAATCAACATACGTCACCAAAGAAACCAAGAGCTCAGCTAACTCTTGACTATTCAAGAGTTAACAGAACCCTTGGGACCCAACCTTTCAGCACCAGGAAGTGGACTAAGAAAGTTGTGCTGTCCCCAAGAAGGACATATTCTCGAACACCCATTTTAGATATGGCCCAAGAAGATAATGGAGAAAGAAGCTTTCAGGGAAGCTTCTAGGGATCACAGAGAGGAAAGGACAAGAGAATTTCTGCAAGAGAGTCTAATCAAGAAATTTCTCCCAAACTCAGGTCACCAAGACTTCTCAATGTCTTCCCAATGGAGATTTCAAAATTGCTACGAATTAATGACTATTGTGTGTCATATTCTTCATCTTTCCAAGTGGGAGAAGTTATTGTTTTTAAACATACCTGTTATACTATTATATATTTAATAGGAGGGTGATGAGTGAGCAGATAAATTTTTTTAAGTCATAGATCTCTAGACCAAGAAGAGCCCCAGCCAAATCTGATGGAGAAGTTCTTGTATATCACCTCAGATCCTACACTTTGAGCTGGGTGAAGAGCCTGGATGAGAGTTTGGGGTCTCTCCTATAGAGAGGATTTGTGTCTCATGTTTTATACATGGGAAGAAGGGAACAAAAAAATAGTAAGTGGCCAAAAGCATAGATGGTGGCAGAAACAATTAGCACTCACTGCAAATCCAGAGACACTCCTACATTTCCCACCTTCCCTTGCAGTTAAGTTGGGACCATGTTAAGACAACATGCTCACCAAATGAAAATGTGAACAAAAGTGATGAATCATTTCAAGACCAAAGCAGTTAATAATTGGAGTGCCTCACTTTCCCTGATTTGGCAAATCTGAAAAATGCGTGCTGATATAACAATTTCACAGAACGGAGGGATCCAGGAATTCTGAGTCACTAAATGGAGAATAGATCCTGTCGACACACTATAGTTTAAATGAGAGAGGAATTAAATTTGTTTTGCTAATTCACCGATGTTAATCATAGTTTAATCTATCATACTACAGACATGTTTATTTTGAGATGTCTACTAGACAAACAACTGGAGATGTCAAGAAGTAGTTGAATATATGAATGTGAATCTCAAGGGAAAAGTCTAGGCTGGATATACCAATTTGGAAGTCATCCTAATTTAAAAATGGAATTGTAAAGCCATAAAACTGTCTCTAATCAGGAAAAAAATATAGAGATAAGGAAGATGACATAGAATCATAGAGTATTACCTTGCTTCATCTTTTTAACATCTGAATACTTGTGTGATATATCAAATTTTCCATTACCAATGTGACCCCCATAACCTCTTCTTTGTTCATGTGTCTAGCTCCCACAATCAGCTCTCTAAAGGCAATGCCTGTGTCTGTGTCAGTCCACGCATTTTCTGCATGAGTAAAGAGATTTTTAAAAATATAATAATGGTGTATAAGAAAGTTCCTTACATATAAAAAGTAATCAATATCAACATTAGTCTGTTTCAACAGCTTAATATATTTTTCAAAAACCTTCTTTTATATTTATTACCTAATTTGACTTGTAAAACAAATGTGTGGTGATGATGGCAGTGGTGTTAGAGGTGATGGTGGTCATCATACAGTATTGGAAGGTAAGCAGGGGAAAGCAGAGGAGCCTCTGGAAATATTGGAAAACTCATATGTATCAAATCTAAAACATCTTCAAATTAGAATTATAGCTAACATTGAGAGCCCACTAAATGCTGAGCAATATACCAAGGAGTTTATATATTTAATTTAATCCTTACAAAGACCTTTGAGCATAGGTACAAGTGATTCCACTTTATAGTTAAGGCTAAATTTCTAAAAGGTGGGAATTTGCCCATGGTCAAAAATCAGAAAGTAAGGGAACTAGGATTTGAATTCAGATGCATTTTATTTCAAAGTCCATATGCTTTCTGCTGCAACATGCTACAAAACCTAAACTTGGTTGTTAAGTTCTCTTTTATTCTGCTAGTAAGACAAAACTATGAAGGAACCATGAGCTTTCTCAAGATGTCCCCACAATAGATAACATGTGAGCCATACTGTCCCTGATTTGCTTAGTCTTTGCTCTGTAGATGATAGGATTAAGCATGGGGGGAATTAACACATAGAGCTTTGCCAGAAGAGTGTGTACATGGCGGGGGATATTCTTGCCAAAGCAGTAGGTCAGGAAAGTAAAAAAGGGTGGGATGAAGAAGAGAAGAATGACTCCAATGTCAGAACCACAGTTCCTGAGAGTCTTGTGCCAGGCATCCTGGGAAGGAAGTCTAAACACAGCTTGGAGGATCAAAGTGTAGGAAACACCAATGAGTAGAACATCTACCAAAACTGATGACATTGGCACTGAGAAGCCATACCAGATGTTGACAGTGATGTCAGCACAGGCCCTTCTGGCCACCCCAATGTGTTCACAGTATGAGTGGGGGATGATATTCATCCTACAGTAAGGCAGCCTCTTCAACAGGAGTATGATAGGGAAAATGGTCCAATTGCTTCATCCCCAGATTGCCAGAGTCATTTTTACAATTGTCATAGAAGTTAAGACGACTGTGTATCTCAAGGGAGTACAAATGGCGACATAGCAGTCAAATGCCATGGCCAGCAGGATTCCTGACTCAGTCACAAAGGCAAGGTGGATGAAAAACATCTGAGTGATGCAGGCATCAGAGGCAGTCTCTCCAGCATGGAACCAGAAGATAGCTAGGGCTTTGGGCACAGGGGTGGTGGACAGCAGGATGTCAGTTCCAGCCAGCATGGATAGGAAGACTCACACGGATTCATGGAGGGTGCATTCATTGAGAACAACAAGGATGAAGGCTCCATTTCCCAAGACTGTAGTGATGTACATGAGGAAGAAGGGGATGGAAACCAAGTGAGGCAGTTTTCCAGTCCTGAGATGCCAAGTAGGATGAATATAGTGGAGTGAAATGTGGTGAGGCTAGCACCAAATATGCCTGCTTTGGAGTCTCTCTGTGAAGACTAGAGAAAGTGAGAGTCAGCGGTCAGAACCAGCTCGACGTTTCACTGAAAGCTGAACATTAGATAATGAAATCAATCACTAATGTCTTGACTTAGAGCATGTAATGTTATGTTTTCACTTCTTACATTATCATTGCAAGCATAAATATGAACATAGGTTCCTGATCACAACTCAGCAATATCTAGAATCCATGCATACCACACCATTCTCACTAACATTCTCCTACTCAGGCTTTGGTCGTCCTTCGCCTGTTCTGTTGCAGTAGCATCCTCACTAATCTGGTCTCTCCATCTCCCAGCTTCCCATACTCAACCCCTCCACACCCATCAGCTATGTTGCAGCCTTGACGGTATGCCCCAAACAAAAATCTTATTGTGTTTTCTCTTACAACTCTTATATAATGATTTATTGATTACAAGATAAAGCCCAAACTTCTCAAGCATGCAAAGCCTTCCACAATCACACTGGTACTCTCTTCTCTAACTTTAAGCCACTTTAGGTACTCTAACAAAGCTGAATTAGACTACAATCCGTTCTCCACACAAGATGTGAGTTTTCCAACCTTCATGACTTTGCTCAAGGTTTTCTCTTAATCTGGAACATACTTTTCTACATTTGGTGTTTGTTAAACTCCTATTGATCTACCAGTTCACAGCTTCAATATTTATTATCTGGGAAGCCTTCCCCATGTTCAAATTCTGGGTTTCCAACTTTCTGATTATTGACAAAAAGCAATTTTCAAATCTCAAAAATTTATCTTTCTCTTTGAAAATTCATACTTATCTTGCAAGGATTAAATTAAATACTTTCTGCAAACTGCCTAGTATAATGTCTGGCATGGAAACACTAAATAAATGCTAATTATTATTATTTAGTGGGTCAGTAAAACTTAACAAAGAGTTCAGGAACTAACGTATTTGTAATTTAAAATGTAATAAAGTAACATTTCAAGTTAGTGGGGAAAGGAAGGGGTACTCTATTAATGGCATTAGGATATTGGACTATGTTATTTTTGTTAGTGAATAAATTAGTTCGCATATAACTCAGTAAACATGCAGAAATTCCAGGAATATTAAAGATGCACATTTAAAAAATAAAACTACAAAAATATTAAAAATTAAAATAAAGGTCTTAGGAGAAAACAGGAAAATATTTTAGGGGTTGGAAAGATCTTCCTAAGATAAGAAAACCATTTTTCATAGACATTAACAATTGAATGACGTAATTGTGCAAAAACGTAGTCAAGGATAAATAAAAATCCTAGAAGAAAAACTTACAAAGCATGTAATGGACTAAAGGTTAAGATCCTTAAATATTAAAAATTGGTATAAACGAATAAGCAAAAATTAGAAAATGTACAAAGAGTCAAAGAAGGTAATTCAAAATACAAGAAAAATAAATGGCCAATATAGGTATGAGAAGTTGCTCAAAATTTAAAGAAATGAAAATCAGTATCATATTAAAATATTGTCATTTTCCTATCAAATTGGAAAACATAAGAATAACAATTAGCCTCCAGTGCTGGTGGCACAACACGAGAACATATAGATATATTTATAAAGATATTCATTGCTACACTGTTGCAATTGTAAAAGAAATGTATATTACAAATTCCACATCCATCAATAGGGCAATAAATAATTTATGGTACATATATTACAATGGAATGTTTTGTTTCCATTTTTAAAAAAGGAGTATTCATCATGGCATATAGTTAAGTGAAAGGAAGATTCACTTGCGTAAGATAATTCTATTTCTCTCTCTGTGTATCAGTTAGGACACTTTACGTTGTAAGTAACAGAAAATTCAAACCCACTCTGGCTTGAGCACAAATGGAAATGTCATTGCTCCTGAAACTGAAAAGTATGTTTCCAGTATCAAGTTTTTCTAAAGATTCAAGACGTCATCAGGGGCTCCATTCCTTGTGACTCTCAGCGCTGCCCTCCAGGTCCTGCCTCTCCTCGGGCCAGGCCTAAGGTGAGACAAGTGAGGCACTTACCTCGGGTACAAAACGTAAGTGTGTACCAAAAAGCTCAGTAAACAAGATAAATAATATTTTAATACAATCTTTTTAAAGTAAAAATTAATTCAAAATATTCGTGATGAACAAAATGTCAAAATTTTAAGTAAAGATAGGATTTTAAATAAAGATACTGAGCCATATTGGAGCCCGAGGCAAAAGGAAAAATGACAGTTCCTACATATATGCTTTCATGTGTTTTTAATGGTTAAATTTTTCCATAATTTTGTTTTGAAATATTTATGAGTTTCTTCCATTAAAGCCAATAAAAGTATAATAAATTCTAATTTTTCTGTAAATAATATATTTAAACTTAAACTAATGTCATGAGTTTTAATATACCTTCTTTTAAATGTTTCAATGTTTTTTAAACCACTTTAATATTCTGGAAAAAAAATTAACCCTAGTCCCAGCCCAGCGTGGCAAAATATGTCTGCAGCAGCTCACGATGTCAAGATGTATACACCAGGTAGTGTGTGCTACACTACATTATACAGAGGACTAGATCTTGTCAGATCAATAGTTTATTGGAACAGGAAAACCTAAAAATCCCAGGAACCAAACATTTATTCCCTTCCAGAATCTTTTTTCCGAGTTCAACAGAAAGATCTTCCCCAACATGTGAAAGAAGCTGCCAGACGCATATTCTGGGGTGAAATAGGACACTATTTGTACCTCATCTGCAGGAATCCCTCGGGTGAGGACAGACCTTCCAGTCCATTATGTTTTTAGGGAGCATCTGGTTTAATTAGACAGAAGCAGACCCCAGCAGGTCCAGCCTCCAGAGCTCACTGACTCAAGAACCAGAGAGGGTAGATAATGTAACTATGTCCTACTTGCAGCAGTCTGTACAAACTGCATCTGCTAATGACTCCATATTTATGGCTAACCTATGGACACAGAGTGGATTTAGGTTACTGCTAGTCAGTACGTAGACTATTAAAGCTCTGCCTATACTTGCTAAACCTCAATGTACATAGGAACCTGTGTAGATATAGAAGAAATAGTAGATCAGAAGCAGCTAAATGGTGTGGTGTGCATGTGTGTGTGAAAATGATTTTTAGTCATAAAATTAGACAGTATTTAGCAGTGAAGGGTCCAGAGGTCAACCACTTCACCATATTTCAAATTAGTCAATCTATAAATATACATATTGAACCCTATCCAGATGGTGGAACTATAATGGTGAATAAGACATTTGCCTCACAGAACTCAAGTTCTGGTGGTTTCACAGAGTAATTAATATTCAGCTGAAACCATAATTGTCATTGCTGTGGAAACACAGAGGACAAGATGGTCACCTCTGATTTGGGGGAATCAGCAAAGACTTCAAAGAGGAGTTGACATCAGGACTCTACCATTTGCCAGCTGTGTGGTCTTGATTATTTATTCTTTCTGAGTTTTGGGTGCCCCTATGTATATAACACAGATTGCCACAGTACTATCTCATGAGATTGTACAAGGATTAAATGAGCTAATGCAGCAGAGCACTTAACCTGGTTCCTAGCATAGAGTAAGCTCTTATTAAACATTAGCTATTGTTGTAATTATTATTATCATTAATATTATTATATTATATATCAGTGTATTACTATATGGTCGTGTGTGTTGAGATATTGACGGAAAAGTAAGTTAGGACCAGATTACTAAATTAACGCTTAGCTTAGAAATTACTCTGCAGTCCTGTGATTTCCAAACTGTGACCACAGAACACTAGATAATTTTAGAGATGAAAATTGGTGGGCTATCAAAAAATTATATGGACATAGATACAAACATCTATGGTCACATAAGTGTGAGAAACTGCAAACTGTGAACTCAGTCCTTCTCTTGGACAGCCATGTGCATGATTCACAGAGTATCGGCATTATTCACGCTTATTTGACCATGGAACTTTTTTATAAAACGTCCATTATGATGTCTGATATCTATTTCTACAGAATATTCTGTGGAAAACACATCTGTAAGTAATGAAGAATACTCAAAAGTATTTGACAGAAAGTAGTATGATTGGTTCTGCATTTTAGAATACTTAACAGAGCCAATTTATAGGTTGTTACACTGTAAAATATTGAAAACATTGAAATCAATTAAAAAATTAATGTAATATCTGAAGTGAAAGATAATAAGGGACATAAGTAATTGGTAGAGGCAATATTAAAAGGAAAACTAACAATACTAATAACATAAATGAAGTATTTCTCAGATACTTACTATGAGCTAAGGATTGTAAGTGCTATATATATTGTTCATTTCATTTAATATTCTCAACAACCCTATGAGATGCTATTGCTATCCCCACTTTACAGATGAAAAAATTAAGGACTAACACTGGTAAATAAATCTCACAAGTTCACAAAGCTGGGAAACAGTGGGGACAGGACTTGAATCCTGATACGACTCCAAATACTATCCAGATAACCATTTAGAGGTACAATCAACATGAGTAACAACCAATAACTTCTTGAGGAGCAGGCCAGAAAGGAAGAAGTTGAGAAATTCCTCAGGGTTTCCAGCTCAGTGAAGTTGATGGGATCATCATAATCTAGTTCCCAAGAAAAGGAACAAAAACAGGAAGAAAAGCTAGCGTGTGTGGGAGTTCTATATTGTGGAGGAGATATCCAGCTGATAGGTTGATTTATGCATTTAAAACTCAAAAGAGAGTTCTAGGATGGAGGGAGAGATGTGGGACTCACTAGTGGTGGTGGTGGTTGAGGAAATGAGAGTACATGACCTTTGGAAACGGTATGAAAGAATGAGAGTCAAGATTCTGAACTCCTAGAGATGACTCCAAATTTGCTAACCTGGTCATGAACAATGTGCTATAATTCCTAATACTGGGGATGGTCAGAAGACAGGTAGAAGAGAAAATCAAAAGTACCCTGCTTCCTCCCACTCTTGTCTATTTCCTAGTCTCTGAGATATAGCAAAGGTGTGAGAAGTAAGAGGCACGGCAATTAGCAGTTTATTTGCCCCACAACGCCAAATTGCCTTTAGGAGGAACTGATTTACTAGTCATTGGCTTTGTAATTTAGCTGATCATTTCAGTGTATCAGAGAGATGCATGTTCTAACTTTAGGGAGTAATTATGTTCTCATGCATTCTACAAACATTCACTATGTGCCAGGCATTTTGTGGTGCACTGAGAATTCAAATATGAATGACACACACTCTTCTGATTTCAAGGAGTTTACAGTCAGTTGGGGATACAAACGAACAACCCACTACAATTCATTACACACATTTGGAGACTTGTAGAAGATGCAATAGATATATGAATATAGGGGCCTTGGATTGCCTGGCAAAAGCTGGTAAGACTTCCCAGGGAAGGCAGTTCTTGAACTGAAATTTGAAGAATGAACAAGAGTTTTCCAGATGCCTAAAGGGCATGCATGGCTGTTTTTCAAAAACACCTGCTATTGCAGAAGTGAGTGGAGAGCTACTTGAGTCTGTATAAAGAATCAATGCACATTTTGAGATTTTAAGAAAACTGGAACCCCTTCAGATGTTAAATGTAAAATTATTTTTATACATTTGCTCATAAATCACTTCTTGCGGTGTTCAGCTCCTTGTGTTTCCAGACTACCTCAGATCTACTGAGGATACCAAATGCTCACGTCAGAAGCGTGTACACTTAGTTATTGTTTCAGGGTTGTGGGAAAGGGATGTGAGACAAGAAGAGGATAGAGAAAACAAAGAAACAGGAGAAGGAGGCAAAGAGGGAGAACCAGGAGAGAAGAAAAGAAGAAAAAAGTTGGAGGAGGAAAGGATGAAGAAGCAGGAAAAGAGGAAGAAAAGGAAAAGCCCTCTCGGTCCAGGAAACCTCTGCATTTCACACTTAGTTTCCTTAATAAAGCTGGGAGTGGGGATTCATGGGGAGTCATCAGCTCAGAAACGAAGCACAGCACCAAGCCTTGATGTCAAAAAACCAGTGTGCTACCCCCGCCTGGATCTGTTTTGTCTTCACACCATAGACAATGGGGTTGAGCATTGGTGGCACCACCACATAAAGATTGGCCAGCAGGATATGGACATGTCGAGGAAAGTTATGTCCAAAGCGGTGGGTCAATAAAGTAAAGAAGGATGGAACATAAAACACGAGGATGACACAGAGGTGAGAGCCACAAGTGCTGAGGGCCTTGTGCCGGGCATGCTCAGAGGGCAAATGAAAGACTGCTCGGAGGATCAGTGAGTAAGACACAGCAATGAGGATCACATCCAAGATGACCGTGACAATGGGCACTGAGAACCCATACCAGATGTTAATGGTAATGTCAGCACAGGCTAAGCGGGCCACTCCAATATGCTCGCAGTAGGAATGGGGGATGATGTTGGTCTGGCAGAAGGGCAGCCGCCTCAGCAAGAAGATCACTGGAAAGATGATGCAGAAGCTTCGGGTGACAATAGCCAGAGCAATCCTTCCCACAATAGGCCATGTTAGCACTGTCGTATAATGCAAGGGGGCACAGATGGCCACAAAGCGGTCAAAGGCCATGGCTAATAGGATGGCTGACTCCCCCATAAACATCACGTGGACAAAGAAAACTTGGGTGACACAGGCATCAAAGACAATGTCATGGGCATGGAGCCAAAATATGGCTAGGGCCTTGGGTACAGTAGTGGTGGACAGCAGGATGTCCGTGATGGCCAGCATGGAGAGGAAGCAGTACACGGGCTCATGAAGGTTGCGTTCTGTGATGATGACCATTATCAGGATGCTGTTCCCCAGGACTGCAGTGATATACATGAGACAGAGGGGAATTGACAGCCAAACATGATAAGCCTCCAACCCAGGGATGCCAACTAGGACAAAAACTGCAGGGTGGAAGATGGTAAGGTTGGCATGAGTCATGATGCACTTTAAGGTACTCTCTATCGTGACTTAGGAGCTGATGAGTCTGCTGAAAGTGATAGGAACAGAAAGCATCTCTGAGTATGTCAGAGGTCATAACAGATAGCATGGACTTCTGAATTGCGGGACTCTCCAGGGGAAAGTCCTTTCAGAGAATGCACATTTGGGTGTAGGAATGACTTCCTGGCCTTTGGTGCCTCGTTTGCATGTAGAGCTTCTGTGGTAATTGTGCTTCCAGAACCAAGAGAGGCTTCACTCGGCCCCCAATCACCCTGCCCCCAAAGTTTGGCCCACCTTACCTTTCTGATCCCATTCTACCATTGCCACCTAAGCAGAATTTGCCCCCTTACCTGTGCTGTACTTTTTTCTTCCCCTAAGATTTTGCTCCTTCTGTGTTTACCTGAACTTCCTTTCCATTGCACTTCTGCTTACTCAAATTTTAACTTTAAAATACCTCCTTAGGACACACCACTTTGTAATGGCCTGTGTTTGTAACAATATGTCTCCTTCCTGAAGATCTATTAGCTAAGCTATATCTTAATTTGATTATATTTAATCACATTAAATTTATCCAGGTATTAGGTTGAATATTTTATACAAGACTTGCCTTGTGTCTTAGCACTGTGGCTTCCTGTGCATGGCAATGGAGCACCAAGTAGAAATCCAGAAGGTGCCTAAGGGATATATTTCTCCACTCTGACCCAGATTCAGATCTTCCCTAAAGGCAGTGTGGAGTGGGGCATCCAATAAAATTGGGAGGGGCCATATTCATCACCTGCTCTTCATGAACTTCTCATGCTCCTCCTCAAATAGTCCCATACAAGTTGCTTTTGATTGCGTCTAGATCTCCTTATCCTTAAGAACCTCCAGGAAAACTATTCTGAACACAGGGAATCAATACACTCCCTTCTGTCTCCATTAATATAACCTTCCTTCTCACCCTACTTGTTCCTTAACCCTCAAAAAGATTCAGGTTTCCCTGCAGCTAAGAAGGGTAAAACATAGGGCCTTTCTTACCTGAGCTCTCCCCGTTACCCAGGTCAGATCTGTTTCCTTCTGAAGCTCTGGACTATCTGTTGTTTATTAGGATGACGGAAAGGATAAGTGATTAAGAATCTGGAAGGGAACATGGACAAAAGGGACCATGGAGACAGTCAGGAGTATACACAAATAAATACTAGATGGATCTTCCAGGGAGGAAGGTATCACAAGGAATGAAACCCTCAGTTTGTGAATCCATCCCGCTGCCTCTTTGCAGATGCACTTGCAGAACATGATGGGCTGTGAGGAGGGAGCAATGGGTCTCCAGCTGGGTACAAGGAAGGGAACAGGGCCAGATTCACACAAGTAAGGACCCCAGGTGGGCTAATAATTTGACATCCTTTAAGCTAGCATATTTTAAATATGCATTCAACTTGTATTTAGAGGAGAGGCTGAGCTTTGCAGGGATAAACAGAGAAGAAGGGCCACAGGTAGCACTGCTCTGTTTCTATTCTAGAGCACTGGCCCCAAATTTATTTAAACAAAAGCCCTACCAGAAAAAAAATTCATTGTCCTTAGAAGTAAATTTACTGAAAATTTTTCTCACTACTTCTCCCAACCCCATTAGTTATTACTAAGGTATCCCTTTTCAATAAAAGACACCAAATCCTCATAAAAACAACTCTGGCTCTCTGCTTACAATTCCAATGATGTTTTATAACCTCAATAGTGAGATACCAAATGCAGAGTGGGGAGAGGGGCAGCGAGACCTGAGTGGCTGTTAATGAGGTTCTGGAAAGGAGGTTACCTTCTATGTGAAGAAGGGCTTTCATTTCATTCAGGGCTCCATCTCAGCCCTGCTAAGGGTTCTCAGCAGGAGATTTCTAAGCTCATTTAGGAAAGAGGTGAAAAGAGAGGAAGGTCACAGGTGCAAAGAGGCAGATCCAAAGTCTCTCAGAATGTACCTCCCAGAGCCCTGAAAAAACGCAAGAAAAAAAGAGCCAGAACAGCAGAGAAGGGGCAAGGAGCCCTGCTGAGTGGGAAAGAACACAGCACAGTAGATGTAGACACTGAGTTCTGGACCCAGACTTCCTGGGTTAATTTCCCAGGTCTTCCCTGAGTAGCTGGGTGATCTTGGGCAGTTACTTTACTTCTGCATGCCTCTATCTTTTAATTTGCAAGATGTGGATAACAATAAACTCCACGAGGTAATTAGGAAGATTAAATGAGTCAATTCATATTAGTACTCAGAAGAGTGGATTATTATTTTTGTTATTATTATTATTTATAAACATTTTTGTTATTGTCCCATTGTATTTTTTATAATAGGCAAAGAACCTTAGTGAACATTCAGCAACATTAAAATCTTATTTTTCATCCAAATATGACCAAAATGAATTCCTTTTCCAGGAGTAAAGAAGAGGGAAAGGGATAAGAGAAGTGCCCAAGGACAGAAAAATAGCCTGAGAACAGATCTCTCAGATGGACCTGGTGTCTCAGAACTCAGACCTGAGGGCTTTGAGTGGTGCACCAGGCAGGTCCACCAGTGATGGACTTAGCTTGTGTTAGAAGTACCTAGCAGACTTTCTTCAAATGCTCTGAGAAACACTCATCTGTCTCGGCAGAAAAAAAGAGAGATTATCTCCATCATTTACAAGATCCCCAGGGACATGGCAGAGTGGTGGGAGTCATAGCTTCAGCTCTAGAACCAAGGAGAGTTCACTTCTAGAATCACAGGGAAGATTCGATCCAGGCTAAGGAGTACTGGAACCACTTCTTCCCTGCATCTCCTGACCAGACTCTGCTCTCTTTTTCTTCCTGTGAGTCTCATCCAGCCCTATTTTTTCGTTATGCCCATTCCCTCTGTAAGGGGTTAGATGAAGGCCTTTCACGTTTTTATGCAATCTTAATTTTGGAAGATTCTCCTAACATTGCTACGATGTATTAAAATGTACCCAGAAACCACATCAGAAAAACTGCTAGATAGCTAAAAGGAGTTGACTCTGTTAATCTTTTTCTAGCTGTATTACTAGACATTTATTTAAACAAGTATTAATTTCATTTTGCCGTTTTCCTCATACACGTGCTTCAGATCTCATCTTTTTCACCACTCTTGGGTTCTTTAAAATGCACAGGCTTCACACACCGAAACCACATCCCTAATAAATAAAACAGCCTGCCACTCTCCCCAGATTATAAGGATAGGCTCTGTTTGCAGCATAATATATAGAAGAATTAGTTGTGAGATGTGTTGCAAGAAATTTGTTTCTACTAATATATAAGCTATCAAAATTTGTAAATGATTTTCCCTTTTAATAAATTGGAGCAAATTCAGGTTTATACCTCTAATAACTCCACTGTTGCTCACATGTACTTTAAGCCAGCATGTAAAGCCAGTGTTATCTATGCCTCAGAAGGACTGAGATACCCTTAATAATGACTCACATTTATTTTTTTTTTTTGGGTGAGGAAGATTGGCTCTGAGCTAACATCTGTTGCCAATCTTGCTCTTTTTGCTGAGGAAACATCTGTGCTCATCCTCCTCTATTTTGTATGTGGGATGCTGCCACAGCATGACTTGATGAGCTGTACATGGTCCGTGCCCAGGATTTGAACCCATGAACCCCGGGCCACCAAATCAGACTATGCAAACTTAACCATTATACCACCAGGCTGGCCCTGACTCACAGCTTTTTATAAATAAACATCTCAAGAAAAATTTCCACTTATCTATTTGTTTTTCTCCCTATGAACATTTTGGGAATTTTGTCAAAATTTGTTAGTATATGGGGGTGCATCATGTGTAAATACCATCTGCCATATTCGTTGTGATATGATGGTAAAAAGGTGGAGAACCCAACTCCAAGGCACAACCTTTGCTTCTCCCAATCTCTATACCTGTTCTGCAAAATACAGGATGGGAGACAGAATGAGGAGGATTTTTCCAGTTTAGACACACCTGACACCCAGATTACCCAGAGAAAGTTTCCTCGAGAGTCCTCGCTGTGGGACTGGGGAGTTCACAGCACTAAGCACAGAGTCTGGCACAGTGGAAGTACTTAGGAAATACTTGTTCAAGTGAACCATGGAATTAGTGAATGAATCTTTTACCAGTAGCTTTGTTTGTTGTGTTAATGTGGTGATCAAAACCCGAACCATTTTCATCAGTAGCCTCC
This sequence comes from Diceros bicornis minor, assembly GCF_020826845.1. NCBI lineage: Eukaryota > Metazoa > Chordata > Mammalia > Perissodactyla > Rhinocerotidae > Diceros > Diceros bicornis. The sequence continues at coordinate 63,867,148 of NC_080746.1, read as the reverse complement.
GCTGATAGCCCCTGTCCTGGTACAGTCTGATTCTGACTGCTCTATGAACTGCACTCAAACATTTTATCAAGAAGTCTCTCCTCCTTCACTTTCTCTTGGTGCTGTTCCTGATGCCCCTTTGCATTCCCACTCCTATCTCTAACGAGTGTCCCTCTCCTAGTCTCATTGACATATTCCCCAATGCGCATACTCCCCACCCTGTGCTCTATCATGCTGCAATCCCTCTCTCATCCTTTGTCTCACCGACTCGTTGTCTTTCTTCCAATGATCCATTCCCTTTCTCCAAGCTCTAGTCTTTGTCCTTCATAGATACTTCTAAACACACAAACACACCTACACACACGCGCCTGCCAATCTCTCCTCCTGCCACTGTCAATACTCTTAAACTCACCTACTACAATACAGGATCAGCTGAAGGATTGAGAAAGTGGTAGAGAACAGCTAAAAACTTTGCTTGTTCTGAGAGAAGAGGAATGAGAAGAGAAGGCTGGAGACTGATCATGTTGGCATGAGGGGTGTCACTCTTCCTGCTCAGTACCGGGTACTTATATTTAGAGACTGAGAAGCCACATGCTTCCTTTTTCTGGAGACAGGTGTCAGAATCACTGAGCATGGGGTTAATGAACCAAGGGAGAAATGAAAACTATTCCCCTACTGCCAAGAGGGAGCATTAACTCTAAGGATAGCAGCTCCAGACAAAACGCACGTAAAGTATTTTAAGACACAATATAAGAGTAGTGACAGAAATCTCAGCTACAAAATAATAACACAATAATAGCTAACATTTTTCAAGCCCTTACGACTTCCCTGTCATTGTGTTAGGGTTTAACATAAAGTATCTCATTTAATTCTCAGAACAACCCAATGATTAGGCACTATTATTATATCCATTTGGAAAATTAGAAAATAGAGGCTTAGAGAAACTAAGTAGCTGATAAGGAGAGAAGACAAAAGCTCTCAGTGTTCAGACTCAGTCCAGAAACAGTGATTAACGGAGATGAGAGGGATAGTTTTGAAGGAACCTTGCAGGGTCAATCACTCAATGTAAATTCAAGAAAAAAGGAGACAGAATAAATGAAAGGCTGATTAAAATTTTTACACCATTAAAAGCAAATTTTACTTTGTGTGAGCACTTAATTAAAGCACTCTAACATTGTTGGGAGGAGAGTAACTTTTCCAAACTCATCTTATAACTTTTGGAGCAAAGAAGTTGCTAGGAACCCAATAAGGGGAAAAAAAGAAAAAAGAAAATACACCAATCCAGCAATCCCACTCAGATATTTACCTAAGAAAAATAAAAACATAAGTCCACTAAAGCCTTGCACAAAAATGTTCATAAGAGCTTCATTCATAGTAACCAAAAACTGCAAACAGCCCAAGTGTCCTTCAAAAGAAGAATGGACAAACAAATGGGTAAACAAATTGTGACATGTTCATACTATGGAATACTATTTGGCAATCAAAATAAAGAAACTACTAAAACATGCAACAACACAGATTAAACTGAAGATCACTATGTCATGTGAAAGATGCCAGATACAAAAGGCTACATACCATGAGATTCCACTCATATGAGGTTCTATGACAGACAAAAATTAGTCGATGGTGATAGAAATCAGAGTACTGATTGCCTCTGGGAGGGAGAAGGCAGAAGGGAGTTTCTTTGATGAAAATATTCTGTACGTTGATAAGAATGTGAGTTATATGTATGTCTGCGTTTGTCAAAAAAAGCAATTTTTTTGGAGCATCAGGAAGGAATAATGAGCAATGAAAGGAGCAGAAACATGGGTAAATTCTTCTCATGAATTTTTTATATTATGAGCAATGATTAAAACAAAAATCATAACACCATCTGATACTTGAGATGATACGTAAAAGTGAGAAGAGTAAAGGGATCTGAATGGAACTAAGGTTTCCACACTTTACTAAAAGTGGTAAAATGTTGATACCCGTGGAGTATAAGTGACATGTATATATTTTAGTAAAACTACTACAAAGAAAACTATACAAAGCCATATCTTCAAAAACTGTAAATAAATCAAGAAAGTATCCTAAAAATGTTCAAATAACTCACAGAAAGGCAAAAAACAAAAACAGAGGAAGGAGACACAGAGGAAACAAATAGGAGACAAATAATAAAATGGCAGACTTAAGCTCTAACATATTAATAATTACCTTAACTGTAAATGGTCTAAATATATCAATTGAAAAACAGATTGCGTATTTAAAAAAACACAACCCAAATATATGCTGTTTACAAGAAATTCACTTCAAATTCGATGACACAGGTAGGTTGAAAATAAAAGGATGGAAAAATATATATCATGCAAACATTCATCAAAAAAAAGCAGGAATAGCTATATTAATATCAGATAAAGTAGATTTCAATGCAAAGAAAATTACTAGTAACAAAGAGACACGTTACATAATGATAAAAGGATCGATTCACTAGGAAGATATAATGATCCTAAGTATGCACACACCAAACAACAAAGCCTCAAAACACATGAAGCAAAAATTGAAAGAACTGAAAGGAAAAATAGACAAATCACAATTATAATTTAGGAACTCAACAGCCCCCTCAGTGTTGAAGTTTTATCTCAGCAACTGATAGAACTGCTAGACAGAATGTTAACAAGGATATAGGAAAATTGACCAATACAATCAACCAACAGGATCTGATTGACATATATAGAAGACTACACCCAACAACAGCAGAATATACATTTTTTTCAAGGATCCTGGACACTTACCAAGATAGACTTTATCCTGAGCCATAAAACAAACCTCAGCAATTTTTTTTAAGTCAGAGGTTTAATACATATCATTTTAGACATATATACAATTATACATATATAGTTAGGACAAATGCTTGAAAAAACAAAGTGTACAGTTTGGTCTTTTTTTTTTTTATATAGCTAACATATGGTAGAAATATGGAGATACGCATACTGAAATATTAACAGTGGGTAGGTTCTCTAAGAGATGATACCTGGAGTGTTGTTTATTTTTCCTTTTTGTTTATTTCTACATTCTAATTTTTCTATAAGAGTACCTGAGTTGTATTATAAAAATGTTAAAGTTTATGTTTTAGAATCATATATGTATTCAAGTGAACTTCATTGTTAATCCAGGCTAATTTTTAAAAATTCTCTTTAATGTGTGTGGTAAAACATTTGTTAAGTCAAAGGAAGTATGATAGAATAGTAATGTTGACTATTCACTTGTTCACATTATTTGAGTCACTTTCATTACTATATAATACCATGTTATTGAAATGAGTGCTTTTCCTGCTTAATAGTGTTATTCATTGTGGAAACTAGAAAATTTTCCCAGGATCAAAAACACAAAAAATATTAAGTATAAAAGTTTAAAAACATACTACATTTTGGAGGACTCAATTTTACTTTTTAAGGAAAATGGACTTGTTGCAATGCCATTAATATTTTCTTTTAATTAACCACCACATAACAGCAACGTTGTCATGCTTGAATGCCAAAAAGAAACATTCTGACATCATTGGAATTTATTGGTTTACATAGGAAAAGTGGAGGAGATAAAACACTATAAGTTAATAATGACTGTTAATTCCTTTGTTGAGATTATGGTGGTTCTACTTTCATATTATTCAATTTGTTCTTTATTTCTAAGCTTTCTCTAAAAAATTTAAAATATGCATTTCTAAGATAATGTGAAAAAATTCTTAAAAAGTGTGATGTTTAATTTTATATGTCAATGTGACTAAACTAACAGATGTCCAGATAGCTGTTAAACCTTATTTCTGGGTGTGTCTGTGAGGATGTCTCTGGAAAAGATAAAAAATTTGAATCAGTAGACTGAGTAAAAAAAAAATCACCTTCGCTATTGCAGGTGGACATCATCCAACCCAGTTAAAAGACTGAATGGAACAAAAATACAGAGGAAGAGCGAATTCTGTCTCTCTCTGCTTGAGCCGAGTTATCCATCTTCTGCACTTTGACATCAGCACTCCTGGTTCTCAGGCTCTCCAACTCAGGTCAGGACTTACACCATCAGCCTCCCAATTCTTAGGCCTTCAAACTCAAACTGAATCACACCATTGGCTTTCCTCATTCTCCAGCTTGCAGATGGAAGATTGTGGGACTACTCAGCCTCCACATGAGCCAATTCCTATAATAAATCTCTTCTTAGAGAGATAGATGAATAGAAGATAGATAGATAGATAGATAGATAGATAGATAGATAGATAGATAGATAGATAGATCCTATTGGTTTTGTTTCTCTGAAGAATTCTGTCTAATATATGACATTTATTTATTCAATCAAACAGTTAAACATGCACACATTTGAACTGCTAACATGGATTGAGCATGAGATTGATTATAGAATTTATATAATATGTAGTCCTTGTTCTCGAATACCTTACAATACTGGAGGACTATAATTCACAAGCAAAATTGTAAAAATCTGGTCAATATTTGATAAAGAAGTATACAATATTCTATGGCAAAACAGAGTAGGAAAACCCATTACTTCCCAAGGAGTTAGGGAATTAAATACCAGAAGAAGAGATATCTGAAATGAGTAATGAAGTGTTTGAAAGGAGAATAGGAGTTCAAGATAAATATCAGACAAAGGAAGAAAAATGTGCAAGGGAGGCATTAAAAAATATGACATACTCCCTGAATAAGGAGATATTTATCATGATCAGGGTATATTGTAAGCTTGGGCAAAGGCAGAAAATGAAGTCAGATTAAATTAATCAAGACACATTGGGGCCAATTCTTAGCAAAATTAAAAGAACTGAAATCACACAGATTATGTTCTCTGACCACAATGGAATCAAACTGGAAATCAGTAACAAAGAGAGAACAGGAAAATCTCTAAACACTTGAAAATTAAACACACTTCTAAGTAAACCATAAGTCAAAGAGGAATTCATCAAAGAAATTTTCAATAAATATAGAACCGAATGGAAATGAAAATATGAAATACCCAAATTTGTGAAATGTGGCTAAAGCAGTGCTGAGTGGGACTTTTTTATTGAGCTATAATTGAAATATAACATTATATTAGTTTTGTGTGTGCAATATAATGATTTGATATATGTATATATTATGAAATGGTTATGTTAATGAGTTAACATCCATCACCACACATAGTTACAGTTTTTTTTTCTTGTGATGAGAACTTTTAAGATCTACTCTTAGCAACTTTCAAATATACAATACAGTATTATTAACTATAGTCACTGTGCTGTACATTACATACCCAGGACTAATTTTGTAGTTGGATGTTTGTACCTTTTGACCACCTTCGCCCATTTTGCCCATCTCCCACCTCCCACCTTTGACAACCATCAGTTTTCTGTATCTATAGGTTTTCTTTTTTTTTTTTAGATTCCACATATCAGTGAGATCATATGGTATTTCTCTTTTTCTGTCTGACTCATTTCTTTTATTATAATGCCCTAAAAGTTCATCTGTGTTGTCACCAATGGCAGGATTTCCTTCTTTTTATGGCTGAATAATATTCTATTGTATGTATGTGTATATATCAGTATATATATATATTTATATATACACACACATATATATATATATATATCACATTATCTTCATCCATTCATCCATCAATGGACAAGAGGAATTTTTATAGCATTAAATATGCCTACATTAGAAAAAGAGAAAGGTCGCAAATCAAGAATCTAATTCCTATCTGAAGAAACTAGAGGAGAAAAAACAAACCCAAAGCAAACAGCATGAAGGAAATAATAAAGTTTACAGCAAAAATTAATAAAATTGAAAATGAGAAAAATCAATGAAATAAAAAGCTGATTCTTCACAAAAATCAACAAAATTAATAAAACTCTAGCAAGACTAACAAAGATAAAAAAGAGAAGATAGAAATCACTAATATCAGAAATGAAATGGAGGATATATCACTATAAATTCTACTATCACCAGAGATAGTAAGGAACTACTTTATGCTCATAAATTTGACTATTTCAAGGAAATGAACTAATTCCTCAGAAACTGCAAAGTACCAAAACTCAAGAGGAAGTAGGCAATCTGAATTATCCTATAACCATGTTAATATTAAAATTTTAATTAAAATATTCTGGAAAAGAGATATCTAAGCTCAGATGGTTTCACTGGAAAATTCTACCAACTTTAAAGAACTAATGCCAATGTTTAGACTATCATTTCCAGAAAATAATAAAGGAAGGGACATATCCCAGCACACTTCATGAGGCCAGTATTATTCTGAATCAAAACTAGATGAAGAAAGTACAAAAAAGAAAACTACAGATCGATATCTCTCAAAATTCCTCAATAAAATACTAGCAAATCAAATCCAATAACATATTTTAAAAATTATACACCACAATCAAGTGAGATTTATTCCAGGTATGCAAGGTTGGTTCAGCATTCAACAATCAATCTATTTAATTCATTACATCAACAGGCTAATCATATAATAATAGCAACTGAAGCAGGAAAAAGTTTTTAGCAAAATGCAATATCCATTCATAATAAAAAACTCTTAGCAACTTTGGCATAGAGAGGAGCAGTCTCAACTTGATTAAAGGCAACTACAAAAAAACTACAACTAACATCATATCTATGCTGAAACACTGAATGTTTTCCCTGTAAGGTCAGCAACATGGCAAAGATATCCACTTTTACAAATTTTATTCAACATCACATTTGGTGTTCCAACCACTGCAATAAGACAAGAAAGAAATAAAAGGCATACAGATGAGAAAGGAAAAAATAAAACTGTCCCTATTTGCAGATGACATGACTGTCTAGATGCAAAAATCCAAAAGAATTTGCAAATATATATTTATATATGTATATATACAAGAAAGAGGCAGAAATCTTATTTAAAGAAATAATGACAGAACACTTCCAAATCTGGGGAGGTCAATGAACATTCAGATCCATGAAGCAAAAAAAACCCTAAATAGACAAAACATATAGAGGTCTCCACTGAGGCACATTATAATCAAATTGTCAAAATCAGAGACAAAGGGAGAATTTTGGAAGCGGCAAGAAAAAAATGACTCATCACATACAACGGAATCCACATAAGCAGATTTCTCAGCAGATATCTTGCAGGTCAGAAGACAGTGGGATGATATTCAAAGTGTTGAAAGAAAAAAAACTGGCAAGCGAGAATACTACACCAGGAAAAGAAGTCCTTAAGAAATGAAGGAAAGATAAAGACTTTCCCAGACAAATCAAAGCTGAGAGAGTTCATCACCACCAGAACCTTTACAAGTTGAAACAAAAGGACACTAATTAGCAACATGAAAACATATGAAATTATAAAACTTTATACTCAAAGTATAAAGGGAAGTATCTAGTCAAATTCGTAATACTGTAATACTGCAATGGTAATGTAAAAACCACTTTTAAATCTAGTATAAAAGTTTAAAGACAAATGTATTAAAAATAACTCTAGCTATAATAATTTGGTAATGAACACACAATATAAAATATGTAAACTGTAACATTAATAACATAAATAGTAGGGAAGAGAGTTTAGAGAGTTTAGAAGTAGAGTTTTCATGTATGATTGAACTTATTATGAGTTTAAAATAGACTGTAATAACAATAAGATATTTTCTGTAAGACTTATGTTAATCACAAATAAAAAACATGTAGCAGACAAAGTAAAGCTAAAGAGAAAGGAATCAAAGCATATCACTACAGATCATCAAGGAAGATAGCAAGAGATAAAGAAAGGAGAAAAGGAACTACAAAGCAGAAAACAATTAATAAAATAACAATAGTAAGTCCTTACCTATAAATAATTACTTTAAATGTAAATGGACTAAATTTTCCAATCGAAAGACAAAAAGCGACAGAATGGATTAAAAAAAAAAAAAGATCTAACTGTATGCTGCCTACAAGAGACTCACTTTATCTTTAAAGTGAAGTGATGGAAAAATATATTGCATGCAAATGACAACGAAAAGAGAGCGGGGGTGGCTACACTTCTAACACACAAAATAGACTTTAACTCAAAAATTGTCAGAAGAGACAAATAAGGTCATTATACAATGATAAAGGGATCTGTCTCTCAAGAGGATATAACAATTGTATATATATATATGAACCCAAATTCAGAGCACCTAAATATATTAAGCAAATATTAACAGAATTGAAGGGAGAAACAGATGATAATATAGTAATAGCAGGGGACTTTAATACCCCACTTTCAGCAATTGATAGATCATTCAGACAGAAAATCAACAAGGAAACAGCAGACTTGAAGAGCACTGTAGATCAAAAGGACCTAACAGATATACAGAACATTCCTCCCAATAGCAGCAGAATAGCAGAACACATTCTTCTCAAACACACATGGAACAGTCTCCAGGATAGTCATGTGTTAAGTCACAATCAAGTCTTGACAAATTTAAGAAAATTGAATCATATCAAGTACCTTTCCTGACTACAATATTATGAAGCTAGAAAACAATAACAGGAGGAAAATTGAAAAATTCAAATATATGTGGAAATTAAACAACACTCACCTGAACAATCAGTAAGTCAAGGAAGAAATCAAAAGGAAAATCAAAAATATCTTCAGACAAATGAAAATGAAAACACAACATACCAAAACTTATGAGATGCAGCAAAAGAAGTTTTAAGAGGGAAGTTCATAGTGATAAACAACTACATTCAGAAAAGAAAAGAGATCTCAAACAAGTAACCTATATTTATACCTTAAAGAACTAGAAAAAGAACTAATCCTAAAGTTAACAGAAATAATAAAGATTAGAGCAGAAATTAATGAGATAGAGACCAGAAAAACTAGAAAAGATCAACAAAACTAAGAGCTCATTTCTGAAAAGATAAATAAATTGACAAACCCTTAGCCACACTAAGAAAACAAGAGAGAAGACTCAAATAAATAAAATCAGAAATGAAAGAGGAGTCATTACGACTGATACCACAGAAATACGAAGACTCATAAGAGACCGCTATGAATAATTATGCTAACAAATTTGATAACCTAGAAGAAATGAACAAATTTCTAGAAACACACAAACTACCAAGACTGAATCAGGAAAAAATAGAAACCTGAACAGAACAATAACAAATAAGGACATTGAATCAGTAACAAGAAACTTCCCAATAAAGAAAAGCTCAGGATCAGATAGTTTCACTGGTGAATTCTACCAAACATTTAAAGAAGAATTAACACCAAACTTCTCAAATTCTTCCAAAAATTTGAAGAGGAGGGAATATTTCCAAATTCACTTTACAAAGTCAGCATTACCCTGATACAAAAACTAAACACGGGCACTATAAGAAAAGAAAACTGCAGGCCAATATTCCTGATGAACATAGATGCAAAAATCCTCAACAAAATGCTAGCAAACTGAGTTCAACAGCTCATTAAAAGGATCCATGATCAAGTAGGATTTATCTCTGGGATGCAAGGATTGTTCAACATATGCAAATCAGTAAACGTGATACACCACATGAACAGGCTGAAAGATAAAAAAAATCATCTGATAAACTCAATAGATGCCGAAAAGGCATTTGACAAAATTCAGTATCCATTCGTGATTGAAAAAACGAAAAACTCTCAAATAATTAGGTTTAGAAGGAATGTGCTTCAAAATAATAAAGGCCACAGCTAATATCAGACTCAGCAGTGAAAAGCTGAAAGCTTTTGCTCTAATATCAGGAAAATGCAAGGTGCCCACTCTGACCACTTCCAATTAACATAGTACAGGACTTCCTCACCAGAGCAATCGAGCAAGATAAAGAAATAAAAGGCATCCAAATCGGAAAGGAAGAATCAAAACTGTCTCTGTTTGCGGATGACATGGTATTATACATAGACAATCCTAAAGACTCCACCAAAAAGCTGTTAGAACTAATATATGAATTCATTGAAGTTGCAGGGTACAAAATTGACATACAAAAATCAGTTACATTTCTATACACTAACAACAAAAAGAAATTAATGAAACAATCCCATTTAGAGTAGCATCAAAAAGAATTAACTACTTAGTAATAAATTGAACCAAGGAAGTGAAAAATCTATACACTAGAAACTATCAAACATTGATGGAAAAAAATTGAAGAAGACACATATAAATGGAAAGATATTCTATGTTCATGGGTTGAAAGAATTAATAGTTTTAAAATGTCCATACCACCCAAAGCAATCTAAAGATTCAGTGCGATCCCTATCAAAATTCCAATGACATTTTTCACAGAACTAGAAAAAAGAATCCTAAAACTCATATTGAACCACAAGACTCTGAATAGCCAAAGCATTTCTTGAGTAAGAAGAACAAAGCTGGAAGCATCACATTTCCTGATTTCAAATTATGTTATAAAATTATAGTAATCAAACAGTATGTTGCTGGCATAGAAACAGACACAAATACCAATGCAATGAACAGAGAGCTCAGAAATGAACCCACACATTACAGTCAACTAATCTTCAACAAGGGTGTCAAGAATATAAATTGAGAAAGAATAGTGTCTTCAATAAATGATGTTGGGAAAAGTGGATATCCATGTGCAAAAGAATGAAGTTGGACCCTTGTCTTACACGATACACTAACTCAACTCAATGTGGCTTAAAAACTTAAACATGTCTTTTTTTTTATTTTAGACTATTTCAGACAATAAAATCCTAGAAGAAAACATAGGGAAAAATCTCCTTGACATTGGGCTTGGCAATGATTTTTTGGATATGACAACAAAAGCACAGGCAACAAATGCAAAATTAACAAGTTGAATAACATCAAATTTAAAAAGCTTCTGCACAATGAAGAAAACAATCAACACAATGAAAAGGCAATCCATGGAAGGGACAAAATATTTGCAAACCATATATCTGATAAGGCATTAATATCCAAAATAAATAAGGAATTCATAGAACTCAATAGAAAAAAAGAATCAACTCGATTAAAAATGGGCGAAGGACATGAATAGACATTTCTCCAAAGAAGACATACAAACAGCCAAACGGTACACGAAAAGATGCTTGACATCACTAATCATCAAGGAAATGCAAATCAAAACCACAATGAGGGGCCGGCCCTATTGCTGAGCGGCTCAAGTTCCCTACACTCCACTTCAGCAGCCAGGGTTCAGGAGTTCGGATCTCAGGTGCAGACCTATACCACTTATCAAGATACGCGACGGTGGCAACCCACATGCAAAATAGAGGAAGATTGGCACAGATGTTAGCTCAGGGACAATCTTCCTCACACACATACAAAAAAATCCCACAATGAGATATCATCTCACACCTGTTAAAATACTATTATTTTAAAAACAAAAGATAACAAGCGTTGGCAATGATGTGGAGAAAAGGGAACTCTGGAACACTGTTGGTGAGAATGTAAATTGGTACAGCAATTATGAAAACTGTGTGGAGGTTCCTCATAAAATTAAAAATAGAACTTCCATATGAGCCAGCAATCCCACATCTGGTTATTTACCCAAGGAAATTGAAATCAAGATCTAGAAGAGATATCTGCACTCCCATATTCATTGCAGCATTATTCACAATAGCCAAGATGTAGAAAAAACCTAAATGGTCATTGACAGATGGATGAATAAAGAAAATGTGACATATACTTACAATGGAATATTTTTGAGCCTTAAAAAAGGAAATCTTGCCATTTGCAACAAAATGAATGGACACTTTCCTAAGTGAAATAAGCCAGACACAGAAAGATAAACACTGTATGATCTCACTTATATGTGGATTCTAAAATAGTCAAACTCCTAGAAGCAGAGTGTAGAGTGGTGGTTGCCAATGGCTGGAGTAGAGGGAAATGGGGAAGTGATAGTCAAAGGATATAAAGTTTCAGTTATACGGTATGAATAATTTCTGGGGATCTACCATACAGTGTAGTGCCTATAGCTAACAATACTGTCTTGTACACTTAAAATTTGCTGAGAGTATGGATCTTAAGTGTCTTACCATGCACAATAATAATAATAATAATAAAGGGGGAAAGAGGAAACTTTGGTAAGAGACTGATATGTTTATGACCTTGATAGTGGTGATGGTTTCACAGATATATACCTATGCCCAAACTCCTCAACTTGTATGCATTAAATATGTACAGCTTTTTATAAGTCAATAATACCTCAATACAGTGGTAAAAAAATACAATACAATTTACAATTGCTCCAAATAAAATAAAACATTTAGGTAAACTTAAAACATGTATAGAATCTATACGCTGAATATTACAAAATGCTAGTGAAAGAAGTCAAAAAAGACCTGAATAAAGGGAGAGACATACCGTGGTCATGGGTTGGAAGATACAACACATTAAAGAGAACAGTTCTCTCTAAATCGATCTATACATTTGATGCAATTTCAATAAAAATTTCAGCAAGAATTTCTTTGTAGACATGGACAAGCTTATTCTAAAATTTATATGTTAAGACACAGAATCTAGAATAGCTAAAACAATATTGAAAAAAGGGAAGAAAAAGTAAGAAGAACAACTCTAGCTGATATTAAAACTTACTATATAGCTAAGTAATCAAAACAGTATGGTACTAGCAGAGAGATAGATACATAGATCAATAGACCAGAATAGTGAACCCAGAAAAAGACCCACACAAATATGTCCAACTGATTTTTTACAATGGTGCAAAAGCAATTCAATGGAGGATAGACCTTTCAACAAATGATGCTGGGGCAGTTGGACATCCATATGCAAAACAGTGTACCTTGACCTAAACCTTATACAAAATTTAACTCGAAATGGATCACAGACAAGTGAAAAATATAAAACTATAAGGATCCTTAGGAAAAGACATGGGAGAAAATCTTTGACATCTAGGTCTAGGCAGAGGCCTTAGACTTGACACCAAAACCTCAGTCCATAAAAGGGGGAAAAATGATAAGTTGGACTTTGTCAAAATTTGAAACTTGCTCTGCAAAAGATTCTGTGAAATGGATGAAAAGACAAGCCACAGACGGGGAGAAAATGTTTGATACCACATGCTCAACAAAAGACTAGTATCTAGAACATATAAAGAACTCTCAAAATTAAACAATAACAATAACAATCCAATCACAAATTGGGAAAGACATGAAGAAACATTTCATTGAAAAGGATATACAGATGGCAAATAAGTATCTGAAAGATGTCCAATGTCACTATCCACGAAAGATACAAATTAAGACCATAATGAAATATCAATACTCACCTCTTAGAACAGCTAAAAATAAAAAAAAATAGTGACACCAAATGCTGACAAAAATGTGAGAAACTGAGTCACTCATACATTGTTGGTAGGAAGGTAAGTGGTCCATAGTTCGGCAGTTTCTTATAAAACTAAACATGCAACTACCATATGACCCAGCAATTGTACTCTTGGGCATTTATCTCAGAGACTTGAAAACTTATGTTCCCACAAAAACTCATACATGACTGTTCATAGAAACTTTATTAGTAATAGCCAAAAACTGGAAACACCCTAGATGTCCTTCAATTGATGAATGGTTCAACAAGCTGTGGTACATCCATACCATGAAATATCACTCAGCAATAAAAAGGAATGAATTATTGATACACACAACAACTTGGATAAATCTCGGGAAATATGTTAAGTCAAAAAAAAATCTCAAAACGTTATATACTGTATGAATCCTTTTATATAACATTCTTGAGATGACAAAAGCATAGAAATGGAGAGGGCGCCATTGGTTTCTAGGAGTTATGGGCAGGAGTGCAGGAGGGAGAGAAGGAGGTGGGTGTGCCTATGAAAGGGCAAAAAGAGGAATCCTACAGTGATGGAATTGTTCCCTACCTTGACAGTATCAGTGACAACATCCTGGGTCTGATATTGCACTATAGCTCTGCAATTTGTTACTACTGACGGAAACTGGATGAATGCTACACAGAATTTCTCAATATAGTTTCTTACAACTGCATATGCATATATTATTAACTCAAAATCAAAAATGTACATGTGTGGAGTGTGTGGGTATGTGTATAGAGAGCAATTTAAAAAGAATATGTTAGTGCTATATTTATTAACACAAAAAATATACAATGTATTACTGTTAACCACCAAAGTATTGTACCTGGTATAAAGTAGGTACTCCATTAAATGTTTGTCAAATGAATAAAAGAAGATTGCATAAAATACATACAATTTGATCCCAAAATTATAAAAATAAGGAACTAAAGTTCTATGTGTTTGTATAAGTGAGTATGAGCATGGAGAAAGGTGTGAACAAAAGGATGTTAACAAAAATTACCTGAAGAGTGGAGCAGGGGTTAAAAATAGGAAGAGATGAAGAGAGATTATTAAATTTATTCCTTATACATCTTTATAATGTAGGTTACAGTAAACACGTGTGAAATTTGAACTTTTGGAAGAGACAATAAGAAAAGATTTTAAAAATATTTTTAGATTATTTGGAAAAAGGCAGACAATCCAATAATATGAAAGTCTAAGAATATGAGTGGTATGAATATGACTGTAGTATGCTTTTAGCACAGTGATATTCAAATGGTGCAAAGTTTGCAAAATGAGGCAAATGCAGTTTTTATCTGCAAGGAAATTGGTGAGGCCCCAAAGAGAGAAGAAAGCTGAGAGGTTCAGTGAGAATAGACTAAGCAGAAGAATCAAACATCGGAATGAGGAAGATAAAGCTGTGACAACATATTGTCCAGACTCAAGAGACAGTCCATGCCCAGGCTCCTTAGACTATCAAACGACTCTATGACATTGTTCCTTCCACACAAAAAGAAAGAAGAATGGGCTAGGAACACACACACAGAAGCATTTGGCCAATACAGAAAGTGACATTGGCACTGTTCACATTGGAAAGGAGGCAGATGTGAGTAATATGAAAACAGAAAAAACTGACATTTGCAGTGAATCCTCAGCACGGGTCAGTGACAGACTTACAGTGTAGCAAATTCTACAGGGTGTTTTAAATTGTTTTCAGTGCACAAGGGAAGAGAGAGGAGAAGAGATGCTGGCCAGGGAATCATGAACATTGTGCATCTTTAGGGAAGCTGGAAGTCACAACTGTAGCCCTATGGGGGAGGAGAGTCACAAGGCATAAAATTCACAATAACAGCTACAGAGGAGAGACGGAATGGTCCTAGATGCATCATGTACAGAAACTATAATGGAAATTCACAGAAGACTTTGATTTGGGTGGATGCAAGAATATTCAAGTAAATTTGAACGTCAGAAGTAAAGCTCTCTTGTTTGCCTACAGCAATATGGCTGCTCCTTCAACCCTGAATTGGTGCGTTGTTTTAGGGAAGGAAGAGAAAATATAGGCTAAGGAGAAATGAAATTACTCAGGGTAAAAAGATGGAAACCAACCTGATTTAGTTTTATGAAGCCAAAATCACCCTGATACTATATAGTCATTAAAAGAATCCACTTTGGACTCACACTGACCTGGAATCAAATCCAGACTCACTAGAAGTTTTGTGATCAGAAGTTAGCTATCATGTCCATGTCTCAGTTATTTCATCTGTAAAATGGAAATAATGATAGTACTACCTCATAAGGGTATAATATTGAATGAGATGATATATGTAGAGTGCTTAGTCCGGTGTCTGACTCACGGTAAGTGTTCAATAAATCATAACTTGGGACACAGCACTAAGTGTTGGCAAGGGTGTGGAGTAACTAGAAATCTCATACAATGTTGTTGGAAATGCAAAGTGGTACAACTACTTTGGAAAAGCATTTGTTAGCTTCTTATAAAGTTAAATATACACTTACCATGTGACACAGCAATACCATTCCTAGGCATTTACCCAAGAGAAATTAAAACATATTTCCTCACAAATATTTGTATGTGAATATTCACTACAGCTTTATTCATAATAGTAAAAAAAAAGTGAAAACAACCCAAATGTCTATCAAAAGGTTAATAGATAAACAATTGTGAAATAGTCATACAATGGAATACTAGTCAACTATAAAAAGGAATGAACTACTGATACCTGCATCAAAATGGATAAATCTGAAAAACACATTGAGAGAAAGAAGCCATACACAAAATAGTACATACTGCATGATTCCATTGATATAAAATTATAGAAAAAGTAAAACTAAACTATAGGGACTATAGAAAGTAGAGCATTAGCTCCATGAGGCTGGGGGTGCAGAGAATTAACTGCAAAGTGTAAGAAGGGAACATTTGGGGATGATGAAAATGTTTTATTTCTTTATTGGGATGGTGCTCATACAAGAGTATACATTTGTCTAAACTTATAAAATTATACATTTAATATGGATGCATTTACCTCAATAAAATTTATTTTTAAAACTATAAGAAACCTGGAATAAATTTACAAAAGATTTGCATTATCATCATGGAGAAATCTTTAAAGTTTATTGAATAAAATGTAAAGATACAACATGTTATGAATGGAAAGATTCAATATTGGAAGGATATTAATGTTCCTCAATTAATCTATAAAACTAAGTTAATTCCCGTTTAATATCCCATAGGATTTTTCGTGGAGCCTTAAAAAGTGATACTAATGACCAAGTGGAAGAATAAAGGTACAAAAAGAACCAAGATGTTTCTGGAAAAAAAAATATATATATTCTCTCTGAGATACACACACACACACACACACATACACACACACACACACACAGAAGAAGCAAGGGTGACTTGCCTGCCAGATATAAAGACAATTACAGTAATTAATAGTGGTGAGGAATTAGGAAATGTATTAATGCAATAAAGAACGAAGCCTAGACCATATGTATTATATATGGAAACTTAGTGTGTAATAATTGCATATCAGTGGATAAAAGTACTGGGACAACTGAGTTTCCTTATAAGAAAAATAAATACATAAAACTAGATCTTAGTCTCATGTCCTACATGCAAAAATAAATTTTAAGTGGATTAAAAGAATTAAATGTAAAAATGTCTATACACTATAAAATGTATAATAATATCTTTACAATATCTGGGTAGGAAAGGATTTATTAAAAAATACACAAGCACATGGCCTAAATGTGCTTTTTACTAAAATTCAAATTTTCAGGTAAGACAAGTGGCATCATAAACATAATTAAAAGATAGTTATCAGACTGGAAGATTATATATCCAACATAAAACAAAGGCTTGGTATCTAGAACATATAGAGAAGGTATAAAAAAATACAGGAGGAAAGTAGACAACTGAATAGAAAAATAAGCAAAGAAAATGGTGAGGCAATTTATAGAAGAGGAAGTCTAAATGACCAATAAATATATGAAAAATGTAAATTGAAATAATGAACTAATATTTCTTATTAATCATTTTCACAAAAATGTATGTCTGATAATATAAAGTGTTGTCAAGGATGTTAAAAAATGGGATCTCTCATAAACTGCTAGTAGGAATACAGACAAACAACTATTTTGAAGAGCAATTTGACAGTATCTGCTAAAGATGAAAATGTGCATATCTTATGGTGATGAACTCCGTTAGTTTTTGCTTGTTTCAAAAGTTCTTTATCTCTCCTTCTGTTCTGAATGATAACCTGGCCAAACAGAATATTCTTAGTTGTAGGTTTTTTCCTTTCAGCATTTTGAGTATATCATGTCACTCCCTTCCAGCCTGTAATGTTTATGCTTAAAAGTCATCTGATAGCCATATGGGGTTTCATTTGTATGTGACTTGTTGCTTTTCTCTTGCAGTCTTTAGGATTCTCTTTTTATCTTTAATTCTTGACATTTTAATTATAATGTGTCTTAGTTTAGGCCTCTTGTGGTTCATCTTGTATGACTGTGTAGCTAATGTGTGTTTGTGTGTATACATATGTATGTGTGTATGTATATATACACATTAGCTATATATGTGTATATATATCACAGAAATGTTACCTCTATATTATACAGTTTGAGTGCTATTTATTTCCTTCCAAACTTATTTTTATATTTCAAAATTAATCAAAATATACAGGCATATTTTATTATTTAAAGGAACATAAAATTAGGATCAGTTATGTTTTATTATTTCTAATATCACAATTATCATTATTATATCAAATTTTAGGCATCTAATTTTTCCTAATTTAATATATATGTATAACAAGTCTGAAATTTTGATGACCTTCTAGAATGTCATAATTTTCATCTACTTCTGTTGAAAGTAAACTTCTAGAAAACCAGGAACCATGTTTTCTGATCATTTTTCCATAGTTCCTAGCCTGACTTGCAGACTAAATACTCAATGGTGACATTCAGAGACACAAAAATAAGTGAATAAAGAAATAAATGGATGGATGTGTGAATGACTGAAACATTCTGCACTTATGTGCTTTCCACATGTGCGCCACAAAGCCTTACATAGAAAGAAACGGCTCTGCAGTAAATATTAAAATCATTAATTTTCATTTAAAAATTTGTGGTCATTCTCATTCCCTCCATATACACACGCTCACACACAAACACACAATCTAGATACACACATATGAAATCATTCACTTATTTCTGTATCATGATATGGGTATTAAGA
Source organism: Diceros bicornis minor (assembly GCF_020826845.1). NCBI lineage: Eukaryota > Metazoa > Chordata > Mammalia > Perissodactyla > Rhinocerotidae > Diceros > Diceros bicornis. The sequence goes on along the minus strand of NC_080746.1, from coordinate 63,848,653 downwards.
ATGGAAAATTTCCATTAGTTTTCATTCTCCTAGAGAGGTTAGCTTGATTCCTACAACAGCACCTGCGTCTCTAACATTCTGAAATATCCCCTTGAGATATAAAGTACACATTTTTCTTCAAATGCTTAGTTCAATAGCATTGATATCAAGGGATATAGAAGTTGAGGGCTGTGCATGTACACATATTATAGAATTGTCGTGTTTTTTTGACCAAGATCATGAACACCTGGAACAGATTGCATTCAGCTTGTTTTGTTTTCCAGAAACCAAGATATTAAAAGATATACAAAAGTGGGACTAGAAACAGGATTTTTTATTTTATAGGTAATACGATAAAGAAGAGAGAGTCTTTGGATGTAAGCGAATTGATTGTTATATTCTCAGAAATACAGGTTTGATTCCATCCACCCAATTGAGGGCACAAGTGTTGTGAAGGATTGAGTTCTTTTGGAAAAAATGTTTATTTCTCCATTTCTCAGATTGCAATTCAGTGTAACTTTCCACCAGGATTATGACTATCTATGTCATTTTTCTAGCCAATTGGAATCACTGGTGCTATTGTAGTGGAAGTCAGGTGTGAATTACCTGCATGACAAGAAGAAATGTGGGGAGAGCTAGAGAATAGTTACTGATCATGGTCAGAACACTCTTGCTTTTTACCTGCCCTGCCCTTGTTCTCAGAATGAGAATCTACTTTACTTGTTTCATTTCCAGAGAGACTTATTTCTGACTGTGTTTCATCCACTTTAGATATCAAGACCTGTTTGAAGGAACCCACTGCCATATTGAGAGAAGAACACGAGTTGTAAAGTTGAAGACTATCCAGTGAAGAAACAAATTTATTGAGTACGAGTTTTGAGAATGAGAATAGAAATAGATGATATAAAAATTGTACTTTATAAATGGCGATATTCATGTGTTAATGTTACTACTTCAATATACCCACCCAACCGCAGCATCACATGAGTTCATTTTTCTTGAAGAAATATTAAGTTATAATGTATTAAAATAATTTTAAATTTGTTTTGAAAAGGCTAATTTAATTTGTCATTAATACTATATTACTTGGCATAAGCTTGGTGGATCTTTAAGAGTTTTGCAAATGCATAGAAGATGGGACCCTAAATTCTCACGTAACATAAAGTCAGTTTTATTAATTGACATTAGAACTATAAAAAGGAAACACAAGGGGCTTAAATATGATATTTAACTCACATTTAGGAAATACGTTCTTTATTTTATTACGGTAACATTGGTTTGTAACATTGTATAAATTTCAGGTGTACATCATTATACTTCTATTTCTGCATGGATTACATCATGTTTTCATGTTCACCCCCCAAATTCTAATTACAATGCATTGCCACACACATGTGCCTAATTATCCCTTTCATCCTCCTCCTTCTTCCCTTCCCCTCTGGTAACCACCAATCCAATCTCTGTCTCTATGTGTTTGTTTGTTGTTGTTATTATCTACTGCTTAATGAATGAGATCATACTGTATTTGACCTTCTCCCTCTGACTTATTTCACTTGGGCAATACCCTCAATGTCCATCCATGTTGTCACAAATAGCTGGATTACATCATTTCTTATGGCTAAGTAGTATTCCATTGTGTATATATACCACATCTTCTTTATCCACTCATCCCTTTATGGGCACTTAGGTTGCTTCCAAGTCTTGGCTATTGTGCATAACGCTGCAAGGAACACAGGGGTGCATGAATCTTTATGCATTGGTGTTTTCATGTTCTTTTGATAAATACCCAGGAGTGGAATACCTGGATCATATGGTAGTGCTATCCTTAGTTTTTTGAGGAATCTCCATACTGTTTTCCATAGTGGCTGCACCAGTTTGCACTCCCACCAGCAGTGTATGAGAGTTCCCTTCTCTCCACATCCTCTCCAGCACTTGTTGTTTCCTGTCTTGTTAACTATAGCCTTTCTGACAGGAGTGAGGTGATGGCTAATTGTAGTTTTGATTTGCATTTCCTGGATAGTTAATGATGTTGAACATTTTTTCATGTGCCTGTTGGCCATCTGTATATTTTCTTTGGAGAAATGTCTGTTCAGGTCTTTTGCCCATTTTTAAATTGAGTTGTTAGTTTTTTTTTGGTGAGATGTATGAGTTCTTTATATATCTTGGAGATTAACCTCTTATCAGATGTATGATTTGCAAATATATTCTCCCAATTGTTAGGTTGTCTTTTTGTTTTGTTGATGGTTTCCTTTGCTGTGCAGGGGCTTCCTAGTTTGATGTAGTCCCATTGGTTTATTTTTTCTATTGTTTCTCATGCCCAGTCAGACATGGTGCTTAAAAATATGTTGCTAAGACCAATGTCTAAGAGCGTACTGCTTATGTTTTCTTCCAGAAGTTTCATGGTTTCAGGTCTTACATTCAAATCTTTAATCCATTTTGAGGTGATTTTTGTGTACTGTGTAAGATAATGGTCTACTTTCATTTTTTTGCATGTGGCTGTCCAGTTTTCTCAACACCATTTGTTGAAGAGACTTTCCTTTCTTCAGTGTATGTTCTTGGCTCCTTTGTAGAAGATTAGCTGTCCATAGATGTGTGGGTTTATTTCTGGGCTTTCGATTCTATTCCATTGATCTGTGTGTTTGTTTTTGTGCCAGTACCATGCTATTTTGGTTACTATAGCTTTGTAGTATATTTTGAAATCAGGGAGTGTGATACCTCCAGCTTTGTTCTTTTTTCTCAGGATTCCCTTAGCTGTCCGGGGTCTTTTGTTGTTCCACGTAAATTTTAGGATTCTTTGTTCTATTTCTGTGAAAAATGTTGTTGGAACTTTGATAGGGATTGCATTGAATCTATAAGTTGCTTTAGGAAGTACGGACATCTTAACTATGTTAATTCTTCCAATCCAAGAGCATGGAATAAGTTTATTCCTAGATATTTTATTCTTTTGTTGCAATTATAAATGGGATTGTATTCTTAATTTCTCTTTCTGTTGATTTGTTGTTAGTGTATAGAAATGCATCTGATTTTTGTATGTTGACATTGTATCCTGCAACTTTACATTATTCGTTTATTACTTCTAAAAGTTTTTTTTGGGATTCTTTAGGGTTTTCTCTATATAAAATCATGTCATCTGCAAATAGTGACCGTTTCACTTCTTCCTTTCCAATTTGGATCCTTTTTATTTCTTTTTCTTGCCTGGTTCTTCTGGCTAAGACTTCGTAGGAGGAGTTAGGTTTTGTAGAACGAGTTAGGGAGCTTCTCCCCCTCCTCAATTTTTTGGAAGAGTTTTACAAGAATAGGTATTAAGTCTTCTTTGTATGTTTGGCAGAATACACCAGGGAATCCATCTGGTCCTGGACTTTTATTTTTGGGAAGGTTTTAGATTACTATTTCGATCTCCACACTGGTGATTGGTCTATCCAAATTCTCTATTTCTTCTTGATTCAGTTTTGGAAGGTTGTATGATTCTAAGAATTTATCCATTTCTTCCAAATTGTCAAATTTGTTGGCATATAGCTTTTCATAGTATTCTCTTATAATCTTTTGTATTTCTGAGGTGTCTGTTGTAATTTCTCCTCTTTCGTTTCTGATTTTACTTATTTGAGCCTTCTCTCTTTTTTTCTTGGTGAGTCTAGTTAAAGGTTTATCAATTTTGTTTATCTTTTCAAAGAACCAGCTCTCAGTTTTATCAATTTTTTCTATTTTTTTTAGTCTCTATTTCATTTATTTCTGATCTGATTTTTGTTATTTCCCTTATACTGATTTTGGGCTTTTTTTGTTCTTCTTTTTCCAGTTCCTTTAAGTGCAGTGTTTGATTGTTTATTTGAGATTTTTCTTGTTTGTTGAGATAGGCCTGTATTGCTATAAATTTCCCTCTTAGCACCACTTTTGCTGTATCCTATAAATTCTGGCATGTCGTATTTTCATTTTCATTTGTCTCCAGGTATTTTATGATTTTCCTTTGATTTCTTCATTAACCCAATTGTTGTTCAGTAGCACTTTGTTTAATCTCCATGTATTTGTGGCTTTTCTGATTTTCTTCCTATAGTTGATTTCTAGTTTCATACCATTGTGGTCAGAAAAGATGTTGGGTATTGTTTCAATCTTCTTAAATTTATGTAGACTTGTTTTGTGGCCTAATATGTGATCAATCCTGGAGAATGTTCCATGTGCATTTGAAAAGAATGCGTATTCTTGGGTTTTTGGATGGAGTGTTCTGTATATATGTACTAGGTCCATCGGTTCTAGTGTGTCATTTAAGGCTATGTTTCCTTATTGATCTTCTGTTTGGATGATCTCTCTGTTGGTGTAAGCGGAGTGTTAAGTGGTGTAAGTCACCTACTGATTGTGTTACTGTCTATTTCTCTTTTTATGTCTGTTAATAATTGCTTTATATATTTAGGTGACCCTACATTGGGTACAGAGATATTTACAAGTGTTATATCCTCTTGTTGTATTGTTAGCTTGATCATTATGTAATTCCCTTCTTTGTCTTTTTTTACAGTTTTTGTTTTAACTACTTTTTTGTCTGATACGAGTATTGCTACCCCAGCTTTCTTTTTTTTTTTTTTTTTTTTTTTTTTTTTTTTTTTTTTTTGTGAGGAGATCAGCCCTGAGCTAACATCCGCCAATCCTCCTCCTTTTTTGCTGAGGAAGACGGCCCTGGGCTAACATCGGTGCCTATCTTCCTCCACTTTATATGGGACGCCGCCACAGCATGGCTTACCAAGCAGTGCGTCGGTGCGCGCCCGGGATCCGAACCAGCGAACCCTGGGCCGCCGCAGCGGAGCGCGCGCACTTAACCGCTTGCGCCACCGGGCCGGCCCCCCCAGCTTTCTTTTCATTGCCAATTGCATGGGGTATCTTTTTCCATCCCTTCACTTTCAGTTTGTGAGTGTCTTTAGGTCTGAAGTGTGTCTCTTGTATGCAGCATATATATGGGTCTTGTTTTTTTATCCAATCAGCCACCCTATGCCTTTTAATTGGCGCATTTAGTCCATTGACGTTTAAAGTAGCTATTTATAAGTATGTACTTACTGCCATTTTTTAATTTATTTTCTTGCAGCTTTAGTAGTTCTTCTCTATTCCTTTCTTCTTCTCTTGCTCTCTTCCCTTGTGGTTTGATGGCTTTCTTTAGCATTATGTTTGGGTTCCTTTCTCTTAGTTTTTTGTATATTTATTATAGGTTTCTGGTTTGTGATTACCATGGGGTCCATATACAGTAACATGCATATATAGGAATCTATATTAAGTTGATGGTCTCTTTAGTTTGACCTCTGTCTGAAAGCTCTACTCTTTAACTCCTCTCCTCCCACATTTTATGTTTTTGATATCATATTTAACCTCTTTTCTTGTGCATATGTATCCATTACCCTCTTATCATGGAAATAGGTTATTTTTCCTATTTGTGGTCTTCTCTTTTCCCCTTAAATAAGTCCCTTTAGCATTTCTTGTAGTACTGGTTTCTTGGTGACAAACTCCTTTAATTTTTGCTTGTCTGGGAAACTTTTTATTTCTCCTTCCACTTTGAATGATAACCCTGCCAGATAGAGTATTCTTGGCTGCAGGTTTTTTCCTTTTAGCATTTTAAATATATTGTGCCAGTCTCTTCTAGCCTGTAAGGTTCCTGCTGTGAAGTCAGCTGATAGACTTATGAGGTTTCCTTTGTATGTAACTTGTCTCTCTCTTGCAGCTTTTAGGATTGTCTCTTTATCTTTAATTCTGGACATTTTAATTATGATGTGTCTTGGTGTGGGCCTCCTTGGGTTTATCTTGTTTGGTGCTCTCTGTGCTTCCTATACCTCAATGTCTGTTTCCTTCCTTAGATTAGGGAAGTTTTCAGCCATTATTTCTTTGAATAGATTCTATGCCTCTTTGTCTCACTCTTCTCTTTCTGGGACACCTATAACACAGATGTTAGTGAGCTTCATGTTGTCCCAGAGGTCCCTTAGACTGTCCTCACTCTTTTTTATTCTTTTTTCTTTTACCTATTCAGTTTTGGTGATTTCTTCTAGTCTTTTGTCCAGCTCTCAGATCCATTCCACTGTATCCTCTACTCTGCTTTTGAGTCCCTCTAGTGAATTTTTCATTTCCAGTATTGTATTATTCATTTCTGATTGGTTCTTTTTTATATCTTCCATTTCTTTGTTGACGTTCTCCCTGAGTTCATGCATTCTTTTCCCAAGATCAGTGAGCATCCTTAACACTGTTTGTTTGAACTCTCTTTTGGGTAGGTTGCTCATTCCTGTTTGTCTTAGTTCCTTTTCTGTGACTTTGTCCTGTTCCCTTACTTGGAATGTATTCCTTTGCCTCCTCATTTTGCCTCTTTCCCTGTGCTTGTGTCTATGTATTAGGTAGGTCAGCTACATCTCCTGCTCTTGGAGAGGTGACCTTATATAAGTGATGCCTTATAAGGCCCAGCAATGTGCTTCCCTCTGTTCCAAATGTTCCAGGAGTGACCCTTATGAGGGCTATGTGTGTCCTTCTGTTGTGGTGCCCTTGCTTTTCCTGTAGGTGCCCATAGAGGTTGAGCTATGCCCCTGGCCAGCTGTTGTAATGCTCAGCTGCTTGTAGTTGTTGTGGGCCCTTCAGTCTCTTTATCGGGCATGGGGAGCCCCAGCACAGTTGGCTGCAAGTTCTAATAGCACATTTGTGTTCCAGTATTTCTATTAAGTGAGTAGCCCTCTAGCGTGGCAGGTTGTTAGGCTCAGGGGCTTACAATTGCTTTAAGCCTTCAGACTTTAGGTCTGTTGTCAGCTCTCTGAGGATTGCAGCTGTGTGGGGCTGGCCCCTGGCTCAGGAGCACCCAATGGTTTCACGCTTTGGAAGGAGGAGAAAACTCCCTATGTGGGTCTTTGAGAATCACTAGTCTTCTGCAGCTCACAAGCCCCACTGCCCACAGGTCCACATGCACAGTCAACACAGTCCTTCCCTGTGTGTGCGCCCCGACCTACTGAAGTGGACCTAGTCTCTCCAAGGTGGGAGCCCCAAACACTCCATCACTGCTCCTCACTCTCCACCTGCTCCTTGTGCATGCCCTGTGCCACAGAAGTGAACCCAATTGCCAGGTTGTGGAGAATCCAGGCAGCTCACTTAGCAGGCCCACAAGTTGCCTGAGGGTTTGTTGTTGGGTGGAGCGAGTCCCTAGAGTGGGATGCCCACCTTGGCTGAGCTGGATTAAATCGGTGCTCTAGTGGGTGGAGCAGACCCTAGGCTAGTGGGCCCCAGGGAGAACTCCAATGGCATCTGCCTGTGTCTGTGTCAGCACGCCCACATCAGGCCACTACAATGGCAGCCACCAACGTCTTATCAACATTTAAAATGTGTCCTGATGTCTTGCTACACACTTCAGATATAAATAAAATCTGAACAAATATTAAGACTTTTGTTAAATTGAGGGTTATTCAAGAATATTAATACATATTTATTATCCATGATGTTAATATAATGATAGAGATTGATTTCATCAACAATTTATTCCTTATCTGTAAGTCTGCCATCTCACATATTATATCATACATAGAGGACTTCTTGCATGCTATCATCCTCAAGAGAGAGTTGAGTCTTCCTGAAGAAGGTGATGATTGAAGCTAGATTTGGTGGGAGGAGAGTGACACAAATAGACTAGAGAATTGTAAAATCAAAAACTAAAAATATCAGTGTGATGTGAGTAGATAATAGAGACAAGCAACAGAAGAGAATACTGATCTAGCAGAATCCTAGTTATACTTCAGGTCTAAGAGCATTTGTCTTTTCCTCTTTGAAAATTTTCCTGACATTATTTACAGTTTTGCTTAGTTGCCGTTTCTATCTACTCCTTTATGACACAAAGATTTTGTGATGACATGAGAAGAGGTCTTTGCAAAGCACTCTTATTAACATATTCCTCTTATGTTGCCTTGGCTATTTCTAAAAGAAATTGCTTTCTGCAGTATCTAGTCTGCCATGCTTCAATTTGAGTCTATGAAAATAAGGCAGGGATGTAGGTAGAAAAATGGAAGAAGGAACAACTGGATATCTCTGATTAGTCCATTATTCTAAACAATGTTAATTGTTCTCTTATAATGACTGGAAGTTTATTCTGGGAAGAAACTTTAATAAGTACTATGAATGCATGTACAACAGATGTTACAAAGGCCACGGATGACGCATCATAAAATATGAGAGGGTTGAAGCCAATATTCATATTTAAGTGTGAGATTCCCCAGTGTCCTTCTACTACTCAATATAAAGAACACTGGTAGCTCATCACATATTCCGTAAGGATGGAGATTGGTGGATTATTTTCCGAAAAATTGAAAGTCCTTGAGAAAGGACCTATGAACACTGGTAACCAAGGATGGCTACAACGAAGCATAGAGATCCCTACAGGATCACACAAAGTAAATGCTACCAATTGATGAAGCTATGTCATCACCCAGAGTTTCAAAACAGCTTTCTAAAGGCTCTTTACTAAGTCTGAATTAATAGTCAAAGATTACTAGACAATTGAGAAACACAAAATAAAAGATAAACAATAATGCAAGCTATAACAGTAAATTATTAAAACTTGGAAGTTATAGAATAGTGTACAAGAAGCTGAATAAATAACATGTATTTATAAATATATATACATAATTTTTGTACATTTACCATATTTAGAAGAAAATAAGAACTTGGAAATTTAGAATATTAGACAACAACAAAAATTACCAAGATATTTAGGAGATTCCACTGAAGAACTTTTATAGAAAATCGATCAACTAATTAGAGAGATACAACTGAAAAAAATTTAAGTAGTGACAAAAAAGAGAATAGATTCAGAAGAACCGATATCTGACTAAAAGGAGTTGTAGAAAATTAACAAGAATAAAGTTGGGAAGAAATTACCAAAAGTTAAGTAAGAAAGATTCCCAAAGCAAAGGTCATAGATTTTTAGTATCAAAAAGCCATTAAGTGCCTTGACAGTAAGACATGCAGAAGCACATATGCACCTCTATCATCACCATTAAATTTCACAGCATGAAAATTTTAAAATGTTCTTACACTTTTCAGGGCCAAAAAACAGAGAAGCAAGGGGGCAGAGACTTCCCAGAAGCAGACAGTGTTTGAAGGACTAGCATTGATAGATCATGTTTATAACCATTAAGAAACAATAGTAGAGGGGCCCTGCCTGGTGGCGCAGTGGTTAAGTGTGCGTGCTCTACTTCAGTGGCCCTAGGGTTTGCAGGTTCGAATCCTGGGCGTGCACCGATGCACCACTTGTCTAAGCCACGCTGTGGCGCCATCCCATATAAAGTAGAGGAAGATGGGCACGGATGGTAGCCCAGGGCCAATCTCCCTCTGCAAAAAGAGGAGGATTGGCATCGAATGTTAGCTCTGGGCTGATCTTCCTCACACACACACAAAAAAAGCAATAGTAAAAATGTTTTACAATACTGAAAACGAGTTAAAAATTTTGAGATATTTACACCAAATACTAAGCAAAATAAATTATTATCAAAAGGAAAAATATTGAATAGGGAAGAAAATATGATTGTTTCATCATGAGACTTAGCAAGAGATAATCCCTATATAAAATAAAAATTAAACACTAAATAATAATTTTAACAAAAACTATTTCAAAGGAAAAAGTAAGGAAAAGCAAACTACACAAATTGTTTAGAAATGCGTAGGCCAGTGCTGGTGGAGAGCTAAATTAGGTAAAAGGGACTCCCTGTGAGAAGGTGGACTTCAACAGTCAGAATGGTGGAGCTGGATATTTTTTTATTTTCATTATTATTCTATGGTATTATTTCTTTCCAACACAGATTTCTATGTCAAAATTTAGAAGAAATGATTTAAAAGAAAGTGGTCAGAGAAAGGCTCAGTTTTGGTTTTGAATGCACAGCAACTCAGACATGAAGAAGCCTCATCTACACAGTGCCTCCATTTACTCACCTATAAAGTGAAGATGAATAAAAATACTTCCTGGGCTTGTAGCGAAAATTAAATGAGTTAATATTTGTAAAATTCTTAGAACAGTATTTAGCATAGCATAAATATGACCTATTAAGAGTAATAACAACAATAAAAACATCTTCATCATATCTGCTAGATCGTTGAAGTGATCGATGAGTTTTTCCATAAGAAAACACGCAAAGACGTGTATAGTAAATAACACTTAAATAAGATATTCTAATGAAAATATCCTTAGAAAGATCATAACATAGCTACCCTTAGTTACACATTGATGAGGACTGAATCTATGACCTTTCTGATTCAAAATGATGTAGACACAATATATATGATAGAACGTGGGACATAGTGGATGGTAAACATGCATTTGCTGAATGGATGGATAAATTAATGAATTAACAAACAACACATACTTGGTTTGAAGTGCGTTTAAGTAAATATTCTCTCATATGTAATATATTAAGTTTTTTGATATTAACATGCACATTTGACAGAGAGAATGAGAAAAAGAGAGAGTGAGAGACAGAGCACGACTAAGATTTTTCTTCTTTATTTTTTTTTTCCTAATCCTGGAGGATCAGAAAACAAAAAAAACAAACTAAGAAGCACAAAAAAATCCTATAAGCTGCTTAATGATTATAATAGCCTGATCGTACTAATGCTGAACCAAACAGACTTGACCCCAGCCTCATTCATTCTTAATGGAGTTTCAGGACTGGAGGACATGCACCACTGGATTATTTCCCATTCTTCACTATGTATTTTGTGGCTTTGATAGAGAATCATAGGCTTCTCTACGTCATCCACTATGAGGGCACCTTGCATAGGTCCATGTACTACTTCTTGGCTATGCTTTCCCTTACTGACCTTGTCATGTGCACTACTACAATACCTAAAGCCCTCTGCATCTTCTGGTTTCATCTTAAGGAAATCAGCATTGATGAATGTCTGATCCAGATGTTCTTCATCTACACCTCAACAGGGATAGAAACTGGGGTGCTCATGCTTATGGCCCTGGATAGTTACATGGCCACTTGCTACCCTCTGTGCTATTCAACTATCCTCACCAATCCTGTTATTGCAAAGCTTGGGCTTACCACTTTTCTGAGAGTGGTATTGCTCATCATTCCCTTGACTTTCATCATCAAGCACCTTCCCTATTGCAGAGGCAATATAATACACCATACCTACTGTGACCACATATCTGTAGCCAAGTTATCCTGTGGAAATACCAAGGTCAATGTTATCTTTGGTCTGATGGTTGCCCTCCTGATTGGGGGCTTTGACATTCTGTGCATCACAGTCTCCTACACGGTGATCCTCCCAGCAGTGGTCAATCTCTCCTCTACAAATGCTCAGCAGAAAGTCTTCAGCACCTGCACAGCCCACATCTGTGCCATTGTTTTTGCCTATAGTCCAGCCTTCTTTTTTTTCTTTTTTTACCATTTTGGGGGTCACATGATTCCTCCATCTTGCCACGTCATTGTGGCCAATATTTATCTGCTCTTGCCTGCCACCATGAACCCTATTGTCTATGGAGTGAAAACAAAGCAGATACGAGATGTGTCAAAGGATCCTCTCAAGTTTTCAGGACACTAAGCCCCACAGCATATGAAAGGTACATTTGTCAGGGAAGAGAAGAGAAGCAAAGAGGAAGAAAGGAAAAAGAAGAGGAGGGGGAAGACAATCCAGAGGGCAAGTAGAAGAAAAAGGATACTGCTGTCAGCAGTTTTGTCAGGGTCTAATAATACCTTTGTGAAAGTACAATTTTGGCTATGACAAGGGATGGTGTTGAGTGGTACATTACCGTTAAGTGTCTTCAGAATCCCAACATTACTGACATGCCCACAACTCTTTCTATGAGTTTTTCATCTCCTCATATTGTGAAGTTCTGGTCTCATCATTAACCAAGGTTTCCATGAACAAAAACATAATAGGATGCTGAGACAATTGAGACAAGTGAAATCAGCTTTGATGAATGCCTGATGGAAGGAGATCATCTACAGCCAGAAGCCAGTTTGTCCTATTTCCAAATAGTAATTAGAATTTCCTGTTTGAAAGATATTGTTACTTTCCTGTGGAAAATAAATGCTATATTTTTCTCATCGGTACCAAAATTCCTCTATTTTCTCAGTGTTGTCTTATTGATGGAGAAGCTATAAAATATTTTTATCGTCATTAGTTTAATGAGGTTTCAGCCTCTGGGTTTCTAATTTGGATATAAGTTAATCACCTGACCACATCTCTCCTAGATGTCCCCCAAAAAACTGTTTGCTTAAACTGTTTATTTAATTATGTCAACTTTCCTTCTACTAATCCCATTTTAAAAACCTGCAAAACAACCTCCCCACCCTTCGAAATGTAAGAACTCTCCATGCATCATCTTTTCTCTTCTCACTTTCACAGCAAGCCTTCTATAAAAAATTGTCGACATTCATTTCTCCTCTTAAAACAAAACCACTGTCCCTGTAGTTTGTCTTTCCTATCCATCACCTGGAATTATTCTTGGCAATTTTACCATTGCCTTTCACGTTAAATTGAATAGACCATTCTCTATTTTCATCTAACACTACCTCTCAGAAATATTGAATGTAATTCATTTATTCTCCCTGTCTTGAAATATATTTCTTGACTTCAGAAGCACTAAAAATTTCATGTTTTTCTCCACTTTTGCTGAATGCCCTTCATACTCACCAGTGTTCTGGGGTGATATTGGATATGTTTGCCTTGCTCTTGACATTACTAGAATGAAGCGTAAACACTCTCTGTTGAGTATGATGCAAACTGGGATTTTTGTATATATCTTTCATTAAGTCAAAAAGTTTTCTTCTTTCTTTTATTAATGTTTTTATTGTAAATTGATATAAAACCACACAAAATCATTTCTATAAGTTCTATAAATATTAAGATAATTATATGATTTTTGTTTTTTCTTTTAATACTGTAAAGAAGTATATACTTTGTTGAATCAAATAATATATATCATTAGAATTAACATTCCTTGATTGTTATGTAGTTTTAATACACTGTTATTGGTTAACTAATCTTTTATTTATAATTTTTGTTATAAATTCATGAGGAAACTATGTCTATAATTTTGTTTCCTTAAGCCATACTATACCATTCACACCTTTGAAACTAACATTATAAGTGCTTTGCAAAACAAACTATTTATTTTTTCCTGTTGTACCATTTTCTGCTACTTTGTATAATTCAAGAATAATGTATTGTCTGAAATTTACTCTTCTCCTGTAAAGAGAAAAAATATGGGCCTATTGTTTTTGACAGTATGTTTGCTTGTTGGGGGAATGCAGATGATTGGAGGGGTTTGAAAATGATCTTAATCTATTTAATAATTTTGCCCTATTTGTTTTTTAGTTCTTTTGTGTTAATTTTGTTTTCAGATTTATTAACATATAGTGTTTACAATTTAAAAAGTATTTTAAAGTGAGCGTATGCCTTGTATTTCTTGTGTTTTGGATCAAATTTGGTTTATTTTCATCTTATTTATAATTTTCCCTTTATCAGATTTATAAGAAATGTGTTTCCCTTAATAACACTTTCAGAGTCAGTTTTTGTTTTCATTAATCTTCTCTATTTTTCCTAGTTCTTTCCTGTTTTTTATTGCACTAATTTCTGCCCTTGTCTTAGTTATTTTCTGTCTTTTTGGAGTTAACTCCCTTGCTCTTTATCTAGACTTCTGTATCAAATATTTGCTTAATTATCAGTAATTTATATTTTTCTTTTGATAAATATTATCAAGCTAAAAAAAGAAAAAGTCTTTTGATGTATTCTTTTGATATTTCATCCACATTTTATTATGAAGTTTTTTTAACTATAATTTATTTTTATACATTTTTCTTTTCCTCACAAGTTATTTAGTAGCATATATTTCAGATTTGGCCTGTTCTTTTGTATTTATGTTCTAGTTTTCTTCTCTTATAGTCAGAAAATATATTTTATTGATGTGTATTTTGGGGAGGTTGAGACGTTCTTTGGAACTCAATATATATTGATTTATGTGCACACATCTTGTGGTCTTGTTAATAGGTGTGTGATTTCTCTTTGCTTGTTGTAAGGTTTTGTATATCTTCTTTGTTCATACTTGTTAATCATGTTATTCATGGCTCATTTATTCACTTCTGTCTGGTCTATGATCCAGTGTCAATAAAGGGTTTTTTCAGTTACTATATCACCAAGATTTGTATTTCCTTAAATATCTTATTTATATGCTTTTTACTGATTTTTCTCTCCAACGAAAATATAAGGTTTTTCCTTCTTGTTCAGCATAGAGCACGATTCATGTGTACATGAACACACATATATACCTGAACACGACCTTCAAAATACATTTGTTGAGTGAATAAATGCACTGATGAAATTATAAAAAAAATAGAGCAGGTAAATGAGAAGAAAAGAGACTTTAGGAAAGGAGCCTTCAATCCAAATCTTAAAGAACAATAATATTTAAAGAGTAGATATTAGAATAAAAGGCCATTCAAGGAGCTCGTGAGAAATGAACAGAGATGTGAAAGGAATTACAGGTGTGTAATGGCTCTGAATACAGTGTTTTCTAATGAAGGGCTGAATCAATCCTAGAAATACAAATAATCAGTCAGTAAAAATAATATTGCTTGGCAAGAAAACACAAAACCTCAGTGAAATGCAATAAATCATTACTTTTTTTCATGAGCAAATCTGCTAATTTAGGTGAGAATTATTTTGTTGATCTCCACTGAGCTTGCTCATTTATCCAGTAGTCGGCTGGCTGGTTGACTTGAGCTTGACTAGCATAGCACAGCATCTTTTGGGAATCCTCATTTTTGCTACATGTGGTCGTGCAACCTCACCTGGAAAGCCCACACTTGTTCTCAGGGTGTCACTGCTTGGGTTCCAAGAGAAAAGGTGGAAAGTACAAATATTTTTGCAAACTTATGCTTGTATCAAGTTTGCTACTGCCCCATCATCCAAAGCAAGTCACATAGCCAATCTCAAGGTAATAGACAGAGGACTACAGATTTATGAGTCCAAGGACATTGATATAGAAAGACCAGGGGTCACTTTTCAAAATATGTAAAGAATCCATACAACTCAACGACAAAAAAACAAATACCCAATCAAAAAATGGGCAGAGGATGTGGACAGATGTTTTACCAAAGAAGATATACGGATGGCCAGCAGGCACACGAAAAGGTGTTCAATATCACTAATTATTAGGGAAATGCAAATCAAAACTACAATGAGATATCACCTACATCTTTCAGAATGGCTATAATTACCAAGATAAAAAATAACAAATGTTGAAGAGAGTGTGTGGAGAAAAGGGAACCCTCATATTCTGCTGGTGGGAATGCAAACTGGTACAGCCACTATGGAAAACAGTATGGAGAGTTCTCAAAAAATTAAAAATAGAACTACCATACGATGAACTATCCCACTACCTGGTATTTATCCAAAGAACTTGAAATCAACAATTCAAAGAAATTTACGCACCCTTATGATCATTGCAGTATTATTCACAATAGCCAAGACATGGAAGCAATCCAAGTGCCCATTAACTGATGAATAGATAAAGAAGATGTAGTATATATATACAATAGAATACTACTCAGCCATAAAAAAGACAAAATTGTCCCACTTGCAGCAACTTGGATGGATCTTGAAAGTATTATGTTAAACGAAATAAGCCAGACAGAGAAAGACAAACACCACATGATTTCAGTCATACCTGGAAGATAAATAAACACCTGGATAAAGAGAATAAATTAGTGGTTACCAGAAAGGAAAGGGGATGGGTGGGGGATGAAAAGGGTAAAGGGACACATATATATGGTGACAGATAAAAATTAGACTATTGGTGGTGAGCACAGTGCAGTCTATACAGAATCAGATGAATAATAATGTACATCTGAAATTACACAATGTTATAAAGCATTATGACCTCAATAAAATAATTTTTAAAAAAGACCATTCATTGAAGTTATTGATGCCATTAATCTATTACAAGTACCTACTGAATAATGTCAAAAGCTGCAAAGAGAATGAATAAGAGAAGGTTTGGAATATATAGATTGAATTGACGTGCAAGGAATTCATTAGTAGGGGGATTTAATGACAAGAAGTTATATTACAGTGGAATTAACAATCAGCAGGAAAGGAAGAAAACAACACAAAAAAACTCTCATCTATGGAGGGGACGGCTGGGTGCCGCATCGGTTAAGTGCGCACACTCCACTTCGGTGGTCCAGGTTTAGCAGGTTCCGATCCCGGGCGCACACCGGTGCACCACTTGTCAAGCCATGCTGTGGCAGCGTCCCATATAAAGTAGAGGAAGATGTGCACGGATGTTAGCCCAGGGCCAATCATCCTCAGTAAAAAAGAGGGGGATTGGCATCAGATGTTAGCTCAGGACTAATCTCCTCACAAAAAGAAAACAAATCTCATCTATGGAGCAAAGAGAATCTTAGAGTATTTCTTAAAATTATTGAGGATTAAACATGTTTAAATGTTTGAGGGAGGAAGAAGTAGAAATTGAAATAAAGACCATAAAGGCAGGAAGTTGATAAGAAAATGAATATCTGAAACCAGGAGTATGACTGGGGGCATTAGGGGCAAGAGGAGATCTCTCTTTCACATTAGCAGCCAGCCTGGTAGAAAAGGAGTGAAATGTAGCTGTCCTTGCAATTTTGGTTGTAAGAAGTTGGTAAAACCTAGAGAAAATATTGTCTTCCTTCTTCTTCTCTCCTCTGATCCTTTGGTGTATGTGTACCCTCTAATATGGAATGCTCTTCTCACGATCTTATATATTTATAAGGGCTTGTTTTTGTCTTTAATCCTTAACCCATATCATCTCAACAGAACACAACTAACATCTTGCCCAGGCCCTTAATTTGAAAGTTCCCCTGTGTTTTAACCAAAATTTTATCTTGCCCCTGTGTAGCTTGCCCTACTTCTTGCACATTCAATTCCTTGTGCTTGAAATGCAATTCACTTTGTACCTTATCTCCTTGGAGGGCTCCTGCTCACCCTCCAAGTTATATCTCAAATTTTACATCTTCTGAGAACTTTTTTCTTACTCATCACATGTAACTAATTACTTGCTTCTATATACCCTTTTGATACAGAAATGCATATTATCTTATATTGCCTAATAATATGAATTTCACCTTTCATGGATAATTTCCTCAAATGCAAAATCTTTTGTTCATTGTTTAAAATTTATAGCAAATGAAAATGTATAAACATGGTTCAAGTTCCTAAATATTCATTAAATGTGTGTGTTTTTATGAGTAAATGAATGGATCTTTTATACTTACCTTTGATGTGTGAGTAAAAGTAATCACAACAGAAAATTTAATTTCACGAAAGAGCTTATTTTTACTTTTTTGAAAGCCTATATAGTCAAAACCTACAATTATTAGATACTTGAGTAGACACTCAAGACACAGATTTCAATAGCCTTTGTACTCAGAAATCTATGAGGAGAATGTGGTGATGATAATGGGAGAAATGTTCAAAAATTCAACAGTACTGGTTTTGCTATCAGTGTTTTAAATATACTCTTGGACAAAGAAAAGTTTTGTTATAAAATGGAATTTGGAATAGGCCTCAAAATAGGGTGAAATTTGACTATTAGAGATTTTAATCTAGTTAAATCTGGGGTTTTGTTGGTGTAGATGGGGTCAATGGGAAATACTGAGTACATGAATTCCAAGTTCAGCTCTACCACATACTAACTGTGTCTTAACATTTATGTCATCAGTTTCCTCTCTATAAGGTGGAAAACAATGGTACCTAACTCAATGGGGGTTATTAGGAGGATTAATTTATTAAATTATGAATCTAGCTTAGAATAATTTATGGCATATAGGAAGCACTATGGAAGTGTTTGCTATTTTTATTTTGAAATAAGTATAGTTCTGAATCTAGCTCGCCTGAAGAAAAAGTTATGTGACGGTTGCAGGAAATAGTTTGGAAAAGCATGTTGTGGACACTCTATGCTATTAAAATATGCATATGTATTGATATGTAATATTATAAATTCATGCACTTTCCTGATTTGTGTATGTGTATATGAGATGAGTTGGGGGAGTAAGACTGAGTTGATTGATTGAACTCTTCCTGAAGACTATTCCTAGGGTTATCCAGAGAGAATCAAGCTACTCCGCAGACTATCAGACAAGTAAGAGTATAGTTTTCTCTCCCTTTATATAATGGAGCTCAGACTATCCAAGCCAAGAACAACAAGACTCAAGAATTCCAAGTCTCTATTTTCTGGTGGTTTATCAAGTACTTAGTGTTATCTGATATCTAAAGCTCACCAACCCAATTATTTTCAGAGTGCCTTCTCTTACTCAAAATTGAACAAGTCCTAGAGACACAAATTGAGAGAAAAATCCCTCTGCAATTTCTGTACATAAAAAACTTTAAAAATATAAGGAGGAAGAGATTTTACATGCAGGTTTTCTTTCAAAAAATTTCCAAAAGGCTTTCTTTAAAGAGAAAACTATACTAAAACTTAGATATTTAAACACATTTATGCCTGTTTTTAATAAAAGATGGCTCCAGCAAACCCCAATTAGGATGTTAGCTAAATTATATGATTTTAATACTTATCCCTAATTACCTCGACCTCCTGGGTTTGACTACTTCAGGTTGACTTGGCTTTTACAGCTCTAGGGAATTGGTTTTCTCTCTGCCACAGCAGGCCCCTGAGTTTCTCTCTACTGGTCATAAAATCCTAGAGTTCATCTGCCATAGCTGTAAACCAGCTCTGGGTACACTACTTAGGATGTGTTGAGTACAGTACCCCCACGGTAAGTACATAGTTGGGGTCAGAGCCAGTCTTTTAATCTTCTGCAGAGATTTTGGATGCCTACAGAAGAAGACTCATCTATGATAGGGGCATCTGTGTAATAATCCTCCAGTGACTCTATAGAAATCATGGAGTGCGCTCGGTGTCAAATTAACCTAAGTATTGGAAAATTTTATCGAACTTGATATGACAAAATATTAGAATTTCCGTATGATTACGCTCATATACGTAAAAAAAATTGTAGTATATTAGCACCAATATTCTTTAGAATCATATTCACTAATTTGTCAATTTTATTTTATTAGATACTTTGTATCTTTAATTTTTCAAAAATTTTTCCAAGGCCAAGTTTTAGCTGCTGTATCAGAAGTCATCAGTCTCCAGCTCCATTGAGTTTCTACACATATTCATGCAAGTGTTTTTCGTAGCTTTCTGAATCCTGAGCAGTGTCATGGTATCAGGCCTTGATGGCTACAGTCCTGATTGAGGAAATAGCTATCCAGGATCTCATTAAAATTGACCACATAAATAGTAATTCTCCTTCTGTCCTGTAAGGATTTTAACTAAGATTTTAATAGAATTTAATTCTTAACCCTACCTTAGGAGCTAGAAATGAATGATCTCATTTTATAGATTAGAACAGAGGATCCTAGAGGCTAGGGTGCCTTTTCAAATTCATAGAGCCATATGCAACAGCAATTTATCCAAAATATTTGAATTTTTGCCAAACAATAAGAATAACACATTCAAGTGTGAGTTTTCAATGAGCAACTCTGTAGTTGAAAGGACATTTAATTTCTCTTAAACACTTGTCAAGATATAATATTAATATTTAGCACAATCAGTGGATAAATAAACATAATCCACTGTAAGAATATATTGCAATTTTGTTCCACGCAATTTTTCATGTTTTAAATGGTTTGTCTGAAAGTTTTCCGGTATTTCAATCTAGTTCATTGTATTTTCTAAGCTACGAGCTGTATTTTTTTTTCCCTACTGATTTGTTAGCCTTTGAATCTCAACTATGTTGATAAATGGAAATTGGGATAGTGGGCACCACTGTCTTGTTCATTAAATAAGTAATGATTGCATTTTATTATATAATACGTACATATTACAAAGGTTCCCTTTTTACCTGGTTTGAATTTTTTTAAGTATAAATAGGTAAATACTTCTTTATCTATCTTAGCTACACTGATTTTTCCTTTAATTTTTGAAATGTTTTAATAGACTTTATTTTTTAGAGTAGTTTACGTTCAGACCAAAATTGAGCCGAAGGTTGTTCCTCAAAAAATTAACAATAGAATTACCATATGATCCAGCAATTACACTTCTTTTTATAATTCCTTGAACTATGTATGTAGGGTAGTAATTATATCTTCCAAGAAGTAAATTATTTTTTAAGATAAAATTTAATAATTATATTTTAAATTCTTTGGGAAAATTTTTTTGGTATTTTGTACATTTCCAATTCTTTTTCAATATATTAATCTGTTTTAGTTAGGTATAGTGAATTATACACTTCTTCTAATATTGCACAGTTTCTAAATGTTCAATTTGGAGTTGTAAAGTAACTCATTACATTCTTTAGTATTTTAAAATAATTTTTCTACATACCATGTCTCAATTTTTTTATTTTTGTTTTCCAATAAATAATTTCTGAGATTTTTGTTTATTTTATGATTCTGTTTTAATAATGTCTTTCATTTTTAGACAATTCTTATTACATTTTTTCAATTCCAATACTTTATTGTTTCATTTTTTATTCTCTCCTTTGTTTACTCTAATTCTAATTCTTGCATTAAATGATTAGTTTACTAATTCACAAACACTTTTTTTGTAATATATTCATTTAAAGTTACAGATTTATTAAACACCATTTTAACCATATCCCTAAAGTTTAAATTTCTCATTGTTTTTCTATCTATATCCATTATTCTCTCCTAATCCTTTGTTTTGATATGATTCTCCCCCCACCACCCCGGCATCTTTCCTTTACATTTTTAACATGCTTATCTGTCAATAGTTTTAACCTTCTCCTGAATAATACAAAAATCATGGACATGTAAATTGTTTAATCTTCCTCCAATATTCATTCATATAACGAATACACACTGAGTGCCTATTAAGTGCCTGGCTCTCGGGATAAATCAGTGACGTTAACGCCAAACATATCATGCCTTTGGTTTCTTAGGGAGATATGTATATTGACTTAATGACCTAGACATTGATATACATCCTTGTTCCTACTTTGGACAGTCAGAAACTCTTTCTAATTCCTCTTTTCAGTAAGGTTGAAGCTACTTCACCGTTCTGAACTGATGAAGCAATCTCACTTTCAGTACCCAATACAGCATGCCCAAGAGCATTTTCCTGATCTGGTTCATGTTAAAATGACAAACCATAGACTTTAGAGTTTTTCTTTTATAGAGTATCTCTCCAAGTTATTGTGGCATCAGTTGGCAATTCTAGAGATCTGGATTAAATTTATCTCTTCATTTCAAACTCAGATATTTTTAATTTTTAATTTGATGTTTAGTATATTTATTAAAATTATTTTTTGTGATATTTTATTAAGAATTAAATATTTGTAGTTCCGTCTTATTAATTTACCTTACTTTGTTTTGTTATGAGTAGTATAGAGTACCATTATCTGAGTTAAGATGAATATATCCACAAAGTCTACATCAACACTGCACCTCTGTACATATTATAATTTTAATCCATAATAATTTTTAAATATTCTCTTTTTAATATATGAAATCCTTCAAAAGAAATAAACAACAAATAGCACACATTTGGTATGAACATACAATCAAAATAAGCTGTCAGTTTTAAAATAAAACATAAATAAAATATATCATGGAAGTGTCTTAGATCTAGAATTATTTGATTTTAGCAGACTTTCTAAACAAAAAATTTATCTTGAACTCATTAGTATGGTTTGTTTTCAGTTTTGTTTTACTTCTGCTTTGTTAATTATGATATGACTATCCAGACTACTCCAAGAAGCAAAAATATGTTCAAATAGAGGAAAGTAACTCAAAACTATAAAGAATTGGATTTAAAAATACTGAGAATTCCAGACCATATTTCTCTCTTTTATAGCTGCTTGGCTTTACATAGATCATTAGCATATTGGACATCACTTTCCTCGCTATAAAATGGGTATACTAAATGACCCTCTACGTTTTAATGAAAATTAAATAATATTTCTGAGCATGTCACAAATTCCTAAGTCCTTGGATAAAAAAGAGTTATTTTTGGCCAGGCCTGGTGGTCCAGTGGTTAAGTTTACCATGCTCCATTTTGGCAGTCCGGGTTCGGTTCCCAGGCGTGGACCTAAACCACTCATCAGTGGCCATGCTGTGGGGGTGGCCCACATACAAAACAGAAGAAGATTGGTGACAGATGTTAGCTCAGGGCGAATCTTCCTCAGCTAAGAAAAAAATGAGTGATTTTTCACACATTCTACAGTCTAATCTGTTATCTAAAAAGACTGTATACATGAAAACCACTACTCTGAGTCTATATATTCAGTCTCTAAAGAAACTAACATATTAGCAATGTCAACCTAAGACAGGCTGTGATATCAAATGGCTTTCTTCTCATCCAGCTTCAATGAATTAGGAGACAGAAGATCATGAGCAAATCCGATTTTCTCAATGTTTTATTCTTCAATTATGAGAGGTAGAGAATGTGACCTACCTTATGTGGTCTTTGTGAAGATTAACTGAATTAATACATAGAACATGATACCATAATTCCTGTTTCATTAGAAATGCTCAACAGTGTTAGTGATGGGATGCCGATAATGAATATGATGAATCCCCACCCTTCAATATCATGAAACTGGGAGACTCCTTTTCAAATACTGTCAGAGAGACTATTAAGATTAGTAACCTTGAGGAGCTGGCCCAGTGCCACAAGCGGTTAAGTGCATGCACACTGCTGTGACGGCCCGGGGTTCCCCGGTTCGGATCTCGGGCAAGCACCGACACACTGCTTGGCGAGCCAGGCTGTAGTGGTGTCCCATATAAACTGGAGGAAGATGGTCACCCTGGATGTTAGCTCAGGGCCAGTGTTCCTCAGCCAAAAAAGAGGAAGATTGGCAGATGTTAGCACAGGGCTGATCTTCCTCACACACACACATAAAAGACTAGTAACCTTGAATACTTTTCCTCTTAGTGAAGGATGTTCCAGGACCTCAGAGATTCCAACAGCTCTGAGTTCCAAGTCTCTGAGTTCATTCTGATGGGATTCCCAGGCATTCACAGCTGGCAGCACTGGCTCTCCCTGCCCCTGGCTCTGCTCTACCTCTTAGCTCTCAGTGCCAACACCCTTATCCTGATCATCATCAATCAAGAAGCAACCCTGCACCAGCCTATGTACCATTTCCTGGGCATCCTGGCTGCGGTGGACATGGGTCTGGCTACCACCATCATGCCAAAGATCCTGGTCATCTTATGGTTTAAGTTTAAGGCCATCAGTCTCCCTGAGTGCTTTCTTCAAATGTATGTCATACATTGTTTTGTGGCCATGGAGTCAGGCATCTTTGTCTGCATGGCTATAGATAGATACGTAGCCATTTGCCGACCCCTACGCCATCCAACAACAATTACTGAATCTTTTGTGGTGAAAGCAACTGTGTTCATGGCACTCAGGAACAGCGTGTCTACCATGCCAGTGCCTGTGTTGGCTGCTCAGAGACATTATTGCTCCCAGAACAAAATTGAGCACTGTCTGCGCTCTAATCTTGGAGTCACTAGCCTATCCTGTGATGACAGGAAAATCAATAGCATCTACCAGCTCCTTCTGGCCTGGACACTCATGGGAAGTGACCTGGGCTTAATTATTTTGTCATACGCTTTGATACTTCACTCTGTGCTGAAGCTGAACTCAGCAGAAGCTGCATCCAAGGCCCTAAGTACCTGCACTTCCCACCTCATCCTAATCCTTTTCTTCTACTCAGTCATCATTGTCATTTCCATCACTCACAGTGCAGCAATGACAGTTCCCCTTATCCCAGTTCTACTCAATGTCCTACACAATGTCATTCCTCCTGCCCTCAACCCCATGGTGTGTGCACTCAAGGACAAGGAGCTCAGGCAGGGCTTATATAAGGTTCTTAAGCTGGACATGAAGGGCAACTAATATGGAGAAGATACTTTTGGAATTTCCCCACATATATATCCACTATATCCTGCAAGGATTGGACATGGCAGATGAACAAAGGCCCATGGACACTGTGGCAACTTTTCAGTTAGTATAAGGAATCAGTGGTTGCAAAAAACTGCAAAAAAAGTGGTGAAAGAAATATCTGAAATCTTGGTTGTCAAGAAAATCTTCATCCAAATGAATGACACAATGATGCTGATTGTCTCAAGAAATCCAAGTGAAAGACAAGTGGAGTATACATTCCATTTTCTTACCTAATTGCCTTGGCTAGAACTTCCAGAAAATGCTGAATAGAGATGATTAGAGCAGATATCTGCCACTTTCTTCTTTTTAATTGGAATGATTAATCCATGTATATTTGATGTAATTACTAATTGGATAGGAATTATTCTTGCCATTTGTCTATTTGCCTTCAAATATGTCTTATATCTTTTTTAAATGAACCAAGCACTTGAACACACATTTCTCTAAAGAATATGTGCGAGGCCCAATAAGCACATAAAAAGATGCTCAACATCACTAAACTCAAATAAAAACTCCAATAAGATTCCACTATATAACCTAAAATGGCTATAATATATATTTTTTAAAAATATAGCAGATGGAAATTTTCTGGAAACATTAGAGTCCTACATGGCTGGAGAGTATGTAAAATCACAGATGAGCAGTGGAAAACAGTTTTGCAATTTCTCAAATAGTTAAGCACAATTACTACGTGACTCAGCAATTCAACTCCTAAGTATATAATCAAAATAATGGAACACAACTGTAATAACAAAATTTGTACACAAATGTTCATAGTAGCATTGTTAGCTAAAAAATGGAAAAAAACCCAAATGTCCATCAGTTTTTGAATGGATAAACAAATTTAGGCATATACATACAAGACATTATTATTCATCCATAAAAAGAATAAAGTACTGTTACATGCTCTTAGATAGATGAACTTTGAAAACAGTATGCGAAGTGAAAAAGAGACACAAAAGACTACATATTGTGTGATTCCAATTATGTGGAATCTCCAGAATAGGTAATCCATTGAATCAGAAAGCACATTAGTTGTTGGCAGGAGTTGGAGAGACAGGTCAATAACCAGTGAGTGATTAATAGTTATGGAGTTTCCCTCTGAGGCAATGGAAATGTCCTGGAATTATATAGTGCTGATGCTTGCACAGCGTTGTGGAAGTACTAAAAGGCACTTGATTGTACATATTTAAATGGTTTAAATGGTTGTTTTACGGCATGTGTATTTCACCTCGATAAAAAATGATAAAATGAACAAAAACTGTGCTAAAACTGTTCTCTGCATATATATTTGTTGTATATTTCCTGCAATATAAAAGAATATATATATCTAATATTAGGAAAATGATTAAAGAAATTATATGAATACTAATGACATACTCTTATTTAATCATAATATCGCTGAATAATCCTCCTTGGAATGTGCTTATCATATAATGTCAATTAAAAATGGCAGAATTTATGTTTTAATATGGTATTATTAAAACTTTTTTCCCAAAACTTATGTAACAAATGTGTATTGAAAATATTATTATTATTATCACCATCATCACTACTATCTCAAAATTTGAGCATCAAATATTCCTAACTTAAGATGCATGCATGATAAGCCTAACTTTGGAGGAATTTCTATAGTGCCATAAGACTCGTCATCAACCTCACTTGAAAGAAAAAATAACCCAGTAAAAGAACATATGAATGTGTGTGAGTAATTGAAACATTCTGAAACACTATATGGGCTTTCAATCTGTGTCCTAAAGGATCTTAGGATCCTTATCTTAGGATAAAGAAACACAACCCTTTAAAAATATTAAAATTGTTAATATTCTTTAAAATTAGTGTTCATTCTCATTCCCCCATATATATTACTCAAACACAAGCACATATATATATATAGATACATGCATATAAAATTATTCTTTTAGTTATGTCTCATCTTATTGGTTGTAGGAACAGTAAGTTTCCAATATTTTCCTTCTGTGATAGGAGTTAGCTTAACTTGTATAACAGCACCTGTAACTAGTGTTTTGCAATATACCCCTGGGATATATAACACACATTTTTCCTTAAACATTTAGTTCAATACTACAGTTATTATGGCGTTCAGAGATTGAGGGCTGTGAACGCATATACATTATAGAATCATGATGTTTTTTGACCAATAGCCTGAACGACTAGACCAGATTGCATTCAGCTCATTATTTTGCTATCCAGAAACTAAGGTATTAAGGACATAAGAAAGTGGAACTAATGATAGTATTGTTGTTGTTAGTTCTAAGATAAATTGGAGAAAGGCTTTGGGTGTATATGAGTTGATAATTATATCATCAGAAACACTGGTTTGATTCCATCTACCCACTTGAAGGTAAAAATGCTGTAGAAGATTGGGTTTTCTTGAAAATATTTATTTCACCAATTCTCAGATTGCAATTCAGTGTTAACTTTCCATCAGGATTATGAATATCTATGTTATTCCCTAATCAAGTAGGAATCAATGGTTCTGTTGTGGTGGAAGTCAGGTATGAATCATCGCTATGACAAGAAGAAATGAGGGGAGAGCTAGAAAACAGTTCTTGATGATGGTCAGAACACACTTGCTTCTTACTTGTCTTCCACTTGTTCTCAGAATAAGAATCTAATCTGCTTCCTCCATTTTTAGAGACTTACCTGTGACTATGTTTCCTCCACTTTAGATAGTAAGATCTACTTGGAGAAACCTGCTGTCATATGGAGAGAAGAACAAAGGTTGTAAAATAGAGGATAGTCTAGTGAGGAAACAAACTTATTTTCTATGGAGTTTGGAAATGAGAATAGACAGACAATACAACAATTGTACTTCATAAGTGGCCACATTCATGTGTTAATGTTACTATTTCAATATAACTGCCATCTTCAGCATAATAGGAATCCATTTTCTTTGCAGAAAAATTAAGTTATAATATATCAAAATCATTTTAAATTTGTTTTGGAAACAATCTAATATAATTTGTGGTTAATACTATATTACTTGGTATAAGCTGACGTCATTAATTAAGAGTTTTACAGATCTATTGAAAATGGTACCTAACATTCTTTTGTAACAATAAAACCAGTGTTAGCAATCAACAGTAGAATGATGAAAAGGAATCATGAGGGACATATTTAGGAAATAGGTTCTTAAGACTAGAGCACAGATAATCTCAGAGAGATATTTCCACATATATATCCATTATATTTCCAAGGATTCCGGAAAGCAGAAGTAAAGAACATAGACATTTTTCAGTTAGTATAAAAATCAATTGCAATCAATGAAAGCTCAGAAAAAATGATGAAACTAATATTTGAAATCTTGATCGTCAAGAAAAATCTTCATCCAAAAGAATAACACGATGCTGATTGTCTCAAGGAACACAAGGGAAAGACAAGTGGAATATTCAGTTCATTCTCTTCCCCAGTTCCCTGGCTAGAACTTCCAGACACTGTTGATTAGGGGTGGTTAGAGCAGATATCTGCCAATTTCTTTTCTTTTATTATTAGAAATTTTAGTGAGATTTTAAACATAGCACACCAACATATTTATTCCATATTTTTCTTATTTGAAGGTACACACTCAAAATGGACAATTTCTTGGAGCCAGCCCAGTGGCATAGTGGTTAAGTTTGGCACACTCCACTTTGGCGGCCCAGGTTCACGGGTTGGATCCCGGGTGTGGACCTACACCAACTCACCAAGCTATGCTGTGGCGGAGATCCACTTACAAAATAGAGGAAGATTGGCATAGATGTTAGCTCAGGGCCAATCTTCCTCAAGCAAAAAGAGGAAGATTGCCAACAGAAGTTAGCTCACAGCAAGTCTTCCTCACATACACAAAAAAAACTGGACAATCTCTTTTTGTTTTTTTTCTTTTTTTGTGAGGAAGCTTGGCAATGAGCTAACATCCATTGCCAATCTTCCTCTTTTTGCTGAGGAAGGTTGGCCCTGAGCTAACATCTGTGCCAATCTTCCTCTATTTTGTATATGGAATGCCTCCACAGCATGGCTTGATGTGTGGTGTATTGGTCCATGCCCAGATCTGGACCTGCTAATCCCTGGCTGCCGAAGCCGAGTGCGCGAACTTAAACACTAGGCCACCAGGCCGGCCCTGGCAATCTCTTCTTTTTAATTGGAGAGTTTAATTCACGTACATTGATATAGTTACTGATAGCATGACTTACTCTTGTCATCTATTTGCCTCTAATGAGTCTTTTTAAATGGACAAAAGACTTGAATAGACATTTCTCTAAAGAAGATGTGCAAGGCCAACAAGTACGTGAAATGATGGTCAGCATAATTAGTCATTAGACAAATTCAGATCAAAACCACAGTAAGACATCACTATATTCCCTAAAGTGGCTACAATAATTTTTATAAAAAGAAATTACCAAGTGTTGGTGATTTTGTGAATACACTGGAATCCTTGTATATTGCTGGTGGGAACATAAAATCATACAAGAGCTGCATAAAAAAGTACTGACAGATAAAAAGTTAGATGCAACTACTGCATGACTCAGGAATTCAACTCCTAAGTAAATACCTGAAATAATTGCAAACAGATGTTACAATGAAAACCTGTACATGATTTTCATAGTAGCATTATTAACCAAAAGATTAAAAGAGCCCAAATGTGCCTCAACTGTTGAATGGAAAAACAAAGTTAGATATATTCATACAAGGAATTATTAATCATTCATAAAAAGGATGGAATACTGAAACATGGTATTATGTAGATAAACTTTGAAATCATTTTGCTAAAAGAGAAAAGCCAGACACAAAAGGCTACGTGTTGTATGATTCTATTTATATGGAACAACCAGAATAGGTAAGTCTATTGAATCAGAAAACAAATTAGTTACTGTCAGGGGCTGGAGAGACAAGGCAGTAAAGAATGACTCATTAATGGTTATGGAGTTTCCTTTTGAGGTAATGAAAATGTTTTGGCACTATATAGTGGCGATGGTTGCACAGCATTGTGAATGTACTAAAGCTGCTCAATTTACATTTCAAATGGCAAAATGTTTAATTTTATGGTATATAACTTTCATCTCAATAAAAAAAAATACGGTCAAAAAAACTGTGCTAAAATTGTTCTCTACGTATATCCTTGTATAATTTCCTGAAAAGTAAAAGAACATATATGTCTGAGAATATATGTATAGGAAAATGGTTAAGGACGTTGTGTAAATATATGTGATGCAATTTTATTTAATCATAATGTTACTGAATAATTTTGTTTTGAATGTGCTTCTTACATAATGTCAGTTGAAAATGCCAGAATTTGTTTTAATATTGTGTTATCCAAATTTTATTTCAAAAACATATATAGCAAATGTATGTTAAGAAATGTATCAGAAGTAACCTGTACTTTTTTAAATTTAAGGGTTCAAATTATCTCCTTAAAATTCACTTTTGTTTTCCAATTAATAAAAATATATGAGCATTACTTTTATTATCTAATTAAAGGAATATGATACTAAAGTCACTTGTGTTTTATTATTATTGCTACTATCACCATCTTCAATATTATATCAATATTTGGGCACCTAAATATTCCTAACTTACTATGTCTGCATAATAAGTCTGAAATTATTTTTTGACTTTTAAAGAAACTTTATTGGAATATAACATATATAATAAAAATCACTAATATTATGAGTCAATCTGATGAATTTTGGCAAATGCATACAGTCATGTGACCACCACCACAATCATTATGTAGGGCATTTCCATTACATCCAAATATTCCTTCATGCTCCAATGTCATTAATCTTCTCCCCTTCTAGCCTGTGGCAACCACTTATATTTTCTGTCACTATAGTTTTGCGTTTTCTAGAATTTCATATAAATGGAATTATACCTCATATAAACTTTTTGTTTGTTTTTTTCCACTCAGTATAATGCTTTTGAGATTAATCCAATATGTTTTGTGTATCATTAATTTTCTTTTTTTATTCCTGAGTACTATTCCATTGTATGAATGTATCACAGTTTATTTATCCATTCACCAATTGATGAATACTTGGATTGTTTTCAGATTTTGGCTACAAGACATGAAGCTATTATTAACATTTGAATACAAGTCATTGTATGGAAGTATGTTTTCATTTTCTTGGATAAATACCAAAGACTTTGATTGCTGGGTCATAGAGTAGATATATACGTAACTTTAAAAGAAACTGCCAAACGCTCTTTCAAAGTGGCTGTAACATTTTACATTCCAGCAACAATATAAAACATTTACATTCATTTTGCATATTTGGCAACACATAATATTGTTAGTCTTTTTATTTTTTACTTTTGTATTATTTTTTCAAGGTCACATTGGTTTATAACATTGCATAAATTTCAGGCGTACATCATCATATTTTGGCTTCTGTATAGACTGCATCATGGTCACCACCAAAAGTCTAGTTTCCATCTATCACCATACATGCTCCTTTACCACTTTCACCCTTCCCCCACTACCTTTCCATCTGGTAACCACAAATCCGTTCTCCTTATCTACGTGTTTGTTTGTTTATCTTCCACACTTGAGTGGAATCAAATGATATTTGTCTTTCTCTGTCTGACTTATTTCCTTTAACATGATACTCTCCAGGTCGCGTCCATGTTGTCACAATGGCACGATTTCATCTTTTTTTATGGTTGAGTAGCATTCCATTGTATGTATATATATATAGCACATCTTCTTTATCCATTCATCCATTGATTGGCACTTGTGTTGCTTCCAAATCTTGCACCAGTTTGCATTCCCACTAGCAGTGTATATGAGTTCCTTTTCTTCACATCCTCTCCAACAATTGTTTCTTGTCTTTTATTTAATACTAGCCAATCTGATGGATATGAGATGATACCTCCTTGTAGTTTTGATTTGAGTTTCCCTAATAATTAGTGATGGTGAACAACTTTTCATGTGCCTGTTGGCCATCTGTATATCTTCTGTGGAAAAATGTCTGTTCAGATCCTCTGCCTATTTTATTTATTTTTTTTATTTGGGGAAGATCAGCCCTGAGCTAACATCCATCTAATCCTCCTCGTTTTTGCTGAGGAAGACTGGCTCTGAGCTAACATCTATTGCCAATCATCCTCCTTTTTTTCCCCAAAGCCCCAGTAGATAGTTGTATGTCATAGTTGCACATCCTTCTAGTTGCTGTATGTGGGACGCAACCTCAGCATGGCCGGAGAAGCGGTGGTCGGTGGGCGCCAGGGATCCGAACTTGGGCAGCCAGTAGCGGAGCGCATGCACTTAACCGCTAAGCCATGGGGCCGGCCCCCTCTGCCTATTTTAAATCCAGTTGTTCATTTTCTTGTTGTTGAGTTGTATGAATTCTTTATATATTTTGAAAATTAACTCCTTATTGGATATATAATTTGCAAATATTTAACCTCAGTTGGTGGGTTGTCTTTCCACTTTGTTGTTGGTTTCCTTTGCTGTGCAGAAGATTTTTAGTTTGATATAATACCATTCGTTTATTTTTTCTTTTGTTTCACTTGCCTGAGGAGACATGGTATTCAAATAGATTCTGCTAAGATCTATGTCGCAGAGCATACTGCCTACATTTTCTTCCAGTAGTTTTAGGGTTTCAGGTCTTACGCTAAAGTTTTTAATCCATTTGGAATTAATTTTTGTGTGTGGTGTAAGATAATGGTCTACTTTCATTCTTTTGCATCTGTCTGTCCAGTTTTCCCAACACCATTTAATGAAGGGACTTTTCTTTTTCCATTGTGTGTTCTTGGCTCCTTTGTCGAAGATCAGCTGTCCATAGATGTGTGGTTTTATTTCTGGGCTCTCAATTCTGTTCCATGATCTGTCTTTTTTTTTTTTTTTTTTGCCACTACCATGCTGTTTTGATTACTATAGCTTTGTAGTATATTTTGAAGTCAGGGAGTGACATCCAGCTTTGTTCTTTTTTCTCAGGATTGCTTTGGCTGTTTGAGGTCTTTTGTTTTTCCATATACATTTTAGGATTCTTTATTCTATTTCCATGAAAAATGTCATTGGATTCTGATTGGGATAGCATTGAATCTGTAGATTGCTTTAGGTAATATTGACATTTTAACTATGTTTATTCTTCCAATCCATGGGTGTGGAATATATTTCCCTTTATTAATGGCTTCTTCAATATCCTTCAAGAAAGTCTTATAGTTTTCAGTGTATAGGTCTTTCACCTCCTTGGTTAAATTTATTCTTAGGTATTTCATTCCTTATGTTGAGATTACAAATGGGATTGTATTCTTGATTTCTCTTTCTTCTAGGCGATTGTTAGTGTATAGAAATACAACCTAGTTTTTATGTTGATTTTGTACCATGCAACTTTTCTGTATTGGATAACTATTTCTAATAGTATTTTGGTGGATTCTCTAGGGTTTTCACATAGAATCATGTCACCCACAAATAGTGATATTTTCACTTCTTCCTCTCCAATTTTGATCCTTTTTATTTATTTTTTTTTGCCTAATTGTTCTGGCTAGGACTTCCAATTCTATGTTGAATACGAGTGGTGAGAGTGGACATCCCTGTCTTGTTCTTGTTCTCAGAGGAATAGTTTTCAGTTTTTCACCATTTAGTGTAATATTGGTGTGAGTTTGTCACAAATGGCCTTTATTATGTTGAAGTGCTTTCCTTCTGTTTCCATTTTTTTGAGAATTTTTGACATAAATGGGTGTTAAATTTTGTGAAATGCTTTCTCTGCATCTATTGAAATATCATGTGATTTTTATTCTTCATTTTGTTAATGTGGTGTATCACATTGAGTGATTTGTAGAGGTTGAACCATCTCTGCATCCCTGGAATAAATCCTACTTGATTGTGGTATATGATCTTTTAATGTATTATTGTATTCAATTTACTAATATTTTGTTGATGAATTTTACATCTATACTCATCAGTGATACTATTCTGTAATTTTCCTTTTTTGTGTACTCTTTAACCGGTTTTGGTACTAGGGTAATATTGGCCTTGTAAAATAACTTAAGAAGTTTTCCATCCTGCTCAATTTTGTAGCAGAGTTTGAGAAGAATAGGTATAAAATTTTCCTTGAATGTTTGTTAGAATTCACCAGAGAAACCATCTGGTCCTGGACTTTTATTTTTCGGGAGGTTTTTGATTACTGTTTCAATCTCTTTACTTGTGATTTGTCTATTGAGATTCTCCATTTCATCTTGATTCCATTTTGGGAGGTTGTATGATTCTAAGAATTTATCCATTTCTTCTAGTTTATCCAATTTGTTGGCATATAGCTTTTCATAGTATTTTCTTATAATTTCTCATATTTCTGTGATATCAATTGTAATTTCTCCTCTTTCATTCTGATTTTAGTTATTTGAGCCTTCTCTCTTTTTGTCTTAGGGAATCTGGCTTACCATTTATCAATTTTGTTGATCTTTTTTAAAGAACTAGCTCTTAGTTTTATTGATCCTGTGTAGTGTTTTTGTAGTCTCTATTTCATTTATTTCTGTTAGCATTTTTATTATTTCCTTCCTTGTACTGACTTTGGCCTTTTTTTATTCTTCTTTTTCTAGTTCGTTTAGGTATAGTGTTAGAATGCTTATTTGAGATTTTTCTTGTTTTTGAGGTAGACCTGTGTTACTATAAACTTCCCTCTTAGTACTGCTTTTGCTGCTTCCTAAATTTTGGTATGTTGTGCTTTCATTTTTATTTGTCTCCAGATATTTTTTGATTTCTCCATTGATTTCTTTATTGATCCAATAGTGGTTCAGTAGCATACAGCTTAGTCTCCACATATACGTGACCTTTCAGGTTTTCTCCTTGTAGTCGATTTTTAGTTTCATACCATTGTGGTCAGAAAATAAACTTGATATCATTTCAATTTTCTTAATTTTTTTGAGGCTTGCTTTGATTTTCAACATATAGTCTATCTTTGAGAATGTTCCATGGACACTTGAAAAGAATGTGTATTATACAGATTTTGAATGGAATGTTCTGTGTATATCTATTAAGGCCATCTGTCTAGTGTTTCATTTAAGGCCACAGTTTCCTTGTTGACTTTCTGTCTGGATGATCTATCCATTGATTCAGTGGGGTGTTAAAGACACTTACTGTTATTGTATTGTTCTCAATATCTCCCTTTAGGTCTGTTAATAGTTGCTTTATATACTTTGATGCTCCTATGTTAGATGCATATATGCTAATAAGTGTTATGTTTTCTTGGTGGAATGTCCCTTTCATCATTATATAAGGGCCATTTTTGTCTCTTGTTATCCTTTTGGCTTAGAGTCTATTTTATCTGATATAGGTATGCTTACACTACCTTCTTTTGGCTGTCATTTGCTTGGAGTATCATTTTCCATCCCTTCACTCTGAGCCTATGTTTGTCTTTCAGCCAAGATGGGTATCCTGAAGGCAGCATATTTTTGTGTGTTGTTTATTAATCCCTCCAGCCACTTTGTGTTGTTGATTGGTGAATTCAATCCATTTGTGTTTAGAGTGATTATCGATATACGAGGGCTTGATACTAGTATTTTATCTTTTCTTTTCTGGTTGTTCTATAGTTCCATTAATTTTTTTCCCTTTGTATTTCTGTCTGGATTTTCAGTTGGGTGGTTTTCTGTGATTTTTTTTCATTTTCCTCTTTATTTATGTTTTGTGGCTCTGCTCTGATTTTTTGTTTAATGGTTACTCTGAGATCTGTACAAAAGATATCATAGCCCTTTCTTGGCTGATACCAGCTTATCTACATTAGCTTATGCATGTTCCGTCCTTTCCTCTTCCCTTTGTATGTTTTTGTTGCCGCAAATTATTTTTTTTTGTATTATGAGTTTGTTACCAAATTCAAGTGGTTATAGTTATTTCTTATTATATTATTTTATTGAGGTCATATTTACATAACCTCATATTTAACATATGCTTTCTTTCCCTTTTGCTTTTGTGTTATAATTATGTGTTTATTAACCTATTGCAATAGAGAATTATAGTTTTCTGATTATGTCTGTCTATTTAGCACCTTGCTCAAAGCTTTGTAAACCTTTGCCTTTTTTTCAGGCAGAAGAGCTCCTTTCAACATTTCTTGTAAGGCAGGTCTCGTGGTGATGAACTTCTTCAGCTTTTGTTTTCTGGGAAAGCATTTATTTCTCCTTTGTATTTGAATGATAACATCGCTGGATAGAGTACTCTTGGCTGATAGTTTTTGTCTTTCAATATTTTGAATATATCATTCCACTCTCTCCTTGCCTATAGAGTTTCTGCTGAGAAATATGCTGATAACCTTATGGGGGTTCCTTTGTATGTTATTTCCTTCTCTCTGGCCTCCCTTAATATTCTTTCTTTGTTATTGACTTCTGGCAGTTTTAATATAATATGCCTTAGAGAAGGTCTTCTTGCATTGAGATAATCAGGAATTCTATGAGCTTCATGTACTTATATATCCAATTCCCTTCCCAGGTTTGAGTAGTTCTCAGCTATTATTTCTTTGAATAAGTTCTCTTCTCCTTTGTCCCCCTCTTCTCCTTCTGGGACGCCTATTAATCTTATGTTGCTTTTCCTAATTCAGTCATAAGAAATATGGAATTTATTAATTTTTAAAATCTTAGTCCTCTTTCCTCTTCCACCTGAATCATTTTTAGATTTCTTTCTTTGAACTCACCAATTCTCTCTTCCATATGATCTGCTCTATTTTTAATGCTTTCTACTTTATTTTTCATCTCACTAATTGTGTTCTTCATCACCAGAATTTCTCTCTCTCTCTTTTTTTTTTTTTTAGAGTTTTAACCTCTTTGGTGAAATATTCTTTCTGTTCATTGATTTTATTCCTGAGCTTCTTGAACTGTCTATGTGAGTTTTCCAGTAGCTCATTGAGTTTCTTCATGACAGCAGTATTGAATTCTTTGTCAGTTAGATTGCAATGTTCTTTGACTTCAAGATTGGTTTCTAGGGAGTTGCCATTCTCTTTTTATTCTGCTGTATTACTGTAGGTCATCATGGTACTTGATGAGTCGTTCCTCTTCCAGCACATTTGTAGCAATAAACACCTTTCATTTTGGAGTAAGGCTTTGGTTACATTGATTCTGAGCTGCTTCTGGTTGTATTTGAGAGCCTGAATATTCCACTCTCCACTACCTCTGCTAGAGGTGTTCAGTGCCCTCCCTGTGCCTCTTGTGCCTCTGAGGTTGCTGGTGCCTTGCTGCTTCTGATGTCACAGCAGTATCAGGTGTCACCACCAGAGTTACCAGGCTGCAAGCACTTCTGCTGCCTCTGCAGTTGCATGGGTCTCGTGTTCCCCCACTGGCTCTCGCATTCCTCCACTGGCTCTCAGTAGGATCTCCAGGGGCTCGGGTGCTTCTGCCCCATGCACCACCCACACTGCTACTCCCAGGTTGTCTGGTGGTGCTGGCAGCACCACTGCCAGTGATGCTGAGTTTACAGGTGTTTCTGTCACTGCTGGGGGCCAGAGATCTTGTATGCAGCTCCCGCTGTTGGTAGAATCAGTGTCAGGGGTACCACCATTGAGGGATGGGTCACCAGTTCTGTTGTAGTTCCTGAAACCTTAGGTCACAAATCTCACCAGCCACTACTGTGGGAAGGCAGGGGCTAAGCTGTGAGTGTTGTTCTTGGTCCTGTAGCCTCTGGTTGCTGGTGTGTGCCAGTGTGCTTTTTGAAACCTCAGATCAGGGCATCATGCCCCTACCAGGGATATCCTTTTTTTTGATGCTGTCCCCTCTCCTGGAAAGACCAGCACCACTGCCAGTGGTGGGGGAGAAGGCTGGGTCACTAGCACCACTCTGTGTCCTGAAGCTTCAGGATGTGTGTGCCACTCACCACCACTGTGGGGGGAAGGCTTAGCCAAGAGTGAGTGTTGTTGCCTCACCTGCAGGCTCTGGCTGCTGGCTTGTGCCAGTGTGCCTTGAAACCTCAGCTCAGGGCACTCTGTCCCCACCAGTGAAATCCATGTTTAGGATGGTATTCCCTCTGCTGCAAAGAGTGGTGTCACTGCCAAGAAAGGGAGTGGGGCTGGGTCACCCTCTCTGCTCTGTGTCATGAATCCTCTGGACATGTGCACCACCCACCACCACTGGAAGTGGCAGGGGCTAAGAAGCTTGTGTCTGGTGCGTGCGCTGTTGTAAGGATCTGCACTTTGGATTGCTGCTGCCGCATGCCAGTGTGAGGATCTGCATTTTGGATTGCCACTGCCAGGAGGAGGGAGAGGGGGCTTCTTCCTTCATTCTACTGCCTCCTGGGGATCCAGTCCACCGTCCTTAAGATGTATAGATACATTGATCTCTCAGGCATCCTGGTGTGCTCTGTAGGGAGTCCTTTGTGGGTCAAGGGATCTCGGACTGGTAGTAGATTAGAAGGGAAAGACAAAGGGAGCAACTCATTCTGCCATGATGCTGACGTCACTCCTCCCGAATTTTTGATGAAACTCTACAAAGCCATAATATTCATCATCAACCTCACTTGAAAGAAAAAATAAACCAATAAAAGAACATATGAATGTGTGTGTATGATTGCAATATTCTGAAACGTAATTTCAACTTGCTTTCTTAAGAACCTGACACAGAAACAAAACTCTTCAATAAATATTAAAATTGCAAATATTCATTTAACATTGCTGTGTGTCTTCTCATTCCCCTATACATACTTTATCACACACAAAGAGATATAGATACATGCATATGAAATTATTCTTTTATTTATGTATCATCTTATAGGCAGTGAGAATGTAAACCTTCCACTCATTTTCCTCCTCAGATAGATGTTAGCTTGATTCCCAGAACAGTGCTTGTATATTTCACATTGTGTGATATCCGTTGGGATATGTAGCACACATTTTTCTTTAAAGATTAATTTCAATTGTATAGATACCAGGGGATTTAGAGATTGAAGGCTGTGTGTGTACATATATTGTAGAATTGTAATTTTTTTCACCAAGATCCTGAACACCTAGACCAGATTGCATTCAGCTCACTGTGTTGCTATCTACAAACTAAGGTATTAAAAGGACATACAAAAGTGAGACTAATCGCATGATTTTTGTTATTGTTAGTACTAAGATAAATTGAAGGCTTTGATAAAGTGGAGAGAGGATTTGAGTATATATGAATTGATTATTATATTCTCAGAAACCCAGATTTGACTTTATCTACCCATTTGAAGGCAAAAGTATTATAAAAGATTGGGTTTTCCTGACAATGTTTATTTCCCCAATTCTCAGATTGCAATTCAGTGTAACTTTCCATCGTGATTGTGAATATCTATGCCATTCTCCTAAACAACTAGGTATCTTAGGTTCTTTTGCAGTGGAAGTCAGATATGAATCACTCTTATGACAAGGAGAAATGGGGGAAGAGCTAGAGAATAGTTCTTGATCATGGTCAGAACACTTTTGCTTTTTTAACTTACCTCCCATTGTTCTCAGAATGAGAATCTATTTCATTTGTTTCATTTCTAGAGAGACTTACTTGTGACTGTTTAATCCATTTTTGATAGCAAAATCTACTTGGAAGAACTCATCATCATATTTAGAGAAGCTTATGGGTTGTAAAACCGAGAAATATCTAGTGAGGAAACAAACCTACTGTCTCTGGGGTTTGGAAATGAAAATAGACAACAGATGATACACAAATTATACTTTATAAGTGGCCACATTTGTGTGTTAATGTTACAACTTTACTATACCTGCCCACCTACAGCATAATATGAGTCCTTTTGCAGAAAAATTAAGTTATAATGTATCAGAATCACTTAAATTTGTCTTGGAAAAAATCTAATGTAATTTGTGGTTAATATTATATTACTTAGTATAAGCTTGGATCTTTAACTGAGAGTTTTGAGAATGTATTGAACCTAAGTGTCTCACGTAACAGTAAAATCAGTTTTATTAATTGACACTAGAACTATAAAAAGGAAATGCAAGAGACATAGATAGGATATTTATCTCATATGTAGGAAATACATTCTTAGGAATAAAGCATAAATAATCTCAGAGATATATTTCTTATTCTCAATTTATGGGTATCTATGCTTTCCCTAACTTTTCTACTTGCTTCTCTTGCATGGACGCATAAAGTTGAGTTGACTATTCAAGTATATTGAAAGAGAGAAAGAAGTAACGATCCAATTTGTTCAACTACTATGACAATGTGTACATGCTAGTCAAATATTTATCAATAATACGTTACAAAGTCTATCTTACTTCCACAGTAATCAAATATATACGTGTTTT
The DNA here is from genome assembly GCF_020826845.1 of Diceros bicornis minor. NCBI lineage: Eukaryota > Metazoa > Chordata > Mammalia > Perissodactyla > Rhinocerotidae > Diceros > Diceros bicornis. Next base: position 63,809,524 of record NC_080746.1, on the reverse strand, counting down.
AATATATACATAAATATACCTACACATGAACAGTTACAGCTTTGTTTCTTGATGATGAATTTCAAAAGAAACTAAAAAATATAATGTTTATACAAACATTAGTTACAAATTTACAAGCCTAAAAGAAAGAAACTTGATGACAGTTATTGTATGTAAGGAAACATTCTTATATTGTAAACTCATATTATTCTTTTTTCTATAATGCAAATTACAGGGCTTTTGTTAACCTTACAATTCTTAGCTTTAGTCCACACTGGTGTGGCTAAGTAGAAAATTGACAATTAGCTAATAAATTGCAATTAATTTAATTGAAATCTCCATTTTTAAATTTTCTACCACGTACTGATAAAGTGAGAAAGATAATTTCAGTATTTTCTGTTACTTTGCTTGTGAAAAACTGTATTAAACCTGATGACGAAACAGTTTTGTACAATTGGCTTTAATTGCACTATGTCAAGCATGTCACCCACTGTTTCTCAAAATTTACTTAATCCAACATTTTTTTGTTTTGGTTTCTGTTCTATCTGATATTATAATTTCCTCCCAAATTTTGGTTGATGTGTTTAATGTGTTAGTATGGTTCTTGTTTTCCCAAAAACTCTTTGTTTATACTTTGTGTATGCTTTTCTTCATACCTGTATATTTATATATATATAAATAATTTATTTGTGTATATATTATATGTACATAAATTATATATGTATATATATTATTGCATAGATGTACACAAAATCACTGTGGAATATGTTCCTTTAATTACCCTTTATTGCCCTACCAACATATTTGCTTTTTCTTCTACCTTATTTTTTTCTCTGCTTTTTGGGGATTTTCTTTGTTTTCTCGATTTTATGATGTGGAATTTTTTTAGGAATTTATGTTCTCTGTTAATTTATGAAGTAGACATTATAGCTCTGTTTCTTCTGGTGGTTCTTCTTATGCTTCCCCAACAATAATATTTAGACTACTGTGTAACAATTCTTAAAGTCTGTTATGAACTTTGATTCATTTACTCATTCACTGAAAAACATTTATAACATCTAATATGTGCATGATGTGTTGCTAGACACTGCAAATACAAAGGTAAGTATGATATGTCCATATACTAAGAGTTTAGTTATATTGTGGCTGATTCAAGAATACAAATAAGCTTTTATAATACCATAATATTAAAATTTTAAGAAATATATTCATCCATCAACAAATATATTCTTTACCTATGAAGCCCACCACTTTTATAATTACATCATACTAAGAAGATTTAAAGGGTGGCTTTCTATCCCCTCTGGGAGAAAGTTGAGTCTTCCTAAAGAAGGTGATAATTGAAGCTGGATTTGGTCATGCCAGGGCACAGAATAAGACAGGGGATTGCAAAATCACAAAACTAAAAATATCAGTGTGATGTGAGTAGGAATTAGCAAAAAGCCACAGAATGGATCACTGATCTGGCAGAATCCTAATCATGCTTCAGGTCTAAGAGCATTTTTCTTTTCCTCTTTGAAAAATTTCCTAATCTTTTCCAAAATTTTGCTTAGTTTCCATTTCTGTCTACTCCTGTATGACTTTAAGAGTTTATGATGACATAAGATATGTTTTTGAAAAGTACTCATCAAATAATTTGCTTTGTGTTGCTTTTCTATTTCCAAACAAGTCACTTTTTGAAGAATTTAATCTGTCATCTTTTGATGTAAACACATAAGGACAAAACAGAGATGTAGGCAGAAAAACTGAATAAGGAACAACATGATATCTCTAATTTATTCACGATCTTAAACAATGTTAACTATACTCTTATGATGACTGGAAGTTTATACTGTGGAGAAACTTGAACAAATACTATGAATGCCTATATATAATATGTGATGAAAACCAAGGATAAGGTATCAAAAATATAAAATGGTTAAATACATATTCATATTTAACCGTGAGATCCCCAGTGTCCTTCTACTACCCAATGTCAAGAACACTGGCGGCCAGTCAAATATCCCTCTAGAATGTAGATTAGTGGGTTTTTTTCCTGGAAAGATTGAAATTCCCTAAGAAAAGAGCTGTAAACACTGGTAACTAAGGATGTCTACAATGAGGCACAGAGGTCCCGACAAGATCACTCAAAGTAAATGTTACCAGTTGATGAGACTCACTCATCACCTGGAGTTTCAAATCAGCTTTCTAAAAGCTCTTTATTAGGTATGACTTAGGAGTCAAAGACAGAAAGACATTTGGGAAAAGTTCCAAAATTAAAATTAAAAGACAAAGGAAGCTCCCAAAATAAATGATTGAACCTCAGAATTTATGAAAATAATATACATGAAGCACAATTTATATATTTATATAAATATGTAACTTCTTCAATTTACCTTTCTTCATCATATTATAGATATAAAGGAATGTCATTACTTGGTTAGGATGAATAGATGCCCCAAGTCTCCATCCCCATTGTCTCTCTCTAGATACAATAATTTTGAACCATAAAGTTGTTAACTTTATGTCTTTATATTACATCCTTAATATTTGAAAAATTGAAAGGAAAGGAATAATAAATAACATACACTTGGTAAAATATCATGAAAATCTGCTTTCATTATTGATATTGAAATATTAATAAATAATTAAATCAAGAATGTCTTCAATATAGAGTAATTTGATTTTAGCAGGACTTCTGTCAAAACATTATCTCCAACTTGTTTTTTATTTTTTTTTTCATCTGCTTTACTCATTATATTGTGGCTATCTGGATTACTCCAAGAAGCAAAACTATGTCCAAGTACAGGAAAATTACTCAAAACCAGAATCAATTGGGCTCAAAGAATACTGAGATTTCCCAACAATATTTCTCTCTTTTATAGTAGCTTGGCTTTAGACATGTCATTACCATTTTTGAACGTCAGTTTCCTCACTAAAAAAAGGATATACAAACTTACCTTGTATATTTTAACGAAAATTAATACCATTCATGAATATTTCACAAATTCTCAAGCACCTCTCGAAAAAAGAGTTCTTTTCTTATATTCTATTATCAACTCTGTTACCTAAATGTTTCCCTGCATAAAAACCTCTACTCTCTGTCTATCATTTGGTTTCTAAAGAAACCAATCCTTTAGCAAAACAAAATTTAAGAGGCCAGGCTGTGATATCAGTTTGCTTTCCTTTTTGTCCACTTTTCATGATTTACAAGATGGAAGATAATAAGAAGGGTCCTGATTTGTTCTAATGTTCTGTTCCTCATTTACGAGAAGCTGGAAATAGGGTGACCTGCCTTATGAGGTTAGTGATGACTAACTAACTTAACACATAGAATGTGTTACCACGGTTCCTGTTTCATTAGAAATGTCCAATAATGTTACTGGTGGTGTGAGAATATTACAGATGATGAAATTCTCCCCTTCAATATCATGAACTGGGTTACTCTAATTCAAATACTGGCAGAGATTATTGAAAATTTTAAACTTGAATATTTTTCCTCTTAGTGAAGGATGTTCCAGGACCTCAGAGATTCCAACAGCTCTGAGTTCCAGGTCTCTGAGTTCATTCTGATGGGATTCCCAGGCATTCACAGCTGGCAGCACTGGCTCTCCCTGCCCCTGGCTCTGCTCTACCTCTTAGCTCTCAGTGCCAACACCCTTATCCTGATCATCATCAATCAAGAAGCAACCCTGCACCAGCCTATGTACCATTTCCTGGGCATCCTGGCTGCGGTGGACATGGGTCTGGCTACCACCATCATGCCAAAGATCCTGGTCATCTTATGGTTTAAGTTTAAGGCCATCAGTCTCCCTGAGTGCTTTCTTCAAATGTATGTCATACATTGTTTTGTGGCCATGGAGTCAGGCATCTTTGTCTGCATGGCTATAGATAGATACGTAGCCATTTGCCGACCCCTACGCCATCCAACAACAATTACTGAATCTTTTGTGGTGAAAGCAACTGTGTTCATGGCACTCAGGAACAGCGTGTCTACCATGCCAGTGCCTGTGTTGGCTGCTCAGAGACATTATTGCTCCCAGAACAAAATTGAGCACTGTCTGCGCTCTAATCTTGGAGTCACTAGCCTATCCTGTGATGACAGGAAAATCAATAGCATCTACCAGCTCCTTCTGGCCTGGACACTCATGGGAAGTGACCTGGGCTTAATTATTTTGTCATACGCTTTGATACTTCACTCTGTGCTGAAGCTGAACTCAGCAGAAGCTGCATCCAAGGCCCTAAGTACCTGCACTTCCCACCTCATCCTAATCCTTTTCTTCTACTCAGTCATCATTGTCATTTCCATCACTCACAGTGCAGCAATGACAGTTCCCCTCATCCCAGTTCTACTCAATGTCCTACACAATGTCATTCCTCCTGCCTTCAACCCCATGGTGTATGCACTCAAGAACAAGGAGCTCAGGCAGGGCTTATATAAGGTTCTTAAGCTGGACAGCAAGAGCAACTAATGGAGAGACGATCGTCCCTTTCCTAATTTCTCCAGATATCTACTCAGTACAATATCCAATGAGTCTTTAACAGCAGAAGAACTTAGGAAAAGGAGAACTTTGTAGGTTTCCAGTTATTATAAGGAATCAGTGGCAGTAAATGAAACCCAAAGAAAAAGTGACTTATTTGAAACGTTTGGCAAAAATCTTAGTAAAAAAGAGTATCATTATGATGTTTATTGTCTCAAAGAATCCAAGGGAAATATATTACCTGTATATTCTCAGACTTTTGTTTTTTCCACATACGTCTTCTTTATATGCATCTTCTGCACTTGTTTTTCTTGCTTCAGAATGTCTCTCTCTATTTCTCAGTTCACAATTAAGATTAACATTGATTGCCAAAATTGATCATATTCATTAGTCCAAGACATTTCAGAATCATTTGGAATATTTTTTTCCTACTAAAAAAGCCCAGTGAAGCATTCTCATTTTCGTTGTCTGGTTTGGGAAATCCTTTACGGAATAATTAATCATTGCCCAAGAGTCATATCCTTCACACATCATTCAATAATTGAACTAAATGATGTCCTTAGGATACCAGCAAAATGAGAATTGAAAATCATGAGAATAGTGCACTTTTCATGGACTATTAATATTGCAATCTGAGCGTCTAGAGAAAAACATTATGAATATCAACATAAATAGATATCTTTGTAACTTGGTAAAACCTTAAAAATTATGTACAATTAGAGCACCTTCATATTTTGAACTCAGGGCTTCTACAATTATTAAACTACTTTGTGGCTTGTGTATTGTAAGGTGACTCTCACAGGTTGCATGTTGATAAATTGGGAAGGAATAGAAGGGCAGTTCTCAGAGACAGGAGGAATGTTACTGGGGACAATGGACTGTGAGAGAGTAAAATAGATGAAATATTTAACATAATTTATATTGGGGTGGGGATATACCCTCATAATTTCACTGTGTATGAAATAGATAGCAAACACTATGACTGAAAAAGTTGTCAGGACTGTTTTTCATATTGCCAATGTCAATGTTACATTATTCTTTAAAAATTCTCAATGATTATAACCAAAAGATCACGATCACATTCAGGATCACTTTTTAGCCTTTTATTCTTCTATCCCAGACTGCTCATTTTTTTCAAGACGGCTTCATTACTTAAAGTCAGCCTCCAGATTCAATCAAACCTTATTTGGCTTCTCTAAGCCGTGTCATAGTCAACACAAATTCATTTTTTATTTTCTGTTTATTGTTTATTTATTTACCCAATTACAGTGTATGTAAAATATGAATAAAATATAATATAATTACAAATTCACAAACAGAAAATCACACTATGCTTCTAAAAAATTGCCACACTTGGGATTTCAAATTTTCATTCAACCATTTTGGCTACAAAAAGAAATTCTAAGTTACAAGTTTTATGAAAGCTTCATTAAAACCAATTGTTCTTGGGATGCCCCACATTCCTGATACTGAATGGTAGGGATGTTATTTTGCATGAGTCTTAATCAATATAACACATTGTTATAATTTATGGCATTCCCAATAGCATCTGTGTAATAAAAACAATTGATGTTTCTTGTTTCGCGTGGTGTACCTCATAAGATCAAGGAAATAACAAGAAACAAAGATTCAGTAAAAGCCATTTTGTAAGGGTGCAACATTGATAGCATTGTGGTCCTGGTATAAAGTTCTCTATTATTCTTTCCCCTTTAAGTATAAAGTTGTGGATATATAGATGAATGCAAGGATTGGATTTCCTTTAGTTAATCCTGTATTGATATCATATCTATCTGGACTTTTTTATATATTCATGGTTATCAATACTAGTAGGAATTTGGGGTACAGCTAGTCTAATGTGTTGTTACTTAAGGGATAATTCATATTTTTTGTTAATCAACTAGTTAAATGATAGGTACAGGCTTGCCCTAGACTAAGTCAAAAGATCTCATTTGCAGGATCAGAGAAGCCTCTTAATTCTCACAATACAGCAGTTCATGTCATAGCATACATGCCTGTTATACATGTGTGGACCTCTGAACCACGTATCCTGTGAAAATATTAAGGAATTATTCATCTCTCTATCAACAACATTTTAGCATAATGCCAGATAAATAGTGTAAGTTCTAAGTGAATACTTTTGACTGAGCAAGTAGATTTTCTTCATCTTAAATTTAACAGTCATTGACTTAATTTATATTACAATTAACATGGTACCTAGTTCATTGTGAGGTTTTAGATATGTAGCTTCTCCAGAGAGTACAAGTAGCGTGGAAGAATTTTGACACTTGCAGGACTATATCTAAGAGATTCATTGAGCCTCATGGAACCACCTGGAGAAGATTCAAGTCTACCTCTAGATCCTGTCTGATTCACACAGAGTTGTGGAATTGTGTCCTACTTCTGTAAGGGAGATGAACTACAAAGAATGAGAGTCAGTACCGTGTAAACCAAGGCCACGGGTTGCTATTATCAATACACTGTGTTTTAATTTGCTTGGAACTCAGGGTCTAGATACCAAAATAAATAAATAAATAAATGTTTCTTACACTGGATCCTTCAATACAGGACAAAGGAATAGTTTAAAATGCAATTCAATAAAACCAATATCTGAAGCTTAAAATAGTGTGTGTCTGATGTGATATGGCTCACCTTTCTAATTCAAGTGTAAAATAAAGCACATCTTATTCTCTTCAGGCAAGTTTTTTATGCATATTATTCATGTCATTTGAGCTCTTGTTAAAGATTTGAGTTCACTCATTAGCAACAAGCCAAGGGTCAGTAGGTCTTCTTTCTTCTTGAGAGTTGATCCATAAATCTGGCAATAGTAACTTTGAAATATAGACTGTACGTACACTAGATAGAGATAAAAGCTCTCATTTGCATTGACATATAAACTGAATCATGTCTCTGAAATGATCTTTAAAAAATTGTATGATAAGTATCTTTACATGACTCTATTCACCTCTAGATTTGAACTTTCCCTTGAAATAGACTATAAAACTTTTATAGATATAAAGTTAGCACATTGTATAATGCCAAGCACCTTCTCAGTAGGTATACATTTTTGATTAAAAGAATAAGTTTTCACTATAAATTTAAGCCATAATTAGTGCATTACCTAGTCCACTGTTGCAATCTGCTAAAATTTTTGAGACAAATATTAAATTAACTTAAAAAAATCAAATACTGTTACCTTATTTTTTAAGTAATGTATTAATTGAGGTATAACAAACATGCAAATGACAACATGAATCATGACTACACAGCTTGATGAATTATCATGTAGAGAACACAACCAGGACAAGAAATGTATTTTCAGAGCATCGGACTTGCTCCACACATGTGCCCTCACATTCGTTAACCTAAAAGTAACCGCTCTCTTGACTTCTATCTACATCGATTAGTTTTGCTTGTTTTTGAACTTTATATAAATGCCACCTTGTTATTAACTAACCAGTCTATATATAAACCTTTGTTAATTCTTATACTGTTATGAATACTTTTATCCATAATTCCTGAAATTATTGTATGACTCTTGTATGCTTCATGGTTTCTTTTCTATTCTTTCCTTAGCAGCAATTTAGAGAAAAGTAAATAATTGAATCAATATTTCCCAACTACTATTTGAGTAACATAAATTGTTTCTATTCATTTTTCTCCTTTACAGCCAGTATTTATTTAGGATAAAGAAAGAGTGCACCAGTTAAAAACTTTGGCTCTAGGATTAGACAGACCAGGTTTCAAGCCCTAAATTGGCCTCTTATTATCTGTATGACTAGAAAACAATTATTCAATCTCTTTGAATTTCATCACTAAAATTGTGGATAATAATGTTCTCTTTTACCCAACATATTGGTATTAGTACATAAATTAAATTATAAATAAATTAAATACTGAACATCTCTCTTCCGGGATGGGGTTTTTCATATTATAGTCTGATTTAAAAGAGACACTATTCTATGCTGGGTTCTCCTAGAAGCAGACCTGAGATAAAAATTTGACTCAGTACAACGATATTTTTTGGATAATGTTATGAGACACACATCAACATTTTCCCACCACAATGTGAGAATATTTGAGTATTTCCCCTCCAATTCCCACTCATGGGACTTAAGTGACTTAATTCCTGGTTACTTCTGGAGTTCCGTGCCCGATAGCTGAAGAAAGCACTCAATCAGAGTCAGAGCTTGCAATGAGACACTGTAGGACCTGTGAGTGCCAAGAGCATATGGGAGGGGTACCAACAGCATCTAGTATATTTGACCACTTGCAAGATCCAGACACAGTTTGGTCCCACATCATATTAACTGCAGTTTTTCATGGCTTTTTTAAGTTAGTGCCTAGTCACAATTTCTTTAAAAAAAAAAAGAAAAAAAGACAACTTGCAGCAGAAGGATTAAAGAGACAAAATACAAACCCACTGCTGTAGTTGATGTTGAAGTCATAACTGATACTCATCATGTCCCTATTATACTTCCTATCATAGATACTCCTCTCCCACGGCTGGAATGTCTGCTAGTTTAGGATTTTTGCACAGACAAATATCCTACAGTTTTGTCTCTGAGGGGACTAAGAGCCTAGGTTTTTACGCTGTTTTTAGTCTTTATAAGCTACACTTGCCCATACAATCACCAGATATTGGAAGCACCAAGAGGTCTCTCATTGATCTCTCCTTGCTTCCAGACATTATCCTCCCACCACCATTCTGTATCAGTAGCCATATCTCCTCATGGCAATCTTGGGCAAGTATCTCTGCCAGGAGAGTAACTCCTGTCTCTACCTCTTAGTCTATAAGAATGGTGAGCCACAATAATCAATTAACAGCTATAGTTTTAGGCACTGTGTCCTCTAGTAGAAGAGGTCCCCTACCCTTGAAAATTAGAACCTATTACCAATGGGAACTACAGTGAGAGAAAGAAAAACGTGGGTTACTAGGAGTGATAACAATAAAGGCTACTTCTATTTCTACTCATTGGCTTCTGAATGCTGTGGTTTAGTTATCAAAGACACAAGACCACGTGATTACTCTACTTCAAATATCTACCACATACTGAAGGACAGCCCCTCAACTCCACAGAATGTCATTCTTGAGTTGGTGCCAAAGCTCCATTTTTTGAGACAGAAAAAGAGCCTCTTTTAAAACCCTTTTACTGAGATGCCTCACATTTCACTTGATTGCAGACTTTTGCAACAAATATTAATCCAACTTGGTTGGAGTGCAAATGTGTTTCTAATGTGTTTGGCTGGAAGGCATTGACAACCTTAACCAAATATCAATCTTGACATCCCCAAGTATGGAAAAAACTGACATCATATGCCTTTAGTGTGATGCACTGAGAAGGACAAAATAAGTAATATATATTCAAAAAAGGCATAATATGAATCTGATCATGAGGAATCTTTAGGCAATCTAAGATGATAGCCATTCTAAAAAAAACTTCAAAATGTCAATTTTATAAAATTCAAAGAAATTCAGAAAAATTATTTTAGGTTTTAAAGACTGAAGATGGTAATGAAGTACAATTTATACTCTTGGATTGAATCCTGGAATAGGGAGTGAAATTTACTGTAGGAGAACATTATGAGGAAAGTTGAAAGAATTTGTGTATGAACTGTGTATCAGTTTAAAATATTATGCCAATTTTAGATTCTCCAAATTTGACAGTTTCACTAAACAAGAGAGATAGAGATGGAGAGAGAGAGAATTTGCAATGACTACGTATAACAAATGAAACACTAACTTCAATAAATTATAAAATTCAACAGAAAATTGGCAGAAGGCTTAGACATCTCAGAAACGAGAATATAAAAATAAAAAACATTCATATGAAGTGTTGCATGGCATCGATTAATAGGGAAATGCAAATTAAAACCAAACAAAATAGCACTAAACACACAGAATATTTAAATTTATAATAAATGACTATATCAATTTTTGGCAGGATATGAAGCAACTAAAACATTCATATATTGTTAACAGGAGGGTAAATTGACACAAAAAATTTGAAAAATTGTTTGGCAGTGTCTATTAAAACTAAACGTACACCCTTTCTATGACCCATAAGTTGCATTTCTGGATATATGCCTAAAAGAAGAAATGAGCACTTATATCCACCAAGGGACATGTAAAGAATATTCAAGGTAGTGTCAATAATACTCCCAAATTGAAAACAATTTCTATCAATGACAGAATGAAAGAATGTGTATATATATATTATACATATATATTAGTATATATGTATAATATATAAAGAACATTTACATATATAAATTTTTAATAAAAATGTATATTATTTATATTTAATATTTTTATTATAATACTACACAGCAAGGAAAAAGAATGAAGTGCTGCTATACGAAGCAAACCGATGAATCTCACAAACCTATCCTTGAGTGAGAGACGCTGGACAGAAAAGACTTCATCCTGTGTTATTTCTATGAAATAAAGTTTAAAAAAGCACAAGGAAATCCATGATGCTGGGGTCAAGACTCTGGTTATCTTTGGGGGCTCTGTGAAAATTACTTGGGTGCTGGAAATGTTCTACACTTGGGTCCTGGCACTGGTAACATAGGTATAGTTCAGATTTGTGCACTATACTCTATAAAAGTTCTATCTCAATTTAAAGAAGTGGAACAAAAGAAAGACCTCACAGAAATGGTTCATCAGCAATTCTCAAAATTGTTGGTCTCACTATTCAATTAACCCTGTTAAACTTTACCAAAACCTGAAAGAGCTTTTGCTTATGTGGTTCATATCTATACATATTAACTGTATTGAAAATTAAAACAGAGATTTTAAATGTTTATTTCTTAATTAATTTTAAAATAGCAATAATGAATCTACTATGTTACCATAAAACATATTTTCATGAAAAATAATTATATTTTTCAAAACAAAAAATAATAGAAAGTCATATTATTTTACATTTTTGCAAGTATTTTAATGTCTGACTTCATAGACAACAGCTAGATTCTCATATCTGCTTCTGCAAGCAACCTGTTGCAATATGTTGTTTTGTACAATATTATGAAGAAAATATGACCTCACACAGATATATAGTTGGAGAGGGAGGAGCTGTGTTTTTAATAGCTTTTTCAGTTAATTATGGATATTCTTCTTGGATACTATACCCAAAATTGGCAACAAATAGTTGCCTAAAGATTACTTGCACCGTAGAATCTGAAACCATATCAATGGACATTTGGCATTCTGTTGCATTAAAACCCATTGGTCTATCTTGCACTGGAATTACTATTTACACATTTATCATTCTGGAACATCAAATATTTGTCATTGCAAAACATTGGTGTTTTTGAATTAAGCACATCTTCCAAATGCTGACATAGTTTATTTTCCGATAATAATCACACATTAAGTGGACTCTGGAAAACTCCTTTGTATATTAGCAAGGCAATGAAATTGAACAAGGCAAATAATGCCTTGGTATTACTATGAAAATTGTTGTGACTTTACAGATTCCCTGAAATGGTCTTGAGATCTTCGTGGGTCCACGGATAACACTGCAATGACTGTTGCATTAGATCTTCCAGGGGTTAAAGTAGAGGAAACTGGAGATACATCATTGATGACTAGTGAGCCAGGAAAGAGAGATTACTGAGCTGAGAGATTATATGGAGAGGCTATATCCAAGACGTTCTCACACACCTGGCAGTCGTGAGCATTATTTACGTAGTATTCATGGCTATTCTTAGTAAGCAATTTTATTCAATAGAGAAAAACTTTGATATCATTGAATAACTGAGGAAAAATAGATATTCAGAAACAGCATAAGTGTTTTGAGTTGTGTATTGCATTTATTATTTTTGAGGACTAACCTATATATTATATGTACTCTTTATTTCTTATGTAAATTGATCTGCACAGCTTTTTACAATATGATATTTACTAAATGCCATTCTTTTAAAATCCTTGACTGCCGTTTTTACCTGTATCTATGTATTATCAGCATAACTCATACACTGAATTTTAGATTCAAAGACTTCCCAGGCTGAAAAACTTCTTGAAAAGCCATTTCATTTCATATCTACAGGGAGGATTACTAACACAGAGAAGACACCTAAGGACCCTCTCATAATGTTAAGAATATTTTTCATGGATACATTAGAGGAAAGCTGTAGTGAGCCCCTATCAAGGGTCTGATTAAAACTGGTGATACAGAAAAAATAAAGGACAGGCATTTGGATGTAAATCCGGAATTAGCTATAAATTTCCTCACCATAGTTGCAGAACACATACTCTGGGATATGTCATGGAAAGCATATAATATCATACATGAAGGAACGTATGATGTCACATACGAGTTTCTTCTTTGTCGTTTTGCATTCATCTTTCTTCTATCTAATTTCAGTTGCCCTGAATACTTGCACTTTTCTCACCCTGGAAGAGCTTTATGACACTGTCTCGGATTTGTTTTGTCTTTACCCCATAAACAATAGGATTCAGAGTTGGGGGAAGAAGAAGATAAAGATTAGCCACAATGATGTGAAGAGAAGGGGGAATGGTGTGTCCCCCAAAAGGATGAGTAAAGAAAGTGAAGAACGCTGGAACATAGGTGATGATGATGGCAGATATATGGGCAGTGCAGGTGCTGAAGGCCTTCTGCCGGGCATCTGCTGATGAGAGGCTGACCACTGCCCGGAGGATCATAGTGTAGGATATGGAAATACAGCAGAGGTCAAACACTCCAATAAGAAGGGCAACCATCAGAACATAGATGACATTGACTTTGATGCTGGCACAGGATAACTTCACCACTGACATGTGGTCACAATATGTATGGGAGATAATATTGCTGTGGCAGAAGGGCAAACACTTGGCCAAGATTGGGAAAGGAATCATCAGCAACACACCTCTCAGGAAGGTGGCAAGCCCTGCTTTGGCAACGATAGAGTTAGTGAGTATGGTAGCATAATGCAATGGGTAGCAAATGGCCACATAGCAGTCCAGAGCAAGGAGTATGAGCACACCAGACTCCACACCTGTGAACCCATGGACAAAGAACATCTGGACTAAGCAAGCACTGAAGTTAATTTTTTTGAGATTGAACCAGCAGATGCAGAGTGCATTGGGTAGAGTAGTGGTGCAGGTAAAGAGGTCAATGAGGGAGAGCATGGCCAGAAAGAAATACATTGGATGATGTAAGGACTCCTCATGATGAATAAGGTACACAAGGCCAAGGTTTCCCACAAGGGAGATGATATACATTGTGCAGAATGGAAGAGAGATCCACATATGTACTCTTTCCAGACCAGGAATTCCATTACGAATAAAAGATTTGGGGGCCACATATGAATTATTGGAAACCAGCATAACTAATTCAGCAGAGGAACTCACTTTTCCAGAATTCTCTATCCTGAGGAGAAGGAATTAAGAAATAGAAATTTAATTCATCATCCTCGAGAATTCAGACTTAAATTTGGAATAAAATTACATTTATAATAGTACCAACAATTTTGACTAATAGTGACTGAAAATACATGATTTATTGAATAGTACTACATTACAGATAATATTTTGAAAGTTTTATAAACAGTGTAAATGTAATTTTTGAAGCCGTAATTACAAACTTGTAATGGTTTTTTGCTCATCAAATAGAAGAAGAAACTGAGGCATAGAGAGAGCAAATAATTTGAATGTCAGAAAATTAGATTCAGGGATAGAAATGATATTAACATATGACTCCAATATTCCTGCAATCTCTTTGCTCTGCCTCTTGGTTTGACAGAGTACATAGCTTATGACAGCAAGTTATAATTGCATGAATGATGGCCTGAAGTTTGTTTATTACATTAATTTTGAGTGGCATTATATAATGGGAAGATTATGGTTATGTACACCAAATAAGATCTTATTCAAATTTCAGCTCTTTTCATACAAAATGTATAACTTGGCGAGGTTTGCTTCACTCTCAAAGTCTCAGTTGCTCTTCTATAAAGCAAGGCTAATGAGATCTACCTCATGGAGTTCTGAACAATAATCAGAAGTTTATTTGACTCCTTGGTTGGTATCCAAGTGGATTGAATATACTAATTTCAAATGCAAGTGTAGATGCTGTACAGATATGGGATTCAAGGATAATGGTCATGAAGGTCAATCTAACTTGGTTGTCCCATGAAAGAAAAAATGAGAAATCTCCCTTACTTAAATACCCTGTAACTGTCCAATGTCATTGAGATCATCTATTACCTTTCTGTCTTCTGTTTTTACACAATTCTTAAGAACCATATTTTCTGGACACTCTTTTTTCTCCTTCTTAGAAATATTTGCACTCTCATGACCTCAAGTAGAACCAACATGAAGATAATTTTTTAGATAATTTTATGAGAAAGCTATGTCAAAATAGTTGAGTCCTCCTTCTAAATGCATACTGGTTATTTCCACGGACAGTTTAAATTCACTACGTCCAAGGCTAAACTCGTCACTTCAACCTCTTCTCCATGCCAAAATAAACTCCAATTCTGAGTTCTGTCTTTCATATAATGCTGTCATCATCTACCAACTTCTTTGTGATCTTCTCAGCTATTCCTCTACCTCATCTTAGGTACAATTTCTTTATAGCTCAAAGTGTCTTGATTCTTACTCTGTCCTGGTCACCTCAGTATGTCTATTTTCTTGTATTCTCTCCTCAGACAAGTAAAACTTCTATTTTTAATCCAGAAATATTTCTAATATCAGCCCCTCATTTCTATCATCACTCTTATTGTCTTTTAAAGACCACCTAGCTATATCCACCCACTTCTTTGTTTTGTCTCTTGCGTTTTTCAAATCAAATTTGTTCTACAGCATAATTCTGAAGACACTTTAGTCCACTGCCTAATAATCTTACACGTATTCTCAACAATTTGAGGGTAGGACTTAAATTTCTTGGCATGGCATTTAATAAAGTAAAATTTAGGTCTTATCTTCTCTTTCTCATTATATTTATTTCCATTCCCTAAGCACCCAAAAGTGTCCTGGTTTGGGTGATAAATTATATGGTCACTGTATCCTAGCATTTCATGCTTAAATATTGCTGGACTACTTGCCAAGCCCAAAATACTACATACACTTCAAACCTACGTTGACTTTGCTAAATTTTTTCACGTCTTTGAAAATCTCTCTGCCATATACTTATCTTGAAAAGCCTTCTTTGAACACTGAGATAGAATGTCACTTCCTTTACAGGGGACTGTGCATTCCAGAGTCCAGGGGAAGCTACTGTTGCTAAATTCCCTGAGCCAAGAACAGGATGTTTAATTTGCTTGTCCAAAGCTATTAGTGATTGATTCAGAGTGAAATCCAGGTTTTTCTAGCTCAGAATTCATATTTGTTCCATTAAACCAAATGCTCTATAAAGACTAACAAGCAGTGGGGGCTGGCTCCATGGCGTGGCAGTTAAGTGCATGCCCTCCGCTGCTGGCGGCCCGGGTTTGGATCCCAGGCAGGCAACGACACACCACTTGTCAGGCCATGCTGTGGCAGCGTCCCATATAAAGTGGAGGAAGATCAGCACGGATGGTCGCTCAGGGCCAGTCTTCCTCAGCAAAAAGAGGAGGACTGGCAGATGTTAGCTCAGGGCTGATCTTCCTCACAAAAAAACAACAAAACAAAACAAACAAACAAAAAAAAGACTAACAAGCAGTGGACCAGTGATTTGCTTCTCATTGATTTGTTTTCGTGTTTATTTTCTCTGGAGGAACATGAGGTTTCACGTTTCTAACTTGGGACCTCTACAGCTCCTACTTATAATTTCTCCTTGTCCTGTACTCTAGCCATCTTCCAGGTAAAGAACAAGAGGATTGTGTGGGATGATTCATACTTTTTGTTTCAAAGGGGAAGGTAATTTGGTTACAAGTACCATTCAGACTTACCCCGAAAATCCCCCACTTCCTTATTTTTGCCTGGTTCTGGGAAAGTAAAAAGGAGACAGAACATAGGAAAGTATTAGAAGTACAATATGACAAAAGCATAGGAAGAGAAGTTCACCTCACGTTCTTTCTTCAGTCTTGCGTTGAGGGTTTTTCAATGAAAGAGCCAAACAATGCACTCTACTACAAAAGGCATACCACATCTACATGTGCTGCACCATACCACCTCATGTCAGTCACAACTTCTCTTCCCCCCTTGATGACCATAGGTCCCATTACCTGATCCAGGTGTTTATGCTTCCAGGACCTGATGGGAAATACTGTGATTGATACCATCCCTGCTGTTTCTGCTGTTTCCTCATCCCACACTAGGCAGCCATTTGACACAAAGTGCCTGCAGCACCCATTGTTGCCTCTGGCTGTTTAAAACAGAAAACAAGCTCCTTTAGATTATCACTTGATCTCAGCCCCCAAAAAATCAGGACAAATCAGGTACTGCTCAGGACTTAGGAAGGATGAGGAGGCTTTCTTTTTCATGTCCTTCTCACTTCCTTGCTATGTTTCTCTAGAGACGGCCTAGGACAGCATTTGTTTAGAAGAATTTAGGGTCTGTGACACAGAATAAAATCCTATGGAGCATCTGAGGAATCCTCTCTCTGATCCTCTGGGGAGCAAGGTCAGGAAAAGTTGGATCCAGAAAAGAGAGTTCTAGATTCTCTGAGACTATTTCAGCTTTTTTTGTTATTGCTGTTTTGAAATGTTTTTCCTGAAATGTCAAATTTAATTTATTAGTGACACACAGTGTTATCACTGAGACTAAGTATTTTAAGACTCTAAATTACATTAAACAATTTCATTTGTTAGATTTTTAAAAATTCCATTAAACATCCATCATATGCCATGGTGGCACTCAGCTTAAGGCCTTTCTGTGTCTCTACTCTGGTTTTTTTAGGTGTGTAATAACCAACTTGCATACCAACTCAAATATTTATCCACATGCCTACAGAAAAATCACAAGTACTATTTAGTTCTCTGTATTTACCTACTTAAACATATTTAGATATTTGTTATTTAAGTTCAAAGATGAATTTCATTGTATTCCTATAGCGAGTCTACCAATTCAATATTGTCATAGCCATTTTATCTAACCAAGATTCAGTATGTTCAATGGCTTGCCCAAAGATACAGGATATTGTACTCTCTACACAAAATGCTAATGAAACACATCTGCTTCTCCCTTAAGTCAGACCATGCTCTCTACTTGAAAGTCACCTTTCTCCCTCTCTGCTACCCTCACATTTTCCCCATTTTTCGTGATGATAATCTGGGAACCTGTGTGAGAACTATTTGTATATTTATCATATCCCTGTAGTGACCTGTGAACTCTTTTAGTATATGGGCCAAATCTGCCACCTATTTGACCCCATGAATGAGGACAGTACCTGGATTAAAAAAGAAGTAACTTGGAGTTAGATTGGCAGACTGCAAGTTGTGTGACTGAATTGAAGAAAGGAAAGGGGGTGCAGACAGATGGGCTAGTGATTTCGAGGGAAAAGGATGTACCAATTTATCTTTTCTTGATCTAAGGCAGCTTTGGGTTATTATTGTCTAATTCTCTGCCTCTGTCATTTTGCCACATATTTGTAACAATGAATAAAAATAATGGAAGAATTCTCTATAATCTAAAGAAGATTTTGTGAACATCTAGCTTCTCAGTTGCCCACACGAGAGCACACATCCCTTACTAGTACTATTTCTGTTTCGAATGTATAATGAACATGTTCTTAATTTTCCCAGACTAAGAAATCACCAACAACATCCTCTGTAGGGCAATGCCCGTGATCCCTGAGATGATACAGGCAGATTGGAGCAAAATTAGGCTTTTTCATGCAATAAACTGGGGGAGATCAAAATTTGGCTACCTCAGCATATCTCTTTACCTTGATTATTTTCTCTGAAAGAAACTTTAACCTTCCTCCAAACTTATGCCTTAAATTGACAGACTGGGAGGGTTCTTGCTAAGCCCATTCTTTTCAAAGTTCTGTTTACCAAAACATTTACCTATCTTTTAATTATTTGGCCAGCCATAAGAACCTTAAGAGAAAGGGCGGAGGGGGATTCTCCCTCTTCTCCAACAAAACCTAGGAATGAAATGTCTGGAAGGCATTGCCTTACCTACAATGGAGTGCCAGACAGGAAGGAATGTGTAAGGTGCTCATGCCAAGGAGAAGGTCCAGGAACGTGAATGATGGCAGCACCCTAGTTTCATCTTATAGACATTAGATCAGAAGTGCTTAGTCTTGCTGACTTCCCACAGGAAGCAGGCATAATCTCATATCCTCAGGACACCTAAATCTCAATGTGAAACAGGTTTAAGCACCCCTAGAGATTACAGAGCCCTAAGGGAGAGCATAACTCAAAAGTTCATATATTTGGGAAAAAATAACACCCCCAAGCATAGCTGGCGCCCAAACAAGGGCAGTCCAGAAAGTAATTCTGGTGGTACAGATATCCCATCACTAGGATTAGAAGTTGGAAATTCTTAATTAAAGGCAATTAAAAGTAAAGCAAAATGTATACGTGTGTGTGTTGTTTTATAATAAGTGTTTAGTTGTTTGTTATTCTGAATACTAAAATATTATATTCGTTAATTTAAATAGAGAAAAATATAGCAATGAAAACATTTTTAAATAACACATACTTCTGACACTAGAAACTGCCTGCTACTAGGATTTTGTGTGACTTTATTTCCATGTATAAGTAATGGTTTTTTAAAAATCAAGATCGTAATTTACCAGCTACATATTTCATCACTGAATGCTTCTGTTTACATATACACACAATTGAATATTATTCAGCCATGAGAAAGAAAGAAATCCTGTCATTTGCGACAACATGGATGGACTTTGAGGGCATTATGCTAAATGAGATACGTTAGATAGAGAAAAGACAAATACTGTGTGATATCACTTATATGTGGAATCTGAAAAAGCCAAACTCATAACAACAGAGACTAGAATGGAGGTTACCAGAGGCTGGAGGGTGGGGAAATTGAGTATATGTTGTTTAAAGGTACAAACTTCGAGCTAGTAGATGAATAAATCCTGGAGATGTAATGCACAGCTTAGTGATTATAGACAACAATATTTTATAATTGAAACAATTATAAACTTCAAAATTGCTAAAAGACTAGATCTTAATTGTTCCCACCACAAAAAAAACAAATGATAATTATGTGACGTGATAGAGGTGTTAGCTAATGCTATGGTGGTAATCATATTACAATATATAAATGTGTCAAATCAACACACATGGTATATCTTAAACCCCTACAATGTTACATGTCAATTATATCTCATAAAAATAAGTTTTAAAAAAAGACCAAATGAATTTTCAGTGACTTACACATTAGTTTAAATGAGTTTATTCAAATCAATTTCCTTAATTATTTATACAACTCCTATTGAGAAAATGGAAATAAAGATGTGGTTTTGAGCTAAAATTGAGGAGAATGCTGTATTCCTCTGGCATTAAAAAGTAAAAAATGTGGGGCCAACCCTGTGGCCTAGTGGTTGAGTTTGGCATGCTCCACTTTGGCAGCCTGGGTTCAGTTCCTGGGTGTGAACCTACGCCACTTGTTGACGGCCATGCTGTGGTGACAACCCACATGCAAAACAGAGGAGGATTGGCACAGATGTTAGCTCAGGGCGCGTCTTCCTCGGCAAAAAAGAAAAAAAAGTGCAAAATGCAAAAAGACACGTAACAGCAAAGTATAGTTAACAAAAGTAGTAAAGGGAAGTGATTGATTAGCAGTGGATGAAAGATTTCAACAAATTCTCGCAAGAAATAAGACGGATGATTTTAATGAGAGAAGGATGCAACCAACAGAGTGAAAAGTCAACATACAGAATGCAAGAAGATATTTGCAAACCATGCGTCTTATAAAGGATTAGTATCCAAAATATATAGGGAACTCCTACAATTCAATTGTGAAAAAACTAATTAGCCAATTAAAAACTGGGCTAAGGACTTGTATATACATTTCTGCAAAGAAGACATACAAATGATCAACAGGTATATGAAAAGATACTCACCATCACTAATCATGAGGGAAATGCAAATCAAAACCGCAATGAGATATCCACCTGTATCTATCGGGAAACCTATTAAATAAAAAGACAAGTGTTGGTGAAGATCTGGAAAAATTGGAACACTTGTACACTATTGATGGGAAATTTTGCAGCAACTATGGAAAACAATATGCAGGTTCCTCAAAAATTTTAAATAGAACTACATATGATCCAGAAATCCCACTTCTTGGTATTTATCCTAAAGAATTAAAATTAGGATCTCTAAGAGATATTTGCACTCCCATGTTCATTGCAGAATTATTCATAAGAAAGAAAGTATAACAAATTCTTCTCAGAATAACACTCTCAAGAGGAGCTGCAAGGATCTTTGGAACTGATCCACTTAAGCCACCCACAAGAGAGGTTGTGACAATACTCTTAAGCGTTTCTGGTAATGGTAATAAAGAGAAATTGGATGAATGCAAGAGTAATAATTGAAAGTTGGTCTACAGGAAATTGTGTCTATCTTCAATCTTCTCCATTCTGAGCTGTGAGAATTCTTTTTTTCCTTTTCTAGACTGAAACCACTAATTCCTTAATCCCATATATCACCATATTTTTGCTTTATTCCTTCATTTTTCCTGAGTGTATCCTCAAATAACTTTCAAAGAAAAGTGGTTATGCATATCTACATTCTTCATTTTTGTCATATCGAAGATAATTTTTCTGTTCATGTATTTGATTATTGGGTTGAGTTCAGAATTCTAGTCTAATATAATTGTTTTTCTTCATAAGTAAGAAAACTGCTCCATTATCTTCCATCATAAATATTTGCTAGTAGATAGCCTTTTCAATTCTGTAAGTGTGAATTGATATTTTTGATATTTTAATGTTTGTTTTCTACCTGAAAGTGTTGGGGGTCTTTTTGTTATCTTTATGTTCTTTAATTTCACAATAGTGTACCCAGGTTTGAGTCTTTTATAAACAATTTTCTGGATATTTTGATGTCTCTTGATATTTCTTAAAATAAATTTTGAACTTCCTTATAGGAAATATCATTTTACAGTTGTTTAGATAAATTCTCCCTTCGCCTTAATACTTTTCTCTTTTAATGTAAATCCTAAAAGTCAGACTTTTGCCCTCCTGGACAGAAATTCTATATCTCTTTACTTTTCTTTCAGGTTTTACATTGTCTTGACTTTTTCTTTCCTTTCTGTGAAATTTTTGGAACTTTATTTTCCTTTCCTTAGATATTTTTCTATCATTCACTCTTTTATGTTATAAAAGTTATTTTCTAATTATTTGCTTGCTCCTTTTCCATAGAAATCCTTTTGTTGTTTTATGAGTGGAGTATATTATCTGATATCTCTGAAAAATATTGATGCTGGAAATTTCTTAGCAAAAATAATAAGGATGGTGACATTGTACCAATAAAGAAGGAAATACAATCCTGACTTGGTTTTAAAGTAATATACATTCAGACTCAATAGTCACATAATTACAGTAATTCAAATACTGTTTATTAGTTTTACAATCAAATTATAAACAAATCTTGGAAGATATCCAGAATCATAGCAAGTAGTAATTATCTTAGAACAGAAAATTAAAGATATAACTGATTAACGTCGAGCTTCGAAGTGGTAGGGAAAAAGAGGAAACTACACACACACACACATTTAATATATGTATTCTATTTTATAATATTAATATTACAATATATTTTAAAATATATAACATTGAATATATTGGTGTGTGATATATATATGTGTTTATACACATGTATACTTATATACATGTGTATACATGACACATATATAAATAACACACAGGTGACAGATATTGTAATTGAGTTAAAATCCTCATTCCCTACAACAGAGTACTTGGTAATTGAATTAAAATTCAAACCTAGCTTGGAGTAAAAGAAATAATCACCAAAAAGAAGAATAACAAAAACATACACATACACACACAGTATTTTTAAGAGGCTATTTCTACCAAGCAACTAGGTCGAAGAAATTTTCAAGATGGATATTTTTATTTTTCTTATAATTACCTTGTCTGTGTTGTTTGATTATAATTTTTACAAATACACATTATTTACACTAAATTTAGCGTACATCCGAAAATAAAGAGAGTATATATACTTTGTAAGTCATAGGCAGATAGCATAAGAGTCAAGGAAGAAAATGTTTCATAGTTTAGAAAGATCTGAGAGTGTGCTCAAGACTTATTATTTAAAATAAATATTTTCCCAAAGTGTAATATGCATGCAAACAAGATCACACATCTTAAGTGTACAGCTTCATGAAATACCACCACGTGGAAACACCCTGTAATTACCATTCAGGTCAAGAACTAGATCATTGGCAGCACCTCAGAAATACCCTCCATACCCTGTCCAATCATTACCTAGACTCTAATTCTCAAATTTAACATCATCCTAATTTCTAACACCATAAATTAGTTTTGCCTGCTTGTGAGCTTTCCATAAATGAAATTATACAATATATATCATCTTGTCTCTTTCACTTTGCGTTATATTTGGGTAGACCACAATTATTTGCGTATTCAGTTTGACGTTGATGGACATAGCTTCTGGGTATTACGAGCATGCTGCAACTTACATCTTTTACAAGTGTTTTGGTCAACATATGTATACATTGCTGGATATACAACTGACAAACTTGGGACAGAAGGCAGGAAATAAGAACTTGGGAAATAAACTCCAAATGATTTTGTCAGAAGAATGCTGAGATAAACAATTTAGCACAGACATTGGTGAACATGGTTTCTGGTTTTACAGGGAGTTAAAATTTTGAAAAAGTTCAGTTCCAATCGTAGTGATCCAACCACTGTGCCACAAAGTTGTATAGATTGTCATTCAGGAGGGAAATATCTGTCTAGGAGATTAAATGCATTGAACTTCATAGTCCCCTATGAGTAAAGAAGCTTTGAAGAATATGGAATTTCAGAAAAGAGGGTCTTTGTCTACATGAGCATAGGGGTACCCTTATAGGGGGTCAAAAGCATAGGGATCAAAAGAGGTAGAAGAATAAAAGTCATATGAAAACATTTCTTATGGCCAGACATCTGCTTTCATTTGGAGGGTTTTCTACTGACTTGGTGGTCTCAACCTGGCTAAGAGAACTCTAATTTCTCAGATGACTCAATTTAAATATTATGAGAACTGTCATTTCCCTTCAGCAAAAACCTAATGACACTTCCTTATATCTGCTTGGTTATACACAATAGGGTTCATTGTGGGAGGCATGAGTAGATAGAGATAAACCATAATAATGTGTATTTGTGGAGGAATAGTGTGTCCCCCAAAATGGTGTATCAACAAGGTGAAGAAAGCTGGGACATAGGTGTTGATGATGTCACAGATGTGGGCAGTACAGGTGCTGAAAGTTTTCTGTCGAACATCTGCTGATGACAGACTCACAACCGCACGAAGAATCATGGTACAGGAGATTGTGATGCACAAGATGGCAAAGCCACCAATCAGGAGGGCGACCATCAAACCATAGATGGCATCGGTCTTAACATTGCTGCAGGATATCTTAGCCTCAGACATATGGTAACAACACGTATGGGGTATGACATTTCCCCTGCAGTATGGCAGGCACTTGGTGAGGAAAGTGAAAGGGATAGCAAGCATTACACCTCTAAGAAAAGTGAGGAGCCCGGCTTTGGCATTGACTGAATTAGTGAGGATAGTGGCATAGCGCAGGGGGTAGCAAATGGCCACATAGCATTCCAGGGCCATGAGCATGATCACCTCAGACTCCATCCCTGTGAAAGTGTGCACAAGAACATCTGGGCCAGGCAGGCCTTAAAATCAATCTCCCTGGGTTGAATCACAATATGCAGAGGCTATTGGGAAGAGTGCTGGTACACATGAGCACATCTGTGAAGGAAAGAAGGACTAGGAAGATGTACATAGGTCTGTGTGAGGACTCTTCAGAGTAGATAAGGTACATAAGGCCAAAGTTCCCTGTACATGGTACACAGGGGAAAAGAGATCCGCAAGTACACTTCTTCCAGCCCGGGGATGCCATTGAGGATGAATGAAGCTGGAGTTAGGCCCTTTAGAAATGACACAATGACTGTTGGAAGTTCATGGTAAGGCAGTTACAGGATTGCTCTATAAGCAAAAAAAGAAAAAGTAAGTTCAGAGGGTAACTGATTAGCAAGATTTTCTTCCGCTTTATGGCTAATTAGTCTTTCTCGTACATCCAATCATGATATATGGTCTCTTGTGTTGAATACAAAACTTATACACTTTTTGGGTCCATGTCTTAAGCATTAGACATTAAAGAAATGAACTGACTGACTCGAGTCAATTTGCTGAATCTAGATGTGTCTTTGTTTTTGATCATATACTCCATTCTGCAGATTGAAGTTGGTCACTAACTGACCAACTGGATGATCAAGAATTGATTAAATATTTGCTGTGCTGTAGGTGCTCACCATCTTAATCAGAGATGTCTATTCCATTCTGAAATATTAGCCATCTTTTATGGTTCTTGAGGGTTCACTTTTCAAAGTTGATCCGTCTTACCTAGTTGACATTTTGACAGTGATTTTAACCTAATTTTAACCAAATCCCCACGCCTTTCAATTTTCAGGAAACTTAAATGCAGAAAAATATGTCATCCCCTTGTGTCAAAAGCTTTCTTTAGAGAAATCATAGAATGATCTTAAAAGTAAAAAAATAATGATCCCCTTGAAATATCATCAAAAGGCTACCTATTAGTTCCTTTGATCAGTTCCACAATAAATAGATGGGGAAGATTCATTGGAAATGCAATAACTTAGGGAAGTTAATGTTTTTCTAAGGTTAGAGTCTAGTCTAATAGACTCTAGAGTCAAATCCATTGAGAATAAAGATAGTCATCATCTTAAACTAAGACAATAGACATTTCCTTTAGTACATAGCATTTTATTTTCTGTCTATATCACAACTTCTGAGAATCATAGAATCAAATATTTCTCAGACTACATAATCTTTAAAGCTAAGTTGTTTTTAGCATAAAAGAGAGCTCAATACGATTTTTTTAAGTCCATAGGAAAAAAAAACTGCGATAGAATAAAGACTGACAAAACACTTATGGGTGGTAAGGAGGAGAATTTAGGGGTGATAGTCTATCGTAAGGAGACACGAACAAACTAATGACCATATAATGGATGCAAGTAGGATACACAAGTTTGAAAAAGTGGGCTATGTTGGGCTAGAATGCACTGACTAGAAAAAAATGTACAAGTAGCGTAATGAAGGGGATAGTCCTATACAGGAGGCTACTGGATAAAAAAATAAATAGTCTCTTTGAAACCAAAATATCAATGTTGAAATTGAGAGTACCTGCTGGACATCTGAGAGGGACCCACCTGCCACTTGACGTGTCTCTGTTGGAAATTTAAGGTTGTGTAAAATTGGTTCTCCTTTCTTCATGTGTCATTTATAAAATTTTATACCTTTATTCTTTAAAAGATGAAGGCTGAATAGATGAAATCTAGGGACACTTAGAATTGAGGAATAATTCAAATATCATAATTATGAGTGTGAAATGGAGGCAGTTCCCTAAAAGGAAAAGTAGATGAGAAAGAGAGAAAATTATGGAATAAGGCTGTTGTCACTCTTTTCTTTTTTCCACAGTATAAATTATTTTCTCTCAGAAATGTTCTTTTTAGCTTTCATAGCCAGTGGGACTGATTATTTCTCTTTAGAATACTCTCCACAAAAATTATGTTTCAGTAGTTGAAACATGAATGTTTTATCCAAAGTGAAAATGAAACATCCAAGCCAGTCTGCAAAAGCAGCCTTATGGTACGGTACATCGTGCCTTTTCAAAAGTGAGGAGAAGAACCGTATATGATGACTCCCTTATTCCTCCTCTCCCCTCAGCTATCCTAATCTGTGCTCACTCTAACAATAATAAACAAACACATAGAGACAGAGACTGGATTGGTGGTTACCAGAGGGGACGGGGGGGAGGGAGGAGGGCGAAAGGGATAATTCGGCACACGTGTGTGGTGATGGATTGTAATTGGTATTTGAGTGGTGAACATGATGTAATCTATGCAGAAATAGAAGTATAATGATGTACATCTGAAATTTATACAATGTTATAAACCAATGTTACTGCAATAAACAAAAATTAAAAAAAAAAATAAGAAGCATGAACCCCAATTCAGAAATCTGCTCGCCCTGAAAGCTTCTGGAGTTCTTCAACAAACTGAAGACATATTCACGGGTTAAGTCATATTCATGTTTATATGATGGCCTTGGCCCTGCAGGAGAGGTAAAAGACCTATATTGAGACCAGGTGGAGGCAGGTGGAGGAGAGAACATTTCCATTCTGTGTGTGTGTGTGTGTGTGTGTGTGTGTGTGCGCGCGCGTGTGTGTGTATGATATTCTGAAGTTGGGGCGCTGGGAAAACTTAACTGTTGTTATCTCATTCTACTATAATCTCAGAGGAGAAGTGATTTTCCATGTGTGTTTTTAATGTGAAAAAAGAAGACTTAGGAATCAGATATATCTGCATCCTAAAAACCCTGGCTCAGCCATTGGGAATTGTCTTAGGAATTATTTTGTTCGATGTCAGAGTCTAGGACTCCTGAAGGCATAATTTTTTACATGTACAGCAGAGAATATGTAGATGTGGAACCATTTGGACTTTCAGAAATCAATCCTTTTGGAAGATGGACCTGTCTTCTATCTTTTTCAAAACTTAGCACAACATCTTGTACAAAATTAGTACTGAAAAAAATATTTTGCAGAAAAATTAAACAACGTTGGTGTGCAGATAATTGAGTTTTATATGTGATCTTGTATTTAATGTCCTTGATAAATTTACTTATTAATTTTGACATTTTTTGGTATAGATTATTTTGGATTATCTAGATGTATACCATCTCATTGTGAATGAAGAACATTTAGCTTCTCCCGTTACTATCTTTTTTTTTTACATTTTTTTTCTTGCCTTATTCAACTGGCTAGGATATCTCTCCTGTGCAATGTTTAACAGGAGGAGCGACCATGGACATCTTTGTTTCATCGGCTATAGTGGGTATAGTGATGACTACGTATAGTGAAGCCGACTAGAGGTAGGGAAACCTGGTTCCCAACAGTCATGTGAAGACATGGACTTATGCTACAATGCAGAAGAATAGCTGTGAAATGATTAAAATTATTATAAAATAAAAAGTCACTTATTCTGAATAACTAGTATTTGGCTAACTGCTTGGTGACACACAGTAATCTGTAGTAATGTGAGTGTGCATCCTGGTTGATAAAACTCACTTGTACTTTGAAATATATCCCCATACAAAGCCTGAAAGGACTGTTTGCAATGTTCAGGAAAGTATAATTCATTACTGAGAAGATAATTCTGGATTAACATCAAATAATTCAGCATTGTGTATGATACTTGCTATAGAGCTTTATAGACACTGTTTTCCCTTCTGTGTGAGATATAATTGACATATAACATTGTGTAAGTTTAAAGCGTACAATGTGATGATTTTATAAAGGTGTATATTGCAAAATATTTACCACAATAATACATCCTTCACCTCACATAATTACCACTTTGTTGTGCTATTATGGTGAGAACCTTAAAGTTCTATTCTCAGAGCAACTTTCAAGTATACAATACAGTATTGTCAACTATAGTCACCGTGCTGTACATTAGATTCCCAGCACTTATTTATATTTGTAACTGCAAGTTTTTACCCTGTAACCAACATGTCTCAATTTTCCCCACCCTTTAGTCTATGATGTCCACCATTCTATCTTTTCCTGAGTCTGATGTTTTTAGATTCCACATATAAATGATATCGTGCAGTATTTGTTTTTCTCTGTCCGACTTAACCTCATTTAGCATACTGTCCTCAAGGCCCATTCATGTTGTTGCAAATGGCAGGATTTCCTTCTTCCTCACAGCTAAATAACACTTCATTGTACATATACCACATTTTCTTTATCCATTCATCCATCTACACACAGTTCAGTTGTTTCCCTGTCCTAGTCTATTATGAATAGTGCTGTATGAACATGGGAGTGCAAATTTCTCTTTAAGATAAAGATTAGTGACATCTCTTTCAGATCTATACCAATAAACGAAATTGTTGGATCATATGGTAGTTCTATTTTCAATTTTTTGAAGACCCTCCACATTGTTTTCCATAGTGGCTCTACCAATTTACATTCCCATTAACAGTGCACCAGGCTTCCCTTTTGTCCACATTCTCACCAGAACTTGCTATCTATTATCTATTTGATAATAGCCATTCTAACAGATGTGAGGTGATATCTCGATGTAGATTTAATTTGTATTTCCCTAATGATTAGTGATGTTGAGCACCTTTTCAGGTACTTGTTGGCCATTTGTATGTCTTCTTTGAAAAACATCCATTCAAGTCATCTGCACATTATTAATATAATTGTTAGGTTTTTTTTTTTGCTAGAATAGTATGAGATGTTTTTATATTGTGGATATTAACCCCTTATCAGATACATGGTTGCAAATATCTTTTCCCAGTTTGTAGGTTGACTTTTCATTTTGTTGATTGTTTCTTTTGCTGTGCAGAAGGTTTTAATTTGATGTAGTCCCACTTGATTTTTTATTTTTGTTCTAGTGCCTTTGGTGTCATATCCAAAAAAAATCATTATCAAGACCCGTGTCAAGGATATTTGTCCCTATGTTTTCTTCAAGGAGTTTTATGGTTTCAGATCTTCCATTCAAGCCCATAATCTGTTTTGAGTTAATTTTTGTGAGTCGTGTAAGATAGGGGTCTAGTTTCATTCTTTTGCATATGGCTATCCAGTTTTCCTAGACCATTTTTTAAAAAGACTATCCTTTCCTCGTTGAGTATTTTTGGCTCCCTTGTCAAATATTAATTGGCCATATATACATGGGTTTGTTTATGGGCTCTTGGTTCTGTTCCATTGGTCTATGTGTCCGTTTTTATGACAATGCCACATTGTTTTGATTTCTATAGCTTTGTATTATGTTTGAAATGAGGAAGTGTGATGTCTTCAGCTTTGTTCTTTCTTGTGATTGCTTGGCTATTTGGGGTCTTCTGTGATTCCATAAAAATTTTAGGTTTTTTTTTATATTTCTGTGGAAAATCCCATTTGAATTTTGATAGGAATTGCATTGAATCTATAGAAGGGTTTAGGTGGTATGGATATTTTAAAAACATTAATGTTTCTGATCCACGAACATGGACTATCTTTCCATTTTTTTTTGTGTATTCTTCAAATTCTTTTATCACTGTCTTGTAATTTTTGGTGTATAGATCTTTCTCTTCTTTGGTTAAATTTATTCCTAAGTTTTTATTGTTTTTGATGCTATTGTAAATTGGAATGTTTTGCTTATTTCTCTTTCAGATAGTTCATTGTTAGTGTATAGAAATTCAACTGATTTTTGTCTGCTGATGTTGTTTCCTGAAACTTTACTGCATTGTTTATTATGTCTAAGTTTTTTGGTGTAGTCCTTAGGATTTTCAAGATACAAAGTCAAGTTATCAGCAAATAGAGATAATGTTACTTTTTCCTTTCCAATTTTGATGTCTTTTATTTGTTTTTCTTGTTTAATTTCTCTGGCTAGGACTTTCAGTACTATGTTGAATAGGAGTGGTAAGAGTGGGCATCCAAGCCTTGTTCCTGATCTTAGAACAAAAGCTTTCAGTCTTTCACTGTTGAATAAGACGAGACTATGGGATTGTCATACATGTCCTTTATTATGTTAAGGTACATTCCTTCTATATCCACTTTGTTAGGAGTTTTTATCATGAAAGGATGTTGAATTTTGTCAAATGCTTTTTATGCATTTGTTGAGATGACCATATGATTTTTCTCTGTCATTCCATTAACGTGGTGTATCACATTGATTGATTTGCATATCAATGCAAATATTGAAACATCCTTGCATCCCAGAAATGAATCCACTTGATCATAGTGTATGATCTTTTTAATATGTTGTTGAATTCAGTCTGCTAGTATTTTGTTGAGATTTTTTCATCTATATTCATCAGGATATTGGCCTGTAGTTTTCTCTTCTTGTAGTGTTCTTATGTGGCTTTGGTCTCTTGGTAATGCTGACCTCATGAAATCAGTTTGGGAGTGTACACATGGTGACGTCACTTGCATAGATATTCTTTTTCTTTTTTAAACATTCTTATAGATCTTTGCACCTTTTTTTTGAGAGAGATTGGCCCTGCACTAACATTTGTGGCCAAAGTTCCTCTTTTTCTTTTTTCTCCCCAAAGTCCCAGTACATACTTGTGTATCATAGTTGTAGAGTTATAATTCTTCTATATGGGATGCCACCTCGCCACGGCTTGATGTGCGGTGAGTAGGTAAGTGCCCAAGATCCAAACCAAAGAACCCCAGGCCGCGGAAGCAGAATGTGCCAACTTAACTACTAAGCCACCAGGCCAGCCTCATGAATAGATATCCTAAATCAGCTGAAAGATGTTCACTTCTGTTCCAAGATCACTTACATATTTTTTTCTTCTGAAAAAAATGGAGTTTGAATGTTGTTATTAACTTGCATCTATTAGTGTGATCATATGATTAGTCTTCATTTTATTGATATATTGATTTATGTTGATTAGTTTTTATCTCAACTTTATAATGTAGAATTCACACACACTAAAATGCACATATTGTAAGGATATTATTGAAGAAGTTTTGACAGATATATACACCTAGGCAACTACTATATAATTATATTATAGAAATTTCCATTATTTCCCCAAAATTTCCTTGTGCTTCTTTCAGTCAATCCTCAACCACATTTCAAGTCCCAAATAACTCCTGATCTGCTTTGTAACACTATATACTAGATTAATGATCCAGATATTAGTATGCATGGAGCAATACAGTATGTTCTTTTGTGTCTTTTCTTTCACTCAGCATAATATTTGTAAGATTCATTCATGTAATTTTGAGTATTAGTGGTTTATTCTTTTTAAACTGCTTCTAGTATGCCATAGCATGGATTTACTACAATTTGTTTAATCATTCACCTGCATTATTGGATATTCATTTGTTTCCTGATTGGGGCTATTATAAATAACTAACTCTAGACCTTCATGGGCAATTCTTTGTACAGACATATATTTTTAGTTTTCTTAGGTAAATATCTAGGAGTAGAATTGCTGAATTATATAATAGATACATGTTTAAATTTTCATAAAATTGGCAAAGCGCTTTGCGAAGTGATTTTACCATTTTAAATTCCAACCAACAGTATATGGTAGTCCAGGTAGTCCACATTCTCACCAACACTTAATATGGTCAGTCTTTTTAATTTCAAACATGCTAGTGTGTGTATAGTGATATCTCATTGTGATTTTGCTTTGTGTTTCCCAGATGACTAACGATACTGTTTTTTGTGTTCTTGTCTCCTGTACATCTTCCTTGTTGAAGTGTCTGTTCAAATATTTTGCCATTTTTATTTGGGTTATTTGTATTATTATTATTGAATTGAAAATATTCATTATATATTACGACTAAAACTCATTACTAAGATATATTTATTGCAAGTCTTTTCTCTCTCACTTTCTAATTTGTCATTTCTTATTGCATATTATTAAGTGTCTTTCAAAGAGGAGTAGTTTTAATGTACTTCTCACCAAATTTTTATTTTGTAGTTTACACCTTTTGTTTCCTAGCTGAGAAATGTTGCCTAGCCCAAGGTCATTAAGACATCCCTTTAGTTTTCATCTAAAGATTCTGTAATTTTAATTTCTAGTTTAATTATGTGCTCCATGTTCAGGTAGTTTTTGTGTATGCAGTGAGGAAAAGGCAGTGATTCATTTGTCCCTAGAAACACACAACTGTTCTAGCACCACTTGGAAAACCTATTCATCTCATTACATATTTTGATCCCTTTGCTGAAATTCGATTGACCATATATGTAAGTCTATTACTGGACTCTCTTTATTGTTTCCTTTATTTTTATTTCTATCCTTATAGTAGCTCTACATTATCATGATTACTGTAGCCTCAGAAGTCTTTGAATTAGTCAGTGAAAGCCCCTTATATTTGTTCCTTCTTTTTAAAGATTGCTTTATATTTTCTTTGTCCTTTCCGTTTCCATAGATACTTTAGATTAATTTTTATACTTATAAAAATCTTTCCTGGATTTTTATGAGTATGGCATTGAACCTATAGATCAATTTGAGAAAAATGATATTTTAACACTCTCAAGTCTTTTAATCCTTGAACATATTAAATTTACTCATTTAGATCTTCTTTGAACTCTCTTAGTGATGTATAGTGTAAAGATCTTGCAAATATTTTACTAAATAGATACCTGTGTTTCATCAGTTTTGAACCTATGATAAATAATTTTAATTTTTTTAGACTTTCAATTTCCTATTGTTCATTGCTGTTAAATATAAATAAAGTTAATTTCAGTTGTATTATTTGCTTTTCTTATTTTGTTTTTTATTCAATCCTCTTTTTTTCTAGATTTTCAGGTAAAACTTCAGATAACTGATATCAAATACTATTATAAGTATTTAAATCTGCTAATTTCTCTCTAAACAATACTTTTGTGTTTCTCTCAAATTTTGATGGACTGAAATATGCTTATTTTCTGCATGAGTTCTTTTACTCATGATTATTCAGATATTTAATTTATACATAACTTGGAAGTATTTGGTATTTTATTGTTATTGATGACTAATTTAATTATGTTTAGTTAGACAACATATTATCCATGATTTCTATGCTATTAAATTTCTTCTCCTTTGTTTTAAGACCCATATGCACTTGAGAAGAATGTGTATTCTGCTGTTTTGGGCACAGAGCAAGGACAAGCAGGAACCGACCATCACCTCTGTGTCTGTCTTTTGCCACATTTCACCATGATGACCCTCAGAGGGTAACCACTGCTGCTATACTTCCACCTTCCAAATCTCATGCAAATTCCTCTTTTGGCCAACTCTCACCTGCCAGCATACAAAAAGAAGATTCTGGGCAATGTAATTTCATTTTAGAAAGTAACAGTGTACAAATCACCACTGAGTTATTTTCTCTCCTAATAAAACAAATAGGATAAAAAAGTCATTTCTCTGTGTTGAAGAATTCAAGTTGTAGTTATTTCTTACCAAAAGACGGGGTTGTGTGGCTATGAAGTCATGAGGAAAATAAGAAAAAATATTCATTTTGAGATTCATATGAGTCTACATGCAAGAAACTGACTGAAAGGAATGTGTCTTCTTTAGGAAAACATATTGTGTAAAAGCCTACTGCATTTGCTACTACCTTGAGAGAAATTTAGTTTAACTATTCCCCCATATATTGTTATTTTCTTTTAACTGTGAGTTAAAGTGTTTGAGTTGCTTGTTTATGTCTTACAAAGAGAATTCTTATCAGAGTAATGAGTATGTGTCTGTGACTCTCAATAATCAGAGTAGTTTTTATTCCACCTTTTGCATTTCTATTTTTGAGAGCACAATTTTTACAA
Source organism: Diceros bicornis minor (assembly GCF_020826845.1). Taxonomy (NCBI): domain Eukaryota; kingdom Metazoa; phylum Chordata; class Mammalia; order Perissodactyla; family Rhinocerotidae; genus Diceros; species Diceros bicornis. The sequence continues at coordinate 63,775,656 of NC_080746.1, read as the reverse complement.
ATTAACTAGAAGTAAACAATAAATTTGACAAGGTAGATGAAATGGACAAATTCCTTGAAATATGCAATGATCAAAACTGACACAAAAAGGTAGAATAAAATCGAAAGAAGCCTATGTCTGTTAGAGAAATAGAATCTATTATTAAATCCTTTCCATAAAAATAACTCTAGGCTCAGATGACATTAATGGTGAATTCTTCCAAATACGTAAATAAGAACTAAACTCTTGCAGAAGATGGAGATTGAAGTAACACTTCTAAACTTGTTTCATGAACCCACACAACCTCAGTATCAAAACCTTACAAAGACATCATAAGAAAGAAAATTTATAGGCCAACGTATCTTATAAATCCAGATGTAAAAAAATCTCAAAGTATTAATATTGAAAATTGAACTTATTAATGCATGAAAAAGATAATAAGTTATAACAAACTGGAGTTCATCTCAGAAATATAAGGTTGAATTAGTATTTAAACATCAATCAATGTTGTTTTGATATTAACAGAATAAAAAAGAGAAAGCATATGATCAGCTTTGGATGAATCATCTCATTTAAAACTTGAAACTACTTTGAGATTGATATTACGATTACAGTCTTATGGAGGTTAAAATGATTTACACCAATAGAAGTCTATAGATGATAACAAACTTAACATAATTCATACAGCTCTTAAATGGAATTGGAGGATTCAAGTTCAGGTCTATCATTCGCCAAGGACTATTATTCACAACTACATTGTACTGACTGTCACACATCAGCTCTCTGCCTGCTCTTATCTTATAACTAATACTGAACCCTACTATCAATCCTACAAGCTATGACCTTAGGAGTTTCATATATGAGGAAAGTTTTGGCTAACAGAATCTGAGGAGAATCTCTAGGTAATTTCATGTCTCAGGCAGCAGTTGAGGCCAAGCTTGTCTCAGGGAGACTTTCTCAAAGAAAGCAGTATTAACATAAATTCCTGAGCCCTGTCACATCCATTTTATCTCATTTAACTAGTATTAAACCTGTTTTCAGTTATATGATAGGAAAAAACAAAGAATTTTCTAATTCCCTCTCATCAATTGGAAATTTGGTACATTTCTTCCCTTCAATAAGCCCCCCCGTAAACATAGAGGGATTGTCTTTCCTAAACATCTTAGCATATATTATCACATACTCCCAAATAATGTACATATTATAAACATTTATGCATAAACAGAATTCGTTAACCCTTCACACCCATCCACTATTTATATCATAAGTATATAATACGTTACGATGTATGTATAATATTTATAAGCATGTACATTTGCTTAATGTAGTTTTTCAATAGAAAAGCAAACACAAAGCAAAAGAGATTTTGGCAAGTACATTGCCATTCAAAGAGTTTCTACCTTGAGAAACTTCCTAGCAGAGCCTAGGACTGGGAGTATGTCTGCCATCTGTTAGTTTACCATTTAATGTATTTACATTTATTTTACGTAACGCTATTAATATTGTAACTCAGCATATTTTAAGAGGAAGGCTTGTCTTTGGGCTTTTCATTTACCATAACTATCTGCTCTGGGATGAAGCTATACCACACCAGATTTATAATAATTGAAGTCTCTCACTCTGGGGAGAAGCTCTATGCATAGAGCTTGTTTTGTGTAAGGGTGTAGACTGGTAGATTCTTTTCTGGAAAAACTGAAAGTTCCTGAGAAAAGATCTATAAATACTAATAACTAAGAACATGAAGCAAAGAGGTCCCTGCAAGAGCACTAAATGTAAACTCTATCAATTGATGAGACTCACTCATTATCTGGAGTTTCAAATCAGCTTTCTAAAGACTCTTTGTTAAGTCTTAATCAGTAGTCAAAGATGGCAAGACATTTGAGAAATAGTTCCAAAATTAAGGATAAAAAAAGAGAAAGCTAAAAAAATAAAGGACTGAATTTCAAAAGCTATGAAAATAGTATTTATGAAGAATAGATGTATTTATATCAATATATACCTTTACTTTAACTTTCTTCATTATATGTTAAGCACAATGGAATGTCTTTGGGTTAAGATGAATATATCCTCCAAGTCTATATCCACATTTTTCTTCTTCAAATAATATAATTTTAAACCACTATATTTTCTAAATGTTCTGTGTCTTTATACTATGTCCTTAACATTTGAAATATTGAAAGGAAACAAAAAATAAATAGCACACAAATGGTCGAAACAGATCATGAAAATCTGTTTCAGTTTTTACCTTAAAATGAATAAGTGATTAAAAAAAGGAAGTTTCTTAGATATAGAATGATTTGATTCTAGTATTTTGATATAAAAAACATTTACCTGAAACTGATTTTTTTAAATGTCTGCTTTATTCCTTATACTGTGTCTATCTTCAGTGCTCTAAGAATGAAAAATGTGAACAAGTACGGGAGGGGTATTCAAAATGAGAAGCAACTGGATTTAAAGAACGCTGAGATTCCTAAACCACATTTCTCTCTTATACTTACTCGGCTTTAAAAAGGTCATGAGCAATTTTAGACATCAGTTTCCTCACTAAAACATGGTTATATAAATATGCCTCATATTTCTTAATTAAAATTAAATGATATTCATGAATATTTCACATATTCTCAAGTCCTTGAATAAAAAGAGTTCTTTTCAGTATTCTATATTCTAATCTCTTACCTAAAGGCCTCCGTGTATACAAAACTCTACACTTATTCTATACATTAAGTTTCTACAGAAACCAATGCTTTAGCAAAATGAAACTTAAGAGACCAGGCTTGGATATCAGATCGCTTTCCTCTTGCCCAGCTTCCATGACTTATGAAACAGAAGATAATGACCAAGGTCCTGATATTCTCTAAGGTTCTATTCCTCAACAATGTGGAGATTATATTACCTGCCTTATGGAGTTTTTCTGATGGTTTTCTGAGTTAACATCTAGAATGTGCAACAACCATTCCTTTTTCATATGTCCAATAATGTTAGTGGTAGCATGGGAATATTAAAGACTATGAATACCCTCCTTCAATATCATGAACCTGGGTTACTCCTTTTCAAGTACTTTCAGAGAGATTATTAAGATTAGCAACCATTGGGGCCGGCCTGGTGGCGCAAGTGGTTAAGTGCGTGCGCTCCGCTGAGCGGCCCAGGGTTGGAGTTTCAGATCCCGGGGAGGCACTGACCCACGGCTTGTCAAGCCATGCTCTGACAGCATCTCATATAAAGTAGAGGAAGATGGGCATGGATGTTAGCCCAGAGCCAGTCTTCCTCAGCAAAAAGAAGAGGATTGGGAGATGTTAGCTCAGGGTTGATCTTCCTCAAAAAAAAAAAAAAAAAGATTAGTAACCTTGAATACTTTTCCTCTTAGTGAAGGATGTTCTGGGATCTCAGAGATTCCAACAGTTCTAAGTTCCACGTCTCTGAGTTCATTCTGATGGGATTCCCAGGCATTCACAGCTGGCAACACTGGTTCTCCCTGCCCCTGATTCTGCTCTACCTCTTAGCTCTCAGCGCCAACACCCTTATCCTGATCATCATCAATCAAGAAGCAACCCTGCACCAGCCTATGTACCATTTCCTGGGCATCCTGGCTGTGATGGACATGGGTCTGGCTTACCACCATCATGCCCAACATTCTGGCCATCTTGTGCTTTAGTGCTAAGGTCATCAGTATCCCTGAATGCCTTGTGCAGATGTATGTCATACATTGTTTTCTGGGCATGGAGTTAGGAACCTTTGTCTGCATGGCTATAGATAGATATATAGTCATTTGCTGACACCTACATAATACTTCAATAATTACTAAATCTTTTGTGATCAAAGCAACTGTGTTCAAGGCACTCAGGAACAGTCTGTCTACCATGCCAGCGCCTGTGTTCACTGCTCAGAGAAATCACTTCTCCTAGAATGAAATTGAGTACTCTACGTGCTCTAATCTTGGAGTCATTAACATATCATGTGATGACGACAGAACAGTCAAGAGTATCTATCAGCTACTTTCAGCCTGGACACTCATGGGATGTAACCTGGGTTTGATCATTTTGTCATATGCTTTGATCCTTCACTCTGTGCTGAAGCTGAACTCAGCAGAAGCTGCATCCAGGGCCCTCAGTGCCTGCACTTCCCACCTCCTCCTTACCCTTTTCTTCTACACAGTCATTGTCATTTCTATCACCCATAGTGCATCAATGAGAGTTTTCCTCATCCCAGTTCTACTCAATATACTACACAATGTCCTACACAATGTCATTCCTCCTGCCCTCAACCCCATAGTGTATGCACTCGAGAACAAGGAGCTCAAGCAGGGCTTATACAAGATTCTTAAGCTGGACATCAAGAACAACTAATGGAGAGAAGATGCTCATTCTTCTAATATCTCCAGATATCTACTGAATGTAGTGGGTAGATATATAGTGCCATATGTATAATACTGTAATGACAGAAGAATTAAGGAAGATGGACACTTCATAGGTTTTTAGTAATCATAAGGGATCAGTGGCAACAATTGAAACTCAAAGAAAAAGTGACACATATTTGAAATGTTTGGGTTGTAAGCAAAAATCTTAGTAAAGAAGAATAACATCATGATACATATTGTATCAAGGAATCCAAGGGAAAGCAAGTGAAATATACTACCTGTATATTTTCAGATCTCTCTTTTTTCACATATGCCTTCTTTATATGCATCTTCTGCACTCTTTTTTCTTGCTTCAGAATGTCTCTCTCTATTTCCCAGTTCACAAGTAAGATAATATTGATTGCAAGAATTGATCATATTCATTAGTCCAAGACATTTCAGAATCATTTGGAATATTCTTTTCCTATTACAAATGTCCAGTGAAGCATTTTTATTGTCCCTGTTGGTTTGGGAAATCCATTATGGAATAATTAATCATTGCCCAAGAGCCATATCCTTCATACATCATTACATAGAGAGAACTACAAAAATGAAAAATATCTGACTCAATTAAGAAAAACACTAGAAGGATAGTGGGTATCCCAGAAGGAGAAGAGACAGAGAAAGGAGCAGAGAACTCGTTCAAAGAAATAATAGCTGATAATCTCCCAAACCTGATGAAGGAACTGGATATACAAGAACTTGAAGCTAGTAGAACTTGTAATTATCTCAATGCAAAAAGATCTTCTCCAGGTACATTATATTAAAACTGTCAAAGTCAATGGCAAAGAAAGAATATCAAGGGTGGCCAGAGAGAAGAAAATAACACATAGAGGAAATCCTATCAGAGAATCGGTGCATTTCTCAGCAGAAACTCTACAGACTAGGAGAGAATGGAACGATATATTCAAAATATTGAAAGACAAAAACTTTCAGGCAAAAATACTCTATTCAGCCAAGTTATCCTTCAGATATGAAGGAGAAATAAAGGCATTCTCAGACAAACAAAAGCTGAGGGAGTTCATTGCCACTACATGTGTCTTAAAGGAAATTCAGAAAGGAGCCCTCCTACCTGAAACAAAAAAGTGAAGATATGCAATTTTTGAGCAAGATGATAAATAAAAAGACAGAATCTGAAAATTGCAACTCTATATCAGAACAGGTTAGTAAACAATTATAATATTAAGGCTAAAGAGAAAAAAAGCATCAAAAAATAACAATAACCACTTCCGTTTGGTAACTAACTCACAATACAGAAAAGGATAATTTGTCATAACAAAAACATAGAAGAGGAAGAGGAAAAAGATGGAACCTGCAGAGGCTAATAGAAATAAGATGCTATCAGCAGAAAAAAGACTATCGTATCTATGAGCTCTTTTTTACAAACTTCCTGGTTACCACAAAACAAAAAATCAGAGAAGAGTCACATAACTTAAATAAAGAGAAAACTGAGAAAAACAACACAAAAAAGCACCAAACTGAAATGGCAGACAGAAATACAATGAAAAGAAAGAGTGGAAATATAAAACATCCAGAAAACAAAAGACAAAATGGCAGTACTAAGACTTCATATATCAGAATTACTCTAAATATAAAGGACTGAACTCATGAATAAAAAGACACAGGAGTGGCTGTATGGATTAAAAAACAAGACTCAACAATATACTGCCTACAGGAGACCCATCTCAGCTGTAAAGACAAACATAGGCTCAGAGTGAGGCGATGGAAGATGATACTCCAAGCAAATGGCAACCAAAAGAAACTGGGTGTAAAAATACAATAGAAAAACTAGCAGCTGGTTCTTGGAAAAGATAAACAAAATTGACAGACCTTTAGACAGACAAACTAAGAAAAAAGAGAGAAGACTCAAACAAATAAAATCAGAAACGAAAGAGGAGAAATTACAACTGATACCACAGAAATACAAAGAATTATAAAGGAATACTATGAAAAGTTATACATCAAAAATTGGATAAACTAGAAGAAATGGATAAATTCTTAGACTCATACAACCTCCCAAAACTGAATCAAGAAGAAATAGAGAATCTGAATAGACCAATCACAAGTAAAGAGATTGCAACTGTTATCAAAAACCTCCCAAAAAACAAAAGTCTAGGACCAGACAGCTTCCCTGGTGAATTCTACCAAATATTCAAAGAAGATTTAATACCATTCCTTCTCAAATTTTTCCAAAAAATTGAAGAGGATGGGAAACTTCCCAACTCATTTTGTGAGGCCAACATTACCCTGATACCAAAACCAGACCAGGACAACACAAAAAAGGAAAGTTACAGAAGAGTTTCGGTGTGGAACATAGATGTAAACATCAACAAAATATTATATGGATATAAATATATACATATATTTCCAAATATAATATGGAAATAGGACAAAGAATCCTAAAGTTTATATGGAACAACAAAAGAATATGAATAGGCAAAGCAATCCTGAGGGAAAAAACAAAGCTAGAGGCATCACATTCCCTAGCTTCAAAATATACTACAAAACTATAGTAATCACAACAGCATGGTGCTCATGGAAAAGCAGACACAGACCAATGGAACAGAATTGAGAGCCCAGAAATAAAACCATGCATCTATGGACAGCTAATCTTCAACAAAGGAGCCAAGAACATACAATGGAGAAAGGAAAGTCTCTTCAATAAATCGTGTTGGGAAAACTGGACAGCCACATGCAAAAGAATGAAAGTAGACCGTTGTCTTATACCATACACAGAAATGAACTCAAAATGGATTTAAGACTTGAATGTAAGACCTGAAGCCATAAAACTCCTAGATGAAAACAGGCAGTATGCTCTTTCACATTGGTCTTAGCAGTATCTTTTTGAATATCATGTCTCCTCAGGCAAGGGAAACAAGAAAAAGTAAACAAATGGAACTACAGCAAACTAAAAAGTTTCTGCACAGAAAAGGAAACAATCAACAAAATGAAAAACAACCCACCAACTGAGAGAAAATATTTTCAAATCATATATCTCATAAGGGGTTAACATCCAAAATATATAAAGAACTCATACAACACAACAACAAAAAAATGAATGATTCAATCAAAAAATGGGCAAAGCATCTGAACAGACATTTTTTAAAGAAGATATACCGACGGCCAACAGGCACATGAAAAGATGTTCAGCATCACTAATTATTAGGGAAATGCAAATCAAAACTACAATGAGATGTTACCTCAAACTTATCAGAATGGCTATTATTAAACAGACGAGAAATAACAAGAGTTGAAGAGGATGTGGAGAAAAAGAAGCCCTCAAGCACTGCTGTTGGGAATATAAATTGGTGCAGCCACAATGAGAAAACAGCATGGAGATTTAAAAAAAAAAAAAAAGAATAGAACTACCATATGATCCAGCTATTCCACTTTGGGGTATTTATCCAAAGAACATGAAAACACTAATTCAAAAAGTTATTATATGCACCCCTATGTTCATTACAGTATTGTTCACAATGGCCAAGACTTGGAAGCAGACTAAGTGCCCATCAAGAGATGAATGGATAAAGATGTGATATATATATATTCTATATATATAATGGAATATCACTCAGTCATATAAATATGAAACAGTGTCATTTGTGACAACATGGATGGACCTTGAGAGTATTATGCTAAGCAAAATAGTCAGATGGAGAAAGACAGTTACCACATAATTTCACTCATATGTGGAAGATAAACAAGCAAATAATCACATAGATAAGAACAGATTGGTGGTTACCAGAGGAGAAGGGGGTGGGGGGAGGGTGAAAGAGGTAAAGCGATGTGTATGTATGGTGACAGAAATGGAAACTAGAATTTTGGTGGTGAACATGATGCAGGCTATACAAAAGTTGACACATAATAACGTACACCTGAAATTTATATAATGTTGTAAACAAGCATGACCTCAATAAAATAAATAAAATTAATTAGTTAATTTTTTTAGAAACAAATTAGGGTTATAGTTAGTATAATGTGTTGTTAATTAAGGGATAATTCATACTTTTTATTAATTAACTAGTTATATAATAGGTACAGGCTTGCCCTCGATGAAGTCTGAAGATCTCATTTGCAATATCAGAGAACCTTCTTAATTCCTATAACACAGCAGTTCATATTATAGCATATGTGCCTGTTATACATGTCTGGAATTCTGGATCAACTATCTCATGATAAGATGAATGATCTAATCATCTTTTTATCAATAGCATTTTACCATAATGCCAGATATCTAGTGTAAGTTCTAAATAAATACTTCTTACTGAGCAAGTAGGTTTTCTTACCTTAAATTTAACAGTCATTGACTTATAATTTATATACAATTAGCATGGTAACTAGCTCATTGTGAAGTTTTAGATAGGTAGCTTCTCCAGAGAATATACATAGTATGGAAGAATTTTGAGATTTGCAGAAATATATCTAAGAGATTCATTAAGCCTCATGGAACCACCAGGAGAAGTTTTAGGTCTACCTCTAGATCCTGTTTAATTCATATAGAGCTGCAGAATTGTATCCAGCTTCTGTGAGGGAGATGTACTACAAAGAGCAAGAGTCAGTACAATGCAAATCAAGACCATGGGTTACTAGTAGCAACGCACTCTGTTTTAACTTACTAGGGATCTCAGGGTAATGGATACCAAAAGAAAAAAAAAAGAAAAATAGTATACGTTTCACAGGATATGGATCATCTTTTTAAGCCAAATATAAAATAAAGCATACCTTAATCTCTTCAGGCAAGTTTGTTATTAGCATTATCTATTTTATTTGAACTCTTGTTAAAGATTTGAGTTCATTCATTAGCAACAAGCTAGGAGTCAGCAGGTGTTTCTTCTTTAGAGCTGACCCATAAATCTGGCAATGGTAAAATTGAATTACAGACCTTACTTGCACTAGATAGGGATAAAAGCTCTCATCTGCATTGACATACAAACTGAAATATGTCTCTGAAATGATCTTTAAAAAACTGTATGATAAGTATCTTTACATGACTCTATTCACCTCTAGATTTGAACTTTCCCTTGAAAGAGACTATAAAGCTTTCATAGATGTAAAGTTAGCACGTTGTATAATGCCAAGCATCTTCTCAGTATATATTTTTGATTAATAGAACAAGTTTTCACTATAAATTTATGCCAAAATTAGTGCACTGCCTAGCCAGTTGTTGCAATGGGCTACATTTTTTGAGACACAAATATTAAATTAATTTAAAGAATAAAACATTGCCACTTTATTTTTTAAGTAATATTTTAATTGAGGTAAAACAAACATGCAGAAGAGAGTAAAAGTCATGACTACACAGCTTGATGAATTGTCACGAAGAGAACACAAACCAGGACAAGAAATGCATTTTCCCAGCATCTGAATTGCTCCATTCATGCCCCATCCCAGTCAGTAACCTGAGAGTAACCACTCTCTTGACTTCTAGCTACATCGATTAGTTTTGATTGTTTTGAACTTTATAAACGCCACCTTGTTGTTAATTAAACAGTCTATAAATAATTGTATGTTAATTCTTATACTGCAATGAATACTGTTATCCATAATTCCTTAAATTAGTGTATGACTTTTGTATACTTTGTGGCTTCTTTTCTATTCTTTACTTAGCAATTTAGAGAAAAGTAAATAATTGAATCAATATTTCCCAATTACTATTTGAATAATATAAATTGTTTCTGTTCATTTTTCTACCTCACATCAGATAAAGAAAGAGTGCATCAGTTAAAAACTTTGGCTCTGGGATCAGACAGACCAGGTTTCAAACCCTAAATTGGCCTCTTATTATCTATATGACTAGAAAACAATTATTCAGTCTCTGAACTTCATCACTAAAATGTGGAAAATAATGTTCCCTTTTATCCAACCTGTTAGTATTCGTATATATTATAAATAAATTAAATACTGAGCATCTCTTTTTGGGTAAGTAATTGTTTTCTCACACTATAGTCTGATTTAGAAGAGACACTATCCTATGCTGGGTTCTCCCAGAAGCAGATTTGAGGTGAGAATTTGACTCATATGTTTTATTTGAGAGATGATACTGGGAAATATTTTTGAGAGGACCATGACAGGGAAGAAGTGGAAGTTAATACAAGGTATATAAATAAACAGGTTACTGGCTGTAGGTACATGGGCTCAGTAAAACTGGGGATCTTTTTTATAATGTTATGAGACGAGACACATATTAGCATTTTCCTGCCACAAAGTGAAAAAATTTGAATATTTGCCCTCAAATTCCCACTCATGGAACTTAGGTGACTTAATTCCTGGATACTTCTGGACTTCCCTGCCTGATAGCTGAAGAAAGCACTCACGCAGAGTCATAGCTTTCAATAAGACACTATAGGAACTGTGAGTGCCAAGGCGACATGGGAGGGGTACCAACAGCATCCAGTATTTTCGACCACTTGCAAGATCCAACACAAGTTGGTTCCCACATTATATTAACTCTAGCCTTTCATGGCCTTTTAGAGTTAGTCGCCTGCCAAGATTTCTAAAAACAAAAAAAGAGAGAGACCGCTTGCAACAGGAGGGTTAAGTGGACAAAATACAAACCCACTGCTGTAGTTGATCTTGAGGCCATAACTGATAACCATCACGCCCCTATTATACTTCCTATTAGAGATTCCCCTCTCCCATGGCTAGAATATCCGCTAGTTTAGGCTTTTTGCAAGGCAAATATTCTACACCTTTATCCCTGAGGGGACTAAGACCCAGGGTTTTTATGTACTTTTTAGTACTTTTAAGCTATACTTGCCAATTGATAATCACCAGATATTGGAAGCACCAATAGGTCTCTCACTGAACTCTCCTTGCTTCCAGACATTGTCCTCCCACCACCACGTAGCAGCAATCATATCTCCTCATGACAATCTGGGGGAAGTATTTCTGCCAGCAGAGTCACTCCTTTATCTACCTCCTAGTTTATAAGCATGGTGAGCCACAATTATCAAGCAGCAGCTATAGTTTGAGGCACTGTGTCCTCTAGTAAAAGAGGTTCTCTACCCTTGAAAATTAGGACCTATTACAAGTAGAGACTAAAGTGAGAGAAAGAAAAACGGGGGTTACTAGGAGTGATAACAATAAAGGCTACTTCTATTTCTACCCATTGGCTTCTGAATGCTGTGGTTTAGTTATCAAAGACACAAGACCATGTGATTACTCTACTGCAGATATCTACCACGTATTGAAATACAGCCCCTCGACTCCACAGAATTTCATTCTTGAGTTTGTGCCCAAGCTCCATTTTTTAATACAAAAAAAGTGCCCCTTTTAAAACCCTTTTGCTGAGATGCCTCACAGTTTCATGTGGTTTGCAGACTGTCGCAGCAAGTATTAATCCAACTTGGTTGGACTGAAAGTGTGTCAATGTTAATATCACCAAGTATGGAATAAACTGACATCGCATGCATTTAGTGTGATGCACTGAAAAGGACACAGTAGGTAATATATATTCCAAAAATGAGTATTCTGAATCTAATCATGAGGAATCTTTAGACAAATCTAAAATGAGAGCCATTCTATTAAAAGAAAACTTAAAAAAAGTCAATTTTATAAAATTCAAAGAAATTCAGAAATACTGTTTCAGTTTTAAAAAACCTAAGATGGTTACCAAGTACAATTTATATTGTTGGATTGGATCTTGAAATGGGAAGCAAAATTTACTGTAGTAGAACATTATGGGGAAAATTGAAAGAATTTGTATATGAACTGTGTATCAGTTTAAAATATTATGCCAATTCTAGATTCTCTAAATTTGACAATTGCACTAAGCAAGAGACATAGAGACAGAGAGAGAAAGAATTTGCAGTGGCCACATTTAACAAATGAAACACAAACTCCAACCAATTGTAAAATTCAATAGAAAAATTGGCAGAAGGCTTGGACACTTCACAAAAGAGAATACCAAAATCAAAAACACTCGTGAAATGTTGTATGGCATCAATCAATAGGGAAATTCAAATTAAAACCAAAAGAGATACCTCTAAACACACAGAATATTTAATGTTAAAATAACTGACAATATCAATTTTGGCAGGATGTGAAGCAACTAAAGCATTAATATATTGTTGGTAGGAGTGTAAATTAACACAAACATTTTGAAAAACTGTTTGGCAGCATCTGTTAAAGCTAAACATATGCATATTCTATGACCCATAAATTACATTTTTGCATATATGCCCAAAAGAAGTAAGTACTTATATCCACCAAAGTATGTGTACATGAGTGTTCAATTGTAGTATTAATAATATCCCCAAATAGAAAACAATGTCCGTCAACAACATAATGGAAGCATGTGTATACATATATATATAGAGAGAGAGAGAGAGTAAGAACATTTACATATTTAAACTTTAATAAAAGTTTAATTTAATATTATTTATATTTATTTATTACATTTATATCATTTTTATTATATATCTTAAACACTGTAATACTCCACAGCAAGGAAAAAGAATGAAGTGCTGCTATATGAAGCAATATGGATGAATCTCACAAACCTACTGCTTAGTGAGAGATGCTAGGCATAAAAGGGCACATCCAGTGTTATTTCTTGGAAGTGTTTGATATTTTATTGTTATTGATTACTAATTTATTATTTTTAGTTAGAGAACCTATTCTTTATGATTATTATCTTTTTAAATTTATTCTTCTTTGTTTTATGATCAATATACATTTGAAAAGAATGTGTATTCTGCTGTTTCAAGCATAAAGACAAGCAGGAACTGACCATCACCTCTGTGTCTGTCTTGCACCACATCTTCCGTGATGACCTTCAGAGTGCCACAGCTGCTGCTTCACTTCTACTTTCCAAATCTCATGCAAATTCCTCTTTTGCCCAACTCTAGCCCACCAACATGCAAGAAGAGGATTCTGGGAAATGTAATTTAATCTTAAGCAAACTAACAGTGTACAAATCACCACTGGGTTATTTTCTCACCTAACAAAACAAACAAGGTAAAAACGTCATTTCTCCATGTGGAACAACTCAAGTTGTTATTATTTCTTACCAAAAGACAGAGTTGTGTGATTATGAAGTCATGAGGAAAAGAAGAAAAAAGATCCAGTTTTAGATTTATATGTGTCTACATCCAAGAAACTGACTGAAGGGAATATGTCTTCTTTAGGAAAAGATATTTTGTAAAGGCTGCCTGCATTTGCTACTACTTTTATAGAAATATAGTTTAATTTTTCTCCCATATGTTGGTATTTTTTTTAAATTGTGAGTTACAGTGTTTGAGTTGCTTGTTTATATTTTCTAAAGAGAATTCTTTTCAGAGTAATGAGTTTGTGTCTCTGATTCTCAATAAGGTGTTTTTATTCCACCTTTGCATTTCTATTTTCGAAAGCATAATTTTTACAAATTAACTGGAATTGTACAATAGATTTGATAAGGTAGATGAAATAGATAAATTTTTTGAAATATACAATTACCAAAATTGACAGAAGACAGAAAAAAATCTAAAGAAACCTATATCTGTTAGAGAAATAGAATCTACAATTAAATGCTTTCCATAAAAAAAATCTCCGGGCCCAGATGACATTAACGGTGAATTCTTCCAAATATTCAAATAAGAACTAAACTCTTTCAAAGAACAGAGAAAGATGTAATACTTCCAAACTTTTTAAATGAAGCTACACAACCTCAATACCAAAACCTTACAAAGACATTATAAGAAAGAAAATTTACAGGCTAGTGTATCTTAGAAATGCAGGTGTAAAAATCTCAGACAAGATATTATTACTGAGATTGAACTTATTAATGCATGAAAAAGATATTAACTTATAACCAATTGGAGTTTATCCCATAAATACAGTGTTAAATTAACATTTAAACATCAGTCAATGCTGTTTTTGATATTAAAAGAATAAAAGAGAAAAGCCATATCATCTTTAAATACATTATATCATTTAAAACTGAAAAACTACTTTGAGATAGATATTACAGTCTTATAGAGATTAAAATGATTTAATACCAGTGGAAGTCTGTAGATGATAAACAACATAATAATTCATACAATTGTTAAATGGAATAGGAGGATTCAAGTTCAGGTCTATTATTCATCAGAAGACTATTATTCACAACTGCATTGTACTGATAGTTACATACTAGCTTTCTGCCTGCTGTTATGTTATAACTAATACTGAACCCTACTATCAATCCTGCAGGATGTGGTCTTAGGGGTCTCATATATCAGGAAACTTTTGGCTGATAGAATTTTAGGAGAATCTCTTGGTAATTTGACATGTGTCAGGCAGTAGTTGAGGCCAAGCTTGACTCAGGGAGACTTTCTCAAAGAAAGCAGTATTAACATAAATTTCTGAGCCCTCTCACCTCCATTTTATCTCATTTACCTAATACTAAACATGTTTTCAGTTATATGATGGGAAAAAACAAAGAACTTTCTAAATCCCTCTTATCAGTTGGAACTTTTGTATATTTCTTCCCTTCAAAAAGCCCACCCATAAACGTAGAGCAATGGTCTTTATTAGACGTCTTGGTATGTATCATCACACACTCCCAAATAACAAACATTTTATAAAATATATATGCATAAACAGAATTTGTTAACCTTTCACATCCATACATTATTTATACATAAGTATATAATAAATGCATAATATTTATAAGCATGTATACTTGCTTAATATAGTTTTTAGTTAGAAAATGAAAGAATAACAAAAAATATTTTAAGCAAGCATGTTGTCATTCACAGATTTTCTACTTGAGGAACTCCTAATAGAGCTTAAGACTTGGAGCCTGCCTGCCATCTGCTAGTTTATTATTTATTTTATTTAAATGTTATTATACCTAATAATATTAATATTGTAACTCGGCATATTTCAAGAGGAAGTCTTGCCTCTAGGCTTTTCATTTATCGTAGCTGTCCGCTTTGGAATGAAACTATCACTCACCAGATTTCTACTAATTGAAGACTCTCACTCTGGGCAGAAGCTCTGTAGTATAGAGCTTGTTTGTTTTGTTTTATGTGCTTTGGTGCGTGGGTTTGTTTACCGCAAAAGAAAAATCTAGATTTGCTACGTTTCTGTCCATTGTAGCTGCCTGCTCTAGAAGAAAGATGTACCACACACGAGACTCCTTCTTATTATTTTCACTTTCCAATAGCCTACACTCACTTCTACAAACCCTAGGGATGATATTAAATTGTGATCATGATGTTCGCTGCTTCCTTCCCCCAAATCCCTTCACTGTTGGGAGAATTTCAATCCAGTCTTTTATATTTCCTTAGACTTGATCAAGATTTACTAAATGGAATTAAAACTTAAAAGACGGCTGTATTTCTACCAAGGTAGAAGGTATCAGGAGTGAAGAAATGATGCATTTTACAGTGCAGTGTTTCAAACGAGCATACAACCCAGCCTTATTGCACAAAATATATTTTAGTGAGTCTCTAACACAGAAGATGTTGAAATTGTTTACTCAATATTTTTGAGGAACATTTGAGATCCATACATCCCATGTAGAAACAGCTATGACAAAAGTTATGAAACTAGGATTACAGCACTCTAGGAAGCCAAATGTAATTCCAGGTTTATACTGCCATGGATACCAGACAGTTCATATGTCCCATCAGAAAAATGTTATTAAAATTTGAGGGTAGTTATTGAGATTTTTCTCCCCCTGCTCAAATATATTCTAAATATACATCTAGTTTCAACAAAACTAAATTTACCTACTCTCCCTTCAGAGGAGATGTCTCATAGATGTCCTATGGGAGATGTCCCATAGATGTCCCATAGGACAAAAGTCTCAAACAAATTTTCTCCTTTTGCTTGGAAAATCCCCAGAGAAGCCACAAGGTGTTGTTATCTAGGGTTCCTAACCAATGCTGTGCAACTTTTCTGAACAATGTCAGTCATGAATGAGGATTTTAAAACATCTGACATCAGGGTGAGTTTGAGTGATTCAAAAGAAAAAAATTATATAAGATACACAGAAAATTTGCAACTAAATGGGAGGGATTTGAGTCAGAGGGTGGTTAAATATGAAGCACTAAATTATCTCACTATTTATACTTTTGAAACCAAATGGATTTTCAAACTCGCTTGAAGAGGCACAAGGAAAAGTAAGGGGAAATTAAATGTAGTTTAGGCACTGGAGAAAGGAGATTCCATGGTGCTGATCTGAGAAGGACCAAAGGGATAATGTTATAGGCAAACAAATTTCTGTATAATAATAAAAAAACTTCTCTGCTCCCCATAGATGGAGGAGTCTTCTGTGGTAAGTGGTAAAACCTCTATGAATGAAAATGAATTTGTGCAAGAGTTGGAAGGAATTCCAGTGACCTTGTAGTCCAACATCCTGACAACAAAATTCAGGACACATCTTTCTCTTTGCTTGAATACATCTGACGACAGTAATCTTGATATCTTACTAGAGATCTCTATCTGCACGAATGAACATTACTTGAACCCAAATCTACTTTCCTTTAACTTTTCCTATTCACCATATGTATGACTTTAGGGTGTGCTAAGTAATAGAAAAGGCAATTGCGTGCATCTACTCCATGTACTCATCCAAATTCTAAATATCTCCAATTTCATTAAAAAAAAAAACTTTAAGATTCCAGACAGATTGAAACCATATTTGCCTACCTCCATACACACTTTATTTTTCAATATGCACACAAATTTTTTAGGGCATTTATGTACAATCTAGAAGAAGAACTGAAAAGTACTTTTCCAAATTCGTTCATTTGTTATACAACTTTTTTCTTGTGCTAGTTACTATTTTAAGTGAAAGAGCTATAGCAGTGAACAAAATAGACAGAAATCCCTGTGCATATAGATTTTACATTCTAGTGAGGGACCATGGACAATACTAATTGCTGTGGAGTAAGGAAAAGATAAAAGAAAGATATTATACCAAGATTGACAGAGGTCTGGAGGTTTGAATTTTAAATTGAGAGGTAAGGAAAAGCTTTACTTTGGGTTTGACTCTGAGTAGAGATCTGAAACCGTTGATGGTAAGTGCCATGATATTATCTGGGGAATAATAAAGCAGGCAGTCACAGTGGCAAGTGGAAATGCCCCGAACTCTGCACATGATTGCTGAGTTTGAGAAATCTCTACTCAGATTTGGATAGACTGGGTGGGTCAGAGTTGGAGCAGTGGGAGAGACATTCACAGATTTAAAAGGGTCCTAATTGTTTAGGATGTTGTAAACAAATATAAGGATGTTGGCTTTTGCACTGAGTGAGCTGTAGAGACAGTGGAGGTTTAACGGAAGGCTAGATATGGTCTTACATTTATTTTATAAAGCAAAATAATGATAATAATACTAACAATAATTATGATAGTACTATACATTTTGCTTATTATGTTCCAGGCTGTGGTAAAAATCTCTGTGGTTTACTCTACTTCATGTTAAAGGCACTTAGAGTTGAGCAAATGGCTTTAAAATGTCATCAGTTCTAATATTTTCTAGAAAAATTTGCTTTTATCTTTCTTATGTATTGATATTGTTTATATAGCATCATTTGAAAAGTTTTCAACTGGTTATAAGTAATGGTTAAAAAAAAAAAAAACACATATAGAAAACCCTAAGCTAAATCTCCCCAAAAAAACAATTATTGGAGAGAGAGAAAATAAAAACAATCAAAAATAGAACTTTGGAAAAGACTATTCTCTGGAGGAGATTAAAATACAACAGAAAAATATATAAAATAATTTTTGAAAATACAATAAAATATACAATACAATTCTGTGGGAAAATGAATAACTCAAGTTGATAATCTCAAAGGAAAAACAACTAAGAAACAGCTTTTAAAAACATAAGATGGAGAAGAATTTTCTCAGAAAAAAAAGAGATCCAGAGTATTACGATTTTAATGAGAAAGCTTTCAGGTTAGATCCATGTCCCAGAATATAGAAGAAAGGTGGAAAGCTAACCTTTTTGAAAAAACAAACAAATTAATTAATAAAAATTCCATCCTATCCAATATAAATATTATAGTTCTTTGGGTGCTAAAAATAATACACCGAAAGAAGACATACAAATTATGATTATTTATAGATATATACCATGATTATCTACATAGAGATTTGAGAGAAGCAATAGAAAATATGAAAATTAATTACAGCTTAAAATGTCATTGGTTAAATGTAAATGCTTAAATCTTTCATGTTTACCAGCAAGAAATATTTAGAGATATAATGCAAAATGCACATGGCCAAGCCTTGAAAATTGTGACTTATTACATAAATTTTTGGCCTTTCCAATCTTCTGTTCTTGATTATTCTGATTTGGAAAATCCAGACTTGCCATGTTTAGTCTTGTAGATGGATCATACTCAGCCTCTAATACCTGTGTGCAATAAGTAGGTGTTCACATAATTTAATTGGGTATAACCTAGTGGACACAGCTGAAAGGACTTCTTGGAAGAAAGGAAATTATGTGAAGAGTTAGGAGAATCAGTGTTATTTAAACAGGGTCCATAATTTGAAATTGGTCAAGGGGGCAAAAATAAGCATGTGTGACTGGTCAAGGAATATAATAAGCAGGTATATACAGACAGAGTTTACACTAAGTTTACTAAAGAAGACCAGGGCTTTGTTACTATGCATGTACTATGTTTGAATCCTTGTGATTCAGTAACAGGGTCAAGACCACTAAGTAGCACCAAAGAACATAGCTCGGGTGCAAAAAAGATGATTTTTCTCCTAAAATTATTATTTATATTGTGCAAAATACATGTTCACCTTTTTTCTCTAGCTGAAAATAACATCACTACTATCTTCTTGTATAGGACATCTTTATTGGTACAAAAAGTAACATGCTTTGCAATTGACCATCATGCATGGAGCCAACAGCTCCAACCTGACACCAAGGTACTTCATTCTCAATGGGATTCCTGGGCTGGAAGTCCAGGATCCACATATCTGGATCTCCCTGCCATTCTGCTTCATGTACATCATTGCTGTTGTGGGGAACTGTGGGCTAATTTATCTCATCAGCCATGAGGAGGCCCTGCATTGACCCATGTATTACTTCCTAGCCTTGCTGTCCCTTATAGATATTAGTTGGTGCGCTTCATTTGTCCCCAGTATGTTATGTATCTTTTGGTCCAGTCTCAAAGAGATTTACTTTAATGCCTGCCTTGTGCAGATGTTTTTCATCCACATGCTGACAGGCATGGAGTCTGGCGTGCTCATGCTTATGGCTCTGGATCGCTATGTGGCCATTTGCTACCCTCTACGCTACGCCACCATCCTCACCAACACTGTAATTACCAAGGTTAGTTTTGCCACTTTCATTTGAAGTGTGTTGCTCATGATCCTCTTTACTTCCTGCTCAAGCGTCTTCCCTACTGCAGGGGCAACCTCATCCACCACACCTACTGTGACCATATATGTCTGTGGCCAAATTATCCCGTGGCAACATCAAGATTAATGCTATCTACGGTCTCATAGCTGCCATATTGATAGGAGGGTTCGATATCTTCTGTATCTCCATGTCTTACACCATGATTATCCGTGCTGTAGTCAATCTGTCATCTGCAGATGCTCGCCACAAAGCCTTCAGCACCTGTACATCACACATATGTGCAATTGTCATCACCTATGTCCCAGCCTTCTTCAACTTCTTTACTCATCGCTTTGGGGGACGCACTATACCTCATCATGTCCAAATCTTAATAGCCAACCTCTACCTGTTGCTGCCTCCCACCTTGAATCCAGTTGTCAATGGAGTGAAGACCAAGCAGATCCGTGAAGGAGTGATCAAATTATTTTTTAGAGGGAAAGATATTTTGAGTATGAGATAAATCTATGATGTAGAATTCTTCATTTAGCATAAAGATAAAGATAAAAGTTATAGAGGAAGAGAGTAAATGCAAAATTCAACAACCATGAGGTCAGGAGAAAATATGTGTCAATATCCTGCTGTAAAATTTATGAAATAATCACAAAATTTTTAACCTGAGACCTGCAATTTGATAGAAAAAAATAAAATAGACAGGAAATAATTATATTTCTCACATAGTTTAGCTTTAATTAGAGCTTCTGGAATGCACAGAATGGGTTATTTAGGATATCCAACTTCAAGTAAACTCTGATGATTAACACACTTTGGTTTAGCACTGTGGCGGAGTTTATGGGAAAGCATCAAGAAGTCAGCCTAGAGAAACTCCAGAAGATTTGGGAAGGCACAGAAGCAAACTGTCCCATGTGTTGCAGGGAAGTAAGAAACACTTCCCCAGAACATCTGTGCTGAATTCCAGAGGTCCTGTCATCCTTCCTATGCCACATTTATGTGAAACTTGTATAACTTTAGGGAAAAAAAATCTTGTCTTCTCATTTATCTCTGGCATTCCACTGCCTAGATAATTATTTGGATTCCTATGAATATACCAGTGTACATACAAAGGAAGCTGGAGTAAATACAATTACTGGAGTTGGTCATAATCTGGGACATACTCCTTGTGGTTAACATGGAGCAGAATGTTGAAAGACACAGTGGATACCATCTGACAGCTGTTTGAGGAAAGGATTTGTCCATAGAAGAAAGGAGAATTGGAGAAAATCAATATACTTTGCCAATCAAGGATACCTCGGCATGACTGCCTTGCTTGACTTTAACATAGAGGGAGATGTTGAGTGATCAGGGATAATGGACAAAGGAGTATCGTATTTACATTTCTGGAAATAACAGAGAAAAAAGAAATGAAAGTGGAATGATAAATGTGGTATTCAGAAACAGAAAGACTGAATGAAAAGTAAGAATGAAGAAAAGCATAACCCAAGAGGAAAGTGGAGTAATAGAATGTGGTCAGGAAACGGATACAAATAGATAAGTAGGTGCAGATATTAATTTTATCGATTAAGATTATATTCTTATCTGCTAATATGAGAATAGATTTTAATATCATGTTATATGTAGCCAAATGACTGTGAAATATAGTAAGTAGACCATGTATTTTTTTCACAATATAATTTTCACGTTTGGAAGCAAAACCTGTGTTTGAAAAAAAATTAACATTATAAAAGTGCCTCTATGCAATGTAAATTATAAACTTACATTTAGTAAAGTTGCTGTGTCTTGAAATTGTGTTTCTGAGTTTGGTACACTTTCTTCATCAGGTATTCTCATTTAAACCGCACCAAAACACTAGCAAACAAATCAAGAAATTACTTTTCCTAAACTGCCATTTTTAAACATATATATTTTGTCAGATATAATAAGGCTTCATATATAATGTGTTGTTGAACTTTTACTTTCAAACTATGATGCAGCTATACTTATCCTCATTTTATAGATGAACAATATGAGCTACACAAATAGCAAGATGGGATGAATCTCAGAACATTAAGATTAAAGTGTAAATACAATATGTTAATAGGCCTATGTTGTGGATAGGGGGTGATGGGGACAAAAAAAGAGCAAAGAAGTAAAACCAGAATATAAAATTGAAAATCTGTAGAAATAAAATGCAATAAATAAAATTTATTTGAGGCACCTGAGGAACAATCTCCAATTAATTTATGTCATCTTCCCCATTACAAACTCAAAAATGGGTTTCACAGAAAAAAATATATATATAGTTCTGAAAATTAAGATTCAGTTGAATTAGAGCCATCAAGCCAGAATCATTGAGAAATTTAAAACTAATTATAAGATAGATGGTGATGGAGGAAAATTCTACTCAGTATTCACGTGGAGAGAGAGAGAATGAGAGGGGAGGAAAGAAAAGGAATGTAGAAGTGAGAACAGGAAAAAATGGTGGAAGACACTTCATTTCAAATTCCATCTCCCACCCGAGAGACCAAGGCAGAGCTCAGCGGGCCCAGCTCTCCCATGTCAACCTGGCATAGTTTGATTAGATTTAGAACCCAAGTATCAGGTGCAAAGAACTCACATCCAAATTTCCTTTCAAACTATGAGACATTAATATTCCCAAAGGAAAGGAAGTAGAAGGAAATTACAAGGCGATACCAAGGTTAGTGAAAGTTATCTTGCTCCTGTGAATCTCCAGAACCATTTGTCCAACCATTTCAGACTGGTCATATGTGTAGATATACAGAGGTAAAGAAAATGGAACAACAAAACAAAACAGTACAGATGCGAGAACACAAAGCACGCTGAGCATTCCACACGACCCTCTCACAAGTCTCTCCTAACAGTTGTGTTTTATGTTTTACTGAATTGGCACTATTAACCAAAAATATGACTGGAATCTTATCTCACTTTTTCCCTGAATTCTCTCTCTCTGTATCAATGAATGACAAATTTACTTTTCCTTGAAATGAAAAATACCATAGACATAGCTTTTCTTTCAAAATAACTTAAAGCTATTGCCAAGGCAGTTTTATAGAAAAGCTGAAAAATGAACAGTACTACACAATGATGGATTCCTTTGATTCCTTTGTAGCAGTAAATTCTGCATATCTATCTACCTGTTGCGTACTTTTATGTTAGATGATCAAGGCACAGATTTCATTAACCAACAATGCTCTCTTCATGCACCCCAAACGCACCTTTAACCGCAGACAACAATATGGCATAAAGAGTTTGTAGGCAAATGTGTACGAGGCTGAGGGTGCAAAGTAGTGCTGGAGGTGCTGTGGGGGAAGAGTTGTGTATAAGGAGAGGGGCACTTTACTAAGTATAGCTCTCACAGGTAAAGTACTGGAACCTGGGGTGGTGATAAGAAGTCTGGTTGCACTTAAAGCTGGGAGTTTTGGGGTCATAAAAGAATAAAATCAAGAAGAAAGAAGGGAAGGAAAAAGAACAGTAGAAAGAAAAGAAAAAGGTGGGGAATCCAGGAGAGGTTATCACAATCTGCATATTGTACAAGAGAACATGGTATGACAAGAAAGGACAGATAACAATAATTTTAGGAAAAGGAAGAGAGGAGATTTGGAGGAAGGGTACAATTGTTCTCCACTTCTCATTACTTCAAGTTACACTAACATTCTTAACTTTTCATCCTAGCTCTCATTCCTCTAAATAGGAAAAGCTTCAGTTTTTGGTGTCTGTTGTGGGTGAGTTATATGTTGAGCCCTGAAGCCTCATACTAGTCAATCTCTCTGACTGAACAGAGCATGCATCCTGATCTATCCACATTGGCACGGTCAATGGCCAGCCCCTTCCAAAGAGGTTTGAATTCATCTATCTAGAGACTGGGTGAGCAAGCCTGCCTAAATCGGGGACAAAATATAAACAAGCTCTTATGACTGAGGATCTAAAGCCTTATTCTCCCAGATGTATGTCATAAAATTGTTGACATTTTGATGTCAACTTCCTTGCCTCTAATTTGTTACAGTTAACTCTGAACTGGAGAGGAAAGGACAGGGTTGTTATAAATAGGCCCTAGAAAAGCCCAAGTTTTTAGATGAAATTAGGACAAGATGGAAAGATAAATAAATAAGTTAAAGAAAAATCAAATAAAGCAAAACATAATTGCATGGTTAAATGTTACTGGTACAATGAAGATGTCTCTTAGCACAAATTACAAACATCAGAAAAGGTTTCCAGAAGAAATTAGTGTTTAAGCTGATACTGAAGGATAAAACTGTTAATTAGGTGGAAGGAGGATGGGAGATAAAAGTTACTCCAGGAAAGTGAAATGGTATGCAGGGACATCTAGAGGAAAAAACGAACCACACTCAAGGGGCTGAAAACAAGAATAAGTGAGCTCAAATCAGTGGCTAGTTCTTTCTGGGTCTATAGTATATAACCATTTTTAAAAAAATCAAATGTATTACTTTTTTGTTGTTTTGTTATTGTTGTTGTCTTGTTACATACAAAACAGAGTCATATGTCTATGAAGTCAAATGACTTCATGGAGTAATTTTGGGCCTCTACGGTTTGAACAAGAAAGAGAACGGAAAGTTTTAAACAGATGAACGGCGGAAACTTTCCACTTTGCAATAACAGTTTTTTCTGTAGTACAGAAAGTTGAGAAAATAATTTTCAAAGTAAAATATTGGCAAAAGTGGCTAAACATGTAGAATATATGTTAAAATATTTATCAAATATATAATATAAATGTAAGTGAAATCTTGGCTTCATATCTTATAATTTAGATGTATACAACTAAATATAAAAAACGAAATTCAGAAAAATTGGAAGTAAAAAAATAACTTTCTCAAGAATAGTTATTACTTCTGTCAATGCCTATACTTAGTACAAATATTTAGGAGCATTATAGAACATCTTATTATATCTCTTTTGAAAATCTCCCTAGGAGATCTTGATGTAGTTGAGCATAACCAGTTTGGGGACCATGGTTTCCACGTTAAAAACCCCTGCTCTAAATTTAACTGATGTGTCATGCCAATTCTTATTTCCTTAAATTTTAAATCTAACAGGAAAGAATATATACTGAGATCCATATACAATTTTGTAATATAGTTGTATTAATTTAAATTTTATCAAAATAATTTCACATGTATTCTATTGTTTTTCGACAAAACCAAACTTTTATTTATATGAAAGTTGTCTTTCCAAGTAGTCAATTGGGAGTCTCTGTACTCTTTTCTATTAATATTGCTAATGCAAAAAGCTAAACAAAATAATGACAACACAGTTAACAAATTAAAATTTTATTAAATGCTTATATAAGAAACTTCTGGAAATATATACACCAGAATTTAGGCTTTAATAACATTTACATTTGAGGTGTTAGGTGACAGGTGAACTTGTGGGGGTAGTACAATTTTATGTTGCTTCCCACAAAAGGTTTGACGTATAGAAAGATTTTTCTTTGAGTGATTTCTTTCTTTAACAGAAGAGAGGTAAGGTAAAATAATGCAATCTCTGTCCACCATAAAATAAAAGTTAAAGAAAAATACTATCTTGGAGAAATGTTTGCAAACTATGAGAGCAAATGGGTTCATATTTTAGTATTGAAAGTGTCTAGCAGGCAATAAAATAAAAACTAACACCTCCACTGAAGATGGATGAGGAGGTAAATGAATAATCAAGTTTGAGAAAAACAATTGACCAAAACCACATGAAAAAAATGTTCATAATCACTACTAGTGAAGTTAATTTTAATTCAAGCTAAAATATCAAAGAGATAGTATTCTCACCAGTCCTGCTGGGGAAAAGAGAGAATATAATAGTCAGTACTTACAGAGGGGCAGCCCACTAACTGTGTATGGAAGTGAAAATCAGCACAAATTTTATGGAGATTATTTTTTCAAACATTTAGCAACATAATTAAAATTGTCCATGCCTTTTGATCCCACAAACTTCAATCCTATTTCTAATTATCTTAAGTGAGGAAAAATCAGTAATGTAAACTGAGTGGATTGGGATATCCATAGGAGAATTATTTTTGATAGAAAAAATGAGAAATAATTTAAATATTCAAGAGTAATGAAATGTTTAAATTTGATACAGCTATTGGGTAGAAAGAAGTTTTATCTATTGAAAATTTTGATTTCAAGGCATATAGAATGACATGAGAAAAAGTTCACAAAATAATATAAGGTAGAGAAAAAACAGTGTACAAAACTCTATTTGGTCTGAAATTTATAAAAATCAGAATATTATATGTAATAATTACAAAATGACTGAATGAAGTACAGAAAACTTTTTAGAGTGGTTATTCCTCTGGGTTAGATTTACAAGGATTTTCCAACTTTTTATATAATTTTCTATAGTTTTTGGATTTTCTACAATAAGGATGTATTTTTTTTTTTTTGTAGTAAAAGAAAAACAATTTTTTAGAAAATGATGTCCATCTCCACCAGGCTTGGTGGTCACATTTCCCACTTGGGAAAAGGTATTAAATTAACGTATTTTTGTTGTTGTTTCTTTTTCTACTGAAAAGCTTCTAAACACAGATATTTTACAACCAGGCCCAGAATTCATTCTCTTTTAAACAGATCCCTCTGAGACATCTAATTGGGGAGAGTCAGTCAGCCTGAGACATCTTGCTGGAGATTCTGCAGAGAAACTAAAAAGTCTATATAAGAAGATGCCTTTCCAGATTTTGAAGAATTCCTAAGGATTCTCAGCCATGCATGGGGCTTTGATTGTGCCTCACACTGAGGTGAGTTATGACAATTTTCAAAAATACCTACTTCAGGAAAAGTAAAAAAGCTATTTGCTAAGAATACAAGGACTTAGAATATGGGGACAGTTAACAAAAGGCAATATTAGAAAGAGGCAATGTATTTCCTTTTATCTTTCACTTCTAAGAGGTAATGAATCTTTTTCTTTCTGGGTGGCTTCCACTGGACTTAGTCTCATTTTCCATTCATCCCATTCATTTCATGATGGTGTACACATAAAAGATGGTGGACACTAGAGTTTTTAGTCTTTAAATTTCTCTTGTCTAGGACTACAAAATGACAATTTCTGCATGCGATACCATTTCTGGAGAGGTTGTAGGAGAACTCGCTTATAGAAAGAGATCATTTACATGAGATGCAGTCAGCTTAGGAACCAGAGACTATGAACCTCTGAAACTTATAGTTTCTTTGTATTTTCTTCTTTGCATGGCAGCTTCTATGTACTTGGCCAGTAGAAGTGGATACAATAGTGATTTCCAAAATATATAGGTGACACTTAATGTAATAGTTCTGTTGCATGGTGTTGATATATGACATTGACTTTCCTGCATGAGAAGGCTCAGGTATACTCCAGAGCTAAGTACCATTTTATTTTTTCAATTCAAAGAAATATTTTAACCAATTAGAAACCTGAACTTTCCTCAAACATCCCTGAATCCATAAATTCCTATAAATATCATCTATTCTTTTCCACTGCCTCTATGAGAAGTAACAATCCAAAGATATGGTATTATATTTTGTACTAATTACTTGTCCAGTTATCACAAAAGAAATATTATTTAAATTAATGTAGGATAGAGCATCAGTAATCCTTAGAACTTCAAGGGCTTCCTGAGTAAAATCTTGTATTTAGAATAGATAGGGAATTAATAAAAAAAAAAGGGGGGGGGAAGACAGAGAAACCAAAAGAAAAGGATCTTTTATCTGATTGAATTCATATTCTAATGAAATTTTTACTAAATTTCATTAAACTTGCTAATGATTTAGAAGTGTAAATATTTTTTTTTCTTCTCAGCAACTTCTTTGTGAAGAAAGAACTTCCTTTATTCTCCCAGTGTGAAAAAGCATGATATTGACGTCAGACAGAGTTTGAGTACCAGTCATACCAAATCCTTACTAATTCTAACATTCATTCATTCTCACGTATTTTATTGAGTATCTATATTGTGTTATCTTAAGCAATTTATATGGAGCATTACTGGCAAATTCTACATGATGTGTCCTTCATAATTTCCAAGACAGGACAACAGTCTTGCTGATAAGGACAGGTCAGATGAAGGTAATCCTCTAAATATGTCTACATGATTTTAGTGACAAGACTCAGGTACAACTAGCATGAGAAGAATCAAGAGGAGAGATTAGAAATGGCTTATTGAAAGGAAGAAGACAATTATAGCCCAGTTCAAAGCTTTTTATTGTAATGTAGTGGAATCACTCTCTCTTATCTGGTCTCTAATCCCATCTCTCTTTCTTCTATGCAGAAAGCAATTGCTGATAAAGAGTGTAAAATGCCTGCCTCCTGTCAGCCATTATGTCTGGGGTCAACAGCTCCAGCTTGACTCCGGTATTCTTTATCTTGAATGGTGTTCCTGGGTTGGAAACCGCATACATCTGGATCTCCCTGCCATTCTGCTTCATGTACATCATTGCTGTGGTGGGGAACTGCGGGCTCATCTACCTTATCAGCCATGAGGAGGCTCTGCACCGGCCAATGTACTACTTCCTGGCCCTGCTCTCCTTCACAGATGTCACTCTGTGCACAACCACTGTACCCAATATGCTGTGCATATTCTGGTTCAACCTCAAGGAGATTGACTTTAATGCCTGCCTGGCTCAGATGTTTTTTGTTCATATGCTGACTGGGATGGAGTCTGGGGTGCTCATGCTCATGGCTGTGGACCGCTATGTGGCCATCTGCTACCCCTTACACTATGCCACCATCCTCACCAGCCCTGTCATCACCAAGGCTGGTCTTGCCACCTTCCTGAGGGGTGTGATGCTCATCAGCCCGTTCACTTTCCTCACCAAGCATCTGCCTTATTGCCAGGGCAACTTCATTCCCCATACCTACTGTGACCACATGTCTGTGGCCAAGGCGTCCTGTGGCAATTTTAAGGTCAATGCTATTTATGGTTTGATGGTTGCTCTCCTTATTGGTGTGTTTGACATTTGCTGTATTTCCGTGTCTTACACCATGATATTGAGAGCTGTGGTGAGCTTGTCATCTGCAGATGCTCGTCACAAAGCCTTCAGCACCTGTACATCTCACATATGTGCCATTGTGATCACCTATGTCCCAGCTTTTTTTACTTTTTTCACCCACCGTTTTGGAGGACATACCATCCCCCACCACATACACATCATTGTGGCCAACCTTTATCTGCTACTGCCGCCTACAATAAACCCAATTGTTTATGGAGTCAAGACCAAGCAGATTCGGGAAGGTGTGATCAAATTTTTACTTGGAGACAAACTTGTCTTTATTCTAGACAAATAAATCATAAAATAAACATATTGCTTGTGGGGAGGGTAAGAAAAGAGTGGAGAAGAAATTTGTAAAAGATGTGAGTGAAATTGCATTAAAAATATGAGTCATCTAATACGCAGATTTTCTGAGGCCTTTCCGAGTATATATTATGAAATATTTTTTCTGTGTAAACATCTGCCAAAGAAAGAATACAGAATAAAGAAGTAACATACCCATTCCTTACAGATTTTACATTTTATATAAAGATGTATAGACTCATATGTCTATTGAAAGCAGGTAATAAAATGAGGGATGCAGTCCTAGTGTTGATGTATGCTTATGTGTAAAAAGAAGAGGCTACGATGATGTAGAGCAAACGCATCCTCTCCACAAAGGACAAATTCTGCTCAAATCAAGCACATCGTTGCCATGGGGTAACATGGACCCAGTGTTGCAGTATTTTCCAGTATTTTTAAGACAAGCTAGGTTTAGAGGTTTTATGAAATCTCCCAATTTTAACTATTGGCCAAATATTGCGTTTTTTTTTTAATACTCTACATTTCATTCAAGACGTGTTTACGAATTCTATTTTTCCCATTTTGTTAGTTTGGGGTCTCCATTTAAAACATAACTGTGATGTTGTCAGAAAAGCAGGCAAAGACATTGATTAAATTACTAGTTTGTGTTATAATTCCCTAACTCACTCACTCAGTCATTCAGTTTTTGAGATACTTATTTAGGACATATTATTGGTCATACCTTGAGTTTAATGAAAGAGAAACAGAGTTGAATATGACAGAGTCCCCGGCTTTTGGGTGCTCAGAATCTAGATTCCAGACAGGGATAGGTGAGAGGAAATATAAATGAAATAAAGAGGAGAGATGATAAAAATTCATGTTGTATGGAGGGAGCAAAAAGTTAGTAGGAAGGAGTTGAGAGACATATGATCTTTGAATTCAGAGAGTCCCAAAGTTTAAATCTTGTGTCTTAATTTCTAACCACTAGACTTTGACAAGCTATTCAATCTCTCTTAAATTTCAGCTTCCATACTTTTTATAAAGTGTGGGAAAACTTACCACAAAAATTTATTTGGCTGATTAAATCTCTAAGGCAAAAAAAAAAAAAGAAAAGCAATTAGCATAATTTCTGATATATGCTAAGAACTTAATAAATTGTAGCTGTTATTATTATTATTATGATCTATGTTTAAACTCTGATTCATTCTGAACATCATAGTTTGAGGAGATATTTTTCCAATTGCACAGGCAGTAAGTAGTAAATCAGTTTTATATGGGCAAACTTTTTCATTGAGTTCTCATGAACATGTCATCAATATCAGCCAACAAGATTTCTCTGGATACCTTGTTTGTGCCTGGATCCATGTTATGCACTGAAAAATATCAATGAATACAAAACAACTAACGAATTTCTAGTCTAGTAGAAGATATACAATGCAATGGAATCATTATAAAGTAATAACAAGGTAATTGTACAAAAAAGATTATTGCAAAATTCCTGAAAACTGAATGATTATCAATAGTTTTTGGAGGTAGTAAGAAAAGATTTTACAGAAGAGGTATACGAGATGAATCTTGATATGTGTATAAGTATTTTAAGAAAAAGAGTAGATGAGAATTATTATTTTTAAAGAAGAAACAATATATGCAAAATATTGAGGCTAAACAAAGAATAGCAATTTGAGCCTACAAGTGTTTTAGGATGATTGGAGGTGAAAGGGAAAGGAAGAGGAGGAAAAGACATGGCTAGAAAGACAACTAGAGGCCCTACCCAGAAGTGCCTTGTCTGTGAGTTTTGGCACCATCCCCAGGCATGCCAAGCACTGCTCTTCAACTTTGAAACATACCAAATGTCTTAGAATTACCGTTGACCCTAAAGCAGCTGCAGCCCCGTTTGCCACTTTCCTGGACAGCTCACATCTCCAGAATAACCTCTGCCTTTTAAGTTCTGTCTCCTTTTCCTTTTTCATCCAGTAACTTTCTTCTCTCTTCCATGGAAACTCCGTTTTCTCAGTTTCTACTCACTTCTTCAGTGTCCCACCCCAACTTCTCCGCATTCAAGTCATTCCTGTCAAGTGGCGATTCCTTATGTCTTCCTCCATAGTTACTTTCTTTTCAAGGGTTGACTGTTTTTCCCCACAAAAAATGGTTTTCAGGAAAATAATAATAACAACAACAACAATCACAAACAAAATAGCATTTATTTTCCAGGTACTTTTCCAATAATTGTATACTCATTTGATCCTAAAGACAACTATAAGAATAGTACTATTTTATGCCCAGTTTACAGACAAGCAAACCGAGGCACAGAAATGTTGATAATGAAAGTCACAAAGTCAGCAAGTGACAGAGCCTATCCTGACAGAGCCTAACCCAGGCTATCTGGTTCCAAAGTCTTTGATTTTAATATCTATAATATACTGCACTATTTCTCCAAGCAATTAAAAACTTTAGGGTTTGCAGCACACTCTTTATGACTGGAATGGTGAAAGGTCCCCTGAGGATAGCTCTGCACTGGCTCAAGTGATCTGTTTGTTTGTTTTCGCAAAATGGCCTAATAAAATAGAGGTTTGACATCAAATTCTTAAAGGTGCCACACAGTATTTCACGAGTGCACGTAGTCATATGACCAAATATTATTACTGCTTCTTTTCTAATTCACCCTAACAGATGACTACTATAAAGATCCTGAAGACAAATTTTACCAGTTAAATACTCTATATTGTAACTTCTGGATTTGCTCCCACCATGAACGGGAGTGTCAAGTCCTTGTTCAAATTTGACCACATCAAAGATGTCCTTCTAACCACCATATTTTAAAGTGCACTCTACTCTCAATTTCCTTCATCCTCCTCTCATTTTCTCCATTGCGTGTATTCCTTTCTATTTTTTTTTTTTTTAAGGAAGATCAGCTCTGAGCTAACATCCATGACAATCCTCCTCTTTTTGCTGAGGAAGACCAGCCCTAAGCTAACGTCTATTGCCAATCCTCCTCCTTTTTCTTCCCTTTTTCTCCCAGAAGCCCCAGTAGATAGTTGTATGTCATAGTTGCACATCCTTCTATTTGCTGTATGTGGGATGCCACCTCAGCATGGCCGGGAAAGCGGTGCATCTCTGCTTGCCCGAGATCCGAACCCAGGCTGCCGGTAGCAGAGCACACGCACTTAATCGCTAAGCCACAGGGCCAGCCCGCTTCCTTTCTATTGTATAATAAATTTTACATATTTATAATGTTTACGGTTTATTGGATGCCCTCCTCAACCCTAATCCTTAGGATCTTAGAAACATGAAAACAGATCTTTACCTTATTTTTTCACTGATGTGTCTCAAACTGTGGGATGAAAGCCTGTCACATGGTAGATGCAATGAAAGCACTTCACCAGGGAGCTAACCCAGACAGAGTGAGAAGGAAACTTATTGCTGAGGAAGGGACATTTAAATTGTCACCTTAAAGTAGAGGAAGAGCCAACTAGGCAAAGAGAAAACAAGAACCATATTTGACTTGTGTTTATAATGTGTTTATACTGTACATTTTTATAGCTCTTATTTTATTTTGTAACATACTATTAACATTTGTCTTGCCACTAAGTTTACTCTCAATTTATAATTTTTGTTTTACATAGTAATTATATATTTTGTTTTGTAGGCAATGCAGAAGTTTTCCTCAACACTCTTGGGGGCCCTGGCTGGGTCTGAAAATTAAACTGACAAAGACAGATTAATAGGAAAAAAAGCATACAAATTTTATTGAATTTTGACATGTACATGGGATCCTTCACAAGAAAAAGAAGACCAGAAGTGACTAGAACATGAATCTTCCTACTTTTTAGACAAAGAAATGACACATTTGTGAATGATTGACAAGACAAAGTGGTTTGGGCTAGGGAAGGTAAATGGTGAAGAAATAATTAGGGAGATAATTTAACAAAGTTTGTTTACAGATTCCTCTGGTGCCATTGCTGGGCTGATAAGAGTCTGTCTCCACTAAAAGGAGAATTTATTTCCTGCCCATAGGCAAAAGTGGGAAAGCTTTTTCTGTGCTAAGTGCTTCTCAGTTGCCTTCACCTAGAAATAATTTTTATGTCAAAGGAGCATTTTTGGGGGTGACATATTCTGGTTTCCTTCAGTTTCATAAATATAGGTCATATATGTACAAAATTCAATATTCAAAATTATCAAACAAGTCTTGTATGTTCTTCCAGATTCTTTCATGTATACAGGCTTTTAAAAATGTAAATAATAGCATACTCAGTACTTCACTCTTTTTCATTTGGTAATATATCTTGTTATTCCTATATCCCATCTCTACATATAGAACTTCTTTCATCTTGGTATGGTCATTTCCCTTTTTTACATTTGAAGTAAATCTAAGAATGTCGAGATGCATAAAATTTAACAACATCATTTGTCCATTTGGAAGCTTAAAATTATTTATAGGAGGACTTGCTGAGTCATAGGGCATCTGTCCTTTCTTCAGAGAAGTGATACCAATTTGCACCCCTATAAGTAATGTACAAGAACAACTTTTGCCCTACATCCATTAAATAATGGTTTAACAATTTTTCAAATATTTGTCATTTGAAGAGATAAAATAATAAATCTTTGTAATTAACATATTTTAATTAAATGAAGCATGCTTCCATATGCTTATAATTGATTCATTTTTATTTTTATGTGAACTACCTATTTCTATCCTTCACTGATTTTATTAGGCATTTAAAAAGGATTTGTTAGAGCTCTTGACTTACTTACTTAAGTATTTATTTCTTTGCCCATGATATGAGACAGATCCCTCCATGCCTTCGGTCTCTCTCTCGATATTGTTTATGGCTATTTTTGTCATAAGGAATTTTTTTAAGCAGTAAAATGTATCAATCTATCCTTCAAGGACTACTGGGTTTATTTCACATTTATGATGGTTTTTGCTCATCTGAAATGATTAAAATAAAAATATTCCCCCGTATTTTCTTCTATATTGTTTCTTTCATTTTAACCTTCTCTTGTTAATAAGTGAAATATAACACAAATGCAAAACAGTGCAAACATCTAAATAAATTGTCAACAATTGTATAACCACAACATAGGTCAAGAAGTAGAACATTGCCTGCCTCCAGAAGCCACTGTCATGGCTATTCCACTTACTACTTTTTCCTCCACCCCCCACCCAAATAGTAACCACTATTTTAACTTTTTTTGCCAATACATCCTTGCTTTTCTCCATGTACTTTCATCATTTAGCATCAAATGTTATAAATGTTATAATTTAGCTTGATGCATTTTGTTATCTATTCTTCTATGAATGGAATTACATGGTATATATCTTTTTGTGCCTGGCTTCTGTTGCTCAACATAAGAATAACCCATGTTGTTGCGTGTATCTGTGGTTCAATCATGTTTATTGCTGCATAGCAATCCATTGTGTGAATATACTAAATTTCTTTTAATCCAGTTTATCATTAATGAGTATTTAGGTTACTATCATATTCAGGTCATTATGAATAATATTCTTACACAGGTTTATTCATGCTCTTATGCATGTAATTCCCTTGATCCAGGTTGATCTAGCTGCAATTACTGCTGAATGCCCAACCTTCCAAAAGCAAAGACCAATGTTTGAATTTCTGATATGAGACCATTTCCTTGGGGAAAGTGGCCAGCAATTGTTGGTAGATTACATCATGATGGCAGTAGTAGTAGGAGTGGCATTTCTTTATGTGAGTAGATACAAATGTCAAATACAAATTTTTCTCTACTGTCTGCAACACTACTCACAAAATCACTACCTATGGCTTACAGAATGCCTTATTCATCACTTTAGTGTACCATATAACATTATTCTGAGACCAAATAACTCATTTTTCAAATAAAAAATTTAACAGTGTAATCACACCCACAGAATTCATGGGTTTTACTGTATAATCCATCACCCCAAAGCAAATGGGCTGGAAGAATAATGTGATAGATTATGTAGAATAAGTAATGCAGGCAGCTGAAAAAAGAATTGGCAAAACTAGAGGTACTTTCCTACAGAATGCAGTGTATATTTCAACAAGGACAATTTATGGTGCCGTCTCCTCTCTAGCCAGATTAGTAAATCCAGAACCAAGAAATGGAGGTGGAAGGACCTCTCTCACTACTACATGTCAAAACTAACTTCCACAATATTTTTCTCTGCCTTCATAACTTTAGATTTGGCAGATTGAAAGTCCTAGTTCCCAAGACAAATATACTTCTCCTAGAATATTCCCAGCATCCTGAGTGTAGTAGACGTGAACAGGCAAAATCAGTAGTGGCTACTATGACCAGGAAGTAGAAAACATGCTGGTGGAAGCTCCGCTCAAACTGGACCACATATAGGATAATGATATTCCTCATAAAGACAATCAATATAAAGATCAAAAAGGAAAGTCAATCCAAATGTACATTGCTTCCAACCCTGAGGCTCCTATTGGGAAAAAAAAAGAGGAGCTGTGAATCTAGGTGTCATCCAAAAAAGACACCTTAGATTTCCTCTTTTGCAATCTGGCTGGGGGATGGTGGGTAGAATAAACCAATGGCTAAGATAAATAATCAAACACAATAGCCATTAAGAGTTATGAATCAATTAAATATTTAAGGAGACCATAGGCCAGGCTATATATAGTTTGGATTCATTCAACTTAAACAAAAAATTGTTGTGTACCTAAAATCTAGGAAATGAAACAGGAAACAAGGGTAATTTGGAGTTAGTAATATTTCAGTGATCCAGGCAACAGATTTGGGGGCCTAAAACATGGAAAAAGAAAAGACAGTTCATAATATTTTAAAATGTTAAATCGATACGGTGTCTTTTCTTATTTGAATGTGTGAGATGTCATATTCAGAAGATAGTTCTATTATTTCCAGAGTGAAAATGTTTAATTTTTTCCATGTTTTTTCTCCCAAAATGAGAATCTAGACCCATCTTTCCTCTTCGCTTACTTTGTTATTCACTTAATATTCCACTCTTTAATCTTCATATACCTTGGCTTTTAACTGGAAAATATGCATTAAAGTTTTATTTTTTAATACCTCCTCTCATATTTCAAACATCATCACCCAAATGGAAATAAATCATTGGCTTTTCATGCCTTGAGGGACAAAATGAATTGGTACTTGTTTTGCATGAATTTGCTCACTATCTAACATGATGACAGAGATTCCTCTCCCAGTGATACTTGAAGGACAACATCATAATTGTGTAAACTTTTGTCTGGATTCCTCAGAATACAATAAGCCAGTCCTGTGTATTATCCTGCCAAGAATCTTTGAACCCAGTCACTCTTATATTAATGGTCCCTCAGTTTCAATTGTTTGTAATGTTGAGTATATTCTCTACCACTTCCTTTGGAAGAACATATTAGATGAAAAATAAAAATAGAAGACAGAATACAGACATCAAACTCATGTAAAAAGAATAGCTTTTAGTGGCAGGTGTAATGAACAAGATCATTTTGATCTCTTCCTCTTAATTCTGTCCTGTCTCCTAAGTTTATGGTATAATAAAGTGAGGTTAGGGTATCTTATACTTTGAAGCTGGCCTGGGCCACGCCAAGTGAAATGAAACCCTACAGGTAGGGTGGCAGTGGGAAGGAATTTTGGAATATCTTGCTTAGCAGTGCTCCTGCTTTAAACATTCAGGAAAGTGGTTTAAAAAGGGCATACTGAAGGGCTGGCCCGGTGGCGCAAGCGGTTGGGTGCGCGCACTCTGCTGTGGCAGCCCGAGGTTCGCCAGTTCAGATCCTGGGCACGCACTGACGCACTGCTTGGGAAGCCATGCTGTGGTGTCGTCCCATATAAAGTGGCGGAACATGGGCAGGTATGTTAGCGCAGGGCCAGTCTTCCTCAGCAAAAAAAGAGGAGGATTGGCAGATGTTAACACAGGGCTGATCTCCTCATAAAAGAAAAAAAACAAATGGAATACTACAAGTCTGAATATTATCTACCTCACTTAACAGAGTGAAAGGTTCATTACAAGCTTAATTGCTATTTGAGGGGGAAAAAGACTGCATATGTAATTAGAATATCCCCTAAAAATTGCACCCTTCATTTGACAAAAAAAAGATGTACTTGAACAGGTATACCTACTCCATGGAGGGGATGTAAATGATACCTTTCATTGCACTTTTGCTACACAGGCTGACTTCCTCCATTCCCACCTCAAAAGCTCTAGCTTGTTCCAGTGAGAGTTTGAAGCTCAGAAGTTTAGCTCTCTTGGCTACATGAGTCCAGGTGCCTTGATCCTAGGACCTTCTATGGACAATAGCACATGCCTTAGCCATGACGCATGGCTCCTTTCAGGATCCACTGCTGCCAGCTTTTCCTCTTTTGAGTTTGTTCTATTTGAAATCCCTATAGAAGATCATTTATACTTGTGCTGCAACTTCCCCTCAAATTTTCTTCTAAGAGGATAATAATCAATATGGATCCTGGATTCCTAGAATCTATAAAGTCTCTAACGCTGAAAATAAAGATTGTCAATCCATCTGTGACCACCATTGCCTTTCTACCACCATTTCTCTTGGGCCAGGGAATTCCCATTCTTCATTACTCGTTTCCTCTCTATTTTCTCTACAGATACTGCCTGTTAGCTTCAGTTATGGCCCCACAAGAATTAATCTCTTAAAAGACATTGGGATTGAATTCTGATCACAAAGAGGATTTCATAGAAACATGTATGTAACAGCCTTGCTATTCTAAAAATGGAGGACATACTAGATTAAAAAGTCAAACTCATGGTAAACTCATACTAAAATTCTATAACTGAGGAAACAAAATAAAAGAATAAGAGAGCTCCAAGGTCTTCTAATACAGTAGTATCAAATAATATGTAACTATATTTCTCAATATTTCCTAGCCCAGTCTATCTCCCTCATCAATGATGCATTCCAACTCTTTTTCCTTATTATTATTTTCAAGTTCTTCTTACTTTATGATTGACAAGTCTATACATATTTTGCAAACTTGGATTTATTCACCCATTCATCCATTCATTCATTCATTCTGAGGAGGACACCTTCCCTCTATCTTTCGATGTTCTTCCGGTAGTTCTAAGAATTAAATTGACGTAAGACAGATTAACAGGAGAAAAACAAATTTAATTACATACCTATGGCAGTCATATTAAAAAGAGTTGGGATTAGTCACTTCTTCCTAACCTAATAGATATTACTCACTATCTATTATATGCATGGATGAGGATGTTAATTCTGCCCCACTGTGAGTAAAGCACATGCATTTCCTAAACTTTATCTCACAGGCATTCGTGTTCTTCAGGGTCACAAAATGTGATTTTGCTGTGATAAGATTTGGAGATTTTAGGTCCTAATTATAACTCTCATTTCTCCTGCTTAGAGATAAGAATTTCAAAAATAGGGATCTTTTTTCTGCCCCAGATTAACCAGCCAGCTTTCTACATATCAGGCTTACACATTCATATATAACATATATAATTCATATATAACAATTTTTACACTAAGTCACTTTTCTGAAACCTAGAACTCCTTGATTTCCATTGAGTTGAAGATTATATATTTTCCATGGATTCCATGCAGTCATATAACTCGGATTCCTTTGTGGAAATGATGTAATCAGAAGCGAGTTGGAGTCCCTGGAGTTATAAACTCAATGAGTCTGAAGTACTGAAATGCTATTGGCCCTACAGATTTGCCTCTGAAGAACTAGAATAGAGGCATTGGCCCTGGAAAGTGTAAAAACAGATGTACGTGGAGATCATACATCAGATAGGGAGTTAGAGTTGTTTGGAGAGAGAAGCTGGAAACTGGTAAGTAATTTCCTGGTTAGACTGAGAAAACTAAAGAAAAAACCGCTGGCAACATAGTAGGGCCCTAGAAAATGAAATTGAGGTGACTATTTGATTAGCTTTTCCATATATCATTCTAAGAAAACTCTGTACTCTATTTCTTCTACTTTGAGTTTTATGTTGTCTGTGACTGAAGGGAGAAATAGAATGCTTTTGGGGTTGTAATAGGAAAATAGGATGATCAAAATCCCTAGTGCTTTACTCAAGATTCTGGAAAGCAGTGTTCCCTAGCAGTCTGAAATTAGTATGACTAACCAAGGTAGTATAAGGAAGAGAGAGGAGGGAGAACATTGATGAATAATTTCTGGATGGCATAGTGTCATTGGATTCCTAGGTCAGTACCCTTGCTTTATAATAGTGGTGTACAAATAAATATAACAGATCTACTGAAGCAGATTTTCCAGTTGGAGACTATTCAATGTCATACAATGTTACACTGTCCATGAAGAAAAAAATCTGATATAGATGTAGACAGAGAAGGATAGGAAGAGTGGGTGTGGAAATTTTCAATTCACTCAAAGGGTATTTAGCGAGCAACATTTTGCTACACTCAGTAATAAGTCTTGGGCCAGATCTAAAGGACTTAATCATGGTCAGTTTCTTTAACAAGACTGGGACCCCAACAATAAGCTAGAGAGGAAGGTAAGGAGGTTAACAGCATCTTGAAAAAGTGATGTGACTGGAGTGGTTTGCCAGCACACGATGTGATGCCAGTAAATTTGTGTTGATGGTTTAGTTCCACTTATTAGCCATGTAAAGAGATTAATGATTTTCTTCAATTAATGAGCCCATTTTTATTATTCACTGCTGATCAAACTCTCTAGATGATAGAGAGGAGAATAACCAAGAAGATAATTGACAGTGTTTTGAAATCTTCTGACTCATAACCTGAAAAATAGTTGATATACTGTTAAGCAGAGCTCCTTATCCATATCCACATTCAGAAATACAAAAACCCTTATAACTCACTTGAAAGTTTGCTAGTAAAATGACTTTTAACCCTCCTCTTGTTCAATAATTGATACATTCTCATTGGTCGAAGAACGCACTAATGCTTAGTTTGGAATATGGAGTTTGAAAGCTTAATGGGACTTAGTGTAGAAAAATTTATAGATAGGTAGATAGATAGATAAATAGATAGACACACCTATTTATATATTTCCACGGTCAAGAGCCAAGGATCCTGGATTCAAGATTTAAAGTGAATGACACTTCATTAATATAAATATCAGTTCTTCATCTATAATGCTTCTATAATCTATAATAATAATGCTTATCTCATGGGACAGTTGAGATAATTGAGAGGACATGCAAAAATGTTAGAATAGTAGCTAACGCATTGCAAGCATCAAGTATACATTTGCGTAAACTCTTTCTTTTCAGAGAGGCATCAAGTTGAAGAATGTAACATACCCTCTAACTGGCCATCATGTGTGATTACAACTGTACTAGACTGACTCCAGCATCATTCATATTAAATGGAGTACCTGGGCTAGAAGGTTCACATATCTGGATCTCCCTCCTGTTTTGCTGCATGTACCTCCTTACTGTACTAGGGAATTGTGGGCTCCTCTGTCTCATTTATGTGGAGGAGTCCCTACACCTGCCCATGTATTATTTCTTGGCCTTACTTTCCTTCACTGACATTGTTCAGTGTACAAGTATTGTACCCAAAATGCTGTGTATCTTCTGGTTTGATCTCAAAGAGATCAGCTTCAATGCTTGCCTGATCCAGATGTTCTTTCTCCACACTTTCACAGGGATGGAGTCTGGAGTACTCATGCTTATGGCCCTGGACCGCTATGTGGCCATCCGCTATCCTCTACGTTATGCCACCATCCTTACCAATTCTATCATTGCCAAGGCTGGGTTTCTCACCTTCCTTCGAGGTGTGATACTCATCACTCCCTTTACTTTACTCACCAAACACCTGCCATATTGCAAAGGCAACATGATTTCCCACACCTACTGTGACCACATGTCTGTGGCCAAGTTGTCCTGTGGCAATGTCAAGGTCAATGCCATCTATGGTCTGATGGTTGCCCTCCTGATTGGAGGCTTTGACATCTTGTGCATCACAGTCTCCTACACTATGATCCTCAGGGCAGTGGTCAGCCTCTCATCAGCAGAGGCTCGGCAGAAGGCCTTCAGCACCTGCACAGCCCACATCTGTGCTATAGTCATCACCTATGTCCCAGCCTTCTTCACCTTTTTCACCCATCGTTTTGGGGGTCATACGATTCCCCACAGCGTTCACATTTTTGTGGCTAACCTATACCTGCTTCTGCCACCTACCTTGAATCCTATTGTCTATGGGATAAAGACTAAACAAATACAGGAAGGGATGCTTAAACTTTTCCTTAGCCAAAGACCACTAAAGAAAGAGATCAAAGTAAATCCTAACATAATGAGAGGAAAACATTTTCATAGATGAAGAGAATGTCTGTACCAGACAGTGTATATGTGATTTGACAGTATCTAATGATTTTCTTGTTAGAGTATTAGTGGATCATTCCTATATTTTTCTAGGAACTTGTATATAAACTTGAAAACCTTTCCTTAAAAACAACCCACAAGCCAACTTAATTAAATCCAATAAAATATTTCTAATGCCTTTTTATATTATTTGCCTGGTACTGAATTTGTTGCTATTTGGAAGGAATATATAAGACAGAATTTTGTCCCTTAGGACTTTCCCTATTAGTAGATAAAACTGAGAAAAGAGATCATGCCGGTTAATCAAAAACACTGATAGTTTCTACTGAAAGCACGATGTCTGGAACTTTGTAGACTTTTGTTAAACTAGAAAATGCAGTATCCAGCAAGGAATAAACATTCAATGCTGCCCATTCATTTGTTTATTTATATATACCATAAGCATTTTTTGAGCACCTACTGTCTTAGGAATTTGTAGTACAAAGACTGATAAAAATAGGGCATTGCTACATACGTATGTACAATCAAGTTAATTAACATATTCATCACCTTCAAAATTTCCTTGTATACCTTTGTAACCCATCCATTGCCTAAGTCTGACACCACTGACATACTTTCTGTCACTATAGATTAGCTCTATAAAACTCTGGAATTTTATGTAAATAAAATTCTACTTAATGTAATCTTTTTAGGCTGGCTTCCTTCATTTGGCACAATCATTTTGAGTTTCATCAAGTCATTGTTTGTGTTAATTACGCGTACACTTTTCTTGCTGAGTAGTATTCCATTTGATGGATATACGAAAATTTGTTTACCCATTCATCTGTTGTTGGACATTTGGTTTGTTTCTAGTTTTTGTGTATTACAAATAAAGCTTCTATGAGCATTCATGTGCAAGTCTTTGGTCAGGCATTT
This sequence comes from Diceros bicornis minor, assembly GCF_020826845.1. Lineage (NCBI taxonomy): Eukaryota > Metazoa > Chordata > Mammalia > Perissodactyla > Rhinocerotidae > Diceros > Diceros bicornis. Next base: position 63,733,561 of record NC_080746.1, on the reverse strand, counting down.
TCTTTCATTTCCCTTGGGTAAATACCTAGCAGTGGAATAGCAGATACACATGAATCTTTTTAAGAAACTGCCAAATCATTTCCAGAATAGTATTTTACATTCCCACTAGTAGTGTATGAAAGTTTTACTTGTTCTGCATCCTCACAAACATTTAGTATAGTTAGTCTTTTTAATTTTAGTCCTTTATTGAGAGTATATTTGTATCTCATTGTGTTTTCAATTCGCATTCACCTATTGACTAAAGGTGTTGAGCATCTTTACCTGTGCTTTTTACCATCTATATATCTTTGTTTTTGAAGTGTCTGTTTAAATATTGTGTCATTTTTAAATTGGGTTATTTGCATTCTTGTTATTAACTTGCAAAGTTCTTTCTCTATTCTAGACAAAAGTCCTTTGTTCAGGATAGCTTTCGGGAATGTTTTGACCCAATCTGAGCCTTGCCTTTTCTTTTGGAAACAAAGATATTTGAAGACCAACTTGTTTTTATTTGGATGAACCAAATTTAATGATTTATTTATTTTGTTTTTATGGAAAAATTAAGAAAAATTAGTCCAACTCAAGGTCTCTAACTTTTTTCCTATGTTTTCTTTTAGTAGTTTTTAAGATTTAGTTTTCACATGTATTTCTGTGATCTAATTTGAGTGAAATTTTTTTATAATGAGAGGAAAAAATTGAGGTTCTTTTTTTTGCATATAACTATCCAATTGTTCCAGCACCATTAGCTGAAAAGATTATCTTTTCTACCATTAAGTTGCCCTGGTATATTTGTTAAAAATAAATCAACCATAAAAGTATAGATCTATTTCTGGACTATCTGTTATGTTATATGGATTTACCTTGATGTCAATACTAGAGTCTTGGTTACTGTAGCTTTATAATAAGTCTTGAGATCAAGTAATGTTAGTCCTCCAATTTTATTCTTCTTTTTCTAAGTTTTTTGTCCATTCTAGTATCATTGAATTTCCTTATAAATTTTAGGATTAGTTTTAATTTGCACCAAAAAGCTTGCTGGGATTTTGATTTCAATAGTGCTGAACTTAAAAATCAATTTTAGGAGAATTGATGTCTTAACAATAATGATTCTTCCAATCCATGAGCATGCACTATTTCTCCATTCATTCATGACCTTAATTTCTCTCAGCAATATTTTGTAGTTTTTAATATACAGATATTACAGGTCTTTTGTAAAATATAACCTCAAGTATTTAATACATTCAGATGCTATTGTAAATGGTATTGTTTTACATAAATTTCAGTTCTAAGTACTGGCTACAAGTATAGAAAAATATTATTGGTTTTTGTATGTTGACCTTGTATCCTGCAATCTTGCTACAAGACAATTTTTTTAGGTTCCTCAGAATTTTTTTCATAGACAATCATGACATCATCTAAGAGAGGCAGTTTTATATCATCCTTTCTTATCTGAATGGTTTTTAAGTTATTTTTCTTATCACAATGAGTAGGATCTTCATTACAATGTTGAATAAAAGTGTGAGAGTGCATGTCCTTGCTTTGTTACCATTATTAGGGGAAGACATCTAGTTTTTAACACTTAAGTATGATTTTTCCTGGAGGTGTTCTGTTACTGTCTTTTATTAGGTGGAAGGAGTTCTCCTCTACTACTAGTTTATAGAGTGTTTAGCATGAATTGATGTTCAATTTTGTCAAATACGTTGTCATTCTTTTAAGTGAACGTGTATATGTATGTGTATAATCCTGAATATATGGAGAATTATATTGTTTTAATTTGGAATATTAAAAGAGTCTTGCTTCCTGGAATAATCCCAACTTGGTCATGACATATTGTCCTTTTTATATATAGGCATACCTCAGAGATATTGTGGGGTTCAGGTCCAAATCACCACAACAAATCAAGTATTGCAATGAAGCGAGTCACATGAATTTTTTGGTTTCCCAGTGCATATGAAAGTTGTGTTTACACTATACAGTAATCTATATAGCGTGCAGTAGCATTATATCTAAAAAAAATGTATATACTTTAATTGAAAAATACTTACTGCTAAAAAATGCTATCATCTGAGCCCTTAGTAAGTCATAATCTTTTTGCTGGTGCAGGGTCTTGTAAAAAACACAATATTTGGAAAATGCAATAAAATAAAGTGAAATAAAATGATTTATGTTTATTCTTTTGAATTAAAATTACAGAAGTTTTATAAAGATGTTTTTATATATATTCATGGTATAAGCTAGTCTGTAATTTACTTTTATTGATATGTATTTCTTGTTATGGCATCAGAGTATTACTCATCTCATAGAATGTGTTGGAAAATACTGCTTTCAATGTTCTGGAGGAATTTTTGTTGAATTAGTACAATTTCTTCCTTGGATATTTCATACAATTCACAATAAAGAAATAAGATCTTGAATTTTTCTTGTTAAGAAGGTTTTTAACCACAAATTCAATTTCTTTTGTTGTATAGTGCTATTCAGGCTTCTATTTCTTGTGTCTGTCAAGGAATTTGTTAATCTTATCTAAGTTGTGTTAATGAAAAAACAAAATTCAGCCAAGTAAATTTGAAGATCTAATTGGCTTTATTCAGTGATTCATGAATAGGGCAGCATCCCCTCTAGCAAGTAGACAGATACTCTGAGCAGTTGTACCAAATGGAAGCTTTTATAGCCAGAAGGAGGGTGTGGTAAGGAAGTTATTAGCAAAAGAAAAGAAAGGATTATTTCATGCCAGGGCATTTTTTTGGGGGGGTAAGGGAACAGCAGGTGTTTTTTCATGCAGATTACCTCACTAGTACTAATCAGGAGATTTCAAGTTGACTGTTAGAAAGGTCACATTCCTGGGATAGGTTGAAATTGTAATTCAGTCTTGGTTTGCTGTCCTGGGGGCAAGTGACCCTATCTTGAGTTTGTTATTTCTTTTTTCACAGTTGTATCAATTGGCATAAATTGTTCATGATATCCCCTTATTATACTTATAATGTTTATATGATCTGCAGTGGTAGTGTTTCGACACAAAGGTCACGATCTGCTGGTTGCAAGACAAACGTCAATCGTCAAGAGGCAAGATGGTGGCAGACAAAGGGCAGTTTATTACAGCTTGCTAGCAAGGGGGAAGATAGCTGACTAATGTCTCAAAGAACCATCTTGCAGAACAAAGACTACAGGCCAGCTATATAGGGAGCTGGTCTCAGGGTGAGGGCATCCATCTGATCTCCATGTGGGAGCGGACATCTGTTCTTAGTTCCTGATAGTCTTTTGTTTTTGTTTTATTGGATATGGATCAGAAGACAGATGCCCTATACTCTGACCTTTCAGATGTCATTGATGACGTCTATCAGCATAAACTTTCTGCCTGGGGGTCCTCACATTCCTAAGTAACTCAAGAGAACAAAGTTATCAATTTATAGCAGCTGGGAGGGGCCGTAAAATGCCCCTCATACAGAGCATGTCTGTAGTTAGTCAGAGGTCATTCAAAGTTACCATATGGTTTCTTTTCTACAATATGGATTCCCTTATGTGAACCTTGTGTTGAGCCAGTATCAGTAGCTCTACTCTCATCCTGACAGTGCTATTTTATGTATTCTCTATTTTCTGCTCAGTCTAGCTAGTTAATCAATTTTCTTGATTTATTTTCAAACAACACACTTCTGCTTGCATTGATTTTTCTCAATTGCTTTGCTGTTTCTTTTTCATTGAGTTCTTCACGTTATTATTTCTTTTGTTCTTTTTACTTTGTTAAAGTCTAATTAGGGAAATCTTTAGGTCATTAATTTACAACCTTTCTCCTTATTCTCATATGGGCATTTAATGCTATAAATTTCCTCTAAGCACTGATTTAAGCACAAATTTTGGAATCCAGTGTTTTCATTTTTGTTCAGTTCAAAATTCTTTTCTAATTTTCCTTTGATTTCTTCTTGGACCTATAGGTTATTTAGAAATGTGTTATTTTCTTTCAAAATATTTGGGGCAATTAAGCTATATTTTATTTTATTCATTTCTAATTTAATTCTACTGTGGACAGAGAATATACTTTGCAAATTTATTTATACATATGTATGTATATATGTGTGTATATATCTATATCTATATATATATATCTCCTAGGATATATATATATAGATATAGATATATATATATATATCTCCTAGTATATAATCTATCTTTATAATTATGTCATGTGCATTTGTCAAAAAGATGCATTCAGCTAATTTTGAGTGGAGTGTTCTGTAAATGTCAATTAAGCCAAATTGGCTTATAGTGTTGTTTAAGTCTTCTATGTACTTATTGATTTTCTATCTACTTGTTTTATCAATTACTAAGAGTTCTTGAAACTCAGACTATAACTCTACATTTGTCAACTCATCCTTTAGTTTAGCCAGTTTTTGCTTTATGTGTTTTGAATCTATGTTTTAATGTAATAAGTAATTAGGATTGTTATAATCTATTTAATTAATTGATCCTGGAGAAATAAAGAAAGATATGTGAATGGCAATATTTAACAATAGTTAAATAATTGAGCAAGATAAAACAGTCTATAAATTCATAGGAAAACACCCTTTTGGGTTGAATCAGAAAGGAAAGTCTAGTGAGAGAAAGGTGAACTGAACTAGGACTTGAAGGATGAATAGGGATTGTGTAGTGTTAGCCCCAGGACTCTAGGATATAGAGATAATGGAGTTGTTGACGTACAATTATGAATATTAGCTGTAGTGCTTTGGCAGATGAGGTGAGTATATGAAAAGAGCACCAGTATTTTAGAAGCAGTTTCTCTCAGGCGTCTCAAAATTGAAATATTATCCATGAAAATAATTTACATGTAGAAATTTGACTTCTGCAATGCAAAATAATTAAATCAGAGGCTTTAACAGCATATCAGCTTTTGATACATAAAATGCTTCAAAATCCATACCAAAACACGAGTTTAAAATAAAACATGTTTTTATCATAGTTTAGACAATTATAGGATTAACTCATCCTATCTGAGAGTGGAGGATCTTGAATAGCCACACTCATGCATTTAAAGGTTGGCTAAGTTCTCTTCTAGGATGGTGCTAGGTCACCTTTACTGGGACAGCTGTGTTCCATATCTTTTCCCTCCTCCTTCTGGGACCAGTGGGAAAGCCTGTCTTCCCCAGGCAATGGCATAAGCACAAGAAAACAAATGTAGTCACGCAAAGCTTCTTGAGGCCTAGGGTCAGAACAGGCACATCATCACTCTGTCTCATTTAATAGATAAAGCAAGTCACAAAACTGAGTCCATATTCAAAGGGTAGAAAAATAAACTCTACTTTTTAGTGAGAAAACTTCAAAACCACAAAGCAAAGTACATGGACATGGAAAGAAAGGAATATTTGATGGACCAGTGCCAGTGGCCTAGTGGTTAAGTTTGGCACGCTTCTCTTCAGTAGCCCGGGTTTGGTTCCTGGGCACAGACCTACACCACTTGCGGCTCATGTACTAATAAGGGAAGATTGACAACAGACGTTAGCTCAGGGTGACTTCCTTAGCCATAAAAAAAAAAAGAAAAGAAAAAAGAAAGGAACATTTCTGTCATTGATTTACAACTATCTGCCTTTGATGCTACAGTTAATCATATACACCCTCCACATCCCAAATATGCTTATTCCCCATTCCAGGAATCCCTTAAGTCTTATCCAATCTGAGGATTCAGTTCAAAAATTCAAAATCTAGTAACCTGTATTAATGCAGTTCCTTTTATCCAGAGGATTAATAAACTTGTTTATAAAAAAGAAGAAACAAACAAATAACAAAAAATAAAACACAACATCCTCTCATTACTAAATGGGAAAGACTGCAAAATAATAAACATATTCCCACATTTTAAAATAATATTTTATCTATTTCATTATATTTATTTTGCTTTCAACTATTTTAACACTTTATAGTAGCTAGTCCCCAGAGTGGCCCCCAAAGACTACCACTTTCAGTATTCACATCCTTGCATAGTCCCCACCCACATTGTAGCAGGGCTAGTCTGTGTGACCAATTGAATATGGCAGAAGTGTTGGTATGTCACTTCTGAGCCTAGATTGTAAGAAGATACTGTGGCTTCCAAGTCTCTTTCCGTCTCTTTCTCTCTGTATCTCTCTCTCTCTCTTTCTTTGTTTTTCTGTCTCTCTCAGGGTTCACTCAATTTTGGAGAAACCACGTCATGTGCAGACCTAAGGAGAGGCTCACTGGGTAAGGAACTGAAGCTTCCTGCCAACAGCCACATGAGTGGGCTCGGAAGCACATCCTCCAATCCCAATCGAGTCTTCAGAGACTGCAGGAAGAGTCAACAGCTGGGCTAATGTATCAGCATTATTTGGACTCTTGTTTCCTAATCACGCTAATCATTATTCCCCAAAATAATGAACATGAGATAATGGAATAAAGTTAGAAGCCAATTTTCTAGCCCATCTTATTGTCTGGGGTCCCAGTCCCTGTTTATTTCAGGGAAGAGACTGGTGATTTAACATAATTTAAAGCCCCAATAGCCCAAGGGTCAGGGTTCTTCTCATAGTGTCTGACATCTGGCCCCACAAAATATCCATATACTACTCCAGAATACAATTGACAAGGAAAACTGTGCACTACTGACACTACTTCTTTAGCCCTAAGTGTCTTCCAATAAATTTTCTTCTAAAAGTCCTGGTCAAGGTGCTGTCTGGCACAATTAGCTCATTGAGGTAAGCATCTGTCAGTCAACCATGTGCTTTCTATAAGTGAACCAAGTGAGTAGGGATCAAAAAGCCACTTTAGAGGTAAGAACAGTCTGCTTGAAGTGACAGTAACAGTAAGACTTCAGGACTGGACTGGAGAGGATGGTCAATAAATATTCATGGTGACTTGTTTCCAACGCTTGCGATTTCCGAGTGGTCAATCTCTCATAAACAGAGACAGTATTCTAAGGTTTATTAGTTTCTTTTTTCAGTGGCCTTGGAGTGAATTGACCAAGATGTCATAGATTCACTGAGGGACAGGTTAAACTAGCATATTGATGTTGAAGAAGAAGATAAACTCAGTTGTGCAGAAGAAAATACAATTTAAAAATCCAAAGGCATGGAAGAGACTCCTGATGAAATTCCCCTGATCTCTATGCCATAGCAAAGTGAAACAAATAAGTGAATTCTCTGACTCTCATCCTGAGACTGAGAGAGTCACTCTTAGATGGCACAATATTGCTGAGATGCTATTTGCCCTTATTAAATGGGAACAAAGAGAGGGAGGCTTATAGTATGTGGTAGTTGTGACCACTTGACTGTCATTTCCAAGTCTTCTTCCCCTTATCATGAAGTTGATAACTACAGAAGGAACAAGGTAAGATTAAGGGGACAAATGTGATAAGACTTGTATTCTCAACCCTGTTTTATGGCAAAAACACTGAGATACAGGGGCTGATTTTGTGATTGTCAAAGGTTTTGGTGCTTTGCTCTGATCACTTTGGTCACAGCATACAGAGGATATTACGGGAGAATATGAACCATCTGGAAGATGAAGATAGTGAGGATTATAAAATTGTACTCCATCCCTAGGATGTTAGAATTGTTAAACTGTTATTCCACAGATGTGACCCTGGGAGAATCACATGCTAAAGGTCTCCCTGGGACCCTGGAGTTACCTGATGATATGAATGACAAATCAGAGACACTGACTTCAAACTCTCGACTCCACTGCATACCAATTCAAGCATTGGAAAGATAATTTGTTACCATTGGGGAATCCAAACCTTTTCCAATTGTTATTTTATGCCTTATATCTTCCATAACTCTGAGAGCAAGAGAACACTAGAAAGACTGGCACCAAGACAACTTGTGTCTACCCAGTGTCTATTTCCCCTGAAGAATTAAATGAACCACTGCCTAACGATACAAACACCCTGAATAAAGCCAATCCTTATACACTGCACCTTGGCAGTGTTCATGAGTACATTCTTCCACATCCGCCAGTGTCATCTTCAATAATGTCAGTGAGCAGACTCTCTGCCTTATGGATTTAAATGGCTTGGGTTTCTAATGGAGATGGGCATGACAAACAGAGGCCACTCCTTGGGATAAGTGGTTAGATTGATAAGTAAGGGTTAATCTTTAAGATTCCCTGCAGGTTGGCTACCCAGAGAAAGAGTTGGTCTCCTACAGAATACCATGAGCCTTGGCTACAGAGGAGTCATAAATTCAATGCTGGAAGTTGAGAGAGTGGTTTATGCTAGCAGTTTACCATGTCACATATGGCAGTAAATTATTTAGCTCTCTGCTATTCCTTCCCTTTGTCTTATTCTCTCATTTCTCACTGACTTCTCAGATTTCCATATTGCATTTACTAACCTATGTCTACTCATACATGGGAGGATTTGTAGCTTCTTTACAGCAATTACTCTGTTGTCATGTTTGGGTAAACCTGCTCATCTCTGCTGTAGCCTAGACCCTGGGAACCTAATATATGTTGGTCAGAACAAAAAGGACATGGAGCTTAGACAGCATGACAAGGAATGTCTGAGCTCTGAATGCTGACATGGCAGAATAGAGCTGCTACTTCCAGTCACAATGATGGTGGGTCCCAGGGGAGGGGATGCTGGATCCCTGTGTGTGAGTCCAGAATGCAATATGTGATGGAGAACATAAAAACCTATTAATGCTCTAATCTCCATGAAATTCCACTTATTAACATAATTCTAAAAGATTTGGCATGTGCACAGTCTATTTCCCCTTATTTAGCACAGAAGGCCTTGGAGCCCTCCCACTCACTGCTGTTCAGAACCACTTTTACATGCCATAGTGCTAACATTATTTTATATTCTTTATTTCTCCAGGCTATGTCATACATTTTCAATTAAATTGTCTTGCTTCTGTTATTATAAATCAAAGTCAATATATTTTAAGAGTTAATGCTGCTAGGCCAAAAGTGAAGCTCAGGAATAGGGTCTGTGGTGATGGTCAGAGTAGAGACTAATAATAGAAGGTGGCAGCCACAGATCCCCTGGTTCAGAAATATAGTCACAGGAGGATCAACCATTTTCTTTCAGGAAGAGGATCCTTCTAGACCCTAAGGATTAATGATTCTGTGGGAGATGGGCTGGGGATTGGAAGCCTGTTGCAATACAAGCATAAACGTTCCTTTGTAGGGATGACAAATAAAATGAAGTCAGAAGAGGAAATATTTCTCTAGTCTGATCCTAAAAGGATCATGGTCATGGCCAAGGCAGATGGTGCTGCCCAAGGCTGGGCTCAGAGAGTGAGGCACTGGAAATGAGGGACAGGAGGCCTGAGAAACAAAAACCCCTGAAATAGGATTGGAGCTGTGAGGAACAGAGGAGCATAAGGTCGGTGTTGTTTGAACATTTCTGGTAGAGGTAAAGTCTTTGTTTCTTCTTAATTTCAGTTTTCTTAAAAGTATAGATCAAACAGTGTTTTAAAACAAGGTACATTTTATTTTCTATTCAGAATTTTTTAAATAAATGTCTATAGAAATTTTAATAGCAAGCCCTTGGATGTAAGTACTTCCTTGATCTGTCCATCTTACCTGAGTCTTACTTAGCCAAGAGGCTCAGGGAACCTCTCAGGCAGAGGTACCCCAAGCCATGTAACTTACCACTGAAGCCATGTATCACGGAAGAAGGAGAAAATGAAATAAGAAGGAAGAGATGATTTCCTTCCTTACTGATCCTCACAAACATGCTTCCTGATCCCCCCAGAGAGAGAGAGTTACTGACTTTCCTAAAGCCCTGTTGTCACAGCCTTATCAGAGAAGAGCAATTGTCAGCACTTTCAGTTCATGCTCCACAGGGCTAAAGGAGTATTCTTTCTAGAAATCTAGTTGAAGCGTCATTCTACATCTTAAATATATTTAATGTTTATTATTAACTCTAAGCAAAATCATCCCCTTATTGCATTCACGTATCTGCTTAAATATCACTTTGTTAGAGAGGACTGTCCTTGTGATCCTAAGTTTAAAATGACACCAGCTTTGTCATTAGCTAATTGTCATGCTTTGTTTTTCTTTAAAGCACTTATATCTCTTATGTCTACTTGATATATATATATGTATATAAACACATATACATAAACATATTTTTTATTTATTTGGTTACTGTCTGTCTCATCCCCAAAATAATAATATTATGAAATCAGAGATTTTGACTGATTTGTTCGCTACACTCAGCAGAACTGTGCATATTTTTGAATGTCTGAATGAATGATACTTTAAAGGCTGACATATAATCTCCCGCATAATTTCCTGCTGATTACTGCCCAAATTTATTGTATTCTTTTATTTGATGTTGATTGACATCTTAAATTGTTTGATTATTTGTTTCTCTGTGTTTCTAAAAGAGCAGAGAGAGGATGTCCCCCTCAAATGACACCAGGTTACATCCCTCCTCTTTCCTCCTGCTGGGAGTGCCTGACCTTGAAGAGATGCACATTTGGATCAAGTTTCCTTTCTGTCCTGTATATTTGATGGCCCTTGTGGGCAACATCACTATCCTGTTTGTGATCAAGAATGAACACAGTTTCATCAGCCCATGTTTTACTTCTTAGTTATGTTAGCCTCCATTGATCTCGGCCTGTCCACATCCACTATCCCCAAGATGTTGGGCATATTCTGATTTAATTTAAGGGAAATTAGCTTTGGGGGTTGTGTCACCCAGATGTTCTTCATTCACATATTCACTGCTATGGAGACCGTTGTGTTGGTTGCCATGGCCTTTGATCGCTACATTGCCATCTGCAACCCTCTGCAGTACAGTCTGATTCTCACTAACAGAACTATTGGTCTCTTTCTTGTTGTGGTGTTTGGTGTTAATTTCATTTTGGTTATCCCTCTGGTGTTTCTCATCTTGAGGCTTCCCTTCTGTGGACACCGAATAATCCCCCACACATATTGTGAGCACATGGGAATTGCTCAGCTGGCCTGTGCCAATATGAAGGTAAACATTATATTTGGATTAATTCTTATATCAATGGTGTTTGTTGACGTGGTTTTGATTGTCATCTCCTATGTGAGAATACTCCAAGCTGTCTTCTGTCTTCCTTCTTGAGATGCCAGACTTAAAACACTTAATACATGTGGCTCCCATATCTGTGTTATCCTAGCATTGTTTACTCCCGCTTTTTTCTCCTGCATGACCCACCAGTTTGGCAGGAATGTTCCCATATACATTCACATTCTGCTGGCCAATTTGTATGTTGTTGTTCCACCCGCCCTTAATCCTGTCATCTACGGAGTGAGGACTAAGCAAATTAGGGAGTGAGTTTCAAGCATCTTTTTGAAAAAAGACTGACATAAATTGTCTCAGAGATATTCATTTTAATCTAGGGAAAAGAGAATGTGTTTCTCAACTACAGAATCTTGCAACAGGAAAAAGACTCCGAGCTTTGTATTATTTCATTCATAATTCCCCTAGATATCCCATCTAGAACATGTAACATGATTAATATCAAAACAGTCACTGTGAAAGTTTATAGAATATCTAAAAGTTTTGGACAACTTACTTACAAGATTTTCTTAGGATTTCTTTCCTCTATAACCTCTATAGAGCACTTATTATAGACAGGATTATGTAGAATAAAATGATTCTTTTTATTTGCAGATAGTTAACTCCATTGGCCACATTAACAAATTCATGTACAAATTCATGTACAAATTCCTACATCAAGGTCTACAAGTTTTTAATACTCATGACAGATTTTTTTCATTCCTTTCTTAATTGCTTAATAGTTTTTATCCATAATTTTATTGATATTTATTATACGTCAGAAACTGATGTCATATATATATATATAATATAAAGATAAATATGTACATAACATTTGAAGAGTCTTAATAGGATGAAGAATTTGGAGAAATTTTCCCTATGACTATGACTCTGTGTGGAATCTTCCCAGGCTCATTATACCTATGCAGATCTCCCCATAAGTGATTTATTGTTCAAAGTGAAGCGTCTGTCTGTAGATGTGTATGTATGCAACACTGCAAAGCATATATAAATATAAATATATTTATATCTCTGTAGACAGAGAGAGAGAGAAAGAAGCAATACTTCATAGAAGCATCAATATGGTAGGGAATTTAAGATGATCAAGAATGAACACCTGTAAACGGGTGAATGCCTATACATATCAGTTACATTCTCAAAGGTCAAATCTAATAAAATAGATAGAAATTACTCGCAGTTTCACAAATTTTAGTTATCCATTCAGTCATCATTTATCAAGCACTGTAATGTCCAGCCCTTTTCAACTTGCACTTCTTCCTTGTAGCTTATCTGATGAGCCTCAGTATCCTACCCATGTTTTATTGTTCTGGACCAATGTTATGTATTTGTTTAATGTTTACCTCATGATACCTTGTTACTCACAAAGTAGGTGCTTAGTAATTGACTTTTTTACTTAAAAAAATTATTTTTCAAAGAAGGCATACAGATAGCAAACAGGTACAAGAAAAGGTACTCAACATCATTAACTATCAGGGAAATGCAAACCAAAACCACAGGGAGCTATCACCTCATACCTGCTAGAACGGCTATTATCAAAAAGACAAGAAATAGCAAGTGTTGGTGAGGATGTGGAGAAAAGGAAACACTTGTGCACTGTTAAAGGGAATGTAAATTGGTGCAGCACTATGGGAAAAACTATGGAGGTTCCTCAAAAACTTAAAAATAGAATTACCGTATTATCCACCAATTCCACTTCCGGGTATTTATCCAAAGGAAATGAAAACACTGACTTGAAAAGATAAATGAACACCCATGTTCATTGCAGCATTATTTATAATAGCCAAGACATGGAAGCAACATACATGTCCATGAATGGATGAATGGATAAAGAAGATGTGCTATATATATATATATATACACAATGGAATATTATACAGTCATGAAAAAAGGAGACATTGCCATTTGTGACAACAAGGATGGATCTTGAGGGCATTATGCTAAGCGAAATAAGTTAGAGAAAGACAAATACTGTATGATCTCACTTATATGTGGGATTTAAAAACAAACAAACAAAAAACTGAACTCATAGATATAGAGAACAGATTGGCGGTTGCCAGAGGCAGGGCTGGGGGGTAGGTGAAATGTGTGAAGGGAGTCAAAAGGCACAAACTTCCAGTTATAAAATAAAAAAGTTATGAGAATGTGATGTACAGCATGGTGACTATACTTAATAATACTGTTATTATACATTTGAAAGTTGCTAAAAGAGTAAATTTTAAAAGTTCTCATCACAAGAAAAAAATTATAACTGTGTAGTGATGGATGTCAACTAGACTTACTGTGGCGATCATTTCACAATATACACAAATATCAAATCATTATGTTGCACACCTGAAACTAATATAATATGTCAATTATACCTCAATTTTAAAAAGTTTAAAAAATATATTAACCAAAAAAATGTTATCATATTACATATAGTAAGAAAGAATCTTACACATACCACTTGATGGCTTTTTACGAATGTACAACTATGTGGGGTCCTGTGCTTTGGAATTACCATTCTAGAAAGTTTCTAAGTCCCTTTCCAGTAGCTAGAACTAGCCACCCTTCCCCAAGCTCAAGGAACCCAATTTGGGCTCCATCCCTATTTCTCCACTTTAGAACATTCCCCTTTGGGACACTCTGTAATCAAATACCTTGCATCCATGGTGTTGAACAGATGCTCATAGAGCTCCAAGGATAATGCCAACAGAGTTGCCCAGGGGCTTTTGAACAGTTCCAATTCTAGGGTAGTGTCCTGGAGAACAGTTTGCTCCACTGAGTGGTACAGTATTTATTTCATGAGATTGCTAGAAGTTAGTCTACCAGACTGGTGCTGGTATGCTGATTTGGGGTGACTCAAATTGTTTATGTAGTCAGAGGCCCCACAAGAAGTATTAGTCTGAGTACTTGCACACCTTACGGGCAGCTCAGTACAGTGTAACCACTTTTTAGATCAAAATACGTGACACTACCAACAACCCAGAAAAGGTATTCATGCCTCTACCAATCAGTAACTTCCAGAGTTCATAATTTTTTGTATTTAATACTATAGATTAGATAGTTTATGGATTTAATATTAATTAAGTTATATAAAATGCATCTTTTATTATGGCTTATGTCACTCAAAATTATACCTGTGGCCTTGATTCGTGTGATTGTATATAGATGTAGCTTGTTACTTTTTGTTGTTGTATAGTATTCCACTTTATGAATGTACCAAATTTAATTATCCTTTCTGGATGGACCTTTGCATTTTATCCTATTTTTGGCAATTTTGATAAAATTTTCATGAATATTTCTCTACACGTTTTGTAGGAGATGTTTACAGTGAATTATAACTTCTAAGAGTATGATTGCTGGGTGATTGGGAGGGTATGTTTTTAGCTTTAGTAAAAAGTTCCAGGTTTCCAAAATTATACATCATTTTACATTTTCACCAGTTACGTACAACCCAATTGCTGCACATTCTCACCAGCACTATCAGTTTTGTATGTGTGTTTGTGAGTGCATGTGAATGTATATACATTTCGTGCCGTCATGCAAGATATATAATGCTATTGTGTTGTGGCTTTAATATATATTTCCCTTATCACTAATGATGTTGTAAAAACTATAGCTATTGGCCATTTGCATATTCTCATTAGTGGAACACCATTTTAAATTCTATGCCAATTTCTTTAGAATTGGGTTATCCTTTTCTTATGAAGTTGTAAGAGTTCTTTTTATAGTGTGTGTTTGAGTTCTTTCTCAGCTATATGTCCTGAAAACATCTCCTCCCACTATATGAATTGACTTTTCACTCTTTACATGGTGTTTTTTGAGGAATTCAAGTATTCACATTCAGAGAAGTCCAATTTATTAATATTTCCCATGAAAGTTATTGCTTGCTCTTTGTATCCTGTTGATGAAATATTTGCTGAACTCAATAATGTGAAGATATTCTTCTATGTTACCTTCACTATTCTTTATTATTTCACCTTTACATTTTAGTCTATGATCTATCTAGAATTTATTTTTGAGTTTGATGTGAAATAAGGATCAAGCTTTCTATATGACTATCCCAATTAATCCAGAACCATTTATTTAAAATCCGTCTTTTCCACACTGTATTTCATAATGCTATTGTTGTAAATCAGATATTGGTATAGAGGTGGGTCTGTTTCTTGACTCACTCATCTACTCTTCTATCCATATGCCAATATGACACTATATAAATTACTATAATTTCATAATAGTAAATATTGGTATCTGGTAGGGCCAATACATCATCTTTAGGAGTTCAGATCAAAATAGATGAAGATTTCAGATCCTAGGCCACATCATAGCTAAGTAGGTCCATCAAAATAGCAAAACAAAGTGATAAGTGGAAAAAAGTTGGAAATCTTTCTGGATTTTCATTGACACGGGCTATCAGATCTACTGAAGGTGACTGAAGAAGGAATGAAAGAGAAGAGACTAGGAAAAAACAGAGAATAGACAGAGATTTAAATTCCTTACTGCCCAATCTGGGGTTTAATTCTGGGGACAGAAACTTGGTCCCCAATTCTGTCCCACAACCTCAGCGTTCAAAGTTGAAGGACCCTCATCTGCTCCCCCCATGAGGTCCAAACACTTTGCTTACAATTTATATGATATGATACATCAGTGACTTGATCTACCACGTCACCATTTTACCAAAACCGATTGCCTTCAATATTCAGCTGTATCCAGTTTTTATGGAAATGTGCAGGAGGCCAACTCCATCTCTAGGCAGCCAGCCTGAAGGCAATCAGCCAAATTAACCTTGCCCTCCTACCCATAATATATTTGAGGAGATTTCCCCAGCTTCCCTTAGGAACTTACTTTAGAATTCGTAATGCCATCAAGCTGTCCTTTATCTCCTTTATAATTTTCAATCTGTACTGCATATTTTATACACTAGCACTCAGCCATCCATCCACCCATCCATCCAATTAAATGAGTCAAGCAGTTCAGGAACAGAACTGATTGCCCTACCCTTGTGGATTGCTTGTTATGGAGCAGGTTCTGTGCTAGGTGCTGAAATCCCTGTACTCACTGACCCTCAAGTATCCACTTAATGGCATTAAATTACCTCTTTGAACCTGGGTAAGTTTTTATTTTATCATTTTTATTACCAAAGGCTAGACATAGAAGACTGGACAATGAGAAAAATTTAACAGTGTATCATATGTCAATAAAATGTAACGATAAACGTAATAGCTATGGAAGGATGAAGAAATATGCTTAAATAGATCTAAATGAAATAAACAAAACTAGTATCAGAGCACAGAAGATTTTTAGGTCAGTGAAACAACTTTGTGTCACTGTATCACTGTATAATGACATGTGTCCACTGTATTTGCAATGGTGGATACATGTCATTATACATTTGTCCAAATCTATAATGTGTCTAGTACCAAGAGTGAATCCTAAAGTAAACTATGCACTCTGAGTGATAATGATGTGTCAATGTGGATTCATCAATAGTAACAAATGTATCAGTCTGGTGAGTGACGTTGATAATAGTGGAGGCTATGCATGTGTGGGGGAGATGGTGTGGTGGCAGGTGGAAATCTCTGTACATTCTACTCAATTTTTCTGTGAATCTAAAACTTCTCTAAAAAATAAAGTGTATTAAGAATATGGTGCTTGTATTATCATTTTAAAAATTGTTTAAAAATAGCATTTTTAAAAAATATTCATAATAGTTGTTTGTATTTCCTCCAATTGAATAGGAAAAGTTCAATTTCTACTTCCAGTCATTTTGGTTTTTGTTTCTTTTGTTTTAGATAATACTACAAAAAGGAGACAAAAAAGAAAATATGCATGGTAAAAGCCTGGTCTCCAGGCACAACTAGTAATGATGTAAAGATCGTATTAATGACCTAGAATAGAGTATTGTAGCAGAGCTCTCCATATACCTACAAAGGTACATATTCACATGTTAACTGCAAACCTCTAGACATGTTCTTGGATAGAGATATATTTAAATATTTTTTTAGATTATAATATTCAACATGCATATATAGAATATTTTAGGAATTATATCCAATGATCTGACAATATTTATGATGGCTGTATTTACTTGAATGAGATTATTCAATTTATTTCACTTAGTGCTCACTAATTTTGCACCATCTTTTGTTCTTACTTTTAGTTAACTTCTTAACTGAAATATTTAACTAGTTGCCTCAGAATACATATGTATTATAATGCATGAGGTGTATATTAAACCCATTATTTCCCTTGTGTGGCTGTGTTAAAAAATTAAGATAATGTACCTTCCTTAGGTTGTTTTCAGTTCAGGGCTATTACAAATAAAGCTGCTATGAATATTTGTGTACAAGTCTTTGTATGAACCATTGGGCTTTTTAAAATTTCTTTTATGTACATACTTAGGAGTATGTTGGTTGGGTGAAATGAGAGGTATATGTTAAATATTATTTTTAAAATTGCAAAGCTGTTTTCCAAAGTCTTTCTTCCATTTTGCATCCAACTAGCAGTGTACGAGAGTTCTGGTTGCTCCACATTCTTACTAACATTTGATATAGCTAATCTTTAATTTTTCAGTTTTTGTAATGGTATTTCATGTAGTTGTAACTTGCATTTCCCTAATGACCAGTGCCAGTGAGCATCTTTCCATGTGCTTATTGATCATTTGCATATCTTTTTGTGAAATATCTATTAAAATTTTAACTTCATTTTTTTAAATTGGGTTTTTTATCTTTTTATCATTGACCTGTAAAAGTTATTCGTAGAGTCTGCATACAAATCCATTATCTGATATATGTGTTGCAAGTATTTTCTCTCAGTCTAAGGCTTGCATTTTTCATTTTCTCAGTAATGTATTTTGAAAAGAAATATATATATTTTTTATTTTGATGAAGTCTATACAATCAGAGTAGGGACTTTTGGAGGTCAGGTGGTCAATGAAGTTTTAGGTCAGATCCATTTCACAGGGGCCTAATGGGTCCCTGAAGTCATCCTGTAGTTATTTCCCTGGTTGCAGAATGCATAACTGGAACAGATATATTCAGCCACTGGCAGAACTTCTTGCTCCAGGAACGTCAGTCTTTTATTCTATTCAGACCTTCAACTGATTGGATGAGGCCCACCCATATTATGGAGGTCTCAGTTTTTGCTATGCAACCAGTTAGTTTTGAAAGATCCTCAGTAAACTCATGCCTTGGCTTGGGTGAAGCAGAAGTATCTTTGCACATTTTTTGATGGTTAACAACAAAGACAAAGCCCATCCTGCGCAACTGAGAAAGCGTCTCAGAGGTTGTGCCTGAAATTTTTCAATCTCTATGCCTACTGTATCCATTTCTTTCTTCTGCTGTGCTTTACTTTGACCTTGCTTAAAGCCTGTGAAGTCTCATGAGTCCTTCCTTTTAGATATTTGACTCCATGTAATTGCTGCAGTTGCTATTTCAAAACTTATAAAAATGGAGTAAAAAAATGATGTTTATGGTGTTTTATTGATTATTTTCTTCCCTGTGGTTACATGATTAGGGGTCCAGCTCTGCCATGGAGGAAATAAGATCTGTGTTTGATTTCTTCGATTAGTGCTCCTGGAACCCGCACCCTGCAGCATTGTGCAGTTGGTCATACTGCAGCTATGATAGTTCTGGGCACCATAGCTGTTCTCTGCCATAATCAATTAATTCTGTATAAAAAAATTATTTAACAGTACTGGAGTTGCGGTAAAACTTTATCATCAAATTCTGATCTTAATATCCATAACAGAAATAAATTACACTATTTATTTAACAATTAAATTTATATTTTGTCTAGGGACAAATATTTCCTATATAAAATTATCTTTAATAAATTTATTTACTGCACATATGTGGGGAAACATTGTGTTTAACATCATATGCTGTAAAACATTTACTCTATAAGAGCCTAAGATCACTCCTCTTTTTTAAGGATGGAAAGGAGAAAGATTTGGAGACTATTTCCAAATCAAGTGTTCAGAGTCAAAATCTGTTAAAAACGAAAATCGTCACCATCTGATCTCTGATCTGCTTGATTCTCACCCCATAAATAATGGGGTTAAGGGCAGGGGTGTGATTACATACATATTTGCCAGGAGTTTGTGGATGTAATGTGGAATACTGTGGCAAAATTGATGAGTTATAAAGGAGAAAAACACTGGAGTGAAGAAAGCTAAGATGACACACACATGGGAACCACAAGTATTAAGAGTTTTGAGCCTGGCCTCTCTGTATGGGAGTCTGAAGACAGCATGTAGAATCTTCATATCGGAGGTAGCAATCAAAGTAACATCCAGAAGTATCATAGAGACAAGGATTAATCCAAATAATATATTGACCTTTATGCTGACACAGGCCAGACGGGCAATGCCCATGTGCTTATAGTAGGTATGGGGTATAATATTATGTCCACAGAATGAAAGCCTTAGAAGGAGAAATACAAGTGGAAAAACCAAAACAAAAATTTTCAGCTTTCCTACTGTATGTGGGACGCCGCCTCAGCATGGCTGGAGAAGCGGTGCATCTGCATGCGCCCGGGATCCGAACCCGGGCCCACAGTAGGGGAGCGTGCGTACTTAACCGCTAAGCCACGGGGCCGGCCCCCTATTCCTGCTTGTTGAAATGGCCTATCTTTCGTCTTCAACATGCTTATAAATAACTTTCATCATAATCTAAGTATATTTTTTTGCTGTTTCTAAATTTGCATTGTTAATTTTTACTTTTCTCATCAGAGGATGAAGACACATGTTTTGTTCTTTGAAACAGGGACCTTGCCTTCTGAGGCCACTGATTTCACAAAATTCAATGCAACATAATTAATCTTTGATATAAAAATCACCATTTTTTAGAGAGACTGACTCAAGCTTAAAACACTGACTGAACCCTTTAGGCTTCCCATTTATTTACCCTATTTGTCGCAACAGACAATTTGGTCTCATTTCATTTCTAAATAATCCATATCATTTCCAACATTCTCCCTAAATGGAGAATCATGGATATTATTATTATTACTATCATTATTATTGTCACTGCTAACAATAAGTAAATTTCTTTCAAGTCTGGATCATAGGTGTATGTCTCCATCCTCAAAACAAAGCTGCTTTGTTACAGTCATCCAGCTCTCTGACTTCCTGGTATTCCTAGGGTTCTGCTCAAATCTATTTATTCACTGGATTTTCATTTAATCTCAAGCATTTAGTGCTTTATTCAGTTTCATCAGCTACATTGCCCATTATGATCAGTATCCTCAAGTGTCTTCTAAATTTAGTTTTCCTCATTCTCTACTACCTCTTGCATATTTAACTAATATAACTGGTCTAAATCCACATTTCTAAAGAAGAAAGAACCAAAGATGAATGTGTTCTTAATTATAACACATAAAGAATAGCCCTTTGAAGAGGATGAAATACTATTAATAAAGAGAGACATGACCTCTTCCTAGAAGCCAAGAAAGTTAGGATGTTGCACAATACACTATTCACTTGAGATTTTAGGAAATCAAATTTAAGAATAAAAGAACATGACCCTATGAAAGAAAAGAAAGGAAGATGAAATCTTTAATATGGAAATGTACTACTGAATCCCCAAGACAGATGTGAGGAAAAGCACCAGCATCATCCTCCTATTCATCCTCCACGTCTGCACCTTAGTTACCCATTCTCAGAAAGGCCTTTACTAAACTCAGTATGTTGGCTTGTAATATAATCTCCTAGGATCCTCTTCTACTACACATCTCTCTGTATGTTTATTTAATCAACGTTTAAGTTCCTATGTAATTGCAAGCTTCATACAGAGTTGTTGAGTGGCCAGGGGATGATTTTGTTCATCATTACTTCTCTAGCACCTGGCAGATAGCTGACCCTCAAAACAGTTGTTAATGAAAGACTGAGTAAGTAGGTAATTACTAGTTTCAAATCCTGGTCAGAAGTCTTCATAGTAGAAGGATGGGAACAGAAATCACACAGTATATTTGGCAGTTAATGATGGAGAAATGAGAAGGAAAACCATCATCCTCATAAGATACAAAGAAGACAACTCTTTGATCAGAGGTTTTCCTGATAAGGGGGGCTATCGATGGGCCTGTGACATAATAAAAGGAGAATACCAGGCAGACATTCTAGGGAGAGTTTAATAAAAGCAGGTGATCATAACAATCAGAAATGGTAAGTAAAATATGATTGATAGATTTATGTATGTATAAGTTAGTCTTCTCATGGAAACTCCTGACTATTGTGCAGCTCTAGGACATCGAAGAAACATCAATAAAATAGTTTCATGGTAATGCATGTTCCAAAATCTGAGTTATTCAATCTTTTACAATGTCAACATGTTTTCAGCAAAAAAACATTATTTACTCTATATTAGAGTGTCTAAACAAAAGAATTGTGCAAGGGGCAAATGGATGATGCCAGAGACTTGTGAAATCTGTAATTAAAGCCTTGTAGACTTGTTAGACTTGTAGGAGAATTCAGGAGGCCTCCCAGTAGAAGAGCAATAGACTAGGAGAGAAAATAGGAGAAGAATTGTTGCAAAACAGCCTCTTTCTGTATGACACCTATCTAGGAGATCCTTATTCCCTGTATCTAGGAGATCTTGATCCCTGCATAGAATGAGCAACAAAAGCTCAAGAACTGTGTTAAGACCAGAAATATGTTCCATCAAGTATTCTGCAGTCCTGGGTAAAGGGGGACCTCTCTCTGAGATCAGAATTGTTCCTCTGCACGACACTGAGCAGGCCTAGGTCAGGAGCAACTGCTATATACCAGATATATTTCAGCTCAATTAAGATCCACTCTCCTAACCCATACCCAATAGATAGAGAGGCGGATAGCTACATAAATAAATACATGTTCATGATGTGGGAGAGGGAAAGAGGATCATCTTGCTTTTTCTAAACTAGACCCTGGTATTAGAAAAACAGTAAAAGATGGATAAACTGGAAGAGCCCGTGAAGTAATGCATGATGGAGTCCTGCCAACAGCCACGCTTATAGGAAAGGGAAAGTGATGTCATTAAAAAAACCTCTTATTACTAGTTTTAAATTGTTTTGTGTTTTTATCTACAGCTTATGTATTTAATGCTAATATTGCTTGATAATATGGGGGACTAAAGCAAGACTGAATATGCCAGTAAACATGTAGCCATATTTGCATAAATCAGAATGCAAAAATTCATTTTATGCTTTTAGGAAGATACACGTTATTTGGAATCTGAAGGGATGAAAATATTGCTGTTATTTATCGTTAGTGATAGCAAAATAAAAATAGAAAATGTATTGATTTGACTTGGAAAATTTTTGAAAATGTCATTTTTTAGATAGTAAATACCAAAAGCATTCTGAAATAACCAATAACATGATAAAGTAAAATTAGCTTATAATAGAGAGTTAGAAATGGGAGGGAGGGAAAAGAGAGAGAGAGAAAGAGAAGAGGGAAGACAGAAGTGAGAAAACAGAAGAGGAGGAGAGAGAAATTCCACAATACCACAACAAAGCAAATTGTTTGTTTGACTGTGTAGTTTCTTTCTTTTTACTTTTCTTATGATTAAAAATAGATATACTCATAAAAAATGAGAAAACATTAAAATATACAGAATTACCTGAAAATCTACAAATTAGAAATAAGCATGTTAAATATTTTGGTTTATCGCCTCCAAATTAATATTTGTGTCACATATAAAGATGATGAGGGGGTTAAATCAATGGATCCAGGTTCAAACCTTTCCAATCTATGTGTTCAAATACATATAGCAGCCAAGGCTGTACTCAACTCACCAGCCTCAGGTATAGCCAAAATTGAAAGAGTCCACCATCCTGACTAATCACTGCTCCAGTGTCTCAGCATCGTAACTGTAGTTCAAGGAGAAAAGTTTATATTAAGATTGAAAAATCCTCTCCTTGACCAGAAGTAGCTGCTCTTCTGGGGCTCCATGGGAGGAGAGCATGAAAGACGGTGAATTCACATGTTCTCACCACAGGTTTATGAGCATAAAAAAGCACATGGCAAATGAATCCTTTGGGACTTGCAAGTTTCTCCTCTTAGGTTCCTAGCTTGCAAGAATTTCTCCTCTTCTAACAACCCACCATTTCTAATTACTCTCTTGCCATCAGTCCCACAAGAACATCGTCTGAGCCAATCTGTAATTTCCCCATCCTCTTACCCAAAGCTATTCTATTCTCTAATGATTGTGCCATTTTTTTTTTCAGCAAATATCATTTACTGATCTAGAAGTCAGGTAAGCCATAGGTTATGTGCTCAGATATGTTTTGCATCTGTATATCTTTCCCCCAAGAAACTTTATTTTTATTTTTTTTGGTGAGGAAGATCAACCCTGAGCTAACATCCAATGCCAATCTCCTCTTTTTGCTGAGGAAGATTGGCCCTGAGCTGACATCTGTGCCCATCTTCCTCTACTTTATATGGGACGCTGCCACAGCATGGCTTGACCAGCATCATCGGTGTTCACCTGGGATCTGAACTGGTAAACCCTGGACTGCCAAAGCGGAGCGAGTGCATTTAACCACCGGGCCACCGGGCTGTCCCCCCAAGAAGCTTATGTTCTGGTTGCAAAGATAATACTAACCACTTATAAATATATAAATAGTTAGGTTTTAAGTTATGTGGTGCTAACTTTAGAGCTACAGAAATTCAGATAACCGGTAAGACTTCCAGGCTTTCTAACTCAATTTCCTTTAAAAAGGAGTTGGAAGGTGGCACAATAAAAACTGCAAAGTAAAATAGAAACAGATATTATTTGAGGACATCACAGAAAGATTATGTACTGTGTCTAGAACCATAAGAGACTGGTTTTCTCCTGAGAAACCACAAAGTATCTCCAACAGCTGTCTGCAGTCAGCTGGTCTGGCACTAACATCTTGATCATGATAATGCCCACTTAACATGAACAATTTCACAAAACGTGAACATCAGACAAGTTCACTTTGTGTCGGTGATGATAGAATGAAATAAAAACAAGACCCTTTCATAATCATGTCTGAGCAGAAGCAAAAATAAAAATACTGTCCAAAAAAAAAAAAAAAAAAAAGGTGTCCGTCTGGCTAATATGACTGACTACGGCTATTTTATCAAAGATAGTTTTAGCCCCCACTCCATTGTTGTCATCTTCTATACAAAAATTATTAAGATATGGAGGTTCCCCAAAATTAAAAATAGAACTACTAAACAATCCATCAATCCCACGTCTAGGTATATACCCCAACTAAATGAAAACAGGTTATCAAAGAGGTATCTGCACTCCCATGTTTATTGAAGCATTATTCATAATAGCCAAGATATGGAAACAACCCAAGTATCCGTCAAAGGATGAATGGATAAAGAGGATGTGATATATACATATAATTTATAGGTTTACATATTTATAATGGAATTATATTTGCCATGAGAAAAAAGAAAATCCTGGCATTTACGCCAACATGGATGGACATTGAGGACATTATGCTAAGTGAGATAAGTCAGACAGAGAATGACAAATACTGTGATATCTCTTATATGCGGAATCAAAAAAAACTGAACCCCAAAAAACAGAGAGGTGAATAGTGGTTACCAGGGGCTATGGGTGGGGAATGGGAGAGATGTTGTTTAAGGGCACACACTTCCCAGTAGTAGATAAATAAGTCCTGGAGATCTAATACACAATACAGTGATTATAGACAACAGCACTGTATTATAAACATTAAACGTGCTAAGAGTCTAGATCATAATTATTCCCACCACTAGAAGAAATGATAATTATATGACATGATAGGGGTGTTAACTAATGCTACAATGGCTATCATATTGCAATATAAATGTGTCAAATCAATATGTTGTACACCTTAAACTTACACAATGTTATATGTTAATTATATCTCAATAAAAATTATATTCAATAATAGAATTAGTCCCTTTTCTTGAAACCACCTACTTCTGAAAAGCACCCCCAAAACAAGCACAAAGCCAGTGTCCCACTCTTCCTTCCACACTCTTACTGAGACTACCACCGCGTCATCACTCTGTGTGATTTCCCTTCCTGTAGCAAGTAATAAACTCTAGTTTTGTTTTGTATTTTTGTTTTTTCTACTGGTTGTTGGCTGAGGGCATTGATGTTTCCTGTATATGAGAGTATCAGTTGGTCCACATGCTCACCAATTGCTGGCATTCTCAGGGCTGTTTTTAAACCGTTCTAATAGGATGTAGAGCTACCTCATTGTGTTGTTTTTTTTTTTTTTTCCTGAGGAAGATTTGCCCTGCGCTAACATCTGTGCCAATCCTCCTCTATTTTTTCTAGTGTGTGGACCTCCAGCACAGCACAGCCGCCAGCAGAGCGGTGTAGGTCCCGGCCCGGAACTGAACCCAGGCAGCTGAAGTGGAGCTTGCTGAACTTAACCACTAGGCTGCTGGGGCTGGCCCTGCCCCATTGTGTTTTTAATTGGCATTTCCCTGAATTCAAATGATGCTGAGCATCTTTTTATACGTTTATTTACCGTCCATTTAATTTTCTTTGGTGAAGTGCCTGTTCAAGTCATTTGCCCATTTTTTGAATGGGTTGTTTTCTTATTATTGATTTTTGAGAATTCTTTATATATCCTGGATAAAAGTCTTTCATCATATATGTGCTTTGCAAATATTTTTTCTCAGTCTGTGATTTGTCTTTTCTTTCCCTAAAAGTGTCTTTTGAAGAGCAGAAGTTCTTGTTTTTTAATGAAGGCCAATTTATCTTTTTTTTCTTTAGAGAATAGTGCCTTAGTGTCATACCTAAGAATACTGTGCATTAGCTAAAATCACGAACGTTTCCTCTTATGTGGTCTTGTACAAAATTATAAAGTTTTTTACTTTTAGGTGTTACCTTTAAAATTTATGTTCATTATTTCTTGGATTTATTTTGGTATACTTTGTATTAAAGTATAACAGCTTTCTAGGAAAATGTATAAAACACTAAGTATAGGATTAATAAAATTTCACAGTGTCCACATCAAACAGGTCAAGAAACAGGATGTTACCAGTAATTCAGAAGTCAACTCATATCAGCTCCCAGTTACTAATACACCAAAAAAGTAACCACAATCTTGACTTCTAACACCATAGACTAAGTTTGCTTACTAGGAAGCAAAGGATTTTTTTCTCTTGGAAGATAATGGAAAATAATAAATAATCTGTACAAGTAACGTGGTATAAGATGGGGATATACCATAAACAAAACAACTCATTCTATGTAATTAATTTCTACACATACATTGCTCAAAACAAACTTCACATGTGAAATCAAAAATTAGAAGAAATGTGGAGAGTGCATGTGGCAATATCCGATTTCTCAAGGGGAAGAATGTTTCATGGAAACATTTTGATTTTCTGTATTCTTTGAATCATTGGAAACTTTGAAATTGGTTTATATGAATCTTATTTGACAATTCAGCCCTGGTGTTACCACTCTTGGACTTCATATATATATATATATATAAAAAACCTTCAAAGTTATATAATTTAACTTTGTTCTGTCTGGCTCATTTCACTCACTATACTGTTATACATATAGTTTGTTCATTTTCATTGCTCCATAGTATTTCACTGTTTATATATATCACAATTTATTTATGCATTCTACTATTAGAGTACATTGGAGCTGTATCAATTGTTGATCGTTGCACATAGTGCTCTGTGATCATTGAGGTACATATCTTCAGATGAATGTATGTAACAACTGTTTTGGCTATATAACCAGGAGGGGAATTTTTGAGTCATATCGTATATACACGATTAGCTTTCTGAGATACTGCCAAACAGTTTTCTAAAAAGATTTTACCAATTTTCCTTCTCACCAGCAATGTATGAGGATTCCATTTGTTCCACATACTTGCTACTACTTTACATTTTTCATTTTGTTCATTCTGGTCAGTGTATAGAGGAACTGCTTAGTGATTTTAAATATATTTCCCTTATGACTAAGGATGTAGAACATCTGTTCACGTTCACTAGAAATTTGGATATCCTCCTTTGCAAAATCCCCACAGAAGTCCTTTGCTAATTTTTCTATGTTGTGGTGTTCCTTTTTCTGATCAATTTATGGGAATCCTCTATATATTCTGTAATACAAGCCATTTGATTTGCCTATTCTCCCATTAATGGTATATTTGGTGAAATTCTTGATTTTTTTTTTTTTTTTTTTTTTGTGAGGAGATCAGCCCTGTGCTAACATCCGCCAATCCTTCCTCTTTTTCTTGCTGAGGAAGACGGCCCTGGGCTAACATCTGTGCCCATCTTCCTCCACTTTATATGGGACGGCGCCACAGCATAGCTTGCCAAGCAGTGCGTCGGTGCGCACCCGGGATCCGAACCAGCGAACCCCGGGCCGACGCAGCGGAGCGCGCGCACTTAACCGCTTGCGCCACCGGGCTGGCCCCTGAAGTTCTTGATTTTAATATACACTGACTAATCAATATGTTTCCAGTATTGTTAGCATGTATATGTGTATGTAATTGTGCCTTATTCTAGAATCTTTCCTTGTTCCAAGGTTAAGAAGATATTCTCTCTTTTTTTCCCAGAAGCTGTATTGTTTTTCCTCTCAAGTTTACATCTACAATCATTTGGGAATGATTTTTTGTATGACAGGAGATAAATATCAAGATTCATTACTTTTTCATACGCCTCTCCAATTGATCCAGTATCTTTTATTGAAAACATCATCTTTTGTCACTATACTGCAATGTTCTTTCTGCCATAGTTCAGATAAGCATATATCTGAGGGTCTGTTTCTGGACTCTCTATTCAGTTTCATTGGGCTGGTTTTCTATACTTGCACCAAAGCCACACCCTCCCAATTACTATAGCTTTTTTACAGGTCTTTACAACAATTTTGGAAAATGTCTTGTTTTCTGGCAGTTTAAGTCTTCCAACTTTCTTCCTTAGGAGAAACTTGGTGAATCTTGGCTATTCTTGGCTAAATATATATATTTGAACAGTTTCCTGTCCGTGAGTGTGATATCATTCAAGATAGGCTAGATTATACTGTGGTAACACCCACCCTCTCCCAAATTTCAGTGTGTTAAAGGATCAAAGGTTTAATTCTTGTTCATATTACATAACTAATGCAGCTTTTGGGGTGGGGAAGGACTGTATTTTAGTCACTCAGGGATCTATTCTGATGAAGGCATCAGAATTTTATGACATGGCATCTTAACAAAAGCTTTCAGGGTACACGAGAGTGGGAGTAGAGAAAACAGGGAAGCACACAATCACTTTTAAATGTTTCCTCTTAGAACTGACACAAGTTAAGTTGCTTCTACAAATAGTTTATTTGCCATAGCAAGTCGCATGGCAAAGTCGAACTGTGAGAGGTTGGACACGTGTAATCCTCCCACATTGCTGGAAGAAAAAGAAAACTGGAAATGTTGGTAAACACCAGTGATGTCTAACCTAAGTGTGCCAAGCAGATAATTTTAATATTCATCCTCTGATTATTAAAACACATATTTTCAAGCTCTATATTCTTCCTCTAAAAAGTCTTCAGAAAAATTTTTTCTTACTGTGATTATTTTATCCAAAGGCCTAGTGATTAATGTTATTAATTTTATATCTACTTATATCTGAATATGATAATATTATTTTGTTTGTTAATGTACCAGTAGATGAACTCGTCTGTTGTCTATTTAGATGATTAAAGTTTTCCTACCTTATCTAGAGTCAGAGGCTTTGAATATATAGGTTAGTTTAATTTAATTAATTTGTCTGATATCTGTTTATTCGATTGCTACCTTGATGATCCAACAATATACATATAAGTACTTTTCAAAAAATGCAATCCTTACAGATTATAATATTATCCTCAATAATCTCATTATTACCATTAAATTTAAAAGATTATGGAGAAAGGAATGTCATTACTGTTCATATTCACGTTTGGTCCCTGCCTACTATCTTTTTAGACAACAAACTCCTTCTAATGAGCATATGGAAAAAATATGAACAGTAAGACATTCTAAGACTACTGATGGTTAACCATCTTTTTTTAAAAAAAGAATCCCTAAAACTCGCTCCCTAATCTGCTTGGTCCTAACCCCATAGATTATAGGATTGAGGGCTGGTGGAACGACCACGTATAGATTGGCTAAGAGGATGTGGATATATGGGGGGATGTTGTGGCCAAAACGATGTGTTAAGAAAGAGAAAAATGCTGGTGTGAAAAAGGCTAAAATAACACCAATATGGGAGCCACATGTATTGAGAGCTTTGAACCGGGCTTCCCAGGAGGGCAGACAGAAGACAGTATAGAGGATCCTGACATAAGAAAGAGTAATAAGAAGCACATCCAATAATAAAATAGACATATCCCCAAGACCAAATATTATGTTGAGTTTGATGCTAGCACAGGCCAGACGGGCAATGCCCATGTGCTCACAGTAGGTATGAGGGATGATATGGTGCCTACAGAAGGGCAACCTCAGGAGGAGAAACACCAATGGAGCCACCATGCATAAGCTCCGCAGAATAGCGATGCCTGCAATGATGCTGATGATTTTGCTGGTGAGGATCATGGTGTACCGAAGGGGCTTACAAATGGCAATGTAGCGATCAAAGGCCATGGCCACCAACACAATGCTCTCCATGGCGGTGAAGAAGTGGATGAAGAACATCTGGGAAAGGCAGCTTTCAAAAGATATGTCCCTGAGGCTGAACCAGAAGATTCCCAGCATTTTGGGGATGGTGGCTGTGGATAAGCCCAGGTCAATGGAGTCCAGCATGACCAGGAAGTAGTACATGGGCCCGTGGAGACTATGCTCAGTCTGGATCACAAACAGAACAGTAGCATTCCCCAGGAGTGCCACAAGATACACAAAGAAAAAGGGGAATCCAATCCAGATGTGCATATCTTCCAGCCCTGGGATACCCAAGAGGAGGAACAAAGAAGGATGGAACTGGGTTTCATTAAGAATGGACATTCTCTCTGCCATTGCTGGTGATTGTGCATATCAGTGTTAGATGTTGACTTTCCATTAGTGATTCTCACTCCACTTCCTTCTTTGTCCAGATTCCTGGTAAAGTGCAAAATAATTTTGCAATATTCATTTCCTCCCATTCAACGTTATCAAAACTTTTCTGCCATCCTTACCTGAACATCAGATGGAGAGCCAGACTCACTCTTTCCCAGATCATTCCTTTTCATAAAAGCTTGAATAAGAAGAGAAGGGAGAACAATAGCCATCTGTCACCATGGATATTCAAGGTAAGGAGCGTGGATAACAAACGTTTTTGTTCTTTTTATCTGATAATGTTACTCATATTGCATTTAATGTAAATGAAAAATGTGTTAGCATATGTAATCTAACCCATTCTTTTATTGGGGAAATTGAGAACCATTTATATATATATATATATATATATATATATATGTATATATATGTATATATAAATATATATATTTGTATGTGTATATGTATATATATAATATTTGACCAATTGCCTCTGAATATTTGATTCTGAAATCTGAGACCACAAATTTACTTTTGTTTATTCATGCACCTAAAACTATTTCACATATACATATTCTCAGAAAAAAATGTTTGTTAAATGAATGAGTCAGAGGAAAGCAATAACAACCAGCAGGCCCCAGATGATTCGTAACATAATTTCCATCTTAACTAGGTCTTCCAAAAGTCATCTTCATCCAAAATATTTTGGATGATGAATAAAGACAACGAAATGGAGAAGTTTTACACAGGAACTTTTAAGTTAGGGTGAAACTTGGATTTATAAAATATTTTAAATTGAAATGGTCTTATTATACATTGAATCCACAAAATTTCAAATTAATCTAAGAAGCTGTCTTGGGAAGTCTAATCAGGGATACCTAGAGAGTTTCTAATTTTTTGAGCTCTACTCTATTCAAATCCTATCTAATCCTCTTAGATAAGGAAAAGGGAGTATTACTTTGGGTACCCTTGAGATTAGAGTCCAACAAAGCTGTCCTCTATTCCAGATCTTGATGTTTTACTGGATGTCTCCTTTTAAGTACTTAATAAAAAAGAATTTATTAAGTGATTCATTATATAGTAACTAGCTTGAGCAGCAAAATGTTGGATTTATTTATCCTGAGTTAATATTTTAAGACAATCAAGAATGGATAAATTTTGTTTACTGGGTAACTTCTTATGATGAAACAATTTTGAAAACAGTGTGGAAATTGTAGACTCTGAGGAGAGGTACCTGGAAATTGGGGGAATCCATATTTGAGTGGTACCCATCAGAGACAGATGCACAGAAAAAGTATCATAACCTCCTATAATCCAGGATAGGACCAACCTCTAACAAAGAATGTGGTCCATCTAGGGCCCATCAGGAGTATCAGAAAGAAGGGATAATTTGGGACATTAGATAGAAATTTAGACAGAAAATTTAAATAAGACTTCACCCATGCTCTCACAATGTAATGAAGAAGGCATAAATGAAAAGATAAAATTTGAATAAAATGTTGCATTATGGTAAAAATATACAGAAAATGTTGTGGGTATGGATTAAGACAAAAGAAACTCCATGGAGGAGGTAAAATGGATCAAAAACAACCGTATTTTTACAGACAAAGAAGCATAGTAAGTTTATTCCAGGTAGATAGAAACACATGTATATTTTGAGACAGGAATCAAAATTATCACTGGCCCTACCTTGTAGCATGAGTTCATTGGTTTGCCTGAAATGCAAACCAGTTCTCCAGTTCTCCATCATGTTACTCGTCACTCTACCATATTCCATGGCCTTCACCTACCCGCTCACTTTGCCCCACATACTTAAATACCACTTCATGTTCTGTAACTGATAAAGATAAGGAGAAGGGACTCTTTAAACTGTTGGTTTGCAACCGGGGGTGATATTTCCCCCAGGGGATATTTGGCAATGTCTGAAAACATTTTTCATTGCCATAACTTGGAGGAAGTGCTACTGGCGTTGAGTAGGTAGATGCCAGGGATGCTGCTAAACATCTTACAACCCACGAGATAGCCCCCCAGAACAAAGAATTATCTGGCCCAAAATGTCAGTAGTGCCAAGGCTGAGAAACTCTGCTCTATACCTTATCATGTTATCTCTCCCTAATTCCCAGTCCACGGTGCATGCTATTATGAAATGACCTGAACTATCCACGTTATCCCATTTCTCAGATACTTTCTCATTTTGTTCTTGGGTCCTACTAAAAATAAAATCAAACAGAGGCTGACCCTTGGCATAGTGCTTAAGTTCATGCACTCCACTTTGGTGGCATGGGTTCATGGGTTAGGATCCCGGGCCCAGTCCTATATACCACTCATCAAGCCATGCTGTGGTGGCATCCCACATACAAAATAGAGGAAGATTGGCACAGATGTTAGCTTCAGGGCCAATCTTCCTTACCAAAACAGTAATAATAATCATAATAATGATAAAAATAAAAATAAACAAAACAACATGAAACAAACTTTACCAGCATTTACAGTTATGCTTCATGATTTATCCATTCATGAATTCCTTTTTTCAAAAACATACCTGTGTATCTCATTTACTAGGCCTGGCAATGTGCTAGATGTCAGGAAAACATAGTCTTTGATCTCTTAATATTCACATTTGTTCCCTAGCATGTAAGCTGAGAAAAAGTAACTGAGCTGATACAGTTTTCTTCTGCATCTCACCTGTGGTTGCATCTGTGGGACTATGAATGCAAAGAGATATATGTACGTGTAGAAACATATGTAACCATGATGGTTTATGGGTATAAAACTTGCAATATCCAAAGTTTGTCTGTGTGTTCCCTTTATCCTTTTTCCAACTCTGTATTATTCACTTATTTTCCTTCCGTCAATATATCTTAGCTTAGCACGAACTCATTCCCCGTTTCCCATGCTATTTCCCACAGCCCTACCTAAGAATAACACAGCCTCACCTTGCTTTCCAAATGCCTCAAGAGGATGCACTTTGAAAACATCATCTGACATCTCTCTGGGTCCACACTTTCCTAGGCAAGGAGTAAGTATTTATATTGGTGTAGTAGCCCTGGTTCTGGTGGGATGGGGACTGTAGTCTACCTGGGTTCTTGGAATAGACTAAGTGATATTCACTGGGGAGTTCTCTTAAGAAACCTCCCTCCCTAAGAAACCTCCCTCCCTACTCTGGAATGATGAGACAAGAGTCATCTACTCTTTTCTTTCCAACGAGACTCTGTATCTTTTCTGCTTTCCAAATTAAAAGCCTAAGCTCTTGCTTAACACCTGAGCTGTTAAGATGATTATCTGCCATCTTCTTCAATGACATGTTCCATCAGTCTTCCCTGGCTCTTTTTGTTCTAGGTCATCTCTCTTATAGCTTAAATCTGACATGTTTGCAATTCCTTTGCCCTACTCCTCATGAAATATTTAGGTGAAAGGCTAGATAAGGCAACAAAGACGTGAGGAGCCAAGATCCTGGAGAGCAGGAAGTTCAGTAAAGTGAGCCTAACTTCTTACTCATCATCACCCCACCAGTCATTTAATGATTATAGAAACAGGGAAAGAGGCTGATGATCAGGGCAAAGGGAAGTCGCTCAGACACAAGGAAACTTGCAGAGCTTAGCTCCAGACAAGAGAGTCTCAGCTGAGTCCATCCGTCCACCATTCCAGCCTAGGCCCCAGTCCTATAAGTGAAGAGACTAGCATTGTAACACACCACCTGGAGCAGTCTCCAAGTTCGTTAAATCAATCTCATCCATCTGAGCTACCCCAACTGAGACTCTAGATTTTGTAGAGAAAATAAGAGCCTTCCCTGCTATGTTTTTTCTGAACTTCTGACTTACAGAATCTGTGAATGTAATAAAATATTTGATTTGTTGTTTTACACCATTAAGTTTTGGGGTTCTTTATACACAAGAATAAAAGAAAAGAGAGTGAAAATCTGCTAGCTTAAGTTAGGTTCCATCTTAATAACACCCCAAAAGTGTGTTATTGGTTTGGCAACCGTGCAGAGAGTGAAAGATTGATGGGCCTTAAGGAGACTGAAGTGAGGGCAGGAAGAAAAGTGAGGAAGACAGAATTGAGAGCTGTAAGAAAGGGGATCATTTCAATACATGGAAAGAAATTTTGGCCCAACTGTTGTCTTCAGTAACATAGAAAACAGAAAATATTTATATAACGAACTGGTAGATTTCACTAAAGAGATTTCCAGGCAGAATGTTGAAAGTGCCAAATGGTTTATTTTATCTATCTATAATAAAACTGGATGGACAGAGATGAGTTAAAAATGAGATTATTCAGTTTTCAACCAAAATTTCGAGGAGATATAAAGGAGCCAGGACTTGCTGGTTTCAAAAATCAAGCCGATTTTCATTCTCACCCTCTCCTCACTGCAAAACATTCTCAAAATAAGAGATGGCTGCAAGGCAAAGACCAAGTTAAGAATGCGACTATAAAACCTTTGTTAAGATCTCAAAGACTTAAGTTTCTCACACATCATTTCTGATAGATTAAAAAAGTGTTCCAGGATCTTAAGTTTACACT
The DNA here is from genome assembly GCF_020826845.1 of Diceros bicornis minor. Lineage (NCBI taxonomy): Eukaryota > Metazoa > Chordata > Mammalia > Perissodactyla > Rhinocerotidae > Diceros > Diceros bicornis. Next base: position 63,699,132 of record NC_080746.1, on the reverse strand, counting down.
TTATAAACTTTCTTTATTAATCTGTAAGGCTTCTAAGAATCTTAATGGTATTACCCCTACAGCAACCTCACAGGTTTAAGGTAGAGAATGACTTATCTTGAATCCCTTGAGTCCCCTTTAACTGTGGACTTTGTTTAACGGACTAGATTTGTAAATTGTTACACAAGGAACCGACAAAATTTTAAAGCAACTGTTTGTAACACCATTTGCAATCTCTCTGGAGCACATTATTTAATATACTGAAGAGAAGATATTTATGTTTTTATTAAAACTCTGCTTCCGCTGGAATGAGTACTATTGTATCTTTGAGACTTTGACATAGTTTAATTAGTAGCCACTAGAGAATCTCTTTTTCAAACTCTTTCTCCATGCACTGAGACTACAGGACAAGAATTTTTCTTTGCTTCTTTATTTTCCCAAATAATCCATTCTTTTACCAACATGATAGAATTTGTATGATTTCTTCTTTCCAAATTACATTTCAAAGCCCCTGTTAAAAGCCTGGTTTGTTAGCTCTGACCTTATCTTATATTCTTCACCACCTTACCTTGTCCATCAATCATCTCTCTCTCTCTCTCCCTCCCTCCCTGCCTTCTCCCTTTGCTCACTCACTGGCCCTTATAATATTGCTCCATGGAATGAAACTACAAATCTATTCATCCCTTTCCTTCTTTCTTTACATTATCCAATTTAAACTTCTTAAGATGGTCAGTTTGCCCTTGAAGTACTCTTTAAAGCCATCTCCTGCCACTCACTCTTCCCTTCACTCTAATCCAAGAACGCGGCACTTTATACCTTTCTTCAAATATTATCAGATAATTCTTATTCCCATTATTTTGCTTTTTGATTTACACAACCTGGAACACCCTTCACCAATGTTTTCAAAAGTCTTGTTCCCTCACTTCACTGAGTCATTCCTCAAATACCTCTGCCTGAAAGAAGTCTTCCCTGACTTTGTATTGAAACAGTCATCCTCCCACCTCTATTCCCTTAGCCTGCTAATTTTTCTTGATAACATTTATATCTACGTAAAACAATATTGCATTAATTTCTCTTTCTCTCATTTTTATAAGGATATTAGTTCCTTGAGGGGAGAGACCATGACTATCTTCTTCCTAATTGTATACTCAGTAATTAGAGGAGTGTCTGAAATATAGTGATTGCAGATTAATGTATCTTTAACAAATAAATAATAAAGTAATTCCAAAAGGAGGAATCTGAACACATTGGAATACATTTCTTACTTCTTGTTCTCTCCTCAATGTGTTAATGGGCCACCTGTTTTCATAGATCAATGTAAACTGACCCTTTAAAGACATTTTTCTCACTCTCTTTTTAATTCTTTTGCATATCACAATATTAATCTCTCTCCATAATATGGTGTCCTCACCAAATTTCTGAGAAAAAAAGTATTTTATTTTTTCACATATCTCACTAGTGACAGGGCGAGTGCACATGAGTTGTTTGGAAAGTATTTGTTTCAAAAAATTTGTGTGCTAAAACCACAACTGCCTGAAGAAAAAAGAGCATAACTTTAAGTGCATATATTTGGAAAGAAGCAATGCTGAAAATAAGGAGTCTGAGTACCCATTCTAACTAATCAGAAAAAAATGGCAGAAAAAATAGTAGGGGATTAAAGGAATAACAGACATAAATAATAAAGTAGAAGTAATAAAGTAGAAAAAAAAATAACGTAAAAAGACTCAACAAGGTTCAACATTAATATTCAGAAAAACTGCTAAAATTTGAAAACCATGAGCAATATAAATCCTGAAAAAGAGAAACAGAATAGATTCACAAACACATTACAAAATATAATGTATAACTTTGTTTCTATGAATTTGCTACTTGACATTGAACTACAAATTCTTAGGGAAACAATCTCACTAAAAAGACATGAGAATGAATGGAAATCTGCATGGTGCCTGTATTCCTAAAACTCCCACAGCGAGCATCATGCCCAAAAATATTTGAAATATTTTCCCCACAGATCAGGAACAAATTAGAATAGGCAATTATTACCGCTTCTATTCCTAATTGTACCAGATGATTTAGTCCCTATAAAAAGACAAAAACAAATATATTAAAAATTGAGATGCATCACACACATCAGGATGGCTACTATAAAAAAAAAGAAAGAGGGGCCAGGCCGCTGGTGTAGTGGTTGGGTTTGAGTGCTCTGCTTTGGCAGCTTGGGGTTAGTGGGTTGGGATCCTGGGCGTGGACGTGCGCACCACTTATCAAACCATGCTGTGGCAGACGTCCCACATAATAGAGGAAGATGGGCACAGGTATTAGCTCAGGGTCAACCTCCCTCAACAAAAAGATGAGGATTGGCAACAGATGTTAGCTCAGGGCTAATCTTCCTCACAAAAAAAAGAAAGAAAGAAAATAACAAATGTTAGCAAGGACATGAAGAAACGGGAACTCTTGTTCAGTGTTGGTGGGAACTTTAAACGGTACAGTCATTGGGGAAAACAGTATGGTGCTTCCTCAAAAAAATTAAAAATAAGATTCCGTATGATCCAGTAGTCCCACTTCTGGGTATATACCTAAAAGAATTGAAAGCATAGTAATGAAGAGATATTTGTATGCCTGTCATCATAGTAATATTCTTCACAATAACTAAAACATAGAATCATCCCAAGTGTTCGTTACACCTCATCAACTCTGCCCCATTTAATTGGTTAGAATTGTCCCTAAATCCAACCCACACCCAACAGAAGGGGATTACACAAGGACATCAATACCAAGAGATGCGGATGAATAGGAGCCATTTTTGAGGCTGCCTACCACAGACCAAAAGCGGAAACAATCCTAACGTTAACAGTAGAATAGATAGCTAAATTGTGGTATATATATTCACACTACACAATAACATACAACAATGGAAATAAGCAAACTATTCCTATACGCAATAACAGGGGTGGATCTCATAAACAGATTCGGATTTTTAAAAGCCAGATATAAACATGACCATGCTGTAATGCATTTATACAAAGTTAAAAACCAGGCAAAACTATTAGACAGTGATATTATCTTAGGATAATATCAAGATAGTGGTTATTTTTTGGTAATTAGGGATTGCAAAGTGGCATCTTAGTCTGTAATATCCAGAGAGACAGAACCAATAGGATATAGATAGATGAAGATAGATAGATGGATAGATAGATAGATGGATAGATGGATAGATAGACAGATGAAGATAGAAAGAAAGATAGAAATGATAGAGACAGACATAGATAAAGATAGAGACGGATAGAGATAGAGATAGATGGAGATAAAAACAGAGATTTACAATGAGGAATGGGCTTGCACAATTATGGAGGCCGAGAAATCTAAGATGTACAGTCAGCAAGCTGGAGACCCAGGGGAGCCAATGGTATAGTTCTAGTCCTAATCCAAAGGCCAGGGAACCGGGAAAGCTGATTAGATAAGTTCTAGCCTGAGCCTGAGAACCTGAGAACCAGGAGAGACAATGGTGTAAGTTCCTGCCTGAAACCAAATCTGAGTATGAAGGCAGAAGACTGATGTCCCAGTTCACAGTCAGGCAGAGAAAAAGAATTCTTTCTTACTTAGCCTTTTTGTTCATTCTGACATTCAACAGATTGCATGAGACCCACTCACGTTGGAGAGAACAGTCTGCTTGATTCAGTCTACTGATTACAATGTTAATCTCATGCAGAAACACACTCACAGACACACCCAGAAATCATATTTCACCAAAGATCTGAGCACTATGTGACCCAGTCAAGTTGACACATTAAATTAAACATCACCCTGGGGTTTCTTGTTGCTAGTAAACTCTGTTTCTAGATTTGAGTCGTGGTTACATGGATTTTATCATTTTGTAGAAATTCATTGAAATGCATTCTTGTGATTTGTACATTTCTTGTACCGATTCTGCCTTTATGTAATGTTTGGCATTATAAGAAATTCTATCCTTAGCCCTCCTCTCTTTCCTCTCCCTATTTTATTCTAGAAAAATTTGCACTCACAATATGAAACAAACTTCACCTTCACGGGAAGTAGACAACCATATTAGGAAACAGGTGTAGCTAAAATGAAGTTTACAAAGGAGAAGTCACATTGTCACTTGATCATTAATCACACCTAGCATCATTAATTAGGGAACAACTGAACATTCTGTACGTTCTAATGTGATTTAAAGTTCAGAGCACTGCTCATGGAGTAGTCTTAACAAAAATTGTTTAATCCGTATACAATAAAATACAGAATAAAATATGATATAACATAATATAATATAATGCATTGTAATACAATACAATATAATGTAATATATAAAATGGAGAACTACCTGGTGTTTTCAACAATTTCACACAGACATGCAAAGGCACACACAGAGACACATATGGTGGAGAACAGTGGTTATATTGTAAAAATACGTGTTTTATGGGTAAGTATATTGGAGCATTTAGAGGTGAAGTGTCATGATATCTCATAATTTACCTTAAAATATTTCTGTTAGAAATTACATATGTGTGTATGTGTGTGTGAAACATATGTGAGACAATATTAACAATTTTTGAACGTGGATATATAGGTGTTCTCTGCCCTATGTTTTCAACTTTTTGTATGTATGACAAATTTTTATAAAAAGTTTTTAAATGAAAAGCACTAAGATATTTATTTTTAAAAAAACATACTGAGCAAATGGAATAAGCAAAAATGTTAGTACACTTGTAGACCTGTTATGAAACAACATAATTCGGGTCAACAATTATTAAAAGAAGGAGAGGGAATACATGAGAGTCAAGAATATTTATCCACCTCAAAATATAATTTCAAAATATTTGAAGGAAAAAATAATAGAAATAGAAACATAATTGATACATCAAAATTCATCGTGAAAGGTTTAACCCAAATCTTTCAGAAATAAACTGATCAAACACACAAAAGGAAGTAAAAGTAAAGTGGTACAAATAAAAAAAATGAAAAATGCACATTCTCTTTAAATACATATAGAATACTGTTGAATGATCATTTCTTAAAGTCACAATAACCTGCAAACGCGCACCCCCTCCATCAAATTACAAACATAAAACTATATACGACACAAGTTAGGGGAAGTTGTTAAGTTTAATAACGTTGGAAATCAACAATAAAATCTAATTGCACTAACTCATTTGTCTGAGAATGAAATACACACTTGAAAAAATGATGGCTATTAATGAACACTTAATAACAACAATAAACAAACACATAGAGACAGAGATTGGATTGGTGGTTACCAGAGGGGAAGGGGGGAGGGAGGAGGGCGAAAGGGATACTTTGACACATGTGTGTGGTGATGGGTTGTAACTAGTATTTGGGTGGTGAGCATGATGTAATCTATGCAGAAATAGAAGTATAATGATGTACACCTGAAATTTATACAATGTTATAAACCAATGTTACTGCAATAAACAAAAAATTAAAAAAAAATTAAAAAATAAAATTTAACAAGAAAAAAAATTAAAGGAAATTAGAATATATTTCAATTCAAACAAGAGAGAAAGCTCAAAATAGAAAAACTACCAGTATTCAATCAAATCAGGACTCAGGGGAAGATGTCAAGGCTTTAGTGTATATATTATAAGACAAATTGAGTAAACTATGCTTTCAATTCATTAAATAAAAATAAATACGTAAAAATAAATTAGGAGAAAAATAATGAATATGAAAATTACCTTAAAGAAATATAAAATGAAAAATAATTAATCAGTGGAGTGAGATAATATATTCAAGGTATTTTCAAAAATTAGGATCTCAGAAATATTTCTTTTCTGGCTTGCTTTCTTTCACTCATTTTTGTACAACTGATCTCTTCTGTCTTTCTAACACTCACTTGAAGCTCTAAAATGTCTATTCCTCACATTTATCCTTTCTCATCTGAGACCCTGACCTGAGCCTGAGGCTAAGCATCTCCTGTGAAAAGTGCCTTGAAGCTCTATAGCCAGCAGATCTCTAGATCAACTCACATTTTTATTTATTTATTTTATTTTATTTTTTATTTTTTTATTTTTAAATTTTTTGTTTATTGCAGTAACATTGGTTTATAACATTGTATAAATTTCAAGTGTACATCATTATACTTCTATTTCTGCATAGATTACATCATGTTCACCACCCAAATACTAATTACAACCCATCAACACACACATGTGCTGAATTATCCCTTTCGTGGTCCTCCCTCCCCCCTTCCCCTCTGGTAACCACCAATCCAATCTTTGACCCTATGTGTTTGTTTATTGTTGTTATTATCTACTACTTAATGAAGGAAGTCATACGGTATTTGACCTTCTGCCTCTGACTTATTTCACTTTGCATAATACCCTCAATGTCCATCCATGTTGTCACAAATGGCTGGATTTCATCGTTTCTTATGGCTGAGTAGTATTCCATTGTGTATATATACCACAGCTTCTTTATCCATTCGTCCCTTGATGGGCACTTAGGTTGCTTCCAAGTCTTGGCTATTGTGAATAACGCTGCAATGAACACAGGGGTGCATGTATCTTTACGCATTGGTGTTTTCAAGTTCTTTGGGTAAATACCCAGCAGTGGAATAGCTGGATCATATGGTAGTTCTATCCTTGATTTTTTGTGGAATCTCCATACTGTTTTCCATAATGGCTGCACCAGTTTGCACTCCCACCAGCAGTGTATGAGAGTTCCCTTCTCTCCGCATCTCAACAACAAAACAACTAACAACTCAATTTAAAAAAATGGGCCAACTCTCATTTTAGAGAAAGATTCCTTCAAGAGCCTCGAGGACTGAATTAGTCATTTAGGAAGAAGTTAATTCCTGTGTTTCTCAGATTATTCAGCTCAAGATTCCAGCAGTAAGTGCTGGTGACATTCCAGTTCACCAGGTTCTGGGGCTCATCACGAGGCTCTGAGGAAGAGGAGCTTCATGCTCATCTGTGCAGACTTTGTATCTAGGTGATGGATGACTGTTTTTGATGCAAGCACAAAATGTAAAGGATAAGGTACCTGATCTTCTCTCTTAAAAGAGACACAACAAAGGAAAAGGTAAGGGATTTCTCTACTGTCAGGAGCTTCTCTTAGGGAGCAAAACTGCCAGATCTCTGTAACTGACAGAAAGAGTTAACCCAGGGCCAAGTATCTGAGAGTATCAATCCATATCTAGCCCATCCTTTAAGCTGTCAAAATAATTTTCTAAAATTCAAATCCGACTTTGTCTGATCTCTGCTTAAAGGGGACCTTTAGGTCTATGTCATCTACAGTGTACAGTTCAAACTTCTCAGCTTTGCACAGAAAGGCATCTATCCTTTGGTCAATGTCAGCATCTAAAAACTCACCCAGAATACTTCACCTTTGCATCTGTTTCTCCATCCATCAACATTGAAAAGTCCTTGAACTTGCAGTGTTGTTTCACATTTCCTGGTCCTGGGACACCCTTCTCCTGCCCAACCTCCCCTGTTCCTCATAACTGTCATTAGAATGCTTAGTGGCCTTTTTTTTTCATAGTTTCACCTGAGAGGTCATAACTTTAAGAAATTATTTTCAGCTATTCCGTAATAAATCCTGCGTAACCTGACACATAATCTCACCATTCTGTTTATCATTCTGTATTAATATATGTTATATGCCTCTTTCCATACTGGATTAGAAATTATTTTGGAGGAGGATGGTCAGAGGAGAAAAAATCTTATCCATCACTACGTAGAAGTGCCTGTTCAATGACTAAGGCATAATATGTATTCAATCCATACTAGTCAATAGAAATGCCATCCACTTTTCCTCTCTATGAACATGTGAACACATACACACACTTACAAAAACACACACACGTGCTCACACAAGGACACATATACACATAACACATACACAGAACACATATTTTTAAACTGTTAGAGCTATTTATTCAGAGAGAGAAAGACCAAGTAAAACCAGAGGAAAATGCAGAGACAAAAGCAGTAATGGAGACATGTCTTGGATCTCTGGGACTTTTCTCTGAACATGATTGTGAAAGAATATGCATCTACCAATTCACTCTTAGAATCCTTTTTATTTATCCATTTTATTTTCTTCAGTTTATCTCACTTTCTCTCCCCACGTTCTTTGGTATCCCTTCTCTTCTCTCTAGCACCCCCCAGGCTGAGCTTTGTCTGCTTCCAAATTCCCTTCTAGCACCCACGTCCACATAGGTTCATTTGGAGTAGGCTCAGCTGCCTTACATCGTCTGAGAATCTTCTCTGAGAGTGAAACCATCAAGTGCTTCCAGAGCCTCCCAGCCTAAATTCTGCCAGTAACTGCCTGTCCTGTGTCACTGTTCTGGCCCTGAGGAGGGAAGATTTATGTGACAACTAGAACCACAGCTGGAGCCAAGGGAACAGGATGCTTCATGTCATCACTCCCTGAAACCTACCACAGGAAAAGAACAGAAATTGAGCCCAGATCCTAGTACTGTGGAGTGTTTGGACACAGGCCAGGATACAACAGTCCAGAAATGCCTTCCAGCTTCCCCGTTCCACCACACTAGCCTCAGCATTAGTCTCTACCAATCTATCCGCGTCTTTATCCTATTTGCTCCTAAAGTAACAACTTTGTCATTTGGAATTTTTAGTAACTGCACCAAGTGTGGTTTAACACACTTCCCTGTTGAGCAAATTCAAAATCAAAGAGGCATAAATTAAACTGTCAGTTCAACTTCTCATTCTTGGACGAAGCCCTTGTGGCTTCCCTGCGTCCAGCACAGAGGGTGATCTATTATTACATGGTGTCTACGCATAGACGGCATGGACTATTTCTGCACAGCACTTCTTGCTCATATCCGGTCACCCAGGGAGTGACCTAATGGCTGCTTTCTTTAGGAGATCATTGAATCACAGCTGAATTGAAGTATCTTTGCTTTATAGTTTCCTCAGCATGCCACCAGTATGTTCTATTGCCTCTTTCTCTATTTCTCTGTCTTAACTGTATAAATGGCAGACAGGGTGTACATAAGGAGCATTTATTCAAGATCTTCTCCTTAAAAGTATTTTCCTCCAAAATCATTCAGCGTCTTCCCTCTATGAATGGAACAGCTAATGATTACACACCTTCCAAATCCCCAGAGGGAAAATCTTATTTCTATGAATGACTTCAGAACCAGCTATTATTATTTATTTTTTCCCATTGTAAGTATTTAAAGACAGTAGATTGTGTCTTTGTCTCTTCTATAGTTCAAAAAGTCACACATGAAACATTCAAGAAGTTACTATATAGAGACAAATATAGATATAGATGTAGAGATATAGCTATAGAGATACATGTAGGTAGATTATGAATGTATTACATAAATATATCATTTATATAAATAAGCCAATAAATTAAATATATAGTAATTTATGAATGTATAGGCCAAGACTAGATTCCATTATTTCCTTTGTCCTTTACTTTCTAATTTCATGATATGCTTGCTTCCTTATGTGCATAGGGAAAATTATAGTACTGTTGAAGTAGGATTAGGGTGGGCACTATATGAGTGTGTGTGTGTAAAATAACATATCAATATCTACCTCTCTATATATACTGCATATAGACTACATTGATATTATGCTATATTCACGTGAGATATTATTATTATTTTAATAATCTTGGCTGCCACCTTATTGATTTATAATCTCTTAAAGAATATCAATGCTATTCTGCGTCCTATTCAATTAATAAAATCACTGGAATATAGGAGAAAGATTATAATTTGAAGAGACCTTCTTTGTCTTAAATTACTACTTCCTACTGACAATGGAATTTGAATAAATCACTCAGCTTTTCCGAACATGAATATGTTCATGTCCCAAGTGGAAAAAGTGCTATGTATTTTATAACACTGTCTCAGGGATCCAGCAACATAAATGAAAGTACTTCTAAAATTAGATTTTTTATACAAATTCGAATATCATCATCAATATTCTCATTATTACTCTTAAAGTCATAATTTCTTTTTACTTTGAAATTCACAAGTTTGAAATTTACAAATTGAAATCTACATGTTTCAATTTCTGGGTAAATAATGTTATTGGTTTCAACATCCTCGTTTATCTTCTTGCTTTCTATTAGAATACACATAAGATAAATGTACTTTTTACAATGCAGGAAGCATGAATTCTAAGACAGATCTTCCAAGACTTCTGACTGCTTAGATATCTGTCTTGAGGAAAATTCTCAGGACTCTCTCCCTAATCTGCTTGGTCCTGACCCCATAGATTACAGGGTTGAGGGCTGGTGGAACAACCACATATAGGTTGGCCAAGAAAATGTGGATATATAGGGGGATATTGTGGCCAAAACGGTGTGCTAAAAAAGAGAAAAATGCTGGTGTGAAAAAGGCTAAGATAACACCAATGTGGGAGCCACAGGTGTTGAGAGCTTTCAATCGAGCCTCCCAGGAAGGCAAACAAAAGACAGCATGGAGAATTCTGACATAGGAGAGAATAATAAGGAGTGCATCCAACAACAAGAGAGAAATGTTGCCCAGGCCAAACATAATATTCACTTTGATGCTAGCACAGGCCAGATGGGCAATGCCCATGTGCTCACAGTAGGTATGAGGGATGATACGATGCCCACAGAAGGGCAACCTCAGGAGGAGAAACACCAATGGAGCCACCATGCACAAGCTCCGCAGAATAGCGATGCCTGCAATGATGTTGATGATTTTGCTGGTGAGGATCATGGTGTACTGAAGGGGCTTACAAATGGCAATGTAGCGATCAAAGGCCATGGCCACCAACACAATGCTCTCCATGGCGGTGAAGAAGTGGATGAAGAACATCTGGGAAAGGCAGCTTTCGAAAGATATATCCCTGAGGCTGAACCAGAAGATTCCCAGCATTTTGGGGATGGTGGCTGTGGACAAGCCCAGGTCAATGGAGTCCAGCATGGCCAGGAAGTAGTACATGGGCCCATGAAGACTATGCTCAGTCTGGATCACAAACAGAACAGTAGCATTCCCCAGGAGTGCAACAAGATACACGAAGAAAAAGGGGAATCCAATCCAGATGTGCACATCTTCCAGCCCTGGGATGCCCAGTAAAAGGAATGAAGAAGGATGAAACTGGGTGTCATTGGGCATAGACATTTTTTCTGCTACAATTAGCTGTTGTGCATATCAGAAACAATGATTGACCACCCCCATTAGTGATTTCTTCTCCACTTCTCCCTTTGTCCAGATTCCTGGTAAAACACAAAAGAACATTTTAATATTCCTTTGTTCCTATTCAGAAACGTGGTTAAATAATGATTTTAGTCAATAATATTGTATTATATACTTCAAAATTGCTAAGAGACTAAATCTTAAATGTTCTCATCACAAAAACAAAATCATAATCATGTGATTGGTTAGGGGCAATAGCTAAAATTATGATGGCTATCATACTGTCATATATAAATGTGTCAAATCAACATGTTGCACACCTTGAACATATACAGTGTTATATGTCAATTATATCTCTTTTTTTTTTAAATAAAGAAAAGAGATGAAATGCACTTCTCACTTTATTCTAGCCTCTCCTGAGCATCATATGGCACAAGGAATAGAACCAGTCTTGCTCTGCTGCCACTTTTCTTAATAAAAAGACAGATAGTGAGAAGAGAGGGCAGAAGCATTTTAGATATCCTAAATTTAGTTCCTACCAAGATTCTGTCCCAGCTCTCATATCTTTATGGATGTCTCCCTTAGAGTAACAAAGAAAGAGGAATTATCCAGTGATTTTTTTTATAACACTCATTCAGAATATGTGGGAATTCTGAACTTACTTATAGTAAATTAAAAATTGGAAGCAAAGAAAAGTGAAGTTCATTGCTGTACAAGTTATTTGAGAAAGAATAGTTGTACAGAAAATACAGAATTGATTGAATGTGATGTGTGCAATTGTGTAGAAAGATTTGACTCAAATTTAAGAATACTTGTGATGGATGGAAACTAGATTTTTGGTGGTGAACGCGACACAATCTATACAGAAGTTGAAATATAATGATGTACACTTGAAATTTATATAATATTATAAACCAATGTGACCTCAGTAAAACAAATTTAACAACTGGTAAGACTCGGCTGTTGGGGGATGTCTGAGTTGAGAGGCACCTATCAGAGATAAATGCATATGAAGGCAAGCACAACCTATTTTAAATCCATGTCAAAACAAACGCCTTGCTCTCTGTGCCCATTTGAAACCTATGAAGAGTAGCAAACATGAGAGATAATTTGGGAAATTCTCTCAGGAAGTACATATACTATGTATATGCCTCTGCGTGTGTATGTGTGTGTGTGTATGTGTGTCGCTTTGTGTGTGGGGGGGGGTTGTGTAAACTCGGATTGCTAGAGCTGGGGAGGAGAAAATTGAAATTCTCAAGTTTGTAGTGTGCAACTATCAGAGATAGTTTTCTGTCTTTCATTAGTGGAGAATATACAAGGTAAGTGAAAAGGTACTCGTCACAATTTATTCCATCAAATATTTAAGAGATCCTCTATGTACCAGCACTGATAGGCAATTTGAACACAAGTTTGAATGAAACTAGTCACAGACTCACAAGGAGACCACTCAGCATAAGAGAGATAAAATTCCAAAGGTGAAATTTGAAATTTGTATTACAAGTTCTATATTAGAATTATGCACAGAATGTTGTAGGTACAGAGGCGACTCAAGAAAAATAAAAATTCCGTGGAGGAGGTTAGGCTTATGCTAAGACTCACAGAGCAATTCTTCAGCTGAAGAAGGAAATATGTTTTATTGTTTTTTTTTTTTTTTTTTTGGTAAGGAAGGTCAGCCCTGAACTAACATCCATGCCAATTCTCCTCTTTTTGCTGAGGAAAACTGGCCCTGGGCTAACATCCGTGCCCATCTTCCTCCACTTTATGTGGGATGCCACCACAGAATGGTCTGACAAGCAGTGCATTGGTGGGTGCCCGGGATCCAAACCTGGGCAGCCATCAGCAGAGTGCGTGCACTTAACCGCTATGCCATGGGGCTGGCCCCCACGTTTTATTCTTGATGGACTGAAGATTGAAGAGCAAGGACAAAGTGAAAATAAAAGCACAGTGGCCAGTCAGGGCACAAAAAAAGAACCTGTGATCTTCTCAACGACCTTATCAAAAAGTCAGTAGATTGATGACCAGACTTTTGTCTAGTCTTTTGGTCAGTCTTAGTGACTCCATACCGCAGAAACTTACAAAATAAAATATCACTACGTGCCCCAAAAAATCACTGTATCTCACTTATTTCTGTGGATTTTCTAGGAGTGCTTCTCTCCTCTTTGAAAATACCTCATTTCCAGTCCGTATACATTGATCAAAGCAAACAATCCTTAATCATTGTATAATGTATACTGTCCTATTATTTCAATATATATTCATATATCTTCCAATCTCTGCTGGGTTCAGAAATAAGACTGAGTCCTAGCCCCTCCTTTGACTCCCTAACTCTAAGGTGTTACGTGGGATTATATCCACCTAACCAGCAGCCATTTCCTCAATGTGGCATCTTCTTACTCTACCCTATTCCACCAACATCCGCCACATCCCAAATTCCCACATTCCCATTTCCTGGAACTGATGAGCGCAAGGAGAAGAGATAATGGACACTTTCTATCTCATCCTTGCCTAATATTGCAGTTCCGTGGCCATCCTGCTTTTATGCAACCTTATTTCTTTTCTCAGATGCTTCATCACACTAGCTCTAGGTCTTATTTTCCAATAATCTATCTATCTATAGATTTTCTATCTATAGATTTTCCAAATATATCCAATAACCTATCTATAGATTTTCCAAAATCTATCCCTTACGGCCATACTTCATGATTCATTTGTTCATGAATTCATTAATTCAAAAACACTTATTGATCACCTATATTATACCTGACACAGCTATAGAAAATAGAGAAAGCTAGTCCTTGCCCTCTTGCTATTCACACTTGTGTGTCTATATATAGGGTCAGAAACAATAGATAAATTAACACAGGATATATTCGTGCATCTCCTTCCACATCAGCTTTCACCATTTAGTTTTGTGTGTGAGATTTTGCTTGGTCGTAAGTTTACGTACATGTAGGTAAAAGTGCAGCCTCAGGAGATTTTGAGTATGAGTCTGCATTCTCTCCTCATCTTGTTTTCACTACTTTCACTTTTCCTCCATCTCTTCATACTGTCTTGGCATAAGCTCTTTCCCCATTCCTTATGCTATTTTTCACAGTCTAACCATGATATGACTTACCTTCGTCTCTAAATCTCTAAGAAACACTCCTTGGCATCATCTTGGGGCATGCCATTTATTATGCTGAATAGAAGGTATTTATACTTTTCTTACAACTTCACTTCCCCTGGGATGGGGACTAACAGTATCTGGGAGACTCGTTTCCAGAGAACTGTTCTTTTTGACCTGCCTGGCAGCTCCCAGGAAATTTTCTCTCACACGGTGTATGTTTATTTGAACTGACCCAAAGCTGACTCATTGTGAATAACGTTTTCCCCCAGGCTATTAGTCAAAAACAATCAACAGAAATTGTTTACCATTACAGCTTCTTGAAGCAGGAATAACAGTTGGAGCTAACAAGAGACTGACCAAAAAACTTAAAGGGAAAAAGTGGAGAATGAATTGACCACACAGATTTTTTCAAAGCTCTGAAATATTCCTAAGCTAGAAAGCCACACAAATGTACACGATTATGTACATACCGAGGGAAGACCTGAGAAATCCCTAACCTGTCACCTCTGGTTGACCTTGAGGAAATAGTATTAAAATTCAGAATGTGATTTATTCTACTAGAAAATATCTGGTGCATTCAAGAATTTGTTTCACACACACACAGACAGTGGGATTTTGTTTCTATGTTGCAAAATGTACATATTTTTTAATAAGAAAACTACAGAAAAATATAGCTATGAATATAGATGAAAACTACTCAAGAAAATACTAGCAAATCTTATACAACAGCATATTAAAAGGATTACACACCATGACCAAGTGTGATTTATCCCAGTAATGAAAGGGTGTTTCAAGATAAGATTATCAATCAATGCAATAAACATTAATGAAATGAAGAAAAAAAGAACATGATCCTCCCAATTTATGCACAAAGAGCATTTAACAAAACCTAACAGCTTTTCATGAAAAAACACTCAAAAAAATAAGAAAATTTCTTCAAAATTATAAAGAGCATTTATGGAAAAAAACTAAAGCTCATATCAGACTCAAGGGTGAAAGACTGAAAGCTTTCTTCCCAGGATCACAGACAAGACAAAGATGCCTGCTCTCACCCCTGCTATTTAACGTTGTAGTGGAAATTCAAGCCAGAGAAATTAGGCAAGAAAAAGTCATTCAAACTACAAAGGAAGGAGTAAACTATCTGTGATTGTAGATGGCACGATCTTATATATAGAAAATTTTAAAGAATCCACCAAAAAATCTATTAGAGCAAATAAATTAATTCATCAAAGTTACACAACACAAGATCAACATAAAGAAATCAGTTGCATTTCTGCATACTAGCAATGAACAATCTGAAAAGGAAATTGAGAAAACAATTCTATTTATAATAGGATCAAAAGTAATAAAATACTTAGGATAAATTTAAAAGGAAGTGCAAGATTTGTATACTAAAAGCTACAAAACACTGCTGAAAGAAATTAAAGATGCCCTAAATAAATGGAAAAACATCCTTTTTCCATAGATTAGAAGACTTAATATTGTAAAAATGGCAACTCTTCCCAAAGCAATCTATATATTCAATGCAACCCCTATCAAAATCCCAATGTTCTATTTTGCAGAAAAGGAAAAGCTGATCCTAAAATTCACATGGAATAACAAGGGACTCTGAATAACCAAAACAATCTTGAAAATGAAAAACAATGTTGGAGGACTAACACTTCCCTATTTCAAAACTTATTACAAAGCTACAGTGTTCAAAAAAGTATACTGGCATAAGAATAGACATATAGATCAATGGAATAAGATTTTGAGTTGAGAAATAAATCCATACATTTATGGTCAATTGATTTTTGACAAGGATGCCATGACTGTTCAATGGGGGAAAGAGTATTATCCTTAAAATGATACTGGGACAACTGGATATCCACATAAAAAGAATAAAATTGGACCTTTAATTCACACCATATACAAAAAATAACTCAAAATGAAAGAAATATCTAAATATGTTAACAAAAAAAAATAAAACTCTTAGAATAAAACGTAGGGGTAAAACTTCATGACCTCAAATGTGGCAATGATTTCTTATGTTGGACAGCAGAAGCAAAGCAACAAAAGAAAAAATAGATAAATTGAATTTCATCTGAATTTAAAACTTTGTGAAACAAATGACACTATCAAGAGAGTGTAAAAACCCATAGAGTGGGAGACATAATTTGAAAATCATATATCTGATAAGGGGTCTCATATCCAGAATGTGTAAAGAAATCTTACAATTCAACAATGTAAAGACAAACAACTCAATCAAAAATTTGATGGCAAAGAACTTGAATAGACATTTCTTTAACGATGTACAAAAGGCCAAAGTACTGGGTCAAAAACACTCAACATCGTTAATCATTAGAGAAATGCAAATCAAAAACTCAATTAGACATCACTTAGCACCCTCTAGAATGGCTGTAATAGAAAAAAAGGAAAATAACAAGTATTAGAGAGACTGTGGAGAAATGAGAACCTTCATATATTGCTGTTGGGAATGTAAATTGACGCAGCCACTGTGGATAGCAGCTTGGCACATCCTCAGAAACTTAAGCATAGAATTACTGCATGACTCAAAAATTCCACTTCTTAGTATGTATAACTAAAAGAATTGGTAACTGATGTTCAAACAAATTTTGTGCAAGAATGCTCATAGCATCACTATTGACAATAGACAAAGTATGGAAACAACCCAAATGTCAACCAACTGACAAATATATAAAGAAAAATGGTATAACCATACAATGGAATATTGTTTAGCCATAAAAAGGAATGAAGTACTGATATATGCTACAACATGGATGCAACTTAAAAACATTATGTTAAGTGAAAGAAGTTAGGCACAAAAGGCCACATATATATGATTGCTTATCAGGAATAAATTCATGGAGAAAATTCATAGAGGCAGAAAGAAATTAGTGGTTTCCAGGGAGAGAGGGAAGAAGGGAGAGTGACTGCTTAATGGGTACAGCATTTCCTCTTGGAGGGATGAAAATTTTATGGAACTAGATAGTGGTAATAGTTGCACAATATTGTGAATATAAGTGCCACTGAATTGTAAACTTTAAAATGGTTAAGATGGTAAAATTTATGTTACGTATATTTTACAACAATTAAAAAAAAAAAGAATTGTTAGTTAGACAGGTTGTCCAACGGAGCCCAAAGGATTAGTCCAAGCAATTTATACATTGAAAGAGAGAAGGATAAGAAAGAAGGAAGGAGAGAAAAATATAAAATGTGACTTGTCATAAATATTGTGTGAAATAACAAGAACTGACAATTGACCAGGTGGCAGATAGCAAGGTTCACTGAGATTTCCCTAGAGCTTCTCTCCAACTGGTGTACTGACCAAAGGGAATTCCTATTCATGTCAATCTCAATGTCTCAGACTCTCTGGCACCTGGAGACTTCATTACAAACTGCGCCGCACCCCCCCAACACACACACACACAAAGACATTTTGTTAACACCTGTTAAGGTGTATTGAGGCTCTGTTCTAAACCATATATATATATATATAAATTTCAATAACTGAATTCACAGTTGCTACATGACTCCCTAAGATGGAAGATAGGGAACTTAAGTGCTTATGAGGGGTGAGTCTGTGTAATGTGTGCTTAAGATTGGAATTTGGATTCACAGAAATTGAGTTAAGATCTAGAGTATTGGGGTAGGGAATAAAATGGCACAGATCAGTGGTCTGGGGAGAGGTAAGAAGAGGACTAACATGGCAAGAAGTTGGAGAGAAAATATCCGCTGGGCATCTACAATATTTCAGGCATATATAACCTCATTTTTACCACCTAATAATAAAATGAGGTAGATAGCATTATGCTTATCTCTGGATGAAGATGAAACACAGGACATGATGCGACTTACCTAAAGCCACAAGACCAGTAAGAACAGAATCAAGGCTTCATTTTATGCCACAATGTCAGTAATATTAAAACTGTATGCTTTTGCTTCTTTTTCCTACTCTTACTTCCTTGATAATGAATGAGACACAAAGTGAAAAAAAGCCACAGTGGGCAAATAAGGATAGAGTAATGAGCTTGAACTCCCTTATACTTAGACTGAATGCACATATACCCTGATATAAAAAGGGATACAATATGGTGATAAACTGGCTTCATATTTTAAAGGGATTAAACTTAATTATTGGGAGATCTGAATTTATGATTGATACCATGACCCAAGATGAAACATGAGGTGAAAAGCATAGCTACAGCAATAGTAAAAAATATCTTTGGAACTAAATGAGTAGATGTATAGTAAAGAATTTGCCCTTGCTCAGAGAGAGGTCTGGCCTTTGTTCTTGGCTTCTAGGAAGTAATCCATACCATATCTGACACGAATATCTTTGTTTAAGGCGGGGGCTGGTCAAACCAAATCTTAGTGTGGGGGCTGAAGCTAACAGTATAACTTATGGTTGGGGCTTTGTGTTATGTGGCATCAGTCAATATGGGGACTGAGTTCTACCATGTGTACAGTCAATCAATCAATTATGTATACATAATGAAGTCCCAATAATACTCTGGTCACTGAAGCTCAGGTGAGCCTCCTTGGTTGGCAGTATGACTCCATGCATATTGTCACATATTAATGCCAGGAAGGTAACTCACCCTGACATGGAGTCACACTGGAGAGGATAATAGATGCTTGACATTTGGAAACCTCACAATCTGCTCTAAGCATTTATTCCTTTGTCTGATCTTAATCTTCCCCAAAATAAACTATAACAATGAGTATAATTGTTTTCAGTGACTTCTGTGTGTCCTTCTAGTAAATTATTGAACCTAGGTGTAGTTTGGGAAACTCTCAGAACTTGCAGTTGATGTCAGATGTGAGGACAGTCTCAGGATCTGTGCCCTCAAACTTTGCAGTTTGGCAGGCTCCAGGCAGCAGATCAGATCTGATGTCACATTTCTCTCAACAGTACAGAAGTCAATTGGTTCTTGTAAAAGAACTTCATAAGGGGAAGAAACTTCACAGATTATCATTCCCCCTTGCCAACTTATCCTAAATTCCTACTTGGGGATACCCTAATTTTAGATATCTGTACCCTAAGAATTGTGTGAATCTGCTTCTTAGACTCTGTTCCACTGTCTCTTTTTCTACCCTTTTCTTGCCAGTAACACCGTCATAATCTTCATAGCTTTATAGGAAGTATCAATATCTGATAGTGTAAATCTGTCATATTTATTCTTCTTTGAGGTAGGTTTGGCTATTCTAGGTCCTTTTATTCTTCCCCATCCCTTATTTTTCATCTTTCTCCTTCCATTCACTACTTCCACTAACAAGTTTGCAAGGAGAGGTCCAGATCAGTCTCACAAAGGCTAATTTCAAACTAATTTCAAATCCTGATCATGCTGTTTATTAGATTTGTAAGCAATGGGAAGCTATATAACTTATCAAACCTTTCTCTTCCATAAACAAGATACCATCAGAATTTGTGCCACAGAATTGCAGGGAGAACTAAAGGAGATAATATATGCAAATAATAATAAGAATTATGTCTGAAAAATAGTAGGTACGCAATTAATGATAGCTATTGCTATTGTGGTGGTTACTATTATTATCAATTTTAATATATCCTAATAGCATTTATTTCTTAAGGAAGAGGACTGTTAATACATTTACTAATCTGAACCCATAATTTTAAGAGAGACACAGTGTTAGCTTCCGTTTGGCACCTCAACCTATCACACTTATGGTGCAGGTGAGGAGTGATGCTAGGATTATTTATGAGGAGCTAAAAAAGGGAAAAGAATCAAAGGCCTTTAGAGAAACTTATTCCTAATATCAATCCTTTGTTTCAGGATTTTTAAAAAAACTTTTGTAGATCTCAGTTAACTGTGGATGGATTATCCAATGGGAACCAGCAACAACTTTTAAAAATGGTGCCACCATCAGCCTGCAGAAGAATGTCTTCTCCCAGTGTCACTGAGTCCCATCCTTCTTCGTTTCTGTTGCTGGGGATTCCAGGCTTGGAAGTTGCTCAAATCTGGCATGGGTTTCCCTTCTGTGTCGTGTATCTGATTGCTCTTGTTGGAAATATTATCACCCTATATGTTATCTGGACTGATCATAGCCTTCACCAACCCGTGTTCTAGTTTCTGGCCATGCTGTCTGTGATTGACCTAAGTCTCTCTACTGCTACCATCCCCAAGATGCTAGGTATCTTCTGGTTCAGCTTTCAGGAACTGTGCTTTGGGTTCTGTGTTGCTCCAGTTTTTTTTTAATCAATTTTTTTTACATTCATGGAGAGCATTGTACTTCTTGCCATGGGTTTTGATTATTCTGTGGCTATTTGCAACCCCCTCAGGTACAGCATGATCCTCACCAATGGTCATTGATATGATTGCTGTGGTGGTAGTTCTAACAAGCTTATGCATGATTGTTCCCATCATTTTTCTCCTCCTGAGGCTGCCTTACTGTGGACATAGACTCATCCGTCATACCTATTGTGAGCACATGGGAGTGGCACGTCTGGCCTGTGCCAACATTAGTGCTAATGTCTACTATGGTCTTGGGAATATTTCTATCTTTATGGATGCATTTCTTATCATTATCTCCTATGCTGGGGTCTTATACGCTGTCTTCCACCTCCCTTCCCAAAATGCCCACCTGAAGGCTCTAAATACCTGTAGCTCCCATATTTGTGTCATCTTAGCCTTTTTGGTCCAGCTCTCTTCTTCCTCACTCATCGTTTTGGTCATGGCATTCCCCAGTGTATCCATATCCTCCTGGCTAATCTCTGTGTAGTCATCACCCCTGCCCTCAACCCAGTCATCTATGGGATCAGGACCAAGCAGATCCAGGAGCAGCTACAGAGTCTCCTTGTTAAAAGAAGATTGAATGAGAGGTAATTCATTCAGATTATGAAGGTATAAAGTCTAAGACTGAAAATTATGGTAAAATTAATAAAGAAATTTCTTTCACCAAAATTGATTGTCAATTATTTATATACTATATATTATACATATTATATCAAAAAGAAATATTGGGGCCAGCCCTGTGGCTTAGCGGTTAAGTGCGCACGCTCCACTGCTGGTGGCCCGGGTTCGGATCCCGGGCGCGCACTGACGCACCATTTCTCCAGCCATGCTGGGAGTGTGTCCCACATGCAGCAACTAGAAGGATGTGCAACTATGACATACAACTATCTACTGGGGCTTTGGGGGAAAAATAAATAAATAAAATAAAAAAAAGAAATATTGGCTGTAGTTGTTGGAGACATGTATGTTTGTGGGTGTCTGAATGTGTACTTGCAATGATATCCTCCATTGACCGCTGACATAGAATATGCCGTAGGAGAGTAAATTTCAAGGAGGAGAACTTGATTCACTGAAGGAAGAATTTTCTGTTAAAAATTTACAGTGTTCTAGATCTTTCTCAGGTAGTAATAAGATTTCTTTCATAGAAATATTAAATTAGATCACATGGCCAATGACAATTGTTCAGTGAAATGCAAAAAGTTTCTATAAATAATAAAGTACTGTCTAAAAATAAATAGTATATTTTTATTAAAGTGAATACAAGGAAAGGATGCCTACACATTAGCAAAGCAAATTAGACTAGATTTTTTTGGTGTTTTTTTTTTCCCTTTCGGTGTTCTCAAGTTTCTGATTCTATGATGTTCTTCATAAGTCTAATCCCCATATTGTACACTGTCATTCTTCAACCGCTAAATTTAATACTATGTCATCTGTGATGACCCTTCTTTCTTGGGGTTTAAAAATGCTTGTGGAATGAATGAAAATTATCATAGGAAATATTTTTTAACAACTAATAAAGCAATTTAGTTAAAAATACAGAGATCATAAAAAGATATAATATTACTTATCAATTGGAATCATATTTTGGAAAGATTAAAAGGATGAATTTAGTGGCTTGAAGTTTAATAATTAAAAAACTGAGTAGCACTGAAGTCTATTACTGGTGAGTAAGATGATTATGTGAGATTTTAGAAAGTCTTATCTCACACTAGGTGAGGTACACAATTAGTGAAGCACAAAGTTAATTTCAAATAACTTTCTGATTCAAGGAGAACTGGAATTTGGATACTGGTAATGCAAGTAAAGAGGAGACATCAAGTGTGAGATACAAGAGAGAGGCATGAGGTATCACAGCAGCAAGAGACAGCAAGGAGGAATACTTATTTATTTTGCTTAGTGGTTTTTAACTAGAGGACAATGGTTGAGGCTTGATATATCTAAGAAGAAAAAAGAAAATTATTCATGAACTTTAAAAATGCAAATATAGGAAAAGGAATAGGAACAGAAATTGGATTGCAAAGAACTTTAGAAATTTTGTTATGTAAACAAGCGAATACAACAAGGATATACAAAATGGACGAAGTAGGAATAAACAATGCATTCATGGTTTTCACAAATGACAATTGAAAAGAAAGAATGGTAATTTAAAGTAAAGGAAATTTTAAAGGCTTGATTGACCTAAGTAGAATATTATTCAAGTAGAGATAAGGTCAAATTTGACTTTGGAAGTTACCATAGCAATCAATTCACCCAATTCTATGACATTCCTTTTCCTTCTAATGTACGAAATCAACATTTTTAAAATACATTATTAATGGCTATAATTGCATTTCAGTGAGAAGAGTTAATATTGAGGTTAACAGTAGAAGAAGAACAATAAGAACTAACATCTCCACAAGTTTTTATGATCATTAACATAATTTCACATAAATTATCTAGTTTCATATTCTGTATCGTGTAAAACAATGAAGTGCAATACCAACTTGATTTAGCCATTTTATGGCACTTTACTAGATATTTGTTGTAAAATTCTGCCTAGATTTCTATGTCAAGATATTTTTTGAGCACAAGTATTTATTTCTGATCTTTCTCAAAAGCATGTTGAAATTAATGACAAACTGTAGATAAAATAATAAATATATAACATTATTAGGAAATACAATATATGTCATCAACAGACCAGATATTTTCAAAAAAATTCAAGAAAAGAGAAGGCAGGTGGATGGAAAAATTGGATAATATAAACAAACACTTAAAACAAGGGAAATTTAAGCCTTCCAGAGTAATGAGGGCACAGAATTATTTCCAAAATCAGTGCCAACCACTATAGTGAGCAGAGCAGATCCTGAGATTATCACCAGGATACTACACGTGCACCCATATTCATAGAATAAATAGACCAATAATCCTTCCCCTACATATGGTACACAGAGATGTACGCTGGACTGATTGCTAGTTCTATCCTGCAGGAAAACATAATCTGACTGGATTTAGAGTTCTCAAATGTAATAACCGATGCTAAAAAAAGTCTTTATGACTTGAGAAAAAGGATTTTACACTTATAAATCAATACTCATTTAATCTATCATTCGTATTCAAGAGCAAAATGAAGACATATTCATAAATATGACTAATATTTTAACAGAATCTTTTTCAAAAGGGGGAAAACATTTTTAAAATATACTCTTGCAAAACCAAAAAAAAGAAGCATTAAAAAACAGTATTTTATGGTATTAAAAACATAATTTATGTGCAAAGGAGAGCAATGAAAGGTATAGTTAAATTAAAACAATTGTCAATAACTTAATCATAATATAATTTTTAGGAGAGATTACTTCACGGACTGCCACTTCTAGTAATGATAAACTAGTTATTTAAAATTAGTGCTTCTTCCAATGGGAAAAAAAGAAACTAGAAAAAATGAACAGAATCTTTTATAGTGATGGTAGCAATACTGATAGCCTGAAAGTATTCTTACAAGTTGTCCTTCATAAAACTCAGCATTCAGTGAAAATAACCATGTATAAAAAAGACAAAAAATAACAAAATAAACAAGCAAACAAAAGAGGAAATATTCAAAATAAAACTAGATAGTTGGAATACAAAAATAACAATGATTATTATACAAAACAAACTGGATGACAAGATAAAGAAATTCAGCCATGAACTGGAAACTAATAAAAATCAACTGGAGAGGAGTGACATCAGCAAGATAGTGGAATAATTGGTGTCCAGTCTATATCCTCCCACAGAAACAAACATTTGGCAGCCATCCATGAGCAAAAATGCCTTTGTGGGAGCTTTGGGATCTAGGTAGGAGGTTGTAAAACCAGGTAGAACCCCTGACCCAAGAGGGCTACTTTGAGAAGGCAAGTACACACACGAATGGCAGGGCTGCTGACCATGGTCCTGGCTGCATACTGAAATCAGCCCTGGCCCCTGTGAACTCAACTCCAGTCCCACTTGTATGTGGTCCTGCCACCAGCAACTTCTACCAAGGGATCCAGGAGGAGCCATGCCGGTCTGTGACTCGTTTAATAGGCACACCAACCTCAGACCTAATTGTGATCCCCGCAGCCGTCCCATGACCTAATTTCAGTCCCATTCTATCACAGACCAGAGACAGTTCTGCCCAAATAGAGACCAGCCCAGTGACTCCAGGTGAGCACACTCAGGAACTGGAAGCCACACCCATCTGCAACCCTGGTAACCGACCTGCCAACTGTGGACCTGACTGCAGACCAGGTAAGGGCCGATAGTGCCAGCTCTACCAACCATGATCTCAGAGGTAGTTCCATCAGTTCAGGAACACTGCAGGAGAAGAACTTTACCTGCCAAAAACAATCTAATAGATAGGAGTGTCTGTTCCTTCAAATGCACATACCAACTCAAGGCTATATGGAGCACAAAAAATCAGACAAACATGACGCCAACCAAGGTAACTAATAAAACTCCAATAACTGATCCTAAAAAAATGGAGATCCACAAACTATTTGACAAAGAGTTCAAAATAATCATCTTAAAGAGGCTCAATGTTCTACAAGAGAAAACAGATACACAATTAAATGTAATCAGGAGAACAATACATCAGCAAAACTAGAAGCCTAACTAAGGAATAGATACTATAAAAATGAACCAAAAAGAAGTCCTGGAGCTGAAGAATATACTCACTGGATTGAAAAATTCAATAGAGATAAAGAAAATCCAGTCTACATATACAACGGAATATTATTCAGCCTGAAAAGAAGGAAATCCTGCCATTGCAAAAACACGGATGAAACTGAGGACATCACGCTAAGTGAAATAAGCCAGTCACATAAAGATAAATATTGCATGATCTCAGTTTTATGTGGAATCTTTAAAAAAAAAAAAAAGCCAAATTTGTAGTAACAGAGAGTAGAATGGTGGTTACCAGAGGCTGGGGCATGGGAGAAAAGGGAAGATGAAAAAATTAAAAGTAGAATGGTAGTTGCCAGGGGATGGAGGGAGGGGATCATGGGGAATTATCGTTTAATGGGTACAGAGTTTCAGTTTTTGCAAAATGAAAAAGATCTGGAGATGGATGGTGGTTATGGTTGTACAACAATATAAATGTACTTTATATTACTGAACTGTACACTTAAAAATAGTTAACATGGTAAATTTTATGATATGTGTATTCCACCACAATAAAAAAACATGGAAAAAATGAGAAAGGTAGGAAACACCGAACCGATGCCAAAAAAAAAAAAATCTTCATGTTATAATAGCAGGACACACTGATATGCAAATACAGGAACCATAGAAATCACACCTGGACAGTTCATACAGAAGACCATTATGGAGGACATGGTAATTGAAGGAGAGTTGAAGGAAAGTGGAAATGAGAAGTAGTTATTTCAACGGCAATGCACCAAGAGGAACAGAGCTGAATGCCCTTATCATTGTTAGTGTTCAGTGTAAAAGGAAGTCCTGACCAATACAAGTCAAGAGACAAGAAGAGTTTTAAGAACCAAAATAAAAATGGTTAAACTATCATTATTTCTATCTGATATAATCATTAAAAATAATAAACAAATTTTTAGAATTAGTTATTTAGTAAGATGTTCAGTATAAGATACTAGCAAAAATCATCTAAAAGTATTAAAAATTAACATAATATTTATAATAAAAATTTATTAATATGTAGAAATTGGCATCATAACTAAGGTACATGACCTTTAAGAATACTATTTTAAAATTATGTTTAAAATATTTAAGTGAAGGTCTGATTAAATGTAGAGATACACCATGTACATGGAAAGGACACATGAACATTTAAAAAATGTCAGTGCTCCCCAAATTAATTGACAAATTCCATGCAACTTCAAGAAACATTCCAGCAAGACTGTCAGAGGAACATTTGTTCCTGTTACTCTAAAATGTATATGGAAGGTGAAAGTTTTGCCAAATGGAAGAGAGTTTTTAAAAAGATTCAAGTCACACCTTACCAGATAATAAAATATACTACAAACCCATAGTATATAAAATGGTTGTGCCTAGTGTAAAGGCATGGGATATAATAAAGAGATTATAACAGACCCATATATATAAGATAAATTGATATAGAATTATATCATTTATTTATATGAAATCTTAACACACACATCGAGAAACATAGATGAAAAATGCACAACAGATTGTTTATACCAGTTACTACTAATGGAGGAGATTTTGCTGGACTTTAAATAACATACAATATCATATCATTTAACTGTTAGAATGTCAATGTATTATTTCTTAATCAGAGGAAAAATGAAAAACTGCTATTGATTGGGCTGTATTGTTTAGAGTGAGAGATCAAAGGATGAGTATTAGATTAGTAAGAAAAACATATCAGTGTTTATAAGTAGAAAATTAATGTAAGAAGTCAATGAGTTTGGGGATACATTTAAAGGTCACCAGTTAGGAACTTGTGGAGAAACAGTAAAAATAAGGATGGGAGGAGTGGGAATTTCAAAGCAGTCCTTTCATTTTTTTTTTTTAATTTTTTATTTATTGCTGTAACTGGTTTATTACATTGTATAAATTTCAGGTGTACATCATTATACTTCTGTTTCTGCATAGATTACCTCATGTTCACCACCCAAATACTAATTACAACCCATCACCACACACATGTGCCGAATTATCCCTTTCGCCCTCCCCCCTCCCCACTTCCCCTCTGGTAACCACCAATCCAATCTCTGTCTCTATGTGTTTGTTTATTGTTGTTATTATCTACTACTTAATGAAGGAAATCATACGGTATTTGACCTTCTCCCTCTGACTTATTTTGCTTTGCATAAGACCCGAAATGTCCATCCATGTTGTCACAAATGGCTGGATTTCATTGTTTCTTATGGCTGAGTAGTATTCCATTGTGTATATATACCACATCTTTCATTTTTTATTGGCTTGATTGTAGCATCCCTTTTGAAATTTCAGTTTTGGCCATCAGTCTGTTCCGGTGTTGTCTTTGCACAGCCCTGTTGATTTCCAGGTGCATGCCTCCCAGCACGAGTGAATAGAGCTGTGTCACTAAGTCTCCAGCAGAAAAAGCTCATGCCCTGCTTCACTACTGAGCTCTTATCTCTTTGTTCTCCTCATGGTATCCATCACGGATGGGCCCCATCCTCCTGCGCAATATAAAGGGACGGGAAGCTTCATCTAAGCAGCAGACTGCTACAATTACATCCATCCCAAACAAATTCATAAAGGGCACCAGGAGACTACGTTTCTGCTCATTTTCTAAAGTAAGGTAGCTTCCAGGCAATGATGCCTGCAGGTGGATCAGACTAGAGGACAAGAAAATTAAATAAGTTATTACCTAACTAAATTATTTGTCTAAAATCAGTGGGAGATGCTACAGGCTAAAACTTCATGTTTCAAATTATATCTCTGTTGAACATATTGTCTGAAGTCTAAACCTCTCTCAGACTCCTCTCAGATTTATCCTTAATTTAAGTAATTATATTCTATGTAGTTCCTCTTATAATGATTAATTACTTCATTTATATGCATTTACTTTTCATCAGAATGTCATTTGCATGCAATGGGAATCCCATTGCTGAGAAAACTGGAAATGGTTGAGTACGTAGTTCAGCCTGTACTCAAAACTTAACTTCTCTTGTTTAACTACCAATATTTTATTTATCTCATTTTTGTGGTTAATCCACCTCTAAAATATAGATTTGAAACATCCTGCTTTCTGACTATCACTTTCTAACTTCAGGCTCAAATTTTCAAGTATCCTTAGTACTGTCCCAACTGTTGGACATCAAGGCTACCAAGCCATTGACAGAATTCCCTTCATACTATTACTCATTTCTCTCTTGTCTTGAATTTATTCCTTGTATAGCTTAGATTCTATGGCCCATCACTTAATTACTCTCTTGGAAATAATCTAACCTTCTTTGTTCTCTCCCTCCATTGTAGTTGCCTGAAAAAACCCAAACTGTGTTTAAATCTAAATATCTATCTCCTCTGTGAAAGACTGAAACTTGTTAGGAAAAAAATCCCATAAATAAGCTTGCTGATTTCATGTTAAATTTATCATCACAAACTTCAAATGTAGACTCAATGATACCCAGAAATCTTACTATGTGATGCCGTTACAGAATATCCACCAAGTTGTCCATATCCACCAACTTGCCATATCCACCAAGTTGTCCAAGACAGACTCCTAAGAATCGTATTTGATTTCTGCACTGAATACCTCATTTCTAATTCATTGGTATATCTACTTGACTATTCTTCCAAAATTTGTCCACTCAGATTCATTTCCTCTGCCACCAGTCTGATCCAGGCCACCACCGTCTCTTGCTTGGACCATGTAATAGCCTTCTGACTGGCTCCTAAGCTTCTTTGTTTTCTTTCTTATTCATACCTCTTTTAGTTGAGGCTTTTTTGATCCACTTATTTAAAGTACTGTGCCCATGGTAATGCTCTGTGATGGCATATGACAGGATTTTGTATATTTTCTTTTGTATAATTACCAAAGCTTTCTGCATTAGTTTGTTTTATATTTTTATCTGCGTGATCAAAAGAATGAAATTAAAAATATACTTAATTAAAAGTAGATAATATATGCATCTGGTTCAAAAATTTAAAAGTTAAATAAGGTATTCAGTAAAAGTAATTCATTCTCTGTATCAGTTAATATTATTTCTGACTGCATCTAATAGTAAATTCAAACAATGATGAATTTAACAAATCAGAAATTTTTTTTTCCTTCCATGTAAGAGTTTCAAAGGTGGATATCTGGGGCCAGAACCGGAACTTCACCAGTTTATCTGCTTTACCATGCTTAAAATCTGACTTTCATCCTCCAAGTTGCTGATAGTTCAAGGTGGTGGCTAGAAATTCAAGCATCAATCCTATGTCTGTTCCTTGAGGAAGGAGTGAGGGCAAACGACCTTCCTTTCTCAGCTGAATTAGTTCACATTAAAAGGTCTTCTGAAACCTCACCACATGACATCTACTATCATTTGGAATCTAGCAGATATGGTGTATTGGCAGTATACATGAGTATCCAAATAAAATCATGTTTTTTGTTCCTAAGGAAGAATGTGGGGCTTTGGGTAAGCAACTAGCAATCTCTAACATATCATTCTATTCCTGTCTGCCAGGCACACATTTCTCTTTCCTGGAAACAATACTCTTACAGCTTTCTTACGTACCCTTCCAGAGGTAATTGGATTATATCTAAGAATATACATAATCAAATGTATATATATACTCTTATTTCTATGTATTCTTTGTATAGGATTACAAAATTATTCTGTGTAGCATTCTATGAATTCTTTTTGCCTCTTGCTTTTTTGCTAAATGATATATCTTAGAAATTATTCAAATGAGTAAATTTAGAGATGCCTAATTTCTTCTAACAACCACATAATTAGAATGAACTCTTGGTGAAGACAAGAACCGTGTTTGCCTTATTCACCATTGTATACACTGTCTTTCACAGTTTGTGGAGCATAGTGGGTACTCTGTAAGTATTTGCTTAATGAATGGGTCACACAAATAACAAATGCCAGAGCTAGGATTCAATCTGCTTGTGATTTGAACGATTTTATTCCCATGATCTTACCCACAACATTGATGTGTTAAGTTAGGTTGACAGATTTCTTTATATTGAGATCTCTTTGCATTTTTTAGGTGATAAATATATTTGTCAGTTAAAAAAATGTTAACGGTTTGCTGAACTCCATTTGCTAGGATTTTGTCTGGGATAGCAATACTGACAGTCACATTTATCAGTATCATGGAGACAGTAGTCATTCAGAATACAGACATTGGAATTAGACCCACGTGGCTATAAATGTAGGCTAACTGTGTGACTTTGGGCAAGGCTTCATCTCTCCATCTATCCCTACATAGTGGGGATGATAGTTCCTAGTGCAAAGAGTAGGGAACTGATTCAGTGAGAAAAGCTACATAAAGAATTTAAGTAGTTTAGGTCACTCAGAAAGCACTCAAAACATTGGAGTTATTATCATTATAAAGGAGATTGCTCTATAGTCTCTTTTCCTTCATTTTCATCTATGTTTGTGCACCAGGCTTATGCACCAGATTCCTGGTTTCCAGATTCTAGGCAAGTTCTTACTTCAGTTTCAAACCACTCATCCTTTACATCCCAACTCCTTAACTGCAAGAGCACCATAAGACAGGGTTCCCAAAGGACTCAGCTCCTCATCCCCCAAGTCTCTTCTTCCCAAGCCGCCTTTTCCCATCTGCGTCTAATAAGGGGTGTAGGAGAGGAACAAGGAGCTCACTAAACACAAGATTTATTCAGCAAAGTCCCAGCACAGTTACCACTATAGCTGATCCATCATAAAGGACTCATGCTTCTACATCTTCTGAAAGTTCCAGGGCCACTGGAGGGCAGCACAGGCTGTACTGGATCTAGAAAGGAAAAGTGACAAGGCGGGCGGGCATCCTTTACTAATAGGCAACCTCCAGTAAACAGGAAGAAAAAGGCAATGAGGAGGTGGAAGGTATGGTGAGACTGGATGCATTAGCACCCAGAAATCCTAAGCACCTCTGTAAGGAGCATTCTAGTTTTTCTTTCTTCCCTCTGCCTTCTTATAAATACATGAAAAGCAATAGTATATAATGGAGTATATGAGGAAGCCATTTGGTTTAAAACTAATTTCAGCCTGACCTTGTTTTGCCATAAGGGCCTGATGTGGCCTGTTGAGCATGCCTTGTACATCAGCTTTAAATATTTACTATGTCCCAAAGACAAGAACAATGCCCTTAAAGATAGGGATATAACTTCCCCGACATCGGCATTTCTTTAAGGATAAGCATCTCTCCCTAAACTAAGGATTCATAACTGATCTGCTGTGCTCACCTGGTGACCACTCGACTTGTGACCACGGAGCTGCTGCATTCACTGCTCTGATGTGCCAGCAAAGTAGCCTCATGACAATTGTAAAAGGATGTTCTTATCATGTGTGATGTATGCTCTTTCTCCCAAGATGGTATATAACCACTCTGCACACCCCAATTATTCGGTGTCCTTTCTTCTCTGGGGAAGGAAGACCCTGGGCTAGTCCTCAGATCTGGCTCATAATAAATTCACCCCAATTTTGATTTATAGATTGATTATGAATTGTTTGTGTTGACATTTCCTACAAGAGGGTCCCATTTCCTTGCTTGGTTGGGAGACTTAGTGCAAGTAGAGAAATAGGCTTCATCTTACCTGACCAGAAAGGAGGTTTGTAAATCCTACAATGGGATAAGAGGTGTAAGGATGCTGAGTTTAGTAAGTCACTGTGCCCCTGGCATAGGGAGTCAGAAAAAATACCGATGAATAAGCTTCCCCCCAACTCTGTCCCAGTGGAGCAATGTAAACTGCAGAGAGGTAACTTTCTTTAGACTGGCAGAAAGCTCTCATTCGTATTTAATTCAACTCAGTTTCTCTGTGATTTCTCTCTGATGATCCTAGTTTTGAATTTCCCACAAGACAGTCATTCATATATTTTGAATTATCATGGATGTCCTTGTTTTTTGCAGTCCATATATTTATAATTTGTAAAAATTTTCCCCCCACCCACAAAGGGATCAATGCCTTTTATCATCCTGTAACTCTTTATGACCATGTCTCAGTTTGACAGGAAATTTTCTTAACACATAATGTCATGAATT
This sequence comes from Diceros bicornis minor, assembly GCF_020826845.1. NCBI lineage: Eukaryota > Metazoa > Chordata > Mammalia > Perissodactyla > Rhinocerotidae > Diceros > Diceros bicornis. The sequence goes on along the minus strand of NC_080746.1, from coordinate 63,667,010 downwards.
GGATAGGATATTCCAGGAGGACTAACCAGAACTGTGTTGAGAAAGATTCTCAAGTACTTTGCTCTTGACATTGCACTTATTTGAAATAAATTAATACATTTAATAAACTTAGAAGAAGGCCTGGTACATACTAGACACTTGGTATATATGAGCTAATATTGTCAATCCAGTTTTAGAGTCCCTAAATTAATATTTACTCTATGTACCACATTATTGACTTATGTTCATGTATGCACTTCCACCAGTTAGAACATCTAGGAATCTGTTCCCTTTTCCTTCTTTGCTATTCTAGATTTTATAATACACCCCCTACCTCCGTCCTCCAAGGTTGAATAGTGAAGAAATGGGCTTTGGAGCTTAAGTGATGACACTGGGTGGCTGGTGGCAAGTGTCCTGAACTTGATGAGTTTCAGGCAATAGAGTATTTCCCCAAGTACATAGCCCATATGTGATAAATGGAAGCAGATGAACAGGACAATTGGATCAGCGAGTGGCCTTTGAGGAGGAGCATGAAAAAGAATGAAGATTATGTCAAATAATGCTAGAAAAGGACAAAGTCATGAGGGGGGCACTCATCAGGGATGAGAAAGTAGGATATGGGAAGGATAAGGGTCAAGGAGGAGAGGAAAGACTGGTGCAAGGAGATGAGATTTTACATAGGTAATTGATAATGATCTAGACTGGGAGCCATTCCAGAAAATTCCCATCAACATATTAGGAGCAATAGAGTTGTTTTGTTTGTGTTAGGGTAAGGGCAAAAGACTTATTAAGTCAGAGACCTATTGCAGGGTTTTACCATTAATCAAGGGGCAGGCTCTTAAGGAGCACCTGCAAACAGTGGTGTGAATAAGCTCCAAGTTCCAACACGCATTATGTGCTCTGCCCTGCCCGCTGCAGTCCACCACACAAACCTCAGTGACCACCAATCATAGTACCGATCTGAACTTCTCCTTTCCCCTCCTCAGAGGCCTCTTAAGCCCACGGAAACTCTGGTTAATCCTCCCTTCTAACTTTCCCTCCTTTTTCCATCAATGCAAAACACCAAGGCCCAGCAATTCAAAAATCTTTTTCAATGGACTTTTATTAACAATCTACGGGGTATTAGAGAATGTTGGTTGTGTAAATGGAAAAGCCAGCTTTATCTGTCTTTATTTCACAGTAGCGTGGAAGGAGACAGAGAGGGACAAAAGATACGTGTTTAGGGTTATAAAGAAAATTATAATAGTGACAGAGGTTGCTTTCTCAATGAACTAACTACTCCAACTGTCTTACTTTCCTTCTGAATATTCAACCATTCTCTAAATACAGAAGCGCGTGGCTGTATGTTTCTTTCCTGTCTTGCTTTATCCTTCACTTACAAGCTCAAATGAGGCTCTCTAGCTACATAGTCAGCTCTTCCTATTTACACTTCCTCCCTTACTAACTCTTCACCTCTCTTCATTCTGGTTTCTGTTGCCACCAGCCCAATGAATTACTCTTGTCCAAGTCACTAATGGCACTCTTATAAAATCTAATGGTATTCATATTCTTATGTTATTGAACTTCTGCTTAACTGACAAGTTGTTCATACACTCCTTGAAATTTTCTCAATTTTTCCTCGGGCACCGTATCCTTCTGATTTTCTTCATACCTTTCCAGACCCTCCCTTTATGTCTTTTTTTTACCCTTTCAATGTTCTTACTTTCCAGGTTTCTAATCTTAACCTTATGTTATTCTCACTGCATCAGTCATGTACTGAATGCTTTTTGAATCTTTATCTTAAACGAAGAAACTTCTAATTTGTTAAAACTCTTCATTTCTAGCAGCCTAACATAAATTTCTATATGGAGATTATAAAAACCTCAGCTTTGAGGTATACCCATATATGCTAAACATACTCATTTGCCTGTATTTCATGTCTTGGTGATTCTATTTATTTACTCAAGTCAGAAAACAGGACGTCATTCTGGGCTTCTCATTTGCCATCTCTTTCATAACTAATCTGTCACTAAGTTCTGTCTACATTATCACTAGAATAGGCCCCTTCTTCCCATCCTCAGTGCTTCAGTCTTTGTTCAGACACTCACCACTTCTCATCTGGACTATTGCAACTTTCATTCTTTCTGCCTCTGCTCTCTCTTTCTGCCTCTGCTCTCTCTTCTCATTTAGAGAGATGGATTCTCTCTAAATTCATCCATAACACTGCATCCAGAGTGATCTTCCTGTAGCCCATATCTAGTCATGTCTCTCTACTAAATAGAAATACTTCTTTGTCTTCTTTTATCTATAAGATTAATTCTAAAATGCTTAGCATATAAAAGGTTCTTTGTGATCTGGCTTTCTCTTTTTTTCAACTCCATTTTCTGCTCTGTCTTTCAACTCCACATCCTCTTGGCTCCAGTCAGATTAAACATTATATAGAGTTTCCCTCCGAAGTTTTTCTCCAATTCATTTCCATCTTTACAAATATACTGCCCGCAGTTTTTGTGCACATATGTCTTCCACATCCATTAAAACTCAACGAATGTGTTAGCAACTTTAGGAAGACTTCCTTTATCTTCTCAGGCTGATTTAGAAAATTTTACTTTGTGCTCCTCTGTCATTCTGCTCATAATCCCAGCAATTAATTTATTCTACAAATACTCTTGGCCATTGCTTCATGCCAAGCACTCTATCGATTGGTGAGTATGGTCCCTACTTTCATGGCATGAAATGCCTAATTTAACTTGGGGGAAGGATTATTTAACCAAATTATCACACAAATATATAACTATAAACTGTGAGGGTGGGACAAATTACTATGAGAACATAAAATAGGAGACCTTCATCTTGTCTGGAGAGGGTTAGAGAAAACCTCCCAGAGAAGGAAATTTTTGAACTGAAATGTAAAGGATAAATAGAAAGTAAGTGGATGTATTGTGGAAGCACAGTCTTCCAAGAGAAGTGGGAGAAGAATATATGTGTTGTATTCGAAGAACTGAAAGAAGGACAGAGTGGCTCGGGCTCAGGGAGCAAGAGAGAGAGGGGTGTCAGAGGACATTGAAAAGTGAAGAAACAGGCAAATGATATATGACCTTGTATTCATTCATTCATTTACTTGTTTATTAACTTATTCAATTAACTACGAGCACCTATGAAGGAATCTACCTATACACTGCAAGTATAGTGATGAAAAAACAACAGGTGTGGTTTCTTCTCTCATGAACTTATGATCTAATGAAATTCAAGTTAAGGACCTTGTTTTTATTCCATTAACACCGACAAGCCAATGACATATTTTAAGTAGATGAGTGGCAAGATCAGATTTATATTTTAAAATATTTCTCTGACTTCAGTGTAGAGAATGGTTTTATAAGGAAGCCTAGAATGCATTAGGAGGCAATTTTATGATTTCATTCAAGAGACAATAGTACTTTAGCCTTGATGGTGACAGTGGAGATGGAGAAGCAGGTAGACTGAGAGCTAATAAAAGGGAAATTTGACAGGTCTTAGTGATGGGTTTGTAATAGGTGGTACAGGTAAAGGATATGTCCAAGATGATTTCTAGCTTTTGGCTTATGGAACAGTCTAGATGTACATGCCATTCACTGAGACAGGAGATGTTAGAAAAAGGCCAGCTTGGCAGAAAAATTAAAAGTCAATTTTGGGCTTGGTGAGTTTTGATATCTTTGAGATACAAGTTTATATGTTAAGTAGGCTTTTAACGAGTTCTAGATAAAAGATATAGTTTAGTAATCATCAACATAGAAATGATAATTGTCTGAGGGTATGGAAAAGAGAAGAAAAGCAGGAGAAAGAGCAGAATAGAATAACACAGAGGAGAGAAGAAAATCAAAGAGAACCCAGGAGTGAACCTTGAAACTGATGACGGTAGTAGATTGAAAACATGTAAGAGAAAATGAGAAGGAGACCAGGGGGTATGAGATCAACCAGGAAACTGTGATGCAAATTAAACCAAAGTGAGTGTGTCAAGGAAGAGGATTTGATCAACTGTTTCAGCAAGATCCAACACTCCAAAAGTGATATTTTTTGAGAGCCATTTTGTGGAAGTAACAGAGAAGGAAGCCACACTGAAGTGCACTGTGGAATAGATATGAGGTGAGGAAATGGAGACGGGGAGTCTAGCAGTGCCTGTGAGAAAGTTTAGGTGTGAAGGGAAGGGGATGGAGAAATAGCTGGAAGGCAAGAAAGAGGCTTTTTTATTTTTATTTTTAAAGATGAAAGATATTGGAGAATGTTTGAAAGACAACGCAGGTCCAATAAAGAAGAGAACGTGACTCCAAATTAGGGAACTAGAATGAATAATTGATACAAGGCTGGGAGAGCTAGGATTCAATGTACAAGCAGAAGGTTTGACATTTTGAGGATGGGCAGAATTCTATTTTAATGGGAGGAAACAAAGAAAATTTGGGAGAATATGCAAGTAGATTTTTATGTTTTATCTTGGGAAGTTGAAGAAAATCTCACTGGACACCTCTTTTCTGTTAGGTAGCAGTTGATGTCACCTTCCAACAGAGTTTAAGGTTTGAAAAGAATGAAAATTATTTGAAAGGGGCCTTGGCAAGAGGGGAAATTTGATCAGGGAAGCTTTGAAGGACAGACAGGCACTACTGAGGGCTTATTTAAAGTTGGTAATAATTAATTTACAGTAGAAGCAGGCTTTTCTGTTGTTTTTAGGCTTATTCAAACAGCGTTGGGATTGCCAGGTGCAGACTTTGGAAAATAAAGGGTTATATTCAAATATGATTGGGGTTTTAGCAATGTACTGATTTAATCAACCTTACATTCTATTTTTTAGAATAGTATAGTTTACCATGAGTTTGAGGAAGTGATACAACAAAATTATCCATCTCAGATTATATTGGGCATGGTAGTAGGTGAAGACGTGATTAAAGGTTTTACCTCGTCAACGATGTAAATAATTATCTCAAAAACACCTATTAAAGAAACTTCTTATCCACCATAAGTTTGATGCATCCTTCATCATATGTAGACTACTGGAAAAATTGGTTGTGTTTTTGGCTTATCTTCGTTATACTATTAACATTTTGCTTTTCTTACACTGGTATCCTAGTGACCTAATTTGTTGCACATTTTTAATGTTGTGAGGTTACTACCTATCATTATTCAGTTTTCAAATCTTAGTTTTCCTGTGGATTCATTTTTCTTCATAAACCATAGCATTATTTGTCAAGTCTCACCACTCTACCTTTAGGATAATGACTGGAATTTGCCTTATTTGGGAAGAGTCTCCTAAATATCATTAATGTCCTAAAGAGTAAGCGAGAGGTGATACTTTTGAAGTCAATTAAACAAAGTTATCTCTTGTATCTGTCCATACAAATAGTCAAGAGAAAACTTCTCAGCTCAAGACTCATTCAATGGCATCACGCAGCAACTACTCCACTGCTCCAGTCTCTGAATTCCTCCTCATCTGCTTCCCTAACTACCAGAGTTGGCAGCACTGGCTGTGCCTGCCCCTCAGCCTCCTCTTCCTCCTGGCCATGGGGGCCAACACCACCCTCCTGATCACTATCCGGCTGGAGTCATCTCTACAGGAACCCATGTACTACCTGCTTAGCCTGCTCTCTCTGTTTCACATTGTGCTCTGCCTCACTGTCATCCCCAAAGTCTTGGCCATCTTCTGGTTTGACCTCAGATCCATCAGCTTCTCTGTCTGCTTCCTCCAGATGTTCATCATGAACAGTTTCCTCCCCATGGAGTCCTGCAAAATTCATGGTTATGGCCCATGACCGCTACGTGGCCATCTGTCACCCACTACGATATCCATCCATCATCACTAACAAATTTGTGACCAAGGCTAGTGTCTTCATTGTCACATGAATTCCCGTCTCATTGCACCCATTCCTATTGTCACTGCCCAGCTCTGTTACTGTGGGAAAAATGTCATTGAGAACTGCATCTGTGCCAAGCTGTCTGTGTCCAGGCTCTCCTGTGACAATTTCACACTTAACAGAATCTACTAATTTGTGGCTGGTTGGACCTTACTAGGCTCGGATTTCATTCTCATCTTCCTCTCCTACACCTTCATTCTAAGTGCTGTGTTTAGACTCAAGGCCAAGTGGGCTGCAGTCAAAGCCCTGAGCATGTGTGGCTCTCACTTCATCCTCATCCTTTTCTTCAGCACCATCCTGCTGGTTGTGGTGATGACAAACAAGTCCAGAAAGAGGGTGTCCACAGATATCCTAATCCTCCTCAATGTCCTTCATCATCTCAAACCCCCTGCCTCAAACCCTATTGTATATGGTGTTCAGACCCAAAGGGATAAAACAAGGAATTCAGAAATTGCTGCAGAGAGGGATATGAATATGTAAAACAGATTTTTAATTCTTTTTCTCCCTTCTCCTCAATGGTTTTGCCTAGGCAGTGAGGCAGAGAAAAGCCTGATGTGAGTATGTATTACACACACAGAAGCTCACTCCATAACCGACCAAGACTCCTTTCTTTACCATCCTCACCTGGTTCAGTTGGAAATAGGCAAGAGGAAGAAACTCATTTTTCTTGAGTAACTGCTGTGAGCCTAGGCAGTTATATTTAAGTAAATTTAATCTTCACAGCATTCCTGCAAGTATTATTAATTCCATTTTACATAACAGAAAAAAGAGCTGATTTTAAGACAGGAAATGCCAAAGATCACATATCTGGGAAGTAACAGAGATCAAAATCCAGACTTGAGAGCCTAGCCTCCTATAGAAATGCCCCTTCAAGTACAATTGAAGCTGGAGGCCAAGCCTCTATCTTACTCTCCTTTGCCTGTGTTTTGTCCTTCTAGCTGTTCATAGGTATTCCCTGGATGTATCTACTTCTTTGTGAACCAGGAGGATCTCAGAGAAGGCAGAGTAGTGCCCGACAAAGCCTCTGTAGGACTGCATGAAAAGAGCATTCATGATAATATTCAGAAATGCTAGCCTCCTTTTCAATCATACACAGCTGACTACCTTAAGGGAGTCTTGAAAAAGAGAATACAGGTTGAGAGAGGGGTGGAGAGAGGGAATACCATTTCCCAGGAAATGAGGAAACTGACTAGGACGATGGGTTGGCCACTTCCCCTATATGTTGAAGCTACGCATCCAGTGAACTGAAAATCAAGTTTTCTTTGATCTGTGGACTCTGCCCAAGAGCTCTAGTCGAAGGTAGGAAGACACTGCACAGTGTTAGGTTTTGGGAAAACAGTGGTCCAGTCAGGAGAAAATAAATCACGATGTTATTTTTAGAGAATTTAATGTTAACAATTTATTAAATGAGTATTTAAACTTGAAATGCAAAAAAGGGGATACTGAAGTACCACAGAGATAGTCCCTGCAGGAAGAACCTCACAGTTGGGGAGAAGCTGGGTCATTAGAATTAGAAGATTGGAGGCAGCCTGTTGATCTGGGTCTCACAACTCTGAGGACTGTGCTGCCTCTAACTGGTACTAGTGTCACAAGCAGCTCAGAGGAGGTGCCCTTAGATCTGGGTCAGAGACCTCTGAGGATTGGACTCTATCCTCTTCTGGTGCTGTTGGTACCTCTGAGGGAGTTCAGGGAGGCTGATTTGATCCTGGACGTTCTAAAACCCAAAGCAAATCCCAAACCCAACCAACCAACTAATCAACCAACCAACCAATGAAAAGCAAATCCTGGAGATTAAAATCATCTCCACTATTAGGATGAAGAGTCATTGCTAAGAGGTACTGACAAGAAGGAACAGACAGGAAGGAGCAAATATCCCCTCCCCTGCTTCAACCTTCCAGTCTTTTTCTGTTGCTCTCTGTGGGTGGAAACTAAAAGGCATCCAGCTGACAAAGAAGAGTCCCAGAGTCTCAACCCCAGCATCACAAAGCTAAATATGGATGGATGAGTTTATGGCTGAGAGACAAGAGTTAATGACTGTACAGCTCCTATTGGTCCTGAGTCTGAAAGCTTATGAGGATGTGATGGACAGCTATAACAGCACCCTGCTGTTCCCTGGGTAGCTCCCAGGGAACTGGAAACAGTGCAGGAAGGTGAAGAGACATGACATAATGTTATAGAGGCAGCTTTCATAGCCATGAAAGAATTTGGCATTAACCTGCCCCACACTGTGGAGATTAGATAGAATAACTGCAATTCAGTGATGGTGGGGGCTCCAGGAGCAGATTCTTCCAAGCCACACCCAATAACAGCAGGAAAGAAAATGACATCCACTTGCCTACAAGAAGGGGCTCTTAATAGCCTCAGGCTTTGCGCTCATTTTCTCAAGCCAGAGCCACAGGTGTGACTCGTCATTTTTAGAAGGAAATACTCCAACAGGGCTTCTCTCCAACTCATGGCTGCTAGAAGAGTTTTATCCACCACCATTTCCTACTGTCCCTCAGAGGACAGAAGGGCCGACTTCAACACTGATTGCCTAAAATGATGTTAATAATCTCAATGTCCTTATATACTGATAATAATGATGGTAATAATAATGAAATTAAAAGCTCAAACATTTTGAGCACTTGCAAAATACCAGTGTCTGTGCATGATAATATTTAATCTTCATAAGAGCTCTCTGTGGATGATTATATAAATGAATTTTCTAAAAAAATGTAGCAGAAAGGATATAATTCATATGAATATGATACATGTTGTCAGGTGATATTTTCAAACCTCTGGTCCACTCTGTTGGTTTCCCTAGGAGAGCTTTCTCTACCTCGGCTACACTTTCACTCAGGTGCAAACACAGAGGGATTCAAAGAGGAGTCTGTTTCTTGGTCAAAATTCAGATCTTAATTCTTGAACCATCCTTCTCTAGATCAATGCAAATGGCCAACATAATTATGAGACGCTTGACTCAAACTGGGTGTACACAGGGGTAGAAACTACCAACTTGTTGTAGAGATTTGTAAAGGATGTAGGTACCAACACACCAGTTGTCATTCCTCTCTACTGTCATTACTCACTACTAGCACAATTTTGGCACATCAAGGGGCTCATAAACATTCCCTTACTTATGATATAAGGCAGCTAAGTGAAGAGTTGACAAATAGGGGCTACAATGAATCTCTAGATCCATAATAGTAGCGTGCTAAGTATAAGCAGCAGACAAGCCACGTAAGTAAGGTTGGCTCTCTGCTCTAGTTCTAAGGAGAGAGGTTAAAAGGACCACAGTTTCTCACAGAATTATCAAGTCCAGTGAAGGTGGTTCAAGGAAGTGCAGACAATGGTCCTAAGAAAGGTTTTGGGGAGAGTCCATCTACAGGTAAGGCGGGTGGGGGAGCAGGACAGCTCAAAGAGCCAGATCTTGACGGGCAGTTCCCAGTTTGCCATGAAGTTCCCACAATGTGCTTAGTTCCCCCGAAGATGTGCTTAGTAGAAATCTTTGAACACTTTCTTGAGTGGATAGAATGAAGTAGCGTAGACTAAAGATATTTTAAATTGGTAGGGTATAAAATGTACGAACTACCAATTATAGCATAAATAAGTATTGGGAATGTAATGTACAACGTGATGACTATAGTTAACACTGCTGTGTGGTTATTTGAAAGTTGCTGAGAGAGTAAGTCCTAAAAGTTCTTATCACAAGGAAGAAACCATTCTCTTCTTTCTTTCTTTTTTTGTTTCTGTATGAGATGTTGGATATTAACTAAACTTATTGCGGTAATCATTTCACAGTATATGTAAGTTAAGTCATTGTTCTGTACACATTAAATTTATGTAGTGCTGTATGTCTATTATATCTCAATAAAACCGAAAGAAAAAATATGAATTGGTGGTTTACAGATGTTTTGTAAGTTTAATTGAAAAAAAATCTGTGAAGAGTCACTACTAACACACGCTGACTAGGATCCAACTGTGCTGGAAGGGGAGTGTTGAAAACATGAGAAGAGGGAGGGAGGAAGGGGCTACCAACAGCCACTCCCCTCACTCCCTAGTTTGAGGGTTAATCACATTTGCAGGAGGCATTTGCAAGAAGAACACAGAGCCTTTTGAGAAAGGCGATCTGAATCCATTGCACACTGCTCTTCTGGAAGAGAGCAGATTTAAATCAAGCCCCAGTGGCAAGAGAGAGCAACAAGTCCCCTGTATTTAAATATCTGGAGGAAAAAGGGAATCTATGCTGGTTACCAACCCTCAAAAAAAGACCTGAATATTGTTGAGAGAGCAAAACCACATTTTCCACACATCATAAAGTGGACTTTGGGATCCTCTTAGTACACAGTCACCCTGATATGCTGTTGTGCTTTGGGCTATATTCTAAGCATATGAGTGTTAACAATGAGAGCTGTGACTTATGAGGCCCAGTGTGGGATAAGGCTACGCAGCCAGGGAGTCGAAACAGCCTGGCATTATTGCCAGGAGTTGATAGACGCTTCATAGCTGGCAAGTCAACAGTGCCACCTTGTGGCTGTCATGAGGAACAGCAATACTGGGGTGAATTCAGTTCTCAGCCTCCTCTTGGTTTTTGAAAGGGGACTGACAACTGTACTCAGAAAACTCCTGGGGTCTCCAACATTTAGGGGGAGGCGAGAGGGTGGCTTCAAGAACATATTGTGCTTCCTGCTCATAAGGCACATGGGGATTTGAATGACTAACTTAAAAATAAAAGGGATATAACAATTCATACTCTAATGTTCTTCAGTGACATTTAAGACTCGATATCAAATCAATGACGTGTCAGTTATTCACAAGAGTGGTACGTATCTAAGTATTTAATAAGATGTTACAATAGCAGTATTTGGGTAAGGATTATACATAATAATAACACATTCATTTCTTTGTCTACTCAATCAAAAATTAGTTATTGAGCTCTTTATGTGTGATTAATATAGTTACTAAGAGGTAAACTACTTTCAGAGAGATTGTGTTCAAAATAGCCCATGAATTATTATTATTCCTATTTTTGCAGATTAGGCAACAGAGCAAAACGGTGAATTACTAATGGTCATTCATAAATCCATTGTTCCTATTACATTGTCTAGGGGCGAGCTGAATTTTTAGAGTTCAGCTGGATGGCGTTGCAGTTTTCTGAAGTTTTCCATACTCCAGGTTATAGACAGCAAAGGCAGTGCGCATTTCAACCCATCGTGTATTGAATAAGTCAATGCAAATTAAGTTAGTTACTACAACAAAAACATCACAGTAACTGAACACAATATAAATTTCCTTATCATCCACATCCCATCCAATCCATGGGACCTTTGCTTCATGTCAACATTTAGGGACCTGTGCTTCTTCCATATATGGACCCTCCATGTTCTAGGCCCTTAGAGACCTTCACTGGTGCTTCTGAATCCGGTTGTCAGGTGAGCAAAGGAAGGGAATGTACAGGCTCTTGTAGGTTTTAAAAGCTCAATCTAGGAGAGATTTATACATTTTCTCTATCATTCCATTGGGCAGACTCCTCACATAGATCCAGCTGCCTACAGGAGAGGCTGGGGCACTGAATATTCATTTCTTAAGAGAAATATTGTAAGAGAGGCTTTTGTATTTAAAATATATGTAACATATTCCCAAGTGAGACTACCCAAACTCTCATCCAGTCACTGTGAGTAGCACAAAGTCCAAGATCTTCAGAAGTGTGTGGTTCTCTCCATCAGGTCCTGATGTGGTTCCTCTTAGACCAGTCATCTTTCTCCTCCCACCACTTGTTTAATGGTTGAGCAGAATTTGAGCACCAGCCATAAAGACTCCCAGATGGAAGTGAAGCGTGGAATATATTTAGCAGTAACTTGTCAGTGTTGACGCTGGAGTACTTGGGGAGCAGGCATGGCAACATTTTTACCTCCTGACAGTGGGGGAAGTTCCCTGACTAGACACTGGTTATGTTCTCTGGGAGGAGCTCTCTTGGCCATTGTTTCTATGTCCCCTTGTTCTGTCTTTGGGGAGTTGTGCCTTCCTCAATGTGCCCCATGACCTTATATGAAGCAGGCATTGGAGAATGTGACTTCTTTTGCAGATACTGCATTTGGAGACTGCTTCCTGCTGCAAAATATTAGGATCAAGATTGGTTTTAATTCCTAATCAAAATCTTTCTTTAAAAGCCAAGCTTGGGGGCCGGCCCCATGGCGTAGCAGTTAAGTGCGAACGCTTTGCTTCTGGCAGCACAGTTTCGGATCCTGGGCACGCACTGATGCACCACTTGTCAGGCCATGCTGTGGTGGCATCCCACATAAAGTGGAGGAAGATGGGCACGGATGTTAGCTCAGGGCCAGTCTTCCTCAGCAAAAAAATGAGGAGGATTGGCACAGATGTTAGCTCACGGCTGATCTTCCTCACAAAAAAAAAAAAAAAGAAAGAAAAAGAAAAGCCAAGCTTGTCTTTCTTTGGCAATGTATCCCCTCAAAAACCTAACAGGTCTGATCTATTTGTACGATGTCAGTTCCATATACTAGTAATCACACTCGAAAGATTTTGGTAGGCATAATTTAAAATTTCTTTCTTTTCTTTATGTCTTTTCTCTTTCCCCGTGCCACTCCTTATATACAGAATGGTGTTGATCTAAGTCTATCAGACTTGAATAGGACAGCTATGCACGTAACCTAGTCTCTTCTCAGGGCTGGTTTCCATGAGTCTCTGTTACTCAAAGGCATTCTAAATCTTTCTCCCAACGTTTGAACTCCCAAGCAGTAGCACAATTCTTCAAGACTCCGTATTTGTTGAGTTTCTCTATCATTAATTTCTGCTTGAAAACCAGCTAACTTTATTCTAAGTTCATTTATTTCTCATAACAACTTGTTAAATGAATCAACAATGGCAGACTCATACTATTATTTGGAATTGTTCCAACGATTTTCCCTAGAGTTACCATTTAGTAGGCATGCCAGCTTTCCTTGTTATGTGATCTTTCTACCACTGGATGTCGATTTTCTCACTGTCTGCAGCCTTAGGATAACTTGCCAGCTGTTGAAACAAACAATTCCAATTTGTCAGTGGTTTAACACAATACAGTTTTAAATTTTGATCACATCCAGTCCAATGCATGTGGAAGGAGGAAGCTCTCCTCCACACAATCATTCAGGGACCTAACCTCCTCCCACTGGGTGGTTCTGCCATTTCTAGGGCTGCAACGTCTTCGAGTAGATTATCTGCATCTGGTTAGAGGAGGAAGAAGAGAGAAAGTGTAGAGGAAATCAAGGAGGTTGTAAAGGCCATTCCTGGAAGACAGGCATGCATTTCTTTGTCCAGACTTAGTCTTATAGCCCCACCAGGCAGGTGAGCCTGGAAAATGTAAATTTGTTTTTGTGTCTCGGGGGACAATAATTCTGGTAAACTTAGCCTTGTTTCTGTCATTTATATACATCGTCAAACTGAAAACCAACTTGTGGTGTGGGAAAGGTGAGAAACGGTAGAAGAAACTCTGGATATTTTTGTGGCTTTCCTGGTCTCTCTGAGGCACTGTCAACACCAGAGTCTGGTCTGCTTCTTGTTTGCCTCCTCCAGATGCTTTATTAAGTAGATCATCAGATTTAATTTTAGGCTCATAAGAGAGAGGCAAAGGGGCCCTTTTAGATCCATCCATGTTTTCCAGTCAATCTCTATCATCTGTGTTAGGAAGGAAGAGAGGGCACTGGGTGGAACATCTGGAAGCTGCATCTCAGGAGCAGAACTTCAATGGATGGGGTGCAGGGATTTGATTCCCCCTCAGATCCAGTCCCTAGCCAGGACTGTCCAAACATATTCCTGAAACCTGCCATGACATTCTGCTATGATGATGTCAGGAGCCTGGTATTTGATTCAAATGAGCAACGTATTTTCTGCTCATCATTCGAGTTTACGCAGAGTTCTTGTGGTCTGTCAAGAGCTACTGTTGTTAGGACATAGGGAGGAAGACGGACTAAGAGAGTTAATAATCTAGGGAAGAACAGATCTTGATAGAGTTCCTCAATAAAATCACTGAATTTATCACATTTACTCGGATGTTTATAATAAAATTAAGAACTGTCCTGTTTGAGAAAGAGGCTGAGAGTTTCCTTAGACTTATGCTTACTCCTGTAAAATTAAATATTGACTTGTGTGTAGATTGAGCCAAAAGAGGGATATTTGTGGGTCCATGTGTCTTGCCTCCTCACAGTTGGATGTGAGCAGTTTCCCTGACCTCCCAGGTTGGCTGTTGACTTAGGTGAAGTCTGAAGAACTCTCTACATTACGCAGCCAACAAAGATCAGCTAGAACTTATTTCTGAGACTATAAAATTACTTTTCTCTTATTTCTTTTTCCTGTTGTGGGGTAAATACCGCCTTGCTGTACCATCATCAACTTCACTTTCCTTTTGCACCATAGTCTTTTTTTCCTTAGCCAAATGGATTGCACTATTCACCAAAATAATAAACATGTTATAATGATCACCATACCTCATTCTTGCTAGTCGCCACAGAGTGAGAGACTCATCAGTGTGCCTAAATGTTCTTAAGAAATAGCCTTCTGACACTCGCTTTTAGCATAAAGAGACTTAGATTTTAAGTTTGGAAGTCAGGTTTGGTATCCTGGCTAGGCTATTGCCAGCTGTATGAACTGGGTGGATAATTTAAATTCTCCATATTCCAGTTTCATCTTCTCAAAAACAAGAATCAGAGCAATTTTCAGTTTGTTTTTTTTATTCAATTATACGTATAAAACATGAACTACAATCACCCAATATATTTGTTATTTTTACTTTCTTATCTACTGTCTTCCTCTTTCCTTCTCACTTTTCCCTTTTTTATTCCTTCTTTCCTTCTGATTTTCTTTGCTCCTTTTTTCTCTATCTAACCTACGGCCTCTTCCATTCTCTCCTTCCTTCTATTCTTTTTACAAGAAGCTCATGTAAGTTTTTCTTCTATGGACTATGACCCCAGGACTTTTCTTTGTCTTTTCATAATCTCATCCTACAAATTTGGTCATTAATCTCACATACTTTCAGGATTAACTGATTGCTTTGTATAATCTCAGTACATGTTTTGAACTCAGGTAAAGTATTGGTAACCAGCTTAATTACTCGTCGAGCTGGATCCAGAGGGAGAGAGAATAATTACATAAATAAGTCTAATAATTTTAGAATTCAAACATTTGTTACTTGGGGGCATTTTATCATGTTCCACACTGAAAGATTATTCCATACCACTACCCAAGTAAATGAGTCCTGTCCCCCCTATAAAGATTATTTATGACTTCTATTTCACGGCAGTCCATGTAATATGAAAAGTCCTCCTGCTGCTAAATAACGAAGTGAGATATAATAAACCTCATCAAATGTATATGTTTAAAATAAAGTAAGGAAATTTGCTAACGGTCCAAAAGGACTGGGAGATGAAAACCAGACTGACAAAAAGACATTGAATACGGCTGTAATGGGAACATTCATCAGTTTCTAGAACAAAGGGGTTTGCATTTTAAATGATCATAGAAATAGAGAACACAAGAATTTGAAGACTCACAAGGCAAGGAAGTAGAATTAAGACACACAAATCCCCATAATGCCAGGGACCTCGAAGGGCGTTCACCTAAGTGAAGGAGCAGGCAAGAAACACATAAGCACACACACGCACAGACACACTCACACACACATTTTTTTCTTGACCTAGGCTTTAGAAAGAATAAGACTAATTTCCCTCAGGTACTTTTGATTTGGCATTTATACTATGTTGCCTAGAATATACCAAGTGGAAAAGTTAATACAAATTGTCCTTATGGTGATCTTAAGAGATCTCACAGAAATAGCTCTGTTGATGATGAGCTCGCAATCTAAATGATAAAACATAGAAAAGAATCAGCAGAATTAGATATAATAATTGAAAAATGAGATTATCAGACATAAATTATATCACTGCTATGTTTAAAATGGTTAAAGGAACAAAAGATGAAGTCTGAAAACTTGAGAAAGGAGCATTAACCTATCAGAAAACCAGGTATATTTGAAAAAAACAACAACTACACCTTCTGGAAAATCTGAAAAGTGTAGTCACTGATATCAAGAAAAAAATAACAGATACTAAAGGTTGACACAGCTGAGTTGAGAACTGGTAAAATGGAGCTCAAGTTGAAGAGCTTAATCTGAAAGCAGCACAATTTGAAAGAGAATGGAAAGTGAAATACAGGTGAAAAGAAAAACGTAATTAAATAAGAAGGCCAAATAGACTATATAAAACTGGATTTGTACAAGGGAATATAGAAAATGGGGCAGGGGGGATATTTAAAGGTATAATGGCTGAATTATCTTCAAATTCAAAAATCTTGATTGATCATAAACAGAATATTTTTTTCTGAAATATCTATACATGTTTACTAACATTCTAAATCCTCAAGGACAAAAAATTCTGAATGGAGCCAGAGAGATGATCCATCACCTACAAAGGGACAGCAATTTGACTGACAGGATACTTCTGAACAGCAATAATAGATGTCAGAATGTTGTGGAAATATATATAATATATATATAACATATATAAATTATACATTTAATGCATACATTGTATATATTATTCAATTTATATATTTAAATGTTTGTCAATGTTTAAACTGTTACCTAGCTAAATTGTCTTACAATAAAGCTGCTTCAATTAATAAAATAGAAAAAAATTTTTAAAAGCACTGAAGAATTAAGAAGGAAAGGTCAAATCTAGGAGAAGGTAAAAGCGGAGAGGTAAACCCAGGATTTAAAACTACTTCTGCTCTGAGGACTTTTGCCAAACCTGAAGAAATTAGGAGCAAAAATTTGGCAATTTCCTGGCACGAGGAGACAAAATTCAAAGTCTGGGACCCACCAAGAATAGAATCAGATAATCATCCTCCCACACACACATTTTAAATTGGAACCTTGAGGTACACTCTCAGGGTGAGGTTGAACTGAAGGTCATCAGTCTTTGTGTTGACTGGTAACTCTTAACTTGACTACATCTTCAAAGACTGTATTTCTGAATAAAGTCACATTCATAGGTCCCAGGGAGTCAGGACTTCAAGGTATTTTTTTGGGGGGGATACATTTCAACTCACAACGTGTATTTTTTTGATTCTTCATGAGAAATTGTTAATTATAGTTGTTGACTATAACAAGATGTATCTCATTAGGTTGTTATGAGGATTAAATGAAATATCGAGTAATAGTTGGAATAATATGACACATTAAAAACTCAATGAGGATTTATTATTTTTATTACTAGTGTAATCCTTGGTGTGACTTCATGTTAAGTTTTGATGTCCCTCTCTAAGATGGTAGAGACTATTCTTTCATGTACCACATTTCTAACATGTACTATAGTGCTTTCTACAAAGTAGGGTCAAATGTTTATTCAATGAAAAAGTAAAAGTAATTTTACCCTGTAGCAACCCTATGTTGGAAGGTTCATCATCCTCATATTTCAGATAAGGAAATTATGGTTCTGAGACCTTATGAAAGTTGTCCAAGGAGAAGCAACCAGGAAGCGGTAGAACAAGGGTTCAAACTTAAGCTTACAGTGTCTCTTCCCAACATCCCCATGATCTGAGAGTGGAGAGGGATTATTCATTTATAAGAAACTTTGATGATCAGTCCAGAGTAAACTACATGCTCTTAGCAACCCACTTTCATTGAACATTGATTCACTCATGAAATAGTGTTTTTCACTTAGCGTGTCTATCAACTTTATTTTATGCTGCCAAGGCCCTTGTTGCTTCACCCAGAACTCTGTGTAGCAAGGTAGAGGTAGGGACAGGGGAGGAGTTAGTGCCAGGAGGGAACGGGATCATATTCCACCTACATTTCTACCCTGATGTCTCCTTCTCCAGCTGTTGTGAGAAGGAAAGTGTGAGACCTAGAACCATATTCCACTTGCTCCTCTCTTTCCAAGATTCCTGTGCCAAAAGCCCAAAAGATCCTACACTCAACCTGAGCATCCCTATCCTGAGAAGCATCTTGAGACCTTCACAAGAGAGGCTGTTTTCTAGGTCCTGTTGTGCATCAATTCAGAGTGGTGGCTGTACTGGTGACAATTCTACTTGATTCCCAAGGCAACAATGCCAAGTGTTGCTCTGTGGAAGGTGAGTACTGTTAACAGTAGCTTTTTCTGCAGTCATACTTAGGAAACAGAGTTTAGAGAAAGAACAGCCATGGAAGTAAAAAATTGAACATGAGACCATGAGCATATATAGTGCTACTTCCAGGGATTTGCTTGGGTCCAGACCACTGAGGCTCCCACTGCACAAGAAGGGCTCACAGGGAAAATGCTCCCTGCCCCCCTCAGTTGCCCATAGTCCATGCTCCTGTGACATCCATCTCCTTTGATTGCTGGGGATGTTCCTCTGTCACCTCCCTCCACAGAGTTAAAGTGCTGAGGATAGTTTATTCAGTTCTTCCCCACAGGTGAATCCATAGAAATTTTTCCTGAGAATATTCTCATCATTCAGTTTCCTTATCCTTCTTTTCCAATGGTTTCTTTTCCTTTTTTTAGACTCCTCAAGAGCCTTTGACTCTCCTGCCCTCACTCTATCCACAATGCTGAATTAAGCCTTTTATAATATACTCTCTTGAGAAACAGACCATAGGGCCTCAGGGCCAAGGTACCCAAGAAGGGTGCCAACTCCTGTGAACAAGCAGGAGGGAGGGGGCATAGTAGAGCCAGGGCCCATAAAATCAGCCTCCAGAGCCCTTGGAGGGGCCAGTTTAGGGGTTTTTCCAACAGCCAGAAAAAGCACAGATCAGCCTTCTGAAACTGGTGAGTCTCAAATTGGGGCCAGGACAATTATGAGGAAGGAGATAATGAAGAGAGGAGGGGAGTCCAGGAGCCTGCTATGCACAGGAGATGAAACTCTTTCAATAGGGCCTGATGTAGATGCTGAAGCTGCCAGGATGCTTAGATCCTGGTATAAGGGTGAGTGACAGGAACAGACCTAACGCTGTTATTTCAATCAGAGCTGAGGCTGAGTCATTCTGTGGTCATATAAGGTTTATGGGCCCAAAACTTCTGTAAGCTCAAAGACTCCCATTGATATCATGGCTAGAAGGCCAAGTCTCTGTGCCTGGCAGTTTCAGAATCTTCCTTTCTGCACGAGTCTAAATTCAGCTATGAGCCAAGGTGATCACTCCTTTTTCTAGGCAATCACAGCTGGGATGGGATCTTCTGTTGTGATTTTGGTTATTTAAGACTTGTTTGACATTTTCAGATTGTCAATATTTCATGGTCAGAGACCATGTTTTGTTCATTCGCATTTAGAACAAATAACCACTATGACCACCCCTTCGTGAATATCAGTCTGTGGGTACAAACTAATGAATTGGAGTATTCCATATCAAAGCAATGCCCCAGATGGCCAATAATTCCTCATTTCTCAGATTAGGATGCCTCAGTTTCACTGAGGAGAATACAGAGAGAGGAGAAAAATGGTCCCAGCTGTTAAGGAATTTAAAGGAGACTATAAAACTGCTGCAATTATATTACTGGCTAGGAGAACATATCAGTGATATAGGACATCTGAAAGGACATTTCTTCCCTGTATCAGTTAGAAGATCCTCAGTGACATTCTTGACACCAGTTTTTCTTTGCCTCCTCATCCTTTCTTACACTAAATCCTGTAGTCCTCTCCACCCCTCAGATACATCCCTTCTTCTCCACTTGCGTGGCCTTTGTTCAGATCTTAGTCGCTTTTCCTTTGGATTCTCCAAAAGCCTCCCTCCCTTCTGTGTGATCCCCCTTTGTCCCATCTATAGCACATCACTTCCCTGTTTCAAATCTTCTGCGATACTTGGCAGTGTACATGGTAATGCCTACTCTCAGGTGGACCTCCCAAGGCTGTCACTTTAAACATTGACTCTTGATGCTCTGCTCTCCTACCTCCTTCCCCCAAAGAACTTAGGATCTACCAGCCCCCAACACCTCATCATTGATCATTACTGAGCATCTGGCCTTCCTCTCTTACCATTGCCCATCAGGACAGGCCCCCCACCCCCCAGTGACTGTTACTTATTTTTTGTATCCTTTTCAGATGCTGTTAGCTTGTCATGTCTCCTTGCCTAACAGGACCTCGGGAACTGATAGCCCCTTTCCCTTCCCACAACAACACCTGGAGTTAGACATCATTTGTCTATTTCATAAGTGAGAAAACTAGCTACCATAGAGTTCAAATAGTTGTCAGGGTCATAGAATCAGTATAGAGCCAGACTTGGAATTCATTTCTGTCTGAGGCCAACTTTTCAACGACATCACATTGCTCCATTCATCTGTACTTTTGTCTCTTTCCCACTGTTTGTAAGATCATCTTTATTAGAGACACAGCAGTACTGTATTATAAGAGCTTGTAAGTCAATTTTGCTTTATTAATAGGTAAGTTCTCAGAAGATGACGGTTTTTTCTTAATCTACGCTATACATTAGTATGCCTAACATTAAGACCAAGTATGAGAAGCCACTGACTATTTTTCTGCTTGTTCAAATAGAGCAAGTCATTCTAAGGATACAGAACTTGAGGTTATTGGAAAGGAGAAGTCTTTTCAGAAAGATGGGTATGTTTCCTACCCTTCTTATTTCTCTGATTCATCCTAAGGGTAATTTTCCTAATTAAATATGGAAATACAGGACAGAGCTGTTACATAACATAATTGCCCCTACCCCAGTTTTAACTCCTGAATCCTTGGTTTGTCTTAAACCTGACAAGGGGTAGAAACTGTGTTTGTGTGTGTGTGTGTGTGTGTGTGTGAGTGTGTGTGTGAGAGTGTATTGTATAATCCACATTTAGAAAGTCTGGGATATTCAAAGTGAAAGTCATTGGATCTTATCTTCTCTGGAAGCTGGGTTCTGATCTCTTCTCATACACACTTCAACCCTCCTGGAGGAGACATGTCAGATGGGACAGGTAAGCAGCATCAGTAACCCCAACTACACTGATTGTAGGCCTCCTGAGTCATCATGCTCTGACTCCCTGCCTCTTTCCTGCTTCTTTGGCTGCGACATCCATTACTGTCACCTTTCTTAGTATTTGGGCACTTTGCTGTTTGTTTAGTAGTGAGGGAAAAAAGATGGTACCCAACAAAAGAAACAAATGGAATCAAAGCAGATGAGTTTACATAACATAGATTCCATATGCTAGGATAATTAGATCCTAGCCACAAGGAAATACAGATAATTTTATTTACCAGGTCAATGAATTCTGTATAGGTTTATGTACCTAAAACTCACTCACTAGCTAGCTTCTAGTCTATCTTTGGTAAACCTCTTGTGTACCCTTCAATATTGACTGTCTCTGTCATCAGCATGGGAAATTCACAGCCCCTTCTAAAGAACTCAGCCATAGAAAACACTCTTGAATTTTCACAAAGAGAAACAACAGCAAATTTTCCAGTAAGAGAATGATAAACACTATGCCTTTAAAGTTAAATCCTCTTTGGAGCTGCAAGAAATTATTGCCTTTTGGTGTGGTCAGGGGCTGCTCTATCTCTAATCCAATATTTCATGAAGACTGAAAATAAGGAACCCTGAAGTCTGTCCCCGTTCAATTGTATGGAATAGAGGGCTGGGCTTTTCTAGGACTTCCATGGAGTCAGCTAAATAGAGCTTTCCATCTATCTATCTATCTATCTATCTATCTATCTATCTATCTATCTATCTATCTATCTTCTACACTCTGAAGGAAGGAAGGGCTTAGTTAAGTCACTGTGCTTGACAAGGCTAAATCGTGTGTAGTGGCTGAACGCAGAGAATCTAGAGTCGTCAGTCTCTGTAGTTCTCAGTCGTGGCTTCACCACTTACTAGCTCTCTAATTTTGTTCAAATTATCCTGCTCCCCTTTACCTGTACCTTTTCACTTTCTGTGAAATGAGGATAAAAATATTAACTACCCTTATGTGTTTTTTAAAGGATGAAATGAGATAAAGAATACCAACATTCAGCATAATGCCTAGCCCATGATAATTAAGTTAAATGTCAGCAATGATTGATGATGATGATGATTTGAAAATTTCATTGGGACAGGTTAAAAGCCCCAACGGAAACACGACTTCTACCACATCTAGAACATATACTTTCGATAGTGATATAGTTTGCATTTTAAGGGACTTTGTTTTAAGGGACTCTGGATTTCTAGCTTGCACAGGGTACTTTATATGGCATCACCCAGCAACTACTCTGCTGCTCCAGTCTCTGAATTCTTCCTCATCTGCTTCCCTAACTACCAGAGTTGGCAGCGCTGGCTGTCCCTGCCCCTCAGCCTCCTTTTCCTCCTGGCCGTAGGGGCCAACACCACCCTCCTGATCACCATCCAGCTAGAGGCCTCTCTGCATGAGCCCATGTACTACCTGCTCAGTCTCCTCTCTCTCCTGGACATGATGCTCTGCCTCACTGTCATCCCCAAGGTCCTGGCCATCTTCTGGTTTGACTTCAGGTCCATCAGCTTCTCTGCCTGCTTCCTCCAGATGTTCATCATGAATTGCTTCCTTGCCATGGAGTCCTGCACATTCATGGTCATGGCCTATGACCGCTATGTGGCCATCTGTCACCCATTACGGTACCCATCCATCATCACTGATCAATTTGTGGCTAGAGCTGCTATATTTGTTGTAGCCCGCAATGGCCTCTTTTTTCTTCCTGTTCCAATTCTTTCTGCCAGACTCAGATACTGTGCAGAGAACATCATCAAGAACTGCATCTGCACTAACCTGTCTGTGTCCAAACTTTCCTGTGATGACATCACCTTCAATCAGCTCTATCAGTTTGTGACAGGGTGGACTCTGCTGGGGTCTGACCTCATCCTTATTGTTCTCTCCTACTCTTTCATCCTGAAAGCTGTGCTAAGGATCAAGGCTGAGGGTGCTGTGGCCAAGGCCCTGAGCACGTGTGGTTCCCACTTCATCCTCATCCTCTTCTTCAGCACAGTCCTGCTGGTTCTGGTCATCACTAACCTGGCCAGGAAGAGAATTCCCCCAGATGTTCGCATCCTGCTCAACATCCTGCACCGCCTCATCCCCCCAGCTCTGAACCCCATTGTTTATGGTGTGAGAACCAAGGAGATCAAGCAGGGAATCCAGAAGCTACTGAGGAGGTTGTAAGAGGTAAAAAGGATAACATCCACATTTGGAATTTTTAATAAAAATCAGGAATTATTTTTGTGTTGGAAAAGAAATTTCACTTTTTAATCCTGGAATGAGTTGTGATTCTCCTTCTTTTTAATACTTACACAACAATGAAAACATTCTTCCGTGAATCCTTGTTTACTGTTGCGTTAAAGGAAACATCTCTTTCCTAGATTTTGTGGTCACGTGGGAATTTTCCCTGACCAAATCCTTAACTGAGGATCTTGCCAAGCCTTAGCCAAATGGAGCTCGATTAGAGTAAGATTGTTTGAGCAACAAAGAAACAAATTTTATATGATGTCCTTAAAACGATCTGCCTTTCTCCTGATTTGCATAGGACATAGATGCCTCTCCTGTCTCCTGATTCAATCTGGCAGATCCCTACATTGCTTTTGTGTTGTGAACAGTTGCTTGGGCTGAAGCATAGATGTTCATCCCAAGACTTTGGCTCTTGGTGTCCAGTGATTTAGCTGAACATCCCTGACTGTCTTCTTTGGTACCTGTGGCAAATGTGCCATCTTCTGGCTCCGCAGATCCTCCCAGACCCTATTAAAATTTTCTATCTGTCCAACCTCTCCTTATTTCTTATTGTTGTTTTGAAGAGTAAATAAACTAATATGAAAATTTTTGTTCAGTACCTTGAATGTATACACATTAAATTACATAGACATTAAATGAGTTGCTATTATTATTATTACTATTTTAAACACACGACTTCCCCTGCGCCCTCTGAATAGAAGGCAGATCATCATCTCATACCCCATTTACCTTGGGGTAGAAGATATCTATGCCATTTTAGTCTTCCTCCATCCCTACAGTTATTTTTATTACTAGTTTATTTTCTTGAGATATATTTTACCTATATGAGAGTTAACACTTGAAACCCCAAACTATTAGATGTCCCAAAAAACTGTCAACTGGGCATATTCTATTCATATCCATTTCAGTCTGGGTTTGCCATGAGGCTTCCTACAAAGTATATCTTCTGGAACTCCAAGGGACAGCCACTGGTGATACGTGGCTATGACATCACCCCAGTACTTACATCCTTTGAGGCTATTTGGCTTCCAATGTCACTTGCTGCCACAACTCTCTCCACATTCTTATCTGGCATAGTCAAGGGAATAAGACAGGCTCTGACACACCAACCATGAAACAAAAATCTGCTTTCACCACACCCAGGCATCTGTCTTAGTAAATTATCTTGTTGATTTATGGGTACAAAGTGTGCAGATGCTTGACTGCTTTGCAACTCCTGCCCAGGGCAGTACAAGGGAATGTAACTCTCAGTTTGCCTGTAAAATAACCAAAGAAACAAATAGAGCCCACAATGCTGTATCACATATTATCTTCAGATCCCATGGAGTCCTTACTTTAGTTTAGCTTTCCTTCTTAGGATAGAACAGCTCCTGCAACTTCTCTCAGACCCAGCTATGACTTGGCACTTCATGCGAGAAGAGCTGCTGAGCTATTTTTCTCTGCTTCTGAAGTGTTCTCAGTAGAAAAGAGCGATGGTATCATTCATTGGTGTCATTACCTTTCTCTACGTCTCTCCTGTATATCACAATTTTCTCTTTCTTTGATTTATTATTCTTCCTAATTTAGACTTTTCCTGATTGAAGGCCTTTGGTTCTGGCACACCGACAATACATAAACCAGGCAGGAGCAGGAGCCTCCCTTGGGTCTCTCCTTTTGTTTATGAAAAAGTGGTAGCGTTGGAAGAATAAAGTCTCATGGGATTATTTCCACACTTAGGAATTACTTATGGTCAGTACTAGCTGGCCAGATGGGTGAGGATGATCCAACCCAAGGTTCTCTTCAGAAGATGTAGAGAGACGTTCAAAGCAACAGAGGTAGGATCTTGCTCAACTATCCCCCATCACCGGAAACACAATCTCAATCCCAATCCTGGAACTCAGACTTTGTGAGGTGGAAAGACAGAGGATTGTGTCTCAGCATCCTCCCCAGCTCCCTTACTCCTACTTCTGGTACCCAGAATCTTTCTAAGGCATTTCCATTTATTGTTGCACGTATTCATATGAAACCTATCCTTACCCAGTGAGTGAGTCAGATTTTCATGCTCTTATCATGACCTATCATTAATAATAAATGTTTCACATGTCCATTCCTCTTTCCAATTAAACCACTGCACTGTGGGTAATAAAGGAAAATAATATGTCCATAACATATTACACTTCATGGCCCATTTTATTGTACACTGGCCATGAGGAAATGATCCTAGTTTAAGCATAATATTAAATCCTCATTTAAACATAATTTTTCCAAGAGTATGTTTAATGTCTGAAATAAATTTCTCTCTGTCCTAAGTCTAGAAATATTTGCTTTTCAAACACATATGCTCTTTATGTGTACGCTCCCCTTAAGTCTTCCTGGTTTTCTTTGAATCTTTCCCTGTTCACCACTACTCCCATGTTGAATTTCATCTTCTGTATTTCCTCCACTCCTGCTCTCTCCCCTCCTTTTCCCCCATCTCCCTCACCCCTAGTGCCCAAGAATAGGCCTTATGCTCTAGGTTCAGATGCCTAAAATGGTCTTATCCCCTGTGGGCTGCAGGGAGGGAAAGTACAGAGTGAAGCTTAAGGCCATGAAAATAACCTCTGGAGCCTCTGAGGGGCTGGGCCAGATGGTGCAGTAAATAGTCATAAATAGCAGCAGTACAGTCTAGTCTGCTCAAGCTGATAGGTCTGCTTTGGAGCCAGGAAAACCATGAAGAACGGAATGATGAGGCATGTGGGGCTCCAGGTGTTCAACATAAGCAGGGAGAAGAACATCCTCTGGTAGGACTACAGCAGGTCTGGTACTGCAGGTTCAGAGCCTACCAATTTCCCCAGATCTGGTGCATCACTGCTTTCATACGGGATTAGAGTTTTTCTAATGTCAGCTGTATTCTACCCATTTACAGAAGTGGACATTTTCAGGGTGAGTGTTCTTGAATTAAATCTATACCTTTATTATTGCCTATGGCAACTGGAAACAAGGAGTTCATATTCTCAGCTGCAATTCAATCCCCACTAGAGAAAATGGCCCAAGAAGCACCAGTGAGATAGGACCAGTAATCCTAGCTGCCTTTCTTACTCCCTCCTGGCCTTCCTCTCTCATCTTGTTTTGTTCAGTACTCCTTCCTGTTTCTCTGGCTGAGACAGAACAGCTTTTCTATTGCTCAAGCCACCATGCTCCCTAGAAGACTTCAGACTGGGTGGGGGTCAATTATTTATTTTTCGTTCATTGATACAGGAAAAAAGAACATGATAACCACTTGGAAACAAAGCAGATGAGATTATAGAAATGCATTTATTTCTTTACAGTAACTGGAATCTGGCCACATGTAAGTTTGTAGGGTCTGATTAACAGGATGAATAAATTTTAATCTGGATTTATGTCTGAAGCTATAGTTGTTTTCTAATTCACGTTACCTTTTGAACTTCAGCTCTCTTGCCATTCTTTGTTAACAAAATCTAGTACCAGGCTCCAAATATATCGTATGTGAAAGAATGGTGTTTTGATGATCATGTTTAGAGATATCTGGACATTTTGGCATTCTTACTGAATGGTGACTTTGAATCTAAAAAAAAATAACTTCATTGGTCTAAGGTAGGAGTAGGGGGAAGAGTGATATCTAGTCTGAGTCAAGGAGGTTGAGGTGGTTGGAAAGTCCTAGTCTCTGGTGGAGGCCTCTGTGTTACCTCTAAGTTGAGAGCTCTGGATG
This sequence comes from Diceros bicornis minor, assembly GCF_020826845.1. Taxonomy (NCBI): domain Eukaryota; kingdom Metazoa; phylum Chordata; class Mammalia; order Perissodactyla; family Rhinocerotidae; genus Diceros; species Diceros bicornis. The sequence goes on along the minus strand of NC_080746.1, from coordinate 63,640,332 downwards.
TGTTGATTATCTCTGTCCTTAATGAAGTATTCTCATTCTGATGTTTGAAAGATCACTTTGCCAAGAAATCTTTAAAGGAACCTTGATGGGGAGTATTGTAAAAGAAAATAAAAACTGTAATTTTGAGCTGATCCAGAAATAGAACCAAATGAAAGGAGTTCCCATATACAACCCAAGGGTCATAGATGCCATGTTGCCAACACCAAGCGTAAACTCATATTAAGCAAAATAAAAAGAGCAATGTTTAGTTTTCCAAAACTTTAGACCTGTGCTGACCTGTGGCTACAGTAGCCGGTAGCCACATGTGCCTATTGAGCACTTGTGATGTGGCTAGTCAGAATTGAAATGTGCTGTAAGTGTCAAACACACACCTGATTTTGAAGACAGTACAAAAACATTAAAAAAAATTGTAAAATAGATCTTTAATGGTTTTTTTATATTGATTGCATGTTAAAGTGATAATATTTTGGATATATTGAGTAAAATAACATATATTATTAAAATTAATTTCACACATTTCCTTTTAATTTTTAAGGTGACTACTAGCAATTTAAAATTATATATGTTGCTTGCATTGTATTTCTATTGGAAGTGCTGCAATAGATTATATGGAAAGTGTTAATATATTAGGCAAAACAGATGGACAAATTTGTTTCTTCCAACTTCCAAATCTGCTTTCAAATATTCACACTTACTTCTTACCTTTGAGGAACAGGCTTCCTCTCTTTCAGAAAAGAGAGAGAAGCTGACTCTAGGAGAGTCCAACACTCATTGGGACCACTGCCATTGTTGATAAAAACTAGCTAAGATTGGACTTCCTCAAGAGCATTATCAGCCAATGTTCTGAGATAAACCTTAGCGTGGCAACCCTACAAAAGGTATCTCATAAGTGTCTTAAATTTATTCATAACTGGTTGTGGTGTACCGGGCCAGGAACCCACGGGAACATATTTAGTCTGGGTTTGTGACTGATGGAGAATCCATGTGAAGTCAGATGAAGACAGCAGTTGCTGCTATCTATCACTCTCGGAATAATACTCTTGGACCAAAATTGCCGATTCCTGAAATTTCTTATTCCCATCTTAACTGCTTGCCCAATACATTAGGAGACTTTTTCATTTCTCTTATCTCAAAGTGTATTCTTTTTAGCCCTCTCTAAGGTGCTATTTCCTGTACAAGTGATAGTCATAACTCTAATGAAGTCTTCGATATTATCTGGTGATGCCCTTAGGCCTGATTTCTCCTTTGCCTGTGATGTTCTCTCTTGGGGGAAGAATGGAGGCAGGCATTTATGAGGGGCCTATGACTTATCTGCTCTAGCAGGAGGGCCTGCATATGTGTTTTTGTTTACAGAAGCAGAAAGGTAGTGGCTGAGAACTTCAGCTGTAAATTAAGACTTCAGAGCTTCAGGTCTTCGCTTCACCACTGTGATTTTAATAAAAAGGACTTTACTTACCTTTGCCTTTGTTTCCTCATCTGTAAAATTGGGATAACAATGACATTTTCTTATAAGGAGGACAATCATGTAATTTATTAACCAAGTGGGGAAACTATTAAGAATGAAAGGGGCATAAATGGGAATTATGCCAGGCCAATAGTCATCCTATTATCATATTACTAATAGGATTTTTAACAGAATGGATGGGTTTATGTTTATGAAGAACATAAAATAGTACCACACACTTAACTATTCTTATTTTCCAATAGTTCTTTGAAAAATGAGTTACTTCCTCATGGAAATTCATATTGTCCAGATGGATTTATTCTTGTCTTACCCTTCAAGGTTTTCTGAAGTGTCAGTTGTGGTCAGAATACTTGACATGGCATCACCAAGCAACTACTCTGAATTTCTCCTCATCTGCTTCCCTAACTACCAGAATTGGCAGCACTGGCTGTCCCTGCCCCTAAGCCTCTTCTTCCTCCTGGCCATGGGAGCCAATGCCACCCTCCTGATCACCATCCGGCTGGAGGCCTCTCTGCACGAGCCCATGTACTACCTGCTCAGCCTCCTCTCCCTGCTGGATGTTGTACTCTGCCTTACTGTTATTCCCAAGGTCTTGAACATCTTCTGGTTTGACAACAAATCTATCAGTTTCTCTGCCTGCTTCCTCCAGATGTTCATTATGAATAGTTTCCTGACCATGGAATCCTGCACATTCATGGTCATGGCCTATGATCGCTATGTGGCCATCTGTCACCCGTTATGGTACCCGTCCATCATCACTGATCAATTTGTAGTTAGAGCTGCTATATTTGTTGTAGCCCGCAATGGCCTTCTTACTATGCCTATACCAATACTTTCTTCCCGACTCCGATACTGTGCAAGAAACATTATCAAAAACTGCATCTGCACTAACCTGTCTGTGTCCAAACTCTCCTGTGATGACATCACCTTCAATCAGCTCTATCAGTTTGTGACAGGCTGGACCCTACTGGGCTCTGACCTCATCCTTATTGTTCTCTCCTACTCCTTCATCCTGAAAGCTGTGCTAAGGATCAAGGAGGGTGCTGTGGCCAAGGCTCTGAGCACGTGTGGTTCCCACTTCATCCTCATCCTCTTCTTCAGCACAGTCCTGCTGGTTCTGGTCATCACTAACCTGGCCAGGAAGAGAATTCCCCCAGATGTTCCCATCCTGCTCAACATCTTGCACCACCTCATCCCCCCAGCTCTGAACCCCATTGTTTATGGTGTGAGAACCAAGGAGATCAAGCAAGGAATCCAGAAACTTCTGAGAAGGCTATAATACCTGAAATTTGTGAGACCCAACTTTGGGAACAGAAATTAATAATGGGGAATAATTTTCAGGATGCATAGTAAATTTAAATAGTTATGGCAGGAATAAGTTTGGATTTTTCTTTCTCCAATGTTTCAATTGATTATGGGGATATCTATATCCTGGCTCCTGTTTTCTATTGTGCTGAATGGAAGCTTAGCTTTTGTATTCTGGCATTACCTGGAAGTTTCCCCTGGCCTCATCTATGTGAGAGGGACTTGTCAAGCCATAATTACAGGAGCTTTATTACAGTGTTATGGTTGTTCAAATAAAGAATACATGTTATTCCAATGATTTCCAAGGCCTCTCAATTGTTAATACTTAGATATGTATTAGATCTCTTGGTTCTACCTGACACAGTTAAAACTGATTTTGTGCCACGAATGGGTCTTTTGTGGAGATATAGAAGTTGGCTCCAGATCTTTGAATCTTGTAGTTGAGTGAATGACATGTTCCATCCACTGCCTCCTCTAGCTCTCAGATCTGGTTAATATATTTATCTAATGACACTTCTCTGGAGCATGAATTTCTCGGGGTTCTTTCCTTCTTTCTAATGAATCTAAAAACATTTAAGATGACTCATTTCTGTGCTTTGTTTTAAGTGAAATTGTGTGTCCTTTTCAGAGGTGCTTTACCAACTTCTGACTTCATCCTTTCCTACCTGACTTTTCTCTCAGATTTTAGACACTATCTGCATCCCCACTCTCTCCTGTTCATCTTAGATACACAGTTAAATTGACTTTCTCATCCTACTTTCATCCCTGTTGTGTCAATTCTCATATCCTGTGCTAGTGCCAGTATAGCTTCCCAGAGGATCCAGGCATCTGAATTAGTGGGTTAGTTAAACAAGGATAAGTGTATTTTACTCTTTACAATTTCCTTCTTGATCATGCCCTGAAAATTGTGGAGCTTCAGATATTAGTCAATATTTCCTGGAATTAATTCACATTGGTAGCAAGGCCCCTTTTTGGATACTAACTGAGAGCTTCACATATATTATGAGAGTCATTTGAGAGTGTCCCCTAATATAGCTGATCTATGATGGAGTTAGCCATTCTTGCAGACTTAAAAATAATTCATCATTTCTATGGTATTACCTTTCAAAGTAATAGCTTTGATCTACTCTCTCTTCTCTGTTTCACAACTTCAAAGACTGATCCTAACCAAAGCACAAAACTTCTCAAACACTTTCCTGTTTGCTCATCATTCCAGGTGCTCCTAGCTCATTATTTTCAGATTATGCTATCTGATATTTTTTCTTTAAGTCTGTGCTCAAGTGTCTTCTTCCACACGGAAAACCTAACACCAGTACTTTCATTTAACAACCTATGCCCATCCTACAAGTTTCAATTTAAACTTCACCTACTCCACAATGCCTTCCTTTGCTCACCTCAATAGAATTAATCTCACTCTTTTAAGCCATGTGCATATCTCCCTCTGATACTAGATTATAAATTCCCCTGAGTCTGATGAAGAATTTTATTCATCTTCTCAATTTTGTGTAGAGCTGCTAATACAATTCTGTACATACTGTAGCTGTTTTGTTGAATAAAAGTGAATAATTCAAACGTGCACATCTTGTTTCTTATTTCTCTGAAAACTTCTTAGGGGAAGAATAAAGTTGTTAATATAATGTATTGTCCAAAGTGCCTTACAAAAAACCTTACGTAACTCACAGTTCGATGTGAACCTAAGACCGCTTATTGCTGAATGAGATAAGCATGACCTTTACTTAAATCCCAGGCCATTGATTAGATGTGAAACTTTTCACTCACTGATCTGAACTCTAGTTTTGCCATTTAAGAAGAGTTTACCATTTAATAGCCCTTTTGCTTTGTGATTTGTCTGATTGTTGGATGACCTCCTTTATGGAAAATTTTTCAGCCAGAGCCTAAGAGATGTTAGTAATTTATAAATGAGAACTCATTTTTATTATTTTCCTATGCACACTGCTTTCTCTAATGTCTTCTGAAGAAGATGCTATTTGTTATTTTATATACCATGCACTTCAGAGATGCCCTGTCCTGCCCTATATGTCATTCTCACTCCCCAGGGCAATTTCTTGATTATTGCACATCACTCTCTTAAAAAATCCTTTCCTTATCTGAAGCTCATCGTGTAATGCTGTGGCACTCTCAGTCGTGCCTTGTTCTAAGTCATCAATTAAAATCTTAGTCCTGCTGCTTCATTTCAGATGTTCACAGTTGGCTAACAGACTGGTTGGAATGGATTCAGACTAAAAGCACTGCTCTTCACAATGAAAGATTGTAGGCTGTCCATGAACAGAGACCAGAAAAGAAATGGGATCTCAAGTCAGCCAGTGAGGGACATGTGCTCATAAATTCACTACACGTCTCTATAATTTGCCATGTTACTCTTGCTATTTAAGTTCTTTTTTAAATTAGAAAGTTTCAAATTCTCTACAGTTTACCTCTTGTGACCACAAAAATACTTGGTAGATTGTCCACATTGGTCGCCACTTTTCTTATTTCTGGATACCCAAACTTTTATATCTATGGAGACTTTAGAGTCATCAAATCTAGAGTTCTCTTGGAATTACTGCTAAAGAATATTTGATAAATAGGCATCTAAGATTTGCTTAAATTCTTCTAATGATGAGGAACTACCTTCTAGCACTTAGGAAAGAAAATGTCTGTTTCTGTTTGGAAATTTTAAAACGTTCCTCTTAATTGTCTGCAATTTTTTCCTTGGGCGCATGTCGACACTGGTGAATTAAAATTCCAGTACTAGCTTCACTAATTTTAACAACGTTCCATTTAAGAGCATGAAAGCTTTCTAGCTCTGAAAGAGGTGTATTGCTCACTCTCCTTCCAAATAGTTTCCCATTTCCCTCTAATGTGCTTTCTCCTTTATCTTATAAGCTTTATTAGGTCAGTATTTTTTCACTCATTTTTGCATTTCCTACTAAGTCAATAAGAATAACAAACATAAAAGACGTTTAGTAGGGGCCGGCCCCGTGGCACAAGCGGTTAAGTGCGGGCCGTCCACTGCAGCGGCCCGGGATTCACTGGTTCGGATCCCGGGCCTGCACCGACGGACACACTGCTTGGCAAGCCATGCTGTGGCGGCGTCCCATATAAAGTGGAGGAAGATGGGCATGGATGTTAGCCCAGGGCCAGTCTTCCTCAGCAAAAAGAGGAGGATTGGCAGATGTTAGCTCAGGGCCGATCCTCCTCACAAAAAAAAAAAAAAAAGACGTTTAGTAAATGCTTATGGGATAGGTTAATAAAATGTAGAGTGCAGTAAGATGAGAGAATGAAGCGATAACCGGGAAGAGTACATAGTAAAATGGAATGTGTGGGGACTATATGTTATAATGGAATATCATCCTAAATATCTTATATCTCTATTACAAACAAACATTTCAATGCATGGAATTTTAAGACTCTCTGGGAAAAGTGCTATAAGCCTCTATTTTCTCTTCCTCTTTGTATTTAAATGCATATATCTCCCCTTCACCTTTGGAAGTATGTAGGTTTGTGTAGGTGTGTGTGTAGGCTTAAGCAGGTAGATATGTTTGTTCAGGGATGTGATACTTCAGGGAGTGGTCACCACAAGGACGGGAAACCCAAAGTATCTATGTATTTTTTGACCTACAAGAGAGGCAATGTTTTGATTTTAGCAATTTTGTGCACCCCTGCCATAAGCATAAGGTGATGAGAAGTTGAAAAGTCACATACTGGCTGCAGACTACTAACCAAATAAGATATTAGCTTGGAAGAAACTTTATATATGTACCTTTGAAACATCCACTTAAAGGTTTAGCAAAAGTAATACTTTGAGTTAGGGCTTTCATTCCTTTGCAAATATAAGAGAATGAGACTGCACCCCCTAGATATTGGTCTTTCAGGACCCAAAGATACAGAGATCAGAAGGATGCAATTGTGTTGGAATGTCTGTAGGTCAGCCCAAAACATGTAAAGTACTACCCTGGTCTGCGTCTACAGGAGAGGCTGCATGGAGAGTCTGGGAGAAGAAAATTATCATGCAGCTTTTACTTAGAGATTAAGTATCAGGCTTTTTCTTTTTTCCTGCACCAGATGATAAGGGTTCAAAAATGTATAAGACTTTGTCATTTTCCCTCATGAGCTTTGATATTACCAAGGGAGATATTAGTTACACTAAGAACCACAGCTCCAGATAGAAAGATAAAACTGTGAAAGGGATAACTGTAGCGCTCTAAGCATCAATTGGAGGAAGAGTTTGTCCAACTTTAGGGAATAGGGACAGGGAGAAGCTAGTGCTTAAGTAATGAGAACAGTGGTCAACCTAATGTCTAAACCTGAGTAGAGTTGTGTTTGGAGCTGGGCTAGTTGAGGCAGGATTAGGATTAGGATTAGTCTGAAATCAACATCTACATGCAGACATTGGAGCAAAGAGAGGATAATTTACTTCCTAATGAGGTACTTTATCGTAATTTAAGACTCTGCTTCTCCTCCCATGGCTGTGGTGATAATGAAACTGTGTGCAGAAACACTCCTCCATAAAAGGTGACACCCGGCTTATGCTTGTGGGGAAAACATGGCAGAATTAGCAACTCAGACTGATGGATGGTCAGAGAATCACCCAAAAAGAACTAAAGCACCAACTTGAGTTCATTTGGGCTCTTCAACATTTCACCAATTGTTACTTTGGGGGCAACTGGCCAATTCTGCCCCTCCCTCAGGAGGCTCACTCCCTTATTTTGCAATCTATACCCACGACTTCACTTGTAATTCTGCCCCTTGGAGGTAATTTTGTGTTTTAGGAGTCCATGAAGCAGTTGCTCACCATATCTCCCTCTTGGATATTCCTCATGCCACCAAATTAGACACCCTCTAGGCTCTCTTCCAGGCACTAACTTTTACCTTTAACATTTAGAAAGGAAATCCATCTGGATTGGTCTTTGTATATAGTAGGAGGCATGAGTCAAGGGTCCTTTACTTCCATATAGCTATCCAATTGATCCAGCAATATTTGTTAAAAGGACCATTTTCCCCCAGGGATCTGCATTGTTGATTTGCTTTTCTCATCAATTGAGTGTCCATATGTATCTGGATCTGTTTCTGGACTCTCTGTCCTGTTTAATTAGTTTGTCTATCCTTTCACCAATAGCACATTGTCTTCATTCCCATAGCTTTGTAATGTTACATATGTTTTGAAATCTGGTAGTCAATGTAAGTCATCCAGTTTTGTTCATCTTTAAGACTGCCTTGTCTATTCCTGCCCTATTCAATTCCCATGTGAAGTTTTACAACTGACTTCTACAAAGAAAGAAACTGCTGGAATTTTAACTAGGATTGCATTGAATCTAGAGATTAATCAGACTAATATAGTTATCCGACATTCTTCTAGTTAGTGTTTTCATGATACATTTTTTCCGATTATTTTGTTTTCAACCATTCTGGGTGCTGATGTCTAAAGTGTGTCTTTTATAAGCAACATAATTATATTCAATCTGGTAGTCTTAGTCTTGTACTTGGAATACTTGGTCTATTTATGTAAATGCAATTACTGGTTGCTTTATAGCTACCATCTTATTATTTGTATATTTAATTCACATATTTTATATGCCTTCTTATAACTCTCTTGTCTTATTTTGGATTAATCAAATTTTTATACAATCGTTTTTACTATTATTTTGGTGATAATCCTAGAAATAAAAATGTGTATCCTTGACTTACTACAATCTAATTAAACGTATATAATGAATGCTCAGGATTCCAAATAATTGTTTGCCTTTAAGTGACATAGTTTCCTTGTGTAAAGATATTTCTAAAACTTGATAAAAAGTAATGATAAGTTATCATAAAGTACTTATGCTAAAAACAATTTTTCAAGAATTCAGCTAATATGTAAGATGAAGTCATTTCATAAGTCTAATGACATTTGTCTTCTTACAGGGTCTCTCCATACGTCCTCCGTGTTCCTGAGTGATATTCATTTCCATTACAAATAATACATCTCAGTTTATACAACTTTCAAACACCTCAAGAGAAACTATAAGCTGATCACCACTCTGTCACTCCACCTGAGTTTAAATGCAGACGTCTCTTTTTACATTAGAAATGTATCTGCAGGGAAGCAAGAGGCCATGGGAGCAGGATTCCCAAAATGACTCTTCATGTTTCCAGCCACAAGAGAGTGGCTATTTTAGAGAAAGAATCTTCATAAAGTCATCCAGGAGCCACAAGCAGAAGGCCCGTGAGAATTTGGGGAGTCACACATTGCCTGAAAGCAGCTGGATGGTCAAAACTGCTGTTTGGACCAGACTTTCTCCATAAGTATTTTTGGGAACAGTACATTGGAAAGCCAACCGTAAGTGGCACTTTGAGTTTGGTCCTTGACTGAAACTGAATTCTTTGTTTATTTCTGAGAATGTTATTGCACCCTCGGATGCTAGTGTGTGAAGACCCTGAAGATCATTGATGTTGGAAGAGTGTAAGCACATTAGAATGTGGGTCAGCTGAGTTCACAGAAGGTCAGCTCAGGTCTGTCTCTGCAGGAAGTCTGACTGGAGAGCATTCCTTCCTTGAATATTAGAGGCATATTGTAAGTGTCTGGATTTGTACCACCTGCCACAAAGAAAAATGAAGACCTTATCCTTGACCTTAATGAGCTTTGGTCCTTCTCAGAGAGATGACTAAGAACCGTAGATCCAGGCAGAGAGATAAAACCGTGAGAAAGGAACCCACACAATTCCCAAAGGGTCCATGGGGAGAGGATAACTTTCAAATTGGGAGACCAGAGATTGGCCATAACTGTGCTTAAATAACTAAAGAAAATGGGAGAAGCCGCCAATCTGATGTCTGAAGCTGAGCAGAGCTGTAGCTAGGGCTGGCTGAACTGAGGCAGCAGTCTTGATTAGGGATAGTCTAAATCATGGTTAGGTCGGTTATCACAAGTGCGTGTAGCTCTGTCATTCTCATAGTGTTGCTCCTGAAGTAGCAGCATCAGCATTACCTAGTATTTTGTTAGAAAGGCAAATTCTTGGGCTTCCCCCCAGACCTACAGAATTGGAAGCCCTAGGGGTTGGGCTCAGCTGTGTTCCAACAGCTCTTCAGGTGATTCTGATGTACACTCACATTTGAGAACCACTGGTCTAGGTAAAATTCTGATGAGAAGTCCACACTATATATTCGAGGGAAAAAAAAAAAAAGCAGATCCAAATCTTGACTGGGAGATTTTTTGTGCCTGGGGATCCACAACAACATGCCTCCAAATACACCTATAAGAGATTATTTTTCCTATGCTTCAGAAGAGAACACAGCAGAACCTGGCAACTTCGGTACCAGCAGGATCCTCGATGTTTAAGAGGTTACTCAAAGATAATGAAGCTCCGGGCTGTGTAGCATCATGTCCTGGGACATGTTTAAGTATTCCTTCACTTCTTCCCTTGCCTTAGAAGCCTCATTTCCTTATTTTTTCTCCTTTTCCTGGGAAATACAGGTTGTTGTTGTTTTTAAACAGTTAGTTACCAAAGACGCATGAAAATAGGATACTGCACAGGTATCTTTTATATTTATTGTTCTCACCAATAGGTTGCTTTTTTTTTCCTCACCACTAAATTCCTTTTTTTTTTTTTTCCATTTTGCGTTGTTCAACTTTTTACTGATTGCTAAGCAGAAGTACCAGTGGTTTATGGTAGAGCAAGATATGGAGATGCTATATTATATTAGTCAAGGCATTATGATATGCTCAACAATCTGTCGATCTCATATATCTAAACTGGTCTTCTTGAGGGCCTATCATTTCACCATGTGCATGGTGTTTTTCTCTGTGCTATCATAAAAAGATAAGATTCCATTGATGGCAGATGGAGCATAGACTTGTTGGATGACAAATAGGAACATCAATGAGTATAAGAAAGTTTTATTGATGCTTTAAGAGCAGCACGCTTAGGATATTTAAGGATCATAGAGAAACATTGGAAAAGAGAGGTATCTATGTATGTAAAAAGAGTAACAAGAAAAAGACACATTTTTTTCTGTACATTTCTAAGAGGTGTAACTCTTGATACAAATAGAATGGGACAAGCAGAATTTAGTTATTTGAGGGCAAGAGAGTTGGTTCAAGGAGAAGAATATGATGCATGTAAAAACACAGAGGTGAGACATCAAATCACGTTCTATAGGTGGCTGGGTCTAGGTGTGGAGTTGGAACACACGTGAAGGGAGTTGGAAAACAGTCATGTGAAAGGAGTTACTCTTTATTCATAAAATTATAAATGCTAAGGAAATTGTTTTAACAAGGAGTGATGTGGTCTAATTTAAATTTTAGACAGATTCTATGTCAACTGAATTGCGGTGAATCTTGACGGCCTAGAATGGAGGCAGATAGATCAGTTAGAACATTATTACGGAAATAGTCAAACCTTAAATTTATGTCTCTTTCTTTCCAGTCAGTTCCAGGCCCACCTGCCAGTCATGGTGTTATCTCTCAACACCACAGGGACCCGGGTGACTGAATTCCAGATGATATGCTTCCCAGGAATGCAGGACACACAGCACTGGCTATCTATAGTCCTGGCTTCTCTCCTGGTTTTGGCTCTTGAGGCCAACTTTGTGTTATTGCTCGCCATCTGGCAGGAAGCATCTCTGCATGAACCCATGTACTACCTGCTTGCCATCCTCTCTATGCTGGTTGTCATCCTCTGCCTCGCAGTCATCCACAGGGTCAGACACTCCCGGGATTCACTCTTAGAGACTCAGTCATCTTTCTCTAAATAGCGCCTTTAGAGTAGTGTCCACTCTCATTCTCAATGCCCATGTTTTTTTTAAAGTTTCATTTTTTTACCAACTGGCAGGCCCTCTCTCAGTGTCTCAGTCAGTGATATTCTAAGCTTTGACCTTCTTTTTACTTCTAGGGAGATTTTACTTGACTCTGAATGACTCTACCCTAACACCCAAGGGCTCTAGAATTTAATAATATTATTTATTTATTTTTTCCCCAAAGCCCCAGTAGATAGTTGTACGTCATAGTTGCACATCCTCCTAGTTGCTGTATGCGGGACGCGGCGTCAGCATGGCCGGAGAAGCGGTGCATCAGTGCGCGCCTGGCATCGGAACCCAGGCCCCAGCAGCAAAGCGCGCTCACTTAACCGCTAAGCCACGGGCCGGCCCAGGGCTCTAGAATTTAATTTCTAAAATGTAACTGGATGGAAGGGGCCTGCCCCGTGGCGCAAGCAGTTAAGTGCGCACGCTCCACTGCCGGGCCCGGGTTCGCTGGTTTGGATCCCCGTGGCGCACGGCTTGTCAGGCCATGCTGTGGCGGCGTCCCATATAAAATGGAGGAAGATGGGCACAGATGTTAACAGAGGGCCAGTCTTCGTCAGCAAAAAGAGGAGGATTGGCAGATGTTAGCTCAGGGCTGATCTTCCTCACAAAAAAATAAAAGGGGGGGGGCCGGCCCGGTGGCACAAGCGGTTAAGTGTGCGCTCTGCTGCGACGGCCCCGGGTTGGCCGGTTGGGATCCCAGGCGCTTACCGACGCACTGCTTGGCAAGCCATGCTGTGGGGACATCCCATACAAAGTGGAGGAAGATGGGCATGGATATTAGCCCAGGGCTGGTCTTCCTCAGCCAAAAAAAAAATAGGAGGATTGGCAGATGTTAGCACAGGGCTGATCTTCCTCACGAAACAAAACAAAACAAAAAAATAAAATGTAACTGGATGTACATTTATGTCATATACTGATATAGGGAGCATAATTGGAGGTTTATGTGTATGGAGAGGTTGGTGGGTATCCAAATATAAGTATTGGACTTACTGGGTTTGATGTTCTTGTGATACATTTAGATGGGCAGTTGTGTCCAGCTGGAGTTTGGGTAAGACCTCTGGAGATCAGGAAAAGACAGGCTAGAAATAAACATTTTTAAACAAAAATCACGGTCTACAGATGGAGAGAAAAAGAATAAATCAGGCTTTGTAGATGGGGATGCACATAGAAGGTATTTGAAATTAGGATTCTGTCTCAGCTGGGATTTGGGGGCTGTGGTTTTAGGATACGGATGGTTGAAGCCATCTGAGGGTTCTCCCAGGTTTAGGTACCCCAGGGTGGGAATGAATGCACAGTGTTTGAGAATAATGATTCTGGCAGGTCCTGCTCATCTTCTGGTTCAACTTGAAGCCCATCAGCTTTGCAGGCTGCTTCCTGCAGATGTTCATCATGAATGCATCCCTTCCCATGGAGTCCTCCACCTTTCTGGTCATGGTCTATGACCGTTATGTGGCCATCTGCCACCCACTGCGGTACCCATCCATCATCACTGAACAGTTTGTCATTAATGCAGCCGTCTTCATCGTCTTCCGCAATTTGCTGGCCACACTGCCCCACCAGTTCTGGCTGCCAGGCTCAACTACTGTGCCAGCAATGTGGTGGAGAACTGTATCTGTGCCAACATTTCTGTAGCAAAGCTCTCCTGTGGGGATATTCACCTAAACAAACTCTACCAGTTTGTGAGTGTTTGGTGCCTGTTAGGTTCTGATCTGGTGCTCATCTTACTATCCTACCACTTCCTCATGAGGGCTGTTATGCATCTGCAGTCAGGAGGTGCAGCCACCAAGGTCTTGAGTACTTGTGGTTCTCATCTCATTCTTATACTTTTCTTCTAGACATTGCTGTTAGTCTTCATCTTCACAAACAAGGCAAGAAAGAAGGTGCCCTCTGAGGTACCCATTCTCTCAACGTCTTGCACCACCTCATACCACCAGCCCTGAAACCCATTGTTTATGGAGTATGAACTCAGGAAATTAAGCAAGAGATTATCAAGCTATTCAAGTACCAGTGCTGAGAGATGTGAGTCGAAGATCAAGAATTATGGAAGTCTGGGCATGTTTTAGGAAAGGTTTAATCTGAATTTAATCTGTATAACAAGAAACACAGTATGACATCCATGCTGCTACCCTCATTTTGAACATAAATCTTCTTCAACCAATATTACAATATTTACCCTTACTACCCCATCCTCAAATCCTCACTGAACACATGTTTAAGTATTCATTATCTTCTTCATTCTGACCACTTGCCCTCATGATTCCTCAATTATTCATTTATTAAGTAAGTATTTAATACTTACTTAAATAATTCTTAGTCTTTACATTCTTAGGACCTCTCACATTTAATTCATAGGGCAGAGATGGGACAGCACTTGAAATAGAATATGGGGGCATGTGTAGGATTGGGGAAACCAATGAGTACTTTATTTCAATAGTCTGGGTGAAAAGTGAAAATGTCTTGGACTAAGGTGGTGAGTGAACTTTGAAGTTGTGTCACAAGATTTGCTGAGTGTCCGTATGTAGGGTATAAAAGATGGAGAGCAATAATAAATGACACCAAGACTTTTTGCAAGGGCAGTTGGAAAGCCGAATTTCCATTAACTGAGAAGCTAGTTTTATATGTAATATCAAAAATTTCGCTTTGGACACTGAACTCTATTTCCATCCCAAACTCCTCCAAATGACTGCACTTTTGAAATGACTATTAAATATATAAACAGAAAAGTAAAAGTAAGCAACTAGATATGTGACCCTTTTCAAGGGCCAGATCTGTGCTGAAGACAGAAGTTTGAGTCATCAGGGTATAGATGGTATTTAAATCCCATTTAGATGTGTGATATAAGGTCAGTGAATTATCCACTCATTTCTATCCCTTTCTTCAAGAAACTTGTTCAAATGTTGGGTACCCTGGATTAATGATTATTTTTTATTCCCTGTAGACCCCCTCATTAAGAAACTGTGTTTAATTCTTTGTATTGGCAACATCTAGCATTGGGCCTGGCTCATAGTGGGTGCTTTTTCAATTAATAAATGATTTTGACTCAAAACTTTTGGTCCCACTATGTGGCATCTGGATTATGGAGTCTTGATCCAAAAATAATACTGTTTGTTGATGAAATTTCATATGTTGGGTTTAGCAAACATTAAAAGTTATGCCATTTTTATAAGACATTAACATAATTTAGTAGAGTAATGGCCTTCTTACATTCAAAATATAGGGTAAAACTTTAAATTAACATGTGAAAAGATTTACAATCTTGGCAAGGATTTTTTGGATTTGAAACTCAAAGCAAAGGCAACAAAAGCAAAAACAAAGTGGGACTACATCAAACTAAAAAGTTTCTGTACAGTAAAGGAAGCCATCAACAAAATGAAAAGGCAACCTGCTGAACGGGGGAAAATATTTGCAAATCATATATCTGATAAGGGGTTAATATCCAAAATATAAGAAGAACTCATGTGGTCTGGCCTGGTGGCGTAGTGGGCAAGTTTGTTGCATTCTGCTTCAGTGGCCCAGGGTTCGCTGGTTCAGATCCTGCATGCAGACCTACACCACTTGTCAGTCACACTGTGGTGGTGACCCACATATAAGGTAAAGGAAGATTGGCACAGATCTTAGCTTGGGGCTAACCTTCCTCAAGCAAAAAACCAGGAAGAGGGCAACAGATTAGCTCAGGGCTAATCTTCCTGAGCAAAAAAATAAAAAAAAAGAACTCATACAACTCAATAGCAAAAAAACAAACAATCTGATTAAAAAATGGGCCCAGGATCTGAACAGACATTTTTCCACAGAAGACATACAGATGGCCAACAGGTACATGAAAATGTGCTCAATATCACTGGTCATCAAGGAAATGCAAATCGAAACCACAAGGAGATATGATCTCACACCTGTTAGAATGGTTATTGTGCACTATTAGTGGGAATGTAAATTGGTGCAGCCACAATGGAAAACAGTATGGAGGTTCCTCATAAAAATAAAAAATTGAACTACCATATTATCCTGCAATTCCATTTCTTGGTATTTATCTAAAGAAGATTAAAACACTAATTCAAAAAGATTTATGCACCCCCTTGTTCATTGTAGTATTATTTACAATAGCCAAGATAAGGAAACAACCTAAGCATTCATTGAAGGATGAATGGATAAAGAAAAAAAAGAAGGAAATCTTGCCATTTGCAACAACATGGATGGGCTTTGAGGGCATTATGCTAAGTGAAATAAGTCAGACAGAGAAAGACAAATACTGTATGATCTCACTTATATGTGGAATCTAAAAACAAAAGCAAAAACAAAAATACAAGCTCATAGATACAGAGAGCAGATTGATGTTCACCAGAGGCAGGGAGTAGGAGGTGGGTAAAATGGGTGAAGGCAGTCAAAAGGTCCAAACTTCCGGTTATAAAATAAATAAGTCATGGGGATGTAATATACAGCATGATGACTATAGTTAATAATACATATTGCATATTTGAAAGTTGCTAGGGGAGTAGATCTTGAAAGTTCTCATGATAAGAAAAAAAAATTTTTAACTATATATGGTGATAGATGTTAACTAGACTTATTGTGATCATTTCTCATATACAAATATTGAATCATTATATTTCACACCTGAAACTAATATAATGTCATATGTCAATTACACGTCAATAAAAGAAAAAAAAAAGATGGAGTCAGCAAGATGTTATTAAATTCTTGGTCAATAGAAAGAAAACTTGAAACCTCTCATTGACCAGGCTGAATGCTGACCCCCTTCCCCATCCCACATCCTAGAATCCCTGTAAAGTGTATGTGGAAGGGTGACTGTTTTAGGTCTCCTTTATTTACAGCTACTCCAGACAGGTTCAATGATCTACCATTTGGTTCAGATCTGCCTCCAGTGGCATCCAGTCTAGGAGTAATGAGGATGAAATTATGCAATCAATCAATATTAGAAGATGATGCTTTAGTGTTGAGCTCTATTCCAATCAAACTTACCCAAGATATAATGTTTCTGTGTTGTAGCATTCCCTCTCTAGAACCATTATGATAATAGGATCTGGCCTTTGAACCCCAGCCTCTTTTTTTGTATGTCTCTGGTTGTAGAATTGGGTCCCTGTTTTGGTTGTGACCTGAGTTCCCAGTCTATTATTCTGCATTGGCCTCCAGTCCTGGACCAGGACTAGGATGATTGTCACTTTCTCAGAGCCAGTTCTCCTTTTTCTCCAAGGCATGATGCATCATGTCTGGAAAACAGGAAGTGGTTCTAAATGGCCAGTTATAGAGAATATAGAGGGGTACAGGTGGAAAATGGGATTGGACAGGTAGGATCAGGCATGGAGCATGGAGCTTCTATGCCAGGCTAAGGAGTTGAAATCTTATCCTTCAGGAGAAAGGTTCTAAGCAGAGGCATGACCTAAATAAGTGTGTCTTTTAGAAAGATTATTCAGACAGCAGCCTGGACGGTGGGTTAGGAGGAAAACACAGTAGGAACAGGGATGGTGGAGAGCAAGCTGTGGTAGTAATCCAAGCAAGCAGGATGCCCTAAAAGTGTTGGAGAGAGAAGAGGTAGATAAGGCATGAGCATTGGGAGAACTGTTAAGTCCCTAAAGCCTTGCAGAGTTGAATGTCCCAGGCTTGGATGATTGGTTGATGACATTTTCCTGAACAGGGCACACAGGAGGAAGAGTCAGTGTAGGAAGAAATATACCAAAGTCCTTTTTGAAAATGTGAGGCCACTCCTGTGGAAGCAAACAAGGGCAGGGTGTTGTGGCCAGTGCTCTCATTATATTAGGGTGGCTGAAGGAGTTGGGACTCCTTGACTATGTCACTGTCCTATCCATGCCTTTGTCTCCTCCCTGGCAGGAGGAAAGCAAGTTATGATCACCTCCTTCCTCACGGGGGTGTAGGAGGCTATTTTTGTTTAGCTATTTCAAGAGCCGTGCCACATCCAGATGAAAGGAGCTCTGTTAGTGAGGAGCAGAAGGAGCGTGAGCACAAAGAAATGTTTAACAGGCTGCCTGAAGGGTAGGAGACAGGTTTGCAGGGGGTTTGTTCTGCCTTCATAATGAGATTTAAAGATCCAGAGATGAAAAAAAAAGATACAAGCAGCAGAAGATATGGATTCGTTCTCTCTCCAGATGGATTAGCATTTGGATTGTTATTCCCAGATGTAACTGGCGAGGATTAAAAACCTACCATCCTTCTCCCACAAGGGGACAGGCACATGGAGGCAGTGGAGACCCAGAGGGGATCCTAAAGAGACAGCTGTCAGCTCATCAGCTCACCATAGGGACCGCTTTAAGCAGAGGTGTGGAGGCTAGGACCAGTCAGCCTTCAGGAGTGAGATGCTGTTCTTCCTGTGGTTCAGGGAGCCACCATGGGACCCTCCACCCTCACAGAGCCCAAGGGGACAGTACGCCAGACACCAGAGCCCAGAAACCTGGAGAAAGTAAAAAGAATTTTGCTTGGTACTAAGCAGCAGCTGGCTCCTATTCAGGTAAGACTTTCCGAAATGTGCATAATGTCCTTTCTTCTCAGCTCACCCCTGAGGCAGCCCCTCCAGCTGCACTTGGCTCTTACAAGCTGCTCCTTCCTAGGGACTCTGTGAAAATGGGTCAGACTTTGTGAGTTGGAAAAACAACTTCTGCAGCTTACAAGTTTTTTCTTCTGACTGCATGACTTGGCTCCTTCACACTCACCCTTCTCCTCCACTCCCCTCCCTGCCCGATCTCTACACTTGAGTCTTATCCATCGTTCAAGGCCCTGACAAATTGCACTTCCTCCTGAAGTCTTCCTAGATTCCCCAGTAGGATTGTGTCTCTTTCTCCTTGTTCTGTTGCACTGTATCTGATATAACCTTGTGTTAAGTCTACTTGCATTATATTTACTGTGATTCTAAGTTTCTCTTGCACTCTTGATTTTCAGTTCTTGCAGAGCAAGGCTGTGTGGGGCTCATGGGGTTAGCGTCCAGGGCCATATTGAAGCTGTTCAATCAATGTTGTTGAATTCACTAGAATAGGTAAGTAAAAGCTGCAAGTTGTAGTGCTGCAGTGAGGAGAGGCATGCGTTCTCAAAATGAGTGTTTCTGCTACAGCTGCTGGATTTCATAACCGAGGTATTGCAGGGGGACTTAGGGATGTCCGGCAGGAGCCATGGTTATAGGCTTGAGAGTATCCACTGGCCAGGCCCTCCAGTGATTAGGAGGGGCAGTTTCATGCT
Organism: Diceros bicornis minor; assembly: GCF_020826845.1. Taxonomy (NCBI): domain Eukaryota; kingdom Metazoa; phylum Chordata; class Mammalia; order Perissodactyla; family Rhinocerotidae; genus Diceros; species Diceros bicornis. The sequence continues at coordinate 63,621,581 of NC_080746.1, read as the reverse complement.
CCTGGGAAAGGTTCTGGCTCAGATGTGGTGGGTTAAATCTTGGCTCCGTCTACCAGTTTTGAGCCCTGGAATAACAGAGCTCCTCTCTGATCCTCAATTTCTTCATCTGTAAAGTGACGATAGTCATTCCTACCCTTGCAGATAATTATAGGATGATAATTGTATGGGCACAGTGCCTGACACCTAATAGGTATGCAATAAGTTCTTTGAATGATTCCTTCATCAGTGGAGAATATAAACTAACAGAGGGCACAAGCTGGAGATGGGAGATCCACCGCCTGTTAACAAGGCTGGCTCTTGTGACGCAGGTTAGTGAAAATGTCTAGGTGTCAATGCATCTGTAATCTGGACTACTGAAACCTGAATTCTATCCCAGCTACTCTGTAACCCGCAGAATATGCCAAATAACTTTTCTGAGCCCTGCCTACACCAGGTCAAAGCCGTGGTTCCTACTACCTCCACAGTGTTATCATGAGTAATAAACCGCCACAAGGCTGCTGACTCTTTTATGAAATGCAAATATATTGCACAGCCCCGCACTCAGCTCCTAGTAAGCAAGCCATGAATAAGGGCGAGCTTTTATTATGTTTTTTTTTCCTCTAGACTCTAAGCTCCGTGGTGTCTGAAACTGTGTCTGTTTTGCTTCTCATTCTATACTCAGATCCTTAACACAGAACCTGACAGATGGGGGGGGTCTCAATGAATATTTATTGAAGAAATGAATTAAGACTTGTCTGGCATTTATTAACCCTAAAGCATGGAGGCCATGATGGTCTCTAATGTTTGTTTCTTCTATGGCATTCAATGATTTCTAGTCAGATGGGGGGACCAGTTCAAGTCAGGAAGTATTTCAGCTATTGAGTCTGTGATTGCATTGTATCATGAACAAAAATAAATCAATATTTTCCTTTTATTTCTCAATCTAATTATTATCTCTGTGTAATAATTAAGAATTGGGAGAAATTCTATTTTTCTTGTTTTTAGTGTTGACCAACAAACTTGTGATCTTGAATGCATGTTAATAATTAGTACTGATTAATTTAATTTACAAGATTGGGCACATAACTTCATGCTGGGAATTCTGCAAATTTTCTTGACCACAGCTCTGAATAGCCAGAGAACAATCTGAGTCCATGACCACTACGAATTTCCTCTGAACTAAAGACCCACACTTCTGGCACTGCCCAAACTCATGGCTCCAGGAGGGGAAAGGAAGAGGGATGCTACAATTTTTAATGTGCCAGGTCTTGTGAAAGGACTTTGCATTTGTGTGCAGTATTTTGTGCTGCCCATCAAATAAATATTTCAGATTCTTCTTCTGGATACACTTCCCTTCCCCCTCGAAGTTATGTTTAGCCATGTGACTTGCTTTGGACAATGACATGTGAGCAGAATTGATGCAAATGAAGTTTTAAGAGCCAGCAGGCTATTTTGCCCACTAACTTTCCCTCTGCCATGGCAATGTGCCGCATAATGAAGCCTCCTTTAGCCTAGGAGCCAGAGTGAGGATGGCCTGGAACAGAGCTCCCAGCCGATTTCCCATAAGTGGGTGGCATTACGAAGAAATATATCTTTGGAGATTTAAGACACAAAGTCTTGGGAAGCCATTTGTTACTGCAGCATAACCTGGACTATCTTGACTGATACAATATGTTAGTTCATTTAATCCTCATAAAAAAAGATCTACAAGGTGGTGTTAGCAGATGATTCTTCATGGGTCTCATGCATTTCTGCCCATCTTATAAGGAAAACAATAGCTCCCTTTGTTTCAGGATATCTTCTCAAGGACATTTGTATAGCAGACAGCCTGGAAAGGTAGGGTTAGTTTCACTCTCCAGGGGAGAGAACAGACATCTTGAATTATAAATTCAAGATCCCTAAGCCTGGGATTCCTCTCCTGTAACACAGCTGTTACAGGCATGTGTGCAAGCATCCATCTGAGCCATTTGCAAGGGGAACTTACACAAACACGGTGATGTTCATGCTTTGCTATGCCATGAGTAATAAAGTCGGTGTGTCTGACCCAAAAGTCCACGTCTTCTGCCAGCATCTTTGAAGTTGTGGCAGGCTAACATGTTAGCTAGAAGCAGAGTAAAATTTCAGACTTTTGACAGTTCTTCACAGCAAGTATTATCATGACAATTTCAAACATGACAAAACCGAGTCTCAGAGAGAATAAGTTACCCAAAGTCACACAACTATTATTTAGAAGATACCATTTTTCCCATTATTCCCCATTGCTTGCCATGAAAAAAAGAAAACTTTAAATATCATTCATTCCTTCCTATATTCCTGAATTCATTCATTCACTTATCCGATTAATGTGTGTTAAATAACTACTTTATTTTAAGCACTATGCTAGGATGCTGTTTTCTAGAGTTCTTTAAAAACTAGCACTGAATTATCCCAACATACCCAGTTTTGATGCCTAAAATAAGACATTTGAGATTGTCTTAATCTGGCATAAGCTATACCCATTTTCAACTGCCTTCCTCTCAGCAAACAGATGACCTGGAGAGTGTAGCAAGGAGTCAGTTTTCCTATAAATTAACATCTCCCATTGACGCAGTGATAGGTCCGGGAGCCCTGGAGATCTCTGGAGTAAGCACAGAGTACGTGTAGAGTCAAAGACATATGGGGCCTTAATTACATGTGGCTCACCAAGGGCACTCAGTCCCAAGCAGGGGCTTCACTCCATTTCTCTGTCCTCTCCTAGGCGCTGCACCAGGTTGAAGAGGAACCAGGGGCTTAGCATACCTAAGCTGCAATAGAAGTATGCACTACCACACTGAAAAGCCTCAGGGTATTAGATCCCAGGAAAACTGAGCCAGGGCCTCACATCCACCCTCTTAAGTCATCCTTTTCTAGTAGGACATATCGGAAGGGACTTAGGCCAATAGATCTAGGTTCCACTCTTAACTCCAACTCTAATCTACCACTTCATTGATTTTGATGCAAGTTTTTTAACTTCTCTGAGCTTTGATTTTCTTATCCATAGAGTAGGATAATAATATCTAATTTATAAGATTTCTATGATGATTAATAAGTGAGAGTCCACATGTAAAGCACAGTGGCTTTCAAGAGTAGGCTTTCAACAAATAGCAGCAACTCTCATTGCCATCATCATTTTGTTCGACTGAGTAAACAGAACTTCCCTTTAAACAAAAAGAAAATTAGAGACTAGGTGCAGAGCCACTGGCTGAAAGCCAAAGGGAGAAGATAAAGCATTATAATTGCCTGTCCTGGGAAAAGCAATAAATCCAAGCAGCTGTGCTACTCCTTTTCTGTGGCAGCTTGAGAGGAGGGCTGTGTCAGAGAACTTCTGTCTCAGAACATGAGTGTCCGCCATGTACGAAGCACTCTGTGGGGTGATGTTGGGGGACAGAAAGGTGGCAGTTACTGCCTTGCCTTCCAGTAGTTTATTATATACAGAGATTGGGACAAACAGAGGATTAGATAATAAGAGAGAGATAATAAAGGAAGGTAATCATTATTATCTACCAAGATTGGGACAAAGAGAAACCGAGAAAAGGGAGGTAATGTGCATATGTGTTCACATTGGGTGAGCTTTCTTTCTGATGAAAGGGCGTTAAGACAGGCTTCATATAGGAATATTTGGGATGAGCACTGATAGAGGAAATTTCAAGAGAGACATGGGAAAAGGGAAGGTGATTAAGGCAAAGGGAAAATAGGGAATCTGACAAGGGTTGTGTCCAGGGAACAGCGAGTAATGCGGTTTGGCTAGCAAGTGTTATGGGGTAACCAGGAAACAGAGTCTACACAATGGATGGGCTTGACAATATGCTTAATCTGGCCATCAGTGAAGAGTGGCAGCCTCAGAACTATATTTAAGGAAGATTCATCCGGCAACAGTGTGTAGGACGAGGTGGAGGAGGAAGAGGTTGGCAGCAGACAGACCAACTAGGTAAGTAAGCAGCACCTGAGGCACGCAAAGTGGGAGCCATGAACGGGGGCGGCAGAGGCAGTGAGACTAGAAAGGGTGATTCCAGGAAAGGTAAAGATGCTGGATCCAAGGAAGAGAAGCTAGAGGAGAAGCTGGACAATACGTAAGCCTGCCCAGTACAAGATCAGGGGGAGTAGCAGTGTAGAGGTTAAATGACTGCAACTATCTGATTTTTATTAAAAACAACATTTAAAAAGAACAGCCATTCTATTGCCACTAGGGTATTTTGTTGTTCTGCTGGGAGAAGAGAAGCTCTCAAAATGTTTTATCCAGCAGAAACTAGAACACTGTTGTTATAAACTTTCTTTCCCAAACTAATTCCCTGAGCTTATGTTGCCGGAATACCTCCTCTCCAGGGCAGTTCTGCCTTCACTCATTGACTTGCAAGATCCTGCTAGAAAATCTTCCACCCAGGCTCCAGCAAGCAGCGGATGGCCTCAGTGGGGCTGTGGAACTCATTGTGGTGCAGCTCACCCAGGATGGTTCTGAGAAAACCGACAAACTGTGTGGTATCATTGGAAAGAAACAGCATGCTATCATATCTACCAGGATTCTCTTCAGGAGCAAATCAGAGCCTGTTGAAGGCCCTGGGGTGGTCTCTGTCTGCACTGCCACCTCAGATTCTCTATGCTCTTCTCCCTTCTACTTGTCTGATGCAGACAAGCACAATGACCTTGGAAGCTGTGTGTGGAGATGGTGGAGCCACAGGATGGAATAGAACCAGCCTGGGTCCCTGAATCACTGTTTGGAAGACAGTCATCTTGGAGGAGAAGCTGTATCCCATCATAGTGGCACCAGACAAAACCACAGCTGGTGCGTGAAGGAGAAAATATGGTTTTGAAGAAGAGGAAGATGTTATAGATGCAACGACCGAGGACAAAATGGAGAAAGCAGTGGTCACTGAAGTGAGGGAGAAAAATCCTGCTATTGTGCTAAATCACTGGGATTGTGAGGTTTATCTAATATGGGACTTAGCAGCACCCCAGTTAAAAGAAGTTGCTTCTGTTTCTGCACTGAACTCTGACTGATAACAGCCAACAAGGTGAGAGTCAGAGTAAGTCGCTGGTAATACTGACGTTAAAACATTATAGGCCACAAAGAAAAAGAACACATGAGCTGGCAGAATCCACCTAAAAAGAGAACCTTGGAGGCAGTATAAATTTCCTGGGTGGAGGCTCAGGAATGAAATTCCTTTGATGTCATATAAACGCTGGCTCCTGCCCATATTCCGTCCTCATCCTCAACCCACCACATACACTGAGCTCCAAAAAGACCACGTAGAAGCCCCCAAACACACCACAGCTCTTTCTTTAATATTCCTGAGGGGCTAAGGTCTGGGAAACCATCCTCACAGTGGAACTCCCAGTTCCGAGATGTCCATGGGTGGCACCCGAGAAGAAGCCTCTACTCCGGACAGATTGACCATCTTTCTCCACAATGGATCTTAATTCCAAGGGCTGTTCCCTTTGAATGAGTTTCAGAAGCAGACAGAGATCTCAGAGGCAAGTGGGCGCATCCCGAGCTACAGATGTGAGGCCTGGCAACTGAACTGACAACTCAAATAGCATCTCTCATTGATGAGCCAAGCCAGCTGGTCCGTCCCACTGGCTGGGAGCATGCCTTAGAACTGCGCCTGCCTTTTATTTTCTGATGTGTCACAATTCATCCTTCTGTTGTTCTGGAACATTCTGGAACACAGGAGGCTAATCATCCCTCATGGTGTGACATCTATTTGAGATGACTGAGGGCTAAGGCTCAGAACCTCCCTACGTCATCCTGAAGGCAGCCACACAGTCACTCTCAGTCCATCCCTTGTCATTTCCCTGTCAGTGGCTCACGAATCAAGGAGAGGAAAAAGCACACTCTTAAGGCTAGCTATGTAAACAAATCTTAAAACATAAACATATTTTACTAAAAGTAGACTACAAAATAAATACCCATGCCTGTTCTGAGAAGACTGATGTTCTTGTTGATGACAGCAAAGTAAGCAAGAGAATGTGTGCATCTATTTTGGTCTCACCCATAGGGCTTGAAAAGCCAACCTTCGTTTAGGTTTTCAGTGGCTCAAAAGAAAGGAGAAGTAGCCTCAGTTTCTGCTGCTTATGTCAGCCTGTCTTTGGAGTCAGAACACAGAAAACGTCAGCTCTGAGTATTAATCTTGGAGTTGAGGAAAAAGAGAGCATATTCCAGCCTTTGGATCTCTTTCATGCCAAAATGGCACCTGCTTAAAGAGTTACTACTTAACAACAAGTCTTATAGGGAGAAGATGGAAACTCTGATCCCAGTTAGCTTTATATCTTATCAACCCAGTGACCACTCTGAACTTAAAATTCAAAATAATAGAAAGGGATAATAACTCTTTGTTGAGGACAGAGCATGTGCCAAAAACTGTACTAAACTTTATCTACTTAATAGCATTTAATTCACCCAACAAGACTCTGTGGTAAGTGGTTTTGTCCCATCATACAGAAAATGACATTGAGTCTCAGAAAAATTAAGGAAGCTGCCCAAAGCCACACCACTTGTAAGCAGCAGAACCAAGAATCAAATCCAGTCTTGCTTGACTCCAAATTCTGCACTCTTACTCACTATGCATTATTTAATAGTATCAGGATTCACCTTAGTAGAGATGCTTGCAACACAGGAGTAGAGATTGGAGAACAAACATTGAATTAGGCTGGTGGCAAGAGAACTTTCAGGTTTTGAAGGTGCTGCCAGGTAGACTTGATTGATTCCCAGAGCTAGACCCCTCCCGTGGCAATTCCAGGCCACTGGGGAACACTTACAAATGCAGGGGGTCATCACAGATCTCCACACTCCCCTATCCAATCTCCCAAAAAATAATAAAAATTGAGGGAACCCTGAGAACCACTGGCAATGTTCAGTTGTCCTCTGTGGTAATTTGAACCTGCTAGTTCTCTTTTTCAAGTGGAAACCTGAAGAAGCCAAACTCAAAAGGCTACATGTTGTATGATTCCATAGAGATAGAAAACAGATCAGTGGTTGCCAGGGGCTAGGAGATGAGGGGAGGAGTTGACTACAAAATGGAATGAGAGAACTTTTGGGGAATGACAGAAATGTTTTATATCCTAATTGTGGTAGACTTTACACAACTGTATACATTTGTCAAAACTCATTTAACTTCACACTTTAAATGGCCAGATTTTACCGCATGTAAATTACATCTCAAGAAAATTGATTTAAATATATATACACCTTTTTCTCCTGCAAAGGGTGCTAACTGATGAGTCTTGACCTAAAATTTCCATTGCATAACTGCATTGCAGTAAACCATCCAACCTGAATCCCTCAGCTGTCCAACCTCCACAGAGAGGAGATTTCCTGCAGGCAGTACACCACAACCAGTGCGAAGAAGGTTCTGAAGAGAATTTTCTGGGCAATGCTTTTGTAGCAGTTAAATAAGAAGCTGATTACCAGGGTTACCTTGGCTTCCTGCCTCCTCTCCTGAATCTTCAGAAATCAGTAAATGTGTATTTGGTAGAAACATTCATCTGGAAAATTGCCTGGAGCCAGATTAAATATAACATCACTGTTTTTAACTTATATCTCACATGACGTACCTGTCTTTATCTTCATTTCTTGCTGCATTTTGAAGGCCATAACTGTCTCTATGCTCAGCTCTGAAAGATAAAAATCTTGCTAAAAATTCTAAATATTGTAGCTACCATCTGCCTCAAAAAGCTTGGTATGAATTAAAAATGAGCATTTCAGTAAGACTAACTGCGCGAGCCTAGACTATCTGTCCTTCCAGCTCTAGGTCACCCGTCCCGCTACGCATTCTCGTCAATAAAGGTACTTCTCTTCTCAACACTACCAGTTATTCCCTCTGTTTTCTGTCTAAGACCTCCTGTTTGGGGATTATCTGAAGGCTTCTGACCCACGTTAACAGCTCACTTGGAAAAGGAACATAAGCCACACAAATATAGTCCACCATTGGAAATAATCAGATCAGTCATGCAAATAATAAGTACATAAGGTCATATCCCAAAAGAAAAAAGTACAACCTCATACAACAAAACCTGCCAGAGAGAATGGATTTTAAAGTGGAGTGAAAACTAAAGAGCCAGCCCTGACTTTGGACTCCTTTCAAAGCTATTGACGTTATCTGCTGTGAGGAATATGATATCTTGGGCATTGGTGTTTGGGAGGTAGCCATTCTCTGTACCTCTCAGCAAGGTGTGGAATACGCTATTAAGAGGTTTTCTAATAATAAAATAAAAGAGTAAGAAAAACAAAAGACAACACTTTTTTCAAAACACATTTTAATTATTTGTTAAAAGGGGAAGAGTACAGCCTGTAAGAAGCCGATCGTATAGACTAAGACTCATAAACAGCAAAAGAAAAGAGACCAAGACCAGATGATAAAGCCATCCAAAAGCACAGAGGCACAAACACCTGCAAGGTTTTCAAACTGCAACGATTTACTAGATGCTTTCAATGGTTTTTTTACACTTCTTCCTCAAAAAATATTAAAATGTCATTTTCTTACAAGTTTCAGGCTTAAAAAAAGACAAACATTGCATGAAACAATTGATATGATTTAACACAAGTTTCACATATGTTCCAAGGGCTTTATTATATAACCAGATATGCTGTCATTTTACCACTGCCATCTGAGTTTCTTATGGTCTTACAGTCATGTAAGTAAAAGTTCATGATCAGACAAAAGAAAATTAATTTTGTTTAGCTTATATCTGTTCCATAAAAAAAAGTTACTTTTTTTTTTTTTTTTAAGTAGGAAGTAGGGAGGAGATGGGGGGAATTGGTTGGTGAGTCTGGTTCTAATCTTCTGAGCTGCCTTTGGAATGAAGTTATGAGGTAGGAGGGTTCTACTGATTCTTACGTAGGTCGACAATGGGAGAAAAGAAAAATCAAGTGCCTCCTCTGCAGATTCATCAGGGACTGATTTTCAGTGTACAATCTAATGGCCAAAGGGATCTTTCTCAAGAAAACTCAGAGCATTTTACAGACATAATATAAGCATGCTGAATTTACTTATCTGCTACATACAGAACATTGTTCCAGGTGCTAGTATGAAAAACAGAATTGGCGATTTGTTCCCTCATGGAGCTTCAGATATTAACCTGCCTGATTAAGCCCCAGGTTTCTTTCAGGTATGGAAGAATTAGCAGGGCTACATGGAGGAGAACTGGCCATTAAGCCCTCTCTCCCATACAAAGAATCCCCAGAAGCCATACAGAGTTCTCTTTAAGTTCCTTAATTTCCAAATGTCACTTCACTGATGGCTTCCTTGGACCCATAAAGCCCCTAGACCTCTGATAATCTCACTCCCCTGGAAAGACCTTATTTCAGAAGGGAAATGCATCCTTGGAGGCAGATGGCTTCCAAGAGAACTCATCAAATCAGGGCAAATATCCTAAGTCTCTAGTGTGGTAGAGCTATGCACCCAAATATTACTACTAAGCAAATATACTCCTGGATCCCCCTGCAGATATCTAAATAAGTGGAGAAGAACATTTTTTCAATAAACATTTTATTTCACTCTCACCCTAACACCTAAACATCTTGCTGGGATTCCTATTTGAAGAAAACATCATAATTCAGAAGGTAACCATCATTATAGACAAAAAGTTTCTGGTCAAAAGGGTGATAGTTAATGCTTTGCACTTTTTCTTGCATCTTATGCATTGTAATGTCTAGTGTGCCCTCTTTCCCTGTGTTTGTGTCATAGTAGTAGAAGATCTCTTCTGTTTTGGTGTTCACAGTACGAGTAGCGTACAGAACCCCACATACCATGAAGGCATTAGAAACAGATGGTTTATACTGCTTGGTGTGCCAAGTGTTTAGCACCACAAGCGAGGTCTCATTGAGTTTACTAATCACCATGTTACCAGTGCTGGCTTCAGTTGCATAAATCACCCACAATCCATTTTCATCCACAGCCAAGTCAATGTCTTGCCAATTAACATTAGCATATGAAAAGCGGTTATTATAGGCAGCATCCGGGAGAGTTCGAGTCACAGCAACCTTGTTGGTGGTCAGGTTAACTTTGGCAATGTTCCGAGTATTGTACCAGTTGACATACATGTTGTTTTTGTAAACTGCTGTACCACTGCCTTGGCCATATGCAATCTGATACTGTTGGGCATATGTGTACAATAGCAAATCCTCTAGTGTGTTGTAGAGTCTGTAATATTCCAAGAGTTTCCCATCTGTATTCAAAGGTGCCACCCAATACAGCCCTTTCTCTGGATTTTCAGGAGAGTAATCCCGACCCCAGGCACCATACTTGTAGGAGAACCCTCTCCAGTTGAGCTGAACTATGGCCGGTCTGCTGATGTTCACCACACCACCATGACTACAGCTCCCTATACAAACAAAGAAATAAAACGGCATTCTTAGAGAAAATGAATGATAAGATGCAAATAGCTTACTATCCTAAGAACCAAAGGAATCCTTAAATATTTTTCTTGTCAAGGTTCAATGACAACAGTGGTTCTGATGGAGAAGAGCCAAAACCTTCTCTTGGTTTCAGTCTCAATGTAAACCTAGTATCAGCTCTAGAGAGAACTACCTTCTATTTCCATGGATGGGCTTTCAACCTGGAAAATGGGGATAATGAAACTGCCAAGAGCCATATTAAAAAGATTTGAGGGCCCAGAGACAGGAAAGGGGAACATGGTGAATTTAATAAATATTCTTCTATCAGGAAACATTTTGCAAATATGATTTTATTTGATGTTTCTTATACAGAAAGCAAGATCATTCCAGAATCCTACCCTATTTCCATAAAACCAGAAGGCGCTATTCACCAGGGTCAGGGAGAATTGATGAAGGAGAAGATTATCCTGGGCAAGTCTCCTTTCCCTTCACCCTTCTGCCCTTCCCTGGGACCCCAGGGACCAATGCTGCCCCAGGCTAATCTCAGAAGAGGAAGTTTTTAACGTGGTATTTTAAAGATCCAGAAAGATGATCCTACAATGGTGGAATTTCAGCCTTGAGAAGCCATGGAAGTTATTTTAGGGCAATATTGCCTGCTTTGTGCACAAAGCATAGCCCATCACATAGATCACTTGGTGATCACCTTGCAGCAGAGGTGTAAGGTGGGTCTTGCTGTTCATAAGCCATATTCCACTGTGCCATAGAATGACAGGCTTTATCTTTTCTATTCTGACACTATCACTGTCACAGTGTGTACAATCAAGTGAGACCAGACACACGGGCCCACTGAATCTATGTTCCCTGTAACACTTGGGTGAATGACTCAGGCTGGGCAATTGGCCCTTCACATTGTACATCCCCAGAAATGCCTGCCAATCCAAACCATTTATGAGCTATAAAAAAATAAAATAAAATTCCTCCAATATTTTTATAATAACTTTCCAAAGAGTTGAACACACGTTTTCTGGGATCTAATGAATCCCCTTCCAAAAGAAGTGAGATAGTTTATTGGACGAGGAAGAAAATTCAACTTCAAGTACATTTAAGGTCATTTATCCTCATCCTGCTGCCAGGGGCAGAGCAGGTGAGGGAAGGAAAGAACAGGACTTGAATCTCTGACTCTGGCTTTAAAGGCTTAGAGGGAATCAGGGAGCCATGGAGAGCACGTGAGGTAAGCTGGAGCCCAAAGCAGAGCTCCAAAGAATTGTCTGGAATTACCATTGTGGTGGGAGAAGGAGGAGCAAAGCTTTTGCCTCTGAGTCTCTGCCTCTGACAGATAGGGGAAGACCCATTCCTTTCCTTGCTAAATGTCTCCCCATTCTCTCCTTCTCAGTCAAGGACTGCTCAGAGGTGAAACCATTGCTAGAAATCTTGCTTTTATTTTTCCAATTCGCTCGGGTGTTTTGGTTTAGAGTTAAATACGTGCTCCTTAAATGCTCTCATAAATCCGCAGTTGATGGGAAAGCCAGCCAACCACACAACAGGTAGATAAATGAAACCACTCTGTACTCAACCTCATACAATTTTGTGTATTATTAAGCAGAACCCAGTTGCGGGTTTATTTTAATAACGCATGCGCTTTTCATAAATAAAAAAGTAACGTGTGCTCAGCCAAGAGGCTGCTCTCCACTAAAGAAATAGTAATAAAATTATAAATTATTATTTCTTCTCCTAAAAGTGATCTCTCAGATGAATGCTTGTTTGCTTTTGTTTATGAAACAATGCATGAATTATTAAAATAAAGTTAGCGATGTGTTCGGTTTAATGACAACAAAAACTGGTTGACTTTCCATATGCGACAAATTGGATTTTCTAGTTCTAATATCTTCCCGGGAACTTATTTATTCAACTACATTCACTCTGAGGAAATGAAAGAACATCACTTTTTTCTTGCAGGTCAGAAGACTTAGAAATTGCTTGCTTAAGTGAATCATGCCTTCCTGGAAAGGAAATAGCCCAAACCGGTAGCAAGAGAATAGTTAAGGAAAACTTCTGATGCATAAAACTAATTGAAGCATTACCATGAGGTTAAAGATAATAAACTAGTCCGTCCTAGATGGGGAAATCCTTAGATATGAAGGAACCAAAATAATCTTCTCTTAAAAATTATTGTTACTCTTACCTATTACCACTAACAATAATAATAACGATGGATCATCATTTCGTAAGTTGGCCAGGAAATTAAAATTGTACCTGGTATAAATATTAAAACTCTATAAAACGTAAATCTCTTTTCCTAACCTCCCAGTCATTCCTAAACACTCCCCTGTCCTTTTTCTCATCTTCCCTTTATCATTTATTACCTCTGGGCCATTTTTAGAGTGCAGGCTATGGTCAAAATGAAGTGGAAATAGAGAAGAGAACTAAGCACTGTTGCCAATACTACGGATGTGGCTACAGCAGTGACAGACCAGTAAAAAGGCTATGGCAGGCTTCCCGACTCCTGGCAGCAAACCATCTTGGAAACAAAGCTGAAATTGATAGCCAGCCCTATGCCCAACTGCTCATCTAGTCCAGCTGGAGTACCCATCTCCCCACCCAGCTACCCTGAGCTTCTCCCCACCCTCTCTTATCTCGCACCCCTTCCTAGCCCTTTCTTTCATTTCGAGGTCTTAAAGATACTCCATTCCCTTCCTGACCCTTCCATACAGATTTACCCCATCACTGGGACAACAACCCATCACCCAGCCATGATCCAAGAATTGTGAAAGATGTATGAATCATTTTGCATTTTCTGGTAGAAGAGAACACAGCATGGAGCTGAGAGTAAAAGTACCCTTTCAGCTGCTCCACAAGCAAGGAAGCAAAGATAATTTGGTGTTAATCAGGTTGATGAGTTGTTGGAACTTTCTTATCACTCCAGGAATCATAGGTGTACCTCTCTATTAAAGCATCTATGGAACGCAGCCTGGTACAGTGAAAATATTGCCAGACAGATTCCAATCAAATCTTGACTCCAATACTTACTAGCTATGTCTCCTTGAGCAAGTTAATTAACCCTCTGAGCCTCAGTTTCTTCATGTTAAAAAATAATAATTATACCTACTCTGCAAGACTATTAGGAAAAAATAGACAGAAGGTATGTACATGTAACTCAATAAATAGTAACTATCAGCATTATAATCCAATCGTGTTACAATTGAAGGTTTACATGACTGTCTCCCTTCCTGGTTAGTGGTTTTAGAGGTTTCTGCACCCATCCTGGTAACCTCAGTACCAAGAACAGGACCAATCACACAGTGGCACCAAATTATGTTTGTGGAATAAAGGAATGAAAGACTGATCAAATCTCCCAAACCCAGCTTACCCTTGTTTATAAAACAGTAGCCCTCTACCCTGATACATGTCTGAATTTTTCAGAGCCTGGTATTTACTCCATAGAACAGAATGCTAGGAACCCTCTATTCTAGTGTAGCCTTGGTTGGCAATCTCTTCATCATGCAATTCATTAGATATTGCCATAGTATTCTGAAAATATCCTGGGAAGCCATATGGTGAGACTTTAAAATAACCTAACTTGGCTTTTATAAAGTCTCATGCTTAGTAGCATTTTTTTAAAGGCCAAAGATGATACGCTTGCAGAGGAAACAGTCTTGGATACACCAATGCACTCTCTCATCTGGGCAACTAAACTTTGTTTGGGCAAAGAGGAGAATACAATTGACATGTGAGAATTAGGCAATTAAAATGGTCGTAATAATACAATGGTCAAACTAAATTGACTTTGAATTATTGGATATATGCTCCCCAGCACTCTGCTCTTCCCTAGGCTTGGGGCTTGGGCAGGTCACCCCATACCTTTCACACCCTACTCAATCCCCAACCATTGCTGAGCACCTGCTCTGTGTCGGCATGGAGCCCAACGTCTCCAATCACAATGGTGATCCACTCCTGGGCATTCACATAACATTCTGCCTAGCTGCAGTCAATTAGATTCAGGGGAAAAACAGGGAGAGACTAAAGCTAGTTGTCTTCAGGACAAAACATTAATGAGCAGGAGGCCAATTATTTTAGATTAGAAAGTTCTATAAAATGAAGCAGAAAAGGATGCCATTTGCAGCATAAACCAAGTAGAAAACATATTTTATTGAACTGTAACTACATGTACTGGTTCTAAGATCAAGCTGACCAGCTAACTGCAAATGCCAGGGAGTTGCTGAGAGAGCACAGAATTACTTGATAGCTGAGACTTGCATACAGGCTTTTTTGTTCTGTGCAACTTTGGAACAGAACAGGAAAAAGCAAACAGGCCAGATTTTTTTTTTTTTTTGGTGAGGAAGCTTAGTCCTGAGCTAACATCTGTTGCCAATCCTCTTTTTGGTGAGGAAGCTTAGTCCTGAGCTAACATCTGTTGCCAATCCTCTTTTTGCTGAGGAAGATTGGCCTTGAGCTAACATCTGTGCCCATCTTCCTCTATTTTATGTGGGACGCCTGCCACAGCATGGCTAGATAAGCGGTACATAGGTCCATGCCTGGGATCTGAACCTGCCAACTTCAGGTCACTGAAGTGGAGCATGCAAACTTAACCACTACACCACTGGGCCAGCCCCCAGGCCAGATTTTAAAGTCTCATAATAGCGAGTAACTTTAATTAAAGTCTCCACAGGCTCACAACTTTGTGGTGCCTGGGGATTTTCCAATTCTGCTTTATCAACCTATCCACATGGAAAGAGAGCAAGTGAAAGAAATTGATTTAAAAACATGACAAAAAGTTTAATATAAACATCATAAATATAATGTGAACAAAGCTGGAGGATGGCCAAGTGGCTTGGCAGGGATCCAAGAACAGCCAACGTTGTGGGGAAGAGAGAAAATCTGGGTCTAATTTGCTTAAACAACGCAGCTGGGCTGGGATGGCTCACAGAAGTCTTAGTGTAAGTAAGAAAGTACAGTGTACTTTCTCCCCCACTGCTGTCTGTGAGTTACTGACACCTGACACTTTGGGTCCTGAGATGACCAGGGAGCGAGAGGCCTTGCACTTCCTCCTCAGCTCTGTCACTAACTACCTGTGTGGGCTCAGGAAAAGCAGCATCTTCAACACCTAAGTGCCCTCCTCTGAGACATGGTGGGCCTCAGCTAGACGGTCTTGAATGTTCCTTCCTGCTGTAAAACATCCTCATTCTAAGGGATACATAGAAACTTGTGCTGGAAAAATCTATACCATGAAGATTTGCTGAGATAAAAAGAAAAAAAAAAAAAGGAAAAGAAAAAGAAAAAAAAAAACTTGCTCCGGTATTATCAGTGGTTGTCATTGCTTGAAATCCTGCCTTCAAGGAGCCCAGCAAAATGAGCCCTCATTTCCAATGCAGGTTGACACAGCTGGTCCCAGACCAAATTTAGCCTTAGTTTATTACAGAGGACAGAGCATAGCCTTTGTCCTAAACCTTCTCTGTTTGTCACAGCATGGCAGATTCTCAACTGCAGAGGGAAGGAAGAGTCCCCTGAACAACACCAAGAGGCTTATAACTATGGCAGTATCTAGAAACCGGCTACACTCAGAAGGATCCAGAAAGGCATAGCCTAAAAGGAAACAGATTGTGAGCAATAGGAATTAATGGAAAATCACAAGAGCTGTATGATTTGATGAAAAGATTCCTTTCTTATTCAGGCTGAGATGCTCACAACCTGTAGAGAGAGCTTCCCTGTGACACCAGCATCTCTAAAGCACAGGGCTGAATGCTGCAGCTGAGAGGCTGGCTTTAGTTCACCTGGAGGGATGTGCTGAAGCACACAAGGACCTGCCACTGCCTTGGTTTGCATCAAGGTTTTCACTTCAATTATAATAACAATTGCCAAGGCATATATGCCCGTCATAGAGCTCTGAGCTTCCCAAGCCTTGTTTCATTAATCCTGACAGCCACCCTGCAAGGTAGGTGCTACCATTATCCCATTTTATGAGTGAGAATATTAAGGATCTTTTTGACGTGGCCACATAGCTGGGAAGCTCAGGTCTTTGGGGTCCCAAAGCCATGCTCTTGACCCCCACACTCCGCTGGCTCCATTCACAGGGGTATTTATGGGGCACCCACCTCTATGTTATACTTGACCCCCAGGATGATTCATTAGAGAGGGAGAGGCCATCCCTGCCCTCCAGGTACTCACAGTCCAAGAGGGACAGCAAGGTACACCCACAAGTACTGGACAGGTGGGGCCATGCCTTTGATCCTCACTGAACCCTAGGATACACTCTACAGCAGGTGCCCAACAGGCATTTAAGGAAAGCACAAAGGAAAAATGAAAAGGTGGAAGGAGAGAAGGCGAGAAGGAGGATTCAAGGCATAACCCCAGCTCATCATATAAACCCAGAGGACAGCACAGATGTCACTCAGATTCCAGAAGCTTTCACCTGGTCCCCTCATAGCAACTCCATCACCAGAGAGATATTTTCCTGATAGTAAATGCAAAAGGAATACGTGTAACATATGGATTCTGTTTTAAATCAACTCATTGTGCTTTTCCTCTGTGAGCCCCCGAATGTGATAGCATGGAGAGCTACTAGGAGAGGAGATTTAAAAGCATGAAAGAGTAAACTGAGAACTGCAAGAATCCCATCCTTCCTTCGCAATTGCAATCCTGAATTCCTTCCCCACCCCGCTCTTGGCTCCTCACAAGGCCTGGCACATGTAGTAAAAATATGGCACGCTTACCTGGAGCAGGAGGAGGGACGGTGGCAGGAACACTTTCTTTAGAGGCTTCACATTCTTTTAGCCTGGTCTTCAGAGCCACAATTTCTCGGCGAATGGCAAGGACATTGTTTTTGTCTAGTGTCTCCAGTTTCTCTACCACAAGAGTCAAATTCCTTATCTAAGGAAATAAAAATTCAGAGTGACTTTATGTGATCATGCAATTTCTTTCATAAACATGCGAGGGCTGAATTTGTCACTTAGTGAAACATTGCTGGAGAATACACCTGAGATTCTTCTGAATGGTTTCATTTGGAAGAATACATTTTACCATTTAGCGTGAACACCTGTCAGATCACAGGCAGATGTGTGTGACAAGAAGAAAATGGCAAAGATTTTAACAGCTTTGATAATAGAGCACAGGCTCAGTCTAAACATCCACAAATGTCCATTAAGGGCCATTCATCATAACCTTTTCCTATAAACTCGTGTTTACTCATGTTGTGTTATAATTAAGTTTCTAATGAATGGTGCGCCCCAAAGAAAAGTTGAATTCTAAAATGTGTAACTAGCATTCTCAATTATAGTAGATGTCATGACTGTGCTAGAAAATTCTCATGGATAAAAATTATCTAACCATAACATTAATGTGATGGTATTTATCCACAGAGATTAAAAGCCTTCACTAAAACATACTCATGAGAAACTTCTTTAAAGAGGGTTACCAATATGTGAAGAAGAGTTCCAAGAGAGATTAAGGTTTACGTGATCACTCAAAAGGAAAAACAGACCTAGCAAGTCCAACATCAGGTAAATTGTGGCTTTCTAGTCCCACGAGGATAAATCCAGAACAGAGAAGATACTTGATCTAGCTTGGCCATGCAGTTGTTCAGATTTATATCACCTCCTTTCTAGAGACAGTGAAAGGCCATTTGGTTCTGGGGCAGGACTCTGACCGTTAGAGAATACCTGCTCTTCAATCAACATGTTCCCAATGTGTTTAACTTACTATTCAAAGACAGGCATCCACCTACAGCAGAACATGGGACATACCACATGGTCATGAGACAGTACAGAATCAGAAGTCAGAAGAGAGAGATTCATAACCTGGGCCTAGCACTTGATCACTGAAGAGGATTTATTATTAATCCACTGAGAAGCAAGTTCATTCCTTACCTCCACTTCCAGCTGGTCAACAATTTCTGAGCTTCCAACAAAACTCTCCTTCAACCGTATGATCAGTTTCTGCATCTCCTTCACTTCTATCTTGATCAGCTCAAAGTCCAGTTCAGTGTAAGAAATGGTATCCTTTTCCATGATCTCTACTCGGACAGTTAGGTTTATGAGTTTCTCTTCATACACACTGATTAAATGGACATACTCCTTCACCTGAAGGGGAATCAAAATGCTCAAGTCAATCCCCAGAGTAGTATCATACAGTCTTCCTCCACTACCAAGCCCTCAGAGACTATTTGATTACTGTCAACATATATATATTTTTTTTTGGTAAAGAAATGGATCAAAAATATATTTAACTAGATTTTTTTAATCTATCCAAATACAAACTATAAAGAATTTATTACATTTGAGGGGTGTATTTTTCACTTGCCTAAACAAAATAATTTTGCTTCAAAATCCATCCGCAAGTACATTTTAATCTCCATTTTAATGTTTGAAGATATTAGCTCTCCAAACTAAAGTGGTTCGAATCAGAGTCTCTTGCCCTCCTTCCTCCCCTCAATGCACATGATCAGGGTTTCCCAACTTCAGCACTATTGACAATCTGAGCTACATCATTCTTTCTTGTGGGGGGATATATTATGTATTGTAGGATGTTTAGCAGCCACTCTTGCCTCTAGGTGACAACAGCATCCACCTAACCCCTAGCTGTGATAACCAAAAGTGCCCCAGACATTGTTAAATGCTCACGCGGGCAAAGTCACTACCACCACCACCCTCCCTCTGTTTAGAACCACAGCGCTAAATCTAAGTATTTTCTAGAAGAGGGAGAAATGCACTAAGCAGAATTCCTTTCATTGAGTGCACCCACATTTATTCCAAGAACGCTTATTGCAATAAGACCTTTAAATTGCACATTTGTTGCATATATTTGAATGTCTGATCATTAAGCTAAAATATTTCCAAAAATTCCCTTGATGGTTTAGTGTATAATTGGAATCTCCAAATGGATATTTCAGCAAACACAGTTGGTGGTTCTTTCTGTATCTGGTCTCTAAAAGAAATGCCATGGCTTTTTAAAGGACCTGCTCATTAAAAGTTGCTGGTTTTACATTCTTTTTAAAAATTTGAACATAAGTGATACTTTTCCCCAAACTGTGCTAATGTCAAGTAGCTGATCCACAGTGCCTGGATGAATTCAGAGCCAGATGTTGGCCTCTGATCCTCCTAACACGAAAGGCAGCCCTAACTTTTGTCATTTTAGCCCTTCCACTTAACCCCACTGTGCAAATTAACGTAGACACATAAGCCACAGATGTAAAGGGCTAGGGCTTCAGGCAAAGAGGATTTTAATGAAAGTTGAAAATGCAGCCCTTGGCACTTCTAGTGTATCTCCTCAGGCAACTGATACTCACTGCCATCAGATGTGCCATCACTTGGAGGCTCATAAGGCTATTGACATTTTGGTGGTAAGGAGGTTAAAATATCTATCTATCTATATATACATAGATATATGTATATAAAACCTAACAAGTCTCCGTCAAAAGTACAAACACAGATAAGGTAACCAGCCTTCAATTTCTACAAAAACCAGGTATATAATCTTGCCTGCGACAAAAAAAGAATAATAAATTGCTAATCAGTTGCAGAAATGGAAGTTCGTGAAATGAATATTCTTGCTGGCGTTTGGCCTCGCCAGCTCTTGGAACAAATGAAACACCCTCGGCTTTCCTAGAACATTTTGGTGGCACATCGCAGCTGCTGTTCTACAAAAATGAGTGATTCAACTGTCTTCTCCACTAAATAAAATGTGGCTCTACCAGATTCTCACTGACAACCAAGTCATAACCTGGAGTCTGCTACCTAGGAGAGTGTGTGCTGTGCCTGCCGTAGTTTAGTCACAAAATGAAGGGTCTCTAAAGATCTGTTTAGGAAAAAAGTGAGGTTCTTTCAGCTCACATTTGAAGGAAAGCTCAGTGATGTTCAGGAAAACTTGGAAGATGCATGGAGTTATAGAAGGCAGGAGAGAATTTGAGGATGAGCCAGAAAGACTTCACAGTGTGAAATTTACTAATTTAAGTAGATTGTTAGTATAAACCCTTCTATGGATCTCCAGTGTTGAGACAGCATGGACAATTCTGTGAACATCCCAGATCTCCCTGGAAGGTGCAGTCTCAGCAGAGGCAGCCCAACCTCCCTGGGGATGTGTAGCAAGAATATGAGTCTAGCCCTAAGGGGGCACATCCCTGTGTCAACACCTTTACTGTGAAGCTCCTCATCACTTCAAGTTTGAGCTTCAGAAGATTCATCCATGCTTACCTTCAAATCACCAGCCTAACATTCAGAGCTTGCATTCTTTTGTTATGCACATATTATGTCATTGATGGGTTCTAAGAATCAAATTTTGTTTGGGGGTTGTTCTGGGTGTTTGTTGTTGTTCCATACAGTAAATGTGTCTTGTAATAGATAAGGATGTAGTACAGCTAGCTATTAAGCTAAAAAGTTAGTCTGGCTTGTGTTTCTGCCAGTTCCTCAAAACCTGTGATCAGAGTTATGGCCAG
Source organism: Diceros bicornis minor (assembly GCF_020826845.1). NCBI lineage: Eukaryota > Metazoa > Chordata > Mammalia > Perissodactyla > Rhinocerotidae > Diceros > Diceros bicornis. The sequence continues at coordinate 63,600,831 of NC_080746.1, read as the reverse complement.
ATTATTTGAAATAAGTAAATGTATTTTGCAACACGCTGTTATTTTAATATATCTTTAAAAATAAATGTTACAATATTAGTTGAGCTTGAATTGACCATCAAGACATATGAAGCACTTTAGAGCTAGACCCATCTAAGCTCAATTTGACTTCAGTACTTAGGGGGCAAATAACTTAATTTCTTTAAGCTTTGGTTTCCTCCTATAAACTGCGATCAATGATATCAAGCTTACAATATTATAGTAAAGACCTGAGATAACATATATAAAATGCTTAGCATAATGGTTGTCCTATAAATTACAGTCATTATTAGAGAAACAGTGATTTCAGGTTTTTTCAATCTGACCTTTTAATTTATTATATTTCACTGCACAAAACATTGCTTAATCAATGTTGTTTGTTTATGGGTTGGCTACATGTCTGGGCTGCCTCAACTTTCTAATGCATGAGGATCTATTAGCAAATGTGTTATATTAAATAACTTGCCCCAAAGACCATAAGCCTCAAGAGAAAGAAAATCCTGAGCTGCCTTTTGTGTCATCCCCTTCCTAAGTATTGTCACGAGAGGACATGTTATAAACAACAGAAAAGGATAAAATGCTTTCAGCATCTTATGCAGAGGCAGCTCCCTGTCTTCTCTGTGTACTGACAGATAATGAATCAACGTAAGGCAGTCAAAACCCTTTTCTACTGGCCTGCCCAAACAGGCATTCCCCCAGGCCTCTAGATAAACAATGATTTCCAAGGCAACCTAGGGATAGCTATAATAATTCACCTGGAAATTCAAAAGCCCTCAGCTGAAGAGATAACTTTGGATTTGAAGGCATTACTGACCTACTGCATCTCTTCTTGGGTCTGCACTGGAGGATGATGATAGCATGGGCGAGAGAAAAGAGAACTGGGATAATTCCTAAGACCCAAATTCCCAACCTGGCTTAACCAGTCAAGAGAGGGATGATCTCTCCATTTATGTCCCTTCTCCTTTATGAACCTCAGTTTTTCCATGCCTAAAATGGGAGGGAGAACACCGGGCCTATCTGTCTTGAAGGGTTGCTTGAGAATAAAATAGAACTGAAAGCATTAAGAAAAGTGCAAAGGAAAGCTGTTACTATTATCATTGTTATTATCACCTCTCACATCAACTCTATTAAGCAAATCTCAGCTGGCAGGTCAATTTCTTTCTTAGACCTCAATCACAAATCTTTCAGGACCAGCTACTGACACTTTCAGAACTAAAAGTTTTCCAACCTACTCCACCCGTCTTCCCTGCCAATTATTAGCAAGGCAGATGCCACCTGCCCCCGATACGGGATTGGAATAAAATGTCCCATACTCACAAACCTGGCAAGCTACATACTTTCCCTGGAGCAGCATGGGGTTTCAAACTGCCCTTCACACTCCTGCCAGCAAAGAAGACATGCAAATCAGAAGCTTCCACTATTTCAAAGCAAATGACTCTAACTCAAAATATCTTTACCTAGGATTTTCCTCTGCTTGTTATGTTTTTATGCATAACTTCTTATCTGTACTTGATTATGCTGGAATAAGGCTATGAATATTAATGATTGGAATTTATAATTTAGTGCTGTGCCTTTTCTGCTGATTAATTCAAGGATATTTTATTTCTTAAGAAGCTAGCTTCCTGGAATAGTCAAACACATCTTCTTGGACACTCATTTAGCTTAGAATATTTATGTACCAATTCAGGTTGAAAGCAGGGTCTCAGTCTCACCATAATTTTTGTCTTAAAGGATATCTATGCTAGATGTTGAGGTAGCTAAGCTTAAATTTCTCAGGAAAACTTATTTTGAATCTTGCAGGAAAGACAGAGCTCCTTGTAAATTAATGGAGTGTATTAAATAATGCATAATGTGATTATAGCCTAGCTTGGACTTCACCGATGCAGAAAATGGGAGTTCTTCTAACTGATATTTACCTTGGCTAAAAAGATAGAAGGGCTCAAAACTGGAATGCCAACTCACATTGCTCCAGCCAGCTCAGAGAAAAGCAAACCCTGTGGGATAACTTCCTCTGGCCAGAGAAAAGTGGTAATCAGGGGATGTGAGTCAGGATTTTTCCCAAGGCTGAGGGACTTGTTAGTCTTGATTCAAATTCCCAGGGAAGCCTTCAGTTTTGGTCTAATGTTAGACACATCTAACGTAATGTTTCTGCTGAGACAACAGAAGATAATATCAAGAAAGAGAGAGAGGGAGAGGGACAAAGGAAGAAAGTAAATTGGAACGACAGAACAAGAGGAAGAAACAGGAAAAGAGGGAGGAAGGAAGGTGGATAAGAGGCAGAAGTTTCGGGGGAGTGGAGGAGGAGACGGAAGAGGAAGAGAAGGTGAAGTGACCTTCCAAAAGTAAGAGCAGACCAAAAAGGGTAAAAAACAAAAAAACAAAAGAATTAAGAAGGAAAGGGAAAGAAAGATTAGGAGGGATTGACAAAGCAAAGGTTGAGACAAGGGGAGAAATAAAAAGAAAAAGGAAGAAGAAATGAAATGGGAATAGGAAGGAAAAGTGAAAGAGAAGGAAGATAGAATAGAATAGAAAGAGGATAGAAGAGAGGAAAGAAAAAAAAAGCAGAGCTGGAGGGAAGACCAGCAGGAAAAAGAAACAACAAAGCAAAATAAAAACTGCAGAGTTGGGGTTTGCAGGGAGATCTCCGGCTTCCTTCCAACTGCAAGAGTACCACAATGTTGAAGTGAGTTTACCATGGCGTGAATAATCTCAATCCCATTTTCCTCCTGTGCTCTCATTTTTCCTGCTCTAAAGAACTCCGTAGGTGTACTATAGTAAATGTTAACGCCTCCACAGGACGCAAGTGTGCTGTCTTTGATCCAGTGAAGAATGGCTGCTCATCAAGTCCTGAATAAAAAGTGTTTTGTTTTGTTTATTTGTTCTTATTAAGATATTGTCGGAAGAGAAAAAAAATGCTTACTTTAGAAAGCTCTGTCTTGAACTTCTCGGAGAGAATGTTAGCTGTGTATTCCAAGCGTTCCACTCTCTCCACAGGAAAGGTGGTGTCCGGCAGGATAACGGAGCACTGGCAGGTCCCGCTATCATCCTTGGAGCCAGTGAAATTGGAAAATGACTGCAAACAAAAATAAGTTCAACAACAGTAATAAGCTGAGAAATGAGCTTTTTGGCTACTGGAATGACAGAAATTCTCTTGTCAAAAGAGTGCTTAGAGGCAAGCAAGTGGAGTCCAATACATAAATGAATAAAATCATAGAAACAAGCTAAAACTGCCATGTTTCACAGGTGGTTAATTACGCACAGTGTTCATCCATGTCTCCACCTGTTGGGCTGAACCACTATGTCAATCACCTTTCCCTAAAGGAAGATTCTCCTTTCTAAATGAGTCTTAAAGGAAATTATTACTGTACCGACGCCAGGAAAGGGAAATAAAGAAGTGATGAGAGTCCTAAGTTTAAATTCTAATTCTACCACTTAAGGGACGTGAACCCTCATTAAGTCTCAGTTTCCTCATGTGTCAAATGGAGATAACTGACTTCACAGGGTTGTGCTCAAGATTAATTGAGTAATGTAAACCAAGTCCCTGGTACATGGTAGGTGATCAGTCACTTTCCTTTTCCTCCTACTCTCTCGGTTTCTTTTCCTCATCTGTATCCAAACCCCAAGCCAATGCCTTCCAAGAGAATGAAGAGAACATCAGGATATGGGTTACAGTGAAACTATACAGTGCAATTCGCATCTTCTTTTCACCTGGGAAATTGTATAATTAACATTCCTCAAAATGGAAACAAACCAGCCATTTGTTAAAAACTGAACGGTGTATGAGTTTGAAGGTTTTGTACAAATTTCTTTTAAGTTTTCCAGCTTACCACTTGCAGAAATGTCATTTTAAAATATTTGATTTTTCTTGAAGATATTCAGGCTCACACTTTGGTGCCGCTGCATGTTTTAAAACGACAGGTTTGAAAGATCCTGTTTTTCTTTTGTCCCCTTTGATCTTCCCCAAGGGGATCCAGCACAATTAACATTTTTTTTTTATTACTACTATTGCCTTACAGAGTAACCCTTGGCAGCCGACTGACTGGCTATGCCCTTCAATGATCTCATCTGACAGCCAGCCCAAAGCTCACCTGTGGAATATCAGCCTGAAGGGTCTCTTTCTGAAACTACAAAGGGGAGGTCAGTGGCTTGCAGAGTTTAAAGAGATGCAGGCTAGAGCTCTCAAAGTTTAAGAGGTAAGGTGACTACAGCTAAAGTTGTGTGCTCTGAGCGTTTAATATCTACCAACCCCATGATTCCCAAACAAGCTGGACCTAGATGCTTCTATAATCAAGATTATTCTGTCAGCGAACTTTGGACAAATTAATTCAGGCTTTTGCAACTAAGTTGTTAATTTAACAATTAATTGAGTTTAGTTAATTTAACCTAATCTTCTTTAAGAAGAGCAGAATGAAAAAAAATATATATATATACAGATCTTCCTTGACTTACAATGGGGTTACATCCCAATAAACCCATCGTAAGTGAAAAATAAAATATCATAGGTCGAAAGTGCATTTAATACACCTAACCTACCGAACATCATAGCTTAGCCCAGCCTACCTTAAATGTGCTCAGAACACTTACGTTAGCCTACAGTTAGGCAAAATCATCTAACACAAAGTATATTTTATGATAAAGTGTTGAATATCTCATGTAACTTATTGAATACTGTACTTCAAGTGAAAAACAGAATGGTTGAATGGGGACAGAATGGTTGTTAAGTGTATGGGTTGTTTACCCTCGTGATCACGTGGCTGAATGGAAGCTGCGGCTCGCTGTTGATGCCCAGCATCACACCAGAGTATTGTAACACATATAGATAGCCTGGGGAAACATCAAAAATCAAAATTCGAAGTTTGGTTTCTACTGAATGTGTATCACTTTTGCAACATCATAAAGTCGAAAAATCGTTAAGTCGAACCATTTTTAAGTAGGGGACCATCTGCATATATATATATTTGTACCCAAAACTCCCTATGCCAGGTAAATTCTTGACATTGGCCTCAATTTTCTTTGCCAATCACATCCCACACCTGCAGGAATTGGGGAGTAAGAAGGAGGGACAAGCAGGTTTATGCTGAACACAGGGGCTGGGATAGGGGGAAGGAAAGGGTCTTTGCCGGGGATGCATAAAGACTAGACAAGCTCTACAGGGAACCTGTCAGAGAGACCAGCTTCCCTTGGAACCAGCTTTATCACTCCCACTGAAGACAGAAAGACTACAGCTGAAGCTCAAAAAAACCAAGGCTTTTACAAGAGGACCAGTACATCATGGACTTTTGAAGAAATAGCTTATTATAATAACTGTCTACCCCCCAAATTCTTGCATTGCATTCTGACAGGGGAAGGTGAATTAGTTGCACAAGACAGGGTTGAACCATTCTTAGAGTTCTCTGAAAAGGTCTGTCAACTCAGAAAAAGTGGAGATCATCAGTTTCTAGGCAATCAACTAGACACCACTAGCTAATAACTTACAGTCCTGAAGTTCACCTGAAAGGCAGGCAAATAATTATGAGCCCTGCTGACAGCCTTCCACTGTCTTCATTCAACATCTCTGTCCCAGCACTGTGGACTCCCCAGCTTCCATCCTGCTTATCATCAGCCCAGCGTGCTCAGCTGACATCGAAATGGTCCATAAGTTTGATCAGTGTCTCCCATTAGAGACGTTTCTGCTCCTCCCACTCAAAGACAATGAAGCTAATGGTGATGGATCTTTCCCTGCAGTGAACGCCTAAACTCTATACAAATGTAACTGGGAATGGGAGACATAGACAAGTGCTTGTCCCCTTGGCCTTGTGGAGAGCAAATAGGACCCCACATACCCCACAAGACACCTTACACTGATAGGTTCTCACTCAGCGTGAGTTCAATTAACATTTACTGGTGTCTACAATTTGCCAGGCTCTGGCCTTAGGGAGACAAATAAAACCCGATTCCTGCCCAGTGAATCAGGCCCATCGTCAGTATGAAAGCCTAACAAGCCCCTTAGCCTGATGACAAAAGCACGTGACTTGTTGTGCTTCCGACTCTGCCGGTTGCAGTGGGGAGTGAAGCATGGAACCTTTTCTCGTCTATGAAATGAGGACCCTGAAAGCGGCCTCTTCTTTGGGGGGTGACATCTGAGGCAGGTGGAGTGCTCTGAGAACTACAGCAGAAGGTGCGACTCACATTTGTGATTTAAGGTTGCAGTTGGCTCTAATGAGTAGCCAGGTCTAAGTGCCTGTAAAGATTCAAGGCATAAAATAATGGTACTCAACATTTTCAAAATATAGAAAATGATACATTTGGAACTTGCTCAACAATAGTTATAAAGGAGTTTTCCACCACTTTCCAAAGAGCTCATCAAGCTGACAGCCCTAGGATGGGGTTTATAATGGAAGTGATACTTAAGTCTGCCGTAAAAATGTTGGAGTTGTGATATTGACTCACCAGAGGGAGATAAGTAAACCAGAAAGGAAATTAAAAGCTTTAAGTGCAATTTAACTACTTACCAGACAACAGGCATTTTGAATTTCTCCATTTCTTGACCTATATTTTCTTTTCCATTATTTTAGCTGATAAGCATAACCAAATACTGGCTTCTGATTGGTGATGAAGCTTCAAAGTAAATTATTATTGTTAACCTGATTTTTTTTGTTTAATGCTAACTAGTTCTAATTGTCCCCAGAAATCACTTAGTATCACAGAACAAAATGATGCATCTGATTTCTGGCTACAAAGAATCATTGTGCATGCTCATGATTACCAAACCATTCTCCTCTTAAAAATAATCAGTTTTCATCTATATCCCCTGAAAATATAGAAAGTTGCATAGAGAGAGATGGTGAAGAGCATAGGCAGACTAAGTTTGAGCTGTGTAACTTGCTAGCTTAGTGACTTTAAGCCAACGACTTCACCTCTCTAAGCCTCCGTTTTCACATCTCTAAAATGGGACCAGTAATTTTACCTACCTCTTAGGATTAAGTAACATAATATATATTATGTACTTAACCTAGTCCTGGCATTTATTAGGCACTCAATGAATATTGTTGCTGTCGTTTCTCTCTGGGCCCCATCCAACACATTTGTTAATCAGCAAATTTTCATCACCTACATAGTCCTGATGGGAAATGGAAAACAAAAAACCAAAAGCATTTTCCTCCCCTTTTCCCACTGATTCTTCCATTCAGACATGATCACGTAAGCAGCAACCTGACCTGTGAGTAGAGATCATAGAAGCGCAGAGGGACGGGTTTTGAAGGAGTTAGGCCTCCCCAACCCCAAGTCATGCCTTAGCTTGGAAAGCCCCAAGGAGCTGGGATCTCCACACATTCTAGGGAGGTTGTTTAGCTGGACCAATCTCCTTCTAGTGTATGCTTTGGGTTTGTTTGTTTGTTGCTACTGCTGTTGTTTCAAGCTGGAAATGGCTCTAAAGATTCCCTATAAGGAAGATTGAGAAAGAGTTAACACTCCTCGAGGAAAGTCCATGTGTAACAGCACTTTCCTCAAGACCAATGACTCCTCCCCCTACTTCTGTCACCCATCTGCTTTACAAACTAGTCTTAGAGAAACTGTCAGGGCTCCACTGGAGCATCATGGCTCTCATCCCCCAAGGGATATTCTTCACAGTCCGCAGGTCCCTGCTGGGCAGCAATCAACTGGACAAATTTTTCTAGAGCTTCTACTGGCAGGGCCCCTTCCCTAACAGTTCTCCTCCTGATGGAACCCAGGCAGCTCTAGAAACTCCCTATCCTACACTGATTCTAAAGTGCAGCCAGGTTTGAGAATCTCTTTAAAGCTTACATTGTTTCCTGAAAGCCCCCACTTGGAGAACCGAGATTTTGTCTCTTGTTAACAATTTAGTTATTTCACCTAGGTTTTAATTTATTTCCAGGCTGCCTACAGTTAACAAAGAGAGTCGTAAATCTTTTAGAGTGCTCAGATCTGTGAAATTATATTCAGGTCCCCAAAAAGTGAGAGGAAGGGAATGAATGCAGATCTCAGACTGGGACCTCCTTACCTGGGACACGGAGCTGGGGCCAGAGCTGGGGCTGGAGCTGGGGCCAGGGCCAGAGCCAGAGCCAGACGTAGAGCTGGAGCCAGAGCCAGAGGTGAAGCTGGAGCCAAAGTCATAGGTGGGGAAGGAGCTGGGGCTGGGGCTGGAGTCAGAGCCAGAGGTGAAGCTGGAGCCAAAGTCATAGGTGGGGAAGGAGCTGGGGCTGGGGCTGGAGTCAGAGCCAGAGGTGAAGCTGGAGCCAAAGTCATAGGTGGGGAAGGAGCTGGGGCTGGGGCTGGAGTCAGAGCCAGAGGTGAAGCTGGAGCCAAAGTCATAGGTGGGGAAGGAGCTGGGGCTGGGACCAGAAGCCAGGGTCCCCAAATCCCCCCAGGCCCCTGCGGCTGGGCCAAGGAGGAACAGTAGAGCCAGCAGGAAGGGAAGGCGCAGGCTCATCTTGTCCTCTTGGTTGGAGCGGCTGGCTTCTGCACAGAGCCCAGGGGCTTCTTATAGTGCCCAGTGGGGATTTCCCCATGGCTAGTTTGTGGGGAAAGAGGAAGCTGCCGGGACTGCCCCAAGAGGGTCAGGACACCCAGGTATCTGAGTCACCTCCACACCTTCTTGCAGAGCTCCGCTCTGCCAGCTGCCTTTAGTTCTGCATATCTCCTGCCAAATATTAACTCAAATGTGATTTTTAAACTCAATATCTGGTTTCTAACTTGATACTTCCTTGAAAGAGATGAGATCAAAGCAGTCTTTGTGGATGAAACAGAGCTTGGAGGCCCCAGGAAGGAAAAGCAACCCTCAGTCCTTTGCCCAGAAGCCACTTCTAGTTGCTCACCCCCATTTGACTGAATGCTGTTCTCCAGAGCAAGTTACGGAAATCAGTTTAGAGACTGTGACCAGAGGGGAGGGGGATTCCCTCTTCAGTTGCTACCGCACAGGTTGTGTCTGCCTTCTGCCTTGCAGCATCTGCCTCTAGACAAACTTCTTTCAACAATCCCACTCTGAAAGAGAGACCAGCAGTGTTTTGTCCCCTGGAAACCCAGTTAGGGCTCTGTACTACCAGGCAGTCACCCCTGTGAACTTGATGTAGGAGAAAGAACCCGAACAGGAGGCTGCTCCAGACCCAGTCAGGGAGGCCCGTGTGGAGCAATTTCTCTCCCCAGAAGGCTCTGTCTGACCTCTGTTGTCCCAGGCCCTCTTGGGAGCTGGTCAGGCATTCAGGACCTCAAGGCCTATTCATCGTGAAACTGAGAAATAGGGATGGTCTTCAGGCTCTATTTGCACCTCTCCAACATTTCACACACCTTTGTGACCTCTGCCTTCCTCCCTACAGAGTGAAAAAGGTGTTGGCCCAAATATTAAAAACTAGCTCTGGGGGCCTGCCAGGTGGCACAAGCGGTTAAGTGCACACGTTCCGCTGTGGCGCCCCGGGGTTCGCAGGTTCTGATCCCAGGCGCGCGCCGACGCACCGCTTGTTAAGCCATGCTGTGGCGGCGTCCCATATAAAGTAGAGGAAGATTGGCCCGGATGATAGCCCAGGGCCAGTCTTCCTCAGCAAAAATGAGGAGGATTGGCATCTGATGTTAGCTCAGGGCTGGTCTTCCTCACAAAAAAAACAACTAGCTCTGTTGCTCAGGTGAGTCACTTAGCCCCTCTAGTGTTGTAACAATTCTTAAATTGTTAGAATTAAATGAAATATTATATGAAGAGTTGCTTATAAGCTTTGAAGTCCTATACAAATGTTGGATTTGTGTGCTTTTTTAATTTTTAATTTCCTAAAGCCTGGCCCAATATGTGTGGTTGTTGGGTTCAAAACAGAGAAAGAAGTCCCCTGCCCCACTCCATCCCCATCCCACCCCACCCCAGGAGCACTTGGAAGACCTGGTTTGAAGGGTTCTTGCCCTCTGCTGCACAAGCTCTCAGAATAAACACCGTGCTCACATAAGAAACAGGGTCTTAAACCCTTGATACACTATTCAGATGCTGAGGGGAGGGGACAGGCAGGAAAAATATGAGTGAATGAATAGAAAATGCGGAAGGAGAAGCGATAGGGATGGAAAGGGGGAAAGAGACACAGGTCTTTCTCTTTTTAGTGTATCCAAGGCACCTTGGGGCTGTATTCCTGGTCCAGTGCCTCACACTGCCCCCCTAACCCAGAGGGCTGAGTGGACACCCCACCCAAATCAGTGTCCCCAACTTTAGGGTCCATATTGCCACAGCCATCCAGGCTATCATTGCTGCCTCCCCACTGGAACACACCTGTCAAGCCACACGGGGTGCCTTCTCAGGCAATCTTGCACCCATATTCATGTGGTTGCGGTGATTAGAGGCAGTTAGAGTTGACCCAGGAAGGACAGGAATGTTTTCTCAGAAGTTTACTGGAAACAACAGGCTCTACCCACATCATCTGCTCCAAAGCCACCTGTGTCAAAGAGTGAGGTGAGGGACAGGTGATTTGTGGCCACTTGTTAGGGGTAGGAGGAGTATTTTGACGCCCCCACCTCTCATATTCTGTTCTATGTAGGGTTGTCAAATTTAGCAAATAAAAATACAAGACACCCAGTCCAATTTGAATTTCAGATAAATAACAAATCATTTGTAGTATATGTCCCATGCAATATTTGGAACTTACTTATACTAAAATAATTACATGTTGTTTATTTAATATTCAAGTTGAATTGGATGCCCTGTATTTTATCTGGGAACCCTGTTATTGAAGGCTGCTTGCTCCACCTGGGCAGAGTCTCCAGAGGCAGGATGTGAGCAGTGAAGTTCACTATTCCCTATGGGAAGCAATTCAGCCTTGGCCTCTGTGGCCGAATGTTCTAGCCACTTAGACATCCAGTTCAAGACAGGAAAAGCATAGGGCATGTGTACCCTAGTACACATGAATCCATTTTCCTAAGATTGATGCTATGAATATGGATACAGGGAGGAGAGCTTTTCTCTCCTTCCTGTCACAAGTCCCTCCTTACTCCTGATTCCCACCAAAGCAAAGGGCAAAATCGTTTCTTTATTTGTTAGAAGCCTTTGTCTGTGGCTATAATAAGCTTTCCTTGTCTCTTTTATCGAGAAGCATATCAGTGCGCTTGTCAGAAAAAAAATCTCATTAACAATGGTAGCCTGTAGTCATGACTACTTTTATGGACTTCTGTGACCAATGCTTTAGGAGACCCCCTTCCAAAGGGGTTGCATTTCAGCAAGAATGAAACAGCAATTCTCTCAAACACAAATGTGCCCTCCCCGCACTGTGTTCATAAGCTGCTTTGTTCCTGTGTGCCTCCATAGTTTTCAGAATAAAACTTTAATCTATTTGGTAGCCTCAAATGCACAAAAGCATTGGTGATGTCTCAGTAATGAGATTATTAATAATAATAGTTTGATCAGTTCCTCTGCAAATACCTTTGTCCTAAGAAACAACAAGCCTCCTGGTTATTTGACAGCCTCAAAGACAGGAGGAAATTATCAGTGCTTCAAAGCAAGCAGGGTATTATTTATAAAAATTTTTTCCAACACTGGGCTCCCTCTCGAATAAGGGGTCACTGAAATTCACTTGAGTAACTCGGCATTCCTCACTGACAGCTTGAAGGAAAGTTACTGTGTATGCACTTCATTAGGGGAACTCCCCAAAGCTGTACTTCTTGAACAGTTGCAACACACAGGAAAGATACCCAGATAGATAGGGCCTTAATTTAATACCCCTGTCATTAAAAACCAGTGCCAAACATACCACAGTACTTTCAGAAGAGACTGTCTCTAGGGTATCTGGTGTGTGAAAGGACAACGGAAGCTGTGTTTAGTCTGCAGACTGACTACAGAGGCTGTGCTGGGGTGACCCTTTTCATATCTGTTGACTCTGTCCCCAACAACCCTCAAATCTCCATTAGCAATACCAATAATCATGTGTAAAAATAATAGTTAACTGACACCATTCGTACACCATGGAGAGAAGGTTAACAATGTGTATTAGGTTCTCATTAACAATGTGTATCAGGCCCTACTCTCTGCAAAGTATCAGGACCTACGAGGAGCTATAAAGAAAGAAGAAAGCATAATGTTTGCTTATGAAAATGTCTAGTCACTTAGGGGAGGCAGGCCTCTTTGGAGAATGTTTTAGAAATAAAAAAAATAAATAAATTGAACACAAAACCAATTACATGAATACTGAAAAATGACTGGATAGATGATGTTGACCCAAGCCAGGGGAGTTGATGTGGATAGAATTTACCAGGTGGCAAGCTTCTTGAGGATGGAGATGAAGGCCTTGCTGGTTTTGAATCTCCAACACCTACCCCAGTGCTTGGCATTTCATGTCCAACAAACATTTGCACACTGAAAGAATATATTTAATAAATACATGAATGAATGAATGGATTGATTTAATAAAAATTGTGAAGGAAATTCTTAAATTACTACTGGAGAAAATGTTAATTTTTTAAATTAGTATTGGAGATAAGGGAGTGAGTTCCCAGCAAGGGAAATTACATGAGTGAAAGAACTCAGGCAGAATTTAGAACTCAGAACCCGAATTCTCTCCGGGGTCACAATCATGACCACTCCTCTGCCACTCATGTAGCCACCCTAGCAACTCATCCTCAGATCAGAATTCCAAGGTTGTTCCTTGGCCTGACCCAAACCCCGAAATCAACGCTCTAATTCTCTAAGCATATCTTGTATCAGGAACTCTCTAGATTTAGCCATCCCATTGTGGTTTAGAAGATTCAAATCCCAAAATATAGAATTTTCAACCAAATATTTATGTTTTCCATCTGCAGCAAAATCATCCACATTGACAAAATGCAGAACCAAGCCAGTCAAAAGCGCAACTAATGGAAACCAGTGCAAAGTTTTGTGCAAATGCTGAAAAGCAACAAGAACAACAAAGTGTTGACAGGTAGCATATACTAATTTTTTAGGAAAAAGAGAAACTATACAGCCTCTAAGACAAAGTTTGGATTAATGAGCCACAAGAGTGCTCAGAAGTATTTCCCTCAGGGGTGTCAGTGTGGAGTCAGGAAACACCCACCACCACCAGGATGCAAGAGACACCAAACCTTAGGCTTATCTCTGACCCCCACTGGAGAGAGTCTCTGCCCAGAGAGTCAAGACCAAGGACTGCCCCCTAAATTCCTCTTGCCATCTCCTGACCACTGCACTGAGGCCTACCCTCACTTCATCCCCACAGCAACACTTGAGTTTTCCACACCTATTGGATATTGTAAATCACCCAGTCATCCCCCAAGGGCTAGGTGAGTTGGTTTCCAGCAACCAGAGATGAAGGGGCTTCCTCTTCTTGCTTATCTGCCCCATTGCAGAAGCCCTGTTTGCCTCACATCCAAACCACCTGAGTTGTAACATCAGCATTCTCAGCTAGGCCTGTTTTCACCATAGCTAGTTGCACACTTCTAGCCTCATATCGCTGTCACTGTGAGCAAGAGGCCAACTCTTTCTGCATATATGAGAAGTTGTTGCCTGGAAATTCTTAATGTGATCACTGCTACTACTGCAGCATTTTCAAATTTAGTCGTGTCTTTTATTTTTCTGTTTCCATTACTTCCCTGCTTGAATCTTCTCAAACCCTGAAAATGCCAAACCTAAGCTAGGTGTCAGAATTTTGCACTTACAGAAAAGTCAAAGTCGTGAGAAGGGCAAAGAGTCCAAAACTTAGCAAAACTGCTGGATTTACCAACTTCCTAGCTGAGCAACTTTGGGCACGTAGCCACAGCAGAATGTGTCAAACCTCAGCTTTCCAATTGGTAGCCACTAACCACAAGTGTCTATTGAGCATTTGAAATGCGGCTAGTCCAGACTGAGATGTGTTATAAGTATAAAATACATACCAGATTTCAAAGACTTAGTATGAAAGAAAAGAATGTAAAATATCTCATTAGTGATCACATGTGGAAATGGTAATATTTTAGATATATCGAGTTAAATAAAATATTTTATTAAAATTAATTTCACCTATCTATTTTTTAATGTAGCTTCTAGAAAAATTTTACTTACATATGTGGCTTGCATTATATTTCTATTGTACAGTGCTGTGGTGGATCATGCAGCATTATTAGCTATGATGGAGAAGCTCTGAAGGTTACTGAAACATCGAAAGTTGTCCAAATGGCTCTTTCCACAGACAGGAGATTAGCTAACCAGGTGGGTTGCTGTCATCGGATTTCAGATTTAACATTTCTTCATCAATGTTAAATGTTACAGAAATTATCTCTAAAGAGCCTCAAAATGAAATTATAGATAATTTTTTCTTATCTTAAAAATCTTATCATATGAAAGAAAGGAAAAATATTTCAGAGGTATTTGGGATAAAGTGAAGATATCATGTTAAGAATTTATGAGTGGTCACATCGTGTTTTATTTGAGCCCATATTTTTAAAAACCAAGAGATTTCACATAAATTTGTATGTTTCGAGTTCCTTTGGGGGCAAAAGAAAGATCTGATAACAGCAGGCCTACATTCCCCATGTCAATGAGCTGGGGCTGTGAAGCAGTTGCCCCTTTAAACCACGCACCTACTCCCCAGTTGGCCAAGGTCCCTACCATTCACACCTGGTCTCCTTCCTTTATGTGCATGACCTGCCCAGCCTTTATAGGCCTTTTGGAGATGGAATCACTGCTCTGAAGTTTTCAAATTTGAAAAAAACAGCTTTTCAGAGGCAAAATTTTTGAGAAAATGTTCTCAAAAAAAAAAAAAAAAGAATGTGGCTCTTTGGATATTGCATTTCCCTATTTCCTCAGAAGAACAGCATACTGGTAAAATCTATTACCAAGAATTACACACCATATCACTAAACCTAGATTTATGAGTTTTGGGAAACAATCAGAACACAATGAAACAAATTCTGAAACTGCTGTTTAAATGGAAGAAAATTTAATGAATCATAAAATGAAGCAATAGCCAATCATGTGCAGGAAATTTATGCAATTATGATCACAAAACCATCAAATAACTCAACCTCATCTATGATCATTTAAACATAATTGAAGTTGGCTATTGGCTTGTCCGCCCTGGGCCTCGTTTAATACTCCCTACCTAGTTCAGCTATGACTTATCAGGGTGGCTTTCCCCATGTGGGGCCTACTGCAAGATGAAAATGTGGGACTCTCATTCAAAAATGATTAAGAATTTTAAGACAGTGATAGCAAAGCATTAAACTAAGTGTGAAACCCTTCTAAGTGTGGGGCTGTATAGGCTGCATGCCCATGAAGCTGGCCCTGAATATGGCAAGGGATATCTAACCAATTCTGAGGGGTTAACAAAATCCTCCCACAGGAGGTAAAATCCCAAGGTGAGACTTGAAACATTCTTTTCTAATCTGCATCATCTAAAAATGGGCTTTGCAGCATCAGAATGGAAAAGGTACTCTTTGAGCCGTCTCCTGTGCCTATCAAACAGCAATTGCCAACTAACTACTGGAACCTGAAGGACCCAGCAATATTGTGACGAAAGGGACTGAAGCTTCTCTAATTCAATCTCATCTTTAAGAATTTTACACTTCGGTTGCTATATAATGATGTTTTACAGTTTCAACTTTCCTTACAGGATGTGAAGCTTGCTACTATACTTAGAGGTAGAATGACGGTGACTGACGTCATCATGAAAATTAACATTTAATGAGAAGTTTCCAAGATCATTTAAAAAATAAGTGACATTTATAAAACATTAATATGAATTTTTTTTAAGTGTATTACTTAGTTAAACAACCCTCCAGTGACCAGCCCAACTATTACCAAATACAAGTAGTCTATACATAATCTTGACGCAGCACCCCCCAACCCTTCCTTGGGTCAAACACGTTGGTTGTGCTATACCTGTGCTTAGTTAAGTTTTGCTTTGTTTTGTGTGTGTAGGTATCTATGTGTATGCATGAATATTTGGTGTTGTTTTTGGTCTTTTTGAGTTCCAATTCCTTCATTCATAGAATAGAAAAAAAGAATAATAATAACGCTTATTTAATAGGACTATTCATTCATTTACAAATCTTTAACGAGGGTGTTCTATGTGTCAGGCACTGTTCTAGGTGCCAGGCGAAACAGTAACAAAAATAAAAATCCCTACCCTCACGGATCTAACAGTTTAATATGAGGCAGACAATAAATAATATAAATAAGTAAAATATGTAGTTTGTTAGATGGTGTTAAGCGCCATGGAGAAAAAACAAAGTAGGAAAGGAAAATAAGGAAAGCTTGGGGGCAGGGGTTGCATGTTTAAGTAGCATGGTCAGGGAAGGGCTCAGTGGGAAGCAGACATTTGAGTAAAGCTGTAAAGGAGGTAAGGGAGAAAGACACAAGGCTATCCAAGGGGAAAACATTCCAGGTAAAAGCAATTGCAAAACCCCAGGGGAGGTTTTGCAATTTTCAATGTCACCTAGAATTGAATAACACAGGAAGGAGGCCAGTATGGCTGGTATGGAATGAAGTGGAAGAGAGTTGCTGGTGTCAGAGGGAGTGCGACATTGCATTGGGCCTTCAAGAGCATTAGAAGGATGTTGGCTTTTACTCTGGGTAAGTGGTAGCCATTCGAGTAGAGGAGTGACATGAGCTGGTTTATATTTTAACAGGGTCACTCTGACTGTTCTGTAGAGAACAGACTGTGCTGAGCAAGTCATGGAGACTTCTGAGATAATCCAGGCAGGAGATGATGGTGGTTCAGACCAGAGTGACAGCAGTGGAGATGGTGAGACATAGTCACATTCTGGGTGCAACATGATGCTAGAGATGAAAATAATTGCTGTGGTCTATAAAAGAGAGGAGTCAAGGCTGACTCTGAGGTCTCTGATCTTAGCAAACGGAGGGATGAAGTTGGCATTAACTGAAATGGAGAAGACTACAGAAGGAGCATGCTTAGAGGGGAAGTTCAGGGGCTCAGTTTGAGAATGTAAACTTGGAGATGTTTTTTAGACATGCAGGTTATGATGTTGTGTATGTAGTTGGATATATGAGACTGGAATTAAGAGGAGAGGTCCAGGCTCATGATAAATATTTAGAAATTGTTAGAGTATCGATGATATTTAAAACCATGAGACTTGATGAAATCACCAATGAAGTGACTATAGATAAACAAGAGAAGATTTCTGAGATCTAAGATCTTGAATGTTCCAAGGTTAAAAGTCAGGGAGATGTGGAGGTAACAGCCAAGAAGATGGAGAAGGAGCTGCCTGTGAGGTCAGAAGAAAGCCAGGCAAGTGTGACTTGAAGCCAGATGAAGAAAGAATTTCAAGGGGGAAAGAGCAATTGACTGTGTCAAATGATACAAATGGGTCAAGTAAAATGAGAAGACTGAGAATGGATGAGTGGATTTAGTGATGTGTGGGTCAGGGTGACCCTTCATGAAAGCAGTTTCAATAGAGTGGTGGGCCTGAAAGCATGATTGAGGAGGTTTAATAGAGTGAGAAGAAAGAAATTGAAGACAGCAAGTATAGACAATTCTCTCAAAGAGGTTTATTCAAAGGGGACCAAATAAATATAAGGACCAAATGAGATGTTGTATGTGAAAGTGCTTTGAAAATTATAAAAGCTATGTAAATGCTGGCTATGCTTGTAAGAACCTAAACCTGTTGTGTTCTAAGAATATGGTTTTCAAAATGACAGCCAGACTCAAGAATTTCTGTGCCCAGTTAGTGCTTTAGCATCTCAGAAGACTGTGTTCTCACTACCCCCATGGCTGTTCCAAGCAATCACTAAATCCTCAAAAAGTCAGAGTTCAAAGACTCCTGATAACGATAAGCGTGGTCTACTAAACTCCCCTTCCCAACCTGGTTTTACAATCAGCTCACAAATACAAGATAAGGAAAAAGTTGAAGTTCTTTGCACAAATAAAAGCTGTAGTTACTCTTTAAGAAATGGGTTCTTTGTTCTTCAAGATTGCAAGGGCTTGGAAAATTTCCAAATCAATCAAAACCTCTTGCTTGATTACAGTATCAGATATTATAAAGATATTATAAAATGAGAAATCTCCTCTAAGACAAAGGTCCTCACCCACTGCTACTGAGAATGAACACCTCTGATGGTAGTGAGGGTGTTGCCTTTGATCAAAATGAACATCTTTTCTGTTCCCAATTCAAGATGTCAAGTTAATATTTTATTCTTGGAGGTATGGACAAGGTGCACAAAGTGCCTGCAGAACTGGGTCCGTAGGCTTAATGCAGGGTGTTCCACCACACTTTCCTCCGTCTCTTGGGGACCTCGCCCCACAGACCACTGAGAGCCAGGCTGCCCAACTCAGAGCACTGAGCTTGAGAGGGCTGTGGGGCCATACCTGAAGCAAAGCCAGTACTTAAAGCAACATGAGCTGAGGCTGAGGTGGGAAGACAGTCACCTGTGCTTTCCTATAGATCCATCTACCAACTCATTCACTCAACAGATGTGCCAGGCAATTCACTGTAGACCAGCACAGTCCAACAGAGATATGTTGAAAGCCATAAATGCAAGCTTCATATGTGATTTTCAATTTTGTAGTAGCCATATGAAAAAGAGTAAAAAGAAACAGGTGATATTAATATTAATAATATATTTTATTTAACCCAGTATATCCTAAGTCTTACAATTCCAACAAGTAGTCAATATAAAAAATTATGAATGAGGATGGAAAATTATTTTGCATTCTTTTTTTGTACTGAGTCCTTAAATTCTGTGTGTGGGGCCAGCCTAGTGGCATAGCAGTTAAGTTCTCACATTCTGCTTTGGTCACCCAGGGTTCCCCAGTTCAGATACTGGGCACGGACCTGATCACTGCTCATCAAGCCATGCTGAGGCGGCATCCCACATAGAAGAACTAGAAGAACCTACAACTAGGACATACAACTATATCCTGGGGCTTTGGGGAGGAAAAAAACAAGGAAGATTGGCAACAGATGTTAGCTCAGGGCCACTCTGTCTCAAAAACAAAAAAATCCAGTGTTTATTTTATACATTCAGTACATCTCAACTAGAAGTAGCCACATTTCAAGTAGCCACCTGTGGGTAGTGGCTACTATATTAGCCGGTACAGCTCTAGACACTGGGGATTCCACAGTAAACAAATCACGTCTTGCCTTCAAGAATCCTATAGACTATTTGGGCAGACAGGACTCAGACAAGTAAGCAGGCTATTGGAATTGTGCCAAAATAGAAATAAAGGCAGCTATTAGTAACCTGCAAGAAAATAACACCTAACCAGGCCTGAGGGGGTGGGGTCAGAAAGACAACTTCAGAAATGAAGTCTTAGCTGAGCCCCCAGAAGTAACACTCAAAGAGAGAATGAGGCAGGAAAGGACACAGGAAACGTGATGATGACAGAGGAGCATCATCTGCAAAGTCCTGGGAATAAGAAAGAACATGGCATGTGTAGGAACTTCAAGTCATTCATTATTGCCAGAACTTAGAGTCTGAGGAGAGTAAGAATGAAACCCTTAAGGTAAAGAAGGAGCAGATCTGAAAGGCTGTGCGAGACATAATGAGGGGGTCGGGCTTCCTCCTGAGGGTGGTGGGAGTCCTAAAAAAATTCTGAGCAAAGTTTCTTGGTTGCCCCATTTCTAGGTCAATCTACTTCAAGCTCATCTTTTTAATTGAGGAGCGGATAGCCCATAGAAGTAAGGTGAGCTACTTAGAGTTCCCAACTGGCTGGTGGCAGAGCTGAGACCAGAACCCTGATTGTGACCCCAATCACAAAAGGACCTTCTATTGCTCCATCCAACAGGACATAGGTGTGTCTCAGCAAAAGGGGAAATGCCATTGCTCTACACAGCAGAGGAGGTAATAGAGCTGATCAGACCAGGAAGTTAGGCAAGAGGGTGAGGATTTAACTCAGGTGGTGTGGGGAAAGAAAATGGAGAAGTGTGATTATCCAGGAAGGGAAGTGGGCAGCTAGCTCCAGGTTCTGCTTATCTATCTGAGCTCAGGGTTGGGATAAAGAAAGAAGTCCCATCTGTTGAGAAGGGAAAGAACAAATGAGAGCAGAACCATCAGCCTTGGAACCTGCTGACTATAACTCAAGGCCACCTTGGGAAATGGGGGTGAGGCCTGACCCTGACCAGAAATTCAGCAAGTGAGATGGTTAATGTGGAATGTGCCCATGTTTGTTTTAGTATAAAAATAACATTTAATATGGACACAGGGTAGCCAAGCTAAGGACCTAGACTGGGGTATCCTTACCCTTAATGTGCCGAGTGTGTGGAAAGCCACAGGATAAATGTGGTGTGTCTTCCAGTTGTGTCCAAACAAACATTGGTACGTTCCAGACTCACTGTCTCACTTGCTCTGTTTCTGGGCAGGGTCAACCCTCACCCCCACTTCCTGAGGCAGCCTGGATTGACAGCCTTGAGGTGGAGAGAGCTTATTAACCTGTTTCTCAGGGTCAGGGAGGTTAAGTGGTTCCTCTAATGACACCCAGAAAGCTGGTGGAGAAGCCAAGTTTAGGACCCATGTCTTCTGGCTCCTTGTTTACCAAAGTAGAAATGGACAAAGAGAGCTAAGGACCCGATAGGAAACCTTTTCAAGGCCATTGGCATCATTGCCTAGTTCTGCCATTATGGCCTTTGGGTGTGGATGCGTTTATAGCTCCAGGGCTACCCTTTTAAATGCATATATTTCCAGGAAGGGTCCAATCCTAAAATATTATCCATTAACAGAGATTACATAAGATCAAGAATGGGATACAGAAAAGGTTGATGACAAGGATGAGAACCCAGGAGGTCATATCAGGCTCTGAGGGGTCATTGAGAAGGCATAAAGGCCGTCTCTGCCTTCTCCAGTTTCCTGGAACCAGCCTGCGGCCATAGAGTAAACATCTACAGTATACAAGGCAGTGTGCTATATACACTGTAGGATACATAAAGAATATAAGAAATGTCTCTTCCCTCTACATGCATAAAATCTAGTGTGGGAGTATATTAGTTTTCTATTGCTGCTGTAAAAAATTACCACAAAATTTGTGGATTAAAATGACGAACTTATTGTCTTACAGTTCTAGAGCAGATGGCACTGGGCTAAAATCACAGGTTTCTTCAGGGCTGTGTTACCTTCTGGAGTCTCTGAGGGAGAATTCGTGTCTTTACCTTTACCGGCTTCTAGAAGCCACCTGCATTCCTTGGCTTGTGGCCACTTCCTTCATCTTTAAAGCCAGCAACATCTGGTCAAGTCTTGCCCATTTCACATTACTCTGACACTAGCCCTTTTTTTTGCCTCCCTCTTCCACTTTTAACGGCCCTTATGATTGCATTGGATTCACGTGGATAATCCAGGATCTTCTCCTCATCTCAAGGTCAGCTGATTAGCAACCTTAATTCCATTCCTCCCCTTTGCATGTAATATAACATATTCACAGATTCCAGGGATTAGGACAGGGACATTTTGGTGGGCAGGGGTTGGGGGGAGCATTATTCTGTCAGCAACAGGGAGGTGAAACATTCAGACGTAAAATTAATTCTAACATAAGGTAAGAGCCATGTGGATCAAAAGTGCAGCAGAATTCAGGAAGGAAAAGATTATCTCCTGCCAGGCTCATTAGGAAAGGCTTCCCAGGCCAATGGGCTATGTGGTGTGCAGGAGAAACCAGGATACTCTGTGAGATGAGGGGCTTGATCTCTGTGATCCCTCCCATCTGTCTGGTGCTAAAACATTATGTCCCACAGAAGCAGCAGCAGCAAAAGCAACAGGAGTGGGAAAGGCCGGGCTGTGACTGAGGGCAGCTGGGGAAATCACAGGATCTCCGCTGAGATGAATTTCTGGGGATGGATCGTGGAGGGCTTGGATGCCTGGCCAACGAGTGGGGCTCTGTCCCATAGGTACTGAGCAGCAATTGGAGGCTGACTGAAAAATGCACCCAATGCTCATGCAGGGAATATGGGGATGGAGAGTGATGAAATGGGAAGGGCAGCATTTCAACAATCTAGACAGAGGCAGAAAGGGAGAGAAGGAGGGTGGTGGCAAGGGGACTGGGCATCTTGCAGGCAGAGTGAGGAGGATCGATGATTTGTTGAGAGCTGGACAAGGAGAGTGGCACGGTGATGGTGGGGGAGGGAAAGAGGACATTTTAGGAGCAAGCAGGAGTCTGAGGCATGGGCAATATCCCCACGAGGAAACCCAGTCTGGGGCCTGGGGAAGAGTCAGGGGTACATGGAGGTATGGAAGGAACTAAAATCTGTGATCAAGAGCAATGTAATAAAGAGAGGAGCATGAGGATATGACCTTGGGTAACATCGTAATGAGGGGTCTGGAGGGGAAAGAAGCCACTGAAGGAGGTGGAAGCAAATAAACCCCATGGGTCACCCCACTGGAGCTGAGCTGCTTGATGGTTATGGCATTATTAAGATAGAGCATCTCATTAGAGGTGATAATGCAGCAAATTGCTATCAACTACAGTGCTTATCAACAACCAGTTTACGAAAAATAACAGAGAACCAGGAATGTCCCGAGAGGCTAGGACAGGTTGGTCAGGAGCATCAGAACATCCCAGCCTGGAGCTCTACCAGAAAGGGAAAGTTCAAGGGAGCACCTCCTGTGCCATTTCTCCATGGGACAAATCGGGAGTGCTGTCCTCACTTACAGGGGCTTCTGAGATGACAGACCAGGGGCTGCTGCCAGTTCTGAGACTGCTGAGGCAGGACCCCTTCCCCATTTCCCCATAGAGCCTGCAGGTTGCAATTCTGTAATGTCTCTTGGGCAGCCACGTGTGTCCACAGTCTCTGGCACAATGTCCCGTGTCTAACATACCAACCATGTTTGTTGTTTGCAAGGAGAGATGGAAGGAGAGAACAGAGTCACTCAGAGTACTTCCCATCACAATATTTCTCCACACAAAACTGTGCTGTGGTGAAAGAAGACTTACTGTATTGTCCCTCTATGTAAAAGTCAAGGGCAAAATTAATGTGTGGTGCTAGAGGTCAGGATAGAGGTAGCCCTTGGGCCAGGGTGTAGTGACGGGGGTGGTGGCACCAGGCAGAGGTCTGAGGAGTGGGAATGCTCTGTTTCTTGGTCTGGGACTGGTTACATGAGGAAGCCTGCAGGGTGAAAATTCATCAAGCTGTGGTCTTATGGTTTGTGCATTTTCTGTATGTATATTATATGTATATGAAATAGTTTGCTTTTCAAAAATGCCGTTGTGGAAGAGGGCCCTGTGCTCCTGCATGGCAGGTCAGGAGAGCTGAGACAGGAAGAGGGGAAGCAACGCCAAAAGAGAGGAGGAGGAGCACAGAAAGAAACCTTGGCCACCCTGCAAGGACCACACACAGCTTTTCTCCAAAGGAGGGTATCTGGTTGACGGAGGAACCTGCAAGCTGGACAAGCTCACCAGGCATGGTCAGGGCGAGAGGCAGCTTTGGAGTTCACTGCTTGTCGTATGAAGAAGGTGCTGTGGACTCCACAGTTAGCAGGATGCTTGGTCTCTGTGATGGTCAGACTTATGTGTCAACTTGGCCAGGCTATGGTGCCCAGCTGTTTGGTCAAACACTAACCTAGGTGTTACTGGGAAGGTATTTTTTAGATGTGATTAACATTTACAATCAGTTGACTTTAGGTAAAACAGATTACCCTCCATAATGTGGGTGGGCCTCATTCAATCAGTTGAAGGTCTAAAGAGCAAAGACTTGAGGTTTCCCGAAGGAGAAGGAATTCTGCCTCTAGACTGCAATAGAAATTCTGCCTGAGCTTCTAACCTTCAGACTCAAGACTGCAAGATCGACTCTCACTTGAATTTCCAGGCTGCCCTACAGATTTTGGACTCAACAGTCCCCCACAGTCATGTCAGCCAGTTTATATAAATATTGGTTTACCCGGTTCCTATTTATACTGGTTTACCCTATTGGTTCTGTCTCTCTGGGGAACCCTGACTACTGCAGTTTCCAATAGGCTGTTCTCCAGCATCCAAAGCATCTTTCCCAGGCCTCTCCTGAGGGCAGACAAGGTGGGGGCAGCGTTCCGTTTGGGGGCTGCAGCATAAAGTTAGGGGTTCCTCTCTAAGAGAAAAAGAAATCCACAGCCAGTCTAAGGATCTAAATGCTGGCTTTGTCCTCTTAACTCAGCGAATGTCACCAGGCATGTCCTGCTGGCATTCAAAAAGAGGAAGTGCTGGGAGAAGGAACTATTGAAAGAAACCTGCATATTTCCAGATTCTCCTGCTAGGGTTACTTATGTGACTTTTTCAGAGGGTTCCCAGAAACTCCAAATAAACAGCCACACTTCTGAAGGTGTATCAAACCCACCTGACCTCTGACACAGTTAGATGTGACAGAGGAACCGGTTGACACCAGCAGAAATGTTTGCAGAGCTTTAATATTCTCCAAACACTAAAATACTGTAGACATTTTTTTTATTTCTTCCTTTTTTATTTTTAATCTTAAGAGTGTAATATATGTGCAGAGAAATACACATAAGTATCAGCTAGCTGAATTTTCACAAACTTAACATGCTTGTGTAACTAGCACCCATCTCAAGAAATAGAATATTATCATAACCCCCTAAGTTTCCAGTCTCTGTCCTCCTCCCAGTCACTGTCCTTCTCCCAAGGTTACCTGGTGTCTTGTCTTCTAATCACATAGATTGGTAGAGTCGTTCTTCCATTGCACATGGAGATTAAAAAGCTGTGATAAATGGTGTGCTCTCCAGGAGGGAATGCCACATATAGGGCAATACATAATTTCCTGCTTCTGGTACCATTCGGGATAATTGTTCTGATAACATGAAAACAGGAGGGATATTAATTTAAGATTAAATCACAATTATAAGCCCTGTCTTACTGTTAATTTCTTTTAAATGTTCCTCTGAATAATCCCACCTTTGTAGGATAGAATAAGCACACAATTAAGAACTGCATTAAATAAATGAATAACTACTTAATGAAAAAAATGAACTCTGAAAGTAAAACAGGCCATGCAACTTCTAAACAACAATTTGAACAGCGGGCCAGATCTTAATCCTTCCGATCCTTGAAGGAGTAACATTTGGGTGCGTGCAGATAGCATCTCACTCTGGATTTAACTCTCAAATAGCTGTGTCCTTTGTTGACACCCTGCCAAGTAATAGCTTTAGGTGAAGGCACTGCCAGCAGTGGGGCTGTATAATTGACCAGTCTCAACATATTCTACCTTTCCAACCATCGTCTCCTCCATAATGCCTGAAATTCTACACTTTCCTTTGTCCTCCAGCCAGAAATTCTACCAGGGTGATTCTGCCATTGATTCAGAATTTCATTAGAAAATGCAAAAAGCTTCCCATAAAAAAAAATGGGTTATTTGTTAGTACATTGATATGGATCAATTTAATCAGATTGCTTTCCTTCCAACACATAATAGAGGCCAACCTCTTGGGGGAATGGGATGAGGGAGAGAGGAGTGGTTGTTTTGCAGCAAAGAGTAAGAGTAGTCTGAGAAAGGTAGACCGGCCCAGTGCAGGAGTGTTCTGGGAGCCCAGGGAAAGTGAGAGAATAAGACTGCATAATGAGCCAGCATTACACGTCCCAGAGGGAGCTAAGACTTTAAGGATGTGCTGTATGGATGAGGAAGGAAGGGAATGTTACCACCCAAAGGGGGTCGTCTGCCCCCCACAAGCCATGCCAGTAGTGGAGAGGCAAGGTGATAGGAAGGAAACTTTTTATTACAGCTTTCTAGCAAGGGGGAGGATGGCTGACTAATGTCCGAAAGAACCATCTTACAGAACAAAGACTACAAGCCAGTTGTATAAGGGGAGTCATCTGGTCTTCGGGTGGGGCAGACATCTGGTTTTAGTTCCTGATAATCTTTTGCTTTACTGGATATGCATCAGAGACGGGAGCAACGCCCTATACCCAGATTTTTCGGTTGTCATTGATGATGGCTATCAGCATAGACTCTCTGCCCGGGGGTCATTACATACTTAAGGAACTCAAGAGAACAAAGTTATCAACTTATCGCAGCTGGGAGGAGCCATAAAATCTACAGAGGATGTATATCCCCTGGAGGGTGCATATGCACCTAGGTTAGCTAATCAAAGCTCATTCAAAGTTACAAGATGGTTTCTTTTCTACAATATGGCTTCCCTTATGTCAACCTTGTGTTGAGCTGGTATTAGGAGGGAGATATCATCTAAGCTTGCCTTCTATGTGCTGAATGAAGGTCAGTATGATTATATGCGTTTTACCAGTTGAGGAAACTGAGACTTAAAAAGTTATTAATAACCCAAAATGACACAGTAATGTCGTAAATGGGGGAGAAGAAATTAAAACCTTTGTCCATTTCACTCCAAAATCCACATTATTTCAACTATACCACACTTCCTTATAGCAACTTATGAGTTAGATATGATGGTGCCCATTTTTTAAATGAGCAAATCAGGCTTTTGAAGACTAAAGAAGAGGCAGAATCATTCAGTAGTTCCAGGTATGAAAATATCAGGCATGTGCAGTACTTGCAAATACTCTGGCTCCTTGGATTGAGAGTTGGAATGGCAGGAAACGAGGCTGAAATGTTGCAGGAGAGTTTACGAGAACCATGGAAAACCACTAATGCTGCCCACAGATATATGCGTCAAGCTCAAATCCTCACCTCCAGGCTCTAACAGAATGTTCTGACCTTGAACTAAGTCAAGTTGCCAAACATGGGAGGGAGTCCAAGTTACACCTGAAAGCATTGTTTTCTCTTCAAACCATCTTGTCCTAACTGCTGTTGATAAGAGCTGAAATTAACAACTCTGTTATCAGGGGTGAACTACCAACTTAAAACCCCGCAGTTATTAAAATTATCACTTAAGTCTGGGAGAGGATTGAGATAACCCATTTCACCAGGTGCTGGGAAATAATGAGAACACTGGGCTTGGGAAAAGGCCTATAAGTCGTACCCAAGGAACGTTCCCATGAGGCTGACTACAGGAGTCACAGAGTCCAGTGCTGCCTGGGACTCTGGCCTCTGTGGCTCTCCACTTGCCTAGTAGGACCCCATGGGAAGCCCTCCCAGGTCAGAAGCCTGCTAGCAGCCCAGCTTGAGTGACCACCTGGCAGAGCCTCTCAGCCAGCCCCAGCAGCTCCACCAGGTCCCCAGAGCCATCCTGCCACCCACTCTGCTCCAGCTGATGCCCCCCAGTTCCAGCTCTTCCTCAGCTCCCCTGATCACTGACATCCTCCTCCCCTGGAGACTCCACCACCCAAGCTTCCCAGACCTGCTGGGATCTCAGCAGTATCCCCTCTTTCTTCGTCAACCTCCAGCTTTCCCCCTGCTTGTGTCCATATCCCCAGTTTCTTCTCCCTTCTAGAGCTAATCAGATAAACTCATTCACAGTCCTTGCTACACCTCACATTCAGCATTTGTCATGCATGTCAGAGGCTTGTGGGGGAGCTTCGTTCTCATCCATTTGTGAAGTTCTCACTACCTTCTGAGCACTGTGGGGTATCAGGTATCCAGGGGTGAACAAAAGGTACCACTTTGGCCCTTGCAGCCTTTGAAGGCAGGGACAAGTTGTACTCATCTATGTAATCTCAGCCTCTTATTACTTTATGCATAGTAGGTAGTCAGATGGCAATATTAAAGCTAAAGGGTATAATTACAGCTTACGGAGGTTTTTGATTACTGTCTTAAATTGTTTAAATGTTAACAGCCAAAAGAAAATCAATAGGTTTTCCATTATAGATTACATATTTACATCTTAATGAGAACCATTAATCCTTTAATCATCACTGCTCCAGTCTCAACTCTCCATACTCTAGGGTTAGGATTTCAGTTCCTGAAAGGCCTAAGAGGGAAAAATTTGAAGGAGAAGCCCCTCAAATCACACTAAATTATCAGCCTTCTACACTAGGCACATAGTTTATGTTTATGGCCTTGGTTGTCCCATCTGGCCTCCCCACACAACAACTAATAGAGTATCCTATTTAACATTGTTCAGGAATCTAAAATTTATGACCCAAAACCAAATTCACCTCACAGAAGTTTTTTAAGGCTCTACATTCTTCCATAAAATTTGAATTTTACAAAATGTATGTCTCAGTGAACCAGAGGCCTCACCATTCTCTACTACTTACATCTGGCCCTAATCAACAGATTTATGTGCTTGCCTGGTCATCACCCTCACCCCAGAGGCATTTAGATTTTTGATTCTTGAGTAATGTGTAACAGTTTAAAAATAATTTAATGCCCACAATAACTCTTTCAACTAAGTAAGGGGTATTATTATTATCCCCATTTTGTGGTTGAGAAACCTGAAGCTCCGGGAAGAAGTGAGTGACTTTCTCATTTTCAATCATTGTTTTTGTGGTCTATGTCAGTTTGGTTTGTGGGTTTTCAATAGGCTAGGCTGGTAGCAATCACCAGTGACTGCCTGCAAGGCAGTGATGGCCTTTAGGGTCCAGCTTCCTTCAGGGATTCTTAACCTGGTCTCCACGCACCCCTAGAGATTCTAGAGATGGAATTTCAAGGGTTCCATCGACCCCTTAAAATAGCACACAATTTTGGTGGATGTGCATACATTGGGGGAAATGCCTGTAGCTTTCATGAGCTCTCAGGTAATGTGTAACAGTAGTGTGAGGTGACTACCTGGTTGGCACTCCTACCCATGATGTGCCAAGCCGCCACCTGGCAGGGCTGAGTGAGTCCCTGGGAGTTTACAGTTAACCAAGTAAAAGAACAATTCTCTGTTCTTGCCAGTTCCCCTTCGATTATCTCTGTAACTGGAGGGTGAGAGGGTAACAGGGCAGAGGGGTCAAGCTGGTCCTTATGAGTGTCTCACCTGGAAGGAGGTCCAGGCCTTTCTGAATTATCTGCTATTAACAGTAACATAAAATATTGCCCAGGAAAATGGGAAGGAAGATATACTGTCTCAGCAAAATTTATCAAAACCAACAGGAAGTTAAGGCACTAAAAGTTTCTTGAAGATGGTATGAAGCAGGCAAACCTAGAAGGCAAAAATGATCAAATTCAACAGGATTCAGCAAGACTACCCTACAGGGCCTTCTCTTCCTTGCTGGAGCTTATCTCTAGACCTTGTCCCATTTCTCACAGTTATAATCTTCATGTTGCAGCCACTTTTCCTCCATCCATCAAAACTGACTCCAAAGAAAGAATATAAACTTGGTCCCAGTGAAGACTAGTGGGGCTTAATAATGTCCTATTGTGCTTTGCTCCCACGGGCTTTGTGTTTTATGGGTAATTAAATATTAAGTCAAAGGAATGAATCTCTACCTGAGCAATTTCTGATATCAGTCCACTGGTGGGTCAGAGTGAGATGTATTTGTTGTCTTTGTGAGAATATCTGGACAGGCATGAAAAAAGGAAGCCAAATATAGAAGACCTAGACTCAGAGTCAGGAGAACCATTAAATTACTTACATATTGGGCTTTATATAAGTTTTTACTTAAAGAAAAGATTCCTTGTCTTTTAAAAGCAGAGAGGAAGTTAAATCCTTTGGTTTAGATATTTATGAAATCCTTTAGGGCCTAAATATAAAAACTTCTAAGAAAAGATAAGTGAAATGAGGAGCTGGGTTGTTGAGAAGGTAAATAAAATAGACAAACTTTTAGCTAGACTTACCAAGAAAAAAAGAAAGAGGATTCAAATGAATAAGATTATAAATGAAAGAGGAGACATTGCAAGTGATACCACACAAATACAAAGGATCATAAGAGACTACTATGAACAATTACACACCAAAAAATTGGACAACCTAGAAGAAATGGATAAATTCCTAGAAATATACAACCTACCAAGACTGAATCATGAAGAAACAGAAAATCTGAACAGATCAACTACTTGTAAGGAGATTGACTCAGTAATCAAAAACTTCCCAACAAAGAAAAGTCCAGGACCAAATGGCTTCACTGGCAAATTCTTCCAAACATTTAAAGAAGAATTCACACAAATCCTTCTCAAACTCTTCCAAAAAACGGAAGAGGAGGCAACATTTCCAAACTTATTTTAAGATGTCAGCATTACCTTCACAAAAAAACAGAAAAGGACACTGCAAGGAAAGAAAATTATGGGCCAATGTCCCTGGTGAACATGGATGCACAAATCCTCAACAAAATATTAGTAAACCAAATTCAAAAGTACATTAAAAGGATCATATACCATGATCAAGTGGGTTTTATTCCAGTGATGCAACAATGGTTCAACACCTGCAAATCATCAATGTGATACATCACATTAACAAATTGAAGCATAACAATCATGTGATCATCTCAATAGATGCAGAAAAAACATTTAAAAAAATTCAATGATAAAAATTCTCAGGGAGTGATGTCAGCGTCATTGTGGAATGTGCTTTCCCATAAACTCTTCCCCTGATAAGATACAACAAAAGGAACAGTCACAGACCAACAATGGACTCCTAAACAGTGAAAAGGAAGATAGGAAAGATCCACACTGCTGCACATCTGAGAGTGGAACGTGCTGGGGACCCTGGAGGAAGTGGGGAGAGGTAAGGAGAACTCCTCTCCCTCCCCATCAGATCAGCGATCCCGGTCCGCACGGCTCCCAGAGAGCGGGGAGGGGCAGCCCTCTGCAGGGAAACTGTAGCTCTTCGGGCTCACTCAGCCAATGGGAACCTCCCACACAGAGGACTCAGAACAGCTACAGGGCTACCATCAACATCTGAGCACCCCAAGGGAGCGGATAATGAGGGGTGAGCAAGAAGCCCCCCATGCTAGGGACCCAGCGGGCAAAAGAGAGAGCCCCCCCTTCCCCACATGCCGGACACTGCAGCTCAGCCAATCAACCAGACCAAGCTGCCGGCTGATCGCAGCGAGCAGCCGGGGCAGAGTGCAGGGGGCTCAGATTACACAGCCCTTAGTACCCACACGGTGGTGGCAGGTGGAAATTGCAACCAGATATTTCCAGGATGAGGAAAAACAAAGCAAATACAGGAACCACAATACAAAGGTACAGGAAATCACCAGACCAGAAGGAAAATGACAAGCACCCAGAAACCAACCCTGAAGACACAGGAATCCATAACCTAAAAGACAGAGATTTCAAAATAGCTATTATAAAAAATCTCAATGAAATACGAGATAACACAGACAAACAATTCAATGAGATTAGGAGTTTCTTCACAGAAGAGATTGAAATCATAAAGAAAAATCAATCAGTACTGATGGAGATGAAGAACACAATGGAGGAGATAAAGGAGAATCTGGAATCTTTAAAGAACAGAGCTGATAATATGGAGGAAAGAATTAGCATTATAGAGGATAGGAATAAAGAAATGCTCCAGATGGAAGAAGAGAGAGAACTAAGACTAAAAAGAAATGAAGAAAGTATCCGAGAAATATATGACTCTATTAGGAAAAGAAACATAAGAATTACAGGTATTCCTAAGGGAGAAGAGAGGGAAAGAGGAACAGAGAGCCTATTCAAGGAACTAATAGCTGAGAACTTCCCAAATCTGAGGAAGGAGCAGGAAATACCAGTAAACGAAGCCAATAGGTCACCTAAATACGTCAACAGGCAAAGGCCCACTCCACGACATATAGTGGTAAGGCTGGCTAAAATCAATGACAAAAAATATTAAGGGCAGCTAGACGAAAACAAAAAATAACGTACAAAGGAACTCCCATCAGGCACTCAGTGGATTTCTCAACAGAAACTTTACAGGCTAGGAGAGACTGGAATGATATATTCAAAATACTGAAAGACAAAAACTTTTAGCCAAGAATACTCTATCCAGCAAAAATATCCTTCAAATATGAAGGAGAATTAGTAACTTTTGCAGATAAACAAAAGCTAAGGGACTTCATAGCCACGAGATCCCCACTACAAGAAATACTCAAGAAGGCCCTCAGGCCTGAAAAAAAGAAAAGAATGGGAATACAAAGCTTGGATCAAGGAGAAAAATAGGTAGACAAAATCAGAAAAATATTAGATCTTTACTAGAGTAGGTTAGCAACCACTTAAATACCAAAATCAAAGATCAAAGGCAGGGACTCACCAAAAATAAATATAACCTCATTACTGCAAACACACACCCACACCAAGATAGAATAACGTATAACAAGAACAACTTAGAAGGGGAAGAGGAAAGAGATTGAATTGACTTAGTATAAGTAAATAAGAGACCATCAGATAATGGACTATCTCATACACAAGATTTTTTATACAAACCTCAAGGTAACCACTAAACAAATAATCAAAACAAAATTACATATGGTAAACAAAGAGAGAACTAGAAGAGTCATAAGGCGGAACAACCAAACTGAATTGGCAGTCTGAAACAAATGGGACAAGAAACAAAGGAAATGCAAAAGAACTGGAAAATGAATGACAAAACAGAAAATTAAGACCTCATATATCAATAATTACCCTAAATGTAAGTGGCTGAACTCTCCAATCAAAAGATACAGAGTGGCAGGATGGATTAAAAAGCAAGACCCAACAATATGCTGCCTCCAGGAAACACATCTCAGCTCTAAAGAGAAGCACAAGCTCAAGGTGAAAGTATGGAAGAAAATACTCCAAGCTAATGGCAAACAAAAGAAAGCAAGTGTTGCCATACTCATATCAGACCAAGTAGACTTCAAGATGAAACAGGTTAAAAGAGAAAAAGAAGGGAAATATATAATGATAAAAGGGACACTCCACCAAGAAGACATATCACTTATAAATATATATGCACCCAACATAGGAGCACCAAAGTACAAAAAGCAACTATTAACAAACCTAAAAGGAGACATTAACAACGAGACAATAATAGTAGGGGATCTTCATACCCTACTTACATCAATGGATAGATCATCCAGACAAAAAGTCAATAAAGAAACAGTGGACTTATATGAAAAACTGGACTAGATGGACCCAGTCGACATATACAGAGCACTCCATCCAAAAACAGCTGACTACACATTCTTCTCAAGCGCCCATGGAACATTCTCAAGGATAGACCATATGTTTGGAAACAAAGCAAGCCTCAATAAATTTAAGAAGATTGGAATGATAACAAGCATCTTTTCAGACCATAATGCTATGAAACTGGAAATCAACCATGAGGAAAAAACTGGGAAATTGACAAAAATGTGGAGATTAAACAATATGCTACTGAACAACCAATGGATCATTGATGAAATTAAAGGAGAAACCAAAAAATATCTGGAAACAAACGAAAATGAAAATATGCCATACCAAATCATATGGGATGCAGCAAAACTGGTCCTGAGAGGGAAACTCATAACGATACAAGCCCACCTTAACAAACAAGAAAAAGCCCAAATAAGCAACCTTAAATTACACCTAAGCAAACTAGCAAAAGAAGAACAAACAAAGCCCAAAGTCAGCAGAAGGAAAGAAATAATAAAAATCAGAAGAGAAATAAATGAAATTGAGACCAAAGAACCAGTAGAAAGGATTAATGAAACAAGGATTTGATTCTTTGAGAAGATAAACAAAATTGAAAAACCCTTAGCCAGACTTACTAAGAAAAAAAGAGAAAAAGCTCAAGTAAATAAAATTAGAAATGAAAGAGAAGAAATTACAATGGATACCATGGAAATACAAAGGATTATAAGAGAATACTATGAGAAATTATATGCCAACAAATTGGACAATCTAGAAGAAATGGATAAATTCTTAGACTCATACAACCTCCCAAAACTGAACCAAGAAGAAATTGAGAATCTGAATAGACCAATCACAAGTAAAGAGATTGAAATAGTAATCAAAAACCTCTCAAAAAATAAAAGTCCAGGACCAGATGGCTTCTCCGGTGAATTTTACCAAACATTCAAAGAAGATTTAATACCCATCCTTCTCAAACTATTCCAAAAATAGAGGAAGATGGAACACTTCCTAACTCATTCTATGAGGCCTACATCACCCTGATATCAAAGCCAGACAAAGACAATACAAAGAAGGAAAATTACAGGCCAATATCACTGATGAACATAGATGCAATAATCCTCAACAAAATATTGGCAAACCAAATACAGCAATACATTAAAAAGATCATAAACCATGATCAAGTGGGATTTATACCAGGAACGCAGGGATGGTTCAACATCCGCAAATCAATCAACGTGATACACCACATCAACAAAACAAAGAATAAAAACTACATTGTCATCTCAATAGATGCAGAGAAGACATTTGACAAGATACAATATCCATTTATGATAAAAACTCTCAAAAAAATGGGTATAGAAGGAAAAAACCTCGACATAATAAAAGCTATTTATGACAAACCCACCACCAACATCATACTCAATGGGGAAAGGCTGAAAGCCATTCCTCTGAGAACAGGAACAAGGCAGGGCTGCCCACTCTCACCACTCCTATTCAACATAGTAGTGGAGGTTTTGGCCAGAGCAATTAGGCAAGAAAAAGGAAAAAAAGTAATCCAAATAGGCAACGAAGAAGTGAAACTCTCACTATTTGCTGACATGATTTTATATATAGAAACCTCAAAGAATCCATTGGAAAACTATTAGAAATAATCAACAACTTCAGCAATGTTTCAGCGTACAAAATCAATCTACAAAAATCAGTTGCATTTCTGTATGCTAATAATGAACTAACAGAAAGAGAGCTCAAAAAGATAATTCCATTTACAATTGTGTCAAAAAGAATAAAATAT
Source organism: Diceros bicornis minor (assembly GCF_020826845.1). Classification (NCBI taxonomy): domain Eukaryota; kingdom Metazoa; phylum Chordata; class Mammalia; order Perissodactyla; family Rhinocerotidae; genus Diceros; species Diceros bicornis. Next base: position 63,566,327 of record NC_080746.1, on the reverse strand, counting down.
CTAGGAATAAATCTTACTAAGGAAGTGAAAGACCTATACAATGAAAACTACAAGACATTATTGAAAGAAATCAATGATGACATAAAGAAATGGAAAGACATTCCATGCACATGGATTGGAAGAATAAACATAGTTAAAATGTCTGTATTACCTAAAGCAATCTACAGATTCAACGCAATCCCAATCAGAATCCCAAGGACATTCTTCACAGAAATAGAAAAAAGAATCCTAAAATTCATATGGGGCAACAAAAGACACTGAATAGCTAAAGCAATCCTAAGAAAAAAGAACAAAACTGGAGGCATCACAATCCCTGACTCCAAACATACTACAAAGCAATAATAATCAAAACAGTATGGTACTGGTACAAAAACAGACACACAGATCAATGGAACAGAATTGAAAGCCCAGAAATAAAACCACATGTATACGGACAGCTAATTTTCTACAAAGGAGCTAAGAACATACAGTGGAGAAGGGAAAGTCTCTTCAATAAATGGTGTTGGGAAAACTGGACAGCCACATGCAAAAGAATGAAAGTGGATCATCTACTATCGCCATTCACAAAAATTAACTCAAAATGGATCAAAGACCTGAAGGTGAGACCTGAAACTATAAAACTCATAGAAGAAAATATAGGCAAGACACTATTTGACATTGGTCATAAAGGAATCTTTTCAGATGACATCCCTATCCAGACTAGGGAAACTAAAGAAAAAATAAGCAAGTGGGACTTTATCAGATTAAAGAGCTTCTACAAGACAAATGAAACCAGAATCAAGATGAACAGACCACCCACCAGCTGGGAGAAAATATTTGCAAAACATATATCTGACAAGGGGTTAAACTCCATAATATATCAAGAACTCACACAACTGAACAACAAAAAAACAAAAAAACTCGATCAAAAAATGGGCAGAGGAAATGAACAGACACTTTTCCAAAGAAGATATACAGATGGCCAATTGGCACATGAAAAGATGTTCATCATTACTAATCGTCAAGGAAATGCAAATCAAAACAACACTAAGATAACACTTCACGTCCGTTAGAATGGCTATAATCACCAAGACAAAAAACAACAAATGTTGGAGAGGATGTGGAGAAACAGGAACCCTCATACACATCTGGTGGAAATGCAAACTGGTACAGCCTCTATGGAAAACTGTATGGAGATTCCTCAAAGAATTAAAAATAGAAATACCCTATGATCCAGCTATTCCACTACTGGGAATCTATCCAATGAACCTGAAATCAACAATCCAAAGAGGCTTATGCACCCCTATGTTCATTACAGCTTTATTCACTATAGCCAAGAAGTGGAAGCAACCTAAGTGTCCCTCGACAGATGATTGGATCAAGAAGATGTGGTATATATATATACAATGGAATACCAATTAGCCATAAAAAAGACAAAATTTTCCCATTTGCAACAACATGGATGGGCCTGGAGGGTATTATGTTAAGTGAAATTAGCCAGGAAGAGAAAGACAAACACTGTATGATTTCACTCATATGTGGAATATAAACCAACACATAGACAGAGAAAACTGTATTGTGGTTACCAGTGGCAAGGGGGTAGGGGATGGGCACAAGGGGTGAAGGGAGACATATATATGGTGATGGACAAACAAAAATATACAACCCAAAATTTCACAATGTGATAAACTATTAAAACATCAATAAAAAATAAAACTGTCAACAAACTAACTACAGAGGAAATATACCTCAACATAAGAAAGGCCATATATGACAAGCCTACAGCTAACATCATACTCAATGGTGAAAAGCCAAAAGCTTTTCCTCTAAGATCAGGAACAAGACAAGAATGCCCATTCTCATCACTTTTATTCAACATAGTACTAGAAGTCCTAGTCACAGCAACTAGGTAAGAAAAAGAAATAAAAGGTATCCAAATCAGAAAGAAAGAAGCAAAATTGTCTCTATTTGCTGATGACGTGGCTTTATATGTGGAAAACTCTAAAGACTCCACCAAAAAACTGTTAGAACTAATAAATTCAGTGAAGTTGCAGGATACAAAATTAATCTACAAAAATCAGTTGCATTTCTATGCAGTAATAACAATCAGAAAGAAATATTAAGAAAATGATCTCATTTACAATTGACTCAAAAAGAATAAAATATTTAGGAATAAATTTAACCAAGGAGGTGAAATATCTGAACACTAAAACTATAAGACATTGATGAAAGAAATTGAATAAGATGCAAATAAATGGAAAGATATTCCATACTCATGGACTGGAAGAATTAATACTGTTAAAATGTCCATATTGCCCAAAGCAATCTACAGATTCAAAGCAATCTCTATCAAAATTCCAATGGCGTTTTTCACAGAAATAGAATAAAACAATCTTAAAATTTGTATAGAACCACAAAGACCCTGAATAGCCAAAGCAATCTTGAGAAAGAAGAACAAACCTGGAAGCATCACATTTGCTGATTTTAAACTATATCACAAAGCTATAGTAATCAAAACAGTATGATATTGGCATAAAAACAGACACATATACCAATGGAACAGATAGAGAGCTCAGAATTAAACCCATGGATATATAGCCAATTAATTTACGACAAAGGAGCCAAGGATATACAGTGAGGAAAGGATAGTGTCTTCAATAAATGGTGTTAGGAAAACTGGACAGCCATATAGAAAAGAATGAAACTGGACCCTTATCTTATATCACACACAAAAATCAACACAAGATGGATTAAAGACTTGAACTTAAGACCTGAAACTATAAAACTCCTAGAAGAAAACATAGGGGATATGCTCCTTGACATCCTTCCTTGGAGATGATTTTTTGGATTTGATACCAAAAGCAAAGACAACAGAAGCAAAAACCAACCAGTGGGAATACATCAAGCTAAAAATCTTCTGTGCAGCAAAGGAAACCATCAACAAAATGAAAAGGCAACCTACAGAATAGGAGAAAATATTTGCAAATCATATATTTGATAAGAGGTTAATATCCAAAACATATAAAGAACTCATACAAGTCAATAGCAAAAAAAAACAAACAATCCATTTAAAAACTGGGCAGAGGAACTGAATAGACATTTTTCCCAGGAAGACATACAAATGGCCAACTGGTATATGAAAAGGTGTTCAACATCACTAATCATCAGAGAAATGCAAATTAAAACCACAGTGAGCAACCACCTTACACCTATTACAATGGCTGTCATCAAAAAGACAAGAGATGACAAGTGTTGGCAAGGATGTGGATAAAAGGGAACACTTGTCCACTGTTGGTGGGAATGTAAATTGGTGCAGCTGCTATAGAAAACAGTATGGAGTTTCCTCAAAAAATAAAAATCAAACTACCATATGATCCAGCAATCCCACTTCTGAGTATATATTCAAAGAAAATGAAAACAGGATCTCGAAGAGATGTCCGTACTCCCATGTTCACTGCAGCATTATTCACAATAGGTAAGATATGGAAACAACCTAAGTGTCCTTCGACTAATGAATGGATAAAGAAGATGTGGTATATGTACAATAGAATATAATTCAGTCGAGAGAGAGAAGGAAATCTAGCCATTTGTGACAACATGGATGGACCTTAAGGGCAATATGCTAAGTGAAATGAGCCAGACAGAGAAAGATAAATGCTGCATGGTGTCACTTGCATGTGGAATCTGAATAAAAAGTGAAACTATTGAAACAGAAAGTAGGAAAGTGGTTTTCCAGGGTCTGGAGTCTAGGGGAAATAGGAAGAGGTTGGTAAAAGGGTACAAACTTTCAGCCATAAGGTGAATAAGGTCTGAGGATCTAATGTAAAACCTGGTGACTATAGTTGATAAACAATATTGTGTAACTGAAATTTGCTAAGAGTAGCTCTTAACTGTTCTCACAAAAATACATAAATATATAAATAAGGTAATGGATGTGTCAATTAATTAGATGGGAGGAATCCTTTCACAGTGTATACATATATTAAATCATCACAATATACACTTTAAATATCTTACAATTTTATTTGTCAATTATACCTCAATAAAGCTGAAAAAGATTATATGATTCCAAAGTTTGGATCATACCTGGCCCTGTCATGTGCAAACCCACCCTTTCCCCAGCTGCTCCTCCACAAGTCTGGTCAAAATGTCCCAGGGACTCAATATATATTCTAGAAGAACTAACTTCAGGAGTTTTCCACCCAGCTCTGCCCAATTCCATCCACCTCTGGGACTAGCATTCCAGATGCCCCAATACTCACCTCTCAGTTAATGACACCATCATCTATATACTCACACAGGCCGAAACTCTCAGAGTCATCTTTGACTCTTCTCTTTGCCTAGTCCCCGCACTCAGTCCATCAACACACCCCACTCGTTCTACCTCAAAAATGCATCTGGAATCTGGCCACTGCCCATCACAGTCATGGTTACTGCCTGGGGCAAGCCATCACTAACTCTGCTCTGGACCACCAACACAGCTTCCTACCTGGATTCCCTCTCCTTTCTCCCCTTCCTTTCTGTTCTTCCTTAACACTCGAGTGGCCTTTTAAAAATGTAAACTAAATCATATATTTCCTATGCTTAAAACCCATTACTCTTACACAAACTCTTACCAAAGCTGTAAAACCTTACATTTTCTACCTCTTGCTTACTTATCCATCTTCATTTCCCACGTACACTTTACTTCTCTCATTGTACTTACCACTATCTGAAAATATGTTTTTCATTCATTTATTTAGCAAATACATATTGAATACCTAATATCTAGCTAACAGGACTATTCTAGGTGCTGGGAATACAGCAATGAACAAAACAGATTAAAAAAAAAAAATCCTGCCCCTGTAGAGATTACATTCTGATGTAGACTAATACGGGAATTTGCTTAACTTGTTAATTGACTGTCCCTCTTGCCAGAATGTAAGTTCCTTGGGAACAGGGACCTTGACTATCTTGATCACAGCTGTTTTCCCAGTACTTAGAACTAAGACTAATTGTAGATGCCCAATAAATATTTATTAAACAGATACCTGTTCAGAACAGGTATCTGATTACACTTCACTCTGCAAGTGTGGAAGACCATCTGAGAAAGAACTCATGATAAGACCCTTCTAACACTGGGCCTCACCACACACTGGAATACCATGGAATACAGTTGTTCCACCTATAGGCCTACTTCTGGGCTTGGACAATTGGCCTGGCCAGGAAGGAGAGTTGACTTTTCCTAGCCAAGGTGTTCCCATCTGGCCCTTTGTCTTGCAGGAAGCCAGGCAGAAACTCCCATCTCAGGGACTCTGGCTGCCCCATTCTCAGTCATGATGCCTCCTTCCTTTCTCACTAACCCCTAAGACAAGAAGTCTCAGGGGGAGCTCTGCTTGCTGTGGCCTGAGCCACACTGCTCTCTCTCCTTCGGGTGTGTTCAACCAGCACCTACAGTTCATAAATAGGTCTCCAATTTGAAGTGAGTGGATTACGTTGATCATTGTTTCCATCATCAAATCCCTACCACCACCACCACCCTACTAGCCATTTTACTTTGGAAAATGGCTGGCATCCACCCAGACTCCAGTTAATGAGTGGAGATCACTATTTCTCAGAATGGATTAAAGAAGTTAACTTTAGAAATAATGTTTTGTACCTTCTTCTGCCAGAGCTTAAAACAGTTCATAGGCAGCGTCTAATTAATGTTTACCAGGTCCCCAAGAGGACAAAAAAAAAAAAAACGCTTTTATTATCCTATTCTAGCAGCAGAGAAAATATGGAGAATCAGCATTTTCCTCTACAGAGCAGATCTGTGCCCAAACTACAGGGCTGCTATCTCCATAAGCTAAACGCTGACCGTCAGATACCCTGCCCTACTCTTGGAAGCTGCAGAAGAGAAAGGGACACAGAACAGAAATCTAAAGACCTCTCCAGCTGTGATGGAAGAAGGTGTCAGAGACATCCCATGTCATGCAGCTCTTGTGACTCCACGTACCAGCTCTGTCCTTGGGAAGCACCAGCATGCGTTCTTTGAGATGTAACAAGGTTTCACACTGAAACATTCTTTTTCATCTCCCTGGGAACTTAGGATATCTGGAGAGTATGTTTTGAAATACATATATTGACTTCCCAATTACACAGCTCTGCTTCCTCGGTGTTAACTCCCTTTGTCAGATCACTCTCCAGTCCTGGCTCTGATCTGCTCATACTTCCTTCATTTTCACTGGGATGTCTCTCTCCCTCTTGGAGCTTCTCAACAGCTGGCTGCCCCCAGGGAGAAATGACTGAGCTTTCAAGGAGACAGAAGAAGAGAGAGTGTCAGGTTTACCGAGGCTTCGGAGGAGAGTCGGGCAGCTGGAAGGCGGTGAGGAGAGGTGCCCCAGGAGAATGATTACACTGGGAAAGCTGGTCTCTGGAGACACCTTCTCCACTGCCTGGGTCTCCCCTATCTACTTCAACTTGCTTCTCGCATATCTCTCAGAGGACACAGCAAAATCCCCTTGAGTCTGCCCTTCTAGTGCTCCGTGTTCTAGACTGACATGTCAAATAACTCATACCAGCATGACCACAGGCAACGGTGGCTTAATGCGATGATTCCACCACGGACAATTTAATCCGAGCCTCTGGAAACACAATACCCTAACCTTCTTGATCTTGACTTCAGGAGTTTATAAACTCACTGAAATTATAGGTGACGTTGTATACATATGTGAATGTGTCCGCTCTTCTGGAGAAATGGTCCACACTTTTCATCTGATTCTCATAAGCTTCTATTCTTTAACAATGTTAAAGTTACATATCCAAAGCAGTGACTCCAAGGAGAAATTTTCTAGCCCTCTGACCAAAAAATCGAAGGAGGGATGAGGGACAAGCAAGTCCTGTTACTGTTCCTTAAGACTAATAGTTGACATCCATGGGAGGCTTCTCAGGTGCCAGGAATTGCTGTAAGTACTTTCCCTTTATAAATTCATTTAATTCTCATAGGAGCCCTATAAAGAGCTAATATTACTAACCCCATTTTACAGATGATGAAACCGAGGCACCAAGAGTCACAGCAAGTCAGAGGCAAAGCTGGATTTGAAACCAGGCAGCATGGTGGTAAAATCCCAGCTGCCCGCCTCACAATTGTGGGCTCCTCCTCATCCACACCACATTGAACTGTTCGCCTCCAGAGCTGCAAGGCTGAACTCCACACACTGACTGCCCGGGGGGGACAACACTTTTGGCAAATCTTTTCCCAGAGACTATACACCTGAGATGACCTATTATAAGCAAGTGCTTTGTAAGGTGCACAGTGCTATACAAATGTGAATTAGATGACAACTATGCTCTATATTTTTCCCGATAAATTAAAATTAAAAAAATCATCCCAAGTGCTGCAGGATATGTCCGCCTGAACCAGTCTGCTTTTTTGCTTTCTTCGCTGTTGACCGCCTTTTTTACTTACCAGCCACTCCTTACAAAGTGAATTTAAATGCATGGCATCTGACATCCCTGTTTAGAAGTACTGGAAACGTAAAACTCCCACAGCTAGAGCATCTGGCCTCACAGCAGCACAGATGTGTGTGCCACACATTAAATGGATTTTTTTTCCCACTGCTCTGCACCCAGTGGGTGCTCAAATATTTTGTCAGTGTCAATGGCAACATTATAAGAGGGTGGATTTTTCCTAATGCTATTCCACTTAGTTTCAAATATAAAATTTCTAATATGATCCAATAAGATAGGATTTAACAGTAATTTTTCAAATAAAAAGTCCTCTTCATCTAATTGAAATTCTTTTGCACAAGATCTCAATACTTCATAGACATAGAAAATATGGCTTCAATCCAATTCAATATATCTTATTTTCCAGAGTTAAAAACAAAACATATAACAAAAATCAGGCTGCAAAAACATCAGACTGTGCGAACAAAATTGATTTAGTTCTGCTTCTCACCTCCATGTTAAATCTATTTTGGGATGGCTTTCAGCAGACTTCTCATTCATTCATTCATTTATTCAACAAACATTTACTGAACACTTCCCATGCACCAAGCACTGTCCTACAATTTCCAGCTGCATCTGTAAATAAAGCAGGCAGATTCCAGCCTCTGCAGAGCTTGCATTCAAATAGGGAGTCAGAAAATAAACAAAAAACATATAAGTAAGTAAATTAGACAGCATGTCAAAAAGTAATAAGTGCTCTGAAGAAAGCAGAGATGGATCTGGAGGATCAGAAAGCTTGGAGATGTTACAGTGTTAAATAGGGTAGTCTGCAAACCAAGAAGTTTGCTCTCACCAGACACCAGATCTGCCGGCGCCTTGGTCGTGAACTTCCCAGCCTCTAGAATTGTGAGGAATAAATGATTGTTGTTTAACACACCCAGTTCATGATGTTCTTGTTATAGCAGCCCAAACTGACTATAAGACAGGACCTGAACATTCATCTTCTTTGAAAGCTCCTCAGGTCATCCTGTAGTAGATTCAGCATCAGCGGAGAACTACCATATTAGACTAGGCCAAGGCCATCCCCACCAAAGCCCTTAACTTATGTAATAATGCAATGTTTTTTATCTCTTTATATGTGTGCTCTATCTCACCTTCTAGATCACCAGCCCCTTCAGGAGAGGAACTGGGGGCTTTTAACTCTTCCACACCCCCATTCAATCCCCATAGAACCAAGCATACCGAAGTTACTCAATAAATATTCAACAAACACATCCACTTCAATGAAGAAGATAACAAAACAATGCTTGAAGTTGTCCGTAAATGTCTTATGTTCGTAACTCAAAGGCTAAGTTTGTGCCAACACAGTAATGAGGTATAGCAGGTAGGTTTAGTTCAGCTGGATCAGAAAGATGTGTATGATTAAATGCAAAGAAAATGATTGATTGATGACCAGCCACCATCTGCTAATGAGTTTTTCCTCTGGAAAAGTGGAAAACAAAACTGTTGCCCAAGACAGCACACTGTCATTTATCAGAGGGCAAAGGACCTCAATTCCAGTGAAATGAAATTTTTTTTTTAAAGCAAGTTGACAGCATCCAGCTCTCAGCTGGCAATCAATGAATATAAAGGAAAATGAATTCAGGCTTTTGTTGGATTAACTGCTGGCCTTGTAAAACAGAAGCCACAGGGAAGTTGTGCCAACTTTGGGATCCACTAAATCAGTCAGAAGTTTCCAACGCTAAAGTCTCCCTGACAATGCTTGTCTGGGACAGCAGGACAAATGGGGGCTGCTTGCTGAAGCCTATCTGGTGAGATGCAGCTCAGTCAGGTGCCAAGGCCAGATCACTTCTCCAATGCCCAAGACAGAGTGGAACTTTTCTGACTGAACTAAATCCTCCAAGCCTCATTAATTCATGCTTTAGCACCACATTGTTTGGTCATAGTGGCTCCCAGTGTTGTACATCAAACCTGTCCCCTCACCATCTAAGATAACAAAATGTTTTAATGCTTTTGCTAGATGATTGCTCCACATCTCTTTTATTTTCAAAATGGCACATAATAAATACCCCCACAGAGGAAACATGAATTTGATGGAAAACACCGCCCTGGGTATATCCAAAAGCAATCAGGCTCACCCAGAAAAGACAGCACAGTTGGTGGGGGTTGTAGAGTTTCATCCATTCATGAAAACTACAACTAGCAGGACATGGCTCTATGCCCCCAAATAAGTGGCTTGTGACAGACAGTCTAGCTGGTTGGGTCAGTCCCAACCAGGCTGCAATGACCAACCCTCGGTTCAGACAAAGACATCTTGTCGAAAGATCCGATGGACACATATATGCCACGCTAAAAGAGAGCTGACAGCTCCTGGTCACGTCAGGAGGGTCCAGGAGTACCTTGTCATTCTCAGCACATCTGTACCATCCCTCTGAAGGCTAATCCTGTGAGTCCCATCATTTTGTTGTCTGATAGTATAACGGCCATTCCTTCTCAAAAATTCCAGTTTAGCTTATAAAACAAGGAACCTGTTATCTACAATCAAGAACATATGGAGTGCTGATTTGAGTTCAGTCTGATATTTTGAGATCCCAATTCAATTATTTTAATAATACATAGGTATGGGTTTCAATCCAACCTAGTTCAGTCAACTTTTAAAACATGAAACGTTAATGCCTTTTTGTAAAAATTAGCATTTGACTTCGGTTTTAGGTTATGAAATTGGTGTCATATACTCCATTTTTGTTTTGAAGCTTTTGCTAAGTGCTTTGTTAAAGTCAGACTCATTATCTGAGATATCACCATGCTTGTGAATTGCATCCTCAATAACATGATCACTGCCAGTAGATTCTGCATTCAGTTTAGCCAAAAGTTAGCATTGCTCCCAATTTAAAGGTTACAAATAGATATCTCTAGGTGTGTTTATTAAACTCGTCTATTTAAATAAATTATTTTGATTATTATTATTTAGAACTCTGAGACCACCTTTAAGATAACCTGGAGACATATGGGTTAGCTAAACAATAGCCAAAGAACTGTCTGTTTTGCTTCCTAGCATAAAATGTAAATGTCAAACATCTTTGAAGAGTGAACAGATACATTTATTCGCGGTCACTAATGGCCACCTTTAATCAATGACACCATCTTTTTAAGGAAACAGATGAGTCGAGTTTGTCTTGTAAGTAGGAGATAATTCGTTAATGGGGTTATTGCTCTTCCTAGCCAGGATATTAGCCAGCAACTAGTAAAATGGACTTTCTTTGCCAAGGTCCTATCAGTCAAATGAAAGCAAAAAGTCAAAAGTCTCATCTCCAATATAAAAATCTTCTTCAGAGTAAAAGAACTTTGTCTCAAGTAAAACCCAGGGGCAGTGCAATGGAGGAGCGGTGGGGGCCACGACTGCCCCAGCTGCTGCTTTTATCTAGAGAGCAACAGCACCGTTTAGCCAGGTCATCCATAGTCAGCATCGCAGGCCCCATGTGCTAGTGGATACACAGGACGATGTACATGAACCAACCATCACTTCAATGAAGAAGTAAACATACCTCCCCAAGAAACTTTCAAGACTCTTAGAGGAAATTAAAAATAAGCAGTCACATTTGCATAATTTTCCTGGATTCTGCCCCATAGTAGGAAAGCAAGAGAGAACCCTGGAGACCCCTAAGACATTGGAGGCCTTGCAAGCCTCCCTTCTGATGTTGTCACCTGCCCAGGTGTTGAGAGGGAAGGGACGTTCCATGTTGTGACTCTAAGATGGGTTCCCCAAACTTTTTTAATATACACCACAGCCATAAACATTTCTGAGCACACACTGCTGACAAGTTTACATTTATTTATTCATTTTTAAATTAAATTAAATGCATATACAACTATATTACTATATCACGTTCATTTTAAAACTTATACATAAAATAGACATTTCATGAGAATAAGATAAAACATAAATATGTCTCTTCTTTCTGATGAAAGACAGACTAGCTATCTCAGTCAATCCTTTCTGGTGGAAACAACCAAAGATGCTAGATATATACTTTTTTAAATCTATGTAAATGTGGTGGTGAACTGGCAACAAAGTAATAAATTTTCAGAAGCCGAAAACTAACTGAAAGATGGAACCCAGGAAAGTAAATAGAGCATGGAGGCAGCTTCCACCTGAGGCCATTTGCATAATCTGGTGAATTGAAGCTTCAGCTTTCACAGCCTTATGAATGGAAAGGTACAGGAGAGAAGGACTAAGGCTTCTACAAATCTGAGAGTCTGATGGGAGACCTTGCTCATAAAGCTGGGACCCCAAAGTGCTACACTCTCCATGTAGGGATAAACTAGAAGTAAACTCATCTCTCCCTTCAGAAGATAGCAGAGGAATTTGTCTGTTTTAAACCTTGACACAAAGTAGAGAAGAATAGTCCCTTGAGAATTTGTAACCAGCAACTGACTCTCACAAAGCTCTTCAGTGCAAGTTCACTGAACTTTAAACAAAGACTTTAGTGTAAAGTAGTCGTGGGTAGATAGTAGCTCAGGTGCCTGGTAAGACAGACCAAGGATTTTCTGCAATAACCTACCTTCGACTCAGGCCTTAAAGAATTCCAACTGACAAAGTTCTAAAAAATAGGATATTATGGCAAAAAAAAATCAGAAAATTCCCAAGGAAACAAAGCATTCTGAGAAAGAGCCTACAGAAACAATTACTAACAGAATCAGTCTTGGAAAAACTTGAAATACTAGAATAATCAGACACAGACTACAAAATAAAAATATATAACATGTCTAAAGAAATAAAAGAAGGATTTAAAATATATGTAAAGGATAGGAAACTAAGTGAGTGAACTTATTTGGGAAAAAAAAGTTTAAAATGTGGAAATTTTAGAAATGAAAATTATATTTGACAATAAAAATCAGTGGATAGCTTTAATAGCAGATAGCTAATAACACACTTATATATGTAATTAATATATTTAATAGCTAATAACATAATTAATAATGAAAAAATCTTTCAAAATTATCTGAATTTCAGCCCAGAGAGACAAAAAAAACTAGAAAATGCATAAGAGACTTTAAAAACCAGAGAAGATAGAATGAAGTGATCTGTCATATGTCCAATCAGAGTTGCAGAAGAAAAGAGAGTGTGAATGAGGAGAAAATAATCAAGACAAAATAGCTAAGAATTTTCCAGAGTTGATGAAAGATAGCAGCCTGAGATTCAGGATATCTAAGGAATCCCAAGCAGCAGGGTAAATTGAAAAAAAAAAGTCCACACCTGGGCACATCATAATGAAATTGCAGAACACCACAAAACAGAGAAGGGAGAATAGATATGTTGCCTACAAAGGAACAGCTATTAGACAAGCTGACTTCCCAACAGGAGTCAGAAGAAAACGGGAAGATATTGCAATGCACTAAAAGGAAACAACAAGAAACCTAGAATTGTATACCCAGCAAAAATATCTGTTAAGGCAAAGGTAAAACTTTGGACAAAAAAACCAAAAAGAGAATGTACCACAATAGACCCTCACTAAAATAAATCCTAAAGGATGTACTTCAATCAGGAAAAAAAATTATCTTGAACGAAATATCTTAAGTAGAAGAAAAACATGATGAAGAAAGTAGTAAATAAGTGGTGAAGTCTAAACACACACTGTATAAAAGACATAAAAACATAAACTACCTTGCCGCATGGTGGAGCAAAAGGAGAGCCTGGGTTCCTGGTATCTTATAGCACTTCAGTCTTTGATCACCTACGTGGATGGTTTTTTTCCCAAAGTGTTGTGTGTGTGGCAGGGGTGGGGGGGATGTTAAGGTATAATGATATGCAATAAAATGCACACATCTTAAATGTTAAATGCAACAAACTCTGACAATTGTGTACAACCATGTAACCACCACCCAAACAAGATATAGACTATTTCCCTCACCTCAGAAAGTTTCCTCATGCCTCTTCTCAGTAATTCCCCTCCATCAGAGGCAACTACTCTTCTGATTTCTATAACCCTAGATTAGTATTGCCTGAACTTCATATAAATGGAATTATATGAATTATTCTTTTGTGTTTAGATTCTGTTGTTCAATATCATGTTTTTGAAATTCATCCATGTTGTGTATCAGTGGGATGTCCTTTTTATTGCTGAGTTTTGTTGTTAGTGCAGTGAGTGGATTCTGACTCCTAGTGACCCCACGTACAGCAGAGCAGAACCCTGCTGGGTCTTTTTGTGCCGTTCTCTCACCTTCTGGTGCTGTATCAGACAGTGCTTCACTGCTATTCATAGGCCAGTTTTTTCAGAAGTGAGTGGCCAGGTCCTTCTTCCTAGTCTGTCTTAGTCTGGAAGCTCTGCTAAAACCTGCCCACCATGGGTGACCCTGCTACTATTTGAAACACCAGTGGCATAGCTGTCAGCGTAACAGCAACAGAAAGCCACCACAGTATGACAACCAGCAGACGGGTGGTGTGGTTACCTGACTGGGAATTGAGCCCAGGCTTAGGTGGTGAGAGCACCAGATCTTAACTACTACACCACCAGGGCTGACTTATTGCTGAGTAGTATCCCATATATGAATATAAAAACAACCTTTATTATCTATTCCCCTGTTAGTGGATATTTGGGTTATTTCCAGTTTAGGATGATTATATGTAAGGCTTCTATGAACATTCTCGTATAAGATTTTTGGCAACACACATTTTCTCTTGGGTAAATACATAGGAATGGAATTCCTTGTGTCACATGATAAGTGTAAGTTTGTGTATATGTAACTGCCAGTTTTCCAAAATGATTACACTGCTACCAGCAATTTATGAGAATTCCAGATGCTCCAACACTTGATATTGTCAGCTTTTCTTTTTTTATTATTTTAACCATTCTGGTGGGTGGTTTTAATTTTCGTTTCCCTGATGACTAATGAGGTAGAGAACATTTCCATGAGCTTATTAGCTATTGATATTATCTTCTTTTGTAAAATGTCTGTTCAAGTATTTTGTCCACTTTTATTGGATCGTTTCTCTTTTTATTGTTGATTGGTAGTAGTTGTTTGTATGTTCTAAGTATGAGTACTTTGTCAGATATAGGCAGTCTGATGAACAGAAATTTTTAATTTTGATGAAGTCAAAATCAGTGTATTTTTGTGTCCTGTCAAGAAATATTAGCCTACTCAAGGCCGCAAAGATATTTTCCTGTTTTCTTCTATGACTTTTATGGTTCTTTTAAGTATATGACCCATTGTGAATTAATTTTTGTGGATGATGTGAGGATGGGGTTAGGGTTTATTTTTTTCATACAAATATCCAGTCATTCCAATACCATTTGTTAAAAATCCTTTCCTTTCCCCATTGAAATGCATCAATGCCTTTATCAAAAATCAATTGACTGTATACATGTGGATCTATTTCTGGACTTTATTCTATTTCGTTGATCTATTTGTCTATTCTTACATCAATATAACACTATCATTATATTAATATTAAATTGCCTTGATTATGGTAGTTTTATAATAAGTCTTGAAACCATGTCCATAAATTCTCCAACTTTGTGTTTCTTTTTCAAGATTATTTTGGCCCTTGTAGATCTTTTGCATTTCCATAAAAATTATTGACTCTTCTTGGTAACTTTTTAAAAATATCTGATGGGATTTGGATTGAGATTTCATTGAGTCAATAGGTCATTTTGGGGAGAATGGATATCTTAACACTATTTAGCCATTCAATCTATTAACATTCTACCAGGACTTTGTTTAAGCCATATTTATTCATTTAAGTTTTTGTTTTCAGTCAAAACTAACTCTACCTACTGCATAATGTATTGATCTCATGCGCTATTATATTGCAAAATGATTACTACCAAAGTGTTAGCTAACTCTCCATCACATCACATTATTACCATTTCTTTTTTCTGGTGAGAACATTTAAGATCTACTCTTAGCAATTTTCAAGAACATAACACAATATTATTAACTATAATCACCATGTTGTACATTAGATATCCATAACTTATCTATCTTATAACTGGAAGTTTTGTACCATTTACCAACATCTCCCCACTTCCCCCACCCCATAGCCCCTGGTAACATAATGCCTTCAAGTTCCATCCATGTGGGATCATATAGGAATCTGTGGCAGAATTTCCTTCTTTCTCATGGCTGAATTATATTCCATTTTATGTATGTATATGTGTATATATATATCTCACATCTTCATTATTCATTCATCCATTGACAGACACTCAGGTGATTTCCATATCCTGGCTATTAGGAATAATGCTGCAATAAACTTGGGAGTGTAGATATCTCTTCCAGATCCTGTTTTCGTTTACTTTGGATATATACCCAGAAATGGGATTTCTGGATCATGTGGTAATAGTATTTTTTGTTTTTTAATTTTTTAAGGAATTGACATACTGTTTTACATAATGGCTGTATCAATTTACACTCCCACCAACAGTGCACAAGGGTTCCCATTTCTCCACATCCTCATCAACACTTATGTCTTATCTTTTTGATGACAGCCATTTTAACAGGTATGAGGTAATATCTCATTTTGGTTCCATCTTGACATGGCAAAAATTAAAGGTTTGATGATACCCAGTGCTAGTGAGAATGTAGAACTCTCTGCGTAAACTCTGCTGCAGGGAGTGTAAATTTGTAAAGTTTCTCTGGAGAACATTTTGGCTTTGTCTAGCTTAAGATGTACATGACCTATGACTCAGCAATTCCAATCCTAGACTCATGCTCAAGAGAAACTCTTGCACATGTGCACAGGAGATATGTGCAAAGCATGTTAAAACAGTACTGTTTGTAATAGTAAAACCTAGAAACAACTCACTAGGATGGCAGAGTAAATGTGATGTTGTCTCACATGGGACATTATGCATCAGTGAAAAGGAACAAATTACATCTCACTAACAAAGAATGATCTCATGAACATAACATAGAGCAAAAAAAGCAAGTTGTAGAACACATATAGTATGACTCCATTTGTAAACAATCAGAAACATGCAAAATTAAATAATACATTATTCGCATTGCAAATAGACATTTTGAAGCCATAAAAAAGCAAGATAATCATAAAACAGAATTCAGATAGTGGTTGTGTCTAAGGGTAGAGAGAAAGATAATGATCTAGAAAGCAGTGTTTCCAGGTTTTAGAGGTAATTAAAATATTCTACTTTTAAAATAGGACTGTGAGTACACCTATGTTTCTTGTATTGTTATTCTTTTTACTTTACTCGTATTTTATAAATGCTCTTTTAGCATTTACTCGATATTTGATTTCTTACATTAAAAAAAAATCAAAGTCTCTAACCAGGTTTTCTACTAACATATTGTACAACCCTGTGAAAATCAATCATAAGTACATTTTACTCTCCGATGTCTCTGACAATGACTGAGTCACCAGGAAAAGGCTTAAAGCCAGTGTACTCTTTCAAAGAAAGCAGAAATGTCTGTGTGAATACTGGAAATATTTTGTCAAAAATAGTACATATAGAAATATTTGATGCTAAATGGGATAAGCATTAGTGATCTAGAAAATTCACGTGTGTGGAAAAACTTGAATACTCATGATGACACATGAATGAAGTGCTATAAAATACCATATTTAAAGTAAAATAATTATGAATAGAAGTTCTCATATTTTCTTTCCATACCCAATGGAAAGCACTTCCACTTTAGAGAACACTGCTCCAAGAAGACATTTTAAAAGTACGCAATTACTGGGATCTCTTGATGACTCATTAATCCAGATTTCCTAATCTTGCTCTCCTCTCACAGTCCTTTACCCAGCCCAAAAGTCAACTTTTTACAATTACTTTTAGAAAAGAAATTTCCAGATGTTTAAATTCATGGAACCCATATTAAAGAAAACTTAAATCATGGGGGAAGGTTTTAATGGTATAACTGGGCACCTGCTATGGTGCCAAGCTTCATGCAGAAAGCTAGGGATGAAATAGAAGGCAAAACAGGGTCCCACGCTTAGAAACTTACTGTCTTGGGGGGAGAGAGTCCTTAATTAAAGAATCACTCAGATCAAGTTCAGTGACAGTGGAGATAAGTGCTACCTGATGTTGTGAGAGTGTGACATGTAAGAAATGGCCTGGTCAGTGATGAGGGAGCTGAGCTATGAGGAGAGAGTAGGTGAGATCTCGGCGTGTGTGTTGTGGGGGAAAGGGAGAGTGCTAGGTGATGGGAAGAAAATTCCAATCAGAGGGAGCAGAGAGTGCCAAGAAACCAGACAGCAGAAACTGCATATGGTTTACAGTCAATAATCACACCAAGAAGAGATGTCAGGTTGTAATAATGAATAAGTAAACAGTAGTTTGCTCAGGTGAGTAAACAGTGCGTTAAATTATTGAATTAATGGTAGCTGTTTCCTTATCTAGACTTCTATAATCTAACTAATGTTTTTATTGTGATTGACAATACTTGCACTACCGACTTTCTGCTTTCAATTCAGGTTATGCTTGCGAACACGTGAATGTTTTCAAGGTGAACTTGAAATGTAAATGTAAAATGTAAAGACATTGAAAAAGGAAATAAGTGGATTTAAAAAATTATATTATCATACTTAAACCTGAAAATAATTTCACTCAAGCACATAAAGCCTAACTTCATTGTTCAATACTCTGTGGAAGTATAGTCACTCGCTCATTCATCAGATATTTAATGAATGCCCAGTATGTGCCAGACAGTGTGATGGGTAGGAGGTACACACAGATATAAAGATATGACGCCCCCCTCAAGGAATTCTCTGAATTAGTCGCTAAAGGGAGAGTCATGTGGAAAATCGAGGAGCAGGAAAGTAACTTGGGCATTATTAGGGTTTGCTATATCCTTAGAGATTGGGGAAAATGAAGAACGTAAGAGCAAACGATACACAGAAAAAAAGAAAGACTATTGGAAACCTGAGGAAAAACCAACAGCCGTTGAAGAAAGAAAATGTCATCATGCTACTCTACTTGGCTCTGAAGAGTATTAAATCCTGATAATGTCATCACTTGCTAGAACTAAGAAATAAATCTATTTGAAGGGTGGAAGGAGAAGGAGTGGGGAGTAGAGCACGAGAGGTAAATGAACATAGCAGAAAGGGAATAAATAATACCCAAAGTTGATAAACCAATAAATAACAGTAAGAATGCAAAGAAACAGCTAAAAATGTTCAAAGTGGTCGCCTCTGTGAGACGGGCTGAGAGACGGTTGGGAGGGGACAGTTTTTACCGCCTCTCCACTGTAAGTTCTTTTGCAGTCTTTGGCTTTTTTTCATCATGTCCTTATATTACTTTCATCCTTTTTAAATGGGTGCTATTTTTAAAAGACACTATTACAAAGTAAAGACTATATAATCTTACTGGTGCAGCATATAAATCATTAAATGAACAACAAAAGGTGAGCGTGGCTTTATGAGGGAGATATGATGGGGACTAGAAGGAGTGTGGGTCCGTAAAGCACTGTCACTAACCGTGCTCTGAGGCCCAGCCCAAGTGGGTCCCCAACTAGAAAAACAAGATGTGATCATTTCCGTTTTCACTGAGAGCCGTGTCACTCCACTGTTCCATTTCTTTCCTGTCTGGTGGGATTTTCACAGGCCCAAGGCTCTTGGCAGACTGCTCTGCTGCATTGCCATAATTGGGTGCCTGTTCTGCTCGTTTCCTAAACAACTCTGAGGGCATTTTCCAAATGTGACACACATGAGCGGGCATGGCAGAGAGGCTGGCAGGTGAAACCTGCCGCTTATCTGTCTTGCTGCTCATCTCCTCATGAGAAATCACTATACATTCCAGTCCTATCTCCCACATTTTGCAGAATAATAAACTCACCATAAAAAGAAAAATGTAGGCTTTTTTGGGAAAGTCACTGCACATGTTCAGTTGTTCTAGAAAGTTCTTTGGGAAAGATTTGTTCTAAGGACATTTTCTTCTTCATGGCAAGGAAGGCAAAAATAGGCTAATTCTCAAAATGCTGACAGCCAGTTCAGCCCCCTCCAGAGAGCACTGCAGTCACTCACCTGTCTTAGGGAGATATGTACATTTAGAGTGAATCTCTCTCCTGGATTCTATATATAAAATAACCATTTACCTTTGGATGATTCTGAAGTATCTATCACCCCACTCACCTTCTCTCATCTATTCTGCTTCCTCTGGGCCCAGAAGCATTAATGGAAAGCTATTGATCATGGTGAGTGAAATGATGAAAAGGTTACTGAGAGTCAAGTGGCCTCTGATATCAAGGGGCAGGAAAAGCATCCAGGCTTCCAACTCCATCAAGGATTTATCTTCAGAGAAAGGTGCTGTATATTGTCAAGGGCTACTTACACTGCTCTCAAGGGAAAGTAAGGCAGTAACTGACTCACCTCTGCCCAGTGCCGAAACTTCCCAATGAGGAGACCTAATAAGGGATTGGAAATGTTTTACCTCTTGCTCTTTGTAGCTTTTAACAGACTAGCCAATCAATTTTTTAATTTAACCCCACTATCTTCTAGTTCAAAAGCTGACTTTATCTTATGGAAATGTGGTGAGGAAGACAGAAGAGGGTATAAGGGTGAGGCTGTTCAGGAGTGCAGGGGCAGTAGTCACAAGCAATCCAGATGAGATCAAAACTCCCTTCAAAGATGGCAGAGTTTTCAAATGCCGGGTTGGGCAGGGCAAGGAAGGAAGCTTCACCTATGTTTTCTCTGTTTGTTCGTCTGTAATCAAAATGCCTATCAATATTATCGGGGTAAGTTGCTAGAGACATCGCAGGATTTAGAAAGAGAGGGCATCAAAATATATGTATAAGAAAGCAAAGGAGGGAGCAAAATACTTCATAAGGCTCATGGATGTGCCCAAGCTGTGGCTTCAGAACAGACCCCTTAATGCTAGCAGGCCTTCTGTGTAGCAGGGGACTCTTCTCAGTTGCCCTCTTCCATGGTTCATCCTTAGTCAGGGAATTCAAGGATGACCATCAGGAGTGCCTGGGCATTCCTGTTTCAATCAAAAAAAATTTAAGAGTATGGTGAGGTTTCTCATCTTCTCAAAGCTGGCCAAAATTTCTTTTAATTCGACAGTTTTTCATGGGATGCCTTCTCGCAGGCACTTCCCTCCACCCAGAACACTCTCCTCTCTTATCCAGCTCGTCCTGCAGGCTCTGCTATAGCGTCTCTTCTCTCCAGAAAACCTGGCCTCCTCCCCACAGGTTGGAGATAAGGACCTCTGATATGTGCTCCATAACATCCCAAACTTCTCGAGCTAGAAGTATCCCAATACTTGCCGGTCGCTCCAGCGAGACCATCCGTGCCAGAAGGGAAGTGATCAGGCCTCTCAGTCAGGGCCTAGTCTGTCGTAAGCACATGATAAATATTGGTGAGGGAATGAATGAACGTGTTCTGCTGAATGGTACTATATCTGGCACTATGAAAATAGAAAGATGGATTCTTTCTCGGGGTCAGGTGTCTGGGATAAGAAATAGCAAGCAAATACATACCGATTACTATACGCCAGGCACTATTTTAAGTGCATCACATGTATTAACTCACTTAATTCTCACTATGACCCTTTGAGGTAGGTACTACTATTATCTGCATTTTGCAGATAGGGGAACTGAGGCACAGAGTATCTTGCCTAAGCTCCTATAGCTAGTAGGTGGCAGACACAGAATAAAAGCCCAGGCAGTGTCTTCTGAGTCCAAGTCTTTAACCACTGTTCTGTGCTGTGTCTCAGGTCCCCAGAGGAGGACAATACAGCCTATGAGTCTTACCCACCATGGGCCTAAAGTAAGGTACACAGTCCTCGGGGAGATTGGAAGGAGAAAGTCATTGCAGCTGAGGACATTTCTGATGTCAGACCTAACAGGCCCTTCACCCCCCCACCCAATAGATTCTGTAAGCAACCAGTTTTGGAACTAAGTTCAGAGTTTCAGAACCAATTGACACCTGATCAAATTCAGTGCCCAAGATTTAAATGGGAAGTTGAGGTTCTAATTCGAATATACTTCAGCATTTGACTATAAATTGTTTTGTGAGTGGAGCTGGTAAACATCCTTTACCTCTCAGACAAGAGAAAATAAGCTTGCTAAATATTATATATGGCATAACCTGACATAAAATATTTTTTAAAAGAAAGGCCTCTTGTCCTGACCCCTATTTTTATGGGATTGAAAATTAAAAAGGTTTAAGATGAGAGTTTTTTAATGTTTGGCTTTTCTTGTCTTTCATCACTCTGGAAATAAAGTGGCAATTCATGGCCATAATGGGTAATTCCACATTGTGGCTTCCAGAGAATGAGGAAGGAGCCCTTCATATTTGGTATTCACATGTTCCTAAGGGGCCAGAGACCCTGAACTTGTGACCTGCAGCTGCTAACGGGAAATGCCAAACCTCATTCTAGTTCACTGGCCCCCCCAACATTTTGAAAGGACGATGAAAACATTCTGGCATCTGGTCTCCTTAACCCCATCCTACTAATAACAGCTCACTCTATCTCTGAAGAGGTAGAGGTATTATTATAATAAACGTCATTTTCATACTTCTTGGGAGCAAGAGTAACTAAAGGAACTGAAGAAAGGGGATTCTACAGGGTGGAAATAAGAGAGAGGCTGAATTTCACTATGGGCAGTCACTGTGTTAAGGGTCTGTAACAGGGTCCTCTGAGAACAATGAATTGAAGTATGTTTATAAAGTAGAAATTTTTAAATTGAGGTTTCTAGACTTCAGAATTTCAAACATTTCCTTTTCTTTCCTCATTAGTTTAAACTCCAGAAAATACATTAAAGGTACTTATTTTCACCAACAGAGTAAAAGGTGATATCCTCGTGAAGCAACAAACATTTACTTGGTAGAATTATGACAACATTTTGATACAGAGAAAGTCAGGACCTGAAGGTCCAAATGGAGATGGCACTGGGATTTCACTGTAAACATTCTCCTCTCTCCTCTTCTTCAGTGCAAGTTTCACTCTCTGAGAAAACTACTCCTATTGTCCCAATACCCAAGCCAAGGAAACCTCTCCTTTAAATTTCCATTCTAGGCTGTCAGGCAGAGAGAATCATAATGCATGATTATTTTTAAAGAATCTCTAAGCATCCTTCCATCATCCACTGAGTTAATCACCTCGTTCCTGGCCTTCAATTCATTCCTCTAAATGTTACTTTTTCCTCAATGCCATCATCATCATCCTTCTCATGACTACCATTTGCAGAGTGCTGTGCTAGCAGACGCTATTTGCTACAGACTTGGCTTCATTCACGCTTCAGAACAGCCCCAGGAGACAGGCAGGGCTATCCCCACTGGAGCCGAGCCTTCGAGAGGTTAACAACTTGCTTAAGGTCACACAGCTAACAAGGAGCAGAGCCAAGATTCAGACCCAAGACCACTGCTTCTGGCACCCTAAAGCATTCAGATGGACCTCAGCAGTATCCAACCCCTCAGAGTAGGTTGGGGTAGAAGGGGAGATTGGCTATTCAGAACACTGAGAGGGACAAAGTGGAACCTGGTCTCCTTTCCATTGTGTAGGAGAAAGCCAAAGAAATTGGAGAATCAGAAATTCCTCATGCTGAAAGGTACATTGGCAGCATTTTATTGTACAAATGAGTCATCCAGGCATCTTGTTAAAATGCAGATCTGATTCAGTAGATCTGGGGTGGGCCTGAGACTACATTTTAACCACCTCCTAGGTGATATAGATGCTGCTGACCTGTGGACTGTCCTCTGAGTAGCAAAACCTCTTGCCCAATGCATGACTCCTCCTTACAGACCCCCAGAGACTGAAGAAACTTTGAGGGGAGCTGATGCTCCTGGAAACACAGGGCCTCACCTTCTGAAACTGAATGTATTCCTACACCAGCAGTTCAATAAATTCAAAATTCTGTCCTCTGAGTTTACTATAAATGAGTGTTACCTATCTGCATATCAGTTTAGGTTCAGACAGTCTCAAAATAGGACTGGAAATAGCCCTAAAAATGCATTCGGTAATGGAAAAACACACAGATCCTTAACTTGTGTTGTGACACATGAAGCTTCTTTATTATTTACCCGTTCTTAATGCCTGATTCATAATTAATACCAGAATGCTGTTGTCTCCCTAGCTGCTCCTTGATTGTTGCCATGGCTATGGATTAGCATATCAAGATCAAATTCATCTTTTCTTAGGAAACCCATGACTATGTATCAAGCTCGCTGAAGGAGAAGTTTAAATGCAATTTGCCAAAGCATTAAGGAACTAATAGAAAAGGAAATTGATAATGGTCACATTCTTAATTTGAATTAATTTCATTAAATGGAAATTAAAAATTAATATAGCTGGAAAGTTTAAATGGGTCCTCCCCACACTGACAAAATAGTAAAATTGTCTGCAAATTTTAAAGTGTCTCTTGTGAAATGATTAGAAGTAATTCCAGCTTTGTCCATAATAGCATAATTTGTTAAAACATACAGATTGTCTCTGAAATGTTACTTTGTAGAAATCCAGAGTAGCAATAGGTCTCAGGAAAACTCTCCTTCTCAGGGTGGGAATGAGCAGCCCTAGTGAGCCAGCCAATACAAACATTGTCTTTGTCCCTGAATCTTGGCCCACGGCAGACTGCTTTCATCGTCAGAACTAATTGAAGACTGAAGCAGGTGTCTTAAAGGACATCCCTGGCATTCCTGCCATGACCACCTTTCCAGGAAATTTGGAGACTTTTCTCAATAACAAGCAGAAGATTTAGAAAAACAAACATTAATTTAGGCCTCTAATTTGAAGTATGAAGGCAAATTTGCATTTTGAATGTTTGGGCGTGTCATCCCCGCATTTTTACCGCTGCTGTGCAAAGTCAGATTGTAGAATTTTGAATCTTCTAAGATTTCATCTCAGCAGCATACCGGTTAACATTTACAGACAGAGCCCCAAGCAAATAATAAAAAAAAAGCTGGCCTCTATCCCTCCACTTCCCCACATCCACTCTGGCCATCCTACATGCCCCACTTCCTCACATCTGTGCTTTTGTCTATGCAGGTGCCTCTGCCTAGATCTCCCTCCTCTGTCTGACATTCCTCTTCCTCTTCTTTCCTCACATTTCTCCTCTCTCAAGACCAAATTCAAACGTCTCCTGCCCTCTTGGAACCTCCATGACCCAGGCCCCTATCACCAACCCTACAGGGAGAGTTGGCTGCTCTGTGCCTTCCCTGCATTCAGTGTACCTTTTCATTGTCATCGCCACCTCCCTGACGTGCTGAGCTCCTCAAGCAAAAGTTAGCACAGCTCCTGGCATCTAGAAATTAATGAATGTAGGTTATACCAAATAAATGAAAGAATGATTGAATGAATGACCAAATTGTTAGACTAATTATTCTGGTCATTCTCTTGGACCACATGAGATCCACTCTAGTCACCAATCCACTGCTCAGCCATCACTTGTTATGACTGGACTGTGAGCCCCAGGAGCACACAGACCACAGTGGCCTTGTGTGTCCCACGCCAGCACATGCCCTGCACATCAGAAATGTTCACTAAATATTTTTGGATGGATGAATGGATAAATAATAATCAGGCTCCAGGCTGGTCAGAACAACGTATCACAGAGAAAAGCCCCGCAATGATTCTCCCCGCCCATCACACCATGCTGCCGCCTCTCAGGGCCTCCAGCGGTGACAGCAGCGTGCACATTGTCACTCCAGAGCTAATGTCTTGGAGCCTTCCTCTTCTCGTGACTTTCATTAAAGCGTCGCAAGATTGAAGGCAGCCTGTGATGGCACTGCGGCAGATCACCTCTCCCTTGGTTTCACTTCAGATCATTTCATTTCAAACAAAGCTTTCTGGGGCCAAACCACTCCTCAGCACGGCCAAATCCAATAGGTTCTCAACAAATCTTGAAAGTGGCATTAAAAATTACCAGAACTGGCAAGCATCCGAAGGGAGAGCCACATTCTAGTTTTTTGTTTATTGGTTTATTTTATTTAATTAATAGCAATACACGAGATGCTTACCAAGCTGCCACTATTGCTGGCCCCCTGGTTGTCCTCATTCGGGGGCTTGACGTGCAGTGAGTTGATGACTCCCAGAGAGGGAGGCCCACTTGGATATTTACTCTCACAGATGTCGCTGACAACAGGACCCTCTGGGATTGAGCCTTCGGTCCCTTCCACTTGCAGTTTTGATTCCATCTCAAGAGCTTGTTTCCTCTCCCCTCCATCAGAGAGTGCTGTCAGGCTCAAGCATCACTCCAGCCAGCATCGGAAGTTGCTTGCCATCCTTGCCCCTGGGATCCCAGCTGCCCAGGAGTTGGAAGACTCTTCTGAAGGCAGCCCTGTGTGTCTGGGGTGTGGAATAGCAGAATCACTAGAACGCTCCACTGCCTCACCCTGAGGTGCTGGGTCTGTGACAGCTCAGGACAGAGCACTTGCACTGCCAGTGCAACTGCTAGACTAGAATCAGGGCATCCTGCTTTGGGACTTCTGGGGGCACTTTTCTGCTGTGGCCAGGCTAACCATGACTCTGACCAGAGACTCAAGACCCAGTTCAAAGGTCTCCTGTCCTGTGAAACTTTTCA
Source organism: Diceros bicornis minor (assembly GCF_020826845.1). Lineage (NCBI taxonomy): Eukaryota > Metazoa > Chordata > Mammalia > Perissodactyla > Rhinocerotidae > Diceros > Diceros bicornis. Next base: position 63,540,461 of record NC_080746.1, on the reverse strand, counting down.
TGACTAACCCACCATCACCAAATTTAACAGCAGAGTTAGTTATTCCCTGTTCCATGTCCTCCTGGTTTTAAATTCAGGAGTAATCACACTATTTGTTTAGGGATCTCCAAGGTGGCTGATGACTGACCTCGAGAAAGCCTAATCCCCAAAACGTTCACACATTCCCCATCAACAGAAAGCACAGCAGGGGGACCCTATATGCTGTGCAAAGCTTCATGTTTGGTTACCTTCCCCCTGCCTGGGGGTCTGCCCTCCTCATGTCATAGTCATTTCTCCTTGACCTGGTCTACGTAAAAATAATAGTGGAGAAGGGCCAGCCCGATGGCTTAGTCGTTGTGTTCACACACTCCACTTAAGTGGCCCTGGGTTTGCAATTTCAGATCCCATGTGCAGACATATGCAGCACTCATCAAGCCATGCTGTGGAGGCGTCCCACATACAAAATAGTGGAGGATTGGCACAGATGTTAGCTCAGCGACAATCTTCCTCAGCAAAAAAGAAGATTGGCAACAGATGTTAGCTCAAGGCCAATCTTCCTCACAGAAAAATAAAAAATAATAATAGTGGAGAGAATAAAGGAGATGTGGGGGCAGGGGATGATTCTCTTGTCCTTAAGATTGCCCCGTAGTGAGGTTCAGACCCAGAAATCCATTGGGATGATCTTAGATGTGAGACACAAACTCTGACTTCCTCAGCCCCATTCCCTACTGCAGAAAAGAGAATGAGGTTCAGTTCATCTCCTCGATGTGTCAATCAACAAACAATTCTTGAAGCTTATTATGGACCAGCACTGTGCAGGGCACAGGAAGGAAGCAGGGAGGAGAGAAGAAACACAAAGCACAGTTTATATTCACATTACATTCTGGGAGAGATTGTAGGTACAGTCAGAGACAGGGGAGGGAGTGAATTCATAGATAAAGAATGTTCATGAAGCATATGGGATTTAACGAGTCTTGAAGAATGAATAAAATTTAGGTAAATGGGTGCTGATGGAAGAGGGAAGGGTTTTACAAGTGGGTTGAATAGCAAGCACAGAGGTGGCAATGAGTCCAATGTGTGGGAGGAACAGATTCAGGCTTTGTCTTCATCGCCACTCTCCCTTGGTGCATTTTTTTCTAGGGCAAGGAGGAGAGTATAGGTTTCTCCTATCTTGCTCAAGTTCCAACGAAAAGTAGTCAGGAGTCCAAAAAGCTGAAGAGTCATCCTGGTTGGCCGAATGGGAGAAGAGAAAGGAAGCCAACTTGCTCTTCGGCAGCTTTGCATGGATGGGTCTAGCCCACACGGGCAGCTGGCGCAGTTCCGGAGAAGCATCTTGATTCTGCCCATCTGGAGCAGCACCAGGTGTGCTGGGAGGGAGACACTCATCAGCTTCGTGTTTCCTTCTCCAGGACAGCCAGGTGGCATGATGCCAGCACATTTGTCACCTGTGAAGGAGGCTATTTATGGGTACGTATTTTTATTTTCTTTCCTAGTAGGTTTGAGGAGATGCATGATGCTCTGGTTGAAGTTGGAGCCTCCAGTCTTACTGGGAGTCTTGCATTCACACTGGCACAGCACGGGTCACCAGAGCTGTTAGGGATTCTGAATGTTCTGGCTGCACATTGGAGAAGAATAAAAAAAAAAATCCAAGCAAGACTGTTTCCTCCAGTAAAAATGAGCACTCAAAAGTGAATTCTCTCACAGAAACCATTTCTCCTGGTTGAATATCATCAGCCTCTGGACCTTGGCTGAAACCGAGTGGCTTCACCATCAATTCACAAAATACAATTATCCACTGTCTGGGTTTCTGATAGCAATTCTTTTGTAGTTGAAAAATGCAACTGTTGCGTCCACTGTTGAGAAACCTTGACACCAGAAAACAGAGGAGCCAGCAGCAGACAGCTCATCAAACTCCCAACCTGTTTTCCCAGTGCCTGGGGAGTGAACTGAGAAATCTGCACTTTTGGGTGAACATTGGGAGATTAAACACATAAATAATCATCATTGCCAACTCTGAAAAAAAAAAAATATGTGTCCTGTCTCTAGCTAGCTTTTTTTTTTTTTTTTTAAAGATTTTATTTATTTATTTTTTTCCCCCCAAAGCCCCAGTAGATAGTTGTATGCCATAGCTGCACATCCTTCTAGTTGCTGTATGTGGGACTCGGCCTCAGGATGGACAGAGAAGTGGTGCCTCGGTGCGCGCCTGGGATCCGAACCTGGGCCGCCAGCATCGGAGCGCGCTCACTTAACCACCAAGCCACGGGGCCGGCCCTCTAGCTAGCTTTTAAGCACGATTTCCTAAAACATTCTTGAGTTCCCACGTGGGGGTGGGACAAGGAGCCCAAATCAGAAACCCTGGAAAGATTTGCTGTTTTTCTCTCATCTGGATAATATCAAAATCCATTCATTATCTTGTTTCCTTGGTTTATGGGTATGTAATTCCCATCAACAAGGCCAGGAATAACGGACCCCATTCTGTTGTTGAGCAGAAAGGAAGAAATACTCTCCCTAGGAGCCAGGAGCTAAGTGCTCACTTGTGTGAAGTAAACTACCTCTTCTGTTGTGCAAAATAGTTGGGCTCCTACCATTTGGGCCCAGGAAAACACATCCTCAGGAGCAATCTGCTTAACCACATGTAATAAATTCCGTCTATTTTTAAACTATCATCTTTGGCATGTCTGGGTGTGAGCCCAGGTGAAAAGAACTAGCCAAAGCAAGTCAATCAAGTTAAATTTCTCTCTGTGTTGTCGGCTTCTTCCTAAGCAATCTATTTCCCCTACACATATGCACACACACTTCTTGCCCTTGGTCCTCAGTCTCTACTGATACTGGCTCAAGACAAGGTTGACATAAGGGAAGCCATGTTGTAGAAAAGAAAAACTCTATTGTAACTTTGAATGACCTCTGACAAACTAACCCAGCTGGATATGCACCCTCCAGGAGATCTAACTGCTCTGTAGATTTTATGACCCCTGCTTGTGGCTGTACCTCCCAGCTGCGATAAGATGATAACTTTGTTTTTTTGCATTCCTTAGGAATGTGATGACCCCCAAACAGAGAGTCTATGCCGATAGCCATCATCAGTGAAAACTGAAAGATCTGGTGTGTAACACCAGTCTGTAACACCAGAAGGTCAACATTCCTAACCCCCTATAATAATTGCTGTCAGATTTCATGCCCCCTTAAGATGATTCTTTCAGACATGAGTCAGCCATCTTCCCTCTTGCTAGCAAGCTGTAATAAAAAAGTCCTTTTTCTCCTACCACTTTGCTTCTTGACTATTGGCATGTCTTTTGGCGAGCAGAAGGCCCCACGTTGGGCGGTAATACTACTTTCTCTCTTAATCTCTCCCTCCCCTCCTATTAGGATCCCCCTCAGACTCCTCCCTCACTCCCCTGTCCTCTTCACTTCTCATATGATCCCTTCTCCTCCATCAATCTCTCTTTCCTCCCACTCACCTCGCCTGAAAATGAGTTGGTAAACAGAAAGCTCTGGCTTTCAGTACAAACAAATAAGAAGAAAAATTCATCAGGAAAAAGCAGGGTCTTTTCTTAATGCACAGTTTAAACCTTCCAAAGTCTTAATGAAAATTTGGCACACATATGGCTCGTGAAGCTTGCATCTCTGTGTTATAAATCTGACATCGACTCACAGATATAATGGTTTTGGCTCTTTGCCTTGCAAAAAGGAGACAAAATGTTTGCAGTCGTTATTGGCATTACTGTCTAACACGAGAAAGGAAGACTCTAATTATGACTAGACAAATCATGAGCAAGATTCATTTCACTGAAGTCCTGGGAAAACAATGCATTGGGGAAAATTAATGAGGGCAAGGGATGGATAAAAGAGAAATGTCTTTAATTTGCTGAGTGTCCTCAGCTACTCTTCCAACCCAGCCGCCCTGTATGTACAAGCTTCCTGGCCATGTTACTGTCCCCAAACTCTGTGTTCAAGTGCTCCCTTGTGCCACCTTGAAGTCTTCCCTGCTCACTTCATAGAGAGGCACCTAAAAAACGTTGTGAGCAAATTGAGGAACACTGAAGATCCTCTTAGGAACATTCATGATGTACAGGAATTTGGAAAGAATCTCTTTATTAAAGGAGTGGCTATGCCTTCATTTCTTGGTTTTGTAACTTAAACTTTCCATGTATCAGGTTTTCTCAAAATAGGCTTATATGAGTCACCTTTAAAACCACGTCCACATCGGCAAGTCAGCAGCCTTCCCAAAGTAAACAAGAGGAGCCCTGCTGTTCAGGACCCCAGGCGGGATGAAGGAACATGAGCCCAGAAGGCTGCAAGCCAGAAATCTTGCCATGACCAGCGGCCGTAGAAGATCACTAAGCATCTACACTTCAGGGAAGAAGTGCCTGATTTGGTCCCATGGTTTTCATGATACCAGAAACTGCCCCTGAGGTAAGAAGAACAACTTTAGGATGTGATCCCCACCCATGGACATCCCCTGCTCCCCTGTCCCACACGCTGGCTGGAGTAAGGGGCCCCAGGCCAGGACCCCAGAGCAGCCAGAGCCCATTTCTCAGCCTTCTCTAACTCCAGACCTAATATCCAGCCTCTCAGAAGCCCTCCTCACACCACCTGGATCCATTTCCATCCCCATAGTGGAGATCTGGGAATCTGGGGGGATTTGGGAGGAGAGAGGTACAGTAAAGACATGAACAAGAGACACTATCCTGGCTTCAACCAGGGAAAGGGACAAAGGAAAGAAGGAAGGAGTGATTGGAAGCAGACTTTCAATCCAATGGCCTGCCTCGTTCAAGCCTTAAAACTCTTTGGTCAATAGATGGCAAACATACAAATACATAGAACTGCCTCTGGAAGGCCTGGGAGGGCTCACCATTCTGGTGATCTGCATGCTGCATTATAAACCTGGAACTTTCTGGAGTGATCATGAAGATATAACATACAATTTGCTGCTTATTAATGTGTGCATTAACCAGACCTCTGACTACCTGCCTATTCTCTTCTGAGGCACTTTGATATCTTTTACTAAAAACCCAAATGGCGGGTGCTAATGTTTGCTACCATCAGTTTGTTTTGGTGGACAGCGGATAGAAGGATCCATGGTCACCTGTGATCTCACATCTTCTCCTGGTTCCCTCAGCCTGGCCTCTCTGGCTAAAAGAAGCCTTTAGGTTGACAACAGAGTTCGTCCGTCTGCGTTCCAGTTGCCCGTTGCCATGGCTGTTTATTTACATAATTTCTATTAGCCGAGGGACCCATAAGGTTATTTACTCCAATAAATAGCCATTGTACACCTGTGTAAATGGGAAAAGAAAATGCATGACTTTTTTACTAAAACAGACAGGATATTTTTGTTTTTTTTGTGTGTGTGTGTGTGTGAGGAAGACCAGCCCTGAGCTAACATCCGATACCAATCCTCCTCTTTTTTGCTGAGGAAGCCTGGCCCTGGGCTAACATCCGTGCCCATCTTCCTCCACTTTATATGAGACACCACCACAGCCACCACAGCATGGCTTGCCAAGCAGTGTGTCAGTGCACACCTGGGATGCGAACTGGCGAACCCTGGGCCGCCACAGCAGAGCACGTGCACTTAACCGCTTGCGCCACCAGGCCGGCCCCACAGACAGGATATTTTTGTTAATAAACTTACATGTGACAGTGGTTGATTATAACCAATATTGGACTTGGTGTTTCAGAATTGTCTTCTATTTGAAAAATCATAAAACCTTATTAATGTGAAACTCCAAGGACCAGAAAAACTTCATCAGCTTAACCCACTTTAAAGTAGCTAATATTTTTACTCAAGGAACAATGGGGCATCAGGCAGCTGAGAAAAAGCAGTTGCTTCCAATCAAGCATGATTTTGAATAACCAATATTGATTTAATGAGGTTTTACTCTAGATCAACATTTCAGCACACACTATTATAGCCGCACAACCTTCTAAGGTCAAGCCCAGAAGTTTACCCCTTACCTGAGGTGGAAAATAATGAAATTCATTTTCCCCTGGGGAAAAAAAAATACCTATAAATCACATTTTTCACACTTCATGTGGCTGCCTGAAATGGCGCCACTATACAACATGTCTATCTGTCACTCCTTCGGCTGCCTCAAAGAGACTTCATCAGGCTCGAGGGAGAGAGGCAGCAGGAAGAAAATGACAACTTGGCATCAGACTGACAGTGTGAACATGGGCTGTGCTGCAGTGAGGCTGCAAGTTTAGGGAAAGATTCTCTCGGTATCTCAGGGTTGCTTTCTTCCCCCTAAGTAAAATGAGCATGAACCATGAGATTCAGTCAGCGTAAAAATGAGAGTAGCGTCAGAATGCAGAGGTTATTGGCTAGTGACATCTCCACACTGCTCTTTACTTTCATAAATCAGGACTGTCAGCTGCAATCCCAGCATTCTGAACTATTATGTGTTCCCTTATACTGCAATTAATGCAAACATGTACAGCATGATACCAATTGGTGGCCTTATCACAAAGATTATAAATCGCCCATAGAACTCAGGGTCATTATATTAGAGTTGAATTCACACATCTTTATGGAACTCTGGGATATGTTAAGGGACTCTGTGCCCTAAGACAAGACAGGGGAGATTTGGGGTTATTGCCAAGTCCCCTCCACAGTGGATTCAGACCCTGCATGAGCTACACAGGCAACAAGAGGCTTGCGCCGGGAAAGAGTATATGGAACAGAGTTAATGCGTTGTGATATTGTAGGGTTGAACAGGCGGTTATTGCCCTATTTCAAATCTGAAAAGCGGTTCCTTGACAGTTGTGCAACATCCTAACGGCCACTAGAGGGTGCAGCAGGGACAATCTGGAGGCTGCCCTCTATCTGTGGTGCTGAGACAGGAAGGGAGCTGTCCAGGGACCAGCATAAAGAGAAGCGGCTCAAGGAGAGACCAAGCGACTGGGGCTCTGCAGAACTGTGATGCCTGGGTGCCGACATCTTGGGTGACGGTGGAGAAAAGTCAGCAAATCCGTACCAGCGAACTACTAGGTTTGGAAGCCCAGAAAGTAGGGGTGGGGGTTCTAGCCAGCTAAAAAAAACATTACTAAGATTGCTGGTGAAGGGATTGTGGCTGTAGCCTCAAGAAAATTATTTCCTCACTTTTCTTGGTATATTGGTGAAGATATTATCAACATGTACAACTATGTGTGCCTTTTTAAAATTATCCTAGATTATCTACTTTTATATCATAGCTTCCACAGATGGGTAGAATTATGGAGAACAGGCAATTTGGGGACATAAACCATAGAAAATATCTAACCCACCATCTACCAGCCAATTACTATTTCTTAGTCCTAATGTCTCCTTGCCCTGCTCTCCATCAAAACCTTCATTCCATTCATCTGATTCTCACTCATCACCCTTCCACTCATTAAGCACCTACTACGTGTTGGAGCTAGGATTACAGTGGCATGAGAAAGAAAAGGCACAGCTCCTGACCTCAAGGAAATTACCATTCTAACTCTCCTCCTATACTCCCTTTCACTCAGTGTGTGTGGGGGGAAGATAATGGGAAATAAAATTTGGGAAAATATTTGGAGGCCAGATAGTGAAAAGCATCAAATATCATGCCAAGGATTTTAGATTTCATCCAATTGGCAATGGGAAGCAATGAAGAATTTTAGGCAGGAGATTTAGACCCAGCTTTGAGATTTCAATAGATCTGGTGGCTAAAAAAATCTTCAACTTTCTTACCAATTCAATTAAAATATCGAAATGGCATTTTAACTTATTGGATTGCCAAAGTTGTTTTTCAAGAAAACAATCAGTTTGAGCAAGGATTTCTTAAAATTAATGATATTATCCCTTACCGACAGGAAATAAATTTGGCACAATCCTTGAGGCTAATTTAGCATATATGTAAAACACACAAAATATTTCATCCCATTTGACCTACAAATGCTACTAATTCAAATGAGAAATGATAGAAGCCTAATCTAAAGTAGGAGTGGGAGGTAGTGAGGTAAAGAAGAGAAGACTGAGAAAGGTGTATTCCAAAGACAGAAGCCATAAAACCTGGTAACAAATTATACCTGGAATGATAAATAAGGAGGAATGTGACTCCATGGATTCCAGCCTAGGCAACTAGATCTATGTAGATGCTTTTAAATTACAACAATTAGAACAGAAAGAGGGATAAATTACAAGAGGTCAGTTAAAAGTTAACTATTGAACATTTGGGAGCACAGAGTGTGTAAGGGGAAATGTCTGCGGGACACCCAGATGAAAAACCTAATTGGATATGAAGATTGCAGGAGAGAGAATTTGGAAAGCATTTGTGATATTTAAGAAGAATGTTGAGTGGTGAAACTGGAAATCATATTGCAAAGACCTAAAGAATGAAAGGCAAGTAAGGAGATTGAAACAGAAGGTAGACCATGGAGTGGGGGCTTGAAGGAGAATACAATCAAGGAAATGATTTGCTGCATCCAAGAGTTTGTCAGTAGAAGTAACCTGAGAAGATTTTAAAGCTGAGTGGGAGCACCCAGTGGAAGGGGTGAAAGAGAAGAAACAGTTTTAAGGAGAAAGGGGTAAGGCTGCCAGATTTAGCAAATAAAACTACAGGATACTCAGTTAAACTTGAGTTTCAGATAATCAGTGAATATTTTTTAGCAAAAGTATGCCCCATGCAATATTTGGGATATACTTGAACTAAAAAATTTGTTCACTGTTTATCTGAAATTCCAGTTTAACTGGATGTCTTGTATTTTATGAGGGAACTCCAGGTTAGGGGAAGGACCAGGAGCCCAGGAAGAAGGACAAGCTGGAAAAGGATGTGGGACATGTTTGCTTTGACATGAGACAGGAGAGAAGGACCAGTGAAGAGAAAGGTATTTCAGAGGAGGACATGAAGCAAACTTAGGGAGCTCAGAAATCATGCTCTCCATGTTCTCAAAGATGGAGGTCAGGTCATCTGCAGACAGTGAGCAAATCAGAGGACAGCACAGGGACCTGTTGGGGACATGTAAAAGTTGGGATCATCAACTGTGGAAAACAGAAGGGAGAGCCAATCAGGGAGAGAACTGTACTGGACAGAGTAGAATAAAATGAGGCTCAAGGGCGAGCCAGGGCTAGATCATGCAGGACCTTAAATGTCACATTACTGAGTTTAGATTTCATTCTTATCAGGTCAGTGGGTAGCGAAGTCAGTGAGAGGTTTTGTGGTTTTTTAAGCATCCTCTGGTTACTTGTGGGGTAATAAGTAAAGGTGAGCAATAACAGATGTTGGAATATCAGTGGGTAGAATAGGATAATGTTCAGGAAAGAGATGTAAGAAGCCTGGAGAGAAAGATAGAGATAGAGAGACAGAAAGAGAGAAGTGAACACAGAATAATCAAGACTTGACAATTGATTGAAGTTGGGGAGTTGATTAGGAAAAGAGAAGTGTTCAAGATAATTCTCTAATTTCTGACACCAACAAATAAGTAAAGAAAGAACACTGAGATAAGAAAAACTAAAGGAGAAACAGGTTTAGCAAAAGGGACACTCCACCCATCCTTCCTCCCTCACATCCACTAAAACTATGAGGGAAAGTAAAGGTAGCGTAGATTGTGGTATCTACCTATTCTTTGAGAATCTCAGTACTGAGCATTTCACACTCACATCTGAACTCTATAACAATGCTACAGGATGTCATTTTCCCCATGTGACAGGATATTTGCAATTATTAATTGATTTTCTCTTTTTCCCTGAGTAGTTCTCTTTTTTTCACCTCTTCACCACTCCCAATTGAAGCATGTAGACCAGTCACGACTTATCGTGTTAGGGGGCACATTATACAGGGTAGAAAGCAGAAAAAAAAAGAAAAGAAAGAATATTCTGGTATTTCCTTCTAAAAATTCAATTTTCTTGCAAGACTCAAAAGGACCTTGGGCACAGGTTAAATGTGTGAGTGGAGTGAAATCTAAGAGCAGAGCTTTCCCTGGAGACTAGAAAAGCTTCTTTCAGGCTAAGGAGAGGGAAGACAAAGAGAGAGATGATACAGTGAATTTTGCCTGGCCTCAGAGAGGGGGTCCTGCATCTATTGACCAGCAGAGCCGCCAGGAGACGGTAAGGCCTGCACAGAGAAACGTACAATGCATGGAGACAAGGGTACCCTAGCAACATAACAGAGATGTAATGTCCCAGTGTTGCCTGGAAACAACAAAATTATTGCAAGGGTCTCATGCATGACATGAAAGGGAAAGAGAACCGGAGGATCTGATGACAGGTCTACATGGAGAGGAGCAAGAGGCACTTCAAGGGCAGCCTGAGCTTCATGGATGGCCAAGATCTATACGGGGCAAATGACACTGTGTTGGACTTTTGAGCACAGATGGTAGCAGGGAAAAGATGGGCTCTCTCCAATCTCTGACACTAGAAGAAAGAAGGAAAAGTGAGGAGGGTCCGCAGTTCGGCTGTGATTAAGTTACTGCCATTGCAACAGAATAGGGTCTTTTGATAGATATGAATTCTATGAAGTCATTATTAGAAAATTTTGAAAATTGTGTTTTTATACAACTGAGTTATTAACTGAAGTTTTTATCTACTGCTTAGATTTATAAATGCAAAAACTGAGGCTGGGGAGTTGCTGAGGCTTACCACAAAGCTGAGTAAGCGGAGGAGCGGAGTCAACCCCAAATCCATCTTGCTCTAAAGCCCACCCGCTTCCACCACTGTGATTCTTTAATCAGGGAGAACAGTGTTTACCCTCAGCCACCTTTTTTTTTTTTCCTGGAAGCATTGACTTCCACCACAGATCATGAAATGTTGGGAGTTGCCAGTGCTAATCACCAGGACAGCGCTTTGTGATCCCAAGAGCTAAGAAGCCCTCCAAATTAGAAACTTTCTTTGAACAGTCAGTTACTTGGATGGAGTGGCTGTCAAGAATCACTAGACCAAGGAATACAGTAAAAACAACAATTTGCATTCTTAAAGTCCAAAGAAGGCCACCAGGAGTCAAACTGAAATTTTTATGCTGCCGTTAAAGCTAAGCATCAACAATTCCTCAGGAAAGGGGAAACCAAGAGTTCAAAGGACACATTAGCAAGTTTCTTAATTAAATGCCAAGCAGTAATACAACTTTGTTTTAACCCCCTCTTACTTAGTCATTTAATTTTTCTTGAAAATAATAGCAACCCTCAGGTGTGTTGAACCTAATGCCTGTCTAAGCAGACGGAGCTAATGCTTTCTCAGAGAGGCTACCGAGCAATATATCTGATTATGTCTATTTCTGAACAGGAAAATTGGTGAGTTAAGAGAAAAGGAGGTTTGCAGAGCCAACAAAAGAAAAAAAAAGGCTCAGGCGGTGCTCCTGCTGGGAGCTAATGGAAGTTCCACATAAGAAGTGAGATTCCAATTTGGAAGCCATGAGAGCTGTGTTCACTTCAGTCAAGCCAGAGTAAGGGAGCATGTTGAGAAAAGATGGAACAAGAACAGTTTTTAAACTAACGTATGGAACAGATGAATGAGCTCATCGTGGCCCCTGAGCTCTGCCGTCCATGTAGGGAGTTTCTTTCTAAACATGTCAGTCCTCAGAGGGCAAGAGATATTGAGTGTTTTATCTCATCTCCCAGGGTCCAGCATAGCACACACAGAGCTGGATGCTTCAGGAACCACTAGACCATGTACCCAGTAGGCATACAATGTACACCTGCTGACTGGACCACTAATGAAGAGTTCCTGCAGAACATAGGGAAAGATGCACATGTTGACACAGTGTTCCACAAAATATTCTGTGTTACAGGAAGAAGGGTGGTCCATACTCTGATCAAACCATAGGAAGCCAGGGTATATCATCTGAATGTGAACTCAGGGCTTTCTGCCTATTCAATCATTGCTGTTCATCAGCACCTATTGCATAGTTAGCACTCAATCTGCACTTGCTAATGAATGAATGCCCACAGAGACCTACAATCATAAGACTGGGAGCAGCCTTCAAATGTGAGTTACTCTAAACTCCCATCCACTAGTAAACTGGGTGGTGGCATTGCCCTACAGACAAGCAAAGTCAGGATAATACATAGCAGCAGAGAAAGACAGTTCAGATGAAAATGTTGGTGAGGACTCTGCGTGCTGTCTCTCATGGGAGATCTTTGAGAACAAGATAAAATCTGCTTGTGATAGTTTGAATGTACTCCTATGTGGGTAGGGGACAAGGGAGGAGAGGAACGTATATAATGCCTATGACTTTAAGGCTCTGTTGGGTGCGTCTTTCATAGGATACCCACCCTGGCATTGGCCAAAATTGCTCTCCCAGTTGTCTCCATGGCAGTGTAATAATGAGTCAATAAGACTTAGAGCTCATCTAAAACCCATCCCTGGCCTCATATGGTCAAATAATCCATTATTATCTCTCTCTTTCCTCCACAGTAGTTCACACTCAAGGACATATTTAATTTCCGTATTTGAATTTGTCCTACATCAAGGACGATAAACCTGGGTTAACTTTTGACAGCCTGACCCTCTGAGTCCTCTCCCGCCTCCTTAAAGCAGGCAGAGCTGGCTTCTCTCTTGGAATGCTTGCTTTCATTGTTCTGGAAAGTTAATATGTACCAAGCTCCAGAGACTGGAAGGCGCTGTCCTGAACCCAAATTAGCAGTCGTCCCCATACTCAGGGAACTCACAGGCCAAGAACTCTGGTCCTGTAAAACCGTCAACTTACAGGCCTCACATCTGCTGCTAGTGACTCACAAATACATTTAACTTTTCCAATGAAAATTTGAAAATTAGCACCAATCAGGACACGGGACTTAGTAATCGCAAAGGACACAGGTTCACACAAGGGCGTTTTTCTCTTTTAAATGAATTTGTGGGAATGGCCTCCCTAGAGTCAGGGACAGGACTCCCGTCACCAGGTCCCATTTAAGCCTGATCTGAATGTGCTGCCCACTCCCCTTGACCCCCTGCCTCTCTCCCACCATCTGACTTCAGCTCAACAGTTTGAGGTACCATATGGCAGAGGTTGAGGTCAGACGGATAAAAACGTTTCATTGCTCTGAAGAATGGTTAACAAACACGTGAATGTAAATTCTAACACATTGTAAAACAGTGGCAAACCAGGCTGAAAAGAGATTTTAGTTACGGCGAGAAATCTGTTTTTCAGCTCCACCCCATCCCTTCCAGTTCATTACAGGTATTGTGGAGAGTAAATAAGACTTCCACCATTTTAATCTTTTCATCCTGTTATCTAATATTTTATATTCTGCTTTCTCATTATTTTAGCACAAAGATGTCCTCATTCACCCTAATTCCCTGGCTTCTTTTTCTCTTTGTGGTAAAGAAGAAACAAATAAGAAAAAAATTATTTATTATTATGGCCATATTTTTATAGTAAACGTTTTGTGTCCAATTACCTTGCTTTTCTTGTCCATTTTCTTGAGTTTTAAATCAGTGGCTGGAGAAAATCTTAACTCATATCACATATCTTGAGTGGGATCCAGCCACTGTTGCTCTCTATTCTGTTTGTTCACAGAGAAATTGGGCATAAATTTTTTAAGCAATCCAGAACTTCTCTTCCCACATTTTATAAATTATAAGTAGACAAAACAATGCAGAACAGTGCAAAACAATGCAGAAAAATTAAAACAATGCATTTTATATTATTTTTTAATAATATAAAAAATTTCAAAGATTTGTTTTAGGAGAAGTAGCTTGTGATATATTCCTCATTTCTGGGGAACCAATTCATCGAAGTTTCATTCCATCACTTTACTGAAAAATTGAGTTTACTTTGAGGTAAGTTGACGCGAGTTACTATTAGACTTCATGATTTTTAGATCATTGATGGAAAGAGCTTGGAAAAAATATCATTTAGAGGTTACAGGCATTATCTATTTCATAATATAGTTGAATAAATTTGCTTTAGAAGTAGATCTTATTTCTATTTTGAGACTCTTTCTCATTGGTATTTAGTTGGATTAAGACCTTCTTCTGAAATAGTAATATTTGCAAGAGTGAGATGTTAGTTGGCTATTCTGGTCTATATACTAGAGAATGTATTGTGTGGATGGAATTTATACCCAATATTACCTTCAATTATTGTTTATTATTAGGATGGTATAAATGCATTTTCATTTTCAAGCAGATGCTAATAGGAGTCCAGTAGTAGTGAAACCAAAGACCATGGGAAGAAGTTCAAATTGATTTCTATTCATTATTGAAGGGAGGATTAAAGAAATTGACAAAGCATGTAAGACTATACCTTAAAGAGATCAGTGATTCATCATTTTATCTCAAGGTAAGTGGCCCAGCCTTTGAAAACTGCATGAACAGTAGACTTTGAGGCATTTTCATTTTGGTTAAGAAGAACCCATAATTTGGGGTCTAGGAGGACTTTTCTTGAATTGATGTTTCCCCCATCAGTAATCCTGGAAGCATGTCAATCATAAAGACAAGATAAAGACTCAAATTATATGACAGCTTTTTCAGAGGGAAATGCTTTGTCTATCCAGGACCTCATGGCTACTGGACCAAGAAGTAAACACACGGAGCCCTCACATTAGAAAGGACAATAAGCTTGCTCTGGGGCGGGCAAATGCAGGCTGAGAACTGTAAAGTATATGAACATACAAGTGATCTTTCAGGCGGGCTTTGATTTTGACCTGTGAACAAAATCATAAATTGTAGTATTTGGAAGTTATCCTTGATACAATCTTCAAATTTCCCATTTGTTTCAACTGTCATGAGGGATGTTGCGAAGTATTCATGCCTATACTTAAAGGGGAGAAGTATGGAAAAGAGACTCAACAGCATGACTGATGCCTGTCTTAAGGCTGGGCATGGTTACGTAGACTCTTAGAACTAGAAATATGTTTTAAAATAATTGGTTCACAGTCTTCATGTTACAGACGAGGACTCGGAAACTCAATGCAGCTGCTGATTTGTTCCTAGTCACACATCTTATTTGTGGTGGCGCAAGGTCTAGAATGCCTAGAACTTCTAACTCACCATCTCGGGCTTTTCTCTTTTTCAAGTCACTTCCTGTACTTATTTGTACCTCATTTCTTTCTGCTTCCTTCTATGAAGAAAGAAATATTCCTTCAATGTTATAGGATCTAGGTTGTTTTCTATTCTGCCTAAACAGCATATGAGTTCCCCAACGATTCCAAATGGTTCTGTGCATCTCGCTCTAACAAAGTTCCTGTCCCAGAGCAGATGCTTGGAAAGTCTTTCTTCAATTAAGAATAGGCCGTAGTATATTTTAGCATCATTACTAGAACATCTTCTGATGCTATGACATATTAGTACACCAACGCAGAGCCCTTTATGCACGTCACAAACTGAGTCACCATCATTGTGGAGGTGAAGCTTCAAGCACAGATAATGGCGTGAAGACGTTGAGGAAGAGGCTTTAGATGATAACTCCTTCCCCCAAACCCAGTAAATCCCATTTTTCCATGTGTAAGCAATTCTTATAAGAGTCCTACCCTTTCAAGTGTTGCACCTGACAACAAGGCATGGGCTTTGTTTGATAAAGGATAGGAGGAGAAGAAAGTTATTAGACTGGTTGGAGGTAAACGAGCGAGATTTACTTATGGACTCTAACTGCTTTTCATCATTCAGGGCTGAGATTTAAAATAATACTGTGGTCTTTTCACAACTGCATTATGCAACTTGGTTAATAACAACAATAAAATTATTAACAACATATTAGAAACAAGGACAATTAATATCCACAATTATGTTTTTTAAAAAATTACATGTACAAGAATAGTAAATACAATATTAACTGGGATTTATTTCTCCACTGTAGAGTTCCTCCTCATGAGTTCTCACATTTTAGACAAAATAGGATCATAAAGATTTCAAAAAATTTTTTTTAAGTCACAAAAATGCCAGATTTGTGGGAAGAACATTGGGGTTTGAAGAAGAGGAATAGAGTCAAGAAATTGTTTCAGAATTAATCTTACTTTTCTCCTTGAACTTATGTCTTTGAGCTATGGGTTTCAAACCAATTTCCCATTAATTGTTTTATTGGTCATCCTGTTTTAGGAATTCAGAGATCTAGTTGTCCTTATTACCACCCTTTCTTCAGTAACCTCTGGATTCCTAGCTTGATCTCCTGGGTTCTCACTCTATAAACAATGGGGTTGAGGGCTGCAGGGACGACATGGTGGAGGACATTGAGCAAGACTGGCACATCAGGGGAGATCTTCTTCTTAGCCACACGAGTGAGGACAAAGACAAGAAGGATGGTGCTGAAGAAGAGGATAAGGATGAAGTGAGAGCCACATGTGCTCAGGGCCCTGGCCACAGCACCCTTTGCCTTAAGTCTCAGCACAGCTCGCAGTATGAGGATGTAAGAGAGGAAGATGAGGGTGAGGTCTGATCCTAGCAATGTCCAACCTCCAGCAAACTGGTAGAGACGATTGATGGTGACATCATCACAGGAGAGCCTGGAGACAGACATATTGGCACAGATGCAGTTCTCAATGACATTTCTCTCACAATAAAAGAGTCGTGCTGAGAGAATGGGGATGGGCATTGTAAAAAGGACATTCCTAACCAAAATAAAAATGGCAGCCTTAGCTATGAATTGATCAGTGATGATGGATGAGTATCTCAGTGGATGGCAGATGGCTATATAGCGGTCATAGGCCATGACCATGAATGTGCAAGACTCCATGGCAAGGAAGCAATTCATAATGTACATCTGGGAAAGCAGGCATAGAAGCTGATGGACCTGAGGTCAAACCAGAAGATGGTCAGGACCTCGGGGATGACAGTGAGGCAGAGCACCATGTCCAATACGGAGAGGAGACTGAGCAAGTAGTACATGGGTTCATGCAGACAGGCCTCCAGCCGGATGGTGATCAGGAGAATGCCATTGGCCCCCAAGGCCAGGAGGAAGAGGAGGCTGAGGGGCAGAGACAGCCAGAGCTGCCAGTTGGGGGACCTGACAAAACAGTTCAAGAGGAAGTCTGAAACCTCAATGGAGATAGTGCCATTTTGGTGTGCTGTCATATTTTGTCATGTATTTCTACAGCTTTCTTTTAGTGATCTGTAAAATTAGGATAAGAATTAGCTGCTGACTCAAGATATATCAAGATAGAACAATTCATTTTACCTGGGTGAAACTTGTGGATCCTAGCAGGTTATCCAGAGCCAAGTGAAGTTATCTGTTTATCCTTTGTGCCATGCTACTGGAATATTCCTATCATTTTAAACAGTACAGAAGACTGAGGTAATATGATTTGTTTATACATGCTTGATTTGTTCAAGAATTATTTTTAATAGAATTGTTATGTCTTTACAGAAGCTAAAGAGGAGAAAATTACTTAGAAAACTACTTTGTGACAGGTGAGTCTCCAAATTTGTTACTGTAAGTTTCTTCTTCTTTTCTTTAATGACCACATAGACTACCATATCTACAATTTAACTATAACAATATACCCAAATAAGTAGCAGAGCCTGGGACAAAGTAGGGACTTAGATAAATGTCCCTAGTCCTCCATGCCACCCCCATTATGACTTTTCAGCTGTGTTTATTTTGCTTTAATTAGGGATTTTAAAAATTATATACTGAAAATAAAGTTAGTTAATTTGAATTTTGTTTAAAAAGTCATTTTAATTTGGTAGGGATGGATCCTGCCAAGTGATTGCTTTTTTCTCTCTATTTCCTAGATCTTCATATCTGTAGGATACCTAACTTCTGGAAGAAACAGCCTTAAAAGGAGAATGAGAAATTCCACATAGCTATGTGGGAGCGATACCTGTCATTAAAATGAAAGTTGATTCTTCTGATTGTAATAGTCTGAGGTTGATAAAGTCCATCTTGAAAGTTCTCCGATTTTACTTCTATTTCCCTTCTCCAACTTCAGTGTAATGATTCAGGTACACATTCCCTCCCTTCTGGACACAAGTTCAACATTGCCATTGTTCTCTATCATTTGACCTTTCCCCCTGGCATTCTGTTAGGTATGAAGGTCACAAAATTGAATAAAGAACTGTCCTTACTAGCAAGGAAGTAAAACTAAAACCATCCTGGAGACAAGGGATAATAATAACAAATGATATGAGCAATGACAGGGTCTTGCAAAAAACTATTAGGAGAGTGTAGAGGAGGGCTGACTAACTCTGACATGGGGAATAGGCTGGGGAAAAGAAAATATGAATAAAGAGATGTGTTATTCTCATTCACATTAAAGACAAGAGATTCTAAGGTTCTCCTCCCTCTGAATTGTGAAATAGATTTCAAAGAAGGCTATAGCTTGGCAAAAGGTTTACATGTCAGGTCTGCCTGGGATCCTTCAAATAATGCATTCCATTGTGCCTAAATCTATCTGCACAGACAGAGATCTCTGTTAAAGTGTTATTTGGTGGGCTTAGAAATTCTTTTCCATCAGGACTTTAAAAACTGTCCTGTTTATCACTCATTAGGCTCATTAATATAATATAAAACTACATATTACTTAGTTTTGAAACTCTTAGCACTTGCTGAGAACTGCACTCAAATATTCTAGGGCTTTATCCCATTTAATCATTCAACATCCTATGAGATATGTTTTATTATCACGTTATAAACAAGGAGACTATCTCAAAATCTTAATTACCCATACTGTATTATGTTAATTCTAATCCTGCCTAATACAGTGGGTTGGGTTGGAATAATTCCAAGATTCCTCTGGACCTATTAAATAATTCTATGATAATGTACTTGCCCCATCAATCCTATAAAAAAGAAAACAAACTTCACCCACGATATAATTAGTAGTTTTGAAAATGGAATCTAATAGAGGAGAAATAGTTTTGGAGAGGGACCAGAGTGGTTAGAAGAAGGAAGTTTTAATAATACGCTGAACTCAGAACTGAACAATATTTTCATACCAGTAGGAACGTACTTTTTTTGGTAGTGGTTCAAATAGTATTTTTGTTTTCAGTTATGATTTTCTATTCCCCGAATGCAGTACCAGTCTTGCTCAGCTGCCTCCTCTCAGATTCTCCTCATCAGAGATACCCTATTAATATCTGGGCTTGTTCTCAGAGGAGAGAGGAGAGGTATTACCTCCCAAGGCTGCCCTCTTCACTCCTCCTGATTCTCTCTTTCCTCAGGCATCAGTTCTGTGCACCTGGTGTCTGCCAGGCACGGCCTTGCCACCTGATATGTAGAAGAGGTTTAGGTGATGTTCCACTTTTTTCTCTCTTGCTAATAGTAGAATACATTAGTAATGACTTTGGCAATTTTGGAATGAATTTTAAACATATTATTTCATTTGCAACACACAATACTCTGAAGTAGGTAGATTAAGTTAACTATTTTAATAATTTATCTCTTCAGATGGGAAAATTGAGAATTCTGTGGTACTATGTGTTTTTCCCACAGTTTAACTGGTAGGGTTCCAATGTAGAAGACATAAAAGTCAGGTCCAAAGCCAGTGAATACGGTCATGTGCCACATAAGGACGTTTCAGTCAACAATGGACCACATATACGATGGAGGTCCCATAAAATTAGTACCATATAGTCTAGGTATATAGTAGGCTGTACCATCTTGGTTTGTGTAAGTACACTCTATGATGTTCGCACAATGACAAAATCGCCTCATGACACATTTCTCAGAATGTATCCTCATTGTTATGTGACACATGACTGTGTATGAATACAGCAGTGTCCTGTGTTACCACAGTGATGTAGAAATGCATATCACATTTGGCGCTTTGTTTTCTATGTTTTTAGGTTTTTCTCCTCCATCCCTACATGCCATTTAGACACAACCCTAATGACAATTTTCCAGTGGTCTGGAATCTCCCCTTTCCTTCCATTTACAGCTCTGACTCCTGAATCCCACTGCTCATAGGGTCTAATTCTCTTCTTAGTCTGCTTTTGTATTGTGTCTCTCATTGTTGTCTATTTGGGTTTGCCCTCTAAATGGCAACCCCCTAAGGTTCAATAAAGATTCTTAAATAATTTCCATAGCCATTACTCTTTGATTTATTTTTCCATTTCATAACAACTCCATAACTTCCACCCCCAACTCAGTTTTTCTTGTCTGGTAGTTCAGTGCTTTGCCTTAGTGGAATGGCCCACAGAGAAAGAGATACTGGAAGTGAAGGATGTTTTTAAGATAATAACCCATAGGAAAATAATTTCCAGTCCTGAGGTGGTGACCAAAGGACGTTCTCCATATCTCAGGCACTATGTTCATTTAACTCTGCCTTTCCATCTCTCTTTCTCTTTGAATACATTCACTTGTAAGTTTGAGGCATAAACTAATAGCATCTCTTAAGCCCAGAATTTGACACAATGACTCACCCCCTATTAACTTTGCTTATATTCACAGCATATTCAACCTCAGGCTGCCAAATTCCAAATATCCCCTCTGAACACTACTTTCATCTTTTAGGTTTCGTCATTGATCTTTGCTTATTGTATCCTCTCATCCTAGTCTTTGCAAAATTTTTATGTTTAACCCTTCCATGTCTCAGCCACAAATCTCACCATCTGCAAGAAGCTTTTCTTCTCCAGGGATTTCATAGCGCTTCTGGAGAGAATTAAGAGTTCTCAGCATGGAAGCAGGGAAAATCTTGAAATGACCTTTGGAGGATACAGCCAAATGGAAGAAATGCCAATTCATACATGAATATCCAAGGGGAAGTCTAGAGGAAGATGCCTGTTTTTTGTCTCCTGAAGGGCTTTGGGTTAACCATTTCTAGGATGAGGATGAAATTTCTGAGGACAACATAAAAGTATTATTTTATCTCTTTTCCTGACTCACTGACTCTTCTTTTCTCCTCTTTTCTCTGGAGTGTTCCTACATGCTCTTCAATCCATAATTCATTCCGCAAGCATTGACCTACCTCCTCAGCCCTAGAAGTAAGGCATCTGACAACACATTTGTGTTTCTACCCCTCTCCTCTTTCAATCTCGGTTTGCAATCAGACCTTGCAAGTGGCAGTACAAGGGCTGAGGACCTAGAGCTAATGCTTACGGGTTCCAGACAGGGACAGAATGAGGAAACCATGGAAGTTGAAGGTCAGTGACTAAAGCAAAGACCCTGCAGCCCAACCGTTTTCCTAGGCTACAAGATAGGCCCACAGCATAGCACTGTAGAAGCCCTGTTTTAGGAAGTGAAAGGGTATTAGGAATCACCCAATTCCATAAAACTCAGACAGAGCTGTAAGACATCTCTCCCAAGTGTAGTTTTAGACATTATTGAGTGCATCCAGTGGCAGATACCTCATTGACCTTCTGGGCATAATTTTCTGTTTTTGCAGCAGTAGCTTTTAGAAATTCTTTACATTGAGCTGAAATCTGCTGAACTATTTGCTGACCCACTGACTCCTAACTGTGGTCTTTGTCCTCAACTCCTGAAGTTATGTAAAGTAAGTTAAATTTCTACCCCATGATTCTAGCATTCGTGGGCAGATTCTTTGCTCTTAAGCCTCTAAATTTCCTTATTCATAGTTGAAAACCCCAAATTTTCTTAATTAGGCTCCACTTTCCAGCTCCCCCCTACCCTACCACTCATTAATCTCCTATGGACAAACTCCAGCGTCTCTGCATCTCTGGCAGCTCCAAGCAAAAGGTCAGAGAAGGCAAGAGGAGGGCAAAAGAGAGAAAAAGTTCCAAGAGCACAGGCTCTCACGCATGTGTCCTCACCTGAGACAGGATACAGTCTCTACTACTCCGTTTTCAGATTACTTCAATACTGACTCAGGAATGGAAAGGAACACAGATCCAGACGGAAGAGATAGGCTAATCTTGATATACGTGCATCTCAGGCACCTTCTACCCAGACTCACTTACAGAAGGTGTGAAGCATGGGGTCTGGCTCCACTGATATTTGAGCTCTGGTTGGTTCCCGAAGTATCTGGGGTAGTAATAATTCTAGAGTCTAAGAGACTCTGCCCTCTGGGAACTTCTCCATACCTACTCCCTTGGGCCCAAAAGGCCATCTTGGGACAGACACACAGGCAGTTGGGAGAAGAAAATGATTTTCATTCTCTCTAAAAGAAAGGACCTCTGGTAATCCAGTCCTACACTAATTGTGTGTTCTGCAGGAAGATAGTCAGTCTCTGGGTATAGAGGCCTGACATACATCGATACATGTTCATACTCATTTGTGTATGCACACTCAACACCTTCCATGGATCCAATAAGCTCACTCAGAAGTTCTCTTGGGCTTCCTGGCCATGTTTTTTTGATAAGTACAGCCAAAACCATGCTATTGAATGGATCAATGTTAACTTACTATGACTTTTATTATGGCATTGTAATGATAAAAGTGCAAGAGAAGATTGAATAAAACATTACTTAAAAAATGCAATGTGTTTTTCAGAGAGAAAACTCCTATAGCAATTTTTGCTGTAGTGAAAAATTTTAAGTGGAATTTATATACAACTTGGTATTAGGAAACATGATTTGTTCCTTTCTCTTTTATTTTCATTTTGAACTTCCCGTGAATTATTCACACTCCCCAAGTTATGGGAGCAAGTATCATCAGTTTCTTTAGGGCCCTTTTGCCTTATTTTTATTTCCCTTTATTCTGCATATCTCAACATTGCTCCTATTTCTCTTCCCTTTGGAAAGAGTGAAAACTCAAGTGTACTTAAAATATGTCTTTCTGATGAATCTCCAGTACGTTTATTTAGTTATATGTTCATTTGTGAGATAATGATTTGGATATTGAATTTATATAAATGTTATTGGGTTATAAATCTGATGTTATTCTTTATTTTCAATCAACACTAAATCTTAAAAATCTATATGTGCTGCTATGTGTAAGTTGACTTCCTTATTGTTGACTGCTGTTCAACTCCATTATGTGTATTATCCTATTTTATGTGAGTAGTCAACACCAATGTGACATATATTTAATTGTTACCAAAAATAATGTTATTGTCAATATCCCTGTAACCTCTCTTATGGACCTAAAAAAGGTATATGTGCAGGAATTTTTTTTTTCAGTTATGGCATATAAACATGTTTAATTTCACCAAGAATTTCCAAATTTCTCTCTAAAATGTTTACAAAACTCCATTAGAAATTCCTAAAGTTTCTTTACTTTTCACATTCTTTACACTACTTGATGCTATTCTTTTTTTTTTAAACGTGATGGATGTAAAATAGTTTATTTACAAATATTTATTTGTAAATAGTTTATTTACAAATCATTACTTTAATTTGATTTTTTTCTGATAACCGATCATCCTTCATGTATTGTTTAGACATTAGTGGGTTCCGTGCTGTGAATTACATGTTTATATCCTTTGCCTTCTTTTTCTAATTTCTTGCATATTTACAAAATTTCCTTGCATATTTTAAATACGACAGCACCTTGTGGCTAGATATTGCCATCTTCTCTAATCTGTCATATATCTGTCAATTTTAGTGTATGCTGTCCATTATTCAATGGAAATATTTCAATTTGATCACGTCAAACTCTCTATTTTTCTATCAGTAGTTTGTCTCTGGGGATTTTATTTAGGGAACATTCCACAAGATCACAAAGCTGTTTTGTTTATTTCTTTTAGTTTTTATAAACTTAATGTCATATATTTCATAATGATGTATTTATATCTATTTGTGGTTTATATTGTCGGGGTAAGGAGTGATATTAAGTTAGTATGCACTGCTATAGTACACCAGCTGTGAAAATACAAAATACCATCATGCTATTTTTATAAATATCCTCTAATTTAAGACCCCAGGCACCCTCACTACCCTAGCCACTCTCATGGTATCTCCTAGACATACCCATGTCCCATCAAGTAGTGGGTTAATGCCGGCAGAGAAGGGCCCACCCGTGCCCAGCTCCAGTGCATGGCCTCAATACCTCCTGTTTTGTTGGTGGAAGTGCTGTACCAGTCACTAAGTATTTTTAAATACCACTTTTGTTTATAGTGTTAAATATATAGCTAATTTTATTTTTCTCCATATAGAGATAAATAATTGATCCTTTTCCCACTGATTTGAGATGTCAGCTTTATTATGTACCAAGTCTTATACATACATGTCTTTGTCTCTGTTCCATCATTGATGTATTTGACTTTATTTAAAGCAATGCCACAATATTTTATTACTCTTGCTTTGTAATATAAACTGTTATATGGTAGGGTGAATTTCCATTTGAATTCTATCCAAACATTTTTAGGTTTTTTTTTTGTAGATTTTTATTTTCTACACATATTTTATAATCAGCATCACTTCTGCCGTATTCTTTTGGTTACGAGTGAGTCACAAAAACCATCCTAGATTCATGAGGAGGGAAACTGGACTCAACTTCTTTATGTGAGAAATGTAAAATAATTTGTGGCCATCTTTGAAACCTCCAGACTTAATGTTAATTTTTATTCTTCATGACTTTTTTGTTCATTACTGAAATTGCTACTCTGATTTACTTTTGTTTATATTTCCATCCTTTTATTTTCAACTTCAACTCCCCATAATATCACTGGCAAATGTCAGAATCTCAATCTGTTCAGGAATCCACCTAAGACAGTTGGAGATCTGCATGCAGCCATTAGAATTGATTCTTTTCTCTGATATCACCAGTATATCTAAGTGCTATTACTTTTAAACATCTTATCTGTCTCTGTATAACACCTTTTGGTCTGCAGTCTTACATTGCTAAAATTTATGAACAGTTCTCCATTTCTTTTTTTTCAAATATATTTCCCTTCCATTTATTTATTTCCTCTTATTAGACCAAGTTCACATTTTAACATCTTTGCACATTGTCTCTTAACCATTTCCTCCTCTTTCTTTCCATATCTTCTGACCATTATCGAACATGACTAGGAAATTTGCTTGGCCTGATCCAGCTCATTAATATGCTATTCAGTTGCATTTGTTCAGCTATTCAACTCATCCACTGGATGCCTTATATCAACTACTTTATTTTTTAAAACAATTAGTTCTTTATTATAACTGAATGTTCCAACTTCATATTTCCAATATCTTCCTTTAAATCTCTGAAGACATTAATGCTTTTATTTATCTAACAAATACTTATTTTGTACTTACATGCTAAACACTCTTAATTTGTCTTTAAGTGTTATTCTGTCTAGCCCTTTAATTCTGATTCTTATGATATGGTTTGTCTAGTTCATTGTCTTTATTTCATAATGCTTATTATTTTCTTATTTTTATCCTATACTCATATTTCTTTAGGACAATAAGCAACTTGGATAGTATACTATACCCAGGGGTAGAGGAAGAGAGAGATGAAGAGCAAGATCTAGGCTGCCAATCCTCCAGGTGAGTTTTGGGACTATTACACCTCAGAGAAAAACCTTCATTGCTCTCTGGGCTTTAATATATCTTGTTTTCTACAACCTAGACAAACCAGCCCCTCAGATGATCTCCGATTATCTCTGCCCCAGCACTGCTCTTTTCCAGGAACTGCTATTAAACCAAATTACATAGACCCCAGTTGGGACTACAGAAGGCCTGTTCAGCGCTTCCAGGTAATGCAGCCATGACAACGACTCTAGTTTCATTTCCACTCAATAGCTTCAGGGATGTTACCAGTATTCTCAAGGGAAATCATGGGAAAAATAAAGGCTAAAATAAAGTCTATCCCCTTCATCTAATTTCCTATACAGCCAATCCTCTCCTGTATTAGGTGATAGGGACCATACTAACTCTGACTTTCAAAGGATTTTGGAAGTGATATAGATTTTGTGTTGTATTCTGAGATCCAAAAACTTCTCTGACATTGTTAGCACACTCAGGGTTTGGGGTAAGGGGCAGGCTGCATTTTGTCAGATGCTTTTTCTGTGTATATTGACGTGATCACATGGGCTTTTGTTTGCTTGTTAATATAGTGAATTACACTAATTGCAGTTTGAATGTTAAACCAACCTTGTATTCTTGGGATAAACCGAACTGGACTTACCCAGTTTAATGTATTAAGCTTTCGGTATATTGTTCAATTTAATTTGCTACAATTCTGTTTAATTTTTTGGATCTATTTCTTTGAAGGTATCTATTCATCATCTTTTAATGTATTGCAGTTGTCTGGTTTTGGTGTAAGGATAAAGGTGGCTCATAGTATGAGTTGGGAAGTATTTCCCCCCTTCACTTTTCTGGAAAAGTCTGTGTAGAACTGGTATTATTTCTTCTTTAAATAGTTAATAGAATTTACCAGTGAAGTCTTATAAGCCAGGAGTTTTCCTTGTGTAAAGGTTTTTAGCTAGAAATTGAATTCTTTAATAGATAAAGTTTTATTCACGTGATCTATTTCTTCTTATGTGAGCCTTGGTGGTTTTGTGTTTCAAGAAATGTGTTTATTTCATCTAGGTTGAAAAATTTACTGGTATAAACTTGTTTGCAATATTCCATTACTATCTTTTTAATATCAATAGACTCTCTAGTGATGTCGCCTCTCTCACTCCTGAAATTGATAATTTGTTTCTTCTTTGTCTGTCTCTCGCTCTCTCATTCTTTTTATCTCCTTCTTTCTCTCTCTCTTCCCCTGATCTGTCTGGTTAGAGTCTTCGAGTCTTGTAAATTTTATTACTTTTCTCACAGTAAAATATTTTGGCTTTAATGATTTTCTCTATTGTATTTTTTTCCTATTTCACTGATTTCTCTTCTTATATTTATTCTTTTCTTCTCCTCATTTTTGGGTTTAATTTATTCTCCTTTTTCCAGTTTTTTAAATAGCAGAGCTTGATCATTGATTTGAGACCTTGTATGTCTAATACAGGCATTTAATGCTGTATATTTCCCTGTAAGTATTGTTTTAGCAGCATTTCAAATATTTTGATATGTAGTATTTTAATGTTTTTTCAGTTTGAAATATTTCCACTTTCCAGTTTGATTTCTTCTTTATCTTATGGATTGTGTAGAAGTGCATTGTTTAGTTTACAAATGTTTGGGACTTTTTAAGAGATCACTTCATTATTGATATATAAGATAATTTAATTGTGGTCAGAGAATACACTTTGCATAGCCTGAATCCTTTTAAATGTATTAGGATTCATTTTATGGGCCAGAATATGGTCTATTTTGATAAATGTTCAGTGTGCACTTGAAAGAATGTGTATTCTGCTATTGTTCTTGGCTTTGAAACTTATTTTTGTTGATATTAATATAGCCATTCCATTTTTATTTTGACAAATATTGATGTGGTATGTTTTTCCATCCTTTTACTTTTACAATTTACTATTTACTATTTGTGCATATATTTGAGGTGTATTTTAAGATGTAGGCAACATATAATTGGGTCTTTCTTTTTTTATCCAATCTGACAAACTCTGTCTTTTAATTGGGTGTTTAGACTGTTTATACTTAACATGATTATGGATACCATTGTGTTTAAGTCTATCATTGTTGCATTTGTTCTCTGTTCCCTTTTCCCTCTTTTTCTTTCTTTTGGATTGAGTATTTTTTAAAAATTTCAATCTATCTTATTGGTTTTCATGTGGGTTATAACTATTTTACTTTTGGAGCATTGCTTAAGAGATTATAGTACACATTTCTAACTAATCACAGGCTACTGTGATAATATATTATTTCAAGTGATAATATATTTTTTCACATATAATGTAAGAACCTTGCAGTAATATAGTTCCATTTTCCCTTCTTGACTTGTGCTATTATTGCCATACATTTTACTTTGTCATATGTTATAAATCACACACTGCATTATTTTTGTGTAAACAATTACTTTTAAATACATTTGCATAATAAAAATCTTCCATGTTTACCCATGTAGTAACAAATTCTGATGCTCTTCATTCCTTTGTGTAGATCCATATGTATATTTGATATCACTTTTCTTCTGTTTAAAGAAACTTTTTAATTGTTGTTTGTAGTGTGAGCCTGCTGGTGATGAATTATTTCAGTTTTTGTATGTTTGAAAAAAGCATTTTATCTGTTTCTGAAGCATATTTTTGTGGGATATAGAATTCTAGTTTAACAATGTTTTTGTTTTTTCTTTCAATTTTTTAAAGATATTACTCTACTGTCTTCTTGCTTGCATTGTTTCTGATAAGAAATCTGTCATCCTTAATTTAGTTCCTCTGTATGTAATGTGTCTTTTTTTTCTGGTTTTTAAGATTTTTTTCTTTATCCTTACTTCTGAGCAATTTGAGTATGATATGTCTTGGTGTAGTTTTCTTCATGTTTCTTATTCTTGGGTTTCATTGAGCCTTGGAACTGTGGTTTTATAACTTTTATCAGACTTAGAAAATTTTAGCCATTATTTTTTCAAATATATTTTATGTCTCCTCTTCTGTCAAGAGGTGGTGACTTGGCACTACAAAGAATGTTTATGTGCACTGACTGGACAATAAATACATATGTGACAATTTCTTCTCTACTCATTATTCTACATTTTCATTGATAACCCCATACATTTTACAATGGGCCCATATGGGCCCATACATTTTGTAATACATTTTAACTACTAAATTGTTTAAATAGGCAGGGGCCCTACACACTCTATAGGTGGCCTTGAATGAAGTTGATCACACCCTCTTAGTTGACCACAGTCTATTTTGAGGTCCTTTCTTCTGTGACTCTCTTATTTTTGCTTCTACTTCCCTGACCACTACTTTGTGTTCTCTCCATGCTAATCTCCTCATACCAGAAAGTGAGGACGATATGGGGTCTTTTCAGGGCTTTTTGTAGGATTTCTTCTCTTCTTAATCTATATTCTATTTGTAGGCCATCCTACCTACTCCCATTGCTTTAATTCCCAAGTTTATATTTTATTCAAGTACCAAATCTATAAGTTCAAGTGCTCACTATACACTTCCACTAGTATGTCTGATGGATATTCAAGTTCAAAGTGTCTAAAAATGTGCTTCTGATTTTACCCCTGAGCCTCTACCTGGCCCTATGATGACGTTACATACAGTTTCTCGGATCATGGAATCATGCATGAAATGTGCTCTCTCTCTCACTCTTGATATCTAAAGTAAAAACCCACAGGACAGGAACCATGTCTGAATTACATTCCTAGTAACTAGCATGCATTCCATCGTTTATTGAGTAAACATTTATAGTCTCTACCATATGTTAAGCACTATTTGAACACTTGTGATACAGCAGGGAACATAACAGACAAAAATTCCTGCCTTTATGCTGCTTAAATTTTAGTGAATGGAGACTAACTAAACAAATAAATGAGTAAAATTTGTGGTCATTAGATAGTGAAAAATGCTACGCAGAACAGTGAAACAGAGAAGGCGTTAGGAAATCATTTGTGTTTTGGGGGAATACTGTTGGATACTATTTTAAATATTGTGGTCAGAGAGGCCCAATGGACCCAAGGGAGAGAGCTATGTGGACAGAGAAACAACAAGTAAAAAGTCTCAGAGGCAGGAATGTGGTTCATGTTTCTGAGGAACTGCTGGGGAGGCAGTTTAGATTGAGTGGACTGAAGGAGGAGGTCCGAGAGGTAAATGAGTCCCACCTAGAGAAGTAAATTCCTCTCTCC
The DNA here is from genome assembly GCF_020826845.1 of Diceros bicornis minor. Lineage (NCBI taxonomy): Eukaryota > Metazoa > Chordata > Mammalia > Perissodactyla > Rhinocerotidae > Diceros > Diceros bicornis. The sequence goes on along the minus strand of NC_080746.1, from coordinate 63,511,116 downwards.
TCTGGGCTTCCAAAGTGCCTTATTTATGTGTTTTAATCTAACTCATTATATTGTGATATAATCTGATTTTACATATTTTTGCCTTTTCCACTAAGCCACAGGTTTTTTGAGCCATGGGACCAGGATTTATTTATATTAGATTATCATTTTCTAGTATTATACTACATATGAAATAACTTTCAATAAATATCTTTGAATACCGGAAGAAAAATGTTAAAGCGTAACAATGATTTTAAATATGTTTTAACAGTTGGTTTTTAACCTTATATTTACTCTTCCAGAGTCAATGCACTGTCTCTAAGTACTGATATTTCCCAGTGGCCACACTTCTTTAAGTAAATAGTGATTTTCCATCTCCACTGGCTCTTCTTGGGACTTAATCAGGAACAGATAATTAGGTTTGATGCTTGACTCATCAAAATTCATAGCCTCTGGTCTAGGTAGCACAGTGTGAGATTAACATCCTTAGTCTCTGCCAGGGTACTGTAGAGTGGTAAGAGATAGGATACGACTCTGGATGAGAGGGAAACCATATAGTTCATATTATCAGCATGTCCAGAGAGAAGATTAGGACTGTATTTCTATCCCTCAGTCCCTGCCTTCCAATTCTGATTTTGAGTATTCTTGATCAAGATAAGCAAATCAAGAATACAATTGCTTTCTGCTGTCACCCACCCCTCTTTAGTAATTTCCAAACTCCCTGCTTAATCTCCTGGGTTCGTACTCCATAGACAATTGGGTTGAAGGCTGCAGGAATTACTTGGTGCAAGACATTAAGTAAGATGGGGATATCAGGGGAAACCTTTTTCTTGGCCATATGGGTGAAAACAAAAACCAACAGGATAATGTTGAAGAAGAGGATGAGAATGAAATGAGAGCCACATGTGCTAAGAGCTTTGACAGCTGCCCCTTTTGCCTTGAGTCTAAGAACAGCTCGCAGGATGCAAGTGTAGGAGAAGAAGATGAGGATGAGGTCAGAGCCCAGAAGAGTCCAGGCTATAATTAACTGGTAGATTCTGTTAAGGGCAACGTTATCACAGGAGAGCTTGGACACAGAGAGGTTGGCACAGATACAGTTCTCAATGATATTTTTTCCACAGTAATGGAGCCGAGCGGAGAGGATGGGCACAGGAGCAGTGAGAAATGTATTCCGGGCCAAGATGAAGACAACAGCCTTTGCCACAAATTGGTCAGTGATTATGGATGGATAGTGCAGAGGCTTGCATATGGCCACATAGCGGTCATAGGCCATAGCTAGGAAGGTGCATGATTCCATGGGCAGGAAGCTGTTCATAATGAACATCTGGAGGAAGCAGGCGGAGAAGCCAATGGGCCTGAGGTCAAACCAGAAGATGACCAGGACCTTGGGGATGACAGTGAGGCAGAGCATCGTGTCCAGCAGGGAGAGAAGGCTGAGCAGGTAGTACTTGGGCTCATGCAGGGAGGCCTCCAGCCAGATGGTGATAAGGAGGGTGGCATTGGCCCCCATAGCCAGGAGGAAGAGGAGGCTTAGGGGCAGGGACAGCCAGAGCTGCCAACTGGGGGACCTGACAAAACAATTCAGGAGGAACTCAGAGACTTCAATAGAGAGGGAACAATTGTTATAAGGCAGCATTGATAGTGACTTTAATGAGGTAGATATCTTTGGGTATCTGAAGAAGAGAGAAGCAGTTAATTCTACCATAGACTCTGATGACTATGTACTTAACTTAAAAGATCCATGAGGATAAGAACACAACCCCCCTCATTCACCCCACATCCCTTTGCCTAGCTCATTTTTTGACACATAAGAGGTGCTTAATAAATATTTGTTGAATGTATAAAATAATGTTTCCTCATTATTCTTTCGTCTGTGTTTCATCTTACATTTTCTCTTGGGTGAATTTATCTTTTCAGTTTATTTTCTTGGTTAATAGTCAATGAATCAGAAATTATTTAAGCATCAAATGTTATTTAAAGGAAACATGTAAAATTAAAGTCTGATAAAACATTCAATTTAAATTTTAAAATATATAGAAAAGCATTTGAAAGGCTAGATGGCATCCATGATCAAGTTTTTAAGGGAGTAAAAGATGTGAGTATCCAGAGGTATGATGAACTGAATACATAGAGTAAATCTCCTGATGAAAATGAATAAAAATCATATCTATGGTTATGTCTATGTCTATACCCAACCCATATCCTTACCTATACCTATACGTGTATTTGAATACCTTGAATGCATCCATGAGCAGGCAAAAAAGAAAGAATTATCAGACTAGGAATTGAATGAAATCCAGACATTAAAATAAAAGAAAAAATTGATGTTGGCTTTTAACCTGAGGATATTTGCAGGATTATATGAAATTAAGCACCAGTTTTCATTATCTTGTGGAGCTCAGGGACAGAAGATAAAATCCTGGCTCATGCAGGTGGGGAATCTATTAGGTGATCTCCTACATAGTTAGGACTTTACAGCACTACATTCTGAATGAAGATGTGCACTCTAAATAAACCCACACCTTCATCTCCATTCCTCACCCCCAGCTGGAACTTCAAAGAAAACTGACTACCTCAAAACTTGTTATATGGGAGAAGTCTTCCTTGAACTATGGACTAGTCTTCGTGTAACTTTGGGTCTTGAGTTTACACCAACTGTTTGGCTCAAAAGAAATTTAAAATTATACTGGATTGCTAGCAGCTCCCCAAAATTATAAAAACAAGCCCAAATCCTTTCTTGAGGAACCAAATTTTACCTCAGGCCTCAAAGAATTTCAACACAGAAACTTCTGAAGAAATTGAATTGCTTGCAGTAAAAAAAAAAAAAAAAAAAAAAAAATAATTTAACAAGAAAAAATGTCATGAGTAAAATCCCACAAAACAATAGGTAGAAGAGTCTAATCTACAAAATCTTGAGAGATTAGAGTTATTTGATATGAATGTTAAGCAAATTTACTTACTGGGTTTTCAGAAATGAAAGATAAGCTTGAAAATATAAGCAAAAGATGATTATACTTAAAAGAAGAATCAGTCATATCTCCTAGAAACAAAAATATATAATTAAAGTTAAAATTTTAAGAGATAGGTTTAAGAGTATATTAGCACAATTGAAAATATAATTAATTAACTAGAGGATAAAAATGGAGAAATTTTCTAGAATGAAGCTTCAATGGATACATAGAAAATGCAAAAGTGCAGTTAGGGACAAAGACATGGGATTCTGATTAAACAGAGTGACTCTATCTTTTTTGTCTTACTAGGATTAAGAAGATGAAGTCCAGAGCTAATATTTTTCTCAGGGCACTAGAAGCTACAAAAAGTAGGAATGCATATTTGAAAAGGAGCCAGATATATTTGAGAAATACAATATCAAAAATAAGAACTCAATCAATGAGTTTAACAGTAGTTTAGAGACAGCTAAAAAGAGAGTCAGTAAACTGTCAGAAGGGAAGTCAGAAGAATTTACTTAGAATGAAGAAGGAGAGAAAATAAAAACAGTAGCAAAATACTGAAGAAAGTATAAGAGAAATAGAGGATAGACTGAGAATGTCTAAAATACATATAATCAGAGCTCCAGATTGAAGAGGAGAGAATGGGGAAGAGGCTTTTGTACTTTTCGGAAGCGTTGAAATACATCAATACCAGACTCACAGATTCCAATAAATCTCAAGTGGGATAAATAAAAGTAAATGTACACTCAGATATATCTAGATATATCTAAATGTGTAAACCTAGATATCATGGTCTAACTTCAGATACAAAAGACAAAGAGAAAATCTTAAAGATCAATATGACTATTACAATCAGAAGAATCAGTGTATTCTAGGTCCCTGTTCACTAGAATTCTAGGTTAAGAGTTCCATATTAGCCACAGGGTTCTTGGCCTCTTTTTTGAAGTCTATCCTTACTCTCACAGTACCCTCATGTTTCTCCTCCTAACCCTGCATTTATATCATTCTACCCTCTTTTCTCCAATTGTTAGATTTCTTTGCTCAGGTTAATAAGATCTCACTGCCCATTTCACTGTTCCAAGAAGCCTGCAGACAATGTTCTTGGGGCAACAGTTATGATCTCTAAGGGGCCATTGCAAAAGGGACACTTCTCAGAGATCCAACCTGTAATATTGTTGTTCTTTGTGTCTAGAAAAGCCACTTCTGTGCAAAGACTTTTCTCAATAATCTTTTTGGGTACTAAATTAGAGTATATAGAGATAGATAGGAATTTGTGTTAATCTTGAAAAATTATTGGGGCTGATGGCCAACCTGTCAATAGGGCCTGGAAGCAAAAGAGAGGAGAAGGGAGTGATAAATAATGATGAGGGGAGCAAAAAAGTCATTGAGTAGAAAATGGCACTGTAAGCTTGCATCCTCTGGGGATCTCTGTTGGTCTGGAGGAACCTGTGCACAGTGGAGTGAATCTAGGCCACATGGGTGGAATATTGACTGAGAGAGAGTGGGAAGAGGGGAGAGAAAAGAAGTATACATGTCCAGAAATAGATGGTGGAGAGAAGATGTAAAAGGAGAAAACTGAAAATAAAACAGAAGAGATTGGACTGATAATAGAGAGGGCAAAAGAAGGAAGGAGAAGTAAAGGAAAGAGCAAAAAGAGGAATAGATACTTTTAGGAAATGAGAAAGGCAGTAAAAGGCAGACAAGTAAAGATTTCTAAGTAATGATAATCAAGGGAGTGTTATTGGGAACCCTATTTCCCTTCCAAATCTGCATTCTCCCTCATGTTCTCATAAGAGTTCAATGAAGGCTGTTCAAGATATCTCCTATATGATACTCTGCTTCAGATTCTTGAACCCCCATCTAGACCAAACCTCTCCGCAGGGAGCACAGAAGTCTGGACTCAACTTTGGCGTAGTCCTCTCCATCCAGCCCTATGCCATTTCTCTCCCTCACTTCCCTTCAAGCTCCTATCCTCTAGCTTGAACCCTACAGGTTTTCCAGCTGCAAGCCCAGCTTTAATCCCACCACAATCCCTGCTCTAGCCAGATGTCCAATATCACAGTGGTGGCTTGGTGCCTTCATTTTTGGTGGAGCCAAACGTACTGGATGGAGAAAATGATCTCTTCCAAGGAGGGATATTTCTGGCTCTGTATCTCTGAATCTTATATATTCCGGCTTTCAGAAAAGAGAGTTAATGTTTGAGCTTCAGCATCCTCTGCTTCCCCAGGGAAAGACTGCCTTGCTGGTCCTGAAGGGGCCAGAGAATCAAGAGGCCAACATTTTCTTATTCCTCAAGGAGAAAGTTTTCCTCTCAGCTCTTCATGTTCTGGGATCCCTAAGCAGTCAATATTGCCCCTGAAGGCATAGGGAGAGTCTCGGAGTTAATCATCCCACACAAATTGAATAGGTAGAATGAGATACTTAGGAAATAAAAGAATGATTAATTATATAAAGGCAAAATCCTAGGTCAAGAGGGTTCAAGGCAAAATGTCAGTGGGTACCAAGTTCTGATTTTCCGGAAATTTATTGATAAAAAGTGTGCGTAATGTACATAAAACCAAGCATGTGCACTTCTATACTGATAGTTTGTAGTAACTATAAAACACTCAGATCAGCTCCCTAATTTTTTTATGTTTATGACCAATAGTTCTACTTGAATGAAATATTTTCAAGAAGCTCTATTCTTGTGACACTTTTAATATAAAAATCCAAGATAAACAGCTTACGTCATAATATACTCCACTAGTGCCTGGCAGGTCAAAGATACCATGTGGTAATAAATTTTCTAACTATTCCCCTACCCTATGGCCAAAGGTCCAAGGCTGGAGATTAGACAGAATAAAATTTAACTCCAGGCTCTGCCACTTGACAAGTTGCCTAAATTATCTGTCTCATATTCCTAATTTGTATATTTGTTGTGAGGAATAAATGTGATCATGTTAGGAAAGCACTTGGTGGTTATTATATTGTTGTTATTGTTACTACTACTGTAAAATCTGCTTTCCTGGCACTTTTGGGGGAACATCATTGGTCAATAAAAAAAACATTAAATATCTGCTGCTACTCAACTTGGAGACTTTTACATAGAAATGCCCATGTCAGAGGAAGTTTAGTCTCAAATTAGTGCCTTCTATTTGGAGCACCGGCACTTACAATTGTTGGTTTTGTGCTCATTTTCTTTTGTGTAATTTTCTTCGCTCATTGTGTCTTAATAAACACAGGTTGTCTCGCACACTGGCAGTCACAGGTGCTTCTGATTGACTCATCATTTGTGGATTACTGCCTGTGTCTTAGAGATTACCCTCTCACTCTCCCTCTGACCCCTCAAAGTCAATTTTGTAAATGCCGTATACCTAAACTTTTTAAGTCAGGTATCCCCAAGTCCCTCCAGCTCTTTTCATTTTGTTGGTAACTAAGATAAACTTAATTTAATAATATTTAAGCTATGTAAGCCTCCTTTTTATTTGTTGGATTGATTCATGTTGGATGGTTGGGAGATGGAGTGTTTTTCAGGCCAATTATCCTCTATCAAGGTCAGTCTTAGGACAACAAATGAATGCTTGAGTCCCTAGAACCTCTTTGTAATCCTCATTTCCTTTATTTGATATTCTTTCTACTACAAATTCAGTCACAAATTTTCTGTGATTTAAACGACATTTATCATTGGTACTTACTTATAAAAACAAGCTCAGTTGAATGTCGTCTGAGAATTTACTCTCAGCATAAAAACTGCTTTATTGACCTTGCCACATCCCACAGAAAATTGTCATGTTGGAATGGGAGGCTCAAGAGGCTGCTAAGTGATTTCTTCTATACTTATTACTTTCCACAAAAGTCATTTCAGTACCAGAGTTCTGTCTTCCGCACAAGACCAACAACTTTTCTAGGACAAAACTTGTCATTGATTGCATAATGTTGGCTAAAACTCTGATGATGACCTAGTGACTTCTCTTCAACAATAGAGAGTGCCTGGACTTCACATGACTAACAAATTACTCTAGAATTCTGATTTGCAAATTCTTGTGTTTCCTTTCAAGCCTTGCTAAGCACTGCCCTAAACGTGTATGTCTGCATCATGCAATGTTGTACCTTTATTTTCCCAGACTACAAGAACTGTAATTAGAGATTGTAATTTTCACCACCATTACCCATACTTCTAGCCTTATCTCCACTAAAGAGGTGAGCAAATAAATTAAGGAGTTTATTGAATAATGAAGAGTTATGGGCTGGGAAACAGCTATTGGAGGGGTAATACTAAGGTATATGCTATTGATAACACTAAGCAAAGTAGCTGAAAGATGTCCTCCTGAATATCTTGGGAAATAGGGCTTGGGGACAGGTAGTAGCCACAGGTGAATGGTCAACCTGTGGATGGAGAGAAGCATTATCTAACATTTGGAAATTGCAATATGCCAAGCCAGTCTTGCTATTGGAGCAGTGAGTGAAAACATAATAGGATTTCTCTTTCTAGCAATACCTCCTATAACTTACAAACAGTTCCTTTAAGACTTTTTCCATTGGAGATTCTAATTTGCTACATAACATCAGAAAAACACTAACAGCCAGTTTTATTATTCACTAAGGAGGGATAAAGGAGAGGTAGCATAAAGAATGGCTTCTTCTACCAACATTTATTGAACACTTTTTATATGACTTGCATGTTATTTTCCCCCTTTAATCTTCACACAGATACTATAAGATAGTATAGGATAGGATAGGTTATATTACCTGACCCATTTTACAGATTAGAATACTAATCCTCAAAGAGGTTAAGCAAATTGTCCAACATCAAAACTCTAATGGAGAAGACAAGATTAGAAGGCAGATTGGTGTGATTTTAGAGCAGATCTCTCTGTAGCAACATTATACCATTAGTCTCAAGTAGTGCCTATGGCACAAGGAGTCATTGGAAAAAAATCCAAGAGAAGGTAGACCTCCATTGTCTTTAGATACATAAACTATACAGGCCAGTCCTAATACTTTTAATGTCTGTCTCAGTTTTCAAACATTGCACTAAGCTGCATTTTCTTATTTTTGGCTGTACATTCATTCATTTAATCAAAAATATTTGGGTATGTCGTATGTATCAGACACAGTGCTGGGTGCTGGTAATACGGAAACAAGTGAGGATTGTGTTGGGTCAAAGAAGCAAAGATAAAACTCCAAATTGATATGGTGAGTTCAATGATAAGTTACACATGGGAATTACAGAAACACGGATGTGGTGCCCTTAGCTCAGACTGGGAGTGGTGGGAGTGATGCACCAGAGAAAGCTTTCTGGAGGTTGCTGACTTCAGCTGAGTATTAAAAAATGAGTAGGAGCTAAAGAGACTGGAGGTTAAAAAGAAAATTTCAGACTATTGGGCAATAAGAGCAAAGTCTTTGGCCAAGGAAGAACATTAGTTATATTGGGATCTGCAAGCAGCCTACTACTGCAGCAGAAAAGTGTAAGATAGAATATAAGAGGTGAGGCTGGATTAGGAGGTTTACACAGTCGAAGAGGGGAAATGATGAAGTGCCCACAGCAAGAATGAGACAGATTGAGGAGATAGCCCATATCACAGAAGAATATACAAGAGAGAAAAGGGAAAATTTGTGATTTGCCAGTTGTAAAGGAAAAATGTATTGGAAAATACAGTGTTTATGACTACACTGGCTGAGTTAAAGCCTGCCTCTGTCACTTATTTCCTTGTGCAATATTGAGCAAGATACCAATCCTTCCTGAGTGTCAGTTTGCTCGGCTACAAAATGGGGGTGATAATGTTATACTTTCAGCATCTTGGGAGAGTCAATGAGATAATGTAGGTATAGCTTCCATCCAGACTTGCACATATCAGATCCTCAAAAACTGCTAAATAGTAGGACCAAGACTTATATAGTCAAATATTTTACTAATATAAATCAATAAAGACTTGTTGAGCAATGTGCAAAAACTTGTGAAAGATAGTATTATGAGTAAAAAAATAAACAGTAGGACTTCCGCTCACTTGATATTGGTGTGCACAACATTAGTAGAAAAATTATTTTCTTGCTTGTATGTACTTCCTGCCATGGCTTCCCTGTATATTCCAGTGTGAAAAACGAGTTACTAAATACGTAAACAAAAAGCATTGAGTATATTGGTTTTTAGAGAAACATTTTTCCTCAGTAATTACTTTATTAAAACATACTGCAATATATACTTTATTAAAACATACAATGAAGAGAGTAGTGAAGATGGCTTTCATATCGCTTTAACTGTAAGTTGAACTTTATATAGGTTTCTGAAGACGATAAATCTTCAAAAATTACTAAAATTACTACTAAATTATTTATATTAAGTGCTAAATTTTTATTTCTTTTTTCCAATTTTTATTGTCATAAAATATACCATAAAATTTATCTTAGCCATTTTTAAGTGTACAGTTCAGCGATATTAAGTACGTTCATATTGTTGTACAATCATTCCCACCAACCATGTCTAGAATGATTTTCATCTTGCAAAACTAAAGCTCTGTACCCATTAAACAATAGCTCCCAATGATCCCCTCCCACCAGCCCCTGGCAACCACCATTCTACTTTTTTTAACTGCTTCAATGTTACATAATGATTATTTTTCACAATGATCACTATTTCATTACCTATAATTATTTGATCAATGTTTCAAAAATCATCTAAAATAAACATGAAAGAGGGCTTTATGCAAACCATGTCATCCAAAGTTTAGCAGTGGATGCAATAAAAGTACAGCATAGAACCAGTTCTCTGGTCTAATTTTACAAAGGTCCTGGCAGCTGCTGTGTTTTTATTTTAACTTTGTTTAGTCTTCCCAGTGATTCTGTGAGCTAGCTATTCATCATCTTTGTAATAATTTTTTTATGCTTAAAACATCTAGAATTATATTTTATTACTTGAAGCTATGAACCCTGATTGAAATAGTAATTGAAGAGGTGTGATGGGTACTTCATGTAATAAATATTTGTTGAGTGTCTCCTATGTGCTGAATATATTTGACCAAGATGAAAGGCACAGTCCTGTGCTTTCATTAATAAGTATACAGTGGTAGTTAACAGATTGATGCTGGAGTTAAACTTCCTGGGTTAGAATTTTAGCTTCATTACTTGCCATATGTGAGGACTTTATCAAGTTGTGTTATATCTTTGTGCATCTGTTTCCTCCCCTGGAAAACAGTTATAATCCTGACATCCATCTCATGTTTATTATGTGTATTAAGTAACATACACAATACTAAGCATGGTGTCTGATTTGTGGTTCTTTGTATATATTATATGCCACTATTAGTAGGGAGTATAATTATGTAGAAGAAAAGGTAGGCAATGAACCACTGAACACAGGTGTGGTCAGTTTCAAAGAAAAGGACTTTCAGGGTGCTATAGAAGCCTGTATTGTTGGAGCCCAGTGTTTTTTTGAAGGTCAGGTAAAGGCATCCGTAGTAAACCCACAGACTGAACAAGAAAGGAAAGTAGGAATCACCTAAGCAAAGAAGAGAGGAAAGAATATCTCAGAAAGTGACAGCTGAACATACAGAGGCTCTGTGCTGAGAGAATGCATGTTGTATTTTAGAAGCACAGAAGACAATATAACTGAGTAAAAACAGAGGCACATACTGTTATTTAATTGAAATCAACTTAAATCTCAATTTGAACCCTCATCCAGGAGAATAAAGGTATATTAAATGTAGGTTATTATTGCTTCTTTGACCCAACTATGCCTCCTTGAATTCTACATTTGTTCAAAAATCCCAAAGTTTTGTCAAATAGCAGGCACTTGGTAGGTTCCAGCAGTCAAAGATGTCCCTCCAGTTACTAGGCAGTATTTTTTCCCTTACAGTATTATAACTTCAGCAAATCCATTTCTTCTCCTCTTTGTTCTGTCATTTTTATTTATTCATTTATTTTAAAGTCATATTGGCTTACAACATTGTGTACATTTCAGCTGTACATCAGTTTATTTCAGTTTCTGTATCGACTGCGACGTGTTCACCACCAATGTCCAGTTTTTATCGGTCACCGTACATATGTGCTCCCTTACACTTTTCACCCTCCCCCCCACCCTCTTCTCCTCTGTTAACCACTAATCTATTATCCCTATCTATGTGTTTGTTTATCTTCCACATATAAGTGAAATTACATGATCTTTGTCTTTCTCTGACTTATTTCACTCAGCATAATACCCTCAAGGTCCACCCATCTTGTTGCAAATGGTACAACTTTGTCTTTTTTATGGCTAAGTATTCCATTGTGTGTGTATGTGTATATATATATATATATATACACATACACACCACATCTTCTTGATCCGTTCACTCATTGCTGGGCACCTGGGTTGCTTCTGTGTCTTGGCCATTGTGAATAATACTGCACTGAACATAGGGGTGCATATATCTTTCTGAGTTGTTGATTTCATGTTCTTTGGGTAAATATCCAGTGGCAGGATAACTGGATGATACAGAATCTTTATTTTTAATTTTTTGAGAAATATCAGTACTGTTTTCTATAGTGGCTGCACCAGTTTGAATTCCCACCAGCAGTGTATGAAGGTTCCCTTTTCTCCAGACTCTCTCCAACACTTGTTATAGAGTGTATTGTTAATTATAGCCATTCTGACGGGTATGAGGTTATTTCTCTTTGTAGTTTTGATTTGCATTTCCCTAATAATTAGCGATGTTGAACATCTTTTCATGTGCCTGTTGGCCATCTGTATATCTTCTTTGGAAATTGTCTGTTCATATCCTCCACCCATTATTTGATTGTGTTGTTTATTTTTTTGTTGTTGAGTTGTATGTGTTCTTTACATATTTTGGAAATTAACCCCTTTTCAGATATATGATTTGCAAATATTTTCTCCCAGTTGGTAGGTTGTCTTTTCGTTTTGATGATGGTTTCCTTTGTCTTGCAGAAGGTTTTTAGTCTGGTGTAGTCCTATTTGTTTATTTTTTCTTTCATTTTCCTTGACTGAGTAGACGTGGTATTCAAAAAGATATCGCTAAGATTGATGTCAAAAATTGTACTGCTAAATTTTCTTACAGAAGTTTTATCGTTTCAGGTATTGCATTCAAGTCTTATTCCATTTTGGGTTAATTTTAGTGTATGGTGTAAGATAATGGTCTACTTTCATTCTTTTGCACATGGCTGTCCAGTTTTCCAAATATCATTTATTGAAGAGAAGTTCCTTTTTCTATTGTATGCCCTTGGCTCCTTTGATGAAGATTAGCTGTCCCTAGATGTGTGGTTTCATTTCTGGGTTTTCAATTCTGTTCCACTGATTTGTGTGTCTGTTTTTCTGCCCATACCATGCTGCTTTGATTACTATAGCTTTGTAGTATATTTTGAAGTCGGGGAGTGTGATACCACCAGCTCTGTTCATTTTTCTCAGGATTGATTTGGTTATTTGGGGTCTTCTGTTGTTCCATATAAATTTTAGGATTCTTTGTTCTATTTCTATGAGGAATGTCATTGGGATTCTGATGCAATAGGGATTGCATCAAATCTGTAGATTGCTTTAGGTAATGTTGGACATTTTAACTATGCTCATTATTCCAATCCATGAGTATGGAATATCTTTCCATTTCTTTGTCTTCATTTTCTTTCAGAAATGTCTTATAGTTTTCAGTGTATAGATCTTTCATCTCCTTGGTTAAATTAATTACTAGATATTTTATTCCTTTTCTTGTAATTGTAATGGGATTGTATTTTTGATTTCTCTTTCTGCTAGTTCATTGTTAATGTATAGAAATACAATGAATTTTGGTATGTTGATTTTGTACCCTGCAACTTTACCATATTTGCTGATTATTCCTAATAGTTTTTTGTTGCGTTCTTTAGGGTTTTCTATATATATGGAATCATGTCCTCTGCAAACAGTGACAGTTTTACTTCTTCCTTTCCTATTTGGATCTCTTTTATCTCTTTTTCTTGCCTACTTGCTCTAGCTAAAACTTACAGTACTATGTTGAATAAGAATGGCAAAAGTGTGCATCCTTGTCTTGTTCCTGTTCTCAGAGGAATAGCTTTCGGCTTTTTGTCATTGAGTATGATGTTGGCTGTGGGTTTGTCATATACTGCCTTTGTTATGTTGAGGTACTTTCCTTCTATACCCATCTTATTGCAGATATTTATCACAAGTGGTTGTTGGTTCTTGTCAAATGACTTCTCTGCATCTATTGAGATGATCATGTGACTTTATTCCTCATTTTGTTAATATGATGTATCACATTTATTGACTGGTGAATGTTGAACCATTCCTGCATCCTGGGAATAAATCCCACTTGATTGTGGTTTATGACCCTTATAATGTATTGTTGTATTCAATTTGCTAAAATTTTGTTGAGGATTCTTGCATGTATGTTCATCAGCAATATTGGTGTATGATTTTCCTTCTTTGTATTGTCCCTGTTTTGTTTTGGTATCAGGGTAATGTTGACCTCATAGAATGAGTTAGGAAGTGTCCCATCCTCTTCAATTTTTCAGGATAGTTTAAGAAGGATTGGTATTAAATCTTCTTTGAATGTTTGTTAGAATTCACCAGAGAAGCCATCTGGTCCTGGACTTTTGTTTTTTGGGAGGTTTCTGACTACTGTTTCAATCCCTTTACTTGTGATTTGTCTATTCAGATTCTCTATTGCTTCTCTATTCATTTTGGGAGGTTGTATGATTCTAAGGATGTATCTATTTCTTCTAGGTTATGCAATTTGTTTGCATACAGCTTTTCACAGTATTCTCTTATAATCCTTTATATTTCTATGATATCTGTTATAATTTATCCTCTTTCATTTCTGATTTTATTTATTTGAGTCTTCTGTCTTTTTTCTTAGTGAGTCTGGCTAAGGGTTTGTCACTTTTGTTTATTTTCTCAGAGAACTAGCTCTTACTTTCGTTGATCCTTTCTATTTTTTTTTTTTGTCTCTTTTTCATTTATTTCTGCTCTGATTTTTATTGTTTCCCTCCATTTACTGACTTTGAGCATTGTTCTTCTTCTTTTTCTAGTTCTTTTAGGTGTAGTTTAAGTTTAGTTACTTGAGACTTTTCTTGTTTGTTGAGGTAGGCCTATATTGCTAAAAACTTCCCTTTTAGTACCACTTTTGCTGCATCCCATAGGGTTTGGTATGTTGAGTTTTGATTATCATTTGTCTCCAGGTATTTTTTTAATTTCTCCTTTGATTTCTTCATTGACCCAATAGTTGTTCAGCAGCATGTTCTTTGGTCTCTACATATTTATGAGTTTCACAGCTTTTTCTTCTTGTAGTTGATTTCTAGTTTCATAGCATTGTTGTCAGAACAGATGCTTGAGATGGTTTCAATTTTCTTAAATTCTTTGAGGTTTACTTTGTTTCCCAACATATCATGTATCCTTAAGAATGTTCCGTGCATACTTTAGAAGAATGTGTATTCTGCTGTTTTTGGATAGGATGTTCTACGTATATCTATTAAGTCCATCTAGTCTAGTGTTTCATTTAAGACCACTGTTTCCTTCTTGACTTTCTGTCTGGATGATCCATCCATTGACTTAAGTGGGGTGTTAAGAGCCCCTACTATTATTGTGTTGCTGTCAATTTCTCCCTTTAGGTCTGTTAACAGTTGCTTTATATACCTTAGTGTTCCTCTGTTACGTACATATATATTAATAAGTATTATATCTTTTTGTTGGAATGTCCCTTTTATCATTATAGGATGCCCATCTTTTTCTCTTGTTATCTTTTTTATCTTGAAGTCTGTTTTATCTGATATAAGTACACCTACACCCACTTTCTTTTGTTTGACATTTGCTTGGAGTATCATCTTCCATCCTTTCACTCTGAGCCTATGTTTGTCTTTAGATAACATGTTTCCTGAGGGCAGCATATTGTTGGATATTGGTTTTTAGTCCATTCAGCCACTCTTTGTCTTTTGATTGGCGAATTCAATCCATTTATATTTAGAGTGATTATTGATATATGAGGGCTTAATACTGCCATTTTATCTTTTGTTTTCCAGTTGTTCTATATTTCCGTCATTTATTTTTATTGTATTTCTGTCTGCCATTGCAGTTTGGTGGTTTTCTGTGGTTATTTTCTCACTTTTCTCTTCGTTTATGCTTTGTGACTCAGATCTGATTTTTTGTTTTGTGGTTACCATGAGGATTGTACAAAAGATCCTGTAGATGACATAATCCTTTATCTGAAACCCTCTTATCTCCATTAGCCTATGCAGGTTCTGTCCCTTTGCTATTCCCTTACTATGTTTTTGTTCTCACAAATCCTTCTTTATTCTGCTGTGAGTTTGTGAGATAATTGTATTATAGTTATTTTTGATGCTGCTTTTACATTTATCTTTTATGTTATAATTGTTTATTAACCTATCCTGATATAGAGCTGCAATATTCTGATTCTGTTTATCTGTTTATGTCCTTGATCAAGGTTTTGTGAATTTTTTTTTTTTTGAGGAAGATTAGCCTTGAGCTAACATCTGCTACCATCCCCTCTTTTTTGCTGAGGAAGATTGGCCCTGGGCTAACATCCGTGCCCATCTTCCTCTACTTTATATGGCATGCCACCACTGACTGGCTTTTAATAAGCAGTGTGTAGGTAAACGCCCAGGATTTTAAGCTGTGAACCCTGGGCCACCAAAACAGAGTGCATGGACTTAACTGCTACACCAGTGGGCGGGCCCAAGGTTTTGTGAACTTTCGCTTTTCAGTTTCATATGGGGGGCTCCTTTCAGTATTTCTTGTAAGGCAGGTTGAGTAGCGATGAACTCCCTCAGTTTTTGTTTGTCTAGGAAAGATTTTATATCGCCATCATATTTGAAGGATAATTTTGCTGGATAGAGTATTCTTGGCTGATAGCTTTTATCTTTCAGTGTTTTGAATACATCATTCCACTCTGTCCTAGCCTTCAGGGTTTCTGCTGAGAAATCCGCTGAAAGCCTGGTTGGGGTTCCTATGTAAGTTACTTTCTTCTCTCTTGCTGTCATTAGTATCTTTTCTTTGTTATTAACTTTTGACAGTTTTAATATCATATGCCTTGGAGAAGGTCTTTTTTCATTAAGGTAATTAGGTGTTCTAATAGCTTCGTGTACTTGCATGCCTAGTTCTTTCACCATATTTGGGAAGTTCTTAGCTTTATGATTTCTTTGAATGAGCTCTCTGCTCCTTTATCACTGTCTCCTCTTTCTGGGATATCTATGATCCTTATGTTACTTTTCCTAATTGAGTTGGATATTTCTCAAAGGATTTCTTTATTTTTGTGAAATCTTAGTTCCCTCTCCTCCTCCACCTGACTCATTTCCAGGTTTTCTATCCTGGAGCTCACTAATTCTCTCTTCCAGATGGTCTTCTGTATTTTTAATCCTTTCTAAATTATTTTTCTCTGATTTATTGTGTTCTTCACCTCCAGAATGTCTGTTCCTTTTTGGAATTTCAATATCCTTGGTGAAGTGCTCCTTCTGTTCATTAATTTTATTCCTGAGCTCATTGAACTGTCTTTCTGATTTTTCTTGTAACTCACTGAGTTTCTTTATGACAGCTATTTTGAATTCTCTGTCAGACTGTAATCTTCTGTGACTTCAAGTTTTGTTTTCAGACACCTGTTCCTCTCCTTCTGTTCTGCCATGTTACTGGTCTTTGATGAGTTGGTCTTCTGCTGGTGCATTTTTGGTAGTAACTAATTTCTTATTTGGCTGCAGCTTGGTTACTTTGGTTCTGAGTAGCTTCTAGTTGTATTTGAGAGCCTAAACTTTCCTCTTTCCACTGCCTCTGCCACGGGTGTCTCAGTGCCCTCCTTGTACTGTTTGTGTCTTTGGGGTTGCTGGTGCCTTTACTTTAGTCTCAAGTGTTGCCACTGGAGTCACCAGGCTGTGAGCACTTCTATTGCTTCTGAGGTTGCCTGGGTCTTAAGTTTCCCTACTGTCTCTCACAGGCTCTGTGTGGGCTCAGATGCCCCATGAACCACCTGTGCTGCTATTCCTGGTTTACCTGGGAGTGCTGGTTGCACTGCAGCCAGGGGTGCTTTGTTCACAGGTGTCACTGTCACTATAGGGGTCTGGGGATCTGGGGAATTGTGTGCCACCCCCACTGCTGGTGGAGCTGGTGTTGAGGATGCTGCCACTGGGGGCTGGGTCATCAGTTCTGTTGTGGTTCCTGAAGCCTCTGCTCCCAGGTTCCACCAGCCACAGCTAGGGGGGAGCAGGAGTAAGCAGGTCGAGGTTTTTGTTGTTGCTCACTGTGCAGCCTCTGGCCTCTAGTGCTAGCCAGTGTGTTTTTAAAACCTCATGTCAGATTGTCCCACGCCAGCTTGGAAAATCCAAGTTTTGTATATTATTGCCACTGTTGGAATGATCTGGCCACTGCTGTGGGAGGGGAGGGGGCGCACATGCTGAATCTGCTAGTAGATGGGCAGGCAGCAAATCCGTCCACACTCTCCACCCCAGAAAGACTGCTTGAGCAAGCTGTGTCTGTTTTATCACAGGTGTGTGGGCCAGTGTGGGGATCCATGTCCTGGATCACTGCTACCAGGGGAGTGCAGAGATGGCTGCTCCCCTGGTTCCACTACCTCCCAGGGGTCCAGTCCACCCACCTTCAGCTATATAGATGCCTGGATCTCTTACTCATCCTGTTGTGCTGTGGAGGGAATCTTCTGTTTGGCAATGGATGTCCAACTGATTGTAACTTATAGGGGAGAGACCAAGGGAACAACTCACTCCACCATGATGCTGACTTCACTCTCTGTTCTGTCATTTTTACTCATTTGGAGGATCCACAGTCTCTCCTTCTCTGAATTCAAAGGCACTATCTTTTGTAACCCTATTCTGCACTTAGCATCAACTCTTCAAAGGGCATAGGTTTTCCCAAAAGACAGGAAGGGACATTGACCTTCTCTCTCTGATCAATGAACTACTAGGCAGTGAACTACTAAGGAGCTGGTTGCTTATTTGGAATCAAGATGGTGATCAAGAACGTGACAAAGGCCCCCTAGCTAGGAGGAATAGAACATTGAAGGTATTCAGTGCAGCCAGCACTGGATGTCTTGTACATGCAGAACAAAAACAGTTCTGGAGGAACTTAGAGATTTAAATATAGCGGATATTGCTAGAGAATAACATGACATCAATCCTGTCTCGAAAGATGTCATCAAGTAACTGAAAAAAAAAGAAGCTTTCATCAATAAATCATTTAAATATGGAGAATTATGTAAGAATCTTTGTGGGAAGTATTAATTCATCAAACTAATTTAAAAAGTTGTAAAATAACACAACCTGTTGAGTCAGATTAAGTGCCATTCACTGAGTTTGATTTGGGGGAAAAGATTAAATACGATTCATCTCTGCGTTTGGGGAGCTCATTGAATAAAGTAGGACACAAAAACTTGAAATAGAATAATGTCAATGTAATGTTGTTCACCACGATGAGATGTGCTCGTGGTGTGATAGAAGTACAAGAGAGCAGCACTTTGTGCAACCTGGGAGTTCAATTAGGGCCTTATGGAAGTAAAGTATCTCTATTTATTCTGTGGTTTTGCTTCGTATACAGGGTGTATTTTGTGAGCTGGTCACTGGAATGTAGAACTAGGAAAAGTGTTTTTGTCTAGAGTAGTTAGCCTTATACTAATATCAGTTCATCAGGGCTTAGAGGAAAAAATATAGCATTATTTGTATTAGAAACAAAAAGAGTCAAATCAGTGATCTAAGTTTCTACCTTACAAAACCAGGAAAAGATGAGCAAACATGTTCAAGGAAAGTAGAAGAAAGGAAATTAAAATAACTTGATGAAACAGAAAATGAATGGAAAAAAGATAAATTAAACCAAAATACACTCCTTTGAAAAATATCATTATATTGATACATATATCTACACACTAATCAGTCAAAAAAATAAAAGAAATACAATATCAACACCAATAGCAAAAGGGGATGTCATTACAGATTCTATCCACTAAAAGGATATAGGAATATTATGAACAACTTTATGTCAATAAATTTGAAAACAGATTAAATGGGCAAATTCTCCGAAAGACACAAATTGTGGAACTTGACTCAAAAAGACATAGAAACTTTCAATAGCCATATATCAGTTAAAGAATGTCAACTTATAAATAAATATAGCATATTAAAAAAAACCTCAAGGCCCAAATGGCTCCACTTGTGGAGTTCTATGGCCACAATTAAGGGAGAAATAATTCCAATCCTTCACAAACTCTTTTAGCAAATCAACAAATAGATGGGTTGGGAACAATTCCAACTCATTTTATGAAGACAATATTTTCCTGATACTAAAACTAGATGACAACACTACAAAAAAGAAAAACACTGACCAATGTCCTTTATTAACATAGACACAAAAAAATCTTTAACAATAAAGATTGACTCCTGAAATATAAAAATAAAATAATAAATCATGGCTAACTTTAGTGTTGCAGGTTGGTTTAGTACCTCTCTCTGGGCAAGGTAAAATTCTTTACTACACATCTACTCATTTAGTTCCAAAGATATTTTTTACTGTTTCTGTAGCTATGCATTTCACATCAGCTTCATCTTGGGTCATGGTATCAGTCATAAATTCTGGTCTCCCAACAATCAAGTTTAATCCCTTAAAAATATGAAACCTGGAGAGAGACCAACAGCTCATCACCATATTGTATCCTTTTTTATGTTAGGGTATGTGTTCAGTCAGTCAAAGTATGAGTGAGCTCAAGCTCACTACTCTATCCTTATTTTCCTACAATGGCTTTTTTTCACTTTTTGTCTCATTCATTATCAAGGAAGTATGTGTAGGAAAAAGAAGCAAAAGTATATAGTATTTAATATTACTGGCATTGTGGCATGGAATGAAGCCTTGAATCTGTTCTTACTGGCTTTGTGACTTTAGGTAAGTTGCGTCGTGTTCTGTGTTTCAGATTCATCTAGATATAAGCATAATACTATCTGCCTCGTATTATTATTAGGTGGGATAAATGAGGTTATATATGCCTGAAATATTGTAGAGACCCAGCAGATATTTTCTCTCCAACTTCTTATGTTAGTCCTCTTCTTACTTCTCACCAGACCACTGATCTGTGCCATTTTATTCCCTACCCCAATACTCTAGGTCTTAACTCAATTTCTGTGAATCCAAATTCCAATCTTAAGCACACATTGCACAGACTCACCCCTCACGAGTGCTTACCAAGTTCCCTGTCTTCCATCTTAGGGAATCATGTAGCCACTGTGAATTCAGTTATTGAAATTCATTTTATATATATATGGTTTAGAACAGAGCCTCGATACACCCTAACAGGTGTTAACAAAATGTCTTTGAGTGTATGTGTTGGGGGGCATTTCTAATGAAGTCTCCAGGTGCCAGAGAGTCTGAGACATTGAGATTGACATGAATAGGAATTCCGTTTGGTGAGTACACCAGTTGGAGAGAAGCTCCAGGGAAATCTCTGTGAACCCTGCTGCCTGCTGCCTGGTCAATTGCCAGTTCTTGTTATTTCACACAATATTTATGACAGGTCACATTTTACGTTTTTCTCTCCTTCCTTCTTATCCTTCTCTGTTTCAATCTATAAATTGCTTGGATTAATCCTTTAGGCTCCGTGGACTGACCTATATAACTAGCAACTCTTTTTTTTTAATTGTTGTAAAATATGCATACCAAAATATTTACCATTTTAACCATTTTAAAGTTTATAATTCAGTGGCGCTTAGTACATTCACAACATTGTGCAACTATTACCACTATCTAGTTCCATAAAATTTTCACCACTCCAAAAGGAAATGCTGTACCCCTTATGCAGTTACTCCCCATTCTTCCCTCCCTCTTGCCCCTGAAAACCACTAATCTGCTTTCTACCTCTATGAATTTTCTCTGTGAATTTCATTTGGATATAGAATCACGTATGTGTGGCCTTTTGTGCCTAGCTTCTTTCACTTAACATAATGTTTTTAAGTTGCATCCATGTTGTAGCATATATCAGTACTTCATTCCTTTTTATGGCTAAACAATATTCCATTGTATGGATATACCATTTTTGTTTATATATTTATCAGTGGGTGGACATTTTGGTTGTTTCCATACTTTGTCTATTGTCAATAGTGCTGCTATGAACATCCTTGTACAAAATTTGTTTGAATATCTGTTCCCAATTCTTTTAGGTATATATACAAAGAAGTGGAATTTTTGGGTCATACAGTAATTCTATGCTTAAGTTTCTGAGGACGTGCCAAACTGTTATCCACAGTGGCTGCGTCAATTTACATTTCCACCAGCGATGTATGAGGGTTCTCATTTCTCCACAGTCTCTCTAATACTTCTTATTTTCCGTTTCTTCTACTACAGCCATTTTAGAGGGTGCTAAGTGGTATCTAATTAAGTTTTTGATTTGCGTTTCTCTAATGACTAATGATGTTGAGCATTTTTGAACGAGTACCTTGGCTTTTTGTACATCTTTAAAGAAATGTCTATTCAAGTTCCTTTCCTGTTTTTTGATTGAGCTGATTGTCTTATACATTATTGAATTGTAAGATTTCTTTATATATTCTGGATACTAGACCCTTATCAGGTATATGATTTTCAAATTATATCTCCCATTCTATAGGTTGTTTTTACACCCTCTTGATAGTGTCATTTGATTCAAAAAAGTTTTAATTCTAATGAAATTCAATTTATATATTTTTTCTTTTGTTGCTTTACTTCTGCTGTCCAATATAAGAAATCATTGCCAAATTTGATCATGTAGTTTTACCCCTATCTTTCACTCTAAGAGTTTTATCTTTTAGTTATTATATTTAGATCTTTGTTCTATTTTGAGTTGTTTTTTGTATATGTTGTGAGTTAAAGGTCTAATTTTATTCTTTTTTTTTTTTTGGGGGGTTTTACTTTTTTTTTTTTTTAATTGATGTTTTAATGGTTTCTAACATTGTGAAATTTTGGGTTGTACATTTTTATTTGTCCATCACCATATATATGACTCCCTTCACTCCTTGTGCCCACCCCCCACCCCCACTGCCCCTGGTAACCACAGTCCAGTTTTCTCTGTCCATGTGTTGGTTTATATTCCACATATGAGTGAGATCATACAGTGTTTGTCTTTCTCTTTCTGGCTTATTTCACTTAACATAATACGCTCCAGGCCCATCCATGTTGTTGCAAATGGGACGATTTTGTCTTTTTTATGGCTGAGTAGTATTCCATTGTATATATATACCACATTTTCTTAATCCAATCGTCAGTCGAGGGACACTTAGGTTGCTTCCACTTCTTGGCTATGGTGAATAATGCTGCAACGAACATAGGGGTGGATAAGCCTCTTTGGATTGTTGATTTCAGGTGCGTTGGATAGATTCCCAGTAGTGGGATGGCTGGATCATAGGGCATCTCTATTTTTAATTCTTTGAGGAATCTCCATACCGTTTTCCATAGAGGTTGCACCAATTTGCGTTCCCACCAGCTGTGTATGAGGGTTCCTGTTTCTCCACATCCTCTCCAACACTTGTTGTTTTTTGTCTTGGTGATTATAGCCATTCTAACGGGCGTGAGGTGGTATCTTAGTGTTGTTTTGATTTGCATTTCCCTTATGATTAGTGATGTTGAGCATCTTTTCATGTGCCTATCGGCCATCTGTATATCTTCCTTGGAGTAATGTCTGTTCATTTCCTCTGCCCATTTTTTGATCGGGTTGTTTGTTTTTTTGTTGTTCAGTTGTGTGAGTTCTTTATATATTATGGAGATCAACCCCTTGTCAGATGTATGTTTTGCAAATATTCTCTCCCAGCTGGTTGGTTGTCTGTTCATCTTGATTCGGGTTTCATTTGTCTTATAAAAGCTCTTTAATCTGATAAAGTCCCATTTGTTTATTTTTTCTTTAGTTTCCCTAGTCTGGGTAGGCACGTCATCCAAAAATATTCCTTTAAAACCAATGTCAAATAGTGTGTTGCCTATATTTTCTTCTATGAGTTTTATAGTTTCAGGTCTCACCTTCAGGTCTTTGATCCATTTTGAGTTAATTTTTGTGAATGGCGATAGCAGATGGTCCACTTTCATTCTTTTGCATGTGGCTGTCCAGTTTTCCCAACACCATTTATTGAAGAGACTTTCCTTTCTCCATTGCATGTTCTTAGCACCTTTGTCAAAAATTAGCTGTCCGTATAGGTGTGGTTTTATTTCTGGGCTTTCAATTCTGTTCCATTGATCTGTGTGTCTGTTTTTGTACCAGTACCATGCTGTTTTGATTACTATTGCTTTGTAGTATGTTTTGAAGTCAGGGATTGTGATGCCTCCTGCTTTGTTGTTTTTTTTAGGATTTCTTTAGCTATTTGGGGTCTTTTGTTGCCCCATATGAATTTTAGTATTCTTTCTTCTATTTCCGTGAAGAATGTCATTGGGATTCTGATTGGGATTGCATTGAATCTGTAGATTGCTTTAGGTAATATAGACATTTTAACTATGCTTATTCTTCCAATCCACGTGCATGGGCTATCTTTCCATTTCTTTATGTCATCATGGATTTCTTTCAATAATGTCTTGTAGTTCTCATTGTATAGGTCCTTCACCTCCTTGGTAAGATTTATTCCTAGGTATTTTATTCTTTTTGATGCAATTGTAAATGGTATTATCTTTTTGAGCTCTCTTTCTGTTAGTTCATCATTAGCATATAGAAATGCAACTGATTTTTGTAGATTGATTTTGTACCCTGCAACTTTGTTGTAGTTGTTGATTGTTTCTAATAGTTTTCCAACAGATTCTTTAGGGTTTTCTATATATACAATCATGTCATCTGCAAATAGTGACAGTTTCACTTCTTCGTTACCTATTTGGATTCCTTTTATTCCTTTTTATTGCCTAATTGCTCTGGCTAAAACCTCCAGTACTATGTTGAACAGGAGTGGTGAGAGTGGGCAGCCCTGCCTTGTTCCTGTTCTCAGAGGAATGGCTTTCAGTCTTTCCCCGTTGAGTATGATGTTGGCTGTGGGTTTGTCATATATGGCCTTTATTATGTTGAGGTACTTTCCTTCTATTCCCATTTTATTGAGGATATTCAGTTGTTCTAGTACAATTTTGAAGATAGTACTCTTGTCCCCATTGAACAGTCATGGCATCCTTGTCAAATCAATTGACCATAAACATATGGGTTTATTTCTCCACTCACAATCTTATTCCATTCATCTGTATGTCTATTCTTATGCCAGTATACTTTTTTGAACACTGTAGCTTTGTATTAAGTTTTGAAATAGGGAAGCGCTAGTCCTCCAACATTGTTTTTCATTTTCAGTATTGTTTTGGTTATTCAGGATCGCTTGTTATTCCATATGAATTTTAGGATCAGCTTTTCCTTTTCTGCCAAAAAAAAAACATTGGGATTTTGGTAGAGATTGCATTGAATATACAGAACTCTTTGGGAAGAGTTGCCATTTTTACAACATTAAGTCATCTAATCTATGGAAAAAATATCTTTCCATTTATTTAGGGCTTCTTTAATTTCCTTCATCAGTGTTTTGTAGCTTTTAGTACACAAATCTTGCACTTCTTTTTAAATTTATCCTAAGTATTTTATAATTTTTAATGCTGCTGTAAATGTAATTTTTTCTCAATTTTCTTTTCAGATGGTTCGTTGCTTGTATACAGAAATGCAACTGACTTCTGTATGTTGATCTTGTGTTGTGTAGCTTTTATGTATTAGTTTATTTGCTCTAATACATTTTTTTGTGGATTCTTTAAAATTTTCTATATATAAGATCGTGTAGTCTACAGTTACAGATAGTTTACTCTTTCCTTTCCAAATTGAATGACTTTTTCTTGCCTAATTGCTCTGGCTTGAACTTCCAGTACAACGTTAAACAGCTGTGGTGACAGCAGGCATCTTTGTTTTGTCTGTGATCCTAGCGAAATAGTTTTCAGGCTTTCACCATTGAGTTTAATATGAGCCGTAGTTTTTTCCATAAATACTCTTTATCGTTTTGAGGATGTTTTCTTATTTTCTTATTTTTTGAAGTGTTTTTATCATGCAAAGGTACTAGATTTTGTCAAATGTTCTTTGTGCATCAATTGGGAAGATAATTTTTTTTTTTCCTTCATGTCATTAATGTTGTGTAATGCATTGATTGATTCTCTTGTGTTGAAACACCCTTACATTACTGGGATAAATCACACTTGGTCATGGTGTATAATCCTTTTAATATGCTGTTGGATTTGGTTTGCTAGTATTTTGTTGAGTATTTTTCATCTATATTCATAGCTATATTTTTCTGTAGTTTTCTTATTAAAATATGTAGATTTTGCAACATAGCTCTGAAATCCCATTGTGTGTGTGTGTGTGTGTGTGTTTGTGAAATGTCTTCTTGAATGCACCAGATATTTTCCAGTAGAATAAATCATATTCTGTATTTTAATACTATTTCCTCAAGGTCAGCCAGAGGTGACAGGTTAAGGATTTATCAGATCTTCCCCGGGTATGTGCATAGTCGTGTACATTTACATGTCTTTCTAGTTTAGGAATATTTCAGAGCTTTGAAAAAATCTGTATGGTCAATTCGTTCCCCATTTTTTCCCTTTAAGTTTTTTGGTCAGGCTCTTGTCAGTTGCAACTATTATTCCTGCTGCAAGAAGCTGTAATGTTAAACAATTTCTGTTGATTGTTTTTGGCTAATAGCCCGGGGGAAAAGGCTTTTCACAGTGAGTCAGCTTTGAGTCAGTTCAAAAAAAGATGCACCATATGAGATAGAATTTCCTGGGAGCTACCAGACGGGTCATAAAGAACAGTTCTCTGCAAATGAGTCTCCAAGAAACTTTTAGTCCCCATTCCAGGAGAAGTGGAGTTTTAAGAAAAGTATAAATGCCTTCTATTCAGCATGATAAATGGCATGCCCCAAGAAGATGCCAAGGTGTGTTTCTTAGCGTTGTAGAGACAAAGGTAAGTCATATCACGGTTAGACTGTGAAAAATAGCAAAAGGGTTGGAGAAAGAGTTTATGCCAAGATAGTATGACAAGATGGAGGAAAAGTGAAAGTAATGAAAACAAGATGAAGAGAGAATACACACTCATACTCAAAATCTCCTGAGGCTACGCTTTTACCTACATGTACTTATACTTATGACCAAGCAAAATCTCACACACTTATATATATATTCTTCACGAACATATCCTGTATCAATTTACCTATTGTTTCTGACCCCATATACAGGCTCACAAATGTGACTAGCGAGAGGGCAAGGTCTAGCTTTCTCTATTTTCTGGAACTGTGTGAGGTACAATAAAGGTGATCAATAAACGCTTTTGAATTAATGAATTCATGAATGGCCCTGAGGGATAGACTTTTGTGAAAATAAGACCTACAGCTATGGTGATGAAGCATCTGAGAAAGGAAATAAGGTTGCATAATAGCAGGATAACCATGAGACTGTGAGATTAGGCAAGGATGAGCAAGTAGGTGTACATTATCTCTTCTTATGCTCATCAGTTCCAGGAAATGCGAGTGTGGGAATTTGGGATGTGGTGACGGTTGGTGGAATAGGGTAGAGTAAGAAAATGCCACACTGAGGAAATGACTGCTGGATAGGTGAATATAATCCCATGTAGCACGTTAGAATTAGGAGGTCAAATGAGGGGCTGGTACCAAGTCTTATTTCTGAACCCAGCAGAGATTGATGATATATGAATATATGCTGAAATAATAGGACAGCATACATTATAGAATGATTAAGGATTGGTTGCTTTGATCAATGTGTGTGGACTGGAAATGTGGTATTCTCAAAGAGGAGGGAAGCACCAATTTTCAAGCCCTCCTAGAAAATCCACAGAAATAGTGGGATAAGGTGAATTTCTTGGGATGTAGCCATATTTTATTATGTAAGTTTCTGCTGTACGGAGCCCCTAAGATTGACCAAGACACCAGACCATAGGCTGGTCATCAATCTATTGAATTTTTGTATAAGGTCATTGAGAGGATGAGAGATTCCTTTTTTATGTCCTGACTGGCCTTTGTCCTTTTATTTTCACTTTCTCCTTGCTCTTCAGTCTTCAGTCCATCAAGAATAAAATGTATTTCCTTCCTTAGCTGAAGAATTGTTCTGTGAGTCTTAGCATAAGCCTAACCTCCTCCATGGAATTTTTCTTGAGTCACCTCTGTACCTACAACATTCTGTGCATAATTCTAATATAGCACTTGTAATAAAAATTTCAAATTTCATCTTTGGAATTTTACCTCCTTTATACTAAGCGGTCTCCTTAAGAGTATGTGACTAGTTTCATTCAAACTTGTGTTCAAATTGCCTATCAATGCTGGTACATCGAGGATCTCTTAAATATTTAATGGAATAAATTATGAAGTATACCATAAGTGAGACATCCATAATTGTGAATTAATAATAAATACACTTACCTTGTACCTTCTCCACTCATGAAAGACAGAAAACTCTCTCTTATAGTTTCACATTACAAACTTGAGAACTTAAATTGTCTCCTCTCCATCCCTAGCAGTTCAAGTTTGCACAATTCCCCCATACAAACCCACACACACAAACGGAGGCATATACATAGTATACAAACTTCATGAGAGAATTTCCCAAATTATCAAATTATCTCTCATTTTTGCTACTCTTCATAGGTTTCAAATGGGTACCGTTAGCAAGGCATTTGTCTTGACATGGGTTTAAAACATGTAGTGCTTGCCTTCATATGCATTTGTCTCTGATGGGTGCCTCTCAACTCAGACATCCCCCAAGAGCCGAGTCTTCCTAAATTTTTTATTTTATTTTATTTTATTGAGGTCACATTGGTTTATAACGTTACATACATTTCAGGTGTACATCTTTATATTTAGACTTCTATATAGGTTGCATCACATTGATCACCAAAAGTTTAGTTTCCATCTGTCACAAGTATTCCTAAATTTGAGTCAAAGCTTTCTGCACAATTGTACATTCAATCACTTCCACATTTTCTGTACAACTAGTTTTTCTCAAATAAAGTGTACAGCAATGAACTTCTCCCCTGTTTGCTTCAAATTTTTAGTTTAGTATAAGTAAGTTCAGAATTCCCACATATTCTGGATCAGTGCTATAAAAAAAAACACTTAATTCCTCTACGTTACCGTAAGGGAGACATCCATAAAGACATGAGGGTTGGGACAGAATCTTGGTAGGAACTAAATTTTAGGATATCTAAAATGCTTCTGCTGTCTCCTCATGGATACAGGGCAGAGATATATATGAAAGTTGCCTAGCCCAAAATATTTAATTTCCCCTCCCTCAGCTGTCCTATATCTAGACAGCTTCTTTACTGAATGTGTTTAACTTATTCACTTTCCAAATGTTAGGCATATCTAGATGAAAATAATCTCTCAATTCATGATTCATCATAATTACAAAATACTCTTTCCCAAATGTCTCCCTCTCCTTGTCATTATCCATTTTTCAAATCTAATGGGTGATTTTTTTTTCAAAAACAAATTATGATTGGAAATGAGTTTATTTTCTAAAATATGACATTGAAATTGCTTCCTGCCCTGCCTCTTTTTAATCAATCCATCTATTTACAAACTTTTTGAATTGAGAACTTTTATGTGGCTGAATTTTTTTCACGCATATGAATAAACAAAGATAAATTGTTTCTTCTACTCTATGAACCAGACCATCTAGTATTCACAAACACCCTTAAAAATGCATAAACAAACCCACGCACACACATACACACACAGGATTATGCACACTACAGTTTGAGGTTTTTATATTTCCTAAAATCAGAGTAGTTGAAATTATAAATACCAAAGGAATCACCATGTATATTAAGTAAAGATATGTGGAACACTATCAGATACACAGACTGTGGAATTTTATTCTTCCCATTTATTTCAGGATACATTCCAGAGTTTGAATTTCCATTTTGCAGAGGATATTCTTCTGCCCTCTTTTCTCACTGTCTTTTTATTAAGACATGTGGCAGCAGAGCAAGACTGGTTCCATTCCTGGTGTCATATGATGCTCAGGAAAGGCTAGCAGAAAGTTAGGAGTGTATTTCATCTCTTTTCCTTTTTAAAAAAATTGAGATATAATTGACATATACTATTGTGTAAATTCGTGTACAACATGTTGATTTGATACACTTATATATTACAGCATGATTACCACCATAGCTTTAGTTATTGCTGCTAACCCATCGCATCATTATCATTTCATTTTTGTGATGAGAACATTTAAGATTTAGTGTCTTAGCAATTTTGAAGTATATAATCCAATATTATTGACTAATATCCTTATTTAACCTCCTATTTGAATAGGAACAAAAGAAGATTAAAATGTTACTTTGTGTTTTACCAGGAATCTGGACAAAGGGAGAAGTGGAGAAGGAATCACTAATGGGGGTGGTCAATAATTGCTTCTGATATGCACAACAGCTAATTGTGGCAGAAAGAATGTCTACGCCCAATGACACCCAGTTTCATCCTTCTTCATTCCTTTTACTGGGCATCCCAGGGCTGGAAGATGTGCACATCTGGCTTGGATTCCCCTTTTTCTTCATGTATCTTGTTGCACTCCTGGGGAATGCTACTGTTCTGTTTGTGATCCAGACTGAGCGTAGTTTCCGTGAGCCCATGTACTACTTCCTGGCCATGCTGGACTCCATTGACCTGGGCTTGTCCACAGCCACCATCCCCAAAATGCTGGGCATCTTCTGGTTCAGCCTCAGGGATATATCTTTCGAAAGCTGCCTTTCCCAGATGTTCTTCATTCACTTCTTTACTGTCATGGAGAGCATTGCATTGGTGGCCATGGCCTTTGATCGCTACATTGCCATTTGTAAGCCCCTTCAGTACACCATGATCCTCACCAACAAAATCATCAGCATCATTGCAGGCATCTCTATTCTGCGGAGCTTGTGCATGGTTGTTCCACTGGTGTTTCTCCTCCTGAGGCTGCCCTTCTGTGGGCACCATATCATCCCTCATACCTACTGTGAGCACATGGGCATTGCCCGTCTGGCCTGTGCTAGCATCAAAGTGAATATTATGTTTGGCCTGGGCAACATTTCTCTCTTGTTGTTGGATGTACTCCTTATTATTCTCTCCTACGTCAGAATTCTCCATGCTGTCTTTTGTTTGCCTTCCTGGGAGGCTCGACTCAAAGCTCTCAACACCTGTGGCTCCCACGTTGGTGTTATCTTAGCCTTTTTCACACCAGCATTTTTCTCTTTTTTAACACACCGTTTTGGCCACGATATTCCCCAATATATCCACATTTTCTTGGCCAACCTATATGTGGTTGTTCCACCAGCCCTCAACCCTGTAATCTATGGGGTCAGGACCAAGCAGATTAGGCAGAGAGCCCTGAGGATTTTCCTCAAAACAGATAGTTAGCCAGTCAGAAGTCTTGGAAGATCTGTTTTAGAATTTATGTTTCCTGAATTGTAAAAAGTAGGGTTAACTTATGTCTAATCAAATAGAAAGCAGGAAGATAAAGGGGAATATTGAAACCAATAATATTATTTACCGAGAAATTGAAACTTGTTTTTAAGAGTAATGATGAGAATATTGATGATGATATTGGAATTTGTATAATATCTAACTTTACAAGTACTTTCATTTATGTTGCTGGATCCTCAAGACATTGCTATAAAATATATAGCAATTTTTCCACTTTGGAGATGAAAATATTGATGTTAGGAAAGGTGAGTGGTTTATTCAAATTCCATTGTTAGTGGGAAGTAGTGATTTAAGACAAAGAGAGTGCCTTCAAATTATAATCTTTCTCCTATATTCCAGGAATTTTGTTAATTGAATAGGATGCAGAATAACGTTGACATTCCTTAAGAGATTATAAACAAAGTGGCAGCCAAGATTATTAAAATAATAATAATAGTTCAAATGAATGCAGCTTAATATTAATGTATTCCATATGCAGTATATATAGAGAGATAGATAGTAATACAAATTTTACACACATATGTAGTACTCACCATAATCCTACTCAACAGTACTATCATTTTCCCTATGCACCTAAGGAAGCAGGTATATTCATGAAATTAGAAATTAAATAAAGGAAAAAGGAAATAATGGAGCCTAGACATGGCCTATATGATCATAAATTAATATATATTTAATTTATTTGCTTATTTATATAAACTACATATTATTTATATAATACATTCATAATCTACCTATGTGTATCTATGTATCAATATGTCTATCTCTCTGTCTATACCTATACCTGTCTCTATATAATAACTTCTGGAATGTTTCATGTGTGAGTTTTTGAACATTAGAACAGGCAAAGACACAATCTACTGTCTTTAAACTCTTACATTGGGAATAAATAAATAATAATTGTTGGTTCTGAAGTAGTTCATAGAAATAAGGTTTACCCTCTGGGGATTTGGAAGGTGTGTGGTCATTAACTGTTCCATTCATAGAGCGAAGAGCCTGAATGATTTTGGAGGAAGATACGTTTAAGGAGAAGATCTTGAATAAGTGCTCTTTGTATCTATTCCGTCTGCCATTTACACAGTTAAGATAGAGAAATAGAGAAAGATTCAGTAGACCATACTGGTGGCATGCTGAGGAAACTATAAAACAAAGATACTTCAATTCAGCTGTGATTCAATGATCTCCTAGAGAAAGCAGCCATTGGGTCACTCCCTCAGTGACCAGATATGAGCAAGACGTGCTGTGCAGAAATAGTCTGCTCCTTCTATGTGTAGACACCATGCAATAGTAGAGCATCCTCTGCCCTAGAAGCACGGAAGCCACAAAGGCTTAATCCAAGAACGAGAAGTTGAGCTGACAAATTTGTTTCTTTGATTTTGAGTTTGCTCAACAGGGAAGCGTGTTACACGAGACTTGGTGCAGTTATTAAAAATTCCAAATGGTAAAGTTGTTACTTTAGGAGGAAATAGGATAAAGATGCCAATAGAATTGGTATAGACTAATGCTGAGGCTAGTGTGGTGGAACGGGGAAGCTGGAAGGCATTTCTGGACTGTTTCATCCTGGCCTGTGTCCAAATACTCCACAGTACTAGGGTCTGGGCTCAATTTCTGTTCTTTTCCTGTGGTAGGTTTCAGGGAGTAATGACATGAAGCATCCTATTCCCTTGGCTCCAGCTGAGGTTCTAGTTGTCACATAAAATCTTCCCTCCTCAGGGCCAGAACAGTGACATAGGACAGGCAGTTACTGGCAGAATTTAGGCTAGGAGGCTGTGGAAGTACTTGATGGTTTCACTCTTAGAGAAGATTCTCGGACAATGGTAAGGCAGCTGAGCCTACTCCAAATGAACCTGTGCGGACATGAGTGCTGCAGGGGAATTTGGAGGCAGACAAATCTCAGCCTGGGGGCGTGCTAGAGAGAAGAGAAGGGATACCAAGAAACCTGGGGAGAGAAAGTGAGATATACTGATGAAAATAAAATGGATAAAAAAAAAGATTGCAAGAGTGAATTGGTAGATGCATATTCTTTCACAATCATTTCCAAAGAAAAGTCCTAGAGACCCAAAATATGTCTCCATTTCTCCTTTTGTCTCTGCATCTTCCTCTGGTTTTACTTTGTCTTTCTGTCTCTGAATAAATAGTTCTAACAGTTTAAAAATATGTGTTCTGTATATGTGTTATGTGTATATGGGCGCTTGTATATGTGTGTATGTGTATGTTTGTGTGTTTATGGGTAAGCATGTGTATGTGTTCATGTACTCATAGAGAGAAAAAGGTGGATGGCATTTATATTGACCAGTATGGATTGAATGCATATTATGTCTCAGTCATTGAACCGGAACTTCTACATAGTGATGGACAAGATATTTTTCTCCTCTGACCCTCCTCCTCCAAAATAATTTCTAAATCTAGTTTGGGAAATAGTCATACAACAAATATTAATACAGAATGATAAATAGAATGGTGAGATTATGTGTCAGGTTAGGTGTGATATGCAGGGTTTATTAGGGAATAGCTGAAAAGAATTCCTTAAAATTATGAAAGAAAAGGTCACTAAGCATTCTAATGATGGTTATGAGGAACAGGGGAGGTTGGGCAGGAGAAGGGTGTCCTAGGCCCAGGAAATGTAAAACAACACTGCAGGACTTTTCAATGTAGATGGATGGAGAAATAGATGTAAAGATGAATTATTCCCGGTGAGTTTTTAGATGCTGGCATTGACCAAGGGATAGATACCTTTATGTGCAAAGCTGAGAAGTTTAAACTGTACCCTGTAAGTGATATAGACCTAAAGATCCTCTTTAAGCAGAGATCAGAAAAAGTTGGATTTGCATTTTAGAAGATTATTTTGACAATTTAAAGGATGGGCTAGAGGGGGATTGATACTCTCAGATACTTGACCCCAGGTTAAATGTTTCTGTTAGTTACAGAGATATGGCAATTTTGTTCCCTAAGAGAAGCTCCTGACAGTAGAGAAATCCCTTACCTATTCCTTTGTCGTGTCCCTTTTTTTTTTTTTTTTTGTGAGGAAGACCAGCTCTGAGCTAACATCTATTGCCGACCCTCCTCCTTTTTTTTCCCCAAAGCCCCAGTCGATAGTTGTATGTCATAGTTGCACATCCTTCTAGTTGCTGTATGTAGGATGCGGCCTCAGCATGGCTGGAGAAGCGGTGTGTTGGTGCGTGTCCAGGATCCGAACCTGGGACACCAGTAGCAGAGCGTGCACACTTAATCGCTAATCCATGGGGCTGGCCCAGTTGTGTCCCTTTTTTAAGAGAAGATCAGGTACCTTATCCTTTGCATTTTGTGCTTCCATCAAAAACAGTCATCCATCACCTAGATACAAAGTCTGCACAGATGAGCATAAAGCTCCTCTTCCTCAGAGCCTCGTGATGAGCCCCTCAGAAGCTGGTGAACTGGAATGTCACCAGCACTTACTGCTGGAGTCGTTAGCTGAGTAATCTGAGAAACATGGGAATTAACTTCCTCCTAAGTAACTAATTCAGTCCTCGAGGCTCTTGAAGGAATCTTTCTCTAAAATGAGAGTTGGTCTAGAGCTCTGCTGGCTATAGAGCTTCAAGGCACTTTTCACAGGAGATATTTAGCCTCAGGCTCAGGACAGGGTCTCAGATGAGAAAGGATAAATGCGAGGAATAGACATTTTAGATCTTCAAGTGAGTGTTAGAAAGACAGAAGAGATCAGTTGTATAAAAATGAGTGGAAGAAAGCAAGCCAGAAAAGAAATATTTCTGAGGTCCTAATTTTTGAAAATACCTTGCATATATTATCTCACCCCACTGATTAACTATTTTTCATTTTATATTTCATTAAGGTAATTTTCATATTTATTATTTTTCTCCTAATTTATTTTTATGTATTTATTTTTATTTAATGAGTTTAAAGCGTAGTTTACTCAATTTGTCTTATAATATGTACACTAAAGCCTCGACATCTTCCCCTGAGTACTGATTTTGTTGAATACATTGAGCTTTGGTTTATGTTTGAATTAAAGTATATTCTAATTTTCTTTGGGTGTTCATCGTTAGCCATCATTTTTTCCAGTGTGCATTTCATTCACAGATAAATGTCAGGGCAATTAGATTTTATTGTTGACTTCCAATGTTATTATATTGTGATAATTGCCCAAACTTGTGTCATATATAGTTTTATGTTAGTAATTTGTTGGAGTGTGTGAGTATGTGTATGTGTGTGATTGTGACTTTAAGAAATGGTTGTTTAACAATATTTTACATGTATTTAAAGGGAATGTGCATTTTTTATTTTTTTTATTCATTCAATTTTACTCTTACTTCCTTTTGTGTGTTTGAACAGTTTGTTTCAGAAAAATTTGGGTTAAAGCTTTCCATAATGCATTTTGATATATAAATTACTTTTTTATTTCTATTACTTTTTCCTTCCAATATTTTGAAATTATATTTTAATGTGGATAAACATTCTTGACTCTTGTGTATTCTCTTTTTCTCTTTTAATAATTGTTACTTTGAATTATTTTGTTTCATAACAGGTCTACTGGTGTGCCAACATTCTTACTCATTCCATTTTCTCAGTGTGTTTTTTAAAAAATAAATATTTTTAACAGCGCTTTGTCACTTAAAAACTTTTTATACAAATTTTGTCATACATACAAAAAGTTGAAAAAATAGGACAGAGAACACCTACATAGCAACATTAAACAATTGTTAATATTTTCTCACGTGTTTCACACACACACACATACACACATATGTAATTTCTAACAGAAACATTTTATGGTAAATTATGAGATATCATGACATTTTAACTCTAAATTCTTCAGTATACTTATCCATAAAGTATGGATTTTTGCAATGTAACCACTATTCTCCACCACATGTGTCTCTGTGTGTACATGTCTTTGCATATCTAAGATTGTCAAAAACACCAGGTAGTTTTCTATATTATATATTGCATTATATTGTATTGTATTATAATGCATTGTATTATACTATATTATGTTATGTTATAAAATATTTTATTCTATATTTTATTGTATATGGATTAAGCAAATTTTGTTAAGACTACTCCATGAGCAGTGCTCTAAATTTTACATTAAATCACATTAGGATGTACAGAAAGTTCTGTTGTTCCAGAATTAATGATGCTAGGTGTGATTAATGATTAAGTGACAGTTTGACTCCTCCTTTGTGAAGTTTGTTTTAGCTGCATCTGTTTCCTAACACGGTTATCTGCTTCCTATGAAGGTCAAGTTTGTTTCATCCTGTGAGAGCAAATTTTCTAGAATAAAATAGGGAGAGGAAAGAGGGGAGGGTTGAGGATAGAATTTCTTATAATGCCAAATGTTACTAAAGGCAGAGTCAGTACAGGAAATGTAAAAATCACAAATATGTGTTCAATAAATTTCCACAAAGTGATAAAATCCATGTAACCACTACTCAAACCTAGAAGTAGAATTTACTAGCAACCAGAACCCCCCTGGGAAATTTAACTTTGTGTGTCAACTTGACTTGGTCACATAGTGCTCAGATCTTTGGTTAAACATGATTTCTGAGTGTGTCTGTGAGTGTGTTTCTGCAAGAGATTAACATTGTAATCAGTAGACTGAGTCAAGCAGACCCCTCTCTCTAATGTGGGTGGGTCTCATCCAATCTGTTGAACGTCAGAACGAACAAAAAGGCTAAGTAAGAAAGAATTCTTTTTCTCTGCCTGACAGTGAACTGGGACATCAGTCTTCTGCCTTCAGACTCAGACTTGGTTTCAGGCAGGAACTTATACCATTGTCTCTCCTGGTTCTCAGGTTCTCAGGCTCAGGCTAGAACTGATCTAATCAGCTTTCCTGGTTCCCTGGCCTTTGGATTAGGACTAGAACTATACCATTGGCTCCCCTTGGTCTCCAGCTTGCTGGAGACCTTAGATTTTTCAGCCTCCGTAACTGTGTGAGCCCATTCCTCATCGTAAATCCTTATGTGTACCACTGTCTGTCTCTATCTCTATGTTGATCTCTATATCGATCTCTATGTATCATTTCTTTTTTTTCTTCCTTTCTTTCTCCCTTCCTTCCTTCCTTCCTTCCTTCCTTCCTTCCTTCCTTCCTTCCTTCCTTCCTTCCTTCCTTCCTTCCTTCCTTCCTTTATCTGTCTATCTCTATCTATGTATCTATCTATGTATCTATCTATCTATCCATCCATCTATTTATCTTCATCTATCTATCTCCTATTGGTTCTGTCCCTCTGGAGAACGCAGACTAATATGCCACTTTGCAGTCCTCACCTACCAAAAAATAACCACTATCCTGATATTATCCTAAGATGATATCACTATTTAATAGTTTTGCCTGATTTTTAACTTTATATAAATGGAATCGTTATAGCATGATCACATTTATATCTGGCTTTTTAAAATCCAAATCTGTTTATGAGATCCATCCCTGTCATTGCATGTAGGAGTAGTTTGCTTATTTCCATTCTTGTATGTTATTGTGTAGTGTGAATATACCACATTTTATCTGTCAATTCTACTGTTAACGTTAGGGTTGTTTCTACTTTTTGTCTGTGGTAGGCAGCCTCAAAAATGGCTCCTATTTATCCCCATCTCTTGGTATTGATGACCTTAGGTAATTCCCTCACCTTGGGTGGGGGCTGGATTTAGTGACTCCCTTCTAACAAATTAAATGGGGCAGAGTTGGTGAGGTGTCATGAACACTTGGGATACTTACATGTTTTAGTTATTGTGAAGAACATCACTGTGAACATGAGCATACAAATATCTCTTCAGGACTATGCTTTCGATTATTTTAGGTATATGCCCAGAAGTGGAACTGCTGGATCATATGGTAATTTTATTTTTAATTTTTTTGAGGAAACACCATACTGTTTTCCCCAGTGGCTGTACAATTTTATGTTCCCGCCAACAGTGAACAAGAGTTCCCATTTCTTCATGTCCTTGCTCAAACTTGTTATTTTCTTTCTTTTTTTTTTTTTCATAATAGCCATCCTAGCATGTGTGATGCCTCTCAATTTTTGATGTGTTTGTTTCTGCCTTTTTATAGGGACTAAAGCACTGGTACAATTTGGAACAGAAGTGGTAATAATTGCTAACTCTAATTTGTTCCTGATCTTTGGGGAAAATATTTCAAATATTGTTGGGCATGATGCTTGATGTGGGAGTTTTAGGAACATAAGCTCCATGTATACTTATATTTATTCTCGTGTTTTTTAGTGAGGTTGTTCCCCTAAGAATTTGTAGTTTTATGTCAAGTAGCAAATTCACATAAATAAAGTTATACATGATTACCTTTTATTATATTTTGGCATGTGTTTGTGAATTAATTCTGTTCCTTTTTTTCCAGGATTGATATTGTTCAGGGTTTTCAAATTTTAGCAGTTTTTCTGAAAATTAATGTTGTACCTTGTTGAGTCTTTTTATGTTATATTTTTTTCTACTTTATTATTTTACTCATTTATGTTTGTTATTCCTTTCATCCTCTAGTATTTATTTTGCTGTTTTGTTCTGAATGGTTAAAATGGATAATCAGACTCCTTATTTTCAGCATTGCATCTTTCCAAATATATGCACTTGAAGTTGTGCTCTTTATTTGCAGGCAGTTGTGGTTTTATCAAACATTTTTGGAATGAATACTTTCCAAATAACTCATGTGTACTTACCCTGTCACTAGGGAGATATGTGAAAAAATAAAAATACGTTTTTTTTTTCTCAGAAATCTGGTGAGGACACGATATTACGAAGGGAAGAGTGATTAATATTGTGACATGCAAGGGAATTAATAAAAGAGAGTGAGAAAAATGTCTTTAAAGGATCAGTTTACATTGATCTATGAAAACAGGTGGCCCATTAACATATTGAGGAGAAAGCAAGTAGTAAGAAATGTATTCCAATGTGTTCAGATTCTCCCTTTTGGAATTACTTTATTATTTATTTGTTAAAGATATATTAATCTGCAATCGCTATATTTCGGACACTCCTCTAAGGACTGAGTATATAATTAGGAAGAAGATAGTCATGGTCTCTGCCCTCAAGGAACTAATATCCTTATAAGATTGAGAGAAAGAGAAATGAACGCAATATTGTTTTAGATAGATGTAAATGTTATCAAGCAAAATCAAGCAGGCTAAGGGAATAGAGGTGGCAGGATGACTGTTTCAATACAAACTCAGGGAAGACCTTTGAGGCAGAGGTATTTGAGGAGGGACTCAATGAAGTGAGGGAACAAGACTTTTGAAAACATTGGAGAAGGGTCTTCCAAGTTGTGTAAATCAAAAAGCAAAATAACTGGGATGAGAATTAGCTGCTAATATTTGAAGAAAGATGTAAAGTGCCATGTTCCTGGATTGAAGTGAAGGAAAGAGTGAGCGGCAGGGGATGGCTTTAAAGAGTAATTCAAGGGCAAACTGGTCATCTTAATAAGTTTAAATTGGATAATGTGAATAGAGAAGTAAAGGGTAGAATAGATTAGTAGAGTTCCATTCCATGGAGTAATATTATTATAAGGACCAGTGAGAGAGCAAAGTGAGGAGGCAGAGAAGGAGGGAGAGAGAGAGATGATTGATGGACAAGGTAAGGTAGTGAAGAATATAAGATAAGATCAGGGCTAACAAACCAGGCTGTTACCTGGGGCTTTGAAATGTAATTTGGAAAGAAGAAATCATACAAATTCTATCATGTTGATAAAAGAATGGATTATTTGGGAAAATAAAGAAGCAAAGAAAAGTTCTTGTCCTGTAGTCTCAGTGTATGGAGAAAGAGTTTGAAAAAGAGATTCTCTAGTGGCTACTAATTAAACTATGTCAAAGTCTCAAAGATACAATAGTACTCATCCCAGCGGAAGCAGAGTTTTAATAAAAACATAAATATCTTCTCTTCAGTATATTAAATAATGTGCTCCAGAAAGATTCCAAATGGTGTTACAAACAGTTGCTTTAAAATTTTGTCGGTTCCTCGTGTAACAATTTACAAATCTAGTCCATTAAACAAAGTCCACAATTAAAGGGGATCTGAGGGATTCAAGATAAGTCATTCTCTACCTTAAACCTGTGAGGCTGCTGTAGGGGTAATACCATTAAGATTCTTAGAAGCCTTACAGATTAGTAAAGAAAGTTTATAAAGTATAAACTTAAGATCCTGGAAGTCTTTTTTAATCTATCAGAAATGGTGTGTGAGAAACTAACTTAAGTCTTTGAGATCTTAACAAAAGTTTTATAGTCACATTCTTAACTTCATCTTTGTCTTGTAGCCGTCTCTTATTTTGAGAATGTTTTGCAGTGAGGAGAGGGTGAGAATGAAAATTGGCTTGATTTTCAAAACCTAGTCCTGGCTTCTTTATATCTCCCCTAAATTTTGGTATAAAACTGAATAATCTCATTTTTAACTCATCTCTGTCTATCCAGTTTTATTATAGATAGATAAAATAAACCATTTGTCACTTTCAACATTCTGCCTAGAAATCTCTTTGGCCAAATCTACCAGTTCGTTATGTAAATATTTTCTTTTTTCCATGTTACTGAAGATGACAGTTTGGCCAAACTTTCTTTCCCTGCATTAAAATAATCCCCCTTCTTACAGCTCTCAATTCTGTCTTCCTCACTTTTCTTCCTGCCCACACTTCAGTCTTCTTAAGGCCCATCAATCTTTCACTCTGTGTGCGGCTCCCAGACTGATGATGCATTTTTTGGGTTTTATTAACATGGAACCTAATTTAAGGTATCAGATTTTCTTCTGTTTATTTTTATTCTTGTGTATAAAGCACCCCAAAACTGAATGGTGTAAAACAACAAATCAAGTATTTTATCATGTCCACAGATTCTGTAGGTCAGGCATTCAGAGAAAACATAGCAGGTAAGGCTCTTATTTTCTCTAAAAACGTTGGAGTCTCAGTTTGGGTAGCTCAAATGGATGAGATTGATTTAAAAAACTTGGAGACTGCAACAGGTGGGGTTATGTGATACAAAGCTAGTCTCTTCTCTAAGTCTGGGGCCTAGGCTGGGATGGTGGATTAATGGACTCAGCTGAGACTCTCTTGTCTGGAGCTAAGCTTTGCAAGTTTCCTTGTGTCTGAGTGGCTTCCCTCTGTCCTCTTCATCAGCCTCTTTCCCTGCGCCTCTCATTAAACAACTGGTGGATAATGATGAGTAAGAAGTTAGGCTCACTTTACTGAACATCCTGCTCTCCAGGATCTTGGCTCCTCATATCTTTGTTGCCTTTATGGAGTCTTTCACCTAAATAGTTCATGAGGAGTAGGACAAAGGAATTATAGAGATATCAAATTTAAGCTGTAACAGAGATCTATATCTAGATCTAGAACAAAAAAGAGCCAGGGAAGACTGATGGAACATGTCATTGAAGAAGATGGCAGATAATCATCTGAACAGCTCAGGTGTTAAACAAAAGCTTAGGCTTTTAATCTGGAAAGCAGAAAAGATACAGAATCTTATTGGAAAGAAAAGAGTAGATGACTCTTGCCCCATCATTCCAGTGTAGGGAGGGAGGTTTCTTAAGAGAACTCCCCAGTGAATATCACTTAGTCTATGCCAAGAACCCAGGTAGACTACAGTCCCTATCCCACCGGAAGCAGGGCTACCGCACCAATATAAATGCTCACTCCTTGCCTAGGAAAGTGTGGACCCAGAGAGATGTCAGATGATGTTTTCAAAGTGTATCCTCTTGAGGCATTTGGAAAGCAAGGTGAGGCTGTGTTATCCTTAGTTAGGGCTGTGGGAAATAGCATGGGAAATGATCAATGAGTTCATGCTAAGCTAAGATAGATTGACGGAAGGAAAGTAAGTGAATAATGCAGAGTTGGGGAAAGGATAAAGGGAATACACAGACAAGCTTTGGACACTGCAAATTTTATGCCCATAAACCATCCTGGTTACATATGTTTCTACACGTACCTATATCTCTTTGCATTCATAGTCCCACACGTGCAACCACACGTGAGACGCGGAAGAAAACTCTGTATCAGCTCAGCTACTGTTTCTCACCTTACATACTAGGGACCAAATGTGAACATCAAGAGATCAAAGACTATGTTTTCATGGAATCTAGCACATTGCCAGGCCTAGTAACTGAGATAAACAGTTACGTTTCTGAACAAAGGAATTCATGAATGAATAAATCATGAAGCGTAACTGTTAACGCTGGTAGAGTTTGTTTCATGTTGTTTTGTTTATTTTTTTTAATTACTTTTTTTTTTTTGATGAGGAAGACTGGCCCTGAAGCTAACATCTGTGCCAATCTTCCTCTATTTTTTTATGTGGGATGCCAAAGCAGCGTGACTTCATGTGCCGTGTGTAGGTCCGGGCCCGGGATCCAAACTGGTGAACCTGGGCTGCTGACGT
Source organism: Diceros bicornis minor (assembly GCF_020826845.1). Lineage (NCBI taxonomy): Eukaryota > Metazoa > Chordata > Mammalia > Perissodactyla > Rhinocerotidae > Diceros > Diceros bicornis. The sequence goes on along the minus strand of NC_080746.1, from coordinate 63,469,469 downwards.
GGAGCATGCGAACTTAACTACTACGCCACTGGGCCAGCCCATGTTTTGTTTTATTTCTAGTAGGATCCAAGAACAAAGTAAGAAGGTGTCTAAGAAGTGGGATAACATGTGGATAGTTCAGGTCATTTCATAATAGCATATGCCATGGACTGGGAATTAGGCAGAGATAACATGAAAATGTAGAGAGCAGAGTTTCTCAGCCTTGGCACTACTGCCATTTTGGGACAGATAATTCTTTGTTCTGGGGGTCTGTCTTGTGCGTTGTAGGATGTTCAGCAGCATCCCTGGCATCTACCTACTCAACACTAGTAGCACTTCCCCCAAGATATGGCAATGAAAAATGTTTTCAGACATTGCCAAATATCCCCTAGGGGAAAAATCACCCCTGGTTGCAAACCACTGGCATAAACAATCTCTTCTCCTTAGCTTTATCAAGTACAGAACATGAAATGGTGTTTAAGTATGTGGGGCAAAGTGAATGGGTAGGTGAAGGCCACGGAATACAGTAGAGTAAGGAGTAACATGATGCAGAACTGAGAAAATGACTGTCTGATGTAAGTTCATTTCAGGCAAACCAATGAACTCATCCTACAAACTAGGACCAGTGATAATTTTGATTCCTGTTCTCAAAATATACTTGTATTTCTCTCTACCTGGAATAAACTTTCTATGCTTCTTTGTCTGTAGAAATATTGTTGTTTTTTTTTTTTTTTTTTTTGTGAGGAGATCAGCCCTGAGCTAACATCCGCCAATCCTCCTCCTTTTTTGCTGAGGAAGACGGCCCTGGGCTAACATCGGTGCCTATCTTCCTCCACTTTATATGGGACGCCGCCACAGCATGGCTTACCAAGCAGTGCGTCGGTGCGCGCCCGCTATCCGAACCAGCGAACCCTGGGCCACCGCAGCGGAGCGCGCGCACTTAACCGCCTGTGCCACCGGGCCGGCCCCGAAATATTGTTGTTTTTGATCCATTTTACCTCCTCCATGGAGTTTCTTTTGTCCTAATCCATACTCCTAACACTTTCTGTATATTTTTGCCATAATGCAACATCTTATTCAAATTTTATCTTTTCATTTATGCCTTCTTCACTACATTATGAGAGCATAGGTTAAATCTTATTTAAATTTTCTGTCTAAATTTCTATATAATGTCCCAAATTATCCCTTCTTTCTGCTACTCCTAATAGGCCCTAGATGGACCACATTCTTTGTTAGAGGCTGGTCCTATCCTGAATTATAGGAGGCTACGATGCTTTTTCTGTGCATCTATCTCTGATGGGTATCACTCAAATATGGATTCCCCCAATTGCCACGTATCTCTCCTCACAATCTATCATTTCCACACTGTTTTCAAAATTGTTTCACCATAGGAAGTTACCCAATAAAAAAACTTCTCCATTCGTGATTGTCTTAAAATATTAATTCAGGATAAATAAATCCAACATTTTGCTGCTCAAGCTAGTTATTATATAACAAATCACTTAATAAATTCCTTTTTATTAAGTACTTAAAAGGAGACATCCAGTAAAACATCAAGATCTGGACTAGAGGACAGCTTTGTTGGACTCTAATCTCAAGGGTACCCAAAGTAATACTCCCTTTTCCATATTTAAGAAGGATTAGATAGAATTTGAATAGAGTAGGACTCAAAAAATTAGAAACTCCTTAGGTATCCCTGATTAGACTTCCCAAGACAGCTTCTTAGATTAATTTGAAATTTTGTGGATTCAATGTATAATAAGACCATTCCAATTTAAAATATTTTATAAATCCATGTTTCACCCTTACTTAAAAGTTCCTGTGTAAAACTTCTCCATTTTCTTGTCTTTATTCATCATTCAAAATATTTTGGATGAAGATGACTTTTGGAAGGCCTATGCTACTTTTGGAAATTATGCTACTAGTCATCTGGGGCGTGCTTGTTGTTATTGCTTTCCTCTGGCTCATTCGTTTAACAAACATTTTTTCTGAGAATATGTATGTGTGAAATAGTTTTAGGCGCATGAATAAACAAAGTAAATTTGTGGTCTCAGATTTCAGAATCAAATATTCAGAGGCAATCAGTCAAATATTATATATATCCCTATACACATACAAATATATATCTATATATACATATATAGGTGTAAATGGTCCTCAATTTCCCCAATAAAAGAATGGGTTGGATTACAAATGCTAGAGCATTTTTTATTTACATAAAATGCAATATGAGTAACATCATCAGATATAAAAAACAAAAACTTTTGTTATTCCTGCTCCTTACCTTAAGCATCCATCCTGATAGACAAATATTCTTCTCCCTTCTCTTCTTGTTCAACCTTTTATGAATAGGAATGATCTGGGAAAGAGTGAGACTGGCTCCCCATCTGATGTTTAGGTAAGGAGGGCAGAAAAGTTTTGCTAAAATTGAATGGGAGAAAACGAATATTACAAATTACTTTGCATTTTACAAGGAGTCTGGAAAAAGAAGTAAATGGAGAAAGAATCACCAATGGGGAGTCAACATCTAACAGTGATATTCATAATCACCAGCAGCAGCAGAGAGAATGTCCATTCTTCATGACACTCAGTTCCATCCTTCTTTGTTCCTCATATTGGATATGCCAGGGCTAGAAGATGAGCACATATGGATTGGATTCTCCTTTTTCTTTGTATATCTTGTTGCACTCCTGGGGAATGCTGCTGTCCTGTTTGTGATCCAGACTGAGCGTAGTCTCCATGGGCCCATATACTACTTCCTGGTCATGTTGGACTCCATTGACTTGGGTTTGTCCACTGCCACCATCCCTAAAATGCTGAGAATCTTCTAGTTCAGCCTCAGGGACATATCTTTTGAAAGCTGCCTTTCCCAGATGTTCTTCATCCACTTCTTCACTGCCATGGAGAACACTGTGTTGGTGGCCATGGCCTTTGACCACAACATTGCCATTTGTAAGCCCCTTTGGTACACTATGATCCTCACCAACAAAATCATCAGCATCATTGCAGGCATTGCTATTCTGCAGAGCTTGTGCATGGTGGCTCCACTGGTGTTTCTCCTCCTGAGGTTGCCCTTCTGTGGGCACCATATCATCCCTCATACCTACTCTGAGCACATGGGCCTTGCCCGCCTGGCCTGTGCTAGCATCAAAGTCAACATAATATTTGGTCTTGGGGATGTGTTTATTTTAGTATTGGATGTGCTTCTTATTATTCTTTGCTATGTTAGGATCCTCTATACTGTCTTCTGTCTGCCCACCTGGGAAGCCTGGTTCAAAGCTCTCAATACTTGTGCCTCCCATATTGGTGTTATCTTAGCCTTTTTCATACCAGCATTCTTCCCTTTCTTAACACACTGTTTTGGCCACTGCATCCCCCGATATATACACATCCTCTTAGCCAATCTATACGTGGTCGTTCCACCAGCCCTGAATCCTGTAATCTATGGGGTCAGGACCAAGCAGATTAAGGATCAATTTTTAAAAAGATGGTTAACCATCTGTAGCCTTAGAATGTCTTACAGTTCATATTTTCTCCATATGCTCGTTAGAAGGGGTTTATTGTCTAAAAAGATAGAAGGCAGGGACCAAACGTGAATATGAACAGTAATGACATTCCTTTCTCCATAATCTTTTAAATTTAAAGATAATAATGAGTTTATTGAGCATAATATTATAATCCGTAAGGACTGCACTTTTTACAAAGTGCTTATATTTATATTGTTTGAACATCAAGGTAGACCTATAAAGTAGTTACTCCATTCACAAGTTTTCAGATGAATGCTTGATGCTTGGGATTGTTAAATGTCTCTTCTGAAAATCCAGCTGTTAGTGGGAGGTAGTTTTAAAATTGTACCACTTTCTGATTCACCAGAGGAAATACGAAAACAACAGAATGAAATTTGCTCAGGGATTGTAGATAATTTTGGTGACAGGATTCTCAAAATTATAACAATGACATTATTTAACTCATTAGCATTTACTGTTTTAAATAGTTTACTTATATTAACACATCTATTTCTTCTGTGAATTTTATTATGTGGTTACTCTTAATATTTGCATTTTCATATAAGTAAATTGTGGATGAGAAAATTCTCCATAACAAATTATGATTGAGATTTTGGCTCCAGGCACTTAGGGGAACAGAAGAAGCCAGAGATTTAGAAATAAAATAAAGAAAGTAGGGAACAGTGGTACATAATTATGAATGTGTATTTACTAAATGAACATTTATAAACTTCTGCATGTACTATGTGGCTGTTTGGTGATAGACAGATGGAAAGACAGAATCCTATGTCCTGAGAAACCCATCGTGGGAGAGTTAGGCTATTAAAACTTAACAACATTATGCATAACATTACATATTAATTTATATTTGGGAAGAGTTTTTTAGAAACTTTGTAATAATATTCAATAAATATTCCAAAATACTGGGCCAATATATTGAAGATAGCCATGCAAAACTAGAAATATATTTGACTTCACTTTCTATAATAATCATGTAGCAAATTATTGATTTTGTCCATAAAGGAGGTGTTATTTGAAACTACATTCAAGTGAGTCTGCCAGAGTTATATTATCACTTTTTCTTTAGTTAAAACTTCTGATTCTCCATCAATTTATGAGCATGAAAATTCTACTGCATGACCAGAAAATTTTAAAAGTCAGATATTGCCTTCTAAACTTGTAGTTAATTCTGACAAAAATATTGTAAATAGGACAGCATAGATATTCATATATCATACTTGCTAAAAATATCCATAACTACAGCCACATTTTTTGTATTTAGAAAAGCTAATAGACCAAGAGAACATACCAGGGTAATCGAATAAACAGATATCAGACAAATTAATTTAGTCAAACTAACCTAGATATACTCTAGATAAGGTAGGAAAACTTTAATTAAAGAAAATGTGGTATATATACACAATGGGAAACTACTCAGCCATAAGAAACGATGAAATCCATCCATTTGTGACAAGGTGAATGGACCTTGAGGGTATTATGCTAAGCAAAATAAGTCAGAGTGAGAAGGTCAAATACCATATTATCTCACTCATAAGTAGAAGATAAAAACAACAAACAAACAAACACATAGAGACAGAGATTGGATTGGTGGTTACCAGAGAGGAGGAGGGGAGGCAGAAGGGCAAAAGGGATGATTAGGCACATGTGGGTGGTGATGGATTGTAATTACTCTTTGGGTGGTGAACATGATGTAATCCATGCAAAATAGAAGTATAATGATGTACACTTGAAATTTGTACAATATTATAAACCAGTGTAACTGCAATAAAAAAATAAAATAAATAGATAACAGAAGAGCTCATCTACCGGTACATTAACAAATAAAATAATATTATCATATTCAGATATAAGTAGATATAAAATTAATAACATTAATCTACAGAAATTTAGGCCTTTGGATAAAATAACCACAGTAGGAAAAAAATTTTCTGAAGACTTTTTAGAGGATGAATATACAGCTTGAAAATATGTATTTTAGTAATCAGAGGACGAATATTAAAATTATCTGCTTGGCACACTTAGTTTAGCCATTACTGGTGTTTACCAACATTTCTAGTTTTCTTTTTCTTCCAGCAACTTGGGAGGATTACGTGTCCAACCTCTTGCAGTTAGACTCGGCCATGTGACTTGTTATGGCAAATAAAATATTTGTAGAAATGACTTAACCTGTGTTAATTCTAAGAGAAAACATTCAAAAGTGATTGTGTGCGTCTCTGTTTTCTCTACCCCTGCTCTTGTGTACCGTGAAAGCTTTTGTTAAGATGTCATGTCAAAATTCTGATGCCTGCATCAGAATAGATCCCTGTGTGACTACAATATAGTCCTACCCCACCCCAAAAGCCTGTATTAGTTATGTAGTATGAACAAGAATTAAACTTTTGATCCTTTAACACTGAAATTTGGGAGGGGATGGGTGTTACCTCAGCATAAACTAGCCTGTCTTGAATGATATCACACTCACGGGCAGGAAAACTGTTCAAATATATATATTTAGCTAAGAATAACCAAGGTTTTCCTGAAGAAGAAAGTTGGAAGATTTACACTGCCAGAAAATAAGACGTGTTCCAAAACTATAGTGAAGACCTATAAAAAAGCTATCATAATTGGGAGGGTGTGGTTTTGGTGCAAGTATAGAAAATGAATTCTAGTCCAATGAAACTGAATAGAGAGTCCAGAAACAGACATGAAGGTATATGCTTATCTGAATTATGGCGGAGATAACATTGCAGTATAGTGACAAAAGATGATGTTTTCAATGAAAGATACTGGATCAATTAGAGACCCATATGAAAAAGTAATGAATCTTGAAATTTATCTCCTGTCATACAAAAAGTCCTTCTCAAATGAATTGTAGATGTAAACTTGAGAGGAAAAACAATACGGCTTCTGGGAAGAAAGAGAGAATATCTTCATAACCTTGGAATAAAGAAGGATTCTAAAATAAGACACAATTACATACACATATACATGCTAACAATATTGGAAACATATTGATTAATCAGTGTATATTAAGTTTTAGAACTTCATCAAATACACCACTAATGGGAGAGTAGGCAAACAAAATGACTTGTCTTACAGAATATATAGAGAACTGCTATACATTGATCAGAAAAAAGAACACCACAACGTAGAAAAATTAACAAAGGACTTGTGTGGGGATTTTGCAAAGGAGGATATCCAAATTTCTAGTGAACATGAACAGATGTTCTACTTCCTTAGTCATAAGGCGAAATACATTTAAAATCACTAAGCAGTTCCACTATACACTGACCAGAATGAATACAATGAAAAACATTAAGTGGTAGCAAATATGTGGAGCAACTGGAATCCTCACACATTGCTGGTGAGAAGGTAAATTGATAAAATCATTTTAGAAAACTGTTCGGCACTATCTCAGAAAGCTAATCGTGTAAATACCCTATGACTCAAAAATTCCACTCCTAGTTATATAGCCAAAACAGGTGTTACACATGTTCATCTGAAGATATGTACATCAATGATCACAGGGCTCTGTATGTCACGATCAATAATTGATACAGCTCCAGTGTACATTAATAGTAGAATGCATAAATAAAATGTGATATATATAAACAGTGAAATACTATGGAGCAATGAGAATGAACAAACTAGACATATAACAATATAGTGAGTGAAATGAGCCAGACAGAAAAAAGTTAAATGTATAACTTTGAGGGTTTTTATATATATATAAAATATCATATATATGTATTTTAAGTAGAAAAACAAGAATGACAACACAATAGCTGAATTTTCCAATCAGATTCACACAAACCAATGCTTAAGTTTCCAATGATTCAAAGAATACAGAAAATCAAAATGTTTCAATGAAACATTCTTCCTCTGGAGAAAAAGGATATTTCTCAATATTAGTTTCCATGTCCTCTCCATAAAGTTCCTTTCTCTCCCTCAGTATTTCTTCTAATTTTTGATATAACATGTGAAGTTTGCTTTGAGCAATATATGTGTAGAAATTAGTTACATAGAGTGAGTTGTTTTGTTTATGGTATATCCCCATCTTATACCACATTACTTATACAGCTTATTGATTATTTTCCATTATCTTCCAAGAGAAAAAAAACCCTTCACTTCCTAGTGGGCAAACTTAGTCTATGGTGTTAGAAGTCGGGATTGTGGTTACTTTTTCGGTGTATTAGTAACTGGAAGCTGATGAGGTGACTTCTGAATTATTGGTAATATTCTGCTTCTTGACCTGTTTGATGTTGACACTTTGTAAAAACTTATTAATCATATAGTTAATTTTTTATGCATTTTCCTAGAAGGCTGTTATACTTTAGTATAAAGTATACTAAAATATGTCTCGAGAAATAATGAACATAAATTTTAAAAGTAACACATAAAAGTACAAAATTTTATATTTTTGCACAAGACCACATAAAAGAAAACGTTTGTGACTTAGCTAATGCAAAGTTTTCTTAGGTTTGACACTAAGGCATTATTCTTAAAAGAAAAAAAAAGATAAATTGGTCTTCATTAAAAAACAAGAACTTCTGCTCTTCAAAAGACACTTTTAGGGAAGGAAAAAGCAAACCACAGACTGAGAAAAAAGGTTTGCAAAGCAGATATATGATGAAAGACATTTATCCAGAATATATAAAGAATTCTCAAAGCTCAATAATAAGAAAAAAACTCCTTAAAAAAATGGGCAAATGATTTGAATAGGCGCTTTACCAAAGAAAATTACATGGATGGCAAATAAACGTATAAAAAGATGCTCAGCATCATCTGACTTCAGGGAAATGCCAATTAAAAACACAATGGGGCAGGGCCAGCCCCAGCGGCCTGGTGGTTAAGTTCAGCAAGCGCCACTTCAGCTGCCTGGGTTCAGTTCCAGACATGGACCTACACCGCTCTGCTGGCGGTCAGGCTGTGCTGGGGGTCCACACACTAGAAAAAATAGAGGAGGATTGGCACAGATGTTAGCGCAGGGCAAATCTTCCTCAGGAAAAAAAACAAAACAAAACAACACAACGAGGTAGCTCTACATTCTATTAGAATGGTTTAAAAACAGCCCTGAGAATGCCAGCTATTGGTGAGCATGTGGACCAACTGATAGTTTCATACACAGGAAATATCGATGCCCTCAGCCAACAAGCAGTAAAAAAACAAAAATACAAAACAGAACAAAAACAAAACTAGAGTTTATTACTAGCTACAGCAAGGGAAATCACACAGAGTGATGACGCGGTGGTAGTCTCAGTAAGAGTGTGGAAGGAAGAGTTGGACATTGGATTTGTGCTTGTTTTGGGGGTGCTTTTCAGAAGTAGGTGGTTTCAAGAAAAGGGACTAATTCTATTATTGAGTACCTTTTTTATTGAGATATAATTAACATATAACATTGTGTAAGTTTAAGGTGTACAATATATTGATTTGACACATTTATATTGCAATATGATTGCCATTGTAGCATTAGTTAACACCTCCATTTTGTCATATAATTATCATTTCTTCTAGTGGTAGGAATAATTATGATCTAGACTCTTAGCAAGTTTAATGTTTATAATACAGTGCTGTTGTCTATAGTCACTGTATTGTGTTTTAGATATCCAGGACTTATTTATCTACTAGTGGGAAGTGTGTACCCTTAAAGAACATCTGTCCCATTCCCCCACCCACAGCCCCTGGTAACCACTATTCACCTCTCTGTTTTTTTGAGTTGAGTTTTTTTTGATTCCGCATGTGAGAGATATCACAGTATTTGTCATTCTCTGTCTGACTTATCTCACTTAGCATAATGTCCTCAAGGTCCATCCATGTTGGTGTAAATGCCAGGATTTTCTTTTTTCTTATGGCGAATGTAATTCCACTATATAAATATGTAAATCTATAAAATCTATAAAGTATATATATATATGTATATATATATAAAGAAGATGTGAGATATACATATATCCATTGACAGATACTCGGGTTGTTTCCATATCTTGGTTATTCTAAATAATGCTGCAATAAACATGGGAGTGCAGATACCTCTTTGATAACCTGTTTTCATTAAGTTGGGATATATACCCAGAAGCGGGATTGATGGATTGTTTGGTAGTTCTACTTTTAATTTTTGGGAAACTCCACATCTTAATAATTTTTATATAGAAAGTGAGAGAAATGGAGTGAGGGCTAAAACTATATTTGATAAAATAGCTGTAGTCTCTCCTATTAGCCAGAAAGACACATTTTTGGGAGGGATGGAGGACAGTATTTTTATTTTTGTCTCTGCTCAGACATGATTATGACAGTGTCTTGTTTTTATTTGATTCCATCATCACTGACACAAAGTGACTTTGTCTGATGTTCATGTTTTGTGAAATTGTTCATGTTAAATGGGCATTATCATGATCAAGATGTTAGTGCCAGACCAGCTGACAGCTGACAGCTGTTGGAGTTACTTTTTTCTTTCTCAGAAGAAAACCAGTCTCCTATGATTCTAGACACAGTACATAATCTTTCTGTGATGTCCTCAAATAATATCTGTTTCTATTTTACTTTGCAGTTTTTATTGTGCCATCTTCCAACTCCTTTTTAAAGGAAATTGAGTTAGAAAGCCTGGAAGTCTTACTGGTTATCTGAATTTCTGTAGCTCTAAAGTTAGCACCACATAACTTAAAACCTAACTATTTGCATATTTATACGTGGTTAGTATTATCTTCGCAACCAGAACATAAGCTTCTTGGGGGAAAGATTTACAGATGCAAAACATATCTGAGCACACACTTAGCCCTAAGTAAGTGCTCAACGGCTTACTTGACTTCTAGATCAGTAAGTGATATTTGCTGAAAAAAAAAAAAAGGCACAATCATTAGAGAATAGAATAGCTTTGGATAACAAGATGGGGAAATTACAGAGTGGCTCAGATATCGTTCTTGTGGGACTGGTGCCAAGAGAGTAATTAGAAATGGTGGGTTGTTAGAGAATGAGAAATTCTTGCCAGTTGGAAACCTAAGGAAGAGACTTGCAAGTCCCAAAGGATTCCTTTGCTGTGTGCTTTTTTATGCCTATAAACCTGTGGTGAGAACATGTGAATTCACCATCTTTCATGCTCTCCTCCCATGGAGCCCCAGAAGAGCAACTACTCCTGGTTAGGGAGAGGATTTTCAAACTTAGTATAAACTTTCCTCTTTGAACTACAGTTACGATGCTGAGACACTGGAGCAGTGATTACTCAGGATGGTGGGTTCTTTCAATATTGGCTATACCTAAAGCTGGTGAGTTGAGTACAGCCTTGGCTGCTATATGTATTTGAACATATAGATTGGGAAAGTTTGAACTTGGATCTATTGATTTAATCCCCTCATTATCTTTATATGTGATACAAAAATTAATTTGGAGGTGATAAATCAAAATATTTAACATGCTTAACTACCAAATTTCCGGTAGTTCTGTATATTTTAGGGTTTTCTCAATTTTTACAAGTATATCTATTTTTATTCATTTTTTATTTTTATTTTTATTATTTTTTTGGGTGTGCAAGATTGGCCTTGAGCCAACACTTGTTGCCTATCTTCCTCTTTTTTCTTGAGGAAGAGTGGCCCTGAGCTATCATCTTTGACCATCTTCCTCTGTTTTGTATGTGGGTCACCACCACAGCATGACTTGATGAGTAATGTAGGTCTGCGCCCAAGATCCAAACCCACAAACCTGGGCTACCGAAGCAGAGTGTGCTGAACTTAACCACTACACAAACAGGCTGGCCCCAAAGTATGTCTATTTTTAATGATAAGGAAAATAAAAAGAAGGAAACTAAATAGTCAAACAAACAATTTGTTTTGTGGAGGTATTGTTGAATTTCTCTCTCTTCCTCTTCTGTTTACTGTCTTCTGTCTTCCCCCTTCTCTTTCTCTCTCTCTCTTCTCCTCCCTTCCACTTCTAACTCTCTCTTTTAACCTAAGTTTTCTGAACTTTATCAGGTTAGTGGTTATTTCAGAATGCTTTTGGTATTTAATTTCCAAAAAACGACATTTTCAAAATTTTTCCAAATCAAATCAATATATTTTCTATTTTTATTTCATTGTCATTGATGGTAAAGAGCAGCAATTTTTTATAACTTCAGATTACAAATAGTATATATCTTCCTAAAAGCATACAATAAATTTTTTCCATTCCGATTTATGCATATATGGCTACATTTTTACATACATATGCACTCTAGATTTAGTCTTCCATATTATCAAGTGATATTAGCATTAAATAAATAAGCTGTAGATAAAAACACAAAACAATTGAAAAATAATAATAAGAGGTTTTTTTAAAGGCACCACTTTCCCTTTCCTATAAGCATGGCTGTTGGCAGGACTCCATCATGCATTACTCACTGGCTCTTCCAGTTTATCCATCTTTTACTGTTTTTTCTAATACCAGGGTCTAGTTTGGAAAAAGCAAAATAATCCTCTTTCCCACTCCCACATCATGGACATGTATTTATTTATGTAGCTATCCACCTCTCTACCTATTGGGTATGGGTTGGGAGAATGGATCTTAATTGAGTTGAAATATATCTGGCATATAGCAGTTGCTCCTGAACTAGGCCTGCTCAGTGTCATGCAGAGGAACAGTTCTGATCTCAGAGAGAGGACCCCCTTTACCCAGGACTGCAGAATACTTGATGGAACATATTTCTGGTCTTGACACAGATCTTGAGCTTTTGTTGCTCATTTCATGTAGAGATCAAGATTTCCTAGATAGAGGGAATAAGGATCTCCTACATAGGTGACAGGCAGCATGAGGCTGTTTTGCAGTAGTTCTTCTCCCGTTTTCTCTCCTAGTCTATTTTTCTCCTATAGGGAGGCCTCCTGAATTCCCTTACAAGTCTAACAAGTTTACAGGGCTTTGATTACAGATTTCACAAGTCTCTGGCATCATCCATTTGCCCCTTGCACAATTCTTTTGTTTAGGCACTCTAATATAGAGAAAATAATGATGTTTATGCTGAAACAAGTTGACATTGTAAAAGATTGAATAACTCAGATTTTGGAACATGCGCCACCATGAAAGATTTTATTGATGTCTTAGAGTTGCACAATAGTCAGGAGTTTCATTAGAAGACTAACTTGTACATACATAAATCTATCTATCATATTTTACTTCCCATTTCTGATTGTTATGATCACTTGCTTTTACTAAACTCTCCCTAGAATTTCTGCCTGATATTCTCCTTTTATTACATCACAGCCTCATTGATAGCCCCCCCTTATCAGGAAAACCTCTGATCAAAGAGTTATCTTCTTTCTATCTTATGAGGATTATGGTTTTCCTTCTCATTTCTCCATCCTTAACTGCCAGATATGTTGTGTGATTTCTGTTCCCATCCTTCTAATACAAAGACTTTTGACCAAGATTTAAAATTAGTAATTACCTACTTATTCAGTCTTTCATTAACAACTGTTTTGAGTGGCAGCCATCTGCCAGATGCTGTGCTAGAGAAGTAATGATGAACAAAACCACTCCCTGGCCCCCTTTGCAACTCTGCATGAAGCTTACAATTACATGGGAACTTAGACATTGATTAAATAAATATACAGAGAGATATGTAGTAGAAGAAGAGGGTCCTAGGAGAGAATATTACAAGCCAACACACTGAATTCAGTAAAGGCCTTTCTGAGAAAGGGTAACTAAGGTGCAGATGTGGAGGATAAACAGGAGTATGATGCTGGTTCTTTTCCTCACATCTGTCTTGGGGATCCATTTAATAGGTACATTTTCATATTACAGACTTCATCTTTCTTTCTTTTCTCTCATATGGTCATGCTCTTTTATTCTTAAATTTTATTTCCTAAAATCTGAAGTGCATATTGTATTGTGCAACATCTTAACTCCTGTGGCTTCTAGGAAGAGGTCATGCCTCCCATTATTAACACTATTTCATCCTCTTCAAAGGGCTATTCTTTATGTATTATAATTAATAACACATTCATCTTTGGTTCCTTCTTCTTTAGAAATGTGAATTTAGACCAGTCATATTAGTTAAATATGCAAGAAGTAGTAGAGAATGAGGAAGAATAAATTCAGAAGAAACCTGATGATACTGATCATGATTCGCAACAGAGCTCAATAAAGTGAATAAAGGGATAAGTACCTGAGACTAAATGAAATTCCAGTGAATAAATACATTTGAGCAGAACCCTAGGAATACCAGGAAGTCAGAGAGCTGGATGACTGTAACAAAGCAACTTTGTTTTGAGGATGGAGACATGCACCTGTGATCCAGACATAAAACAAATCCACTTATTCAGGAACCAGAATCTGTCCTGTTTCCCTCATGTGGATGATGTGTGTAGCACATGATGTAATTTGTATGAAATTTCCTTTTCAAATCAAAATAAATAATATTAAATGCTATTTAATACTATTATTTTTATAATTATTCTCTTCCTTCTAATAGCAGTGACAATAGTAAGGGTAATAATCATAACAATAATAACAATATTAATAATATCCATGGTTCCCCATTTTGGGACAAAGTTGGAAATGATATGGATTGTTTAGAAATGAAGTGAGCCCAAATTGTCTCTTGTGAGAAATAGGGGAAATAAATGGCAAACCCAAAGGGTTCACTCAATGTTTTAAGCTTGAGTCAGTCTCTCCAAAAATGGTGGTTTTACATCTAAGATTAATTACGTTGCATTGAATTTTATTAAATCAGTGGCTTCAGAAGGCAAGGTCCTTGTTCCAAAGAAGAAAGCAGGCGTCTTCATCTGCTGATGGCAATAGTAAAAAGTAACAACACAAATTTAAAAGCAGCAAAAAAATATACTTAGATTTTGATGAAAGTTATTTATGAGTGTGTTGAGAAAGAAGGATAAGTCATTTAAAATAGCAGGAATAAAGGTCCATTGGTTATAACTGGAAATGCCCAGAGGCGTATATTGGACTCTTATTTCTAGTTAAACAAATAATCACAAAGGATGCTTTTGAAATCTACAATATTGTCAATACTTACAGATTGTAACCATTTATCAGTAGGATATTAACGTGTGTATCTTCTCATAATTTGTAATTAAGTATTTCAATAAGCTAGAACCTCATATAGGATCTTATATCAGCTGGCTTGGTCTACATTCTCACTAAAATTAATTTAGATTATCTCCTCCAATGTCCAAATCTCTATTCATTTCTTAAGCAATATTCTTCTTCCTTTGTCATATGTATTAATGAAAGTAAATGAGAGGAAGAGAAGTTAAGGGAAAACATTATCATTCTTCTGTATTTCTGGAGAAAATATACTAATTACATCTTTTTTGTTCTTATTCAGTATGAGCAGTATTGGTGAGGCTTTGGGAAGCCTTTATAGAACTAAATATTTCTTCAAATGAGTGGAGTGTGACCATCAGAAGCCCTTGTCAGTATGTCTCCAGCCAATATCTCATGTATTCACCCCTCATCCTTCCTGCTGTTGGGAATCCCAGGCCTGGAAAATATGCAGCTCTGGCTTGGCTTCCCGTTTGGTACAGTGTATCTGATAGCCCTTCTGGGGAACATCATCATCCTTTTTGTGATCCAGACTGAGCACAGCCTCCACCAGCCCATGTTCTACTTATTGGCCATGTTGGCTCTCACTGACCTGGGCTTGTCCACCGCCACCATTCCCAAAATGCTGAGCATCTTCTGGTTTGGTCTCAATGAGATTGATTTTGGGGGATGCTTAGCTCAAATGTTCTTCATACACCTGTTTACAGGTTATGAAACATTCATGCTTGTAGCCATGGCATTTGATCGCTACGTTGCCATTTGCCACCCTCTTCGATACAACACAGTCCTCACCAACAGAAATATTTGTGTTATTGCTGGAGTAGGAATGCTGAAAATTTTTGTTTTGGTTTTTCCACTTGTATTTCTCCTTCTAAGGCTTTCATTCTGTGGACATAATATTATACCCCATACCTACTGTGAGCACATGGGCATTGCCCGTCTGGCCTGTGTCAGCATAAAGGTCAATATATTATTTGGATTAATCCTTGTGTCTATGATACTTCTGGATGTTACTTTGATTGCCATCTCCTATGTGAAGATTCTACATGCTGTCTTCAGACTCCCATCCAGGAAGGCCAGGCTCAAAGCTCTTAATACTTGTGGTTCCCATGTGTGTGTCATCTTAGCTTTCTTCACTCCAGCATTTTTCTCCTTTATGACTCATAGATTTGGCCACAATATTCCACGTTATATCCACATCCTCCTGGCTAATTTCTATATTATCATCCCTCCTGCCCTTAACCCCATTATTTATGGAGTAAGAACCAAGCAGATCCGAGATCGAGTGGTGACAATTTTCCTTTTTAAGGAAGTTTGACTCTGAACACTTGATTTGGAAATAATCTTCAAATATTTTCCCTTTCTATTCTTAAAAAAGGGAAGTATCCTTAAGCTTTTATAGAGTAAATTCTTTACAGAATATGATGTTAAACGCAATTTTTCCCCACTTATGTGCAGTATCAAATTAGAGATAAATTTACGTAGGAAAATTTCTGTCCCTAGACTAAATATAAATTTTATTTTGAAATGAATAGCTGTCATTTATTACTGTTACAAATATTAAAATTAGGATTTGAGTATAAAGTCTTAATGCAACTCAAGTACTATTAAATAGTCTGTTTATACAGAATTCATCGATTATGGTGGTGAACAGCTATGGTGCCCAGAACCATCAGAGTTGCGATAGGACCGACTACACAATGTTGCAGGATATGGCTTCCAGGAGTATTAATCAAAGAAATAAAACACAGATCTTATTTATTCCATGGCAGAATTGGCCCCCTTAATCATATAACCACAGGAATGAAAATAATCAATAAAACAGGATAGGCGTCATTTTGTACTCCATTTTTATAAGTTTTGAAATAGCAACTGCAGCAATTACATAGAGTCAAATATCTCAAAGGACGCAGAAGACCTCACAGGCTTTGAGTAAGGTCAAAATAAAGCACAGCAGAAGAAAGAAACAGATACAGCAGGCATAGAGATCGAAAAATTTCAGGCACAACTTCCGAGACGCTTTCTCAGTTACACAGGATGAGCTTCATCTTTGTTGTTAACTATCAAAAAATGTGCAAAGATATCTCCTCTTCACCCAAACTAAGGCACAAGTTTACTGACTCTTTTAAACCTAACTGGCTACACAGCAAAAACTGGCCCATAATATGAGTGGGCCTCATCCAGTCAGTTGGTCTGAATAGAACAAAAGACTGACCATCTTGAAGCAAGGAGTTCTGCCAGTGACTGAATATATCTATTCCAATTATGCATTCTGCAACCAGGGAAATAACCACAGAATGATTTCAGGGGCCCACTAGGCCCCAGTGAAATGGACCTGAGCTAAAACTTCGTTGATCACTTGACCTCACAAAGTCTCTACTCTGACTGTATACACCTCGTCAAAATAAAAAATATATATATTTTGTCTCAAAATGCACTACTGACAAAATGAAAAATGCAAGCCCCAGATTGAAAGAAAATACTTGCAACAGCTATATACGATAATGGATTTGTATGCAGACTCTATGAAGAATTTTTACAGGTCAATAATAAAAAGACATAAAACTCAATTAAAAAAATGAAAATAAAATTTTAATAGATATTTCACAAGAAGGTGTGCAAAAGATCAATAAACTCATGAGAAGATGTTCACCATCACTGGTCATTAGGGAAATGCAAGTTGAAACCACATGAAATACCATTACAAAAATTGCTAAAATTAAAGATCAGCCGTACCAAATGTTATCAAGGACGTGGAGCAACCAGAATTCTCATACACTCCTACTCAAATGGAAAATGGAAGAAAGATATGGGAAAACAGTTTTGCAATTTTAAAAATAATGTTTAACGTACACCTATCATATGCCCCAACCAACATACTCCTAAGTATTTACCCAAACAAAATAAATAAAAACAACTGTTCATACAAAGACTTGTACACAAATATTCATAGCAGTTTTATTTGTAATAGCCCTGAACTGAAAACAACCTGAAGGACTTACATGATCCTAATTTTTTAACACAACCACACAAGGCAAAGAAATCTTTTAATATACAACACTTCATGCGTTATAATATGTATATATTCTGAGACAACTAGTCAAACATATTTCAGTTAATCAAGGAATGAGCTAAAAGCAAGAACAAAAGATAGTGCAAAATTAGTGATCACTAAGTAAAACGAATTGAATAATCTCATTTAAGTAAATATAGCCATCACAAATATTGCTAGACCATTGGATATAATTCCTAAAATATTCTATATATGCATGTTGAATATTATAATCTAAAAAATATTTAAATATAAACCTATCCATGAACATGCCTACAGGGTTTATAGTTAACTGTGAATATGTACCTTTGTAGGTATATGGAGAGCTCTGCTACTGTATCCTATTATAGATTATTAATACAATCTTTATATCCTTACTACTTGTGCTTGGAGACCAGGCTTTTACCTTGTATATTTGCTTTGTTGTCTCTTTTTTATAGTATTATCTAAAACAAAAGAAACAAAAAATAAAACAAACCAAAAGAAATAAAAATAGAACTTTTCCTATTCAATTGGAGGAAATAGAAATGACTATTAGTAATATTTTTTTAAAAATGCTATTATGTTTTAACAATTTTTAAAATGATAATACAAGCACGGCATGTTTTTTTTTTTTTTTTTTGCTGAGGGAGATTCGCCCTGAGCTAACATCTGTGCCAATCTTCCTCTACTTTATATGTGGGACACTGCCACAGCATGGCTGGTGAGTGGAGTAGGTCCACATCTGGGATCTGAACCTGTGAACCTGGGCCGCCAAAGTGGAGTGCAGTGGACTTTAAGCTCTCGGCCATGGGGCCAGACCCCAAGCACCATATGTTTTATAGACTTTAGTTTTTAAAGAAGTTTTAGATTCACAGAAAAATTGAGTGGAAGGTACAGAGATTTCCCCTACATTCTCTGCCCCGACACACGCATAGCGTCCACAATTATCAACATCACTCACCAGACTGATACATTTATTACTATTGATGAATCTACATTGACACATCATTATCACCCAGACTGCATAGTTTACTTAGGATTCACTCTTGGTACTATACACTTTATGGGTTTGGACAAACTTATAATGACATGTATCCACCATTGCAGTGTCATACAGAGTTGTTTACTGCCCTAAAAATCTCCTGTGCTCCTATGCTATTCATCCCTCCCCCACTCCTCAACCCCTGGCAACCACTGATCTTTTTACTGTCTCCACGTTTTACCTTTACCAAGATGTCATATAGCTGAAATCACACAGTCTGTTGCCTTTCAGAAGGGTTTCTTTCACTTAGTAATATGCTTGTAAGTTACCTCCACATCTTTTAATGGTTTGATAGCTCATTTCTTTTTAGCACTGAATAATATTCTATTGTCTGGATGTATCACACTTTTCTATTCACCTACTGAAGACATCTTGGTTGTTTCCCAGTTTTCACAATTGTAAATAAACCTGCTATAAACATCTTTATACAGTTTTTTGTGTGGACATATGTTTTCACTCCTTTGGGTAAATACCAAGGAGCATGATTGCTGGATCATACGGCAAGAGTATGTTTGGTTTTGTAAGAAACTGCCAAATGTTTTCCAAAGTCGCTGTATCATTTTCCATTCTCACCAGCAACGAATGAGAGTTGCTTTTGCTCCACATCCTTGTCAGCATTTGGTGTTGTCAATGTTCTGGATTTTGGCATTCTAATAGGTGTGTGGTGATATCTCATTGTTGTTTTAATTTGCATGTCTCTAATGACACGTAATGTGGCACATCTTTTCATAGGTTTATTTGCCATCTTTTTGTCTACTTTGGTGAGGTGTCCTTTCATGTGTTTTGACCATTTTTTAATTAGGTTGCTTGTTTTCTTATTGAGTGTTGAGTTCTTTGTATACTTTGGATAACAGTCCTTTATCAGATGTGTCCTTTGCAAATATTTTGTCCTAGTCTGTTGCTTGTGTTTTTACTCTCTTGACACTGTATTTGCAGAACAGAAGTCCAGCTTATAAATTCTTTCTTTCATGGATTGTGTCTTTGATGTTGGTTTTAAAAAGTCATTACCATATCCGTCATCTAGATTTTCTCCTATGTTTCTTCTAGGAGTTTTATAGTTTTGTGTTTTACGTTTAGGTTCGGGATACATTTTGAGTTGATTTTTGTGAGGGGTGTAAGGTCTTTGCATGTGGAAGTACCAATTTTATAAATGCTCACTGAAGAGCATATAGTAAAAAAGTTTCCCTCACCTCACAGACTTCTTTTTCCCTGGTTCCTCTTCTCAGAGACCAGCTCTGATATTAGTGTTGTTTATTTCATTTAGAGCTATTTAAGCATACTTCTTCGTCCTTCCATAGCTATCGTTATATTTATCACTACATTTCATTGACGTATGATATATTGTTAAATTTTTCCCCATGTCCAGTCATCTGTGTTATCTCTAGCCTTTACTGATAAAAATGATAAAATAAAAAGTCACCCAGGTTCAAAGAGGTAATTTCATGTCATTTCGTGGACATTTGAGGGTCACTGAGTACAGGGATTTCAGCACCTGGCACAGAACCTGCTCCATAACAAGGAATCCACAAGGGTAGGTCAATCAGTTGTTCTGTTCCTGGAACTGCTTGACACATTTAATTGGATGGATGGGTGGGTGGATGGCTGAGTGATAGTGTATAAAATATGTGGTACAGATGGAAAGTTATAAAGGAGATAAAAGACAGTTTGGTTGTATTATGAATTCTAAAGTAAGTTCCTAAGGGAAGCTTGAGAAATCTCCTCAAATATATTACGTGTAGGAGGGCAGGGTTAATTTGGCTGATTGCCTTCAGGCTGGCTGCCTAGAGATGGAGTTAGCCTCCTGCACAGTTCCATAAAAATTGGATACAGTTGAACATTGAAGGCAGATAGTTTTGGTAAAATGATGAAGTGGCGGATCAAGCCTCTGATGTATTATGTCATATAAATTGTAAGCAAAGTGTATGGCCCTCATGAGGGGAGCAAATGAGGGTCTCTCAACTTTGAATGCTGAGGTTGCGGGACAGAATTGGGGACTAAGTTTCTGCCTTGCAGAACTGCTAGAACAGCAAGAATTAGACCCAAGTTCGGGCAGTAAAGAATTTAAATCTCTGTCTGTTCTCTCTCTTTTCCTAGTCTCTTCTCTTTCATTCCTCCTTCACGCACCTTCAGTAGATGTGATAGCCCATGTCAATAAAAATCCAGAAAGATTTCCAACTTTTTTCCACTGATCACTTTATTTTCCTATTTTGATGGACCTACTTAGCTAAGATGTGGCCTAGGATCTGGAATCCTCATCTATTTTGATCTGAACTCCTAGAGATGATGTAGTGGTCCTATCAGATACCAATATTTACTATTATGAAATTATAGTAATTTACATAGTGTCATATAGGCATATGGATAGAAAAGTAGAGGAATGAGTCAAGAAACAGACCCATCTCTATACCAATACCTGATTTACAACAATAGTGTCATGAAATACAGTGTGGAAAAGATGGACTTTTAAATAAATGGTTCTGGATTAACTGGGATATTCATATAGAAAGCTTGATCCTTGTTTCACATCAGACACAAAAGTGAATTCTAGATGGATCATAGACTAAAATGTAAAGGTGAAATAATAAAGAATATTGAAGGTAACAGAGAAGAGTATCCTCATATTATTGAGTTCAGCAAATATTTCATCAACAGGACACAAAGATCAATAACTTTAATGGGAAATATTAATAAATTGGACTTCGCTGAATGTGAAAACTTGAATTCCTCAAAAACTACCATGTAAAGAGTGAAAAGTCAATTCACACAGTGGGGGAAGATATTTTCAGGGCACATATCTGAGAACTAATTCATACACAGGCTATAAAAAGAACTCTTACAACTTCATAAGAAAAAGATAACCCAATTCTAAAGAAATGAGCATAGATTTTAAAATGGTGTTCCACTAAAAGGAATATCCACATGGCCAACAGTTATAGTTTTCACAGCATCATTAGTGATAAGGAAATACATATTAAAGCCACAACACATTAACATTACATACCTTGCATAATGGCAACAAATAAATACACATACCCACCCACACACATACAAAACTATTACCCCTGGTGAGAATGTGCAGCAATTGGGTTGTACATAACTAGTGAAAATGTAAAATTATATATAATCTTGGAAAAGTGGAACTTTTTACTAAAGCTAAAAACATACCCTCCCAATCACCCAGCAACCATACTCTTAGATGTTATAATTGACTGTAAATATCCCCTAAAAACCATATAGAGAAATATTTGTAACAATTTTATCAAAATAGTCAAAAATGGGATAAAACCCAAATGTCCATCCAGAAAGGATAATTAAATTTGGTACATTCATAAAATGCAATACTATACGACCATAAAAAGTAACAAACTACATCTATAACAATCACATGAATGAATCTCACAGGCATACTTTTGAGTGAAATAAGCCATAATAAAAGATGCATTTCATATAATTTAATTAATATTAAAGTCATAAAGTATCTAAGCTATAGTAGTAGATACAAAAAAATTATGAACTCTGGAAGTTACTGACTGGTAGAGGCATGAATACCTTTTCTGGGTTCTTGGTAGTGCCACATGTGTTGATCTAAACAGTGGTTACACAGGTTCTGGGCTGCCTGTAAGGTATGCAGGTACTCAGACAAACTCATCTTGTGGGGCCTCTGACTACATAAACAATTTGAATCACCCAAAATCAGCACGCCAGCATCATTCTGGTAGACTCATAATCTCATAAAATGAATACCGCACCACCTAGTGGAGCAAACTGTTCTCCAGGACACTACCCTAGAATTGGGAGTATTCAAAAGGCCCTGAACAACTCTATAGGCATTATCCTTGGAGTTCTCTGGGCATCTGTTCAACACCATGGATGCAAGATATTGGGTTAGGGAGTGTTCCAAAGGAGAATGTTCTAAAGGGGTGAAATAAGGATAGGGCCCACGTGGGGTACCTTGAACTTGGGGAAGGGTGGCTAGTTCCGGCTACTGGAAAGGGATTTAGAAACTTTCAAGAATGGTATTCCAAAGTACAGGACCTCACATAGTTTATACATTCATAAAAAGCCATCAAGTGGTATGTGTAAGATTTTTTCTTACTACAAGTAATATGATAATATTTTTTGGTTAGTATATTTTTTATTTTTTTTAAATTGAAATATAGTTGATATAGTTTCAGGTGTTCAATATAATGATTCGATGTTTGTATACATTGTGAAATGATCGCCACAGTAAATCTAGTTAACATCCATCACCATACATAGTTATAAATTTTTTTCTTGTGATGAGAACTTTTAAGATTTACTCTTTTAGCAACTTTCAAATGTATAACACAATATTGTTAACTATAGTCACCACGCCTTATGTTACATTCTCATACCTTTTTTTTATTATTTTTATTTTTTTTGTTTATTAGAATAACATTGGTTTATAACATTGTATAAATTTCAGGTGTACATCATTATACTTCTATTTCTGCATGGATTATATCATGTTCTCATGTTCACCACCCAAATACTAATCACAATCCATCACCACACACATGTGCCTAATTATCTCTTTTGCCCTCCTACCTCTCCCTTCCCCTCTGGTAACCACCAATCCAATCTCTGTCTCTATATGTTTGTTTGTTGTTGTTATTATCTACTACTTCATGAGTGGGATCATACAGTATTTGACCTTCTCCCTCTGACTTGTTTCACTTTGCATAATACCCTCAATGTCCATCCATGATGACTTGACTGTAAGACCTGAAACCATGAAACTTCTAGAAGAAAACATAGGGAGTACACTCTTCGACATCGGTCTTAGCAACATATTTTCAAGCACCATGTCTGACTGGGCAAGAGAAACAATAGCAAAAATAAACAAATGAGACTACATCAAACTAAAAAGCTTCTCGTACCTTTTTTATTTTATAACTGGAAGTTTGTGCCTTTTGACTCCCTTCACTCCTTTCACACACACACCACCACCTCTGGCAACGACCAATCTGTTCGCTGTATCTATGAGTTCAGTTTTCTGTTTGTTTTTAGATTCCACATATAAGTGAGATCATACAGCATTTGTCTTTCTCTGACTTATTTCACTTAGCATAATGCGAGATCCATCCATGTTGTCACAAATGGCAATGTCTCCTTTTATTATGACTGAATAATATTCCACTGTATATATATACCACATCTCCTTTATCCATTCATCCATTCATGGACATTTGTATTGCTCCCATGTCTTGGCTATTATAAATGATGCTGCAATGAACATGGAGGTGCATTTATCTTTTCAGGTTAGTATTTTCATTTCCTTTGCATAAATAACCAGAAGTGGAACTGGAGGATCATATGGTAGTTCTATTTTTTAGTTTTTGAGGAATCTCCATACTGTTTTCCATAGTGGCTGCACCAATTTACATTCCCACCAACGGTGCACAAGGGTTCCCTTTTCTCCACATACCCACCAACTCTTGTTATTTCTTATATTTTTGATAATAGCCACTCTAGCAAGTATGAGGTGATATCTCACTGTGGTTGTGGTTTGCATTTTCCTGATAGTTATTGATGTTGAGTACCTTTTCATGTACCTGTTGGCCATCTGTATGCCTTATTTGGAAAATAATTTTTTAAGTAAAACAATCAATTTTTAAGCACCTACTATGTGAGTAACAAGGTCTCATGAGGTAAACATTAACCAAATACATACCATTGGTCAAAAATTATAAGACATGGGTAGGATACTGAGGCTTATCTGATAAGACACAAAGAGGAAATGCAAGTTGAAAAGGGCTGGACATTATGGTGATTGATAAATGACAACTGAATGAACAACCAAAATTTGTGAATCTGAGAGTAATTTCTACATATTGTATTAGATTTGACCTGTGAGCCTGTAACTGAAATGTATAGGAATTCACCCATTTAGAGATGTTCATTCCTGAGCACCTTAAATCCCCTACCATACTGATGCTTCTATGAAGTTTTGCTTTTCTCTCTCTCTCAATAGAGATATAAATATATTTATATTTATATATGCTTTGCAGTGTTGCATACATACACATCTACAGACAGACCGCTTCACTTTGAACAACAAATCACTTATGGGGAGTTCTGCATAGATATGATCACCCTGGGAAGATTCCACACAGAGTCACATTCATAGGGAAAATTTCTCCAAATTTTTCATCCATTAAGACCCTTAAAATGTTATGTACATATTTATTTTTGTATTATATATATATGACTTTTTTTCTGGCATATAATAAGTACTAATAAAATTATGGATAAAACTACTCAGCAGTAAAGAAAGGAATAAAAATATCTGTCACAATTATTAAAACCTTATAGTCCTTGATGTAGGGATATATATAAATTTGTTAATGTGGCCAACAGAATTAACTATCTGCAAATAAAAAGAATCATTTTATTCCAAATAATGCCATCTATGAGACCTACTCTGTAGAGGTTATACAGGAAAGCATTCCTAATAAAATCTTATAACTAAGTTGTCCAAAACTTTTAGGTATGCTATAAAATTTCACAATGACTGTTTTGACATCAATCATATTATATGTTCTAGATGGAATATCTAGGGAAATTATGAATGAAATAATACAAAGGTCAGAGTCTTTTTTCTGTTGCAAGATTCTGTAGTTGAGAAACACGTTCTCTTTTCCCTAGATTAAAATGAATATCTCTGAGAGAATTTATGTCAGTCTTTTTTCAAAAAGATGCTTGAAACTTGCTCCCTAATCTGCTTAGTCCTCACTCCATAGATGACAGGATTAAGAGCAGGTGGAACAACAACATACAAATTGGCCAGAAGAATGTGAATGTATATGGGAACATTCCTGCCAAACCGGTGGGTCATGGAGGAGAAAAAAGCTGGAGTGAAGAAAGCTAGGATAACACAGATATGGGAGCCACATGTGTTAAGTGCCTTGAGTCTGGCATCTCGAGAAGGAAGGCAGAAGACAGCTTGGAGTATTCTCACATAGGAGATGACAATCAAAACCACGTCAACAAACACCATTGATATAATAATTAATCCAAATATCATGTTTACCTTTATACTGGCACAGGCCAGTCGAACAATTCCCATGTGCTCGCAATATGTGTGGGGGATTATTCGGTGTCCACAGAAGGGATGCCTCAAGATGAGAAACACCAGAGGGATAACTAAAATGAAATCGACACCAAACACCACAACAAGGATGAGACCACTAGTTCTGTTAGTGAGAATCAGGCTGTACCGCAGAGGGTAGCAGACGGCAATGTAGCGATCAAAGGCCATGGCAACCAACACAACGGTTTCCATAGCAGTGAATATGTGAATGAAGAACATCTGAGCGACACAACCCCCAAAGCTAATTTCCCTTAAATTAAACCAGAATATGCCCAACATCTTGGGGATAGTGGATGTGGACAGGCCGAGATCAATGGAGGCTAACACAGCCAAGAAGTAAAACATGGGCCGATGAAGACTGAGTTCATTCTTGATCACAAACAGGATAGTGATGTTCCCCACAAGGGCAATCAAATATACAGAGCAAAAAGGAAACCCGATCCAAATGTGCATCTCTTCAAGGCCTGGCACTCCCAGCAGGAGGAAAGAGGAGGGGTGGAACCTGGTGTCATTTGAGGGGGGCATCTTCTCTCTGTTCTTTTATAATCACAAAGAAAACAAATAATCAAACAATTTAAGAAGTCAAACAACATCGCATAAAAGAATACAATAAATTTGGGGCAGTAATCAGCAGAAAATTGTGAAGGAGATTACACATCAGCCATTAAAGTATGGTTCATTCAGACATTCAAAAATATTAACAGTTCTGCTAAGCGTAGCAAACAGATCAGACAATAATCTGATTTCATAATATTATTATTTTTGGGATGAGACAGACTGTAACCAAATAAATAAAAAAAATTATGTGTATATGTGTGTATATACATATATATATATAAGTAGATATAAGAGATATAAGTGCTTTAAAGAAAAACAAAGCATGACAATTGGATAATGACAAAGCTGGTGTCATTTTAAACTTATCACGTGAGGAGTCTTCTCTAACAAAGTGATATTTAAACAGATCCATGAATGCAATAACGGGATGATTTAGTTTAAAGTTAATAATAAACATTCAATATGTTTAGGACATGGGATGACACTTCAACTAGATTTCTAGAAAGAATACTCCTTTAGTCCTGTGGAGCATGAACTGAAAGTGCTGAGAATTGCTCTTCTCTGATAAGGCTGTGACAACAGGGCTTTAGGAAAGTCATTAACTCTCTCTTTCTGGGGGGATCAGGAAGCAGGTTTGTGAGGAGCAGTAAGGAAGGAAATTGTACCTCCTTCTTACTTCATTTTCTCCTTCTTCCATGATACATGGCTGGTGTGGTAAACTTCATGGCTTAGGGTACTTCTGCTTGAGAGGTTCTCTGAGCCTCTAGGCTAAGAGAGACTCAGGTAAGATGGACAGACCAAGGAAGTATTTACAAGGGCTTTCTATTGAAATTTCTATAGAAATTTATTTAAAAAATTCTAAATATAAAATAAAATGTACCTTGTTTTAAAGCACTGTTTGATCTATACTTTTAAGAAAACTGAAATTAAGAAGAAACAAAGACTTTACCCCTTAGACAAATATTCAAATAACACCGACCTTATGCTCCTCTGTTCCTCACAGCTCCAATCCTATTTCAGGGGTTTTTGTTTCTCAGGCCTCCTGTCCCTTATTTTG
Source organism: Diceros bicornis minor (assembly GCF_020826845.1). Classification (NCBI taxonomy): domain Eukaryota; kingdom Metazoa; phylum Chordata; class Mammalia; order Perissodactyla; family Rhinocerotidae; genus Diceros; species Diceros bicornis. The sequence goes on along the minus strand of NC_080746.1, from coordinate 63,442,160 downwards.
GTGCCTCACTGTCTGATCCCGGCCTTGAGTAGCACCACCTGCTTTGGCCATGACCATGAGTTTAGGATCAAACTACAACAATATTTCCCCTTCCAACTTCATTTTATTTGTCATCCCTACAAAGGAATGTTTACACCTGTGTTGCAACAGGCTTCCAATCCCCAGCCCATCTCCCACAGAACCATTAATCTCTAGGGTCTGGAGAGTTCCTCTTCCTAAAGAAAATAGTTAACCCTCCTGTGACTATATTTCTGATCTGTGGCTGCCACCTTCCATTATTACTCTCTACTCTGACCATCCCCACAGACTCTATCCCTGAGCTTCACTTTTGGCCTAGCAGCATTAAACTCTTAAAAGATAATGACTTTGATTTATAATAACAGAAGTAAGGTAATATAAAATCTTATATTATCATTACATTTCATTATTATGAAAATGTATGATAAAGCCTGGAGAAATAAAGAATATAAAAATAATGCTAACACCATGGCATGTAAAAGTAGTTCTGAACAGTAGTGTGCAGGAGGGCTCCAAGGCCTTCTGAGATATTCCTACTCTGGTTTAAATAAGGGGAAATTGACAATGCACATTCCAAATCTTTTAGAATTGTGTTAATAAGTGGAATTTCTTGGAGATTAGAACATTAATAGGTTTTTATGTTCTCCATCACATATTGCATTCTGGACTCACACACAGAGATCCAGCATCCCCTCCCCTGGGACCCACCATCATTGTGACCTGGAAGTAGCAGCTCTATTCTGCCATGTCAGCATTCAGAGCTCAGACATTCCTTGTCACGCTGTCTAAGCTCCATGTCCTTTTTGTTCTGACCAACATATATTAGGTTCCCACGGTCTAGGCTACAGCAGAGATGAGCAGGTTTACCCAAGCAGGGCAACAGAGTAACTGGTGTAAAGAAGCTACAAATCCTCCCATGTGTGAGTGGACACAGGTTGGTAAATGCAATATGGGAATCTGAGAAGTCAGTGAGAAATGAGAGAATAAGACAAAGGGAAGGAATAGTAGAGAGCTAAATAATTTACTGCCATATGACATGGTAAACTGCTAGCATGAACCACTCACTCAACTACCAGCATTGAATTTATGACTCCTCTGTAGCCAGTTTTCATGGTGTTCTATAGGAGACCAATTACTTCTCTGAGGGGCCAACCTGCAAGGAATCTGAAACATTAACCTTTACTTACCAACTAACCACTTATCCCAAGGAGTGGCCTCTATTTGTCATACCCAATTCCATCAGACACCCAGACCAATTAATTCCATAAGGCTGAGAATATGCTCATTGACATTATTAACGATGACAATGTTGGATGGTGAAGAATGTACACATGAATACTGCCAAGGTGCAGTTTATGAGGATTAGCTTTATTCAGGGTGTTCATATCATTAGGCAGGTGATAAATTCTTCAGGGGAAGCAGGCACTGGGTAGATACAATTTGTCTTTGTGCCAGTCTTTCTAGTGTCCTCTTGCTCCCAGAGCAGTGGAAGATATAAGGCATAAAATAACAATTAGAAAAGGTTTGGATTTCCTAATGATAATGAATTATCTTTCCAATGCCTGAATTGGTATGCAGTGGAGTCTACAGTTGGAAGTTAGTGTCTCTGATTTTTCATTCAAGTCATCAGATATCTACAGGCTCTCAGGGAGACCTTTGGCATGTGGTTCGCCCAGGGTCACATCTATGGAATAACGGTTTAAAAATTCTAACCTCCGAGGGATGGAGTACAATCTTATAATCCTCACTATGTTCATCTTCCAGATGGTTCATATTCTCCCTTAATATACTCTGTATGATGTGAACTAGGTGGTCAGTGCATGACACCAAAGCCTATGACAATCACGAAGAGAGCCCCTGCATCTCACTGTTTATGCCATAAAACAGAGTTGCCAGTACAATAAATCGTATCACATTTGTATCCTTAATCATGGAAGCTCATCTGTTAGTTCAGTGAACTTACCTGGTTTCTCCTACAGCTGTCAACTTCATGATGGGGGGAAGAAGACTTGGAAATCACAGTTAAGTGGTCATAGGTACCATATACTGTAAGGCCCCCTCTTCTTGTTGTCATTTAATAAGGGAAAATAGCATCCCAACAACAGCGTGCCATCTAAGGGTGACCCTCAGTCTCAGAATGAGAGTCAGGGAATTCACTTATTTGTTTCACCTTGCTATGGCATAGAGATCAGGGGAATTTCATCAGGAGTCTCTCCCATACCTTTAGATTTTTAAATTGTATTTTCTTCTGCACAACGGAGTTTATCTTCTTCTTCAACATCTATATGCTAGTTTAGCCTGTCCCTCAGTGAATCTATGATGTCTTGGTCAATTCTCTCCAAGGTCATTAAAAAACAAACAAACCTTAGAATATTGTCTCTGTTTATGAGACATTCACCACTGGGAAATCACAAGCATTGAAAAATAAGTCACCGTAAATATTTGTTGATCTTCCTCCCCATTCCAGTCCTTAAACTTGACTGTTGCTGTCATTCAAGCAGACTCTTCTTACCTCGAAAGTGGCTCTTTGATCTCTACTCACTTGGTTCACTTTTGGAAGCATACACTTGACTGACAGATGCTTAGCTCACTGAGCTAATTGTGCCAGACAGCACCCTGACCAAGACTTTAGGAAGAAAATTTATTGGAAGAAACTTATGGAGAAAGAAGTAGCAGCAGTAGTGCAGATTTTTTCTTGTCAATTGTGTTCTGGGGAAGTATATGGATATTTTGTGGGGCCAGATGTCAGACTCTATGAGAAGAACCCTGACCCTTGGGCTGTGGGGCTTTAAATTATATTAAATCACCAGTCTCTTCCCTGAAATAAGCAGGAACTGGGATCCCAAACAGTAAGATGGGCTAGAAAATTGGCTTCTAAGTTTATACCACTGTCACACATTCATTATTTGGGGGAATAATGATTAGAGTGTTTAGGGGACAGGGGTCCAAATAATGCTGATACAATAGCCCAGCTGTTGACTCTTCCTGTAGTCTCTGAAGACTCAGCTGGGATTAGCTGTGCTTCCAAGCTCACACATGTGGCTTTTGGCAGGAAGTTTCAGTTCCCTACCCAGTGAGCCTCTCCTTAGGCTGCACATGACGTGGTTTCTCCAAAATTAAATGAGCCCTGAGAGAGACAGAGAGACAAAGAGAGAAAGAGACAGAGAGATAGAGAGAGAGTTGGAAGCCACAGTATCTTCTTACAATCTAACCTCAGAAGTGATATACTGACACTTCTGCCATATGCAGTTGTTCACACAGACTGGCCCTGGTACAATGTGGGTGGGGACTATGCAAAGGTGTAAATACAGGGGGTCTTTCAGGGCCATCCTGGGGACTAGCTAATATAAACTATTAAAATAGTTGAAAACAAAATAAATATAATGAAACAGATAAAATATTATTTTAAAAGGTGGGGATTTATTTATTATTTTGCAGTCTTTCCCATTTAGTAATGAGAGAATGTTGTATTTTGTTTTTTCTTTGTTTCTTCTTCCTTTTTTTTTTCAGGGGAAGATTCACTCTAAGTTAACATCTGTTGCCAATCTTCCTCCTTTTCTTCCTCACTGGCCCCCCGACAAAGCCCCAGTACATAGTTGTGTATAGTTGTAAGTCCTTCGAGTTCTTCTATGTGAGCTCCCACCACAGCATGGCTACTGACAGAAGAGTGGTGTGGTTCCACACCCGGGAACTGAACCCGGGCTGCTGAGTTGGAGTGCACTGAACTTTAACCACTAGGCCATCAGGGCTGGCTCTGTTTCTTCCTTTTTATAAACAAGTTTATTAATTCTCTGGATGATAGGAACTACATTAATATAGATTCCTAGTTTTTGAATTTTTGAACTGAATCCTCAGATTGGATAAGACTTAGGGAATTCCTGGAATGGGGATAAGCATATTTGGGATGTGGAGAGGGTATATGACTAACTGTAGATCAAAGGCAGATAGCGGTAAATCAATGACCCAAATGTTCCTTTCTTTCCATGTCCATGTACTTTGCTTTGTGGTTTTGAAGTTTCTTCACTAAAAAGATAGAGTTTGTTTTTCCACCGTTTGAATATAGACTCAGCCATGTGACTTGCTTTGTCTATTAAATGAGACAGAGTGATGATGTGCCTGTTCTGATCCTAGGCCTCAAGAAGCTTTGCATGATTCCAATTGTCTTATGCTTATGCCACTGACAGGGGAAGACAGGCTTTCCCACTGGTGCCAGAAGGAGGAGAGAAAAGATAGGAAACAGAGCTGTCCCAGTAAAGGGGACCCAGCACCATTCTAGAAGAGAACTTAGCCAAACTTTAGATGCATGACTGTGCCCATTCGAGATCCTCCAAGCTCAGATAGGATGAGTTAATCCTCTAATTACATGAACTCTGATAATATGTGTTTTATTTTAAACACACTGTGCCTTGGTATGGTTTTTGAAGCATTTTATGTAGCAAAAGCTCATATGCCATTAAAGTTTCTGATTTAATTATTTTACATTGTAGAAGTCAAATTTCCACATGTAAGTAATTTTCATGGCTAATATTCAATTTTGAGATGGCTAGAGAGTCTGCTTCTAAAATACCAGTGCTCTTTTCATATACTCATCCCATCTGCCATAGCACTACAGCTAATGTTCGTGATTGTATGTCAACAAGTCCATTATCTCCATATCCTAGAGTCCTGTGGCTAACACTATGCAATCCCTATTCATCCTTCAAGTCCTAGTTCAGTTCACACTTCTCTCACTAACCTTTCCTTTCTGGTTCAACCCAAAAAGATGTTTTCCTATGAATTTGTAGACTGTTTATCTTGCCCAATTATTATATATATATATATTTTTTTTTATGAGGAAGATCGACCCTGAGGTAACATCTGCCAATCCTCCTCTTTTTGCTGAGGAAGACTGGCCCTGGGCTAACATTCATGCCCATCTTCCTCCACTTTATATGGGACGCCGCCACATCATGGCTCCACAAGCAGTGTGTCAGTGCGTGCCCCGGATCGAACCGGAGAACCCCGGGCCACCGCAGCGGAGCGCAGGCACTTAACCACTTGCGCCACCGGGCCGGCCCCTATCTTGCCCAATTATTTAACTATTATTAAATCTTGCCTTTCATATATCCTTCTTTATTTCTAGAGGATCAATTAATTAAAAAGGTTATAAGAATCCCGAATATTTATTATATTATAACAGAGATTCAAAATACATAAAGCAAAAATTGGTTAAACTAAAGGATAAGTAGACAAATCCACAGCTATTCTCAGAGTTTACAACAACTCTCTCTGAAAAATTGATAAAACAAGTAGATGGAAAGTCATTAAGTACAGAGAAGACAACACTATCAACCAATTCGGCTTAATTGACATTTATAGAAGACTCCACCCAAAATTAGCTGAATACATCTTTGTGATAAATGCACATGGCATATTAATAAATATGGATTATATTCTGGGATATATATATATGTGTGTATACACACACATGCTTATGTATAAACAAACTTGCAAGGCATATTCTTTGTCCAAAGTATAATTAAATTAGAAGTGAGTAAAATAAAAGCTATCTTAATTGCCCCAAATATTTGGAAAGAAAGGAATACATTTCTCAATAACCTGTAGGTCCAAGAAGAAACAAAAGCAAAGTTAGAAAAGGATTTTGAACTGAATGAAAATGAAAACACTGGATTCCAAAATTTATGGGATGCAGTTAAATCAGTGCTTAAAGGAATTTTATAGCATTAACTGACTGTATCAAAAAAGGAAAAAGGTTAAATTAACGACCTAAAAATTCCCCTAACTGAACTATAAAAAAATAAGCAGAACAAAAGAAATAGTAAAGATGAGTAAAAATCAATGAAAAAGAAATGGCAAAAAAATTAAGAAAAACCAATGCAAATAAAAGTGTATTGTTTGAAAACAAATCAAGAAAATTGATTAACTTCTAGCTAGACTGAGGAGAAAATAAAGACTACATAAAACAGCAATATCGGTGTCACCATCTAATTGCCCCGAGGAACTTGATGGTGAGTTCAGAAGCATTTAATTGTTTAAGAGATGCAATCACCCCCCACCCTGAACCAGATCAGCCTCACCACAAGAGTGTCTATGTCCTTTGCCTCATTTTTAATGCTAAGATCTCGTCTCTGGGAGGAGCTTAGGCCTTATTACCATAAACTGCAGTGTCAAGTGAATGCCCACCTCTCTCTTTTGAATATTCATTCTCCATCTGAAGTAAAAGGCCCCTGCTTCCCTTCGTTCAGGTATGCCAGGACTTTGGAAATGATTCTGCATGGCCTCCTATTTGTTGCAAATATACCTACTTTGTGTGACAACTACTTCTGGTGGAGAGTCTGATTTAACTCAACAGGAGGCGAAACCACTTTGATTTGTGTAACAGGAAGGAAAGCAAAGTTACTACCACAAATCATGTAAACATCATAAGGATAATAAAGGGATATCATGAACAACTTTACACCAATTGAGACAAAGACAAATACCATGAGATTTCACTCCTATGTAGAAGATCAACGAACAAACACATAGATAAGGAGAACAGATTAGTGGTTACCAGAGGAAAACGGGGTGGAAGGAGGGTGAAAGGGGTAAAAAGGCATATGTGTATGGAGACGGATTAAAAACTAGACTATTGGTGCTGAAGAAAAAAAAAGTTGGACAGTATTATCCATAGCTAAATAAAGAAATAAATAAAAAGAGATAACAAGCTCAAGCTGGGGTGACTTGCCCCCAAGACAGCAAACCAAGATTTAATTACAGTCTCAACCTATCCCAGGAATGTGAACTTTCTACCAGTCAACCTGAAATTTCCTGAATAGCACTAGTGAGGTGACCTGCATGACAAAACTCCTGCTGTTCCCTTTCTCCCCCAAAAAAGCCCTGGCCTGAAACAATCCCTTTCCTAATAACTTTCTTTCCCCACCCTCCTTCTGCCTATAAGAATCTTCCATTTTGTACAACTACTTGGAGTGTCTCTCTACTTGCTAGATGGGATGCTGCCTGATTCACGAATTGTTGAATAAAGCCAATTAGATCTTCAAATTTACATGGTTGAATTTTGTTTTCTTAACACAACTTAGATAAGATGAACAAATTTCTTGAGAGACGAAAGAAATAGAAGTGTCGACACAAAATAACCAATAACCATTCTATAGACAAGAGAAATAAGGTGAGTTTACTTGAGCCAGAGTGAGGATTACAACCCAGAAAGGCTTTAGAAAGCATTCCGGAGAAGCATGATTTTCAGTACAGTTTTATATAATTTTAGAACAAAGAACATACTTTAAACACACCCAGGATACGTTTTTATCAAAGTTTCAAAGAGGTATTCAATTGCAAATTAGCAGGTCAACATGACCATGAGGCCAGGAAAGGGACTAATCCGGATGTTACCAATAGGGCATTACCAACAGGGCATAGGAGGGGAAGTATGCATTCTTATCTTGAGAGTGTATTCTTTACTTTAATGGTTAAGCAGGTGTACAATGTATGTTTGATAGGCCATAGCTCAAGCGTTTTTAGTTCAAGCCGAATCAGTTTTGAACCTGAATAATTACCCCATATACCTCAATATATGTTTGTAATATGAAAAAAGTTAGAAGAATAAAAATTAGACCACAATAAAATTAAAAAAATTTTTCGTCAAAATACAACATTTTAAGATAATGAAAATGGAAGCCACAGATTGGAAGAAAATATGTGCCAACATATGTAACTAACAAAGAGGTCTTATCCAAAATATACAAAGAAATCCTATAAATTAAAAATGAAAATAAAATTCTAAAGAGAAATGGACAAAAGTCATTAGCGGTCACCCAAAAAAAGAAGTTATTCAAATAGCCAAGAATTTATGAAAATGTATTCCATCTTCTTCATCATCAGGAAAACGCAAAGTAAAACCATAATGAGATACCACAACACTGACGATACCAAGTGTTAGAAAGGATGTAGAGTGACTAGAATTCTCATACTTTTGGTGAGAATCTAAACTGGTACAACCACCTTGGCATACAATTGATACTATGCACAAAAAGTGAACCTAAAAATACCGTGTGATACAGAAATCCCACTCTTGGGTAATAAACCAAAGAAATGTGCAAATATTTGCTCCAAAAGATATATACAAGAATGTTCAAAGTACTGTTATTCATAGGAACCCACCAAAAACTGTCCTCCAAGAGTATAATGAACAAATAAATTGTTGCATATTCATAAATGGGAATGTGATATAGGAATGAGCAGTGGTCAAACTAATGCTTCACATGACCTGGATAAATTTAAATGTAATCACTGCCATTTTTAAAATTTAGTGTTGCAGTATGTAAATCTACCTCTGTTTATTCTGTCTCTTCCCCTTTCCTTCCCTTCCCCCTCTCTTCTCCTCTCCTCCCTTCTTCTCTTGTTTCTTTTTTATCATTCTTATCTTCTCTTTTATTTTCTTTACATGTAACCTACTTCCTGCTTATATGTCAACTGTATTTCTTGTTTTATTACTATTGTAGTTCAAATATTTTTTAAACTGTCTGTTATTACGAGTCTCTTGAAGTATTTTTTTCCTTGTATGGCGTTCACTCTTTAAACTTGCATATATGCATCAATATTAACTTTAGATCCATTAGTTTCTTTATGGCTTTGAATATTGTTTGTGATCCAGTCATTCTGAGCTCTGCTTTATTAACATCAAGGATATTTATGTTGCCTCTTCATTCTCTGTCCTTTCTCTTCTCTCAACATTTTCACCTCATTGTTTTTATCCACTGCTTTCTAGAACAGATTCTAATATCTGCTAATTACTAATTTATAACAATTACTAATTTAAAAGCACAAATTTTATTTACTCTTTAAACATAGATCTTAATTCTTTGTCATGTTTTTACTTTCCTAGTTAAACTTTGTTTTACTCATTTATCATTGTTTGGTCCCATTCTGTTACCTGATCGTCTCATTCCCTAATCTGGCCATCCAAGGCATTTCTGTCCTTATGATTTTTTTTCTCATTTTTCATAGATTATATGAAATTGTGCCCATTTTTGAAACCTTCTTTAAATAATCTTTTTACTCAAACAGTAAACATTTTATACATCTGCGATAATCTTTTCATTTTTCTGCATGCTATATCTTTTTTCTTCTTTATCAGAATGTTTTTATAGGTTCAATATAATTATTATTGTCTGTGGTGGTGTTGCTTTTCCTTTTTATTTATCTTCAACCAGAGTTAGATTTGTCTATTCTGGGCGTTTTTCAACAAAGATGGAGGACAAAGATCTTTGTTTCCTTTGTTTGTCACCCTTCTCATACTTAGACATGGAAGGCAGAATAATATATGGGTTACCACATCAATTGTCAGTTTCTAGCAAAATTTGATCAGCATCTCTATACTCCTGAGGGAGCAATCATTCTCTTACCGTGGCAGCTAGTGTACAGTGTACAATTCCCAGAAGTTACTTAAATCAAGGTTTATCCTACCTATATCCTCATCTATGGTAATTATTAGTAAAGACTTGTGAACTAAATGTGTTAGTATACATCCTTATATATTTATCCCTCCCTTTCAACACCTACTTCCTGCCTAATTGTTTCCTATATTTGCAACTTCCCTCAGTATGTTGAAGATGGGTGCGTATGTTTTTCTGTGTGGGGATAGGCATAAAATGTCAGCATGTGCATTGGGTACTCTTACTACTACGCAGAGAAAATAACTGACTGTATAGAGAAAGACTATTGCCAGACTATGTCTTTGTATGTTTTTATCTTTTTGGATCCATCTATAGTATATGTGTTGCATTGACGTTTCCTGTAATTATCATAGTAATAACATTTTTTCTGTGTCTTTGGGGTGACAGGCATCGATATTTTAGTTCCCATTGGAGACTGTGTAGTGATTACAGATTCTAGGCTTCATGCTTTTTCTGACCTCTAGACATAGGCGATAGATTCCGCACACTGAAGTCTTTGTATAGGCTGTGAGTACTCATCCCCTGCTAGCCTCTGTGATTTCCCTTTTTAGTTCCAAAATCTTTATTTTTTTGCTTTTGGTTTTACTCTCTATAATTTCAGATATATATTTAATCCAGTATTTGGAGTGTTGGGGGAATTGTACCTTCTTGTTTACATTCAAACTGCCACCCTGGCTGGAAACCCTCAAAATACCAACTTAGTATGATCTAGTAACACCTATACTACTATTTTTAGTGCAATATAACTTCAGAAAACTCTCTATATATTACATAGCATAGTCTTCAAAATTTCTAGCAGAGGAATAGCATACTGTTCTAATTACTTTTAATGATGCACATAAATATTAGTAAATGTGCATTCACAACTATCAATAGTGGTATGAAGTTTGGATTGGCTTTAAAATTTACAAAACTCAGAAAGTTATCATCAAGATTATATTTTCTTAGTGTTACAGAAGGATAAAAAGAGTGGAAATCAGTATACAAAGTATCTTCAGGCTTGTTAAGCATCTAGCAACACCCAAATGCAGCTTATTAGCTCTCCATATTTTGCTACATGAGAACAGGGACTGGTTACAGAAGAGAGGCCAATGTTTATGAATAACTTGGTCATTATGTAAACTTTCTTTGAACAATCAACTATTTTTGGAATCAAATTGTAGGAGAGGAGTTTCAACTGTGGTGTCTGAGCTTGGAAAAAAAAAATTCTGTAAAGTCAGCCAAGCCCAAATGTTTATAGATTTTGTTGGTGAATCTCCTCTATTTTCTACTACCAATTCACAACCACTTCTAAGACTTATTCTATGTGTTCTCCAAAAATCTTCCAGAATTGTCCTTCAGAAATTATTTGTTTTAAGTTTTTGCAGCTCTATTCCTTTGCTTATCTTCTCATCTTTCATTAGATCATATTGCTACAAGTATATGAGTATTATGCTCTTTGATAGTGGAATTGCAACATAGCTTAGATAGACATGAGATAGTTTATATTACCGTACCAATCTATACAAGATTATGCAGTGAAAGAAACAGTGAGAGTAAATGAAGTCACTAAAAGACGTGTGAATGGCCTTATGACACAGACTCTGAGATTTCTTTTTTTACGAATTTCCCCCAAGAACAGGTGAACCCCCAACATAGGATTAGAAATCTTTTATTATTTTTCTGGTGTGCATCCCATTTGAGATTTGTTCAACATGGAAAACACATTAGGAATCTAAGCAATGCAATTATTTCCAAACAGCCTTGAAATTACACTGATGTGAAATTCCTTTTAAGAAAAAAAAAATCTAGGGGCCGGCCTAGAGGCTCAAGCGGTTCAGTGCGCGTCCTCTGCTGCGGCTGCCCGGGGTTCGCCCGTTGGGATCCAGGGCATGCACGGCACATCACTTGCTAAGCCATGCTGTGGCGGCGTCCCATATAAAGTAGAGGAAGTATGGGCACGGATGTTAGCTCAGGGCCAGGCTTCCTCAGCAAAAAGAGGAGGACTGGCATCAGATGTTAGCTCAGTGCTGATCTTCCTCACAAAAAATAAATAAATGAATAAATAAATAAATAAATAAATAAATAAATAAATAAAAATAAAAAAATAAGAAAAAAATCTTCAAATTCAAGAGATATATTTATTATTTATTTAATTAATTTCTATTATTGATGAGTTCTACAGGAAAAAGAACAATTCAGTTAATATTATAGATATTATACGTATTCAATGAATATTGTTTTCTGCAAGGATACCAGTTGGTTTTAAATTTACACTCAAGAATCTCCTCTAAAACATTCTTTATCTTTCCTTGCTTTTAGATATTAATTTATGAATTTATTTCATAGCTAAGATATCTTTCTCCTTAAAAAATAACTTGATCACTCCTTCCCGGATCTGCTTGGTCTTGACTCCATAAACAATGGGGTTCAGGGTAGGGGGAAACATCAAATAGAGATTAGCAATGATAATATGGATGTGGTGGGGAATGTTTTGTCCCCCAAAGCGGTGAGTAAAAATGGTGAATAAGGCTGGAACATATGTGATGACAATAGCACATATGTGGGATGTACAGGTGCTGAATGCTTTGTGACGAGCATCTGCAGATGACAAGCTCATCACTGCCTGTATGATCATTGTGTAGGACACAGAAATACAGAAGATATCGAAGCCCCCAATCAGGAGGGCTGCCAAGAGACCATAGATAGCATTGACCTTGACTTTGCCACAGGACACCTTGGCCACAGACATGTGGTCACAGTAGGTATGGGGAATGAAGTTGCCTCGGCAATAAGGCAGGCGCTTGGTAAGGAAAGTGAACGGGCTAATGAGCATCACACCCCTCAGGAAGGTGGCAAGACCAGCCTTGGTGATGACAGGGCTGGTGAGGATGGTGGCATAGCGTAAGGGGCAGCAGATGGCCACATAGCGGTCCAGGGCCATGAGCATGAGCACCCCAGACTCCATCCCGGTCAACATGTGAACAAAAAACATCTGAGCCAGGCAGGCATTAAAGTCAATCTCCTTGAGGTTGAACCAGAATATGCACAGCATATTGGGTACAGTGGTTGTGCACAGGGTGACATCTGTGAAGGAGAGCAGGGCCAGGAAGTAGTACATTGGCCGGTGCAGGACCTCCTCATGGCAGATGAGATAAATGAGCCCGCAGTTCCCCACCACAGCAATGATGTACATGAAGCAGAATGGCAGGGAGATCCAGATGTGCGCAGTTTCCAGCCCAGGAACACCATTCAAGATAAAGAATCCCGGGGTCAGGCTGGAGCTGTTGACCCCAGCCATAAAGGCTGACAGGAGGTGGGCATTTTACACTCTTTATCAGCAATTGCTTTCTGCATGCATGAGAAAGAGGTGGGGTTAGAGACCAGATAAGAGGGAGTTATTTGGACAATAATACCAATACCCACAAATGCCATGAACATTCATCTTGTTATGATAATCAGAATAGTTTTTTCTCCCCAGTTCTAGCAAGAAAGTCTTTGAACTGTAGTTTCTGAAAATAATTAAACAGTACAGTCCGATTCAATGTCCCATTGTATACTTTGTCTAAGTAACTATCCTCACTTTCTAATTCTCTCCCCAGCTCACCTCTTGCACTCCAGCACATTCCACTAAAATGCTGTGAACTGGGCTATAATTGTCTTCTTCCTTCCAATAAGTCATTTCTCTTCTCTCCTCTCAGATTCTTCTCATGCTAGTTGTACCTGAGTCCTGTCACTAAAATCCTGTGGGCATATTTAGAGGATCACCCTAATCTGACCAGTCCTTATCAGCAGGACTTTTGTTCTGCCTTGGAAATTATGAAGGAATGCATCATGTAACATTTGCCAGTAATGCTCCATATAAGTTGCTTAAGATAATAACTGTAGATACTCAATAAAATATGTGAAAATGAATGAGTGTTTGAATAAATAAAGATTTGGTATATGTGGTACTCAAACTCTGTCTGATGTCAATATCATGCTTTTTCACACTGGGAGAACAAAGGAAGTTCTTAAGAAGAAAAAAAAATATTTACACTTCTAAATCATTAGAAAGTTTTACAAAATTGTAGTAAAAAATTATCAAAGATTTGAATTCAGTCAGATACAGGATCCTTTTCTTTTGGTTTCTCTGTCTTTCCTATTTTTTTTTTTTTATTAATGCCCTATCTATTCTCAATACAATATTTACACTCAGGAAGCACTTGAAGTTCTAAGGATTATTGATGGTCTATACTACTTTAATTTAAATAACATTTCCTTTGTTATAACTGGACAGGTTATTGGTACAAAAGATAATGCCACATCTTTGGATTGTTATTTCCCATAGAGGCAGTGGAAAACATTGGATGACATTTGTAGGAATTTACAGATTCAGAGAGGTTTCAGGAAAGTTGAAGTTTCTAAATCGTTAAAATGTTTCTTTTAATTGAAAATACAAAATGATACTTTAGCTCTGGAGAAAACCTGAGCCTTCTCATGCAGCAAAGTCAATGCCATATATTGCCACCATCCAGCAGAACTAAATAGCTGCAGTGGAATGACATGTATTACACGGCTGTGAAGCCACAAACATGGACTTCTGTCACATAAGTATTCTAGAAATCACTATTTTGTCCACTCCTACTGGCCAGAGTACATAGGAGCCACCATGGAAAGAAGAAAATACAAAGGAACAACACGTTTCAGAGGCTCAAGGTCTCTGGTTCCTAAGCTGACTGCATCTCATGTAAATTATCTCTTTCTATAAGAGAGTTCTCCTAAAACCTCTCCAGAAATGACATTGCATGGAGAAACCATCATTTTAAATAGAGAAATTTAAAGATTAAAATCTCCAGTGTCCATCACCTTTTATGTGTACACCATCATGAAATGAATGGGATGAATGGAAAATGAGACTAAGTCCAGTGGAAGCCACCCAGAAAGAAAAAGAGTCATTACCTCTTAAGAAGAGAAAGGGAAAGAGAAATACATTGTCTCTTGCTAATATTGCCTTTTGTTAACTGTCTCCATATTCCAAGTCCTTGTATTCTTAGCAAATAGTGTTTTTACTTTTTCTAAAGTAGGTATTTTTGAAAATTGTCCAAGCTCACCTCAGTGTTAGGAACAATTAAATCCCTATGCATGGCTGAGAATCCTTAGGAGTTCTTCAAAGTCTGGGACAGCATCTTCTCATATAGAATTTTTAGTTTCCCTGGAGAATCTCCAGCAAAATGTCCCAGGCTGAGTGACTCTCCACAATTAGATGTCTCAGTGGGATCTGTTTGAAAGAGAATGAATTTTGGGTCTAGTGGTAAAATATCTGTATTCATAAGCTTCTGAGTCGAAGAAGAAACAACAACAAAACATACGTTAAAGTTTAATGCCTTTTCCCAAGTGGGAAATGTGGCCACCAAGCCTGGTGGACATGAACATCATTTTAAAAAATTTTGTTTTTCTCTTACTACAAAAGAAATACATCCTTATTGTAGAAAATCTGAAAACTATAGAAAAGGATATAAAAAGTTGGAAAATTGTTTGTAAAGCTAACACAGAGGAATAATCACTCTAAAAGGTTTTCTGTCCTTCATTCAGTGACTTAATAACTGTTATGTATAATATTCCATTTTGCAGAATACATTTCAGACTATAAGGAGTTTTGTACACTTTTTTTCTCTACTTAGTATTATTTTGTGAATATTTTGTCACGTCATTCTACAGAATGCCTTGAGATCAAAATTTTCAATAGTTAAACCTTCTTTCCACCCATTAGCTGTACCAAATTTAATTAAGCATTTCATTACTCTTGAATATTTAAATTATTTCTCATTTTTCTATCAAAAATAATTTTTCTGTGGCTATCCTAATCCACCCTGTTTGCATTACTGATTTTTTCCTCTCAAGATAATTAGAAACAGGATTTAAGCTCGTGGGATCAAAAGACATGGGCAGTTTTAGTTATGTTGACAAATGTTGGAAAAAATTGTCTCCATAAAATTTGTGCTGATTTTCACTTTCATACACAGTTATTGGGCTGTCCCTCTGTAAGTACTGATTATTATATGCTCTCTCTACCCCAGCTGGACCAGTGAGAATACTATCTCTTTGATATTTTAGTTTGAATTAAAATTAACGTCAGTAGTAGTGATTATGAGCATTTTTTTCAAGTGATTTTGATCAATTGTTTTTCTCATGCTTGATTATTCATTTACCTCCTCATCTATCTTCAGTGGAGGTGTTAATTTTTGTTTTACTGCTTGCTAGACAGTTTCAATACTAAAATACCAACCCACTTTCTCTCATAGTTTGCAAATATTTTTCCAAGGTAGTATTTGTCCTTAAATTTTTATTTTATAGTAGACAGAGATTGTATTGTTTTCCCTTACCTCTCTCCTATTAAAGAAAGAAATCACTCAAAGAAAAACCTTCCTTTACCTCAACCATTTTGGGGGAAATGAGATAATGTTGTACTACTCCCACAAGCTCATCTATCACCTAACACCTCAAATGAAAAAACTATTAAAGCCTAAATTCTTGGTATGTATTTCCAGAAGTTTCTTATTTAAGCATTTAATAAAATTTTAATGTATTAACTATGTTGTTGATATTTTGTTTAGCTTTTTGCATTAGTGATATTACTAAAAAAGAGTAGAGAGATTCCCAAGTTGACTACTTGGAAAGACAATGTTCATTTAAATAAAAAAGTTTGCTTTTGTCAAAAAACAATAGAATACAGGTGAAATAATTTTGGTTAAATTTAAATCAATACAACTATATTACAAAATTACATATGAGTCTTAGTATAAATTCTTTCCTTGTAGATTTAAAATTTAAGGAAATAGGAATTGGCATGACACATTAGTTAAATTTTGAGCAGGTTTTTTTAACGTGGAAACCATGGTCCCCAAACTGGTTATGCTCAACTGCATCAAAATCTCCTAGGGAGCTTTTTAAAAGAGATATAATATGGTATTCTCCAGTGCTCATAAATATTTGTACTAAGTTTAGGCATTGACAGAAGTAATAACTATTCTTGATAAAGTTATTCTTTTACTTCAAACTTTTCTGAATTTAATTATTATATTTAGTTATGTACACTAGAAGCATAAGATATGAAGTCAAGATTTAACTTATATTTATATTATAGATATTATAAATATTTTTAACATATATTCCACATGATTAGACACTTTTGCCAATAGTTTTTTTCAAAATTATTTTCTCAACTTCTTCACTACAGAAAAAATTGTTATTCCAAAATGGAAAGCTTCTGTCATTCATCTGTTTAAAAATTTCCATTCTCTTTCTTGTTCAAACCATAGAGTCCAAAAATGACTCCATGAAGTCATTTGACTTCATAGACCTATGATTCTGTTTTGTATAAAACAAAATAACCACAATAACAAAACAACAAAAAAGTAATACATTCGATTTTTTGTGTAAGAAAATAGATATATAGTATAAACTCAGAAAAGAACTGGCCTCTGATTTGAGCCCACTTATTTTTGTTTTCAGTCCCTTGAGTATGATTTGCTCTTTCCTCTAGACCTCCCTGTAGGCCATTTCCTTCTCCTGGAATAATTTTTATCTCCCATCCTCCTTCCACTTAATTAACACCAGTTTATCCTTCAGTATCAGCTTAAACACTAATTTCTTCTGGAAACATTTTCTGATATTTTTAATTTGTGCTAAGATACATCATCATTGTATCTGTAACATTTAACTGTGCAATTGTGTTTTTGCTTTGTTTGATTTTTCTTTTATCTTATTCATTTATCTTTCCATTTTGTCCTAATTTCATCTAAAAACTTGAGCTTTTCTAGGGCCTATTTATAACAACCCTGTCCTTTCCTCCTCAGCTCAGAGTTGACTGTGACAAATTGGAGGCAAGGAAGTTGACATCAAAATGTCAACAATTTTATGATATACATCTGGCAGAATAAGGCTTTAGATCCTCAGTCAAAAGGGCTTGTTTACATTTTGTCCCTGATTTAGGCAGGCTTGCTCACCACGTCGCTAGATAGTCAAATTCAAACCTCTTTGGGAGGGGCTGGCCACTGACCATGTCAATGTGGACAGATCAGAATGCATGTTCTGTTCAATCAGAGAGATTGACTACTCTGAGGTTCAGGGCTCAACATATAACTTACAACAGACACCAAAAACTGAAGATTTTCCTATTTACAGGAATCAGAGTTAGGACGAAAAGTTAAGAATGTTAGTCTAACTTGAAGTAACAAGAAGTGGAGAATAATTGTACCCCTCCTCCAAATCGCTTCTCTTCCTTTCCTTAAAATTATTGCTATTTGTTCTTTCTCATCATATCATGTTCTCTTGTACAATATGCAGATCATGATAACCTCTCCTGAATTTTCTTTACCCTACTCCTTTTTCTTTGCTTTCTACCCTCATTTCTCCTTCTCATCTTTCTTCTTGATTTTATTCTTTGATGACCCCAACACTCCCAGCTTTAGTTGCAGCCAGAGTTCTAATCACTACTCCAGATTGCAGTACTTTACCTGTGGGAGCTATACTTAGTAAAATGCCCCTCTCCATATACACAACTCTTCCCCCACAGCACCTCCAGCATCACTTTGCACCCTCAACCTCATGCACGTTTGCCTACAAACTCTTTATGCCATCTTGTTATCTGGGGTTTAAGGTGTGTTTGGGTGCATAAAGAGAGCATTGGTTGGATAATGAAATCTGTGCCTTGATCATCTAACATAAAAGTACCCAACAGGTAGATAGATATATGCACAATTGTCTAGTTTCTTCAGATGTTTACTGCTCCAAAGGAATCAAGGGAAAATCCCAGACCAATATCAAAACACTTTTCTATTGACTGAAATACTTTTGAATCCTTATCTCAAATATAGAAATGTTAAATTCAAAATTCTCATCTGTTATGATCCCACAAAAGAGTTAAACCATCCTTGTGCAATCTCGTTATTTTTCAGCTTTTCTATAAAACTGCCTTGGCAATACCTTTAAGTTATTTTCAAAGGCAAGCTATGTCTACGGTATTTTTCATTTCAAGGAAAAGTAAATTTGTCATTCATTGATATGGAGAGAGAAAACTCAGGGAAAAAGTGAGATAAGATTCCAGTTATATTTTTGGTTAATAGTGCCAATTCAGTAAAACATAAAATACAACTATCAGGAGAGACTTGTGAGAGGGTCTTGTGGAATGCTCAGTGTGCTTTGTGTCCTCGTATTTGTACTGTTTTGTTTTGTTGTTCCATTTTCTTTATCTCTGTACATCTACACATATGACCAGTCTGAAATGTTTGGACAAATGGTTCTGGAGACTCTGCAGGAGAAAGATAACTCTCACTAACTCTGTTATCACCTCGTAATTTCCTTCCACTTCCTTTCCTTTGGGAATATTAATATCTCATGGTTTGAAAGGAAATTTGGATGTGAGTTCTTTGCACCTGATACATTGGTTCTAGATCTAATCAAACTGCGCCAGGTTGACCTGGGAGGGTTGTGCCCACTGAGCTCTGCCTTGGTCTCTAGTGTGGGAGATGGAATTTGAAATGAAGTGTTTTCCACCATTTTATCCAATCCTCACTTCTACTCTCATTTTCTTCCCTCTGCTCTTGATTCTCTTTCTTTCCCCATGAATACTGAGTAGAATTTTCTTCCAACACCATCTATCCTATAATTATTTTTAAATTTCTAAATTATTCTGGCCTGCTGGCCAGCTTGGTGGATTCAGTTGAGTCAATTTTTAAAACTATATATATATATTTTTTTCTTATGAAACCCATTTTTGAATTTGCAATGGGGAAGATGACATAAATTAATTGGAGATTGTTACTCAGGTGCCTCAAATAAATTTTATTTATTGTATTTTATTTCTACAGATTTTCAAGTTTATGTTCTGGTTTTATTTTGTTGCTCTTTTTGTCCCCATCACCCCCTTCCCACAGCATAAGCCTATTAAAATATTATAGTTACATTTTAATTTTAATTTTCTGAGATTCATCTAATCTTGCCATTTATGTAGCTCATATTCTTTATCTGTAAAATGAGGATAATTATAGCTACCCTATAGTTTGGAAGTAAAAGTTCAATGACATATTACATATGAAGCATTATTATAGTATCTGACAAAATATATATGTTTAAAAATTGCAGTTTAGGAAAAATAATTTCTTGATCTGTTTGCTAGTGTTTTGGTGTGGTTTAAATGAGAAAACCTGATGAAGAAAGTGTACCAAATCCAGAAACATAATTCCAAGAGATAGCAACTTTACTGATTCTAAGTTTATATTTTATGTTACATAGAGACACTTTTATGTTGTTTTTTTTTTAAACACAGGTTTTGCTTCTAAACATGTGAAAATTATATTGTAGAAAAAATGCATGATGTATTTACTATATTTCACTGTCATTTGACTACATATAACATGATATTAAAATATATTCTTCATATTAGCAGATAAGAATATAATCTTAATCAATATAATTAATATCTCCACCTAATTATCTATTTGTATCCAATTCCTGACCACATTCTATTACTCCACTTTCCTCTTGGGTTATGCTTTTATTCTTTCTCACTTTTCATTCAGTCTTGCTATTTCTGAATACCGCTTTTATCATTCCACTTTCATTTCTTTTTTCTCTGTTCTTTCCAGAAATGTAAATAAGGTACTCCTTTCTCCCTTGTCCCTGATCACTCAACATCTCCCTCTTATGTAAAAGTCAAGTAAAGCAGTCAAGCCCAGGCATCCTTGATTGGCAAAGTATGTAGATTTTCTCCAAGTCTCCTTTCTTCTATGCACAAATCCTTTCCTTAAACAGCTGTCAGATGGTATCCACTGTATCTGTCAAAATTCTGCTCCATATTAACTCCAAGGGGTACTTCCCGGATTATGACAAACTCCAGTAATCATATTTACTCCAGCTTCCTTTGTATGTACCTTGGTACATTCATAGGAATCCAAATAATTACCTAGGCAGCAGAATGCCAGAGATAAATGAGAAGAGAAAATTTTTTTTTTCTAAAGTTATACAAGTTTCACATAGATGTGGAATAAGAAGGATGACAGGACCTCTGGAATTCAACACAGATGTTATGAGGAAGTGTTTCTTGCTTCCCTGTAACACATGAGACAGTTTGCTTCTGTGACTTCCCAAATCTTGTCGAGTTTCTCTAGGCTATCTGACCTCCTTTATTCTTTCCTATGTACTCCTCCACAGTGCTAGACCAAAGTGAATTAATCATCAGAGTTTACTTGAAGTTGGATAACCTACACAACCCATTCTGAGTATCCATTCCACAAGCTCTAACTAAAGTTAAACTAAGTGAGGAATACAATTATTTCCTATTTTATTTTTTTCTATCAAAGTAGAGTAGGTTAAAAATTTTGTGGTTATTTCATAATTTTTACAGCAGAATATCGACAGGTATTTTCTCCTGACCTCACGGTTGTTGAATTTTGCATTTACTCTCTTCCTTTATACCTTTTATCTTTATCTTTATGATAAATGCAGAATTCTATATCATAGATTTATCTCTTACTCAAAATATCTTTCTCTCTAAAAAACAATTTGATCACTCCTTCACGGATCTGCTTGGTCTTCACTCCATAGACAACTGGATTCAGGGTAGGAGGCAGCAACAGGTAGAGGTTGGTTATAAAAATGTGGACATGGTGAGGTATAGTGTGTCCCCCAAAGCGATGAGTGAAGAAGTTGAAGAAGGCTGGGACATAGGTGATGACAATTGCACATATGTGTGATGTACAGGTGCTGAAGGCTTTGTGGCGAGCATCTGCAGACGACAGATTGACTACAGCACGGATAATCATGGTGTAAGACATGGAGATACAGAAGATATCGAACCCTCCAATCAATATGGCAGCTATGAGACCATAGATAGCATTAATCTTGATGTTACCACGGGATAATTTGGCCACAGACATATGGTCACAGTAGGTGTGGTGGATGAGGTTGCCCCTGCAGTAAGGAAGACGCTTGAGCAGGAAAGTAAACGGGATCATGAGCAACACACTTCGAACGAAGGTGGCAAGGCCAACCTTCGTAATTACAGTGTTGGTGAGGATGGTGGCATAGCGTAGAGGGTAGCAAATGGCCGCATAGCGATCCAGAGCCATAAGCATGAGCACACCAGACTCCATGCCCGTCAGCATGCGGATGAAAAACATCTGCACAAGGCAGGCATTAAAGTAAATCTCTTTGAGACTGAACCAAAAGATACATAACATATTGGGAACAAATGAAGTGCACCCACTAACATCTGTAAAGGATAGCAAGGCTAGGAAGTAATACATGGGCCGATGCAGGGCCTCCTCATGGCTGATGAGATAAATGAGCCCACAGTTCCCCACAACAGCAATGATGTACATGAAGCAGAATGGCAGGGAGATCCAGATGTGTGTGGCTTCCAGCCCAGGAATCCCATTTAGAATGAAGTACCTTGGTGTCAGGCTGGAGCTGTTGGCTCCCTGCATGATGGCCAATTGCAAAGCATGTTACTTTTGGTACCTATAAAGATGTCCTATACAAGAAGATAGTAGTGATGTTATTTTCAGCTAGAGAAAAAAGGTGAACAAGTATTTTGCGCAACATAAATAATAATTTTAGGAGAAAAATTATCTTTTTTACACCCAAACTATGTTCTTTGATCCCACTTAGCAGTCCTGAGCCTGTTACTGAATCACAAGAAGGCAAACATAGTGCAAACGTAGTAACAAAACCCTGGTCTTCCTTAGTAAACTTACTGTAAACTCTGTCTGTATATACCTGTTTATATACCTAGACCAATCTCTCATGCTTAGTTTTGCCCCCTTGACCAATTTCAGATTATGGGCTTGTTTAAATAACATTGATTCTCCTAACTCTTCACATAATTTCCTTTCTCTAAGAAGTCCTTTCAGCTGTGTCCACTAGGTTATACCCAATTAAATTATGTGAGCACCTACCTATTGCACACAGATATTAGGGGCTTAGTGTGATGTATTTACAAGACTAAACATGGCAAGTCTGGATTTTCCAAGTCAGAATAATCAAACACAGAAGATTTGAAAGGCCAACATTTATATAATAAGTTACAACTTACAAAGCATGGCCATGTGCATTTTGTATTATATTTCTAATTATTTCTTACTGGTAAACATGAACAATTTAAGCATGAACAATTTAGCCATTGACATTTTAAGCTCTAATTACTTCTCATAGTTTCTATTGATTCTCTTAAATCTCTATGTAGATAAGCACAGTATATATCTACAAATAACCATAATTTGTATGTCTCCTTTTGGTGTATTATTTTTAGCCCGCAAATAACTATAATATTTAAATTGGATAGGATGGAATTTTTCTTAATTAATTTGTTTGTTTTGTGAAAACAGCTTTCCACCTTTCTTCTGTATTCTGGGACATGGATCTAGTCTGAAAGCTTTTTGATTAAAATCATAAGACTCTGGATCTCTTTTTTTTTTTTTTGAGAAAATTCTTCTTTATCTTACATTTTTAAAAGCACCTACTTAGTTATTTTTCATTGGAGATTATCAACTTGAGTTATTCATTTTCCCACAGCATTCTATTGTATATTTTATTGTATTTTCAAAAATTGTTTCATATATTCTTCTGTTATATTTTAATCTCCTCCAGATAACAGTATTTTCCAAAGTTCTAATTTTGATTGCTTTTATTTTGTCTCTCTCCATTTATTTATTTTTTCATGAGATTTAGCCTAGGGTTTTCTATAGAAGTGTTTTTTTTTTTTACCATTACTTTCAACCAGTTGAACATTTTTTAAATGGTGCTACGTAAACAATATCAATATATAAAAACTATAAATGCAAATTTTTCTGGAAAATATTAGAACTGATGGCTTTTTAAAGCAATTTGCTCAAGTGTAAATGCCTTTAACATTAAGTAGACTAAACCTTGGAGATTTTCACCAAAGCCTGGAACATAATAAGCAAAATGTATAGTACTATCATAATTATTGTTAGTATTATTATCATTATTTTGCTTTATAAAATAAATGTAAGTAAAACCATGTCTAGCCAACCTTTACACATCCAATATCCTTACATCTCACTCAGAGCAAAAGCCAACATCTTTATACTTGCCTACAACATCCTATACAATGAGGACCCTTTTAAATCTCTGAATGTGTCTCCCACTGCTCCAACTCTGATCCACTCGGTCTATCCATACCTAGTAGAGGTTTCGCAAACTCAGCAATCATGTGCAGAGTTCAGGGCTTTTCCATTTGCAACATCACTGCCTGCTTTATTATTCCCCACATATCATGGCGCGTACCATCAACGATTTCAGGTCTCTACTCAGTGTCAAACTCAAACTTTGCCTTACCTCTCAATTTATAATTACAACCTCCAGATCTCTACCAATCATGGTATAATATCTTCCTTCTAGCTTTTCTTTACTCCACAGCAATTAGTATTGTCCTTGCTCCTTCCCTAGAATGTAAAATCTATACGCACAGTGATTTACGTCTATTTTGTTCACTGCTATAACTCTTGCACTTAAAATAGTAACTGGCACAAGAAAAAAGTTATATAATGAATGAGTGAATGAGTGAATTTCCAAAAGTTCTTTTTGGTTCTTCTTCTTGATGTTACATAAATACCTTAACAAATTAGTGTGCATATTGAAAAATAAAGGGTATATGGAGGAAGGCAAACATGGTTTCAAGATGTCTGGAATCTTAAAGATTAAGAAAAGAAATTTGGAGATATTTAGAATTGGGATGAGTACATGGAGTAGATGCAACTAATTGCCTTTTGTATTATTTTGCATATCCTAAAGTCATACATATGAAGAATAGCAATAGTTATAGGAAAGCAGATTTGGGTTCAAGTAATGTTCGTTCACGCAGATAGGGATCTCTAGTAAGATAAAAAGATTACTGCCTTCAGATGTATTCAAGCGAAGGAGAAAGACGTGTCATGAATGTTGTTGTCAGGATGTTGTGCTGCACGGTCACTAGAATTCCTTCTAACTCTTGCACTAACTCATTTTCATTGGTAGAGGTCTTACCACTTCCCATGGAAGACTCCTCTACCTATGGAGAGCAGAGAAGTTTTTCTATTATTATACAGAAATTGGCTTGCCTATAATATTATCTCTTTGGTCCTTCTCAGATTAGCACCATGGAATCTCCTTCCTCCAGTGCCTAAACTACATTTAATTTTCCCCCCACTTTTCCTTCTCCCTCTTCAAGTCAGTTTGCAAATCCCTTTGGTTTCAGAAGTCTAAAGAGTGAGATAATTCAGTGCTTCATATTCAATCACGCTCTGACTCAAATCCATCCCAAATTTTCTGTGTATCTTATGTATTTTTTTCTTCTGAATCATCCAAACTCGCTGTGATGTCAGATGTTTTTAAATTCCCATTCATGACTGATATTGTTCAGAATAATTGCACAGTATTGGTTAGGAACCCTATATAACAACACTTAATGACTTCTCTGTGGATTTTCCAAGCAAAAGGAGAAAATTTATTTGGGGCTTCACAGATAGATGTCCCATAGGACATCTACGGGACATCTCTGAAGGGAGAGGAGATAAATTTGGTTTTGTTCAAACTAGATTTATATTTAGAATATATTTTAGCAGAGCTGGGGGGGACCTCAATAATTACCCTCAAATTTTAACAACTTTTCTCTGATGGGGCATGTAAACTGTTTAGTATCCATTGCAGTATAAATCTGATTTCCTAGAGTGCTTTAATTATAGCTTTGTAACTTTCGTCATAGCTTTATCTACACGGCATTTATGGATCTCAAAGCTTCCTCAAAAATATTGAGTAAACAATTTCAGAATCTTCTGTGCTAGAGACTCATGAAAATATATTTTATGCAATAAGGCTAGGTTGTATGCTCATTTGAAAAATTGCCTTGTAAAATGCATCATTTCTTCATTCCTGATCCCCTCTACCTTCGTAGAAATACAGCACTCTTTTAAGGTGTAATTCCATTTAGTAAATATTGATCAAATCTAAGGAAACATAGAAGGTTGGAATGCAATTCTCCCAACAGTGAAGGGATTTTGAGGAAGGAAGCAGAGAACATTTATGACCACAATTTAATGTCATCCTTTGGGTTTGTAGAAATGAGTGCAGACGATTGGAAGGTGAAAACAGTAAGAAGGAATCTGGTGTAATGGTATATCTTTCTTCTAGAGCAGGTACCTGCAATGGGCAGAAACCTAATAAATCCAGATTTTTCTTTTGTGGTGAATAAACGCACTCACCAAAGCACATAAAACAAAAACAAACAAGCTCTATGTTACAGAGCTTCAGCTCAGAGAGAGAGTCTTCAATTATTAGAAATCTGGTGAGTTACAGCTTCCTTCCAAAACAGACAGTTACAATAAATGAAAAGTCTAGAGGCAAGACTTCTTCTTGAAATATGCTGAGTTACAATATTAATATTATTAGGCATAATAAAATTTAAATTAAATAAATAATAAACAAGCAGATGGCAGACATGCTCCAAGTCCTAAGCTCTGTTAGCAGTTCCTCAAGCAGAAAATCTTCGAATGACAATATACTTGTTTACAATATTTTTGTTGTTGTCTTTTTTTCTAATTAAAAACTATATTAAGCAAGTATACATATCTATAAATATTATGCATATATTATATACTTATAATATAAATAATGCATGGGTGTAGAAGATTAACAAATTCTGTTTATCCATATATGTCTTATAATATGTACATTAGTTAAGAGGGTGTGGCAATACATGCCAAGATGTCTAGTAAAGACAATCCCTCTATGTTTATGGGTGGGCTTAGAAGGGAAGAAATGTACAAAAGTTCCAATTGATAAGAGGGAATTAGAAAGTTCTTTGTTTTTTCCTATCTTATAATTGAAAACAGGTTTAGTATTAGGTAAAAGAGATAACATGGTTATTATCTGTGAGAGGGTTCAGAAACTTATGTTAATACTGTTTACTTTGGGAAAGCTTCTCTGAGACAAGCTTGGCCTAAACTGCTGCTTGACACGTGAAATTATCAAAAGATTCTCCTAAGATTCTCTTACCCAAAAGTTTCCTGATATACAAGACTGCTAAGGTCATAGCTTGTAGGACTGCTAGTAGAGTTCAGTATTAGTCATAACACAACAGCAGGCAGAGAGCTGGTGTGTAACAGTCAGTACAACGTAGTTGTAAATAAAAGTATTTGGTGAATAATAGACCTGAACTTGAATTCTTCTACTCCACTTAATAAATGTATTATTTATGTTGTTTGTTATCAGCTACAGACTTCTATTGGCACTAAATCATTTTAATCTTAAAAGACTGTAATGATAATATCTATCTCAAGGTAGTGTTTCAAGTTTTAAATGAGATAACTCTGAAGATTATCATGTGGCTTTTCTCTTTTATTGTGTTAATACCAAAAGCAACATTGATTGATGTTTAAATATTAATTTAACCTTATATTTCTGGGATAAACTCCAGTTAGTTATGAGTTATTACCTTCTTCATGCATTAATAGGTTCAATTCTCAGTAATAATATTTTCCTTGAGATTTTTACGTCTGCATTTTTAAGATATGTTGCCTTATAAATTTTCTTTCTTATAATGTCTTTGTAAGGTTTCGGTATTGAGGTTGTGTAGCTTCATTAAACAACTTTGGAAGTGTTACATCATTCTCTATTATCTGAAAGAGTTTATTTCTCATATAAATATTTAGAAGAATTCACCATTAATGTCATCTGGGCGTGGAAAGGATTTAATTATAAATTCTATTTCTCTAACAGATAAGACGCTTTAGTTTTTTCTGTCTTCTTCTATCAGTTTTGGTAATTGTATATTTCAAGGACTTTGTCTATTTTATCTACCTTGTCAAATTTATTGTTCACTTCTAGTTAATTTGCTAAAATTATGCTCTCAAAAATAGAAATGCAAAAGATAGAATAAAAATACCTTATTGAGAGTGAGAGACACAAACTCGTCACTCTGATAAGAATTCTCTTAATAAAATATAAACAAGCAACTCAAAAATTTTAACCCACAATTTGAAGAAAACACCAATATATGGGAGAGAAATGAAAATAAATCTCAATCAAGGTAGTAGCAAATGCAGGCAGCCTTTACCAAACATGTTTTCCTGAAAAAGACATAATCCCTTCAGTCACTTTCTTGGACGTAGACTCATATGAATCTACAATTGGATCTGTTTTCTTCTTTAATTATGACTTCATATCCACACAACCCTGTCTTTTGGTAAAAAATTGTTACAACTTGTGTTCTTCCAAATTGAGAACAGATTTTTTAACCTTATTTGCTTTGTTAGGAGAGAAAATAACCCAGGGGTGATTTGTATACTGTCAACTTGGTTGAGATGAAATTATATTTCCCAGAATCTTCTTCTTGTATGTTGGTGGGTTAGAGTTGGCCAAAAGAGGAATTTGCATGAGATTTGGAAGGTAGAAGGGAAGCAGCAGCCATTGCTCTCTGAAGGTCATCATCGTTAAATGTGGTGAAAGACAGATACAGAGGTGATGGTCAATTCCTACTTGTCTTTATGCTCCAAACAGCAGAAGACACATTCTTTTCAAATGTATATGGGTCATAAAACAAAAAAGAATAAATTTAAAAAGATATGAATCATAGAGAATATGTTCCCTAACTGAAAACAATTAAATTAGCAAACAATAACAATAAAATACCAAATACATTCAAGATATGTGAAATTAAACATCTGCATAATCATGGGTCAAAGAAGAACTACAGAAAATTAGTATACTTCAGCCTATCAAAATTTGAGGGAAACATAAAAAGATTACTTAGAGAGAAATTTGTATATTTAAATACTTATAATAGTATTTAAAATCAGTTCTCTGAAGTTGGACATTATAATCCAGAAAAAAGAGGGTTGAATAAAACACAAAATAAGAGAAGTTTTGAAAAAGGTAGATGACAGGTCTGTCTCTCAAAAGGATTGAATTCTGAAAGTCCAAATGGTTTCACAGCTACATAATCTCTGTTGCACATATAAAATGTTATGCCCTCCTGAGTCATAGACTATGACTTGGGACAAAATAATTCCTAAGACAACTCCTGATGGCTGAGCCAGGTTTATTAACCCAGATATATCTGATTCCCAAGTCTTCTTTTTTCACATTAAAAACACACATAGAAAAGCACTTCTTCTCCGAGACTATAATAGAAAGAGATAGTAACAATTAAGTTTTCTCAGCTCCCCTACTTCAGAATATATCTCACACACACACACACACACACGCACACACACACACACACACACACACACACACACAGAATGGGAACGCTCCCTCCTCCCCTAGCCTCCATGTGGTCTCAATATAGGTCTTCTACCTCTCCTGCAGGGCCAAGGGCATCCTATAGACGTGAATATGACTTAACCCGTGGGTATCTCTTCAGCTTGTTGAAGAACTCCAATAGCTTTCAGGGTGAGAAGATTTCAGAATTGAGGTGCATTCTTCTTGTTAATGGCGTGGATGTATGTTAGGATAACTGAGGCAGGAGGAGGAATAAAGGAGCTATCAGAGAGGGTTATTCTCATTTTTGAAAAGGCACGATATACTCTACCATAAGGTTGCTTTTACAGACTGACTTGGATGCTCCACTTTCACTTGAGATAAAATGTTCTTCTTTCAACTACAGAAACATAATCCTTGTAGGGAGTATTCTAAAGAAAGGTAATCAGTCTCATTGACTATGAAAGCTAAAAACATCATTTCTGAGAGAAAATAATTTATACTGTGGAGAAAAGAATGATGACAACCTTATTTCATAATTTTCTTTGTTTCTCATCTACTTTTACTTTTAGGGAACTGTCTCTATTTCACATCATAATTATGATATTTTAGTCATTTCTCAATTCAAAGACCCCTAGATTTCGTCTACTCAGCCTTCATCTTGTAAAGAATAAGGACGTGAAATTTTACAAAAGGCACATCCATAAAGAAGAACTAATTTTACACAACCTTAAATTTCCAACAGAGACACCTCAAGTGGCAGGTGGGTCCCCTCTCAGATGTCCAGCAGGTGCTATAAATTTCAACACTGATATTTTGGATTCAAAGAGACTATTTATTTTTTCTCCAATAGCCACCTATATAGGACTATCCCCCCATTATACTACTTGCACTTTTTTTCTAAATTAACACATTGCAACTCAACATAACCCACTATTTCAGACTTGTGTATCCTACTTGCATCCATCCTATGGTCATAATTTTGTTCTTGTCTGCTTACGATATACTATTCCACCAAATATTCTCCTCCTTACTACTCAGAAGTGTTTGGTCAGTCCTTATTATCTCACAGCTTTTTTTTTCTATGGACTTAAAAAAATATATATTGAGCATCAGTTTTATGCTAAAAAAAAAACCTTAGCTTTTTTTTGTGTGTGTGTGAGGAAGATCAGTCCTGAGCTGACATCCATGCTAATCCTCCTCTTTTTGCTGAGGAAGACCGGCTCTGAGCTAACATCTATGGTCAATCCTCCTCGTTTTTTTTTTGTTTCCCCCAAAGCCCCAGTAGATAGTTGTATGTAATAGTTGCACATCCTTCTAGTTGCTGTATGTGGGACGCGGCCTCAGCATGGCCGGAGAAGCGGTACGTCGGTGCGTGCCCGGGATCCGAACCCGGGCCACCAGTAGCGGGGCACGTGCGCTTAACCACTAAGCCACGAGGCCGGCCCAAAACACCTTAGCTTTGAAGATTACGTAGCCTGAGAAATATTTGATTCCATGGTTCTCTGAAGTTGTGATATAAATAAAAAGTAAAGTGCTTTTTTCTATAGGAAATGTCAGTTGTTTTAGTTCAGATGATGAATATCTCTAGTCTCATTGGATTAGATGCTAGAGTCCATTGGACTAGACTCTCACCTTACAAACACAAAGTTCTCTAAGTTATCACATTTCCATGAATCTTCCCCATCCATTTATTGTGGAACGGATCAAAGGAACTAATAGGTGGCCTTTTCAAGATATTAGTAAGGGGATTATTTCTTTTCTACCTTTAAGATATTCTATGATTTCTCTTAAAGAAACCTTTTGGCACAGGGGGATAATTTATAGTTTTTTGCATTCCAACTTCCTGAAAATTGGATTTGGTCTAAAATTAGGTTGAAATCATTGTCAGACTGATTAACTTTGAAGAGTGAGCCCACAAGAACTATTAAGGTTTGCTAACATTTCAGAATGGAATAGGCATCTCTGATTAAGATGGTGAGCACATAAAACACAGCAAATATTCTTCTCGAACATCCAGTTGGGCAGTTAGTGGCCAACTTCAGTGAAGAATGGCTTACATAATAATAAAAAAGAGACATCCAGATGCAGCAAATCACCTAGATTCAGTCAGTTCATTTTATCAATGTCTAATTTTTAAGGCATGGACTCAAATAGTGTGTATGTTATGTATTCAACATAAGAGACTATATATGGTGATTGATGTACAAGAAAGACTAATTAGCTATTATGGAGAAGAAAATCCTGCTTGTCAATTACTCTCTGAATTTACTTTTTTTTTTTTTTTCTTGTAGGGAAATTCTGTATCTGCTGTACCATGAACTTCCAACAGTCATTATGTCATTTCTGAATGACACCAGCCTAACTCCAGCTTCATTCATCCTCAATGGCATCCCTGGGCTGGAAGAAGTGTACTTGTGGATCCCTTTCCCATTGTGTGCCATGCACATCATTACCATTACAGAGAACTTTGGCCTTATGTACCTTATCTACTTTGAAGAGGGCTTATATAGACATATGTACACCTTCCTAGCCCTTCTTTCCTTCACGGATGTGCTCACGTGTACCAGCACTCTTCCCAACACCCTCGGCATATTGTGATTAAACCTTAAGGATACTGATTTTAAGGCCTGCCTGGTCCAAATGTTCTTTGTGCACACCTTCACTGGGATGGTGTCTGGGGTGCTCATGCTCGTGGCCCTGGACCGCTATGTGGCTATTTGCTACCCCCTGCGCTATGCCACTATCCTCACTAATTCAGTGCCGAGGCCGGGCTCCTCACTTATCTTAGAGGTGTAATGCTTGTTATCCCTTTCACTTTCCTCACCAAGCGCCTGCCATACTGCAGGGGCAATGTCATACCCCATACATACTGTGACCACATGTCTGTGGCTAAGATATCCTGTGGCAATATTAAGCTCAATGCCATCTATGGTTTAACTGTCGCCTTTCTGATTCCGGACTTTGACGTTAGGTGCCTCGCAATCTCCTATACCATGATTCTTTGTGCAGTTGTGAGTCTGTCATCAGCAGATGCTCGACAGAAAACTTTCAGAACCTCTACTGCCCACATCTGTGCCATCGTCATCACCTATGTCCCTGCTTTCTTCACCTTGTTTATACACTGTTTGAGGGACACACTATTCCTCCACACATACACATTATTATGGCTAATCTCTATCCACTCATGCCTCCCATAATTAACCCTATTGTGTATGGAGTGAAAACCAAACAGATACAAGAAAATGTCATTAATTTTTTGCCTAAGGGAAAGAATAATTCTTCTCATAACATTTACACAGAGTCTTCTGAGAAGTTAGGGTTCTCTTAGCCAGGTTGATATCACCTAGTCAATAGGAAACTATTCAAATGAAAACAGATGTCTGGCCATAAGAAATATTTTAATGTGACTTTAATTCTTCTACCTCTTTTGAAAGGGTACCACTGTCTTCATGTAGACAAAGATCCTCTCTTCTGAAATTCCATGTTCTTCAAAGTCTCTTTCCTTATAGGGGCCTATAAAGTTCAATGCATTTAATTTCCTAGACAGATATTTGTCTCCTGAATGACAATCTACACAAGCTTGTGGCACAGTGGTTGCATCACTAGGACCGGAGTTGAACTTTTTAAAAATTTTAAGTCCCTGGCAAAACATGAGCCACGTTCATCAGTATCTGTGCTAATTTATTTTTCTTAGCATTTTCCCTCCCAAACCCTTTGGAGTTTGTTCTTATTTCCCAAGTTCTTATCTCCTACTTGTTTTCCCAAGTTTGTCAGCTATATATCCAGCACTGCATACATATGTTCACCAGAAAACTTGTAAAAGATATGTTTCAGCATACTCATAATACCCAGAAGCTATGTCCATCATAATCAAACTGAATAAGTAAACAATTGTGGTCTATTCAAATATAATGTCAAGTGAAATAGGTAAAATAATATGTAGTGCATGATTTCATTTATATAAAGCTTACAAACAGACAAAACTAGTTTACAGTGTTAGAAATTAGGATGATGCTTAACTTTGAGAATGAAAGTCCAGGTAATGATTAAACAGGGCATGAGGGGAGCTTCTGAGTGGCTGCCAATGATTTAATTCTTGACCTGAATTGTAATTACGGAGTGTGTCCACTTGGTGATATTTCATAAAGCTGTACACTTTTGATGTATTAATTGCATATATATTACACTTTAGTAAAATATTCATTTAAAATAATATATCTTAATGACACTCTATGACTCCCTAAACCATGAAACATTTTCTTCCTTGACTCTTCAGCTGTCTGTCTGTCTATGGCTTACAAAGTATATATACTATTTTTTCTTACAGAAGTATGTTAAATTTAGTGTAAATAATATGTGCATTTGTACAAATTATAATCAAACAACACAGACAAGATAATCATTAAAACAAATCAAAACCTTCACTTTGAAAATCTCTTCCACCTAGTTCCTTGGCAGAAATTGCCTCTTAAAAATATTTTGACATACGGCAACTAGAAGGATCTGCAACTAGGACATACAACTATCTACTGGGGCTTGAGGGAGAAAAAGGAGGAGGATTGGCAATAGATGTTAGCCCAGGACCCGTCTTTCTCAGTAAAAAGAGGAGGACTGGCATGGATGTTAGCTCAGGGCTGATCTACCTCACAAAAATATATATATATATATATATATATATATATATATATATATATATTTTGTGTGTATGTGTTTGTTTATGTTTTTGTTATTCATTTTGGTGATTACTTGTTTTACTCCAAGGTATGTTTGAACTTTAATTCAATTACCAACTACTCTGTTACAGACAATGAGGATTTTAACTCAGTTACAATATTTGTCACTTGTGTGTTTTTTATATATATGTGTGTGTGTGTTTGTAGTATATACTCATGCATATTATATACATATACATATATATGCATAAATTTGTATATGCATATATGTAAAGCACATACCCATATATTAAATATTACATATTATATTAAAATATAAATTAAAATTATAAATAAAACATATATTAAATATGTGTTTGTGTGTGTAGTTTCTTGTTTTCCCTACCACTTCCAAGCCCACTGTTAATCAGACATATCTTTAATTTTCAGTTTTAAAATCATTACTACCTGCTCCGATTCTGGAAATCTTCTAAGATTTGTGCATAATTTGATTGTAATAGTTGAAAACTATTACTAAATAGTTTTTGAGTTACTATAATTGTATGAATATTGATATGATTATTGAATATGAATGTATATTACTTTACAGCCAAGTCAGGACTATATTTCCTTCTCTGTTGGTCTAATCCTTAGTATTTTTAAAGAAGAATATTTCTAGCATCAATATTTTTCAGAGATATCAGATAATATACTCCCCTCATAAAACAATGAAATGATTTCTATGGAAAGGGAGCAAGCAAACAATTAGAAAATGACTTTTATAACAGAAAAGAATGGATGATGTGAAAAATATCTAAGGGAAGGAAAATAAAGTTGTAAAAATCTCACAGAAAGGAAAGAAAAAGCCAGACAATGTAAAACATGAAAGAAAGGTAAAGAGATATAAAACTTCTGTCCAAGAGGGCAAAAGTCTGACTTTGAGGATTCACGTTAAGAGAGAAAAGTGTTAAGGCAAGGGGAGAATTTATCCAAACAACCATAAAATCATATTTCATATAACAAAATTCAAAATTTGTATTTTAAGAAATATCAAGAAACTCCAAAATATCCAGAAAATTGTTTATAAAAGATTCAAATCTGGATATGCCGCAGTGAAATTAAAAAATATAAAGATAATGAAAATACTCCCAAAATTTTCAGATAGAAAACAGACATTAAAATTTCAAAAATCTCAATTCATATTTACAGAATTGTAAAGGTTACCTATAAGCAAATATTGATGCTGGAAGATAATAAAGCAGTTCTCTTATGTACAAAAGGAAATAATTATTAAACTAGAATTCTATTCTCAGCCCAATAATCAAATATATGAACAGCAATGTTATCCTAGATATGACAAAAATCAATAACCAGTTTTCTTAGAAAGTTATCCTAGGATCTACTCCAGAAAAATGAGGGAATAAAGCAAAAAAATGCTGGTATATGAGATTCAGGGGTTAGTGGACTGAGTCTAGGAAAGGAAAAAAAGAATTCCCATTGCTCAGAATGAAGAAGATCAAAGATAGACGTAATTTCTTGTAGACCAACTTTCAACTGTTACTCTTGTGTTCATCCAATTTCTCATTATTACCATTACCAGAAACTCTTACCATTATTGCTACAACGTCTCTTGAGGGTAGTTTAAGTAGATCAGTTCCAAAGATCCTTGCACCTCCTCTTGAGAGTATATTGTGTGAAGATTTTCTTACACTTTCTTTCTTATGAATAACACTGCAATGAACATGGGGTTGTGCAGATATCTCTTAGAGATTCTGATTTCAATTCTTTTGGGTAAATACCAAGAAGTGAGATTTCTAGGTCTTATGTAGTTGTATTTAAAAATTTTTGAGGAACCTCCACGTTGTTTTTCATAGTTGCTGCAACAATTTGCATTCCTACCAACAGTGTACAAGTGTTCCAATTTCTCCATATTGTAGCCAATACTTGTAGTCTTTTTTTCTTTTTTTTTTTGATAATAGCCATCCTGATAGATATCAGATGACATCTCATTGTGGTTTTGATTTGCATTTCCCTGATGATTAGTGATGTTGAGTATCTTATCATATATCTGATAACCATTTGTATGTCTTCTTTGGAAAAATGTCTATGCAAGTCCTTAGCTAATTTTTTAATTGGCTTAGTTTTTTTTGCAATTGAGTTGTAGGAGTTCCTTATATATTTTGTATATTAATCTTTAGAAGATGTATGGTTTGCAAATATCTTCTTGTATTCCATAAGTTGCCTTTTCACTCTGTTGATTGCATCCTTCTTTCATTAAAATCTTCCCATCTTATCTCTTCTGAGAATTTTTTAAAATCTTTCATTCACTGCTAATCACTTCCCTTTACTACTTTTCTTAACTATACTTGCTATCAGTCTTTTTGAAATTTCTTACTTTTAATGCCATAAGGAATATAGCACTCTTCTCTATTGTAAGTCATAACAACCTCCTTATTTTAATTTTCTCAACAAGAATTGTATTGTATAAATAATTAAAGAAAGTCATCTGAATAAACTCATTTGAATTAATGTGTAAGTCACTGAGAATTTATTTGTCCTTTTTTTAAAACTTATTTTTGTGAGACATAATTGACACATAACATTGCATAAGTTTAAGGAATACTACCTATGTTGATTTGATACATTTATACATTGCAATTTGATTACCACTATGGCTAACACCTCTATCATGTCACATAATTATCATTTCTTTTTTGTGGTGGAAACACTTAAGATCTAGTCTCTTAGCAACTTTGAAGTTTATAATACAATATTGTTGTCTGTCTATAATCACTATGCTGTGCATTAGATCTCCAGGATTTATTTATCTACTAGTTCCAAGTTTGTACCTCTAAACAACATATATCAAATTTACCCACCCGCAGGCCTCTGGTAACCTTCATTCTACTTTCTGTTTTTATGAGTTTGGCAGATTCCAATATAAGTGATATCATGCAGTAATTGTCTTTCTCTATCTGACTTACCTCACTTTAACATAATGTCCTCAAGGTTCATCCACATTGTTGCAAATGCAAGATCTCCTTCTTTCTCATGGCTGGGTAATATTCCATTGTGTCCATATGTAAATAGAAGCAGCAGTGATGAATATACAGCCTATAAATTAAGATACTGATTTTTTAAAAAATTACATATACATGCAAATAAAGATACACAAAATCTTAACAGCAGGTATTTTTTTGTGTCAGAAGTATGTATTATTTAAAAATGTTTTTATTGCTCCATTTTTCTCTTTTTAAATTGATGAGTGTTCTATTTTAGAATTCAGAATAACAAACAACTAAACACTTATTATAAAATCACAGACACTTCTACATTTTGCCTTATTTTTAATTGCTTTAGTTAAGAATTTCCAATTTCTAATCCTAATGGTGTAATATCTGTATCACAAGAATTACTTCATGGACTGCCCTTGTTTGGGGGCCAACCATGGTGGGGGGTGTTATTTTTTCCCAAATCTATGAATCGTTCTATGCTGTTTTCATTTAGGGCTCTGTAGTCTTTCAGGGTGCTTAAAGACTTGGGTGTTTCACATTCAGATGTGGGTGTCCTAAGCATATGAGATTATGCCTGTTTCCTGTGGAAAGTCACAGGATGGTTTCTAAGCACTTCTGATATAAAGTCTGTAAGATGAAATCAGGGTGCTGCCATCATGTACATTCCTGGACTGTCTGCTTGGCATGAGCACCTTACACATTCCTTCTTGTCTGGAGCTACATTGTGGGTAAGGTAATGCCTTCCAAATATTTCAATCCTAAGCTTTTTTTATGACAAAGCTTAGTCTTGTTCCAGTTTGCCTGTGTCATCACAGGGATCAAGGGCATTGCTCTACAGACAATGCTGGTGATTGCTTAGTCTAGAAAAAATTAAGAACATGTTCGTTCCACATTGAAAGCAGAGATGATACTATCAAGGAATATGTGCTCTTATTTGGACAAGAGAGAAGCTAGATGCTCTCAAAATCTTCTTTAGAGCATAGAGAATTCTTCTTTTATAATTATTCATTTTTAAAAGTATGCGGTAGAATGACAGAGACTCAGAATTAGACAATAATAACCCTAAGATGCCTTAGATCAAGAAAAGATAAATAGGTACAACCTATTCCCTAGAAGTCACTAGCCCACTATCTGGACCCTCTTTCCTTTCTTCAATTCAGTCACACACTTTGCAGTCCACCAATCTAACTCCAATTTACTTATTTTTTAATCCAGGTACTGTCCTCATTCACGGAGTCAAAGAGGTGGCAGATTTGGTCCATATACTAAAACAGCTCACGGGTCAGTAAAGGTATATGATGAATATACAAATAGTCCTCACACAGGTGCCCAGGTTATCATCATCATGAAAAAGGGAGGAAATATGAGAGTAACAGAAAGGGAGAAAGGTGACTTTCAAATACAGAGCGTGGTTTGGCTTAAGAGAGAAAGGGATGAGTTTCACCAGCATTTAGCATAGAGAGCACAAAATTCTGTATCTTTCAGCAAGCTATTGAACATACTGACTCTTGGTTAGATAAAATGGCTATGATAATATTGATTTGGTAGACTCAGTATAGGAATGGAATGAAACTAATTAATTAATTTAAATAACAAATAGGTAAATATATTTGCATAGGTAAATATAGACAACCAAATAGTACTGCTACTGTTTTATCTGTAGGGATGTGGATAAATATTTGCATTGGTATGCAAACTGGCTATTTATACACAAGGTAAACCTAAAAGAAGCAGAGTAGAGGCACAGAAAGGCCTTATGCTGAGTGCCACTATGGCACATGGTGGATGCTTAATGGAATTTTTAAAAATATAACAAATGATATTATTTAATGTAATGTAGAGTTGAAATATTCAGTCTCAGTTACAACATTATGTATCACTAAGAAATTGGATTTGACATTTCAGGAAAAACATTTCAGAATAACTATAGCAAAAAACGCTGCAACAGTCTCAAGAGAATCTAGAGCTTTCTTTTCTGGATCCAGTTTTTTCCTGACATTCCCCTCCAGGAGATTACGGAAAGGATTCTTCAAATGCTTCATGTAATTTTATTCTATGTCTCAGACCCTAACTTCCTCTAAACATGTGCTGTCCTATGCCATCTCTAGAGAGACATAGCATGGAAGTGAGAAGGATGTGAAAAAGCAAGCTTCCGTGGCTTTATTAAGCCCGGAGCGGTATCTGATTCATCATGATCTTTCTGGGGACTGAGATCAAGTGATAATCTAAAGGAGCTTGTTTTCTGTTTTAAACAGCCAGAGGCAACAACGGGTGCTGCAGACACTTTGCGTCAAATGGCTGCCCAGTGTGTGATGAGGAAACAGCAGAAGTAGCAGTGATAGCATCAATCAGAGTACTTTCCATCAGATCCTGGAGGCTTAGACACCTGGATCAGGTAATAGGACCTATTGTTGTCAAGGAGGGAAGAGAAGTTGTGGTTGACATGAGGTGGTATGGTGCAGCACACGTAGATGTGGTACGGCACTCTTAGTACACTGTGTTGCTTTGTCACTTTCATTGAAAGAGGCCCAATGCCAGACTGAAGGAACACCTTGAGGTCAACTTCTCTTCCTGTGCTTTTGTCATATTGTACTTCTAATACTTTCTTATAGTCTCTCCCCATTTTACCTCCCCAGAGTCACAGGCAAAAATAAGGAAAGGGAGGGAGGTTCAGGGTAAGACTGAATGGTACTTGTAACGAAGTTACCCTCTCCTTTGAAATAGAAAGTATGAATCGTCCCACACAATCCTCTTGTTCTTTACCTGGAAGATGGCTAGAGTACTGGGCAAGGAGAAATTATAAGAAGCAGGAGCTGTAGAGGTCCCAAGTTAGAAACATGAAGACTCATATTCCTCCAGAGAAAACAAACACACAAAAAAATACACATAAAAACAAATGATTGAGAGACAAATCACTGATCCATTGCTTGTTAGCCTTTATAAAGGATTTGGTTTAGTGGAACAGATGTGAAGTCTGAGCTAGAAAAATTTGGACTTCACTCTAAATTAATCACTAATAGCTTTGGGCAATCAAATTAAACATCCTGTTCCTGGCTCAGGGAATTTAGTAACAATAGTTTCCCCTGGACTCTGGAATGCACAGTCCTCTTTAAAGAAAGTGACCTTCTATCTCAGTGTTCACTGAAGGCTCTTCAAGATAAGTATATGGCAGAGAGACTTTCAAATATGGAAAGAAATTGAGCAAAGTCAACATAGGCTTGAAGTACATGTAGTATTTTGGCCTTGGTAAGTAGTACAGCAACGTTTAAGCGTGAAATGCTAGGATACAGTGACCATATAATTTATCACCCAAACTAGGACACTTTTGGGTGCTTAGGGAATGGAAGGAAAGAAAATGTTAAAGAGAAGATAAAATCTAAATTTTACTTTATTGAATGCCATGCCAAGAAATTTGACTCTTACCCTCAAGTTGATGAAAAGGCATTGAAGATTATTAAGCAGTGGATTAAAATTTCTTCAAAATTTTGCTATTGGACAATTTGATTTGAAAAGTACAACAGGCAAAGCAAAAATGTAGGTGATATAGCTAGGTGGTCTTTAAACACCAATGAGTGTAATAGAAAAAAACGGCTATTAGAATTATGTCTGGATCAAAAGGAGAAGTTTTTCTTGTCTGAGGATAGAGTAGAGACAATAGACATGCTGATGTGACCTAGAAAGAGTAAGAAACAAGACATTTTGAGCTATAAATGTAGAGGAATACCTGAGAAGTTCACAAAGATGCTGGTAGATCATGTGTAGATGATGACAGCATTATCCAAACGACAGAACTCAGATATGGAGCCTATTTTGGCGTGGGGTAGAGGTTGAAGTTATGAGTTTAGTCTCAGGCATGGTGAATTTAAACTGTCCATGGAAATAGCCAGTATGCGTTTAGAAGGACTCATAGCTTTTTTTTGACATAGCTTTCTCATAAAATTATCTGAAAACTATCTTCATGTTGGCTCTACTTGAGGTCATGAAAGTGGAAATATTTCCAAGAGAAAGAATAAACGGAGAGTCCAGAAAATATGGTTCTCAAGATTTATGTAAAAACAGGAGACATGAAAAGCAAACAGATGACCTCAATGTTATTGGATGATTACAGGGTATTTGAGAAAGGGAGATTTCTTATTTTTCTCTTTCAAAGACAATCAAGTTAGATTGACCTTCATGACCACTATCCTTGAATCTCATATCCATATAGCATCTCCACTTGCATTTCGAATTAGTATATCCAATCCACCAGGATACCAACTTAGGAGTAAAACCAACTTCTCATTATTTCTCAGAATGTTTGGTAGTATTAGCCTTGCATTATAGATAAGCAACTGAGGCTTTGAGAGTGAAGTAAATCTCACCAAGTCATACAACTAGTATGAAAAGAGCTGAAATTTGAATAAGATCTTATTTGGTGTACATTACCATAATCTTCCCATTACGTATTGCCACTCAAAATTAATGTTATCAACAAATTCCAGGCCATCCTTCATGCAATTATAACTTACTGTCATAAGCTATGTACGCTGTCAAACCAGGATGCAGAGCAAAGAGATTGCATGAATGTTAGAATCGTATATGAATATCACTTCTGTCCTCGGATCTAGTTTTGTGACATTCAGTGTTATTTGATCTCTCTCTGTCTTAGTTTCTCATATTTGATGATAAAAGCCTCGACAACTTTGTAATTATGGCTTTAAAAGTTACATTTAAACTTTTTATAAAACTATTAAAATACTACTTGTAATGTAGTATTACTCAATGAATTGTATATTTTCATGGTCACTATTAGTCAAAATTGTTGATACTATTATAAATGTAATTTTATTCCAAATTTAAGTCTACATTCTCAAGGAAGATCTGAGTTAAATTTCTATTTTTTAATTCCTTCTCCTCAGGTTAGAGATTTCTGCAAAAATAGAGTTCCTCCATTGAATTAGTTATGCTCCTTTCAAATAATTCATATGTGGCCCCCAAATCTTTTATTCTTAATGGAATTCCTGATCTGGAAAGAGTACACATCACATCAGAATGAACTTAGAGATCTGGAACTCAGAGCTGTTGGAATCTCTGAGATCCTGGAACATCTTTAACTAAGAGGCGAAGTACTCAGGGTTACTAATCTTAATAATCTCTCTGACAGTACTTGAAAAAGAGTAACCCAAGTTCACGATATTGAAAGGGGGGAAATCATCAACTTCAGATTTCTCATTCCACCACTAACATTACTGGACACTTCTAATGAAACAGAAATGTGGTTGCACATTCTAGGTGTTAACTCAGTTAATCATCACAAAAGCTCCGTAAGGCAGGTCACATAATTTCCCCATTATTGATGAATAGAACATTAGAGAATAAGAGGACTCTGGTCCTTATCCTCTGTCTGGTGAATCACGGAAGCTGGACAAGAGGAAAGCGATCTGATATGTCAGTCTGGACTCAAGTTTTATTTTGGTAAAGGATTGTTTTCTTTAGAAACTTAATGTGTGGAATAAGTGTAGCGATTTGCATGCATGGAGACATTTAGGTAACACTAGAGAATAGAATAATACAATTGATAACTGTGGAAATAAGATAGGCTTTGAAATGTATTATTGATAAATATCTGAGTAGTGTGTACAAATTGTCAAGGTGGTTCAACAAATAAGGTCATTACTCATCTCCCTCTCAATACATTGAACAGTTAACTCTGAACTCTTTGTGTCCATGCAACAAAAGCAAGTAGATAAATCACAGAAAGCATAGATACCCACAAATTGTGACTAGGAAATATATCTCTGAGATTTCTTGTGCTGTAGTCCTAGGAACATATTTCCTAAATAATATTTATGTCTCTCATGATTCCTTTCTATAGTTCTAGTGTTGGTTACTAAAGCTAGTTTTACTGTTACATGAGATGTTTAGAACCCATCTTCAATAATTTTGCAAAACTCTCAGTGAATGGTCCCAGCTTATACCAAGTAATATAGTGTTAACCACAAATTATATTAGCCTTTTTCCAAAACAAGTTTAAAATGATTTCAATACATTACAGCTTAATTTTCCTGCAAGGAACATGGATTCATATTATGCTGTAGGTGGATAGGTAAATTGAAGTAGTAACATTAACAAACAAATGTGGCCACTTATAAAGTAGAATTTTTATATCGTCTGTTGTCTCCTCTTATTTCCAAACTGCATAGAAAATGAGTTTGTTTTGTCACTAGACAGTCCTCAATTTTACAACCCATATTCTTCTTTCAGTATGACAGTGGGTTCCTCCAAGAAGGTTTTGCTCTCTAAAATGGATGAACAGAATCACAGATAAGTCTTTCCAAATATGAGGTGAGTAAATTTGACTTTCATTCTTAGGAACAAGAGGGCAGGTAAGAAGCGAGAGTGTGCTGACCATGATGGAGAACTGTTCTCCAGCTCTCTCTCCATTACTTCTTGTCATGGCGGTGGTGCATACCTGACTTTCACCACAACAGAACCACTGATTCCTATTTGGTTATGGAAATAACATAGATATTCATAATCGTGATGGACAGTTGCCCTGAACTGCAATCTGAGAATTGAGGACATATACATTTTCAAGGAAATCTAATCTTTTACAGCATCTTTGCCTTCAAATGGATAGGTGGAAGCAAACCAGTGTTTCCGATAGTATAAAGGTCAATTCACATACTCTCAAAAAGCCTCTCTCCAATTCATCTTAGTACTAGCAACAACAATAATCATATCATTAGTTCAACTTTCGTATGTCCTATATACCTTAGTGTCTGGATAGTAAAACAATGAACCGGATGCAATCTCATCCAGGTGTTCAGGGTATTGGTCAGAAAACATCATGTTTCTACATTATATGTACA
This sequence comes from Diceros bicornis minor, assembly GCF_020826845.1. Taxonomy (NCBI): domain Eukaryota; kingdom Metazoa; phylum Chordata; class Mammalia; order Perissodactyla; family Rhinocerotidae; genus Diceros; species Diceros bicornis. Next base: position 63,398,949 of record NC_080746.1, on the reverse strand, counting down.
TTCACAGTCTTCAACATCTGAATCCCTTCATATATGTACTATTGAACTAATTATTTAACGAAATATGTGTGTTATATTTCCCATGAGGATATTGCACCACACTACGCACAGGTGTTGCTATGGGAATTCAACTAACCCGTCAGAGAGGGAAAATATTTCCATTCCTACCACCTATAAGATCATGCACCAAAAAAAGAACAATTTCATATGCATGCATATATCTGTGTGCTTGTATGTGAGTAATATATATGCAGAATGAGAATGAACACAATCTAATTTTAATGAACGTTAGCAATTTTAATATTTTTAAAGGGTTTTGCTTCTTTACGTGTAAGGTGCTTTAGGAGACAAGTTGGAAACTCTTACTGTGTTTCAGAATGTTTCAATCACTCTCACACATTCGTATGTTCTTTTACTGGGTTAATTTTTCTGTCAAGTGAAGTTGCTGATGAATATTATGGCACTGTAGAAATTTATCCAATGTTCAGGGTTATCATGCATACATCTTAAGTTAGGACTATTTAGATGCCCAAATATTCAGATAATAATGAAGATGGTGATAAGATTAATAATTAATATTCTCAATATACATTTGTTATATATGTTTTTGAAAAATGTATAATACCATATTGAAACAAATTCTGCCGTTTTTAACTGACGTTATATGATGAGCATATTCAAAGGAGGATTATTCAGCAATATTATGATAAATTAAAAGTATATTCAGATGTGTTCATGTAATTTCATTAATCATTTTCCTAATCTTAGATATATATGTTCTTTTATAGAGCAGGAAATGATACAACAAATATATATGTAGAGAAAAATTTTAGCACAGTTTTTTTCTACTTTATCATTTTTTGATCAAAGTGAAATTCACATGCCATCAAATAACCAATTAACAATGTACAATTGAGTCCCTTTAGTGCATTCACAATGCTGTGCAACTATCAGTGCTATACAACTCTGGGACATTTCCATTGTCTCAAAGGGAAACTCCATAACCATTAAGCTGTCCCTCCAGCCCCTACCAACAACTAGTTTTCTTTCTGATTCAAAGGATTACTTATTCTGGAGATTCCATAAAATTGGAATCATACAACTCTTAATCTTTTGTTATTTTTTTTCACTTAGTGTAATGTTTTCAAAGTTTACTTCTGTAGGAGCATGTATCAGTACTTCATCCTTTTTACAGATTCATAATATCTCTTGTATATATATGCCTCAATTTGTTTATCCATGCAACAACTGATGGACATTTGGGTTCTTTCCACTTTTAGCTAACAATGCTACAATGAGCATTTGTACATGAGTTTTGTTGTTACACTTGTGTTCAATTATTTAAATTATATTCTTGGGAGTTGAATTGATCAGCTATATGCTAACTGCCTTTGACTTTTTGAGTAATTACCAAACTTTTTTCTATAGCTCCTGTGTGATTTTGCATACCCTTTCACCATGTATGAGGACTCTAATGTGTTCCCAGAAAATTCTCAACATCTGCTAATTTTTTTTAATATTGTAGCCTTTTTAGATTATATAGTGGTGTCTTATTGTGCTTTTGATTTGAATTTAGTGATTTTGAGCATCTTTTCACGTCCTTGTTGGGCATTGCACATCTTCTTTAGAGAAATGTCTGTTCAAATTCTTAGCCCATTTAAAAAATATATAAGACACATTGAAAGGCCCATAGACAAATGGCAGAAATAATTTCTACTGATCAGTAATTATATCAAACGTACACGGATTACTATTTCAAATTAAGAAGAAGAGATTGGCAGATATCTGCTCTAACCATCTCTATTCAGCATTGTCTGGAAGTTCTAGCCAGGGCAACTAGGTAAGAAAACGAAATGTATGTTCCACTTGTCTTTCCCTTGGGTTCCTTGAGACAATCAGCATCATTGTGTTATTATTTGGAATGAAGATTTTCCTGACAAGTAAGATTTTGAATATAAGTTTCACCATGTTCTTTGAATTTTTAATAGCTACTGTTTCCTTATACAACTGAAAAGTTGCCACAATGTCCATGTCTCTTAGTTCTTCTGCCGTTTGCAAAACTTGCAAAATATAATGGATATATATGTGGAGAAATTCCAAAAGTGAGTACTTTCTCCATATTACTTGCCCTTCATGTCCAGCTTAAGAACCTTATATAAGCCCTGCCTGAGTTCCTTGTTCTTGAATGCATAGACCATGGGGTTGAGGGCAGGAGGAATGACATTGTGTAGTACATTGAGTAGAATTGGGATGAGCGGAACTGTCATTGCTGTGCTGTGGGTGATGGAAATGACAATGAGGACAGTATAGAAGAAAAGGATTAGGATGAGGTGGGAAGTGCACGTACTTAGGGCCTTGGATGCAGCTTCTGCTGAGTTCAGCTTCAGCACAGAGTGAAATATCAAAGTATATGACAAAACAATCAAACCCAGGTCACTTCCCATGAGTGTCCAGGCAAGAATTAGCTGGTAGATGCTGTTGATTTTCCCGTCATCACAGGATAGGCTAGTGACTCCGAGAGTAGTGCACAGACAGTGCTCAATTTGGTTCTGGGAGCAGTAATTTCTCTGAGCAGCCAACACAGGCACTGGGATGGTAGAAAGACTGTTCCTCAGTGCCATGAACACAGTTGCTTTGACCACAAATGATTCAGTAATTATTGAAGGATGGCGTAGTGGTTGGCAAATGGCTACATATCTATCTACAGCCATGCAGAGAAAGATGCCTGACTCCATGCCCACAAAACAATGTATGACATACATCTGAGCAAAGCACTCAGGGAGACCAATCCTCTTAGCGTTAAACCATAAGATGGCCAGGATCTTGGGCATGATGGTGGTAGTCAGGCCCATGTCCACCACAGCCAAGATGCCCAGGAAATGGTACATAGGCTGGTGCAGGGTTGCTTCTTGATTGATGACGATCAGGATAAGGATGTTGGCGCTGAGAGCTAAGAGGTAGAGCAGAGCCAGGGGCAGGGAGAGCCAGTGCTGCCAGCTGTGAATGCCTGGGAATCCCATAAGAATGAACTCAGAGACGTGGAAATTAGAGCTGTTGGAATCTCTGAGATACTGGAACATCTTTCACTAAGAGGAAAAGTATCCAAGGTTACTAATCTTAATAATCTCTCCGACAGTGCTTGAAAAGGACTAACCCAAGTTTATGTTATTGAAGAGGGGAAATCACCATCTTTAAATATTCTCATCCCACCGCTAACATTATTGGACATTTCTAAGGAAACAGGAACTATGGTCGCTTGTTATAGGTTTTAACTCAGTTAATCATCACAAATACTCCGTAAGGCAGATCACATAATTTCCACATTACTGGGGAAAAGAACATTAGAGAATATAAAGATGTTGGTCATTATTTTTTGTCTTGTAAGTTATGGAAGCTGGGCAAAAAGAAAGCGATCTGATATCCCAGCCTGGCCTGTTAAGTTTCAATTTTCTAAAGAATTGGTTTACTTAGAAACTTAATGTACAGAATAAGTGTAGAAATTTGTATGCATGGAGACATTTAGGTAGCAGATTAGAGTATAGAATATCAAAAAGAACTCTTTGTATTCAAGGACTTGACAATTTGTGAAATACTCATGAATATCATTTAATGGTAATTAAAATGTATGGGGTAATTTGGTATACCCATGTTTCAGTTAGGAAACCGATGTCCAAAATCTCTAATGACCTGTTCAAAGGCAAGTAACCATAAGAGAGAAATAAGGTTTAGTAACCTCAGTGTTCCTTAAGTCCAGTTGATTCTGGTTTTCAGTACTTTTCCCCTACTTGCACACGCTTTTTGCTTCTTCGAGCACTCCAGATAGCCACACTATAAAATCTAAAGCATATGTTTAAAGAAAATGAGTTTCAGGTAAATGCTTCTAAAATCCAGTCACTCTATATGTAAGAAACATCCTTGATTCAATCATGTATTCATTCTTACAGTAAAAACGGAAGTAGATTTTCATGATTTGTTTCTACCATATGTGTGCTATTTCCTATTTGTTTCCTTTCAACATATCAAATATTAAGGACATAATATAAAGACACGGAATTTTTGGAAAACATTGTGGTTCAAAACTATGGTATCTACAGATTTGCAGTGAAGCTATAGACTTGGTGAATATACTCATCTTAATCCAAAGGCAATCCGTTGTACTTATAATGGAGAAAGGTAAATTAAAGAAGATATATATTAATGTAAATACATCTATTCTGCTTCATGTATATTATTTTCATAACTTCTGAATTTCAATAGTTTATTTTTATAGCTTGCTTTGTTTTTTATTTTTAACTTTGGAACTACTTCTCAAATGTCTTGCAATCTTTGACTGTTAATTTGAAGTGAATAAAGAGTCTTGAGAAAGCAGGTTTGAAACTCCAGGTGATGAGTGAGTCTCATCAACTGGTAGGATTTACCTTTAGTGCTCTGGTAGGGACCTCTTTGCCTCATTGTTGGCATCCTTAGTTATCAGGGTTTATAGGTCTTTTGTCAGGGACTTTCAATTTCTGCAGAAAAGAATCCATCAGTCTCTACCCTGGAGGAACATATGACTGCCTGCCAGTGTTCTTGGCATTGAGTAGTGGAAAGAGACTGTGAGTCTCACACTTCAGTGTGAGTATTGGGTTCACCCCTCTCATTTTTTATGATGCCTTATCCTTGGCCCTCATCGCACCTGATATAATTGCATTCATAGTATTTGTTAAAATTTACAGGCATCCTAAGAGGATAGTTAACATTGTTTATAAGAGTGGACTAATCAGAGATTTCAAGTTGTTCCTTATTCAATATTTCTACCTACATCCCTGTTTAATCTTCATGTGTCTGCAACAAAGGGTGACAGATTAGACACTGCAAAAAACAAGTTCTTTGGAAATATTCTTTGGAATATTTGGAAATATATATGTTGCTTCTTTAGAAAAGCAATGTATTATGAAGTATTTAACAAGAGTGCTCTTCAAAGGCTCTCTTGTGTCATCACAAACTCTTAGAGCAAGGAAAAAAAAATAAGACAGCAGAAAAAACAAAGATCATGGGCTAGGAAATAAAGGTTAATTAGTTAAACTATACTACAAATTGGTCATAATTTACAGTTATATAAAAATTTATGCAATAAAATATATACATATATATATGAATATTAAAGAGGAAGTGCCAAGAAAACAATAAATGAAGTACACACATGATGTTTCAGGAAATAGAAATCATATTAACACGCCAAAACATACCCAAAATTTGGGAGGAAATATTACTATCATGTGAAATAGAAACCCAAACAATAAATGTTGGATTCAGATAACCTTTGAGAAGCAGTAGATGATATGTTTGACGCATAACAATTTGAGATGAGTGTTAACAAATTATTTCATCTTCAGATCTGTTAGAGTTTACTCAATGAAATAGTAGATAATACAGAAATTATCATTTTCAGTCTGTTTGTGTACAGTGGAAAATTTAAACATGAGAACTTTGCTTAAATCAGTCAGAAGATATTAGCTGATCTTCAATTTCCTGTTTAGCAGCACTGATATGGGCTTAAGCTCATAACTGCAAGGTGAACAAGAGCCTTGTAATTTGCAGTATTAAAAACATATTTCCTAAATATGAGATAAATATCACATTTATGTCTCTCATCTTTCCTTTTTATAGTTGTAGTGTTAATGAGTAACACTGGTTTTATTACTACATGAGAAGTTTAGGGCACATTTTCAATAAATTTGTAAAAATCTCAGTGAACAATCCCAGCTTATACCAAGTCATATAGCATTAACCACAAAATACACTAGTGTTTTTCCAAAACAAATTTAAAATTATTTCGACACATTACAGCTTAATTTTTCTGCATGGAAAATGGATTCATATTATGCTGTGAGCAGGCACGAATGTTGAAGGAGTAAGATTAACATATGAATGTGACCACTTATAAAGTATAATTTTTTATCGTCTGTTGTCTCTTCTCATTTCCAAACTGCATAGAAAATGCGTTTGTTTTGTCACTAGACAGTCATCAATTTTACAACCCATATTCTTCTTTCAATATGACAGTGGGTTCCTCCAAGAAGGTTTTGCTCTCTAAAATGGATGAAACAGAGTCACAGATAAGTCTTTCTAAACATGAGGTGAGTAAATTAGACCCTCATTCTTAGGAACAAGAGGAGAGCAGGTAAGAAGCAAGAGTGTGTTGACCATGATTGAGAACATTTTCAAGAAAACCCAATCTTTTACAGCATCTGTGCCTTCGAATGGGTAGATGGAATCAAGCTGGGGTTTCCGATAGTATAAAGGTCAATTCACATACACTCAAAAATCCTCTCTCCAATTCATCTTAGTACTAGCAACAACAACAATCCTATCATTAGTTCCACTTTCGTACATCCTTAATACCTTAGTTTCCGGATAGCAAAACGATGAGCTGAATGCAATCTTGTCCAGGTGTTCAGGGTATTGGTCAGAAACCATCATGATTCTCCAATATATGTACATTCATTGTCTTCTTCCTCTGAATCCCCTGATATGTGTATTATTGAATTAATTCTTTAAAGAAATATGTGTGTTATACATCCCAGAGGGTTATTGCATGATACTCGACACAGGTACTGCTATGGGAATTCAGCTAACCCCTATTCAGAGAAGGAAAATATTGAAAGCTTTCCATTCCTACTCCTAGAATGTGATGCACAAATAAGGGAATAATTTTGTATACATCTATCTATATCCATGTAAGTAATATATACCCAGGAATGAGAATAAACACAATCTTATTTTAATGAATGTTAACAATTTATAATATTTTATAGGGTTTTGTCTCTTTTATGTGTAATGCCCTTTAGCACACAAGTTGGAAGTCCTTACAAAGTTTCAGAATATTTCATTCACTCTCACACACATTCATATGTTCTTTTATGGGATTATTTTTTCTTTCAACTGAGGTTGCTGATGAATATCACAACATTATAGAGTTTCATCAAAAGTTCAGGCTTACTATGCATACATATTAAGTTAGGAATATTTAAGTGTCCAAATTATGATGTGATAATGATTATAGTCATAATAGGGATAATAAGAAAACACAATAAGTGACTCTAGTTTTGTATTCCTTTAATTAGGCAATGAAAGAAATACCTACATATTTTTATTACCTTGGAAAAGAAAAGTTAATTTTGAAAGAGACAATTTGAACTCTTAAATTTAAAAAAGTAGGTTATTTCTTTTTTTTGTGTGTGTGTGAGGAAGATCAGCCCTGATCTAACACCCATGCCAATCTTCCTCTTTTTGCTGAGGAAGACCGGCCCTGAGCTAACATCTATTGCCAATCCTCCTCTTTTTTTTTTTTCCCTTTTTCTCCCCTAAGCCCCAGTTGTATGTCATAGTTGTACATCCTTCTAGTTGCTGTATGTGGGACGCTGCCTCAGCATAACAGGACAAGCGGTGCGTCGGTGCACGCCCGGGATCTGAACCCCGGGCCTCCAGTAGCAGAGTGCACGCACTTAACCGCTAAGCCATGGGGCTGGCCCAAAAGTATGTCATTTCTGATTCATTTCTTAATATATATTTGCTGTATATTTTTTGAAGAAATATTTATACAGTACAATATTAAAACAATTTCTGGCATTTTCTATTGACATTATATATTAAGCACACTGAAAATAGAATTAATCAATTATTTTATGGTTAAATAAAAGTGCATCATATGTATTTACAAAATTTATTTAACTGTTTTCCTAGACATATATTCTTAGTCATATATGTTTTGTAGGAAATTATACAAGTGTATATTTAGGGAACACTTTTAGTACAGTTGTTTTCACTGCATCATTTTTTTTTATTGAGATGAAATTCACATTCTGTAAAATTAATCATTTTATTCATTGAAATGTAAATTGAGTGGCTTTAGTTCACATTTACATTCACATTCACAATGCTGTGCAACCATCAACACTGTATAACTCCAGAATATTTTCATTACCTCAAAAGGAAACTCCACAGCCGTTAATCAGTCACTCATTGCCCTGTCTCTCCAGACCCTAACCATAACTCATTGGTTTTTTTATTGAGATAACATTGGTTTATAACATTATATAAATATTAAGTGTACATCATTATATTTCAATTTCTATGTAGACAACATCATGTACACCCAAAGGCTAATTACCATCTGTCACCATACACATGTGCCCTATTACCCCTTTAGGCCTCCTCCCTCACCCTTTCCTCTATGGCAACCACCAGTCTAATATCTATGTGTTTGTTGTTATTGTTGTTGCTTTTAGCTTCCGCTTATGAGCTAAATTGTATGGTATTTGACTTTCTCTGTCTGACTTATTTTGCTTAGCGTAATACCCTCAAGGTACATCCATGTTGTTGCAAATGGCAAGATTTCATCTTTTTATGGCTGAGTAGTATTCCGTCATGTATATGGATACCACATTTTTATGCATTCATCCACTGATGGGCAAATAGGATGTTTCCAGGACTTGGCTATTGTGAATAATGCTCAATGGACATAGGGTTGCTTTACACTTTCACGTTTTCTTGTTCTTTGGATAAATAGCCATAAGTGGAACAGCTGGATCGCATGGTAGTTCTGGTCTTACTTTTCTGAGAAATCTCCATACTGTTTTCTATTGTGGCTGCACCATTTTACATATCACCAGCTGTGTATGAGGGTTCCCTTTTCTCCACATCCTCTCCAACACTTATTTTTTTTGTCTTGTTAATTATAGCCATTTTAACAGGCATGAGGTGATATCTCATTGTAGTTTTGATTTGCATTTCCCTAATAGTTAATGATGTTGAACATCTTTTCCTGTGCCTGTTGGCCATCTGCATATCTACCTTGGAAAAAGTTTCAGATCCTTTGACCATTATTTAATGGGGTTGCTTGTTTTTTTGATGTTGAGTTCTTTATATATTTTAGATATTAACCCCTAGTGAGATATATGATTTGCAAATATCTCCTCCCAGTTGTTAGGTTGTCTTTTTGTTTTGTTGATGGTTTCCTTTGCTGTGCAGAAGCTTTTTAGTTTGATGTAGTCTCATTGTTTATTTTTTCTTTTGTTTCCCTTGCCTGGTGAGACATGGTATTCAAAAATTAACTACTAAGGGAGCCGGCCCCATGGCCTAGTGGTTAAGTTCAGCGTGCTCTGCTTCGGTGGCCAGGATTCAATTCCTGGGTGCAGACCTACACCACTCATCAGCGTCCATGCTGTGGCAGTGACCACAGCAAAATAGAGGAAGATCCGTGCAGATGTTAGCTCAGGGTGAATCTTCCTCAGCAAAAAATAAATAAATAAATAAAAAAGAAACTGCTAAGACTGATGTCAAAGAGTGTACTGCCTATGTTTTCTTCTAGAACGTTATGGTTTCACATCTTACATTCAAGTCTTGAATCCATTTTAAGTTAATTTTTATGTATCGTATAAGATAATGGTCTACTTTCATTCTTTTGCATGTGACAGTCCAGTTTTCCCGGCACCATTTATTGAAGAGACTTTCCATTCTCCACTATAGTCTTGGCTCACTTGTCAAAAATTAGCAGTCCACAGATGTGTGAGTCTATTTCTGGGTGCTCTATACTGTTCCATTGATCTGTGCATCTGTTATTGTGCCAGTACAATGCTGTTGTAATTAACACTCTTTGTAGTATATTTTGAAATCAGAGAATGTGATACCTCTAACTTTGTTCTTTTTTCTCGGAATTGCTTTAGCTGTTCAGGGTCTTTTGTTGTTCCATATCAATTTTAGGATTCTATCTTCTATTTCTGTAAAAAATGTCATTGAGACTTTGATAGGGATTCCATTGAATCTGTAGATTGCTTTGGGAAGTATGGACATTTTAACTATGTTAATTTTTCCAATCCGTGAGCATGGAATATCTTTCTACTTTTTTGTTTCTTCTTTGATTTATTTCAACAATGTTTTATAGTTTTCAATGTACACTTCTTTGTTTAAATTTATTCCTAGGTGTTTTATTCTTTTCATTGTGATTAAGTTGGATTGCATTCTTGATTTCTCTTTCTGCTATTTCAGTGTTAGTGTATAAAAACACCACTGATTTTTGTATGTTGATTTTGTACCCTGCAACTTTACTGTGTTCATTTATTATCCCTATTAGTTTTGGGGTGGATTCTTTAGGATTTTCTACATATAAAATGATATCATCTGCTAAGTGACAGTTTTACTTCTTCATTCCAATTTTGATTATTTTTATTTCTTTTTCTTGAGTGATTGTTCTGGATAGGATTTCCAATACGGTGTTCAATAAGAGTGGTGAAAGAGGGCATCCTTGTCTAATTCATGTTATTAAAGGGATGACTTTCAGTTTTTCACCATTGAATATGATGTTACCTATGGGTTTGTCACATATGGCCTTTATTATGTTGAGGTATTTTCTGTCTATACCCATTTTATTCAGAGTTTTTATCATAAATGGACACTGCATCTTGTTGAATACTTTCTCTGCATCTATTGAGATGATCATGTGATTTTTATTCTTCATTTGTTTAATGTGGTATATTTCGTTGATTGATTTGTGGATATGGAACCATCCCTGCATCCCTGCAATAAATCCCACTTGATCATGGTTTATGATCTTTTCAATATATTTTTGTATCCAATTCACTAGTATTTTGTTGAGGATTTTGCATCTATGTTCATCAGTGATATGGGTCTGTAATTTTCTTTTTTTTTTTGTATTGTTCCTGTATTTTTTTTAATCAGAGTAATGTTGGCCTTATAGAATGAGTTAGGACACATCTCCTTCTCTTCTTTTATTTCTAAAATCAAAATACTAAAATCAAATCACTCTATAGCTAAGAAACTTCCTTGACTTAATCATGTATTCATTTCTAAGGTAAAAACTGAAATAGATTTTCATGTTTTTTTCTACCAAATGTGTGCTATTTATTATTTGTTTCATTTCAGTATTTCAAATATTAAAAATGTAACATAAAGACACAGAAATTACTGCGGTTCAAAATTATGGAATCTACAGAAGAGCACTGTGGATATAGACTTGGTAGATATACTCATCTTAACTCAAAGACATTCCATTGCACTTAAAACATAATGAAGAAAGGTAAATTAAAGAAGATATATATTTTCATAAATGCATCTATTCTGCCTCACATTTATTATTTTCATAACTTTTGAAATTCAGTATTTAATTTCTTTTGCTTGTTTTGTTTTTTATCTTTAATTTTGGCGCTATTTTTCAAATATCTTGCTATCTTTGACTATTAATTCACATTTAATAAAGAGACTTTAGAAAGTTGATTTGAAACTCCAGCTAATGAGTTTAATGCTCTTGTAGGGACCTCTTTGATAGATATTGACTTTCTTAGTTATCAGCGTTTATAGGTCTTTTCTCAGGGACTTCCAATGTTTCCAGAAAAGAATCCACCAATCTACATCCTTATACAAAACAAGCTCTATAATGTAGAGCTTCTTCCCAGAGTGAGAGACTTCAATTATTATAAATCTAGCGTGGTATAGCTTTCTTCCAGGGCAGACAGTTATAGTAAATGAAAAGCCCAAAGGCAAGCCTTCTTTTTAAAGTATGCTGAGTTACAATATTAATAGCATTAAGGAAAATAATATTTAAATAAATTTACATAGTAAACTAACAAACAGATGGAAGACATGATCCCAGTCCTAGGTTCTCCTAGAAAGTTTCTGAAGGCAGAAAAATCTTTGAATGGCAATATACTTGCTAAAGTCTGTTTTGCTTTATGTCTATTTTTCTAATTAAAAACTATATTAAGCAAGCACACATACTTATAAATATCATGCATATATTAGATGCTTATGATAAAAATAATGTGTGGATGTGAGAGGTTAATGAATTCTGTTTATCCATAAATGTTTATAATATGTACATTATTTTGGAGTATGTGATAATACATGCCAAGATGTCTAGTAAAGACAATCCCTCTATGTTTATGGGTGGGCTTATTGAAGGAAAAAAATGTATAAAATTTCCAATTGATAAGAGGGAATTAGAAAGTTCTTTGTTTTTTTCTATCATATAACTGAAAACAGGTTTAGTATTAGGAAAATGAGATAAAATGGATGTGACAGGGCTCAGAAATTTATGTTAATACTGCTTACTTTGAGAAAGCCTCTGTGAGTCAAACTTGGTCTTAATTACTGCCTGATATGTGAAATTACCAAGATACTCTCCTAAGATTCTGTTAGCCAAAAGTTTCCTGATATATGAAACTCCTATAGCTTGTAGGACTAATAGTAGGGTTCAATATTAATTATAACAGTAGGCAGAGAGCTGCTGTGTAACAGTCAGGATAATGTAGTTGTGAATAATAGTCTTTGGCAAATGATAGACCTGAACTTGAATTCTCCTATTCCATTTAATAACTGCGTGAATTATGTTAAGTATATTATCATCTATAGGCTTCTATTGGCACTAAATCATTTTATTCTCTATAAGATTGTAATAATAATATCAATCTCAAAGTAATGTTTCAGTTTTAAATGAGATAATTCATCTAAAAATGATCACATGTTCTTTCTTTTTTATTCTGTTAATATCAAAACATTGATTGATGTTTAAATATTAATTCAATCTTATATTTCTGAAATAAACTCCAATTGGTTATGAGTTATTATCGTTTTCTTGCATTAATAGGTTTAATTTTCAACATTAATACTTTGAGATTCTTTACATCTTCAATTATAAGATACATCAGCCTATAAATTTTCTTTCTTATAATGTCTTTGTAAGGTTTTGATATTGAGGCTGTGTGGCTTCATGAAACAAATTTGGAAGTGTTACATCATTCCCCATTCTGTGCAAAAGTTTAGTTCTTATTTAAACATTTGGAAGAAGTCACCATTAATGTCATCTGAGCCTGGAGTTATTTTTATGGAGAGGATTTAATTGTAGATTCTATTTCTCTAACAGATATAGACTACTCTAGATTTTTTTCCATCTTTTTCAGTCAGTTTTGGTAATTGGATCTAAGTTGTCCATTTCATCTACCTTGTCAAATTTATTGTTCACTTCTAGTTAATTTGCTAAAATTATGCTCTCAAAAATAGAAATGCAGGGGCCGGCCTGTGGCATAGCGGTTGAGTGCCCACACTCCGCTGCTGGTGGCCCAGGTTCAGATCCCAGCACGCACCAGTGCGCCGCTTGTCAGGCCATGCTGTGGCGGTGCCCTACATGCAGAGTGGAAGAAGATGGGCACAGATGTTGGCCCAGGGCCAGTCTTCCTCAGTAAAAAGAGGAGGATTGGCATGGATGTTAGCGCAGGGCTGATCTTCCTCACAAAAAAAAAAAAAAAGAAAAAGAAATGCAAAAGGTGGAATAAAAACTACTCTGATTATTGCTAGTCACAGACGCACACTCATTACTCCAATAAGAATTCTGTTTATAAGACATAAACAAGCAACTCAAACACTTTAACTCACAGTTAAAAGAAAATAACAAGATATGGGGGAAAAATTAAACCAAACTTCTATCAAGGTAATAGCAAATTCAGGAGGCTTGTACAAAATATCTTTTCCTGAAGAAAACGTATTCCTTTCAGTCAGTTTCTTGGATGTAGACTCATATGAATCCAAAAACAAATATTTTTTCTTCTTTTCCTCGTGATTTCATATCCACATGACCCAGTCTTTTGGTAAGAAACAGTTACAAGTTGAATTCTTCAACACTGAGAAATGACTTTTTTTACCCTATCTGTTCTGTTAGGAGAGAAAATAACTCAGTGACGATTAGTACAGTGTCAATTTGGATAAGATGGAATTACATTTACCAGAATCTTCTTCTTGTTTGTTGGTGGGTTAGAGTTGGCCAAAAAAGGAATTTGCGTGCGATTTGGAAGGTAGAATAAAGCAGCAATCATTGCCCTTCAGAAGTCATCATAGTTAAATGCGGTGAAAGACAGACACAGAGGTGATGGTCGGTTCCTGCTTGTTCTTGCTCTGTGCCCAAAACTGTAGAATACACATTTTTTTTTTCTTTTTTGTGAGTAAGATCGGAAGACTGGCCCTGGGCTAACATCCATGTCCATCTTCCTCCACTTTATATGGGACGTCGCCACAGCATGCCTTGACAAGTGGTTTGTCTGTGCACGCCTGGGATCCCACCGGTGAACCCCGGGCAACTGCAGCGGAGTGCACGCACTTACCCACTTGTGCCACCAGGCCGGCCCCAGAATACACATTCTTGTCAAGTGCATATGGGTCTTAAAACAAGGGAGAAGAAAATTAATAACATGGAAATCATGGAGAATATTTTCTCTAACTAAAAATAATTAAATTAGTAATCAATAACAATAAAATACTAAATACTTCCAAGATATGTGTACAGATCTGAATAATCATGAGTCAAAGAACTCATACAGGGGCCGGCGCAGTGGCTTAGTGGTTAAGTGCATGCACTCCACTACTGGTGGCCCAGGTTCGGATCCCGGGTGCGCACCGACGCACTGCCTCTCCAGCCATGCTGAGGCCGCATCCCACATACAGCAACTAGATGTAGGATGTGCAGCTATGACATACAACTATCTACTGGGGCTTTGGGGAAAAAAAAGAGGAAGATTGGCAATAGATGTTAGCTCAGAGCCAGTCTTCCTCAGCAAAACGAGGAGGATTAGCATGGATGTTAGCTCAGGGCTGATCTTCCTCAAAAAAAAAAAAAAAAAAAAAGAACTCATACAGAAAATGAGCATATTTCTGTCTATCAAGATTTGAGGGAAACAGAAAAACATTGTTTAGAGAGAAATTAGCAGATCTAAATACTTATAATAGTATGTAAATTCAGTTATCTGAAGTTTTACTTTAAAATCTAGAAGAAAAAGAAAATTCACTAAATACCAAAATAAGAAAAGTAAATAAGACTAAAATGAACTTTATTTATATTTAACGGCAATCAACAATAGGAAATTGAAAGTATAAAAAAAATCAAAATGATTTATCATAGGTTCAAAATTGATAAAACCCTTATGTACGTATTTAATAAAATATTTGCAAGATCTTTACACTATGCTACAGAACATTACTAAGAGAGTTCAAGAAGATCTAAATAAATAAATTTAATATGTTCAAGGATTAGAAGATTTGAGAGTGTTAAAATACCATTTTTCTCAAATTAATCTATCGGTTCAATGCAATTCTCATAAAAATCCAGGAAAGATTTTTATAAGTATAAAAAATTAAACCATGTGATTGTTTATTGTAGTTATTATCTACAACCTAATGAAGGAAATCATACGGTATTTGACCTTCTCCCTCTGACTTATTTCACTTTGCATTATACTCTCAATGTCCATCCGTGTTGTCACAAATGGCTGGATTTCATCGTTTCTTATGGCTGAGTAGTATTCCAGAGATTGGATTGGTGGTTACCAGAGAGGAAGGGGGGAGGGAGGAGGGTGAAAGGGATAATTCGGTACTTGTGTGTGGTGATGGGTTGTAATTAGTATTTTGGTGGTGAACATGATGTAATCTATGCAGAAATAGAAGTACAATGATGTACACCTGAAATTTCTACAATGTCATAAACCAATGTTACTGTAATAAACAAAAAATTAAAAAAAATTAAACTAAAATATCTATGGAAATGGAAAGGACAAAGAATATATAAAGAAATCTTTAAAAAGAAAGAACAAATATAGAGGGCTTATATTAACTAATTTAAAGACTTATAAGGCTACAGTAATCACGATAACTTAGTGATAATATAAGGATGGGAATAAAAAGAAAATAAACAGAAAAGAGAGTCCAGAAATAGACTCACACATATATGGTCAATTGATTTTCAACAAAGGGATGAAAATACGTAGTAGGATGAATTGGTTTTCCAAGTGGTACTGGAACAATTTTGGGTCCCTAGGAACAAATGAATCACTGCCCTTACCTCACTGCATACACAAAAATTACCTGAATATGGAGCACATAATTAAACTAGAAGCTAAAATTACAGAACCTCTAGATGAAAACTTAAGAGATGTCTTAATGTCCTTGAGCTACGCAATATTTCTTAGCTAGGAAACAAAAAGTATAAAACATAAAACAAAAATTTGGTGAGATGTTCATCATTAAAATTAAAAAGTACTCTTTGTAAGATACTATTAGTAATATGCTGTAGGAAAAGACAAATTAGAAAGTGAGAGAGAAAAGACTTGCAATAAATGCATCTTAATAATGACTTTCATTCATAATACATAATGAAGGTTTTCAATTCAGTAATAATAATTCAAATAAACCAAATAAAAATGGAAAAATATTTGAACAAACACTTCACCAAGGAAGATGTACAAGAGACAAGAACCCCCCAAAATGCCCGCTATCATTAGCCATCAGGGAAGCACAAAGCAAAATCACAGTGAGATATCCCTATACACACACTAGCATGTTTGAAATTAAAAAGACTGACCATAATAAGTGTTGGTGAGAATGTGGACGGATTACTTGGACTTCCATATACTGTCGGTGGGAATGTAAAATGTTAAAATCACTTCGCAAAGCACTTTGCCAGTTTCATGAAAACTTAAACATGCACCTACTATATGACTCAACAATTCCACTCCTAGACGTTTATCTAATAAAACTAAAAACATGTGTCTATATGAAGACTTGCCCATGAAGGTCTACAATTAGTTATCTATAATAGCCCCAATCAGGAAACAAAGGAAAATCCAATAACGCAGGTGAGTGAGTAAACAAATAGTAGTAAATCCATACGATGGCATACTAGAAGCAGTTTATAAAGAATAAACCACTAATACTGAAAATTACATGAATGAATATTACAAATATTATGCTGGGCGAAAGAAAGGAGACACAAAAGAGCGTACTATATTACCTCATGTATGCTAACATCTAGGATCACTAATCTAATATACAGTGTTACAAAGCAAATCAAGAGTTATCTGGAACTTGAAGTGTGGGTGAGGATTGACTGAAAGGGGCACAAGGAAATTTTAGGGGATGATGAAAATTTCTATAATATAATTATATAGTAGTTGCATAGATGTATATATCTATCAAAATTTCTTAAATGGTATCTTTACAATCTGTGCATTTTAGAGCATGTGAATTATATATTATAAAGTTGAGATAAATAATAATTAACATAAATCAATATGTTATCAATAAAATTAAGACTGATCATATGATCACCCCAATAGATGCAAGTTAATAATATTATAACATTTAAAATCTATTCATAAGAAAAAAAATATCTGAGTGATGTTGGAATAGAAGGGAACATCTTTCAGCTCGTTAAGAATATCTGTGCAAGAGACATCACCACTTGAACACTCCCAAATTCATTTCATGAGGCCAGCATTACCAAGATACCAAAGCCAGATAAGAACACTACAAGAAAAGAAAACTACAGGCCAATATCCCTGATGAATATAGATACAAAAAGTCTCAACAAAATACTAGCAGACTGAATTGAACAACACATTAAAAGGATCATACACCATGATCAAGTGGATTCATCTCTGGGATGCAAGGATGTTTCAACATATGCAAATCAATAAATGTGATAGATCACATTAATGGAATGACAGACAAAAATAATATGATCATCTCAATAGATGAAGCAAAGGTATTTGACGAAATTCAACATCCTTTCATGATAAAAACTCCTAACAAAGTAGGTAATAGGAGGAATATACCTTAACATAATAAAGGCCATGTATGACAAACACATAGCCTCACCTTATTCAACAGTGAAAGCCTGAAAGCCTTCTTTCATTCTAAGATCAGGAACAAGGCTTGGATGCCCACTGTCACTATGTTTAGTCAACATTGTACTGCAAGTCCTAGCCAGAGCAATTTAGAAAGAAGAAGAAATAAAAGACATCAAAATTGGAAAGGAAGATGTAAAATTGTCTCTATCTCCTGATGACATGACCTTGTATCTTGAAAATCCTAAGGACTCCACCAAAAAACTGTTAGACATAATATAAAAAATCAGTCAAGTTTCAGGATAAAACATCAGCATACGAAAATAAGTTGCATTTCTGTATAGTAACAGTGAACTATCTGAAAGAGATATAAAGAAAACATTCCCATTTACAATAGCATCAAAAACAATTAAAAAATTAGGAATAAATTTAACCAAGCAAGAGAAAGATCTATACACCAAAAATTACAGGACATTGATAAAAGAATTTGAAGAAAACACAAATAAATGGAAAGATGTTTCATGATCATGGACAAAAGAGTTAATGTTAAAATATCCATACCACCTAAATCCTTCTATAGATTCAATGCAATACCTATCAAAATTCCAATGGGATTTTTTTCACAGCAATAGAATAAAACAACCCTAAATTTTTTCTGGAATTACAAAAGACCCCAAATAGCCAAAGCAATCATAAGAACAAAGGTGAAGGTATCACACTTCCTGATTTCAAACTATATTAGAAAGCTATAGTAATCAAAACAGTATGGCATTGGCTTAAAAACAGACACATAAACCAATGGAACACAGTCAAAAGACTGCAAATAAACCCATACATATATGGTCAACTAATATATGACAAGAGAGTCAAAAATAATCAATGAGGAAAGGATAGTCTTTTCAATAAGTGGCCCCTGGAAAACTGGATATCCACATGTGAAAGAATGAAACTAGACCCCTATCTTACACCACTCACAAAAATTAACACAAAATGGATTATGGGCGTAAATGTACTATCTGAAATCATAAAATTTCTAGACGAAAACATAGCGGAAAAACTCCTTAATATCTATCTTGGCAATGATTTTTTTTGGATATGGCACCAAAGGCATCAGAACAAAAACAAAAGTCAAGTGGGACTACATCAAATTAAAACCTTCTGCACAGCAAAAGAAACAATCAGCAAAATGAAAACGCAACCTACAGACTGGGAAAAGGTATTTTCAAACCATGTATCTGATAAGGAGCTAATATCCAAAATATATAAGTATCTCATACTATTCTAGCAAAAAAAATAACAATTTTACTAATAATGTGCAGAGGACTTGAATAGATATTTTTCAAAGAAGACATAAAAATGGCCCACAAGTGCCTGGAAAGGTGCTCAACATCGCTAATCATCAGAGAAACACAAATTAAATCTACAATTAGATATTACCTCACACCTGTTGGAACAGCTATTATCAAAAAGACAGCAGATAACAAGTTCTGATGAGGACAGAAGGGAACCCTGGTGAAATGTTAGTGGGAATTTAAATTGGGATAGTCACTATGGAAAACAATGTGGAGGTTCCTCAAAAATTTAAAAGTAGGACTATCATATGATCCAACAATTTCACTTCTGGGTATAGATCCGAAGGAGATGAAATCATTATTTCAAAGAGAAATCTGCACTCCCATGTTCACTGAAGCACTGTTCACAATAGGCCAAGACAGGGAAAGAACTGAAGTGTCCGTGGATGGAGGAATGGATAAAGAAAATGTGGTATATGTACAATGGAATGTTATTCAGCCATGGGGAAGAAGGAAATCCTGTCATTTGCCACAACATAAATGGACCTTGAGAGAAGTATGCTAAATGAGATACATCAGACAGAGAAAAACAAATACTATATGATATCACTCGTATGTGGAATCTAAAAACATCAGATTCGTAGAAAAAGAGTAGAATGTTGGACACTAGGGACTAAGGGGTGGGGAAAATTGGGACATGCTGGCCAAAGGGTAAAAAATTGCAGTTATAAATATGAATAAGTTCTGAGGATCTAATGTACAGCTGCGTGACTATAGTTAAAAAGTACTGTATCGTGTACTTGAAAGTTGCTATAAGAATAAAGCTTTGATGTTCTCACGATAATAAGACAACAAAATGGTAATTATGTGAGGTGAAGGATGTGTTAACTAACCTTTTGTGGTAAATATTTTGCAATATACATCTATATCAAATCATCACACTGTACACATTAAACTTACACAGTGTTATATGCTAATTATATTTCATAGAGCTAGGAAAAACAGCATCTATAAAAATGTATAGCAAGTATCGTAGACAATGGTCAATTATTTGATGTTAATCCAGAATTATCTTCTCCATAATGAATTACACTTTCCTAAACATCCCAAACAATCCTTTCAGGTTTTATATGGGGGTATATTTGAAAGTCCAAGTGAGTTTTATCTACTAGGAGGCACATGCACACTACTACAAATCACTGTATGTTACCAAGCGGTTAGCAAAATATGATTTATTCAGAAGAAGTGACTTGTTTTTATTTTATAATATTTTTTTATCATTTCACAGCTGTGCTTCTGCATTTATAGCATAAGTCTACGTTTCATATGACTGTTCGGAACCAGGTTTCTCTACCTGTACTTGGCTTCACTAAATCTAGTCATCAATAATGAAACAAAGATATCGCTGATCACTCCTCCTGTTAAACATCGCACGGGAGAGATATCCTAGCCAGTTCAATGAGGCAAGAAAAAAATGCAAAAAAAAAAATTGGAAAAGGAGAAGAAAATGTTCTTCATCTACCATGACATGGTATATATCTAGATATTCCAAAATAATCTGTACATAAAATTGTTAAAATTAGTAAGTAAATTTATCAGGCACTAAAATCAAGATCACATATAAAACTCAATTGTTTGCATACCAAAGTTATTTAATTTTTCACCAAAAATATTTTTTTCGCAGTAACAATTTTGTACATGATATCGTGCTAAGTTTTTAAAAAAGTAGAAGACAGGTCTGTCTCCCAAAAGGATTGAATTCTGAAAGTCCAAATAGTTTCACATCTACAGATTCTTTGTTGCACCTATAAAAAGTCATGCCCTCTGGAGTCCTAGACTACGACTTGGGACAAAATAATTCCTAAGCAATTCCCAATGGCTGAGCCAGGGTTCTTAACTCAGATATATCTTATTCCTAACTCTTCTTTTTACACATTAAAAACACATGGATGATCACTTCTCCTCTGAGACTATAGTAGAAAGTGATAGTAACAATTAAGATTTACCAGTTCCCCAAATTCAGAATATATCACACACACACACACAGAATGGAAATGCCCCCTCATCCACCTTCTTACACGTAGTCTCAATATAAGTCTTCTATCTCTCCTGCAGGGCCAAGGGCATCATATAGACATGAATATGACTCAATCCGTGGATATATCTTCAGTTTGTTGAAGAATTCCAGTAGCTTTCAGGGTGAGCAGATTTCAGAAATGGGGCATATTCTTCTTATTAAAGGAGTGGGTGCAGATTAGGATACCCGAGGGAGGAAGAGGAATAAGGGAGTTGTCAGATAATGTTATTCTCCTCACTTTTGAAAAGCAAGATGTACCCTACCACAAGGCTGCTTTTATAGACTGGCTTGGATGGTCCAATTTCACTTTGGATAAAACATTCGTGTTTTAACTACTGAAACATAATCTATGTGAGGATTATTCTAAAAAGAGGTAATCAATCCTACTAAGTGTGAAAGCTAAAAACAGTATCTCTGAGAGAAAACAATTTATATTGTAGAAAAAAGAAAAAGATGACAGCCTTATTTCATAATTTTCTCTGTTTCTCATCTACTTTTCCTTTTAGGGAACTGCTTCTTTTTTCACATTGTGATTATGATATTTGAATCATTCTTCAATTCAAAGGACCCCTAGATTTCATCTACTCAGCCTTTATCTTTTAAAGAATAAGGACATAAAATTTTATAAAGGACACATGAAGAAAGGAGAACCAATTTTACACAACCTTAAATTTCCAACAGAGATACCTCAAGTGGCAGGTGGGTCCCCCTCAGATGTCCAGCAGGTACTCTCAATTTCAACATTGATATTTTGGATTCAAAGACACTATTTATTTTTTATCCAATAGCCTCTTATATAGGACTATGTGCCTTATTACAGTACTTGTACATTTTTTTCTAATCAGCACATTCCAGCGCAATATAACCCACTTTTTCAGACTTGTGCATTCTACCTGCATCCATCCTATGGTCATAAATTCGTTATTGTCTATTATAATGTATTATCACACCAAATATTCTCCTCCTTACTGTTCATAAGTGTTTGATCAGTCCTTCTTCTCCCACAGCTTCTTTTTCTATGGACTTAAAAAAATATATTGAGTATCTCTTTTATTCCAAAAAGCTTAGCTTTGAAGATTATGTAGCCGGAGAAATATTTGATTCTATGGTTTTCTGAAGTTGTGATATGCATAGAAAATAAACTTCTATGTTCTATAGGAAATGTCAATTGTTTTAGTTTAAGATGATAAGTATCTCTATTTTCATTGGATTAGACTCTAGAGTCCACTGGACTAGACTATAACCTTAGGAAAACACTAACTTCTCTAAGCTATCACATTTCCAATGAATCTTCCATATCTATTTATTGTGGAACTGATCAAAGGAACTAATAGGTGGCCTTTCGATATTAGGAAGGGGACTGTTATTTTTCTACCTTTAATATCATTCTATGATTTTTCTTAAAGAAAGATTTGGCACAGGGGTTGATTTACAGTTTTATGCGTTTAAGTTTTGTTAAAACTGAAAGAGGTGAAGATTTGGGCTAAAACTAGTTGAAATCATTGTCAGTATGTCCACGAGGTAAGACTGATCAACTTTGAAAAGTGAACCCATGAGAACCATTAAAGGTTGCTAACCTTTCAGAATGGAATAGGCATCTCTGATTAAGATGGTGAGCACCTAGAACACAACAAATATTTAATCACCTCTTGGTCATACAGTACAGTTGGTCAGTTAGTGATCAACTTCAGCCTGCAGAGTGGATTACATGATAAAAACAAGACACATCTAGATCTAGCACATTAACTAGACTTAGTTCATTTTATGAATGTCTAATGCTTAAGGCATGGACTGAAACAGTGTATATGTTATGTATTCAACACAAGAGACTATATATGGTGATTGATGTACAAAAAAAACTAATTAGCCATCATGGGGAAGAAAATCCTGCTTGTCAATTACTCTCTGAATTTATTTTATTTTTTATTTTTCTGCTTACAGAGCAGTTCTGTAACTGCTGTACCATGAACTTTCATCAGTCATTATGTCATTTCCAAATGGCACCAGCCTAATTCCAGCTTCATTCATCCTCAATGGCATCCCTGGGCTGGAAGAAGTGCACCTGTGGATCTCTTTCCCCCTGTGTACCATGTACAGCATTGCCATTACAGGGAACTTTGGCCTTATGTTCCTTATCTACTTTGAAGAAGGCTTACACAGACCTATGTACATCTTCCTAGCCCTTCTTTCCTTCACGGATGTCCTCATGTGTACCAGCACTCTTCCCAACACCCTCTGCATATTGTGGTTCAATCTCAAGGAGATTGATTTTAAGGCCTGCCTGGCCCAGATGTTCTTTGTGCACACCTTCACTGGGATGGAGTCTGGGGTGCTCATGCTCATGGCCCTGGACCGCTATGTGGCCATTTGCTACCCCCTGCGCTATGCCACTATCCTCACTAATTCAGTCATTGCCAAGGCCGGGCTCCTCACTTTTCTTAGAGGTGTAATGCTTGTTATCCCTTTCATTTTCCTCACCAAGCGCCTGCCATACTGCAGGGGCAATGTCATACCCCATACGTACTGTGACCACATGTCTGTGGCTAAGATATCCTGTGGCAATGTTAAAATCAATGTCATCTATGGTTTAATGGTCGCCCTCTTGATTGGGGGCTTTGATATCTTCTGCATCACGATATCCTATACCATGATTCTTCGTGCAGTTGTGAGTCTGTCATCAGCAGATGCTCGACAGAGAACTTTCAGCACCTGTACTGCCCACATCTGTGCCATAGTCATCACCTATGTCCCAGCTTTCTTCACCTTCTTTACACATCGTTTTGGGGGACACACAATTCCTCCACACATACACATTATTATGGCTAACCTCTATCTACTCATGCCTCCCACAATGAACCCTATTGTGTATGGAGTGAAAACCAAGCAGATACAAGAAAGTGTCATTAGGTTTTTGCTGAAGGGAAACAATAGTTCTCATAATATTTAAATAGAGTCTTCTGAGAAATTAGAGTTCTTTTAGCCAGGTTGAGATCATTAAGTCAGTAGAAAATCCTCCAAATGAAAGCAGAGGTCTGGCCATAGGAAATGTTTTCATGTGACTTTTATTCTTCTACTTCTTTTGAAAGGGTACTCGTATGCTCATGTAGGTAAGGACCATCTCTTTTGAAATTCCATATTCTTCAAAGCTTCTTTACTCATAAGGGATTATGAAGTTCAAAGCATTTAATCTCCTAGACGGATATTTCTCTCCTGAACTGTAATCTATACAATTTTGTGGCACCGTGGTTGGATCACTAGGATTGGAGTTGAACTTTTTTAAAATTTTAACTCTCTGGAAAAACGGAAACCATGTTCACCAATGTCTGTGCTAATTTGTTTATCTCAGCATTCTTCTGACAAAATCATTTGGAGTTTATTTCCCAAGTTCTTATTTCCTGCCTTCTTTCCCAAGTTTGTATGTTGTATATCCAGCAATGCATGCATATTTTAACCAGAAAACTTGTAAAAGATGTAAGTTGCAGCATGCTCATAATACCCAGAAGCTATGTCCATCACCGTCAAACTGAATAAATAAATAATTGTGGTCTATTCAAATATAAAGCAAAGTGAAAGAGACAAGATGATATATATTGTATAATTTCATTTATGGAAAGCTCACAAGCAGGCAAAACTAATTTATGGTGTTAGGAATTAGGATGATGTTTAATTTGAGAATTAGAGTCTAGGTAATGATTGGACCGGGTATGGAGGGTATTTCTGAGATGCTGCCAATGATCTAGTTCTTGACCTGAGTGGTAATTACAGGGTGTTTCCACTTGAGGTTATTTCATGAAGCTGTACACTTAACGACGTGCGCTATTGTTTGCATGCAGGTTACACTTTGGTAAAATATTCTTCTAAAATAATATGTCTTAAGCACACTCTCAGGTCTTTCTAAACCGTGAAACATTTTATTCCTTGACTCTTATGCTATCTGCTGTCTATGGCTTACAAAGTATATATACTTTCCTTTCTTTCAGAAGTATGCTAAATTTAGTGGAAATAATATGTGTATTTGTACAAATTATAATCGAACAACACAGACAATGTAGTCATGAGAAAAATCAAAACCTCAATAATGAAAATTTCTTCCACCTAGTTCCTTGGCAGAAATAGCCTCTTAAAAATATTATGTTCAGGGGCTGACCTGGTGGCATAGCGATTAAGTTCACATGCTCCACTTTGGTGGCCCGGGGTTCGCAGTTTTGAATCCTGGGTGTGGACCAACCCACTGCTCATCAAGCCATGCTGTAGTGGCGTCCCATATAGAGGACGCCAAAATAGAGGAAGATGGGCACAGATGTTAGCTCAGAGCCGATATTCATCAGCAAAAAGAGTAAAATTGGCCACAGATCTTAGCTCAGGGCCATTCTTACTCACCAAAAAAAAAAAAAAAAAAGGCAATTGTATATATATGTTCTTGTTGTTCTTCTTTTTGGTGATTACTTATTTAATCCAAGCTATGTTTGAATCTTAATTCTATTACCAGGTACTCTGTTACAGACAATGAGAATTTTAACTCAATTATAATATCTGTCAACTGTGTGTTGACATATATGTGTGTGTGTCGTGTATACACTTGTATATAGGTATATATATGTATGTGTGCCATGTATACACTTATATATAGGTATATATGTGTATATATGTGTATAAATACACAAAATAAATCACACACCCATATATTAAATATTATATATTATAAAATATATAATAATATTAAAATTATAAAATTAAACATATTTGCTAAATATGTGAGTATGTGTAGAATTTCCTTTTTTCACTACCACTTCCAAGCTCAATGTTAATCAGTTATATCTTTAATTTTCTGTTCTAAGATCATTACTATTGCTATGGTTCTGGAAATTTTCCAAAATTTGTTTATAATTTGATTATAATAGTTAAAAAGTAATTAAAAGTATTTGAATTACTGTAATTATATGAATAGTGGATATGAATGTACATTACTTTAAAATCAAGTCAGGACTATATTTCTTTCTCTCTCGGTGTGATGTCACCACCCTTACTATTTTTGTAGAAGAATATTTCTGGCATCAATATTTTTCAGAAGTATCAGATAATATGCTCCACTCATAAAACAACGAAAGAATTTCTATGGAAAACGAGCAAACAATTAGAAAATAACTTTTATAAGAGAAAATAGTGAATTATGGCACAGATATCTAAGAAAAGGCAAAGAAAGTTGCAAAAATCTCACAAAAAGGAAACAAAATGGCAATACAATGTAAAACATGAAAGAAAAGTAAAGAGATATAGAACTTCTGTCTAGGAGGGCAAAAGCTTGACTTTTAGGATTTACATTAAAAGAGAAAAGTATTAAAGTGAAGGGAGAATTTATCCAAACAACTGTAAAATAATATTTCCCCAGCCCTCAGCCTCTGGTAACCTCGATTCTACTCTCTGTTTCTATGAGTTTGACTTTTTTAGATTCCATATGTGAGTGATATCATATAGTATTTGTTTTTCTCTATGTGACTTATCTCACTTAGCATAAGGCCCTCAAAACCCATCCATGTTGTCACGAATGACTGGATTTCCTTCTTTCCCACAGCTGAATAATATTTCATTGTGTGTATACGTAAATAGAAGCATTCAGTGATGAAATACGTAGCTTGTAAATTATTATCTTGATTTTAAAAAAAAGCATTACATATACAGGGAAATAAAGTCACACAAAATCCTAATAGCAGGCATTTTTTAATGTAAGAAGTATGTGTCATTTAAAAATATTTTTGTTGCTACATTTTTCTCTTTTTAAATTAATGAGTATAATATTTTAGAGTTCAGAATAACAAACAACTAAACACTTATTATAAAATCACACACACCTATACATTTTGCTTTATTTTTAATCGCCTTAGTTAAGAATTTCTGACTTCTAACCCTAATGTGGGTTATCTGTACCATGAGACTTACTTTCTGGACTGCTCTTGTTTGGGGGCCAGCTATGGTTTGGCATTTTGGTTTTTCCCAAATATATGAACCTTTGTGTTATGTTTTCCTTTAGAGGTCTGTAATATCCAGGAGTGCTTAAGTCCTGTTTTACACTAAGACTTGAGTGTTCTGAGAATATGAGGTATGCCTGTTTCCTGTGGGAAGTCAGCAAGACTAAGCACTTCTGGTCTAAAGTCTATAAGATGAAACCAGGGTGCTGCCATCATATACATTTCTGGACCATCTCTCTGGCATGAGCACTTTACACATTCCTTCTTGTCTAGAGCTACATTGTGGGTAAGGTAATGCCTACCAGACTTTTCTATCCTAGGCTTATTGCACGACTTTGCTCTTAATCTTGTTCCAGTCTGCTTGAGTCATTACAGGATCAACAGTATTGCCCTACAGAGGATGTTGTTGGTGATTTCTTAGTCTGGTAAAAATTTAGAATATGCCCATTACACATTCAAAAGAGAATAAGTACTAGCAAGGGATGTGTGCTCTTATATGGGCAAGGGAGAAGCTAGATGTTCTCAAAATCTTCTTTAGAGCATAGAGCATTCTTCCTTTCTCTTTATACACTTTTAAAAATATATGGTTAAATGACAGAGATGCAGAATTAGACAATAATAACCCTAAGATGCCAAAGATCAAGAAAAGATAAATAGGTACATCCTTTTCCCTAGAAGTCACTAGCCCAACCATCCACATCCCCTTTCCTTTCTTCAATTCAGTCACACACTTTGTAGTCCACCAATCTAACTCCAATTTACTTCTTTTTTAATCCAGGTACTGTCCTCATTCATGGGGTCAAAGAGGTGGCAGATTTGGCCCATATACTAAAACAGCTCACAGGTCGGTAAAGGGATGTGATAGATATACAAATAGTTTCCACACAGATCCCCAGGTTATTGTCATTGTGAAAAATGGAGAGAATATGAAGGTAGCAGAGAGGAAGAAAGGTGACTTTCAAGCAGAGAACTAGGTTTGGCTTAAGAGAGAAAGGGATGTGTTTCACCAGCATTTAGCGTAGAGAGCACAAAATTCTGTATCTTTCAGCAAACTATTGAATATACTGAATCTTTGTTAGATAAAATGGCTATGATAATATTGAATTGGTAGACTCATTACAGGAATACAATGAAATTCATCTGTGACTTTAAATAACAAATGGTAAATATATTTAAATAGGTAAATACAGATAACTAAATAGTACTGCTGCTGTTTTTTCTATAGGCATGTCGATAAATATTTGACTTGGTAAGCAAGTTGGCTATTTATGCGCAAGATAAACCTAAAAGAATCAGAGTAGAGGCACAGAAAGGCCTTATGCTGAGTGCCACCACGTCACATGGTGGATGCTTAATGGAATTTTTAAAAGTCTAACAAATGAAATTGTTTAATCTAATTTAGGGTCCTGAAGTATTCAGTTTCAGTGATAACACTGTGTGTCATTAATAAATTAAATTTGACATTTCAGGCAACACATTTCAAAACACCAGTAAGAAAAAAAGCTGAAACAGTCTCAGAGAATCTAGAGTTCTCATTTCTCAATCCAGCTTTCTCCTGGCATTCCTCTTCAGGGCATCAGCGAGAGGATTCTTCAGATGCCTGATAGGATTTTATTCTGTGTCCCAGACACTAAATTCCTCTAAACAAATGCTGTCCTAGGCCATCTCTAGAGAAACATAGCATGGAAGTGAGAAGGATGTGAAAAAGCAAGCCTCCTTGTCCTTCCTAAGCCCTTAGTAGTACCTGATTCATCATGATTTTTCTGGGGACTGAGATCAAGTGTTAATCTAAAGGAGCCTGTTTTCTGTTTTAAACAGCCAGAGGCAAGAATGGGTGCTGCAGGCACTTTGTGTCAAATGGCTGCCCAGTGTGGGATGAGGAAACAGCAGAAGCAGCAGTGACAGTATCAATCACAATACTTCCCATCAGATCCTGGAAGTGTAGACACCTGGATCGGGTAATGGGACCTATTGTCATCAAGGAGGGAAGAGAAGTTATGATTGACATGAGGTGGTATGGTGCAGCACATGTACATGTGGTATGCCTTTTATAGCATAGTGCATTGTTTGTCTCTTTCATTGAAAAAGGCTCAATGCAAGACTGAAGAAAGACCTTCAGGTGAACTTCTCTTCCTGTGCTTTTGTCATATGTTCTTCTAATACTTTCCTATACTCTCTCTCTGTTTTACTTTCCCAGAACCACAGGCAAAAATAAGGAAGTGGTGGGGCCGGCCCCATGGTGCAGAGGTTAAGTGCACGCACTCTGTTTTGGCAGCCTGGGGTTCGTGGGTTCGGATCCTGGGCCTGCACTGACGCACCGCTTCTCATGCCGTGCTGTGGCGGCGTCCCATATAAAGTAGAGGAAGATGGGCACAGATGATAGCTCAGGGCCAATCTGCCTCACAAATAAATAAATAAATAAATAAATAAATAAGGAGGTGGAGGGAGGTTCTGGGTAAGACTGAATGGTACATGTAACCGAATTACCCTCCCCTTTGAAAGAGAAAGTATGCATCATCCCACACAATCCTCTTGTTTTTTACCTAGAAGATGGCTAGAGTACTGGGCAGGGAGAAATTATAAGAACAGGAGCTGTAGAGGTCCCAAGTTAGAAATGTGAAGCCTCATATTCTTCCAGAGAAAACAAACAAGCAAACAAGTAAACACAAAAACCAACAAATGAGAAATAAATCACTGATCCAGTGCTTGTTAGCCTTTGTAAAGGATTTGGTTTAGTGGAACAGATGTGAAGTCTGAGCTAGAAAAACCTGGATTTCACTCAAAATTAATCACTAACAGCTTTAGGTAAGTAAATTAAACATCACGTACCTGGCTCAGGGAATTTATTGGCAATAGCTTACCCTGAACTTTGAAATGCACAGTCCTCTGTAAAGGAAGTGACCTTCTATCTCAGTGTTCAAAGGAGACTTTTCAAGATAAGAATATGGCAGAGAGACTTTCAAATAGGGAAAGAAATTGAGCAAAGTCAACATAGGTTTGAAGTATATGTGGTATTTTCAGCTTGGCACATAATCTGGCAATGTTTATGCACAAAATACTAGAATACAGTAGCCATATAACTTACTGTCTAAACTAGAACACTTTTGGGTGCTTAGGTAATGGAAATAAATAAAATGGGAAAGAGAAGATAAGACCTAAATTTTACTTTATTGAATGCCATGCCAAGAAATTTGAGCCTTACCCTCAAATTATTGGGAACACATTGAAAATTATTAGGCAGTGGATTAAATTGTCTTCAAAATTATGGTGTAGAACAAATTTGATTTGAAATGTGCAAGAGGAAAAACAAAGAAATAGGTGGATGTAGCTAGGTGGTCTTTAAAAGATAGTTAAGTGTGATGATAGAAAGGAAAGGCTGATATTAGAAATATTTCCAGATTAAAAATAGAAGTTTTTCTTGTCTGAGGATAGAGTACAGAAAATAGGCATGCTGAGGTGACCTGAAGATGGTAAGAACAAAGACACTTTGAACTATAAAGGAATGATACCCAAGACGAGGTAGCGGAATACCTGAGAAGATCACAAAGATGCTGGTGGATCGTGTGGTAGGTGATGACAGCGTTATCCAAACGACAGAACTCAGAAATAGAGTTTATTTTGGCATGGGGTAGAGGTTGAAGTGATGAATTTAGTCTTTACTATGGTGAATTTAAACTGCCCATGGAACTAACCCGTATGCATTTAGAAGGAGAACTCAACTATTTTGACATAGCTTTCTTATAAAATTATCTGAAAAGTATCTTCATGTTGGTTCTACTTGAGGTAATGATACTGCAAATCTTTCCAAGAGGGAGAAAAACCAGAGAGTCTGGAAAATATGGTTCTTAAGAATAGTGCAAAAACAGAAGACATGGAAAGGTAACAGATGACCTCAATGTCATTGGAAGATTACAGGATATTTGAGAAAAGGAGATTTCTTATTTTTCTCTTTCATGGGACAATCAAGTTAGATTGACCTTCATGACCACTATCCTTGAATCCCATATCCATATAGCGTCTACACTTGCATTTCAAATGAGTATATTCTAGGATACCAACCAAGGTACTAGGTACCACGTTGGTACTAGGATACAAATCAAGGAGTTAAATAAACTTCTGATTATTTTTCAGAACTCTTTGAGGTAGGTATCAAAATCCTTGCTTTATAGATGAGCAACTGAGGCTTTGAGAGTGAAGCAAACCTCTCCAAGTCATACAATTGGTATGAAAATGCTGAAATTTGATTAAGATTTTATTTGGTATACATAACCATAATCTTCCCATTGTATATTGCCACTCAAATCTAATGTAACAAACAAATTGCAGGCAATGCTTCATGCAATTATAACTTGCTGTCATAAGCTATGTACTCTGTCAAACTAGGGTGCAGAGTAAAGGGATTGTAGGGATATTGGAGTCATAAGTGAATATCATTTCTATCCCGGAATCTAGTTTTGTGATATTCAACATTATTCAATCTCTCTATGCCTCAGATTCTTCTATTTGATGATAAAAAATTATTATGTTTGTAATTATGGCTTTAAAAATTATATTTACACTGTTTACAAAACTTTCAAAATATTACCTGTAATATAGTATTATTCAATAAATTGTGTATTTTCAGCATCACTATTAGTCAAAATTGTCAGTACTATTATAAGTGTAATTTTATTCCAAATTTAAGTTTGCATTCTCAAGGATGATGAAATACATTTCTATTTCTTAATTCATTCTCCTCAGGATAGAGACTTCTGGAAAAATAGAGTTACTCTGTTGAATTACTTATGCTGGTTTCCAACAATTCATATATGGCCCCCAAATCTTTTATTCTTAATGGAATCCCTGGTTTGGAAAGAGTACATGTATGGATCTCCACCCCATTCTGCACAATGTATATCATCTCCCTTGTGGGAAACCTTGGTTTTGTGTACCTCGTTCATCACGAGGAGTCCTTACATTGACCAATGTATTTCTTTCTGGCCATGCTCTCCCTCATTGACCTCTTTACCTGCACCACTACTCTACCCAATCTACTCTGCATCTTCTGGTTCAATCTCAAAAAAATTAACTTCAGTGCTTGCCTAGTCCAGATGCTCTTTGTCCATGGGTTCACAGGTGTGGAGTCTGGTGTGCTCATGCTCATGGCTCTGGACTGCTGTGTGGCCATTTGCCACCCACTGTGTCATGCTACCATACTTACTAACTCTTTCATTGCCAAAGCTGGGCTTGCCACTCTCCTGAGAGGGATGTTGTAGATGATTCCTTTCCCAATCTTAGCCAAGTGTTTGCCCTTCTGCCACAGCAATATTATCTCCCATACATATTGTGACCACATGTCACATGTGGTGAAGTGATTCTGTGCTAGTATCAAGGTCAATGTCATCTATGGTTTAATGGTCGCCTTTCTGATTAGAGTGTTTACCATCTGCTGTATATCCATATCTTACATGATGATCATGTAAGATGGTAGTGGTCAGCCTGTTATCAGCAGGTGCTCAGTAGAAGGCCTTCAGCACCTGCACTGCCCATATATCTGCCATCATCATTCCCTATGTTCCAGCCTTCTTCACTTTCTTTACCCACAGTTTTTGGGGACACACCATTCTCCCTTCTCTTCACTTCATTGTGCCTAGTCTTTACCTTCTTCTTCCCCCAACTCTGAACTCTATTGTTTATGGAGTAAAGGCAAAACAGATCCAAGACAGTGTCACAAAGCTCTTCCAGGGTGAGAAAATTGCAAATATTCAGGACAACTGAAATTATATAGAAGAAAGATGAATGCAAAACAGCAAATAAACTCATGTGTGACATCATACATTCACTCATGTCTGGTATCATATATTTTCCATGACCTATCTCAGAATGTGTTCTCTGCAATGATGGTGGGAAAATTTGTAGCTAATTCTGGATTTGTACTTTCCCTTATTTATTCTCCATTGCCAATTTTAATCAGGTCATTGATAGGGGCTCACTACAACTTTCCTCTAACGTATCCGTATAAGATATGTTCTTAACATTGTGAGAGAGTCATTCAGTGTCTTGTCTATGTTAGTAATCCTCCCTGTAGATATGAAATGAAATGTTATTTCAGGATGGTTTCCAGCCTGGGCAGTCTTTGAAGCTAAAAGTCAGTTTATGATTTATGCTGATAATGTATAGATCTAGGTAAAAACAGCAGTCATGGATTTTAAAAGAAAGACATTTAGTAAACATCATATTGTAAAAGGCTGTGCAGATCTATTTACTCAAGAAATGAAGAATACATGTAATATGTAAGTTATCCCTCAAAAATAATACATGCAGTCCATGACTCAAAACACCTATGCTGTTTCTGAATATTGATTTATTTTTCCTCAATTATTCACTGATATCAGAGGTTTTCTCTATTGAATAAAATTACTTACTAAGAACCATGGCTACTACATAAATAATGCTCACAACTACCAGGTGTGTGAAAACATTGTGGATGTAGTCTCTCCATATAATCTCTCGGTTCAATAATCTCTCTTTCTTGGTTCACTGATCGTCAATGATGTATCTCCAGTTTCCTCCACTTTTACCTCTAGAATATCTAATGCAACACTTGTTGAAGTGTTGTCCATGGACCCATGAGGGCCTCAAGACCATTTCAGGGAATCTGTGAAACCACAACAATTTTCATAGTAATATTAAGTCACTGTTTGCCCTTTTCAGTCTCATTCTCTTATTGATATACAAAAGAGTTTTCTAGAGTCCATGTGATGTGTGATTATTATTGGAAAAAAAACTATGTCAGCATTTGGAAGATGTGCATAACTCAAGGCGCCAATATTTCCAAATGACAAATATTTGATGTTACAGAGTTATAAATGTGTAAAATCAATTCCATTGCAAGACAGACCAATGGGTTCTAATGTAACAGAGTACCAAAAGTGCATTGACGTGGTTTCAGATTCTACATTGCAAGTAATGTTTAGGCAACTATTTGTCGTCAATTTTGGATGCAGTATGCAAGAAAAATATCCATAATTAATCGAAAAAGTTATTAAAACCTCAAGTCCTCCCTCTTCCTATATATATATATATCTAAGTGCGGTCATATTTTCTTCATAACTATTGTACAAAACAACATATTTCAACAGGTTGCATGCAGAAGCCAATACGAGCATCTAGTTGTTGTCTGTCAGACGTTAAAATACTTGCAAAAATTAAAATAATATGACTTTATATTATTTTTTTGAAAAATATAATTATTTTTCATGAAAATATGTTTTATGGCAACAAAGATTCTTTACTGTTATTTTAAAATTAATTAACAAATAAACACAAAATTTCTGTTTCAATTTTCAACACAGTTAATATTTATAGATATGAACCACATAAGCAAAAGCTCTTTAGAGTTTCAGTAAAGTTTAATAGCATCAATTTAATAGTAAGTGCAACAGTTTTGAGAATTGCTGATCAATCATTTCTGTGAGGTCTTTCTTTTATTCCTCAAATTCTTTAAATTGAGGTATAACTTGTATAGAGTACAGTGCACAAATCTTAAGTATACCTGTGTTACCAGCACACAGACCCAAGTATAGAACATTTGCAGCACCTGAGTGGTTTTCACAGGGCCCCCAAAGATAACCAGAGTCTTGACCTCAGCATCATGGATTTCCTTGTGATTTTTTTAACTTTATTTCATAGAAATAATACAGGATGTACTCTTTTATGTCTATCATCTCTCACTCAACAGTAGTTTTGTGAGATTCATCCATTTGCTTCGTATAGCAGCACTTCATTCTTTATCATTGCTGTGTAGTAGTACAATGTTCTATATATATATATAATAAAATAATAAATAAATATAAATATAAATAATATTATATACTTTATTAAAATTTATATATGTAAACGTTCATCTATAAATAATATATATGTATACACATTCTTTCATTCTGTCATTGACAGAAATTGTTTTTAATTTGGGGATACTATTGACACTAACTTGAGTATTCATTACATGTGCTTTGGTGGATATAAGTGCTGCTTTCTTCTTTTGGGCATATATCCAGAAGTGTAATTTATGGTCATAGAATATGTGTATGCTTAGTTTTAATAGACACTGCCAGTTTTCCAAAATATTTGTGTCAATTTACACTCCTACCAACAATATATGAATGTTTTAGTTGCTTCACATCCTGCCAAAAATTGATATTGTCAGTTATTTTAATTTTAATTATTCTCTGTCCTTAGTGGTGTCTCATTGTGGTTTTAAATTACATCTCCCAATTGACGGATGCCATACAACATTTTATATGAATTTTAATTTTGATATTCTCTTTTGTGACGTGTCTAAGCCTTCTGCCAATTTTTCTATTGAATTTTATAATTTTTTGGAGTTAGTGTTTCATTTGTTAAACGTAGTCATTGCAAATTCTCTTTCTCTCCGTCTCGATCTCTCCTGTTTAGTGAAACTGTCAGATTTAAAGAAACTAAAATTTGCGTAATATTTTGAACTGACACACACTTCATACACAAATTGTTTCAATTTTCCCCATAATGTTTTGTAACTTTTGCTTCCTATTTCAAGACTCAATCCAAGATTATATATGGTACTTAATTGTTAACTTTAGTCTTTAATAACTGAAATAGTTTTCTGAATTTCTTAGAATTTTATATAATTGACATTTTGAATTTATTTTTAGTAGAATGGCTCTCATTTTAGTTTTTCTAAAGATTTCTCATGATTAATTTCAGATTATACAAAATATATATTACATCTTTTATCCTTCTCAGTGCATCACACTAAAGGCATATGATGTCAGGTATTTCCATACTTGGTGATGTTAAGATTGATATTTGATTAAGGTTGCCAATTCCTTCCAGCCAAACACACTAGAAACACACTTGCAGTCCAACCAAGTTGGATTAATACTTGCTGCAACAGTCTGCAAACCATGGAAAATGTGAGGCATCTCAGCAAAAGGGTTTTACAATGGGAGCTTCTTTTGTCTTAAAAAATGGAGCTAAGGCACAAACTCAAGAATGACATTCTGTGGAGTCGAGGGGCTGTCCTTCAATATGTGGTAGATATCTGAAGTAGAGTAATCACATGGCCTTGTGTCTTTGACAACTAAACCACAGCACTCAGAAGCCAATGGGTAGAAATAGAAGTAGGCTTTAATGTTATCACTCCTAGTGACCCACATATTTCTTTCTCTCACTTTAGTCTCAACTGGTAATAGGTTCTAATTTTCAAGGGTAGGGGACCTCTTCTATTAGAGGACACAGTGCCTAAAACTATAGCTGTCATTTGGTAATTGTGGCTCACCATGCCTATAGACTAGGAGGTAGAGAAAGAAGTGATGCTGTTGGCGGAGATAATTGAGCCAGATTGTCATGAGGAGATATGATTGTTGCTACATGGTGGTGGGAGGATAATGTCTGGAAGCAAGGAGAGTTCAATGACAAACCTCTTGGTGCTTCTAATCTGGTGATTATCAATGGGCAAGTGTAGCTTAAAAATATTGAAAATGGCATAAAAACCTAGGATCTTAGTCCCCTCAGGGATAAAGGTGTAGGACATTTGCCTGTGCAAAAAGCTTAAACTAGCAGACATTTCAGCCATGTGAGAGGGGAATCTATAATAGGAAGTATGATAAGGACATAACGACTATCAGTTATGGCTTCAGGATCAACTACAGTGGTGTGTTTTTATTTTGTCCCATAAACTCTCTTGTTGCAAGCTGTCTTTTTTTTTCTTTCTTTCTTTTTTTAAAGAAATCATGACTGGCCACTAACTCTAAAAGGCCATGAAAGTCTGGAGTTAATATAATGTGAGACCCAACTGTGTCTGGATCTTGCAAGTGGTAGAACATACTAGATGCTGTGGGTACCCCTCCTATATCCCCTTGGCACTCACAGTTCCTAGAGTGTCTTATTGCAAGCTGTGACTCTGGTTGAGAGCTTTCTTCAGCTGTCAAGCAGGGAAGTCCAGATGTAACCAGGAATTAAGTCATCTAAGTCCCATGAGCAGGAATAGGAGGACAAATACTCAAATTTTCTCATGTTATGGTGGGAAAATGATAATATGTATCTCATAACATTATCCAAAAAATCCCCAGTTGTACTGAACCGATGTACATACAGCCAGTAACTGGTTTATTTACTTGCCTTATATTGACTTCCTTTTCTTCTCTTTATTACACTCCTTTCCTTCAATGTTTCCCACTACCATTTTCCAAATAAAACATTTAAGTCAAATTCTTATCTCAGATGTGCTTCTGGGAGAACCCAGCATAGGATAGTGTCTCTTTTAATCAGACTATAATATGAGAAACCACTTACCCAAAGAGAAATGCTCAGTATTTTATTTATTTCTAATATGTTCTAATACTAACTAGTTGGATAAAAGAGAACATTATAATCCACAATTTTAGTGATGAAGTTTAAAGAGATTTAATAATTGTTTTCTAGTCATACAGATAATAAGAGGACAATTTTGGACTTGAGACACGGTCTGTCTGATCCCAGAGCATAAGTTTTTAACTGGTGCACTCTTTATTATAAACAAGTACTGGTCGCGGAGAAAAAGGAACAGAAACAATTTATATTACTCAAATAGTAATTGGGAAATATTGATTCAATTATTTACTTTTCTCTAAATTGCTACTAAGGAAAGAATAGAAAATAAACCACAAAGCATACAAGAGTCGGATAGTAATTTCAGGAATTATGGATAAGGGTATTAATTGTAGTATCAGAATTAATAAAGGTTTATATATAGACTGCTTAATTAATATCAAGGTGGCATTTATATAAAATTCAAAAATAAGAAAAACTAATCAATGTAGATAGAAGTCAAGAGATTGGTTACATTTAGGTTAATGACTACGAGGGCACATGGATAGAGCAATTCCAATGCTGCAAATAAACATTTCTTGTCCTGGTTGTGTTCTCTTCATGATAATTCATCAAGCTGTGTAGTCATGACTCACATTCTCATTTTTGTGTTTGTTATACCTCAATTAAAATATTATTTAATCCATTCATCCCTTGATAGGCACTTAGGTTACTTCCAAGTCTTGGCTATTGTGAATAATGCTGCAATGAACACAGGGGTGCATGTATCTTTTCACATTGGTGTTTTCGTGTTCTTTGGATAAATACCCAGCAGTGGAATAGTTGGGTCATATGGTAGTTATACTACTCAGTCATAAGAAACGATGAAATACAGCCATTTGTGACAACATGGATGGACATTGAGGGTATTATGCTAAGTGAAATAAGTCAGAGGGAGAAGGTCAAATACTGTATGATCTCACTCATAAGTAGAAGATAAAAACAACAACAAATAAATACAGAGAGACAGAGATTGGATTGGTGGTTACCGGGCAGTGAGGGGTGTGTGTGTGAAAGGGATGATTAGGCTCATGTGTGTGGTGATGGACTGTAATTATTATTTGGGTGGTGAACATGATGTAATCAATGCAGAAATAGAAGTATAATGACATATGCTTGAAATTTATACAATGTTACAAACCAACGTTACCGCAATAAAAAAATAATAAAAAAGAAAAAGAAAAAAATATTACTTAAAAAATTAGCTAACAATATTTGATTTTTTAAGTTAATTTAATATTTTTTTCTCAAAAATTTTAGCAGATTGCAACAATGGGCTAGGTAATGCACTAATCCTGGCATAAATTTATGGTGAAAACTTATTCTGTTAATCAAAAATATATACATATCGAGAAGCTGCTTGGCATTGTACAATGTGCTAACTTTACATCTATGAGAGTTTTATAGTGTCTTTCAAGGGAAAGTTCAAATCTAGAGGTTAAGAGAGTCATGTAAAGATATTTATCAGGGTGGCCGGGTGGCGCAGCAGTTAAACACGTGCACTCCACTTCTGCAGCCCTGTGTTTCGAAGGTTCGGATCCCGGGCGCGCACCCATGCAACGCTTGTCAAGCCACACTGTGGTGGCAAAAAGATACTTATCCGACAGTTTTTTAAAGGTCATTTTAGAGGTATATCTAAGTGTGTACGTCAATGCAGATGAGAGCTTTTGTCTCGATCTAGTGCAAGGTCTATAATTTAATGTTACTATCGTCAGATTTATGGGGCAGCTCTCAAGAAGAAAGAAGACCTGCTGACCCCTAGCTTGTTGCTAATGAATGAACTCACATCTTTAACAAGAGCTCAAATAAAATGAATAATATTAATAAAGAAAATTGCCTGAAGAGAATAAGATGTGCTTTATTTTACACTTGGATTAGAAAGACGAGCCATAACACATCAGACATACATTATTTTAAGCTTCCAAAATTGACTTTATTGAGTTACATTTTAAATTATCCCTTTGTCCTGTATTGAAGGATCCAGTGTAAGAAACTTTTTTTTTTCTTCTTTGGTATCAATGACCCTGAGATCCCAGGAAGTTAAAACACAGTGTATTGCTAATAGCAACCCATGGCCTTGATTTACACGGTACTGACTCTCATTCTTTGTAGTCCATCTCCCTTACGGAAGTAGGACACAATTCCACAGCTCTGTATGAATGACAGGATCTAGAGATAGACTTGAAACTTCTCCAGGTGATTCCATGAGGTTCAACGAATCTCTTAGATATAGTCCTGCAAGTGTCAAAATTCTCCCATACTACTTGTATCCTCTGGAGAAGCTACATATCTAAAACCTCACAATGAACTAGCTACCATGCTAATTGTGATATAAATTATAAGTCAGTGACTGTTAAATTTAAGGTGAAGAAAATCTACTTGCTCAGTCAAAAGTATTTTTTTAGGGGGCCAGCCCCATGGTGTAGTGGTTAAGTTCAGCACAATCCGCTTCAGTGGCCTGGGTCCGAGGGTTCAGATCCCAGGTGCAGACATACACCACTCATCAAGCTATGCTGTGGCAGTGACCCATACACAAAATAGAGGAAGATTGGCACAAATTTTAGCTCAGGGTGAATCTTCCTCAGCAAAAGAAAAAAAAGCATTCATTTAGAACTTATGCTATTTATTTGGCATTATGCTAAAATACTGTTGATAGAGAGATGAATAAGTCTTTAACCTTTTCACAGGATATTTGGTTCAGAGGTCCACATGTGTATAACAGGCATGTATGCTATGATATGAACTGCTATTTTATGAGAAATAAGAAGCTTCTCTGATCATGCAAATGAGATCTTTTGACTTAGTCCAGGGCAAGCCTGTACCTATCATATAACTAATTGATTAACAAAAAATATGAATTATCCCTTAATTAACAACACATTAGACTAGTTATACCCCAAATTTCTACTAGTATTGATAACTGTGACTAGATTAAAAAAATCCAGGTAGATGTGATATTAATACAGGGTTAACTGAAGGAAATCCAACCTTTGCATTCATCTATATATTCTGTTTACTTAAAGGAGAAAGAATAATAGAGAACTTTATACCAGGACCAAAATGCTATCAATGTTGTTCCATTATAAAATGGCTTTTATTGAATCTTTGTTTCTTCTTATTTCCTTGGTCTTATGAGTTACACTATACGAAACAAGAAATATCATTACTTTTATTACAGAGATGCTGTTGAGAATACCATAAATAATAACAATGTGTTATATTGATTAAGACTCATGCAAAATAATACTTCTCCCATCTCAGTATCAGGAATGTGGGGCCTCCTCAGAACAACTAGTTTTGATTAAGCTTTTGTAAAACTTATAATTTGGATTTATTTTTTTAGCCAAAATATTTGAAGGAAAATTTGAAATCCCAAGTGTGGGAATTTTTAAGAAGCATGGTCTGAATTTCTG
Source organism: Diceros bicornis minor (assembly GCF_020826845.1). Lineage (NCBI taxonomy): Eukaryota > Metazoa > Chordata > Mammalia > Perissodactyla > Rhinocerotidae > Diceros > Diceros bicornis. The sequence continues at coordinate 63,358,170 of NC_080746.1, read as the reverse complement.
TTTGTAAGTAGATTATATTTTCTTGTTCATATTTTGCATAGGCCCTATTTCCACCAATTTGTATTTTTATCCTACTTTATCACCAGCATTTTTGAAATCTGGGTCAATTCAACAGTTAAATGAGTGACAGGGTAAATAAATAAACAATAAACAGTAAATATAAAATGAATTTGAGTTGACTCTGAGAGGACTTAGGGAAGCCAAATAAGGTTTGATTGAATCTGGAGGATGACTTCAAGTAATGAAGCTCTCTTGAAAAAAATGAGCAGTCTGGGATAAAAGAATAAAAGGCTTGAAATATGACCAAAAAAAACAAAAAAAAAGATCCTGAAGCTGATCGTGGTCTTTTGGTTATAATCATTGAGAATTTTTAAAGAATAATTTAACGTTGGCATTGGCAATATGAAAAATAGTCCTGATAACTTTTTCAGTCATAATGTTTGCTATCTCTTTCATACACAGTGAAATTATGAGAGTGTATCCCCACCACAATATAAATCACATTGAATGTTGTGTTTGTTTTACTTTCTCGGGGCCCATTGTCCCAGTAACGTTCCTTCTCTCTCTGAAAATCGCCCTTCTTTTCCTTCCCAATTTATCATTATCATGAATGGGTGTTGGACTTTGCGTGATGTTTTCCTGCACATATTTAAATGAACATGTGATTTTAACACCATTGTGTCTCATTTAATTCAGCTACCTTTATAGTTTTACTATTGTTGTATTTTAGTAGTTCTGTGATTTAAGACCATGTTGTTGCTTTGATTTATTTTTTTTAAGATTATTGAGGTTCTGTTCATTATTTTCATGTTGGATCATTTTTATTAATCTACTCTAAATTCACTTAGGTTTTTTTTCGTGATCTTGAGTTTCTCCTAAGCCTTTTACAGATATTCACAACAATTTCCCAGCTGGTTGTAGCCCCGAATCATGGGGCTCCTCGTTCTCCAAGCCAAGAAGTCTGTGTGTTGCTAACTGAGTTTGAACTGTCCCACCAACTACTAATTGAGGTCTGCCTTCAAAACAGCCATAAAACTGGAAAACTCCTCCAATACTGTACCCTTCTTCCAAATGTCTATTACACTGTAGTTTCTAATTGTTTTTGTTGCTCTCTGATGCCTTCACTTTTAGTTTCCTTACTTTTTTTTTTTTTTTTTTTTTTTTACATTTGTCCGAGGTTTCTAATGCTGATTATGGGTTAGGGTACTGTTTTGCTACGATGAATACCTCCATTAGTGGAAATGGAACATCAGTTTTACATATTCACCAATGATGATACGGAGTATGTTGGTTAACGCAGAGATATTAGGAATAGATGCCTTTTTAGGTATATTATATGAATGAAACTGAATGAGATGGAGAGCTCAGAGGGTAACTGTGTTGTGTGACAAGAACAGCATAGCAGTATTGATTACAATGTTGAAAAGAAATGAACTCCCTTCCCCGAAGACCTCTTCTCTGTCCAATGCTTCCTCCCTTCCCAATCTTTCCACAAGTTAATATCCATCCTTTTTCTCTTCTCCCTTTGAATCTCTGAACTGACCTCATATCCTTGGTTGATATTTGAGAATTTCCTAAGTAGTGTTAGGTTTACTGCTGAGTGAAATCAGGTCCTGTCAAGATATCTGGAAATGTGGGCCAGCAGGAAATCAGAATTCACCACGCTGCTCTCACAACACACATTTTTTTGCCAGAACTGAGCATGTTGGCATGCTTCCTATTCCAGCTTATCATTTTCTGAGTTACAGGGGAAAATAAATCCTCCCTAAGGCTCTGTGTTTCCTCTCCAGTCATTACATCTCCTGGTTAGAAAAGAATCTAATTAAATATCTCACCTTGGCCCACGGATTTTTAACATTTTCCCGTGTGAGAAAACCTTAAAGCAAAGTAAGAGTTAATGTGCTTAAAGTGTGGTAGTGGAGACAGATTGGAAACACTAATCTGAGTAAACCTTAGGAATAAAACAGGAAATATGAAAAATTCTTGGTTGAAATTTGTCAAAGGTGAATCATATCTATGTTAATAATACCAAAATAATAGCTGAATTGCATTATGTAACACAGCAATAGCAAGAACAGTAAAATAGAAGCATGATTTGTCTTCCAGATGTTCAATTCAATGAAAATGTTATTTACAGCTTTAGGTCTGTGTATCTATCTCTTTATCACTCCTTATATGCAACAACTTCTATTAGATCTGAGGCACTAAGCAACAAAGTACAAAAAGTCTACTTGGCTTCATGACACTTACAGTTGCTAGTGTAATATGGGGTGTGGGTAGAGATGACTAATGATGGAATTAGTGATAACACCAGGCTCCCCACTACAGTTCTCTCTATTGCTTTCCACTCATGCATTTTCATTTCCTAACTCAGGGTATACGGACTGTGACCTCACCTCTAAGAGAAATCCTAGTTCCAGCAAGAACTTCTGAAAAATCCTAGCAAAGAACATGCTAGAGAAAGAGCCTATGGAGTCTCCATGGGGCACAGCCCAGGCTTCCAGACCAGTTCTGCACAGAGAGCAGCAGAGAAGAGGGCTATGCCTGGCCTGCTCAGGGATGAAAAAGATCCTTTGAGGAAGAAATAGGGGAAAGTCAGAGAATTCTTTGAAGCTAAATAATTTAACATCTGTCAGTGTAATAATGTAGGATTTCTGCACGGCTCACCACAGAATCCTAGCACTCTGTCCTCCCTGGGTTTGCAGCCTTAATGGTGTCCCAGCTTCCCTGCTCTGAAGCTCCTTTCATGTTCAGATTTCTAAGTTCAAACTAAGGGATCAACTCAGTTCCTGAAAAACCACTATCCTTGTTCCTCCTTCTCCTTGATCCATATCTGCTAACCAGATACAGAGCTCAGCTGAGAGATCAGGAGCAAGAGAAACACACAGGAAGAATTTCCATGAGGGACATTTTTACAACTTTTAATAAAACAAAATGAGATACTTGATTGGTGCTAATAATGTGAAAAGATATCAGAAGAGGTGGTATGATACCAAGTTTCTGAGACCCATGAGAAAAGGGGGTTAATGTAGGAGTGTCTCTTTATTTGACCATATCTCTTCCTGTGAAAGGCACACTGCACTCCGGTCTGACTCACTCAGATGCTAGATTCCAGTCAAAGCTCTTTCTTTTTTGCCCTGACTTCCCCTTATCTGACCATATCTTAGTGTATTAAGGTTGACTTTGGACATTATTAACTCTACAACATCCTCCTTGTACCCGTAAGTTCCCCAAGTCTTTTAAGGCACACATCTTTTGAAATAGCACATTTCATCTGTGTCATTATCTTTATCAGTATCACAGTTCACCTGTGCTACTTAACACAGAGGTTTAGAATTGTTTCATTAATGTATTAATCTGAGTTCTTCAGAGAAACAGAACCAATATGAGATATATATATATACATATATATATATATACATATATATATACATATATATATATATATATTGGCTTACATTATTATACAGGCTAAGAACTTCCAGGATCCACTGTCTGCAAGCTGGAGACCCAGGAAGGCTGCTGGTATTATCAGCCCCCGACTGAAGGCTTGAGAACCAGGGTAGCCAATGGTGTAAGTGCTAGTCCAAGATCAAGAGAAGACCTACTCCCCAGCTCAAACAGGCAGGCAGGAAGCAAAAGGGGCAAATTCTTTTTTCCTCCACCTTTTTGTTCTATGCAGGCCCAGAGCAAACTGGATTATGCCCACTCACAATGGGGAGAACAATCTAGTTTACTGAGTCCACAGATTTAAAAGCTTATTTTATCTGGAAAAAATACTCTTAGAAACATACCCCAAAATAATGTTTAATCTGGGCACCTTGTAGCCAGTCAAGTTGACCCATAAAATTAGCCATCATGATTATTTTCCTGCTTTACTTTTATTATGCTAAAATACAGAGATTATACATTAAATAGTATTAAATGGCATTGTCCAACAAATGACACTTCATACAGTTTCATCTTCCCAGTCTATTTTTGAAAAGTCAAATTTTGGCCATATTAATTTCAGGTTCTGAAAGTCAGCATCACGGATTCCACTGTCATAGCCCCTCAGACTGAGAGCTGAAGAACTTTCAGATTTGGATAGTTTTTTCTCTAACGTTACATAATAGGACACTAACTCTACAGATTCACTTAGCTTAGCTGGTGGTTGCAGGACGGGACAGTGCTGTTATGGCTGCCTCAGGTGAGCCTTCAGTATCTGTCCTCACAGTAGTGAAGCAGGTTCTTTATTCCCTCCTTGTGACAGCTCATTTGTGAGAAAACAAGATGAGGTGGATGTGTGTGAAATTCCATTGCCTTGGTAAGCCTAGTGCTCCAAAGGATGAATAACCTTGAAGAGACAAAAAAGAGCTCCCAGGACTAGAACTGAGATAGGAATAGGAATGCTGTCACTGGCCCATCTGGACACGGCATAAAGGACTTGTCATTTCCCAGGGGCCCTATGTGGAGGCCTCCTATGAGTCAATAGTTTCTCTTCTTTTCTGCCCACCCCGAAGAATTTAACTTTCTCTTTCACTTGGCTCCTCAGGATCTTTGTGGAGATCAGGGCCCTGCTTTGGTGAGCGAATCCTGACCACCCTCTCCCTGGCCTGCCTCCACTCTTCTCCGAGGAATCAGGGCTTCTCCATTGGTGTCTGAAGATGAGTTGAGCAGTTTGTAGAGGGCAGAGGTTGGGAGACTTCAGAGGAAAATACTGAATTTGCTTGGGTGAGTTAAATTTGTCTTCAGGAAGCTGTTCTGAAGGGAGAAAAAGGCCCAGCTTGCAGGCTTCCTGCTGAGCGTGCTGACTGCAGCGCCGTCTAGGGGAGGGGTGGACTTAAAAGAAGCGAGGTTTGGAGAAGTGAAGGGCTTTGTTTGTTTCATGGAGGGACAGCTCTTTCTCCAAGCTGAATTTAACCACAATCTCCTACCAGTTCTGTAATTTTGAACTGTACCTTGCTAAGGACAGCCAGACTCCTCGATTTTCCAGAGGTAGAAACTCCCTTCCCACAAAGAACAAAGGCAGAGGGATCTTTGAACCCTAATAGTTTAATACTTATCAGTGTAACAATCTAGCATTTCTGCGTGATTCTGCAGATAAATTCTCATCACTTGGCCTGTCTGTGCTTAGGAGCTTTGATGGAGTGACAGCTGACAATCTCTGCAGCCTTTATATTCACTTGTCTAAACATAGAGAATTGCTGCAGCTCCTTAAAAACCACTAAGCTTGCTCATCCTTCTCTTTGACCCATATCTGCTGCCCAGAAACAGAGCTTAGCCAAGAGAACAGGAGCAAGAGGAGCATGTAGAAAAATTTCCAGAAGTGGTGTCTTTTCTCACTTTAATAAACAAAATAAGTTATTTGATCGGTGTCAATGATATAAAAAGATGTCAGAAGAAGTAGTATGATAACAGGATCTTGAGACCCATGAGGGAAGGAAGTTACCATAGGGGATCCTCTGTGTTTACTCCCACTTCCTATAGAAGGTACAGCTGCACCCCACCCCCTTACTCAGGCATATGGAAAACACCAGTCAAATCTCTTATCTCACCCTGATTTCCCCACATGTGACCCAATCTTACTTTATCAAAGTTGACTTTGGAGATTGTCACCTCTGCTACATATTCTTGCCCTCCTCTCAGCCATAAGTCAGTGTTAGGCACCTGTCTTCTGAACTCATACAGTACACCTCTGTCATGCCAGTTATCACAGAGGTTTAGAATTGATGTGTTACTTTTCTGCTTCAGTTTTTCGATTGCTAGAATCATAAGGAGTTTATGTTAATGGAATTAGATGACTACCTGGAAAATAAAACATAGAACTTTTTTCCATGCTAATTAGGAAAACTGACTCTTTCCATTTAACATCAGTAATTTATGGCTTCAACATGCTTAGAGAAAGTTTTACTCCAGTCACAAAAGAAGAAAGTTCTGTCCATACGCTTTATTGCTTGGAATTTGACATAGTTATTGTCTTTTAATATTTTTTTTGCTTGTATTTAGCTGTCATCTTTGGGACATTTTAATTTTGTCTTCTCATGAGCTCAGATGCCAGAAGACCAATGAGTAAGGTGCCATCACCTGACACCTATGGCAGCCAAATGATCTGGGAGTTCTATCAGGCAGATACCACTCATGTTGCCCTATCTATCTCCCTCATTGCTGTAATGCCCTTGGGTCACTGCTTAGGTAGACGTGGGGTCATCCTCCATGTAAGAGGACTCTAGCTCCTCTGCACATTGCCGTTCTCAGTGTATTGTGGCAGCAGCGCTTTGACATTAGTTCCTTGTGGCCTCACTGTGAAAATGAATTCTGTAATCCCATGGCAGAAAGCCTGCTCTGCTCTTCCCTTCTCTATAGGTTCTTGATATGTACCAGCATTGTTTGAATCTTGAATGGGATGAGAGATGATGGAGGCTCCAGCCCCATGTTTGGATCCTAGCCTGAGTCATAAACAGGGGTAGACATTACCATAAATATCTATCCCTGGTATAATGCCTACTTTTGACCTTGCTATATATCAGAGCCTGATCTGGGCCACAGTCTCTGTAGCCAGGGGCTGACTGCATATGGCCTCTGGGCTATTTTCACTATCTGCACCATTAGCTGGATTACAATTCCGGTTCACCTTCAGCCTCATTCTTTATTACGTTCCCTTCATGTATGATGAACATGGTACGAGTAGACATTTTTAGTTGGTGTAAATTTATCTCCATGCAGTCTTTGTAGCTTTTGCATCTCTTCCAAAGAGCAAAGGGAAAACTTATTGGTTGTCTCATGCTGGAGATCTTTATTTACCATTGGCTTGGGCAACTATCAAGACATTAATGTCTATTGAGATGTTCCCTTTCTTTGTATATTGCTTCCTACCACCACTTGCCTGGAGCTCTTGACAGAACTCCTGATCCTAGACTGTGACCACAGGGCCATATTGAGTTCAGGTCAGAGAATAAGCATCACTGTGGTACCACTCTATGATAGCCACTCTTATTGACCATCAGCAGCAGTTTGCAATCTGGATGGTCATTTCCATGTGACCTAATAAGACATAAAATTCCAGGTTCAATTACCTTAGCTGGGAGATAAAAGACAGCAGACACAGAGTGCTGGCATGGCTTCCTCAGGTGGGATCTCAGTGATGGACCTTACAGTGTGCAGGAAATACTTTATCCCTGTCATCTCAGCTTTATAAGAAGCCAGACTAGGTAGATGTATGTGAAACTACAACCTTTTAAGAAGACAGAATAGGTGAATGTGTATAAAACTACCTTATTTTACATAGGCTTAATGCTACAAAGAACTGATTACCTTGTGAAAGCCCTTGAGCTCAGCTTCCAGAGGCCTAAATAAGACAAATTTTGGTTATAAGAGGCACATTCCTCTTGTGAAAAATAAGATCTATTCTTACCAACTGGCATTTAAGGTCTATATAGTTTTTCCAGTTCAAATGCACTTTACACATCAGGTCATTTTTATCACTAAGGCAGGTAAACTTCCACTTTATTGTAACCGAGTAGGTTCCCCAGGGGAAAAAAAAAAAACCCTCACCAAGAGAAGAGAAAGCCAATATAATCCTTACAGAAAGATAGAACTCAGGCCTGATGTTAACCTTTTTTTCCCACATATCCAATCTAACTCCAAGCCCTATCCTTCTGCCTCGTCTTTTCTCTCATTCTCATCTCCTGCTCTTCACTTTCTTCATCACCTTGTCCCTCAAGCTATCACCGTCTCTCCCCTGAGCAACTGTGCCTGCATCCCAACTGATCTTCCCAATTCCACTCTGGATCCATCTAACATTTCACAGCCAATGGGAAGAGCTAAATATGATCCCACTCTTCTCTGATGGGTAAATATTGATAATTTCTCCTTGCTCTTGGAAAAGAGTCTCTAAATGTTGCGTAATTTTGGAAGTGTCATATTTTATGGTCACTGCAGGCTCATGAGAGCCAAAGGCCCAGGAGTTTTCTGCACACCAGCCACACTGGCATTTAAAACTCATACAAGATGATATGTCTTCCATGAACAGGTCATTTCATCCATCTAATACATTTTGTCCTCTCTCTTAGCCCATATTTCCTTCATCTTCTTCAGCTTTCATTTCAAACCTTATGTTTTCAAGTTGGAATTCTTGGATAACTCTCCATTTCTCCCCATTATTTGATTTCCCAACTGCATGGATGTCTCTCTAGTAATGTTTTTCACATCTCCTCTTTTGTACAAATAATACTGAATATTTAATTTACTAACACTTTCCACGTGAATGTCAAGTGCCTAGATGTTTAAATTTTATGTTCAGGCTCATCTTTGTGTTTCTGGGTATCAGTCCAGTTGCTAGCATAATCCATCATCAATGATTATTTGTTGAATGAACTTGCCTAGTACTTCGAAACTTCTGTCTCAAGATTGACATTCACTTCATCTGTGCTTATATTTTTCTGGGTATCTGAGATGTGTGATCCTCTGAGTATATGCATACCATCTTCCTCTCCAGCATCCACATACATACACATCTTTAGGCTCCTATCAAAGTCATTGGCATATTTCCCGGCTAAGGTGAAATCTCACCATTTACAAACACAAGACTCCCCAGAATTTCCCAGCTGATGTGGATCTCTTTACTTCAATACCCCGGCATTGCTCTGGGTGTTAATTGGGTATATGAAGTTTCCTGTATTTGTCTTTGAGTAACTCTGTGGGATAAGAGGAGACAGACTTCTGAAGGAACACAAATACATTAAGTTCATCTCAACTTTGTGTATGGAAGATAAATGATCTTTGTAAGTCACTTATTATCTCTGTTTACAAATGATAAATGGTTTACTCTTACCATGTATGCACACAGATTGTCATATATTATGTCATGATAATAGAGAAATCATTGTAAATGTACAGCAAGTGATTAAAATGGTTACACTGTAAATAAGTTAGTCAGAGCAGGTCTTTCTGATAAGAGAACATGTAAGGAGAGAGTTCACTAAAGTTTAAGAGTGAACTGATCGTAATATCAGGGCAGCACTCCACGCTGAGAGAAGAGCAGGTGTAAAAGCCCAGAGACATAAGTGATTTGGTGCTCTTAACACTGAGGGTGTTTTTTTGGCATGGGAAAGAAAAAGCAGGATAGATGGTGGGTCACACAAGGATCCTGGTAGAAAAGACCTCAAGTCATCCTTTAAGTCAGTGAAAGCAAAGGAAAATATCAGTCAATGTACAGATAAGCATGGGATTTACATGGGACATAAACTGGAAGTAAAGTGTTTGACATTATTATAAAAAGTCATTTTAACATGGTCACTAAGCTTCTTTCCCTGTTACTCCACCTTTTATTTTTTGTCCTTCAATATTTTTGTCTTGGCTTGTCCTTGATTTCTACACAATTAGTATCATTTTATTCCTTCCTTTTTTATTTTGTCCCCTTTACCTTCCCAATCATGCAGGATCTGTGAGCAAGAGGAGACTCAGAAGTCAGGACAGGTAGGACAGGGGAGCAGCTGCAATGGCTTCCAGAGTACTGGTGAACATAAAGGAAGAGGTGACCTGATGCATCTGCTTGGAGCTCCTGACAGAACCCCTGAGCCTAGGCTGTGGCCACAACTTCTGCCAAGCCTGCATCACCGCAAACAGCAAAGAATCCAAGATCAGCCAAGAAGGAGAGAGCACCTGCCCTGTGTGCTGAATCAGTTACCAGCCTGGGAACCTGCAGCCTAATCGCTGCATGGCCAACATAGTGAAGAGACTCAGGGAGGTCAAGTTCAGCCCAGAGGAAGAGCAGAAGAGAGATATCTGTGTGCACCATCAAAAGACATTCCTGCTCTTTTGTGAGGAAGATGGGAAGGTCATTTGCTGGCTTTGTGAGCGGTCTAAGGAACACTGTGGTCATCACATATTCCTTATGGAGGAGGTTGCCCAGGATTATCAGGTAGAGACTAGGATGAAGACAAGACAGGGCAAAAAATGGTACTTGATTGGAAATCTCCACTTTGCATTTGACTTTAATTACCATGTCAACATAACTTTGAGGGCTGTGATCTCTTTTCTTCCTATGCTCAACTTCCAAGGCCTGAAGGATATTTCTGTGTATTCCATCCCAATTACAAAAGGATAAACCTATAGTACAAAACCTTATCGAGAAGTAGATATTTTTGTACCCTGTGCTAGTAGATGCAGATTTGGTGCCAATGAAAAGCTCTCATTACCTCTTTGAACAGGAGGGTTAACTGGGGAGCTGGGTGGATTGAGATGTAAGTTCTTTCCTTGCCTTAGGATCAAGTTTCTTCTTCTAGGACAAAGAATCAGTCTTCTCTCGAGGAGGATCTGCTGACTTCTAACTCCTGAGGCTTGAAGAAAACGTTCACGTAAAAACACGTTCACTCAGGTTTTCTTCCAAGTTAAAGATTCTAATTGCTGTTCCCACAGTTTCTGTAAACTCTATTGTCTACAGAGAATAGCCTAATTTCTTCCCCATTTGTCCTCTGTTATGATGCTGAGAAGGTCTAGTGCTTGACTCTGATTTGATTACTTTCTCCCAGGAGAAGCTCCAGGCAGCTTTGGAGAGGCTGAGGAAGGAGCAGCAGGAAGCTGAGAAGTTGGAAGCTGATGCCAGAGAAGAGATAACTACCTGGAAGGTAGGAGGAGACACTTTCTGAGGAAGTTAGACTGAAGTCTGGGCAAGGCATTGAGTGTTAGTCACAAGGAGCTCCCTTAATCTTTGTTTCCTGACAGTTATGTCCAAAAGTCATTTGATTAGTCCTCTTCTTTATCATCCCCTGATAGGGATGGGGGCTGAAAAGTGAGCATGTCACAAATGAACACGAATATTTGGAGGCAGGTGTTCACATAGATGGACTCTCTGGTGAGGATAGCTACTGAATTCTGTACTCCTTTCCTGTCATGTTTTTGAGCCTTTGACTCTCTGGGGAAAACATTTGGCAATGGCTCATGATTCTGTCCTCAGAGTTCAACTTTTGACACATTGTGGAAGTTGTAGGTCAGAAGTCATGCGAGGAGGCTTCGGTGTCCTGGACAGCTGTGTGAAAGCTGAGCCACACCCAAGTCTCTGTGCTTTGGCTAAGGGTTGGCCTCAATGTTGCAGACTTGAGGGCATTATTTTGCAATGTGATGAAAAGAAAATAATAAGAAAAATCAGGTTGTCTAAGAATTGCTCTCCTGCTTCTATCTCACTTCCCTGTGAGAACTTCCCTAATAGAATAGTTCTTTTTCTGGCTCCCAGTCTCTGCCTGAGAGCCTAAGTAACTCGCTGTCTCTCTCATTCCTGAAGAATCAAATACAGAGTGAGAAACAACATGTTCAGGCAGCATTTAAACAACTGAGAGATATCCTGGACTGTGAGGAGCAGAAGGAGCTTCTAGCGCTGAATAATGAGGTGGGAGATGTTCTGGATAACCCGGCTGAGTCTGAGAATGCACTGGTCCAGCAGAGTCAGTTGATGAGAGCTCTCATCTCAGATGTGGAGCATCAGTTGCAGGGTCAACAAAGGAGATGCTGCAGGTAACGCTTGGGAAGAAGCCCCAGCCTCTGAGATGTGAGAACATGAAAGACTAGTTTCCTTCTCCTTTGTGTTGTTGTTCTCTTTCTGGTGGTAATACTAAGGTTCCTTTGGCCCTGCTGTACCCCTTCCCTGCATCTATTTCAGAGGTTATAGGAATAATTGAATGCATGAATAACAAGGGAAAAATCCTATTTTTATTTATTTTATCAAGTGCAGTGCAAAAATTTGACCTTGGAAAGAAGATCCATTGTGTCCAGTTATATTCTATAGGTCCCTGTTATCTGGGGTCTAGTGTTAAGCATTTATCAGGTACCTCTTCATCATCCAGCTTAGTCACAGACAAGCAAATGCACTTTGGATTCCAAGAGGCTTTTTTTTTTTTTTTTACCTTTTAGAAGGAGTTGAGATTTCCCCCCTCTTTCTCTATTTTTTGAAAAAAATTGTGAAGTATTAGTATTATTTATTCTTTAAATGTTCAGTGGAATTCCCCAGTGAAACCATCTCACTCTGGGCTTTTCTTTTTGGAAATGTTTTAAAAAATTTTATTTTTACTTGCATTTGGTTTATTTAGATTTTTTACATTTCTTGAGTCAGTTTTTGGTAATGTATGTCTTTGTAGAATTTATCCATTCTGTCTCAGTTGTCTGATTTATATTGGTAAAGTTATTCATAATAATCCCCTATAAACCTTTTAATTTCTACAGCACTCCCAGTAATGTCCCATCTTCTATTCCTGGTTTTGGTGATTTGCTTTTTCTCTCTCTTTTTTTTTCATCAGATTAGTTATGTTTGATCAATTTTGTTGATGATTTTCAAGAAGAAACCTTTTATTTCATTGATTTTATCTGTTTTTAACTATTCTATATCATTTATTTCAGCTTTCACCTTTAATGATTCATTTGTGTGTGTGTGTATTTCTGTGTTTGCACATGGAGGTGCACACACGTGTGTGTGTTGAGTTTAGTTTGCTGTTTTTCTTCAATTTTTTTTTTTTTTTGGTGAGGAAGATTAGCACTGAGTTAACATCTGTTGCCAATCCTCCTCTTTTTACTGAGGATGATTGGATCTGGGCTAGCATCCATGCCCATCTTCCTCTCTTTTATGTGGGCTGCCTGCCACAGCATGGCTTGAGAAGTGGTGCGTAGGTCCACTCCTGGGATCCGAACCTGCGAACCCCAGGGAACCAGAGTGGAGTGCACAAACTTAACCACTATGCACCACCGGCTGGCCCCTTTCTTCCAGTTTCTTTAAAGCGGAAACTTAGATGTCTGATTTGAGACCATCTTTTCTGATAAAATCTTTAATGATATAAATGCATTTCTTTAGTAGTATTGCATGTATTTAGATAACTTGGCTTTTATTTTCTCACATTTCAAGTTATTTTCAAATTTCCTTTGTGATTTTTTTGTTAACCTTTGGGATATTTGAAAGCGTGTTGTCTAATTAAAAAATATTTCATGATTTCTCATTTTTTCTTCTGCTATGGATTTCAAATGTAATTCCTCTGTGATCAGAGAACATATATTTTATTATTTCAATCTTTTAAATGTATTGACACTTGATATTTTATAGTTTAAAATATTGTATGCCCAGAAAAATTTTCCATATGAATTTGAAAAGAATGTGTATTCTGCATTCATTGGGTGAAATCGTCTACGGATGTCAATTAGGTTAAGTTGGTTGTTAGTACTCTTTATGTCTTCTATATCCTGGAGAGCTTTCATGAAAGCTGCTCATTCAATTATCGAGAGTGAGTTATTGAAATCTCCAACTATTATTATCGAATTGTTTAGTTTTGCTTTTAATCTTACTTTGTGTATCTTGAAGCTCTGTTGTTAAATGTATGTACTTTTATAATTATATGCCTTCTTGAGGTACTGAACCTTTTATCATTATGAAATGTCCCTGTCAATCTCTCATGATCTTTATTGTATTAAAGTCTATTTTGTCTAACAATAATATAGGCACATGAGGTATCTATGATTTTGCTTGTATAGTGTATATTTTTCTATATTTTTACATTTGCCCTGTTTATGTTTTTGAATCCAAAATATGTCTCTTACAGACAGCAATAATTGAATTTTGCTTTTTATCCAGTCCAATAATCTCTGCCTTTTAATTAGGGTATTAAGACAATGACATTTAATGCAATTATTGATATGACTATATTTAAGTTTACCATTTTCCTATTTGCTTTCTATATGTCTCCTGTAATTTTTATTCTCCTCTTTATCTTACAAAACTTCTTTTGTGTTAAACAAGTATTTCTAATATAAAATTTTAAGTATTACTCTTTTCTAACTGTAATTTTTTTTTTAGTTTTTTTTATAGTGTTTGCTCTAGTGATTACAATACGAATCTTTTGCTATCATGATCTACTTCAGATTAATACTAACTTAATTCCAGTAAAATATAGAAAGTTACCTCCAACACTATTTCATTTGCTTCCAGCAACAACCCAGAAGCGCTTTCAATATGGGCACCTGATCCAGTGCAGGCCAATATCATGAAGGCCTCAGAAATTTTTGTGGTAACTGAGAAGAGAAATTATCTTTTCTTCTGGAGTTTATATCGGAGATTTATGTTCCCTCCATAAACTGAGAATAAAGTCAACATACAGGGAATAAACAGAATTTGGAGAAGGACATAGACCAGATCTTGATGGCAAGTTTTGAACTTCAAAATGAAGCTTCGACTAAAGCTATAATTACCCCCAAATCCTCTTCTCTATTTAATATAGTTTTATTTGGTTTCTACTAAATGTAGTTTTTTTTTGTTTTTTGTCAGATCCAAAGAAAAGCCCTAACACAGACAGCAAAACCATTTGTTTGGTGGGTGTAGACCCAGCTATTGGCCTAGTTTTTGCCGACATGGAGGAAGTAAGTCTGAAATAAGAGAGACCAAATGTATTTGTACATTGGTACAACTGTGTTGGTACATTGGTTCAAATAAACAAAACAATATCTATGATGACAAAGAAGATCAGATGGCTAAAAGCTGTTAATAATGTGGACTAAAATGGCTTGGTAGAGACTGAAGAGGAATATAAATATTGTAGTTTTAGGACAGTGACCAAGTGGATATTGATAACATTATGGACAATAGAGTATAAGAGAGGAAACAATTTGGTTGTTGAATAGTAAGTTATCTTTTAGACATCTTAAGTTACTGGTTCCTGTGGCTTCTTTACTACTGAATACATTAACCCGCATTTAAGAGGCAAATTGAGTAAAAGTAAAGAGTTGGTAACTAACTGCACATATGTGTGTGTTGAATTGAATGGAGTAGATGAGGTCACTTTAGATAGCGTACAAAATGAGAAGAGAGAGACTTGAGAAATGCGTACATTAATACATTTGATTGCATGTACCCTCAGCAGAAGCCATGTAAACTTCTAGATAAATATGAGGATCATTTACTCATTTTTGATTCTCCAAAGTCTGGCATGATGCTTGGTAAATAATAGTATATCACTTTACATTTCTATTGAATAAACTCAAGAATCGTGAATTATTCAAATCATCTCATAGGGAGCCTTAACGTATTTAGCAAAAATATTATGGACGTCTTGTTTTCCTCATAAATATGTCTACTCTCTGGATACCTGAAGTCTCATGCTATACTTTCACAAGGGTCAAAGCTTTTAGGAAAGCTTTCCTACCTATTAGGAAACATGACAACGTCTCATGAGTCTTCTGGGATGATTGGTCTGGGTCTGTTGTTTACCTTTGGCTCTCATTTGGGACCATCTCTATTCCCCTGACGTGGTGGGTATTATATGAAGTTTGTAAGTGGGGAGGATGTATTATTTCTTGACTCATGTTTTCTCTTTTATCCCTAGGATGTGAATGACATCCTGAATAGGTATGTAAGGGAAACTAGAGATGGTCTTTCTGTGCTGTGAAAAGTTTTACATCCTTTATAATTATCTGGTGGTCAATTAGAATAAAACATCACTCAGGACAGGAAATTTGAGGTGCAGTTTTATGTTAAATTTCTGTTCACAATACATAGCTTGAGTATGCTATAAATATTGAGAATGAACCAGATTCTATGGTGGGGAATTTAGGTGGTGGAAAGTTGCAGAGTTTGGGTCAGTAGCAGTATTAGGGATAAAGTGTTGCGTAATCAGTCCCCTGTGATTTTATCAATTTTATTCACGCTGCATGCTTGCATCTAACTCGGGTTCCTCTATTTCATAGGTGCCGGATTTATTGTGGGAAGGTTGTGTCTTCTTTATCTGCCAAGCACTAAGAATTCGAGACAACTCCTTTACATTTAAATTTCTGCCCTGGAGATAGAGGATACAAGGTCTTTCTACATGATTCTGTTTAGATTTCCAAATATAGACTTGAATCTCTAGGAATATTTTGGCCCTGGTGCAAACAATTGATTCATCTTGGTCACATACTTTAGAAGCCATAATGAAAAGGCTGCATCATTGTTTCTGAATTTGCAAACTACCTCGCAGCTTCAAGCTCTTTCCTAACACATGAAATTCAGACTACTATTACTTTGTTGTTCATAATGTCTTCTTTTCCAAGTGTTTGTAATTGTTTCCAAAGAAACTGAAATCTCAGATGTTATTCTGAGGGCCTCCCTACTGGGTAGCAGACTTTGAAGATCTTGGTCCTTTCCAGAGAATATTCCCACATTTGATATGACTTAGATACCTAGAAGCCAGTTTCTGCAACTTCATTTTCTGATCATCTCCCTGGGAACCCACATCTATGCAGTGACTTTTCCAGACATTCATTTTTTTAAAGGACCAAACTTTTGTTTTGTTTTATTAAATCAATTATTTCATATAATTTCATTTGATTTCTAAGAGGTATAGAGGGAGAGGCTAATGATTTTATTTTGGAAGGAAGAAACTGTTTTTGAGAGGTGGAGACCTTCCCAAAGTCACACAGAGGGCAACTGGGAAGGTGGACATGAGCATATTTCTTCTAGTCGCAGAGACAAGGCTTCCCTCTCTCCTGTCCTCAGGCCCTTCAGTGATAGGATCCAAGTGCATTAACGGAGTAAAAGGTGAGGGAGACTGTGGTCTTGGAGATACACAACATCAAAAGTGTGGGATAATCAATTTTTGTTTTCCCTAGGAGTGAAACCTGGACATTGAAAAAGCCAGAAATGTTTTCCAGGGAATTGAAGCATGTATTTCAAGTTCCAGATCTAAAAGGGATGCTGCAGATGTCTAAAGGTGAGGAGAGGCAGGGGGAGGCCGTGGGTGTCAGATTCTGGTAGCATCAGGGCAAAATGGAGGAGTAGCTATTGATTCTAGATGAGGGTAAAAGACAAGAAGTAGGCCTGACAAGGAGAGAGAGATGTTGTGCTAAAGATGACCAGATCTAAGGTGGAATGACCAGGTGTCTTCTTTGTCTTCTCATTCACCAGTCCATAGCATCACAGGGCTCCCCTCCTCCCATCCCCACTCTAGAGAGAAGCTAGGTGTCAGTGTTTACTCCTTTCCTTCTAACAACATCATTGCAACTTTTGTCATTTCAGAGCTGAAAAAGGTCCAACGCTATTGGGTTAAGAAGTTACAGTGTATTCAACTCTCCATGATTTGATCTCTTTTCAGGAGTTGTGGTTGCCACTAGGTCCCATGATCTTAGCTTCGTGTGTCCCTCCCCAAACCTGCATACATACAACAGTTCTCAAATGTCCTATTCATCTCTGACCCATCAACACAAGTTCCCCCAGTCAACTCCCAATATTCTTCCTTACAATGTCACAAGACACACCCATTCTGTATCCCTTACCTGATACTGTAATTTTTCCTACAGTGGAGGCCATGCTGGAACCAGTCAACTTTGTTTCAAATATTGTTCTATCTGAGGATCAGAGACAAGTGAGAGTTATGGACCCTGTTATGTCTTTGAATACAGATTCATGTGATTTTTCTGCTTTTGATGTCTTGGGCCACAAATGTTTCACCTTAGGAAAACGTTATTGAGAAGTAGGTGTTTCCAGGAAGACTGACTGGATCCTGGGGGTATGTAATGCCAAAAATTACTTCAATAGAACATACTTCTTTCAGAGGACTTCATCTAAAAGTGTAAATCATACAAACGTTTACTCCACATACAGACCTCAATATGGCTACTGGGTTATAGGGTTACAGAGTGGATCTGAATACAATGTCTTTGAGGACTCTCCCACCTCTGATCCCAAGGTCTTGACTCTCTCCATGGCTGTTCCTCCCCACCATGTTGGCGTTTTCCTAGACTCTGAAGCTTGCACTGTCTCACTTTTCAATGTCACAATTATGGGTCATTCATGTACAAGTTCTCTAATTATCTTTTCTGGGATGGTTTATCCATATTTTAATCCTTGGAACTGTCCACGCCCCATCACCGTGTGCCCACCAAGCTCCTGAACATTCTTAATCCCTCACCGACCTCTGCTTAGTTCCCTTGTCCTGGGGCTCATCTCCTACACCTGAGTTTATTTGCACCATTCTGATTACCTCTTCCTTTCTTTCCCCTTTTTTATTTAGAACATCTTTATATTAGTCTACTAGGGATGCCATAACAAAGTACCGGAGACTGGGTGATGTAAACAACAGAAATTTATTGTCTCACAGTTCTGGAGGCTACAGGTCCAAAATCAAAGTGTCAACAGAGTTGGTTCTTTCTGAAGGCTGTGAGGAAAGGATCTGTTCCTGGTTTCTCTCTTTGGCTTGTAGATGGCTGTCTTCTTCCTATGACTCTTCACATCATCTTCTCACTATGCATGGCTCTGTGTCTAAATTTCCACTTTTCATTAGGACACCAGACATACTGGAGTGGGGCTCATCCTAATGACATCGTTTTAACTTAATTACCTCTGTAAAGACCCCATATGCAAATAAGGTCATATTGTGAAGTATCATGGGTTAGGATTATAACATATGAATTTGGGGGAACACAATTCAACCCATAACATTCTTTACACTCCCCTACCATACAGTGAAAGCTTGAAACTTTTCTTCCTAGTATCTTGTTTTCATTAGGAGAGAAGGCTTAGTTTTTTGTGTTTGCAAGGGAAACACACCTAATCCCTCCAATAGAAAGAACAGTATTGCTGTATCTCCTCTGACATCTCTTTTCTTCCTCATTCCCTCTACTGCTTAACAGAATTAGCAATGAAACTGGTCAGCCTTATTCATGTAATCTGGGACAGAGCATAGGAATCTATACCTAAATAGGAATCTTTCAGAATGTGTTGCATTACAAGTGGCACCCCATATTTATCTCAGAGTTTAAGTGGGAAGTGCATAAATAAACTAATTACCAAGAGTAGATTTTTAGTGCTCAGAGTTTTGGAAGTCAAATCTAGTCTCTTCTCTTATAAGCTGTGTAACCTTTAATAAGTTACTTAACATCTCTTAATCTCATTTTTTAAAATAAAAATTGATGTTAAAGATTGTACCTAATTTCTATGATGACTTTGAGAACCTATATTTTATGAAATGTAAAGCACTTTTCTAAGAGTCTTAGATGTAAGAATAAATATTTGTTATTATTACTGAGAAATGTAAGCTATGTCAATGTCCCAAGGAACAGTTTGTTTTGGTTTGGTTTTGCTTCAATAAAATAATAATTGACCTGTTGTAGTCTCATTTTTCAGATCCCAAAAGCTCACTGCAGACACTGAGTTTTCATGATGTGTCCTGGAGAGAGCGTAGTGTTTAGGCTCACCTGTCCTTATGAGGGACAGCGTTTTGGTATTCAATCCTTTTCCTTGTATTGAAACACCCGGGTATACCACTATATTTACTACCTTAGCCACTTTTCTTCTTTTAAAGAAACCATTTTTGAATTTAGGATAAAGAATAGAGCTACCTTGCATTGCAAAGACACAAGCTGTTTTTATAGAAATCTACATTATAACATACGGCAGGCTATTCCACTGTAAAAATTTGAATCAAGATTTTCAGGACTGGAGGAGCCTAGGGCTGGAGGCCTAGGAGCAATAGAGGAGTAGTGGGCGGGCTTGGGCTTGGGAGATATTCAAGCAGTGCAGAATTGGTGGAGAACAGGGGGAATGTGAACTATCAAAATGAGGTCAACAGCTGGACCTATTTACACTGGGCATGTAAACACAATCATGGCTAGGGGGTCTCTTCTTAAAATCAGGAGATGACAAAGAGATTCTTACCACAAAAGCAGAAATGACAGTCCTATTAACATTAAGGAGAGAAATCAGCAGGATTATGGGAGTGGAAGATGATGATGACAATCTCCCCCAGCTGACAAAGGAGTGAGAACTGCCCTTTGTACCCAACTATTTGGCCAACCCAGGCTTCCCTTTTATCTATGCAGGGGATTCTGTAGAATGGGGGCCTCTCCACAGCTCCTGCGTCACCCTGTGTGGATGACTCACCTCCATTGCTCACCAGTGGGGAAACTCCCCTGCTAGGAGCCTTTCCACTGGACCACACCTCTTGGCACTGGTGCAGATCTGGAATGTGTCTGCCCCCTCTGCCATATTCAGAATACCAGAAAGCAAACACCAGGTCCTATCTGTCAGCCACCAGTGTGTCACAGACACTCACTGTTCTCTTCTGTCCTGTCCCAGCCACCAGTGTCTCTGCAGCCTCAAAATGGGATGTGGACAGGACCAGTGCCAACATTCCATCCATTTTTTTTCACAGGAGCATTTCCATTTAATTTGCAAGAGCTAGTACTCAGGGTCAGGACTCAGAACCCATCTCTTCGAGAAAATATTTTCATTGAAATTGAACCAGACTGATCAGAGTTCACCAACCAAGAATTGCTCAGAGTGAGTTGCTGTGAGCTGAATGTCCATCCAGATCAAGTGGAGAAGATCAGAAAGTTATCCAGTGCTCTGGTAAGAAAGAACAAGGATGTTGCTCAACTCCAAGATTCCCAAGCTTTGAAACTGGTTCTCATGATAAGAGAGAATAATTTTCTCTTCAGATATGCTGCATCCACACTGACTCAAAGGTTTTACTACAACAAGAGAGCTTCAAACCTGACTTACTGATGCAACAGGGAATTTTATCACTGAGTATTGTGACAGTGCGTGTTACCGCTGTCCCAAGCACAGCCACTGATGTAATTCTTTGGATGCCCAGAAGGGCCCCTTGTGCCACTGCATAGCATACACTAACATCAGTTTGCCAAGGTGGGAAGCCCCTGACCCCAAGGAGCAGTGCACACTTCTAAGCTTCTTGGTGCACAATAAACCTATTGCTTGAAGCTGTGAACTGCTGAGAAGTGTTCTGGTGAGGCAGAAGCTGGTGGCTCCATACCCAGTATATTTTATGTGCAGAATGTAAGAGAACTGTCTAAGCAGAAACTGAGAGGGAGCGGACATTGTTTTTAGTAACACCTGTAACAGTGCACCTGAAGGTCAAGGATGCACTTTTCTTGATGGTGCTTGTCCCAACTCTCTTGAAATATGAACTGACTAGAGAAAAAAACTGGGGAAACCACAGGTACTGGACAAGAGAATTTTAGTGTGACTTGTGACTGTTAGGTTTCACAGAACATATTTATAAATATTAATCAGGTTAAAATATTTAAGAATACAATTACCTAATTGTAAACATGATTTACCCAGAGGAGCTTCCCCTCCCCTAGTTTTGCCTTTGTAAATACTCATGACTGCTTGTCTGTTTCTAGTGTGCTATTTCCTAGACAGTCATCTCTTCATTAAGAATCTTTTGTGGTCATGAGAGGACTCTCTGATGCTTTCTGAAAGAGCAACAACTTTTTTTTTAACTCTGAAGTGATTCCTGTCTTCTATGGATTTAATTCCACCATATGAGAAGAGCACAAACATTGCCAGTCTGTGATCTCCTCTTTCATTTTCTGCTAGAAATGAAATGCAATTTTTGAGACATAATTTGTTGCTATTTTAAAGACTGTTGTGGGAAACTGAGCTAAAGGAGTTAAGATCTTTATTTTTAGGTCAAAGAGAAAGGCTATTTTGAAATTATTAGGATTTTTACACAACTCTGAAATCTGTTGCCTTTGTAAACAAATAGTTTGACCTTAGAGATTCCCCACTACCACCACCAATCTCCTTAACAATGTCAATTGTGAGTCTACCGGGCTTTGTGTTAGAAAAAACACACACCTCACTAAACTCTTGCACATGGCATGAGAATATTTTTAAAGAATGCATTCAATAATTCTTTTCCTTTCCTTCAGTGTCTTTAATATTAACAGAAATCCACTCTTTTGTTGAAACAAATGGCTTAACTTGAGAAATAAGAATGAACATGATCAGACAAACAGGGAAGCAGGGATTTGAAGCCAGCTGTTGAAGAGTGTCCCTGCTATCTTAAGATGCTTTTTCCCGATAATGCCTACATTTTCCAAAGAAACTTAACTTCCCAACTGGGTTAATTTTATCAGGGTGCTAGGATTGATAGAATGTGCAGAAGATGTCAATGGAAAAGGATGTTGTGCTAAGATAATGGTCTCCTGCTGGTGCCTAAATACCGAGCTGAGGTTGAGGTGTTTTCAAGGCCAACTTCATGAAGTCACTCTATTCAGTGACTTAATTGTATTCCATTGATGACTGATGCTGAGTTACTCCCCCTTGTATAGTGTTTGCACAGCAGAGTAAATATTACTTATTACCCCCTTTCTCTGAAGTGCTTTAATGAAGGACCTCCCCCCCTTATGTTTCAACCAAACAGAAGCTAGTTTATCTAGACATGCTAACCTTTTTTCCCCTTCCCTTTGGAAAATGTTACAATTTATTGATTCATTTAAGGCTAACTCTATCCTGGACTAAATAAATTCAGTATTAGTTAATGTATAAATCATTGGGGCTAAAACTCTCTCAACCATTGGAATCAATTTGAGATTCTCAGAAGTAGTGGAGGCCCCTGGCTGGGAGGTGGCCTGCAGAGGAGTAGCTGCAGGGCATTTCCTGGGCTTAGAAACAGGCTAGCAAGGGCCTGGCATCTCTAGTGAGAGATGGGCCAATGCTGGTCTCTCTTCTCCTTTATAAAGTCCCCTGTAGTCAGCTGACTCCTGGCTATGGCAGTAGGATAAGACTGCATAGTTGCTGGTAGGTGAGTTTCTATCTAGGCATTCACAGAAACTTTATTATATGCTTTGCATAATTTATAACAAGATTTTTTTTTTAGCTTTGTTAACTGTGAATTCACCCCTCCTCCTCCACTGCATATTTAAAGCCTGTGTTTACACTGTGAGTAAAGATTCACTGAAAGTTTTTTACTTTGTGCATTGCTGAGTGTTCAAACATAACAAGTACTATTACAATTAAATATTAACTGAATGAAAAAAATACGATTTGCAAGACTTTAGAGAAAGATGAGTACCTTGGTCATGCTGGATGAAAATGAATGTGCCTGGCTTGGGATCAATGCATATATCTGCATATCTCTACATCTCTTTCTCTTTCTCATTCTCTCTCTCTCTCTCTCTGTCTCTGTGTGTGTGTATGTATATATACACACATACACATACGCACACATACATACTCACATATAGGTATATATATGTGTAATAATTTGCATAAATATTTGTATATACATTAATATTATCCCAGTTAGTCTTTACAAATAACATAAGAGATAGAAATTTATATCAGGAGGTTAAAAGGGTCTATAAACTGTTAGAATTTTTCTCTATGGCCCCAAGGCTAACGAGTGGGAGAGGCAGGATTAGTACCAGCTGTGTGTTACCCCAGCACCTGTGCTGTCTCCTCTGCACCACACCACAGAGAAGTCAGTAGCCTGACTCCCCAAGATGTGGGGCAGAAGGGAGAGCCAGCAAATGCTGACCTGCAGAAGAAGCATGGTGCATATTAGGGAAAAACTTAGATGGTGTTAAATGTAATTTGATATGCTACGTCCATGTAGCCATAAACGAGATAAGAGTAGACATGAAAACAGATAATAATATGCTGAGATACTTCATGACCAGAGTGCTATTGCAGATGACATGAAGAAAATATTCCCTTAATTTAGTGTAGAGGGTGAACATTGTAATTGGATGGTTAATGGCTATACTCTGAAAACAGATCAAATTTTGTGTAACGATGATTTAGCCATTTAGCATATTTTGAGTATGCTTTTTTTGCTTATCTGTTTATTAAAAAAATATATATATATATCGCTGTGAATTATGATCAATTTGTAGTGTTTAAATTAATGACATTTTTTGCCCCCAAAAAATATTCGTTTTGCCTACAATCTATTTTTTTCAACTACAGTGTAATAAATCTTTTCTTTTTTAAATGTGAAGGCTGTTTTTTTTTTGTTCTTGAGGAAGATTGGCTGTGAGTTAAGATCTGTTGCCAATCTTCCTGTTTTTTTCCTTTTTTCTCCCCAAAGCCTCAGTAGATAGTTGTATGTCATAGCTGTACATCCTTCTAGTTGCTCTATGTGGGACACCGCTTCAGCATGGCTTGATGAGCACTGAGTAGGTCAGTGCCCAGGATTTGAACTGGTGAACCCTGGGCTGGTGAAACAGAGCATGAGAACTTAACTGCTACATCCCCGGGCCAGCCCCCTACAGTGTAATAAATCTTAAAGTCAAGTATGAAATTTGATTTATTCATTTATTAATTTCTTAAATTTATTCAAAAACCTAATTAACATTTAATATGTCATAAATTTAAGAACTTCTCTGTAATGGGAAATTTAAAGGCTTGGCACAGTGCTATTTAAGCAGATTGTACCAAATTGTTTCAACTCCAGGTTTGACAAGATTTTCCACAAATGAAATAATAGAAAACATTGAAATTATTTTCCTCTGTTGTTACTACACAGTAGAAATTTTAAACTTGAGAATTTACTTATATCATATCTCAGCTTATTAGCTAATTCTTAAGTTCTTATTGACCATCACCAGTGTCAACTTAAGCTAATAATTGCAAGGCTAACAGAAACTTTGTAATTTGCATTATGGACAAAAGAAAAATATGTGTTTATAATAAAAGAATATATTTCCTTGGTTATCAAAATTGCCTTCAAGTTTTTTTCTATCAGGTGTGTAAATTTCTACTTTATTTACAACTTCATGTGTTTCAGATTACTTTTACAGATATTATTAAAAGTAAAAAACTGTAACAATTCATATATGTGTACATATATATGTATGCATACATGCATACACACAGTATATAAATATACCATACATATAAACATATATTTTATGTTTATAAACATTAACATATATACAAATATATATATATTTTTACTCAGTTGATTACTATGGAAATAAGATAGACTTTGAAATGCATTTTTGATAACTAAATGTTTGACCATTGTGTACCAGATTGTCATAAGTTGTTGAAAATATGTGATCAGTACTTGCATATCTCTCTCAATACACTCAAACAGTAAACTCTTAATTCTATGTATCCCTGCAATAGAAGAAAGTGGCGACTTTAGAGAAAACATAGATATCTATAAATTCAAATCAGGAAATATATCTCTAAGATTACTTGTGCTCTAATCTTAGGAACATACCTCCTAAACGTGAGATAAATATCACATTTATGCCCCTTGTGTTTCCTTTTTATAGTTCTAGTGTCAATTAATATAACTGGCTTTATTGTTACATGAGAATTTAGGGTCCCATCTCCTATGCATTTTCAAATCTCTTAAAGATCCATCAAGTTTATACCAAGTAATATAGTATTATACACAAATTAAATTATACTTTTCCAAAACAAATTTAAAATGATTTTCATACTTTATAATTTAATTTTTCTGCAAGAAAAATTGATTCATTGTATGCTATGGTGGGCAGGTATATTGAAGTAGTAACATTAACACACAAATATTGCCATTTATAAAGTATAGTTTTTATGTCATCTATTATCTATTCTCATTCTCAAAACTCATAAACAAATGTGTTTGTTCAATAGAGGGTCTTCAATTTTACCACCCATGTTCTTCTCTCAATATGACAGTGGGTTCCTCCAAAGAAGTTTTGCTGTCTAAAATGGATGAAACATAGTCCCAAATATGTCTCTCTAGAAATGAAGCAAGTAAATTGGATTCTCATTTTAAGAGCAAAGAGAAGGCAGGTAAAAAGGAAGAGTGTTCTGACCATGATCAAGAACTGTTCTCTAGCTCTCCCCTCATTTCTTCTTGTCATGGAGATGACTCATACCTGACTTCCACTACTATAGATACAGTGATTCAAAATGGCTAGGAAAATAACATAGATAGTCACAATCATGATGGAAAGTTACACTGAATTGCAGTCTCAGAAATGGAAAAATAAACATTTTTCCAAGAGAACTCAATCTTTCACAACACTTTTGTCCTCAAATGGGTAGATGGAATCAAACCTGTATTTCCAAGAATATAGTACTCAATTCATATACATTCAAAGCCTATCTCCTTTTTATTGTACTTCCTATAAAATAAAAAAATCCGGTCTCTAGTCCCACTTTTGTATGTCTTTTAATATCTTGGTTTCTGGAAAGCAAAACAAGCTGAATA
This sequence comes from Diceros bicornis minor, assembly GCF_020826845.1. NCBI lineage: Eukaryota > Metazoa > Chordata > Mammalia > Perissodactyla > Rhinocerotidae > Diceros > Diceros bicornis. The sequence goes on along the minus strand of NC_080746.1, from coordinate 63,332,227 downwards.
CAATCTGTTCCAGGTGTCCAGGATCTTGGTCCAAAAACATCATGATTCTATAATAGATGTATATGCACTGCCCTCAACCTCTATGTCCATTGATATCAATACTATTGAACTGAGCATTTAAAGAAAAATGTGTGTTATATATCTCAAGGGGATATTTTAGAACATTAGAGACACAAGTGCTGGTGTAGGAATCAAGCTAACCTCTAAGCGGGATGAAAACTAATGGAAATTTTCCATTCTTAATGCCTATATCATGGTACATAAATGAGTGAGTGATTTCATATGTGTATATCTATATGTGTGTGCTTGTGTGTGGGCATATGTATATGGGGGGAAGGACAATGAACAGAAGTTTTTAAAATGAAAATAAAAGATTTTAATGTTTACTGAAGAGCTATTTCTTTCTGTGTAAGGCTTTGTGGGGCACATGTTGAAAGCACTTAAGTGAAGAATGTTTCAGTCATTCACACATCCATCCATTTCTTTCTTTATCTATTTATTTCTGTGTCTCTAATTAAATATCAGCATTGAGTATTTAGTCCATAAGTCAGGCTAGGAACTATGAAAGAAAGATCAGAAATCATGGTTCCTGGTTTCCCAGAAGTTTGTTTTCAACAGAAGTAGAGGAATATTATGACATTCTAGAAAATCATCCAAATTTCAGACTTGTTATACTTATATACTAAATTAGGAAAAATTAAATGTCTAAACTTTGATATAATAATGATAATGGTGATAGTAACAATAATAAAACACAACTGATTCTAATATTATGTTCCTTTAATTAAATAATAAAAATATACCTGTATATTTTGATTAATTTTGAAATATAAAAATAAGTTTGGAAGGAAATAAATAACATTCTTAAACTGTATAATATAAAGGTGACATAACATATTTCCGTTATATATATACATCTATATAGCTAATGTGTATATATACATACATATATACATATATATACACACACACATTAGATGTACAGTCATACAAGATGAACCCCCTGTGGCCCAAACCAAGACATATTATGATTAAAATGTTAAGAATTAAAGATAAAATGAGAATCCTAAAAGCTGCAGTAGAAAAGCAACAAGTTACATACAAATGAAACCCTGTATGGCTATCAGCTGACTTTTAAGCAGAAACCTTACAGACTGGAAGAGAGTGGCATGATATACTCAAAGTGCTGAAAGGAAAAAAACTATAACCAAGAATATTCTATCTGGCCCAGTTATTATTTGGAATGGAAGGAGAGATAAAGAGCATTCCAAACAAGCAAAAACTAAAGGAGTTCATCACCACTAAACCAACCTTACAATAGATGTTAAAGGGACTTATTTAAGAGAAAAAGAAAAGACCACAAATGGGACTAAGAAAATTATCAAAGGGAAAAAATACAGATAACATAGTGGATCAACCAACACTAAGGCTGGTATGAAGGTCAAAATACAAAAGTGCTAAAATAATCTATATCTATGACAAAAGGTTAAGGAATACACACACAAAAAATAGGCAAAATTTGATATCAAAAAAGTAAAACGTTGGGGAGAGAGAGTAAAATAGTAGCCCTGTTAGTAAGAGGTCAAACTTAAGAGATCATCAACTTAATATAGATTCCTATTTAAACAGGTGATTATATATGAGCTCCATGGTAACCACAGACAAAATACCTATAATAAATACACAAAAAATAAAGAGAAAGGAACACAAGCATAACACTAAAGATGGCTATCAAGCCGTAAGGGGAGAGAGCAAGAGAACAAGAAAGGTACAGAGATGACCTACAAAAACACCCAGAAAAAAGGAACAAAATGGCAATGAGTACGTACTTATCAAGCTACTTTAAATGTCAATGGACTAAATGCTCCACTCCAAAGACAAAGGGTAGCTGAATGGATAAAAGAACAAGAAATATATACATGCTGGATACAAGAGGGATTTAGTCCAGGGATGCAAGGAAGGTGCAACATTTGCAAATCAAGCAACATGATATACCACATTAACAAAATGAAGAATAAAAATCTCATGATCGTCTCAATAGATGCAGAGAAAGCATCCCACAAGATACAGCATGCATTTAATAAAAACTGAATAAAACACATATAGAAAGAAAGTATTTCAACATAATAAAGGCCATATATGACAACCCACAGCTAACATCATATTCAGTGGTGAAAAATTGAAAGATATCCCTCTAAGAACAGGAACAACACAAGGATGCCCACTTTCACCACTCTTATGTAACATAGCATTAGAAGTCCTAAATAGAGCAATCAGGAGAGAAAAAGAAATAAAATGGATCCAAATTGGAAAGGAAAGAACTAAGGCCATCACTACTGGCAGAAGACGTAATTTTACATGTAGAAATCTCTGAACAATGAACCAAAAACTATTAGAAATAATAAATGAATATAAAAGTTGCAGGTAGAAAATCAACATACAAAAATTAGTTGAACTTTTATACAGTAACAACAGAATAGCAGAAAGAGAAATGAAGAATACAATCCCATTTACAAGCAAAACAAAAAGAATAAAATAACTAGGAATCAATTCCAAAGAGGTGAAAGACCTATATACTGAAAACTATAAAACATTGAAAGAAATTGAAGACACAAAGAAATGGAAAGACATTCCATGCTCATGAATTGGAAGAATTAACATAGTTAAAATTTCCATACGTCCTAAAACAACCTGCAGATTCAATGCAATCCCCATGAAAGTGCCAACCACATTTTTCATAGAAATGAAAGAATCCTAAAATTTATATCAAACAACAAAAGAGCCCAAATAGCCAAAGCAATCCTGAAAAAAAAAGAACAAAGCTGGAATTATCACACTCCCTGATTTCAAAATATAATACAAAGCTATAGTAATCAAAACAGCATGGTATTGGCACAAAAATAGACACAGATCAGTGGAACAGAATAGAGAGCTCAGAAATAAAACTAAATATCTGTGGACAGCTAATTTTCAACATGGGAGCCAAGAACATACAATGGAGAAAAGAAAGTGTCTTCGATAAATAGTGTTGGGAAAACTGGATGGCCACATGCAAAAAATTGAAAGTACACCATTATCTTACACCATACACAAAAATCAACTCAAAATGGATTAAAAACATGAACATAAGACCTGAAAGCATAAAACACCTAGAAGAAAACATAAGCAGAATGCTCTTCAACATTGGTCTTAGCAGTATTTTTTGAATAACCTGTCTCGTAAGGCAAGGGAAACAAAAGAAAAAATAAACAAATGGAACTACATCAAACTAAAAGTCTTCTGCACAGCAAAGGAAGCCATCAACAGAATGAAAAGACAACCTAACAAATGGGAAAAAATATTTGCAAATCATATATCTCATATGGGGTTAATATCCAAGATATATAAGGAACACAGACAAGTCAACACCAAAAAAACAAATAACAATTAAAAAATGGGCAGAGGAACTGAACAGATATTTTTCCAAAGGTATACAGATGGCCAACAGGAACATGAAAAGATGTTCAACATCACTAATGATTATGGAAATACAAATCAAAACTATAGTGAGCTATTACCTCACATCTGTCAGAATGGCTATAAATAACAAGACAAGAAATAACAAGTGTTGGAGAGGATGCGGAGAAAAGGGAACTTGCATACACTGCTCATGGGAATGTAAATTGGTTCACTATGGAAAACAGTATAGAGATTCCTTAAACAATAGAACTACCATGTGATCCAGCTATTCCACTTCTGGGTATCTATCGCAAGAATACAAATACACTAAATTTTTTTTTTTTTTTTGACAAAGATCAGCCCTGAGCTAACATCCATGCTAATCCTCCTCTTTTTGCTGAGGAAGACTGGCTCTCAGCTAACATCTATTGCCAATCCTTCTATTTTTTTTTCCCCAAAGCCCCAGTAGATAGTTGTATGTCATAGTTGCACATCCTTCTAGTTGCTGTATGTGTGACACGGCCTCAGCATGGCCGGAGAAGCGGTGCGTCAGTGCGCGCTGGAGATCCGAACCCCAGACCGCCAGTAGCAGAGCACATGCACTTAACCGTTGAGCCGTGGGGCCAGCCCACAAAACACTAATTTGAAAAGATATATGTACCCTAATATTCATTGTAACATTATTTACAATGACCAAGACTTGGAGACAAACTAAGTGCCCATCAATAGATGAATGGATAAAGTAGATCTGGTGTACATACATAAAATGGAATACTACTAAGCCATAAAACAATTAGATATTTTTGTTGTTGCCATTTGCAACAATATGGATGGTCCTTGAGGGTATTATACTAAGTGAATAAGTCAGACAGAGAAAGCCAATACTATATGATTTCACTCATATGTGGAAGATAGAAACAATAAAACTATAAGAACAAACACATAGACACAGAATAGATTGGTGGTTCCCAGAGTGACAGTGGGGAGTGAAAGGGGTAACAGGGCAAATGTGTATGGTGAGGTATGGCTATTAGACATTGGGAGCTGAGCACTATGTAGTCTACACAGAAATTGAAGTATTATATTGTACATAAGAAATTAATATAGTGTTATAATGCAATGTTACCTCAATATAAAAATAAATAAAAGAACAGCATGCAGAACTTGAAAAAAACATTAAAAATAATAAATAAATAAATAAATAAATAAATAAATAAATAAATAAATAAAAAGCAGAGACTGGCTGAAAGTCTGCTCTAGCCAGGGAAACTAGGCAAAAAGAAAACAACAACAAAAATGTCCAAATTGGAAAGGAAGAAGTAAAACTACGTCTATAAACATCAACTTATTTATAGAAAATCTTTAAAACGCCACAAATATACTATTAGAACTAATATACAAATTTATCTAAATTTCAGGATATGAGATCAACACATAAAAATCAGTTGTATTTCCATACATCAGTAATGAAAAAATCCAAAAAAGAATATCAGAAAGCAATTTCTTTTATATTAACATCAAAATAATAAAATATGTAAGGATACATTTTACTAAGGAAGTCCAAGATTTGTGTTCTATAATTAAAAAACATTGTGAAAGAAATTAAAGAAGACTTGCCTAAATGGAGAGACTTTCCATGTTCATGAATTGGAAAACAATACAGTTAAGATGGCAATATTACCTACCCAAAGCTATTTATAGATTCAATTCAATTCCTACCAAAATTCTGAGAGTTCTTTTGCAGAAATGGAAATGCTGATCCTCAAATTCATATGAAATTATAAAGAACTATGGATTGCAAATACAATCTTGAAAAAGAAGAACAAAACTGGGTGACTGTCACTTCCTGATTTCAAAACTTATTACACAACATTGATGACATGTTGATGACAACGATGTGATATTCGCATAAGAATAGGTGTTCCCGAAATAGAATTGAAACTGCAGACATAAACACACAGATACGGTCAGTTTATGTTTTACTCTATTTCTAAGGCCATTTAATGAGGAGAGCATTGTCTCCAGAAAATAGTGCTGAAACAACAGGCTATCCACATATAAAAGAGTGAATCTGGAGACTTACCTCTCACCATATAGAAAAATTAACTAAAAATAGACCAAATACCGAAACATAAGAGCTAAAATTATAAAACACTTACAGGAAAACATAGGGGTAAATATTCATTACCTTAAATTTAACAATGGTTTGTTTGATATGAAGCAAAATGCTTGATCTCCAAAAGAAAAAATAAATAAATTGGACTTCATCAAAATAAAAATCACAACTTTTGTACATCAAAAGATACTATCAACAAAGAGAAAAGATAATTCACAAAATAGGAAAAAAATATTTGCAAATCACATATCTGAAAAGGTTCTAGTATCCAACATATATAAAGACTCTTACAACACAACAACAAAAAGACAGATATTCCAATTTAAAAAATGGACGAAAGAATAGTCATTTTTCAAAAAAATATACACAAGTGGTCAATAAGCACCTGAAAATACGATCTACATCATTAGTTATTAGGGAAATGCAAATAAAAGCCATGAGATATTACTACACTCTGTAGAATATCTATAAAAATTAAAAAACATACAAACAATAAAACAAACAAAAATAGAAAATAACCAGTGCCAGCAAAGGTTTGGATGAAGTGGGATCCTCAAACTTTGCTGGTGAAAATGTGAAATAGTGTAGAAAAGAGTTTGACAGTTGCCAGGCATAGAGAACTGAAAACAGATATTCCCCCCAAAAAAGTATGTATATTTTTATGGTAGCACTATTCATAATATCCAAAGGTACTAATAACATAAATGAACATCAATTGATAAATGGATAAATATTGGCATATTATTCAAACTTGAAAAGGAATGAAGTACTGATATATGCTACAGCATGGATAAATATTGAAAATATTATTCTAAGTCAAGTAGTCAGAGACAAATAGCCATGTATTGTATCATTCTGTTTATATGAAATATTCACAATGGAAAAAGCTGATAGAACAGAAAACAAAATAGTGGTTGTCAGGTCTAGGGGGGGCTAAGTCTTGGGGAGCGAATAGGAGTAGCTGATTAATGGGTACAGGGTTTCCTTTTGAGGTAACGGAAATGTGCTGTAATTATATCGTGATGCTGATTGTAGAATATCATTAACATACTAAAGCCACTCAATTGTCCACTTTAAAAATATTAACATGGTTAGTTTTATGTTATGTGAACTTCACCACTATTAAAAAATGCGTGAAGCTCTTTTACTGAGTTTCAGCTGCTTTTTCTTCAGTGTTCCTCTAATTTCTGTAAGCTTTTGTTTAGTATCAAGAGTTCTGAGAACGTTGATTCTTATGGTTTTTGTTAACTTTTTATTAATTTTGTTAGGCACAGACTTTTGAAGAGTCTACTTTGCCATTTGAGATGATGTCACTCATCGTTTACTGGTTTTGTGAAAACATAAGTATCCACTAATCTGGGATAAATGTCCAGGAGTGCCATTGATATGTTGCATGGTATTGTATGTTTAGCTTTTTAAGAAACTGAGAAATTATTTTCCAGAGTGGCTGTACAATTTTTAATTCCCATCAGCAACATATAGCGAGATATGTTATCTAGTTTCTCCACATTATTGATAGCATTTGGTACTTTGACTACTTTTTTTATTTTAGCTGTTGTCATGGTTGTGTAGTGATACTCCATTATGTTCTTAATTTTCATGTAACTAATGACTAACAATAGTGAACATCTTTTCATGTATCTACTTTTCAACTCTATAACCTTTTCAGTGAAATATCTGTTTCTTTACCTGTTTTCTAAATGATTGTGGTTTCTTTTGTGTGTCTGTGTTGAATACAAACACACACATACGCACAGACCAGTCCTGTTTTCAGATTTGTGGTTTCTAAATATTTTTTCCAGGCAATAACTTGTCTTAAGTACTCTTAAAGTCTTTGCAGACAAAATTTTTATTTTTTGAAAACAAATTTATCAGTTTTCTTTTAAGATTGTTACTTTGGTATCAAGTCTATATGGCTTAGCCCTAGATTTTGAAGATTTTTTTCCCATAGTTTTAGAAAAACTGTTTTAGAGCTTTGCATTTTACATTTACACATATGACCCACTTTCAGGTCGTTTTTGTATAAATACAAATGTGAGATTTAGGTCAATTTTTTTGCCTATTTCTGGGTTCTGTATTCTGTTGCATTGATCTATGTGTCTATCCTCTGCTGATACCACATTGTCTCAGTTAGTATAGCTATATAAACCTTGAAGTTGAGAAGAATGTTTTCTCTTTCAATTATTTTAGTTACTATAGTTCTTTGATTTTCTCTGTATATTTTTAAATAATCTCATCTATATCAACAAAAAGTCTTGGAATTTCTATAGGATTGCATTAAACTTGTAAATCAACTGGAGAGAATTGATAGTTTTTCATCCATGTACATAGTACGTCTCTCCATTTACTTAAATTTTCTTTGATTTCTTTCATCAATATTGTGTAGTGCTCACCAGAAACGTCTTGTACAAGTTTCTTAGATTTACATCTAAGTATTTTCTTTCATTCAGCAGATGTAAATACTATTGTATTGTTAATTTCAGTTTTTCATTGCTGGAATATGAAACTACAATTAATTTTTGTATATGTATCTTCTTTTCTGTAACCTTACTGAACACTCTTAGTTGTAAGATTTTTTTAGTAGATTCCTTGATAGTTTCTACATAGACAATCATGACATCTGCAAATAGGGACTTTATAACTTTCTGCTTTGTAATTTGTATGCCTTTAATTTTCTTTTGTTGCCTCATTGCACTGACAAGAATTTCAAGCACTATGTTGAATAATAGTGGTGAGAGAAAACATTGTTGCTATGTTCACAATAATAGGGGGAAATATTCCATCTTTCATCATTAAGAATAATATTAGCTTTAGGAGAGTCTTAGATTATCTTTATCAAATTGAGGATGTTGCCATCTCTTCCTACTGTTGCTTCTTTTTCATTTAAATCAAGAAAGGGGCTGAGGGCACCAGCCAGATGGCAGAATAGGAAGCCCCAGACCTTATTTCCCTTTAAGACACTGATATAATGACTATATATGGTGCAAAATAAAACCTTTAGAAGAACTCCAGAAACCTGTTAGGAAGTCATAGTACCCTAGTAAGCTCAAAACCAAGAATGGCTGCACTGACATGAGTAAGAAAAGTTGTTTTATTTCAACTATACCAGCCCCTCCCCCAAGCTTGCACAGTTCACTGCAATTGGAAAAAAACATGCAACTGGCAGTTTTTTCTTTGAAAGGGAAAGAGAAGAGCAGAATGTGCATCCAAGGTCAGGGGACTGCTGGAAAGACTGGTTTCTGTCTTACCTGACTCACGGGCTCAGCAGAACCAGAATACTTTGAATGCCTAGGGGGAACTGAGAACAACGAGAACTCAGTTTCTTGTTGTAGTGTCAGAGAACTTGTAATACTGCAGACAGAAACTAGCACTAAGCACAAATATGAGAATGTCTAGCTAATGGCTTCTTCTATGAGAGGGAAAGAGAAGATTAGAACGCATGTCCAATGTACTGGAATTTTGAGGGGCTGCCTGAGGTACTGGTTTTTGTCTTCCCTGACATGCGACACTGATAGACCCAGCATACGTCAGATGTCTGGGGGCTGCTGAGAATAAAAGAGAGCTCTGTGGCTTATTGCAGTGCCTGAGTACTTCCCACAAGCAGACTGAAACCAGAGCGAGAAAGAAATTATAAGCTCCTGAAAAAAAAGCCAGCAATTCTCTTTAATTGGGAAATTCCACATCTAAGTTCAATAAGATGCATGCCCATAAATGATTTGAGAATCCCCCAGAATTGCTAGCCAAGCTGATTGGTGAAGGTCTTTTCCTAATGTCAGACAGTTGATAAAGGCTGTGAGAGATGATTATTTTTTCAAATGCACAAATCATAACCGAAATATAATCAGCCACAAGAAGAAACGGAAACACGACCTAATCAAAGAAATAAAATAAACATTCAAAAATTGATTCTAAAGAAGTGGAGAGCTATAAATTGCCTGACAAAGAATTCAAGATAATCATCATAAGGAAACTCAATGTGTTACAAGAGAACACAAATAGACAACCAAACAAAATCAGGAAAAAGGATCATGAACACTGAGAATAGCAAAAAATAGAAACTATAAAAAAGAATGACAAAAATTCTGGAGCTGAAGAATACAATAATAGAATTTAAAAATTCACTAGAAGAGAAAAAAAGGATTTGTTCAAGCAGAAGAAAGAAAGAGCAAATCTGAAGATAGGTTGTTTGATATTATTGAGTCAGAGAAACAAAAAGCGAAAAAGACTGAAAAAAACGAAGAAAGCTTGAGGATCTTATGGGGAATCAGTAAGAAAATCAATAACTGCATAACGGGAATTTTAAAAGGAGAAGAGGGGCCGGCCCCATGGCTTAGCAGTTAAGTGCGTGCGGTCCGCTACTGGCCGCGTGGGTTCGGATCCCGGGTGCGCACCAACACACCACTTCTCCAACCATGCTGAGGCCGCGTTGCACATACACAACTAGAAGGATGTGCAACTATGAGATACAACTATCTACTGGGGCTTTGGGGAAAAAAAGGAGGATTGGCAATAGATGTTAGCTCAGAGCCAGTCTTCCTCAGCAAAACGAGGAGGATTAGCATGGATGTTAGCTCAGGGCTGATCTTCCTCACAAAATAAATAAATAAATAAATAAATAAATAAATAAATAAATAAATAAATAAATAAATAAATAAAAGGAGAAGAGGAGGAGAAAGAGTCAGTGAATATATTTTAAGAAATAATGGCCAACAAGTTCCTAAATCTAAAGAAGAAAATACACATTTAACTTCAAAAAGCTTAAAGGACTCCAACTAGGATGAACTCAAAGACACCATACAGACGCATTATAAACATATTATCAAAAGTCAAGACAAAGAGAGAATCTTGAAAGCAGCAAGAGAAGAGAAACTCATAATGTACAGGTGAGCTTCCATAAGATTATCAATGGGTTTCTGAGCACAAATATTACAGGCCAGAAAGGAGTGAGATGATATATTTAAAGTGCTAAAAAAAAAAAAAAAAAAAAAGCTAACCAAAAATACTATCTTTCAAAACTGTCCTTCAAAAACAAAGGAGAAATAAAGACCTTCACAGATAGACAAAAGCTGAGTGAGTTCATCAATACTAGATCTATCTTACAAGAATTGCTAAAGGGAGTACTTGAAGTTGAAATAAAAGGATGTTAGACAGTAACAAGAAATCATATGAACATGGAAAGCTCTGATAAAGGTAAAAAATAGACAAATACAGGATCCCATAATACTGAATAGTGGTACATAAATCACTTTTAATTCAATTATAGAATTTAAAAGATAAAAACATAAAAATAACTATACATATAAGACTATGCTAATGGTACAAAATACAAAATGATGTAACTTGTGATGTTAATAACAGAAAGTGGCAGGAGAAGTAAGGAAAGGAGTACCATTTAAGTAGATTACTAAAGCTAATACATTATTTTACATAATCCCCATGGTAACCACAAAGAAAATACCTATAGAATGTGCACAAAAGAAATAAGAAAGATATCAAAGCATGCAACAATAACAACAATCAATGAAATACAAAGCAAGGCAATAATAGAGGAAAAGGACAGCATAATTAAAAGGCAAACAGGGGGCCGGCCCGGTGGCGCAAGCGGTTAAGTGCGCGCGCTCCGCTGCGGCGGCCCGGGGTTCGCTGGTTCGGATCCCGGGCGCGCACCGACGCACTGCTTGGTAAGCCATGCTGTGGCGGCGTCCCATATAAAGTGGAGGAAGATAGGCACAGATGTTAGCCCAGGGCCGTCTTCCTCAGCAAAAAAAAAAAAAAGAGGAGGATTGGCGGATGTTAGCTCAGGGCTGATCTCCTCACAAAAAAAAAAAAAAAAAAAAAAAAAAAAAAAAGGCAAACAGAAAACAATTAACAAAATAGCAATAGTTAAATCCTTCCCTAACATATATTACTTTAAATGTAAATGGATTAAACACCACAATCAAAAGACATAGAGTGGTTGAATAGATTAACAAAACAAGATCCAACTATATGCTGTCTACAAAAGACTTTATATATAAATATATAAAGACATAAATAGGTTGAAAGTAAAAGAGTGAAAAAAAAATAGTCCTGCCAATGGTAATCAAAAGAGAGTAGTAGTTTCCATGCTTGCTTGACAAAATAAACTTTAAGTGAAACTGTCACAAGACAGAAAGAAGTACATTACATATTGATAACAAATTCAATTAATCAAGAGAATATAACAATTATAGATATGTGTGTGTGTGTCTGTGTGTGTGTGTGTGGGTGTGTGTATGAACCTAATGGCAGAACACCCAAATATATAAAGCAAGAATTGACAGAACTGTTAGAACTAATAATCAAATTCAGCAAAGTGCAGGTTACAAAATCAACACACAAATTTCAGTTGTTTTTCTGTACACTAACCAAGAACAGTCTAAAAAGAAAATTAAGAAAGCAATCCCATTCACGATAGGCTCAAAAAAATAATATTTAGAAATAAAACTAAGCAAGAATGTAAAAGACTTGTACACAGAAAACTATAAAATATTCCTGAAAGAAATTGAAGAAGACACAAATAAATGGAAAGACAGCACACAGTTATGAATTAAAGACTCAATACTCTTAAAATGTTCATACCTTTATTCCAAAGCAATCTATGGAAACAATGCATTCCTTATCAAAATCACAGTGGTATTTTTTTGCAGTAATAATCTTAAAATTTATATGAAATATGGAAGGATCCTGAATAGTCAAAACAATCTTGAGAAACAAAAACAAAGCTAGAGGCTCACACTTCTTGATTTCAAAACATATTACAGACCTAACATAATCCATACAGTATGGTACTGACATAAAGACAGACATGTAGAGCAACTGAACAGAATAGAGAACCCAGCAATAAATCCTCATGTATATCATCAAATAATCTTTGACAAGAGTGCTAGGATAGTCTTGTCAACAAATGTTGCTGGGAAAATTGGATATTCTCATGTAAAAGAATCAATTGGGATGCTTATCTTACATCATATGCAAAAGATAACTCACAATGGATTAAATACCTAAACATAAGAGCTGAAAATACAAAAATTGTAGAAGAAAACAGGGGAAATATTCATGGCACTGTATTTGGAAATGGTTTCTTGGATATAACACCAAAAACACAGACAATAAAAGCAAAAGCAGACAAATGGAACTACATCAAACTTAAAAACTTCTGTGCAGCAAAGGAAAACTTCTGTGCAGCAAAAGAAACAATCAACAGAGTGAAAAGGAAGTCGATGGAATGTGACAAAGTATTTGCAAATCATATATCTGATAAGAGATTCATATCAAGAATATACAAAGAACTCCTTCAACTCAACAACAAAAAAAACCAAACAATATAATTAAAAAATGGACAAAGGACTTGAATAGACATTTCTCCAAAGAAGATACACAAATGGTCAACAAGCACATGAAAAGATGCTCAACATCGCTAGTCACTAGGAAAATGCAAATCAAAACCACAGTGAGATAATCACCTCACACGTATTATGGTGGCCATAATAATAAAAAAAATGGAATATAACCATTTTGAAGATGTGGAGAAATTCGAATCCTTACATGCTCTTCATGAGAATGAAAAACGATATAGCCTTTATGTAAAAGATTATGGATTTCCTCAAAAAATTAATAGGATTACCATACAATTCAGTGATACCACTTCTGTGTATATATCCAAAAGAAGTGAAAACAGGATCTGGAAGATACATTTGCACATACATGTGTATTGCAGCATTATTCACATAGCCAAGAAGTGTAGGCAACCTAAATGTCCATAGACAGTTGAATGGATAAATAAAATATGATATGTACATACAATGGAATGTTATTCAGCCTTAAAATGAAAGAAATCCTGCCAGATGCTACAACATGGATAAACCTTGAGAACATTATACTGTGTAAAATAAGCCAGTTGCAAAAGGAAACACTACATAATTCCACTTATATGAGGTATCTAAAGTAGCCAAACTCAGAAACAAAAAGTAGAGTGTTGGTGCAAGGTGAAGAGAGGAGGGGGAAATGGAGAATTGCTCAACAGGTATAGTTTCAGCTTTATAAGATAAAAAAGTTTTAGAGATCTTTTGTACAAAAATGTGAATTCACTTAACCCTACTGAATTGTACTCTTATAAATAGCTAATATGGTAAATTTTATGTGACATGTTTTTACCACAATTTAAAAAAATTTTCTAAAGTATTCAAACTCATAGAAACAGAAAGTAAAATGGTGGTTTCCAGTGACGGAGAGGAGGAAGAAAAGGGGAATTTTTCAATGGGTATGTATAGAAAGTCAATTTTGCAAGATGAAAAATTTCTAAGGATCTGTTACACAACAACGTGCATATACAGATTTTCCTCTACTTAAGATTAGGTTACATCCTGATAAACACATTGTAAGTTGAAAATATCGTAGGTTGAAAGTTTATTTAATACACCTAACCTATTGAACATCGTATCTTAGCCTAATCTAAGTTAAACATGCTTAGAACATTTATATTAATTTACAGTTGGGCAAAATCATCTAACATAAATCCTATTTGAAAATAAAGTGTTGAATATCTCATGTAATTTGTTGAATACTGTACCAGAAGCGAAAAACAAAATGGTTGGATGGATCCAGAATGGTTGTTGAGTGTATTGATCGTTTAGCCTCGTGACCGCATAGCTGACTGACAGCTACAGCTCGCTGCCACTGCCAAGCATCTGGAGAGAGTAGCCTACAGCATATTGCTGGCCCAGGAAAAGATCAAATTCAAAACTTGAAGTATTATTTCTACTGAAAGTTTATCACTTTCCCGTCATCATAACGTCAAAAAATCATAAGTTGAACCACCATAAGTCAGGGACTATCTGTAGTTAACATCACTGTACTATACACTTAAAAATGGTTAACATGGTAATTTTTATGTTATGTCTTTTTTTCATAACGATAAAAATAATAGGTTTTGAATTTTGTAAAATGCTCTTTCTCATCAATTGATATGATGATATGATTTTTATTCTTTAGCTTTTTAATATGGTTGATTATATTAGTTGATTATTGACTGCTGAAGTAGTCTTAAATCCTGAGAATAAACCCCACTTGACTATGGTGTGTATATAAATATATATATATAAAATACATATTGTTGAATTTTATTTGTCATATTTTTAAGGATTTCTGTATCTGTATTCATAAGTGATATTGTTTTGTAGAGTTTGTTGTTGTTGTTCTGTCTTTCTCTAAGTTAGAGCAATAGTAGTTTTATAATAAGAATTGTGAAGTGTTCCCTTCTATTTTCTAGCAGACATTGTGTATATTGATGTTAATTTTTCTTCAAGTGTTTGGTAGAATTCTCCAATGAAACTACGTGGCTCTAGACATTATTTATTTTAATATAAATTCAATTTCCTTAATAGTTACAGGGCTATTCCAATTTATTTTTAATAATGAGTAAGTTGTGGAAGTTGGTGTTTTCTGAAGAATCGGTTCATGTCATCTAAGTTGTCCAATTTATTTGTTTAAAGTTGCTCATAGTATTCCCTTATTATCCTTTAACATCTACACAGTCCAATGCGACATCCCATTTCGTTCCTGGTATTGACAGTTTTATGGCCTCTTTTTCTCCTTGTCAATATTGCTAAAGGCTTGTCAATTCTAATGACATTTTTCAAATAATATGCTCTACGCTTCATTGATTTTCTCTTTTATTTTTCTCTTTTCAATTTCATTGATTTCTGCTATCATATTTATTATTTCCTTCCTTCTACTTGCTTTGGATTTATATTCTCATTGTTTTCCTAGATTGTTCAAGTGAAATATAAAAACCTTACCTTTCTTTATATCTTTTTACTCTACTTCATTTGTAATTATATTAAATATTTCTTCAACATAGATTTAGAACCATATCAACAGTTATAAATTTTCCTTCAATACTAAAACGTAATATAGAAAACTGAAGATGAGAGACAAGATTATTGTACTTATCCAATTTTTGCTTACTATATTCTTTCTAGATCCCAATATTTCTTCTTTTATATAACTACTATTTGAACAGTTTCCTTTAGCCACTAGGCAATTTTCTAGAAGAGACATGGTCAGATGTCTTATTTCGAATTTACAATCCAGAGGCTGAAATCTCATTAGACTAGTGACATCATGGTGTATTTTCTAGCTTCTCTATAGAGAAGATGATACTCAGAAAAGGGAGAAATTTTGGTATTGATGAGAAAAAGATAGCACATATCCAGAGGAAAGTAACAATTGTCTTGCAAACTGGAAATTCCAATTACTATTTGAAAAGAACACAAATTGGCATCTAGCAACAGATTATCTCTCTTTGATTCATTCGTTTCTTTTAATAATTTACTCAGTTTCCTATTATATATTTGTTCATGAGAACTTGGGTTAATGAAGAGACTAGTCCTCCACAGGCGTGAGGAGGTGAAAAACTCCTAGAGAGTGTGTGGGGCATGTCAGCGATTTTGAGATTCTGAAGACATTTAATGTCCCACTCTGCACCTTCCCTTGTCATGACCAAAACGGTACTCTTGAAAAGGCATCCCAGGGGCTGGCCTAGTGGTGCAAGCGGTTAAGTGCACTCGCTCTGCTGTGGGGTCCAGGGGTTTGCAGGTTCAGATCCCGGGCGCACACCGAGGCATCGCTTGTCAGGCCATGCTGTGGCAGGTGTCCCATATAAAGTGGAGGAAGATGGGCACGGATGTTAGCCCAGGGCTAGTCTTTCTCAGCAAAAAGAGGAAGATTGGCAG
Source organism: Diceros bicornis minor (assembly GCF_020826845.1). Taxonomy (NCBI): domain Eukaryota; kingdom Metazoa; phylum Chordata; class Mammalia; order Perissodactyla; family Rhinocerotidae; genus Diceros; species Diceros bicornis. The sequence goes on along the minus strand of NC_080746.1, from coordinate 63,315,919 downwards.
ATGTTAGCTCAGGGATGATTTTCCTGACCGAAAAAAAAAAAAAAAAAAAAAGGCATCCCATCATTGCATGGACTCCTGATTAGCGAGAGCATCTGCGTGATCTGGGCAGGAAGGGACTGGGAAGAACCTCCCATAGGTGTGTGGATTTGAGCCTCTGCGTTTCTATCCCAAGATCTCGAATTGCATCGTGTTTCCTGTCCACTGGACTGTAACATTTATGTTGGTAATCTTGGAAACAATGGTAACCAGACTGAATTGGAACAAGCTTTTGGTTATTATGGACCACTCTGAAGTGTGTGGGTTGCTTGAAACCCTCCTGGATTTGCTTTTGTTGAATTTGGAGATCCCTGAGATGCAGCCAAATGCTGTCCCACCACTAGATGGGCGAACACTATGTGATTGCCTAGTAAAAATGTCACTTTCGAATGGTGAAAACAGAAGTCGAAATCATGGCCCACCTCCCTCTTGGGGTCGCCGCCCTGGAGATGATTATCGGAGTCCTGCACCTTGACGCAGATCTCCAAGAGAGAGAAGCTTCTCCTACAGCCAGAGCAGGTCTCTTTGGAGAGATAGGAGGAGAGAGAGATCACTGTCCCAGGAGAGAAGTCACAAGCCATCCGGATGCTTATCTCATAGCCAATCTGGGTCAAATGAAAGGAAATAGAAGACCAATTTGCAAGAGCTTTGCAAGAGGAGGGGTGTACAGGAAATAACTTCATTTGACAGGAATATGTACATAAAATTCAAGTTTTGTTTGAGATTTCATAAGCTTGGTGCATTTTTAAGGTGTTCATATTTTTTGTCTCTTGGCATAGTGACACATGATGTAATTCTCTATGGTTTGAAATGGATAATATGAGGCGTGTAATACTGATTGTTACTTTACAATGTTCCCTGAAGCAAAACTGAATTTGCTTTGAACTTTAGTTAGTCTTGGGTAGAATAATAATAAACCTCTAACTCCTTCCCAGCTAAAGTGTGATGTTTAATATGAGGGAAACAAAACTGGCAAAAGTTGAACTACGATTGACTTTTTCCGTAGCTGAGATATAGTGTGCAGCTGTTGTTGAAAAATTAGTCTTTAAAAGCTGCTGTGAACACAAGCCAGCAGCTAAAAATGAAAGCTGTACCATTAAACTAAATTAGAGGTTCTGCAAACTTAACGATTATACCACTGGGCCTGCCCCCCCTCCTTTTTTTTTTTTAAAGAATCCAACTAGTCTTCACACTGGGCAGAGGTTGTCTAGTTAGTACAGAATCTAAGAAGTTTCAACGAAGTTAGTTTACCTTTTGCTTTAGGTCATAAGTTCTTTACGTGATTGCTGTATGAATACAAAGCTCTTTGTAACATTATTTGGAAATTTGAGACTATTCAAGATACTAATGTCCTACCAGTTTAAGGGTACATTGCAGGGCTGAACTTTGAGTTACTGTACAAGATTTTTTTTCATGCTGTCGTTTGTAATATGTTTTGTGAGAATCCTTGGGATTAAGGATTTCTGCTTACAAATTGTTGTTTAACCTGAGAGCCTGTTTTTTCCTTGCAAAACTAAAATCTGTGTGCTTGGTACCAAGTCCAAGTAGAACATTCCTATTGGAAGCCATACTTTTATTTTCTTGTAAAGTGCTTTTTGAATTAATAAAATATTAGCATAATTGTGTAATAGTTGAACCCACTATTACCATAGTTTTCGTCCCATGGAAAACAGTTCATTACCCAAATCTTATTTTATAAGAAACACAATTGGGGCTTTTGAAGTGAAGGGGCATTTTGGTTGTCACCTTAAGTGATTGTTAGTACTTACAGTTTTTTATGAGTAGAAGCCAGTTCAAAGTCCACGATGCTCAATGACCAACATTTTAAAGTATAATAGCCTGGTTCATTATAACCTAATGTTGCCCATAAAAAAGGGCTCTTAGAGACCAGCCCGGTTGCATAGTGGTTGGGTTTGCATGCTCCACTTCAGCGGCCCAGGGTTTGCAGGTTTAGATCCCAGGCGCACACCTATGCACCACTTACCATGCCCTGCTGTGGCAGGCATCCTGCATATAAGGTAGAGGAAGATGGGCACAGGTGTTGGGTCAGGGCCAATCTTCCTCAGCAAAAAGAGGAGGATTGGTGAGGCTAATCTTCCTCACACACACAAACACTCAAAAATAGTGGGGGGTGCTTTTAATCATTAGCATGAGAACTTTCCACAAAGCTTTAAAAATTGCTTCTATTTTATATAATTTGAGGTGTTGCACAGAAATTCTACCTTGATCCATCATGATGTAAAATTCACTGTATGGTTCAAATGTAACAGTGCAGATTTGAATTTGGAGGCACACAGAACCTTCTTCTTAGAAATCCAGAAGAATTGTAATTTCAAATTTTTGTGCAATTAGGTTAAATCATAATGCAACATTCTTGTGGCTTAGTTTCCTTAAATGTGCTATTAAGTTTTAGATTATACTGTGCTGACTTGCTTTAATGTTCAAGATAAGTCATTGTATTAAGAGTTCAACCTATAGGTATATTTTCTAAGATGTAATTCCTAAACAGAATATTCCCAGTGGTCCTCCTTAGCTTTTCATGTGAATATCAATGAGAGAGGACAGTCCTTGGTGTCACAAGGGAGAATTGGTGTCACCGAGGTTCAGTATGAGCCTTATTACAGAAGACAATTTTAAGACTGCCTGTTGATGTACTGGGAGCTCTGGCTTTGGGCCTTTTGTCTTTTGGCATTTCCTCATGGCCTCAAAACAAGGCAAGATAACTAAGAAGTCGTGGAAGTAATACAAAATGACACTTCAATAATTAAAACACTGTTCTTATAACTGGACATTTATATGGGCATTTTTGGCAGTACATAATTTGCAGAATCTTAAATTGGAAGGGTTTCTGTCAAAAATATAATAGATTATGAGTATAATGTGGCTAATACAGAACCTGAGGTATAGTAGACCTTAGGGGGTTAGCCTGATTTAGGGTCCAAATGTGCTGTCACTTTAACCAGAAGCCCCAGCACAATTTTATGGCTCATAAAAATTATTGAAGATAGAGATTATTAAAACTTTAGATTGCACATTTAGATTGTGACTATTGAAAGTTCTGAAGTGACTGTAATTTCTAAAATTTTAAGTCCTGTCAGTCAGTTTCGTCACAATGTGTTCTGAGTTGAATATGAGACTGAAAGCAGTCAAAAAACTTTTGACTTGTACTATAATGACTACAGGTCTTCACTAGAGGTCACTGTTAATAATACTTGGTGATAATTTAAGGAAATATATCTAAGGATTATAATTGGTTTTTATGCTTTCTAGAATATTTAATGATCTATGTTTCTCAGTTCATTTTGGGTTACTTTTGACCTCCATATCTTAAGCAGAAAGTTGAAGACAAAGATAAATTAGCCAGAGAAATTTTAATTTCACAAGATGTAGATACCTTTTATCTACTGTTTATATACTTTTTCTTTTTTTTTTATTTTTTGTTTATTGCAGTAACATTGTATAAATTTCAGGTGTACATCATTATACTTCTATTTCTGCATAGATTACATCATGTTCACCACCCAAATACCAATTACAACTCATCACCACACACTTGCGCTGAATTATCCCTTTTGCCCTCCTCCCTCCCCTCTTCCCCTCTGGTAACCACCAATCCAATCTCTGTCTCTATGTGTTTGTTTGTTGTTATTATCTACGACTTAATGAGGGAAATCATACGGTATTTGACCTTCTCCCTCTGACTTACTTCACTTTGCATAATACCCTCAATGTCCATCCATGTTGTCACAAATGGCTGGATTTCATCGTTTCTTATGGCTGAGTAGTATTCCATTGTGTATATATACCACATCTTCTTTATCCATTCGTCCCTTGATGGGCACTTAGGTTGCTTCCAAGTCTTGGCTATTGTGAAGAACGCTGCAATGAAGGGAACTCTCGTACATTGCTGGTGGGAGTGCAAACTGGTGCAGCCACTATGGAAAACAGTATGGAGATTCCTCAAAAAATTAAGGCTAGAACTACCATATGATCTAGCTATTCCACTGCTGGGTATTTATCCAAAGAACTTGAAAACACCAACATGTAAAGATACATGCACCCCTGTGTTCATTGCAGTGTTTATATATTTTTTAAAGTTCTTTCAAAGATCATTTTATTATAGATGGCCTCTATGCCCTTTTAGTTGGACTTACTCATATCTGGATGGGAAGTCGTGGTTTCTTTTTATTGTAGAGTCATGGTTCCTATTAGTACAGTGCTTCATTATTGGGAATGGTGTTGATCATAGAAAGTTTTCAAAATATACACAGTCTGATTCCAGGCCCATTAACTCAGTTCTCCAGGGTGGTCTAGCCCTGTGTTATTTGGAAGAATTCTGCTAGGTGATAAACATCTCTGGTTATATAAGAGCCACTGGTTTATTACTTGGCTTAATGTACTTTTATTTTCAGAATCCAAAAATTGATTTAGTTGTCAGATCTAGTTGGTGATAATGTCTTCCAGTTGTATATGTTTGTAGTAGACTGTTGCCTTCTGGTTTTCCATTTTTTTGAGAACATGAAAGATTTTTATAATTAAAGTAGCTGAGGAAAAAAAAGGTATCATTGGGGCAGTCTCTTGGAGTAGTGGTGAAATTCACGCACTCCACTTCGGCAGCACAGGGTTCACGGGTTCGGATCCCGGGTGCGGATCTACCTGCTCATCAAGACATGTTGTGCTGGCAAACTCCCATACAAAAACTAGAGGAAAATTGGCACAGATTTTATCTCAGAGACAATCTTCCTCAAGCAAAATGAGGAAGATTGTCAGTGGATGTTAGCTCAGGGCCATTCTTCCTCACAATAAATAAATAAATAAATAAATAAATAAATAAATAAATAAATAAATCATCACTACACTGGCTACACAGCCAACAGAGGATTGCTTTCCTTCTTTCTTTTCCCTTCCATGTCTCCCCCGAAATACATCCCTTTCATATGCTATGGGATTTGATGTCCTTAGAACCTGAAAGGATCCTTATGACACAGTCTCTTATCTGCTTGGTTTTCACCCCATAGACAATAGGGTTCATGGTGGGAGGCAAGAGCAGATAAATATTGGCCACAATGATATGGCAAGATAGAGGAATTGTATGACTCCCAAAGCGGTTAAAAAAGAAACAGAAGAAAGCTGGGCTGTAGGAGAAAACAATGGCACAGATGTGGGCAGTGCAGGTGCTGAAGGCCTTCTGCCGAGCATCTGCTGAGGAGAGGCTTACCACTGCCCGGAGGATCATGGTGTAGGAGACTGTGATGCACAGGATGTCAAATCCCCCGATTAGGAGGGCAACCATAAGACCATAGATAACATTGACCCTGATATTCCCACAAGATAACTTGGCTACAGATAGCTGGTCACAGTAGGTATGATGTATTATGTTGCCTCTGCAATAGGGTAGTCTTTTCGTGATGAAAATCAAGGGAATGATTAGCAAGACCGCTCTCAGGAAAGTAGCAAGCCCAACTTTTGCAATGATTGGATTAGTAAGGATAGTTGAGTAGCGCAGAGGGTAACATATGGCCACATAGCGGTCCAGGGCCATAAGCATGAGCACCCCAGACTCCATCCCTGTGAAGGTATGGATGAAGAACATCTGGACAAGGCATTCTTTGAAGCTGATTTCCTTGAGATGAAACCAGAAGATGCAGAGGGCTTTAGGGATTGTACTAGAGCACATGACAAGGTCAGTAAGAGAAAGCATGGCCAAAAAATAATACATGGACCTGTGCAGAGAATCCTCATAGCGAATGAGATAGAGGAGGCCACAATTCCCAACAATAGCCACAGCATACATGGAGCAGAATGGGAAGGAAATCCATACGTGCATGTCCTCCAGTCCTGGAATCCCATTAAGAATGAAAGAGGCTGGTGTCACATCTGTTTGGTTCAGCATTATCATGATTATGCTGGTATAATCATTAAAAAACTTGTAGGATTTTGGCTTTCTTTTGTTTCATTTTTTGACCTTCCTAGATTTGGAAAAATAGAGAAAATAATCTCAGTTGTGGTCTCCTTCTCTGTCTCTTTCTCTCTGTCTCTTCTCTCTGCTAAATATCACATTTAATACAGAGAATTAAAAATTATGAATGCCAAGAAATATTTACTTAAACATAGTTTACTTAAACATAGTTTAAACCACTTATGTATTGTTTGTTATTCACGAATTTATCAATTCATTCAACAAATACTTGTTTGGCATCTGCTATGTGCCAGGTTCTATCACAGATATTGTGTCTACATTATTTTAAAACAAAGGACATAGATATAATCCTCTTAAATTTATAAGACAGTGTAATCATGTTATGATCTTTCCGATTGATATCCATTATAATATCTTATTTAAATGTTAATTACCATACACGTCTCCTTTTGGATAATTTCTTAAGGTAAAGCTCATTGATTACTTCACTAATGACACAACAGATATGATTGGGATGTATTTATTATTGTTCTTATTCTTAATTAGTAGTTCATATTTATGCTTAGTATATATCAGATACAGTTGAAAGAGTTTTATAAATATTAACTCATTTCATCCTTACTACAAGCCCAGGAGGTACTTTTATTAATCTGAACTTTACAATGGAACAAATGGAGGCACTATGAATTTTGAAGGCATTCTCAATTTCCTAGCCTCAGGTGTAGATACTAAGAGAACTCTTCTGATTTTGATCCTTTTTACATGAACTCTCTTCCTTTTCTTTTCTTTCTTTATTTGTTTCGTGGCTTTGAAATATTTGCAAACATCTATGCTTTCACATTTAATGGTGATGGTAGTGATGATGAGGTGTATGTGTGCTTGTACATCTTTTATCGTGCAGGCACTTGCTGGGTTTTTTGAATCTCTAAATCTAAGACCTATGGTATTGGAAATTTCGTTATATTAATTTTTGATAATTTCTTCCCTGCCATGTCCATGTTATTTTACTATAATTACTTTTAGTCAGATACTGAATCTTCAGGGCTTATTCTCTTCCTTTTTTTAAATTTCTTTCATTGCATTGTCTATTTTTTTAATTCATTTTCTAGAAATGTTCCTCAACTATAGCTTCCAAACATATTGACATTTTTTATTGTATAATTTCACAAATTTCCAAGATCTCATTTTCCTTGAATCTTGTGTCTGACTATATATATATATATATTATTTCCATATCATCTAAGTTTCAATTATTTATTTATTTATTTATTTATTTTTTTTGTGAGGAGATCAGCCCTGTGCTAACATCCGCCAATCCTCCTCTTTTTTTGCTGAGGAAGACGGCCCTGGGCTAACATCTGTGCCCATCTTCCTCCACTTTATATGGGACGCCGCCACAGCATGGCTTGCCAAGCAGTGGGTCGGTGCGCGCCCGGGATCCGAACCAGCGAACCCCGGGCCGCCGCAGCGGAGCGCGCGCACTTAACCGCTTGCGCCACCGGGCCGGCCCCTCAATTATTTATTTTTATAGCCATTTTTTTCTTTTACTTTGAAGGAGTTTCTCATGTCTGGTAATCCTTCAATATTAATTCACACTTAAGAAAGAGACTATAGAAAGCTGACTTGAAACTCCAGGGGATGAGTGAGACTCATCGATTGGTAGAATTTGCTTAGACTACTCAAGTAGGGAGCTCTACTTAATTGGAGACATTCTTACTTATCAGTGTTCATAGGTTTTCAATTTTTCCAGAAAAGAATCCATAATCTGCATCCTGGAGGATTTTATGACTGGCTACCAGTGTTCTTGGAGTTAAGTAGTAGAAAGGTACTGAGGATCTCACATTTAAATATGAATATTCAATTCAATCCTCACATTTTTTATGAGTCCTCATCCTTGGCCTTCAACACACCTGATGTATACACATTCATATTACTTGTTTAAAGTTTCTCCCCAGAATAAACTTAGAGCCACCATCACATGATAGTTAACATTCTAGTGGATGAAATGGAGATATCAAATTGTTCTTTATTCAGTTGTTCTACCTAAATCTCTGTTTTATCTTTATGTGTTTGTACCAAAGGATGACAGATTGGGTTCTGCAAAAGACAACTTTTTGGAAATAGTAAAGAAACACAGGATGAACACGTTCATAATAGTGCTCTTCAAAGATCTCTTCTTATGTCATTACAAAAATTTTAAGAGTCATATAGGAGCATATAGAAATGACAACTAAGTCAACTTTGAGGCATATCAGGAAAAGTTTCCAAGAGGTATAGCCAATTGTTCCTAGACCTGAAGCATGCTTAGGTTTCTGACAAACCAAAATGGACTGAGCAATGTTCTCTCTTGCTGCTCTTTGCTATTTCCTACTCAAAGCATGCTGATATTTTTAGCTTTGCAATTTTGCAATCTCCTCTTCTTTCTGCTCCCTGCCCCCTGAAAAAAAAGCCTTTAGTATGACATTATTCCTGAAGACTCAGCTCTCCCTTGGACAAGATAGAGAACTAACCTCTAAAGCCTCTTAGTATACTGTAATAAGCAAAGTATCACGCTTATAGTTAAGGAATAAATTAATTGATGGAATCAATTTCTTTCACCATTTTAACATCATGGTATTATAAAACTCTTATTATTTCTTGAATCATTCACAATGTAATAAAACTCTTAATGTTAGGACAGATTACTTTTTAAGCCTGCAGTATATAGCAAGACACTATCTATTAGTTGTCAAATATTTTTGAATAAATGCACCTATTAATGAATTAGCAAATCTTATTTTTTACTTGACTTTAGGTATTAGTAAATTAAATGCTGTAGTCTAAGTAATATTATGTGGAAAGGCACAAGGGAACCGTCAGACAAAATAAAACCATAATGTCTACCTTATAAATCACCAGAAATTATAAATTTCAAAATAAAATCTGTGAAATAGAGAAAACAAAGGAAATCTCAAGAAAGCAGAAAAAACAATGTGCTAGGCAAAATAAATGTATTGGTTTGGGAAATAAGGATCAATTATTAAAACTACACCACAAATTTGTTCCAGTTGAGAGTGATTTTTAAAAAGTACGTGTATTTTTAAAAAAGAAGTGTTTCAGAAAGATGACCACACTCAAGATATGCACAAAAATTTTTTTGGTAAACAGAACTCATACTAAATAAGACAACACACCATAAAATTTGGGAAGAAATATTAATTTCAGACAATGCAGAAATAAAAGCAAGAAAATGTTATTCAGGATCATTTTTGAGAAAAAGAAAAGAAAGGCTTGACACAGCGTAATTGAAGTTGTTGAACTAAATTGTTTCATCTCTAGGTTTGCTATAGTTTCTCAGAAAGTACTGAAATAATTCTCTTTCTTACTTTGCTAGTACACAGTAGAAGTTTTAAAAAATAGAGAAATCACTTAAATTATATTGCAGCTAATTAGCTGATCCTCAATTTCTTGTTTTAGGATGGCCTTCAACTGGAAAAAAGAGTACTAAGAGTTTACAATATAAGAATTATGTTTCTGTGAATACCAAAATTGTTATTAAGTTTTTTTCTGTCAGGCTTGTAAATGTGTACTTTATGTTTGAATGCTTCCACAGATACCATTAAAAGAAACAAAAAACCTATAAAAATCTTATATAAGTACACAATGCATATGTTTATCCATATATATGATTACCATTGAAATAAAATAGACATTGAAATCTATTTTTGATAAATATTTAGCTAGTGTATAATAAACTGTCATAAGTTGAAAAAATAATATCACTACTCGTGTGTCTTAATACATTCATATAGTCAACTCTTTTTTTTTTATTGCGGTGATATTGGTTTATAACATTGTATAAATTTCAGGTGTACTTCATTATACTTCTATTTCTGCATAGAGTACATCATGTTCAACCCCCAAATACTAATTACAATCCATCACCACACGCATGTGCCTAATCATCCCTTTCACCCTCCTCCCTCCTGCCTTCCCCTCTGGTAACCACCAATCCATCTCTGTCTCTGTGTGATTGTTTGTTGTTGTTTTTATCTTCTACTTACATGTGAGATAATACTATATTTGACCTTCTCCCTCTGACTTATTTCACTTAGCATAATACACGCAGTGTCTATCCATATTGTCAATGGCTGGATTTCATCATTTCTTATGGCTAAGTAGTATTCCATTGTGTGAATATACCACAGCTTCTTTATATTCTATGTATCCATGCAACAGAAGCAAGTAGAGAAATTAGGAAAAGTATAGGTATCCATAAATTTTTGTTTGAGGAAGATTAGCCCTGAGCTAACATCTGTTGCCAATCCTCCTCTTTTTTGCTGAGGAAGATTGGCCCTGAGCTAACATCTGTACCCATCTTCCTCTACTTTACATGGGATGCCACCACGGCGTGGCTTGATAAGAGGCGCGTAGGTCTGTGCCCCTGATCCACGCCAAAGCAGAGCACACAAGCTTAACTTTTACACCACCAGGTCAGCCCCTAGCTATCCATAATTTAAAAATAGGCAATATATTTCTGAGATTACTTGTGCTGTATTCTGAAGAATATCTTTTCTAAATATGAGATAAATAACCTTAATATCCTTGTGTTTTCTTTTTATAGATATATCTTTAATTACTAAGATTGACTTTCTTATTACACAATAATTTTAGATCCCATCATCAATACATTTATGAAACTGTCAGTTAGAGATCCAAACTTATGCCAAAGTAAAATACTATTAAACACAAAATAAGTAAGAAATTTTCTAAAACAAACTTAAAATGATCTCAATACATCATAATTTAATTTTTCTTGCAAGGGAAATTAACAAGTATTTTGCTGTGGGTGTGGACAATTATTTTGCAATAGTAACATTAACATATGAATGTCATCATTTATAAAGCGCAACTTTGATATCACCTGTTGTCTATTTTCATTCCCAAACCCCATTGACAATAAGTTGGTTTTCTCACTAGACTGTCCTCAATCTTTAAAACCTATGATCTTTTCTACATATGAGCGTAGGTCCCTCCAAGCAAGTGTTGTTATCGAAAATGGATGAAACACAGTCATAACTAAGTCTCTTTAGAAATTAACCAAGAAAAAAATTAGGCTTTCATTGTGAGGAACAAAGTGGAGGGCAGGTAAAAAACAAGAGTGTTCTGACTATGCTGGACAACTGTTTTCTAGTTCTTTCCTCATTTCGTGTCATGGTGATTCATATCTGACTTCCATTGCAACAGAACCAACGATTAATATTTTGTTAGGGTTCTTTGGTTATAGATATTTATAATCATAATGGAAAGTTAAACCGAAATGTAATCTGAAAATTGGGGAAATAAACGTTTTCTAACCTCCTAACTTCTCACAACACTTCTGCCTTTAAACACGTGAATGGACTCAAATCTGTATTTCTGAGAATATCATACACAATTTATATACATTCAAAACCTCTCTCCACTATATCTTACTGCCTGAAAAAAATCCTGCTAGTAATCTCACTTTTGTATGTTCTTTAGCACCTTAGTTTCTGGGTAGCAAAACGGTGAGCTGAATGCAATCTTGTTCAGGTGTTCAAGATCTTGGTCAAAAAAATCAGAATCCTGCAATATATGTACCTACAGCATCCTCAACTTCTAAATCCCATGATATCTGGGACTATTTAAGAAAAATGTGTGTTATATATCCCAAGGCAATACTTCAAAACATTAGAGACACAGCTGCTTGTGTAGCAATCAAGCTAACCCTGATAGGAGGAGGGAAAGGAGTGGAAGCTTTCCATTCTTACTGCTATATCGTAATACTTAATTCAGTAAATTATTTCATATACATGTATCTATGTTTGTACACTTGTATGTGAGCGTATATTTAATGGAGATGAATTAAAATGAATGTGAACTAGTTTTAATGAAAATGAGTGATTTTGATATTTATTGTAGAATATTGTTTCTTTCTATGTAAGAACTTGTGGGATGATACACGACAAAAGTACTTAAGCACAGAATGTTCAATCATTGATACATCCGTTCATTTCTTCTTTTATTCGTTTATTTTGTGTGTCTCTAATTAAATAACATCATTGAGTACTTAGTACTCACTAAGTCAGGGTAGGAACTATGAAAAAAGGATCAAATAATATAAACTTTAAAAACTTTATGCTGGCTCAAAGACCTTAGAGACAAATAGCCACGTATTGTATTATTCCACTTATGTGAAATATTGAGAATAGGCAAACCCATAGAACAGAAAGTAAACTTGTGGTTTCCAGGGGCTGGGAGAAGGGATTGACTACCTAAAATGCATGAATTTTTTTTGAGGGGATGATTAAATATTCTGTAATCAGATAGTGGTGATGGTTGCACAGCATTGTGAAAGTACTAAGAGCCCCTGAATCGCACATTTAAAATGATTAAAATGGTAATTTTTTTATGTGACTTTTACCACAATTTAAAAAATTCCACAAAGCTGTCTTACTGAGATTAAGCTATCTTTTCTTGACTAAGCAGTCCCATAATTGCTTTAGGCTTTTGATTAGTATCAGGAGTTACGAGAAATTTGGTTCTGACAGTTTTTTTTTTCCTGTTATCCATTGCTTTTGTTAGGGATAGACTTTTTATTATCCTTACTCTGTCATTTTCATTCACATCACTCACAGTTTATTGTTTTTTGTGTGAAAATGAGTATTTATTTCTCTGGAATCAATGCCCAGTAGTGTAACTACTAAGTTGTCTCAGAGTTCCAAGTTTGTGTTTCTAAGAAACTATCAAAATATTTTCCAGAGTTGTGGTACCATTTTACATTCCAATTAGCATTATATTAGTGATTCAGGATTATGGGAAGATGGCAGCATAAGAGGATTATGAATTTACCGCCTCCCGTGGATACAACAAACTGACAACTATCTATGGAATAATTTTCTCTGAGAGATGTCTGGAAACTGGATAACAAGAACCCACACAATAAGGAACAACACTGACAGGGGTGGAAGAGACAGAAATACACCTGAGGAAGAAAACGCTGAGGAAGAAAACACACCCTAGCTGTGGTGCTTCACGGCTTGGAGTAATCTTATAGGTACCAAGCTTTCCCTGGAGGTGCATGGGGGTCTGAGTGAGGATCTGTGCCACAATAAGCGTTTCAGCCTTTAGATTCAGCACAACTGAGATGAGATTCCATATTACTTGGCTTTTTTGGCTTTGAACAGGGAATGCCCCAATAAAAACATCAAACTTTAGAGAAAGAAAAACCCACTGTTACAGAGTTCTTGAACAGATTCACCTGTTGCAAAAACCAACATAGAATCACCAGAAAGAAATTTGCATAGTCCATTGGTAAAAGAGACTCACTAAGCTCTGAACACATGTTAGAGAGGCAGGAGGCAGATGGGCCCACTACCACAGGGATGGAGACTCTGGTGGCAGCCATTATTGTGACTCAAGTTAGTCATGCAGACAGGGACACTGGCAGATATCATTTGATTTCTTCCTCTAGCCTGTTATAACAGGTGTTTTCACACCCACTAGGCCACTGGTTCAATCCAGCACAGCCAGGGTAGACAGTCCATCTGAAGGACTGGCCCTACCCATCAACAAGCCCCTTGTGGGACATGTAGGCAGGTTGTGTGGGACCTCTGAAGTAGGGTGACTGGGGTGGGCCTTTGTTAGTGGGGTCTGTGGGCCCATGGGTGGTGGGGCGTGTCAGTGGCAGTGGATTTTTAACACTGGGCATCTCAAAGAGCCACACAGGGTATCTTCCACAACTTTCAACACCTGAAAAGATTGTGTGCTGTTGCTCCTGGGGCAGGTCCCAGCCACCTGTGATCCTGAGAGAGCTAACAACAACTGTGCTGTAGAGAGCTGCAATGGAGTGCTACAGTAATTTTGAGCTATGAGCTTAGCAACCAGTCACACTGGGGGCCTGACTCACTTAACTGAAAAACAGCAGTACTTGTGCACTATCAGACCTCACAGTGAACCATGTCCAGGCTTGCCCAACTCAATAAAGTGACCATACCAGCGATATTTGACTGAGCTTACAACCATCTGGCCCAGGGGGCAGCCTAGACTATCTGTGTGCCCATAACAAAAGTAACCCTGCCACAATATAAGAGCAGACATACCCGACACAGGGGATACTCCTGGAACACTTTGAACAGGTAATGAGAGGGAAGAACACAACTGGGCCCCAAAAGGCATTTCTTTCTTACATAAGCCCATATTTCAAAGGTCAGGAGACATAGGTGATCTATCTAATATGGAGATATGAGTACAGAGAAGTAGGGAAAATGAGGAGAAAAAGGAATATGCTCCAAATAAGGAAACAGGGCAAGTCCTTGGAAAGTAACCAAAAGAAACAGAGATAAACAATGTACCTGATAAAGAGTACAAACTAATAGTCATAAGGATGCTCACTGATCTTGGGAGAATAAAGGATGAACATGGTGAGAAATTCAACAAAGATTTGAAAAATATAAGACAGAACCAATCAGAACTGAATATTACTATAATGGAAATAGAAAATTCACCAGAGAGAATCAATAGCAGAGTAGATGACACAGAAGAATGGATCAGCAATCTGGAACAAAGAGTAGAGAAAATCACTCAAGCTGAAAAGAAAAAAGAATTAAAATGAATAAGGATAGTCTAAGGAACATCTGGGACAAAATCAAGCATACTAACATCCATATTATAGGTGTCCCAGAAGGAGAAGAGAGACAAAGGGTGGAGAAGCCATATGAAGAAATAATAGCTGAAAATTTCCCTAAACTGAAGAAGAAAACAGACATCTAGATACAGGAAGCACAGAGAACTTCAAAAAAGATGAACCCAAAGAGGCCCACACCAAGACACATTATAATTAAAATGTCAAGAATTAAAGATAAAGAGAGAATCCTAGAAGCTACAAGAGAAAGGCAACAAGTTACACACAAAGGAAACCCCATAAGGCTAACAGCAGATTTCTCAGCAGAATCTTTACAGGCAAAAAGAGAGTGTACCATATGTTCAAAGTGCTGAAAGGAAAAAATATACAGTCAAGAATATTCTACCCAGCAAGGTTATCATTGAGCATGGAAGGAGAGATAAAGAGTTATCTACACAAGCAAAAACTAAAGGAGTTTATTGCCACTAAACTGACCTTACAAGAAATGTTAAAGGGACTTATTTAAGTGGAAAAGAAAAGACCACAAATAGGAATAAGAAAATTGTCAAAGAAAAACTTGCTGGTAAAGACAAAAATACAGTAAAGGTAATGGATAAACTACCTACAAAGGCTATATGGCGTCAAAAGACAAACATAATAAAAATATCTATATCCAAGATAAGAGGTAAGGGATACACACAAAAAAATCAGGTTAAATATGATATCAAAAACATAAAATGTGTGTGGGGGGGAGTAAAATTATATGTCTTTTAGTAAGAGGACAAACTTAAGAGACCATCAACTTAACATAGACTGTTATTTACATAGGTTATTACAAATGAAAGTCAGACTAACCACAAACCAGAAACCTATAAAAATACACAAAAAATAAAGAGAAAGGAAGCCAAACATAACGCTAAAGAAAGCCATGAAATCACAAGAGAAGAGAGCAAGAGAAGAAGAAAGTAAGAGAGAAGAACTACTAAAACACCCAGAAAAAAGGTAATAAAATGGCAATAAATACCAACTGATAAATAGCTACATTAAATCTCAATTAACTAAAGGCTCTAATCAGTAGACATAGAGTGGCTGAATGGATAAAAAAATAAGACCCATATATACACTGCACACAAGAGACACACTTCAGACCTAAAGACACAAACTGCAAGTGAAGAGATAGAATAAGATCCTCCATGAACATGGAAACAAAAAGAAATTTGGGGTAGCATTACCTGTATCAGACAAAATAGACTTTGAAACAAAAGCTATAACAAAGGCAAAGAAGGGCATTATATAATGATAAAGGGAACAATCCAACAAGAGGTCATAGCACTTGTAAATATCTATGCACCCAATATAGGAGCACCTAAATATATAAAGTAATTATTAACAGACATAGAAGGAGACATTGGCAGCAACACAATAATAGTTGGGAACTTTAACATTCCACTTACACCAATGGATAGATCATCCAAAAAGAAGATCAGTAAGAAAACTTTGGTACATTATTCCTTAAATGACACGTTAGACCAGACGGACTTAGTAGATATATACAGAACATTCCATCCAAAAACTGCATAATACACATTCTTTTCAAATGCACATAGAACATTCTCCAGGATAGATAATATATCAGGACACAAAATAAGTCTCAATAAGTTCAAGAAGACTGAAATAATACCAAGCATCTCTTCTGACCACAATGATATGAAATTAAAAATCAGCTACAAGAAGAAAACGGGAAAAGCTACAAATATGTGGAAGTTAAACAAAATGCTACTGAACAACTACTGGCTCAATGAAGAAGTCAAAAAAATCCTAGAGAAAAATGAAAATGAATCTATTGCATACCATAATTTATGGGATACAGCAAAAGCAGTATTAAGAGGGAAGTTTTTAGAAATATTGGCTGACCACAAGAAACAAGAAAATTATCAAATAAACAATCTAACAAGTCAACTAAAGTAACTAGAAAAAGAACAGAAGAAAGGAAATAATAAAAATCAGAGTGGAAATAAATGAAGTAGAGAGTAAAAACAAAAAAGAAAAAGAAAAAGAAAAAAAATCAATGAAACTACAGCTGGTTCTTTGAAAAGTAAAAGAAAAAAAAATTGACAGACATTTAGCTAGACTCACCAGCAACAAAAGGGAGAAAGCTCAAATAAAAAAAAAAATCAGAAATTATACAGGAGAAATTACAATGGATACCACAGAAATGCAAAGGATTACAAGAGAATACTATGAAAAGTGATGTACTAACAAATTGGATAATCTAGAAGAATAGATAAATTCTTAGAATTAAACAAACTTCCAAAACTGAATCAAGAAAAAAAGAAGAATCTGAATAGACTGATCACTAGTAAGGAGATTGAAACAGAAATCAAAACCTCCCAAAAAACAAAAGTCCGGAACCAGATGTCTTCTCTTGTGAATACTACCAAACATTCAAAGACTTAATACCTATTTTTCTCACACTCTTCCAAAAAATTGAAGAAGAGGGGATGGTTCCTAACTCATTCTGTGAGGCCGACATTACCTTGACATGAAAACCAGACAAAGACAAAACAAAAAAAGAAAATTACAGGCTAATTTCACTGATGAACATAGATGAAAACATTCTTAACAAAATACTAGGAAATAGAATATAGCAATATGCTACAAAGGTCGTAAACTGTATTCAAGTGAGATTTATTCTAGGGATACAGGGATGGTACAACATCTGCATATCAATCAATGTGATACACTACGTTAACAAAATGAAGACTAGAAATCACATGATCATCTCAATAGATGTAGAGAAAGCATTCCACAACATACAGCATCCACTTATGATAAAAACTGAAAAAAAATATGGGTATAGAAGGAAAGTACCTCAACACAATAGAGGCCATATGACGACCCACAGCTAACATCATACACAATGGTGAAAAACTGAAAGCTATCCCTTTAAGATCAGGAACAAGACAAGGATGCCCACCTTCACCACTCTTATTTAAGATAGTTTTGGAAGTCCTAGCCACAGCAATCAGGCAAGAAAAAAAATAAAAGTGATCCAAATTGGAAAGGAAGAAATAAAACTCTCACTATTTGCAGATGACATGATTTAATACATAGAAAAGCCTAAATAATACACAAAAAACTATTAGACATAAAGAAATAAAACAGTATAGTTGCAGGGTACAAAATCAACATACAAAAATCTGTTGTGTTCCTGTACACTAACAACAACATAGCGGAAAGAGAAATTAAGAATACAATCTCATTTACAATAGCTACAAAAAGAATAAAATACCTAGGAATACCTAGAGGTGAAAGACCTGTACATTGAAAACTAAGAAACGTTGTTGAAAGAAATCGAAGGAGACACAAAGAAATGGAAAGATATTCTATGCTCATGGATTGGAAGAATTAATGTAGTTAAAATGTCCATAATCCTAAAGAAATGTACAGATTCGATGCAATCCCTATCAAAGTCCTGAAAACATTTTTCATGGAAATAGAACAAAGAATCCTAAAATTTATACGGGACAACAAAACCTCTGAATAGCCAAAACAATCCTGAGATAAAAGAACAAAGCTGGAAGTATCACACTCTGTGACTTCAAAATATACTACAAAGCTATAGTAGTCAAAACTATGTGGTACTGGCACAAAAATAGACACACAGATCAATGGAACAGAATTGAGAACCCAGAAATAAACACACAGATCTATGGACAGCTAATTCTTGACAAGGGAGCCAAGAACATCCAATGGAGAAAGGAAAGTCTCTTCAATAAATGGGACTAGGAAAACTGGACAACCAATGCACAGAATGAAAGTACACCATTATCTTACACTCTACACAAAAAATTAATTCAAAATGGCTTAAAGAACTGAATGTAAAACCTGAAACCATAAAACTCCTAGAATAAAACCTAGGCAGTATGCTCTTTGACATCAGTCTTAGCAGTTTCTTTTTGAATACCATGTATTACCAGGTAAGGGAAACAAAAGAAAAAATAAACAAATGTGACTACATCAAACTAAAAAGCTTCTGCACAGCAAAAGACAAGACGAGAAATAACAAGTGTTGGAGAGGATGTGGAGAAAAGGAAACCCTCATACACTGCTGATGGGAATGTAAACTGGTGCAGTTACTTTGGAAAAGAATATAAAGATTCCTCAAAAAATTGAGACTAGAACTACCATATGATTCAGCTATCCCCCTTATGGATATTTATCCAAAGAACAGAAAAGCACAAATGTGAAAATATATTTACCCCTGTGTTCATTGCAGCATTATTCACAATAGCCAGGACTTGGAAACAACCTATATGGCCATCAATGGTTGAATGGATAAAGAGGATATGGCATATATATACAATGGAATACTACTCAGCCATTAAAAAAGACAAAATCTTGCCATTTGCAACATCAATGATGGACCTTGAGTGTATGCTAAGTGAAGTAAGTCAGATGGAGAAAGCCAAATACCATATGATTTCTCACATAAGTGGAAGATAACAACAACAACAAAACAGAAACATAGATACAGAGATTAGATTGGTGGTTACCAGAGAGGAAGGGAGGAGAGAGGCAGGCAAAATGGGCAATAGGGTATGTGGGTATGGTGACAGATGATAACTAGTCTTTGGGTGGTAAACACGATGTAGTCTACACAGAAATCTAAATATAATTATGTGCACCAGAAATTCATATAATGTTATAAACCAATATTACCTCAATAAAAATATACATATGTGTATATATTAATGATTCAGTTTTTCCATATCATTACCAGAATTTCACGTTGTTTCTAGGTTTTAATTTATCCATTGTCATGGCTTTGTAGTGATATTCTATTCTGGTTTTAATTTCCATTTGTACATTGCTTATGATGTTGAACATTTTTCATGTGTCTATTTTCCAGTTGTATGTTCTTATCAGTGAGATGACTGTTCATATTTTTTGTCCATTTTATAATTGAATTTTATTTTTTTACCGTTGAGCATGTGAGTGTGTGTTGTGTGTATGTATATTGGATATGCCGTGCAAATATTTTTCGCATTCCATAGCTTGTCTTTTCATCCTCTTAATAGGGTCTTTTGCAGAGCAAAAGGTTTCTGTTTTTTATTTTTATATAGTTTAGTTTTTCTTTTTGTGTGTGTGTGAACTGTGTTTTGGTGTCAAGATTAAGAACTCTCCCTAGTCCTGGATCCTAAAGATTTATCCCATTAATTTTCTAAATACTTTAGAGCTTTAAATTTTACATTTAAGTTCATAATCCATTATTTTGAATTCATTTATAAGGTACAATTGAGAGATTTAGGTGAAGAGGTATTTTACTTTTTTTTTTTTTTTTTGCCTATAGATGCCCAACTACTCCAGCAGACTTTTTCGAAGCACTGTGTTTCCATTACAGAATTGTTTTTACATATTTGTCAAATGTCATTTGGGCATATTTGTGGGGGTCTATTTCTGAGTTCTCTGTTCTGTCCCATTGATCTTTATGCCTATCCTCTGCCAATACCCACTCTTGATTACTATAGCTATACGTCTTGAAATTGTGAAGACTGTTTCCTCATTTTATTACTTGTTTTCAAGTGTTTTAGCTATTCTTTTGATATTCTAGATAAATTTTAGAATAATATTGTCTAAAAAATCTTGCTGGGATTTTTATAGAAATTGCATTTTACCTATGTATCAGTTTGGGGAGAATTGATATCTTCCCATCTGTGAACACTGTATGTCTCTCCATTTAATTGAATGTTTAAAATATTCTTTCATCAGTAATGTATAGTTTTATCATACATAATAATACAAATATTATTATACTATATAACAGTAATCACCATTCTACTTTCTGCTTCTATGAATTTGACTACATTAAGTACCTCATAAGAGTGGAATTATATAGGTTTTGTCCTTCTGACTGATTTTTTTCACTTAGCGTAATATCCTCAAAGTCTGTCCATGATGTAGCATATGACAGAATTTCCTTATTTTTATACCTGAATATATATAACACATTTCTTTACCTATTCATCCACCCATGGACATTTAGGTTGCTTCCACACCTTGGATGTTG
Organism: Diceros bicornis minor; assembly: GCF_020826845.1. Classification (NCBI taxonomy): domain Eukaryota; kingdom Metazoa; phylum Chordata; class Mammalia; order Perissodactyla; family Rhinocerotidae; genus Diceros; species Diceros bicornis. The sequence continues at coordinate 63,295,270 of NC_080746.1, read as the reverse complement.
TGAATAATGCTGTAATGAACATGAGAGTACATATATCTCATCAAGATCCTATTTTTACTCTTTTGGATAAATGTTCAGATGTGGGATTATTGGATCATATGGTAATCTATTTTTAATTTCTTGAGGAACATCCATACTCTTTTTCCACAGTGGCTGCACAATTTCACATTCCCACTGACAGTGCACAATTGTTTCAATTTCTCCACAACCTCATCAATAATTCCTTGTTTGATTTTAAAATTGCCATCCTAATAGGATGTGTGTTGATATCTCATTGTGGCTTTGATTTACATTTCCCTGGTGATTACTGATGTTGAGCAGCATTTCATATACCTATTGGCCATTTGTATGTTTTCCTGTTAAACAAGAGAGAAGACAATTATAAAATGTACAGTGCTTCTGAAGTAAAAAAGAATAAATGTTTCAAGATACTGGGAATACAGAATTTCATTTGATATTCCTGAGAGGTAGTGTTAGATGAGTCCCAAAAGAGGCCTATTTAGCTTGTTAGCATGGAAGCCACTGGTGAAATTGACAAAAACAATTTCAGGTGATGGATGGGATCACAGAAAGACAAACTAGGGGAAGAATTATTTCAAGTTGAGAAAGTAAAGATAGAAAATCTTGACAACTTGTTGGAGGAGTTCATTAAAAGGACATGATCACTGGTTGACCTGCGAGATGGACGTAGGCAGTTGCAAGCTCCTCACCCTCACCCGCACCCTTGGATTGTATGCTCTGCCCACAGTTCCCACAGCCTTAGCCATTTTCAAGGATCTATCCTTGAGAGAGCAATGTGTTGTTGACACCATCTCTATGGTATACGAGACTGAACCCTGTTACAGTTTCTATATAAATTTTAAAGTTCTGGAAGGCAGGTGAGTGCAAAAATTTACTCATCTTGGGGTCACCCAAGGCAAGCCTTGTAAGTAATTTTCCTTGATATTAACCCTGCCACCTACCAATATAGAGTGGTCTGCCTCTTTCTTGGTCTCTCCATGCCCTCAGTGTATGGAAACCAGTTTATGAACCAATACTTGTTCTAGAACTTTTGAGGTTAACTTGAGCAAAGAAATAGGGTAATACATGGAACATAATTATACATCAAGAGGTGCAGTTATTTTGTAGGATTTTAAAATGTGTGATGGTAAAGAGGGACTATTAAATAATTAAATGCAATTTGATAGATATAATTAACTGAATTAGAGAGAGACAAGGTATATTCTTTTAAGTTGAACAGTGAGAGATAAGAATAAAAATTCAGTTTATTCTATATTCCTCATATAATTACCATAGATCATGAGATATTAATATAAAATTATTGTTTCGTTCAGTCTACCACTTGTTTATTAATTTAGAAGAATATCAAATATTAGAAAGAGATGTTTAATTTACTTAGTGGATTCACAATTAGAGATAAGATGAAACAAGCTGTTATCATTAATATATTTATATACATATACTGTTTCTTACATTTGGTTAAGAGAACTATCTACTTCACTCTCCAGACTGTTTGCTTTCAAGACCTTCTTGAAGGAAACTGGATATCAAATTATGATGTAGTGAAATAATGTGTGGGTCCTGGCTAGAAAAGATCTATTCAGCCTAGGAATAGATTCACTAAGATGCCCAGAGACATAAAATTCGTTATATTAATGACTTCATAGGATACTTTCTAGCTTCCCTTTCAGGAAGTAGTCATTGAAATAAAAGTATTTTGTTAGTGATTAAAAAGATATAGCATGTATTTTCCAGGGGAATGTAACGACTGACTCTCAATATGGAAATTATAATCAGTATTTGGAAACAGGATTATCTCCTTTGACTTTATTCAGTTTTTAATAAAAAATATACAATTTAGGTTTTGCTCATGGAAACATGGATTAATTACCAGACTTATCCTTCACAGATATGAGAAGGAAAAAAAACCCATAGAAAAGTTGATGGGCTGGTCAGTGATGTTGAGATTCTAGAGACATATTTTTTAGAAGTGCACTTTTCAACAAGTTCCATCTCTGTGGCCAAAAGAGTACTCCCAAAAGATTTTATCAGATCCTCCATAAACAGGAATTCTTATCTCTTCTGGAAAATGTCCACTCATATGCCATGAGATTTGTTATCCTTAGAGCCTGAAAGGATTCTTATGACACAGTCTCGTATCTGCTTGGTTTTCACCCCATAGACAACAGGGTTCATAGTGGGAGGCAAGAGCAGATAAAGATTGGCCACAATGATGTGGCAAGATGGAGGAATTGTGTGGCCCCCAAAGCGGTGGGAGAAGAAGGAGAAGAAAGCTGGACTGTAGGAGAAAACAATGGCACAGATGTGGGCAGTGCACGTGCTGAAGGCCTTCTGCCGAGCCTCTGCTGAAGAGAGGCTGACCACTGCCCGGAGGATCATGGTGTAAGAGACTGTGATGCACAGGATGTCAAAACCCCCAATCAGGAGAGCGACCAGCAGACCATAGATGGCATTGACCTTGACATTGCCACAGGATAATTTGGCTACAGACATGTGGTCACAATAGGTATGGGGAATTATATGCCCTTTGCAGTAGGGCAGGTGCTTGGTGAGAAAAGCAAAGGGAATGATGAGAAACACCCCTCTCAGGAAAGTAGCAAGCCCAGCCTTTGCAATGACTGGATTGGTGAGGGTAGTTGAATAGCGCAGAGGGTAGCAGATGGCCACATAGCGGTCCAGGGCCATAAGCATGAGCACCCCAGACTCCATCCCTGTGAAGGTATGGATGAAGAACATCTGGATCAGGCATTCATGAAAGCCAATTTCTTTGAGATGAAACCAGAAGATGCAGAGGGCTTTAGGGATTGTACTAGAGCACATGACAAGGTCAGTAAGTGAAAGCATGGCCAAGAAGTAGTACATGGGCTTGTGCAGTGAGTCTTCATAGCAGATGAGGTAGAGGAGTCCACAATTCCCTACAATAGCCACAACATACATGGAGCAGAATGGAAAGGAGATCCACTTGTGTGTATCTTCCAGTCCTGGAACTCCATTAAGAATGAATGAGGCTAGGGTCACATCTGTTTTATTCAGCATTAGCATGATTAATTAGGCTTAAAATTTATGTGAGTTTTCCTAGAATCAGTAAAGAGAAGCAAAATTATAGTTTATTGTTACTATCTCCCTCTCACTCCCATGATTTAAAATTCTACAGTACATTTTAATGATCAAACAACCACACATTTTGAGTGTGGGGAAGGACTTTTTAATTTATTTTCTTAATTTATCAATTAATTCACCTGTTCATTCAAGAAATTCTTATTGATCAATCCACATTCTCATCACAGACTCTGATTATACATGAATATTTTAAAAAAGAAGGGAGGACGTCAGCATCATGGCGGAGTGAGCTTTCCTGTAAACTCTTCCCCTGATAAGATACAACAAAAGGAACAGTCACAGACCAACAACGGACTCCTAGACAGTAAAAAGCAAGATCGGATAGATCCACACTGCTGCGCATCTGAGAGTGGAACATGCTGGGCCCCCGGAGGAAGTGGGGAGAGGTAAGGAGAACTCCTGTCCCTCCCCATGAGATCAGTGATCCTGGTCCATGCTGCTCCCAGAGAGGGGGGAGGGGTGGCCCTATGCAGGGAAACCGTAGCTGTTTGGGCACTCTCAGTCAGTGGGAAACTCCCACACAGAGGACTCAGAACAGCTACAGGGCTACCATCAACATCTGAGCACCCCAGGAGAGCAGATAACGAGGGCCGAGTGAGAAGCCCCCCATGCCAGGGACCCAGCAGGCAAAAGAGAGAGCCCCCTCCCCTGCAAGCTGGACATTACAGCTCAGCCAACCAGACCAGACCAAGTGGCCTGTGGATGTCAGCAAACAGCCAGGACAGAGTGCACGGGGTTCAGATTACACAGCCCTTAACCCCCACTTGGTGGTGGCGGGGGGAAATTACAGCCAGATATTTCCAGGATTAGGAAAAAATAAAGCCAATACAGGAACCAGAATGTAAAGGTACCTGAAATCACCAGACCAGAAGGAAAATGACAAGCACCCAGAAACCAACCCGGAAGACACAGAAATCCATAACCTAAACAACAGAGATTTCAAAATAGCTATCATAAAAAAACTCAATGAAATATGAGATAACACAGACAAACAATTCAATGAGACTAGGAGTTTCTTCACAAAAGATATTGAAATCATAAAGAAAACCAAACAGTACTGATGGAGATGAAGACCACAATGGAGGAGATAAAGGAGAATCTGGAATCTTTAAAGAACAGAGCTGACAATATGGAGGAAAGAATTAGCATTATAGAGGATGGGAATACAGATATGCTCCAGATGGAAGAGGAGAGAGAACTAAGACTAAAAAGAAATGAAGAAAGTCTCCAAGAAATATCTGACTCTATTAGGAAATGTAATATAAGAATTATAGGTATTCCTGAGGGAGAAGGGAGGGATAGAGGAACAGAGAGCCTATTCAAGGAAATAATAGCTGAAAACTTCCCAAATCTGGGTTAAGAGCAAGAAATACCAGGAAATAAAGCCAATGGGTCACCTAAATATGTCAACAGGCAAAGGAGCACTCCACGACATGTAGTGGTCTGGCTGTCCAAATTCAATGACAAAGAAACAATATTAAGGACAGCTAGACAAAAACAAAAAAATAACATACAAAGGAACTCCCATCAGGGTCTCAGTAGATTTCACAACAGAAACTTTACAGGATAGGAAAGACTGGAATGATATATTCAAAATACTGAAAGACAAAAACTTTCAGCCAAGAATACTCTATCCAGCAAAAATTTCCTTCAAGTATGATGGAGAAATGGTAACTTTCCCAGATAAACAAAAGCTAAGGGAGTTCATGGCCACGAGTCCCCCACTACAAGAAATACTTGAGAAGGAAATACAAGAAGGCCTTCAGGCCTGAAAAAAAGAAAAGAAAGGGAATACAAAGCTTGGTGCAAGCAGAAAAATAGGTAGACAAAATCATAAAAATAGTAGATCTTTACCAGAATAGGTTAGCAACCACTTAAATACTAAAATCGAAGATCAAAGGAAGGAATTCACCAAAAATAAATATAATCTCATCACTGTAAGCAGACACTCACAACACAAGATAGAATAAGTTATAACAAGAAAGACTTAGAAGGAGAAGAGGAAAGTGATTGAATTGACTTAATATAAGGAAATAAGAGGCCATCAGATAATGGACTATCTCATACACAAGATTTATTATACAAACCTCAAGGTAACCACTAAACAAACAATCCAAACAAAATCACATATGATAAAAAAAGAGAGAACTAGAAGAGTCATAAGATAGAACAACCAAACTGTATTGGTTGTCTGAAACAAATGGGACAACAAACAAAGGAAATGCAAAAGAACTGGAAAATAAGTAATGAAACAGCAACATTAAGCCCTCATATATCAATAATTACCCTAAACGTAAATGGATTGAACTCTCCAATGAAAAGATACAGAGTAGCAGGATGGATTAAAAAGCAAGATCCAACAATATGCTGCCTCCAGGAAATACATCTCAGCTCTAAATACAAGCAGAGGCTCAGAGTGAAAGGATGGAAGACAATACTCCAAGCTAATGGCAAACAAAAGAAAGCAGGTGTTGCCATACTCATATCAGACAAACTAGACTTCAAGATAAAACAGGTGAAGAGAGATAAAGAAGAGAAATATATAATGATAAAAGGGACACTCAACCAAGAAGATTTACCACTTATAAATATATATGCACTTAACATAGGAGCACCAAAGTACAAAAGGCAACTATTAACAAATCTAAAAGGAGACATTAACAACAACACAATAATAGTAGGGGATCTTAATACCCCACTTACATCAATGGATAAATCATCTAGACAAAATGTCAATAAAGAAATAGTGGACTTAAATGAAAAACTGGACAAGATGGACCTAGTAGACATATACAGAGCACTCCATCCAAAATCATCTGACTACACATTCTTCTCAAGTGCACATGGAACATTCTCAAGGATAGACCATATGTTGGGAAACAAAGCAAGCCTCAATAAATTTAAGAAGATTGAAATCATAACAAGCATCTTTTTCAGACCATAATGCTATGAAACTGGAAATGAACCACGAAAAAAAAAACTAGGAAAGTGACAAAAATGTGGAGATTAAACAACATGCTACTGAACAACCAATGGATCATTGATGAAATTAAAAGAGATATCAAAAACTGTCTGGAAACAAACAAAAATGAAAATATGCCATACCAAATCATATGGGATGCAGCAAAAGCAGTCCTGAGAGGGAAACTCATAGTGATACAAGCCCACCTTAACAAAGAAGAAAAAGTCCAAATAAGCAACCTCAAATTACACCTAACAGAACTAGGAAAAGAAGAACAAACAAAGCTCAAAGTCAGCAGAAGGAGAGAAATAATAAAAATCAGAGCAGAAATAATTGAAATTGAGACCAAAAAAAACAGTAGAAAGGATTAATGAAATGAAAAGTTGATTCTTTGAGAAGATAAACAAAATTGACAAACCCTTAGCCAGACTTACTAAAAAAATGAGAAAAGTCTCAAATAAATAAAATTAGAAATGAAAGAGGAGAAATTACAATGGATACCATAGAAATACAAAGGATTATGAGAAATTATATGCCAACAAATTGGACAATCTAGAAGAAATGGATAAATTCTTAGACTCATATAACCTCCCCAAACTGAAGCAAGAATAAATGGAGAATCTGAACAGACCAATCACAAGTAAAGAGATTGAAATAGTAATCAAAAAAACCTCTGAAAAAATAAAAGTCCAGGACCAGATGGCTTCTCCGGTGAGTTTTACCAAATATTCAAAGATTTAATACTCATCTTTCTCAAACTATTCCAAAAAATAGAAGAAGATGGAACACTTCCTAACTCATTCTATGAGGCCAACATCACCCTGCTACCAAAGCCAGAAAAAGACTATACAAAGAAGGAAGATTAAAGGCCAATATCGCTGATCAATATATATGAAAAATCCTCAACAAAATATTGGCAAACCGAATACAACAATACATTAAAAAGACCATACACCAAGACTAAGTGGGATTTATACCAGGGACGCAGGGATGGTTCAACATCCACAAATCAGCTGTGATGTGATATACCACATCAACAAAACAAAGAATAAAAACCACATGGTCATCTCAATAGATGCAGAGAAGGCATTTGACAAGATAAACATCCATTTGTGATAAAAACTCTCAACAAAATGGGTATAGAAGGAAAGTATCTCAAGATAATAAAGGCTATTTATGATAAACCCACAGCCAACATCATACTCAACGAAGAAAGGCTGAAAGCCATTCCTCTGGGAACAGGAACGAGGCAGGGCTGCCCAGTCTCACCACTCCTGTTCAACATAGTACTGGAGGTTTTGGCCAGAGTGATTAGGCAAGAAAAAGGAATAAAAGGAATCCAAATAAGCAATGAAGAAGTGAAACTCTCACTATTTGCAGATGACATGATTTTATATATAGAAAACCCTAAAGAATCCATTGGAAAACTAACAGAAATAATCAACAACTACAGCAAAGTCTCAGGGTACAAAATCAATCTACAAAAATCAGTTGCATTTCTGTATGCTAATAACGAACTAACAAAAAGAGAGCTCAAAAACATAATACCATTTACAATTGCATCAAAAAGAATAAAATATCTAGGAATAAATCTTAGAAAGGAGGTGAAAGACCTATACAATGAAAACTACAAGACATTATTGAAAGAAATCAACGATGACATAAAGAAATGGAAAGACATCCATGGATTGGAAGAATAAACATAGTTCAAATGTCTATATTACCTAAAGCAATCTACATATTCAATGCAATCCCAATCAGAATCCCAATGACATTCTTCACGGAAATAGAAGAAAGAATACTAAAATTCATATGGGGCAACAAAATACCCTGGATAGCTAAAGCTATCCTAAGAAAAAAGAACAATGCTGGAGGCATCACAATCCCTGACTTCAAAACATACTACAAAGTATGTTTTGTAATAGTAATCAAAACAGCATGGTACTTGTACAAAAACAGACACACAGATCAATGGAACAGAATTGAAAGCTCAGAAATAAAACCACACACATACGGACAGCTAATTTTCAACAAAGGAGCTAAGAACATACAATGGGGAAAGGAAAGTCTCTTCAATAAATGGTGTTGGGAAAACTGGACAGCCACATGCAAAGAAGGAACGTGGACCATCTGCTATCACCATTCACAAGGATTGACTCAAAATAGATCAAAGACCTGAAGGTGAGACCTGAAACTATAAAACTCATAGAAGAAAATATAAGCAACACACTATTTGACATTGGTCATAAAGGAATCTTTTCAGAAAACATGTCTACCCAGACTAGGGAAACTAAAGAAAAAATAAGCAAGTGGACTTTAGCAGATTAAAGAGCTTCTACAAGACAAATGAATCCAGAATCAAGATGAACAGACCACCCACCAGCTGGGAGAAAATATTTGCAAAACATATATATGACAAGGGGTTAATCTCCATAATATATAAAGCACTCACACAATTGAACAACAAAAAAACAAACAACTCTATCAAACAATGGGCAGAGGAAATGAACAGACAATTCTCCAAAGAAGATATACAGACGGCCAATAGGCACATGAAAAGATGTTCAACATCACTAATCATCAGGGAAATGCAAATCAAAACAACACTAAGATACCACCTCATGCCTGTTAGAATGGCTATAATCACCAAGACAAAAAACAACAAATGTTGGAGAGGATGTGGAGAAACAGGAACCCTCATACACAGCTGGTGGGAATGCAAACTGGTGCAGCCTCTATGGAAAACTGTATGGCGATTCCTCAAATAATTAAAAATAGAAATACCCTATGATCCAGCTATCCCATTACTGGGAATCTATCCAACAAACCTGAAATCAACAATCCAAAGAGGCTTATGAACCCCTTTGTTCATTGCAGCCTTATTCACTATAGCCAAGAAGTGGAATCAACCTAAATGTCCTTCAACTGATGATTGGATCAAGAAGATGTGGTATATATATATATATACAATGGAATACTACTCAGCCATAAAAAAAGACAAAATCGTCCCATTTGCAACGACATGGATCGGCCTGGAGGGTATTATGTTAAGCGAAATAAGCCAGAAAGAGAAAGACAAACACTATATGATCTCACTCATATGTGGAATATAAACCAACACATAGACAGAGAAAACTGTATTGTGGTTACCAGGGACAATAAGCCAGAAAGAGAAAGACAAACACTATATGATCTCACTCATATGTGGAATGTAAACCAACACATAGACAGAGAAAACTGTATTGTGGTTACCAGGGGCAATGGGGGTGGGCACAAGGGGTGAAGGGAGACATATATAGGGTGATGTACAAACAAAAATGTACAACCTAAAATTTCACAATGTTATAAACTATTAAAACATCAATTAAAAAAAAGACAGATGCCCATCCTCATAGATTTATATTTGAGTGTAACTCTGTTATGACTTCTCTAAGGAGATTTTTTAGGATACCTTACTTAACTCTTAATAACTATATACATCTCCCTGTTGATGTGAACTTAAAAAAGAATTTTTTGATCACCTCATCAATGACTGAGCAGGTATGATTACTTTTTTATTCTTATTGTTAATTATTGACTGATAATTACTTTTTATTACTAAAGTACTGTTCTAAGCATTTGGAAATATTAAATCACTTATTCATCAGTGGAGCCTGGGGTCTCTCAAATCGGTAAATTTTTGATTAATTCTTCTCACTTTTAAGATGCCTCATTATTGTCCTGTACCTGCTCTGTATACTCTTTTATGAATGTTTTTAAATTTATACTTAGAATAAACTTTCAGTAATAACTGAAGAGCAGCTAACATTGCTTAGGAAGGTAAATCTATCAATGGTAACAAATCATTTCTTTCATTCTGTATCTCTACCAGTCTCCCTGTTGTACCTTCAGGCACTGCCCTCTGAGATTATCTGGTGTCTGTGGCAAAAACAAAAACAATGAAACAAACAATACTAGCATCATATTATTATCTCTTACTAAAGGCATTGGTATATTTTTGCCTCAGTTATGCTACTTTCTCCAGTAGTATTTATCACTCAATAATATGTTGACATCTCCAAGTTTTATTGTTTTCTCACCTATTTTCTCTGACATTTTGGATTTACATTTTTTATAACTTTAATAATGGAACCTATTTTTGTTGGGTTCTAGTGGAGCCAATATAAATGCAAATCTATATTTAATATTTCTAATCACACATCAAGTTTATTTCTCATCCAAGATCAAAATTAGAAAGTCCCAAGATCTTTACTTACATCTAAACCTCATTTTCAAGTTAACTAAATATTTGGGTGGTGAAATGGCATCTCAGCTTTCATTAATCTCTTCATTTCTCATAAATTTTTATTAAGCACCTACAAAGTGACCATATGAGGAACCACAGCTCTATCCCTTAAGGAACACAGTGTTTAACGGAAAGACCGAGATGCATACAAATAATCACAGTAAATGTAGCTAGAACTGAAAAAGAATTATGTGCAAGATCCTCAATGAGCACTAATTATTAAAGTGGATGTGCATTGTTGGTGCAGAGATTTTCGATGAGGGATTGGTGATTGTTAAAAACTATGTTGAGGAGAAGGTGTTTTTCATCTATTTTGAAGGATGACAAGTCATAAAGGAGACATTTATAAAAGGAAATCCAGAGAGAAAAATCAACACATAAAAGTGTAAGAATCGAAACAATCAACCTGAAAATTCACTGGTGTGGAGGAGGCAAATAATAAGCTAGACATTTGGCCAGGTGCTAGACCATAAAGATCTTCATAAGTATCAGAGAATAGGAAGTTCTTTGATAATAGAGAATAAATAACAAGGAATTCACAAGATTTCTGAGGGTGATGAGTTAACTCTACAGGGCTTAGAAAACTTGTTAGGCAGTGAAGTGGTCAGAATCCTCTTCCTACCGCTCCTCAAGGGAATACTCTCCACACACTCCCAGCAGTGAGGGCAGAAGAAGGAAGGAAAAAACTCTGAGATAGTGTGGTCTCTGTCCAACAGGTAAGCAAAATAAGAATTAATGGGAGTTTGAGGCTGATTAGAACAGTAGATAATCATTAAGCTAGTCGACCCCAAAGTGACAAGAAATTTATGTAAGCTTTCTACTTAATAGAATGAAAGAAACTCTGACCAAAGTTCCCAAGAACCCAACTGGATTTTATTAACCACCTTCCCAATAACCCTCTAACTGCCAGAAATAGGAAATGGTGTATCTGATTTTCCACAGAAACATTATCAACTGATGTTGTGGAAATTCCACCATTTGTTAAACAGAACACCTGGATTCTAGTACTAAGTTTTGTAGTTCACTTAATCTCTTTGAGGCTCTTTTGACCTCTCGATTTCTCTAATATCAGGTCAGTACAACAAGAGTAGTATTTTAGTGAAATATGTGGACTTTAACTCCCTTCTCCCAATTCATAAAGGTATGCATGCGGAAAATTTATGTATCTTCCTTAAAACACACATTACTTATCCTTTTAAATATTGATAAAAATACTATTGTAAGGAATACAGAAATAAAATACTGAAACACACATTAAGCTATCTAATTTATGATGAAACGCTGCAGATTGTGGGGAAAATAGTATTTTCAGTAAATATTACTGGGTCAATTGAATATATGTGGAGGAAAAAGAAACACATCTTGGTCCCTAAATCACAACATACACAAAAAGAATTTTAGAAAAATATTAGAGCTAAATGTGGAATGCAAAACACACATCCTCTTTGGTACTTGCAGTAGGTAAAGATTTGAAAACAGGACACAGAGAATGTTACCCGTAAAAAAATGACAGATTCCAGGGCTGGCCCAATGGTGTAGTGGTTAAGTTCATGTGCTCCACTGCGGTGGCTCAGGGTTTAAATGTTCAGATCCCGGGTGCAGACCTACACACTGCTCATCAAGCCATGCTGTGGCGGGATCCTATATACTAAAAATAGAGGAACGTGGGCACAGATTTTAGCTCAGAGTTAATCTTCCTCAGCAAAAAGAGGAGGATTGGCAATGGATGTTAGCTCAGAGCCGGTCTTCCTCACACACACACACACAAAATGACCAATTGCATTAAGTTAAAATTTTTAATTGAAAAGACACTACTAAAAATATGAAAAGATAAACCATGGATCAGAATATATTTGCAATGCATGTATTCAACAAAAATTTCATCTTTAAAATGAGGTATATTGAAATACCATGAAATAGAACAATATCAAGAAGAAAAAGGGACAGGAAAGGACAGATTTCTCATACATTTTACAAAAGAGGAATAAAAAATTGCCAATAAATGTATAAATAGGCACTGATTTTATAGTCATCAGGAAAATAAATGCAAATTGAATTTCTCATGACGTAGTAATACATACAAAACATAATAGCTAAAATGAAAAAGACTAAAAATACCAAGTATTGGTGAGAATATGGAACAGCTGGAATTCTCAGACACTGGTGTAGGAGTTTAGATTTGAAATATATTTGGCATATCTTGTAAGGATGAACACATGTATAAGCAGTAATTTCATTCTCAACCAAAATATGTACATATTATCACCAGAACACATCAACTAGAATGTCTATTGTAACCTGGTTTGTAGTATATTAGTCATCTAAAACTGGAAAATACCTAAAAGCCCATTAATATTAGAATGGGTAAATAAATCTTGGCATCTTCCCACAGTGAAATTCTACATAACAGCAAGAATCTACAACTGCACATGCAACATGGATAAATATTACAAACTGTTTATTTTAAAAACTAGACGCAAAATAGTACTATGTAATGTCTGATGACATTTACATAAAGTACAAAAAATGGATCAAACTAATCTGTGCTACTAGAAACAGGAGATGTTCTCCTTAGATGGGAGAGAGCAAAAACTACAAGGAAGCATGAGGTAGAGGGGTCTTGTGAAGAGTGGGGAATATTCTCTTTCTTGGTATAGCTGTGAGGTATATGGGTTTCAGGATGTAAGCATTCATCAAGATGTAATTGTTAAAATTGCATATGTGTATTATAATTTACTAAAATTACATTTCTGAGAAATACGAAAGAGAGGGCATGTTAAAACATACTACCACATTTTAAGTGCTCAATATCTATATTTGTATATTCTTCTCAGCCTGACAACAACTTTGACATACTTACAAATATTAACACCATAGAAAGCAATGAGTGCCACTAAATGAATTATCTTCTGTGTTGCATTAGGGGAATACTCATTCTACCCTCCATTAATAAAATTAACTATTTTAAGATCATCCTCTGATAGGGAATATAGTCACATGGAAATTCTGCAGCATAAAGTGACACCCAGAGAAGACAGATCAGATTTGTCAAGGGGTAACTTGTTTTAGAACTAGTAAGGAAACACAGGTTGAACATGTTCAAGGACCTCTCCTCACGTCATTACAAAATCTTAGAGTTATACTTGGTGTCATTGGAGCACCTGAGTATGTAACCCAGTCTCAGGAAACGCTTCTATGTGGAAAGGACAAGTGCTCTTAGACCTGAAGCATGATTAGGATTCTTACAGATCAAAGTGGGAGGGAAAGTGTTCTACCCACTGCCCTTTGTGATACGTGGTCCTCTGTCCTTCTGGTGCTCCGGGTCCTGCTCTCTCTCAAAGGTAGATAATTCCTACTCATTCTTCAAGGAAAACCTTCTTCAGGAAAACTCAAATGTCCCTTCGATATGATAGTGACCCATCCTCTAAATCACCTTAAAATAATGTAGTTACAAACATTGTGATGAGAGGTAAGGAGTTGATTTGTTCAAATAATTATTATCTTTCATTATATTTACCGCATGTTACTATAAAATCAGATCTTATGTGGGAGTCCTCCACAACACAATGAAATTATTGATTTTAAAGATAGTTTGTGTTATATTTACATACCCAATATCTAGCAAACCACCTGGTACATATCCGATAATCAACGAAATTTTTTGCACTAATGAGTAGATGGATGAATGAATGAATAAATAAATAAATGAATAACATTTTATACTTGACCTTGAGAATTATTAAATTATAATCTAATTATTATTACTTGGAATGCATTACAAAAACTACTAGAAGAAAAAAATACAGAACATCTTCCTTAAGGTTACTAAGAAAGATAAATAAAGGAAACACTTCGTTAATAAAGTAAGGAAACAAAGAAAATACAAAGATAAGGGAAAGAAAAATAAGATGACAAAGGCAGAACATATATATTAATGTCAGCAATAAATATAAATTATTTAAACTATCCTAATTAATTCTAATTCCTATTAATATTTAAATTCTAATTAATTTTAAAAATTATATATGAAGTACAAGAGATTACATCAGAACTAAAACTATACTCAAAGGTTTAAAAAACATATACACACGTGCATGCACACACGCACACTCACACACAGAATGTTTTAGGTAACCAGGATACCAAAGAATTGAGGAGGGTAGATTAATGTCGGAAAAAGAGAATTCAAAGCAAAAACACTTGGGTCAAGATCAGTTTGGGGAAATAAAATGCTTGGAGGTGTGCAATCAAAACTAATTGCATCAAATTTTTCATTTCTAGGTTTGAAAAATTTCTCCATAACCTATATCACAAAAAACAGTTCATTTTCTCACGTTTTTAGTACAGAGGAAAGTTTTAAAATGTGAATTTGTCAAATGTATATATAAATCATACAGCAACTTTTAGGCTGATTTCTTTTTTTAATTTTTTGCTTATTGCAGTAACATTGGTTTATAACATTGTATAAATTCAGGTGTACATCATTATACTTCTATTTCTGCACAGATTTTCAATTTTATTTTTAAAGTAAATGGTCTGTTCATAAGTTACAATTTCAGCTTAGGACTTTCAAGGAGTGTATTAATTTCCATTTTGGATAAAAGCATAAAATATAGCCCCCAGAATATAAGAAACATTTTCCCTTGAAGACCAAAACTCATGACAAGCTTCTGTCTTTTAGACTTGGTAAATTCATAATTTATATTTGTATTCAACATTATAATTTCCAGTTTTCTTACACATATATCATTAAAATAAATATAAACAAAAACTTTGTATGCATATGACATACATAATTACAGTTGCAATATATTTATCAAATTATTTTTCGGTAATTCATTACAATTTAGTATAAACTAGTCAATAGGATCAGTATTCTTTTCTGTCTTTATCCAACTTCAGTGCATTGAACTGTCTCCCTTGACTGAGTTTTTCAATATCTGCTTTGATCTATATATTGCATTGTAAATAGCAGTACACGATGCAATATCACAGCACGTCTTGGATTTAAAGGGTCTCATTACAAGAGTGAACAATATTAGTCCAGTCTTGATGTCTGCACAGGAAGAACAATTACCTGTGTTGGAGAAAAAGATACTATGTTTTTTACCCAAGTACATTTCCTTAGCTCTATTGTATTTTAACTATATCTCCATGTATAAGGAGCGGGTAGAGAAATTAAGGAAAAAAGAATCACCATTAAATTAAAATTGAAAACATTTTTCTGGGACTACATGTGTACTTTTTTGAAGGATTTTTTTAATACTAAATAAACATTCTATTTATACTCTTCAATTTCTTTTTTATATGTATAGCTTTAGTCACTAAAACTGGCTCCATGCTTACACAACAATTTTGGTCCCACCTTCAATACATTTAGAAATCTCTCCGAGATGTAAATTAAAGCTCTAAGTATTGACTACAAATTTAAAGTTTTCTTTTTCAAAACAAGTTTAAAATAATTTTTTTTACAGCAGAATTTAATTTCTTATGCAAGGGAATTTGACTTATGCTATGCTGGCACGTGAACGGGTTACTGGAATAGTCATATTAACACATGACTATCACTATGTATAAAATAAATTTTTGATATTATCTGCTGACTACCTTCATTCTTCAACCCTACTGCTAATGAATTCGTTTTTTCATTAGACTATCTTCAACCCTTTAGATACATGTTCTTCTTTTCGTATGAGAGTTGTTTGTTTCGTGTAGCTTTTCTTGCCCCAAATCCATGAAACAAAGTAATAGCTCGGTCTCTCTAGAAAATAATCAAGGGAAATTAGACTATGATTTGAGCAATAAGGGGAGGACAGGTAAGAAGTGAGAATAATCTGAGCATTGGTCTAATAATCAGGAAATATTTTCTAGCTCTCCTCCCAGTTCCCCTTGTCATGGGAGTGATTCATCCCTGACTTCTACCACTACTTATATAAGGATTCCAATTTAGATAGAGAAATAACACAGATAATCATAATCAGAATGATGTTACACTGAATTTTAATGCTATATTTGGGAAAACACACATTCCAAAACACGTTCCAACAAAACACTTCTGCCTTCAAATTGTGTGGATAAGATCAAAAATTTATTTCTGGAAAAATAATAAGCAATTGAGATATATATATCCAATGCCCCTCTCTACTTTATCTTACTGCCTACAAAAAAAAAAAAAAAAAAGAAAATCCCATCACTACCCCCTCTGTTGTAAGTCTTAAATACCTTAGTATCTGGATATCAAAACAGTGAGCTGAATGCAATCTGGCCCAGGTGTTCAGAGTCTTGGTCAAAAAAATCGCAATCTTAGAATAAAGGTGTATGCACAGCTGCCAACTTCTAACTTCTCTGATATCTGTGCTATTGAACTGAGCCTTTAAAGGAACATGTGTGTTATGAATCCCAAGGGGATATTTCAGAACATTAGAGACATAGGTGTTTATGTGGGGATGAAGCTAACCTCTATGGGAAGAGGTAAAGGAGCAAAAACTTTCTAGTCTTAGTACCCAAATAATAATACATAAACAAGTGAATAATCTCATATTGTGTGTGTTTGTGTGTTAGCATGTACATAGAGGAAGAGAGAATTAAAATGAATATAAGTTATTTTTAATGAAAACTGGGATTTAATATTTATCCCAAATTAATATTTCCTTTCCTCTCACTGCCTTGTGGAAAAATAGATCAAAAGCACTTAAGAAGAGAATGTCTCTTTCGTTTACACACTGATTTATTTTATTTCTTTTTAATTTTTTTTTTTCTTTTCTGTGAGGAACATCTGTTGCTAATCCTCCTCTTTTTGCTTGAGGAAGATTGTTGCTGAGCTAACATCTGTGCCAATCTTCCTCTCTTTTGTATGTGTGACACCACCACAGCATGACTTGATGAGCTCTACATAGGTCCACGCCCAGGAACCCAACCGGTGAACCCCAGGCCACTGAAGCAGAGCGTGCAAACTTAACCACTATGCCACCGGGCCAGTCCCTGATTTATTTTTTAATTTATTCTTTTATTTATGTATTGTTTCCTCTCTCCATTTCGGTAATGTTTACTTAGAACTTTCTACTCTCCAAGTTAGGCTAAGATATATGTAAACATGGCCCCTGGTTTAAAAAGCTTACTTTTAAGTAAGGAAAATGATAAACGTTATGATGGTCTAGAAAAGAAAGTTATCACAAGTATAGGTTTATTACACTTACACATGAAGTTAGGAAATTAGATTAATATATAAATCTTGAAATAATGATTATGATGATAGCAATAATTAAAAAAAATAACTGATTCTAATTTTTAAGCAATTTAAAATACATAATAAAAGATATTAAACATATATTGAATAATTTGGAAAAAGATAAAGGTATTTTAAAGGAAATTAAAAAGCACCTATAGTTCAACAACTAAGAGGGAACTTCTGGTATATTTTTATCCTGATTAAAAAAATACATATATGTAAATGTATTGATATGCATGTATTATATATGCTTTAACCAAAAATGACCATAATGTATACAGCATAGATTGGTATTTTCATTTAACATTATATCGTTAGTTCAATCCAAAACAGGATTATTTTGATTGAATAAAAGTTCATTGTAAATGTTTATAATTTATTTCAATATATCTTATTCTCATACTTAAAGATCCTTTTAAAAGAAATGCTATAATAAATGAACATGTTTGTGAAACTTTTATGACATTTCAGATCTGATTATTTCTTCAAAATAAATTTTGTGTATTAGAGTCCTCCTTTCATTCCTATAGTTTTGTGCCAATTTGATGAGAAACTGTTGTCTCATTGTCATTTAACTATGCTGATGGTTACTTACTAAAAATACCATTTTTAATTTTATGTTGCTAGTTTGAAGCATTACGATGAGAGTTGCTCATATTACTTCTCTTTGCATGGCTTGTTGATGGTATTGTGAGATCTCATGAACAAAAATATGATGTTTTTATTAATGTTTTACATGTGCTTGAGAAGAATGAATATTGTCTATTGGGGTGTAAGCTCAGTATATAGTCACAGGAAATATAACATTTATTAGGCTTATTTACATTGTGTGCTTTTGATTGGTCTTGGACAAAAAGCACTGTATTCAAGTCTCCCACTCTTAGTCTTTCCATTTATTTCTTCTGGCATCTGTGCTAAGCTAGAAGCAATCATAACAAATACTCAATTCAAAAGAAGGAAAAGGCACCAATGAGCATATATGAGAAATAGAAAACAAGTAAAAGATGAGAGGCTAAAATCTAACCATATCAATGATCACGTTTAACATTAATAGTCTAAACACTGAATTCAAAGATAAAGATTGTTAGATGAGATAAAATAGCAAGACCAAACTGTAGGCTGA
This sequence comes from Diceros bicornis minor, assembly GCF_020826845.1. Taxonomy (NCBI): domain Eukaryota; kingdom Metazoa; phylum Chordata; class Mammalia; order Perissodactyla; family Rhinocerotidae; genus Diceros; species Diceros bicornis. The sequence goes on along the minus strand of NC_080746.1, from coordinate 63,276,531 downwards.
CTATAAGAAGACTATTTGAAACAGAAAGACACAAATAGCTTAAAATAATGGAAAAAGTTACACAGTGCTAACACTAGTCAAAAGAAAGCTGAAGTGACTATTTTAATGTCAAAGTAGATTACAGAGCAAATAATTTTACCAAGGATAAAGAAGGTCAATTTCATAATTATAAAAAATAACTTAATCAAGAGAGCATAAAATTCTAAATGTTGATGCCCCTAATAAGAGAAATTCTAAATACGTGAAGCAAAAATGTATAGCCCTGCAAGGAAACAGACAAATCCAAAAATAGAAATGGGAAATTCAATATCCTCCCTCAATAATTGATAGACGTACACACATAATCAGCAAGAATATAGTAAACTTGTACAATACTGTCAACAATTCTAACCCTGCAGAAAGCTGTAAATGAGTACGGTTGCTCATTCCACTTGAATCTGAACTAGTTCTGATCCTTTTTTTTGATTTAAATATTAAAGAATGCATTTATTAGATCTATTGCTGCATGTCATGTACCTGGGACTTTATTAATTTGCTCTAACGTAGATACAATCTCAGGCACAGCGGTTGAAATTGTGGCTGCAACTTGATTGAACTTTCAGTAGCCTACAGTCATTCCAGGATCCATCTTCTTTCTCTAGGGACAAGACTGGAGAATCAAACCAAAATAGGATAAGGACTACCATCCCTCTATTTCAGATCTTTAATTGTGGCACTTATCTCTACCATCCTGTCCAGGATACGATATTGTTTTTTATTTCCTATCTTGTCTGAAGAGGATCACTTTACGGCTCCTACAAACATTCCCCACAACGATAGTTCTTACTCAAGAGGCCCAGGAAGCAATGTCCTTATTACTCCCAATTATATACTCCGGGACAAGGGAAATTACCGAAAGATGGGTGCATGACACACTGGACCCACTAAAAGCCAGACCTTAGCCAAGACTTCATATATTGCCTGTTTCCATAAGCCCTCATTTTAACGAAGGGAGTGGGAGGAGTTCCACGATAATGCTTTAAGTCTCCAGATATCATTGTCAACTCAGCCTGCATCCAATAGTCCTCAAAATGCCTGGGTATTCCATTTTCCCCAGGCTAGTTTAACCAATGTCAATGGCTGTAAATCCATTTGTGAAAGGGCTGAAACAAACATTAGAATACGTGATTGCTACAGTGCTGCAGGTTGGGTAATTTCCTCCCTGGGGTCCTGGCTACCTCTTCACTTGAAAGGTTCTGAGTAAGAAAATTGGCTCATTTCACTGATTCTTGCTTTCTTCTGATTGTATTAGGCAGCACTCTTGTTGACTGCCTATCCATTGGCCCCTAATGACAACATGTTACATGAAACATTTCTATAATTCCATACAGATGCAGCCTCCTGACTGCCCCTTTGACCTTGCTGGCTGTTAGAGCAATTGCAACCCCTTGGCTTCTGGCAGTTACTTGCTCTTACCTGTTGTCTGTTGCTTGAAAGCTCCATCATCCCCACAGCTACTAACTAGCCCAGCTCTCTGACTACCTCTCCTACCCACAGACCTGGTCTGGAGAGGAGAGCCATATCTTAACATTTTAGTGATACTGAGAGATGCCCCTTTCACCACTGCATTCCTTGGTAAGTGTTGTATTTTCTGGGCTCTCCCACAGAACATAATTTTCTGATGGCTTCTGCCCTCTCATTATATATCAATTCCAGCATGCTCACTTGCATTACCTTTTCACTGCTTCCCCCACCAGCTGTCAGGGCAACTCGGGCATTTCCACTTAACTCATTACTGGCCGTTACTTTCTCTATGCTTCAAAAAGGCACTCTATCAATGAGTTTGACCTATATCCTGGAATTCTTGCCAGAGTTCTCAATATAGTGTCTACACAAAGTCTCTCAATTGATATATTCTTGTTTATCCCTTATGTTCTCATGTCTTATGTTCTGGTTTCCTTGATCAAGCACCCTTAAGTTCTAATACCCTGGCTTCTGTTAGTACACACTATCTATTTCTTGCAAGTCATTCATAGTGTAATCACACTGAGTTTAACCTTAGTTACCAGCCGGGCAACCTGGAGAGGAAAGTAACCACAGCCTGGTAAGGAAGAGAGTTCTTCATTGTCTTCCTGCGTTAGGGTAGTGTTAGTCTTACAAATGAAGAAGTTGACCAATTTGCAAACTCTGAGGGCTCAGGGGGTATACAGAGCCAAATCCTCAGGGGCTTACATCCAAATGTCCACATCCCATGTTTCGGGGTCCCAGGTTTCCAAACCAGGGACAAGACCTTAGTATTACAGACCTGTCTTGGTAAGCATTAAATGACTATTGAGTTTTGTGATTTAATTTTCAAGCTCAATTTTACTCCTCAGCTTTGTTCTTTTTAATTCAGGAGATAGCTAAGTCTCTGCAAACTCCTTTGAAATCTATCACATTCAATTTTTACTATTTGCTAACTGATTTCCTTTTCTCATTATTGCTCAACATGGTCTCAATATAACATAGTAATAACCAGTCAACTCCACTCTTCTTCTAAGTTCTGTCTCCTACCACCAGCATAGCTTTCAAATGCTTGAAATCATTGCACTAGCAAGGGTATGTCCATCCACAGAGACATTATCCCACATCACCATTGATGAACTCTTCAGCAATTGGGCCGACATCTTGTTCTAAGGGAATAACTGTGCCCTATATTCTATGCTGATTGTGATTCTTCTTGTCAGCTGTGAAGTGGGCCATCAGTTTCACACCGTTTTCTTGGATCACTCCACTCCCATTATTGGTGTTGGTTCTAGACCTCTAAGAAGCAGATAAAAGATAGGATTAGATGTTCAACAGGTTGGGGAAACACCTATGAAGTGTAAAGGCTAAGGAATCAAGAGAAAGTGAAGAGGCTTCAGACTTAGAAGCAGGTCTGATGCATGAAAAGAGATCAGTAAGGAAGGATTGCATAAGAAAAGAACCAGCTCTCAGTGCAGCTCTGAGAAAGTCTCAGCCAGGCTAGTGGAGAGTCCCCAGACAATGTCTGACCATTAAAAGAGTCCCATGTCTGGCAGGAAGGACCTAGCTCGTGTTCCCCTGCTGTGTTCAGTCATTGTCTGAGAGCAGCCAAGGGAACCACGGTCTTAGTGTGAATGTCATGGTGCTACAGCAATGTAAGGATGCAGCAACGGGCTGTCAGTCAACAGGGCTACCCTTTTCAGCCTCTCTTGAAGGGACATTTGAGAAGTGCATGTCCATGGCCACCAAACTAATTTTGAGGAAACATCAGATAATCCCAAAATGAAGGATATTTTGCAAAATACATGTCATGGAGTATTTAAAAATATAAAGATCAAAGAAGTATGAGAAATATCCCATATTACAATGAAAACATTTGACAATCAAATGAAATATTTGACCTTGGGTGGGAGCCCAATCTGGAAAGGATTGCTATAATGGACATTATAAAAACCTTTGAAAAAATTTGGGTATGGACTGTGGATTAGTTTATGGTAAAGTATCAAGATAATTTCCCTGGTTTTGTTTTCCATTTTAAGGTTATATAAATCAATGCCTTTATTGGAAAATGCACACTGAAATATTTGAGTAAACTGCCAAATTAATTTCAAACTGCTCAGAAAAAGATAACATATAAATATATCACATGCAAATGGAAAGAAAGACAAAATGATAAATAGGCAAAATGTGAACTACTGGTGAATCTGTGTAAAGAGTATACAGCATTTCTTCTTCTAGTCTTACAACTATTCTATAAGCTTGAAATTATTTCAGAATAAAAACTACTTTAAATTTTGTTATAGATATTTACCAGGTAGCAAATTAATTAAAATGATAGTTATTTTTAAATATTCTATACGTATGGAATTTGTCAGCTTTCGAAATTGTTATACATTATTTTTTCATTCTAAGTAAATATTTATTTTATAGTTTTTTTTTTTTAAGTTTACCCTTAAAAATACATGTGCTTCAGACCCTAGAAAACGTGAATGCACACCAGGCCACATGTACAGAGAAGTAGGGAAAACCTACCTACCTAAAGAGAAAATTTACTCCAATTCTCTCTCTCTCTCTCTCTGACTCTCTGTTTGTGTCTCTGTCTCTCTGTCTTTCACACACACACACACAAACACACACACATGAGGTAATAGACCATGTAATCAAAGGAACAGGAAATACTTAATTCCTTATGGATTTCAGGAATCAGGAAGCCCAGTATCACTTTCTCCCAGGCTTGTATGATAAGCCTCTAGGTCCTTGTATTAAATCACAAACTTTTGGCTGATGTTGGTTTAAGGAAGATTATGCTTCTTAAAACCAGAAGAAACTCCCTTGATTTCCAGACTCAAGACTCTATATTTTAATATAATAAGTGCTCTTTAATTTATGTCTTTAATGATTACTTCTCTTCCTTTTGCTTGATTTTCTCTTCTTTACTATATAACACTTTCATTTTAACTAATACAGTGCTATCAGATTACCTCGCTTTTCAGTTAGAGTAACATTATGATCTTGAAAACCAGAGGAAACAGCTTGATAAATCAAAAGTACATTAAGTCCGACACATATAGTCTTATTTTTTGTGACCACATCTCCTTGTTTGGGGTGTAAAATTGAAAATATATGTACATGTAGCCTATGTGGCCTGCTGCATCCTGCCTGATTTCTGAACACACTCTCTACTCAATAGTGTCATATTCAACTTCATTTCAAATTTGAAGAGAGAGTTTGATGATACAGGTTTTAAAACAAATAAGCATGTAACAATTTCGGAGTTTTAAGACAAAATATGTCAATTGTTTACACTTTGGGTATGAGAGAAAAGATGAAAATTTAAGGTACTTTTCCCCTCTACCTATAATATATGTTTTTTATTTTCTATTTACCTGCTTACTTCTATGTTTTTACTTACTCCTTTAAAAAAGTAGCGAAATAAGTAGTTTTGTTTACTGTAATCAAAATATTGTTAAATGTACAAAAAAAGACCTTGGAGAAAGAATATTGTAAAAACAGTTTAATTTTAAGAATAAAAGAATATGAAAAGCTTTTATTATACTCTACACAGTAACTTTGGCAAATATTTAGGTCTACAAAGATGAATAAAGGACACTCATATGCACATAGCTTATGACCATAGTTCTTGAATAAGAACTAGCACAGTGGGTAGATAGCAAAATTAATGTCTAATAGTATTCGTATCCAGTCATATCTAAGTAAGTTCCAAGAGGTGGACATTCTAACAGGAAGAAAGATAAATAGAGAGAAATAACATAGGTGAAATGTCAAGGGCAGCAGCTTAGGAGAGAGTAAAATGGTCCCTTCACTGGACAGCTCTCAAGTTCCTCTCAGAGGGCAAATGCCTTCTTTCCTGTTGATTGCTTTGTAGGAGGTTTTGGTAATATCACTGCTTTTTACCACTTGTAAAATATAAACAAATTTGTCAAAACATATCTTCCCATATTTATTCCTGTCACCATCTAGCATGAGTTTTTTAATAGTTTCTCTCCCTTTATATCTCGGTAATGGCATATTAGCTTCCTTGAAAAGCTTAACAAGTTCATAGCCACAAATGAATCCACTGCTGTTGAGATCAATTTTTACAAAGGCCCCTTTGAGTTCATCAACCTCATCTTTGGAAAATTGAGTGGGAGCCATCTCACCCATTTAAAGAAAATCTATGATATTAAAATGCCACTAAAGATAGACAATTTCTCCCTAGATAAGTTGGGTAAAAACAACTTTCAGAGTTGCTGGGGATGTAAAGTTGCAGACTACCTCATCTGGCCCAACAGCCTCTGACTAATGCACTCAGACAGCTTCTGCTCCTCAGGATTTTTGCAGCTGTCTTGATATTCTTTCTGTGACAGCGTATAATGGCTTATTTTGGAAATCCATAGTCTGTATTCCTTACTTCTTCCTGTATGTTCTTCTTTTCATTTCCTGTCTGCTTTGCAAATTCTCATTAACTGACTCCTGCACAAATTTCTGACATTTAAATTCTGTTTGACTGTAATGTGTAAGTTATCTCTGCTAGAATAACATGTCATTTCTGTTTTGTTTCACTGAATTTCCCCCTAATCCTGGGCATTGTTATTGAATAGAAATACCACTTTCTTGTTTCTTCATTGAAATTATCAAACATATATTTTCTTAAATTGTCTTAATGTTTTGAAATATATCATTATTAAAGAAAGTAGTTTTATGAGTCCAAAGAACATTGGGTTTTGTCTTTATTAACATTTGAATTAATATGATCGAATTCAAGATTATGTGAAAACCCAAACTAAAAGGAAGATGCTTCACATTATTTTCACTGTGGTTGAGAACTGATAGAATTTACCTTTCATATCTAACTGAAGAGTGAATGACAATATACAAGGTGTAATAGTGTTACTGGCAACTGGTGGACATTCACCCCAAATTAATCCTCACTTTTCAAGAGATAACTGATAAAATATTCCAATTAGTTAATGAAACACTAATCACGGGCTCAGTGGAAACAGGCCCAGATCATAATGAAATACATGACACCAATAGGGTAAGTTTTATCTCTGCTATTCATTAGTTTTAAGACGGTGAAAAAGAAAAGAAAATTTTCAGGGTGAGATCTTTCACTGGGATAATAATATTGCATCTGCCTCCTGCCTTACAGATTTCTTTATTTCTATAGATCTTCTTCTCACTATATGCTGTGTGGCTGTAGTCACAGTAGCAGAAGAGTAGTTGTAGTAGAGGTATGGTGATGTAGGTAAATCTAGGGAAACAGTCAGGGTCCTGGCAAGAAACCAAAGGTACACACAAAAGTGAGTCTGAAGAGGATTAAATGAAGTTACTATTAACTGGAGTTATAGGTGGGGTTGAGGAAACCCCTCAACAATAACAGGTGTTGAGAAAAATAATGGATGTTGGGTACCCAGAGACCAATATCATAAAGAGTTTATCACTCCTTTGTTCTGAAGGGGCAAAGGAAGAAAAAAATGTTCTTGGGTAAAAACGTAAGAGCTGTAACTGTAGCAGATGGGTTTGCATGGCAAGTGCTTGAGGGACTCCTCTAGTCAGAACCCTGAGGTCAAAGCAGGCTGGGAGTAAAAAAAGAAATAACCCAAACTCTTTCTCTTCTCGTACTCTAATCTCCCGCCCCTGACTTCCGTTAGCTGAGTCCAACCGAATGCTAGAAGACAAAGGAGGCTGGGTTATAGAGTATATGAGCTTCAGTCCTCCAGGGTACAGAACAGTGCAGAAAGAGCAGAGAGCAGATCTGGAGAGGCAAATGGAGCAAGAGATAGATGTTTCTATATACCTATATTTCTTTTTCTCTCTCTTTCTCATTTATCTATGTACCTATCTATCTATGTCTTTTGCATTCTTTTTGTCCAAGTCTGATCATCTTGCCATATTCTACCAAGAGCCCCATCATAGTCTGGTTTGGCTGTGTTTTTCCGAAGTATTTTCTATTCCTGCCTCATCATTCATATTACTGAAATGATGCTTCTTGAAGCTGACTGACTTTGGTCCGAAGTAATAGCTATCAGTGATCAAGCATGACGTGTAATTCACGTCCCAATCACTTATTTCTCTGGTTGTGTATGTGTATGTGTATATGTTTGTTATTATATTCATTTTTATTTTAGGAGAGAGATATAAATCATTAATTCTGGTTTTGATCCCATTTGATTGGTTTGGTAGAAAGTCCCTCCTTTTCTCACGTATATTTAGCTATTGTCAATATTTTGGAGCTACTGTAAGGGCTTTGTTTTTCTTTCCTTTCAGATGCTTTCACAATTGTTTATATAATAATGTAAAAAAGAGATCTCAAAGGCATTCACTTTCCCCACCATCTTTGAAATTCTACTACTGAAGTTCATGTACTTCATGGAGAAGATCTGTAGCGCCTTTTTTCTAAGCTCTAACTAAACACTTTTTAAAAGCCTGCCCTAAGTTCTTTAGTCCTACGTGCATAAACCATAGGGTTGAGAAAAGGGCGGATGATGTTGTGCAGCACATTGAGAAGAACTGGAATCAAAGTAGCTTTAGTCTCTGCCAGGAGAGTTACTGCAATCACTACAACGACTGTATAGAAGAAGAGGATAAGGGTGAGATGGGAGGTACAAGTGTTCAGAGCTTTGGATGCAACTTCAGCTGAGTTCAGTTTAAGTACAGAGCGCAAAATCAAAGTATATGAAAATACTATAAGACTTAATTCACTCCCCATTCCAAGCCAAGCCAGATTCAATTGGCAAATGCTGTTTGGCCTCCTGTCATCACAGGCTAGGCTTGTGACCCCAAGGTTTGAGCACAGGCAATGCTCAATCTCATTCCCGGAGCAATAATTACACTGGGCTGCAAGTACAGGCACTGGAATGACAAACAAGCCATTTCTAAGCACCATGAATAGGGTAACTTTTAAGATTAAGGATATGGTAACAATTGAAGGGTAGCGAAGAGGGTGACAAATAGCTACATATCTATCAAAAGCCATGCAGAGAAAGATACCAGACTCCATGCCAACAAAGCAGTGAATGGCATAAATCTGAGCAAAACACTCAGGGAGGCTAATGACCTTGGCATCAAACCAGAAGATGGCCAGTATCTTGGGCATGATGGTAGTGGCAAAACCTATGTCCAGCACAGAGAGGATGCCTAGGAAATGGTACATAGGCTGCCGAAGAGCAGGGTCCTGGCAGATGGTCCTGGCAGTTTGGTATTAAGGATGAGGATATTGAGGATGAGTATATTACCTCCAAATTGCTGAGAGGTAGAGTAGTGCCAGTGGTAAAGAGAGCCAGTGCTGCCAGCTGTGAATGCCTGGGAATCCCATCAGGATGAACTCAGAAACCTGGAATTTAGAGTTATTTGTTCCTTTCAGATATGCAGACATATTTTCCTAAGATAAAAAATGTTTCTCAAAGTTGCTTTCTTTGAGTATCATCCTCATTAAACATTATTTTTAAGTTGTCTCCACATAGAGTAATCTGCTGCTGTAGCAAAATAAATTCTGTATTCCGTCACTGATACTAATTTAAAATGAATTAAAATGAAGTTCTAGAGCTTTAACAATAGAAGGTAAACTTGGAAGTAACAATTATTAATGTTGACTATTCAGGGAAAATTCAGCATGAATCTCATATCTTTGTATTGTCTTCGTTATCTCAGATTGGGAGCACACACATAAGGATGATTCTGATTGTTTTTTTTTACAACTTTGTACGTCTCTTCAGAAGTTTTGTGGAATCAAGTGGATGTGTTTGTTTTCTTCGTATTTGTTCCAATCTTGCTTGATTCAGATTTGTATTAACTAACAATAAGTAGATTTATTTAAACGTGGAATGATGGGAGATTAAACTTTGTAGCTGTACCATTTCAAGTTGTTACAGATGTCCATTAATGTTTTATATATCCTTCCAAAACTTTAATATCACAGACTTTAAAGATTTGAAAATATAAAGTATGTTGCAGATTGGAAGAGGAATAGCTTTTCTTTGATATTCTACTTTGGATGGACTTCTGAGAAGGACACAACAGAATAGCTTGAAAACAAATTAAGTGATCACGACTGAATTTGTCGATGTAAGGAGTCATATAGTGGAGACAAACCATAGCAAATAATTGTTATTTTCTAGTTGAGTCTTAGAGGATCTGAAAAGACATATGAAAACAGGATTTAGGTACAAGCAAGAAGATGCTTTTCATTTTACTTAATAAACAAGAGTTATTTGTCCATCGTATTGAAGAAACTGCCGTTGTGTATTCAGAACCATGTTCAAAACTAGACTCATTATCTTTCCTCAGACTCAGTTGCTTTTCATGCACTTTTTATTCTGTACAGGGGCCCAATTGCCTAAGCCTGAAGCTGACCAATAGCCTTCTCTTTCCACAAACAGCTGCTTCCTTATTGTGTTGTTTTCTTTTTCCTTTGCTTCACTCATGCACCCTTCTCTTCAGTGCTACTGTTAATCTGTAATCTCAGCTGGTCACTCTTATCTCTCCTCAAGATTCTTTATTTTTGTCAGTAATCTGATCTTTCAAAAATTGATATTCCTTTGGTTAAAATAATCCGTACCCTCAAACTTCCTTTCAAATGAAGTTCAAATTCCTTTATAGCACATATGACATTCTCTAACATGAACAAATCCATTGAGTATCATCTCTTGCTTTTAACTCCTTGTATCCTACATTTCAGATACACATGATAGTTGGTGTTTGCAAAAATGATTGATTTTGTAAGGCAATTAATTATCAAGATTTTTGCCATGGTGAAAGCTATTGTAGGTTTATGAGCAAGAAAAAAAAAAGAGACTGGATAGGGCCGGCCTGGTGGCGTAGCGGTTAAGTTCGTGTGCTCTGCTTTGGCGGCCGGGATTCACAGGTTTGTATCCTGGGCACAGACCAACACACCGCTTGTCAAGCCATGCTGTGGTGGCATCCCATATAAAGTAGAGGAAGATGGGCATGGATGTTAGCCCAGGGCCCATCTTTCTCAGCAGAAAGATGAGAATTGGCAACAAATGTTAGCTCAGGACTAATCTTCCTCAAAAAATAAAAAGAGAGAGAGAAAGACTGGAAAATTATGTACCCAAGTTTTAAAATGAGATATTCAAATTAGGATTATCAGCAATATAATTATATTTATTATGGCTTTATTCTTGATATAATTGCTTTTAAATACAGAAAAAATATCTGAAAGTAATTAGAATCCTGTTGTGGTATCAGCAACAAGAGAAGATTCATATTAACAACGAGATGCACTTTTCCAGATATGTCTTGTTGCCTCTATGTCTGGATAAACATATATTGTCTAATCATGGGATAAATCATTCTTCTTTAATCCTAGATGTAATTTTATTAGCACTAAAATCATCTAAATGTATTCACAGTAAATTTTAACAAAGAGACACAAACCACCTTGGACTTGAAGCTAGTTTGACTTTGGAGTTTTAGATGAGAGTTCTGAAGGATTTCAGCACAATAGCTCCATCTTGAGAGCTTGTTTAAGTACGTAATCCATTTGACTGTACAAGGCCTGGTATGTTTGCCAAATACTAATTATTATTATACATCCTCATATCAAATACACAGCCTTGTACTTTGTCCCCATATTCTTTTAAAAGTTTCCCCCTGATTGATATTTGTGTGATACAGTAAAGAGAAGGAGCAGGTTTGAACTCACAGAAAGGAAATAATTGTCTTGAATAATTTTTTTTTTTTTTAGCCAGTAGAGAGAGGTTAGCAGGACATAGAATGTAATTCTACTATGTAAAATAATCTATTAATCTTGAAGATAATCTGGCATTTGTTTTATAGACAAGGTAACTGCCAGAGCACCACATGAACCTTATAATTTCTAATTCTAGACCTAATTCCCTTGAAAAGTCTCTCCAAGCCTCTATATCCTGCTAGCACAGAGGAAAGGGTCAATCTCTTGTGCAGGATGTTGCCAAAACAACATGAAGACAGGTTAAAGATGAGCCATCAGATGCTCTGGGGTTTAGTCAATGTGACTATGCCGAGGTTTTAGTACTTACTCTGATTATGAACAGAGACTCACAGTCTGAAGTCCTGGCAATGGCAGGGGTTTCCAACCCAGTAAAGACACAACTTCCTAAGAAAGGAGCTTTCATATGAAATTAGCATGTGTTCTTAGCTCACACATGGCACAGAAGTTATCAGGTTTTAGAATTTATGGTGAGTAATAAGCAGACCAGTGATCCAAGGATAAGAGACCTCTTTTGGAGATATGAGGACACAACAGCCCATAGAGAAAGCTGAATTCCTAGGATGTTAAATCCCAAAAGGTTTGGGACATGTTTGCTATTAATGTAACCTGAGAATTTAACGTACACAGAAAAACACCTTCACTGATGAAAACAAAATGGGCCTATAAAGGGTGGGCAATTTTATTAGGGTTTGAATTGTTCTTGAGTACAAAATTTCAGGGAATTCTAAATTCTGTGTTTAGGAGGTTGTGCTTTAAAAAAATACTTTTAAAGGAGAAAGTATTTATTAATCCTCATATATATATGTGTGTATATATACGTATATTTACATATATATAGAGAGAGAGAGGGAGGGAGAGTTTTTTCTGTGTTCAGAAATCATGGTAGGTATAAAATGATCAATAAGACTGTCTTGGTCCCTGTCCTCATGGAAATTGTGGTCTAGTTGAGGTGGAGGGATAAAATATTAAATAAATAATCAATATATAATCAAGCAAACATATACTTATAGAATGGGATAAGTGCTTTAAAGCAAAAGTAGCCAGAGACATGAGAGCATATAAGGGGGAGAATTAATTTAGTGTTTATGTGAGAGGAGGATTTCCAGAAGATATACCAGTTTGTGTTGAGGCCAAACATTTGGGTAGGTGTTAACTGTGGTGTGTGTTTGGTGAGGGGGAGGAGGAAAAGGAAGGATTCAGGGAAATTTGTGATGCTGAAATGAGATGAATCATTGCTATATTGAAGGTAGTAAAAGAAGATAAATATGGCCAGAGCCCTAAGATGTAGTGGAAAATTGGACATGGTATCAAACAGAGCTGCTGAAGTAACAGAGGCCAGAGATTCATAAGAAAATTTATGCTAAAATAATGCTGAAAATTTTTTAAGGAGAATTAGGACATAGTAGCAATGTGGAGACCCAATTAAATGTGGAAAGAATAAATATGAGTAAATCAGATAGACAACAGTATCCAAAAGAGAGATGAATATATCTTGAACTAGGACAGGGGCAATGAAGATGAAGAGAAGTGGATAGATTTACAAGGTATGTTGGAGGAAAAATTGACAATTTTTATGAGCAAAGAAAAATTCTAAGTCCCTGGTATATGCAGTGTCATGGCATGTGATGTTATGCATATTCTTATGGAAGATTGCAGAAATACCAGGTCACAGAGGAAGAGAATGAGTTCAGATTAGGTCATGACAAACATGAGTTGCCTTTAAAGCAGCCCTGTAAAGATTGCTTAGCCAGTGCATGAAAAAGTAGTCCCAGAGAGCAGAGTAGCAATTTGAAAGAAAAAAAAAATTGGAATGATCAGTATATTATTTTGCAATCAATGGAATATAGAATATATCCTCCTAGATTATCTGATTTGTTGGCATACAATTGTTCATAGTAGTCTTTTATGATCCTATGTATTTCTGTGGTATCAGTTGCAATGTCTCTTCTTTCATTACTGATTTTATTTGAGTCTTCTCTCTTTTTTTTGTTAGTTTAGCTAAAATGTCATCAATTTTGTTCATCTTTTCAAGAAATCAGGTCTTAGTTTTGTTGATCTTTTCTATTGTTTTCCCAGTCTTCATTTTATATATTTCAATTCTGCTTTTTGCTTCTTTCTGTTAACTTTGAGCTTGGTTTGTTCTTTTTCTGGTTTCTTGAGATATACAGTTAGGTTGTTTATTTGAGTTCTTTCTTTTTTCTTAATATATGCATTTATTGTTGTAAACTTTCCTTTTAGAATTGTTTTTGCAGCATCCCCTATGTTTTGATGTGTTTTGTTTCCATTTTTCATTTGTTTCAAGCCTTTCCAATATTAGTGTCTTTTATTTCCTTTTATTATTTTATTCTACTGTTTGGACTTGTAGTACAACATTAGATAGAAATGGGAATAGTTGACATCTTTGTCTTGTTATCATCCTAGGGAGGAAAGATTTTAATATTTCTCCATTAATTAAGAAGTTAGCTGTAGGTTTATTGTACATAATTTTTATCAAGTTAAGGAAATTCTCTTCTAAATTTAGTTTACTGTCTCTCTCTCTCTCTTTTTTTTTTTTTTGGCTGAGGAAGATTTACCCTGAGCTAATATCTGTTGCCAATCTTCCTCTACTTTGTATATGGGTCGCTGCCACAACATAGCCACTGACGGGTGGTGTAGGTCTGTACCCAGGAACCGAACCCAGGCTGCCAAAGCGGAGGGCACTGAACTTAACCACTAGGTCATGGGTCCAACCCCAGTTTATTTTATCTTTTTATCATGAATGATGTTTAATTAAAGCAAAATTTTTGATTAATCTAATGAACTAATCTTGTGAGATTTTTTTCCTCTTTAAATCGATTTTATGATTTGTTTTTTGAAGAAGTCTTTATTTTTACTTTTATTTTTTTGCAGGGAAGGATTTGCCTTGAACTAACATTTGTTGCCATTCTTCCTCTTTTTTTCCTGCTCCTCAAAGCCCAATACATAGTTATATATTCTAGTTGTAAGTCATTCCAGTTCTTCTATGTGAGCCACCACCACAGCATGACTGCTGACAGACAAATGGTGTGGTTCTACGCCTGGGAACTACATCTAGGCTGCTGAGTCAGAGCATGCAAAACTTTAAACACTAGGCCATCAAGGCTGGCTCTATTTTGTGATATTTTGAATTGATAATCTTTTGTGTTTTCAACCAATGTTTAATTCCAGAAATAAATCCCACTTAGTCACAATGTGTTGTCATACAACTCCCAGCACACACACACACACACACATACACACATGCTCGTGGAGATTTTTAGGTAACTGATTCAATTTCTTTGTGTATGACTACTATGACCTTACATTTCTTCTTAGATCACTTGTAGTGTTTTAAATACATATCTATTTCACCTACATTTTCAAATGTATTAGGATAAAGTTGTTCTTAACATCCTCTTATCATTTATTTTAATAAATGTTTTATGTTCACTTAAGAAATAAAAATTATACTTTAAAGCTGTTGAATTTTTTTAGGCCAATTAGGTTAAATTGCTTATCTTGGTCAGATCTCTATAGCCATTTTGATTTTTCTAACTCTTTGTTCTTCAGTTACTGAGAGAATGTTTTAAAATATCCAAATATGGGGGCCTGCCCAGGGGCATAGCGGTTATGTTCACGCGTTCTGCTTTGCCGGCCCAGCGTCTGCCGGTTCAGATCCTGGGTGTGGACTGACTTACTGCTCATCAAGCCATGCTGAGGCGGTGTCCCATATCGAGGAGCTACAACTCTACGACTGTGATATACAACTGAGCACTGGGGCTTTGGGGAGAAAAAAGAAAAAGAGGAAGATTGGCAACAGATGTTAGTGCAGGGCCAATCTTCAAAAAAAAAAAAATCCAAATATAATTTCACTGTGGATTTGTCGATATCTCCTTCCAGTCCTATCAATTTCTTCTGTGTGTATGTATATGTGTATTTGTCTATAATGATATTAAGCACATACCAACTTAGGTACTTTTTATTCTCCTGTTGAATTGCTACTGTAATCATTACAAAATGTTGCATTTTATCACTCCTAATGTTTATTGTGTTTAAATTATTTTGTCTTTTATAGCCACACAAGATTTTTCTTATTTTTTGTATATAATATGTGTCTTTTTAAAATCATATAGTTTTTTATTGAGGATATTTTCTTATCTTCCATTTCATTTTCTTTCAATTGTATTGCTCCGTCAATTTATATTAATGTAATTATCAACAGAATATTTTTTTTTTAATTTACCACATTACTATTGTTTTAATACTCACATTTTTAAAAATTTGTTCCTCTTGCCATTTTTGGACCAATAAAATAGGTATTATTATTGTATTTTTCTTCAATGGTAATTTTGTTATGCATTTCTTTATTTTGTTGCTGAGTTTAATCTAGTTATTACAATATACATTCTTTACTTATCAATGTTTGTTTAAATAGTATTTTTATCACTTTAACAATGTAAAAATCTTACATGATTTAAACTCAACTTCTTTCCTACCCTTTGTGTTATTAATGCTATATATTTTACTGCTACATATGTTTAGACTTTACATGATATGTTTCCCCATTAAAAGAGTAAATATTCTTTCATAATTACCTCCATTTTTTTTCTAGTCCTTTCATTAATTTCCACCATTCTGTGCTTCCATCAGTAATTATTATGCTCACTTTTGCCATTTTTATTCAAAACAGTGTTGGAAGTTCTTGCCACAGCAACAAAGCAAGAAAAAGAAAGAAAAGGCATTCTAATTGGAAACGAAGTAGTAAAACTGTCACTATTTGAAGATGACATAATACAATACATAGGAAACCATAAAGATTCCACCAAAAAACTGTTAGAACTGATAAATGAATTTAGTCTAGTTGCAGGATACAAAGTCAATATACAGAAATCTGTTGATTTTCCATACACTAATAATGAACTACCAGAAAGAGAAATTAAGAAAAAAATTCCATTTACAATTGCATCAAAAAGAATAAATTTAACAAAGGAGGTGAAAGAACTGTATACCAAGGACTATAAGACATTGATAAAAGAAATTGAAGAAGACACAGAAGAAATGGAAAGATACTCCGTACTCATGGATTTGAATGATTCATATTGTAAAATGTCCATAATACCTAAATCAATCTACAGACTCAATGCAATCCTTATCAAAATTCCACTGGCATTTTTCACAGAAATAAAACAAACAATTCTAAAATTTGTATGGATTCTCAGAAGACCCTAAACAGCCAAAGAAATTTTAAGAAAGAAGAACAAAACTGAAGGCATCACACTCCATGATTTCAAACTATATTACAAAGCTATAGTAATCAAAACAGCATGATATTGGGATAAAAACAGGCACATAGACCAGGGGAACAGAAAATAGAGCCAAGAAATAAATCCATATGTATATGGTCCATTAATTTACAACAAAGAAGACAAAAATATACAATAGGTAATGGAGAGTCTCTCCAATAAATGATGTTGGGAAAATTGAAAAGCCACATGCAAAAAAAAATGAAACTATCTTACACTATATACAAAAATTAAATCAAAATGGATAAACACTTGAATGTAATACTGGAAACTATAAAACTCGAAGGAATAAAAATAATAATGGAAATTAATGAGCATAAGTTAACAGCATCAGAGAAAAAAGTAACTAGGTCACGATGTTTCTCTTACATCTCGTTATACTAATGATCTCATGGTACACTTTCTAGTTTTGTCTTTAAGAAGTTATTGAGAAAACAGAAGACGTTGTCAACAATGAGAATATACAGTGAGTTTTTTCCAGACTCAAATCACAGTGATCAAACTGGAAATTCCATTCATAATTAAAAAACAGAGCAATTTGGGTGTTCTGGCCCCAGATCATTAGTTTCACTCAAATCAATTTTCTGGATAATTGCTCTAGCTTCCCATTAGTATTTTTCTTTCTTGGAACCTCATATTATTGAGACCTGAGCTATACACAGAACCTGGAGGTGAAAAACTCATATGGAGGGTCATGTGGCATGAAAATTATTTTGGTATTCTGCAAAAAATATGATGGGTATGTACTAGTCATCACCCTTACCTGCAAGCTCAGATACCTATTTTTGGAAAGTCTCCTGCCTAAACAGACAGAAAGAAGCATTCTCTTCCTTCCCATCCCACCCAGGGCAAATGTCCCTTTCATATGGTATGGGATTTGATGTCCTTAGAACCTGAAAGGATCCTTATGACACAGTCTCGTATCTGCTTAGTTTTCACCCCATAGACAACAGGATTCATGGTGGGAGGTAGGACCAGATAAAGATTGGCCACAATGATGTGGCAAGATGGAGGAATTGTGTGGCCCCCAAAGCAGTGGGAGAAGAAGGAGAAGAAAGCTGGACTGTAGGAGAAAACAATGGCACAGATGTGAGCAGTGCAGGTGCTGAAGGCCTTCGGCCAAGCATCTGCTGAGGAGAGGCTGACCACTGCCCGGAGGATCACGGTGTAAGAGACTGTGATGCACAGGTTGTCAAAGCCCCCAATCAGAAAGGCAACCATCAGACCATAGATAATATTGACCTTGATATTTCCACACGATAATTTGGCTACAGACATATGGTGACAGTAGGTATGAGGAATTATATCGCCTCTGCAATAGGGAAGGCGCTTGATGAGGAAAGTGAATGGAATGATGAGTAACGCCCCTCTGAGCAAAGTGGAGAGTTCGGCCTTTGCAATAACAGTATTAGTGAGGATAGTTGAGTAGCGCAGAGGGTAGCAGATGGCCACATAGCGGTCCAGGGCCATAAGCATGAGCACCCCAGACTCCATCCCTGTTAAGGTGTAGATGAAGAATATCTGAACCAAGCATTCATCAAAGCTGATTTCCCTGAAATGAAACCAGAAGATGCATAGGGCTTTAGGGACTGTACTAGAGCATATAAAAAGGCCAGTTAGGAAAAGCATAGCTAAAAAGTAGTACATGGGCCTGTGCAGGGAGTCCTCATAGCAGATGAGGTAGAGGAGCCCACGATTCCTTGCCATAGCCACAGCATACATGGAGCAGAATGGGAAGGAAATCCACATGTGCATGTCCTCCAGTCCTGGGATCCCATTAAGAATGAACGAGGCTGGAGTCACATCTGTTTGGTTTAGCATTAGCATGATCGAGTTAATATGATCGTTAATCATCTTATAGCATTTGTGGATTCTCCTATATAAAGATAAGAAAAGAAAAAATTTTGGTCATGGTCACTGTCTTCATTTCTTTTGCCTTTTTTCCTATTTCATTGGCCCAACATTTCAATAGCCAAGCAACCAATTTTTCAGAGTTCCAGGGAATATGAGCATAAACATTGTTTAAACTAAATAGAATCTTTTGTATGTATTATTTTTTATTCACTCATTTATCACTGTAGTCAGTAAATATTTTTTAGTGCCTAATACCTGCCTAGTTCTTTAATAGACAAATGGCATTCATTTATGGAAGATGAAGATTTGTTTATTATTTTTCTGAATCTATTTTTATTAAGGCATATAATTTAAATATTAATAACTGTACAGATATTCCAGGCAGAAAAATCAACATGAAATATCATGAAACTTTAAATAAAACATATTTTTGAGAAAAAAAATGTAGTGATGTCTCTTGCTTGTGGACATTACAGGACTAGAGATGGGGCTAGATTTTGGTCAGGGGACAGATCAAACACACCTTGTCAATCTCTAAATAGATTCTCCCATAGAAATGGTCCACCTGAGGGACATGTTTTGCTACCTATTTCTCAGATATCATATGGAAATGTGCAGGAGTCAGAATGCTCTAAGAATTCTTAAAATATATTTTGATTACTATGATTTGGAAAACACAAGAGGAATCTTTAAGAAAACATTGGAACATAAATGCATAAATCACTGTAAAAAAAAATAAACTAAACAAAATATTCCCATCCTAAAACAGAGAAAGCAAATAAAGTATGTGCTTGAAGAAATATTCTCCTAAAGAAATCAATGTTATTAATTAAAGATTAATTAATATTAATCAAAATAATGGGTTATGCATAGAATCTTTTTAGGTAACAGATTAGTTTATAGAATATATATGAAAAAGAACTGTTTTTTATCCATGGACTTGAGAATTTGTGAAGTACTCAGAAATATTATTTAATTTTCCTTACAACATATGGTCAGTTAGTATACCCATTTTATAGTCAGGAAAGTGAAGTCTGATATGTTAATGATCTATGTAAAGCCAAGCAACTATAAAGGGGGGAAATATGGTCTGGAATTCTGGCTATTTTTAAATCCTGTTGTTAATGGTTTTGAATATGTTTGCTTCTTGGACTAGTCCAGACAGCCCTCATAATTAATAAAGCAGAAGTAAAAACAATAACAAAACATACTAATGAATTTGAGATAAATTTGACACAAATTTTTTCTTCAGATGGTCTGCAAAAATCAAATAACTCTATATCTAAGACACTTCCTTGATATAGTGTTTTATTAATATTTTATCTTAAAACTGACAGCTGAGTTTCATTACGTGTTCATACCAAACGTGTGCTGTTTGCTATTTATTTATTTTTAAGGATTTCATATATTAAAGATAGAATATTTAAAAATTATTGTGGATTAAAATTATAGTATGTACAGAGGGGCAGTGTTGATGTAGACTTTGTGAATATATTCACCTTAACTCAGACAATGGCATTCTATACTACTTATAACAAAATAAACTAAGTTAAATTAACTAAGATGGAACTAAAAATTTTTAATTCTTAATAAAATATAATAAACAATAATTTTAATAATTATACTAAATATTAAATTAAAAGTTAAAAATATCTGAGTTTGAAATGAAGGATAAATTTAATCCAGATCTCTAAAATTGCCATCTGATGTGATATTATTCTCAAGAGATACTGTATAAGACAAAAGCTCTAGTGTCTATGGTTTGGCCTTTCTACACCCAGACCAGAACAGAAAAACGGTCTTGGGCATGCTATGGTACTGATAGTGAGATTGCTTCATCAATTCAGAGTGATAAAATAACTTCAATCTTACTGAAAAGAGCAATTAGAAAGATTTTTTAACTGTGCAAAGGAGGAACAAAGATGTATATCGATGTCTAGGTCATTAAGTCACTATACATCTCTCCCAAAGAAACCAAAAGCATGGTATGTTTGTCATTAATGTCATTGGTTTGTCCCGAAAGCCTGGCACTTCATAGGCCCTCAGTATGTACCTGTTATATGAATGGATACTGGAGGAGGATTAAACAGTTTATATGTCCATGATTTTTGTGTTATTCAGGACGAGGTTAGAGTTATTGACAGATAAGCATGTTAAAAATGTAAAGGAAAGATGGTGGGAGGTTGTGGCGGGAGAATCATGTCAAAATAGTAAAGGGTGTGAAGAGAATAATGGATATTTTATCAAAGTCAAAACAAAGTCAAAAATAAAATCACGAGTAAAAGAAAATACGAAAAAGATGATTTCCATGTGTATCTGTAAACAAATAATTAATATGGTGTACATTTGATTAAAAAACTAATTTTAAGATTAAATTTAAAAACACTATGCACTATTTATGAGGCACATAAAATACAGAGTTTGAAAGCAAATGCATAGAATGAATCAGGTGTTCTTACATAAGCAAAACAATTTAGTAGTATCAATATCAGATATTTAAAAAGCAGTAATTCAGTTAAAAATGCTATTTATACAATGATTAAAAGAACCATTACCAGGATAACATATTTGTGACTCCCTTAAACCTAAACACACAACCTTAAGCAGAAAGAATTTCAAGTAGAAAATTACAAATTCAATATTACGGTAAGAAATTTTAACACATATTTCTTGAAATGAATATGTAAACAAAAATTGATAATGATATAGATTTGACAGCACTATTAAGAATTTTGTACCGAAAAATTTATATATAAACCTATATGCAAAAAAATATGGGATGGTAGACCACCTTAAGTATACAAGTGTGTATGTCAGCCATGTTCTAGGTCATAAGTGAGAAGTAACAAAGAATTGACATCATACAGATGATAAAGCAAAATACAAAAACAACATTATTAACCACAAAAGAGACAAAAAATGCATACATTTAGAAAGATTTGGTAATAGTATTAAATGAAAATGGATCAAATATAAAAATAATAATGCAAATCACAAAGAGTAAAGAATAGAAAAACAATGAGAAACTTAAAACTTTAGGGATATGGTTAAAATGGTGGTGAACATGATGTAGTCCATGCAGAAATAGAAGTACAATGATGTACGCCTGAAATTTTTACAATATTATAAACCAATGTTACTGCAATAAAAAATTAAAAAAAAAAGTGGTATTTAATAAATCTGTAAATTTAAGTGAATGTATTACAAACACTGTCAGACAACTTTTCCTTCATGCAAACTAGATTCAGAACTATACCTATTTGAAAATAAATACATATATTTCTACAGTGCTTCCTATATGCCATAACTTATTCTAAGCTAGATATATATTTTAACAAATCAACCTTCCTAATAATCCTCATTGAGTTAGGTACCATTATTTTGCCATCTTACAGTTGAGGAAACTGATGTACGTAGATGTTAAGAAACTTACCTGACATCACACAGTTAGTATGTGGTAGAGCTGAACTGGAATTCATGTACTTACTATTTCCATTGATCCCACCTACACCAACAAAACCCCAAGACTAGATTAAAATCTCTAATAGTGAATTTCACCCGATTTTGAGGCCTACTCCAAATTCCATTTCTATAACAAAGCTTTTCTTTATTCAAGAGTATATTTCCCACACTGCTAAAAAAAACAGTACTATTGAAGTTTTAAACGTTTTCCCATTTCTCATCACCAGATTCTCTTCACAGATTTCTGAGTACAAGGATTATTAAAATCTGTGTCTTGAGTGTCTACACAAATATCTAATAATTGTATATTTTGATTATGTATACTTTCAATAAAGTCAAAATATGTTCTTGCACAAAATTAAGTTTTCTATTTTTGTGATTAGTTTTACTCACAGGTAAAAGCTAAGTATAAAAGAACCATTGATTTACTCACAAAAATATACACAGTTAATGTGTATTTAGGAACTTTAACCATGTTTAGACATTTTCATTTGCTATAAATTTTAAACAATGAACAAAATATCTTGAGTTTGAGGATATTATTATCCATTAAAGGTGAAATTCACATTATTATGTAATATAACATTATATCATATTTATAATATGCATTTCTGTATCAAAAAGGGCATATAGAAGCAAGTAATTAGTTACATGTGATGAGTAAGAAAAAAGGTTCTCAGAAGATGTAAAATTTAAAACAGACCTTGGAGGGTGAGCAGGAGCCCTACAAAGAGATAAGGTAGAAAGAGAAGTGCATTTCAAGCACAGGGAATTGAAGGTGCAGGAAGTAGGGCAAGCTACAGAGGGGTAAGATAAAATTTTGATTAAGAAGCAAGGGAAGGGCCGGCCCCGTGGCTTAGCTGTTAAGTGTGCACGCTTCGCTGCTGGAGGCCAGGGTTTGGATCCCAGGCACGCGCCGACGCACCCCTTCTCCGGCCATGTTGAGGCTGCGTCACACATACAACAACTAGAAGGATGTGCAGCTATGACATACAACTATCTACTGGGGCTTTGGGGGCAAAATAAATAAATAAAATTATTAAAAAAAAAAAAGAAGCAAGGGAAGTTTCAGATTAAATTCCTGGGCAAGATGTTAGTTTTATTCTGTTGAGATGATACCAGTTAAAGATTAAAGACAAAAAAAAAAAAAAAAAAACTAATAAAGATATAAGATCATAAGAAGAATGTTCCATTTTAGAGAGTGTTCTACAAATACACCAAAGGATGAGAAGAGAAGGAGGAAGAAGGAAGATAATAGTTTTTATAAGTTTTACCAACTTCTTACAACCGAAATCCCAAGCATAGATACATTTCTCCCCTTTTCCATCAGACTACCTATTAAAGTGGAAGAGAGAGCTTCTCTGTCCGCGAATATCCCAGGTCATACCACTGATCTCAGTTACTTATTTTCTGACTTTATGATCTTCATTTCAATTTCTATTCCTTCCTCTCTCAAACAGTTAAACGTGTTTAATTCTCAATAATTTTAAGAAGAACTAGTCTATACTCTACTTTGCTCCATAGATGAGATGTTTTAAGTGTTGTTTTCTTTCCTTCCTACTGATTGTTAATTCCACCATGATATAGCTTCTTGTTATTAAACTCCCTTACTAAGGAACTCCTTGTACCTGAACTCAGTCTATAGATTCCTAACCCCCTCTTACTAATTCCCTCTGCCAGTTTTGACATTATTTAATAGGTACTTGTGATAGATTAATGGCATCAATAACTCCAGTGAATGGTCTTTCTATACCCACATCCTTTGACCCATAAATCTGTGAACCCCTGTCTATTATCATTGGCTTGTCCATGTGACTTGCTTTGGTCAATGGGGCAGTAGAAAACTTGACACAGCATAGACTTGCAAAAATATGTGTACTTTCCACCTCCTCTCTTGGAACACAGCCAGTGACACCCTGAGAACCACGTGTAGCAGAAGTGAGGACTCCCAAAGGAGGATGTCCTGGTTCAATCAGCCCAAAGAGAACCAGCCAGCTGACTACCAGATACAGGAGCAAGCCCAGAGGAGATCAGCAAGATAATTCTCACCTAAATTAATAGACCTTCCCTGGTGATTCCTAAGCTCATAAACAAAAATAATTATTTATTGTATGCTACTAAAGTTTTCTGGTTGCTTGTCAAACAATATTATTGTAGCAAACTATGATTCAGTCCTTCATCAGAAAACACTGCCTTCTTTGTATTCAGAGACGTTATACATACATAATTCCTTTCACATCTCAGTTCATTTCTTTCAAGTTCCCTGGGTGGCCTTTTATTCTAATGTCCGTTCTTTAAATATGATTGTTATTCAAAATTTTGACTGAAGGCTCCTTTCCTAACGTCCCATTTCTACATACTTACTGTTCTACATTTTATGAAATTAACAATTTCACCAATGCATTCATTTATTCAACAAATATGCTTTGAAGGTTGTGTGTGTGTGTGTGTATGTATACACACACACATGAACCTTACTTGTGGTCACTATGCTGAACAAGAAGGAAAATCTTTCTGCCCTTAGGAAGCTTATATTTTAGTTGGAGAGAAAAATCAATAAAGTGTGTATGAATAAGAATATTTAAGGAAATATGAACCTTGATGATATAGTAACGGGAGGAACTCTTTTACTGACATTGGAACTTAGACCAGACAGACGTGAATAAAAAAGCTATTAACAGCATGATTAACAAGTATGAATAAAGAAGATACACAAAACTTCACAAAAAGCAAAGAGAAAACACATATCTATTAACAAGACCATGAGATGTGTGCATATAAATCAATATAAATTGAGTTCCAAAGAATGTCTCAATCTCCCCAAAATTCACATCAATAAAATACTTTATCTGACTATAACAGAATATAACTAGAAGTTAATAACAAAACAGCAGGCCAGAGTCTAAAATGTATGCTACTAAATAACTCATACATAGAAGGAAAATGCATAAAAATACATTATAATCAAAGAACTTCATGATAAAATGTGGATGAAATATCTAAAACATATATAATTTTTTCTACTATTAGCTTGATAACATCTGTCAAAAGAAAAAGACAAATTACTGATAATTAAGCAAATATTTGATAGAGAAGTCCAGATAAAGAGCAAGTGAGTTAACTCAGGCAAGACAGAAAATAATTAAGACCAGGACAGAAATTAATACAATAAAAAACAGCAAAAAAATCTATGAAAAATAGAAAGATTAATGAAATAAAAAACTGACTCTGAAAATATTATTAGCATAGATACATTTTTTTATAAATTTTATATTAAGGGAAAATTAGAAATAAGATGCAGATGAACCAAATTTGGACTGCCCAAAACACAAGAAATAAATAGCATTGGCTGAATTCAAAATACCTTTTAAATTATAAACACTAAATTCTAAAAAATTTGAAAACAAATATAACACAAAAGAACTAAAAAAATAAGCAGTACAAAATTATTCAATAAATTAATCATATTCAAAACTCTGCTATCCACTGCCTTCTCCCAACAAGAAAATATGCTATCAAAAACAGGGCCTGCCCCGTGGTTTAGCGGTTAAGTGTGGGTGCTCCGCTGCTGGCGGCCCGGGGTTCGGATCCCGGGCGTGCACCGACGCACCGTTTCTCCGGCCATGCTGAGGCCGCTTCCCACATACAGCAATTAGAAGGATGTGCAACTATGACATACAACTATCTACTGGGGCTTTGGGGGGAAAATAAATAAATAAATAAATAAATCTTTAAAAACAATAGGCCCATAGTGATTCTCTTTACAGGAGAAGGGCAATTTTGAAGTGATAGATGATTCTTGAATTATACAAATTATACCAGAAAATAGTAAAATAGGAAAAGATGAACAATTCATTTTGCATAGCAATTACAGTGTTAATTTCAAAGATTTGTACATACAGTGCAGTTTAAAAGAAACAAAATTATAGACAGCGTCCTCATGAATTTATAACAAAATTTATAAATAAAAGATTAGTTAACCAACAACTGTATATTAAAACTACATAATGATCAAGGAATGTTTATCCCAATGATACATATATGATCTGATCCAGCAAAGTTATATACTTCTTTACAGTGTTAAAAAGAAACGAAAATTATATAATTATCTTCATATTTACAGAAATTATAGAAATGATTTTATATGGTTCTATACCAATTTACAATAAAAACAATAAAAAGAAGAAAAGATGGAAAGTTTTTGACTTGAAAGATATATACAAAACAACCCACCTTATATTTTACTCAAGAGAGTGTTTTCACTCCTTCCCGTTAACATTAAGAGCAAGGCAAAGATATCCAATGTCATCCCGTAATACTGGTGATTGTGAAGAGTGTTCAGCAAAAGTGGACAAAAACCTCAAGTTTTCAGTGCTTCTGAAGTCAAAAAATGCATTTCAAGACAGGAGGAATAAATGAATTACATTCAGTGATTCTGAGAGGTAATGTTAGATGAGAATAGAGAATGATCTATTCAATTTAACATGAAAGGCAATGGTGAAATTGCCAAAAGTAATTCCAGGTGATGAGTAGGAAAGACAAACTACAGGGAGAGTGGTTTTGTTTTGAGAAAGGGGAGAAATGAATATTGACAGTTTGTTATAGAAGGCTTGCTGTGAAAGTGAAAAGAGAAAAGATGATGCATGGAGAATAATTATGTTTGAGTGGTAGGGAGGTTGTTTTGTAGGATTTTAAAATGGGATTAGTAGAGGGAAACGACATAATTAAAATCTAATGAGTATACATAAGGGGAAGAAATGTGTATTCTCATTAGTTGACTAGGGAGGGATTAGAGTAAATAATTGAGTTTAAATTCTGTTTAATTGGCATTATTTCTACAATCTTAATGTAAAATTACTGTTTTGTTTGGTCTATCCCCTAATTATGTTTTTTAAATTTATTTTATTTATTTATTTATTTATTTATTTATTTATTTTGTGAGGAAGATCAGCCCTGAGCTAACATCCATGCCAATCTTCCTCTTTTTGCTGAGGAAGACTGGCCCTGGGCTAACATCTGTGCCTATCTTCCTCCACTTTATATGGGATGCTGCTCCAGCATGGCCTGACAAGCGGTGCCTCGGTGGGCGCCTGGGATCCAACCCCGGCCGTCAGTCGCGGAGCGTGCGCACTTAATGACTATGCCACAGGGCCGGCCCCTATCCTCTAATTATTACTTTGTAAAAAAAAAAAAGAGAATTTAGATTATATTCTTGAGTTTCATTCTTATATGGAGAAAAGACAGGATGTATATTTTTGGTTTCTCCCTTATCCTGTGCTCATAAAATAATATTTACTATCATGTTTCTTAATTTGGTTAACAGATTTTTCTCTCTCTCTAGACTACGTATATTTGAAGGCCATTTTGAAAAGAACTGCATTTCCACTAGTCTATAGGGAAGCAATTTTGTTTGGGACAAGCCGAATAGATGTTGTCAGGTGATTAAGTTGTTTCCTAATTAGAAATCCAGAGGCCGAAACCTTGTTTAATTAATGACCTCATGGATATTTCATAGCTTCTCCATCAGAAAGACAACATTGAGAAAATAGAGGAATTTTGGTACAGATGAGAAAAATATAGCATTTATTTTGCAAAGGAAAGGAACAACATCTTTCAAACTGGAAATTCTGATCACTATTAGGAATAGGACAAACTGGCATCTGGTTGTAAATGATCTTCTTGCACCAGGCGTTACACAAAGCTCATTTCACTTCCCTCAATTGTCTCAGCATTCCATTGTGTTTCTGTTCATGGATGCTTTGGCTAATATGAGACCTGTCCTTCACAAGGTGAGGAAATGAAAAACTCATAGAGAGGGTTGTGGGCATGCCAGTGATGTTGAGATTCTGAGGACTCTTAAAAGGAAAGCACCACTCACCACCCTCCGTTGTCATAGCCAAAATGTTACTTTCAAGAAGGTATTACTAGACCCTGATGAAACAGCTGACAGCCAGTATAAGTTTTCCTATATTTCCTCCCATGGATTCCCTTTCCTCTGCTCTTTCCTTCCCTTTCTTCCCCTTCTCTTCTCTTCCCTTCCCTGGCAAATATCCCTTTCATATGCTGTGGGATTTGATGTTCTTAGAACCTGAAAGGATCCTTATGACACAATCTCGTATCTGCTTGGTTTTCACCCCGTAGACAATAGGGTTCATGGTGGGAGGCAAGAGCAGATAAATATTGGCCACAATGATGTGGCAAGATGGAGGAATCATGTGACCCCCAAAGCGGTGGGAAAAGATACAAAAGAAAGCTGGACTGTAAGAGAAAATAATGGCACAGATGTGGGCAGTGCAGGTGCTGAAGGCCTTCTGCTGAGCATCTGCTGAGGAGAGGCTGACCACTGCCCGGAGGATCATGGTGTAGGAGATTGTGATGCACAGAATGTCAAAGCCTCCAATCAGAAGGGCAATCACCAGACCATAGGTAACATTAACGTTGATATTTCCACAGGATAACTTAGCTACAGACATGTGGTCACAGTAGGTATGGTGTATTATATTGCCTCTGCAATAGGGCAGTTGCCTGATGAGGAAAATCAAGGGAATGATGAGAAATACCACTCTCAGAAAAGTGGCAAGCCCAAGCTTTGCAATAACAAGATTGGTGAGGATAGTTGAGTAATGCAGAGGGTAGCAGATGGCCACATAACGATCCAGGGCCATAAGCATGAGCACCCCAGATTCCATCCCTGTTGAGATATAGATGAAGAACATCTGGACCAGGCATTCATCAAAGCTGATTTCCTTAAGATGGAACCAGAAGATGCAGAGGGCTTTGGGTATTGTAGTAGTGCACATGACAAGGTCAGTAAGGGAAAGCATAGCCAAGAAGTAGTACATAGACCTATGCAGTGAGTCCTCATAGCTGATGAGGTAGAGAAGTCCGCAATTGCCTACCATAGCCACAGCATACATGGTGCAAAATGGGAAAGAAATCCATAGATGCATGTCCTCCAGTCCTGGAACTCCATTAAGAATGAATGAGGCTGGGGTCAGGTCTGTTTTGTTTAGCATTAGCATGATCTGACTGTTACAATTATTAAGCAGCTTATAGGGGTTTTTTTGTGTTTCTTAGTTTGTTTTTGTTTTCTGATCATCCAGGATTAGGAAAAAAAAAAAGAGAAGAAGAAAAATCTTAGCCATGCGCTCTCTCTCACTCTTCCTTCTTCTCTCTGTCATATGTGCATTTTAATATCAAACAACTAAATATTTTAAGTATGAGGAAATATTTACTTAAACACGGTTCAAACCAAGTATGTGTTGTTTGTTAATTCATTAATTTACCAATTCATTCAACTAATACACATTTAGGACCCACTATGTCCCAGGTTCTGTCACATACACTGTGTCTACATAAGTTTGAATCAAGAAGGTCACAGATGCAGTCCTCATCAATTTATAATTAAGAGTAATTATGTTATTATCTTTCTAAGGATAATTTTGTTAGAATATCTTATTTAAAATGTTAATTACTATACATATCTCTCCTTGATTGTTTTCTTAAGGAAAAGTTCATTGATTGCTTTTCCAGTAACCTAACAGATATGATGAGGCTGTTTTTATTATTGATGTTATTCTTAATAGGTCATATTTGTGCTGTGCTGTCCTAAGAATATTTCATATATTAACTCATTTAACTCTCACTTCAAGCCCTGGACGTATTTTTATTAACCCATACTTCATAATTTAGTAAATGGAGGCACTATGTAGATGAGGCCTCTTCATGTCTGAGTTGCTGTGTATTCAATACCAAAGATGAGCTCTTCTCTGACCCTTCCTTTTAAATTATTTCTTCTAAATCTTGACATAGAAATGTGTCTTAGAAATAAATATTACCATAGGATAATAATGAAATAAAAATATCTAACTCCGTCATTCTGACTGTTGAAGTCCACTACAGGTAGTCATTTTTACATATTTTAGTTCTCTAGATCATTGATCTTTGTATTTCTAAATAATCTGTATATTTTGCTTTTTCTTTCAGTTTCTCTTGAAATAATTTTTGTTAAAGTTATTATTTAGTGTTTAATTGTTATTATAAGGATTATCCTCTGCAAAGTCATGTGAAAATATTTAAAAACATTTTAAAATTTTTGTGCTCTGAACTTGAATTGTGGTGATAGAAGTGCATGTGTGCTTCTGCATATCTTACTGTGAAGGCAGTTAATAGGCTTTTTCATACTCGAAATCTATGACATTTGCTTGCTAAGATTTTCCTTGCTTTTGATAACTTCTTCCCAAATCTATTCTTGTTATTTTTCCACCACTCCCTTTAGTCAGATATTGGTTCCTCTGAATCTATTCTCTTTTTCTCCAACTTAATTTTTCTTTTAAGTTGCATCGCTCTATTTATTTGATCCACATTCTAGAAAAGTTCCTCAGTGATAACTCTCAAATATTTTGGAATTTCTTTATTGTTGTGTAATATTACAAATATCCAAATTGTTATTTTCCTCTGATTATTGTGAATGTACAAAAATCATATATATATATATATTATAACACATTTTTCTTGTGGAAGATTCACGCTGAGCTAACATTTGTGCCAACCTTCCTCAATTTTGTATGTGGGTCGCCACCACAGCATGGCCGCCAATGAGTGCTGTAGGTCCACACCTGGGAACTGAACTCAGGCAGCTGAAACAGAGTGCACTGAACTTAACCACTAGGTCACAGGGCTGGCCCCCTAAGATGTTTTTGAACACATATATTTATTCTGCTACTTATATATTATTTCCATAACTTCCAGGTTTTAATAGTTTATTTTTATATCTTGCTTTTTTATCTTTTATTTAGGAAGTGTTCTTCAATTGTCCAGTATTCTTTGACTATTAATTCAGACTTGGTCAAAAGCCTTT
This sequence comes from Diceros bicornis minor, assembly GCF_020826845.1. NCBI lineage: Eukaryota > Metazoa > Chordata > Mammalia > Perissodactyla > Rhinocerotidae > Diceros > Diceros bicornis. Next base: position 63,245,858 of record NC_080746.1, on the reverse strand, counting down.
AGAAAGATGATTCAAAACTCTAGGTGATGGTTGAGTCTCATCAATTGGTAGAGTTTACTTTGTGTGCTCTTGTAGGGACCTCATGCTTCATTGTAGCCATCCTTAATATCAGTGTTTATAGGTCTTTTCTTGGAGACTTTCAATTTTTCAGAAAATAATCCAAAAATCTCCATTCCAGAAGAAAATATGGCAAGCTGCCAGTGTTATTGATATTGAGTAGTAGAAGGACACCGGGGATCTCACACTTAAATGTAAATATGGGATTCAACTCTCTCATATTTTACGATGTCTCATCCTTGGCCTTCATTGCATCTGGTATACATGCATTTGTAGTACTTGTTAAAGTTTCTACCCAGAATAAATTTCCAGTCAATAGAAGAGAGTAGTTAACATTGTTTAGAATGGTGGACTAATCAGAGATGTCAAGTTATTCCTTATTTAGTTTTTCTACCTACATCCCTGTATCATATTCATGTATTTACATCAAAGGATGACAGATTAGATACTGCAAAAAGAAACTTCTTTCAGAAATAGCAAAGCAACGTGGGATGAACACGTTAATAGGGCTGCTTTGCAAAGACCTCTTCTCATGGCATCACAAAATCTTAGTGTGTACAGGAGTAGATAGAAACAGTAACTAAGCAAAACTTTGAAGAACATCAGGAAAATTTTCAAAGAGGAAAAGACAAATACTCTTAGACCTGAAACATGATTAGGATTCTGCTAGATCAGTGTTATATTCTGTTTCTATTTACTATAATATACTCACATCACACTGATATTTTTAGCTTTTGATTTTTCAATTCTCTATTCTATTTGAGTCCACTCTCCTCCCACCAAATCTATCTTCAATCATCACCTTCTTCAGGAAGACCCAACTCTCTCTTGGGTAGGATAAAGAGCCACCCTCCAAATCCTCTTAATATGATGTAAAAAGAGAGATGACAGACTTACAGATAAGAAATAAATTGTTGATGGAATCAATCACTTTTATTATTTCAACATCATGGATTATAAAAATTTATGTTCTTGAATAACCCCCAGTTTAACAGAAGTGTTAATATTTGCTCAGATTATATTTATGTTTATGTGTGAAGTGTCTAGAAAGACACCAGACACATTTTTGATGCTGATAAATGCTTTGGAATGAATGAAGAAATTAACAAATTAATGAATCACATTTTGTATTTCACTTTAAGAATTATTGCACTATGTGTTATTTCTTGGAAACTATAAAAGGAACCACCTGAAGAAACAAAACTCTAATATCAACTTCATAAACCACCAGAAAATGTAAATTTCTAAAATTCTCCATCATAAAATGGAGAAAAATATACAATAAAAAAGATGTACAAAGTAAATGGTACTCAAAAGTTGCATATTCATATTTGGATCTAGATGACTTTTGAGAAACATTAGATGAAAGACTTGACACAGTGCTATTTAAGCAGGTTGTACCACCTTTTGCTTTTATTACTACTTTGTCTGAAATTAATATTTTATCCCAAATGTTGGGGTATGTTTTTAGTATATTTTCTTTTTGCCCCCTAAATTTTTGTGCATATTTTGATTATTTTCTTGCATAATTTTTACTGAAAAGATATAAGTGCTTGTATACATCTCACTATGAATTGTGATTTGTAGTATTGTTTAAATAAATGTGCTTTATTGCCCAAATAAAAATATTTGTTTTTCCTACCACCTTATATTTTTAGACTACAGTGTAGTAATTCTTGAAGTCAAGTGTGAAATTTGATTTATTCATTTTTTAATCTCTTCATTCATTCAAAACATTATCAACATCTAATATGTGATAAATTTAAAAACTTTTCTATTATATGGTGAGGATTTGAAAGGCTTGACACAGTGTTATTTAAGCAGTTTGCATCAAATTGTTTCAACTCCTGGCTTGACAAGATTTCTCTACAACTGAAATAATAGAAAACATTGACATTATTTTCCACTATTTGTTACTACACAGTAGAAGTTTTTTAATTGGGGAAGTCAATTAAATCATGTCACTGGTGTCAACTTAAGCTCTAATCTAAAAGAAGCTTTTTAATTTGCATTTTGGACAAGAGAAAAATATGTGTTTATGATAAAAGGATACCTTTCCTTGATTATCAAAATTTCCTTGATGTTTTTTTTCTTTCAGATGCATAAATTTCTACTTTGAATATGACATTATGATTTGAAGATTACTTTTACAGATATTATAAAAAGTAACAAAAACTGTAATAATTCATATATATGTATATATATGTATGTATACTGACATGCATACACACACTATATACATAACATCTATATAAAATATATTTTTATGTTTATAAACATACATATATATATATTTTTATATTCTGCAATGTCATTCTGCAATGACAATGGATTCATATTATGCTGTGGTGGGCAGGTATATTTAAGCAGAAACATTAACACATGAATATCGCCCTTTATAAAGTACAATTTTTATATTGTCTGTTGTCCATTCTCATTTACAAAACTCAGAGAGAATAAGTTTGTTTCCTCACTAGATGGTCTTCAATTTTACAACCCATATTCTATTCTTAATGTGAAATTTTGTTCTTTCAAAGAGTTCAGTTATAAATAAGTCTCTCTAGATATGAAGTGAATAAATTAGATACTAATATTAAGAACAAGTGGAAGGCAGTTAAGAAGCAAAAGCATTCTGACCATGATCGAGAACTATTCTCTAGCTCTCTCCCCATTTCTTCTTGTCATGAAGGTGAGTCATACCTGACTTCCACTACAATAGAACCAGTGATTCCAGTTGGTTAGAAAAATAGCATAGTCATAATCATCATGGAAAGTTACACTGAATTACAATCTGAGAACTGGAGAAATAAACATTGAGGAGAACCCAATCTTCCTCAATACATCTGCCTTCATATGGGTGGACGAAATCGAACCTGTATTTCTGAGAATATAATAATTAATTTTTATACATCCAAAGACTATTTCCTTTTTATTGAACTGACTATAAGACAAAAAATCCTGTCTCTAATCCCACTTTTGTTTGTCTTTTAATACCTTGGTTTCTGGATAGCAAAATAATAAGCTGAATGCAATCTGCTCCAGGTGTTCAGGATCCTGGTCAAAAAACATCATGATTCTGCAATATATGTATATGCACAGCCCTCTAACTGTGCATCCCTTGGTATCTATACTGTTGAACTGAGCGTTTAAAGGAAAGTGTGTGTTACATATCTCAAGGGGATATTTCAGAATATTAGAGACACGGGTGCTGGTGTGGGAATCAATATAACTTCTATGGGAGGAGGAAAATTAATAGAAACAATCCATTCTTACTTGCTACATATATCATGATATATAAATAAGTGAATAACATCATGTGTGTGTACCTATATGTGTGTTTGCATGTGAGCATGTATATATGGAGGAATGAAAATGAATAAAAACTTTTTAAAGAACATTAGTGACTTTAATATTTATTGCAAATTTTTTTCTTTCTACATAAGGCTCTGTGGGGAACAAGTTGAAGCACTTAAGTGCAGAATGTTTCACTTATTCACACATCTATCCATTTATTCTTTTATTCATTTATTTTTGTGTCTCTAATTAAATGAGATCATTGAATATTTAGTACCCCTCAAGTCAGGCTAGGAACTATGAAAAAAGGATCAGATAACATGGGCCCTGGATTTCAAGAAGTTTACTTTCAACTGAAGTCGATGATGAGTATTATGGCATTCTAGAAATTCATTAAAAGTTCAGGCTTGTTATGCATACATACTAAGTTTGGAAAAATTAGATGCCTAACCTTGATATAATAATGATAATGTTGATAGCAGCAATAATAAAACAAAATAATTGACTCTAATTTTGTATTCCTTTAACTAAATCCTAAAAAATATGCCTTATATCTTGAAAAAAAAAAGCAAGTCTGGAAGGAGATAAACAGCATTCTTAAATTGTATGATATAGCGGTAACATGATATATTTCTTTTATACATACACATATATAGCTAACGTGTGTTTATACACACGTTAGCTATACAGACATGAGCTGCATAATGACATTTCGGTCAATGACAAGCTGTATATATGATGGTGGTCCCACAAGATTAATACCATATAGCCCAGGTGTATAGCAGGCTTCAACATCCATGTTTGTGTAAGTATACTTTATGATGTTCGCACAATGTCGAGATCACCTAATGATGCATTTCTCAGAATGTATCCCCGTCATTAAGTGATGCATGACTGTACATATTTTTGAAAAAAGCCTTCTGATATCATATTAAAGCATAAATTTGGCTATTTTCAATTGACATTATATAATTAGCACATTCTAACAAAAGTTATTTAATATTATTATGATTGAATAAAAGTTCTTCACATGTGTTTATACATTTAGACTTTTAATTTAGTATCTTTTAATTTATGGGAAATAATGCAAGAATTATACACGTAGAGAACACTCAGCACAATTTTTTAACTTCATTGCTTTTTTTAAAGTTGAGGTTAAATTCACACAGCATAAAATTAACCATTTTAAAATGTACAGTTGAATAGCTTTTAGTACATTCAAAATACAGTGCAAACATTACCACTATATAACTCCAGAACGCTTCTACAACCTCAAAAAGATACTTCAATAACCATTAAACAGTCACTTGTTATTTCCCCGTATCTCAGCCTCTGGCAACAACTAATTTGCTTCATATTTCTATGGGCTTACTTATTCAGACATTTCCTGTAAATGGAATCATACATTATATATCCTTTTGGTGCCTGGCTTTTTCCCCTTAGCATAATGCTTTCAAGTTCATATATATTGCAGCATATACTAGTACTTTACTCCTTTTCATGGCTGAATAATAATCTATATTATGGATATACTTTATTTTGTTTATCCATTCAGTGGCTAATGGACATACACGTTGTTTCTACTTTTTGGCTAATGTTGCTACTGTGTTCATTTGTGCACAAGTTCTGTTTTAGCAACTGTTTTTAATTATTTTGGGTATATATTTAGAAGTTGAATTGTTGGGCCATATGGTAATTTTATGTATTACTTTTGAGGAACTATCATACTGTTCTCCACAATAGTTAGACTATTTTACATTCCCATTAGCAATATATGTGTGTTCCAATGTATCTACATCTTCACTAACACTTGTTATTTTCTATTTTTCAAAAATTATTATATCTATTCTAGTGGGTGTATGGTATCGTATTATGGGTTTGATTTATATTTGCCTAATGACTAATGATGTTGAGAATCTTTTCATGTGCCTGTTGGTTATTTGTATACCTTCTTTGGAGAAATGTCTATTCAAGTTCTTTGCTCATTAAAATATATAAGACATATTAGAAAACAATAGCAGAATGGCAAAAGTCAGTCCCTCCACAGAGTAATTACATCAAACATAAATGAAATAATGTATCCAATTAAAAGGCAGAGACTGGAAGAATGTCTGCATAGCCAGGGCAATTAGACAACAACAACAAAAAATAAAGAAATAAAGCATGTTCAAATTGAAGAAGAAGTACCACTATGCTTATAAATATCATCCTATATATATATAAATGCTTAAAGAATCCGCAAAAATACTATTAGAGCTAATACACAAATTTAGCAAAATTTCTTGATGTGAGATCAACAGATAAAAATCAATTGTATTTCTATACATCAGCAATTAACAATCAAAAAAAGAATATCAGAAAGCAATTTCTCTTATATTAGCATCAAAATAATAAAATATTTACTGATAAATTTTACTAAAGAAGTGCTAGATTTGTGCACTGATAACTACAAAAACATTGTGAGAGAATTAAAGAAGACCTACCTAAATGGAAAGACTTCCTATGTTCATGAACTGGAAAATTCTTATGGTTAAGATGGCAATACTACCTAAAGCTATCTGTAGATTCAATGCAATTCCTACCAAAATTCCAGCAGTTCTTTTGCAGTAATGAAAATGTTGATCCTCAGATTCACATGAAATTGTAAGGAACTCTAAATTTCCAATACAATCTTGAAAAAGAGGAACAAAATTGGATGACTCACAGTTCATGATTTCAAAAAGTATTACAAAGCCACAGTAATCAAAACAGTGTGGTACTGGAATAAGAATAGGTATTCATGAAATAGAATCGAAAATCCAGAAATAAACCTGTACATCTATGGTCAATTTGTATGTTACCTCTGGTTCCAAGACCACTTAATGAAAAGAGAATTGTCTCCAGCAAATAGTGCTGAAACAGCAGGATATATATTGCAAAAGAATGGATTTGAACCCTTACTTCACACCTTATACAAAAATGAACTAGCAATAGATCAAATAACTAAATATAAGAGCTAAAACTATAAAACACTCAAAGGAAAACTTAGGGGTAAATTTTCATGACCTTAGATTTGGCAGTGGTTTATTAGGTATAAAACCAAATGCTCGAGCAACAAAGAAAAAAAGAAAGAAATTAGACCTCATCAAAATTTTAAAAAAACATAACTTTTGTTCATTAAAGGATACTATCAAGAAAGAGAAAAGATAATTCACAACATAGGAAAAAACATTTGCAAATCACATATCTGAAAAGGCTCTAGCACCCAGACAATATGAAGACACTTACAATGCAATGACAAAAAGACAAATATCCCAATTTAAAAATGGGCAAAGGACTTAAATAGTCATTTATCCAAACAATATACTCAAATGCTCAATGAGCACATGAAAATATGATCTATATCATTAGTCATTAGGAAAATGCAAATAAAAACCGTGAGATATTACGACACTCACTAGAACAGCTATAAGAATCAAAAAAAAAAAAAAAAGTGTCAGTGAATATTTGGATGAAGTGGGATCCTCAACCTTTTCCAGTGCAAATGGGAAATATGCAGTTGTTGTGGCAAAGGGTTTGGCAGTTCTTCAAAAAGTTAAGCTCAGAATTACCATATGACCCAGCAATTCCCTGCCAGGTATAGAGAACTGAAAACAGTTGTTCAAAAAAAATGTACATAAATTTTCATAGCATCAACGTTCACAATTGCTAAAAGATATTAACAATGTATATGCACATCAATTCATGAATAGATAAATAAAATGTGGTGTATATACACAATGGAATATTATTCAGCCTTGAAAAGTAATGAAGTGCTGATACATGCTACAACATGGATAAATTTTGAAACTATTACTCTAAGTCAAAGAAGTCAGAGACAAATGGCTATGCTTGTATAATTCTGTTTATATAAAATACCCACAATAGTCAAATACATAGACTAGAAATCAAGTTAGTGGCTGTCAGATCTGGGGAGGTAGGTCTGGTGAGGGAATAGGAGCAAATGATTAATGGGTACAGGGTTTCCTTTGAGGTAATAGAAATGTTCTGGAATTATATAATGATGCTGGTTGTAGAATATTGTTAATTTACTAAAGCTAATCAATTGTGCAATTTAAAATTACTAAAATGGTCAGTTTTAGGTTATGTGAATTTCACCACTATTAAAAAATATACAAAGATCTCTTACCAAGTTTCAGCTGTTTTTCTTTAAGTGCTCCTCTAATTTCTGTAAGCTTTTGGTTACTATCAAGAGTTCTGAGAAAGTTGATTCTTATAGTTTTGTAAGTTTTTCATTAGTTTTGTTAGGAACAGATTTGGATTTCTACTTTGCCATTTGGGCTTATGTTACTCATTGTCTACTGATTTTTGTGTTAACATAAGTAGTCACTTACCTGAGATAAATGTCCAGGATTGCCATTTATATGTTGTATGATATTGTGTGTTTAGACATTTAAGAAACTGGCAAATTGTTTTCCAGAGTGGCTGAAATTTTTAATTTCAAGCAGCAATGTATAGCAATGTATGCATTACCAGTTTCTCCCTATCTTTGCTAGCATTTGGTACTGTGACGATTATTTTATTTCAGCCATTGTCATAGTTTGGTAGCGATAACCTATTATGATTTCAATTCTCATGTAACTAAAGGCTAACAATGTTAAACATCTTTTCATGTATCTATTTTTCAACGGTATATCCTCTTTATTGAAATGTCCACTTTTTTTTGCCCATTTTCTAAATGTTTGGGTTTTTCTCATTTAAATGTTGGATACACACACACACACACACAGACTAGTCTTGTTTTCAGATATGTGGTTTGTAAATATTTTTCCCAGATAGTAACTTCTCTTACATACTTTTAATAGAGTCTTTTGCGGAGAAAATTTTTGTTTTAATGAAGAACATTTATCAGTTTTTCTTTTAAGGATTATTATTTTGGTGTAAAATCTGTATAGCTTAGCCCTAGATCCTGAATATTTTTCTTATAGTTTTAAAAAATGTTTTAGAGCTTTATGTTTTACGTTTATATCTGTGATCCACTTTCAGTTCATTTTAGTACAAATACAAATGTAAGAGTAAGGTGGAGTTGGGGTTGTTTTTTCTATTTCTGGGTTCTCTATTCTGTTGCATTGATCTATGTGTCTATCATCTGTCAACACCACACTGTCTTGATTACAATAGCTATATAGTAAATCTTGAAATTGAAGAGAATGTTTTCTCTAACTTTAGTACTATTTTTCAATTATTTTAGTTATTATAGTTCTTTGACATTCTATATATATTATTAAATAATCTTGTCTATATTAACAAAAAATCTTGGAATGTTTATAGTAATTGCATTAAATTTGTGTATCAACTTGGGATGAATTGATATCTTTACATCCATGAACCTAGTATATCTCTCTATTTACTTAAATTTTCTATGATTTCTTTCATTAAGATCCTGTAGGGGCTGTCCCAGGTGCAGAGCAATGCTCCGCTTGGCAAGCCGTGCTGCGGCGACATCCCATATAAAGTGGAGGAAGCTGGGCATGGATGTTAGCCCAGGGCCAGTCTTCCTTAGCAAAAAAAGAGGAGGATTGGCAGATGTTAGCACAGGGCTGATCTTCCTCACAAAAAAAAAAAGAGAGAGAGATCCTGCAGGGGCCGGCCATGTGGCATAGCCATTAAGTGCACGCACTCCACAACTGGCAGCCCAGGTTTGGATCCCGGGTACACACCAATGCACCGCTTGTCGGGCCATGCTGTGGCAGCATCTCACATAATGTGGAGAAAGGTGGGCACAGATGTTAGCTCAGGGCCAGTCTTCCTCAGCAAAAAGAGGAGGATGGACATGGATGTTAGCTCAGGGCTGATCCTCCTCACCAAAAAAAAAAAAAAAAAAAAAAAGATTATGTAGCATAAAGTCTCTGTACAAGTTTCTTAGCTTTACATCTAAGTATTTTCTTCTATTCAGAAATTGTAAATGGTATTATATTTTTGTTTTGTTTCGTTACATTTTTTGGTAGCCTGTATGGGGATCAAAATGCTATTGTATTTTTAATTTCTTTTTTTTATTGCTAGAATAAAGTACAATTGACTTTTGTGTGTATCTTCTTTCTACTAATCTTACTGAATGCTCTTAGTTTAAGGATTTTTTTTTTGTAGATTCCTTGGTAGTTTCTACATAGACAAACATGACATCTATAAATGCAGACATTATAATTTTCTGCTTTCTAATTTGTATGCCTTTTATTTTCTTTTTCTGCCTCATTGCACAGACAAGAATTTCAATTACTACATTAAATAATAGCGGTGAAAGAAAATATTATTGGTATGTTCCCAAAATTAGGGGGAAACATTACAACTCTCATCATTAAGAATAATATTAGCTATAGGAGATTTGTAGATCAGCTATGTGAAATTGTGGATGTTCCCCTCTCTTCGTATTCTTGTTTGCTTTTTATTTAAATCAAGAAAGCGGCTGAAGGCGCCAGCCAAATGGCAGAATAGGAAGCCCCAGACCTTATTTCCCTTTAGAAACACTAACTTAACAAGAATTTGTGGTGCAAAAAAACCTTTAGAAAAACTCCAGAAACCACTTAGGAAGTCACTGTGCCCTAGGAAATCTCAAAATCAAGAATGGCTGCATTGAAATCAGTAAGAAAAGTTGTTTTATTTCAACTCTATCAGCCCGTCCACTAAGCTGTCACAGCTCATGGCAGTTGGGAAGAAAACCCCAATTGGTGAGCTTTTTCTTTGGGAGTGAGGGGAAAGAGCAGAATGTGCACCAAATGTTCCACCTTCTCAGGGGATTGCTGGAGAGACTCCTTTCTATCTCACCTGCCTCAGAGACCTGACAGAACCAGCACACTTTGAATGCCTCGGGGCAACTGAAAACAAAAGAGAACTCAGTTTCTTGCTGCAGTGTCAGAGAACTTGCAATACTGCAGACAGAAACTAGCACTAGTTAGCTCAATTATAAGAAGGTGTCTAGCTCATTACTTCTTTTTTGGGAAGGAAGGAAAAGAGTAGAATGTATGTCCAAAGTTCTGGCTTTTAGGGGCGCTGCTTGAGGGACTGGTTTTTGTCCTGCTTGACTTCATACAATGACAGGTGTAGGATACTTCAGACATCTGGTGAACCACTGAAAATAAGAGAGATGCAGTGCCTGAGGACTTGCTACAAGCAGACTTATACCAGAGGGAGCAAGAAATTCTAAGCTTCTGAAAAAGAAACCAGCAATCATCTTTAATCAGGAAATTATACAATGAATCTCAGGAAGGTCTATCCCCATAAAAGCTTTGAGAGGTTTCCAGAATTTCTAGCCAGGCTGATTGGTGAAAGTCTTTCCCTATACAAAGACAGTACACAAATGTTTTGTCACATTTCATAGATTTCCTTTTCACTCTGTTGATTGTTTCTTTAGCTGCACACAAGTTTTTAAGTTTGGTGTAGTTCTATTCATCTATTTTTGCTTTTGTTGTCTGTGTTTTTGGTGTCATATCCAAGAAATGATTTCCAAATGTAATGTTGTGAAGATTTTCCCCTATGTTTCCTTGTAAGATTTTTAAATGTCAGGTCTTATGTCTAGGCCTTTAGTCCATTTTGAGTTAACTTTTGTATGTGTTGTAGGATAAGGGCCCAACCTTATTCTTTTACATGTGGATATTCTTCCAGTTTTCCTAGACCATTTGTTGAAGAGACTATCCTTTCCCCACTGTGTAGAGCTGGCACTCTTGTCAAAGATCATTTGATGACATACGTGAGACTTTATTTCTGTTCCATTGTTCTCTATGTCTGTCTTTACATCAGTACCATATTGTAGGATTACTTTAACTCTGTAATGTGTTTTGAAATCAAGAAGTGTTAGGCCTCTAGCTTTGTTTTTCTTTCTCAGGATTGTTTTGACTATTCAGGATCAATTCTGATTCCACATGAATTTTAAGATCATTTCTTCTGTTACTACAAAAAAATGCCACTTATGGTGAATTTTGACAAGAAATGCTATAGAAATTCTATAGATGGTTTTGCATAGTATAAGCATTTTAGCAATATTAAGTCTTTCAATTCATGATCATGATATGTCTTTCGATTTATTTGTGTCGTCTTTAATTTCTTTCAGGAATTTTTTGTAGTTTTCAGTGTATGAGTCTTTTATCTTCCTGCCTAGTTTTATTTCTAAATATTATATTCTTTTTGATGCTATTATAAATGAGATTGCATTCATAATTTCCTTTTTAGACTATTCATGCTTAGTGTATAGAAAAACAACCGAAATTTGTATGTTTATTTTGTAACCTGCACTTTGTTGAATTTGATTATTAGTTCTAATAATTCTGTCAATGTTTGCACAATATAATTGTGTGTTCTACCATTAGGTTAATATGTATAACTGTTATATCCTTTTCATTAATTGACAATATTTTCACTATGTAATGTCCTTCTTTGTGGTTTGTGACAATTTGATTTAAAGTTTATTTTGTCAAATATACGTATGGACATTGCTGCTCTCTCTTGGTTATCCTTTACAGGAATACCTTTTTTCACCCTTTTACTTTCAATCCGAGTCTCTACATCTTTATATCTAAAGTCTTTTATAGACAGCATAAAGTTGGATCTTGTTTTTGTAATCTGTTCGGCCACTCTATGTCTTTTGATTATGACGTTTAATCCATTTACAATTAAAGTATTTTATGTTAGAGAAAGACTTACTATTGCTAGTTTGTCTATTGTTTTCTCTACGTCTTTTAAATATGTTGTCCCTCTTTTTCTTAATAGTTAATACTTTACATAAATTAATATTTTTTTTTTGTGTGCTGGGAACGTTTCACCTTGAGCTAACATCTGTTGCCAATCTTCCTCCCTTTCTTTTTTTCCTCCCAAAAGCCTCAGTACATCATATATTCTAGTTGTAAGTCCTTCTAGTTCTTCTGTGTGAGCTGATGCCACAGCATGGCTACTGACGGATGAGTAGTATGGCTCTGCGCCTCAGAACTGTACTGGGCTGCCAAAGTGGAGCACGCCAAACTTTAACCACGAGGCAATCAGGGCTGGCTCTATATATATTGCCCTTTTCCTCTCTTAAATGGCATTTCTTCATATTTCATTGATTTATTTTGCTGTGGCATACTTTGATCTTTCTTATTATATTCTGTACCTTCTATAGATGTTTTCCTTGTGGTTACCATGGGGATTATATAAAATTATATATTAGTTTTAATAATTTATTCAAATGCTACTCCTTTAGATCTCTCCTCCCCCAACTTAGTGTTCTCAGTGTCACAAATTACATCATTTTCTATTTTGTACCGTTATATTTATGGTTATTTTTATGCTTTTATCTTTTAATTCTATACCTGAATTAAAAGTGATTTATGTACCACTATCACAGTATTACAAGATTCTGTCTTTGTCTAGCTTTTTACCGTTACCAGAGCTTTATATTTTCGTATGCTTTCATGTTGGTGTCTAGTTTCCTCTTGTTGTAACAACAAATACTACCCTTAGCAATTCTTGTAAGATAGATGTAGTATTGATGAACTCCCTTAGCTTTTGTTTACCTGTGAAGGTCTTTATCTCTCTTTCTCTCTTTTTTTTTTTGTGTGAGGAAGATCAGCCCTGAGCTAGCATCCAAGGCCAATCCTCCATTTTTTGCCAAGGAAGATTGGCCCTGGGCTAACATTCGTGATCATCCTCCTCCACTTTATATGGGATGCCGCCACAGCATGGCTTGACAAGCAGTGAGTCAGTGCATACCTAGGATCTGAACGTGTGAACTCCGGGCCGCTGAAATGGAGGGCGTGCACTTAACCGCTATGCCACCAGGCCAGCCATCTCCTTCATTTTTTTTTTTTTTTTTTGTGAGGGAGATCAGCCCTGAGCTAACATCCATGCTAATCCTCCTCTGTTTTTTTTGCTGAGGAAGACCGGCTCTGAGCTAACATCTATTGCCAATCCTCCTCCTTTTTTTCCCCAAAGCCCCCAGTAGATAGTTGTACATCATAGTTGCACGTCCTTCTAGTTGCTGTATATGAGACACAGCCTCAGCATGGCCAGAGAAGCAGTGCATCGGTGTACGCCTGGGATCGGAACCCGGGACGCCAGTAGCAGAGCGTGCGCACTTAACTGCTAAGCCACCGGGCCGGCCCTCTCCTTCATTTTTGAAGGACATTTTTGCCAGATAGTATTCTTGGTTGGCAGTGTTTTCTTTCAGCGGTTTGAGTATATCATCTCACTCCTTTCTGGCCTGTAAAATTTCTGTTGAGAATTCCACTGATAATCTTATGGGAGCTCACCTGCACATGGTAAGTTGCTTTTCTCTTGTTCGTTTCAAGATTCTCTCTTTGTCTTGACTTTTGATCATTTTTTTAATAATGTGTCTGTTTAGGCCTCTTTGAATTCATCCTAGTTGGAGTCTTTTATGTTTTTTGAAGTTGGATGTCTATTTTCTTCATTAGATTTAGGAACTTTTTGGCCATTATTTCTTCAAATAAAATCACTGTCCCTTGTTTTTTCTCTTCTCTTTTTAAAACTCCCATAATGCATATATTGATTTTCTTGCTGGTTTCCCATAAATTCTTTGGGCTCTCCTAATATCTTTTTGTTCTTTTTTTCTGTTTTTTCCTCTGACTTGATAAAATTAAATGACCTGTCATCAGGTTTACTGTTTCTTTCTTCTGCCTGATCAACTCTGATTTGTTTCCCCTCTAGTCAATTTTAAAATTCTGTTATTGTATTCTTCAACTGCAGAATTTTAGGGTTCTTTTTTATAGTTTCTATTTGTTGATATTCTCACTTTGTTCATGAAGTTTTTTCCTGTTTTGTTTGGTTTCCATCTGTGTTGTCTTGTAGCCACTTGAGCTTCCTTAAAATGATTATTTTGAATTATTTGTCAGGCAATTCATAGATCTCTCTTTCTTCAGCATCAGGTTTTGAATATTTATTTTGTTTCTTTGACTGGATCATGTTTCCTTGTTTCTTATTGTGCCTGATTATATTTTGGTTGTGATTTGTGCATTTGTAAAAACAACCATCTCTCCTAGTCTTTGTGTACTGTCTTTGTATAGGGAAAGACTTTCACCAATCAGCCTGGCTAGAAATTCTGGAAACCTCTCAAAGCTTTTATGGGGATAGACCTTCCTGAGATTCATTGTATAATTTCCTGATTAAAGATGATTGCTGGTTTCTTTTTCAGAAGCTTAGAATTTCTTGCTCCCTCTGGTATAAGTCTGCTTGTAGCAAGTCCTCAGGCACTGCATCTCTCTTATTTTCAGTGGTTCACCAGATGTCTGAAGTATCCTACACCTGTCATTGTATGAAGTCAAGCAGGACAAAAACCAGTCCCTCAAGCAGCGCCCCTAAAAGCCAGAACTTTGGACATACATTCTACTCTTTTCCTTCCTTCCCAAAAAAGAAGTAATGAGCTAGACACCTTCTTATAATTGAGCTAACTAGTGCTAGTTTCTGTCTGCAGTATTGCAAGTTCTCTGACACTGCAGCAAGAAACTGAGTTCTCTTTTGTTTTCAGTTGCCCCGAGGCATTCAAAGTGTGCTGGTTCTGTCAGGTCTCTGAGGCAGGTGAGATAGAAAGGAGTCTCTCCAGCAATCCCCTGAGAAGGTGGAACATTTGGTGCACATTCTGCTCTTTCCCCTCACTCCCAAAGAAAAAGCTCACCAATTGGGGTTTTCTTCCCAACTGCCATGAGCTGTGACAGCTTAGTGGACGGGCTGATAGAGTTGAAATAAAACAACTTTTCTTACTGATTTCAATGCAGCCATTCTTGATTTTGAGATTTCCTAGGGCACAGTGACTTCCTAAGTGGTTTCTGGAGTTTTTCTAAAGGTTTTTTTGCACCACAAATTCTTGTTAAGTTAGTGTTTCTAAAGGGAAATAAGGTCTGGGGCTTCCTATTCTGCCATTTGGCTGGCGCCTTCAGCCGCTTTCTTGATTTAAATAAAAAGCAAACAAGAATACGAAGAGAGGGGAACATCCACAATTTCACATAGCTGATCTACAAATCTCCTATAGCTAATATTATTCTTAATGATGAGAGTTGTAATGTTTTTTCTGCTATTCTGTAGATCCTGAACATATTAATAGAACTCCATTTTGATTTATTTATACTGTTTTCACAGTGTATTTTCCAGTTTCAAACTGGAAATTTCTATCCCTATCTGAAAACAAGACAACTGGCATCTGGTAACAGATTACCTCTTCCTGGTTTATTCATACGTTTTGTTAATTTACTCAGCTTCCTATTATATTTTTGTTCATAGGAACTTGGGTTAATGAAGAGACTAGTCCTCCACAGGGGTGAGGAAGTGAAAAACCCATAGAGAGTGTGGGGAGCATGTCAGTGATTTGAGGATTCTGAAGACATATAAAACCCCACTCAGCATTTTCCCTTGTCATGACCAAAATGTTACTTTTAACAAGGCATCATTAGGCCCTAACTAAACAGTCAACAGAGGATTATTTTCCTTCTTTCCTCCCTCTCTGTGTCTTCCTTGAATTATATTTCTTCCATGTGCTGTGGGATTTTGTATCCTTAGAATCTGAAAGGATACTTATGACACAGTCTCCTATCTGCTTGGTTTTGATCCCATAGACAATAGGGTTCATGGTGAGAGGCAAGAGCACATAAATATTGGCCACAATGATGTGGCAAGATGAAGGAGTTTTATGGCTCCCGAAGCGGTTAAAAAAGAAACAAAAGAAAGCTCGACTATAGGAGAAAACAATGGCACAGATATGGGCTGTACACGTACTGAAGGCCCTCTGCCGAGCATCTGCAGAGGAGAGGCTGACCACTGCCCGGAGGATCATGGTGTAGGAGACTGTGATGCACAGAATGTCAAAGCCCCCAATCTGGAGAGCAACCATCAGGCCATAGACAACATTGACCTTGATATTTCCACAGGATAACTTAGCTAAAGATAGCTGGTCACAGTAGGTATGGTATATTATATTACCTCTCCAATAGGGTAGTTGCTTGGTGATGAAAATCAAGGGAATGATGAACAACACTGCTCTCAGGAAAGTAGTAAACCCAGCCTTTGCAATGACAGGATTGGTGAGGATGGTTGAGTAGTGCAGGGGGTAACAGGTGGCCACATAGGGGTCCAGGGCCATAAGCATGAGAACCCCAGATTCCATCACTGTCAAAGTGTGGATGAAGAACATCTGGACAAGGCATTCTTTAAAGCTGATTTCCTTAAGATGAAATCTGAAGATACAGAGGGCTTTAGGGATTGTACTAGAGCACATGACAAGGTCAGTAAAAGAAAGCATGGCAAAAAAATAATACATGGACCTGTGCAGGGAATCCTCATAGTAAATAATGTAAGTAGTCCACAATTCCCTACCATAGCCACAGCATACATGGAGCAGAATGGGAAGGAAATCCAGAGGTGCATGTCTTCCAGTCCTGGAATCCCATTAAGAATGAAAGAGGTTGACGTCACATCTGTTTTGTTCAGTGTTATCATGATAACGCATAACGTTAGGCTGGTATAATCGTTAAGAAACTTGTAGGATTTTAGTTTTATTTCTGTTTTGTTTCATTTTTTGACCTTCCTAGGTTTGAAAAATAGAGAAAACAATCTCAGTTGTGGTCTCCTTCTCTGTCTCTTTGTCTCTGTCTCTTCTCTCTGTTAAATATCACATTTAATATTAGAGAAACAAAAATTGTAAATGCCAGGAAATGTTTACTTAAATATAGTTTAAACCAAGTAGGTATTGTTTGTTATTCATTAATTTATCGAATCATTCAACAAATACTTATTTAGCATCTACTATGTGCCAGTTTCTATCGCATATATTGTATCTACATTATTTTAAAACAAGAGAACATCATTACAATTTTCATATATTTATAATCAAGTGTAATTATGTTTTGATCTTTTTGATCGATATTTGTTATAATATCTCATTTAAATGTTAATTACCATATACCTCTCCCTTTGGTGTTTTCTTAAGGTAAATCTCATTGATCACCCCACCAATGACACAACAGATATGATTAAGATGTATTTATTATTGCCCTTTTTATTAATTAATAGTTCATATTTATGCTTACTATATACCAGGTAAAGTTCTAAGAATTGTATAAATATTAATTCATTTCATCTTCACTATAAGCGTAGGAAGTGTTTTTATTAATCACACTTCATAATTGAGTAAATGGAGACCCTGTGTAGATGGGGCTTCTTCATGTCTGAATTTCAAAGGCATTCTCAATCTACTAGCTTCAGGTGGAGCTATTAAGAGGACCATTCTGATTTTGATCCTTTTTGCATGAACTACTCTTCATTTGTTTTTCTTCATTTCTTGGCTCTGGAATATTTTAGAAAATTTTAAAACATCTATGCTTTCAAATTCAATGGTGATGGTGGGATATATGTGTGCATGTACATCTTTAATTGTGCAGGCACTTACTGGGCTTTTCAAATCTGGAACTCTATGACTTTTGGTTTTGAAAGTTTTCTCACACTCACTTTTGTTAATTTCTTCCTAATTGTGTCCTTGTTATTTTACTACAATTACTTTTAGTCACATACTGGATCTTCTGGACTTATTCTCTTCTTTTTCTAAAAATTTCTTGCATTGCACCCTCTGCTTTTTTGATTCATCTCCTAGAAAATTGCCTTAACTATATCTTCCAAATATATTGGCATTTATTTATTGTCTAATTTTACAAATTTCCAAGATCTTATTTTCCTTGAAACTTGTGAATCTGACAACTATATATATATATATATATATATATATATATATATATATATATATATATCAGCTAAATTTCAACTATTTATTTTTATAGCTTTTTTTTTTGGTCTTTTACTTTGGAAGAGTTTCTCAATTGTTTCGTAATACTTGACTATTAATTCACACATAAGAAAGAGGCTATAGAAAGCTGATTCAAAACTCCAAGGGATGAGTGAGCCTCATCAATTGGTAGGATTTACTTAGATTGCTCTACTAGGGAACCTCTGCTTCATTGCAGACATTCTTAGTTATCAGTGTTCATAGGTATTTGTCTCAGAAATATTCAGTTTTTTCAGAAAAGAATCTATAATCTGTATCCTGGAGGATTATATGACTGGCTGCCAGTGTTCTTGGAGTTAAGTAGTAGAAGGGTACTGAGGATCTCACATTTAAATATGAATATTGGATTCAATCCTCATATTTTTTATGAATTCTCATCCTTCGCCTTCATCACACCTGACATATACACATTAATATTATTTCTTAAAAGAGAATAGTTGACATTCAGTGGATGAAATAGAGACATCAAGTTGTTCCCTATTCAGTTATTCTACCTATATCTCTGTTTTATCTTTATATATTCGCACCAAAGTTTGACAGATTAGATTCTGCAAAAGGCAGATCTTTTTGGAAATAATAAAGCAATATAGGATGAACATGTTCATAATAGTGCTCTTCAAAGATCACTTCGTATGCCATTACAAAAAGGTTAAGAGTCATATAGATGCAGATAGAAATGACAATTCAGTAAGCTTTGAGGCACATCAGGACAATTTTCTAAGAGGCGTGGACAACTGTATTTAGATCTGAAGCATACTTAGGTTTCTGACAGACCAAAAGGGACAGAGCAATGTTCTCTCTTGTTGCTCTTTGCTATTTCCTACTCAAATTGTACTGATATTTTTAGTTTGGTGATTGTGGAATATTGTCCTCTTTTTGCACCCCCTTGCCCCCCAGCAAGCCTCTGGTATAACATTTTTCAGGAAGAGTCAACTCTCTCTTGGACAAGATAGAAAGCCAACTTCTAGAGCCTCTTAATATAATGTAATTAGCAAAGTACCAGAATTATAGTAAAGGAATAGATTTGTTGATGGAATCAATTTCTTTCACTATTTTAAAATAATGGTATTATAAAAATCTTAGTATATTCTTGAATCATCCACAAATTAATAAAGCCTTTAATTTTAGGGAAGATTGTATTTTATACCTGCAGTGTATAGCAAGACACTTACTACATATTAGTAGTTAACAAATACTTTTGAATAAATGAACAGATTAATAAATTAATGAATCATATTTTATACTTGAATTTATGCATTATTAAATTAAATGCTATAGTCTAAATGTTATTACTTGGAAAGCACAAAGGAGCAACCAGAAAAAACAAAATCATAATGTCTACCTCATAAATCACCAGAAATAGATTTTGAAAAAAAAAAAATCATGAAATAGAGAAACAAAGGAAAGTCCAAGGAAGCAGAAATAATAATGTGCTAGGCAAAACAAATATATTGGCTCAGGAAATAAGGACCAATTACTTAAACTATACTACAAATTGCTCTTTTTTTTTTTATTTTTTGTTTATTGCAGTAACATTGGTTTATGACATTGTAAAAATTTCAGGTGCACATCATTGTACTTCTATTTCTGCATAGATTACATCATGTTCACCACCAAAATACTAATTACCACCCATCACCACACACATGTACCGAATTATCCCTTTCACCCTCCTCCCTCCCCCCTTCCCCTCTGGTAACCACCAACCCAATCTCTGTCCCTATGTGTTTGTTTATTGTTGTTATTATCTACTACTTAATGAAGGAAATTGCTCTTAATTCAGAGTGATTTTAAAATACTATACATATTTTTAAAGAGGTGTATCAGAAAGAAAACCACACTCAAAGTATACACAAAGTTTTTTTAGTAAACAGAGACATACCAAATTACAAAAATATACCAAAAAATTCAGGAATTATTAATTTCAACAAGGCAGAAATAAAAGCAAGAAAATGTTGGATCAAGATCACTTTTGAGAAAAATAAAAGAAAGGCTTAACACAGTGCAATTAAAGTTGATGAGCCCAATCGTTTTATCTCAAAGGTTTGGCAAAGTTTCTCCACAACCAAAACGTTAGGAAGTACTGAAATAATTCTCTTGCTCACTTTGTTAGTACACGGTAGAGTTTTAAAAATGAGGAAATCTCTTAAATTACCTTGCAGTTAATTATCTGATCCTCAATTTCTTATTTTAGTGTCATTAGCATGGTCTTCAACTAATAATGCAAGACTAACAAAGCCTTACAATTTGCATTTTGGAAAAAAGAATACTAGGGGTGTACAATATAAGAGTTGTGTTTCCATGAATACCAAAATTGACATCAAGTTTCTTTCTGTCAGGCTCGTAAATGTGTACTTTATGTTTGAATGTAACATATTATTTTTCAGATTACTTTCACAGATAACATTAGGAAAAAAAAGGTTTAAAAATCATATGTACGTATATATGTGTATATATGTTTATCCATATATAATATTATCATTAAAATAAAATAGACACTGTAATTTACTTTTTATAAATATCTGGCTAGTGTATAATAAATTGTCATAAGTTCTTGAAAACAATAATATCACCACTCGTTTCTCCTCTTAATTCATTCAAATAGTTAACTCTTAACTCTATGTATCCATGTAACAGAAGCAAATAGAGAAACTAGGAAAAGAACAGGTATCTACAATTTCAAAAACAGGCAATATATTCCTGAGATTATTTGTGCTGTATTCCGAAGAATATCTTTCCTAAATATCAATAAATATGCTTTGTGTTTTCTTTTAATAGGTATATCTTTAATGACTAAAACTGAGTTTCTTCTTATGCAATAATTTTAGGTCCCATCATCAACACGTTCACAAGACTGTCAGTCAGAGATCCACACTTATACCAAGGAAATATAATGTTAACCACAAAATAAGTAAGAAATTTTCTAAAACAAATTTAAAATGATTTCAATACATTGTAATTTAATTTTTCTTTCAAGGAAAATTAACTAATATTATGCTGTGAGTGTGGGCAGGTATTTTGGAACAGTAACATTAACGCATGAATGTCATCATTTATAAAGCACAGCTTTGATATCTATTGTCTATTTTTATTCTCAAACCATGTAGAAAATAAGTTTGTTTTCTCACTAGACTGTCCTCAGTCTTTAAAACCTATGGTCTTCTCTTCATATCACAATGGAATCCCCAAAACAATTGTTCTAATCTAAAATGGATGAAATACAGTCATAATTCTCTTTAGAAATGAACCAAGAAAAATCAGGCTTTCATTCTGAGGAACAAGGTTAGAGGGAGGGCAAGTAAGAGTGTTCTGACTAGGATGGAGAACTGTTCTCTAGCTCTTCCCCCATTTCTTCTTGTCGTGGGCGTGATCCATACCTGATTCCACTGCAACAGAACCAATGATTCCTATTTGGTTGGGATATTTGGTTATAGATATTCATAATCATGATGGAAAGTTAAACTGAACTGTAATCTGAGAATTGGGGGGAAAAAACATTTTCTAACCTCCTAACTTCCCACAACACTTCTGACTTCAAACATGGTGAATGGACTCAAATCTGTATTTCTGAGAATATCATGAACAATTCATATGCTTTCAAAACTTCTCTCCATTTTATTTTACTGCCTAAAAGAAAATCCTGCTGGTAGTCTCACTTTTGTACATCCGTTAATACCTCAGTTTCTGAAAAGCAAAACAGTGAGCTGAATGCCGTCTCATTCAGGTGTTCAATATCTTGATGAAAAAACATCATAATTCTACAATATATGTACATGCACTGTCCTCAACTTCTAAATCCCATGATATCGAACTGGATATTTAAGACAAATGTGTGTTATATATCCCAAGGCAATACTTCAAAACATTAGAGACACAGCTGCTTGTGTAGCAATCAAGCAACCCCCATGGGAGGAGGAAAAGGAGTGGAAGCTTTCCATTCTTACTGCTATATCATAATACTTAAATAAGTAAATTATTTTGAATGTATCCATATGTGTGTACTTGTGTGTGAGCATGTAATTAATGGAGAGGAATTAAAATAAATGTGAACTAATTGTAATGAAAATGAGTGATTTTAATATTTATTGAAGAGTATTGTTTCTTTCTGTGTGAGGACTTATGGGATACACGGTGAAAGTGCTTAAGTTCAGAATGTTTCATTCACACTTCCATCCATTTCTTCTTTTATTCATTTGCTTTTTTGTCTCTAATTAAAGAACATCATCGAATACTTAGTACTCACCAAGTCAAGGTAGAAACTATGAAAAAAGGATAAAATAACATGAACTGTGAAAACGTTATGCTTGGTCAAAGAACCTAGAAATAAATAGCCACATATTGTATTATTCCACTTATGTGAAATATTAAGAATAGTCAAATTCATAGAAGAGAAAGTAAATTTGTAGTTGCTGTGGACTTGGGGAAGGGAGTGACCATCTAAAATATATGTTTTTCTTGGGAGGGGGATGATTAAAATGTTCTAAAATTAGATACTGGTGATAGCTGCACAGCATTGTGAATGTACTAAGAACTGCTGAATTGTATATTTAAAATGATTAAAACAGTGAATTTTGTTTTGTGACTTTTA
The DNA here is from genome assembly GCF_020826845.1 of Diceros bicornis minor. Lineage (NCBI taxonomy): Eukaryota > Metazoa > Chordata > Mammalia > Perissodactyla > Rhinocerotidae > Diceros > Diceros bicornis. Next base: position 63,223,131 of record NC_080746.1, on the reverse strand, counting down.
TTGTAATTTTTTAAAAATGCTGCAAAACTCTCTTACTGAGATTCAGCTATTTTTTTTTTTTGATGAAGCACTCCTCTAATTACTGTAGGCTTTTGACTGGTATCAAGAGTTGTGAGAAAGTTGATTCTGACAATTTTTTTCCAGTTTATCCATTTCTTTCATTAGGGATATCTTTACTTTGCCATTTTCATTCATGTCACTCACTGCTTACTGGTTTCGTGTTAAAATATGTATTTATTTCTCTGGGATAAATGTCCAGGAGTGTAACTGCTAAGTTGTATAAGAGTTCTAAGTTTGTGCTTTTAAGAAACTGCCAGAATATTTTCCATAGTAGCTGTACCATTTTACTTTCCCACAAGCAATATATTAGTGATTCAGTTTCTCCATATCCTTGCCAGAATTTCATGTTCTTACTAGGTTTTAATTTATCCATAATCATGATTGTGTAGTGATATTCTATTCTGATTTTAATTTCCATTTGTATATGGCTAATTATTTTGGACAGTTTTCACGTCTCTGTTTGCCAGTTTTATGTCCTTATCAGTGAAAGTGAAATATTTGTTCATATTTTTTCCATTTTATAATTGGATTTTTTTTTTTTTTACTGTAGAGTCTGTGTGTAATGTGTTTGTGTGTTGGATATGTCTTGCGAATATTTTTTCCCAGTGTGTAACTTATCTTTTCATCCTCTTAATAGGGTCTTTTGCAGAGCAAAGGTTTTTTTGTTTTTATTTTTCTGTAGTTCAATTTTTCATTTCTTTTTTTTTTTTTTTGTGAATTGTGTTTTGGTGTCAAGTATGAGAACTCTACCTAGTCCTGCATGCTAAAGATATATCCCATTGTTTTTCAAAATGTTTTAGAGATTTAAATTTTGCATTTAAGTATGTAATCCATTATTTTGAGTTAATTCATGTATAAGGTACAATCAAGAGATTGAGATCAAGAGTTTGTTTTTTTTTTGTTGGCCCGTGGATGCCGAACTATTCCAGGAGCCGTTTTTTGACAGGCTACGTTTCCTTTACTGAATTGCTTTTACATATTTGTCCACAATCTTTTGGGTGTATTTCTGGAGGTCTGTTTCTGGGTTCTCCATTATGTTCCATTGATCTGTGTGTCTACTGTCTGCCAATAACACAGTCTTGATTACTATAGCTATATGTCTTGAAATTGTGAAGACTGTTTCCTCATTTTATTATGTGTTTTCAATTGCTTTAGCTATTCTTTTCATGATCCAACTAAACTTTAGAATTATCTTGTCTATATCAGCAGAAAATCTTGCTGGGATGTTTATATGAATTGCATTATACTTCTGTATCAGTTTGGGCAGAATTGATATCTTTCCATTCATGAACACTGTATGTCTCTCCATTTAATTGGATTTTTAAAATATTCTTTCATCAGTAATGTATATTTTTATTACATTTAATAATATATATATGAAAAGGTAACCACTATTCTACTTTCTGCTCCCTATGAGTTTGACTACATTAAGTACGTCACATAAGTATAATCATATAGGGTTTGTCCTTCTGTGACTGGCTTATTTCACTTATCATGATATCCTTAAAGTCCATCCATGATGTGGAAATATGACAGAATTTCCTTACTTTTATGCCTGAATGTATATAACACATATCTTTACCTATTCATCCATCCATGAACATTTAGTGTTGCTTCCACATCTTGGATCTTGTGAATACTACTGCAATAAACATGAGTGTACATATATCTCATTGAGATCCTTTTTTTAATCTTTTGGGTAAATACTCAGAAATGGGATTATTGGATCACATGATAATTCTATTTTTAAATTTTTGAGAAACATCCATACTGTTTTCCATTGTGGCTGCATAATTTTACATTCCCACTGACAGTACACAACAATGCCAATTCCTAACATCCTCACCAAGTCTTTGTTTGATTTTATAATTGCCATCCTAACAAGATGTGAGGTCAAATCTTATTGTAGTTTTGATTTGCATTTCCCTGGTGATTAGTAATGTTGAGCTTCTTTTCATATATCTGTTTTCCATTTTTATGTCTTCCTGTTAAACAGGAATGAAGAAAATTATAAAATGTATAATGTGTTCAAAGTTAAGAAAAAAAGAAAAAAATTATTTCAAGATATTGAGAATACAGAATTGCATTTGATATTCCTGAGAGGTAGTGTTAGATGAGCTCAAAAGAGGCCTATTTAATTTGAAATTGACAAAAGCAATTTCAGGCCATGGATGGGATCACAAAAAGACAAACCGGGGGGCCCCCCGCATGGCTTAGAGGTTAAGTGTGCGTGCTCCGCTGCTGGAGGCCCAGGTTCAGATCCCAGGCGCGTACTGACAGACTGCTTGTCAGGCCATGCTGTGGCAGCATCCCATATAAAGTGGAGGAAGATGGGCATGGATGTTAGCTGAGGGCCAGTCGTCCTCAGCAATAGAAAGAGGAAGGATTGACATGGATGTTATCTCAGGGCTGATCTTCCTCACACACACAAAAAAAGACAAACTAGGGGAAGAATGAATTTAAGTTGAGAAAGTAAAGGGAGAGAATGTTGACAACCTTTTGTTGGAGGAGGTCATTAAAAAGGCATGATTGTGGGAGTGATGTCAGCATCATGGTGGAGTGATTGGTTCCATTTGTCTCTCCCCTCTAAATTACAACCAAACAGAGGTTCATTGACCAACAGAAGATTCCCTATACAGGACACCTAGAAGATCCAAGCACCCATACCTCTGAAGGTGGGTGGACTGGACCCCAGGAAGCAGTAGAACTAAAAAAGCAGCCCCCTCCCCATCCTTTGGCAGCAGCAATCCAGTGTGTGCAGAGGAAATAGTGGCACCATGGCTCACACAACTGTGAACAAAGTGGAAGCTATGGGCTCCATGGCTTATGTGACTGCAAGTGGAGTGGAGGAAGCAGGTGGTATGGCCTGTGTGACTACAAGCAGATGCCACGGGAACAGAAAAAAACAGGTGTGGCTTGCTCCCTGCCCATCTCCCAGTGGATCCAGTGAATGTGCTCCTTCCTCCTCCCCCAGCAGTGACCAGTTCTCTCCAAGAGTGGGGATAGAATACAAAACCTGGATTTTCCAGCTGTGGTGGGGTTCCCTGACCTGAGTTTTCAAAACACACCAGCTAGTGCCAGAGATCAGAAACCTCATGATGGAACATCAATGACAATATCTCCTTGTTTAAATTCTGCTTCCTCCAAGCAGTTAGAGGTGGAACCTCTGAACAAAGGCTTCAGGAACCATAGCAGAACCAGTGACCCAGCCCCCAGGGGCAACAACACCACCACCAACTACACAAGCAGTGGTGGCTGCATACAGTCCCCAGGTCCCTAGGCCTCCAGCAGTGACAGCAACACTTGTGAACCCAATATCCTTGGTAGTGGTGCAAACAGCACCCCCAGACAACTCAAGAGCAGCAGTGCAGGTGGTGCACAGGGCAGCAGCATCTGAGCCCATGCAGAGCCAATGAGATAACAAGATACCCAAATGACCTTGGAGCAACAGAAGTGCTTGCAGCCTGCTTACCCCATTGACAACACCTGAGACTACAGCAAAATTGTAAGCAGTAAGGCACCAGCAACCTCAGAGGTACAAGTGGCACAAGGACAGCACTGACAATGCCTCTAGCAGAGACAGTGGATTATGGAAAGAGCAAGGTCTCAAATAGAACCTGGAGGAGCTCAGATCCAAAGTAAACAAAACTGTACCCAAATAATAAAAGTGAGTACTACCACAAATGCACTGGCAGAGGATCAATTCATCAAACACCATGAAGTTGTACAGTAACATGGTAGAACATAAAGAGAATGACAACTCTCCAGAAACCAAAGTTAAAGTCACAGAAGATTACAGTCTAGCTGACAGAGAATTCAAAATAGCTGTCATAAAGAAACTCAATTAGTTACAGGGAAAATCAGAAGAAAGTTCAATAAACTTAGGAATAAAATTAATGAACAGAAGGAGTACTTCACTAAGGAGAGTGAAACCTTAAAAAAAAAAAACAGAAATTCTGGAGATGAAGAACACAATAAATGAAATGAAAAATAGTGTAGAAAGCATAAAAGATAATGCAGACCATATGGAGGAGAGACTTAGTAAGCTCAAGGATAGAAACTTAGAAATGACTCAGGTGAAGGAGTCGAGAGAACTAAGATTTTAAATAAATGAAGAAATTCTTCAAGACATATTCAACTCAACTAGGAAAAGTGATATAAGGATTATAGGTATCCCAGAAAGAGAAGAGAAGGAGATAAGAGCAGACAGCTTATTCAAAGAAATAATAGCTGAGAACTTCCCAAATTTGGGGAAGGAATTTGTCACGCAAATACATGAAGCTAATAGAACCCTTAATTGCCTCAATACTAAAAGATCTCCTCCGAGGCAAGTAACATTGAAACTGTCAAAAGACAATGACAAAGAAAAAATATTAAGGGCAGCAAGAGAGAAGAAACTTACCTACAAAGGATCTCCCATCAGGGTTTCAGTGGATTTCTCAGCAGAAAACCTATAGGCTAGGAGACAGTGGAATGATATATTCAAAATACTGAAAGACTAAAACTATCAGCAGAGAATACTCTATCCAGTAAAATTAGCCCTCAGATATAATGGAGAAATAAAAGGTTTCCCAGGCAAATAAAAGCTAAGAGAATTCATTGCCAATGCACCTGCCTTATAAGAAATGTTGAAAAGAATGCTCCTACCTGAAACAAAAAGGCAAAGGTTTATAAAGCTTTGAGCAAAGATATAAATAGACAGAATTAGAAAATTGAAGCTCTGTATCAGAATAGGTTAATAAACATTAATTATAACATAAAGGATAAAGAGAAAGAAAGCATCAAAAATAACTATAAACACTTCAATTTGGTCACAAATTCACAACACAAAAAAGAATTTGTGACAGCAAAAACATAGAAGGGGAAGAGGAAAATAATGGAACCTGCATTGGTTACTGGAGACAATAGGCTATCAGAAAAACGACTATCTCATCTATAAGATCTTTTATACAAACCTCATGGTAACCACAAAACAAAAATCAGAGCAGAGTCACCAAGCAAAAATAAAGAGAAAGCTGAGAAAAACATCTCAGAAAACCACCAAACTGAAAGTGGAGACAGAAATACAAGAAAAAAGAAACAATGGACATATAGAACAACCAGAAAACAAATGATAAAATGGCAGTGTTAAGTGCTCACATATCAATAGTCACTCTAAATGTGAATGGTGAATTGATCTCACCAATCAAAAGACACAGAGTGGCAGGATGGATTAAAACAGAAGACCAAACAATATGCTGCCTCAAGGAAACGTATCTCAGCTATAAAGACAAACATAGGCTCAGAATGAAGGATTGGGAGATGACACTCCAAGCAAATGGCAAGAGGAAAAAAGCAGATGTAGCAATACTTATGTCAGACAAAACAGACTTCAAGACAAAAAAGATAAAAAGAGACAAAAGATGGGCATTATATAATAAAAAAGGGACATCCTACCAAGAAGACATAAGACTTATTAATACATATGCACCTAACACAGTAACACCAAAGTTTATAAAGCAACTATTAACAGACCTAAAGAGAGAAACTTATAGCAATACAGTAATAGTAGGGCAACTTAACAGGCCACTTATGTCAATGGATGGATCATCCAGACAGAAAGTCAACAAGAAAACAGTGGCCTTAAGTGAAGCTCTAGACCAGATGGACTTAATAGACATGTATAGAACATTCTATAAAAAAACAGCAGAATACATGTTTTTCTCAAGTGCACATGGAACACTCTCAAAGATAGACTGTATTTTGGGAAACAAAGCAGGCTCCAATAAATTTGAGAAGATTGAAATCGTATCAAGAATGTTTTCTGATCACAATGATATGAAACTAGAAATCAACTACAAGAGAAAAGCTGGAAGAGTCACAAATATGTGGAGACTAAACAACATGCTATTGAACAACTATTGGATCAATGAATAAATGAAAAGAGAGATCAAAAAACACCTGGAGACAAATGAAAATGAAAAAACAACAGACCCAAACCTATGGGATGCAACAAAAGCAGTACTAAGAGGGAAGTTTACAGTAATACAGTTCTACCTCGTGAAACAAGAAAAATATCAAATACATAATCTTACACTATACCTAAAATAACTAGAAAAGATGAACAAACAAAGCCCAAAGTCAAAAGAAGGAAGGAAACAATAAAAATCAGAGAAGAGATAAATGAAAAAGAGACTAAAATAATAATAGAAAGGATCAATGAAAGTAAGAGCTGGTTCTTTGAGAAGAGAAACAAAATTGACCAACTGTTAGCCAGACTAAACAAGAAAAAATAGAGAGGAGACTGAAATGAATAAAATCAGAAACGAAAGAGGAGAGATTACAACTGATACCACAGAAATACAAAGGATTATAAGAGAATACTTTGAAAAACTATACGCCAACAAATTTGATTCCTAGAAGAAATGGATAAATTTTAGAATCATATAACCACCTAAAACTGAATCAAGAAGAAACAGAGAAACTGAGAGACCGATCACAATTAAAGAGACTGAAACTCTAATCAAAACCTCCAAAAATAAACAAGTCCAGGACCAGAAGTCTTCTCTGATGAATTCTACCAAACATTCAAAGAAGATTTATTTCCTATACTTCTCAAATTATTCCAAAAAATTGAAGAAGACAAGACATTTCCTAACTCATTTTACGAGGCCAACATTGCTCTGACACCAAAACCCGACAGGGTAACAATAAAACACAAAAAAGGAAAATATCAGAACAGTATCTCTTATGAACATAGATGCAAAAATACTCAACAAAATATTAGCAAATCGAATACAAAATACATTAAATGGATCATACACCACAGTCAAGTGGTATTTATTCCAGGGATGCAGGGATGGTTCAACATCTGCAAATCAATCAATATGATACACCACATTAATAAAATGAGGAATAAAAATTACATGATCTCATCAATAGATGCAGAGAAACGTTTGATGAGATCAAACAGGCATTGACAATAAAAACTCTCAATATAATGCATATAGAAGGAAAGTACCTCAACAAAATAAAGACCATATATGACAAACCCACACCAAACATCCTATTTAATGGTGAAAAACTGAAAACCATTCCTCTGAGAACAGGAACAAGACAAGGGAGCACACTCTTGACATTCTCATTCAACATAGTACTGGAAGTTTTAGCCAGAGAAATTAGGCAAGAAAGAAATAACAGGGATCCAAATTGGAAAGGAAGAAGTAAAACTCACACTGTTTGTGGATGACAGGATTCTATATCTAGAAAAATCTGAAGAATCCACCAGAAACTTTTACATATAATCAACAACTACAGCAAAGTGGCACAGTACAAAATCAACATACAAAAATAAGTTGCATTTTTATACACTAGTAACGACCTAGCAGAAAGAGAAATCAAGAATACAATACCACTGGGGCCCGCCTGGTGGTGCAAGTGGTTAAGTGCACGTGCTTCTCTGAGGTGGCCCAGGGTTCGCTGGTTCAGATCCCAGGCACGCACCGACGCACCGCTTTGCAAGCCATGCTGTGACGGTGTCCCATATAAAGTGGAGGAAGATGGGCATGGATGTTAGCCCAGGGCCAGTCTTCCTCAGCAAAAAAAAAAAAAAAAAAAAAAGAGGAGGATTGGCAGATGTTAGCACAGGGCTGATCTTTCTCACACACAAAAAAAAGAAGAATACAATACCATTTACAGTAGCAAGAAAAAGAATAAAATACCTAGGAATAAATGTAATGAAGGAGGTGAAAGACCTATTCAATGAAATCTATAAGACATTGTTGAAAGAAGTCAAAGAAGATATAAAGAAGTGGAAAGATATTCCATGCTCATGGATTTGAGGAATAAACATAGTTAATATATCCATATTACCTAAAGCAATCTACAGATTCAATGCAATCTCAATCAGAATCCCAATGATATTCTTCACAGAAATAGAACAAAGAATCCTAAAATTTATATGGAACAACAAATACTCTGAATAGACAAAGCAATCCTGAGAGAAAAGAACAAAGCTGGAGGTATACACTCCCTGAATTCAAAATACACTACACAGATGTTGTAATCAAAACACCACGGTACTGGCACAAAAATAGAGACACAGATCAATGGAACATAGTTGAAAGATCAGAAATAAAACCACACATCTGTGGAGAGCTAATTTTTGACAAGGGAGCCGAGAACATAAAATGGCGAATGAGATGTTACTTCAATAAATGGCATTAGGAAAACTGGACAGCCAATACAAAAGAATGAAAGTAGACCATTATCTTATACCATACACAAAAATTAACTCAAAATGGATTAAAGACTTGAATGTAAGACCTGAAACCATAAAATTCCTAGAAGAAAATATAAGCAATACACTCTCTGACATCAGTCTTAGCACTATCTTTTTGAATACCCTGTCTACTCAGGCAACAGAAACGAAAAAAAAAAAACAAACGAATAGGACTACAAGTGACTAAGAAGCTTCTGCAAGGCAAGGGAAACCATCAACAAGACAAAAAGACAGCCCACCAACTGAGAAAAAATATTCGCAGGTCATATATCCAACAAGGGGTTAATTTCTAATATATATAAAGAAATCATAAAACTGAAAAAAAATGAACAAATCAATAAAAAAATGGTTAGGATAAAAACAGACATCTTCCCAAAGAAGATATACATGTGACCAACAGGAACATGAAAAGATGTTCAACATCGCTAATTATTAAGGAAATGAAAATCAAAACAACAATGAGATATTACCTCACACTCATAAGAATGCCTAGAATTAACAAGAGAAAAAATAACAAATGTTTGAAAGGATGTGGTGAAAAGGGAAACCTCATACACTGCTGGTGGGAATGCAAATTGGTGCAGCCACTATGGAAAACAGTATGGAGATTTCTCAAAAAGTTAAAAATAAAAATATCATATTATCCAGCTGTCCTACAATGGAGTATTTATCCAAAGAACACATAGAAATATGTGCAAGATCGTAAATGAGCACCAGATTATTAAAGAGGATGTGCATTAAGTGGATGAGGAGGGATTGGTGATGGTAAAGAAGGACTATGTTGAGGAGAAATTGTTTGATATCTATTTTGAAGGAAGACAAGTTGTGAGGGAGATATATTTGTAAAAGGAATTCCAGAGAGAAGAATTAACATGTAAAAGTATGAGAAGCAAAACAATCAAGTCAGTGAGTATTCACTGGTGTGGAGGAGGCAAGTGATTAACTAGATATTTGGCCAGGAGCTAAATCATATAGACCTTTATAATTATCAGATAATAGTGAATTCCTTGATAATGGTGAATAAATAATAAAGAATTCACAAGAATCCAGAGAGTTATGAGTTAACTCTATGATGCTTAGAAAAACTTATTAGGCAGTGAGGAAGTCAAAATTATTTTCCTATCCCTTCTTTAAGTTAATACTGTCCACACACACCCCCAGCAGTGAGGGCAGAAGAAAGAAGGGGAGAACTTTGAAATATTGTAGTCTCTGTCCAATAGGTATTCAAAATAAGAATTAATGGGAGATTGAGGCTCCTTAGAACAGCAGATAATCATTTAGCTAGCCAATTCCAAAGTAACAAGCAGTATATGTAAACTTTCTACTTAGTAGAATGAAAGAAACTCTGTGATCAAGTTTCCCAAACAACCCAACTGGCTTCCATTAACCACCTTCCCAATAACCCTATGATTACCAGAAATAAAAAAAGGTGTATCTGAATTTCCATAGAAACATTAACTAGTGTGGTGGAAAGTCTACCATTTGTTAAACAGAACGCCTGGATTCTAAAACTGATTTTTGTAATTCACTTAATCTCTTTGAGGCTTTTTTGACCTTTCAATTTCTCTAATGTCATGTCAGTACAACAAGAATAGTTTTTTAGTGAAATATATGTATTTTAACTCCATTTTTCCAATTCCTAAATGATGCATGTGCAAATTTATATAACATCCTTAAAATACAGATTACTCATCCCTTTAAATATGGATAAAAATACTATTGTAAAAAATACGAAGTCCAGAAACCAAATACTGAAACACACATTAAGCCCTCTAATTTATGACAAAGGAAACATTGCAAATTGTGGGAAAAAATGGTGTTTTCAATAAATATTACTGGGTCAATTAAATATATGTGGAGGAAAAAAGAAACATATCTTCCCTAAACCACACCATACACACAAAAAGTTATAGAAAAATATTAGAGCTAAATGTGAAATGCAAACACACATCCTCTTTGGCATTTGGAGTAGGCAAAGATTTGAAAACAGGACACAAAGAATGTTACCCGGAAAAAAATGACCAAAAAAATTGAATTAAGTTAAAATTAAGATTTTTAATAGAAAAGACACTAATAAGGTATGAAAAGATAAGCCATAGACTAGAAGATATTTGCAATCATATAGTCAACAAAAAATTCATATTCAAAATATATGAAATACCCCTACAATATTAAGAAGAAAAAGGAGCGGAAAGGGAGAGATTACTTATACACTTTACAAAAGAGGAATAAAAAGTGCCAATACACATGGCACCAATTTTATAGTCATTGGGAAAATAAATGCAAATTGAATCTCTCATGACATAGCAATACACGACATAGAAATACCAAACTTGATAGCCAAAATGAAAAAGACTAAAAATCTCGCCATTAATAAAATTAAGTATTTTAAGATCATCATCTGATAGAGAATATGGTCACATGGAAATTCTGCAGCATAAAGTGACACCAAGAGAGGACAGGTCAGATTTATCAAAGGCTAATTATTTTGGAACTAGTAAGGAAACACAGGTTGAACAGGTTCAAGGACCTCTCCTCATGTGATTACAAAATCTTAAGAGTTATAGTAGGTGTCATAGGAGCACCTGAGTAACTAACCTAGTCTCAGGAGACGCTTCTATGTGGAAAGGACAAGTGCTCTTTTGTGTGTGTGTGAGGAAGATCAGCCCTGAGCTAACATGCATGCCAATCCTCCTCTTCTGGCTGAGCAAGCCCGTCCCTGAGCTAACATCTATTGCCAATCCTCCTCCTTTTCTTTTTTTTTTCCCCTTTTTCTCCCCAAAGCCCCAGTAGATAGGTGTATGTCATAGTTGCACATCCTGCTAGTCGCTTTATTTGGGACTCCTTCTCAGCATGGCCGGACAAGCGGTGCATCACTGCGTGCCTGGGATCCCAATCCGGGCTGTCAGTAGCGGAGTACACGCACTTAACTGCTAAGACATGGGGCCGGCCCCAGGACAAGTGCTCTTAGACCTGAAGGATGATTAGGATTCTGACAGATCAAAATGGGAGGGAAAGTGTTCTCCCCTGTTGGTCTTTGTGATACGTGGTCCTCTGTCCTTCTGGTGCTCCCTTTCTTGATCCTTCTCAAATGTAGATAATTCCTACTCATTCTTCAAGTAAAATCTTCTTCAGGAAGACTCAAATGTTCCTTGGATGTGATAGCAACCCATCCTCTAAATCATCTTAAAATAATGTAGTTACAAACATCCGTGATTAAAGGTAAAGAGCTGATATTCAAATAATTATTCTCTTTCATTCTATTTACCTCATGTTACTATAAAAATCAATTAGTATGTGGGAATCTTCCACAATTCAATGAAATTATTGATGGTAAGGACAGTTTGTATTTATATTTACATCCCCAAAATCTGGGAAACCATCTGGCACATATCCAATACTCAATATTTTTTCTTTGCATAAATGAGTAGATGGGTAAATAAATGAATAAATAAATAAATAACATTTTATACTTGTCTTTGAGAATTATTAAATTATAATCTAAATATTACTACCTGGAATTCACAAAATAAACTACTAGAAAAAAAAAAAGAAACCAATACGTCTTCTTTAAAATTACTATGAAAGATAAATAAATAAAACACTCCATTAATAAAGTAGAGAAACAGAGAAAATACAAAGAAAGTGGAAAGAAAAATAAGATGCCAAAGACAGAACAAATATCCTAGTTTCTGCAATAAATATAAGTTATTTAAACTATCCACGAATTTGAAAGTATTTCTAATTAATTTTTAAAAATTGTATATGCAATACAAAAGATTACATTAGAATTAAAACTATACACAAAGGGTTAAAACTGTTTACTTGTCCAGGCGTGTGCGCGCGCACACGCACACACAATGTTTTAGGTAAACAGGATACCAAAGAATTGAGGAGGATAGATTAATGTCAGAAAAAGAGAATTCAAAGCAAAAACACTTGGATCAAGATCAGTTTGGGAAAATAAAATGTTTGGAGGTGTGTAATTAAAGCTAATTCTATCAAATTGTTTTACTTCCAGGTTTGATAAATTTTCTCCTCAACCTAAATCATGAAAAACAATTAAATTCATTTTCTCACTTTTTAATATGGAGGAAAGTTTTAAAATGAGAATGTCTCAAATTTATGCTTAAATCATATGGCAACTTTTAAGCTGACTTTCAATTTTATATTTAAGGTGAATGGTTTGTTCATATGCTAAAATTTCAGCCTTGGAATTTCAAAGAGTGCATTAATTTTCATTTTGGATCAAAGCATAATATATGGCTCTCAATATAAGAAACATTTTCCCTTGATGACCAAAACTGATGATGTTTCTGTCTTTTAGACTTGGTAAATTCATAATTTATTTTTATAGTCAATATTATATTTTCCAGTTTTCTTACACATATATTACTAATAGAAATATAAACTTAAAAGTCTCTATCTATATATATATATCACATACACAATTATAGTTTCAACAGACTTATAAAATTACTTTTTCAATAATTTATAACAAGTTAGTATAAACTATTCAGTAGAATCAGTATTCTTTCTCTCTTTATCCTACTTTTAATACATTGAACAGTCTCTCTTAACTGTGATGTTTAATATCTGCTTTGATTTATATATTGCATTGTAAATAGCAGTGCACGATGCAATATCACAGCTCCTCTTGGAATTAAAGAGTCTCATGACCAGAGTGAATAACATTAGTTCAGTGTCTTAACGATTTCTGCACAGAAATAACAATTACTTGTGTTAGAGAAAAAGATACTGTGTTTTTTATCCAAGCACCTTTCCTAACCTCTATTGCATTTTAACTATATATCCATGTATAAGAAGCAGGTAGAGATTTAAGAGAAACAGAAGCACCACTAATTTAAAGTTGAAAATATTTTTCTGGGACTACATGTGTACTTTTTTATTTTTTTATTTAATACTAGATAAACATTCTGTTTAAACTTCTCAATTTCCTTTTTTATATGTATACCTTTAGTCACTAAAAGTGGCTTTATGCTTACATAACAATTTTGGTCTCATCTTGAATACATTTACAAAGCTCTCCAAGATGTAAGTTAAAGACCTAAGTATTAACTACACATTTAAAGTTTCCTTTTGCAAAACAAATTTAAAATCATTTTGTTACACCAGAATTTACTTTCTTCTGAGGAAATTTGACCAGTGGTATGCTGAGGTGTGGACAGGGTTACTGGAATAGTAATAACACTTGACTATCACTACTTATAAAATAAAACATTAATATCACCTGCTGTCTACCTTCATTCTTCAACTCCACTGGTAATGAATTTGTTCATTACCTTCAATCCTTTAGATCCATGTTCTTCTTTTCATGTGAGATATGTCTGCTTCAGGTAGCTTTTGCTGCTTAAAATCAGCGAAACAAAGTCATAGCTCAGTCTCTCTAGAAAACAATATAGGGAAATGAGACCATAATTTGAGGACTAAAGGGATGACAGGTGAGATGTGAGAATAATCTGAGCATTGGTCTAATAATCAGGAACTATTTTCTAGCTATTCTCCCATTTCTCCTTGTCTTGGGAGTGATCCATCCCTGACATCTCTCACTACTGAAATAAGGATTCCTATTTGGATAGACAAATAACACAGATAATCATAATCGTAATGATGTTACATTGAATTTTAATGCCATATTTGGGAAAACACACATTTTCCAAGAACTCTCAAGCCTTCAAAACACTTCTGCCTTCAAATTGTGTGGATAAAATCACAGATTTATTTCTAGAAAAATAATAAGTAATTGAGATATATGTCTCCAATGCCTCTTCCACTTTATCTTACTGCCTACAAAAAGAATCCCATGACTATCCCCTGTTTTGTATGTCTTAAATACCTTACTTTCTCGATAGCAAAATGCGGAGCTGAATGCAATCTGGTACAGGTGTTCAAGGTCTTGGTCCAAAAAATCACAATCCTAGAATAAATACATGTGCAGCTGCCAAGCTCTAACTTCCTTGATATTTGTGCTATTGAACTGAGCCTTTAAAGAAAAACGTGTGTTATGTGTCCCAAGGGAATGCTTCCGAACATTAGAGTCACAGGTGTTTGTGCGGGGATCAAGCTAACTTTGTGGAAGAAGGAAAGAGTAAGAACTTTCCATTTTTTGTCCCCCAAAATGATACATAATTAAGTGAATAATCTCATATTGTGTGTGGTAGTGTGTTAGCACGTTTATAGGGAAAAGAAGAGAATGAAAATGAATGCAATCTATTTTTAGTGAAAACTAGGATTTAATATTTATCCCAAATTAATATTTCCTTTTTCGCACTGCCCTTAGAAAAATAGATCAAAAGCACTTAATAAGAGAATGTTTCTTTCACTCTCACACTGATTTATTTTTTAACCTTTTGTTTATGTATTGTTTCTTCTCTCCATTTAATTAATGTTTATTGAGAAGTTTCTACAATCCAAGTTAGGCTAGGAAATATGTAAACAAGACCCTGGTTTAAAAAGCTTACTTTCAAATGAGGGAAATGTTGAACATTATGATAGTCTAGAGAAAAAAGTCGTGAAAAGTTTAGGGTTATTACATTTATATAATAAGATAGGAAAATTAGATCAATATATAAACCTGGAAATAATGATCATGATGATAGCAATAATTAAAAAGCATAACTGATTCTAATTTTTTATCAATTTAAAACATAATAAATGTAATGTCAACATATATTGAGTAACTTGGAAAAAGATAAAGAGGTTTTAAAAGAAATTCAAAAGCACTTATACTCCAAAAACTGAGGGAATTTCTGGTGTATTTTTATCCTGATTTAAAAAAATACACATATATAAATGTATTGATATGCATGTATTATATGTTTTGACAAAAAATGACCGTGTTACAGCATAGACCGGTGTTATCATTTAATGTTGTATAATCAGTTCACTCCAAAACAGAATTATTTTGATTGAATAAAAGTTCATTGTATATGTACATAATTTATTTAAACATATCCTATTCTCATATTTATAGGTTCTATAATAAATGAACATATATGTGAAAATTTTATGACATTTCTGATCTATTTCCTGAAAATAAATTCTTTGTGTATTTGAATCCTTCTATTTTCATTCCAATAGTTATGCGCCAATTTGATGAGACTGTTTTCTCATTGCCATTTAACTATGCTGTTGTTTACTTACTATAAGTGCTAATTTTAAATTTTATATTACTAGTTTGAATCATTATGATGAGTGTTGCTTGTATTATTTCTCTTTACACTGCTTGTTGATGGTACTGTGTGGTCTCCTTAACAAGAATATGATGTTTTTGTTAATGTTTTACATGTGCTTGAGAAAAAATATTGTCTATTATTGGAGTGTAAGCTCAGTGTATATTTACAGGAAGTAACTCATTTATTTGGCTTATTTTGTATAGTCCTGATTGGTCTTGGACAAAAGACACTGTATTCAGTTCTCCCACTCTTAGGTTTTCCATTTATTTTTCCTCGCATCTGTGCTAAGCTAGAAGATAAAATATGATCAAAATAAATACTCATTCCAAAAAAAGTTAAAAAAGAAGGAAAAGGCAGCAAAGATCATATAGGAGCATTAGAAAACAAAAGATGAGAGACTAAAACCTAAGAATATCAATGATTGTATTAAACATTAATGGTCTAAACACCCCAATTAAAAGGTAAAGATTGTTAGATGAGATTAAATAGCAAGACCAAACTGTATGCTGACTATAAGAAACGTATTTAAAATAGAAAGACACAAATAGGTTAAAAGTAAAAGAATGGAAAAAGTTACACAATGCTAACACTGGTCAAAATAAAGCTGAAGTGAGCATTTTAATGTCAAAGTATATTTCAGAGCAAATAATTTTACCAAAGATAAAGAAGATTAATATCATAGTGTTAAGAAGTAAATTAATCAAGAGAGCATAAACTTTTAAATGTTTATGCCTTTAATAAGATTAATTCAAAATGCATGGAACAAAAATGTGTAGACCTGCAAGGACACATACAAAAATCCAAAAACAGGAGTGGAAATTTTAATACTCACTCTCAATAATTGACAGCAGAAGTAAATACAAAATCAGCAAGAATATAGTCAACTTCTATAATACTGTCAACCATTCTAGCCCTGGAGAAAACTGAAAGAACTGTTACTCATTCCACTTGAATCTGAACTATTTCTGATCCTCTTTTTTGATTGAAATACATTTTTTAGATTCATTGCTGCATACAATGTACATGGGACTTAATCTGTTCTAACATAGATACAATCTCAGGCACAGCTGTTAGAATTGTGGCTACCACTTGACTGAACTTTCAGTAGCCTACAGTCATACATAAGCATCCATCTTCTTTCTGAAGGGACCAGACTGGAGAATTAAAACAAAATAGGATAGGGACTACCACCACTCCAGGTACTTTAGTTCTTAATGGTGGCACTCATCTCTATCATCCCATCCAGGATGTGATATTGCATTTATTTGCTATATTGTCTGAAGAGGGTCAGTTTATGGGCTTCCATATAACCTTCCACACATTGGTAGTCTTTACTCAAGAGGCACAGGAAGCAATGTGGTTATTACTCCCAATTATACTCAAGGACCAGGGAAATTACCAATAGATGAGTCCATGACAGAGTGGACCCACTGAAAGCCAGATTTTAGCTAGGACTTCCTTTATTGCCTGTTTCCATAAGCCCTCATTTTAGCAGGATGGGCCATGACAATGCTTTGGGTCTCCAGATATCATTGTCAACTCAGCCTGCATCCAATTATCCTCAAAATGCCTGGATATTTATTTGTTTATCCCCATGTAGTTACACCCAAGTCAGTGGCTGGAAATCCACTTGTGAAAGAACTGAAAGGACATTAGAATATATGCTTGCTACAGTGCTGCAGATAGGATCCTTCTCCCTTGGAGTTTTGGCCACTTCCTCAGGGAAAAAGTTCTGAGTAAGAAAATTGGCTCAAGTCTGGGAACTGAGCAAAGGACCCTGGGATTTTATTGGGTCTACTGCCCACAGCCCCCTGCTCCCGCACTCTTGCTTTCTTTTGATTGTGTTAGGCAGCACTCTTGTTGGCTGGTTATCCATTTGCCCCTAATGACACCATGCTACATTTACCATTTCTATAATACCATACAGATGAAACCTCCTTGCTGCCCCTTTTACATTGCTCACTGTTAAAGTAATGGCAACCCCCTGGCTCTATTACTTCAACACTCCGTCATCCCACAGCTACTAACCATCCCAGTGTTTTGGAGAGGAGAGCCATGTTTTAACACTTTAGTGATACTGAGATGTGCCCCTTTCATCAGTACATTCCTTGGTAAGTGTTGTAAGGGCTCTTCCACAGAACATAATTTTCTGATGGCTTCTGGCCTCTCATTATTATCGATTCCCACATGCCCACTTCCTTTACCTTTTCATTGCTTCCTCTACCAGCTTTGAGGGCAACTCAGGCATTTCCAGTTAACTCATCATAGGCCATTAGTTTCGCTAGGCTTCAAAGAGGTACTCTATCAGTGAGTTTGACCTATATCCTGGAATTCCCACTAGAATGCTCAATATAGTGTCTTTGGAAAGTTCCTCAAGTAAATAAATTCTTGCTTATCCCTATGTTCTTATGTTTTATGTTCTGATTTCCTTGATCAATCACCCTTAAGTTCCAATACCCTCACTTCTGTTAGTACACGCTATCTGTTTCTTGCAACTCATTCATAGTGAGATCACATTGAGATTTAACCTTATTTGCCAGCCTGGCAACCTGGAGAGGAAAGTAACCATAGCCTTGTATGTCAGAGAGCTCTTCATTGTCTTTCTGCATTAGGGTAGTTTTAGCTATTACAAATGAAGGGATTAACCAATTTGCAAACTGAGTGTTCAGGGGGTATGCAGAGCCAAAACTTCAGGAGCTTCCATCCAGATTTCCACATCCCGTGATTTAGGGTCTCAGGTTTTTCAAACCAGGGACGAGACCTTAGTATAACAGAACTGTCTTGCTGAGCACTGAATAACTATTGAGTTTTGTGATTTAATTTTCAAGCTCAAATTACTCCTTAGCTGTGTTCTTTTTAATTCAGGAAATAAGAGTCTCTTCAAATTCTTTGAAATCTATCACACTTACTTTTTACTATTTGTTACCTGACTTAGTTTTCTCATTAGTGCTCAACATGGTCTCAATTCAACTTAGTAATAACCAGTCAACTCTGCTGTTGTCCTAGCTATTATCCCCCACCCCAATATCTTTCAAATGCTTGAAATCGTTGCACTAGTAAGGGCATGTCCCTCCACAGAGACATTATTCCACATCACCATTGATAAACTCTTTAGCCAATTGTGCTAACGACTTTTTCTAGGGGACTAACTGTGCCCCACATTCCACCCAGATTGGGGTTCTTCTTGCCATGTGAAGTGGGTGATCAGTTGCACAACCTTCTCTAACTACCTGTTTTCTTGGATCACTCCACTCCCATTATGACCCGTGTTGGTTCTAGACCTCTAAGAAGCAGACAACAAGATAGGATTAGACATTCAATAGATTGGGGAAACACCTATGAAGTGTAAAGGTTAAGGAATCAGGAGAAAGTGAAGAGGCTTTAGACTTAGAAGCAGGTCTGATGCATGAAAAGACATCAGTAAGAAAGGATTGCGTAAGAAAAGAATCAACTCTCAGTGCAGCTCTGAGAAAGTCTCAGCGAGGCTAGTGGAGAGTCCCCAAGCAATATCTGACCATTAAAAGAAGGACCTAGCTCATGTTTCTCTGTTGTGTTCAGTCATGTCTGAGAGCAGCCAAAGGAAGCATGATGTTAGTATGAGTGTCATGGTGCATTGAAAGATGCAGCAGCTGGCTGTCAATCAAAAGGGCTGCCCATATCAGTCTCACTTGAAGGGATGTTTGAGAGGTGTATGTCAATGGCCACCACATTAATTATGAGGAAACTCCAGATAATCCCAAGTTGAGGGATATTTTGCAAAGTACCTGTCATGAACTCTCAAAAAATATAAAGATCAAAGAACTATGAGGAAATGTCTCATATTAAAATGAAAACATATGACAATCAAATGAAATATTTGATCTTGGATTGGATCCCAAACCTGGAAAGAATGGCTGTAATGGACATTATAAAGACCTCTGACAAAATCTGGATATGGACTGTGGATTAGATTATAGTAAACTATCAATGTAATTCCCCTGATTTTGTTTTGTTTACTTTCTTATGGTTATATAAATTAATGTCTTTATTATTAGAAAATACACATGGAAATATTTGAGTAACAGTCAATCTATTTTCATATTGCTTAGAAAAAACTAGTATATAAATACAGATACACACAAATGGAAAGAAAGAAAAATGGTAAAGTAAATGAGGCAAAATGTGAACTATTGGAGAATCTGTGTAAAGAGCATATAGCATTTCTTTTTCTAGTTTTACAACTATTCTATAAGCTGAAATTTTATCAGAATAAAAATTTATTTAAATTTTGCTATAGATATTTACCAGGGAATAATTTAATTTAAATATGGGGTTTTTGGGGGGAGGAGAGAAATCTATGATATGTATGGAAATTGTCAGCTTTCAAAATGGTGTTATAAATTCCTTCTTATTCTAAGTAAATATTTATTTTGTAGTTAATATATTTTAGTGGACCCTTAAATTTGCATGTGCTTTAGACTCTAGAAAACCTGAATGTACACCTCGCCACAGATATAGAGAAGCAGGGAAAACTGATCTACCTGAAAAGAAAAATTATGCCCATTTTCTCTGTCTCTCTGTCTTTCATACACACACACATACAAAAGATGATAAGAGACCATGTAGCTCAAAGGAACAGGAAATACTTAGTTTCTTATGGAATCCAAATTTCTGAATTAGAAAGTCCAGTTTCATTATGTCTCTGGCTTATATGAGAAGCCTCTATGTCTTTGTACTAAATTACACACTTTTGGGACCGGCCCTGTGGCGTAGCGCTTAAGTTCGTGCACTCAGCTTTGGTGGCCTGGGGTTTGCCGGTTCAGATCCTGGGCATGGACCTACGCACCACTCATCAAGCCATGCTGAGGTGGCGTCCCACGTAGAGCAACTAGAAGGATGTACAGCTATGACATACAAATATCTACTGGGGCTTTGGGAAGGAAAAAAGGGGAAAAAAAGAGGAAGATTGGCAACAGATGTTAGCTCAGGACCAATCTTCCTCAAAAATAAATAAATAAATAAATAAATAAATAAATAAATAAATAAATAAATAAATAAAATTACTTACTTTTGGTTGATGTTGGTTTAAGGGAGATTATGCTTCTTACATCCAGAAGAAACTGTTGATTTCCAGACTCAAGACTGTACTTTTGTATAGAATAAGTGCTCTTTATAACTTTAATGAGTACCTCTCTTCAGTTTGCTTGATTTTCTCTTCTTCGTTATGTAAAGCTTTCATTTGAACTAATACATTGCTACCAGATTACCTCACTTTTCGGTTACAGTAACGTAATGCTCCTGAAAACCAGAGCAAACAGCTTGAAAAAGCAAGAGTACATTAAGTTCTACACATATAGTTTTGTTTTTTAGTGACCACATTTCTTTGATTTAGATGTAAAATTTAAAAATATATTCACATGTAGCCTATGTGACCTCCTGTACTGTGAGTTCTGAGCACACTCTCTACTCAAAGTGTCATCTTCAACATCATTTTAAATCTAAAGAGAGAGTTTGATGACGCAGGTTTTAAAACAAATAAGCATGTATCAAATAAAACATTTTAAGACAAAATATGTCAATTGTTTACACCTTGGGCATGAGAAAGAAGATGCAAACTTAAGATACTCTCTTCTTTTACCTATAATGTATGTTTTTATCTGACTTTTTACATACTTCTTGTATATTTTTGTTTATACTTTAAAAAAGTAGCAAAATCAGTAGTCTTATTTAATGTAATCAATATATTGTTAAGTGTACAAAAAAGATCTTGCAGAAAGATATTATAAAAACATACTGATTTTAAAATATATATATTTCAAAGAATATGAACACCTTTTATTAGATCTACACAGTTTGTGACTTTGGCAAATATTTAGTTTTATAAAGATGAACAAAGGACACTCAAATACACGTAACCTGTGACCATAGTTCTTGAATAAGAACTAGTACAGTGGGTGGATAGCAAAATTAATGTTTAATAATATTCATATCCAGTCACCTAAGCAAGTTCCAAGAGGTAGACATTCTAACAGGAAAAAGGATACCTAGAGAGAAATAACATACGGAAAATGTCAAGGGCAGTAATTTAAGAGGAGAGAGTAAAATGGTCCCTTCACTGGAGGGCTCTGAAGTTCCTCCCAGAGGGCAAATGCCTCCTTTCCTGTTGATTGCTTTGTGGAAGGTTTTGGTAATATCACTGCTTTTTACCACTTGGAAAATATAAATAAATTTGTCAAAACATATCTTCCCATATTTATTCCTGTCACCATCTAGCATGGGTTTTTTAATAGTTTCTCTCCCTTTATATCCTGGTAATGGCATATTAGCTTCCTTGAAAAGCTCAATAAATTCATAGTGACAAATGAATCCATAGCTGTTGGGATCAACTTTTACAAAGGCCTCTTTGAGTTCATCAAGCTCATCTTCAGAAATTTGAGTGGGAGCCATCTCATCCATTTAAAGAAGATCTATGATAGTAAAAGGCCACTAAAGGTGGACAACTTTTCTGTAGATAAGTTGGGTAAAAACAACTTTCAGAGTTGCTGGGGATGTAAAGTTGCAGACTACCTCATCTGACCCAACAGCCTCTGACTAATGTACTCAGACAGCTTCTGCTTCTCAGAATCTTTGCAGCTATCTTGATATTCTTTCTGTGACAGCATATAATGGCTTATTTTGGAAATCCATGATCTGTGTTCCTTACCTCTTCTCATATTTTTTTCTCTTTATTTCCTTTCTGCTCTGCAAATTCTCATTAACTGACACTTGCATAAATATCTGACATTTAAATTCTGTTTGACTGTAATATGTAAGTTATCTCTGCTAGAATAACATGTCATTTCTGTTTTGTTTCACTGAATTTCCCCCTTACCACGGCGACCATTATTGAATAGAAATATCATCTTCTTGTTTCTTCATTGAAATTATCAAACATATATTTTCTTAAATTATCTTAATGTTTTGAAATATACCTTATTAAAGAAAGTAGTTTGATGAGTCCATAGAACACTAAATTTTCTCTTTATCATCCTTTAAATGAATATAATTAAATTCAAGATTGTGTGAAAAGCCAGACTAACACGCAAGAACCTTCAAACTGTTTTCATTGTACCTGAGATCTGACAGAATTTACCTTATATATCTAACTGGAAAGTGAGTGACAACATACAAGGTATAATAGTATTACCAGCATCTGGTGGGCCTTCATCGCAAATTAATCCTCACCTTTTGAGAGATAACCCATAAAATATTCCAGCTAGTTAATGTAACCCTCTATACATGGGCTTAGTGAAACCCAGCCCAGATCATAATGAAATACATGACACTAATAGGCTAAGCTTTTTTTCTGCTATTCAATGGTTTTAATTTTGTGAAAAAAAGAAGTAAATTTTCAGGGTAACAGTTTTCACCAGGATAAAGATCCTGAATCTGCTTCCTGCCTTGCAAATTTCTTTATTTCTGTTCATCTATAGATATCCTTCTCACCTACTCAAGCTGCCTACATGCTGTGCGGCTGTAGTCACAGTAGCAGAGGAGTAGTTGTGGTAGAGGTGTGGCGATGTAGGTAAAGCTATGGAAAAAGTCAGGGTCCCTGCAAGAAATCAAAGGCACACACAAAGGTGAGTCTGAGAGAATTTAATGAGTTACTATTGTCTGAGGTGTAGTTGGGGTTGAGGAAACAAAAATGCGTGTTGAAAAAATAATGGATGTTGGGTACCCAGAGACCAATATTGTAAAGACTTTATCACTCCTTTGTTCTGAAGGGGAAAGGGAAGAAAAAAATTTCCTGGGTAACTCCTTAAGATCTGTAACTGTAGCAGATGGGCTGCCTAGCAAGTGCTGATGGGACACATCTAGTCAGAACCCTGATGTCAAAGCTTGCTAGGAGAAGAACAAATAACCCAAACTCTCTCTCTTCTTGTACTCTAATCTCCTGCCAATGACTCCCATTGGTTCAATCCAGCTGAATGCTAGAAGACAAAGGAGGCTGGGTTATAGAGTATATGAGCTTCAGTCCTCCAGAGTATGGAACAGTGCAGAAAGCACAGAAAGCAGATCTGGAGAGGCAAATGGAGCAAGAGATGGATCTTTCTATACACCTATATTTCTTTCTTTCTCTCTTTCTCATTTATCTATGTCTTCTGGATTCTTTTTGTCCAAGTCTAGTCATCTTGCCATATTCTACCCAGAGCCCCATCATAGTCTGGTTTGGCTTTGCTTATCTGAAGTATTTGTTATTTTTGCTTTTTCATTCATATTACTGTAATGACACTTCTTCAGGCAGACTGAATTTTCTCCCATGTTACACCTATCAATGATCAAGCATGAACTGTAAATCGTGTCCCAATCACTTATTTCTTTGGTTGTGTATGTGTGTGTTTATTATTATGTTGATTTTTATTTTAGGAGAGCAATATAAATCATTAATTCTGGTTTTGATTTCATTTGATTGGTTTGGTAGAAAGTCCTTCCTTGTCACACATATATTTATCTCTCGTCAATATTTTGGGGCTATCGTCAAGGCTTTTTTTTAATTTCATTACAAGTCCTTTCACAATTGTTTATATAAAAATGTGAAAAAGATATCTCAAAAGCATTCACTTTCCCCATCATCTTTGAAATTCTACTCCTTGCTTTAGAAGAAGTTGAAGTACATGTATATTACGAAGAAGGTCTCCAGTGGCCTTTTTTCTAAGCTCAAATGAAACACCTTTTGGCAGCCTGCTCTAAGTTCTTTAGTCCTAAGTGCATAAACCATAGGGTTGAGAAAAGGGGGGATGATGTTGTGCCGCGCATTGAGAAGAACTGGAATTAAGGTATCCTTAGTCTCTGCCAGGTGAGTTACAGAGATCACTACAACAACCGTATAGAAGAAGAGGATAAGAATTAGATGAGAGGTACAAGTGCTCAGAGCCTTGGATGCAGCTTTAGCTGACTTCAGTTTAAGTACAGAGTGCAAAATCAAAGTATATGACAGTATTATGAGACTTAGATCACTCCCCATTCCAAGCCATGCCAGAATTAATTGGCAAATGCTGTTTGGCCTCCTGTCATCACAGGCTAGGCTTGTGACCCCAAGGTTTGAGCACAGACAATGCTCAATCTCATTCCTGGAGGAATAATTACGCTGAACTGCAAGCACTGGCACTGGAATGATACACAATCCATTTCTAAGAACCATGAACAGGGTAGCTTTTAAGATTAAAGCATTGGTGACAATTGAAGGGTAGCGAAGAGGGTGACAAATAGCTACATATCTATCAAAAGCCATGCAGAGAAAGATACCAGACTCCATGCCAACAAAGCAGTGAATGGCATAAATCTGAGCAAAACACTCAGGGAGGCTAATGACCTTGGAATCAAACCAGAGGATGGCTAGGATCTTGGGCATGATGGTGGTGGCCAGGCCCATGTCCACCAAAGAGAGGATGCCTAGGAAATGGTACATAGGCTGCTGAAGAGCAGGATCATGGCAGATGGTAATGAGGAGGAAGATGTTAGCACCAATCGCTGAGAAGTAGAGTAGTGCCAGTGGTAAAGAGAACCAGTGCTGCCAGCTGTGAATGCCTGGGAATCCCAACAGGATGAACTCAGAGACCTGGAATTTGGAGCTATTGGTGCCTTTCAGAGATGTAGATATATTTTCCTAAGAGAAAAAAAATGTTTTTCAAAGTTGCTTTCTCTGAGGAAAATCCTCTTTAAACATTATCTTTAAACTGTCTCCACATAGTGTAGTTTGGTGCTGTAACAAAATAATTCTGTATTCCATCTCTTATAGTAATTTAAAATAAACTAAAATGAAGTTCTAGAGTTTTGGCAGTAGAAGGTAAACTTAAAAGTAGCAGTTCTCAGTGTTGACTATTTGGGGAAAATTCAGCATGTATCTTAAATCTCTGTATTGTCTTCACTATCTCACATTGAGAAAACCACATAAATATGATTCTAGCGTTTGGGTTTTTTTTTAAACTTTTCATCACCTCTTCAGACATTTTGTGGAATCAAGTGAATGTGTTTGTTTTCTTCATATTTGTTCCAATCTTGCTTGATTCAGATTTTTATTAGCTGACAATAAGTAGATTTATTTAAATGTGGAATGATGGGAGATTAAATTTTGTAGCAGCACCATTCCAAGTTGTTACAGATGTCCATTAATGTTTTATATAGCTTTCGAAAACTTTGATATAATGAACTTTAAAGATGTTCAAACATAAAGCATGTTGCAGATTGGAAGAGGAATAGCTTTTCTTCGATTTTCTACTTTGGATCAACTTCTGAGAAGATCACAAGGGAATAGCTTTAAAGGAAGTTAAGTGATTATGACCGAATTTACTGGTTTAAGGAGTCATATAATTGAGACAAACCATAACAAATTATTTTTTTTCTAGTTGAGTGTTATAGAAATTATAAAGACATATAAATAGAGCATTTAGGTACAGGTAATAATATACTTTTTATTTAACTTAATGAAGAAAAATTATTTGGCCATCATATTGAAGAAACTGCCATTATACACTCAAGAATCATGTTCAAAACGAGACTCACGTCTTCCCTCACACTTGTTTTCCATGTACTTATTTTCTGGTTAGGAGCCCAACCAGCCAAGCCTGAGACTAACAAATAGCCTTCTCTTTCCACAAACAATTGCTTCTTTATTGTGTTGATTTTTCTCCTTTACTTCACTCATGCACCTCTTCTCTTTCATACTACTATTTCTGTAATCTTACCTGTTCACGCTTGTCTCTCCCCAAGCTTCATTCTTTTTGCATTAATCTGATCTTTCTAAAATTGGTATTCCCTTGCTTAAAATAATCCATGCCCTCACATTGTATTTCAAATAAGGTGCAAATTCCTTTATAGTACATAAGTCACTCTGACATGAACAAATTCATTGAGTATCTTCTCTTGGATTTAACTCCTTGTAGCCTACATTTCAGATGCACACAATATTTTCTCTTTATCAAAATTATTGATTTTGCAAGGCATTTAGTTATCAATATTTTTGCCATAGTGAAATCTATTGTAGGGTTATGAGCAAGACAAATAAAAGACTGGAAAATTATGTACCAAAGTTTTAAAATGAGATATTTAAATTAGGATTATTAGAAATTTAATTATATTAGTTATGGGTTTATTCTCTATATAATAGCTTATAAATACAGAAAAAAGTATCTGAAAGAAATTAAAATTCTCTTGTGGTATCACCAACAAGAGAAGACTCATATTAACAGTAGATGCAATTTTTTTAATATTTCTCACTGCTTCTATGTTTGGATAAACATGTATTGTCTAATCATGGGATAAATCATTCTTCCTTAATGCTGAATGTAATTTGATGAACACTAAAATCACTTAAATCTATTCACAGCAAATTTTAACAAATGAGAGATACAAACAGTCTTGGAGATGAAACCAGTTTGTGAACTTTTAGATGAGAGTTCTGAAGGAATTCAGCATAATAGCTCCATCTTGAGAGCTTGGAAGTGTGTAACCCTTTGGATTGTACAAGGCCTGGTATTTTTGACAAATATTCATTTATTATTATACATCCTCATATCAAATACATATCCTTGTATCTTGGATATTTTCCTTTAAATGTGTTCCCTTTATTGATATTTGTGTGATACACTTAAGAGAAGGAGCAGATTTGAGCTCACAGGAAGGAGATAATTGTCTTTAATATTTTTTTTAGCAATTAAAGGTTAGCAGGACATGGAATGTGATTCTGCTTGTGAAATAGTTATATCAATTCTGAAAATAATCTGGCAGTTGTTTTATAGACAATGTAAATTCCAGAGCCCCTGCGAACCTTATAATTTCTAATTCTAGCCCTAACTCCGTTGAAAAATCTCTCCAAGCCTATACATCCTTCTGCTAGGACAGAAGAAAGGGTCAATCTCTTGTGCAGGATATTGCCAAAACAACATAAGAGTTAAAAATGAGCCACTGGATGCTCTGGGATTTAGTCAATGTGACTATGCCAAGGTTTTATTACTTACTGTGGTTATGAGCAGAAACGCAGTCTGAGGTCCTGGGAATGGCAGGGGTTTCCAACCAGGCAAAGACACAACTTCCTAAGAAAGGAGCTTCCACATGGGATGAGTATATGTTCTTAGTGGACAAATGGCACAAAAATTATAAGCTTTTGCAACTTATGGGGAATTAATACACACCTCAGTGATTTAAGGATAACAGACCTCTTTTGGAGACATCAGGAGACAACAGCCCATAGAGAAAGGTGAATTCCTAGTATGTTAAATCCCAAAAGGTTGGAAAGGAGGTTAACTCAGAGATTTGTTTCCTATTAATGTAACCTCAGAACTTGTGTAAACAGAAAAATATCTTCATTAATGAAACCACATTGGGCCTACAAAGGGTAGTCAATTTTATTAGTGTTTGAAATGTTCTTGAGTACAAAATTTCAGGGGATTCTAAATTCTGTGGTTAGGAAGTTGTCTCAAAAAAATTTAAAGGAGAAATTATTTATTCATCCCAAGATGTATATATTGAGTGCCTACCATGTTTAGAAAACATGGTAGGCAAATAAATGATCAATAGAGCTGTCTTGGTCCCCGTCCTCATGGAAATTGTAATCTAGTTGGGATGGGTGGATAAAATGCTATTATAAATAATCAAGAAAACATATACTTATAGACTAGGATAAGTGCTTTAAAGCAAAAGTAGCCTGAGATATGAGAACATAAAACAGGGAAAATTAATTTAGTCTTGATGTCAGGGGAGGATTTCCTCAAGAAGTACCAGTTTGTGTTGAGGCCAAACATTTGAGTAGGAGTTAACTATGGTGTGTGTTTGATGAGGGGGAGGAGAGGAAGAGGAAGGATTCTAGGAAATTTGTGATGCTGAAATGAGACAAATCTTGTTATATTCAAGGTAATAAAAAAGGATAAATGTGACTGGAAGCCAAAGATGTGGAAAATGAGATACGGTATGCAATAGAGCTGCTGAGGTAACAGAGGCCAGAGACTTGCAAGCAAATTTAGGCTAAAATAATGTTGAAAGTTTTTAAGGAGTATTAGGACATAGCATCAATGTGGAGACCTAATTAAATGTGGCAAGCATAAATATAAGTAAATCAGATAGACAAGAGTAATCCAAAGGAGAGATGACTATCCTCGAACTAGGATGGGGCAGTGAAGATGAAGAGAAGTGGATAGATTTCCAAGATATGTTGGAGGTAAAATTGATCATTTTTATGATCAAAGAACAATTTTAAGTCCACAGTATATGCAGTGGGATGGCATGTGTTGTTACGTACATTCTTACGTAAGATTGGAGAAAGACCAGGTCGCAGAGGAAGAGAATGTGTTCAGATTAGGTCCTGACAAACGTGAGGTGCCTTTGACGAAGGTAATGACTTTTTATCCAGCACATGGAAAAGTAGTCCCAGAATGCAGAGTAACAATTTAAGCAACAAAATTGGAATGATCCATATATTATTTGAGAATCATTGGAATGTAAAATATACTCTCCTAGAATTGGAATATAGAATATATTCTCCAATTTTTTGGTATGTAATTGTTCATAGTAGTCTTTTATGATCCTGTGTATTCCTGTGGTATCAGTTGCAATGTTTCCTCTTTCATTTCTGATTTTATTTATTTGAGTCTTCTCTCTTTCTCTTAGTTACTTTAGCTAACTAAGAGAAAAAAAGTTGTCAATTTTATTTGTCTTTTCGAAAAACCAAGTCTTAGTTTCATTGATCTTTTTCATTGCTTTTCTGGTCTCCATTTCATTTATTTCTATCTTTGTTATTTCTTCCTCCTGTTAATTTTAATCTTTGTTTGCTCTTCTTTCACTAGTTCCTTGAGGTATAATGTTATATTGTTTATTTGAGATCTTTCTTTTTTCTTAATATATGCATGTATTGCTATTAACTTTCCTCTTAGAACTGCTTTTGCAATATGCCTTATGTTTTGGTGTGTTGTATTTTCATTTTCATTCATTTGGAGTCTTTCCAATATTAATGTCTTTTATTTCCTTTTATTATTTTATTCTTCTGTTAGGACCTCTAGTACAATGTGGGGTAGAAATGGGAACATTTGACATCTTTGTCTTGTTATCATCCTCAGGGAAAAAGATTTTAATATTTCACCATTAATAAGGAAGTTAGCTATAGGTTTTTGTAAGTACCTTTTATCAAGTTAAGGAGATTCCCTTCTAAATTTACTTTACTGTATCTTTTTATCATGAATAGATGTTTAATTAAAGCAAATGTTTTCCTTAATCTATTAAAATAATGTTGTGATTTTTTTCCTCTTTACATCTGAGATATTTTAAATTGATAATATTTTGTGTTCTCAACTAACTTTGAATTCCTGGAATAAATCCCACTTAGTCATAATGTATTATCATATAACCCCTCAGCACACACACACACATACACACATGCTCATGGAGATTTTTAGGTAACTGATTCAATTTCTTCGGTGCGTGGCTGCTACGACCTTACATTTATTCTTACATTACTTGTAGTGTTTTAATTACATATCTATTTGATCTGTATTTTCAAATGTATTGGGATAAAGTTGTTCTTAGCATCTTCTTATTGTTTATTTTAGTAAACATTTTATGTTCACTTATAAAAACTGTACTTTAAAGCTGTAGGGTGTTGTTTTCTGTATAGGCCAATTAGGTTAAATTGTTTATCATCTCATACCTGTTAGTATAACTATTATCAAAAAGATAAGAAATTGGGACTGGCCTTGTGGCTTAGCAGTTAAGTGCGCGCACTCCACTACTGGTGGCTCGGGTTCGGATCCCAGGCATGCACCAACGCACCGCTTGTCTGGCCATGCTGAGGCAGTGTCCCACATACAGCAACTAAAGGGATGTGCAACTATGACATACAACTGTCTACTGGAGCTTTGGGGAGATAAGGGGAAAAAAAAAAGAGGAGGATTGGCAATAGATGTTATCTCAGAGCCGATCTTCCTCAGCAAAAAGAGGAGAGCTGGCATGGATGTTAGCTCAGGGCTGATATTCCTCACAAAAAAAGAAAAAAAATGAGAAATTAAAAGTGGTGGATATATAAAGAAAAGAGAATTCTTGTGCATTGTTGGTGGAAATGTAAAATGGTGCAGCCAGTATAAAAACAGTATGGAATTTCCTCAAAAAATTAAAACCAGAACCACCATATGATCTAGCAATTCCACTTCTGGGTATTTATTCAAGGAAAACAGAAACATTAATTCTAAAAAATATATGTACTCTCATGTTCATTGAAGCATCATTTACAGTAGCCAAGATATAGAAACAACCTGCGTGTACATTGATGGATGAATGAATAAAGAAATTGTGGTATATATAAAATGAAATATTATTCAGTGATAAAAAAGAAGGAAATCCCGCCATTTGCAACAACATGGGTAGACTTCTAGGGCATTATGCTAAATGAAATAAGTCAGACTGAGAATGACAAATACCCTATGATCTCTCTTATATGTGGAATCTGAAGCAAATAAACAAAAAACCCAAGCTTATACATACAGAGAACAGGTTGGTGGTTGCTGGAGATGGGAGATGCGGGGTGGGCAAAATGGGTGAAGGGAGCCCCAAGGTGCAAACTTCCAGTTATAAAATAAATAAGTCATGGGAATGTAATGTACAGCATGATGACTATAGTTAACAATACTGTATTGCATATTTGAAAATTGGTAATGGAGTAAATCTTAAAAATCCTCTTCACAAGGAAAACAATTCTGTAATTATGTGTGGTGATGGATGTTAACTAGACTTATTGTGGTGATCATTTTACAATAAATACGAATATCAGATCATTATGTTGTACATCTGAAAATAATATAATGATGTATGTCAATTATACCTTAGTAAACAAAAGAAAAAAGATATCGTAAAGTTCATTTCACCTTGAACTTACATCTGAGCTTCAATGAATCCATTAATGAGTTAATCAGTTTGGGAGTCATTAGCGTACAATCATATTTATGGCCGTTTATAACAGAATGTCTAAGGAATGTGTGCAAAAAGGAAAAAGAGATGAACCCAGTGATATGCTAGTATAAAGAAATCCGGAGGAAAAGTAAGAACAAATAGGACTACAGGAAAGATTCCGTGAGAATGAAAAACAGCTTGGAATGTGTGATGTGTTCCTGAAGTCAAGAAAGGAAGTGCTTCTAGACAAAGAAACTCATCAATTATATTCAATATTGTTGAGAGGTAGGGCAGGATAGGCATAGAGAAGGATCTACTAGATTTAGTAACATTGAAATCATTTTTGAAATTGACAAAATCTATTTTAATGAAATGATGAGGTGAAAGATGTTTTTAAGAAAGCTAGAAGGAGGCAAGAATTATTTCAAGACAAGTAAGTGGAGAGAATGAATACTGGCAATCTGTAAAGAAATTTTGCTATTAAAATTAACAGAAATAAAATACAAAAAAGGGTGATTTTGTGATGAAAATTTATTTGTTTCATGCCTTTTTAAAATGAGAATAATACTAGAAGATGAGCCAAAAAAATGGAAATTGATGAGCATAAACTAACAGCATCAGAGAAAAGTAATGTGGACTTTGGAAGTTAGGCAGGAAAAATTGATTCTGCAATCTTCTTTATGGTATCTATGACAATGCTATAAAACTACTATTATTTGTAGTCTTTCATCTTCATGTTAATTTAGAAAGACCTTGAATATCATGCAGGAAATTTTTAACCAATTCTCTTAGTTTCATTCTCAGTTCAGAAGAAGAAAAGTAACCATTTCTCTCCATAACCCTGTGGTTATAGAAATACATTTATTATAATATTTCATAAATGTCACCAATAGTTCTACTTCTTCCTCCAAACTGTGCATTCTTTGAAAGCGATGTTAAAGAAAATAGACAACCTGCTAGTTGGGAAGGAAGCAATTATGGAAATGGCTCATGCTAGGAGAGACCCAGTCAAATACCAGGTCATCATGTTTCTCATAAGACACCCAGTGGCTTACACCTCATTATGCTAATGGCTTCCTGCTACACTTTCTAGTTTCGCCTTTAAGAAGTTGTTGAGAAAACAGAGGACTTTTGTGAATAGTAAGAGTATATAGTGGATTTTTTCCAGAGTTAAATCACAGTGATCAAACTGGAAATTCCATTCACAATTAAAAAACAGAGCAAGTTGGGTGTTCTGGTCCTAGATCATTAGTTTCACTCGATTCAATTCTCTGAATAATTGCTCTAGCTTCCCATTAGTATTTTTCTTTCTTGGAATCTCATATTATGGAGACCTGAGTTATACAGAGAACCTGGAGGTGAAAAATTCATGTAGAGGGTGATGTGGCATAAAATTATTTTGATATTCTGCAAAAAATTTAATAGAGATGGACCACTTTTCTTGTTTACTTGGAAAGCTCAGATACCTATTCTTGGAAAGTCTCCTGCCTAAACAGACAGAAAGAAGCATTCTCTTCCTTCCCATCCCATCCCAG
Source organism: Diceros bicornis minor (assembly GCF_020826845.1). NCBI lineage: Eukaryota > Metazoa > Chordata > Mammalia > Perissodactyla > Rhinocerotidae > Diceros > Diceros bicornis. The sequence goes on along the minus strand of NC_080746.1, from coordinate 63,190,192 downwards.
GCAAGTGTCCCTTTCATATGGTATGAGATTTGATGTTCTTAGAACCTGAAAGCATCCTTATGACACAGTCTCGTATCTGCTTGGTTTTTACCCCATAGACAACAGGATTCATAGTGGGAGGCAAAAGCAGATAAATATTGGCCACCAAGATGTGACAAGATGGAGGAATCGTTTGGCCTCCAAACCGATGGGAGAAGAAAGAAAAGAAAGCTGGACTGTAGGAGAAAACAATGGCACAGATGTGGGCAGTGCAGGTGCTGAAGGCCTTCTGCTGAGCATCTGCTGAAGATAAGCTGATTACTGCAAGTAGGATCATGGTGTAGGAGACTGTGATGCACAGGATGTCAAAGCCTCCAATCAGAAGGGCAACCATCAGACCATAGATTACATTGACCTTGATATTTCCACAGGATAACTTGGCTACTGACATGTGGTCACAGTAGGTATGGGGAATTATATTGCTTCTGCAATAGGGAAGGCGCTTGATGAGGAAAGTGAACGGAATGATGAGTAACACTCCTCTGAGAAAAGTGCAGAGTCCAGCTTTTGCGATAACAGGATTGGTGAGGATAGTTGAGTAGCGCAGAGGGTAGCAGATGGCCACATAACGGTCCAAGGCCATAAGCATGAGCACCCCAGACTCCATCCCTGTGAAGGTATGGACAAGGAACATCTGGATCAGACATCCATCAAAGCTGATTTCCTTGAAATGGAACCAGAAGATGCATAAGGCTTTAGGGATTGTACTAGAGCATATGAAAAGGTCAGTAAGGGAAAGCATGGCCAAAAAGTAATACATGGGCCTGTGCAGGGAGTCCTCATAGTGGATCAGGTAGAGAAGTCCACAATTCCCAACCATAGCCACCACATACATGGAGCAGAATGGGAAGGAAATCCACATGTGCATGCCCTCCAGTCCTGGGATCCCATTAAGAATGAACGAGGCTGGAGTCACATCTGTTTGGTTTAGCATTAGCATGATCAAGCTAGTATGATCATTAATCATCTTACAGCATTTGTGGATCTTCCTAGACAGAGATAAGAGAAGAAAACATCTTGGTCCTAGTCACTGTCTTCATTTATTTTTCCTTTTTATCACTAAGGTACATTTCAATGGCCAAACAACCAATTTTTCTGCCTTTCGGGGAATATGAACATAAACATTGTTTAAAACAAATAGATTTTTTTGTACGTACTATTTTTTCATTCATTCAGGTGTCAATGTAGTCAACAAATACTTTTTAGTGCCTAATACTTGCCTAGTTCTTTAATAGACAAATGGTATCCATTTATAAAAGATGAAATTTGGGTTATTATTTTTCTGAAGCTATTTTTGTTGATATATATTTTTTAAATATTAATAACTATACACATATTCCAGACAGAAATATCAACATGAGACAAAATGAAACTTTAAATAAATTATATTTTTGAGAAAAAAAATGTAGCAATGTTTCTTGCATGTGGGCATTACAAGGCTGGAGATGGGGCTAGATAGTGGGCAGGCACCGGATCATGACGCATTTTATGAATCTCTGAATGGCAGGATTCTCCTAAGGATATGGTCCACCTGAGGGACATATTTTAGCTACTTGTTTCTCAAATGTCACATGGAAAAGTGCAGGAGTCAGAATGCTTTAAGAATTATTGAAATTTAGGTTGATTACTATGATTTGGAAAACACAAAAGAAACCTCTAAGAAAAAAATGGAACATAAATGCATAAATCACCATAAAAAATAAACTGAACAAAACATTCCCACCATAAAACAGAGAAAGCAAGTAAAATGTTTGCTTAAAAAATATTTTACTAAAGAAATCAATAAAATATTAAGGTAACAAAATGGAGATGAAATACTTTGGTTTATGCTATTAAGTTAAATTATTTAAACTTCACTATATAAGTAGACTTAAATCTGTTAAATTTATAAAAATGTATATAGGCAATACAAAGGGCCATATGATAAAGAAAACCAAACAGCAAAGTAAAATAATTTACAATTGTCAGAGACAAAACACAAAATTTTGGAGGAGATATATTAACTCAGATGAAGTAGAATTCAAAGCAAGAAAAATTTGGGGCAGAATTTTGGGGTTTTTTTTTCAAATTCTAGGTAAGTCATAGGATGCATTTATTTATTTATTTATTTATTTATTTAGTGGGTTAGTTAGTTAGTTAGTTATCCATTTTTGTGAGGAAGATCAGCCTTGAGCTAACATCCATGCTAATCCTCCTCTTTTAGCTGAGGAACACCGGCTCTGAGCTAACATCTATTGCCAATCCTCCTCCTTTTTTTTTTTTCCCCCAAAGCCCCAGTAGATAGTTGTATGTCATAGTTGCACATCATAGGATGCATTAAAGTTCATTGCTTTAACTATGATAATTCTACTTCATTTTTGATAAAATATCCATAACCCTAATCGTGGGAAGCACAGAAATCCTCTTTCATAATTTATCAGAATACAGTAAGTACTAATAGGAGGACTTTCAAATTAACACCAAAATCTCATGCAAGCCCAGTTTTCAATTTAGTATCACTGTTTCAGTTTTAAGTTAACATTTCTGCACTGTTATTCCTCCGCATTTTAGAAAAACAGTCAAAATACGGTAGTCTCAGTTATATGGACACTGTTTCCTCTAGGATCGAAATTGCAATCCTGAGTTTATCAGTCTTTTAAATACACTTAGAAATTTGTTTACAACATTATATACTTCAAAGACCTGTCACATATGTAACTTGCAAAAATATAAATTTAATTATATGCACCACTTAATTACACTATTGAGAAGATAAACTTTAGAGGTAATGTTTTAAAATAACTTCTGACACTTTTGTACTCACTATTATTCTCTCAAAAAAAAACTTTAGTCGATAAACTCTTACCTACTATGATCCCTATCTGTCTCAGTCTGTGTCTTCCTGTGTCTCTAAACATTTACCCACTTTCACAGCTTCATTGTTTATTTAAGCCAATCTTGACAATTCTGGACAATGCGTAATTCTAAGTCTTAATACTTCCCCTATAGTACGTACCATGAAATAATCTTCCCTTTATTCATAAAGATAACTTTTATCATTTAGAAATGGCTTTGTTCTTACTATGTTTCAGGTCTTATACAAGTTTAATACATTTGCCGAATACCCAGCTGGTGAAATAAGCTTAAGCCAAAGTGACACAACATTAATAAATAATTAATGTTATAATTAATTATTAATGTTAAATTTAATCTGTTGTTTTAAAACAAGTTTAATCATTTAAGTTATTAATGTTAAATTTAATCTGTTGTTTTAAAATAAATTCAAAATTTTTTCTAACATACTAATCCAATATCTCTTTCTAAAGAAATTTACTGATATCTTTCTGTGGATGAATAGGCCAGCTTCTGGACATTGCTACACCTCTCTCAACATTCATAAAGTGTAACTTTATATACTGTCAATCCTCATTTCCAAAATTTCCAGGTGGTGATTTTTTTCCCTTGTTGTATGCCAGTCTCAGCCTATCAATAACCAAAGTTGTGGTTGGACTGGCCCTTGTGGTTCAAGACACCCTCCACAATAACCATCAGGAAACTTTGAAAGAGACAAAGTTTATTATTTGCAAGTCCTGGAAATTACACAGCACACCTGGGGCCACGCAGCAAAGTAGCAGATGAAGAGAGAGAAAGAGAGAATATGGGCCTGGTGTTCGGCTTTTATTGGATTTGAAAAGTGGAGGTTTTGTGGGCTCACTCTTTATTGTGAATTTAAAACATAAGAGCAAGAATTTAAAATGTAGGAAGAGGAAAAACAAGTGGCCCAAATAGTCCATTGTACAAAATCAACAAAGATCTCTAAAACAAAGGAGCCTGGAGGGGTGGGGGAAGCCTGGCTCTTTATCTAGTCTTGTGGTTGGCAATGTGTTTATTTGAGATAGCCTTCTTTGACATGGATGCCTCTTTGAAGTGGATGCCTAGGCAATCAAAGCTTAAGTCAGGCACTTGTATTACAAAAACAAAAAAACAACTGTCAGAGCTTATACTACATCCCCCTACTAGACCACTCTCAATTCTTACATCATGAAGAGAGGTTCCTATTGGAACAGGAAAATAGGTAGATATTGCTACAAAATACATATTGGCCTAAAATATATTTGGCACAACTAAGAATTTCCGCATATATCCCAATTCAAGTTAAATTGGACACTCATAAGGAAAAAAGGGGAGGCAGGTAGCAGCAAGAGAAATTTGAAGATGATTCTCATGACCTAGAATTGTCCTTTATATATTTCCTATTACTCCCTGACATGGCAGTGGTCTGTTCCTGACTTTCACCACTCCAAAAGCAAGTATTCCTATGTGGTTAGAAGAATTGTTTATCTAAATGCATGGGCATTATGATCATCTAAACTGATTTTTAATGCCAAAGGTGAGGAATAAATATTTCCATCAGCGCCTGCATCATCACCTTGCATCACCTTCTGACTTGAATCTAGATCAATGGAATAAAACATTTATATCTGTGGGGGTCAGGGGGGAAGCAGTTGGTGTTCCTTTTGAATCCTTTTTTCTCTTTACCTCTGTGGCTAAGTAGAAATTCTCCTGTCACTGACCACTATATTCTTATATTTAAATACCTTAGTTTTTGGAGGGCAAAACAAGGAGGTGAAATATATCTGGTCCAATATCCCAGGAACTTGGTTGTCTAAACATCACAGTCTCTGGGCAAGTTTTTAACTCTGGATTTATTTGCTATGAAGGCTGTTGACCTAAACCTGAAGGAAAATGAGTATTATATGTATATCCCAAATGTCCCAAGGGGACATTTCAAAGCATCAGAGACACACTGTTGGTATTGGAGTCAAGCTAACCTCCAGGGAGCCCAAATGGTGATTGATGAATATCTAAACATACATATGTATGTATGTATGTATGTATGAATGCATGTGTGCACGTGTGCATGTGTATACTGATATACGAATGTGTGTGTGTGTGTGTGTAGATAGATAGCTGGATATAGATCAAACATGAGATATTTTAATAGAAACTAATGATTTCACTACTGCAGATCTTGGTTTCTTTCCCTATGAAGTTTTGCAAAGGCCCTGGGGGAACTAAGATGAATACATTTAAATTATGTGACTGCTTTATTTACACAACCATTCATTAAATTAGTCTTTTAAAATTACTTTTTAAAATATATTTATTTGTCCCTCCATTGAAGTAACATTTATCATTTTTAAAATTTATTAATATGAGTATATGCCCAGGTAGATGCTTTAACGGAAATGGAATAATATTATATCATTACATATACATTGCTGTTTTTACAATCAAGAGTATACAACTAGCACATTAAATGTTCTTCTAAAAGAGGATTTTTAAGACCGTATAAATGTTTAATAACAGACAAATAGAATTTATTTAAATATTTTTTCTTTTGATATCCAGGGTTTTTTTAATTTAATAAAAATGCTACAATAAATATACTTGTTCATGAATCATATATGGCACTCTGGTCTTATTATTTATTTAAAACAAATTCCTAGTAATGTATAAAAGTTTCCATTCTATAATGCTGTGAACAAGTTTATCTTTAGAAAGTCTATACCAATGTTATTGAAGAAATTGATATACCCATGACATTTAACTTTACAATTGCTTAATAACTAAAAATATTGACTTTTTTTTTATTTCTAGCACTATTGCACTTAGTTTTGAATTTTTTAAAATTATTTCCCTCTTATGGACCTCACTGAAGTTTTCTTTTTGATCTAATATAATTTCTTTGAGAACAAGAAAAAGAACATTGTAGACAGAAAAAAAGCTAGGATTGAGTGGTATTACAGAGGTTGCAGCAGGCAGATTTTGGAGACGAAGATGTGGCCAATATGCAACACGTTGTAAGGTAGTCCAATTAGAAAAGATTACTGGTAGTTGTGATAACAGATATTTCACTGGAAACTTTAACTTGTGGTGGAAGCTAGATTATTATGTAGGGAAGGAATAGGAGTCATGAAAGCAGAAATAATTAATTCCAAAAATATTTTCCAGAAACATGCATAAGAAATAAAGGTCACCAAGGTCAATGAAAATTTTGCTATTGGATACAAGTGCCAATAAATTCAAACGGGTTGTGAGCAGAGGACATAGAAGAAGTGAGCAATGGTCTGAGCTCCTAAGAGCATGTTTCGAGAAGCTTGCTTTATCAGAAAAATGAATTAACAATAAATGAATACAGTAATAAAATATGAAATAATGGATATAGATGTCAAAAGTTCAAGTGAGGATTAGAATTTGAGATAGTTTACTTCCAATCATTTCATTTTTCTTTATGAAATAGAAATTAATGGAATATGGCAACCATGAGAGGCAGGAGGTGTATAAGAGGATTGAGTACAATAAGAACGTATTATTGCTAACCATGCAGCAGGTAAAAGCATTTCTATATAGCAATGAAATCTCAGTTAAAATCTGAAATTATGAACAAATAGTGATTGCAATCTGCGTGTCTGTATACTTTCTTCAGAGTTTTTCCATAGTCTGAGTACAGGAACATATGACATCAAGTGCAGAATTGTTCCAGAGTTTGTGTTCTAGGGTTTGCGTGCTAGCAAGATGGTCAATTCGAAGCATAAAATAGAAATTCAGCTCATGAACTATGGTGTTTAGAATTATATAAAATTCTTAAAAATCTGTTAAGAATTTCTCAATTTGAGGATTAGAATGAAAAATTAATTAAAATCAGTATCACCCTGTGCACTGGCAATCTTCCTATAGAACAGTATAATGATTGTCTTTCTTTTGAAAAACAGACAGTGTTCAGCATACTTTATTGAATTCTAATATTGCAAACATCTTATTTCCACCTATGTGAAGTATCATAATCAAAACATCCATATTCCTAAGAATGGAAGCTTTAAAAAGCTGGTCCTTAGTTTTTGGCCCTCGGGACTGATATTCCCCAATGGTAGGTGTGTCTATGAATTTCCAGAAGGGGGTTTTGTGTCTCCTCCACCTAACAGCACAGAATGGCATACTGAGAGGATGACAAGCAGACAATGTGTACCATCCATTAATTCAAAATTAAAAGTGCTAATTTTTTAATGAAATGTTTAAGGTCAATTGTCTGAAGCTATTCTTTTTGGAAAACAGGACTCAAGATATACAGTAACCGATTTCCAATCCTAGTTTAGCAGATACAATTAAAATTCCACTACATGGTGTTAGCTAGGATTGAGGGACTTAGATCAACTTGGCACTCTTTCCCTTCTAAATAAATAGATGAATGGACGGCTAAGATGTTCTACTCTAATTGGTTTGAAAAAGTGACTGCCCTTTATAGGTTCAGAGATAGGAGTCAATGACCTGTGGAAGGCCCTTCCAATTGTATGAATGTGTAAGAATATTTGCACATTGCTTGTCAGGGAGTAATATCCAGGTTACCTGGACTTAGATTGTCCTCCTAGGGCTGAAGATGGGATATATCTGTGGGATGAATATTCCAAGTTTAGAAATGAAGAGCTATTCTTGATCTAGCCTGTGCCCTTAACCATAGAAGTCTTATTGTTCTATAAAAGGACTCTCAGTTTCAAGTCTTTGCTCTGCCACTTGCTACTATTGTGGGTATTGGTGAGTCCCTTCCTTCTTCTTGGCTTTAGGTTCTAATGGAAAAATGTAGGATTCATTCAAAAGCATACAGATCCCTTGAAGCTCTAATTTCTTTAACTGTGTCTGTATGGTCCTATCTTCTGATCCTTGCAGATGGTAACACAGCTATGGCCTAAAGTAGGAGGTTAGAAATCCTGGACTGCTGTATTGGGAGAGGGCCAGGAAGTGAGGAAAGCTCCTATGACTATTCAGAGGCTCTTCTAACCTAGATTGGAAGAATCTCCCTATGTTACACTTCCCTGAATGGAAGTTAAGAAAGCTGAACCAATTTGACCTCTTCTGTGATTTATTATTCTTGGAAATAGTCTAGAAGGCATAGCAGAGGATATCATCACTCTATTAAAACTTCTTTCAAGTCTCAAATACTGAGGATTGTTTAATCTTGAAAAGTTTCTTTTCTTTTGGACTAAGTCCCTTTTATATTCCTGGATCAAACAGATGCCTTGATTCCAGTTCCTTGCCCCCTTTGAAACACTTTGACAACTCTTTCTCGAATTTCTCTGGTTTTAACTCCGTATACCATAGGGTTAAGAGCAGGTGGGAAGAGCAGATAGGCATTGGCCAAAAGAATGTGAATATGGAGTGTAACCTGGTGGCCAAAACGATGGGTAAAAAAAGAGAAGAGGGCTGGTGTGTAAGAGATTAAGATGACACAGACATGGGAACCACAGGTCCCTAGGGCCTTGGACCCAGCTTCGTGGGATGAGAGGAGAAGGACAGCTTGCACAATGAGGACATAAGAGAGACCAATGCAGAATAAGTCAACTCCAATGACCATCAGTGCTGCTGTCAGCCCATACACACGATTAGGCCTGGTGTCTCCACAGGCTAGCTTCATTACAGCCATGTGCTCGCAGTATGTGTGTGGGATCACATGGCTTTGGCAGAAGCTCAAACGTCCAATGAGAAAGGGGCATGAGAGCATGAGCATGGAGCCCCGCACTATAGCGACCACTCCGATGCGGGCAATGATGGTGTTAGTAAGGATAGTGGCATAGCGGAGTGGGTGGCAAATGGCCACATAGCGATCAAAGGCCATGGCCAGCAGCACGGTGGACTCCATCATGCAGAATGCATGAATGAAGAACATCTGTGCCAGGCAGGCAGAGGCAGAGATGTGTCCAGCCCCACACCAGAGGATGGCCAGTAGCTTGGGAACTGTGGAGAAGGAGGCAGCCAAGTCAATGATCAAGAGCATGCACAGGAAGAGGTACACAGGCTTGTACAGGGCTGGCTCAGTGGCAACAACAACCAAGATGGTCATGTTGCCCACGATTGTGGCTGTACCTAGGCAGAACACAGGGAGTGAGAACCACAGATGGAACTGTTCCAGACCTGGGATGCCCAGGAGGAAGAAAACAGAAGAGTCCAGATTAGTGTGATTAGGAGACTCCATGGTCTGGCCAAGAGTTCTGGGCATCTTCTCTGGTCAGACACCCCCACACAGTATCACATTACCTGAAGAGACAACACAGGACAGGGATATAAATGAAACTAAAGTAACTCTTACTAGCTATATAATGTTAGGCAAGCTTTATCACCTATAAAATGGGAAAAATAATAGTACTATCTGCTAGAGTTGTTAAGAGAATTATGTGGGTTAATATTTGTAAAGAGCATTCAATAGTACCTGACACTCAATACTTGTTAAATAAAATAAATAAATGTAAGAAAGTGTTCAAATAAGAATTTAAATAAATCAGAATTGTCTTCTAGCTAAGGCCTATTGTCCTCAAAAAAAGGTATAGACTCCATTTATTCTTCTCAGGAATATACCTCACACACACACACACACACACACACACACACACACACACACGCACACACACTCTTCTCTGGAGTATGGGAAGAGATTAGGGGGGACCAACAGTCCAAAACACGAAGTGCCAACACAGTTCACTGAATGAAGTTGGACATCATTTTTCTTGTTTTTCAACTTAAAATGGGTTCTGGTCTGGGACTTAGCGCATGGTAATTATTTCTGATCTTAATATTACCATAGTTGTTTCTACTCCTTACAATAACCAAGAGAGATTTTCACATATCACTGATCAACCTTCATCTGAAATTCCTTAAGATGCTTCATCTACCCTCACATGTCCAGTTTCCATTCCCCAAGATGTTGAAGTGAACCCTTCTTGGACTTCCTTCTATTTCTAATACAAGAATTTCCAACTTTTTACAGTCCACTCCCAGGTTAATCCTTCATTCACATTTTCTCTGTGGTTCTTGGTGATTTCAAAGAAAGGATGTAGCCAAATCCTTCTCAATTTCACCCTTCCAGAATGTAAAGAATTGATTGTACGAAACTACCTTGACTCATGCCTAGATGACTCATGCCTCCTTGTGGGAAAATCTTATACTACTCTCTCATTTATCTCACCTTTCTCATACCTCCTCTCCCTAAGAGGACACAATCCACAGCAAGAAGTACTTAAGCTAAAAGTAATTATGCAGAACATGGGAAATTATGATGGTAATGGGATAGAAATAAAGACATAGTCATTAAAATAAAAGCTGAGGAATCACTATAACTGGAAGTTTTCAAAACAGGAATGAGAACTTTACTCCCTATAAATTCATATCTATTTATTCCACTATAAATATTTAATGTGAACCTCCTCTGTAACTAGCCCTATTCTAGATGCTGGATAACCAGTACTGCAATAATCAGTACAAAAAAGCCACTGATTATAGGAAATTTGAGGAATAAGAAAATAGTTATAAAAAGAGAATCAACTCTTTGCCACAACTCTTTCTTGTTCTAGTTGTGTATATGTCAGATGAGAAGTAAACTCTCTTATTCCTCAATGGACTAGATACTAGTCATTGGGGAAAAAAATCAGAGAAGAAGCTTCTCCATTTTTGGACTGCACAGAAGATCTTTCCTTGTCACATAGGTGGGTTTAAGAGGCAAAACACCAGACAGCAAAAACATGTTGATAAACAAGAGAAACTATTGAGTTAGTTCTCACAGACAAAGGGACTAACAGCAAGAGAGGAGGTTTATGACAAATGCTATTTTAATCATAGCTCAGAGCCAATAAACTACATGACATCCACAGAAGAGGGATAACTGTGGCTTGTACCAGTAGGGGCATATGAAGAGTCTTATTGGACACACTGCTCTGTAAACTTATTCCTGGGAAGGCAGAGACAGGAAAGATATAAATTTCTGATCAATTTGACTAAGGATCTTATCTTCTCTGAGGAGAAACCCGTCAAGGTAACAGTTTGGACTTGTCCAAAAATGTGACTATTATTCATGTGATTTGAGCTCTCTAGACTAACATTCAGACAAGAGCATATTCATATCTCATGCCTGCTTTTACATATTCTTTGAAGAGGTGGGATATTTTGGAGGCATAGGATCTTGGAATTTTTAAAGCGGGAAGGTGTGGTAGTAAAAAAAGAGTGTAGGCATTGGAATCCATGAAACTGGGAACAAATCTTTGTATTTACCTCTTACTGTCAGTGTTGCCTTGGGCAAGTCAATTTGTCTAAGATCCCACAGTTTACTAATCTATTATATGGTAATAGTAATTCTTTGTAAGATTGTTGAAATTTAAGGAAAAGACCTAGTATAGTATGTGGCCCATAGAAAGTGCTAAATACATGTCATTTATGATTATCATTGCCTTCATTTTAATAGGAAAGTGATCTCATATTCAATACAGAATTCTTGTGCAGTTTCCTTAGCCAGCTAGAATCTAGTCTTAGCTTGAATGTTTATACAATAAAGAGTGTTCCACTGTAGGGCAAACTTGCTGATAAAAGAAATGTTCTTTGTAATTTTTTTTCTATATGCTCTCTAGGGTCACATGACAATCATTAGGAGATTGGAAAATACTTCCTTGATGCTCTCAGCCAAACTACATGTACTCAGCTCTGGTTTTTATGACACAGTTTTGCTCGCTGAGCTAATGTGGATCTCTGCTCAACTGAGTGGCTCAACATAGATAATGGAGCCGGAGTCAGATGCAGAAGCAGAAAAGCACTGCTCACTACACCATCCCAACCACTTTATTTATGCCAGACAATTTTCACTTTTCTCACAATTTCACTCACCCACAGGCAGGAGGCATAACTTGATTCTTCATTGAAGCTCCTTCCTTCTCTTGGTGACTCTGACTCTATGCTTTACGACTTTTTCCTTGTAGAAGCTGGGCTAAGCACAGATTACCACGTATTACTTGACAAGATTGGCTCCCAATTTGATTGATGTAAGTGAACATTAATTGAAGTTCATGTAGTTTCTTTCTAAGGAAGCTCAACCTTTATGTACACCAACCCCTTCATGGGGCCATGTACTCATCATCTCATTCACTCACTCCCATCACTATCTCATCCAATTCACGGGAATGAATCTGTAGTCTCACATCATCCCTTGTACAAAATATTTTTATAGTATTGATAAAATTTATGACCACTATTACACCTCAGTTTGAACCTGTTCCTTTGACTCAATCTCTAATCCAATTCTTATTGTGACATTAAAGCCAATGCCCTCAGTAAGATAAAAGTTTCGGCATCATAATTTGGGGGAAAGACTGGGAATGGAGAAGACTTTCCATTCCTGAAACTGTACCACAAACCAAAGGTTGTCATTATGTCTGTACAAGAGCACAGCTAGACTTGGACTACCTCTGCCCATTGTGAGAACACTGGACCATGAAAAATTTCAAGGTCATCATTAAGGTTCTGCTGATTCTTCCTGCCCAATTCATTGCTGTTGATCTCTGCAGTGTCTATCTATCTTACTAGGAACACACATCTCTCTCAAGTGCTCAGTGAACAATAATTTCTTGTAATTTCAGGAACATCATAGTAAATGTCTTGAACTTTCTTCACAATGTTTCCCACTTCCAGGATCAAGCTAATGTATCACTTGCTTCTCCCATTGTTGGTAGCTCCCCATTCTGCTTCCCTTTCCAACCACTGTGTCTAATGCTAAACTAAAACTCCTATTTTAGGAAGCCTGCTAAAAAAATCTCCATATTAGACTACACTGAGATGTTATTCAGCAAGATCCTCTTTTCTGGCCTCTAAATCTCATTCTTCCTGCCTTGAAATAAACTCCCGTCACCAGTTGCATAGATAGACTTCTCTTGAGGCTAAAAAATGTCTTTTACAGATTCTTTCCCTAACCCAAACTCACATGACTCCAGGAGACCAGAAATCAAAAGGCACAGCATTGTAGAAGTATCCTCAAAAGATGAAAGAGCATTGCTGGTCTCCCACTCTCAACTATCTGAATACTTGGTCCAGAGGTTGTTATACTGATGAAACCTGTCTCACAGCCCCACTTGGGAGTTCAGTGAGTTGCACTGGGCTTATGGTGAGAGTCATCTAGGGAGCTTTTGTGTTCCCTAGCAAACTGAGCATCCAAGTTTTTCTCTTCTGGTTGAACAGATCAGAATATAAAGGTGAAAGTAGAAGCTTTTGTTATAGAGGCAGAGAAAGAGTATTTGTAGTCTTCTCCCTTGGAATTCTTTCTCTGTTTTTGTTTTGTTTTAGTTTTAACTCTCTGCTTCTCAGTGCTGGCACTATTTACTTAAGGGTTCCTACCATTTTATAGTCACTGAGGCTGCAGGTGCTGTGATTCTCTGATCTGTATCCACCACTGTTTCCAATGTTGCTCCATTCCCCAAGGATGCCAGAATATGCTTTCTCTCCCATTCCCCTCTACAATGATCTCTGGCCTATTCTGCTTTGTTTACTCCTTCCTGGGACTCCACTACTATAGACAGTTTACTAAACATGTCCCCAGACTGGCCATTGTTACATTGCTGCAGAGTGACTGGCTTTGTAAGATGGCTTTTCATTTTTTTATATTACCTGTGCAAGATGTAACAAGCTGGTAATGGAGCTCAATGGGAAAATATACTCGAATCCAAAAGATGTAATATGCTAACGGCAGTTTTTCACTATATGAGATAATTATATTGAGAAGAATTATACATTAATCATTATCAAACCTAAATCTCCTGGTGTCCTTTGCTGAGAAACTATCCACTGTGCTTATCTCAGAAAACTGTATTGTAAAAGAGCACCTTTGCATTAAATCCACAATCCAATTTTCTCTGTCAATACTCCCATACCCAAAGAATTTATTTGGTATGGCCTCACCACTTATATAGTTTCCTCTGCCATGTGTCCCAAGCCTCTTTCAGAGCTCGAATAAGTGTCTGAAACTCCTATTCCCAGAAACCCAACCCCAGCCATCACCTAGCACCCCACATTATGCGAGGTGACTTCCAAGAATTGTCTGTGCAGAATTATGGTCCCTGCCCACAATGTACTGCCAGACTTGGTCTCCTCATCACCTTTGTAAATGCTCCTCTGGTTATTTGCTCCTCTAATTTGACCATATTTACAGGGATCTATCTTCACTATGGGCAGTCCCCATAACTGGACTATATCTAAATTCACTCAACTGCATACTCTTGATCATAGTTTGAGAGACTCTCCAAGCCAGTGGTTTTCAAACTTTCGTGTGCTTCGAAATTATCTGTAGCTCTTGTTAAACCACAGGTTGCTAGTCCACACTTCCAGAATTTCTGATTCAGTAAATTTGGAGCAGGACCCCAAATTTGCCTTTCTAATGACTTCCTGATTCATGCTGATGCTGCTGATTAGGGATCATACATAAGAACCAGTGCTCTAAGAAAATGAATATATTTTTTAAAATTTTGATTTGGTTTCCTCCCCAAATTGCCATCTGGTCTTCACTCCTAGTGAGCTCTACTGGACAATGTAGCTACCACAGACATCTTAATAAGTCACCTTAAAAACCTAGAGCAAACAGCCTTGCAGCAGCTTTCCTTTTTGAGAAACCTGCCCTGAGACGTCTTATCTGTCTACAGCTAAAGGTGCCTCCAAGAAGGCTTCAGTCCATCCGATTCCTATCAAAGGAAAAATTAAAATTAAAGAAATAAAAATAAATGTTTGTAGTCCCTTTGTTCATCCCTCAAAACAAAGCTACCTCTCAGCAAGTTCTAGGAAAAGTCCTGGATGGTGAATTCTATGGAGGCTATAGCAGCTCTGTGGTGTGTCAACGCGGGTAGGGTAAACTAGAGTCCCGAGAATTCCCTTTTTACTGTTTCTAGATAAGATGGGCTGCTAGAGGTAGTCTCTAGTGTGGGCTAGCAGATGGAAGGAAAGCAGCAGCCCTGGGGTGACACACACATACCTCCCAGTTATTCAAACACCAATATAGGTGCTGCTGCAATGGGACTTCACAGATGCACTAACACACCCAAATCAGTAACTTTAAGTTAGGGGAATTATCCTGAGTGGGCCTGACTTAATCAGTTGGAAAGCCTTAAAAGGGGCCTAGGTCTTCCTTGGCAAAAGAGAGACCTACACTGTAGAAAACAGCTTCAGTGCATGCCCAGGGAGGTTCCAGTCTGCTTGTGATCTTTCTTTTCTGGCTGCCTGCCATGGACTTCGGACTTCCTTAGCCAGCCCAACACTGTATAAATCAATTTCTTAAATTATATATATAATATATTAGATATGTATCTAATATATGTATTATAATATATATATCTCCCACTGGTTACGTTTTTCTGATTGAAACTTGACTGACACAAAAACGAATGTATTTTCTTAATTTATTTCATTTCATTGTATTATTGATGTACGTCTGCCAGGAATTTGGGGGTGTTTGAGAGAAGAAAAAGGACAAATAAAATGAATATTAGTAATGAAAAACAGGACACATATCAGACATACCAAATATGAAACTATTATATGATGTTAGTACAAAAGCCTAATGAAAATAGGTATGAAATCTTAGATGAACCATATACTTTTCAATAAAATATAATGGGAAGCAAGTGGTATAAGATATTGGAAAGTCAAAAAATTAGAAATGTGTAACAAATGGTGAAAATTTGGAAGCATTGCTAAATGCATGTAAAGCCAAAATACAAAGGAATCCACTATCATCCTCATTCCTTCCATATTGAGCATTGTGCTGGAGGTGTCAGCCATGCAATAAGAAAGAAAAATAATAATAAAAGAAATAAGTAGTGTGAATAATATTAGTATTTGTGTAGAAAGTATAAGGTAATTTGTTAGACTGTTAAGAGAGTTCAACAAGATTGACAGGTACAGAATTAACATAAATAGATGGGCAAAATTTATGAAAAATTATGGAGCAATGTAAGAGATTTTTATGAATATAAAATATGTTATTAAAGAGAATACCACATCATGATCTTAGATGAAAGACTTGATACCCTAAAGATATCCAATCTCCTCAAATGAATCTATAAATTAGAGGTAAGCCCAATTAAACTCCCAAGAATTCTGTAGAGCTTGTCAAATAATGACATTTATCTGAAAAAAATAAAAAATCTAAGAATAGCCAAGTTTGTAAGAGCAAGGTGGAGACTTGCCCTACTAGACCTTAAGAATTATTAAAAGATATAGAAGTTTGTGTCAAATTGTTACTTGAATAATGCCTGGATGAAAATAATGAAAAGCCCAGAAATAGACCCACACATTTATTTGACATATGTGCCGTTAATAATTAGACAGGATAGAATGTATTAATCAGTAGTTGAAGGTGGCTATTAATATATTTTAAAACATAATGTGTATGATTTTTTCACGACCCAAAGACAACAAAAATTCTGGATGGATTAAAAATAAATCTTTAAAATATTACAGGCTTATATTTTGATGACATTGGGAAAATAAGAAAAAAATAAGACAAAAATGTACAAATCATAAAAGAAGAAATTGATATATTTTTCTTTTTCATAATTTGTGTTAGTACAGCATGGAATAATAATATTCAAAGTAAATAGATTAGGAGAAATTATTGAAACATATATAAGTGGCAATGTATTTGTAAGAATAAAATAAAAATAACTTCAAATCAATTAAAGAAAGACTAACAACTAATTAAGAAAATAAGCAAAAATATACAGAAAGAAAATTTTCTTGGTTAACTAATAAATTTAGCCAAAAAATGCAACTGTAAATTATAATGAGATACCATTTCACATGTATTAGATTAGTAGATATAAACCACACCAAGTGCTAGTAAGAATATGGGGAAATGGAGACTCTCATATATTGTGTGGATGGGTAAAATGACAGAAATATTTTGGGAGAAATTTAACAATATGTAGTAGAGCTGAAAGTGTGCATAACCTTGAGTAAAGCAACTGTTTCTTTATATATACTATATTGTAGGATATTTCAACATTGTAATATCATGTGGCTTCAAAGAAAAGAAAAATTATGGCATTTTGTTATAAAGGAATGAGGCTTCTCATAATTGGAGGCAGTCTAGCCTCCATGACAGTGATCCTCTTCCATTCCACCTCCACCTCACCCTCTCCCCACCCCTTGCCACGAGGACTGAGGAGAGCAATAGCTTGGAACACCTGTAACTCATTTACTATCACAAAAGGCATATCATAGCAGATCAATTAGGACACTAACACAGAAAACCTCCTACAAAAGGAGACATAAAAAGGATGATTTTTATTCGTGATAGCAAAAAGTTAGAACATTCACATGAAATTTTTTTTAAAAAGCAGCACATTCAAAGGATGAAATACTATGTTACAGTTAAAATAAAGAACTAGGTTACTCAAAATGTTGCATGTAAAAGGTTATACAGTTAATCTATATTTAAGCATACACACAAAGCAAGACAGTATATGTTAACACCTCAATTTATAGTTACTTAAGAAACAAAATATGTGAGAAAAATATATACTAAATTCATGTCATTAATTGACTCTTAGGTGACAAAGAGGACTGTGCCCTTCTGGCATTTAATGGACAGAAGGCAGAGTTGATAGAATTCTACACAGTGAGAAACTGCCCTACATTCATTAAGAGATATTCATGTGTGTGGAAAATCTCTTGATCATCATCTAGGCCAAAACTAAAATAAACATAAAGTACTTTAGTTTTAGATGTCTTTTGTCACGATAATGCTGCAACCCAGAACTCAATGGTTTATGTGATAGGCAGAATAATGGCCCCCTCACTCCTTAAAAACATCCAAATCTTAAAATCTGGAGCGTGTTAGATTACACAGCAAAGAGCAATTAAAGTTGCAGATAAAATTGAAATTGGTCAACAGCTGACCTTGTGATGGCGAGAGTATCCTGTGTTATCCAGACAGACCCAATGTAATCAAAAGGGTCTTTATAAGGAAAAGAGAGAAGCAGAAGAGAGAGAGTACTAGAGAGATGGCAGGGAGAGAAGGAGTTAACTGGCCCTTGCTGGTTTTGAACATGAGGGAAGAGAGCAAAAAGCTAAGAAATGATAGTGCCCTCTATAATCTGGAAAATCAAGAAAACAGATTCTCTTTTAAATCCTCTAGAAGGAACATAGCCCTGCTGCCATCTTGATGTTCACAGGGAGACCTATTTCGGACTTCTAACCACCAGAATTGTAAGATAACAAATTTGTGTTGTTTTAAGCCTACAAGTTTGTGATAATTTGTTACAGTAGCAATAGGAAACTAATACAGTTTATAATAGCACTCATTTTGTTTCAGTTCTGGTTTAGTTAAGTTGATTCTAAGCTGAGCTCAGCTGAATAGCTTTGTACATGAGGCAGGTTACCTGAACTTGGTTCCAGGATTTGAATTGAATTCATGTCAGCTCGAAGTGTTCTCACCCTAGAACCCAGGTTAAGGAGGCAGAGGCCTCCTGGGGCATGCTCTTCTCAGACTAGATCCCTGGCAAACAAAGAGCCAAGCTCAACTGCACAAACACATTTAGACCCTCTGCTTGTGTCACATCTGCCAATCTCCCAATGTTCAAAGCAAGCCATGGTCAAGTTCCACATCAATGGGGTAGGAAAGTATGTTCCACCTAGAGACACCAGGGAGTCATAATTACTGTATAATAACCCACACTATCATGTATTTTTTTTTTGTTTATTGCAGTAACATTGATTTATAACATTGTATACATTTCAGGTGTACATCATTATACTCCTATTTCTGCATAGATTACATCTTGTTCACCACCCAAATACTAATTACAACCCATCACCACACACATGTGCGAATTATCCCTTTTGATATGCACAGAATTTCCCTATGAAAGAATTGAAGACTGGTTCTACCTTAATTTGTTCAGAACTTTACCAAGAAATGTTGTCACTGATGGCAATGTAGCGTGTTGTATTTGAGTCCCCTGCACCACTCACTTCTATCTGTCTGCATTTACAACTGCCCTACTTGCAGAGATTAACTTATAACTTCACTATATTTCTGTTTCTTATCATGCCTGAATATTGCATATTGAAAGACATATTATTAGTAGTTATTACACATACATGTTATACATACATGTATATTATACATGTACTTATCACATATATGTCTGTATCACATACTTATATTATACATACAGTTATTACATCTACTACAAATTATTTATTTATTCTCTGTAGTACAATTAGGATATTATATAGACTTTGTCTATTAAATAGATTAAGTAGATTATGCACGCAATTTTATAATTATAAATTACTTAAAGATAATGTTGGGTTTGAGAAGGATAGAGCCACTGCCCTAGAGTAAAGCACACATTAACACAAAAAAGCAAAATTTTCTCAGCATCATCCAGATTTCCACAGAGGATTAAAACTATGCCCCTCACCATCTCAAAATGAATAACAATATTACTTAGTATCTTTATCAATGAGGAAGAGAGTTTAATTATAAAATCTAGAATTCTCTAAGGAATCTCTGGCTCTATAGGGTAAAAGCATCACCAAAAAGTTATTCCTATTTTGACAAAAGTTGGAAGAAATGCAACTACGCAAATGTGAAAAGACTTAGATATTTTAAATGTAGAATCTTGAGAGCTTGCATCAGCATCTTTGATCAGCTTCAACTAACCATAAATGTATCAGATAAAACTTGTAAATATTCCCTACTTGCAGTGCCCAGAACCCAACTAGCTATGCAATAACCCAGTGCTTCTCGAGGTGGAGTTCTCAGAACAGCAGAGTCAACAAATGGGCACTTGTTAGACATGCAAATTATTGGGTCCCACCCCAGATACACTGAATCAGAAATACTGGAGATGGAGCTCAGCAATCTGTGTTTTAAAAAGCCCTCCTAAAGTTTGAGAACAACCACTGTATTCTTTTCAACGGTGGTTATATGGAGAAATTCATTATCAAGGCATTTGAATGCAAGATGATTGTCTTTGTGTCTTCCAAAATTGTCCATTTAGAGAATTCTATTCTCATTTGATAAGAAATTGTTATTTGTTGAATCAGTCCTTTGTGCTCCTCTTATAACGGCACAGAGGTACCAGAGTTTCCTCACAAGCAGCATTAATTGTTTTGCACAAGGACTATAAACTATTATCTATTGAAGCATGACCTTATTCAAAAGTCCCTATTAAATGGTTAAAACTACATCTATAAGCATCCACCAAATTGAGGCAAGTCACATGACACCATCTTTATATGGAAACTGGGAATGGTCCAAGTTCCTCTGAGAACTACTATTCAGGTCAGGTGGCTCTTTGTATAAGCGGCCCAATGAGATCCCCTAATGAACTACTTTTTTCACTCTCTTTCTTTCCTTGATCTCTGGAGAGTCATGACTGTGCCTAGAGCTCTTGGATGATGAAATCACAGAGTTCAAAATTTCCCTTGTATAGTGTGAGAGCCTTGGTCCACTGTAACAAGAAAGCTTATATGTTGTGTCCCAGGAAAAAGCACAGAAGGAGAGCCAGAGTGGGCAGGGAGACCCTTCCCAGGGACTAAGATCAGCTCAATAACAAAGAAAAATAGTGTTCCATGAAACACGAGATAGGTAGCTTCAAGTTGTGACTTCTGAATGACAAGACTCTGGTTATCAGAAGAAAAGAGACTGGTAGAAATAATATAGTAGAACATTTCCAGGTAAGTGCTGATTTACATCATAAAAGCACTCCTACCTCCCTTTCTTTCAATCAGATTGTTCCCCTAAGTGCCTTCTATCTGTAACCCCACTAAGCCTATTTAACTGGCATTTATTTGATAGCTAACCAGCAAACTGTTCCAGACACATGAAAGTACTGCCTCACTTCTGAAAGTTGAGCAAGTTTACAGAGGATGTGGGGGATGAGAAAGTGAAAAAATCAAGAATCAGACGGTTTTAAAATAATGCAGAAACACTGTCAGATATGGCGCAGTGTAGTTGATTTACAAATCCTGATTAATAGTGAGTACTTAAATACTAGTGAAATGAGAGGAATTGCTTAAAGAAAGGAAACTTAGCTTAAGTGCTATGCAATAGAGCACAGATTTGGGCAGAGCTGTGATGTGGGCAAGAGCAAAGAAGTGAGGATAAGATTGAGTTAAATAGGGATAATTCTTGAGTTGGTCAAGAAAAGAAGAAAGAGATGTGGAAAGCATTTTAAGCAAAAGGAGCTGTCAGTCATGAGTCCACTTTTGACCTTGTCTCCAGAACTCCATGCGCTTGACCGCAAGGTCATACTAAATTTCTCACTATAAATTAAATAACCTAAATTTTCTGATGTTTGGTCTTTCCATCTGTTTCCTCCATTTAAAATTCCCTCCCTTCACCTATCCATTTGACTAACTATTGTTTCAAGCTATGGAAAATTTTACTTCTTTACAATTTTCCTTGTCTCCTGTACAAGGAAGAGTTTCTTTATCTTCCACTAACTCTCTTCTATCTCAGTTATAACATTTATTAAACTATTGTAACTATCTGTTCATATGTAAAATTATCTACTAGACAAAGAATGATGGAGGAGAATGAGGAGCAAGGGGACAAAAAGAAGAGGAGGAAGAAAAGGAGAACCTTGTCTTGTGCACCTTTTGCGTCCACGTTTTCTGACTCAGCCCTTGAGTTGGTTATTCCCAACATGGCTGCATGGGAAAATCACCCCACAAGATCTGAAAGAATATAAGTCCCTGGGCTACAATTCTGTACAATTCAATTGGTGGTGACTTGGTATCAAAAATTTTTCAACTCCTCAGACGTTTCTAATATGCAGCCAGGACTGTGGACCACTCTTGATTCTATGAAGTATAAAGATGTTGATTGTGGGTGGAGGAGAAAATGGCTATTTCAGAAGATGGCATGTGGTTTACTGTGATAAAAATAGAAGTTTAAGAAGTAATTATATTTTCACAGACCTACATAAAGGTAGGGAATGGGTCATGTGAAGGTATGTGGGGAGATGGAACAGCAAGGGTAAACATCTTGAGGCAAAAACAAACTTATCCTGCTTAAAATAGAGCAAAATAGCCAAGAGTGAAGTGAGCAAGGGCAGGGAGTGGTAGAAGATGAAGTTGAGGTGGTGAGCTGAGGCTGCATAATACCCTGTATATTAGGAATATCATAAGTATTCATGATCAGAGTACATCAGAGTACCTTGTACATCATGGTAAACACATTAATTTTATTCCTTATATAATAAATATAGGAATAGGAAGCTATCGAGGATTGTAACATCATGTTATTTGTATTTTTAAAGATAATATGGCTGCTCTGTGGGCAACAAGTAGTATGTAGGCAAAAGAGAAGCAGAAAGACCTGTGAGGAGATTATTTCAGTAGTGCAAGTGAAAGCAAAATGTATCTTGGCTAGAATGGTGGTGATGTAAGTGAGAATATTGGGAAGTCTCACTAGAAGAGAGAAAGTCAATTAGGCAGGAGGGAGTGTTATAAGTGCAGGAACAAGTCAGTATATGAGTGAAAGGAAATGTGATTCAGTTCAGAAGCAGATGAGTAAACTTTAATTAGAAATGAGGCAGACCATCCATTCTAATAGGAAGGGACAGTACATGGGTACCAATTCAGTAGGTGCTATTTTGATGGTGGGGAAAAGAGAAAAGTATCTTTTTGTTTATTCTGTTTTCTTACGAAAAAGAAAGATCATCTTCTAATTTTGCGGAAAAGGTGGGCATGTTGGGAGATTAAGAAGAAAGATAAGGAAATGTCTAACAGGATAGCAGTGTGAATAGAAATGTATTATGATTGCCTGGCTATGCTGATAACTCACCTAAGGACTGTGGTTAAATTAAAATCAGTGATCATGTTGTGTGTTTCTTGGAAGCCATGTTCAGCTTCTCAGGTATAGATGCAAAGAGGATAGAGTTGAGTTTAACAAGGATCGCACCATTGCTATATTAGTACAATTAAAGGAAAGAGGAACAAAGTAGTGGAATATAAACAAAAGAAGATGATTATAGTAATGGAACACGTTTTCTAACTTGGTGAGGTGGTAAGATGGTAATAGACAGGAAAAGATGGTAGCATTGATAGTTTAGAAAACTTTATGATGTCAAAGAATTGTTGAAGTGGAAGGTACTAGGGAAGATGAACTGGAAAAACATGAGCTAGATGTAAGAGAATGAGTAAGAGTTTAAACAAGAGATTGGTACAATTTGTAAGAGTTTTAAAATAAGATTTTAAAGATGGTGCAATTATTCTAGTGCATTATTTATGATATTGTGAGTGGCTGAAGTGGGGTGAAGGAAAAGACCTTTACGAAATGAGGTTAAGAAATACAAGACGGGGGCCAGGCCAACCCAGTGGTGCAGCGGTTAAGCGCACATGCTCTGCTTCAGCAGCCTGGGGTTCACAGATTCAGATCCCAGGCCCGCACTGACACACCGATGCACCGCTTATCAAGCCATGCTGTGGTGGCGTCCCATATAAAGTAGAGGAAGACAGGCATGGATGTTAGCCCAGAGCTCTTTTTGCTGAGGAAGATTGGCATCGGATGTTAGTTCAGGGCTAGTCTCCCTCAAAAAAAAAAAGAAAAAAAGAAAAGAAAAGAAAGACATGATGAAGCTTTTCATCAGATTATCTACATGATTATTATTATGGGCAATAATTATGACAGAAATAGTAATAGAGGGAAAGGCAGTAAGAAAGTTACAAAAACATAACTTGATGGGGAAAAGTGACTGAAAGCATAGTAACTGCTGGGGAGTGGGAAAGGGTAGAATGATCTGACAGCATGTGTTTCAAAGGGCCCTGTGTTTTTCAGGAGGAAAGATCTGGAAATTACAATCAAGAGAGAGAGGATCTAATACATACTTCACTTCTAGACTCTGTAGTCTGTGAACAGTGAAACTTATAAAAACAGCTTCCATTTGAGATGGCTGTAAAAATGCAATGTGCTCAGAGCATACTCTGATTTCCATTAGAGGAAGAAAGTATAGTGAATTTTCAAAGCAAAGTAAGTTTTTGACAACAGTCTGTAAATTCCAAAGAGCACAATGTAAAGATTTTGGTAGTGATGGGTAGGTAGGGAGTTGAATATAATTAGGAGATTCCATAGCTATTTGTGATAAAAGTACTGGTGATAAAGACTGACTAGGAAGGCTAAGTTTTCTTAAGATGGCTCTATTAAACAAAGATGTGAGGTATGATGGGATTTATTCTGAAGATATGTGAGGGGGAGATGGATGTTCAGATCTAATTTAAACTCTATTTTGTGGAACCATTCTATATACAGATTGTGGTGGCAGAAGGGACAGGCAATGTGTCTTGATGGTGAAGGGTGGGTAGGTTGGAGGATGAGTGTTGGTTTGCTTAAAGCATAAGGAGATCTGTGGGTGTCCTCTAATTCCTGTCATGGACTGTGTTTAGTTCAGGAGAACTATCAGTCTCATTAAGATCATGCCTTCCTTAGATGCTACACAGGCTGATGTCAAGGCTCTGGTATAGGAGCAGTCTTGACAGGAGAAAATATAATTTACCTTTCTTTCTTAGCAACAACTCAAGATAAAGAAATTATTTTTCAAATATTGAAGTACTTTCTGTTTATTTTCTCCATGACAAATGAGAAAAAGTTGTTGCCTGAGAACATAGGTAAATTAAATATGAGATGACAGGCATTGGCTTTCTGGAAAGTAATGATCTTTGAAGTAAATTATACACAAATAATAATTATTGATATTTGAGAGCTCAACTAAGATTGAAAAAACTACAAATTGATTGTGGGCTCTATTAATAGAATTGTGAAATGTTTTGCCAATGTTACGATAATCAGTACTGATTTAGGAGTAAGGGTTATGGTTGAAGGATAAGAGGTCAGAGATCTTGAAGTTGGGAGGAAAATAAAACACAGGTTTAGTTGGGGGGGAGAGTTAGAAGAATGGGAGGATAAGAGTGTGTACAGGAAGGGTGATGGACATTGGAATGGGAAGTTCAAGGAAGTGTGAAATTAGCTCATCTGCATAAAAATTTAATTTACCTAAAAGGATGATGGGAGGGAGGATGGAGGAGAAGAATGTGATCTATGATTCTTCTATCTCTTTAATGTATTTCCCATCTCTGTATCTGTATTTCCGTTCCCATTCTACCTCTAGATCTTGTTAGTTCCAGAATAAATAGAGACTAGTTAATGCCTTATCAATTATTTTCTTCTTTGAATTAGCCCAAACCTAGTCCAGTTTTAAGAATGTGGAATAATCTAGCAACTGAAAT
Organism: Diceros bicornis minor; assembly: GCF_020826845.1. Lineage (NCBI taxonomy): Eukaryota > Metazoa > Chordata > Mammalia > Perissodactyla > Rhinocerotidae > Diceros > Diceros bicornis. Next base: position 63,165,082 of record NC_080746.1, on the reverse strand, counting down.
TATGTGTAATCTTTTGTAGCAACTTTAACAAATAAATTGGTTTTATAGATGTCACATTTTAGTTGATTTAAGTATGACTAACAGAGTAATCTGTATGGGTTTCTGCCCTTCAAACTTGAACTCTCAGATCACAAGAATTTTAGTTGTAATAATCAGTTAGGGTCAGATGCCTATAAGAAAAGTGAAGGAGATCATTAACTAGGAAATATATAAAGATGATATGAGTAACAATTAATAATTAGTGAGCTCAAATTCTAGGATGAGAACTGGAATGAGGCATGCCTATATCTTTTTAAAAACACAAAGAATATGCAGAAAATATTTAGTATAGGCAAATGTAATATTTATGTTCCTACTACATGCAGGCAAGTCCCAAGTGTCCTGATGTGTGGTGCAAAGCTCGTATAATGCAGAATTCATTTTAATAGCACTATAGATAACCTGAAACAAATATTTCTGGAATCATTATGTTCTAAAGGAGTAACTTAAATATTCAGGTATTTTCCCTGAATTGTGTGGTGGAAATGCTATCCTGTGACAGTATTAATGAATTTAGTGATTCATTTTGTTCTCAGGACATATTCTCTGTTAATGTTATGTGTGTTCTCTACAGTAGGCTTCTAATATAACTACGGAACTCCTACCCATATGAGTAGATAGATGCCTCTATTTTCATCTTAAGCTCTCCTCCTTGTGTTGTGCGAGATCTACAGATCCTCTTCAGCAAATACCACCGGAGATGCTGCTTTCTTGTATCAGAACTAACTGTTCTCAGTGTCTGTGTAGGCATGAGTGCAAAGTTACTTCTTTTTTTTTTTTTAATTTTTTGTTTATTGCAGTAACATTGGTTTATAACATTGTAAAAATTTCAGGTGTACATCATTGTACTTCTATTTCTGCATAGATTATATCATGTTCACCACCAAAATACTAATTACAACCCATCACCACACACATGTACCGAATTATCCCTTTCACCCTCCTCCCTCCCCCCTTCTCCTAGTTACTTCTAAATGCACTTTGTATCACTATTTCCCAAGGAGAATTGTTCCCTCTAGTATGTTCTACAAAATGCTAGTGACAGTGTTAACTTTGTTTATTCAGGCACAGATTCTTGTTTCTGTGTCATTGGTCCCAGTTGTTCGCCCCCCACACATGCATACATACTCTATAATAAAGATTAACTTCCTATTAGAAATTTAAGTTTAATACAGATTTCCCTCATTATGCAGACATACACACACCTACTTCATATAGAAATAGTTAATCATTTTCATAACTGTAATAACTCAGAGAAATGTCTAAAAATCATTTCATATCATAATGTTAAGTTTCCTAATATATGGAAACATGAGTAAGGATATAGGCATAAATTGAATGTACATGACCTAAAAAAGTAGATGAAATGGACAACATGTGGGAGATGGAAGAAAGTAGGTGCTATACAGGCAAGCATTAGTGAAAAGAGTTCCTGATTTAACTACTTCTTAGAGTGTCTATAGATCTCTGGAAAGAGAGAGAAATTCTTCTTAATTCATGATAGGAACTGAAGAATAAATGAGTACTCTTAGGTAGCCCAGTGGCCTAATTTGAAGTAAAAGTCTCATGTCTCAAGACAATTGAATCTACACATGAGGGCCAGTTGTAGTGAAAGATGCATGTGTGATGTAAAAAACCTCAAAGGACTGTCCATCAAGTGCATAAATACTCGAGAGACAGTGGGAGGCAGTCACCTAATGGTGTCCTTATTTCGACAATATATCTTTCATATTTTGCCTAAAAACAGAGGTGCCCAGTGGAGAAACAGGATCATGATCAGACAGTGGATTTCTTAAAGAAAGACAACACATAAAAGCAAAGTAACTCAAAGGAGGTTTTTCCCAACAGCTCAGCATTCCTGCAACAGGGGTTGAGGGAGCATATTTCCTCTTTATATAGAAAGCTTCGCAAAGAGAAGATCGTTGTTCTTTTCTCAGATTCTTCCATCTTTTCATCAAGGATAATAATATTTTCTCCTATTCTTAGAACTCCAAAAAAATTTTTGGAAGTGTGGAATTGCTGAACTGGGAGGGGAAAGAGTAAAGGTCTACTACAACATCCCTTATACAGAAAAGAAGTCCAAGGCTCATAAAGAAATGAATGTAAAAACAATATAAGTGCTTAGAGATAGGCCTGAATCCAGATTGCAGACCGCATGATCCCAAAGAGGTATTCTTCCTTCTTTCTCTGAGCCCCATCTCAGAAGTCATTAAAAGCTAAACTGGTAAATACAACCCACAACCCATGTCTCGTTGGCAGGTGTTTAAACTTCCTTTAACAACCACCGACAGTTTCTACTATGCTGACCTTCAACCATTCCAGCTTCATGACCTTCACTTTGGTGGGCATACCTGGCTTAGAGTCACAGAATTTGTGGCTATCTCTTTCTTTCTCCTCCATGTTTTTGGCTATCCTCATTTGCAATGGTGCTATCCTCTTCCTGGTGGCCACAGAACCCACACTCCACACACCAATGTACCTGCTCCTGGCTCTGCTTATGGTGGCTGACCTCATATCCACTCTGTCTCTGTTGCCTAAGCTCCTCTGCCTCTTCTGGTTCAATGATCGGGACATAGCTGCCAATGCCTGTTTCATCCAAATGTTTTTCATCCATGGAGCTTCTGTGGTACGATCAGCTCTACTTGTTGTAATGGCTTTTGACCGTTGCATGGCTGTGTGTGAGCCATTACATTACAACAAAATTCTGAGCCATTCCTTAGTTGGACGCCTGGGACTGGTGGCTCTAGCCAAGGGTGTGATTCTTATTCTGCCCATGCCTCTTCTACTTCAAAGATTGACCTTCTGCCACGTAGTCATTCCTCACTCCTACTGTGACCACATGGCTGTGGTGAAAATGGCCTGTGACGACACCAGACCCAATCGTATCTATGGGCTCTTTGTGATTCTGCTCGTGGTGGGACTTGATATCCTGCTTATTGGTCTCTCTTACGGTCTCATTCTGCAGGCTGTGGTACGCCTCAACTCTAGAGATGCCACCTGCAAAGCCCTCAACACCTGCTCAGCACACTTCTTTGTCATCCTTGTCAGTTATGTACCTGCACTCTTTTCCTCTCTCACTCACCGTATTGGTCACAATATCCCACCTCATGTCCACATTCTCCTTGCCAATCTCTACCTTCTCCTACCCTCAATGCTCAACCCCATCATCTATGGTATAAAGATGAAGGAAATACGGGGCAAGGTGGCCAAATATCTGTGCAGAGGATCTACATAGGCTGTGAGTACTGACAATAGACCTGTGAGAAAATGAACAACGAGGACAACTGACAACATCTTTGCCTAACCATCCAAGATCTCGTTTTATTCCCAGATGAGCTGTGGAAAGAATAGGCCATGGAGGAGCATTTTGTTTTTCTTTTGTTTTGTTTTTTGGCTTACACAAAGGATCAATATGTTTGTACTTTCACTGAGTTATGAACTAAAAAAGAGAGAGCCTAAGATATCTCTTTCTATGTCTGTTTAACAGGAGCACTCTGAGGGTATGGGTTTCCTGATGATTCTTACATATGTGTTCATATTCATCAACTACAAACAAAATTTCTCTGTCAATGATCCAAAATCAGCTTTCCTTGTCTTGGTAGAAAGTTAATATTTGCTTTAGTTTTCTATTTCTCCAATTCTCTGCATCTGATTCTAAATAGTATCTTATTGCTGAAAGGGACCTGACATACTCAATATCTTTGGATACCATCTTAACATGTAATATCTCTTCAGGCAATTGGTATTTTCATCTAGATTTTTATAAAATGCAGTGGTAAGATTGCTGGGAAGATGGTGGCATAGAAGGACTCTGAACTCACGTCCTCCCATGGACATAACAAATTTACAATTGCTCTTGGAAGAACCACCCCTGAGACAGAACCAGAGACTGGATAAAAATAACCCTCACAATAAAGGACAGTGATGACTGAGGTGGAAGGGCAGAAATACCTTTCTGGAGAGGAAAAGGCCACATTCTAGCTTTGGCACTTCACAGCTGGGAGCAGTCTTAGGGTACAAATCTTTTCCTAGAGGAGCGGGGTATCTGAGTGGGAGAGCTTTGCCATCCTAAGCAGCTTTTGAACTCAGCACAACTGAGGTGAATGTCATAATATCTGGCTTGGCTGGCTATTAAAAACAATGGAGTATACCCTCAGAAAAGCTGTTGACATAAGAGAAAGAAAAACCTGCTCTTAAAGAGCACACACACAAATTGACCCATTCCAAAAAACAACACAAAATCACCAGGAAGAAAGGTGCACAGTCCTTTTGTGAAAGAGGGTCTGTTGGTAGACTCTGGGAGTATCTCAGGGAGGCAGGAGGTGTCTGGGACCATGTCCCCAGTGACTGAGACATTGGCCACAGCCATTATTGTGACCTAGTGCAGGCATGCAGACACAGATGCTGGAAGATGCCATTGGCGTTCTTCCCCTAGAATGTTAGCACAGAGATTTGTTCCACCCACTAGAGCACCCATTTAATCCAGCTCAGCTAGGGAAGGCAGCCCACCCTAGGGAATGGCCCCATCCAACAACAAGCCCTCGGGCAACTTGTGGGGCTGCTAAGGGAGCTGCTTGGATCCTCCGAGGCCTGGTGACTGGGTCCACCTCTATAGGGTAGGCGTGTGCATGGAGTGGGTGGAGAGTGTGGGGCTGTGGTGGAGAGTGTGGGGCTCCCGCCTTGGAGAGACTGGGTCCACTTTAGGAGGTTGGGGTGTGCGCACGGGTCAGGACTGTGTTGACTGTATGTGTGGAACTGTAGGCAGTGGGGCTTGTCAGCTGCAGAAGACTTGTTCTTCTCAAAGAGTGACATAGGGGATTAGCCCTACCTTTCAAATCCTGAAACAATTGGGTGCTCCTGTGCCTGTGGCCAGCCCCACCTAGCTGCAATTCTCAGAGAGTTGATAAGGGACCTAAAGGCTAGAGGCTTATAGCAATTGTAAGCCCCTGAGCCTAACAACCTGCCATGCAAGGGACCTACACACTTAATAAAATACAGCAATGGGAATATGCCATTAGACCTTGCAGCCAATTGTGCTGGGACACCCCACACCGGATAAAGAGACTGAAGGGCCCACAACAATGACAAGCAGCTGAGCATTATAACAGCTGGCCAGGGGCATAGCTCAGCCTCCCTGGGCACCTACGGAAAGGACAACCCCACCACAACAGAAGGACACATGTAGCCCACACAGGGGTCACTCTTGGATCATTTGCAACTGGAGAGGAGAGGGAAGCACACTGCAAGGCCTCATAAGGCATCACTTATATAAGGTCACCTCTCCAAGAGCAGGAGATGCAGCCGACCTACTTAATACACAGACACAAGCACAGGGAAAGAGGCAAAATGAGGAGGCAAAGGAATATGTTCCAAGTAAGGGAACAAGACAAAACGCCAGAAAAGGAAATTAGCAAAACAGAAATGAGCAACCTACCTGACAGAGAGTTCAAACAAAGAGTGTTAAGGATGCTCACTGATCTTGGGAGAAGAATGGATGAACTCAGTGAGAATGCCAACAAAGAAATGGAAGATATACAAAAAGAACCAATCACAAATGAAGAATACAATACTGGAAATGAAAAATTCACTAGAAGAACTCAAAAGCAGAGTAGGGGATATGGAAGAACGATCTGCGAGCTGGATGAAAGACTAGAAGAAATCACCCAAGCTGAACAGATAAAAGAAAAAAGAATTAAAAAGAGTGAAGACAGTCTAAGGGACTTCTGGGACAACATCAAGTGCACTAACATCCATGTTATAGGTGTCCCAGAAGGAGAAGAGCGAGATCAAGGGGCAGAGAATCTATTTGAAGAAATAATAGATGAAAACTTCGCTAACCTAAGGAAGGAAACAGACATCCAGGTACAGGAAGCACAGAGAGCACCAAACAAGTTAAACCCAAAAAGGCCCACACCAAGACATCATAATTAAAATGTCCAGAATTAAAGATAAAGTGAGAATCCTAAAAGCTCCAAGAGAAACAAGTTACATACAAAGGAAACCCCATACGGCTATCTGCTGACTTCTCAGCAGAAACTTTACAGGCTAGAAGAGAGTGGCATGATATATTTAAAGTGCTAAAAGAAAAAAAACCTACAGCCAAGAATACTCCACCCAGCAAGTTTGTCATTCAAAATGGAAGGAGAGATACAAAGTTTCCCAGACAAGCAAAATTTAAAGGAGATTGTCACCAAGAAATCAGTACTACAAGAAATGTTAAGGGGACTTATGTAAGGGGAAAAGAGAAGACCACAAACAGGAAAAATTACCTATTTTCATGATAAGAGAGTAATGGATACAAATGCACAAAAAAGAGGTTAGATATGATATCAAAAACATAAAATGTGGGAGGAAGGGAGTTAAAGAGTAGAGCTTTCAGACAGAGGTCAAATTAAAGAGACTAGCAACTTAATACAGACTGCTATATATGTAGGTTACTATATATGAACCCCATGGTAATCACAAACCAGAAACCTATAATAAATACACAAAAAACTAAGAGAAAGGAACCCAAACATAATACTAGAGAAAGTCATCAAACCACAAGGGAAAAGAGCAAGAGAAGAAGAAAGGAACAGAGAAAAACTACTAAAACACCAAGAAAAAAAGTTAAAAAAATGAGTAAGTAAATACATATCAATAGCTACTTTAAACATTAATGGATTAAATGCTCCAGTTAAAAGGCATAGGGTGGCTGACTGGATAAAAAAACAAGACCCATATATATGCTGCATACAAGAGACACACTTCAGACCTAAAGACATTCACAAACTGAAAGTAAAGGGATGGAAAAAGATATTCCATGTTAATGGCAGTGAAAAGAAAGTTGGGGTAGCAATACTCATATCAGGCAAAATAGACTTTAGAACAAAAACTGTAAAAAGAGACAAAAAGGAGCACTACATAATGATGAAGGGAACAATCCAACAAGAGGTCATAGCACTTGTAAATATCTATGCACCCAACGCAGGAGCACATAAATATATGAAGTGATTATTAACAGACATAAAAAAAGAAATAGACAGTAACACAATAATAGTAGAGGACTTTAACACTCCACTTAAACCAACAGATAGGTCATCCAAACAGAAGATCAAGAAGGAAACATTGGGCTTAAATGACACACTAGAACAGATGGACCTAGTAGATATATACAGAACATTCCATCCAAAAACTTAAGAGTACACATTCTTTTCAAATGCACATGGAAGATTCTCCAGGATAGATCACATATTAGGCCACAAAACAAGTCTCCATAAATTTAAGAAGATTAAAATAATATCAAGCATCTTTTCTGACCACAACGGTATGAAAATAGAAATCAACCATAGGAAGAAACTCATAAAAACCTCAAACATGTGGAGATTAAACAAAATACTACTGAGCAACGATTGGGTCAATGAAGAAATCAAGGAGAAATCAAAAAACACTTGGAGACAAATGAAAATGAAAATAGGACATGCCAGAATTTATGGGATACAGCAAAAGTGGTTCTAAGAGGGAAGTTTATAGCAATATAGGCCTATCTCAACAAACAAGAAAAATCTCAAATAAACTATCTAACCATGAACCTAAAAGAAATGGAAAAAGAAGAACAAACAAAGCCCAAAATCAGTAGAAGAAAGGAAATAATAAAAATTAGAGCAGAAATAAATGAAATAGAGACTCAAAAAACAATAGAAAAAATTTATAAAACCAAGAGCTGGTTCTTTGAAAAGATAAACAAAATTGACAAACCTTTAGCTAGACTCACCAAGAAAAAAAGAGAGAAGGCTCAAATAAGTAAAATCAGAAATAAAAGAGGAGAAATTACAAAGGACAACTCAGAAATATAAAAAATTATAAGACAATACTATGAAAAGCTATATGCCAACCAACTTGACAATCTGGAAGAAATGGATAAATTCTTAGAATAATACATCCTTCCAAAACTGGATCAAGATGAAATAGAGAATTTGAATATCCAATCACCAGTAAGGAGATTGAAATTATAATCAAAAACCTCCCCAAAATTAAAAGTTCAGGACCAGATGGCTTCCCTGGTGAATTCTACAAAACATTCAAAGAAGACTTAATACCTATCCTTCTCAAACTCTTCCAAAAAATTGTGAAGGGGGGGAAGCTCTCTAACTCAATCTATGAAGCTGACATTACCCTGATACCAAAACCAGACAACGACAACACAGAAAAAGAAAATTATAGGCCAATATCACTGATGAACATCGATGCAAAAATTCTCAACAAAATACTAGCAAATGGCATACAACAATATATTAAAAAGATTATACACCATGATCAGGTGGAATTTATTCCAGGGATGCAGGGATGGTTCAACATTTGCAAATCAATCTACATGATACAACACATTAATAAAATGATGAAAAAAATCACATGATCATCTCAATAGGTGCAGAGAAAGCATTTGACAAGACACAGCATCCATTTATGATAAAAACTCTGAATAAAATGAGTGTAGAAGGAAAGTACCTCAACATAATAAAGTCCATATAGGACAAACCCACAGCTAATATCATCCTCAATGGAGAAAAACTGAAAGCTACCTATCTAAGAACGGGAACGGAGACAAGGATGCCCACTCTCACCACTCCTATTTAACATAGTATTGGAAGACCTAGCCACAGCAATCAGGCAAGAAAAAGAAATAAACGGGATCCAAATTGGAAAAGAAGAAGTGAAACTGTCACTATTTGCAGATGACGTGATTTTACATATAGAAAACCATAAAGAATCCACCAAAAATTTTTAGAAGTAATAAACGAATATGGTAAAGTTGCAGAATACAAAATCAACACATGAAAAACAGTTGTAGTTCTATACACTAACAAGAAAGTAGCAGAAAGAGAAATTGTGAATACAATCCCATTTACAATTGCAACAAAAAGAATAAAATACTTAGAAATAACCTTAACCAAAGAAGTGAAATATCTGTACACTGTAAACTAGAAAACATTGCTGAAAGAAATTGAAGAAGACACAAAGAAATGGAAAGACATTCTGTGATCTTGGATTGGAAGATTTAACATAATTAAGATGTCCATGCTTCCTAAAGCAATCTATAGATTCATTGCAATCCCTATCAAAGTTCCAACAACATTTATCACAGAAATAGAACAAAGAATCCTAAAATTTATATGGAACAGCAAAAGACCCCGAATAGCTAAAGGAATCCTGATAAAAAAGAACCAAGTTGGAGGTATCACACTCCCTGACTTCAAAATGTACTGCAAAGCTATAGTAACCAAAACAACATGGTATTGGCACAAAAACAGACACACAGATCAATGGAATAAAATCGAAAGCCCAGAAATAAACCCACACATTTACGGACAGCTAATCTTCAATGAAGGAGCCAAGAACATATGATCGAGAAAGGAAAGTCTCTTCAACAAATGGTGTTGTGAAAACTGGACAGCCTCATGCAAAAAAATAACCTCATGCTAAAAAAAAAAAAATTACCTTACACCATACACAAAAATTAACTCAAAATGGATTAAAGACTTGAATGTAAGACCTGAAACAATGAAAATTCTAGAAGAAGACATAGGCAATATGCTCTTCGACATCTGTCTTAGCAACTTATTTCCAAGCACCATGTCTGACTGGGCAAGAGAAACAATAGAAAAAATAAACATATGGGACTACATGAAACTAAAAAGCTTCTGCCCAGCAAAGGAAACGATCAGCAAAACAAAAGGCAACCTAACAATAGAGAGAAGATATTCACACACCATACATCTGATAAGGGGTTAATCTCAAAAATATATAAAGAACTCATGCATCTCAACAAGAAAAATACTAACAATCCAATTAACAAATGGGCAAAAAACCTGGAGAGACATTTCTCCAAAGAAGATATACAGATGGCCAACAGGCACATGAAAACATGCTCAGCATCATTAATTATCAGGGCAATGCAAATCAAAACTACAATGAGATATCACCTCATGCCCATCAGAATGGCTATAATTAACAAGACAGGAAACAAGTGTTGGAGTGGATGTGTGGAGAAGGGAACTTTCATAAGCTGTTGGTGGGAGTGCACACTGGTACAGCCACTATGGAAAACAGTATGGAGATTCTTCAAAAAATTAAGGATAGAACTACCATATGATCCAGCTATTCCACTGCTGGATATTTATCCAAAGAACGTGAAAACATCAATGCTTAAAAATACAGGCACCCCTCTGTTCTTTGCAGCATTATTCACAATAGCCAAAATGTGGAAGCAACCTAAGTGCCCATCAAGGGAAGAATGGATAAAGAAGATATGGTATTTATACACAATGGAATACTATTCAGCCATAAGAAACGATGAAATCCAGCGATTTGTGAGAACATGGATGGACATTGAGGGTATTATGCAAAGTGAAGTAAGTCAGAGGGAGAAGGTCAAATACCGTATGATCTCACTCATTAAGTAGTAGATAATAACAACAAACACATAGAGACAGAGATTGGATTGGTAGTTACCAGAGGGGAAGGGGGGAGAGAGGAGGGTGAAAGGGATAATTAGGCACATGTGTGTGGTGATGGATTATAATTAGTATTTGGGTGGTAAACATGAGAACATGATGTAATCCATGCAGAAAGAGAAGTATAATAATGTACATCTGAAATTTATACAATGTTATTAAACAATGTTACCACAATAAAGCAAAAAAAAAAAGGAAACATTGGCTTTAAATGAAACATTAGACCAAATGGATTTAGTAGATATATACAGAACATTCCATCCATAAACCACAGAATACACATTCATTTAGAATGAATATGGAACATTCTCCAGGATAGATCACATATTAGGTGTCAAAAGCAGTTTCGATAAATTTAAGAAAATTGAAATAATAGCAAGCATCTTTTCTGACCACAACAATATGAAACTAGGAATAAACTACAGGAAGAAAATCAAAAATCCAAAAATATGTGGAGATTAAACAAAATGCTACTGAACAACAATTGGTTCAATGAAGAAATCAAAGGAGAAACCAAAAAATACCTGGAAACAAATGAAAATGAAAATACAACATGCCAGAATTTATAGGATACAGGAAAAGTGGTACTAAGAGGGATGTTTATAGAAATACAGGCCTACCTCAACAAACAAGAAAAATCTCAAATAAACAATCTACCAGTGCACCTAAAGGAACTAGAAAAATAAAAAACAAATCCAAAATCAGTAGAAGTAAGAAAATAATAAAAATTGGAGAGGAAATAAATGAAATAAAGACTAAAAACACATTAGAAAAAAATCAGTGAAACTAAGAGCTGGTTCTTTGAAAAGATAAAAAATTGACAAACCTTTACCTATACTCACCAAGGAAAAAAGAGAGAGGGCTCAAATAAATAAAATCAGAAATGAAAGGGGATAAATTAAAATGGACACCTCAGAAAGACAATAGATTCTAAGAGAATACTATAAAAAGCTATACACCAAAAATTTTGATAACCTAAAAGAAATGGATAAATTCTTAGAATCATACATCCTTCAAAAGTGAATCAAGAAAAAATAAAGAATTTGCATACACCAATCACCAGTAACTGTATCTAAGCAGAAATCAAAAACTTCCCAAAAACTAAGAGTTCAGGACCAGGTGGCTTCCCTGGTGAATTCTAGCAAACATTCAAAGGAGACGTCTACCTATCCTTCTCAAACTCTTCCAAAAAATTGCAGAAGAGGAGAAGCTTCCTAACTTATTCTATGAGGCCAAAATTACCCTAATACCAAAACTAGACGAGGACAACATACAAAAAGAAAATTATAGACCAATATCACTGATGAACATCAATTCAAAAATCTTCAACAAAATATCAGAAAATCAAATACAACAATACATTAAAAAGATCATACATCATGATCAAGTGGGATGTATTCCAGTCATGCAGGGATGAATCTACAAATTTAAATTTAAACATCCACAAATCTATCAACGTGATACACCACGTTAACAAAATGAAGAATAAAAATCACATGATCATCTCAATAGATGCAGAGAAAGCATTTGACAAGATACAGCATTCATTTATGATAAAAACTCTGAATAAAATGTGTATAGAAGGAAAGTAATTCAGGATAATAAATGCCGTATATGACAAACCCACAGCTAATATCATCCTCAATGGATAAAATCTGAAAGCTATCAGTTTAAGAACAGGAACCAGACAAGGAACCCACTTTCACCACTTTTATTTACATGGTCCTAGCCCAAGTAATCAGGCAAGAAAAAGAAATAAAAGGGATCCACATTGGAAAGGAAGTGAAACTGGCATTTTTTGCTGATGTCATGATTTCATATATAGCAAACTCTAAAGAATTCATCAAAAAACTATTAGAAATAATAAATGAATACAGTAAAGTTGCAGGATACAAAATCAACATACAAAAATCAGTGGTGTTTCTATACACTAACAACATGGTAGCAGAAAGAGAAATTAAGAATACAATCCCATTTACAATTACAACAAAAAGAATACAATACCTAGGAGTAAATTTAACAAAAGAGGCAAAATACCTGTACACTGAAAATTATAAAACATTGTTGAAAGAATTGAAGAAGACACAATGAAATGGCAAGATGTTCCGTGCTCTTGGATTGGAAGAATTAACATAGTTAAAATGTGCATACTTCTTAAAGGAATCAACAGACTCAAGGCAATCCCTGTCAATGTTCTAATGACATTTTTTCCAGATATAGACAAAGAATCCTAAAATTTATATGGAACAACAAAAGACCCCGAATAGCTAAACGAATCCTGAGAGGCAAGAACAAAGGTGGAGGTATCACACTCCCTGATTTCAAAATATGCTACAAAACTATAGTAATCTAAACAGCATGGTACTGGCCCTAAAAAAGACACAAGATCAATGGAACAGAATTGAGAGCCCAAAAATAAACCCACACATCTACGGACAACTAGTTTTTGACAAGGGAGCCAACAACATACAATGGACAAAGGAAAGTCTCTTCAACAAATCGTGTTGGGAAAATTGGACAGCCACATGCAAAAGAATGAAAGTAGAGCATTATCTTACACCATACACAAAAATTAACTCAAAATTGATTGAAGACTTGAATGTAAGACCTGAAACTATGAAAATTCTAGAAGAAAACATAGGCAGTACACTCTTCAACATCAGTCCTAGCAGCATATTTTCCAATATAATGTCTGACTGGGCAAGGAAACAAAAGAAAAAATAAACAAATGGGACTACATCAAAGTGAAGCTTCCATACAGCAAGGAAATTATCAACAAAGTGAAAAGACAGCCTAACAGTTGGGTGAAGGTATTTGCAAACCGTATATTTGATAAGGGGTTAATATCCAAAATATATAAAGAACTCATATACTTCAACAACAAAAAAAAACAAACAACCCAATTAAAAATGGGCAAAATATCTGAACAGACATTTTCCCAAAGAAGATATACAGATAGGCAACAAGCACATGAAAAGATGTTCAACATTACTAATTATTAGGGAAATGCAAATCAAAACTACAATGAGTTACCACTTCATGCCTGTCAGAATGGCTATAATTAACAAGACAAGAAACAACCAGTGTTGGAGAGGATATGGAGAAAAGGGAACCCTCATACACTGCCTATGAAATGTAAACTGGTGCAGCCACTATGGAAAACAGCATAGAGAGTCCTCAAAACATGAAAAATGAGACTACCATATGATCCAGCTATTCCACTGCTGGGTATTTATCCAAAGAACATGAAAACATGAATGTGTAAAGATATACGCACCACTTTGTTCATTGCAACATTATTCATGATAGCCAAGACTTGGAAACAACCTAAGCACCCGCTAAGAAGTGAAGGGATAAAGAACATGTGGTATAAATACACAAGGGATTACTACTCAGCTACAAAAAAGATGAAATCTTGCCATTTGCAACATGGATGGACTTTGAGAGTATTATGCTAAGTGAAATAAGTCAGATGGAGAAAGTCAAATACTATATTTTCTCACTCATAAATAGAAGACAAAGACAACAACAGCAAACAGACACCTAGATACAGAGATTAGATTTGTGGTTACCATAGGGGAAGGGGGGAGCGAGGAGGGTGAAAGGGGTGACTGGGCACATGTGTATGGTGATGGATGGTAATTAGTCTGTGGTTGGTGAACATGATATAATCTACACGGAGGTGGAAATATAATGACAGACACCTGCAATTTATATGTTATAAGCCAATGTTATCTCAATTAAAAAAAATGAAAATAAATAAATGCCATAATAAGGCAGCATGTTCACAATATCAACCAGATGATGGTGATGATGTGGAAGCTTATGACAAACATGAAGAAACTTGAAGATGACATATAAACTCAGGACCAAGGGACCATTGAGATACATGTTACGGAAGTTTTCACTGCAAGTGAAAACGTGTGTCCAGATGACTAATTCAAAAGACTGCTGTGACCAGTAACTCCACGTTAAAAAAGCATATATTATCAGGAAGCCACCTGTGCCTGAAGTAGTATTCCAGCCTGACTCAGATCATGCAGCAAGACCAACTTATGTGATGAAGCATTACCTTGTTGAAATGTTTTATATCATTGCTGTGAATGAAATTTCTATCTAATTATTTAAATACGTAGTTATCAATGGATCAATTGCACAATGTTATAAGGCAAATATAAGATTGGATAGTTAGGCAGAAATGACCTCATTTCTTTTTTTTTTTTTTTTTGGCTGAGGAAGATGGGCCCTGGGCTAACATCCGTGCCCATCTTCCTCTACATTTATATGTGGGATGCCTGCCACAGCACTGCTTGATTAAGTGGTGCATGGGTCCACGCCCAGGATCCGAACCTGTGAACTCCAGGCCACTGATGCGGAGCATGGGAACTTAACCACTACACCACTGGGCCAGCACTGAAATGACCTCATTTCTAATAAAAGTTAAACAAAATGAAACCATGGAGTATAAAAATAATTAAAAAATAGGATAGTCATAATTTTCAGCACAATTTAAACAATTGTGATTATTGACTTTAAAGTCAGCAAAAAGAATCCTAAATTTCTAAATTCTGCATAAATGTCTATCACTGTGCTTGAGAATCTTAAGAGAATAATGACACTGAAGATAAGAGTAGTGCATGCACTCTTTATCCCTAACCAGGATAAATCCTGACCCCCTCTCTACTCTGGTGAGCTGACCAAGCTATAAACCTTAAGATCATCTTTAATTTCTCTGACCTAGAGCAGAGAGGGCCCTCGGTACTAAATACTCCTTTACTTTGTATTTCACTTGGTCCTGCTTATCCTTTAGAATAGGAAGATAACTACAAAACAGAAAAAAAAAATCACATTACTCAGAGAGGAAAGAATCATTCTCCTCAGCTTGCTTTGTTGTTAATCTTTCTTAATAAAGAAATGTCCTAATTTACTTTTAACTATGAAAGTTCTTTTGTCCAGAGTGTATTGGAGGAAGGTTGACCTTGGGTGACAGAAAAAGGGTAGAGTCAGATAATTAATCTATGGTGGCTTCTTTGTGACTTTTTATTCTTCATAAGCCAGATTTCCCACTGAAGGTTAAAGCATGGAGAGAGGATTTATGCTGAACACCATCATTACCAGCACGTCAGAGTTCAGAGAGAAACTAAGAAAATAAAGTACTGAATATTACACTGTCATCAAAATATAATCTCCTTGATGGAGAAGAAATATAGCTTTCAAACCTTGGATAAGCAGATGAGGATACTGGGTAATAAGAAACCATAAGAAAAGTTCAGGGCAATAGCTAAGGTTGGGATAGTTCTATCGTAGAAGAGGAGGTGAATGGAAGAGTCCTAGATTATTTTTCTCACATTCCATTAATTCTAGCAGAAATATCTTTGTTGAGATGGCTCTGTTCCAGTTATTTTACATATTTTTATCTACAATAGCTAATGGAATCATTTCAACTTTAACTCGTAATATAATAGTGTTCATTTTGCAGATAAAGTTACAAAAGCTCAATTTCTTTGTAACTTTCCCATAGTCACACAGGTAGTAAAGGGTTAAGCATCAATTTGAATCCTAATTTATCTGACATCAAATATCTTTACACTCTATTACACCCATGCTGCCTCTCTAAAGGCAACCCAGAATGAAGAAGTCGCGCAGCAAGACGAAGTGGAACATTTAGCAGGAATGGTTTTTATCAAAAAAACATGGCAACTATTGTACGCCTACCTCATTTCTAATACCAAAAAGTAAGTCAAGGCTTATCTATGTTGTAATATAAACAGTTACCACTATTTGGAGAACTGAAAATATCTTCCGTTTCTCATTTTCCTGTTTTTAATACCCCACTGCATCTCCATCCAATTTCTGCTCTTCTAAGACACATGCTTTGCCCGTAGGAGTTGGCATTGATGGAAGGCATTACACAGTCTCCATTGACATATACTTTCTTATTGGGTTTGCCCAAAGGAGCTATGTTAGTTTGCATCCCCAGAGAAGGAGACTCTAAGACATGATTTAACATAGAAGAATTTTATTAGTGGAAACACCTGTGTGGAAAAAACCTAGGGAGATGGTGAGGGTAGGCTGGGAAACCATCAGACTACAATTCAAGTTTGATCTTGAGTGAAGGAGGGGAGAGAAGGTTGGGTGGAAGCAGTCTAGATTTCTGGGCAGCAAAAATCACTGGGGAGTCTTTGAGCTAAAGTCAGCAGACTTTTTTTTTACCTGTCAGTTGTGAGTATGCCCTTAATATTTCTAGGGTCATTCTCAGTTGTTGCCTAAAAGTAGCCTCTGGTAGGCATGATCCTGGCGAGCAGTGGGCCCTCAGTCAATTCCATTCCTTGTAGTACAAAGTCTGTGAGCAACATTCTCCTGGCTGCCATAACCCACCCGTTGTAGAGTACAGATTTACTTCTCCACATAGATTCAGCATGCTGCTTCTACCTGATTCTGCAAGGTCTTATTCCCCTGAGGGAAAACTCAGAAGAAAGAATTTAGTGGGATGAACTCTAGCCCCTGCCCCTGCAGTTGATCTCAGGGCTGTGACTAAGGTTCATCTTTGCCCTCCACTCTCCATTCTAAATTTCCCTCACTATTAGCTATCACCGAGGCAGGTATTGTGGCTTGCTCAGTTGTGTGACCCAAAACTTCATCTGAAGTGTCCGAAGACTTAATAGTCATATGTTTTTATTTCAGGATGACTGTACATATTCATTTAGTCTTACAAGGGGTCAAGAGAGTACTAGTAGATGCCCAAGTAAATCACCTGATTTCACATGATTCCTTCCTGCTGACAGTGTGTAAAGGCAGCTCTACCTCCTCCTGTTGATCAGAACCAAAATTAAAGGAAGCCCTTGAACCTCCAAAATTCTGCCGGCCAAAACAGGCTGATAAACTACTCAGTTACAAACACACACTACCATTCATGAAAAAGTGAGGATGACTAAGAGGGTGGAACTATCAGTCCAGAAGGTAGAACCCAAAAGCCTGCAAAGTGGAGCCAAGAGCCATGAAGCATTATTTCTAGGACATAAAACCTGTCAAGGTACTCCAGCTAGAATTTGCCTGCTCAGTTTGTGGTGATTTTTTATGCAGAAGTAGAAAATGCTTACATGTGTTAAGTCCCATTCCTAAGAAAGTAAATTAATTCTTGTTCATCTAGCCTTATGTCCCAGCACCTTTGATCAAGCACCCTCAAAATTCAATCCCAGAGATTGCCCCTGGCTCCTACGAATACATGCCAGCTAGGTCTTGAAATTCCTTAGATGTTTGGTCTCTTTCTTCTTTTATGAGCTCTAGAATGTACCTAGCTGTGTTATGTAGTGATTCAGCCCTGTTTAGCCTGGCATTTAGGAGAGGAGGAGGAAGTATGTAATGAGAGGGGAGCCTGTTGTCTTTTTAGGACAGAGGCTTTGGCAGCATCTTCTAGCACAGAAGTAGTCCCAGGCCTTTGCAGGGATCTCTGCATGTCCAGAAGATCCAAAGAAAATTATTGAGTCATCTTATTCAGGAACATCCACCCAGATATTAATGCCTGTGTCCCAGTTTTCAAGATTCTGTGTTTTCTCTACCAGGACCCTTATCTACAGATAACAGACCTGCCTTACCTGAATGTTCAAACATCCCTGGAGCCCTTCAACTCTCACAATTAGTCTCCAGCCCACCATTCAGTTGTGTCTGCCCTTCCACTATGAGCTCTGAAGGTCTCTTCATATACCACCACTGAGGCTCCCTGGTTCTCCCTTTTAGTTACTAAATGCTTGTTAATGGCTCTCAGTTAATGGCTCCCAGTAACCAGTGAACTCTTGTCTTTGTAGGCACTGCTTCCTTCATATTTTTCAAATGCTTGCATAATTGTGCCTGACACAAAATTTCCTACCACTGGTAAAACCTTTAGCATTGAATCACCGCCTCTATCCAGTTGCTATCCTGTCCCACTTATCAATCAGGACAGCGCCCTCTGCCTGCCAAGCAGGAAGTGAGCTAGTCCCAATTCCCAATCTTACCTCTTGCATTACCCTTAGTATCACTTGTATTAGTCTGGGTCCTGTGCAAAGCAGATACCAAAATGGAATATAATATGTAAGCATTTTATTTGAAGAAATACTTGTATGAAAGAAAATGGAGAATCAGTGTAGATTGGGAGATCAGTCAGATCACAATACAATTCAACCCCAAATTAAGGAGAAAGAGAGAAAAGGCTGGTGAAGGTATCTTAGATTGTCAAGCAAAGTAAAAGTCAGTGGACCAAGGAGCCTCCTATACCCCCGGAATAGATCTTCCTTAACATCCTTGCCACCCTCAGTCACTGATGGGGGGAAGCCAATGGGAGGCATCACTCTGGTGCAAATACAATGAGGGATTTCGAATCTCAGGAGCTAGGTCTTTCAGCCAATTAGACTCTCTGCAGGAGGAGATCTGCAAGGCACATTCATATGGCCATTATAGGACACTGAATAAAATTTGGATGACAAAAGAAAATGAAATTCCAAGTAACTATTTTCCACATTCTCATACTCTCTCTCTAACTTCTGGATTTCTCTAAGGCAGGGATCAGCAAATTTTTCCTGTTAAGTTTCAGATAGTAAACATTTTTAGCTTTTGGGGTAATAATAGTCTCTGTCACACTAATCAAGGCTGCAACTGTAGCGTAAAAGCAGTCATAGATGATATACAAACAAATGAGTCTGGCTGTATTCCAATAAAACTTTATTTATAAAAACAGGCATAAGGTCATATTTAGGCCATAGGCCATAGTTCTCCAACCCCTGCTCTAAGGCCACAGCATTGTTTATAAAAATGAATAATTGGAACCAATGCAAATGTCTCCCAATATAGGATTGGTTAAAGCATACTATGAAACAGTAAAAAAAAAAAAAAACAAAAAAGTGGGATGAATCTATGCTGTCATGGATTGATATTAATAATAATAAGCTAAACAATACATTGCAAAATAGTATACATAAATATGATTCCATGTTGTAGTAATAACACTTGTAGAATTTTATTTACTTAAAGAATAGGTCTGAATAGACACATGTTGTACTGCGTTGAGTAGTGTCCCCCCAGAATTCATGTCCACTCGGAACTTCAGAACACGATCTTATTTGGAAATAAGGTGTTTTCCCATGCAATCAAGTTAAGATAAGGTTTTACTGGATTCAGGTGGACCTAATCCAGTGGCTGGGGTCTTTTGAAGAAGACGGAAATTTGGACACAGAGAGGCACAAAGAGTGGATGATGTGAAGAGACACACAGGGAGAGCATCACATGATGACAGATGCAGAGGTTGGAGTGATGCATCTTCAAGGAACACTTAGAATTAGCAGCAACCATCAGAAGCTAGGAGAGAGTCAAGGAAAGACTGTCTCCTAGAGACTTCAGGGGAGCATGGCCCTGCTGACAACTTGATTTTGGACTTCTAGCCTCCAGAATTGTGAGAGAAAAAAATTGTTATTTTAAGCTACCTAGCGTGTGGTAATTTGTTACAGCAGCTCTGAGAAACTAATACACATGGCAGCTATTACCAGTCATTAGATGGGGGAGGGGTATATTTACATTATATATTTTTATTTGAATGCTTACGTTTCATGTAGTACATTTTGGTGATCAGGCAAAAAGTGCTGCAAAAAGAAAGCAAAAAGTACACACACCCTTTCCTCTAATAATTCCATTTCTACATATTTTTACTTCAGTAATACTTGCTATATGCCAAAAAAAGATCAATATAACAAGATGCTCGTATGATTTTTTTCAAACAACAAAAGCCTGGAAACAAACATCTGTCCATTAAAATGTGACTGCTGAAATAAATGTTAACAAACATACAAAGGAATGCTATAGAACCATAAAAAAGAATAAAATAGGTCTATATGTGCTGATATATATATATATGTTATATTTTGCCCATAATTTCAGTAAAAGTAAACTTCTAATTTTTACAAAATATCTCACAAAAAAGGAAAATAAAATAAATATGAGAGGTAGATAATATTTTGTAGCATACAGACTCTGCTTCTGTACCTGAATCCCATTTAAGTCAGATGAAAAAGAATCCACTCTTAGATCTTAGCAAAAAATGAGTTTTGTGCTATCACAGCTTGTAGACTGTTGAGTGCCTCAGACCCTTTCACAATCTGCTACTTATTTGTCCTGAAGTTATTAATTACCAAACATTTTGCTGAGAGGTATTTTTTTTTGTCTATATGTTTGTGGTGGGTTAAATATCTACTCTTGGCATTCATTTCAGATAGCGATAAGCAGTACTCTGTTCCTCAATCATTACTGCACCTGCAAGATTCCTCCATTTATAGAAAGGGCACTTCATATTCAATTCTCAATTTTGTTTTTTTCTTCTGAAGATTGTGCCCTTTATTTCAAGGCTCTGAAATATCCCATCTTTCTCAGCCTTTGTTACTGAATTGTTTAATGGAAGCCTTTATTATTTTTACAGCTGGTACCACATTCTGGAGAAGGTTCATTTATTTTCCTCTAGTTTACAATTTTATTTATTTATGTTTCCCCCAAAGCCCCAGTAGATAGTTGTACGTCATAGCTGCACATCCTTCTAGTTGCTGTATGTGGGACGCGGCCTCAGCATGGCCGGAGAAGCGGTGCGTGGGTGCGCGCCCGGGATCCGAACCCTGGCCGCCAGCAGCGGAGCGCGTGCACTTAACCGCTAAGCCACGGGGCCGGCCCATTTCCTCTAATTTAAATATTGTAAGAGTCTACTTTAAATAGTGTCCATGTGGCCTTTAAGGTAAGTATCTTTTTCATTAAATTCTGCTTTCATATATTAGTTCTACAAAATAATGAAAAACTCTAGAATCTTTCTGGTTTCAAACTTCACACAGCTTAAAATATTTGTCATTATATCCCAAATCGTTGTCTAGAAGTGATTAACAACATCCCCCGAACTTAATGAATTTCCATATCTGGGCACAGGATCTGAACTCCACAAGCTGCCCTAAGTACTCGTTTATGACTTCTTCCTGGACTCCAGGGAAATTGCTTTACAGAGGTCTATAACCAAAGATTTCCTGTATAAAACTGAATTTTATAACTATAACCATTAACAGAACATTCTGAGAATTGTTTCTTTGTAAGAGATTTTTGTTAGACACTGGAATTAGTTGAGACAAGCAGGAGAGTTGACCCTAGAAGTTTTTACAAGTACGAAATTAGTTAAAATGCATATCAACGTTTTAAGCTTAGGAGCTTCCCATGGTTCCTTTTCCTCTGAAATTTCTCTGGGAATGAAGATGTTTCCTGTTCATATTCCCTAGTTCTACAAAGAAGCAACATGTCCTGTTGCCCAAATGTAGGTTTCTGCAGCAGGGATAATAAAATAGTGACTCTAAATACAATTTTGTACTTTCCCTGTCCCTTCTCACTCCCTCCAATCTCCACCTCCCGCTTCTCCTTAAGCACACAAATACAAATATACACCCATGCCTACGTACACCTTGGTCTTCCCTTGGCAAAGTGGTGGGCAAGTTATTGTTTGCTCTTATGTTCTTTGCATATGGAAACATTCCACCCCGCTTTACAGGCATTCACTGTGTGGTATTGTTCAAAGTGCTTTTGCGTACATTATCACATATAATTTGCCCAACTAAACATGTCAGATATGGAGAGAATTTATCATTATTTTCATCTCATAGAGGATAATTGCCTTGATTTGGAATTAGTGAGAGCAAGGAGGTCTCCTATGTCCTAGCCTCTCTGTCTAAGGATTTTGGCAGTTAATCTGTCAATATGACTTATTTCTACCACTAGTCAATTCCCCCAGCAACTGCATCCACTTAACATTTTTTCCTCATATCCACCACTGCTGGATGATCAGACAGGTTTCTGACCATGGGCAATGGTTATGTGCTCTTTTATCTAGCACCCATATTTGGTCAATTTGTCCCGAAACTCCTTGGTTTTCACTCCATAAATAATAGGATTGAGCATTGGCGGTACAAGGAAGTAAAGGCTGCCAAGAATGGTATGGACATGGGGTGGAATTCCCTGGCCAAAGCGATGAGTGAGAAAAGAGAATAATGAGGGAGTGTAAGAGATAAGCATGACACAGATGTGTGTGGTGCAGGTGTTGACTGCTTTGTGGTGGGCTTCCTTAGAAGAAAGCCCCATTATAGCCCGGATGATTAGCACATAAGATGAGGCAATAGCTGAGATGTCTAGCCCAGTAACCAACAAGGCCACCACTAGACCATATGTCCTGTTGACTGTAGTGTCCACACACACTATCTTCACCACAGCCATGTGCTCACAGTAGGTGCTGGGGATGACATGTTTGGCATGAAAGGGCATCTGCTGAAGGAGGATGGGCATGGGGAGAATGAACAGGATGGCTCTCACTAAACTCACTAGGCCAATGAGCCCAATGCGACTATTGGAAAGGATGGTAGCATAACGCAGGGGCTCGCAGATGGCCACATAACGGTCAAAGGCCATTGTCATCAGGATGGCAGACTGCAAAGCAGAGATGGAGTGGATGAAGAACAGCTGGACCAGACAGCCCTCATAGCTGATCTCACTCTGGCCAAACCAGAAGATGCACAGAACCTTGGGAATGGTGGTTGTGGTCATGCCCAGGTCTGTGAGGGCCAACATGCAGAGGAGCAGGAACATGGGTTTGTGCAGGCAGCGCTCTGTGGAGATGGTGAAAAGGAGGGTGCAGTTCCCAAGGATAGTGATGAAGTACATGGAAGAGAAGGGAATAGATATCCATCTGTGTTTGTCCTCCATCCCAGGAATGCCTTGGAGAATAAAGAAAGAAGGATGGCCCTGGGTGGCATTGCAAGCAGTCATGGTGGCACCCTGGTGAAGTACCTGAGAAGAGCAATTAAGAAACTGCGTGAGCCTCAATTTAAAAAGGAATCAAGATATTCAAAGTGGAAAAAAGAGTTGGAATATTAAGATACACAAAAATGATTCTGAAATCATGATAATATGTATCATATAGTATAATAGTATGATGTAGTATTGCAGTAGTAATAATGTGGTATAACAACATTAATATCTGAGAGAATATATTTTATGATAAGTGTTTTATTAAGGACAAATTCATTCATTATTTATTAACAACACATGTCATTAAATTTATAAAAATATTTTATGTATATTTTTGAATGTATAGCCACTTGAATATAACTTGAAGTATGTGAAACAAAAATGGATAGAAATACAAAGAAAAATCAACAAAATACTACATACCCCTCTCAGCAACCAAAAGGTCAAATAAGTCAACAAAAGAGTTTTTTTAAAAAAAAGATAACTTAAAAGCTTATAATAGAATCTTTCATTTAAAAATTAAAGAATACACATTTTCTATAGATATGGGGCTTGTGGGGACCTTTTTGAGGAGAATTGTGCAATAATGATCAAGAATGAAGCAGGCTATGGGCTTCTGGGCACCTGAGAGTAGGCTACCATAATGTGAATATAAAACCTACCCTCACCTAGAATTACTTACCTGAATGTGAGGCAATGAGAGAGTGGAAAGCTGGTCCAAGACACCTTCTTGAAATGTGTGTGTGTGAGTGTGCACACAGGGATGTAGCTATATCTTAGCAAACATCCATACGGCTGTTGGAGAGCATGCTCATGGCCCTGCATCTCTCCACTCCTCGCTTTCAGGTACCCAAAATCCATGGTGTGGCCCTTTAAATAACCTAAGTAAAGGTCCCAAGGTGCCCAGAATTAGCTCTTCGCTATTCTCTCCTTCCCCAAGCACACACACAAGGCACCAGTGCTATTATGTGTAAAATTGACCCTGGAAGTTACCCTGACTTCCCAAGAAATGAGGCTGGTCAACCTTAGGGATTCTGGGAATGTTCCAGTCTTTGCCAGTCCGGGAGGAGCCTGAGGACAGAGAATGTGAAGTTAAAGCTGAGTCTGGAAACAGATTAGGGCCTGGCAGGGTATCCTAAAGGCTCTCATTCCCAAGCATATACATGCGTGAGAGCCAGTGAGGGCCTTACTCCATGGCTGGAGTAGTCATGCTCAGGAGGGCACAGGAGTACAACCCCTGTTGTGGGATACCCTGGTAATAGTGTGCTAGCAGCTGCAAGTTCTGTCTATCCCTAGCCTCTTTTTGATTTTCACTCTCTAACCTTTTTCCCTGGGCAATGACTTTGCTCTAGACATTCCCCAGAGCATTTTCTGCAATCCCTATCTTCTCCTTCAGCTCCCACAGTCTCTCATGACCCATCATCCCCTCAACTTCTGGTCCAGATGTGACCATATTTCTGTTCTAGTTAGTCCAGAGGAAGCAAGTTATTAAAGTTTTCGGAAAGTATTTTGCCAAGTCCATTGCAAAATGCACAAGACAGAACAAAACAGTCAAAATCTTGCAAAGACTAAACAGAAGCAGGATTCAGAGAGCCAGATTCTAAAACTTGATGTGGTGCAAGTTCTGTTCACACACAGGCCCTGTGGGGGAGACTTTGCTCAGAGTCAGGGGTCAGTAAGAGTGAAACAGTGGCAGAGGAAAGTGAGTGGCAGAATAAATGACCTGGGACAATCAATACATCAACAGAAAGAATACATCAACATAAATCGGCAAGCACTGTGTGACTGCTTATAGACACACCCACATAGTTTGCCCTGCAGTAAGTGTGGATCTGATAACATATAGAACCCCTGTGCTCAGTCATTCTTTCCTCTCTGTCCCACGGTGGTCTGATGGATTAGAATGACAGGTAGCAACCCAAAAGAGTCATTTCTTCCTAGCCTTGCTTTCCCATTTTTACATCCTTGGCCCTATCAGATACCTGAATAAAACTTCTAGAGAAACTTTTGTTACAGAATATCCTCCAAAGTTCTATTAAATGTCTTCTACTATTGCCCAGAGGACTCTCACCTCTCAGTCACAACTTTTAACCTCACCTTTTGGATAATCCCACAAATCTGGGATAATAGCCCTGGTCTGATTTCTCCCCAAATCCTAAAGCCCTATTACTAGCATCATGTTTGGTGCATAATGGGTATATATACGTGTGAAATAAATTAATAAATGAATGAATAAGTATGTAAATTCATTTAAACATGAACCAAATATATATCCTATTTCACAAGATCTTACATGTTTTTGTTTTCTTGTGTATATAAATACCAAAAACACAACTATGTTTGAAGGCTATACCTTCTCCTTAAACGAATTTATAAATTCACAGAAAATCCAAACAAATTTCAAAGATTCATTTTGCTTGGAATCTTGACAAAATGATTCTGAAATTAAATTGGAAGAACAAACATTTGAAGATAATGATAGAACAGAGGGGTGCTTACTCTACTAGAAATGAAAATGTATTATAAAACTGTTGTACTTTACACAATGAGGCTGTGGTGCAGGAATAGACATTATTTGAACAGAATAGCATCAATACAAATACCCAAGTATATATGCAATATGTTATATAATAAAGACACTATCTCAAAATACTGGAGAAAAGATAGATTATAGATAATATAACTATACAGTAATAATTAAATCTCTATTTCTCACATCACTCATGATGTTTTCATGTCTACCAATGTCAAATCTAGACTTATTTTAATCTATTTTGGACACATGAAGGTTATAAAGAATAACACAGCATGCATCCATATATACACAATGTAGATTAAACAAAATATTACAAAAACAATAAGAGCTTCCTGAGTAGCTTTTCATGTGGCATTTGTTTTCTTTATCCGTCAGAGATAAATTGTGTCATTATAATTCCCATAACATTTTATACATTTTATGCTTTTATTACGTAAATATGAATCTTAAAATAAAGAATAATATTATAAAGCATATTTTTAAGCTTTGTATAAATGGCATAAAGTCATCATTTCTCTGCAGCTTGATTTTTGCTCAATATTATATTTGCAAGATACATTCATATTGATGCATGTAGATCTGGTGCAGTATTTATTACTTCTATAAAGTGCATTTATTACTATTATTTACAGGTACTATATGGTACTACTATATTTTATTGAGTGAAGATGCCGCATTTAATTTATCCATTTATTTGAATGAAGATACTATAATTAATTCTGTCATTCTCCTTTGATGAACATATATGTTGCTTGCAATTTTTTATAATTATAATTTTGTTACTAATACCTTATATAAGGATATCTTGTTCACTTGTGCAGTGTGCCTCTAGGACTATTTAGGAGTGAAATTTCTGGTTTGTAGGATATGTATTTCTCTAACGTTGCTAAATATTTATAAATTGATCTTCAAAGTGATTGATTCACATTTAGTATTCCACTAGTAGTAAATAACTGTTATACTTCTCTATATCCTTACTAATTATTAGTGTTATCTGATATTTGTTGTACTTTTGCCAATCTGAGAAGTATAAAAGTGGTTTTTATTATGTTTTCCTATTACTCAGATTGTTGGGGATTGTTTCATAAATTTATTGGCTACCCACGTTTCTTTGATAAGTGCATGTCCTTATCTTTCACTATTTCTATTTTTCCTATCACTTTTCATATCCATGAACTTTGTAATAGATATCTTCATTTATTTTGATCTTTTTTTTCTTCTTCTGCTGATCAAGATTCACCCTGAGCTAACATCTGTGGCCAATCTTCCTCTATTTTGTATATAGGTGGCTGCCACAGTATGGCTGTTGAGTGGTGTAGGTCCACGCCCCAGTTCCAAACCCACAAACCTGGGCCGCCAAAGCAGAGCACATAAACTTAACCACTAGGCCACTGATCTGGCCCCTATTTTGATCTTTTAAAAATATCTTTCAATTCCTTTCTTAATTCTTTTAACATAGAGGCCAGGTACATTTTTGTTATTATTAAAAGTACCTAAGATTTTGTTGTTATTATCAATTATAACTTATAAAATATCTACTATTGGTGGCTTTATATGACAATGTAATTAATTAGTTTTGGGTTTTGTTTCTTTACTTCAAATTCAACAAATCTCTTGAAATATCATTGGTTCCAAAAATCTATCTTTAGAGTCTTCTGGATTTTCTCTGTAGAAAAATCATATCATTTGTTAATAATATTTTTCTTTCTCCTTTTGTGATCTTAAAACTCTATTTCTTTTTATTGTCTTATCGTGTCAACTTGGAGATTATTAGTACAATTAATCCATTACTGAGTAGAAGTGATTAGAGGAGGTATACATATATCTCACTATATTTTAATGAAACTTCTTTCTTTCACTCTTCACAGCAAAATCAATGAAAAAATATAAATAACCAAACAAAAAATTCCAGAAGTACTATTTGGTAGCGAAAAGTTAACTTTACGTAAAGAGAGGTCTAGCCTTTGCCCTGAGCTCCTCAGCTCCAGGGAGGTGATCACTAGGCCCCTGAAATGTCCTGTCTGACAGGAGTGTCTCTATATTGCCTGGGTGCTTTGGCCACTGGACAGTCTATCTATGTGATCTACGATGGGAGCTTCAGGTCACATCATCTCAGTTCTGACCTCAAGAAGAATTGGAGACTACAGGTATAGCCCGACCTACTGGAGGGGCTCGGGAATAAAGATCACCATGTGAGCCGCCTCAACAACAACTCTGGACACCAAAGGCTCAAGTGAGCATCCTTGGTTGGCAGTACTCCATATATAGTCACAAATGGTGACAAGAGGAAGTAGCACCCATCCATGACTCCACAGGGAGAGGATGACCAGAAGCTCCTCATTTGCACCCTTCCTAGACTCTGCTTTATGCATCTCATCCCTCTGCTGATTCAATCTATATCTTTTGTTATAATAAAACTTTAATCATGTCAGTGCTTTCTTGAATTTTGCGAGTTTTTATAGCAAATTATTGAATATGAGGGTGATTGTGGTGACCCCCAAATTTGTAGCCAGTTGTTCTGAAGTAGGGGAGGTCCTGGGGACCCCCAAACTAGTTGATGATGTCTAAAGTGAGAGTGGTCTTATGGGAACTATTCCCTCAGATCTTGCAGTTTGGCCAATGCTGGCTAACTATAAATGTTGGATAGAGAAACATTTTCTTAGTTTTATTTGACTATTATTATCATAAGGAAAATTATGTTAGACATTGTTCCAGTTATTTCTGTATGACAAACCACTCCAAACTTCATAGCTTAAAGCAACACACTTTATTTTGCTCACTAATCTGAAATTTTAGTCAGGGCTCAGCAAGGACAGTTTGTCTCTGCTTCCCTATGTCCTTCCTGGCTGGGGCAGCTCAAAGACTGGTGATATTTGGTTTCAGATAGGGTACTTGAATCATCTAAATACTGGCTTACTCTAGAATCTGGTGTCTGGGCTGGGAGGATTTAAATAGCTAAGGGCTGGAACAGCTAGGAATCCTCATTGATCTCTCTTCATCTCCGTATGATATCATGGCAGCTTCAAGGAAGCTGGAATACTTACAGGTAAAAGAGAGAGAGAGAGAGAGAGAAAATAGGAGGAGGAGGAGGTGAGAAGGAGGGCAATGGCAGGGTACAGAGGAGGAAAGGAGGAGAAAAACCAGTCTGAATTTCTTTCTATAACCCAGCTTCAGAAGCAAGTCACACATTATTGCTTCCAATACATTCTTTTCACTAGAAATAAGTCACCAAGTCCAGCTCATATTTAAGGAGAGGGAACATAGCTTGTATCTCTCAGTGGAGTATCAAGATCACTTTGTAATAAAAGCATGCAGGATAGGATATATTGGTGTAATTGTCTTTTTATCATCTTTTTAAATCATTTTTAACATTATTCAATTTAAAAAATTTTGAAGACAAATTGGATACATAGTTGTTGATATATAGATATAGATATATAAAGATTCCAATACACCCAATCTAGATTCATCCCTGTTTCCCTGATTCTTTTTAAAAATAGTGTAGCACAAGGACGGTTACAAACCCAATAAGAATTCGTGATCATTAATTTTATGTGTTAACTTGACTGGGCTAAGGGCTGCCTCAGTAACTGCTAACATTATTTCTGGGAGTGTCTGTGAGGGTGTTTCTGGAGGATATTAGCATTTGAATCGGTAAACTGAGTAAAGATCACCTTCACCAATATGGGATGCATCACCCAATTCGCTGAGGGCCTGAATAGAATATAAAGGGAGAGGAAAGGGGAATTTGCTCTCTTTGCTTGAGCTGGAACATGAATCTTCTCCTGCCCTTGAACATCAGTGCTCCTGGTTCTCAGGCCTTAGGACTCAGACTGAAACGCACACCATTGGCTCCTTTTTTTACAAGCTGAGTCTCCAGCTTGCATACTGCAGATTGTGGGGCTTCATACACTCTATAACTGTGTGAGCCAATTCCCACAATAAACCTCCTCTTTTATCTATCTATCTCTATCTATCTACCTATCTATCTATCTATCTATCTATCTATCTATCTATGTCTATCTATCATCTATATCCTATTGGTTCTGTTTCCCTGGAAAACCTGACTAATACAAAATTCTATAAGAATCCTTTCTCAATGCCCTTTTATAAGCTGCCCCATGATTAGTCTTTGGGGGAAATTTTTATGTGCACAAGAATTTTTATTTGTGAATCACCTAAAACAAAATCAAACAATGTAGCCAATGATCTGCTTTACTTAACTTATGTAAGTAGGCATACAAACATACATCAGACTCAAAAATTGCCTCTCTGAAAACTTCCGGAGCCACACCGAAAAGAGAAAAGCCTATTGAGGAATTTAGACCTGTTGAGCACATAGACTCCAGTCTGTCTTTGGGTAGAGCCAGAAGAAGCAAAAATATGATTAGAAAAAACAAATTGATACGAGCCGAAAAATTATTTAGAAGTGATAGGATTTCAAACACCCCTCTTACCTTCCCTTTGCCCCAATATGTAAGTGTAACATTTTTCCTTATTAATCTGTGGTTAATTCTCTCTCCTTTCTTCCTTTTTATTTTTTGTTTTTGTGAGGAAGATTAGTCCTGAGCTAACATCTGTGGCCAATCCTCCTCTTTTTGCTGAGAAAGATTGGCCGTGGGCTGACATCTGTGCCCATCTTCCTCTACTTTTTATGGGACACCGCCACAGCATGGCTTGACAAGTGGTGTGACGGTCCACTCCCGGGATCTGAACCCGTGTACCCCAGCCACCAAAGAGGAGAGCCCGAACTTAACTGCTACACCACTTGGTCGGCCCCTCTTCCTTTCTTTCTAACCAACCATTTTCCTGTTAGCTTAGGAACCTAAGCTGTATCTAAGACTTTCTGCTGCACCTATGTGAACACACATTTTAGGTGAAACAGACTGTCACTAGACTTAAGAAACAGTCTCCTGGATCTCTAGAATATACTAAAATGGATTTTGGTCATGTTTCTTGTGGTTTGAATTTGGTGATACAGGTTTCTGGCTCCACAGCCTGTTAAATGGACTAATAATCATTTAGCTTCTGGTAATTGTGTTGCATTTGTTCAATGCACCCAGTCTGGAGTCTTAAATGTTATTCTATTTCATAGCTGTTGTCATATCAGATAATTCAACAGTTTATCCTTTAACAAAAGAAACATACAGGAATAACTAAGGCTATGTTTTCTGAACAAGCTTTCTACCAATAAAATGCTGACAATGGTGTGAATGTGCGCCACACAAATTAATGTTTTGCAGACTGATCTCATCTACTTTTGGCCAACAGGGGAATTGAGAGATAAAAAACAAATCCCTGCCAGAAGTTAGTCCATATTGTTCTCAATTGAACATAAACAGAGCCTAAAAAATAAAATCAATGCATGAACAGGCCACTCTGGAGCAAGATAGAGAGAGGTGAATCAAGAATTAACTTTCCTAGCTAACATAAATCACTGCTTTTTCTTTACCAGTGTGACCTAGCCCACATTTATTCTCATATTTTCAGGTAAAAAATATTAAGATACAATCACCAAATTACCCTTGTTTCTTGACCATATCCAATTTAGAATTTCCCAAACTTACAAGATCCACTCTTAAAATCGTCAAGACAACTTCACGTTCTATAAGAATCTCCACCCAACTCTCTATTATGGGTTTCAAAAAGGTTTCTCTGGGGTGCTTTCTCACTTTTTGTGGAAGAATCAGTCAGCTTAACTTTTTGACTATAGATATGTTCCTGGTGGTCTCAGCTTGGTGAGATTTAATAATTTCCAACAGAGGAGATAGTTGTCACAGTTGTTTAATTGTCCTTTCCCCAAAATATAGGAAGCAGCTTATTACAATTAATTTTTGGTAGAATTTTTCATAGAAATGGCTTAGTTATTCAACATGGGAACCATGAAAAGACTAAAAATATACACTCAAGTTATGAACAGGTTGTACCTTTTTGTCTCAGCACAATGGAAAGAGGGCTTAGAATCAGAATGGATCATAAATAAATGATCACTGTAAAAAAATAATGATTACTTCACTGTAAGAAAAAATAGAATTATCTTAACATGTACATATTTTCCTCTTTGCTCTAATAGTATCTTTCATACCTTGTCACTGCAAATACCATATTTTGTTGTAACTCCTTTATTTTTTCTCTCCCTAGAGTGTGTTTCCCAAAATTCAATGTCTATTATGCCTAGTATATATTTGATCCTCAATACTTTTGATTGGGATGTTCAACTACAAGAATAAATAAATGAATGCAGTTTCTAAAATTCTTGCAAAAGGCTTGCTCTCTTTAGAAAGTAGATTAGAGATTTCCAAGGCCTGGGCAGAGGTAGGGATGGGGAGTTATTGCTTAACAGTTATAGAGTTTCTATTTGTGGTGATGAAATTTTCGGAAATAGATAGTGGTGATGGTTGCACAATGTAATGGGTTGAAACGTCAAATTTTATGTTACATATATTTTATAATAGCACAATAAAAAGTTTTTTGATCTCTGTGTGTCTGACTCTTATTCTCCAAATACCACATTACAAGCTAAGTGAAATCTGTGTAGGCTGAATCTCAAACCTTAGAAAAAGAAAGAGATATGGATAATGAAGTTGAAAAGTAGCATGAATGCCTTAGAAGATTGAGAGTTTCTAGTCAAAGACACTATATGATGAAAAATTGACTCTAGAGAAGATTGATATACTATATAGAAGGGTAGATTGATTACTGGCCTTTATTTCTTCCAACGTATCCAAACAAACAAAAAAACAGACAATCACCCAGGCTCTTATGAAAGGTAAGCCTGTGCTAAAGCATGAAGGCCAGCTATTTGCAGAAAGATACTTGTCAACTCCGACCATCTTGGGCTGCCCTGGCTAGCATTAGCAGGAAACTCTGTGTCCTGGGAGTTCATATCTACCTAAAGTGTTGTCGACTAAATGAGGTAAACAAAATTCCACAGTGAGTCCACAGTGGTCCACAAAGTAATTTGCATATAAAGCTCATCACTCTGAGAATATCAGGAAAAATGCAAAAGTCATCAGTCATGAGGTGAATATAATAGATACAATGTGTCATCTTTTAAAGTAATTGCTTGAGAAACTTGTGCTATGGCTTTCCCACTGATATATGTGCTTTTTGACTTTTCACAATTTCATGCACGAGTTGTCTTCATCTACTTCAAATCTAATCACAGATCCAGTGGATCCTGGGCTCTCATAGCCATCTCTGGCCTAGGGCTGATGCTCTTACCGCAGAAATTCTTGGTCTAAGAAAGTGCTGGCCATCAATCAATCAATGTGTGTGTGTGTGTGTGTGTGTGTGTGAGGGGGCATTAGTCTCAATTTCATGAAGCTATAAGAAAATAGTTCTTTTCTGACCACTTTCTTTCTCCCTCTAGCAATGGGTTTTCTGTACATAGAATAACTTTTTCTGGTTCTTACTGTCAAAAGTACTACAATGCCTCTTAAATTTTTCCCAGGAAGATTCAAGACCTACAGGCTCATTAACAGGCTACATAACAGCTTTACAGGAAAATGGTGTTCTGTAGATTTAACAGGTATAAATGAGTTGATCTAAATACTTCAAAAACTGGGGGCCATCCCCGTGGCATGGCAGTTAACTGTGCACGCTCCACTACTGGCTGCCCTTGGTTCGGATCCCGGGCGGCATTGACGCACAGCTTGTCAGGCCATGTTGAGGCTGAGTCCCACATAAAGCAACTAGAAGGATGTACAACTATGACATACAACTACCTACTAGCGTGTTGGGGAGAAAAAGGGAAAAAAAAAGGAGGAAGATTGGCAACAGATGTTAGCTCAGGGCCAGTCTTCCTCAGCAAAAAGAGGGGGATTGGCATGGATATTAGCTCAGGGCTGATCTCCCTCACACACACACAAAAAAATACTTCAAAAACTCTCATATAATATATGATACTGGCTTGCTAGGATTAGCAGAAACAGCAACCTCTAGTCCAAAGATAAGAGATGCTGGAGAGGGTGGGAAATTAATTATAACTTTTCCCATTGGTGCTCAAGGTATGTAAAGAGCGTAGCTACCTTCTCCCCATAAAAAAGCCAAATATTCTCAGGCGGATCTGTTTGGTGTTAATGCCGTTGACCAGGGGATTGAGAACAGGGGGCAAGAGGAGATAGGGATTTGCAAGTACAATATGGACATGAGGAAGTACTTGGTGGCCAAAGCGGTGGGTGAAAAAGGAAAGATAGGCAGCAACACAGAAGACAAGAATCACACAAATGTGGACTCCACAAGTGCTAAATGCTTGGAACTGGGCATCCTTTGAGGGCAGGCACAGCACAGCCCGCAGGATCAGGCCATAGGAGGTTGTGATGAGGATCACGTCCATGCCAGTGACTGAAAGTGCCACGGTGAGACCATAAATGGTGTTGGGCTTGATGCCAGCACAGGCCAGCTTGGCAATGCCCATGTGCTCACAGTAGGTGTGGGGGATGATGTGATGTCCACAGAAAGGTAAGCATTCAATGAGGATGACAAAGGGGAAAACAAAGAGAAGGCCACGGACCACACATGCTAGACCAATCTTCCCAATCACCGTGGCATTGAGGATGTATGTATAATGAAGTGGATGGCAGGTATCCACATAGCGGTCAAAAGCCATGGCCAGCAGAACAGCTGACTCTGCAGCAAAGACTATATGAACAAAAAACATCTTGAGCAAGGCAGCCATGGTAGGAAATTACGTGGGACCTAAGCCAGAAGATTGTTAGTATTTTGGGCAATGTGGTTGAACAGGTCGGTGATGGAAAGGAGGCACAGGAAGAGGTACATTGGGTCATGTAGAATTCTATCCATCATGATAATATAGAGAATGGTGCCAGCGTCAACTAGAGCAAGGATATACATAGAGCAGAAGGGGATGGCAATCCAAACATGCTGGTCTTGCATCCCAGGGATTCCAAGTAGAATAAATGTGGAAGGATGGAAGGCCATGTCATTGGAGACAGATTCAGAGAGCATAGTGATGCAGACAACAGAAGGCTTTATCTTTCTAAAAGTGGTTAGAAAATGAAATTGTCATCCTAGATGTTATTTATTTCTCCTATATATCCATTCAATTTCTTGCCTTTTTCCATTCCCACCCATTCTATTCCAGTTCATGCCTTCTTCATGTCTTGGCTGGCTCATTAAAATAGCTTTGCAACTAATGTGCCCACTTCTAGGATTTCCATCTTCCAGTGAAGCTCTACATTGCTGCCTATATTTTCTCATGTGAAAATCATAAACTATAACACAAATATAACCTTTCTTAGTGTATGGTGTTCAGAATATCTTTCATTACCCTCCTCTGGTTTACTCTCCACCACTTTCTATCATGTTCTGGGTCCTGGGATACTAGACTACATCAAAAGACTCCCCTGCTCTCTCACTTCTGGATGGATTTGGCAATGAGAAACACCAACAGGAGATTGGAGGCAGGTCAGAGATTTCTTCCTTCATCTCCCTCCCATCAGAGTGGCTGCACACTGGCTGCATCTCTATGCAAAAAGCCTTGTCTGCCTGTGGTTTCCTCCTGTAACCATATTCTCTTGTCCCTCCAGTCCAAGGGTTGCAACAGTGCCTGCTGTCACTAATCCAGGAACTTCATAAGCACTTGTGATTTCCCTGTACCTACCCACACCTTTGAGAATGTTTACGCATTACGATGTCCTGAAATCCCTAAATGGGGCATACACTCTGTTTTCTGCTGGGATCTTGACACAATAGTGTGCAAAACTCTTCTCACTTTTACTCTCGCCCACCTAAGTCGCGTTATTTACCCCCACACTCCACCACATACTTCATGTTCCAGCCGTATCTAAGTGTTTTGAAATGTCCAAAAGTATGTTTTATCACACCTGCATGCCTTTTCACATGGTGCTTTTTTCACACAGAATGGCTATTTCCATTTGGTCACCTGGCTAGCTGCTAATAGTCATTCAAAACCCACATGAATACGTTCCCCTCTGTGAAGCTCTTCTATAATCCCTTCTGCTATGGTGAGAAAATCATACATATTAAGCATCACTCCCTTAAGAGGTATAATTATGTGCATATCTCTTGCCCCATTACACTATGAAATTTCTGAGTCTCATTTTTTCTCTATATCCAGCATCAATATCTTATATATATTAGGCCAATAAATAATGTTTGATGAGTAAATGGTTAAAGGATTGAATGCAGCAATTGATTTTTTTAACAGACTTGGGTAAGTGACAAAGGTTGAAAAATGGTGTTTCTTTTTGGAAGCTTACCTTATGGATCAGAGAAGATCTTCCCTCACAAGATCTATGATCCCCCATGTTCGTTTCACTCTATATACTCCAGGAGGTGCTCCTTATTAGCTCTTCAATACATTTCCAGTCTATCTACATAATAAATTTCTGTCTGCTTTCTTGATTGGCCACATGCATTAGTTTGATTATAAAACATATCTGCCTTAGTCTGTCTTGTCTGAATTAAAGTGTGAGCCCTGATATGACCAGTCAAGACACAAGTGTTGTGTTCCAGGAAATACCCAAGTGAAGCAAGCCATGAGGAAAAAAAAAGGGAGCTTACAGGTGAGTAAAATCAAGGACAGTTTCTCAGTGTGACCGGGCCATGGATTGATATTACGCCAATAGGAAAGGAGAAGAGAGAGAAAGAGGTATCTTTCCCTGGAGCCATCTTGCCTTGAGAGATTCCTATAGGTGAAGCCAGAATCATCATTCTTACTTTACTGAAGTCCAATCTTTGGGACTCAAAGACTCTTGTTTTTAAAAAGGACATGAATGTTAAGCTCATCCAGTTGTTCTCACCTAAAGAGAATTTTACAATGTGGAAACACTTAAGATCAAAAAGTTCTATAATAATTAAAAAGAATACCCTTCCTTCAATCTCTTATTCATGTCCAACTGTAGTATTAAAATAGCAACCAATTTTGTTTTATTAATTGCAATATGCATTTTCATATACTACTGCAAGTTTATTACTTCATGCTAATGGTCACTCTAGCTATAAATTGTATAGGAAATAATATTATTAAAAGTTTTAATTACTAATAAAATTATTATTTTGTTTGAATTTTAAAGCTGCAAAACAGAACTTATTCCAATTCCATCGTCATTTTTTATACTCTTAAAAATTCATAAATTAAGTTATAAGAGCAAGTAATTAGAAGCATTTTAATGCCCATCTTGGAAAGTGTAAATATGTTTTAGTTCTATCTTGAGACTAGTTGTGATTTTCATACAGCAGATAAACTAATGGAATATAATCTTTTCATCTAGTTAGGAAATAAGTTACAACTCATACGTACTTCAATAAATTATACGATGCTTGAATCCCCAAATGTGATATCCTGAAACGTGGTCACCTGGCAGATTCTTGCACAACTCTAGTGACACAAAACATATGCTTTCTTGAGGCAGCCATTCTCAATTTCAGACTCTCTGAGTCTGAGAATGTTTCTCTTTTCATTAAGCCAATATCTGTAAACACAATCCACATCAAACAAGTATTATTCCTCTTCAATATCTTAGGTTTTCAATTTTATGACCATTAATATCCTTTCTAAGGCTGCTCTTTATGCTCCATGATATATTAAGCTTGTCTAATGAGAAGACAGAGTTAATCAAATAATTACCAATATATGAGTCAAAATGCTACATTGATGTATGCTATGAAGAAAAGATACATAAGCCAGTTCCTATTCAGAGAAAGCTTCTCGAGGAAATGAAATTTAGTCTCCAAACCTGAGTCTTTCTCAAATGCTTCAGATATCTCTTGTACAACTCAATTGTTAGGATTTTTGTCACCTTCTTTATGTGGTCCAGTCTGGAAAATAAGAGATCAGAGATAAGATTCAGACTGCCTGGTTTCAAAATCTGGTTTGAATGCAGTTACTCGCTAACTGTATTACCTTCAGCAATTGTCTTATTCCTCTCTGCTCTCTGTTTTTTAATAATAAAAAAATAATAATAAATTTCAGATAATAATACTTCATAGGATTTTTTAGAGAATTAATTG
Organism: Diceros bicornis minor; assembly: GCF_020826845.1. Taxonomy (NCBI): domain Eukaryota; kingdom Metazoa; phylum Chordata; class Mammalia; order Perissodactyla; family Rhinocerotidae; genus Diceros; species Diceros bicornis. The sequence continues at coordinate 63,127,228 of NC_080746.1, read as the reverse complement.
AGAAAAATCATGTAAAGTACATAAGACAGTCTCTGTAATTTAATAAACACTTGTCATAATACTCACTGATATTTCTCATGCTTTTGCAAATCTCTGAGTCCTTTGGCCTAACTACGTACTTGCCTCTCAAAAGAAGAACTTTAGTTCCTCAAGTTGAAAGACATATTGGGCTTTCTTGAGTCTGTAATCCAAGGGTGAAGGCACTGTGTTTTCATCCTTTTTTAAACGAAGAACTATCTTCAGAGATATCCAAGACTCGTCCTCAGTTAGCTAGGTTAGGTGGACTCTTGCAAAATATAAGATGGAAGGGCTCCTCAATGATCCAAATTCTATCAATATGCCAATGTCATTAAACTCCCTTGGGACCAAGGAATGATTGTAATATTTGGGGTCCTTCAATACAAAAGGAGCACGCATGTTCTGTGCTGCAACTAAGAGAAAGTAAAGATGAAGGAATGTATATCTTATTTCTGTTAAAGAAAGAACTTCTATTAAGGTTTTCAATGAGACAGTCATCTAATTTTGCCCTGGAAAAGATAAATAGAACCTGGAGATACTGCAGCAGGGAGTCCTAGCTTGGTGGGCTTCTAAGTTTTCTGCAAGCGAAATTACAAGACAATATTAGAGGTATCAGCTACGCTTGAACACTGCGGAGATTGGAAATCAGAGGAGTTTGATGATCCCCTTGGTTTTTTGGGGGCACTTTGAGGGTCCTAGGTACTCAAGGACATGGTTACTCTCTTGCAAATATATGTAGAATCACTCCTGCCTGGCTGGCCTGACCTATAAGAGTGAGAACAATATGTAGCTATTCTCAAGAAATTTTGAACTGATCATTGCTATAAGAAAGACTGCTTCTAGAGATCTGACCGGCTTGTCCTGACCCCATGTGAAAATAGCAAGACACTAAAATCTCTAAGTGCAGCAAGAAAGGATTGAGATACAAAGAAAAGAAGGACTTACTGATGATAAATTTTGGTATGTAATAAGGCTACCCAAATAACTGAGGGATTCAAGGAACTGTATCTCCTATAATTGAATGAGGGGACAATCTGTGATGACCTGTAGAGTAGCTAAGGACATCAATGTCTTTGTATGATTGTCATCCTTCCATATCTTCCCTTACCTCTGCTCCTGCCTTTATAGAACTGTCCTCAACCTTATTTTCTGTCCATCTCATCCATTCAACACTCACCCCAGCCTCGGTGGTCAGCTACACTGTAGAAATCTTTTTGTTTGTTTGTTTGTTTTCTTTTAAACAGTTTATTTATTTATTTATTTATTTATTTATTTATTTATTTATTTTGTGAGGAAGATCAGCCCTGAGCTAACATCCATGCTAATCCTCCTCTTTTTGCTGAGGAAGACCGGCTCTGAGCTAACATCTATTGCTAATCCTCCTCCTTTTTATTTTTTCCCCAAAGCCTCAGTAGATAATTGTATGTCATAGTTGCACATCCTTCTAGTTACTGTATGTGGGACACGGCCTCAGCATGGCCAGAGAAGCAGTGCGTCAGTGCGCGCCTGGTATCCGAACCCAGGCCGCCAGTAGCACAGCGCGTGCACTTAACCGCTAAGCCACGGCGCCAGCTCTGCACTGTAGAAATCTTGATCCAGCACAAGTAGCATAATTCCTGGATCTGAGATTTGGTCCCATTTATCTCTACCCTCTGAAGGCTTTTTTGACCAGAGAGGTTGTGGTGTGGCTCAGAGCACCAATAGTCCCAGCTGCTAAAAGTAGAAATGAATCTGCAAATAAGATCTCTGGGGAGACACAATAGTCATAACAGAGTTTTCTTTTATTTTTATTTTTTTGTGAGGAAGATCAGCCCTGAGATAACATCTGCCAATCCTCCTCTTTTTGCTGAGGAAGACTGGCCCTGGGCTAACATCCATGACCATCTTCCTCCACTTTATATGGGACGCTGCCACAGCATGGCTTGTCAAGCGGTTCCTCGGTGCACGCCCAGATCCGAATAGGCCAACCCGGGGCAGCCACAGCGGAGCTCGCGCACTTAACCACTTGCGCCACCCGGCCGGCCCCCAGAGTTTTCTTTTAAAGGCTGAACATTTTTTAAGGTGAGAGAAGGGGTCATCACTGTCCTACAGTAAGTTAATACCTGCTCAGCCCTTGGACAGAAAAATGTAGGCAAGTTGTGTCAAACTGTTGGGAGGGAAATTCAGACACAAAGGAGGTGACATGGAATGAGGTTAGACTGGGAGGAGATATACTTTGAGTTGGAATTTGTCTGGTTTCCTTTGGTTGCCTAATCTAGTACCATATATCACCTGTTCTGAAGAAAATAATCACTGTATTTAATTTGAATTCCTCCAGGTTGACCTTGATTTTCAGTATTTATTTACCTTTAACATTATGTGTCTTCATTAGAGTAATTCTTTGTCTTTTCTCCTTCATCTAATTATACCAGATGATAAGCTAGCTACTCATTCAAAGGTACAGCAAGCTACAATTCAGTGTGAAATACATACTTCTCCTATAATACACTGAGGAAATGATATGTTGGCCCTTTGAAATATTCTTCAGTATTCTTCATCAAACTCTCACTTAGGTCAAGTATCTAGGTACCCTAGAATGGAGATACAAAATTATATGTTGGATTGATTGAGTCAGGTTAGACTCCTATAAATTAAGGCAACATCAAAAGTGTGTACTTAAGAAAGATAAGAAAGGGGACAATGGCATTTCCTCCCAGAATTGGATCTTCATCTGGAACTATCCAAGACTAGAGTATATCTGAACCATGGGAAGATAGCTTTCCAGGAAGAAGGAAGAAGGATGGACAAGGTGGACTCAGATTCATTTTAAATGTACTCACCAGGCAGATCTCACATCACTGTAAACATCTTAGTTATCCTGTCCGGACTCTTCTCCTTCTCTCACCCCAAATCTCATTATCTGACTCATTGATATGGAATTATAAATACGTATGTAGATCACAATAATATTTACAATTTTCCTGTGACTTTCATGCAAGTTGGTGTGTAAATTGTTTCAAGATCCTTAGAAAGCAATTTAAGAGTAAGTACAAAGAAACCTAAAAGGTGATTCTCCTTAATCTAGTGTTACCACACAGAGGAATCTATTTTATACAGGAAATAGAGCAAATGGAAATGAGACAGATATAGATTTAAATCCCAGCTGTGACATTTACTAGCTGAGAAATTTCAAACAAATTGTTTAATTTTTCAGACTCTCAGTTTCCTCATCTGTAAAATAAAATTATTAATTACATTCTAATCTGTGGTTCCAAAATTTTTACTGTACACTGGAACATCATGGGGCTTTTTTTTTTTTTTTTTTTTTTTGTGAGGAGATCAGCCCTGAGCTAACATCTGCCAATCCTCTTCTTTTTTTGCTGAGGAAGACTGGCCCTGGGCTAACATCTGTGCCCATCTTCCTCCAGTTTATATGGGACGCCGCCACAGCACGGCTTGCCAAGCAGTGCGTCAGTGCACGCCCGGGATCCTACCAGGCAAACCCTGGCCCACCGCAGCGCAGTATGCACATTTAACCGCTTGCGCCACTGGGCCGGCCCTCATGGGGCTTTTTAAAAAATGCTAGTACCTCAGTTTTACCCACAACCATGCTGATTTAATTGATATGGCATGAAACCTGGGCAGGTGGATTATCAAGGCCCCAAAGAGGACTGTACTTGGTGTGTCTGAGAAGATTCAAGAAGGCAAGTACGGCAAAAGCAAGTAGGTCAGGAAAATGTAGTAGAAGATGAGATCACAGAAGTATAAGAAGTCAAGGTTGTGTTGGATTCTGTAATAGAAATTTTTTATTCTCATAACTGGTTTATCTCTCCATTCTATATATGAGTGTTCCTGATGTATTTAGATGGGGACATATGACTAGTTATGGCCAATGATTTTAGAACAGAAGAGGCAAGTATCACGTCAGGCTAAAACATCTAAAAACAAGTGCCAATACTCTGCTTTATCTTCACTTGCTCTTCACAATGACAAAGGAAGCCATGTGCTGCAATTGTTGATATGCAAGTTAGAAGCACCCTGGGTCTCTGAGCCACTGCACAGAGAAAAGCTACGCTAGAGAGTTGTCAAGTACTATAAGACTTTGTGGACATAAAAAAAAAAACTTTGTTTTGTTAAATCTCTGAATTCTGGAGGTTTATTACTACTTTATTATTGTTTTGTTTATTTGTTACTATAGCGTTATCATTTACTATTGACCTCTTATCCCATCCTGACTAACATAAACATTGCAGGTCATTGAAGGACCTTGGCTGTTACCTTAAGTATGCTGGATAGCCTTAGGAAGTTTTAATCAGAGAACTGTAACACTCAGATTTACATTTTAACAGAATTTTGGGTGCTGTGATGAGAATGAATTGTACATGAAGGGCAAGCACAGAAGCAGGAAGATCAATCATGAGGCTATTGCAACTATTCAGGATGAAATTATGATGGTTTGGTCCAGCTTATAGGCAGTAAATGTACAGAATAAAGATCAGATACTGATTATATTTGGAGGTAGATATAACAGGATTTACTGATGAATTAGATGTGGAAGTGAGATAAAGAAAATTTGAGGATAGCTTCAAACATTTTGGCATGAGCTGTTTGAAAGTTTGAGGTATCTTTTATTGGCATGGGTAAGAAAAAAATGAGTAGGTTTGTGAGGGAAGACAGGAGTTTACTTTTGGATTTGTTGAGTTTTAGTTACTTCTAAGATAACCACAGGGAGCAATCAAGTAGGCAGTTGTTGATATATAAGTCAGGACTCGAGAGAAAACGTCCACACTGGAGATATACATTTGTTAATCACCATCACAATGATAATATTGAAAGCTATGTAGTTAAATGAGATCAAAAGAGAGTGAATACATTTAAACAGCACCAAAAACTAATCCTTAATATTTGAAGATTACATGATGAGGAAGAATCAGTGAAAGAGACAAATAAGGAATAGCTGTGAGGTAGGAGAAAAACCTCTGTAGCCACGTGAAGAAAGTAATTCAAAAAGAAGGAAATGGTCAACTATATAAAGCCCTGATGATAAATTAAGGAATAAGAAGATTGAGAGCACTATTTTTAGCAATTGCAATCATTATTGACCTTGACAAGGACAGAATTGCTCAGTGGTAATATGAAATTTGAGTAGTGAGATAAGAGAAAATGGGAAAGAATTAGAACCAGTAAATATAGACAGTTCTTTCAAGAAGTTGTACTGCAAAGGGAAGGAGAGAATTGAGGTAATAGCTGGAATGGAACCAAAGTCAAGAAAGAATTTTAAGGTGAGAGAACTATTATCAAGTTTTTAAGTGGATGAAGAAAGATCCAACAGGGAGACATTATTGATAGTTTAAGAATGAGAAGAGAATTTCAGTACAATGGCTTCAAATAGGCATTAGACAACGGAATTTACTGTGAAAATGGAAAATTTGATCTTGGATAGTGGCATCTGTAGTAACCAGAGGGAAAGTAGAAATAAAGGTGCAGATGCAGATAGGTGGGTATATGTAGTTGTGGATTCTTGTGGAAGTTGTCTTCTTTTTGCCTCTGTGTTTCCAGGCAAGTAAAAATAAGGTCATCCTTATTGTGATGGATGGTGGTGAAAAAAAAAAATATTGGAAGTTTGAGGAGACAAAAGAAAGTATGAAATAATCACCTAAAGGGGATATGAGTATGAAACTAAGAGCTGGTTCTTTAAAAAGATAAACAAAATTGACAACGTTTTAGCTAGACTCACCAATTAAAAAAAAAAAGAGGATTCAAATAAATAAAATCAGAAATGAAAGGGTAGATATTACAACTGACACCACAGAAATAGAAAGGATCATAAGAGACCATGTACAAATATGTACCAACAAATTGGATTACCTAGAAGAAATAGAAAAATTCCTAGAAACATACAATCCAACAAGACTGAATCATCATGAAATAGAAAATCTGAACAGACTGATTAATATTAAGGGGATTGAATCCATAATCAAAAACTTCTCAACAAACAAAAGTCCAGGACCAGATGCCTTCACTGGTGAATTCTACCAAACGTTTAAAGAAACATTAATACCAATTCCAACTCTTTCAGAAAGTAGAAGAGAAGGGAACTCTTCCAAACTCATTTTACAAGGTCAGCATTATGATGATACCAAAACCAAAGACATCACAAACAAAGAAAATTACAGACGAATATCCTTGATGAACATAGATGCAAAAATCCTCAACAGAATATTAACAAACTGAATTCAACAATACATTAAAAGGATCATACACCAAGTGAGATTTACTCCAGAGATGCAAGGATGCCTCAACATCTGCAAATCAGTCAATGTGATACACCACATTGACAAAGTCAAGGATAAAAATCATATGATCATTTCAATAGACGCAGAAAAAGCATTTGACAAAACTCAACATCCATTCATGATAAAAGCACTCAATACAGTGGGTATAGACAGAATGCACCTCAATGTAATAAACATACTAAAGCCTGTATATGACAAGATCACAGCTAACATCATATTCAATGGTGAAAAGTGAAAACTTTTCTTCTAAGATCAGGAACAAAACAAGGATGCCTACTCTTGCCACTTTCATTCAACCTAGTATTTGAAGTCTTAGCCAGAGGAATTAGGAAAGAAAAAGAAATAAAATGCATCCCAATTGGAAAGGAAGAAGTAAAACTGCCACTATTTTCAGAAAACGTGATATTATATATAGAAAACCCTAAAGACTCCATCAAAGACCTCTAGAACTAATAAACAAATTAAGTAAAGTTGTAGGGTACAAAATCATTGTACAAAAATCTGCTGTGTTTCTATACACTAATAACAAATTATTGGAAAGAGAAATTAAGAAAAGAATCTCATTTACAATTTCATCAAAAAGAATAAAGTACCTAGGAATAAATTTAACCAAGTAGATGAAAGACCTATACACTGAAAACTACAAGACATTAATGAAAGAAATTGAAGAAAACATAAATAAATGGAAATATAAACCATGCTCATGGATTGGAGGAATTAATATTGTTAAGATGTCCATACTACCCAAAGCAATCTACAAATTCAGTGAAATCCCTATAAAAATTCCAATGGCATTTTTCACCAAAATAGAACAAAGAATCCTAAAATTTGTCTGGAACCACAAAAGACCCTGAATAGCCAAAGCAATTTGAGAAAGAACAAAGCTGAAGGCATCAGCCTCCTTAATTTCAAACTACATTACAAAGCTATAGTAACTAAAATAGTACCAAATTAACATAAAAACAGACACAGATCAATGAAACAGAATAGAGGGCCCAGAAATAAACCCATATATGTACCGTCAATTCATTTACAAAAAAGGAGCCAAGAATATACAACAGGAAAAGGACAGTCTCTTCAGTAAATAGGGCTGGAAAAAATTGACAGCCACTTGCAAAAGAATTGAACTGGACCACTATCTTACACCATCACAAAAATTAACTCAAAGTAGATTAAAGACTTGAACATAAGACCTGAAACCATAAAACTACTCAAAGAAAACATAGACAGTAACCTCCTCAGCATAGGTTTTGGCAATGATTTTTTGAATCTCACACCAAAAGCAAAAGCAACAAAAGCAAAAAAAAATAAAAAAGTGGGACCATATCAAACTTCAAAGTTTCTGCACAGCAAAGGAAACCATCAACAAAATGAAAAGGCAACCTACTGAATAGGAGAAAATATTTGCAAATCATATATCTGATAAGAGCTTAATATCCAAAATATGTAAAGATGTCATACAACTCAATGGCAAAAAAACAAACAATTTGATTAAAAAATGGGCAGAAATGAAGGTATGAATTGAGATTTTTTCCACGGAGACATACCGATGGCCAACATGTACATGAAAAGATGCTCTGCATCATTAACCATCAGAGAAATGCAAATCAAAACCATGATGAGATATCACTTCACACCTGTTAGAATAGCTGCTATCACAAAGACAAGAAATAAGCGTTGGCGAGGATGTGGAGAAATGACAACCCTTGTGCACTGTCGGTGGGAATGTAAATTAGTGCAGACACTATGGAAAACAGTATAGAGGTTCCTCAAAAAATTAAAAATATGATCCAGCAATTCCACTTCTGGGTATTTATCTGAAGAATATGAAAACACTAACTCGAAAAGATATATGCACTTTCATGGTTATTGCAGCATTATTTACAATAGCCAACATGTGGAAACAACCCAAGTGTCCATCAATGGATGAATGGATAAAAAAAATTATGGTGTATACACAATGGAATATTATTCAGCCATAAAGAAGAATGGAATCTTGCCATTTGCAACAACATAGAGGAACCTCGAGGGCGTTATGCTAAATGAAATAAATCAGACAGAGAAAGACAAATACCATATGATCTCTGTCTCTTATATGTGGAATCTAAAAAAAAAAAAAACCAAAAACACAAGCTCAGCAATATAGAGAGCAGATTTGTGGTTGGTGGAGGTGGGGGAAATGAAGGATGAGAGAAATGAGTGAAGGGGCTCAAAAAGTAAAAAGAAAAAAAAATAGCTAACGTTTTCTGAGGCTTTCTTTGAGCAGGTACTAGACACCGTCCCTACAGCATTTCTTTCATCTCCATTTGCAGATAGCAATGCTAAGATTCAGAGGTCCCCTGTCCCAGGTTACTTCAATAGCAAGTGCCCAGGAAACCCAGAATGTATCTCCCCTCAGTGCCCACATCCTACCTCAGTGCTGATGTTATAACTCCACATTGTGCAAGTAATTTTAGAAGATTTAGGAGTCCAGCCTGATTCATTAACTCCTGGTTAAGAATCTCTATTCCATCCCATCCTACCCATTTCTCAGAAGAGATGCAGAAGCTCAGAGACTGAGTAGCCTGCCGGACAGCTGAAATCTCACGATGTCAGTGGTCGCTAGGCGAATGCACAAGGCATCTCCCACACTGACCTTCTGCTCCCTGAGATGCCCCACTAGCTCCTCCAACCGCTAGTTCCTCACCTGTTTCGCCCACCTGGGTGCAGGCAAGGAGCAGCGGAGCTTGCGGGAAGCAGTGGGCAGAGGCACTCAGGCTCTGACTGATAGTGGCAGTTCTGGGTTGGTGGAGATCTGTAGATGCATGTGACTGTGGCCTCTGGGCTGGAAGTGACTAGGAAGGTGGCCTATCCTTTGAGACTTCATTACAGGGAGGTGGACAGTCTGGAAAGGCTAATGGGATCTCCCTCCACACACACCTCCTAATCACAGTGACCAGGAAATATTTTTTCCAAGAAACTAAATTTAGTAAAGGTAAGAGTGCATAGCATTTTAAACTTAATCCACATCCCTCTCTGTGCCTTCCTGGTGGCAAGTTTTTGTGGTTAAGAATGCAGACTTTGAGGCTACATTGTGTGGATTAAAATCCCAGCTCCTCCATTTTCTAGCTATGTGAATCTGAGCAAAGCATACCCTCTCTGGGCCTCAGTTTCCTCATCTATATAATGGGGATAATAATAGCACCTCATTCATAGGCTTGTTGGGAGGATTAAATAGAACTGTTGTGCCTGGTACTCTTTCCAGGATCAGACAGGGCCTGGGAGGCTCTGGAGCATCAGGGGGTGCCACAACTACTCCAGGCACAAAAGTTGATCAAGCCAAGACAGACACAGAACTGAGGAAATCCCTCCATATATACTCATATATCCTAGGGGAAGCAGCTACCACCTCAGGGACCTTAGAGCCTTGGTGGAGCCGGGGGGTGGGGCGGTGTGGGGGTGGAGTGGAGGGTGGAGGGGGGGGAATATAAGAAGAAATGGAAAGAAGAAAGTAATATAACTGCTATGAAATAAAAAGTTAGGTGGCCATATATTCTAATTTGCTCAAGAAAGGACCAATTTACCTCTGTTGTCTAAGTGAAATTACTAATAGTTCCTCCTTTCATTCTAAAATTATATGTGGTCTCTTTAAAAATGCTCTTGAGTATAACAATCTTAGATTTAAAATAAGGTGGGTCAGAACATTAACAACTTTTATTCCATAGCTGCAGGCACAAACTGAGCGCAGTGTTAGATTTAGAGAGGGTTACTGAAAAAGCACAATCGTTTGTGTGTGTGTGTGTGTGTGTTTGTATGTGTTAAGGAGGGAGTGAGAGAGGGTGAAAAGGAGAGAGAGAGAGAAAGAATTTATATTAAACAGTAATTCTAAGAATGAACCATAAAATAAATGCTGGTAAGGCAGAGAAAAAGAAATGAAGAAAATGTGAAAAGGTAATAAGGTCACTTTATTTTCAATGCATTGTAATTGAAAGATTGTTGAATTGGGATTCAAGAGAAAGGGAATTGTTAAAATAGAAAGGGATAGGTTGGGAACTGAATACCTAAAATTTAGATTATTAGTAATTTACATGTATGTGTGGAAATACAAATTCTAAAGTATTTCCAAGGAATTAGGTAGATGAGGTAGGATGGTCAAGATCTTTGGAGAAAAATTCAGAGTACTGAGAATCAAATTGTTCCAGCTATTTATTATTGCATAACAAACTATCCCCAAAAGTACTGGTTTAAAACAAGTTACTGTTATTTCTTACGATTCTGTAGATTTACTGGGATCATATGGGCAGTTGTAATTTGGAGTCTCTCTCTCTCTCTCATGTGGCTGCAATCAGATTTTGAATGGAGCTATAATCATCTTTAAGCTTCATTTAGAACTGATGCAATTGATTCTGGCTGTTAACTAGGAGTTCAGCCAGGATGTCAACCACATGAACTCTCCATGTGGTCCGGGATTCTCACAGTGGGGTCGCTGTGTGGTAGAGTGTCCAAAACACAAATATTCGAAGACATCAATGAAGAATATGTAAGGTTTCTTGTAATCTAGCCTCGAATATCCTAAAATGTCACAGCTATTGCATGCTTTTTTCAAGGAAGTCACTAAGGCCAGCCCAGATAAGAGGGGAGTGGAATTAGATCACACCTTTTGAAGGAGCCGCAAAATCACATTGCAGAAAATTATATGGGATACAAGATATTGTTTTTGCCATCTTTGCAAAATAAAACCTACAACAGTGCACCCTCTGACCACAATAAAGCATACCTCCTCCCACATGCAAAATACATTCATTTCTTCCCTGAGATTCCAAAGTCTTACTTCCATTATGAGACTAGTTCAAAGTCCAGGGTCTCAGCCTCTAAATCAGGACAACGTGTGAATAAGGCTCCAGGAGTTCTTCAGTTCCTTGCATACAGAATCTTAAATGCAGTCTTCTCAATTTGAAGACCTGTGTAGTAAAGAAATGAGAAAGAAATCTGCTGCCTACACAGCCAACATACCATAGTGACACAGATATAGGATAATTGCAATAGATACTCATATATAAAACCTTGGAAGAGTTGTCTCTGGCTAAAATCCAGCCAGAAATATATCACCAGTTTCTTAATATGGACCCAATCCTACTCCTTGGGAATGATTCTCCATAGCTCTTGGCTAACTTGTGGGCAATTGGCTCTATATTCTGTGTCATCTACGCTTCTTAATGAGAAATGACTTGTGTTTACATCCTAGTACTTTTCTCAGTCTGCTTCCTGCCTAATGAGGTTGGACACCCAAAGCCCTCATTTCATTTTGCGCTAACTCTATCCCTTTTAGTACATTTCTAAATGTCCCCATCTGTTATGAGAGGTTCGGGGATTCGATCGGAGACGTAAAAGACACTTTCCACTCCAAACAAATGGACTGAAGGTATATTTTATTATATAGAGGATAGTAAAGGTGACAGTCTGCAAACAGATCCAAATAGGTCAAATATTAAGAGGGAAAAAACATCAGCCCGACTGGAAAGGGAAAACACCCACATCGGCTGAAGAGAAATGACACAAATCAACCAGAAAGAGAAACAGCAGGTTGACCGAAAAGAGAACACATCAAATCAATTACTTCATATCAAATCAATTACTTCACATCAAATCAGTTGCTCACAACATCCACGTCCCACTGCCGGGAGAGCCCTGTCAATCGACGCGGCTGGGCAAGGATCACACGTCCTGGGCAAGGTGTCCCTTCCACAGGTGGAACTCTCACCGGGTCTCAGTTTCCAGCAGTTTTTATACCATCAGTAATTTTCAGAGTAAGCAATTACAGAGTTTGCAGAGCAAGCATTTAGTGTTTCCATGCACAAAATGGTTATCAGTGGCGTACGTGCACTGAGCCCCCTGGCTAACGTTCCAGCCCAGTAGTTGTGCACGTGCATTGTTCTCTTTGGTTATCGTCCCAGCCTGGCACAGATGGCCAGTCCGTCCCGTACTACGATGCTCCAAGAGCCTTGAAATGTTACAACTTGCAACTCTCTCTGTGGGGGAAGGGCCAGTTCCCACCACACAGAAAGCAGCTTGGTATTTCTGTTTGTGCTGGTGGCTGTAGGTCAATGGAGCGGCCAAACATGGCTGTACTCATGTCAAGACACCATCTGTACATTTTTCTTAAAAATTGTAGCTCTCTATGAATTTTTCAGGGTTTACTCCATTAGACAAAAGTCAGACTCATAAATACCTTCCAGATTGCTTCCTGTTTGATTTTTGCTGAGAGTTATGGTTCTCTGGGAAAATATCCTTAAGATTCTAAGAAGATTCTTTGTCTAATTGAAACGATTTATTAGGCATACCTTAAATATTTCTGTATTCTTAGCAAAGGATCTTACAATCTCATCCTAGAGATATTGTACTCTGAGACCATTTTTTCCTTTGAGAATATTTTGTCATTTGGAGAAGTTAGGGGAAGTAATCAATTTTTTTATTTGAACCCAGTCAGCCATGACTCCTTTTAATTTACTCTAAATTATGCATGAACACTGAATAATTTCATTTTAGCTTATATCTCTTTATATGTACCTTATCATATGCGGCAATGATACTCTGCTTCAAAATCTCCTTGGCCAAATGCGTCAGTTAGTTAAGCATATTTTCTATTTTCCATATTATTGCCAGCTATGATATTGCCAAATTTTCTACAACTACATAGCACTCATACCTTTTTCTCCAGCCTCCAATAGTAATTTTCTCACTCTCTTTCAAGTCTTCATTAATAGTCTCCTCAAGACCCTTTCAGCTTCTGCCTGTTGCCTTATTCCAAAAATAATGCCACATGTTTTAGGTTTTTGCTACACCAACACCTTACTTCCTGTTGCCAATTTCTGTATCATTTATCTATTGCTGCATAACTAACCATATCCAAATTTATTAGAATAAAATAGCAAATTATTATTTCTTATGGTTTTATGGCTTGGCTTTGATCAGTTAGGTAATTCTCTCTTTGAGTGTCTCATGCATTACAGAGAGGTGTCAGTTGAGCCTACCAATACCTGAAGTCTCAACTGGACTGGATATTCAAGGTGATTTGCTAATGTAACTGGCAGTTGTTGTTGACTGTTGGCTGGGAGTTCAATTAGGGCCTTCCACCAGAATATTTAGACGTGGCTTCTCCATGTACCTTGAGATACTCATAGCATAGTGGTTGGGTTCCAAGAGGGAGCCTACCAAGATCAAATATTTCAAGAGACCGAGGTGGAAACTGCAAATATTTTTATGGCCTAATCTCAGAAGCCTCAGAATGTCACTTCCACTGAATTATATGTCAAAGAATCCTTAAGCCTAGCCCAGATTCAAGAGAAGCAGAATTAGACTCCAACTACTGATGTGGAAATGGCAAGTTCACACTGCAGAAAAGCATGGAAGATGGAATATATTATTGTGGCTATCTTTGGAAAATACAATCTACCATGCTAAGTTATCAAACAGTCATCTCCGTGGACATTAAAATCACCAAAAATCTTGACAAGAACTTTTTGTTCCAAGAGCCAAAGTTCTTTAAAGGCTGAAATAAGTAGACATACTTGATAATATATTCTGATCATATGAGATTTAAAGTTTTGGAGTTTTAAGACAGATAATAATACTAGGCAAGAAGCAGTTCTATGGAGCATAAAGGAGAGCTGCGTTACTTCCAGGTCCAGGAAATTACTACAACAACCAAGTCTATGAGTTTTTCAAATGACTAGGACTTTTCTGATCTGGAAGGATCCAAATTTCTCAGGTATCAGAATCACGTAGACAACTGTTAAAGAACAGAACATAGGGACCCATTGAAGTAGGATGGAGTTTGGGACTTTGAAATTTTACCAAGTTCCCCAAGTGATTCTAATACCTACCAATGCTTGAGAACCACTTTTATAGATGATTAATTTTCCTGGATGATTCTTAAAAGAGGGTAATCATTCCTGTTAGCTTTACCAACTCTCATCTGGAAAGTGTCCTACAAAGGTATCCCAAATTGTTAAACTTTTACTCATCTCTTTTAGCCTGTTTATATGAATAATATTCTCTCCACATTATATATGATAACATCCTACCCCATAAGTCCTGGAAATCTATCTCAAAATAAGGTAGATATTTCCCTCCAATCTCCCTTTTCAGGCAGATATATCTTCTTCAACATTTTTTTTTCTGTCACCTCTCTTGACATTTACCTCCTTATCTTGTCTCAGTGATTCCTACAACTTATAGTGGATTTCTAGGATTTCATACATATTTAAGTCCTGATTGTAAATATTCTAGCTTTAAAAAATGAAATGTATTCCAAAATCAATACAGTTACCTGTTTCCTCTCCCAAGCTCTCAGTCTCATGTCACTGGGTACCTCTAAGAAAAGAGTGGGATGATTTTTTCCCGAAACTGCTTGGTCTTCACCCCATAAATGATTGGATTGAGTGCAGGAGGGATGGCTACATAGAGGTTTGCAATCAGTATGTGGAAGGAGTGAGGAATATTGTGACCAAAACGGTGGGTGAGGACAGAGAACATGGCTGGTGTGTAGAATATAAGAATGACACAAACGTGGGAACCACACGTGTTGAGGGCTTTCTGGCGGGCATCCCGGGATGGAAGTTTAAAGACAACACAAAGGATGAGAGTGTAGGAGATGCCAATGAGGATCAGGTCTGACGTAACAGTCATTAGAGGCACAGCAAAGCCATACCAGGTGTTGATGGAGATGTCCGCACAGGCGAGTTGGGCAACACCTATGTGCTCACAGTATGTGTGGGGAATGATGAGTGTTCGACAAAAAGGCAGTCGCTTCAACAGGAACACACATGGGAAGATGATACAAAAGCTCCTGCTGACAATACCCATCACAATCTTAATAATAATCTGACGGGTGAGAATAGTGGTGTATCTTAGGGGGAAGCAAATAGCAACATAGCGATCAAATGCCATGGCCAGCAGGATGGCCGAATCCATGGCAAAGCTGTAGTGGAGGAAAAACATCTGAGTAAGGCATCCAGGAAAAGTGATTTCCTGGGGACCTAGCCAGAAGATGCTGAAGGTTTTTGGTACACATGTATTAGACAGGATGAGGTCTGTAGTAGCCAGCATGGAGAGGAAAAAGAACATGGGCTCATGAAGGCTGTGCTCCGTGGAAATAAGGTAGAGAAGGACACTGTTGCTCACAAGGGCCACAAGGTAGGTAATAAAGAAGGGAATCCCAATCCAGATGTGGAACTGCTCCAGCCCTGGGATTCCCAGTAGGATGAATGGGCCTGGATTGAAGCTGCTCAAGTTGAATGTGGCTATCATGGTCTTCGATTGGGTGTGTCTCATAGACTGAAAATAAAAATTTCATGGCTTATTGTTAGAATGATTTACAGATGTCCACCTCTGAGCCTTCTCCAGTATCATCCCTTCACTTTCAGCTCTGGAAAGTGCTAAACTATCTCTCTTGTTTTCTCTTTACTAATAAACATCTGCCAAATTTTTAGCCACAATTTTAAGTCATAACAGAAGTGGTATTGAAATAATTTTTTCCCAGAGACACAGTCATATAATTCTGAACAGAGTCCTGCCTAGCTACCAACAACCTAAGAAATTTTCTAAGAAAATATGTGCACAAAATAATATTAGGCAGAGAAATGATTACTAGTCAGGGATTTGGAGCAAAGTTCAATGTGAAGCCCCAGCTCTGATGAACCGGAATAGGAACACTAGGGTTACAAGGTGCTGAACGAAGCCAGGCTCAAAGTCCAAAACCAAAGCTCATCATGCTGTCTCTTTTCTTCTTTACTCTTCTATCCACACTAGAACATCTGCTCTGGCTCTCATTAGTGTTATAGAAAAGTTCACCAGCATAAAGAGGAGACAAAGAGTATTATTCCCTAAAATCTAAGGTTTAGATGGTTTAATCTGTCACTTCAGATATCCCCAGGTTGGAGAAGTTTTTAAGAAAAGACACTCTCCAGCAACTTACTATATTAGATTTGGAAAGAAGATAAGAAGATAGAACCCTTCTCTCAACCCTCACAGAAGATAATCCCAGCAGGGGGAGCCCGGTATCCTTGCAACATTATGCAATGACATTCTTGCCCCTGTCTAATCTATATAATGACTTATTCTCGTGAGACGTCATTGAAACAGTTGAGCCCATCTGCCAAAACTCCTCTATTTTGCGACATGATACACAAATCTTTTTCTCCAACTTCGGTAGTCACTCATTTTTCTTTCTACTTGTTCTTGAATGTTAGAATTATGCCTTACTCTATTCATGTCTGCTGCTTTCTAGGTCGACAAACTCCACCTGGGTGACATCCCCAAATGCCATGACTTTAACTGTGACTCTTACCTTAAAGATTCTAAAGTTTATAATCTTGAAGATATTCCTCTATTCTCAGCGTTTGAATTAGTTATATTATGCCTCAATTTGGAACTAATTATCCTTTGCCCACCATCTCTTCACTTAGAAAACCCACAGGCACATCCAATTCAGCATGTTCCAAACTACCCCATTTCTCCTTCCATTGCTCCAAATATGTTTATCCTTCAATGTTTTCCAACTCATCAAATGACAGTATAACACTATCAGTTTCTCAATCTAGAAGCCTTGAAATTATCTTACTCATATCTCTCTCACACACAATCGTCCTCCACATCTTCTAAACAATTATCATATTACATGTATTCACTCCCTACTTAGGGAGTGAATATTAGATCTACTTATTGAATATTACATCTACTTATCGCTATATTACATCTACTTATTGTTACCCCTGCATTAACTGCTCTATCCTACATGCCATCACGTCTCATCAAGACCTCTGCATATGTCTCCTAACACAAATGCATCCCTTTTCCGTGAGCAATTACAGTTAGATGAGATGTAAGGTCTCTATTCCAACTAGAGAGAAAAAGAATGTGGAAGCCTGTAATTCTATATAGGAAGAAATGGCAAGGCTAGCAGTCAGCAGCAGTGAATATTATCTGTGCTCAAATCTAGGAAGAGTCCATTTCATTCAAGATAGATTCAGTTTCGGTAGAGGACAACACATCAAGAAGCCTCAGCTAGGGTTCAGAATCCAGGCTCCAGGTTCCCTAATCATTGACACAAAATTATGTGTAAGGCTGCTTTCCCCACATCCCACGTCCCATACCACATAAACACCCAGATAACATCTAAGAAAAGAAAGAAGGACAAAGTGGAAATTGGAAGGACAAACTATTACAGAGAAAGAATAATTAAACAGGAGGTCAATAAATTCCAGGACAAAAATACCACAATTAAAGACTAATCAAAGTGAAAAATATATAATTCCATTAATATTTATTTAAAATATTCCTACAGATGACAAAAACAAAGCCCTTTGATCCGGTGGAAAAACTGGCAATGGATATGAACAGTCATAGAAAACATATTAATATTTAATAAATATAGAATAAAGACAAAAATATTGATGATACCATTGACAATATCTAATTCTGTGAAAGGTCTGAAGAAATAATAACTGTTATAACTATTTTAGTAGGGTTTACTGTATAATGTTCTTAGAGACTAATTTGGCAATATGTATCAAAGCATAAAATGCACCTAGCCATTTCCCCAGCAGTTCCAAATATAGTAATGTTTCCAAAGATAGAGTTATACAAATAAAAAATGGCATAAGGTTATTCACAGCAGCAACATTTATAATGTGAAATTTGAGTGAATTATAATATGAAAATTGAAAAGCTGGCACCAGTTTAAATTTTAATCTGGGAATGATTTTAGCATTTACCGTATGTTCATACAATGGAAGAGTACATAGCTTTTAAAAAGAATAGGATAAAGCTATGTGTATGGGAATCAAAAGATGCCAAAATATATTTAAATGAAAAAAGGCAAATTACAGTACAATGCTAGTATATGTTATTAGTGTTAATTTGGTGTTCATGCTGGTATTTGCGTTTAAAAGTCTGGATGAATCACACACATCAACTATTCCAAGTAATAATTATAGTAGAGCTTTTTAGGGTGGGATGGAGAAGGAAATTTGAACTTTTAACTTCATATGTATAAAATTTACTTGTCTTACAAAGTAAACTTTTATTAAAGTAAAATATTAAAAATTAATTACTGGCAAGTTATTTTATATATGTAATGCAACATTAATCAAAATTCACCTGATTTATATTTAACTGGTAACATGTCAGAATATTTAAAAATAACAGTAAATATATGTAAGAAAAATATTTTAAATGATAATAAAGAAGGGAATCATGCCATTTATGAGCTACAGATAAAATGGCATGATTAACTTGAATACATTTATTAAATGCATAATACATAAAATAAATTAAACATATAAATAAATCACATAGTATATTGTTGGCTCAAAAATAAATATACCCAAAGAGCAGAATACATAGCCCCCAAATTGGCTATAATTTTTATAATACTATATGCAATTGGAAGAATTAAATCAGTGAGAAAATACGATTATCCCTCAAATTGTTTGGAAATTATTTGTTATTTATTGTGAAAGAAATGTAGTTAGAGCCACCATTTACATTAAGTAAAATAAAATTCCTCATGAATCAAAAAGATATGTGTAAATCAAATCACAATGAAACCTCTAAATTGCATTAAAAGGGTATGTACCTGAAACCTGTATGAGAATGAGGTTTTTAAGAAGTACATTTAGGTGAATAAATAAGTAAGGTAGAAAAACAAATGTGTAGATATAGACTAGACAAGACCACCAAAGACCTCACTAAATGGCAAAATTTCAAAAAGTAATAGAACCTGCTTTATGATGCAAAATTTTAGTCTTAAACACATTATCAATTGAATAAGAAATAATTAATACAAGTATATTAAATATCCCAAATTGGAAATTAATTATTTTCAAAAGAGAAAAAAGTAGTAAATGCAATCAATAATATCTTGATCATGAAGCATTGTAATCCATACCATACCTTGTCCTTTATTTCTCTTTTTTATGCTGTGTGTCTATGTGAAGGTCTCTCCTCTGCCCTTTTTAGGGAAAGGATTATCCACAGTTGGTCAATGGGTCACAGAAAGACGGTTGTAAGATCCATTCTAGAAAGCAACTATTCAATTCCATTATGTATTTGTGCCCTCCATGATGTGTAGGGTGGGTGGATATCTTAGTACTTGCTGCCATTATCCCAAAAGAACAGGACACTCATTCATAAATGTACTCACAAATACAAACATGCTTACACATATAAAATAACCTAAAAGTCTCTGAGGTGGCATATGCAATTTCAATCTCCAGATGGCTTGCCCCTGTCTGATACGGCCAGGCTTAAGTCTATCATTACCACTTATTCACTTTAATTTTTTTTACATCCTTAGCATTATAAATTTTAACCTTTAGAAAAACCTAGAAATGTTTTGGAGAGAGCAATGGGAGAGGCTTAGAACTAAGCTCTTATGAGACACTTCTCTTTCACATCATTCTCTTACCATGAGTATCAGCTCTAGAATCTATATTCAAAGTTCTAATCTAGGTCTTATTTCCTAGAGCCCTCCACCAGCTCTCTCTATCCTCTCCATCTGCTCCACTTATCATGAGCTCTACTCCCTGTCAACTTTACTCCCTAATAGTTCTATATTGCTCACCACCAGCTTATACTTTGGAAGTCGTGGTCCTGGAACTGTTTTGCAAAGGCAGGGTAAGGACCAGAGAGTGCAGAAAGACAGCAGGCAAAAAACAGACCAAAGAACAAAAGAAGCAGTTTCTGAATCAGTAAGGATAGACACAGGGACAAAAAAGACAGGCTTAGGGTCATACTCACAGTAGGGAAGAACAAACACAGAGCCTGGAGGAGTAGAGTGCAGGGATTCTCCAGGGATTAGAGACAAGTTAGAACAGAGAGTCTCTGAACCAAGGGGACCTATGGGCCTCAGGGCCCAAGGCCCCAAGTCAGTCTAAGACATGAGCAAGGGTTCAACCAAATTAACACTTTCCCAGCTTAGGAACTTACATCTCTGCTCAAATCAGTGGTGGCTTGGGAGTTTTGGAATCCGGGATGAAAGCATACCTGAGTGTCTGCAGGGTCTTGATCTAGCTTGATCAGTAATGTGATAAAGATGCTATAGCAAGAGTCAGATCTTCCATGTCTACCATGTCTCCAGGCCCAATCTAGAACTCCTAAAACTTCTTGTACAGGGATTGTTGCATTTCCCTCTGAATCTCTGATAGAGTTTATTTCATAGTGGACAATCAATAAATATCTGTTAAATTGAAATAAATCTGCTTCCAGCCTTAGATACCGAAACCCTGGAGACATTTCTCACTGTAGCTGCCATTTCCCCAGGTGTGAAGAGGCCTCTCTTGTTAGATACTTATGTCAATGTTCAGTCTTGCTTGGCAGTTCTCTCCATCTTCCCTCCATGGAAAATCATCACTACCTTTGTGTTCAGTCCATTATGTAATATACAGGCTAGTAATCTGTTTATGTGGGGAAAATCTCTAACACAAAGTACATGCAAGTCTGAAAACCATAGATAGCCAGCTTGATTACAGTCTCATCTTTCCAACAGGAAAACACTCCATACAACCTCCCATCAACCTCCCATACAACTTCCCAAAGAGAAAGTCGACTTTCAATATCTAGTGGCCAAAAATACAGAACTCATCCTTTGTTTAACTCATCCTTTCCTTTGTATTTTAACAAAATATTTAACTGTTCTGGAAATCAGTTTCCACGCCTATGAAAAGGGAATAATAACTTGGAAATGCTTAATTGAAAGAGGAGGTCTGAGGAATAAGTGGGGAAACATCTATTACTTTATTGTGGAGATAATATCTTTCTCTGTGACTTTCCAACGTTTTCTCTGATTAGGTTGAGTTACAAATCCAGGTAGAGTCCCACTATGAAAATAGGCATTTCATTCATTAATTAAAACTCATTTGCTTCAGCAAAAACTCCTGCAAATATTTTTTACATACCTGTTATGAACTAGGAGCATTGCAAGTGATAGGAATGCAATGGTAAACAAGGCAGGAATTAACTTGGTCCCTGATGACATAGCTGAGGGGACAGACATTAAAGGACAAGTATACAAGCAGTCACCCTATTAAAGTTGTGATAAGGCTTGAAATACAAAGTGCATTGTGTAATGAGAATGTATACAAGACATACTAATCTAATATGCAGGATTAAAGAAGGAATATCTGAGGAAAGATTTTTAATTGAAGCCTAAATAGAAACTGTCAAACAATGAATAAAGAGTAGACAAGTATGGTGTTGTACTGTCTTAATTCATTAACAGTAGTATCAGTCTGCCCTGTGGGGTCATTTTCTCCAACTTCCCCAAAATACAGGCTAACTTGATTAAGATCCCTAGAATATTTTTTCAATTGAGTATGTAGGAGATACAGTTGAGTTTAGGACAAGTTGAGTTTAGGATAAACAAGATAGTGATTGAAATAATATACTATGGAATCTAAACTGGACAGAGAAGGAAGAAAGGAAAAGTTAGGGATAATGGATGGAACAGGGATTTCTGATGAAGTTTAAATATGTATGAAACCTTTAATGAGAACACATGGTGGGTCAGATATTTTCATAAGACAGGGTATAAGAAGATGCCTAGGACTAAGTTTCTGTCTTCAAGGAGCTCACTATAAAGGTGTGGATACATAAATACATAAGCAAATAAGTATGATGGTTTATAATAGTGGTATGAAAAAGCAGCCCCTGAATTTGTCTCTTCTGAACTGCCTGAAGGACATTACAGACAGCAAAGAAAGTATCAACACACACACACAGAGAATTTTATCTCATTATGCCAGTTTACTCGTTACTTCTTACTACCAAATAATTTAATATGTTCATCTTGATTAAATGTATAGCTTCTTTTCCAGTAGAGATTTTAGGAAATAGATGTTTTTGTCCTGTGACAGTTTCTTAAGAAGAGTATAGATGGCTCTCACCCAACTCCACACACTACACACTCTACTCACACTAAGTTTTATTTTTTGTAAAGGAACAGGATACTGAGTATGACAACACAAAAGAAGAACATCATGTTGGGAATTACTTGCTCAAAGAGCCAGGGGAGTGTAGATGAAGTGAAAATAAACATAAATGAAGTGTAAATAAATGTGAATTAAGAGCAAGGCTCTGAGTTCCATGGAAGATTGCTCTTTCCTTTTGTCTTCCATCCCCTGCAGTGAATCTAAGGACCATACTTACTCATAATCTTGAAGACAATGGAATTATTGAAGAGTTTCAAGGTGAAAAGTGACACAATCATATGTGAATTGTAAAATGATCATTTCGGTTTTTATAGAAAGAGTGGATTGGATGGAGCAGGGTTGGAACTCCTTTAAAAGGATGACTTTGAAATACTCTCAGAGAGACAGATAATAGATAAGGACCCAGACCAGGTCAAAAGCCATATGAGAATGCGATGAATATAGCTACTGGAATGACATCAAATTCAACTATTCAACTCAAGAATTTAGTCCATTTTGTTAGAGAATGATGTAGGATAAACCAACGACAAGCCACAGGTTTCTGGCTTTAGAGTTCATGTTTGTGGTGTTGCCATTTATGGTAAAGGAAAACAGAAAAGGGAGGGCATTTTTTATGCAGGAAGTTAATAAATTTCCAAGTCAGCTTTGGAGAAATTAAGTTCAAGGAGTATGTGAATCATTCAAGTGAGTAGATATCCAGGAAGCATTTGGATAAAGAATCCAGAGCCAGGCAGACCTGGATTTGGATTTTAAATTTACTAATTGTCTTTCTGTAATCTTTATAAATCTGTATTGCCTCATCTGTGAAATGAATTAACTAATGTTACCCTCTCATAATTATTTTTTAAATTAAATATGTTGATACTTGTAAAATATGGGCTGAGTAGTGAAAATTTTCTTGGAACATGTAATTGAGGAAAATAGATACAAAAGATAATCAACTCTATGAAATCTGAGATGGGTAGAGAAAAAAGTAAAATAACTAAAGGACACAGGAGGAGGGATTAATAATGTATAGAATGAGGACTGAAGTGTGAAGCAGTAAGTTTGGTAGTTGTAGTAGAGAGAATTGACAGCTACTTAAAGAGGGAAGGCAGGAGGCTTTGCCTTTAATTCAAGAACTGATAAGCACAGGGCTGTGTTGCATATTAGGAAATATATAGCCTTCAAATATCTCAAAAGCAGCAGCAGGAAAGATGTAAACCTTACTGTTAGTGCTCTTCTGGACCCGTCATCACTTTCTTCATATAAGTGGTGAGAAAATTAAACCAAGAAAGTTCTTGATTTTCTAGAAGTCTGGAAGATTTTCTTTCTCCTCTTTCCCTCTTGTGTATACTTTGCAAGTGGGTAGAACTCTAAAATGTCAAGTTAATAGGAGTTACAACTTTACTTCTATGTCTTCCTGCCTTATACAAAATTTCACCTAATCAATTTTACCTAAATTTCTCCTTCAGTGGCCCTCCTCACTCATTGTGTCTTGTTCAAAGAGAAGAGGAGAATAAGTTTGTCCTGGATCTGCTGGGTCTTCACTCCATAAACAACAGGATTTAGAGCAGAAGGGATGGCCACATAGAGGTTGGCAAATAGGACGAGCACATTTCGCGGGACACTGTGCCCAAAGCGATGAGCAAGGATGGAGAAGAAGGCTGGTGTGTAAAACATGAGGATAATACAGACATGGGAGCCACAGGTGCTGAGGGCCTTTTGGCGGGCACCCTGAGAAGAGAGTTGAAAGACAGCGTGGAGGATGAAGGTATAGGAGGCAGCAATAAAAATCACATCTGAGATGACAGTCATGAGAGGCACAGCAAATCCATACCAGATGTTGAGGGAGATGTCAGCAGAGGAAAGCCGAGCAACACCTATATGCTCACAGTACGTGTGTGGGATGATACGTGTCCCACAGAAGGGTAACTGCTTCAGTAGAAAAACATCTGGCAGGATGACAGAGAAGCTCCTCACAATAATGCTCACCACAAGCTTAATGATCACCTGCGGAGTCAGGATGGTAGTGTATCTCAAGAGGAAGCAGATGGCCACATAGCGATCAAACGCCATAGCCAACAGGATGGCTGAGTCCACTACAAAGCTGAAGTGGAGGAAGAACATCTGAGTGAGACAACCAGAGAAGGTTATTTCCTGGGAGCCAAGCCAGAGGTTACTGAGCAGTTTGGGCACTGTGGCAGTGGACAAGATGAGGTCCGTGGCAGCCAGCATAGAGAGGAAGAAAAACATGGGCTCGTGGAGGCTGTGCTCAACTGCAATGAGGTAGAGGAGGATGCAATTGCCCACAATAGCCACACCATAGATGAGACAAAAGGGAATCCCAATCCAGATGTGGAACTTCTCCAGGCCAGGTATTCCAATAAGGATGAAGGAACTGGGGGTGTAGCAGCTCAAATTATACATGGTCTCTTCAGTCTGGGATCCATGGGTTTTTGAGCCCTGGGGAGAAATCAGCTGTCAGAATGGGCTGTGAAAGATAAGAATTTCACTCTGGTGCTGCACCTGGTTGAGGACTGCAACTGTCACATTCAGGGTTCCTACATGAGAAGCCACCTCCTGTCCCCTCAAGCTGGCACCTATAGAATTGACTTGTTATTGCCCTTTTTCTTTGCCATCAGCCCCAATTCATTTCTTTCTATATTTATTAATAAACCACGTGAAATGGTTATTTTTTTTGTCAGCAATTTTATATGATGAAACCTGAATAACTATGTCTTTTTATTAATGGAGATTATTTAGTATAGGCCCAGGGTCAAATGGGAAAAAATAGAAATATGTATGAGAAGGAAGGAGGTGTGTGTGAGGGAGAGAGAGAGGGAGAGAGAAATGTTAAAAGTATTAAATGGGATAAGCAGTGAGGAAAGGGGAGTAATTGACTTTTATAGAGCAAATATTATGTTTCAGACAATGGCTTTGATAAAATAAACTGAAGAGTTTCAATAAAGCAGAAGAAAAAGATAAAGAAAAGGAAGGAAAATGAAAGGACCAATTCCAGTACTGTGGGTGGTATGGGAGCTTTGTCACACAGGAATTGAAATGTGAATCAGATTAGGAGGTATGCTTACTGGGATATGAGTATAAAAGAATGCATCTACCAGAAAATGCACAGGGACAAGTAAGCAGCATTCTCCTCACTCGGGCAGAGAGCAGTAAGCTCAGAGGATAATTTATGGCTTCAAGGGCAATGCCCTAAACCTGGAAGACTCTGTTCCCTAACATTAGTACGGGAGACAGCTCTACCCATCAGTGAGGCTGGAAATGCCTCTCTAACAGATAGGGACCAGTGGCATTTGGCCTAAGCAAAGTAAAGCAGAGCAGATTCTCACCTCCTAGACATGAAACAAAGAATAATAAAGTTTTACCCTAATGTTTTCATTTCTGGTCTGCCAGGGCTTGGTCCCCATCTTTGGGAATTTTCACTTTTGCACTAAATAGATCCTGTTTTTGGAGGTACATTTTGCATTGAAAATATCCTTTGAGTTTTAACTCTATTGTATGATCTAGTTTATGAAGTACTTTTGAAATGGAAATCAGTAGCATTGATACCAGGAAGCACAGCACTGAAGAGGTCCAGCACAATTTGAGCCATCATTAGACCAATCTTGGAGAGGTTTAGTTCTTACCCACCCCAACAAATTTACTAAGTAATTCAACAAGCTTTTAAAGAAAGGAAGTGGATTTTGTGGACAAGTCATAACAGCTCTATATTATTGTGTTTGTCAGGAATCTGTAGTTTTGTGCACAAAGAGGGGAGAAGGGTTCAAGCCATGTAGGATTTTTGTGACATCTCTGCCAGAACCCCAGTCAAAGCTTTACATAGTCAGCTTCTCTAACTTAGGGGATGGTTTCCTCGTTGCCAGAGTCCTCAATTAGCCAAAGTGAACAAAATATCTACTAAGAAGAATGTAACTAGTTTCCACTGTCCAAAAGCAGCTTCCCCCACCCCTGGACCCAAAAGAATGTATGTTCTGAGTCACACCTCCAGATCTGATGCAGACAGAACTCCTACAGGCTCTGAGCTTTCATTAGAATAATGATAGCAATAGAGTCTTCATTGAAATCCTCCTTGAAAGAACGGCCACATCATCTTCTAGGGCATGAAGAGCAGGTAGACTGGGAAATTCCCAAAATGTCTCTACAATTTAGTCTAGATTGCAACTCAGTCTCGTGGAGCACAGAATCACTGCCTCTTGACATGAAGCACATTTTCTTAGGGTCACAGGGAATAAATTCAAAGAAGAGAACAATAAATCATCAATCGTTAAAACTATGAAGGAAAAGAAAAGCAAAAGAAAACATTCAAACCAAGGTCTGCTGCTTCAATCAAATCCTATTCTGACTTCAGCTCTTTTACCCAAAGAGCTCTTCCTTCTTCTGAATTCCCTGCTGTATTTCTGGTCATATTAGTTAGTCTGCACTTGAAATCAATAGTTTCCTGCCAGCATCTGCCTCCTTATTATGGGATCATTGGTGTCAGTAGAGTCCTTCCTCCCAGAGTCCTGTCTTCCAGGGCACAGCTCCTACTGCGACACTGAGTATATACTAGGCTACATTATCTGACAAAAAACACCAGAGCTAGTGTAGGATTTTCCTCCTCCCTGATTAACTATAGTTTTCAGCTCACCAAACTCTTTCTTCTGTCTCTTGCTTTACAGGAGTAGTGGGAAGTATCTTATTTAGAAGGAAGCAAGTAAAATTTTAGGCTAGGAGAGGTTCTGTAAGAGGTAAAATGAAAACGTTTATGCATTTCCTTGTATTCCTAGGAGATAGAACTCAGGTTATATGGGCCCGTCCATTTCCCATTCCCAGACAAGGGATAAAATCAAGCATATTAATTCCTTTCCCTTGAGATGGAACGTAGCTTAGTGTTTTTAGTAAGCTGTGGATATTGCATCCCTAGGAAATTCCATCTAGATGATTCAGACACAGTCAGTTGAGAGAGAATTCTCAGAGGCCCAAGAATGTTCCTGTACTTGGGGTATTCTTCAATTAGTCTATTCTAATTGTATAATCTTGTATCAATACTGTACATTTACAATTAAAATTTTCTACTCTTAATATTGGAATGTAAGTGCTACAACTTTTTCTTCAAAAATTTTTTAGCCATTCTTGCCACTTTGCATCACCATGAAAGTTTTATAAGTGGTTTCTCAATTTACACATGCACACACATACACACTCTTAGAGTTTTTATTTTGATTGCACTGAATCTATATATCAATATAGAAATACTTTATATGTTTATAATACTGTCTATTCTTATTATGAATATTATACATAAATATGATATATGCCTCCATTTTAATTTCCTCAATAATGGATTAAGATGTCCATATGTTCTTAAAAATTTCAAATATTGTTTTTTGTTGGATGCAGATTGTTTTCTATGGCTGCTATAACAAATTACCACAGACTTCATGGATTAAAACAACACAAATTTGGGCCAGTCCCAGTGGCTTAGTTGTTAAGTTTGGTGTGCTCCACTTCAGCAACCCAGGTTCAATTCCCAGGCACAGACCCACACCACTTGTCGATGGCCATGCTGTGGTGGCGGCCCACATACAAAACAGAGGAAGATTGGTAACAGATGTTAGCTCAGGGCAAATCTTCCTCAGAAAAAATAAAAGGAGTGTTGGTAACAGACGTTAGCTCATTTTCCTCCGCAAAAAAAAAAACAAAAAACAAAAAACACACACAAATTTATTATCTTACAGTTTTGTAGTTTAGAACTCTTGCATAGGTCTCCCTGGGCTCAAATCAAGATGTTGAGAAGACTGCATTCATTTCTGGAAGCTCTAGAAAATACTGTTTCCTTGCTTTTTCCAGCATCTAGAAGCCCCCTTCCTCAATCTTCAAAGCCAGCAATGTTACCTCTGCCCTCCTTCCATTCTCACATTTCCCTCTGTCTCACCTCCTCTGAACTTCCTCTCCAGCTTTTAAGAACCCCTGTGACTACATATGAGCCACTTCGATAATCAGGGATAATATTCCTATTTTAAGGTCTAATGATTAGTTTCATCTGATATTCATCTGAAACTTAATTCCTTTTTGATATACAACCTAATGTAATCACAGCAGTTTAGGGTGAGGACATCATTTGGGCAGCCATTATTCTGCCTGCTACACCAAGTTCTGTAGTTTATAAATTATGTTTGTCAAACTCACTACTCTTGAGAAATTTTAATCTGATAGATATGTTAATAATAATAGATGCATTTAAATGTCTCATTTTATTTTGTTAGTTTCTCCTTGCTTCTTAGTTAATATTTTACATATTAAGGCTACATTGTTATATACATATACACTGTCTGTTTTCACGTATCCCAGTGGTTTGCAGCATCATTCTGAGTGGGAGATCCCCTCTGACTTCTCTCTTTCTTCCGTGCTTTCTTCTAGTGCTCATCCTTCCAGTTACCTCTCCTATTCTCCTAGGTACTCTGCCCTGAACCAAAGATTAATGTGGCGGTGTCTGATCCTGATCCCGTGATGATTTCATGAATATCATAGACCTAGTTTCTAAAACAGAAGGAAGATGGGTCCAGTGCCCGAGGGCAGAATGTGTTTGTATCCTCTCATATCTCTAGGAAAAGCACTTTATGTAAACTTTAATCTGGAAAATGATTTGATACCAGGTTTTTGGTGTGTGTGTGTGCTTGCACACGTCTTTACTTTACATTTTGATCAGGGACCCTATCCCCCATTCTTGGCTTCAGATAGTAGCCTCAGTTTTGGTCCTCTACATGAAAGAACTTATTAAAAACCTGCAGGAGCTAAACTTCTTTCTAGGCTACCATTTCCTTTTTCTAGATCTGAAACCCGGAATATCTACGGATTTGTGAACCCCCTGATCCATAATCCTTGTTTTATTATTTTTTCCTGATCTTCAGGATATAGGAATGTACCTGTAGGGCGTCAGAGGCAAAGCAACACTCAGGAGGAAAATAATGCCACACTTTCCACCTCAGGGAGACTGGATAAGAGTCACTTGAGCTGAGAGTGCCTAGCTCAAAGAGATATGGAAGGGGGAGGGGCTGAGTCCTTGACTGCAACTCCCTTCAGAGACTGCCATGCACTGGCTGTGCACCAAGTTGGGAGGGTAGCTTTGCCCTGTGTGATAAAGTCTTTATAATTGCCAATGGTAGGGCCCCCAAAAAATTACATAAATTTTTGGCCTGGAGTTGGACTCCTCAACTCCACCCCTTAATTGTTCAGGACACAAACTAGAAACATAGGCTACACCATCATGAACCCTAATGGGTAAGACTTTAAGGGATTACATCAAAAACTGGGTAGTCTGCGGCAACAATCGAGACCACTCTAAGTAAGATGATGAGGCCTGTCTGAAGGATTTAACGTAACCATGAGTCTCATCAGTGACCAAATCAGGAAAATATGTCTCTTAGTGGTTAGGTTTCTCCTTAAGTTTCCATAGGAATCCTTTGTATCTGGTCCAAGGCATTAACTCAGGCACAGCAGAGCTCCAGCCACAGCACAGCTGAAGCTGACCTGAAGCCTTTTGGGGAGGGGAGGTTGCTGAAGCAATGTTAGGATAGTCAGGGTACACATTCAAGAAGCGTAATCCCAAGGGGCACATATGGTCCCCCGGAAACAGAGTTTACAATGTGAGGGCACCCCAAGTAAGACATATACTAATTAGGGAGCTGGTTAACAGAGCTCCCAATGCCGCCTTCCATGGTGGGGCCTGCTGCCCTGGGATTCCCTGTCCAGACTGAATAATTCCATTTAGTCCTTGGTTTCAAACTGGCACGGGCAGTCAGTTTCAGTTTTGTTTATCTGTGATATCAGTTTATCAGCCTCAGGAGTGTGGATGACATCTGTAAGTGCTCTGTGTGGAAAATGCAGGAGCCAATACCAGCCATCCCCTTCTGTCTCAGAGTCAGAACTATCAGGTGTGGTTTTTGACTCAGCAGTCAGTCTGAATCCAAAGCGCTCACAGCAACTTAGAAAGGAAGCACAGGGAGGTTTTACATCAGGAGGAGGGGAAAGCTTTCCAGAGGAGTTCCGAAAGATCATTAATATCTTTCTCCCTGCCCCACTCCTCCCCAGGTACCCAGGTTTTAGTTTTAGTTTTTGGGGTTTTTTTGCCCTATTGTTGGTGTTATCAATGTGACCCATTTAACAAGGAATTTTGAATTTTTTAATCCCCTATTATCATCTAGACTTTTAGTACGGATGGACTGTATGCAAGAGGGACAAAAACATTTATACAGAAAAATATTTTTATACAACTGAATCAGAGAGACACATTATGTTTAAGAATTGGTTAGCACAAATATCTTGAATCTCCTATCCCCTGTTGTTTAATAATCATTCTAATCTCCTAACTGAATCTTTAGAAAGGAGTTGAAAAGATTGGAAGGCCCTTGTAAGGTCCTCCACAAAGATCGCGGTGTCAAAATTGTAAAGGAAGGGTGTACAATTGAAGGAAGGGGGAGAAAGCCTGATCAAACATGGTCAGAAATGAGAAGTGTCTTTTTGGTGAATTGCTGCCTTGAGACTCCAGATTGTTCACCTGAGATGTACGGTCTAGGCTGAGGTTTTCGTGTCCCTTCCCATCAGCTGTGCAAGCCTGTCCTTTAATTGCCTAATAAAATGTCAATTTCCCCTGCAACTTGGGTGTGATATTAAGCACGAAGTGTCCATTGTATGTCCCATGATTGGGCGCACAGATGAATAGCTTGGGCTGATAATCCAGGGCTATTATCAGATGCAATATGCTTGGGAAACCTGAACAGGAAACAAATGTGGCATTGTAGGGCCTGGATAGTGTGGCTTGAGTCAGTGGGATGTACGGGATGGCTAGGCCAAATGCAGAGAAAGCGTCAACTGCAATCAGGATTTAGTGATATCCTCTGATATAACAAAAGACTCAATGTGAAGCAGCATGTTCTAGCTGCTAAGAATATACTAGCCCATTGGCTTGGGGAATGTATCACTGGGCAGTGTTTTTAGCCTCGGCAGGGTCTAACAGGGGGACAGACTTTTTATGCTATTTCAGCTTTGTTTTACCTCAGTGGCAGTCTGTGTGTGTAGGCCCAATCTAAGATGATATCTAGATTTTCATCCTCTAGTGAATTCAGGAGGCAATTGGCCCCACACCTGTTTCCTCTGGGGCCAAGGACACTTTAGGCTCCATGTTTAGTTGACAAGTATGGTTTGATCATTGATTATGTTTCCTTGGCCAAGTTTAGAGGTCTCTCTGGTTAGCATCCACATGGGTAACAAAAACTTATTAGGACTAGAACTGATTTTTATCCAAGTTTCTCATCTCTATGGAAGGGTTTGTTTTATATGCCAGCTAAGTTTCTCAAGAGGCCTAGTCAAATAGCCAGGCCATTAGCTATCCCCCATGAGCAGGTAGGTTTACAGTCTTCCACATGACCCACTAAAATGTACATATCTGCAGCATTTCTCATCATTGCTTGGAGACAAAGGTTAGCAAAGGCACACACAGATGATTTATCAACACCAATAACACATTAGCTGTGGGGGCCATCACATAGAGGTTTGTAGGGGCCTGAAGACACTCATCCACTGTCAGGCTTGGGCAAGGGTTTGAGTGGTGACAAAAAATCTCTCCTTGACCAAACTCTAGTCAGGCTACTCTGAACTGTCTTCTCAACTGGGCTCTGATTTTTAGGCTTCTGGTGTTCATCTCTGCATTGTCCAGTTTTAGCAAAAATCCTGCTGATTTAATTTAGTGAGTCATTGCCTCAGCCCCCTTGAAGATATTTAGCTCGTCTGACCACCCTCAGTATCTTATCATCCTGGCCTGCCTTCAGCAAAAATTATGTTATGTCAATTTAGCAAAGAATTACTCTACCTCTTAGTAATTTTCCATCTACCAAGCTCTGACCCTGATCCTGGGCTATAAATCCCCACTTTTCCTTATTATACTCAATGTTGAGCTCAATCTCTCTCCTCTATTACCATACTCCATTGTAGTGGCCCCCCTGGAATAAATTATTTCTTATCTTCCATCTTTAACAAGTGTCCTGAATAATTTTTTCTTTAAGAGTGGTGTTGGCTTCAGAAACCAAATCAGAGAGCATTATCTGCTTTCCCCTCATCTTGATGCCAGGAGTTGGTGGATCACAGTCACCTGTGTACCAATATCTATAATGCCCGTGAAGTGCAACTTTCTCTTATCTCCCCATTAAATTCTAAGGGTAGGAATTTACCTCCCTTACCCTTCGAGGTTCCCATGGCTGACCTAAGAGTTAAATCAACATGAAACAGATTAACAGGAAGAAAACAAAGAAATGTTTAATAGCATATATTCATAGGAGAAACCCAGGAAAACTGAACAACTCACTAAAATGGCCAAATTGTCACCTTAAATATCATCCTCAAGTAAAGACAAAAGAAGATATGGGAGTAGTGGTTTGGGACTTCAAAGGGGAGGAAGACAATTCACATGAAGGTGGGAAAGCAAATGTTTGCCATGCCACACAGACACAATGGGACACGGAGAGGACTCTGATCTCTAGGCCCTGCCCAGTTCCCCCCCACCACACTTAGCCCATGTTCTTTGTAGTTCTCTCTGGTGATAGCTCTGTTCCTGTTACAGGCTATTTATCTAAATTCTTTTGGGCAGTTAAAGGGGAAGTAACAAGAAAAACTTTCCGAGTCTTCTGTTCCTTTAAAATAATCAATGTCCCAAAGGGGCATATTTTGGGGTAGAAAACTCTGTTCCCTTTCAAGTACATCCCAGTGAGACCCTAAAGGAGAGAACCCAGCTAAGCTGTACCCAGACTCCTGTCCACAGAAACTGTGGCATAATAAATGTATGTTCTTTGAAGCCTAAAGTTTGTCTACCACTAAATTTGTGGTAGTGTGTTACACAGCAATAACAAATGAATACAATTTTTATCTAGTATGTTGATTTAGATTAAAGAGGCTGTTTTACAGTTATCAAAGATGATGAGAACAAAGTTATTTTTACAATAATATAATATTTATTTTATAATTGGATATAAAAAATTTTAAAGACTGATTCTTTATTCATATTATACTATTTCTTGAAACGAAACAAAGCTAATCATTTTAAAGTCAATGAATGTGCTTTCTTAAAATCATTTATTTCAAGTCAGAAAAACAGCCAAGAAAAAATGTGAATAGACATCACTCTGGGTCAGTGCTAATGTGCCAGGAAATAACAGAAGTGATTACAAATGTTCTACTATTTAATTCCCACATATCCCCATCAGGTAGGTTTTATTATTTTTATTTATTTTATTAATGAGAAATTGAAAGCCATAGAAATGAGTTAATTTGATAAGGGCCACTAAGAGGCTATATCATAAATATAAAAAATTTGGTCGTTTTTATTCTATTTTTAGAGTCCAGAAATTTAAAAATCCAATTACAAAGTCCACCTTTTACACTAAATGGAGCGGTTTTTTCTTCATGTCATCTGCAATAACATGCTGGTCATGAAATAGCTCAGCATAATATTATCCATTTTCGTGTTTACTCCTGTCTTGTTTATTGCTACATGGATAGAGCTTATCAAATTACATTTCTTGGCACCTAAGGTTTTCCTTAATATGCACCAGGCTTCTCCTGCAGATCAGCATTCCTTGGCTCTCCCTCCTGCCCCACATCTTTGGGAGTCAGGCTGCTGCCTTCTCTGAGGTGTGGTGCAGAGGAGATAGTACAAGTGATACTGGCTCAAGACAAGGTTGACATAAGGGAAGCCATGTTGTAGAAAAGAAACCCTATTGTAACTTTGAATCATCTCTGACAAACTAACCAGGCTGGATATGCACCCTCCAGGAGATCTAACTGCTATGTTGATTTTACAACTCCTGCCTATGCATATACCTCCCAGCTGTGATAAGATGATAACTTTGTTCTTTTGAGTTCCTTAAGAATGTGATGACACCCAACAGAGCGTCTACGCTAATAGCCATCATCAATGAAAACCAAAGGATCTGGTGTGGCCAACTCTCAGTTTGTAACACTAGAATGTCAACATTCCTAACCCCCTCCCCTATAATCCACCAGCCCATATAACTGTTGTAAGATTTTGTGCCCTTTTAAGATGGTTCTCTTGGACATTAGTCAACCATGTCCCCTCTTGCTAACAAGCTGTAATAAAAAAAGTCCTTTTTCTCCTACTACCTTGCCTCTTGACTATTGGCATGTCTTGCGGTGGGCAGATGAACCTCCTTTTTAGGTGGTAACACAGGTGCTGGAGTAACACACACCTGGTATCAATCCTGCCTCTCCCACTCATTAGCCTTGAGGCCATAGTGAAAAATTCTAAGTTTCTAAACTCTTTTAACCTCCTAATATAAATTTCTCCTTCTTATGATATTTGTAAATACTAACTGGAATAATGTAAATATATTTTGTAGAGGAGGAAGAATATTCCTTTACCCTGTAGGTTCTTCTGGCTAGTCTAAACATTAAATTCACATTAGACAGAATAACAGGAGAAAATCAGAAAGTTTAATAACATGTGTATAGTGAGAAACCCAAGAAAACTGAGTAGTAACTTGCTAAAATGGCTGAAGCCTCCATCTTAAATACCAGGTGAAACAAAGGAGTTTGTTGGGGGTAGTGATTTAGGACTTCAAAAGGAAGGAAGGCAATTCACATGGAGAAAGAAAAGCAAATGTTTGGTAAACAAATGTTTGCTGGGCCATCTATAAAAGATGGGACCTGAGAGAGAACTTTGATCAAATGGTCCTTGCTAGGTGCCTGTCTGTCTATCACACCTAGTTTATATTATACTATAATCATCTTACGGTGTTAGGTCCTTCCTGGGGCAGGCCTTCTATCTCAAATTCATTTAGGCAGTTAGGGGAAAGGTCAAAGTTTCTTTCTGAGTCTTTTGTTCTTAAAAACAATCAAGCCAAAGAGAAATATTTTGGGGTGGCAAATTCTGATCTCCAACAATATACACATATTTATACTAATGATTACATGTATATATACTTAAATGTGTATGTATGTGGACATGTGAATGTATGTGTGTATATGTGGAGATATATATATATATATATAGAAAACGAGAGAGAGAGATGTAGATACATACAGATATATACACTGATCCAAGCCAGGCACTTTCATTTTCATCCAGCATGACCAAGATACTCATCATTCTCTAAACCCCTAAAAATATTTTTATTCAGTCACTTAATATTTAATTGTAATACGACATGTTATGTTTTAACTGTAAGTAACGTACAAAGAAAAAACTTCAATAAATGTTTACACACAGTGTAAACACTGGCTTTAAATGTGCAGTGGATGAGGGAGGTTGAATTCACAGTTAACCTATGAATTCCTTGCTATAAATTACACAAAATATATTCTTGTTATAATTTACACAACACATACAAAAATATTTCTCTGAATGCATAGAGTAAGACTTTAAACTCACCTATCAGCAACTGTATAGTCTTATCCCACTGACATGTGCAGGAGTCAGTTGACCCCAGAGGACTGTATAAAGGAGAAGAGAGACCACTATAGGGTCCATTTCTCGCTGGAGATGCCAGCCCCTTGCTAGCCTGTTTTTAAGCCCAGGAAATGCCCTGGAGCTACTCGTCTGCAGGCCACCTCCCAGCCAGGGGCCTCCACTGCTTCTGAGAATCTCGAATTGATCCGGATGGCTGGAAGAGTTTTAACCCCAATGGTTTAGACATGAATTAATACTGAATTTATTTATTCCAGGATTGAACTAGCCTTAATTGTATCAATACATGGTAACTTTTTTCAAAGGGAAAGTAGAAAATGTTAATATGTCTAGATAAATTACCTTCTGATTGATTGAAACACAAGGGAGGCTTCTTCTTTAAAGCACTTCAGAAAAAAAGGGGAATAAGTAACCTTTACTCTGTTGTGCAAACACTATACATGGGGGAGTAACTCACCATCAGTCGTTGGTGGAATACAATTAAGTGACTGAACAGAGTGACTCCATGAAGTTGGCCTTGAACACACCTCAACCTCAGCTCAGCATTTAGGTAGCTGGATGAAGCCATTATCTTAGCAAAACACTCCCTTCCATTGACATCTTCTGCATGTTCTCTCTCAATCCTAGTGTCCCAATAAACTAACCCAGGTAGGAAGTTAAGTTTCTTTGGCAAGTGTAGTCATTATGGGGAAAAAGCTACTTAAGACAGCAGGGAGGCTCTTCAACAGCTGACTTCAAACCCCTGCTCTCCGGTTTGTCTAAATAAGTTCATTCTTATTTCTAAAGTTTAAACTGTTTGTTTCAACAAGAGAGGGGCTTTGCTTTTAACATTAATGACACTGAAGGAAAGGAAAAGAATCCTTGAATGCATTCTTTAAAAAAATTCTTATGCCATATTCAAGAGATTTTTGAGGTGTTTGTTTCTTTTTCCAGAACAAAGCCTGGAAACCCACTTTGTCAAGTGGATTGATTTTGTTAAGTGGTGGTAGTGAGGGATCTTTAAGATCAAACAATCTGTTTAAAAAAGCAACAGATTTCAAAGATGTGTAAAAATCCTAATAATTTCAATATAACCTTTATCTTTGATCTAAAAACAAAGATACAAGAATATTTGTAACCACAGGACCAGGAACAGAATTTACCATCTGAAAATATGCCTCTTTGGTATAAAAATTACTTTGGGCTGATTATGTTTTTAAAAAACAGCAGACACAGACAAAGTTCTGAAAACCTAGTAGAAGTTACCCATTTGTAAGGGAAATTGACATTTATAAGAGAAATCTGCATTTGTAGGGGTGCCTTCCTCTGAGCCAGGATGGACAGGATGACGAAATATCTAGAAACTCTTATCAATAAAGAAAGCAATGACTTAAATCTACATAAAAACTTTACCCTTGTTTACTGTGCTGACCTCATCTCAACAACAGAACGTTAAGGCTATTTTTCAGGGGCAGAGAGCCAGCCAGGACCATGCACAAAAGAAAAAGTTTTGATCTGCCAATGGAAGCTCATCCTGGTACTTCCCCTTACCAGTCTTTAAACATTGATCCTCTCTGATCCTTTAGATCTTACCCTATACCCTGGATCCTGAAGACAGAGTTGAGAGCCTTCCTTCTGTCTCTCTCGCTTTTTTTTGTTTTTTTTTTTGAGAGGAAGATCAGCCCTGAGCTAATATCCATGCCAATCCTCCACTTTTTGCTGAGGAAGACTGGCCTTAAGCTAGCATCTATTGCCAAACCTCCTCCTTTTTTTTCCCCCCTTTTTCTCCCCAAAGCCCCAGTAGATAGTTGTATGTCATGGTCGCACATCCTTCTAGTTGCTGTATGTGGGATGCCACCTCAGCATGGCTGGACAAGCAGTGCGTCGGTGCGCGCCGGGGATCCGAACCCGGGCCGCCAGCAGCAGAGCGGGCACACTTAACCACTAAGACCTGGGGCCGGCCCCCCTTCCTTCTGTCTCTTTACCAATCAATTGGATAATAAACTTCCTTCCCTCAAAGACCAGTGTCCAACAGTTTTGGCCCAACGTGCACAGAACTCTTACTCAGTAACAATACTAACTACTTTAGCAAAGTTTCCCGTAGTAACCTTTAAAATACCAACAAATTCTGTCTTAAAATTTGCTCTTCATTTGTAGCAGAAAATGAAAGTGGAGAACACAGACCGGAATTTTTGTGCTCTTCTCATACAGTGAAATTAAACACATAGACGACAGGAATCGCTTCAGAGTTTAAAATAAATAAATAAAAGCCTCAGAGTCATCTAGTTATCACGATGGGGACTTAAGCAAGAGATGACTGTCTAGACAATGGTGGACTGGAGACAGGGAAGTCATGGTGTTTACAAGAAAAAACTGGGTGAGGGGAAGCTCTTTTGGTTTACAGCATATTTACAATTAGGTAACTGTATTCTTAAACACTTTAACCTGAGCAACATTTATAAATATGTTCTGTGAAACCTGACAGCAACAAGTCATACTAAAATTCCATTGTTCAGTAATTGAGATTTCTCCAGGTTTTTTTTTTGTCAGCTCACATTTCAGGAGAGTTAGGAGCATGTGTTACCACACAAAGTGCACGATCTGCTTGCCGCAAGACAAAAGCCAATCGTCAAGAGGCAAGATGGTGGAAAAGAAAGGGTAGTTTATTACAGCTTGCTAGAAAGGGGGAAGATGGATGACTAATGTCTCAAAGAACCATTGTAAGGGGGCACAAAATTTTACAGCATTTATATAGGCTATTGGGTTATAGGGGAGGGGATTAGGAATGTTGACCATCTAGTGTTACAGACTCGGAGTGCCACATCAGATCTTTCAGTTTTCATTGATGATGGCTATCAGCATAGATTCTCCGTTTGGGGGTCATCACATTCCTAAGGAACTCAAGAGAACAAAGTTATCATCTCATTGCAGCTGGGAAGTACATGCACAAGCAGGGGTCGTAAAATCTACAGAGCAGTTAGATCTCCTGAAGGGTGCATATCCAGCTGAGTTAGTTAGTCAGAGGTCATTCAAAATAGAGTTTTTCTTTTCAACAATATGGCTTCCCTCATGTCAACCTTATGCTGAGCCAGTATCACATGTAACACCAAGAAAAGTACATCCCAGCCCTTCAGATGCACTGTCAACAGGAGAGACTGGAAACAGGCTCCATTCTCTCTCAGCTTCTGCTCAGACAACTCTCTTATATTTTGTAGGTAAAACACACTGGATATAGAACCACTGGCTTCTGCCTCTCCAGAACACTCCCAGTTATTCACAGCTTCAAGCAACAAGTTTATTGTGCACCAAGAGACTTGGAAGTGTGGCACTGCTCCTTGGGGACCAGGGTCTTCCAATCTTGCAAGAACAATGTTAGTGTATGCTCTCTGGTGGGACCAGGGACCCTCCCAGGCGTCCAAGTCATTTAGATCAGTGGTTTATCCTTGGCCCAGAGGTGACACACACTGTCACAATACTCAGTGATAAAAGTCCCTACTGCATCAATAAGTCAGTTTTTAAGCTCTCTTGCTGTGGCAAGACCTTTCAGTCAGTGTGGATGCAGCATTTCAGAACAGAAAATTATTTTCACTTGTCATGATATCCGGTTCCTACTCTTGGAAATCTTGAAATTGAGCAACAATTTTGTCCTTTCTTTTTTGACTTCTTTCTTTTTTTTTGTGAAGAAGATCCACCCTGAGCTAACATCTATGCCAATCCTCCTCTTTTTGCTGAGGAAGACCA
The DNA here is from genome assembly GCF_020826845.1 of Diceros bicornis minor. NCBI lineage: Eukaryota > Metazoa > Chordata > Mammalia > Perissodactyla > Rhinocerotidae > Diceros > Diceros bicornis. The sequence continues at coordinate 63,087,791 of NC_080746.1, read as the reverse complement.
GCCTTGAGCTAACGTCTATTGCCAATACTCCTTTTTTTCCCTTTTTCTCCCCAAAGCCCCAGTAGATAGTTGCATGTCATAGTTGCACATCCTTCTAGTTGCTGTATGTGGGATGCCGTCTCACCACGGCTGGACAAGTGGTGTGTCGGTGCGTGCCCGGATCCGAACCGAGGCCGCCAGTAGCGGAGTGCACGCACTTAACCACTAAGCCACGGGGCCAGCCCCCTGTGCTTTCTTACCAGAGTACTGGATAACTTTCTGATCTTCTCCACTTGATCTAGATTAACACTCACCTCACAGCAACTCAACTCTGAGCAATTCTTGGTAGGTGAGCTACTGCCAGTCCAGATTAATTTTAATGAAATCATTTTCTTGAAGAGATGGGTTCTAAATCCTCAAGTACTAGTTCCTTCATGTTAAATGGTAATGCTCCCATGAAGAAAAATGGATGGGATTTTGGCACTGGTCCTATACACATCCCATTTTGACACTCCAGAGACACTGGTGGCTTGGACAGAATAGAAGAGAACAGTGAGTGACTGTGACTCACTGATGGCTGAAAAACAGGACCTGGTTTTGTGATTTCTGGTTTTCTGAATATGGCAGAAGGGGAGACACATCCCACTTCTGAACCAGTGCCAAAGAGGTGTGGTCTCATGGAAAGCCTCCTAGCAGGGAGGTTCCCCAGTGGGGAGCAATGGTGGTGAGCCATCCACAGGGGGTAATTCAGGAGGTGTGGGGAGGCCCCCATTCTACAGCTGGGGTGAATCTACTGCTTTGGAGGTATTGATAAAAGGGAAGGCTGGTTTGGCCAAATAGTTGGGAACAAAGGGCTGTTCTGACTCACTCAGCTAGAGGAGGATTTTGTCATAATCATCATTATCTTCCACTCCAATAGTCTTCCTGAATTCTCTCCTAGATGTTAATTGGACTGGCATTTCTCCTTTTGTGGTAAGAATCTCTTTGTCAACTTCTGATTTTATCAAGTAAGAGACCACTTGGCCATGATGGTATTTACATGCTTAGTGAATATAGGTCCAGCTGTTAACTTCATTTTGGGAGTAGACATTCACCCCCCTCTCCATTACTGTCTGCACTTCTTGAAGGTCCCCCAAAGTCGAGGCCACCCACCTCTCTCCTGCTACTCCCGGCCTGCAGATCCAAACCTCCTTCAGTCCTGCAAATCTTGACTCAAATTTTGTACAGTCACATAGCCTGCCCTAATTTATAATGCATACTTCTCTAAGAACAGTTTGTGTCTTTGCTATCCTAGATAATTCTATTCTTCATCCTAAGTTTGAAAATGTTTTTTTTTTTAAGAGAGAACAAGTGCATAAGGTAATAAAATCAGTGCTATACCAGGTGTTCTACCATAAGGAAAAGGACTGAAGACCAAAAGACCATCTCTCATAAGGATAACTGAGCCTAGACATGACCTTCTCTATAGGACACATCATGAAAACTCAGTGCTGTCCCCAGCAGGTTTTTGGAAGCTGAAAATTGAGACGTCAGTAGAACCAATTATCATTTTATTGAACAAAATCACCAAAACAAAACTGTTCCTTGAATTATTGAAAAAGCTTACATTATCTCAGTAAAAATAACAACCATTTATTCCTACATATAAGGCTCTTAGAAAAGTGTATTACAGTCAATGAAATTTAGTTTCTCAAAATGATCCTAAGAATTAGTTACAATCTATAGCATTAATATTTATTTTAAGAGATGGTTAGTAACTTATTCAAGAGATGGTAAATAACTTATTCAAGGCTACACAGTTTATAAATGAAGAGACTAGATATGACTTCAGAAACTCTGAGAACCAAAAATCTACTTTTGGAAAGATTTTATTTATGCATATCCCACTTTTACTCTGTGATAAATATGAGGTGCCACTGCTAAAGCAACACACTCTCAAGGATTCCTATTTAGGGATAGATCCCTATGCTCTGTCCCAGATTACATGGATAGGGCTGACAAGTTTCGTTATAATGTACAGAACAATTAAACAGCTGCTTTACATTGAGTGACACAGTTTTGCGAAAGGATCTAAGAATTAAGTACAGTTTTAAATCTCAAATTGCATTTTAGGAAAAAGAAACAAGAATTTAGTCATCATTACACATCTTGTAAAAGAAGAGAGAGGATAGGAAGTCAAACACTCTGTACACAAAATCTTCGCTCTGAGTACATACACGGCTTATGTTTTCCTTCTTTGACTTTCTTTTGACCCTGGTGTGTCCTGGGCAGCAAACAAACATACACTCAAAAACTCCTTAGCTGTTTCTAGTGGGTGGGGGGTGATTATGGGCTGACCTAGATAATGTGGATGGTGGCAGACAGGCTTTGCAATATCTCTTCAGATTAATGATAAAGGAAAATGTGGAGAAATGGGAGGGCAAACATGTTATGTCAATACTGCTCTGTCTTTAGGAGGGCGACAATGTCTTTCTTTGAGAATACTAAAAAGGGTAAATGGTAAATAAGCATCTCTCCTGACTTGAACCAGATGCACTGCACATCCCAAAGATGATTAAAAATTCTAAAGCAAACAAGGTTTACAGCAAGGAAAAGATGATGTGAATGGTGCAGATGAGCTCAGGTATAGAGATGAAAACCAGGAAAAGGGGCACCAAAAGAAGCAGGTGAGAAAAAAAGTAGGTTCAAGAGCTTGGTGGGCACAGAGTCATGGGAGCTGGACAGTTCCAAGGATTGATATATGGATAAGCAGTCTGAGAAAAGTGACATTTAGAGAACTTGTAGATGAGTGACCCGTGGTTGGTGACATTGAAAAATGAGACAGTGCCTCCTTCGTAGTCTAGGAAAACCCCAACACGACGGGGAGGAACAGCCATGGAGAGAGTCAAGACCTTGGGATCAGAGGTGGAAGAGTCCTCAAAGGCCTTGTACTCGGATTCATTCTGTAACGCTATAACCCAGTAGCCATATTGAGGTCTGTATCTGGAGTATACATTTGAATGATTTAAATTTGGGTCAAAAGTAAATCCAGAACTCTTTTTTCTATTAAAGCACCTTTTGCTACTGCATACCCCCAGGATCCAAGCAATCTTCCCAGACACTTCTACTTCCCAATAATATTTGCCTGACGAGAAACATTGGCAGCCCAAGACAGAAAAAGCAGAAAAATCACATGGATATACATTCCTAAACGTAAAAGGGTGCAAAATTTTCACTTGTCTCTGATCCGCAGATATGACAATATTTGAAATAGCGTTGACTGGATTCAGCATCACATCCACTGTAGGAAAAATTACAGGGTCAGTAAGGGATATAGGATAGTTGTGTCTTGTGTGACATTGTGGGGAGGAATATTCAGAGTTGACTGGGAGGAACATGTGTTGATGGGTCAGAGATGAGTAGGACACTTAAGAACTGTTGTATGTATGCATGTTTGGGGAAGAACACATGAACCTAACGTCATGGGACCTAATAGTAACTACAGCTTCTGAAGAGGGATTAGAACATGGAGATTTGAAGACCCTGTAACTTCTTCTTACCCCAGTAGCATTGGACCTCTGTCAGCTCTGAAATGACAAAAGTTGCAATGATGTTGTTAGAAGCAAAGGAGTAAACACAGATACCTATCTTCTCTCCAGACTGAGGACTGGAAGGGGGAGGGGAGCCCTGTGAGACTATGAACTGGTGAATGAGAGGACAAAGCAGACACCTGGCTGTTCCCCCTTAGATCTGATCATCTTCACACAGAATCTCTCTCTCTTTGTCAGGCCTACCTCTTCTCTTTTACTCTCACCTAGAAACAATGTCCACTCCCCCATTTTGCCCTGATACTACAAGAATCCCACACTCACACCCTTCCCCTGGCTCTCCTCACCTTTAAATACTTGCAGCATCCCGCTCAGATCTGGAACTCGGAATGCATTTTTCTGTTTCTTGGAAACCATTTTTGGCTTTTTCAAGGTCCAGGTCTCACTCCTAGAGAAGACAAAAATTGATCATCCCACACTACTGACCTTGTGTCTCTCCAAGATCATGGAGATACACTTGAATCTTCTTCACTGAGGAACTTGAAGAGGAGAAAAGGGAGAGCCCTGACACTGCAACTAGAAGAAATATGCTCATGTCTACCATGCCATTTACTCTCTGTGTGATCTTGGGAAGGTCTTCACCCCAAAGAAACCCATGTTACGTCTTCTAAAATGGAAAAATTAACCCCAGACACTCTACCTGTTAAAAATATAAAAATGATATAAAAATAGATGAAATAATGGTGTCTTTAAAAGGTATTTGATGCCTCTAAAAGAAGTATTTGATACATGGATAAGTCACTGCCTTCTCAGGGGTTCCACAAGGGGAGGCCAGAGATGTGAGATCCCAGGCAGATGGTCAGTAGAGAGAGTCTCCTAAACATGGCTACAGAGGGGTTTAGGTTATCCAGTGTTGGGTTCCCGTGTTGAAAGTCTGAAGAGTCTCCAAAGCCTGTTATCCCAGGACAGATGCCCAGAAATTAACATTTGAGGGCACATTCTTTGGGGAAATGTTACAAACATTTGGAAAAGAAGAAGTTATGATGACCACATTAATAGTGGTCTGAATTTCATGTGTTTGGGAAGACCTTGGTACTGGCAGGTGGGTAGTCAGCTTTAGACACAGGAAAACCATTTTTCCTACGAGATGCTGAAGTGTATAAACAAGAACGGATTAATTATTGACACCAGGACCAAAGCCACTATTCCCACAGACTTGAGTCTATTTTTTTTGGAAATCCAAAGAAAACCACCTTCAAAGACCCTGTTTTTTCCATTCTCAGGAAGAAAAGTAAATATAAAGGAGCTGTTCTTGTGGCAAATTCGGGGGCCTGGAAGATAAAGTGGACAGGTTCCTCCCTGAGATAAGATACACAACTAAAAAATATGGAAACAAGAGCTGAGGCAGACTGAGGTTTGGCTAAAATGAGTGAAGTCATGGAGTTCTGATACGGCAACCCCTCATTTCTAATGCCTCTGTTGGCCTTAATTCTGTGACCTCCCACCACCCAAATTCCCTACCATTGACAACTTTCATCTATCATCATCAATTTGGAACAATATCATACCCAAATTTCCCAGCTCTGTGATTTTTTTAAAAATTTTGATTGATCTCACAATAATACTCATGGCTACAATTCTGTCTTCACACAAAAATAGACCATACCTGGTCTCACACACATACCTTCTTATGAGGTTAATCACATCCTAGGAGAAGAGAGAAAACATGCGTCAAGGATAGAATTGCAAGATTTACAAAATACAAATGGCTACTGAAATTTTAATTTTGGATAAATAAGAAATACGTTTTAGTATAAGCATGACCTCTACAATATATAAGATATTCTTCTACTAAAAAATGATGTGTCATTTATCTGAAATTCAAATTTAAGTACACATCCCATATTTTTCCTGGAAACCCTTCAAGGAGTGAGAAGCTCTCCTACCTTACAAAGTTTTAAGCAACTTCCCCCTCACACCACTAGCACCCTTTGACTTGATTTGAATAAATCGATGGTCAGAATATGGGGGAAAAAATGTAGAGATAAGACACAGACCACCCATCCTTGAGGACTCATGTGAGGATGTTAGGAAGATGCTTCAATTATGTGGAGATGGGATATATTTAAAAGGAAGAGAAGTGGCCTACTACTGTTTCAACTACATTTATGAGAAAACTTCACTAATTCATTATGCTTTTATTTATTCTAGAGACAAATACAGGTAAAATCTACTATTTGCCAGACATCATTCCAGGCTCTGGGGAATCAAAGACGAATAATTCATAATAGTGCTCAGGAAGTATACATTCTTTTGCTGCAGGTACAAGCAAACAAGCACTTCTAAGTAGATGTTTCTCTGGTCTCCCTTTACTCACTCTATATATGTCCTGCACACTGCCTATGGGTGATCTCATCAATTTTTAAGTATGAAATAAGCCACAGGAACCAGCACCTAAGAAGGTCTAAAATGTAACATATTATTTCCCAACTATTTATAGGCCAGTTGTCTAGAAGGTTACTAATATCCCCTGGGTCACTGTCTTAGTAACTATAGTATCTTACTCTGAATTCCAACATTGAATCAAGCAGTCTAATCCATATCCCCAACTTCTTTTAGCCATCTTCTCTTCCCAATCATAACCATTATATCCTTTATTTTTTTGAACAGAAATCTGCCAATATATTTGGTTTTTCCATCTCCAGCCTAACCCCTTTTACACCAAAGACTTGGCTACCACTTGACTCTACATCCTCAGAAAAAGTTTTATTTTCTGTAATAGGCTATTTTGCTGTTATTGTATATGACAAAAACCCAACTAAAACTGACTTAAATTTAAAAGGAAAAAGAAGAAATACAGGGGGCAGGTATAACTTCAGTCACAGCTATGTTTTTAAGTGAAAATATTGTCATCAGAGTCTGTTCTTTCCTCTCAGAACTTTATTTTCTACCTGCTATGTTGACTTTCTTTTCAGACTCTATAAGACATCAATTTGAATGTCTTGGTTTAAATGATAACCCTGATATATTACCTCGCAGAAAAAAAGAATTTCTCTTTCTAGTCATGACAGTAAAATTCTAAGGTATACAAATCATTGACCTGAATTGGATCAATGATTAAATCATTAAAATAATTACTGCATCATTGGTAAACATATAGGAATCAGATATGCTGATTTACCTAGAATTGAGAGACATATACATTCCTGATACTATTGATTTTATCAACCTTAACCAGTTACATGGACTGAGGGTTGAGACGGTTTTCCAAAGGGTAATCCAAGAGGTTGTTAACATAAAAAACAGATATTTGAATTGAGCTTGGACAGACAAAGTCCCATGCAGTCCATCGCTTACTTCCTCACTCTATTTACCAAACTATTTTTTTTAAATGGTTAAATATATTATAAAGTTTACAGTGACTTTAAAAATGTATGACATACGTCATATATAATTTATAACTTAAAATCAATTAAAGATCTAAAACTATAAAATTGTTAGTAGGAAACATAGGGTAAACTCTTCATGATATTGGATTTGGTAATAATTTCTTGGATACAAAACAAAAAAGGACAGGCGATAAAAGAAAAATAGATAAATTGGACCTCATCAAATGTAAAAACGTGTGTTCATCAAAGGACTCTCTGAAGAGAGTGAAGAGACAATGCACAGAAAGGGAGAAAATACTTGCAAATCATATATCTGATAAGGTATTAATATACAGACTATACAAAGAACTCCTACAACTCAACAACAAAAAACAAACAACCCAATTCAAAGAATGGGGAAAGGATTTGAATAGATATTTCACCAAAAAGATATATAAATGTCCAATAAACATAAGAAAAGATGCTCAGCATTCTTGGGGAATGCTGGGAATGTAGGGAAATGTAAATCAAAACCACAATGAGTACCACTTTACACTCTTTAGGATGGCAAAAAAACTCATGAAAAGTAATGTGTTTCTGAGGATATACAGAAACCGGCACCCTTGTACATTGCCGCTATAAATGTAAAATGATGTGGCCACTATGGAAAATGGTTTGGTGGCTCCTCAAAAAGCTAAACAGTTACCATTATGATCCACCAATTCCACACCAAGGTACATACCAAAAGGAATTGAAAGCAGGGACTCAAACAGATACTTTTATGCCACTGTTCATTGCAGCATTATTCACAACAGCCTAAAGGTAGAAACAGCCCGTGTCCATCAACAGATGAATAGATAAGTAAAATGTGGTGTATACACAAAATGAAATATTATTCAGCCATAAAAAGGAATGAAGTTCTGATACATGCTACAGCATAGATGAAGCTTAAAAAACATTATGTTAAATGAAATAGGCCAGACACAAAAGGAGCAGTATAGTGTGATTCCACTTATACATGTACCTTAGAATAGGCAAATTCATATAGGCAGAAAGTAGATTTGAGGTTATTCAGAACTGGGGTCAGGGAAAATGGGGAATTATTGCTTAATTGTTACAGAGTTCCTGTTTGGGTTGATGAAAGAATTTTAGAAATAAGTGGTGGTGAGTCTTGCACAACACTGTAAGTGTAATTAATGTTTCTGAACTGTACACTTTAAAATGGTTAAAGTGACAAATTTTATGTTATATGTTTTACCACAATTGTTTTACATTTAATAATGCAATATACCAAACACCATTGAATTTTATGCTTTAAATGAATGAATTGTATGATATGTGAATTATGTCTCAATAAAGCTGCTAAAAGAAATGGATGCGAGCCCTTTTCTAGGGTAGAAGATCTAAACTGTCATCTACTACTCAAATCTACTTTTAAGCTCAGCATTTCTGTCATTTTCATCCTTATCAGTCTAAAGTAGATCTCACGGTTTAGCAAGAAATGTATATATGATAAAATGATCCATTCTAAACCTTGCCAAAATATAGTCCAGATACAGAGAAACTGTCATCTGAACTGCTGATTGGCAAAGCTGTGGAGGGTAAAGACCACAAGCCTTTCACACATTATAACAATTTGAAGAAGAATAGCCAAAACTCAGAAAGTTTCTTGATTGGCCCACACAGCTACCCCAGATCTATTCTTATCAGCAGTGGTGAGTGGTCCCACCCAAGAGGAAAATCGTAGAGAATGTCCATTACATGGCTATAGCTTTCCGATATGTACGGACATACAGGTTGCATATTCAAGTCTGTATATTGCCTCAGGAACGGAACAATCACAAGCATCATTTCCCACGATTGTGATTGACTTTCCCAACTACTTCCTTAAAATGATATGTGATTTTGCTTTATTTATGGTCAATTGTATGACCTAGTAACGAAAACTAGAGATCTCTTCTAGTCCTACAGATTTATATCTAAGAGTTTAGTTTATTTGTTAGCATGTGGACATTATCCTTGAGTTAATTCAAAACAGGTTATCAGCTCCTTTCCCTAATCTGCATTCCAATGAATAGACATTAATAGTAATATTCTTGTGCCCTATCTCAGGTGGGAAATTTACACCTGACCTATGACTGCTGTCTCAGTCTCTGGCTCTTCATTAGTCCCAGTCATAAATCATGCTTTGCTTTCATCTTCTCTGACTTTGCCGGCAATAACTTTACCCGAGACTAGAAAAGCTGGACTTTGTTGCAAAAAGAATGAGCCTCTCTTAGCAACTTGAACTGAAATTCCTCAGTCCTATAGGTCATTACTAAAGGCTAAACAAAACAGCCACATACAAAGTCAACAGTCCCACTATATAAGAAGTGACTGTGTAAGAACCGCCTCACTTCCATCTTCCGTTTGTAGCCCAACAAATACAGAGAATCATTTACATATTACTCAGCATTCTGTTTATTTCAAAGGACTAAATACAAAATCAAACAGGCTTGATCAGAAAAAGATGGAAGTAGATTGTGCCAAAACACATAAATGAAATATGCAATAATCTATCTGGCTCCAGAAATAACTGGTCTGATGAACTCAAAGGATCACAGTTTTTTGCTGTTTCTGAGCTTATACTTTTTCTGAGTTAGTGTCATTCCCAGGTTTCACTTGTCATCCCTAGACAACTGAGTGTTACTTCTGGTTATCTAAGTTAGAATGGGAAAAACAACATATACATAAACATAAAATAGAGAATGATGAAAAGAATAAGAAAAGAAGAATTTATTAGATCAGATAAGAAGCAACTGAAAAAGAAAAGAAAAGAATCCAAAAGAGTCAACTCAAAAATTGAAGAAAATAAGTAAATGACTTTTGTGCTGAAAACTACAAAATACTGCTGATAAAGTTCAAAGAAAACCTAAATAAATGGAGAGATTTATTTGTTAAAATGACAATACTCCTCAAATTGTTCTTTAAATTCCATATAATGCCTATCAAAATCCCAGCAGGCTTTTTAATAAAATTTAACAAGATTTCTCATAATTTTCATGGACAATTCAAAGGACCTAGGGCAGAGTTTGTCAACTTTGGCACTACTGGCATTCTGGCCCAGGTAATTCTTTGTCATGGGTCTACCCTGTGCATTGTAGGAGAATTAGCAGCATTTCTGGCCTCTACCCACTAGATGGCAGTAGCACCCTCCAAATGTTCCCTGGGGCAGCGGTGGTTACAATTGTCCCCATAGAGAAGAACTAACTTGGAAGAGTTACTTTGAAATGTAATTGTTTCAAATTTTTTTCAAACAATTTTGGAAAAGAAGAACAAAGTTGGAAGACTAATGCTACCCAACTTCAAAATTTTCTATGAAGCCACAGTAATCAAAAGATCAGAGCATTAGTGCAAAAATATAGATCCATATCACAGATTGACAATCCAGAAATAAATCCCCATATTTAGAGCAAACTGATATTTAACAACGGTGCCAAAATAATTCAGTGGAGGAATAGAGAGTCTTTCCAACAAATGTTGAACTGAATTTGTTTATAGTTTAACAATTCAATAAATTGACTAAAAATCCTTAAATTGTACACTTAACAGGGGTGGATTTTATGGTATATAAATTATACCTCAAGAAATATTGTTTTTTTGTAAGGCAGGGGTAAAGATCCAGCAGATGAAAATTGATTACCGCAGTATTGGAACAAAAGTTAAGTAAAGAAATTCTTGTTCTGCTAACAAAGGAGAATGGCAAGAAGTGAAGCAGAGAAAATTTGAAATTTCCTGAATTTCCTGACGTACTTCATAGCTCAAGATCACAGTCACACTGCCAACACCACAGAAAAAAAGTTTAACATTCATACTAGGTACAATTCCTCCATCAAGTCTCTGTAGGTTTGCCCCCACATCCTTCCCCAGCCAACGAAAACACACAAACATACATGCACACACACACACTCATACACAGAAGCACACACACATAATCATACATGCACATTCCTCACTCAGATATGACAGAGTCTAGTCTTACATTTGTCACTCCTCAACAACAACAACAAAAATCAAACATAAACAAAGATTCCCGTAGTTTGCTAGTAACTAAGCTTAGCAAGGTGAGGCCTTACAAATGCTAGCTAATGGGAGCCTATAAAGAATCTTCTCCCCAAATTCTTACACTCCCTTTTAGAAATCAAAAACAATGGGAATTTCCCTTACCATTTGTACATTGAATTATTCCCATGATCCTTGAAATGAATGACAGAGAAGGGGCACTGAGGGGCCAAAGGAACATTTTAATGTCACCAGGAGGAAGAAAGCACAGGGACCCAGAAGAGAAGAAATGTTAAGCCTCTGTGTTTTCCGCTGAATCTCACATGTAGGAGCTCCATTCTAAATCTTACCTTCAGTGTATCTATTGATGATCCCCACATCTGATGCTCGAGATCTGAGATAAGCTCTCTCATGTACTGACTCTGCTGGACCAGCTGGTCTTTTGCTGCTACCAAGTTCTCCAGCACATTCACCTCGTCTTCCTCTAGCTTTTGTAGCTCCTTCTGTTCCAGACTGTCCAGGATGCATCTCATTTCATTAAACCCTTTCAGAATCCTCTGTCTCTCAGTCTGCATATGGTTCTTTAGGAATGAACAGAGAAAGAGGTTGTCAGTCTGTCTGGATGAGGGCCTAATTTGTGTGGGCCTGGGAGCCAAGATAAGAACCATTTTCCTCTGGGAGTTCTCAAAGGGATAGGGCATGAAATCAGTGAGCAATTCCTGGGAAAGCACTTTTCCTGCTATTCTCACTTGAGCTCCTCCCAAAGCAATATATTCAAGTTTACTCTATCAAGGCCCACCCTGAGACACAATGTGGTACCTGGAGGAGGCTTGGATTGCAGACGCCTGTCCTGGATAATCATGCTACACTGTGTATTAAACCCCTCCACTCTTATTTCCTAAACACAGAACCCGGGGCCTATCTCAATGTGTTTTCTGGCAGTATCAGAGCCTCAAACTTGATGATGGAAAGGGGATAAGGGATTCATAAGTCGTTTTTTTCGTTGCTTCCCTCTATGCTTTTGCCTCCAACATGGATTCCCTTATGATATGTCTGCTCTCTAGCCACCAACATACAACAAGGAAGGAATGAATTGAGGACTAATCAAATGTCCTTCAGACTCCTTACTTCTGAGGTAACGAAGAGAAAGGAGCCTGCTTGTGATGGGATGATGGTGCTGCCCAATTTCCTGTCTCAGAACTCCCTCGGGAAAAATCTGTTCCTGCCTTCCAAGTAGCTCTCTCTTCTCTGATGTCAGCTTCCAGCTCCGCAGCTTTCTGCTGCTCCTTCCTCAGCTTCTTCAGAGCTTCCTGGAGCTTCTCCTGTGAGAAAGGAACCATCAGAATCAAGCTATGAGCTTTCTCATCCTCTGGGTAAATGAGGATGAAATCAGGCTTATCTCAGAAGAGACTGAAGTTTACAGAAAGGAAACTGGCAAGTAGAATCTAGGATGTAGACTAAAATCTGGGAGTGGGGGGGATGTATTCTTTAACCCTGGGAGATGCAAGTTATGATCCTTTCATCAAGAATAGCCTGTATCTCTCTTTCCCTAGAAGAAGAACTGATCCTGGAACAAGGAAAGTCCTTTTCTCTCTTTGACACTTTCCCACATCCAACCAACCATGTTCCCAAAAAACCCTTCTGCTCAGAGGAAAGTCAGAACTTATCTTGGGAAGCAATTCTCCACTCATCCAGCTTCTCTTTGCTAAGAGTTTGTAGTCTTGGCTTATTCTGAAGCAAATGAACAAATGCACAGAAATGTCCTTCAAGCCTCAGAGCTGAGCAAAGGGTATGGAAAGATTGCAGGGCTCAGTTCTAGGATGACAAGGGTAATAACGTAGGACAAAAAAAGCAAAAATTTCACTTTAGATACCATTTCTGCCCTATCTTCCTCCACTCTGGCGCCTACCTGGATTTTCTTGACCACCTCCTCCATGCAGAATATTTGGTGACCCTGGTGCTCCCGAGACACCACACAAAGCCTGCAAATGGCCTGCTCCTCGTCCTTACAGAACATATGGAGTTTTTCTCCATGGTGCTCACAGAATTCTCTCTTCTGCCGCTTGCGTGGGTTCGTGTTGATCTCCCTGACTCTCTCCACTATGGTGGCCAGGTGCCGATTAGGCTGGAGGGTCCCAGGCTGGTATCTGCTCTGGCACACAGGACAGCTGCATTCCCCTCCTGCGTGGATCACTGACTCCTTGTTCTTTGCAGTGATGCAGGCTTTGCAGAAGCTGTGGTCACACTCCAGGCTCAGGGGTTCTGTCAGGAGCTCCAGGCAGATGGGGCAGGTCACATCCTTCTGTAGATTTACCTGTGCTTGTAAATCCATTGCAATGTTCCCCTCGCTTCTTCCTGTCCTGAGTCCTGAGGCTCTTCTTGCTCACAGTCTCCTGCAGGGCTGGGAATGTTGAAGGGGGCGGGATAAGACAGGCAGGAATAGAAAGGATGTTGATTGTACAGAGATTTAGAACGGGACAAACATTAATATTCAACAAAGAAAGGAAGAGAGAGAGACAAGAGAAATAGGTCAGTGACAGAATGAAGAGGACTTTTTGTCATAATTTCAAACACTTTACTTTTAGTTTATGTTGCATGACAAATTTTACCCCATTAGGGCAATGATTGCTAGTTTCTCTTCTACTGGAGAGAAGGACAAATTGAGGTCCTTCCTACCAAGAACCTTGTATAACACATCATTTGTCCCCCTTTTCTTCCTCAGCCCAAAACTCATGCTCCATGTTAGATACACTGAACCCTGGGCCTTTGCACTTGCTCTTCTCTCGGCATGGAATGATCCTACCCCTGATATTTGCGTGACTCACTTTTTAAAAACACTTTTATTGAGTTACATTTACATCAAGTGCATTTGTTTGAAGAGTATAGTACAAAAATTTCTAGTCAATTTATGGAACTGTATAACTATCATCACAATCCCATTTTAGAACAATTCCATCACTTGAAAACAAACCGAATGCCATTGGCAATCACTCCCTGCTGAGTGAGCCTCAGGCAACCACTAATCTCTTTTGTGTTTATATAGATTTGCATTTTCACATCAATTCATAAAACAGAGTCATAATCCATTGACTTTTGAGTCTGAGTTCCTTCACTCGGCATACTGCTATTGAGGCGCATCTATCCTGCCTTTCTTTCCCAGGCCAAAAACACATCCTCAATGTTAAAAGCACAAAACCCACTTCTGACTCAGAGTGTGTGCACTTGCTTGTCTCTCTGTGTGGAAGGATTCTCCCTCTGATGTCAGCATGACTGGCTATTACATTTCGTTGAGTCTCCTCTTACACATTATCTTGACAGAAGGACCTGCTCTAACTTACCAAAGCAAAACTACTGATACTATCACTTGCTGTACATTTGCCATGTCTCTAATTTTTACTTTAGTATATCTAACATCTTTCTTTAAATGCCTACTTCTTCCTCCTAAGAAGTAATCCATGCATGGATCAGGCATGGTTTTGTTCACTGTGTATCCTCAGTACCTGGAACAGTGCTTCACACACAGGAACACAGTGTTTGATGAACATGTAAAGCTAGAAACTTCTCATCTCTCCATAGATGATTAGACCTTTCTCATCAGCTTCTCATTTTTTCTTTCCATCAATTAGCAGTTCTCCAATGGCTGAGAAATGTTTGCATCTTAACATACCTGTCCCACACAGAGCCTTCCCCTGCCCTCAAACTCATTCCCCAGAGACACCTACGGAACTGAAAGAAACATAATAGGGAAGTAATTTTCTCACTAACAATTTTATAATAGTTACAACTTAGAAATCACTTTGCCCTGCTTATTCCTTATATAAAAATCCTTGACAAATGAGAATACTCCCTTTCTTCAGATGTGTAAATAGAATCAAGTGACTTACAGATCATTCTGTTTACAGAGATAATTCCATTATAACAGGTAGAGTTGAGGTGAACATATCATCCTTGGGATCCTCCTTCAGAGTTCTCTCCACTACTGCACAGATTTTAACGAAGACAAAGAGAGGTAAAGTTTGCAAATAGTAGATTGATACGCAGTGCTATGGAGGTGTAGAAATGCAGAGATCAAGGCCAGCTAGGTGGTTCTGGGGAGTTCGGTATTTGTAGATGTTGGACTTTTATCTTGGCCTGGACATAATGCAAGGGTGTTGATAGGCACATAAAGGTGTATGTGTTTAGGGGGGAAAGAACAGGTTCATATACTCATAAGATCATACATTTGACAGAGACCTGGGAAACAAATTCTAATGAGTCATCTGTTAGTCTTGGGATCAAAGGGACCCTGTTTCAAACACACTGAGTGCTACTACAGATTGAATTGTGTTCTCCAAAAAGATGTTGAAGTCCTAACCCCATATATGTGTGAATGTAACTTTATTTGGAAATCATATCTTTGCAGATGATCAAGTTAAAATGAAGTCATTAGGGTGGGCCTAAATTCAACATGACTGTGTACTTATAAAGATGGAAAATTTGGACACAGACAGACATGCACACATGGAAAATCTATGTAAAGACAAAGGCAGAAATCAGGGTGATGCATCTACAAATCAAGGAATGCCAAAGATTTCCAGCTAACTATCAGAAGCTAGCAGAGAGACTTGGAACAGATCCTTCCCACACAACCTTCAGAAAGAACCAACCCTGCCAACACCTGTGATCTTGTATTTCTAGCCTCCAGAATCGTGAGAAAATAAATTTTATTTAACTCGTCCATTTGTGGTACATTTTTTATGGCATCCCTAGAAAATAACACCAGTACTTATTTTTCCTTTATTCATTCATTCTTTATTCTATCATTGAAGAAGCAATATACCATTGAAATTCTCCCCACCTAAGACAGACAGACAAACAGACAGATACATACAGAGATAAGACATATGCTCCCCTCTGGAGATGGAGCAATGTAGGAGTTTTTACAGTAAGGTAAGGACCAACTAGGTCCTGAGTTTCCTTATCTCACTATATCCTGATGGTCTGCACAGAGGCTTTCTGTATCTGTACAGTTTAGACAAGAAAAAGGAAAGTATCTCCACAATAAGGAGAATAAGTCCTATGAGGGGTTGAACCAACATTCTTGAAACTTCCCCTGTTCCCTGGATCAGGAATTGCCAATGGGAAAGTGGACTTGTCCTTGGCATCCAGAGACTTGAGGAAACTCAGAAACAGTGCAACTCCTCTCCATCCCTCTACGCTCAGAGCTCCCTCTTCAACCACCTCTTAGAGATCAGGGTTTAACTTGCCCCACATTAATTACCCTCTCCCCAAACACTCTAGCTCCCAGGTCAACTAGTTTCAAAGAAATCATTTGATAACAGAGGCCATCTTCATAAAGCTGCCCCTGGTCTCATCCCTTTTTCTCACTGTCAGTTCATCAGAATATACTCTATCTCTCACTTCAAATTAAAGAGTCTTTCACCCTGATTCCAAGAATAGTTTCCCCACTGGTCTCCCTGATACTGCCATTGCTCCCACAAAGTCTCTTTTCATCACTGTTCACACTAACAGCTAGAATGATTTTTAAAAGTATACATCAATCTTGTCACTACTCTGCTCAAATGCATGTCATTTAGCTTGAGTCCATCTTTTTCGTGGTCTAGTTAGGGGCACATAACACATCCCCTGCTATGGCCTCATCCCTCTCAGCCCACCTCCTACTCTTGTGGAACCCACACTGGCTGTTTTTATGCTCCTTAATCACTCTGGACAAAAATCCATCTTAAATTCATCATTTCCTTGAATATGCTGCTCAAAATCACCTGTCCATGCTAAGACTTAACCTGAAATTTATTTAAAATTTCAAAGCTCTTTCCCAGGGCACATAGATTCTGTCTCCATTACAGCCCTTTTGGTATATTATTGTTATTTCTTTGTTGTACATTTGTACCATAGTGAGTTTCATCTTTTAACACACTACATGACACTTTTACCCCTTGTTTTCTTTCTCCTGACTCAGAATATAATATTTCATAGGTACTTCATATTTATTTTATGTTCAGTAGATGTTAACACAATTTTTTTCACCATAGCTGTATGCTTTTGTTCTTGTGAATTTAAGCAGAAATATTAAAAATTAAAAAAAAATTCATTTCTTCCTGTTTATTGAGCTCTGTACTAGAACTGAGTAGACAATTAACATATACCATCTGTGAACCTTGTCCAAGTGTAAGGCACAGACTCATGACCTCTGAAAAGTGCAAGGAAATAAGACACACATGAAAACATATGTAACACAGAAATCAAGGAACAAAGTATTCACAGGTGAGATTAAGATGGGGTTCTTTGGAGAAATAACCAACTCCTTGTCTTTGTGCAAGGGAAAATTGAGTAAGGAGTTGAGGTAATAAGCAATGGAAAGGTGTGTCTAAGATGATGAGGAACAAGTTCTAAAGCAAGACCTCTCACCAGAAGGTCATGAGGCACTACTGAAGTAAGAGTAAACCCTTGCACTCAGCAGAGAACAAATTCCCTGTGCCTGGAACTCCAGAGATAAGTGACCACAGAGGAACTGCAGAGATAGGTAGCATCTGATAAGGCAGCCTCTCTCATTAGGCTGACCCAAGGGCTGGTAATTCATCAGGATGTTTGTGGATAGCTTCCTAGAAGCTACTAGGAACAGAGGAAAAGGATAATCTTCAATAAGGTCTTATCCCCGACGGAGCCCCTAAGATCTCTTCCCTCTATCATGAGTCCATATAAGGGCTCTTATGTCTGCTGGCTCTCACCAGGAGCTTGGGCTTTTATGAAGAGGGAAAACAGGACTCCATCCTCACAGCCTTTTCTGGAGAAAGGAGGAAGGAGTTCTCTGCCTCTGAAATAAAAGAGTATTCTGGCTCATCTTGTCAAGGTAGAAAGTCAAAACTACAGAATAGGAAGAAGGTGAAGGTAACAGTTTGGAGAAATAATGGTCCCTCCAAGAAACAAATGACATTCTTTGCCTTTTTAACCCTTCCTATTTTAAAGGTCACTCCTCTCCCAGACTCAATGCTCTCTTTCTCTGCCGCTTTAGCAGAAAACCTGTAAGCTGGCTCTTTTTGTTAATTCAGAGCAGCTTTAGAACCAATAAACTCACCCAAACACATTCATTCTATTCTCAAAGACTGCTGCCCTTTGCCCTCACAAGGTACCTTACACACCTTCAGGAGAAGTGGAGGAGTCTTGACTCCGTGGAGATCAGGTGCAGGTGTGGTCAAGATTCATTCATGAAGCCAGACTGATGCTTGTTCTAGAAGAGGAGTTTCCCCACAGGAGCTGGGTGAGAAATGAAAGTTAAGTTCTTAGAAGTAGAAATGAAACAAAGGAAACAGAACAGAAACTTAAAAACAATGGGAGGACACCAGAGGAGAGTCATGTTTCAGCATGTTCTAGGGCCTGCACCGATGAGTCACCCAATCTCTATATTCTTATTCCTCTCCCAGTTTACTCCAGCAAAATATTTGATAAGAATATGAATTACAATGATACATTCTACATCTTGCCCGAATACTCAGAATTTCAATTCAATCCTATAATTATTAGTTAAGCTTATCCAATAGTCAGATCTTAAGCAAGTCACTAGGGATAAAATATAATTCAAAAAGGCTCGGCACCTCACCTCTTGTATTGCAGAGTGTGATGGAAAAAGCAATCGCCTGCAAATTTGAGCTGGCACAGTGAGTATTAGTGGCTGTCATTGTGAATAGTAAAAATAAAATTTTTAAAATATCTTCAATGTGAGCCTATTTAGAAAATATTTTCACAATGTTATTGAATCTTAGAAGTCCACCAGTTAATTACCAGTTTCTGCTCCTTATCCAGGCAGGCCAGAAGAGGAAGGATTCTCAAGACTAATCATGGTAAAACTGTGTCATTTCCATGTTACTCAGCAACTAGGAGGAGGGTGAGAATATGGAGGTTAGTAGATGGTGCTGTTCCAGTATAATCTTTCACTGAGTAACACTCACACCTCCAAAATTTGCTGATTTTTCCCTGCTTCCTTTGGAAAACATTTGGTCCTCTCTATACCATAAACCAAAAGCAGAACATTTTATATTTCCTACACGTACTTTCATGCCACATTATCTATTGTGTTGTTGTTCTGACTACATGTTCCAGATGTTGCAGTTACAAGACGATGGATGCTCCATAACATGGATCCCTGACGGACGGAACTGAAGAACACATCATTCTTCACACATTAACTGATGTGAGACAGGTAGGGCACTGAGAAGTTGATGTTTTTCCAATTAAAGCACAGATATTTTGGTATTGTTTGTAATCTACAGAAAAGTAAGAAAATCTTGGCTTATAAACTCTTCCTGAATCACTTATATCTGTGAAGTAGTAACCGAAAATTATATAGACATAAATGCTGAGCCATATTGACAGTTTCAGTTTCTCGGCTATGAATAAAATTTGTTCTAATGATAAATAAACTCATGATGCCTTTCAAGTGCAGTGAAAGTCCTCCACATTTTGTATAAATTGCATTTTTCCTTTATCTTCTTTGTTATCACATAATACTGTCATTGAGTATCCCTCCTATTCTGGCCCTGTGCCCAACAACAGTAAGTTGTCTGAAGGCGGAAAGGGACCTTTTCTATGTTGTTCCTTCATGTCTCAGATCTACTACAAAGTGTTGTATATAGGGAGTGATATCTAAATAGAAAGGCATGCAGTAGCATAGCTATAGATATCATTTTAATTACATTGAACAAATTGATGATAATCACAGTTATATTCTATTGTTTTTGTGGCAGTCAACGTAATTGCTGTGATTCATAATGAAATTCTCGTATTTGTATTAACACATATGAACTCCCTTGACAAATTTTAATGAACAATTTTCCATTTCTTGTGTTTTGTTCCTAGGATTGACCCAGATACTTACCTCAATGCCGGATGTTTCCTCTATCTATACCACCACACTCTAACCGCATTACTTCCTGTACCCTGTGGTTTTTTCAGACTGTAAACAGTAAAAAATTGTGGGTTCAAAATGGAAGAACTTTCATGAGACTCCTCTCCAGCAAGAGATGTAGGGACTGGAGGGAAACACAGAGCGCTAAGGAGAATTTATTATTCCCTGGGCCTTCAGAACCTAACAAGCTAGAATGTGGACCATAACAAAGTGGCTACCTTTGTAAATAGACTTTGGGTGGGAAAAGGAGCATGGTTCCTTCCGGTTTCCTTTTGGCCCATGTTTTCTTGTCCCTGACAAGCTTTGATTTCCTCACTGGTTTCTCTCCACCTTAAATCTAATGTCTCAGAGGAAATTCCCAGGACATCAATGGCACTCTCCCTACCCTCCCATCCCCTCTTGGGCCTCTGATTCTCACCTACATTTTCCAGAGGAATTTTTTATAATCTCTTCTCAGACAAGATCAAAAACATCAGGTTTTCTATGTACCCATAATTTTTAAATTATAGGTTGATCCAAGGCTTTATAGCCCAAAGCTGCCCTATCTCAACCTACTCAAAAATAGATACCAAGTACTGGGTCTTGAGTTTTGCAAGATAGGGATCTCAGGGGCTAAGGAAGAGGGATCTAGAACAGCCAGCTTTTATACCCCCCACTGCCAAATAGATCTTTTTCTTTACATTCCAGAAGCACTTGGACCTCGTGTGAAGATCTCACAGAGAATGCATTAGTTCTCTTGGGCCCAGGACTTGAGGTCAGAACAGTGATTCAAAGGGAGAAAAGACTACAGGCACACTTTGCTTTATTGTGCTTCACAGATACTGTGTTCTATTACAAATTGAAGATTAGTGGCAACCCTGCATAAAGCAAGTTTATTGGCCCCATTTTTTCCAAAAGCATTTTCTTGCTTTGTGTCTCTGTGTCACGTTTTGGTAATTCTCACAATATTTCAAACTTTTTCATTATTATTATATTTGTTATGGTGATCTGTGATCAGTGATCTTTGATGTTACTATTGTAATTGATTGGGGTGCCATGAACTAAGCCCATATAAGGCAGTGAAATTAATCAATAACTGTTGTGTGTGTTCTGACTGCTCCATCAACCAGCCATTCCCTTGACTCTCTCCTTCTCCTCAGGCCTTCCTATTCCTTGATATACAACAATACTGAAATTTGACCAATTGATATCCCTAAAATGACCTCTAAGTGTTCAAGTGACAGGAAGAGAGGCACATCTCTCACTTTAAATCAAAAGCTATAAACAATTATGCTTAGTGAGGAAGGCATGTCAAAAGCTGAGATAGGCTGAAATCTAGGCCTATTGCACCAAACAACTAGTCAGGTTGTCAATGCGAAGGAAAAGTTCTTGGAGGAAATTAAAAGTACTACTCCAGTGAACATATGAATTCTAAGAAAGTGAAACAAACTTATTGCTGATGTGGAGAAAGTTTTAGTGGTCTGGATAGAAGATCAAACCAGCCACATTTCCTTAAGCCATAAGCCTAATCCAGAGTAAGGTCCTAACTCTCTCAATTCTATGAAGACTGAAAGAGGTGAGGAAGCTTCAGAAGAAATGTTTGAAGTTAGCAGAGGTTAATTCATGAGGTTGATGAATAGAAACTATCTCCATAACATAAATGTGCGAAGTGAAGCAGTAAGTGCTGATGTAGAAGCTGCAGCAGGTTATCCAGAAGACCTAGTTAAAATAATTAGTGAAGATGGCTACACTAAACAACCGATTTTCAAAGTAGGTAAAACAACTTTATATTGGAAAATGCCATCTAGGACTTTCATAGCAAGAGAGAAGTCAATGCATGGCTTCAAAGCTTCAAAGGACAGGCTGACTCTCTTGTTAGGAGGTAATGCAGCTAATAACTTCGAGTTGAGCCAATGCTGATTTCCCATTCTGAAAATCCTAGGTCCCTTAATAATTATGCTAAATCTACTCTGCCTATGCTCTATAAATGAACAACAAAGCCTGGATTACAGCATAGTTTCTTGAATACATTAAGCCCACTGTTGAGACCTACTCCTCAGAAAAAAACAAAAAAATTCCTTTCAAAATATTACAGCTTATTGACAATGCACCTGGTTACCCAAGAGCTCTGAGAGATGCACAACAAGATTAATGTTTTCATTTCTGCTAATACAATATCACTCTACAGCCCATGAGTCAAGAGGTCATTTCAACGTTCAAACCTTATTATTTAAGCTATACATTTTGTAAGTCTATAGCTGGCATAGATAAGATCCTCAGACAGATCTGGGCAAAGTAAATTGAAAATCTTCTGTAAAAGATTTACCATTCTAGATACCATTAAGAACATTCATGATTTATGGGACGAGGTCAAAATATCAACATTAACATGAGTTTGGGAGAAGTTGATTCCAATCCTCATGGATAACTCCGAGAGGCTCAAGACTTCAGTGGAGGAAGTAACTGCAGACGTGGTGGAAATAGCAGTATAACTTGAGTTAGAAGTGGAGCCTGAAGATGCAACGGAATTGCTGCAATCTCCTGATAAATGTTATTGGATGAGGAGCTGCTTCTTATGGATGAACAAAGAAAGTGGTTTCTTGAAATGGACTACACTCCAGGTGAAGATGCTTGGAGATTTTTGAAATGACAACAAAGGGTTTAGAATATTACATAAACTGAGTTGATAAAGCAGCAGCAAATTTTGAGAGGACTACACCAATGTTGAAAGAAGTTCTATTGGTGGGTAAAATGCTATCAAACAGCATCACATGCTACAGAGAAATCGTTCATGAAGGGAAGAGTCAATCGAGGTGACAAATTTCATTGTTGTCTCATTTTAAGAAATTGCCACAGCCACTCCGACCTTCAGCAATCACTACTCTGACCAGTCAGCAGCCATCAATATCAAGAAAAGACCCTCCATCAACAAAAAGATTAGGACTCACTATAGGCTCATATGATGTTGAGCATTTTTTAGCAATCAAGTATTTTTTAATTAAGGTATGTACATTGTTTTTTTAGACATAGTGCTATTGCACACTTAATAGACTAAAGTCTAGTGTGTAGGTAACTTTTATATGCACTGGGAAGCCAAAAAATTTGTGTGACTTGCTTTATTGTGATATTCACTTTATTGTGGTAGTCTGGGACTGAAACTGCAATATCTCTGAGGTATGCCTGTAAAAGGATGGCTATGAGATTTAAAGAAAGCATGATAAGGAAGAAGTATTGGAGAGAAGAGAGGGCCTTGGACAAGGGAGCTCATCTCCTTTGATCTACACAATCAATTCCCTAGCCCATGCTGTGCATGCCACATAAACACACTCACACACACTGAGCCATCCTCTCCCCTCCAGTTGTCAACATGATTTACAGATCAAAAATAGACTATACCAAATGTCACATATACTGTATAGCTCTGTATTAACCACCATATCATCCTCTTCTCCTTTGTGTACTGTGAGAACGAAAAGTGGGACAAACACTTTGAAAGAAATCTGGCAGTTTGTAATGACAAAAAATACACACTGACCCTAAAAACCAGTAAATCACCTTTCAGTATTTACTCAAGAGGAATGATCTGTTTGTATTTCTAGAGGGCTGGATATGGGGCCCCACCAAGCCCTGCATGAACAAACACTGCAGAAACCGCTCCCTTCCCATCTCACTGGGGAGGAAAACAGGGTTTTCTTCATTCCTGAGGACTGCCCTAGTCTGTCAGCTCACTGGAAAGAGGTAGGCTGACCAGGACAAAAGTTTGACCTGCAACATTGTTGAGAAATCCCACAAAGTACTCTTGACTCTTCCTGTATTGCTGTGAATAATAATTTTTTGAAGCTAGGCAATCCCAGGAAAAGATTTCCAATAAAATAGAATTACTGCAAAAATAGAAAAGGATATTAAATCAACTTTTAATTAGTATATTCAGTGAAATAGGCTATTATAAAATGAGACAAGGCAACTATGGACATTATAAGAAAAAATGTTTTACAATGCTAAAATATTTATTTTACAATTAGATAAAATTCTTTAAAATATCTTTAATTACTTAAGAAAGGTATTCTATTACTTAAAACAAAGCAAAGGTAATAAGTTTGAAAGTAAACTAATAAGTATTTTTAAATAATTTATTTCAAATCAAAGGTAAAGGAAACCAGAAAAATAATTAATAGACACCATTCTGGATCACCGCTCATGTGTTAGGAAACAGCAGCGGTAATTAAAAATATTCTCTTGTTTAATTTTCACAATAGCTCATCAGGTGATTTTCACTGTGTGTTTCTTGCAAAGGAGGAAGTTCATCTTACAGATTTTAGTTTACTTGATAAGGACCAGTATGTGGCAACACTGGAATCATAATAAAAGTCTCCCTGTGGTACAGAAAGAAAAATACTGCATGAGCTCACTTATATGTAGAATCTAAAATAGTCAGACTCATGGAAGTAGAGAGTAGAATGGTGGTTGCCAGGGGCTGGGAGGAGGAAGAAATGAAGAGACATTGGTCAAAGGGTACAAAGTTTCAGTTACATAAGATGAGTAAGTTCTGGAGATCTAACGTACAGCACGGTGTGATGGTCTGAATGTTTGTGCCTCTCCCTCCAAATTCATATGTTGGAAACCTAATGCCCAGTGTGATGGTATTAGGGGATGGAGCCTTTTGGAGGTGATTAGGTCATGAGGACAGATTAGTGCCTCATATGTGTCATAAATGGGATGCGTGCCTTGATAAAGGAGACCCCAGAGAGATCTCTAACTCCCTGCATGATGTGAGGACACAGCAAGAAGTTGGGAGTCTACAACACGGAAGATGGCCTTCAGCAGACTGGCACCATGATCTTGGACTTCCCAGCCTCCAGGACTGTAAGAAAGAAATTTCTGTTATTTATAGGCCACTTATTCTGTGGTAGGTTGTTATAGCAGCCTGAAAATACAAACACAAATGGTGACTATAGTCAACCGTTATGTATTCTATACCTGAAATTTGCTTAGAGGGTATATCCAAGATTAAATCTTCTCACCACTGTCAGGAGAGAGGGAGAATCTCCCTCTGCCCTTTTCCTTAAGGTTCTTATGGCTGGCCAAATAATTAACAAGACAGGTTAGCAGGAGAAAATAATACCAAGTTTAATAACATGTATACATGGGAGAAAGCAGGGACACTGCATTTCTCAATGCAATAGCAGAAATTCTCGTCTTAAATACCATGTTCAGCCAATGACAAAGGAGGATGTTGGGGGGGGCAGTCAGTTACAGGAGATTACCACTAAAGCACAGTAAACAAGAGTAAAGTTATTATGCAGATTTAAGGCCTCACCTTCTATATTGATAAGTCTCTAGAAATGAGGCCACTCCCCCTCTTCCCAAAACAGAGAGGGAGATACCTTTACAAATGGAGATTTCCCTTATAAATGTAAATGTTTGTCTGGCAACTCCTGGTAGGGCCATCCAGAGAATGTGGCCAGAGAGACAGAACTTCTGATAAGATGGGCTTGTTGGTGCCTTTCCTATTGTAACATCCATTTTACATTATATTACAGCCATCAGATAGAAGATCTGTTCCAGGAAGGACTTACTATGTCAAATTCTTTAGGCAGGTAGTAGGGGAGATCAAATGTCCCTCAGAGAAAACTATCAAGGTAAAGAGATATATTTCAGGGTGGCCAAATCTTGATCTCCCACACCACAGACACACATACACACACACATACACTCATAACATGCACACACATGTACACACAAAATGGAACGATGTAGAGGGGATGGGTATGTTAATTAGCTTGATCGTGGTGATCATTTTACAATGTATATAAACATCATTTGTACACTTTAAATATTTACAATTTTTATATGCCAACGATATCTTAAAGCTGTTAAAAAAACTAAAACAAAAATAAGGCTGTGAAATATACGCGTATGTGTGTGTGTATCAAAGCAGAACTGGAGTAATCTTGACAGTGGTGTCACGGACCTGAAAAATGGGTGAATTGTACAAGCTTGTCTTATTATTTCTTACATCTGTATGTGAATCTACAATTATCTCAAATGTTTTTTTTTAAATGTTGCCAGTTCTAGAAAGTCTTCTCTAGGGTACAAGTATTTTCTTTGATTTTGCGTCCTCTGTTGAGCTTTTCTTCCATATGGCAGAAACGGCCTAGGAGAAGCATGAGTGAGTTTGGTATATTCAAAGGTCTGTTGATATTTCCAGAGGACTGGGTGTTGGGCTCAAGGAAGATGAGTAAAGAGAGGAGAGACTGCAGAACTAGACGGGAGTCCTATCATCAATACCCCTATATATAGGCAAAGAGGGAACTAGAAATTTCTCTAGAGAATCACAAATACTACTACATATTTACACGTACAAAAGGCAATTTTATCAGCTTTCCCAGATCCCTCTAACTTTAAGATCACCAAGGCTCCTCATTTCCTTCTCTCTCCTGAAGGAGAGCTGGTACTGATGTCCTCTGCTGTCCCTGATTACAGATTTGACCCAGACGCTGGGCTGTCACAAGAAGAGTTGGATATCTATAATTTCATAATTTTGCATATCCTCTCATTACTTTGGTCCTATGAAGTTTTCTGCTTCTTTCTAAGAGTGAGTCGTTTTTATATTACCCAAATTATTCATTTAACAGAGATTCTAGTGATTGTTAACTAGAATTGTATAACAATTTTTAAATTGTTTAGTTATTAGTAATAGACCACTTTTCATTCACAATTTCATTAGCTGGTATAGATACCTTTTGCCTTTTTTGTGTGTGAAGTGATTACACTCTTCTCTTGTCATTTATTTTAGTATTTGTATTTGCTCTTCAATTATTTCAAAGAGTAAGTCTCCCCTGTATGAAAGTTGATAGCAGTTTGGAGGCAAGAAGAGACTGTCGTAGTTCCCCAAACCTGAAATCCTTGTCTGGACCTTACAGAAGACCACATGCTGCTGCAGTTGCCTCCACCTGTGACACCAGCTAGCGGTAGCTTGAGAGTTAATGACTCAGAAGGGAAGGAGCAGGTTCAGGGCAGGGAGGAATCTGCAAATACACAACACTGCAGCTGCAACAAACACAACACAGCCTTGACATTTTCAGATTTCAAGCCACATAGAAACAGCACCACCCTATCAGACAGTGAGGGAGACTAAGATATCTTTACTTTCACTGGGGCAAATTGGCATGAGTTTCTTAATGAACAGGAAAGCCTGTGGCCCTTGAGAACACCTGTGAAGGCACAGATGCCACTTTTAACACTTTAGTTTTCCTACCATATACTAAACATCAAAAATTAACTCATGACCCACATTAAATATAAATACCCTAAAATTTGTGATTTTGTTAAAGAGGACCACTTGGCATAATAGCATGTTTAGGAGGAAGATAATTACCATTTATTCATCTACTATGAGGGGGTTTTCACCCCACAAAATGAAAATACTGAGTTGTGTTATTAAGTCTCCAATATTCTCCATATTAACTGAAAACACTTAGGGTCTGTGGTGATTAATTTTATGTGCAAATTGTCTAGGCCACAGTTCCTAGATTTGGCCAAACACTAGTCTAAATGTTGCTATGAAGGTATTTTCTAGATGAGATTTATATTTAAACCGGTATACTGAACAAAACAGATTACCCTCCGTAATGTGGGTGGCCTCATCCAATCAATTGAAGGCCTCAAAGCAAAAAGGACACAAAACCCCCAACCCCCCCAAAAAAAGAATTCTCATTCCAGACTGCCTTCAGACTTAGGCTTCAATGTTAACTCTTCCCTGAGTCTCCAGCATGCCAACCTGCTCTGCAGATTTTGGATTTTCACCCTCCACAACTGAGTCAATTCCCTAAGATCAGTCTATTGAGCTTAACTGTCTGTCTGCAGGTACATCTTATTGGTTCTGTTTCTATGGAGAACCCAGACTATTACAGGTTTAGAAATGTACCTGTACAGTTTTGGTGGCAAAGCAACATTGAGGAGAAAAACAATTGCTCCACTTCTCACCTGAGGGAGACAAATAAGAGTTACCTGAGCTGGGAAGGTATTTGGCACAGCAGAGGGGAGTATAAACCACGGGTGCTGAGGTTAAGAACAGACTCATGTTTGACAGTATGGAGAGATTACGAGTCAGAATGAAGAGATTGCACAGCATCATCATCACGTAAAATGGAAGGTCACTGGAATCCCATGTTAATGACTGCAGGTTATGTGTTTATTCCAATGAAGATCTCAGGTCCTCAAATGGAGAAATTTCTGATCACCATCTGGTGATGGCTCTAGATACCGCTGCCAACACATTGTCCATGGATGATCCTGCAGGTCAAAGGTTTCTTGTTCCCTGAGATTCTCCTCAGCTCACTCAAACTTTCCACTGTGGATGCACATCGGCCTCTTTAATGGCCCAGCATAGTCCTGAGGCCCCAGAAATACAAGATGGAGTGGTTGCTACTGAGAGGTTCAGTGATGACAGGGAGGGAAAAGCCCTGGAACTGATTTGCAGAAAGTAAATCTACACTTGATGCTCATCAAACTTTTGAGTCCAGGATACTTTCTCTGCTTGTTTACTGAGAAGAGAGTGTAACTGGGAGCAACTTTAAAGTTTCATATTCTATTCAGCAAATGGCTTCATTTTGGGGCGATGAGTCTCTGTTAAAAAGTAGATGCTTCTCAGCGTACAGATCTTTTCTGCATATAAAAATTCAGGTCTTTATTTCCTTGTAACTGGTACTTCATCCTGAACTGAAGGACTGGGCATTCCAGTAAATGGAAAGTTTTGACTGTCCCTGGAGAGTCACTTTTCAACAATTCACAAGTACAGATTTTTTTTGTGTGTGTGAGGAAGATTGGCCCTGAGCTAACATCTACCAATCCTCCTCTTTTTGCTGAGGAAGACTGGCCCTGGGCTAACATCCATGCCCATCTTCCTTTACTTTATATGGGATGCCGCCACAGCATGGCTTGCCAAGCGGTGCATTGGTGTGCGCCCGGGATCCGAACCAGCGAACCTCGGGCCGCTGCAGGACAGTGCGTGCACTTAACCACTTGCGCCACCGGGCCAGCCCTGTGAGTACAGATTTTTGCTAGTGAGTCAGAGCCTCAGTCATCGTAGCAATTGGGTGACAGGAAGCCAGAAGTCAAAGGGAAAATTTACAAGATCACTTTCATCCAGTTTCCACAGATAAGCACTAAGAAATGGATGTGTACATACACACACAGATACTGGAAATATCCATCGTGGAATCCCTCATCTCATAAAAGGTCATCCAAAGATGAAGAAGTCGGGAATTCCTGGGGACAAGCAGGGATGAGAGCAGGTACTACTTGACCAAACAGCCTACTTTTTTTTTTTTTTGACTCTGAAAGTGGTTGGGGGAAGAGTTGGGAATAAAAATGCCAAAAGTCGTGGGGAATCCCACCAAGTCCCAAATGAACATCCGTTGTATAGATAATTCCCCTCCTATCTCACTGAAGGAGGAGAACAGGCTTTCCTCTTTGATCTTGAGAATTTTCATTTCACTGCAAAAGTAAGACTGACCAGGGCAAACAGAACACTTACCTACATCTTTGTTAAGAAATCCCATAATTGTACTTCTGACTCTTACTGGATCACTGTGAATAATAACTTTTTAAAGCTCGGCGAACAGAGCCCAAATTGAAATTCAATTTCGGTGACATAAAATTACTGCAGAAAAATGAAAAAATTAAGACTGGGTGGCTGTAAAGAAACATTTATTTTACAATCACTTAAAATTTAAAGAAGATTTTAATTCTTTAATTAAGTTATTGTATTTCTTAAAACAAAGCAAGGGTAATAATGTTGAAAGTAAACTAACATGTGTTCTTAAAATCATTTATTTCAGCCGCAGTGATAGGGAGCCAAAAAATAAATAGACAGCATGCTGGATTGCTGTTTATGCACTAGAAATAACAGTAGTTTTGAAAACATTCTTTCATTTAATTTTCACAATACTACATCTGGTAAATTTCATAATAATTTATTTTTACAAATGAGAAATTGAATCTCATCGATTTCAGTTTACTTAATAAGGACTAGTATGTAACAACACCAGAACTATAATAAAATTCTAAGTGCGATACACACACACAGAATTATCTATCACAGGCAGAGCTGGAGGAGTCTTGACAGCAGCACAGAGGTATCTGGGATCTGAAAATGAGACTTCCGTAAAAACAACCCTATTGCCCCGAAGACACAAATCAGTTTCATAAGATACTGACACAGCTTATATTTTTCAGTAATTAGTAGAGCGAAAAAAAAAAAAAAGATTTATTATTAAGTTGACGCATTTAGATGCTTTACACTTAATGGTGTTTATTTTCTCACAATGATCCTAAGTATGGTGCAGTTTATATATGAAGATTACTTTAAGAAAATAAACACAGCACGTAAGTATGTTATTCAAGGTTACACAGCTAGTATATGTATAGAGAGACAGGACTTGAACTCAGACACTCTAGATACAAAACTTCCACTCTTCATACATATTATTTATGATTTCTCTTTAACTCCTTGATGAATAAGGGCACCATGGGTAAACTGACACACTACTAAGGACTCATTCTTCTGTGGATAAATCCTATACAAGGTTTCCGATAATATGAAAAAGTTATTGAAAAGCTTTCTTTCATCTTCTCAGTAAGTGCTAGAGCAAGAGATTGTAAAAATTTGGTAGAAGTGTTGCCTCAATACTGATCTTTCTTTATGAGGCATCAGTCATTTTTCCCTGGGATAATGATGAATTAAGATTCTCTCCTAATTCAAACATGATATTGGGAAAAATACGATACACTCTATTGATGAATGAAGGACATTCAAATGGAAAAAAGGGAGGCAGCAAGGAAAAGATGGTGAGAGTGGTGCAAATAACCTGAGTGTCTTAGATGCACCCAAGGCAAGAGGCACTACAAAGATAGTGAGGGTATAAGAAGGTTCAAGAGCTTGGCAAGCACAGAGTCATGGGAGCAGGACATTTCATAGGATTGAAAACAGAAACGTTTCCTGAGAAAAGTAACATGAAGAGAATTTATAGAAAAGAAACCCATGGTTTGTGACATTGAAAAATGATACAGTGCCAATCTCATAGTCTAGGAAAACCCCAAGATGAAGGGGAGGAACTGTCAGGGAAAGGGTTAAGATCAAGGGATTGGAGGAGGAAGATTCTTCAAAAGCATTATATTCAAATTGATTCCGTAACCCTATAACCCAGTAGCCATTTTTAGGTTGATATCTAGAGTAAACCTGTTGATAACTTTCACCTTGTCTAAAACAAACCTCTATGTTGAATTCAGGGCACTTTCCACTATATACCCCCGGCATCCGCACATTTCTCTGACTCATCTACCTCCCAGTAATATTTCCCTGATCTGATAACTGGGGAGCCAAGGACACCATGATCATCATAATCCTCATTGAGACATGCATTTGTTCTTTACGTAAAATAGGGCATGTATCTCACTTGTCTCCGATACCCAGAAATGAAAACATTTGATTTATAGGTGGAAGGATCCAGTATCACATAAACTAATGAAAAATTAGAGGGTTGGGTGAGAGATATAATGTAGTTTTATTTGTAACATTGAGAGACAGATCTTGAGAAGAACTTGAGTGGGAACTGGGAAGAAATTTATTATGTTCTACAGGAGAGGTACAACATTGTAGAAACATAATATGCATGTGTGTATTGGAAGGGTACATGGGTCTTAAAACATGAGACCCACTAGAAATGCACAATTCTGAAAGATGATGAGAACAGGGTGGCCTGATGATACTGTGATTTCTCCTTATCCCAGTAGCGTTGCACATCTGTGAGCTCTGACACAAATCTATAATATTAAGTATAAAGGAAGGAGTCAGCACTGAAATCTATTTCCTCTCCAGATTAGGGGAATGACTGGGGACTATGGTGAGATACTGAACTGGTGGATGAAAGGATGAACTAGACATATGGCTAATCCCCATTAAATATGACCATATAATTAGCACATATATCCATCCTTTTTTGTCTCCTCTATCCACATCTAGAAATTGTACTCTCTTCCCCATTTAGCCCCTGCTTTCACAAGAATCCCACAGCCACCCACTTGCTCTAGCATTCCTCACCATTAAAGACTCGCAGTATCCCTCTCAGATCAGTAGCTTGAAACACTCTCCTTTGTTCCATGGGAAGAGTTTTTGGCTTCTTCAGAGTCAAGGTTTCACTGCTAGGGATGACAAAAATTGACCTGCACACTTTTGAGTTTTTGTGCCTCCAAAACCACTGACTTCCTATCTTTTCACTCCATTAATTCACTTGAACCCTCTTCCCCAGAGACTCTGAGAATGGAGATACCAGACTGCTCCAATTGAAGCCAGAAATGTGCTCATATCCACTTTCCCAGTTACCCTCTGTGTGACCTTGGGAAGATATTGACCTCTCAAGGGCACAGTTTCTTCGTTCCAAAATGAAATCGTTAAACTTTCCCTCTCTACCTTCTAGAAATGATATGAAATTATATGAAATGATGGATTTAAAAAACAAAACAAAATATTTTTACCTTAAAAAATTAAAGTATGGAAAAGTCATGGCATGTATGTGGGTTTCTAGGGAGATGATCACAAAATGAGGTTGCACAACTTGATTCCTGGGTGTTTGAGACATGTCAAGTGTGGGAATACTGTCTGGAGAGACCAAGATCTTAAATGTCTGCTCTCCAGTAGGGAGGTCCTCAGAATAACATCTGAGATGTCAGGTTGTCAGGGAACAATTACAAACACATGGGAAAAAAGACATTCTGAACACCAAACTAATAGTGTTCTGAATTTCATATGTTCTGAAAAAGCTTGATGCTGCCAGGTAAACGTGCAAATTTAGACACAAGGATGCCGCCTTTCCATTCTGACCTCTAAAGTATGTGACCAAGATGGATCAGCTTTTTGTATAAGGGCCAATGCATTTCTTGAGATTCAAGTCTGGTTTTGGAAATCAATACAGAAACTTGTAGAAGGACCTGGCATCTTCAATTCCTTGGGCAGAAATTTAAATATAAAGGAGTTGTCTCCAATTCTGGGCACTTGGCAGGTAAAGAAGACAAGACCTTCTCACAATATGTCAGGCACCTGTGAAATACAGAAACCTGAGTTAGATACAGGTGTCCAAGGTGAATAAAATTTTTGAAGTCACAAGGGTCTGATTCAGTAATGCCTTATTGCTAATACTGCTACTGATCCAAACTCTGCAACTTCCCACACCCTAAATTCCCTACCACAGAATCTGGTCCACTCTCAATAGTTAAATAGCACTCAAGGATGACTTGTGAACAGACATTTAAGATAAAACTAGACTCAAATTTTCTTGCCTTGAGTGATATTTTATTATAATTGACCACTAAATAACTGGAAAGACTTTAAAAATCTTTTCACAGCACAGAAGGAAATCTCTGGTCTCCCTCACTTACCTTTCCTTGATACCATTCATATCTTAGGGAGAAAAGAGAAACACGAGTCAAGAAGTGATACACCCTCTCCCCTTGCAAAGCTTCATCATATCCCTACCACTTTCAGTGGGAACAGAGATGGTCCCAATGTGAGAGCCAAAAAGAAAAGAAAAGACCCAGGCCAATCATTCCAGAAGACTCGTTAGAAGTTGTCACGTTTCCTAAAAGGTAGAAACAGCTTTGACCCTAATGGAAGTACAGCATGAGGTTTCCAATATCTGGAGATTAGACATACTTATGAAGAAAACAAGAGGTCCATATTTTTTTACCCAAATACATAAGGCACCCCATGAGATGATTTGAATAATTCATGGTTCTTTATTTATTCTATGGAAATGTAATGTGATATACTATTATTTACCAAGCATTAAGCCAGGCTTTGAAGAATCAAAGATGAATAATAATCATAATACTACTCAAGAAGTTTACTTGGTTTTTACTGATAGTACAAGCAAACAAATGTATTAATGGAGGCATTTTCAAGTCTCTCACTTCTCATTTTATATACCATCTATAAGTGACCTCATCTATTTCCTTTAATTCACCACACACATACGTGCTATTGATTTCTAACTCTTTATTTTACTTAATTTTGCCTCTTAGATGCAGGCTAATATATTCAGTAGTAAAGAAGCCACAGGAACTAGTAATTTAGGATATCTAACAGGTAATATACAATTCACAAACCAAATTATTTCCTCTCTTATACTCCATTGCTCATAATGATACTGATATCCCCTTGGTCACTGTCATAAAGACTATAATATTTATCCTCGTTTAGTCCACATCCTTAGTGGCTTTTAGCCATATCTAATCTTCTTTATCATCACAGATATTGTTTTATTTTTCCCAACAGACATATATTAATACATTTGGTCTCTTTTACCTCAGACTTACTTCCTCCATATTACCAAAAACTAGGCCAACAGCTGTTTCTCCAAATGAGGAAAAAAAGAAATGGGCTTGCTCTCTGTAGTAGGGCTTTTTTGTAGTAACATGACAAAAACCAAGCAAAACTAGATTAAGCAGAGAAAAGCATTTTGGGTGGCACTTATAATTTTAGTCCAAGCTTAATTTTGAAGCTCAGTCCTTGTTCTCAAGATCTGGTCTATGTCTTTCCCCAAATTCTATTTATTTACTCTACATTGACTCTATGCTCCATTCATGAAGGAAACATGAATCTCCTGATATAAACTCCAAAAGAAGAGAGTTCCCTCATTATCAGAAAAAACTCTGAGGCCTGCATGGCATTGGTCTCCAGTGGATCAGGTGCCCATATTAAAAGAATCACTGTGATGTGGCTGGAAAGAAATGAAGTAATGTTGGAGGCAAGTTTCTATATTTTACTGGGACTAAGTTAGTTTTAATCTGAAGTAGATTGTGATGTAGTAGTTTAGGACGCATATTCTAAACACTAGAGCAAAGACTAGGAAAAACAACTAAGAAAAATGGGGTAAGAAAATAGGAAAACTTAAAATTTTGTATCTGAAATATTTGCTTAACACAAAAGCAGCTTCTTAAGGAGAAAGAGGAGAATAAAAACTACTGGAGACATATAGAAAGCAATTATCAAACTGGCATATTTAAATACAACAATATCAATAATTGCACTATGTCATTGTCTTAATAATCCAATTAAAAGACAGAGATTTTTGGACTGAATAAAAAGCAAATTTCAATTATTGCGATCCACAAGATATATATTTTAGATTCAAGACAGAAACAAGGGACAAGGTGAAAATATAGAAAAATATATACCATAAAAGCAGTAATCATAAAATTGCTCATGTCTACATTAATATTAGACAAAATAGACTTTAAGCAATAAATATGAGAGAATGAGAGGGAAATTTCATAAGGATAAATAGTTCAGTACATCAAGAAGACATAACAAATATAAATGTACATACACCTAACAATAGGACTTCAAATTGTAATTAATTTAATTACAAAATGTAATTAAAAGGAAAAAATAGACAATTCAATAATATAGTTAGAGATTTCAATAACTCTCTTTCAATAATTGAGTGAACAGCTTTCACGAAAACTATCAAGGATTAGAAGACACGGACAATATTATCAACCAACTTAACCTAACTGACATCTATAGACCATTTCACCCAATGAATCCAGAATAAACATTCTTTTAAATTAACATAGAACAATTTCTTCATACAATATTTTAGCTCATAAGCAATTGTCAGAACATTTAAAAGATCAAAATAATAAAATATATATTCTCTGATTATAAAGGAATTAAATTTGAAATCCACAGCAGAATAAAAGATGATAATCCAGAAAATATTTTTTAATCAAACAACACATTTTCGAGTATCCCAAGAGTAACAAAAAAATCACAAAGGAAATTTGAATATAAGTTGAACTGAGTGAAAATAAAACTAAATAATCAAAATGTATGCAATAGAGCTAAAACAATGGATTTATATCATTAAGCACTGCATCAGACAGGATGGTCTCAAATCAGTGATCTGTTTCCACTTTAAAAATAACTAGAAAAGCAACAGCAAACTAAACCCAACAGACACTCGTGTGTGCACCTGCATGTATACACAGACACGCACAATGAAAACATTAAAGGAGAGAGTGGAAATAAATGGTATGAAAAGGTTAATAAATTAATAAAATCAATGAAATAATAAAATTTCCTCTTGAAAAAAACCAATAAAATTGACCAAACATATCTGAACTGACCAAGAAAAAAAGAAAATCACCAAATCAGGAATAAAAGATGGGACATTACTGTAACTACTGTAGAAATTAAAGGGTTTATAAGAGATTATTATGATTAACTTTACAAGTACAAATCAGAAAACTCAGAATGGAAAATCTCCTACAAAGACAATATTAGCAAAAACTGATTAAAGAACCGTAAAAAATCTATATAAACCTAATACAAGTAAAAAAAAAAAAAGGTATTTTAAACTTTTCCAAAAAGAAAAGTCTAGAGGGAGATGGCCTCACTGGTGATTTCTATTGAATATTTAAAGAATTATTAAGACCAATCCTTCACAAAATTTTTTCCAAAAAGTAGAGAAAGAGAGGGAAAATAACAAATAAGTATATGAGGAAAAAGATAAAACTATACCTACTGGAATCCAAAGTGCATTTGTTTGTCTGTGACTAAGCTGGATAATGAAAAATTACCTGATAAACGCTTAACATAGACCACAGATAACAGGGGCCTATAGCATATCACTGGACACAAGGGAGTTTCTCTCTAATGTCAAATTTTTGCACTGCACTTGGTAAATTAATAAAAATGAGATTTTCCCTGTTATTCATGCATTCAATTATTCCTATAACCTCTGAAATAGATGCAGGGAAGGGGTATCACAGGGCCAAGGGGACCTTAGTGTCACTACCAGAAAGAGCACAACAGTACAGAGGAGAAGGAAACCAGTCTTCATTTTTCTCATATCTCAGAAGCTGGGGCTTCTTCCCGAGTCTCACCTGCAGCATCTTCATTCTTGACCCCTGTAAGCGATGCTCCACTTCTGAGATGAGAGCTCTCACCAACTGGCTCTGCTGGACCAGCTCCTTCTTACCCTTGGTCAGGTTATGTAGAATATTTGACACCTCATTCTTCAGCTTCAGGACCTCCTACTGTTTCCCAGAGTCCAGGATACCTCTCATTTGATTAAACTCACTCTGGACACTTTGTTGCTCATTTTTTATTTGATTCTTCAGGAAAGAGAAAGAGAGAGGGACTCAGGCTCTCAGGCTGACACTGAGAGAGAGGAAAATAATTATCCTATTTGGGACGTTCTCACAGGGAAGTGAGAAAGAAGCAGCAGACCAATTCCTGGGGAAGCTGACTTTTCCTATTATTTTTTTTCCATCACATTCCAAAATAATGCCCTCAAATCTGCATTATTGAGATAATCTTTGAGCCACATTGGATACCTGGGTGTGGCTCATTTTTCACACAGCTGTCCAGAATAGTCAACCCTCCCTGTATCTCTCCTGACCCACACCCTCATCCTCCATCTTATGCCAAAAGTTGAACACTGAGGACAGAACCATGAACCATTGCCAAATGTCTTCCGCCAAGAGAGTGAAAGGCCCAAAAACATGACAGGAAAAGGACACAAAATTCAATAGCCCTCCTCACCAGAGTCTACCCATGTGAACACCTCCATCCATATATCTGTGTTCATTTGTGACATGTTCACTTTTCAGCCCCCACCTCTACCAGGGAAAGGAAATAAAAAGAGACCTAATCAAATGACTATTGGACATATCAATTGTCAGGGAACAAAGAGGAAGGGAGCACCTGGTTACTAACCTCCAAGGCCCTGCCCACATTTCAATCTAACCCCCTCAGGAAGTGTTTCCTCCTCCCTTCCAGGAAGTTCTCCTTTCTCTGACATAAGCTTCCAACTCCTCAGCTTCCTGCTGCTCCTCCCTCAGCCTCTCCAGAGCTGACTGGAGCTTCTACCATGAGAAAGGAATCAACCCAGAGTCAAGCACTGAGTTTTCTCAGTGTCAGAATAGAGGATAAATGGGGAAGAAATCAGGTGATTTATGGACAGACTAGAGTTTACAGAAACTGTGAAATCAAGCAATTAGAGTCTCTGACTTGGAAGAAAAGCTGAGGTGATAAATGTGTTCTTTAAGCCTCAGGTGATAGAAGTCAGCATCCCCTCACCAAGAGAAGACTGATTCTCTTTCTGCTACAAGAAGAAACCTGAT
Organism: Diceros bicornis minor; assembly: GCF_020826845.1. Classification (NCBI taxonomy): domain Eukaryota; kingdom Metazoa; phylum Chordata; class Mammalia; order Perissodactyla; family Rhinocerotidae; genus Diceros; species Diceros bicornis. The sequence continues at coordinate 63,049,806 of NC_080746.1, read as the reverse complement.
CCAGAGGCAAGGAAAGAACTTACATCACAATCTGCCCAGCTCCCTAGCTAACCCTCCTGTTCAAAGGGGTAATGAGAGATTTTCTTGGGCACCAAATCTCCACTTACTAGCACAAGGTACAAAAATATCTACTTATGGCTAAGAGTCTGTACTGTAGGCTTATCCTTTTGCAATTGGATGGAATGCACATAAATGTCCTTCAGGCTTTGGAAGGTGAGCATGGGAGGAAAAGAATTCATAGGCCTCAGGGCTATAATGACAAGGTAATTAAAATCCAGTGCAAAGTGGAGATATCCCATCAAGTACCATTTTGTGCTGTGTCTTATCTCCATCCTGTTCTCTTACCTGGTACTCCTGGCCAACCTCCTCCATGAGGAACATGTGGTGACCACGGTGCTGCTGAGACCACTCACAAACCCAGCAAATGACTTTCCCATCCTCTTTACAGAAGGGCAGGAGTTTCTCTTCATGGTGCACACAGAGCTCTCTCTTCCGCTTCTTTTCTGTGCTGAACTTAACCTCCCTGAGCTTCTCCACTATGTTGGCCATGGGCCGATTAGGTCAAATGTTCCCAGGCTGGAAATGATTCTGCACCCAGGGAAGCTGCTCTCTTCTTCTTGGCCAATCCTTTGTTGTTCATGGTGATGCAGGCTTGGCAGAAGCTGTGGCCACAGTCTAGGCTCAGGGTTTCTGTGAGGAGCTCAAGGCAGATGGGGCAGGTCACCTCCTCCTTTATGTTCCCCAGGATTCCTGAAGACATTACAGCCCCTTTCTCGTCCTACTTTTCCTGATTTCTGAGGCTCCTCTTATTCATAGATCCCTGCATGACGGGGAAGATAGAAGGGGACAGAATAAGAAAGGTAGGAATAAAATGATACTAATTGTGAAGAAATCAAGGATGGGCCAAGACCAAAATATCGAAGGATGAAAAAGAAAAGGTGGAGAAGCAAATAAAGAAGTTTGGCGACTTGGAAAAAGGACTTTTCGTAATAATATCAAACACTTTAATTCTAGTTCATGTCACATGACAAATCCCATCCTCATCTATTTAATGACTGATATTTTGCTTTACATTCACTGAATGAAAGATGACGTGAAGTCTTTTCTACCAAGATCCCTGTGTGACCCACCATCTATCCTGCTTTTTCTTTCCCATGCCAAAATCATATCCTCAATGTTAAAAGCACCAAACCACTTATGTCTCTGGGATTTTATACCTGCTCTTCTCTCATCTGGCATGATAGTCACATGACTCACTTTTGTACTTCAGTGAACTCCCTCCATATATGTTCTCCTATCAGAACGACCTGCTCTGACTAAGTTATTTACGGTGTAACCACTGCCATCACTTGCTGTCTGTTTGTGATGATTTTTCTTATTACCACAACATAATATATGACAAGGTGTGTGTGTACACGGTAAGAGCAAACTCTTTATCAGATGTGTAAATAGGGATAGTAAGTGACTTACAAAGATCATGTATCCACAACACACAGATTAGGGATGAACACAACGTTTGGGGTTCTCCTTCAGAAGTCTTTCTTCTCCTACCTCACAGAGTTATTCAAAGACAAACAGAGGAATATTTATGTGCCAAATTAATACCAAAGAAATGGGATGTGTGGAAGTGAAATGATCCAGACCAGCTGGGAGGTTCTGGGGATTCTTGTGTTTGTAAATAGTGACATTTCACCTTAGACTGGAAAAATGCCCAGGACATTGTCAGGAGCCTCAATGTGTGTAGGCATGTGGATGGTAGAGAGGGAGAGAGTATGGATATATTCATAGGATCACACATGTTAGATACTTGGAAAAAGAGAAAGACACATGAAATGAATGTTAGTCCTAAGAAAGAAGTCTCAAAATATTTGTCAAGATTATTCAACAAATTATCATTGACAATGAATTGTGCTAGCAACTTGACTAATGTGCAAAAATGCAAAGATGAGCATTAATAAAGAGAAAATTTAAACCAGTGGGCCTTGACATTCACTTGGGAAGTAATAGTAAATTAAATATTCAGCCTTATGTGTACAAAAAAGCAGATGTAAAACACGCTACTAGAGAGACACACAGGTTTTTGGAAAATCAAATAATGGGGGTAAATGGAGGGTTATCCAATAATTTCAAGCTGAAAACATAACTTTGTTTTAAATTGAAAGCTGAAGAAAATGAGGGAAAAATAGGATGAGAGAGAGGAAAAAATTGTATTAGGTGGAAGAGATGATCTGTTCATGGAAAATATATCACCTTGAGTGAGTTTTAAAACCAGTGTGTCTGGTGTACAAACTGCTGGGCCTTTAGTATCAGATGATCCTGCAGTCACCACAAAATATGACACTTCCCAAATTGTGTAACATTAGGGACTCTTTTCCCAGAGCAGGGATAAATTATCAATGTTTTCCCATCAGAGAAGTGTAGGGTGATAATTAGCTTTACGAAATGTTAGATGGATCCAGAGTGGAATTGGGAAGTTAGGACGCATGTGCAGTTGCTCAGCAGAGATATGATGATAGCTTGAGGGACAAGGTGATGAAGGAAATGGAGAGCAGGAGATGAGAGTACGAGACAAGATGAGGTAGCAGGATAGGATTGGGAGTTAGAATGAATATATCGGAGCAAAAAGTTAACAGCAGTCCTGAGCTCTTTCTTCCTGTAAAGATGATATTGTACTTTTCTCCTAGTAAGTTTGTTTGTGTGTTTGTTTGTTTGTTTGTTTTCTGTGAAACCTACTGGGTTACAATAAAGTGGAAGTTAAGCTGCCTTGATAGTAAAAATGGCCTGATGTGTAAAGTACATTTGGACTAGGATATTTTATATAGACCTCAAATGCCAGTTGCTAAGCATCAACCTCATTTTTCACAAGGGAAATGTGTTTGTGATACCCAAAATGTATCTATTATAGGCCCCTGGAAGCTGTGCTCAATGGCTTTCAGAAGGTAATAAGTCATTTGTAGCACCAGGCTTATGTAACCTATGGTAGTTGCACACACATCCACCTAGTCTGGGTTCTTATAAAGCTGAGATGATGGGGATAAAGTATTTTCTGTACCACTGTAAGGTCCATCACAGAGAACTCACCTGAGGAAGTCACGCAGGTATGCTGTGTCTGTTGTCTTTTATCACCACCTAAGCTAAGTGAACCTGGCAGTTTATGTCTTATTTGGTCCCATAGATAAAAATAGTCATCCTGACTGCAAACTGCTGCTAGTGGTCAGTCAGAGTGGGCATCATGAGTGGTAGCACAGTGATGCTTATTCTCCAACTCGGGCTCAATATGGCCATTTGGCCATAGTCTAGGATCAGGAATTATGTCAGGAGATCCGTGCAAATGGCACTATGAAGCAAGAAACAAAGACAGGGAAGATCTCAGCAAGTGTTAATGTCATGATAGTCGTCAAAGTTTGAGGGTAAAAGAAAGATCTCCAGCATGAGACAAACAACAAGTTTTACCTTTGCTCTGCACAAGGGAGGGAAAAGCTATAAAGGCTGCATGGAGATAAATTTAGACCTACTAAAAGTGTCTACTGGTGCCATGGTCATCATACACGAAAGGAATCTGATAAAGACTAAGGCTGAAGGTGAACCAGAAGTGTAATCCAGCTAATGGTGCAAACACTAAAAATACTCAGAGGGTACATGCAGTTAGCCCCCGGCTGTAGAGACTACGGCCCAGATCAGTATCTGACGAATAGCAAGATCAGAGATAGACATTATACCATGGATAGATGTTACATCATAAATGTCTACTCCTGTTTATGACTCAAGCTGCGATCCAAACATGGTTGTGGGGCCTCTAATTATTTCTCATCCCATTCAAGGTCCAACCAATGCTGAGAATCATCAAGAGCCTACAGTGGAGGGAGGAGCAGAGCATGCTTTCTGCCATGGGGTTACAGAATTTATTTTCAAAGGGGGGCCACAAGGAACTAATGTCAAATCAAGTGCTGCCTCAATTGACACAGAAGGCAATATGCAGAGGAGCTAGACTCCTCTCACATGGAGGATGACCCCTTGTCTAACTAACCAGTGATCTCAGGGGCTCTATAGTAATCGGGGAGATAGATATGGGAATATGAGTGATGTCTGCCTGATAGAACTCCCAGGAGAGTTGGCTGCCTATGTGTCAGGTGATTGTACCTTACATATTGGTCGTCCGACATCTGAGTTCGTTAGAATACAAACTCAAAGTGTCCCAGAGGTGACAGCTAAAGACAAGTAAAAAAGACATTAAAAGACAATAACTATGTAAAAGTTCAAACAATAAAGGTATAGTAGAACTTTCTTCTTCTTACTGGAGTAAAACTGTTTCTGTAAGCATAATGAAATCACAAATTACAGACCTTGAATGAGAAAGAGTCACTTTTCCTAAATAGAAAAATGGGAGAATGGAAAAAGGAAACTGTGTTATGTTTTCATTGCCAGGCTGTCATCTAATACTATTTAATATAAACTCTTTATAATACTAGCAAATTAAAATTGAAGCAGAAAAGTAACAAATCTATTCTAAACCCCTGTGATAATTGGCATGACAGAGTTGTACTGTATGAGTTCAGAAGACAGGTGCCTAACACTGACTTACGGCTGAGACGAGGACAAGAATGTGTAGCAGAGGAGATAATCTCCAAGTCAACTTTGATAAAGTAAGATTGGGTCACATGAGAGGAAGCCAGGGTGAGAAAAGAGATTTGGATCCACCATATGCCTGAGTAAGGGGGGTGGGTGCAGCTGTACCTTCTATAGGAAGGGGGAGTAAACACAGAGTCTCCCCTACTCTAACTTCCTTCCATCAGGGATCTCAGGATCCTGTTATTGTACTACTTCTTCTGACATCTTTTTATATCATTAATACCAATCAAGAACTCATTTTGTTTTTTAAAGTGAGAAAAGATACTGCATCTGGAAATTTTTCGTACGTGCTCCTCTTGTTTCTGATCTTTCAGCTGAGCTCCATTTCTGGGTGGCAGATGTAGCACAAGGAGAAATATGAGCAAATATAGCTATTTTTAAGGAACTTCAGCAATTCCCTGTGTCTGGACTAGTGAATAGATAAAGGCTGCAGAGCTTGTCATCTGTCACCCCATCAAAGCTCCTTAGCACAGGCAAGCCAAGGTGATGAGAATTAACCTAAAGAGTCATACAGAAATGCCATGTTGTTACATGAATAGATATTAAACTCTCAGGATTCAAAGATTCCTGGGACTTTCTAGCTCTGAAAAATTGAGAAGTCTGGTGGTCCTAAGTAGGTACAATTCAAAATTATAGAACTAAGAGGAGAGGTGGATAATTTCAGCTTGGAGAAACAATGATCCCTCCAAGAAACAAAAAAAGCCTTTCACTTCTCCAAACCTCCTTCCTTTATATCCATCCTTCCCCTAGACTGTACTTCAGTCAGCACTCTTAGCAGGAAGCCAACAAGCTGGGCCTTTTCCCCCCTTCAGAACAGCTTCCTGAAGACAAATTGAACTCACCCAAGCAAATTCAGTCTTTCCTCTGAAATATCCCAAACTCACTCTGCCCTCTACAAACTACTCAACACACCTTCAGACACCAATGGAGAAGTCATGCCTCCTTGGAGAAGAGTGAAGGCAGGCCAGGGGCACAGGTGATTAGGATTTGCTCAAAAGAGGGAACAATAGGAGGCCTCCACATCCGGCCCCTGGGAAATGACAAGGCTTTTGCACCTGGGCCAGACGGGCCAGTGACTATATTCTTATCCTTATCTCAGTTCTAGTCTTAGAAACTGTTTCACGGCTCTTCAAGCTAAGTTGTCTTTTGGAGCACTAGGCTTTTGGAGCACCTTGCCTTGTTTCCTTACAAATGAGCTCTCATGAGGAAGGAATAAAGTACCTCCTTCACAACAGTGAGAACCCACACTGAAGACTCATGTGAGGCAGCCACACCAGCATGCTGTCTCCTGTCCTGCATCCACCAACCAAGCTAAGGGAATCTGGGCAGTTTGTGTCCTATTAGGTCATGTGAGAGAGAATGGCTATCCAAAACTGAAATTACCTCAGGTGGTCACTCAGAGCGGCTATCACAGTGGAAGCACAATACTGCTGACTTCCAAAATATGGATTCAATATGACCAATATGCTACTTTTTCCTAAATACACTGGGAAGATGAAACTGTATGAAGTTTCAATTGTTGGGCAATGCCATCCAATACTATTAACATATAATCTCTATATCTTAGCATAATAAAAATAAAGCAGGGAAATAATCATGATGGCTTCTTTTGTGTGTATACCTGACTGGCCATGGGGTGCCCAGATTATATATTATTTCTGAGTACGTGTGTGAGGTTGTTTTTTCCAGGTGAGATGAACATTTATATCTGTGGACTCCATAAAGTAAATGGTCCTGCCCAATGTGGGAGGACATCACCCAGTCTGTTGAGGTTCTGAATAGAACAATAAGTGGAGGAAGAAAGAATTTGCCCCTTTTACTTCCTGCTGCCTGCTTCAGCTGGGGCATAGTTCTTCTCCTACCCTTAGACTAGGACTTGTACCACGCTACCCTGGTATCAAGCCTTTAGATTTGGACTGAATTATACCACCAGCTTTTCTGGGGCTCCTGCTTGCAGAAGGCTTATCTTGGAAGTTCTCAGCCTCTGTAACCATGTGAGCCAAGTCTGTATCCATCTATCTATCTATCTATCTATAGATAAATAGATAACCTCATATTGGTTCTGTGTCTCTGTAGAACCCTGACTACTACAGTAATGAAACCATTTTAAAACTGTGTTAAGTGTCACAGGTGAACTGTGACAATAATAATGACATAGGTGAACCGTGCTATTTCTTTTTTTTTTTTATTTCGGTAACATTGGTTTATAACATTATATGAACTGCACTATTTCAAAAGACGTAGCCTAAAATTACTTGGTAGAGTTAAAGTGATAAGGAGGATGTTGAGGAGGTGATAAAGCCTGAAGTAAACCTTAATCCATAAGATCTGGTCAGATTAAGGTAGTCAGAATAAAAAAGAAAGAGCTTTGATTGGGATCTACCATCTGAGTGAGTCTGTCTTGGATACAGTGTGCCTTTCACAGGAAGAGAGGGGGTCAAATAAAGAGACACTTCTATTTTAACCCCCTTCTCTCATGGGTCTCAGGATCTTTTTCTCATGCCATTTCTTCTGATATCTTTTCACATTATTAACACCAATCAAGCTTTCATTTTGTGTTATTAAAACTTTTAAAGATGCGCCTTATGGAAATCTTCCTATATGTTCCTCTTGCTCTTAATCTCTTAGCTAAGCTTTGTTTCTTGGTGGCAGATATAGTCCAAGAAGAAGGAGGAGCAAGGTTAGTGGTTTTTCAGGAATTGTATTAGATCCCTGATTTTAACTTGAAAATCTCATAAGACTAGTAAACACAAAGAAACTGCAGAGCAGGGCAGCTGTCACACGATTAAGGCTCTCAAACACAGAGAGGACAGGGTGCTAGGATTATGTGGTTTGTCTATAGAAATCCTACATTGTTACACTGACAGATGTTAAATTATTCAGCTTCAAAGAACTCTCTGACTTTCCCCTCTTGCTTCCTCAAAGGATCTTTTTCATCCTTGAGCAGGGCCAGGCATAGCACTTTTCTCTGCTGCTCTCTTTGCAGAACTTGTCCAGAAGCCTGGGCTGTGCCACATGGAGACTCCATAGGCTCCTTCTCTAGGGCATCCTTTGCTAAGATTTCTCAGGAAGCTCTTGCTGGAACTAGGATTACTCCTAGAGGTGAGGTCTCAGTCGGTAGGAAATGACAATGCGTGAGTGGAAGGCAATTGAGAGAACTGCAGTGGGGAGCCTGGTGTTCTTACTAATACAATCATTAGTGATCTCCAACCCCACCCCACATTGCAACTCCAACTGTGAGTTTCTTGAACTCGGGTAGAGACTTTCTCTATTCTGTTGCTTATTGCCTCAGATTTATTAGAAGCTGTTGCACATAAGGAGTGCTAAAGAGATATACAAACCTATAGCTGTAAATATCATTTTAACAGAATTGAACATCCAGATGATAAATCATGCTTCTATTCTGCTGGTCTTGCTATAAACACAATTGCTGTGTTACATAATGAAATTCAGCTTTTCTTATGGTGTTATTAACATATACATGATTCCCCTTTAACAAAATTTAATGAAAAATTTTTCATATCTCCTGTTTTCTTCCTAAGGTTTTACTCAGATTGTTGTCTAATGTGTCTCCACTATCACACTTCAAACACATTAACTCTTACTTTTTTTAAGGTTTTCTCAATTGGGAAAATGTTAAACATCCATGAGCCAAATGAGGAGATATTTCATTAGCTTTCTCTCCAACTGATGTAATGACTGGAAGTGAAGTACAGAGTTCTTTAAAGGGAGAGGAGTAAAAGGATGGATATTGATCTGTGGAAGGATTGGGAAAGAAAGAAGTACTAGACAGAGATGAGGTCTTAGAAGGGAGCTCATTTCTTTTGAACATTGCAATCAGTACTGCTGGGTTGTACTTGGCACAAAAGCACAGTCAGATTCTGAGCTAATCATTCCCTCCAGTTTCAATCATAATATACCTAAAAAAAAAATCTATTTTTAAAATCTCTGCATTAACCACCATTCTCCATGCCATCATTGCTGAACATGCAAAGCAAGTAAAACTCAAGTTCCCATTCCACTAGTGGAGGTATTGATTCTAACAAAACAGCATGCTTCATCCATAGATCAACTTTAGAAACCTTGGATAAATGTAAAAAAAAAAAAGAAAAAGAAAACTAAACATGAAGGCACTAGAGAGTGACAAATCAGTTAGAATCTACAGTGTAACAGACACTTGGAAGAAGAGAACAGTATTGAGAGAATTTTCTGGTTTTACAGCTTTTCGTTTGAAGGCAGACCTCAGTCCATAGTGGGTGGGACAGTTAATACTCGGTTAGCAACATGCAGACTTATTAGCTTGAAGAACATAACAATGATTTTGGGCCACCACAGCAGCTGGAAAGTGGCAGAGAACATCTGTAAAATAGAGGTCCAGAAGAAGAGAACCCAAATTGCACATATGAACTCTGTCCAAATCTCTGAACTACACATGTGTGAGACAGATGCCAACCAGCCCAAGTAGGGCTAATGGAACTAAACAGAGATTTCAGGTGCTGCAAAATGCAGGAGAGATTAAGAATTTGAGTTCAACCAACTTAACTGCCAGAAAAAAAAATAGTAATATTCTTTAGAGAAATAAACAGAATCCAGAGTCTCTATATCTCATTCACATTTCCCCAGGGGGAATTTTAAATACAATCTAAAATCATTGTGTTCAAAGAAGCTAGAAAACATGAAAACATGGCTCATACTCAAAAGAAAAGGCAGTCAATGGAGATCAACTCCAATATAATCAAAATGTTGTATTTAATAGATGTGAACTTCACAACATCTATTAAATCTAGAGTGAAGGATGTAAATGAGACTATGTTTATAATAATGAGCAAATAAGAACTGCCGAAAGACAAATGAAAAGATTTTTTTTTAATTGAAATAGTCAAACTAAAAACTATCATCACAGAAAAAAACAAATCCAGCTGTGGCTTAGCAGAACTTCAGGATCACAAGAAAAAGCCTAAGTGAACTTTAAAGTAGATTAATAAAATGATCTGATATGAAACTAAAGAACAGAGCCTCAATCATCTGTAAAAAAAAGTCAAGGTAATAACATAGGCTTAAACTACAGAACAGCTACTAAAATACAACACTAAAACAACAAAGGTAGATGAATTAAATGGGAAACAAATGGGTAAAAATCACATTTTCATTTAAATATATGCAGAAAAGCATCACACAAATTCTAATACCCATTCATGATAATGATAAATTAGGAACATTAACCTGATAAAAGGAAATGAGTAAAAGACTACTGTTAACATCATACTTAGTGATCAAATATTGAGTACATTCTCTCTATGATTGGAAACACATCAAAACTCACCATTCACATTAATCATTGAACTATATGTCTTAGGCAAAAAAATAAGGCAAGAAAAACAAATAAAAGCATGAATAGTGGAACAGAAGAAATAAAGCAGTCTCTATTTGCAGATGACATAAGAGTTTATGTAGAAAATCAAAATAAATCTAGAGGAAACTTCTAGAACTAGTAAGTGAATTAATCAAGGTAATAGGACTCAAGGACAATATTGAAAATCAATTATATTTTATAATGTAGCGGTGAATGGACAGAAAGTTAACTTTAAACATTCCTTTACAATATTGTCTCCAAATGAATTACACTGAGGGGATAAAAATCCTCCCTTCCCACCCCTGGATGACTAGATGAGTCACCTGGTCCGGGAGGGTTGAAAGCACTGAGAGGTATGGTGGAGTTGCTACAGATATGAGAGAAAAAAACAGACCTGAGATTGGAGAATACGGAGAGATTGGCAGTCAGAATCAATAGATCCCCCATCAATCAGCTTGGGCAAAACGAATGATTCTTTAGAATCCTATGTCATTGAGTGCAGAACATATGTCTCTATTCCAATAAATATCTCAGGTCCTTGGGGTTTAGAAATGTCGGTCACCAACGAGTGATGGCTGTAGATGCCACTACGTTGTCATCGTTCATGGATGAACCTGCAGGATGATGCCTACTTATTCTCTGAGATTCCTGTAATCCCCTCCCCGCAAATTTCTTTTGTGGACATTGATCTCCAAAATTCATGACTCAGTATAATCCTAAGGTCCCAGACATACAAGATGGAGTAATTATCAGAGAATTTAGATCAAGAGAGAACCCACACTTGATGCCCAATGAACTTTTTAATTTGAATTGAGAATTCTTTCTCAGGACATTTTCTGACAAGAAGCTACTTAGAGACTTCATACTATTCTGAGGAAAGGTCTTCATTTGGGGGCAGGAGACACTGATAAAAAAAGATGTTTCAAACTTTTCCTTTGTGTTTGCTAACTCAGATATTTTTCTGCTTAACCTGTTTCACACCTTGGAGTGGTTTCCTTAATGAGTTATGGCCTCAGTCATTGTAGCAATAGAGTGACTGGAAAGCAGAGATCAAAGGGAATATGGATAAAAATCAATTTCTCTCATTACCCATGGTTGAGAGTTTGAGAGATATGTGTATGTGTGTGTATGTGGAGAGAGCCTTGATGTACCTAACGTGGAATGGAGAACTGAAGAATTTCTTGTGAAACAGGGACCAGTGCAGACACTTTGCCCAAGTAGACTGTTATTTCTTTTTCTTTCAGCTCGTAAGTAGGTTGGGGAAGAGATGGCCATGAGAATGCTAAAAGACACAGGGACACCACCACGTGCTGCAGGAACAGTCAATGCTGCAGCATCTGCCCTGCTGCCTCAGTGGAGGAGGAGAACAGGCTTTACTTCATTCCTGAGGACTACTGTTGCCTTTCAGGTCACTGGAAAGAGTGAGGATGACCAGGAAAAGGAGAAACTGACCTACATCATCGCTGAGGGAGCCCATGACCAAACTCCTGACTCTTCCTCTATCACTGTAAGTACTGATGGGAACGAGCAACCTGAGGAATGGAGATTTATATGGGCAAACAGAGAAAATCTTTTCCATTGAGAGAATTACTGTGGAAATAGAAAAGAATGTCAAACCAAATTGTACCAAGTGTATTCATTTAGATGAAAGAGCCTCTTTCGGTAATTAAAATAAAAAAGACCAAGAAGCTTTGAAGAAGGTAAAACTTTCTTTTATAACATAGAAATATTTGTTATGTGCAAAATGCAGTATTGTTAACTACAGTCGTGGGCTGCATAAGGATGTTTTGGTCAACGATGAATTGCATATACTACATGGTCCCATAAGATTAGTCCAGATAGCTTATGTGTATAGTAGGCTATTCAATCTAGGTTTGTATAGGTACACTTTATGATGTTCGCACAAAGATGAAATTGCCTAACGACACGTTTCTCAGAATTTATCTCCGTCCATAAGCAATGCATGACTGTATAGGCAGAATGTTGTACAGTAGATCTTTAGAACTTTTTTATCTTGCATAAATAAAACTTCATATCTGTTGAACAGTAACTCCTTAAAAATTTCTTAAGAAGTTAAATTTCATATTAAGTATCCTTACCACAATTAAAAAAATAGAGTTTGATTGATAGCAGACTATTAAATAGCAAAGTCCAAAGGAACGTTTAGAGAAACAAAAGTTAGAATTGTGCACTCAGATAATTATCTGTAAGTTGAAATAAAGATATCTGAAGATTTAAAAAAAGAAATATTTATTATGCAAAAAGATGAAATAAAGAAATTATCTGTGATTCTTTAATCAAGTTAGTCTGTTTCAAAGCAAAGCAAAGGTATTGATATTTTTGTTGTTGTTGTTTTGTGAGGAGGGCTAGCCCTGAGCTAACATCCAATGCCAATCTCCTCCCCCCTTTTCTTTTTTCTTGAGGAAGATTGGTCCTGAGCTAACATCCGTGCCCACTTTCCTCTACTTTATATGGGATGCCGCCACAGCATGGCTTGACAAGCGGTGCATCAGTGTGCACTCGAGATCCGAACCTCCGAACCCCAGGGCGCCGAAGCGGAGCACACGCACTTTAACCACTTGCGCCACTGCTCCAGCCCCCAAAGGTACTGATATTTAAAGCAGATTAATATTCATTCTGAACACTAATTATTTCAATCACAGAAAAAATAATCAACATCAGTCTGTATCAGGGCTCATGTGCTAGGAAATTAGGAAGCTACTACAAATATTCTATTGTTTAATTCCCACAATATCCCTATCAAGTAAGTTTTAGTATATTTATTTCAGATGATGAACCAAATCCAATTAAATTTAATTCATTAAGGTCCAGTAACTTAGCAACATCAATATGATAATGAAATTCTATCTGATTTCAAAGTCCAGGCTATTAACTGTCCACAGTGTTCACCCTCTACATTATGTCACCTGAAATAGCACCCTGGTGATGAAGTAGCACAACTTGGTTTTAGCCATTACCATGACCTGCTCCTGCTTCATTAATGCCTACATGGGTTGAGCATATCAAACTCTATTTCCTGGCACCCAAGATTTTCCCATGATGCTCCCAGCTCCTTCTGCAGATCACCATCCCCTGGGTTCTCCCTCCTACCCCACGTCCTAGGGAATCTAGCGCCTACCTATTCGTAAGGGGTGTACTGCAGAGAGGGCAGGTGTGCTGAAGAAACCCAGACCTAGTTCTAATCCTGCCTCCTCCGCTCATTAGCTGTGGGACCCTGGGGAATATCTCTTAGGCTTATATATTCTTTTACTGCCTGATTGGAATTCCTTCCTCATATGATATTTTTGAGGATTAACTGGGATAAAGATCTCCTATGAATATGTATTTACAAACATAATTATATATTTACTTGTGTGTATGCATGTGTGTGTAAGTATGAGTGTGTATGTATATACCATTCCCAGGCCAAATTCTTTTTTTTTCATTCCACTGGGGCAAGTTATTACCTCTGTATATCTTAATGTGGGCTCAGGGCAACAGGCTGTCCTAGTTTATATTACATACGTCTCTAAGAAAATTTGTACCTGTGCTGCCCTAGGTAAGTTATTTCTCATCCAGAATTTGAAACTGTTAAAAAAAGAAAAAAAAGAAAAATGCATAAGATTTTATACATGGTGTAGACTCAAGTATTTTGCTACAAGGAAAGACCTGAACATCAAAAGCCTGTCTCTTATAAGAGTAGCTGTCCCCACATATGGCTACCTCTGCTGGATAACTTTGTAAACTCATACTTGGCAGTTTTCTGAACCATTCCCAATAAACGGCCTTAGAAACAGTCACAGCCTAGGTATAAAAAGTTCTATAGAAGAAAACTGGAAATGGAATGGTCTTCACAGCAGAGTCTGGGAACTTGAGAAATGAAACTTCAGTAGAATCAATTATTCTTCCTCTGAAGGGCACAAATCTGTTGCAAAGGACATTAACACAGCTTGTATTTTTTGGTAATCAAGAGAGAAAATATTTATTATATTGTACAGGATATTTAAATAGGTGCTTTACATTGAGTGACACTTAGTTTTGCACAACAATCTAAGAGTTAGGTAGAGTTTTAAATCCCAATTTGTATTTTAGGAAAAAGAAGCCTGGAATTTATTCACCATTATATACCTTGTAAAGGAAGAGACAGGATTTTATAGTTCTCCACATGCCCCACTAAAATGTTCGTATCTGTAGCATTACCATCATGACTTGGAACCAATGCTAGCAAAGGTATACATGAATGATTTCTCAATACCAAAAACACATTCAGCCATGGGGATCAACATAATAGAGGTTTATAGGGGCCTCAAGATACTCACATAATGTCAATCTTGGGCAACAGTTTGAGTGGTGACAAAACTTCCCTCCTTGACCAAACTCTGTTCAGGCGCCTTTGAACTCTCTTCTCAACTGGGCTCTGACTTTTAGGCTTCTAGTGTTAGTCTCTGCATTGTCCAGTTTCAACAAAAATTCTGCTGACTCAATTTAGTGAGTCATTGCCTTAGCACCCTTGAAGATATTCGGCTGGTCTGACCGCCCCCAATATCTTATCACCCTGCTTGCCTACAGCAAAAATTCTGTTAGGTCAGTTTAACAAAGAATTATTCTACCTCTTAGTAATTTTCCATCCACCAACCTCTGACCCTGCTCCTAGGCTATAAATCCCCACTTTTCTTTATTATGTTTATGTTGATCCTGATCTCTCTCCCCTATCACCAAACTCCATTTTAGTAGCCCCCTGGAATAATAAAGTCTCTCTTTCCTTCCGTTTTTAACATGTGTCCTGAGTAGTTTTTTCTTTAAGAGTTGTGGTGGCTTCAGAACCCAAATCAGAGAGGATTATCTGCTTTCCCCTCATCTTGCTGTCAGGAATTGGGGGATCACAGACACCTGTGCTCTGACATCTGCAATGCCCAAGAAGTGCCATTTTCTTCTATCTAGCCATTAAACTCTAACCTTGGCAAAGAGCTACGGATCCTTCCTGGAGACACAGGGACATCCCCTTAAACCCTAGTCTTGTTTATTTCTGAAACCTGAGATTTCTGGATAAAGTGGCAGGGCCCTCCCATTGACCCCTAAGACCACAGAGAGTAGCAGGGGGAACAGTTCCTGAATGAGTCACAGGGGCTTCCCTTCAAGGTTTGGACACAAGTTTTATAGGGCAGAGGGAGGGAGAGTTGGGTGGAGCAGTAGCCCAGGCAGACACTGTTTCCCAGTGGGGACCTCTGGGGCCAGCACTGGGCCAGTTCGAATTGAGTCTAGGCTTCTCTTAGGCTTTCCTGACAGTTATCATGGCAGCATCTGCTGTCAGGGCAACAAAAGCCCCTAAAGAAGGGGCTTTGCAGTAAGGGGCCCACATGGTACTACTCTTACTTACAAGTTTCGGCAAGATTTCCTACCTCCAATACCTCCAGAGGGAATCTAATTAAGACTCTAAAGTCTCTTTAAGGCTGCTGGACAAATGGATTCCAAAGGGCTCTAAACTCTTTTTTTCTCCTTCCAAAGTTTCAACAGCTGGCTGCACTACAGGGTGTTTATCAGGACCAGAGACCTGCACAGACTCACTCTGCTGGCAGAAGCTCACTGGCCATTCCCTTTGGCTGAGGGCCCTTAATAGTGGCTATGGGAGAGCTTCCCTATCTTTCTCCAAAACACTCTGAGGTGAACATACCCCCAATGAATCTTGGCATTCATTCCTTTCTACAATCCCTTCCCTTTGAGAGCTGGCAGAATTTGTGAATTCCTTGTAACTGATGGAATGTGGCACAGGTGATGAGATGTCACTACTGTGGTCATATTACATTATGTAAGACTGTCTCCCTGCAGTAGTTCTCTTTCTCCTACTGGCCTTGAAGAAGTCACAGCCATATTGTGTGCTTCCTATGGAGAAGCCCACACAGCAAGGAACTTTGGTCACTCTGTAAGAGCCGTAAGAGGGTCTGTAAGACAGTCTATAAGAGTGTCTCAGCCTTATAAGTGCCAGGAACTGAATTCTGTCAACAACCTAGGATAGCTTGGACCCAGAAGCTTCTCTACTCTAATGTGTATCCCAGCTGGCACTTTGTGTATATAACAGAGGAAGAAATGTTCATTTACCTTTCCAGGTGATCTTGGCTTGTCTAAGAAATAAATTAACATGAGACAGATTAAAATGAGAAAAACACAAGTTTAATAACCAGTATACATGGGAGAAACCCAGCAAAACTGACTAACTCCATAAAATGGACTAAGGCACCACCTTAAATGCTATCCTCAGCTAAAGACAAAAGAAGATGTTTTGGGGATTGGTTTGGGACTTCAAAGGGAATGATGGCAATTCACATGGAGATAGAAAAGCAAATGTTTGGTAAACAAATATTTGCCTTGCCATGCAGACACAATGGGACATGGTCAGGACACTGATCTCTAGGTCCTACCCAGTCTCCCCCACCACATTTAGCCCATATTGTTTGTAGTTATCTCTGGTGATAGCTCTGTTCCTCTTATGGTCTATTTATCTAAATTTTTTTCGGCAGATAAGGGGGAGGTAAGAGAAAAACCTCCTGAGTCTTTTGTTTCCTTAAAATAATCAATCGCCCAAAGAGGCATATTTTGGGGTAGCAAACTCTGTTCCCTTTCAAGCACATCCCAGCGAGACCCTAAAGGAGAGAACCCAGCTAAGCTGTTCCCAGACTCTGTAACCACAGGCTCTCAGGACAAGTTCAAATGACCCCCTCTCTTATCAACAAAGTGATTAAGAATTGTCTTTCAGAAAAACTGCAAAGTCACATAGCCAGAGCATGTGTAAAAGAAGAAAGCGTGACCTGAAATGACCTTGGAACAAAAAATCCTCCTGGCCATGGAACCCAAGGACCAGGACATGACCAGAACTTGAAAGTCAGACTCTTATAGGAAGCAAGGGTCCCGCATTCAGGAAGATCCTGTGTTAAAATCCCTTCCCCACCTCATCAAAAATGTTTAGAACCCCATAATAAATGTTTAGAACCCTGTCATAAATGTTTCAAACCTTACCATAAATGTTCGAAGCCCACCAGTCAAAACCTGTCCCACCAGCATTTCCATGTGCCAGCCTGTTCTCACTAATCTCTTAAATTTTGCCCCAAATCCTGAATCAGGAAGACAGATCTGAGGGCACACACCCTCTCTCTCCCTGCAGATTGATGTCTCTGAATAAAAGTTGATTTCTCCCCATAAAGGCTGATGCCATTATTAATTGGCTTATTTATAAACATTGGGCAGAGAACCCCAGTTTTGTGTGGTAATAACAACTCCTGTCCACAGAATTTGTGACAAATATATGCATACTCTTTTAAGTCTAAATAAGCTTTCTACTAAATTTCTGGTAGTTAGTTACACAACAATAGAAAATAAATATAATCTTTATCTAGTGTTAGTTGGATTAAAGAGGCTATTACAATTATTAGATGATGAATACAGTTATTTTCTACAATAATGTAATATTTATTTTATAATTGTATAGAAAAATTTTTAAAGACTGATTCTTTATTTAAATTATCTTATTTCTTGAAATAAAGCAAAGTTAATTTTTTTAAAGTGAATTCATGTGCTTTCTTAAAATAATTTATTTCAAGTCAGAAAATAAGCCAAGAAAAAACATAAATAGGCAACAGTCTGGGTCAGTGTTTATATGATAGAAAATAACAGAAGTTATTATAAAGATTCTATTATTTAATTCCCACAATATCCCCATGAGGTGAGTTTTATTATTCGTATTTATTTTATTACTGAGAAATTGAATTTCATAGAAATTAGTTAATTTGATAAGGGCCCCTAAGTGGCTATATCATCATTATACAAAATTTAGTCTGTTTTCAGAGTCCAGCCTTTTAACCATCCAATTACAATGTTCACCCTCTACACTAAAGGGAGGTCTATTTTCTTCACGTCATCTGCAATAGCATGCTGTTCACGAAGTAGCTCAGTATAATATTATCATTTTCATGTCCACTCTTGTCACCTTTATGGCTACATGGATTGAGCATATCAAATTACATTTCATGACACCTAGGTTTTGCCTAATATGCACCAGGCTTCTCCTGCAGGTCAGCATATCCTGGCTCTCCCTTCTACCTCACACCTTTGGGAGTCAGGCTGCTGCCTTCTCTGTGGTGTGGTACAGAGGAGACCGCACAGATGCTGGAGCAACACATGCCTGATACTAATCCTGCCTCTCCCACTCATTAACATTAGGGCCATAGGGAAAAATTGTAACAGTTTCTAAACTCTTTTAAGCTCCTGATATAAATTTTTCTCTCTTAGAATGTTTGTAAAGACTAACCCAGTTAATGTTAATGTATACACATATATTCATACAAATGATTACATGTGTATTTACCTGTATGTATATATGTGAGTGTGTATGTGTGTATACATCTGTATATGTATAGAAAGAGAGAGAGAGAGACATTGATCCCAAACCACACACTTTCATTTTCATCCAGCATGACCAAGATACTCATCCTTCTCTAAAGTCCTGCAAACCTTGTTTATTTATCAGTCAATTAGTATTTCATTATAATAATACTTTTTATGTTTGAACAGTCAGCAATGCACAAAGAAAAAACCTTCAGTGAATGTTTACACGCAGTGTAAACACATGCTTTAAAAATGCAGTTGAGGAGGAGGGGTAATTCACAGTTAACAGAGCTAAAAAATGATCCTTGTTATAAATTACACAAAGTCTATCAAAATATTTCTCTGGATGCATAGATTAGGACTTTAAACTCACCTACCAACAACTCTGCAGTCTTATCCCACTCCATACTTAGGAGTCAGTTGACCTCAGAGTACTTTATAAAGAAGAGAGACCAATGTTGAGCCATCTCTCACTGGAGATGCCAGCCCCTTGCTAGCCTGTTTCTAAACCCAGGAAACACCATGGAGCTACTCCTCTGCAAGATACCTCCCAGCCAGGGGCCTGCACTGCTTCTGAGAATCTTGAATTGATCCTGATGGTTGGGAGAGTTTTAACCCCAGTGAGTTAGACATGAATTAATACTGAATTTATTTATTCCAGGATAGAACTAGCCTCAATTGTATCAATGAATTGTAACTTTTTTCAAAGGAAAAGGAAGAGAAGATTAGTAAGTCTAGATAAACTAGCTTCCGATTGGTTGAAACACAGGGGAGGTTTCTTCTTTGAAACAATTCAGAGGAAGGGGATAATAAGTAACCTTTACTCTGCTGTGCTAACACTGTAGAAGGGGAAATAACTCACCATCAATCATTGGTGGAATACAATTAAGTCACTGAACAGAGTGACTCTATGAAGTTGGCCTTGAAAACACCTCAACCTCAGCTCAGTGTTTAGGCAGCAGCAGGAGGCCATTGTCTTAGCACAACATCCTCTTCCATTGACATCTTCTGCACATTCTCTCTCAATTCTGGTGTTCCAATAAACTAGCCTAGTTTGGAAGTTATGTTTCTTTGGAACCTATAGGGACTAGAGGGAAAAACCTTCTTAAGACAGCAGGGATGCTCTTCAAGAGCTGGCTTCAAACCAGGAGTGGCCAGAAATAGGCTCTTCTCTTTCTTAGCTTCTGTTTAGACAACTCTCTTACATTCGTCGCTTAAACCACACTAGATATAGAGCCATCAATTTCTCCCTCTCCAGACCACTTCTCAGCTCTTCACAGCTTCAAGCAATAGTTTTATTGCGCACTAAGAGTCTTGGAAGTGTGGCACCACTGCTTGGGGTCGGGGGCTTCCTACCTTGGCAGAGAAATGTTAGTGTATGCTACGCAGTGGCACCAGGGACCCTCCAGGGCACTTAGATCAGTGGCTTGTCTTTGGCTCTAAGATGACACATGCTGTCACAACACTCAGTGATAAAAGTTCCTGCCACATTGGTAAGTCAGTTTTAATGCTTTCTTGTTGTAGCAAGACCTTTCAGTCAGTGTGAGTGCAGCATTTCTGAGCAGAAAATTATTTTCACTTCTCGTGTGAACCAGTTCTAACTCTTTGAAATCTTGGAGTTGAGCAATATCTTTGTCCTTTCTTACCAGAGCACTGGATAACTTTCCGATCTTCTCCACCTGATCTGGATTAACACTCAGCCCACAGCAACTCACTCTGACTAATTCTTCATAGGTGATCTCCCATGGGTCCAGTTCAATTTCAATGAAATCATTTTCTCAAAGAGATGAGTTCTGAATCCTCACCTTGAATACTAGCTCTTGCATATTAAATGGAAATACTCCAATGAAGAATAATGATGGAATGCTGGCACCAGTACTGTACACATTCCATTTTGAGGCTCCAGAGACACTACTGGCTTGGATGGGAGAGAACACACTGGTCGCTGACAAATAGGACCTAGTTTTGTGCTTTTTGGTGTTCTGAGTACTGCAGAGGAGGCAGACACCCTAGTTCTGAACCAGTGTCAAAGAGGTGTGGTCCTGTGGAAAGGCTCCTAGCAAGGGAGGTTCCCCAAGGGATGCAATAGAGGTGAGCCATCTGCAGGGAGTGATGCAGGAGCTGTGGAGAGGTCCCAATTCTGCATCAGGGCTACATCCTGTGCTGGGGTGGTATACACAAAAAGTGAGGCTAGGTTGACGAAACAACTGGAAACAAAGGGCTATTCTGACTCCTTCACCTGGGGGAGGTTGTCATCATCATCATCTTCCACTCCCATAATCTTCCTGATTTCTCTCCTTGATGTTAATTGGACTGGCATTTTGTGGTAAGTATCTCTTTTTTAGCTCTTGATTTTAACAAGTAAGAGACCACCTGGCCATGATTGTGTTTGCATGCCCAGTGTAAACAGGTACAGCTGTTGACCTCAGTTAGGGAGTTCAGATTCATCCTGCTCTCCAGCAGATTCTGCACCTCTAGAATGTCCCCCAAGGACAAGGCCACCCACTACTCCCCTGCTGCACCTGGCCCAGAGACCCAAGCCTCCTCCAGTGCTGCAAATCTTGATTCAAAATTTGCACTTTGGCATACATAGCCTGCCCTAATTTATAATGAACTCTTCTCTAACAACATTTTATGTTCTTACTTTCGTAGTTAGTTATATGCTTCATCCCAAGTTCGAAAATGATTTTTTTTTTTAAAGAAGAAAAGTGCATAAGATAGTAAATATCACAGTATAGCCAAAAGTTTCACCCCAAGGAAAAGAACTGAACACCAAAAGTCTGTCCATCATAAGGACAGATGAGCCTTGACATAACCTTGTCTACAGGACGCATAATGAAAACTCATAATGTCTGCAGTGGGGTTTGGGGATCCAAAAAATGAGACTTCAGTAAAGCCAATTATCATTTTATTGAAGCATAATCCTACCAAAACAAAACTGTTTGTTGCTGTATTGACATAGCTTTAAATTTTTCAGTAATAATGACAAATATTTATTCTTACATATGAGACTCTTAGATGAGTTATTACTTACAGTTAATAAAATTTAGTTTCTCAAAGAGATCCTAGGAAATGAGTATAATCTTTAAAAAAAATTTTTATTTTAAGAAAAGGAGACCAAGAGATGCTAAGTAACTTATTCCAAGTTGCATAGCTTATAAGTGAAAAGACAAGATTTGACCTCAGAAACTCTGAGCACTAAAAATCTAATCTTGATAAATATTTAACTTATGCATTTCTCATTTTAACTCTCTGATAAATATGGGCTGCCAGTGATTAAGCAACACACTCTGAGGGATTCACTATTTAGGGACAGATTCTTATGCACTGTCCTAGTGCAGACAAGTTTTTCTTGATAATTCTGTTAAGCAGCAGAGGGAATGAGGAAGAAAAGAGATATCAGAGGAATTACAGCAATACTGTTCTTTCTATAGGAGGGATTAGATGTATTTTCCTTGCAAAGACAAAAAAAATTTCATTCTCTCAATGAAAACAAGACATTAGGAAGAAAAGGTTCAAACTTTTGCTGTATGGTAAGGAAGTGTAACGGACTGTTATAGGTTGAGTTGACTTCATTCAAAACTCAGAAGTTGTAATCTTATCCCTTAATACTTCAGAATGTGACCTTATTTGGAGATTGGGTCTTTACAGAGGTAATTACGTTAAAATGATGTCATTAGGGTGGCGCCACTCCAGTATGACTGGTGTCCTTATAAAAAGGGAAAATTTAGACATAGAGCCATGCATAATGAGAAGATGATATAAAGAAATATAGGGAGAAGACAGCCATCTACAAGTCAAAGAAAGAAACCAGGAACAGATCCTTTCCTCACAGCCCTCAGAAAGAACCAACTCCGCTGACACCTTGATTTTGGACTTTTAGCCTCCAAAACTGTGAGACAATAAATTGCTATTGTTTAAGTCACCTAGTCTGTGGTACTTTGTTATGGCAGCCCTAGCAGACTAACACAAATACACTCTAAATAAAAGAAGGGGGAAAGGGAAGAGACAGTCAGAATTGTACAAATAAACTCCAGTGCAGAAGATGAGCCCCAGGACAAGGGCACAAAGCAGAAGTGTGTGAGGTATTAAGAATGTTCAGGAGCTTGGTGGGCACAGAGTGATGTGGCCTGGACAGATCCATGGATTGAAATATGGATAAACAGTCTGAGAAAAGCAACATTTGGAGAACTTGTAGATGAGTGAGCCATAATTTGTGACATTGAAAAATGACACAGTGCCTGCTTCATAGTCTAAGATAGCCCCAACATGACTGGGAGGTACAACCATGGAAAGAGTCAAGACTGGGGGATCAGAAGTAGGAGAGTCTTCAAAGGCATTGTACTTGGATTCATTCTGTAATCCTATAACCCAGTAGCCATATCGAGGTCTGTATTTGGAGCAAATATTTGGATGATTTAAATTTGGCTCAAAATCACACTCAGATCTCTGTTTTCTATTGAATTTACTTTTGTTACTGTATATGCCCAGGATCCAGGCAATCTTACCAGACACATCTACTTACCAATAATATTTACCTGAGGAGAAACACTGGTGGCCCAAGATATCAAAAGCAGAAAAATCACATGGATATATATTCCTAAACGTAAAAGGGTGCACAATTCTCGCTTGTCTCTGATCCACAGATACAACAATATTCGAAATGGTATAGACTGGATTCAGCATCACGTCAACAGTAGGAAAAATTACAGGGTCAGATGAGGGATATAGAATGGGTGTGTCTTGTGACATTGTGAGGAGGAATATTGGGAGTTGACAGAGAGGAACTCGTGTTGATGGGTCAGAGATGAGTAGGACACTTAAGAACGGTTTTATGTATGCAGATTTGGGGAGGAACACATGAAGCTAAGATCATGGGATCTAGTAATAGCTACAACTTCTGAAAAGGGATCAGAACATGGAGATTTGAAGACCCTGTAATTTCTTCTTACCCCAGTAGCATTGGACCTCTGTCAGCTCTGAAATGACAAAAGTTGCAATGATGTTAGAAGCAAAGGAGTAAACACTGATACCTATTTTCTCTCTAGAGTGGGGACAGGGGCGGGGAGCCCTGTGAGGCTATGAACTGGCAAATGAGAGGACAAAGCAGACACCTGGGCTTTCCACCTTCCATCTGATCATCTTACTCACAGGATCTCTCTCTTCTTGTCAGGTTACCTGCTATCTTTTATTCTTGTCTAGAAACAACATCCACCCCCCCATTTTGCCCTGATACTACAAGAATCTAATACCCACACTCTTCCCCTGACTCTCCTCACCTTTAAACACTTACAGTTTCCCTATCAGATCAGAAGCTCGGGACACTTTCCTTTGTTCCACAGGAAAAGTTTTTGGCTTCTTCAGAGTCAGGGTCTCACTCCTAGGGATGACAAAAATTGACTGCCACACCTCTGCTTTTGTGGCCCTCCAAAACCAAAGACTTCCTATCTTTTCATCCCATTGATTCACTTGAACTCTCTTCTCTGGAGAGTATATGACAGGAAAGAGTAGAATGCTGACCTTGGAGCCAGAGGAAATGTGTTCAGGTCCACCTTCCCGTTTACCCTCTGTGTGACTTTGGGATGATCTTGATCTCTTAGAAGCACAGTTTCTTCCTTCCAATATGAAATCATTAACTTTCCCTTTCTACCTCCTAGAAATCATATGGAATTACATGAATTAATAGATTTAATAAAACAAAATAAAACTTTGCTACTTAAAAAAAAAAGTGTGGTTAAAAAAAAAGTGTGGTTAAGTCACTACAGGGATGTGGGACACTGGGAAGATGATTGAAAGCGAAGTTGCAGAAAACAGTTCCTGGGTGTTTGAGTCATATCAAGTGTGTGAATACTGTCTGGAGAGACCAAGATCTTCAAAATCTGCTCTCCAGTAGGGAGACCCTCAGAATAACATCTGAGATTTCAGGTTCTCTGGGAATAATTACAAACATTTGGAAAAGAAGAAATTATGATCACCAAAATAATAACAGTCTGAATTTCATGTGTTAGGAAAGAGCATGACGCTGCCAGGTAGAGGTGCAAATAGAAACACAAGGATGCTGCCTTTCCATTCTGGCTTCTAAAGTACATGACCAATGCGAATCAATTGTTTGCACCAGGGCCAAAATATTCCTTGAGATTCAAGTTTGGTTTTGGAAATCTAACCAGAACCATATAGAAGGACCTGGTCTCCTCTATTTCCTGGTCAGAAATGTAAACATAAAGGAGTTGTCTCCAATTCTGGGTTTTTGGCAGATAAAAAAGTCACACCCTTCCCACAGTAAGTCAAACACCTATGAAACATGGGAACTTGAGTTAGACACAGGCATGCAGAGTGAATAAAATTTATGAAATCACAGCAATCTGACACCGGAATGCCTTATTCCTAACACTG
Organism: Diceros bicornis minor; assembly: GCF_020826845.1. Taxonomy (NCBI): domain Eukaryota; kingdom Metazoa; phylum Chordata; class Mammalia; order Perissodactyla; family Rhinocerotidae; genus Diceros; species Diceros bicornis. Next base: position 63,025,055 of record NC_080746.1, on the reverse strand, counting down.
CTACTGACCCTATCTCTGCGCCTTCCCCTGACCAAACCCCTACCATGGTATCTGTTCCATTCTGGAAAATGATAGAACACTCAAACCATGATTTATGAACAAAAATTTAAGTAAATCAACACCCAAAATTTTCTACCCTGAGCAATGTTTTATTCTAATGGATCACCAGATAATTCTAATGGCTTTAAACCTCTCTTCAGAGCGAAAGGATCATTTCTGATTTCCCTCACCTACCTTTCCATGATGCCATTCATATCCTACGGAGAAAAGAGAAAACATGCGTCAAAAAAATAATATGGGGGCCGGCCCCGTGGCTTAGCGGTTGAGTGCGCGCACTCCGCTACTGGCGGCCCGGGGTTCGGATCCTGGGCGCGCACTGACGCAGGCTTCTCCAGCCATGCTGAGGCTGCATCCCACAAACAGCAACTAGAAGGATGTGCAACTATGACATACAACTATCTACTGGGGCTTTGGGGAACAAAAGGGAGGAGGATTGGCAATAGATGTTAGCTCAGAGCCCATCTTCCTCAGCAAAAAGAGGAGGACTAGCACGGATGTTAGCTCAGGGCTGATCTTCCTTACACACACACAGACACAAATAATATGCCCTCTCACTTGCGAACCTTCATCATGTCGCCACCACCAACTGATGTAGTGGGAATAGAGATGATAGCAACATCAGAGCCAAAAAGTAAAGAAAGACCCAGGCCAATCATTTGAGAAGACTCATGTGATGTTGTCAGGTTTCCTAAAGGTAGAAACAGCTTTCTTCCTAAAGGTAGAAACAGCTTTCATCCAAGTGGAAGTACAGCATAAGGCTTCCAGTATCTGGAGATGAAACATATTTATGAGGAAAACAGGAGGTCCATAAATTTTTCCCCAAATGCATAAGTCTCCCTATGAGATGATTTGAATGACTCATGGTTCTTTCATTTATTCAACAGAAACGTAAATTGACATGCTATTTGCCAAGTATTATGCTAGGTTTTGGAGAATCAAAGATGAGTAAATAATCATAATATTCCTCAAGAAGGTTACATGCCTTTTGCTGTGGTTACAAGCAAACAAATGTATTAATGTAGGCATTTCTCAAGTCTCTCTCTTCTCATTTTATATACTATCTATGAGTGACCTCATTTCCTCTCTTAAATTCAACACACACATACGTGCAGTTATTTCCAACTCTTTATTTTTACTCAGTTTTGTGTCTTACATGCAAGTTAATATATTCAGTAGTAAAGAAGCCACAGGAACCGGTAACATAGGATGTCTACTAGGTAACTTACTATTCACCAACAAAATTGTCTCTTCTATAATACTCCATTGTCCATATTACCAATATCCACTTGGTCACTGTCCTAAAAACTACAAAATTTATCCTCCTCTTCAGTCTCTACCAACCCAGTTTAGTCCACATTCATAACAGTTTTTAGCCATTTGATCTTCTTTATCATCACAGATATTGCTTTATTTGTTTGAGCAGATAGGTACCAATACATTTGGTCTGCTTTACCTCAGACTTACTTCCTCTATGTCACCAAAAACTAGGCCAACATTTGGGTCTACACATGCTAAAAAAATGGTTTTGCTTTCTGTATTAGGGCTTTTTTTTTTGTATATGACAAAAACCAAATAAAACTAGATTAAGTAGAGAGATGGGTGTTGGGGGCAATTATAGCTTTAGTCACAGCTTAGTTTTGAAGCTCGACCTGGTTCTCAGAATCTGGTCTATGTCTTTTTCCAAATTCTATTTATTCCCTCTACATTTACTTACTCTCAGTTCATGACGGAAACATGAATCTCCTGAAATAAAATCCAGAAGAAGAGAGAAAATTTCTTCCCAAAAATTTTGAGGGCTGTATGACATTGGCCTGCATTGGCGAAGGAGCCCATATTGAAAACATCACTGTGCTATTGTTGGAAGGAAATGAAGCAGTGTTGGAGGCAAATTACTATATTTTACTGGAATTAAGTTAGAATAATCTGAAGAAGATTGTGATAGGATAAGATTTATATCATAATCACTAGAGCAACCACTAGGAAAAGAACTTAAAAAGATACAGTTAGATAAGAGGAAAAGTTAAAATTTTATATTATAAGTATTTAATACAAAAGAAGTTTCTTAAGGAGAAAGAAGAGAATAAAAACTATAAGAGACATATAGATGCCAATAGCAAAATGGTAAATTTAAATACAGACATATCAATAATTGCAATAAATATCATTGTATTAATACCCTAATTAAAAGATAGAGATTTCTGGGTTAGATAAAAAGTAAGATTCAATTATTGCTATCTAGAAGGGACATATTTTTGGATTCAATGACACAAATAGGGCAAAAGTCAATATATAGAAATATACAAGCAGTAATGATGAGATTGATCAAGTGTCAGTATTAATATTAGACAAAATAGAATTTAAGACAATACATGTAATGAGAGAATGAGAGGGAAATTTCATAATGACAAAAGGTTCAGTATGCTGTGAAGATATAACAATGATAAACGTATATGTATCTAACAACTAAGCTTAAAAATACACAAAGCAAGATTAAAAGGAAAAATAAGCAACTCAATAATAATACCTGGAAATTTAAATAACTCACTCTCAATAATTGAATGACAGCTTGAGTGAAAACTATCAAGGATATAGAAGACATAGACAATACTATCAACCAACTTAAGCTAACTGATATCTATAGACCATTTCACCCAATGAATACAGAATAAAAATTCTTTTCAAATTCATATAGAAAAAATTTGAAATATACAGCAAAAGTAGGACATCACCAAGTACTTTTGAATTAAACAATACACTTTCAATATTGCTAGAGTTAACAAAAACCACAATAGAAATTTGAAAATAACTTGAACTAAATGATAATAAAAACTAAGTAACCAAACTGTATGGAATATAGCTAAAGCAATGGATTTATACCATTAAAAACTATATCAGAAAAGATGGTCTCAAATCAGTGATCTAAGTTTCCACTTTGTGAAATTAGAAAAGGAACGACAAATTTAATCCAATTCACACACACACACACACAGAGACATTTGCCCATGTGCATATACACACACACATAAAGTAAGATAAAGGAGAGTCAGAAATAAATGATATAGAAAGGTTATAAAATAGTAAAATCAATGAAACTAAGGGTTTTTATTGGAAAAATCAACAAATTTGACCAATCATAACTAAATAGACACCCCCCCAAAAAAAAAAACACAGAGAGAGAGAAAAAAAAATCACCAAAACCAAGAATAAAAGAGGAGACATTACTGTGAGTGACGTAGAAATTAAAGAATTTATAAGGGATTATTATGATTAGCTTTACATCTAAAAATCAGACAACTTAGACAAAATGGACAAATTCCTACAAAGACATATACTACCAAAAACTGACTGAAGAACTGTAAAAAATGTAAATAAACCAAATCTCCACCTAGTAGCACAAGATACAAAAATATTCACGTCTGGATAAGAATCTGTATGTAAGTTTACCTTTTTGTAATTGGGTGAAATGTAAAGAAATGGCCTTCAGGCTTCAGAAGGTGAGCAAAAGAATAAAAGATATTACAAACCTCAGGAGTATGGTACAGGCATAGTGGAGTTTTCCCATTAGGTACCACATTCTGCTCTGTCTTGCCTCCCTCCTGGTCTCTTACCTGATATTCCTGGGCAACCTCCTCTATGAGGAATGTGTAGTCACCACGGTGCTCCTGAGCTCTCTCACAAAGCAAGCAAATGACTTTCCCATCCTCCCTACAGAAGAGCAGGAGTTTCTTGTCATGGCGCACACAGAGATCTCTCTTTTGCTTCTCTGAGCTCAACTTCTGGTCCCTGAGCCTCTCCACTATGTTGGCCACGTGCCGATTAGGCCGCAGGTTGTCAGGCTGGTAACCAATTTGGCACACAGGGCAGTAGCGCTTTCCTTCTTGGCTAATCTTGGACCTTTTGTTGTTTGCGGTGATGCAGGCTTTGCAGAAGCTGTGGCCACAGTCTAGACTCAGGGGTTCTGTCAGAAGCTCCAGGCAGATGGGGCATGTCACCTCCTCCTTTATGTCCACCAGGATTCCTGAAGCCATCGCAGCTGCCCCCGTGTCCTACCTGTCCTGACTTCTGAGGCTCCTCTTGTTCACAGATCCCTACATGATTGAAATGGTAGAAGGGGACAGAATAAAAAAGGTAGGAATAAAATGATCCTAATTTTGTAGAAATCAATGACAAACCAAGACCAACATACTGAAGGACAAAAAAGAAAAGCTGGTAAAACAAAGAATCTTGATGACCTGGTAAAAAGGGTTTTTCGTAGTAATTTCAAACACTTTACTCCCAGTTCATGTCATATGAGAAATTCCATCCTTATCCGTGCAATGATTGATATTTTCCTTTACTTTCACTGAATGAAGGGATGACCTGAGGTCTTTTCTGCCAAGATCCTTGTGTGATCCACAATCTATTGCATGTTCTTTCCCATGCCAAAAGCACATCCTCAATGTTAATAGCACCAAACCCCTTATGCTTCTGAGGTTTTATACCTACTCTTCTCTCAGCATGTTATGCTGCCATGATATCAGTATGACTCACTCTTATATCCAGTTGACTCCCTCCTTATGTGTTCTCTTATCAGAAAGACCCATTCTAACACATTTAAAGTGTAACATTTGTCATCACTTGCTATATATTTGCAATAATTTGTCTTGTTATCACGACATAATATATGACAACATGGTAAAAACAAACTCTGTGTTAATAGAGATAGCAAGTGACTTACAAAGATCATTTATCTTCAATACACTAAGCAGAGATGAACCTAATATGTTTGGGGTCCTTCAAAGGTCTTTCTCCTCGTCCCTTACAAAGTTATTCACAGAAAAACAGAGAAAAAGTCAAGGACTCAATTAATAACCAGAGCGATGGGGCATGTGGAAATGAAGAGATCCAGACCAGCTAAGGGGTTCTGGGGAGTCTTGTGTTTGTAAATGGTGAGATTTCAACTTGGCCTGGAAATACGCCAAGGACATTCATAGGAGCCTAAGGATGTGTATGTATGTGGATGGTAGAGAGGGAGATGGTATGGATATACTCAGAGGATCACACATGTCAGATACCTGGGAAAAGAGAAACACAGATGAAATGAATGTCAGTCTTGAGAAAGAAGTCTCAAAATATTAAGGAAAAACATTCCACAAATTATCACTGATGATGAATTATGCTGGCAATTGGACTCATATCCAAAGACACAAAGAGGACTGTAAATGGAAAATTTAAACCGGCATGATCTTGACATTGACCTGGAATATAACAGTATATTAAATAGTCAGCCTTATTTGTACAAAGTAGTAGATGTGAAAAACACTACTAGAGAGATGTCCATGTTGTTGGGAAATCAAATAATGGGGGGAAATAGAGGGTTATCCAAGAATTCCAACTTGAAAACATAAGAGTTGAGCTGAAAACTGAAGAAGATTAAGGTTATATGGGATGAGAGAGAAGGACAAAAAGTGTTAGGTGGAAGAAATGACCTGTTCAAGGAAGACATATGATCTTATATGATTTTAAAATACAAGTGTGTCTGGTGTGCAGAAAACTGCAGGGACTTTGGTATCTCATGAGCCTGCAGTGACCATAAAATATGACACTTCCCAAATTATGTAGCATTTAGGGACTCTTTTCCAAGAGCAAGGGGAAATTATCAATGTTTTTCCATCAGAGAAGAGTGAGGACATATTTTGCCCTGCCTTTGGGCTGTGAAATGTTAGATGGATCCAGAATGGAATTGGGAAGATCAGATAAGATGAATGCAGAGTTGCTCAGAAGAGATATGATGATAGCTTGAGAGACATGGTGATGAAGGAAATTGAAAGCAGCAGAGGAGAGTGAGAGACAAGATGAGGTAGAAGGATAGGACTGGTGTTATATTGGATATGTGAGTACAAAGGCTTAACATCAGAGCTGAGTTCTTTCTTCCTATAAAGACAATGCTGGCTTTTTCTTCTCCTAGTAAGAATTTTGTTTTTCTCTCTGGGAAACCTACTGGGTTACAATAAAGTGGAAATTCAGCTGCTTTGATAGTAAAAATGGCCTGATGTGTAAAGTGCATTTAAACTGGGAAGACTTTATATAGACCTTAAAATGCTGGTTGGTAAGAACAGACCTCATTTTGCATTAGAGGAATGTGACTTTTTTAACCAAAATGTGTCTGATTTAGGTCCCTGGAATCTGTGCTTTTGGGTTTTGCAAGGTATCATTTCTTTGTAACACTAGGCTTATCTCACCTATGGTAGTTTCACACACATCCACCTATCTTGGCTTCTTAAAGAGATGTGATGACGGGGATAAAGTATTTCCTGTACCACTGTAAGGTCCATCACTGAGAACTCACCTGAGGCAGCCATGTTGGCATACTGTGTCTCCTGCCTGTATCCTCCTGGTAAGCAAGGCGAATCTGAAAGTTGATGCTTTATTAGGTCATGTGGATGGAAATGGCCATCCAGATTGCAAACTGCTGCTAGTGGTTAGTCAGAGGTGGTATAGCAGAGTGGTAAAATAGTGATGCTTATTCTCTGATTTGGACTTAATATTGCACTGTGACCACAGTCTAGATCAGGCGCTCTGTCAGGTGCTCCAGGCAAATGGTGCTATGAAACAATAAACAAAGAAAGGGATGTAGATGTTAATCTAAGTAGATATTAATGTCTTGATAGTTGCCAAAGTCTGATGGTAAAAGAAAAATCTCCAGCATGAGACAAACAATAAGTTTTCCCGTTGCTCTGCACAAGGGAAAGAAAAGCTATAAAGGCTCCATGGAGATAAATTTAGACTTACTAAAAGTGTCTATTTGTGTCGTGTTCATCATACATGAAGGGAACCTGATGAAGAATGACGCTGAAGGTAAACCTAAAGTGTAATCGAGCTATTGGTACAGATACTGACAAGAGCCCAGCGGTCATATGCGCTTAGCCCTGGGCTGCGGATACTATGGCCCAGATCAGGCCCTGATGAACATTGAGATCAGAGGAAGACAGTATAGCAAGGGTATATATTATATGGCAGTATCGACTCCTGTTTCTGACTCACAGTGTAATCCAAATATGGGAGTGGGGAATCCAAACATTTCTCATCCGTTCAAGACGGAACTAATGCTGAGAAGCATGAAAAGCCTATAGAGCAGGGAGGAACACAGCACGCTTTCTGCCACTGGGTTATAGAATTAATTTTCACAGAGGGGCTACAAGGAACTAATGTCAAAACAACTGCTGCCACTATAGACAAAAATGGGCAATGTGCAGAGGAGCTAGAGTCCTCTCACATGGAGGATGACCCCACCTCTTCCTAAGCAGTGACCCAAGGGCTCCACAGCAATGAGGGAGATAGAGATGGGAACATGAGTGGTGTCTGCCTGATAGAACTCCCAAGTCAGTTGGTTGCCATAGGTATCAAGTGATTGCACCTTACACATTGGTCTTCTGACGTCTGAGTTCAGGAGAATACACTCAAAATATCCTGGGGTGACAGTTAAAGACAAACAAAACAGACATTAAAAGGCAATAGCTATGTAAAAGTCCAAATAATAAGGTTATGGACAGAACTTTCTTGTCTTGTCTGTTGAGTAACACTGTTTCCTTAAGCATGAGGAAGCCACGAATTACTGATGTTAAAGGGAAAGAGTCACTTTTCCTGAATAGAATGGAAAATGAAATTGTGCTACGTTTTACTTGCCAAGTAGTCATCTAACACTATTTATTATAAACTCGTTATAGTCCTAGCAAATTAAAAACTGAAGCAGAAAAGTAGCAAATCAATTCTAAATTCCTGTGATAACCGGCATGACAGAGGTATACTGTATGAGTTCAGAAGACAGGTGCCTAACACTGACTTACAACTGAGAGGGGACAAGAATATATAGCAGAGGTGTTAATCTCCAAAGTCAACTGTGACAAAGTAAAAGTATTTCACATGAGGGGAAGTCAGGGTGAAAGGTGATTTAACTGGTGTCTTCCATATGCCTGAGTAAGGTTGGTGCAGCTGTACCTGCTATAGGAAGGGAGAATAAACACAGAGACTCCTCTACTCTAACTTCCTTCCCTCATGGGTCTCAGGATCTTGGTATCATACTACTTCTTCTGACATCTGTTTATATCATTAACACCAATCAAGTAACTCATTTTGTATTAAAGGTAGAAGAGATATCAATTCTGGAAATTCTTCCTACATGCTCCTCTTGCTCCCAATCTTTCAGCTGAGTTCTGTTTCTGGGTGGCAGATATGGCCCAAGGAAATGGATGAGCAAGGTTAGTGCTTTTTTAAGGACCTGCAGCAATTCCCAGTGTCTGGACAAGTGAGTAGACAAAGGCTCTAGAGCTTGCCAGTCATCACAATATCAAGGCTCCTAAGCACAGATAGGCCAACGTTATGAGAATTTATCTGTAGAGACGTGCAGAAATACTAGATTGTTACACTGATAGACATTAAACTATTAGAATTCAAAGATCCCTGTGCCTTTGCTCCTGTTGTTTAGGGGAAGGGACTTTCTATCTGAGAAATCGAAGAGTCTGGCAGTCCTCAGCAAGGTACAGTTCCAAATTATAGAATGGGTAGGAGATCTGGGTAAATTCAGTTTAGAGAAATAACAGTCCCTCCGTGAAACAAACAGAGCCTTTCACTTCATCAAATCTCTTTTCTTTTAAGTCCACTGCTATCCGAGATGGTGCTTCAGTCAGCACGTTGAGCAGGGAGCCTGCAGGTTGCACGTGTTACTGCCTTCAGAATAGCTTCCTGAAGACAAATTAAGCTCACTCAAGAAAACTGAGTTTTTTCCTCTGAAGTCTTCCAAACTCTGCTTTCTATAAACTACTCAACTCACCTTCAGACACCAATGGAGAAGTCCTGATTCCTTAAAGAGGAGTGATGGCAAGCCAGGGGCAGATGTGGTCAGGATTCATTCACCAAACCAGGGACCTGATCTTCACAAAGAGATCCAGAGAAACCATGGGAAAATGAAAGTTAAACTCTTGGAGGAGGGCAGAAAAGGTGAAGAGAAACTATGGACCAATGGGAGGCCTCCATTTCAGGCCTCTGGGAAATGACAACATTTTTGTGCCTGGGCCAGATAGGCCAGTGACTACATTCTTATCTCTATCTCAGTTCTAGTCCTGGAAGCTCTTTCATGGCTCTTCAAGGTAATTCGACCTTTGGAGTGCTAGGCTTACCTAGGAAATGTAACTTCACACACACCCACCTTGTCTTATTTCCTTACAAAAGAGCTGTCATGAAGAGAGAATAAAGTACCTCCTTTGCCACAGTGGAGGACCCACACTGAAGGCTCATCTGAACCAGCCGTACCAGCATGCTCTCTCCTGTCCTGTATCCATGAGTTGAACGAACTGAATCTGGCCAGTTTGTGTCCTATTAGGCATGTGAGAGGGAATGGCTATCCAAATCTGAAACTACCTCAGGTGGTCAGTCAGAGGGGCTTTGACAGTGGAAGCACAATGATGCTGACTTTCAGAACCTGGATTCAATGTGGCCAAAATGAGACTTTTCCTAAATAGACTGGGAAAATGAAACTGTATGAAATGTCATTAGTTGGGCAGTGTCATCTAATACTATTTAATGTATGATCTCTACATTTTAGCATCATAAAAATGAAGCAAGAAAATAATCATGATGGTTACTTTTATGTGTCTACATGACTGGCCACAGGGTGCCCAGATTAAATATTATTTCTGGGTGTGTCTGTAAAGATGTTGTTTCCAGATGAGGTTAGCATTTAAATCTGTGAACTCATTAAGCTAGATTGTCCTCCCCATTGTGGGTGGGCATCAGCCAATCCCTTGAGGGCATGAATTTAAAAAAAGGTGGAGAAAGAAAGAATTTGCCTCTTTTGCTTCCTGCCTGCCTATTTGAACTGGGCCATAGGTTCTCTTGCTCTTGGACTGCTTGCACCACTCTAGCCTGGTTCTCAAGACTTCAGAGAGGGACTGATTACCCACCACCTGGGTCTCCAGCTTGCAGACAGCAGATCCTGGAAGTTCTCAACCTCCATAGTAATGTAAGCCAATATGTAATATATATATATCGTATTTGTTCTGTTTCTCTGGAAAATCCAGAGTAATATAGTAATGAAAAATTTCTAAAACTCTGTGTTAAGTGGCACAGATGAACTGTGATAGTGATAATGATAATGATAATGACACAGATGAATGGGGCTATTTCAAAAAATGTGTGCCTAAATAAGACTTGGTATAAGAAACGGTAAAAGGAAGATGTTGTAGAGGTGATAATGTTCAAAGTCAACCTTAATCCAATAAGATCTGGTCATATAACAGGAAGTCAGGGGGTAAACAGGAGCTTTGGCCGAGATCTACCATCTGAGTGAGTCAGTCTGGGGTGCAGTGTGCCTTTCACAGGAAGAGAAGTGGTCAAAAAAAGAGACACTCCTACTTTAACCTCCTTTTTTCACGGGTCTCAGGATCTTGTTATCATGCCACTTCTTCTGATGCCTTTTCACATTATTAAAACCAATCAAGCATCTCATTTTGTTTTATTAAAAGTTGTAAAGATGTCTCTGAATAGAAATTCTTCCTACATTTTCCTCTTGCTCTTGATCTCTCAGCTGAGCTCTGTCTCTGGGTGGCAGATACGGCCAAAAGAGAAGGAGGAGCAAGGTTAGTGGTTTTTTGGGAACTGTAGTAGATCTCTGAGTTTGTTTTTGGAACTCTGGTAGGACTGGTAAGCACAGAAGAAGCTGCAAAGCAGGGAGGCTGAATTCACCAGCATAAATGATTGGTATAGAAGAAATAAAACAGTCTCTATTTGCAGATGACATAAGAATTTATGGAGAAAATCAAAATAAATCTAGAGGAACCTACTAGAATTAGTAAATGAATTAAGCAAGGTCATAGGACTCAAGGCCAATATTGAAAATCAACTATATTTTATAATCTGTCAGTGTATAATTAGAAAATTAACTTTAAACATCCCTTTCAATAATGTCCCCAAATAAACTACCCTGAGGAGATAAACAATGTTTCACTTCCCACCCCTGGGTGACTAGGTGAGTTACCTGGTTGGGGAGAGTTCATAGCACTGGGAGCCATGATGGATTTGCTATAGGTATGAGATAAAAAACAGCCTGGGGTTGGACAACATGGAAAGATTAGGAGTCAGAATAAACAGTCTTCTTCATCATCATCCTTGGGAAAATGGATGATTATTATAATCCCGTATCATTGAGTGCAGATGATGTGTCTCTATTCCAATAAGCGTCTAAGGTCCTCAGGGTTAAGAATTGTCTGGTCACTAACTAGTGATGTCTATAGATACCACTGCTTGCTCACTGTTCGTCTATGAACCCTCACAATGAAGCCTGTTTATTCTCTGAGATTCTCGTAAACCCATCCCAAAATTTTAGTTGTGGATACCCATCTCACAACTTAATGGTCCATTGCAATCCTAAGGTCCCAGAAACACAAAAAGGAGTAATTGCCAGAGAATTTGGATCATGAGAGAACCCACACTTGAAGCCCAATGAACTTTTTATTTTGAGTCCAGAATTCCTTCTCAGGACATTTTCCAAGAAGAAGCTATTTATGGTCTTCATACTCACGTGAAGAAAGGACTTCATTTGGGGGCAGGAAATGCTGTTAAAAAAAGGATGTCTTGAGCTTTTCCTTTGTGTTTGCTAATTCAGGTACTTTTCTCTTTAACTTTTCCACATCTTGAACTGGTTTCTTTACTAAGTTATGGCCTTAGTCATTATAGCAATAGGGTGACAGGAAAGCAGAGGTAAAGGGAATACGGATAAGAATCAATTTCCCCCACTTCCCATGGATGACAGTTTGAGGTGTGTGTGTGTGTGTGTGTGTGTGTGTGTGTGTGTGTGTGTGTGTGGAGACAGACTGAATATATGTAACCTGGAATGGAGAACTGAAGAATTTCTTGTGAAACAGGGACCAGAGCAGACACTGTTTGGCCAGGTAGCCCATTATTTCTTTTTCTCTCAGTTTACAGGTTTGTTGGAAAAGAGCTGAAAATGAAAATGCCAAAAGACACGAGGACACCATCATCCGCTGCAGGGAACACTCAATGCTGCAGCATTTGTCCTGCAGTCTCACTGGAGGAGGAGAACAGGTTGTTACTTCATTCCTGAGGACTACTGTAGCCTTTCAGCTCATGGGAAAGAGTGAGGATGACCAGGAAAAGGAAACACTGACCTACAACATTGTTGAGGCAGTACATGACTGAACTCCTGACCCTTCCTCTATCACTGTAAGTCATGATGGGAACCAGCAACCTGAAGAATAGAGATTGATCTGGACAAACAGAAAAAAGGTTTTCCATTGAGAGAGAATTACTGTGGAAATAGAAAAGAATATCAAATCAACTTGTACCTAGTATATTCATTTAGATTAAAGAAGCAATTCCAGTAATTAAAATAAAAAAAGACTAAGTAGCTTTGAAGAAAGTGAAACTTTCTTTAATAATGAAGAAACTTTTATTATGTGCAAAATACAGTATGGTTAACTACAGTCATGTGGCACATAATGATGTTTCAGCCGACAATGAACGGTATATGCAAGGTGGTCACATAAGATTAGTACCATATAGCCTAGGTATGTAGCAGGCTATACCATCTAGGTTTGTGTAAGTAAACTCTATGATGTTGCCACAAAGATGAAATCACCTAACAATGCATTTCTTAGAATGTATCCCTGTCCATAAGGGACACATGACTATATAAGAAGAATGTTGTAGAGTAGATCTGTAGAACTTTTTTTTTTTTTCTGTGAGGAAGATCAACACTGAGCTAACATCCATGCGAATCCTCCTCTTATTTTGCTGAGGAAGACAGGCCCTGAGCTAACATCTATTGCTAATCCTCCTCCTTTTTTTTTTTTTTTTTGCCGTTTTTCTCCCTAAAGCCCCAGTAGATAGTTGATTGTCATAGTTGCACAATCCCTCTAGTTGCTGTATGTGGGATGTGGCCTCAGCATGGCCTGACAAGCAGGGCATCGGTGCGTGCCCAGGATCCAAACCCGGGCCACCAGCAGCAGAGCACGCGCACTTAACCGCTAAGCCATGGGGCCAGCCCCTGTAGAACTTCTTTATCTTGCATAACTGAGACTTTATATCTGTTGAACAGAAACTCCTTAAAAAAATTTTAAAACATAAGATCTCTTATTAAGTGTCCTCATCACAATTTACAAAAGAATGATTGATAGCAAACTATTAAACAGCAAAGTCAAAAAGAATGTTTAGATAAAAAATTAGAATTGTGTACTCAGATAACTACATATAAGTTGAAATAAAAGTATTTGAAGATTTAAAAAAAGTAAAATTTATTACACAAAAGATGAAATTAAGAAATGATTTGTGATTCTTTAATCAAGTTAGTCTATTTCAAAGCAAAGCAAAGGTACAAATACTTAAAGTAGGTTAATATTCATTCTTAACATTAATCATTTCAAATCATAGAGACAATTAATCAACATCAATCTGGATCAGTGCTTATGTACTAGGAAATGAGGAGGCTACTACCAACATCCTATTTTTTAATTACCAGAATATCCCTATCAAGTAAGCCTTAGTCTATTTATTTCTGATGATGAACTGAATACAATTAAATTTAATTTAATAAAGGCCATTAAACAGCAACATCACTAGATAATGAAATTCTATCTGATTTCAAAGTCCAGGCTATTAACTGGACTTAAGGTGTGTACTGCAGAGAGGGCACCTATGCTGGAGAAACCCAGACCTAGTTCTAATCCTGCTTCCTTTACTCATTAGCCATGGGACATTGGGAAATATCTCATAAGTTTATATATTATTTTAACCACCTGATGGGAATTCCTTCTTCATATGACCTTTTTGAAGATTAATTGGGATAAAGGTACTCTATGGATATAGATTAATACACATAATTAAATACATATACACACATGTGTAGGTGTAAGTATGATTGTGTATGTATACACCATTCCCAGACCAAGTACTTTCCTTTTCATTCCTCTGGGACAAGTTATTACCCTGCTATACCTTGATGTGGACTCTGGGCAGCAGCCTGCCCTAGTTTATAATGCACACTCCTCTAAGAAAGTTTGTACCTTTGCTATCCTGGCTAAGTCTATTTCTCACCCTGAATTTGAAACTAGGTAAAAAAGGAAAGAAAAGAAAAGTATGTAAGATTTTTTAAACAGTGTATATAACACTGAAGTGTTTTATCACAAGGAAAATGCCGGAACATCAAAAGCCTGACCCTTGAGAGTAGCTGTCCTCAGACATGGCTCCCTCTGCTGGACAGATTTTGGAAACTCATACTTGAGCAGTCCACAAATTTCGGGAAGACCTCCAACCCCTATTATGTCTAGAAGGGAAATAATTAAGACTTTAATGTCTCTTTAGGGCTGCTGGGCAAATGGAACCGAAAGAGCTCTACACTTTTTTTTTTTTCCTTCTGAAATTACAACACTGGCTGCACTGCAGGGTGTTTATCAGGGCCAGGAGCCTACCTAGAGTCACTCTGCTGACACAAGCCCACTTGTCCTTTCCCACTGGCTGAGGGCCTAAGCAGTGGAGGGGAACAGCTTCCCTAGATTTTTCTGAACCCTTCTGAAGTGAACACACCTCCATTGATTCTCACTTTCTGGTGTTCATGCCTTTATGTCATCCCTTCCATTTGAGAGTAGGCAGAATTTGTGAATTCCTAGTAACTGACGGTGATGGGATGTCACTACTGTAGTCATATTACATTATCTAAGACTGTCTACTTAGAGTAGTTCTCTCCTGTTGGCCTTGAAGAAGTAACAGGCATATTGTCAGCTTCCTATATAGAGGCTCACATAGAAGGAAACTTCAGACAATCTGTAAGAGCTGAGGGTCTCAGTCCTACAAGTGATAGTAACTGAATGCTGTCAACAACTTAGAATAGCTTGCACCCAGACCTTTTCCTACTCTAATGTGCATCCCAGCTGGCATGTTGAGTATGTAGCGGAGGAAGAAATTTTCCTCTACCCTTCTAGGTTCCCATGGCTGATCTAAGAATTAAATCAACGTGAAAAGATTAGCAGGAAGAAAACAGCAGGAGTCTGAGCACAGCTTAGCTGGGTTCTCTGCTTTAGAGTCTCACTGGAATGTACCTGAAAGGGAGCAGAGTTTGCTACCCCAAAATATGCCTCTTTGGGACACTGATTGTTTTAAAGAAACAGAAGAACATTCAGGCCAATCTTCCTCAGCAAAAAGAGGAGGACTGGTATCTGGTGTGAGCTCAGGGATAATCTTCCTGCCCACAGAAACTGTGACATAATAAATATGAGTTCTTTTAAGCCTGAAATTTAGACCTACCTCTAAATTAGTGGTAGTTTGTTACACAGCAATAGCAAATGAATACAATTTTTATCTATTATGTTGAGTTAGATTAAAGAGATTATTACAATTATAGAAGATGATGAAAACAGCTATATTTATATTAATGTAATATTTATTTTATAATTAGATAGAAAAAATTTTAAAGACTGTGATTCTTTATTCAAATTATCCTATTTCTGGAAATATTCCTGACCAAAAAAAAAAGGAAAGAAAGAAAGCACATTCATTCACTTTAAAATTTCTCCCTCTTATGACATTGGTAAAGACTAACTAGAATAATGTAAATATATTTTGTAGAGGAGGAAGAATATTCCGTTATCCTCTAGGTTCTTTTGGCTGGTCCAAGAATTAAATTGATAAGAGACAGAATAACAGGAGAAAATCAAACAAAATTTAATTACATGTATATAGGGAGAAACCCAAGAACACTGAGTAACTCACCAAAATGGCTGAAGCCACCACTTTAAATACCATCCCTAGTTAAAGACAAAGGAATTTGTTGGGGGTAGTGGTTTAGGACTTCAAAAGGAAGGAGGAGAATTCACATGGAGATGGAAAAGCAAATGTTTGGTAAACAAATGTTTGCTGGGCATCCTAAACAATGGGACCTGAGAGAGATCTTTGATCAAATGGATCTATCTAGGTGCCTGCCTGTCTATCACACCTAGTTTATATCATGCTATAGTCATCTTACAGTATTAGGTGCTTCCTGGAACAGGCTTTCTATCTTAAATTATTTTAGGCAGTTAGGGGGAAGGGCAAGGTTTCTTTCTGAGTCTTTTATTAAAAATAATCAAGCCAAAGAGACACATTTTGGGGTGGTAAATTCTGATCTCTGATAATATACATATATTTATACTAATGATTACATGTATATATACCTATATGTATATATATGTGTGTATATGTGAATGTGTGTGTGTGTGTGTGTGTGTGTGTGTGTGTGTATATATATATATATATATGGAGAGTGAGAGACATATAGAAATATACAGATAGATACATTGATCCAAGCCAGGCACTTTTATTTTCATCCAGAATGATCAAGACACTCATAGTTCTCTAAACCCCTGCAGATCTTTTTTTTTGAGTCACTTCTTAACATTTAATTGTAATACTACATGTTATGCTTGAACAGTCAGCAATACACAAAGAAAATAACTGCAGTGAATGTTTACACGTGGTGTAAATACAGGCTTTAAATGTGCAGTGGAGGAAGAAGAGTGAATTCATAGATAATAGAGCTAAAGAAAAATTCTTGTCATAAATTATATAAAGCATATAAAAATATTTCTCTGAATGCATAAAGTAAGACTTTAAACTCACCTACCAGAAACTCTGCAGTCTTGTTCTTCTGCCATACACAGGAGTCAATTGACATCAGTGGACTTTATAAAGAGAAGAGAGACCACTGTTGGCCCATCTCTCACTGGAGATGCCTGCCCCTTGCTAGCCTGTTTCTAAGCCCAGGAAATGCCCTGGAACTGCTCCTCTTCAGGCCACTTCCCAGCCAGGGGCCTCCACTGCCTCTGAGATTCTCAAATTGATCTGGATGGCTGGAAGAATTTTAACCCCAATGGATAGACATGAATTAATACTGAAATTATTTATTCCAGGATAGAACTGGCCTTAAGTGTATCAATCAATTGAACCTTTTTTCAAAAGGAAGGGAGCAAATGTTAGTATGTCTAGGTAAACTACCTTCTGATTGATTGAAACACAACGGAGGTTCCTTCTTTAAGGCACTTCAGAAAAAAGGGGGAATAAGTAATCTTTACTCTGCTATGCAAACACTGTACAAGGGGGAGTAACTCAGCATCAGTCATGGGTGGAATACAATGAAGTGATTGAACAGAGTGACTCCATGAAGTTGGCCTTGAACGCACCTCAACCTCAGCTCAGCATTTAGGTAGCAGGATGAAGCCATTATCTTAGCACAACATTCTCTTCCGTTGACATATCTGTCATGTTCTCTCTCAATCCTAGTGTCCCAACAAAATTACACAGTTAGGAAGTTAAGTTTCTTTGGAAACTCTAGGCACTGTGGGGAACAAACATCTTAAGACAGCAGGGATGCTCTTCAACAGCTGGCTTCCAACCGCTGCTCTCCCACTTGTAGAAGTGTGCTCATTCTTATTTCTAAACTTCAGCTGTTTGTTGCAACGAGAGAGTCACTTTTCTTTAAGGTTAATGACACTGAAGGAAAGGAAAAGACTCTTTGAATGTATTCTTTAAAAAAATTCTTATACCATATTCAAGAGTTTTTTGAGGTGATTGTTTTTTCCCAGAACAATGCCCTCTAAACTCACAATTGACTTTGTTAAGTGGATTGTTGGTAGTAGTGGGGGATCTTTAAGATCAAACAATTTGTTAACAAAAGCAACAGATTTCAAGAGTTGTGTAAAAAATCCTAATAATTTTAAAATAACCCTTATCTTTCATCTAAAAATAAACATACTGTAACCACAGGACCGGGAACAGAATTTTCCATCTGAAAATATGGCTCTTTGGCATAAAAATTACTTTGGGCTGATTATGTTTTTAAAAAACAGCAGACACAGAGAAAGCTCTGAAAACCTAGTAGAAGTTACCCATTTGTAAGAGAAATTCACATTTATTAGAGAAATCTCCGTTTGTTAGGGTGTTTTCCTCTAAGCCAGGATGGAGAGGATGACTAAATATCTAGAAACTCTTATCAATAAAGAAGGCAATGACTTAGTTCTATATAACAACTTTACCCTTATTTACTGTTCTGACCTCATCTTAACAACAGAATGTTAAGGCTATTTTTCAGGGGCAGGGAGCCAGCCAGGAGTAAGTGCAGAAGAAAAAAATTTTGATCTGCCAATGGAAACTCATCCTGCCAGCACTTCCGCATACCAACCTGCCCTCCCTGATCCTTTAAACCTGACCCTATACCCTGGATCCTGGAGACAGAGTTAAGAGCCTTCCTTCTCTCTCCTATGCACAATAAACTTTCTTCCCTCAAAGACCTTTGTACTACAATATTGGCTTCTGAACACATAGGGTGGAGGGAGCCATTATTTGGTAACAGTACTAACACATTTAGCACAGTTTCCCACAATAACCTTTAAAATACCAACAGATCTTTCAGGTATACTGTCAATAGGAGAGACTTAAAACAGGCTTCACTCTCTGGCAGCTTCTGCTTAGACAACTCTTTTACATTCTACACATAAAACACACTGGACATAGAACCATCGATTTCTGCCTTTCCAGACCACTTCTCAGCTGTTCACAGTTTCGAGCAATAGATTTATTGTGCACCAAGAGGCTTGGAAGTATGGCACTGCTCTTTGGGGCCAGAGGCTTCCAACCTTGGCAGAACGATGTTAGTGTGTGCCACACAGTGGCACCAGGGGCCCTCCAGGGCATCCAAGGCATCTAGACCAGTGGATTTTCCTTGGCCCAGAAGTGACACACACTGTCACAAACTCAGTGATAAAAGTCCCTGCTGCATTAGTACGTCATTTTGAAGCTCTCTGGTTGTAACAAGGCCTTTCAGTGAGTGTGGATGCAGCATTTCTGAAGAGAAAATTGTTTCCACTGGTTGTGAGAAGCAGTTCCAATTCTAGGAAATCCAGGAATTGAGCAACATCTTTGTCCTTTCTTAGCAGAGCACTGGATAACTTTCTGATCTTCTCTACCTGATCTAGATTAACACTCAGCTCACAGCAGCTCTCTTTGAGCAATTTTGGTAGATGAGATCCTGTCAGTCCAGTTCAATTTTAATGAAATCATTTTCTTGAAGAGATGGGTTCTGAGTCCTCACCTTGAAGACCAGCTCTTGCATGTAAAATGGAAATGCTCCAGTGAAGAAAAATGGATGGAACACTGGCGCTGATCCTGTACACATCCCATTTTGAGGTTCTAGAGACACTGGTGGCTTAAACAGGACAGAAGAGAACAATGAGTGACTCTGACTCACTGGTGGCTAAAAAACAGGACGTAGTTTTGTGCTTTCTGGTGTTCTGAGTATGGCAGAGGAGGCGGATACATCCCAGTTCTGAACAAATGCCAAAGGCATGTGGTCCTATGGAAAGGCTCCTAACAGGGGAGGTTGCCCAGTGGGGAGCAATGGTACTGAGCCATCTACAGCAGGTGATGCAAGAGATGTAGAGAGGCCCCCATTCTGCAGCTGGGCTGAATCCACTGCTTTAGAGGTAGAGATAAAAGGGAAGGCTGGTTTGGCCAAATAGTTGGAAACAAGGGGCTGTTCTGACTCATTCAGCTGGGGGAGATTTTCATCATCATCATCTTCTTCCATTCCCATAATCTTCCTGAATTCTCTCCTTAATGTTAATTGGACTGGCATTTCTTCTTTTGTAGTAGGAATCTCTTTGTCAGCTCCTGATTTTATCAATTAAGAGACCACCTAGCGATGATGGTGTTTACCTGCCCAGTGAAAACAGTTCCAGCTGTTGACTTCATTTTAGGAATTCACATTCACCCCACTCTCCACTAGTGTCTGCACCTCCTGAAGTTCCCCCAAGTTCAAGGCACCCACCTCTCCCCTCTACTCCTGGCCCACAGGCCCAAATCTCCTCCAGTCCTACAAATCTTGACTCAAATTTTGTACAGTGACATAGCCTGCCCTAACTTATAATGCACACTTCTCTAAAAACAGTTTGTGTCTTTGCTATCCTAGATACCTCTATTCTTCATCCTAAGTTTGAAAATGACTTTTTTAAGAGAGGAAACACGCATAGGGTAATAACAGTGCTATACACAAGTGTTTCACCACAAGGAAACAGACTGAACAACAAAAGACTGTCTCTCATAAGGACAACTGAGCCTAGACACGACCCTCTCTGAAGTACATATCATGAAAACTCAGTACTGTCCCCAGTGGGATTTTGGGATCTGAAAACTGAGATGTCAGTGGAACCAATTATCATTTTTTTCAACAAAATGTTGAAAACAAAACAAAACTATTTGGGTCATTAACATAGCTTATATTTTTTCAGGAATAATAACAAATAACTATTCTTGCATCTAAGACTTTTAGAAAAGTGCATTACAGTTAATAAAATTGAGTTTCTCAAAATGATCATAGGAATTATTTACAACATATAGAATTAATTTTTATTTTAAGAAAATGAGACCCAGAGATGGTAAGTAACTTATTCAAGATTACATAGCTTAAAAGTGAGGAGACTAGATTTGACTTTAGAAACTCTAAGCACCACAAATCTACTGTTGGTAAAGATTTTAATTATGCATATCCCACTTTAACTCTGTGATAAATATGGGGTGACATTGGTAAAGCAATGCTCTCTGAAGGATTCACTATTTAGGGACAGATTCCTATGCACTGTCCTAGATAATGTCGACTCAAATAATCCATAATCATTCGATAAATCAAAATTTGAGTGAGTTTATTATGAGCCAGCTGTTAAAGACCATATAGCCCATAGCCTTCCTTCCCTAAGGAATGAAGGGCACCAAAGAAGTGGGGAGTACACAGCAGTTATATACCATCAAAGAGTGGGTATCACACATGACTGCAATGTCCCTTGTACAATAGTCACAAGATTTCCCAGGCTGATTGCCCTGTCAGCATAGCTATTGATGGACACAGCGGGTAGCAGGTCTGCTGTCTCGATGGGGATGGCAAGTAGCAGGTCTATTGTTTCAAGTTGGGTGGTCACAGGATGAGTGCAGCAATCAAATCCTAGCCTAGGGAGAAATGCTTATCCTTAAGGAAATGCCAATGTGGGGGAAGTTGCATCCTTATCTTAAAGGCATTTGTTCTTCTCTTTGGGACATGTTAATTGCTTAAAGCAGATCTACAATGACCGTTCAGAGGCCACAGGCCCCTTTTGGAAAAACAAGGTCAGGCTGTATTAGTTTTACACCAAATGGCTTCCTCACATGTTCCAATATATCGTATTGCTTGCCATTTATTTATCAATAACATGTATAGTGTTGACAAGTTGTCCTTTGCTAAATCTGTTAAGGAGAAGAGGGAATGAGGAAGAAAAGAGATTTCAGAGGAGTTACAGCAACACAGTTCTTTCTAAGATGTGTTTTCCTTGCAAATACAAAAAAAAATTAGCATTCTGTCTTAATGAAAGCAAGATATTAGGAAGAAAATGTTCAAACTTTCACTATACGGTTGAGAGGTGTAAAAGACTGTTATGGGTTGAATTATGTTCCTCTAAAATTGATATGTTGTCCTAACTCCTAATACTTCAGAACGTAAAATTTTTTGGAAATAGAGTCTTTACAGAAGTAATTAAGTTAAAATGATGTCATTAGAGTTGGCCCCACTCCAGTATGACTGGTGTCCTTATAAAAAGGGAAAATTTAGACACAGAGCCACGTATAGTGAGAAGATGATGTAAAGAGACATAGGGAGAAGACAGCCATCCACAAGTCAAAGAGAGAAACCAGGAACAGATCCTTTCCTCACAGCCCTCAGAAAGAACTAACTCTGTTGACACTTCGATTTTGGACTTTTAGCCTCCAGAACTGTGAGACAATAAATTTTTGTTATTTAAGTCACTCAGTCTGTGGTACTTTGTAATGATAGCCTTAGTAGACTATTAAAAAGACATGCTAAATAAAAGAAGGAGAAAAAAGGATGAGGTGATCAGAATGGTACAAGTAAACTCAGGTGCAGTAAAATGAACCCCAGGATAAGGGCACTAAGAAGAGGTGGGTGAGGTATTAAGAATCGGTGGGCTCGGTGGGCACAGGGTGATGGGGCCTGGACAGTTACAAGTGGTAAAATATGGATAAACAGTCTGAGAAAAGCAACATTTAGAGAACTTGTAGATGAGTGACTCATGGTTTGTGACATAGAAAGATAAGACAGCGCCTGCTTCATAGTCTAGGAAACATGATGGGGAGGAACAGCCATGGAAAGAGTCAAAACCTGGGAATCAGAGGTGGAAAAGGCCTCAAAGACATTGTACTCAGATTCATTCTGTAATTCTGTAACCCAGTAGCGGTATTGAGGTCTGTGTCTGGAGTACACATTTGGATGATTTACATTTTGGCCAAAAAAAACCCCAGAGACCTTATTTCTATTGAAGTTACTTGTTTTACTGTATGCTCCCAGGATCCAGGCAATCTTCCTAGACACTTCTGTTTCCCAGTAATATTTCCCTGAGGAGAAACACTGCTTACCCAAGACATCAAAGGAGAAAAATCATGTGGATGTATATTAAAAAACGGCAAAATGTAAGAAAGTGTCATTTTCTCTGTTCTGCAGACACGACAACACCAGAAATAACGTTGGCTGGATTGAGCATCACATCCACTGTAGGAAAAATTACAGGGTCAGGTGAGGGATATAGAATGGGTGTGTCTTGTGACATTGTCAGGAGGAATATTGGGAGTTGACTGGGAGGAACTGGTGTTGATGGGTCAGAGATGGGTAGGACATTTAAGAACTGTTGCATGTATCATGTTTAGGGAGGAACACATAAAGCTACAATCATGGGACATAGTAGCAACAAGAACTTCTGAAAAGGGATCAGAACATGAAGATTTGAATATGAAGAAGAAGACCCTGTAACTTCTTCTTATCCCAGTAGCATTGAACCTCTGTCAGCTCTGAAATGACAAAAGTTGCAATGATCTTGTTAGAAGCAAAGGAGTAAATACTGATACCTAGCTTCTCTTTAGACTGGGGAAGGGGGGGGGAGCCCTGTGAGGCTATGAAGTGCTGAATGAGAGAACAAAGCAGACACCTGGCCATTATCCCTTAGATCTGATCATCTTCAGCACAGGATCTCTCTCTCCTTGTCAGACCTTTCTCTTCTCTTTTATCCTCATCTAGAAACAACATCCACTACCCCATTTTGCCCTGATAAGAATCCCACACCCACATCCCTCCCTGGCTCCCCTCACCTTTAAACCATTGCAGTTTCCCTATCACATCAGAAGCTGGGGACAACCTCCTTTGCTCCTTGGGAAAAGTTTTTGGCTTCTCCAAATTCATGGTCTTACTCCTAGAGATGACAAAAACTCTGACCTTCTGTCCTTCCAAAACCCATGACTTCCTATCTTTTCATCCCATTGAATCACTTGAATTTTCTGCCCTGGAAACCCTGAGAAAGAAGAGATTGGACTCCTACCTTGGAAGCAGAAGAAATGTGTTCATGCCCACCCTCCCAGTTACCCTCTGTGTGACCTTGAGAAGGTCTAGACATCTTAGAAGCACAGTTCCCTCCTTCCATTATGAAATCATTAACTTTTCCCTTTCTACCTCCTATAAATCATATGGAATTATAAGAAATAATGGATTTAATAAATCAATACAAAACTTTGGTGCTTTAAAAAAAATTAATCTGGGGCTGGCCCCGTGGCTTAGCGGTTAAGCTCACGTGCTCCGCTGCTGGCGGCCTGGGTTCGGATACCGGGCGTGCACAAACACACCGCTTCTCCGGCCATGCCGAGGCCACGTCCCACATACAGCAACTAGAAGGATGTGCAATTATGACATACAATTATCTACTGGGGCTTTGGGGGGAAAAATAAAAATAAAATCTTAAAAAAAAAATTAATCTGTGGAAAATTGACTATGTGGGTGTGGGTTACCAGGGAGATGATTGAATGTGAGATTGCAGAACCTGGCTTCTGGGGGTTTGAGACATATAGGTATAGGAATACTGTCTGGAGAGGACCAAGACCTTCAAAGACTGCTCCCTAGTAGGGAGGTCCTCAATAACATCTGAGATTTCAGGTTCTCTGGGAGTAGTTAAAAAACACTAGGAAAAAAAGACATTATGAACACAAAACTAATAGTGGTCTGAATTTCATGTGTTAGGAAAGAGCTCAATGCTGCCAGGTAGGTGTGCAAATTTAGACACAAAGATGCCACCTTTCCATTTTGGCTTTTAAAATACACCACTAAGACGGATCAATTGTTTATAACAGGTCCAAAATATTCCTTGACATGCAAGTCTGTTTTTGAAAATCAAAACAAAACCATGCAGAAGGACCTGGTTTCCTTTACTCCCAGGGCATAAATTTGAATATAAAGGAGTTGTCTACAATTCTGGGTGCTTGGCAGATAAAGAAGACAGGATCTTCCCACAAGTTAAGCACATAGGAACTATGGGAACCTAAGTGATATACAGGCAAGCAGGGTGAATAAATTTGATAAAGTCACAGGAGTCTGATAATGCAACACCTTATCCCTGAGACAGCTGTTCATCCAAACACTGCTACTTCCCCCGACCAATTCCCTACCATAGAATCTGGTCCATTCTCAATAGTTATAGAATGCTCAAGCTATGATTTGTGAACAGAAATTTAATGTAAATGTACACCCAAAATTTCCTGCTGTGAGTGATGTTTTATTCTAATTGAACACCACATAATCTAGTGGCTTTAAACCTCTTTTCACAACACAGAAGAACCATCTCTCATCTCCTTCATATACCTTTCCATGATGCCATTCACATCCTAGAGAGAAAAGAGCAAATGTGAGTCAAGAAGTGATATACCCTCTCCACTTACAAAGCTTCTTCACATCCCCACCACCAACTGATACAGTGGGAATAGAGATGGTCCCAATGTGAGAGCGAAAAAGTAAAGACAAGACCTAGATCAATCATTACAGAAGACTTTTGTGAGGTTGTCATGTTTCCTAAAATGCAGAAACAGCTTTGACCCTGGTGGACGCACATCATGAGGCTTTCAATATGTGGAGTTGAGACGTATTTATGAGGAAAGCAAGAGGTTCATCATTTTTTTCCAGAAATACACGAGGCTCCCTCTGAAACAATTTGAATAATCCATGGTTCTCTCATTTATTCAGTGGATATGTAAAGTGATATACTATTTTTTACCATGCATTATGTCAGGCTTTGGAGAATCAAACATGAGTAAGTAATCATAATATTCTTCAAGAAGTTTACATGGCTCTCGCTGGGGGTACAAGAAAACAAATGTATTAATATAGACATTTCTCAAGTCTCTCTCTTCTCATTTTATATACTATTTATAAATGACCTCATCTACTCCCTTAAATTCAACACACACATATATGCAGTTTATTCTCAACTCTTTATGTTTAATCAGTTTTGCCTCTTAAATGCAGGTTAATATATTCAGTGGTAAGGAAGCCACAGGAACCAGTAACTTAGGATGTCTAATAGGTAACTTACTATTCACCATCCAAGTTGTCTCCTCTCTTATATCCCATTCTCTCTAATGTTACCAATATCCACTTGGTCACTGGCCCCAAAACTACAATATTTGTCTTCCACTTCAGTTTCTACCAAGCCTGTTAGTCCATATTCTTAACTGTTTTTAGCCATCAGATCTTCTTTATCATAACATTATTTTATTTGCTTGAACAGATATGTACCAATATATTTGGTCTCTTTTATCTCAGACTTACTTCCTCCATGTCACCAAAAACTAGGCCAACAGCTGGGTCTACACAGAACAAAAAATGGTTTTGTTCTCTGTGTTATGGCTTTTTTTTGGTATATGACAAAAACCAAATAAAACTAGGTTAAGTAGAGTCAAGATTGGGGGGTCAGCTATAGTTTTAGTCAAATATCAATTTTAACACTAAAATCTTGTCATCAGAATCTCATCCATGTCTTTCTGAAAATTCTATTTATTCCCTCTATATTGACTTTATTCTGTTTTTGAAGGAAACATAAATCTGCTGATACAAATGCCAGAAGGAAAGAAAATTTCTTCCAGTTATCACAAAAAAATTCTGAGGCCTGCATGGCATTTGCCTGCATTGGATCAGGGGCCCATACTGAAAGCATCACTCTACTTTTCCGGAAGGATAAGATTCATATTGTAATCAATAGAGAAACCTCTTGGAGACAAAGGCTAGCAAAGGTACATATGGACAATTTATCAATACCAGCCTCCTGGTGTTCATGCCTGGGTTGCTCATGCCATCCCTTCCCTGGAGAGTAGGCAGTAGGTGAATTCCTTGTAGCCAAAGAAATGTGGCACAGGTGATGGGATGTCACTACTGTGGTCATATTACATTATCTAAGACTATCTCCCTACAGTAGTTCTCTTTCTCCTGCTGGCCTTGAAGAAGTAACAGCCATGTTGTGATATTCCTATAGAAAGGCTCACATAATAGGGAACTTTGGACAGTCTGTAAGAGCTGAGGGTCTCAGTCCTACAAGTGCCAGGAACTGAATTCCATCTACACCTAGGTAAGCTTGGATCCAGATTCTTTCCTACTCTAACACATATCCCAGTTGGCACTTTGAGTATGTAAGGGAGGAAGCAATTTTCCTCTACCCTTCTAGGTTCTCCTGGCCTGTCCAAGAATTAATTTGACATGAGACAGATTAACAAGAAGAAAAGAAACAAAAGTTTAATAACAGGTATATATATGTGAAACCCAAGAAAACTGAGTAACTCACTGAAATGGCCAAAATCCTCATTTTAAATACTATCTTCAGCTAAAAACAAAAAAGGATGTTGGAGGCAGTGGTTTGGGACTTCAAAGGGGAGGAAGGCAATTCACATGGAGATGGAAAAGCAAATGTTTGGTAAATAAATGTTGGCCATGCCTTGCAGAGACAGGAGGAACATGGAGAGGACTCCGATCTCTACGTCCTGCCAAGTCTCCACCACCACATTTAGCTCATATTCCTTGTAGATATCTCTGGTGATAGCTCTGTTCCTGTTATAGGCTATTCATATAAATTGCTTTAGGCAGTTAAGAGGGAGGAAAAAGAAAAAAATTCTCAGACTTCTGTTCCTTTAAAATACTTAATCTTGGGGGGCTGGCCCAGTGGCGCAGAGGTTAAGTGTGTGCTTTCTACTTCAGCAACCAGGGGATCGTGGGTTTGTACCCTGGGTGGGGACCCATACCGTTCATCAAGCCATGCTGTGGCAGCATCCCATACACAAAATAGAGGAAGATCGGCACAGATGTTAGCTTAGGGGCAATCTTAGTCAAGCAAAAAGAGGAAGATTGGCAACAGATATTAGTTCAGGGCCAATCTTCCTCACCAAAAATAAAAATAAAAATAATCAATCTCCCAGAGATGCATATTTTGAGGTAACAAACTCTCTTTCCTTTCAGTACATCCCAGTGAGATACTAAAGGAGAGAACCCAGCTAAGCTGTGCCCAGACTCCTGGCCACAGAAACTGTGACATAATAAATGCATGTTCTTTTAAGCTTAAAATTTAAGCCTATCAGCAAATTTGTGGTAGTTTTTTATACATCAGTAGAAAGGGAATACGATATTTATCTAGCATGTTGATTTTGAGGTCAAAGAGGCTATTACAATTATAGACGATGATCAGAACAAAGTTATATTTACAATAATGTGATATTTATTTTATAATTGGATAGAAAAAATTTTAAAGACTGTGATTCTTTATTCAAACTATCCTATTTCTTGAAATAAAGCAAAGTTAATTATTTTAACGTGATTGAATGTGCTTTCTTAAAATCATTTATTTCAAGTCGGAAAAGAAGCTAAGAAAAAACGTCCCCAATAGACACCACTCTGGGTCAGTGCTTACATGCAAGAAAATAGCAGAAGATATTAGAAATATTCTATTGTTTAATTCCCACAATATTCTAATGGAGGATCAGAATTTGCCACTCCAAAATGTGTCTCTTTGGCTTGATTATTTTTAAGAACGAAAAACTCTGAAAGAAACTTTGACCTTCCCCCTTACTGCCTAAAAGTATTTAAGATAGAAGGCCTGTTTCAGGAAGAAGCTAATCACATAAGATAACTATTATAGAATATGAGTTAAGCGTGATAGGCAGGAACCTAACAAGGGCCTTTTAATCAAAGTCCATTCCAACTCTCAATGTCTCTGCAAGGCATGGTCAACATTTGTTTATCAAACATTGGCTTTTCCATCTCCATGTATATTGCCTTCCTCCCCTTTGAAGTTTCAAACCACTACCTCCAGCATCCTCCTTTGTCCTTAGCTGAAGATGGTATTTAAGATAGTGGCTTCTGCCATTTTGTTGAGTTACTCAGTTTTCTTGGGTTTCTCCTATGTATACATGTTATTAACTTTTGTTTGATTTTCTCCTGTTAATCTGTCTTATGTCAATTTAATTCTCAGAATAGCCAGAAGAACCTAGAGGGAAGGGAAATAGTTCTTCATTCCCTACATCTCCAGCAAGTAAGTTTTATTATTTTTACTTATTTTACAAGTGAGAAATTGAATTCCATAGAAATTAGTTAATTTGATAAGGGCCACTAAGTGTCTATACCATCATTATAAAAAATTTGATCTGTTTTCAGAGTGCAACCTTTTAACTATCCAATTAAAATGTTTACCCGTTACACTAATTTTTTTCAAAATGAAGGGAAAAAAAGGTTAATATATATAGATAAATTAACTTCTAATTGGTTGAAAGATAAGAGAAATTTCTTTTTTAAAACACTTCAAAGAAAGAGGATAATAAGTAACCTTTATTCTGCTGTGCAAACACTGTACAAGGGAGACTAACTCACTATAAGTCATCGGTGGAATACAATTAAGTCACTGAACGGAGTGACTCCATGAAGTTGGCCTTGAACCCACCTCCTTCAGCTCAGCATTTAGGCAGCAGCAGGAGGCCGTTATCTTAGCACAACCTTCTCTTCCATTGACATTCCTACAGGATCTCTCTCAATCCTAGTGTCCCAATAAAATTAACACAGTTAGGAAGTTAAAGTCCTTTGGAAACTGTAGGCACTATGGGGAAAAAACTACTGAAGACAGCAGGAATGCCCTTCAACAGTTGGCTTCAAACTCCTGCTCTCCTGTTTGTGGAAGTGTGCTCATTCTTATTTCTAAAGTTAAGCTGTTTGTTTCAACAAGAGAGTGGCTTTTCTTTTAACATTAATGACATTGAAGAAAAGGAAAAGAATCCTTGAATGCATTCTTTAAAAAATTCCTATGCCACGCCCAATAGTTTAATGAGGTGTGTGTTTTTTCTAGAACAATGCCTGTAAACTCACAATTGACTTTGTTAAGTGGATTGATGGTGGTAGTGGGGGATCCCTCAGATCAAATAATTTGTTTGCAGAAGCAACAGATTTTAGAGTGGTGTAAAAATCCTAATAATATCAAAAGAATCTTTATCTTTGACCTAAAAATAAAGATGCTCACTACTTTACCTCAGTTTCCCGCAATAACCTTTAAAATAGCAACAGATTCTGTCTCAAAAATTGCTTCCCACTTCTAGTAAAAAAATAAAAGTGGAGAACATGGATTGCCAATGTTTGTCTTCTTCTCCTATGGTACAATTAAACATGTAGATGACAGGAATCAATTCAGACTCAAAAAAGTGGTTACTCTTTCAGAAAGCATCATAGAGTCCTCTAGTGACCACGACAGGGAGTTAATGCAGGGATGACTGTCTAGACAGTGGTCAGCTAGAGACAGAGATGCAGTCATGAGTGTTCACAAAGGAAAAAGTGGGGAAGGGGAAGCTCTTTTGGTTTACAGCATATTTACAACTAGGTAACTGTATTCTAAAATACTTTCAGCTGAGTAACATTTACAAATATGTTCTTGGAAACCTAACAGCCACAAGTCACACTAAAATTCCTTTGTCCAGTACCTGTGCTTCTCCAGTTTTTTTCTCTAGTAAGTTCACATTTCAGGAGAGTTGGGAGCACACAACACCAAGAAAAGTGCATCCCAGCCCTTCAGGCGCACTGTCAACAGGAGAGACTAGAAACAGGCTCTGCTCTCTCTCGTCTTCTGATTGGACAACTCTCTGACATTCTGCTTGTAAAAGATACTGGATATAGAACCACTGGCTTCTGCCTCTCCAGACCACTTCTCAGCTGTTCACAGCTTCAATCAACAGGTTCATTGTGCACCAAGAGGCTTGGAAGGGTGGCCTTGCTCCCTCGGGGACAGGGTCTTCCTACCTTGGCAGAACAATTTTAATGTATGCTACTCAGTGAACCAGAGGCCGTCCTGGACATCCAAGACATTTAGATCAGTGGCTTGTCCTTGGCACAGTGGTGACACACATTGTCACAATACACAGCAATAAAAGTCCCTGCTGCATCAGTAAGTCAGGGTTGAAGCTCTCATATAGCAAGACCTTTGAGTCACTTTGGATGCAGCTTTTCTGAAGACAAAATCGTTTTCACTTCTCATGAGAACCAGTTCCTACTCTTGGAAATCTTGCAGTTGAGCAACGTCTTTGTCCTTTCTTACCAGTTTACTGGATAACTTTCTGATTTTCTCCACTTGATCTGGATTAACACTCAGCTCACAGTAACTCACTTTGAGCAAAGTTTGGTAGGTGAGCTCCTGTTGGTCCAGTTCAATTTCAGTGAAATCATCTTCTCAAAGAGATGAGTTCTGAATCCTCACCTTAAATACTAGCTTTTGCATATTAAATGGCAATGTTTCAGGAAAGAAAAATGGATGGAATGTCAGCACTAGTCCTATACAAGTTCTATTTTGAGGCTCCAAAGACACTAGTGGCTTGGACGGGACAGAGGAGAACAAGGAGTGATTCTTACTCACTGGTGAATTACAAAGGGGACCTAGTTTTATGCTTTTTGGTGTTCTGAGTACGGCAGAAGGGGCAGACACATCCCAGTTCTGAACCAATGACAAGAGGTGTGGTCCTGTGGAAAGGAGACGTTTCTCATGGGAGAGTAACGGAGGTAAGCCATCCGCAGGGCATGATACTGGAGGTATGGAGGAGCCACCTTTATGCGACTGTGTTGAATCCTCTGCTGTGGGGTGTAGATAAAAGGGAGAGCTGGGTAGGCCAAATAGTTGGGAAATAAGAGCCGTTCTGACTTCTTCTTCAGCTGGGGGAGATCATTGTCATCGTCATCATCTTCCACTCTCATAATCTTCCTAGTTTCTCTCCTTGATGTTAATTGGACTGGCATTTCTCCTTTTGTGGTAAGAATCGCTTTGTCAGCTCCTGATTTTAATAAGTAAGAGACCACTTGGACATGATTTCATTACTTTCCCAGAGTAAACAGGTCTAGCTGTTGACCTCATTTTGGGAGTTCATTCTTCCTGCTCTCTACCAGTTTCTGCACCACATGAGTGTCCAGCAAGGTTGAGGCTGCCCATCACTCCCGTGCTGTGCCTGGCTCAGAAGCCCAAGCTTCCTCCAGTCCTGCAAATCTTGATTCAAATTTGTTCAGTAGCATAGCCTGCCCTAAGTTTTTTTTTTTTTTATTTTTTTATTTATAACTTTTTATTTGGAGATAACTGTAGATCCACATGCAATTCTAAGAAATATTATAGAGAGATCCTGTATACCCTTCACTCAGTTTTCCCCAATGATAACATATTGTATAACAATAGTACAACATCACAACCAGGAAATTGACATATGCTGGTATGGATTCGGAGAACCTGGATCACTCATATATTGCTGAATGTAAAATCGTAAAGAGGCTGGAAAACAATATGGCAGTTTTTACAAAACATGTGCTTACAATATGACTCAACAATTGTACTCTTGGGCATTTATCCAAGAAAAACATGAAAATTTATGTTCATTCAAACATATGTATGTTCATACAAACATATGAATGTTCATACCATCTTTATTTGTAATAGCCAAAAACTATATACTGCATGATTGTTTAGTTGCCAGGGGTTAGGGAGGAAGGTAAGAAAGGAGATGACTTTGACTGTAAAATGGTAGCACAAGGTATTTTTTTTAATGGCACCATGCTGTATTTTGACTGCAGTGGTGGTAATAAAAATCTACACATTTGATGAAATTATATAGAATTAAATACACACAATGCACAAACGTGTACATGTAAAACTGGAGATATCTGAAGAAGAGCAGTGGACTATATCCATGCCCTAAGTTTTAATGCATATTTCTCTAAGAAAACTTTGTGTCTTTGCTATCCTAGGTAGTTCTATTCTTCATCTTAAGTTTGAACATGATTTTTCTTTTTTTTAGAAAAAGGGGAAACGTGCATAAGATAGTAAATACAGTGGTATACCCAAGTGTTTCACCTCAAGGAAAAGGACTGAACACCAAAAGGCTGTCTCTCATAAGGACAGCTGGGCCTGAACATGACCCTCTCTACAGGGCACGTCATAAAAATTCATGCTGTCTGCAGTGGGGTTTTGGGATCTGAAAAACAGGACATCAGTAGAGTCAATTGTCATTTTATTGAAGCAAAACCAGTGAACAAACTGTTGCACGGGACATCAACTGAGCTTACATTTTTTGAGTAATAATAACAAATATTTATTCTTACATATAAGACTCTTGGTAAAGTGCTTTACATTTAATAAAATTTAGTTTCTCAAAGTGATCCTAGGAATTGTGTATAATCTTTAACATAAATTTCTATTTTAAGAGAATGACACCAAGAAATGTTAAGTAACTAATTCAAGGTTACACAGATTATAAGTGAAGAGACCAGATTTGACTTCAGAAACTCTGAGCACCAAAAATTGATTCCTGGTGAGTATTTTATTTCTGTACTTCCCCTTTAACTCTGTGATAAATGTGAGATGACATTGGTAAAGCAAGACACTCTGAAAGATTCACCATTTAGGGACAGATTCCTGTGCACTGTCCTTCATAAAAAGGATAGGGCTGACAACTTTTCCTTTCCTAATTCTGTTAAGCAGCAGAGGGAATGTGGAAGAAAAGAAATGTTAGAGGAGTTACAGCAATACTGTTCTTTCTACAAGAGGGATTAGATGTGTTTCCCTTGCAAATGAAAAAAAAAAAAATAATAATAAGCATTCTCTCCTAATGGAAGCAAGATTTTAGGAAGAAAAAGTTCAAGTGTTCTCTGTATGGTACAGAAGTATAAAAGATTGTTATGGGTTGAATTGTATTCCTTTAAAATCTATAACTTAGGATTGCAGTCCTAACGCTTACTACTTCAGAATGTGACCTTGTTTGGAGATACGGTCTTTCCAGATGTAATTTAATTATAATTATGTCATTAGGGTGGGCCCAACTCCAATATAACTGATGTCCTAGTAAAAAGGGGAAATCTAGACACAAAGCCCGCATTGCGAGATGATGTGAAGAGACATAGGGATAAGACAGCCACCTAGAAGCCAAAGAGAGGAACCAGGAACAGAGCCTTTCCTCACAGCCCTCAGAAAGAAGCAACTCTGCTGACACCTTGATTTTGGGTATTTAGACTCCAGAATATGCAACAATAAATCTCTGTTGTTTACATCAGCCAGTCTGTGGTCCTTTGTTATGGCAGCCCTAGTCAACTAATGCAAAGACATCTTAAATAAAAGAAGGGGAAAGAAAGGAAGAGGTGGTCAGAAGGGTGCAAATAAACTCAGGTGCTGGAGACGAGCCCCAGGACAAGGGCATTATGCAGAAGTGGGTGAGGGAAACAGAAGATTCAGGAGCTCGGTGGGCACAGAGTCATGGCAGTTGGACAGTTCCAAGGATTGAAATAAGGATAAACAGTACGAGAAAAGCGACATTTAGAAAACTTGTAAATGAGTGACCCATGGTTCGTGACATTGAAAAATGAGACAGTGCCTGCTTCATAGTCTAGGAAAACCCCAACACGACAAGGAGGAACAGCCATGGAAAGAGTCACGATCTGGGGGTCACAGGTGGAAGAGTCCTCAAAGGCACTGTACTCAGATTCATTCTGTAACCCTATAACCCAGTAGCCATTTTGAGGTCCATATTTGGAGTAAATATTTGGATAATTTTCACTGTGGCCAAAAATAAACACAGAAATCCTACTTATATCAAAGCTACTTATTTCACTGTATACTCCCATGATCCAGGCAATCTTCCTAGACACATCTACTTCCCAGTAATATTTCCCTGAGGAGAAACATTGGTGGCCCAAGATATCAAAAGTAGAAAAATTACATGGATTCATGTTAAAAACCTCTAAAACACGACGAAGCATCACTTTTCTCTTGTCCGCAGATATAATAACGTTCGAACAGGACTTCACTGGGTTCAGCATCACGTCCACTGTAGGAAAAATTACAGGACCAGGTGAGGGATATAGAAAGTGTGTGTCTCATGACATTGTGAGGAGGAATATTGGGAGTTGACGGGGAGGAACTGGTGTTGATGGGTCAGAGATGCATAGGACCATTAAGAACTGTTGTATGTATGCAGGTTTTGGGGAGGAACACAGGAAGCTAAGATCACGGGACCTATTAATAACCACAACTTCTGCAAAAGGATCAGGACATGGAAATTTGAAGACCATGTAATTCCTTCTTACCCCAGTAGCACTGGACCTCTGTCAGCTCTGAAATGACAAAAGTTGTAACAGTGTTGTTAGAAGCAAAGGAGTAAACACTGATACCTATCCTCTCTCTAGAGTGTGAACAGGGGAGAGTTGCCCTGTGATGCTATGAACTGGTGAATGAGAGGAAAAAGCAGATATATGGCTGTTCTCTCATTAGATGTGATCACATTTTCAGAACAGGATCCCTTTCTCCCTGTTAGGTCTTTCTCCCTTCTTTTACCTGCATCTAGAAACAACATCCACTCCCCCATTTTGCCCTGATGCTACAAGAATCCAATTCCCACACTCTTCCCCTGGCTCTCCTCACCTTTAAACACTTGCAGTTTCCCTATCAGATCAGAAGCTCGGGACACTCTCCTTTGTTCCACAGGAAAAGTTTTTGGCTTCTTCAGAGTCAGGGTCTCACTCCTAGGGATGACACAAATGGACCCCAACAGCTCTGACATTTTGTCCCTTCAAAACTCCTATCTTCTTATCTTTTTACCCCATTGATTCACTTGTACCCTCTTCCCCGGAGAGCCTGAAAAGGAGAGAGTAGACTGCTGACTTTGTAGCCAGAAGAAATATGTTCACATCCACTTTCCTATTTACACTCTGTGTGACCTTGGGAAGGTCATGACCACTCAGAGGCATAGTTTCTTCCTTCCAAAGTGAAACCATTAACCTCTACCTCTCTATCTCTTAGAAATCATACTAAATTATATGAAATTAAGGATTTAATAATATAAAACAAAACTTTATTACTTAAAAAAAAATTAACATGTGGAAGTCACTGCATGGATGTGGGTTCCCAGGGAGATAATCAGGAAACGAAATTTTAGAGACTGGTTCCTGGGTGTTTGAGGCATAACAAGTGTGGGAATACTGTCTAGGGAGACCAACATCTTAAAAGTCTACACCCCGGTAGGGAGGCCCTCAGACTAACATCTGAGATTTCAAGTTCTCTGGGAAAAATTATAAACACTTGGAAAAGACGTTATGAACACCGAACGAAGAGTGGTCTGAATTTCATGTGTTTGGAAGAGCTGGATGTTGTTAGGTAGGTGAGCAAATTTAGACAAAAGGATGCTCCCTTTCCATTCTGGCTCCTAAAGTACGTGACCAAGATGGGTCAATTGTTTTCACCAGGACCAAAATATTCCCTGGGATTCAAGTCTGTTTTTAGAAAT
The DNA here is from genome assembly GCF_020826845.1 of Diceros bicornis minor. NCBI lineage: Eukaryota > Metazoa > Chordata > Mammalia > Perissodactyla > Rhinocerotidae > Diceros > Diceros bicornis. Next base: position 62,989,304 of record NC_080746.1, on the reverse strand, counting down.
CTAAACAGAATCATATAGAAGGATCTGGTTTCCTCTATTCCCAGGGCAAAACTTTAAATACCAAGGAGTTGTCTCCAATTCTAGGTGCTTGGCAGACCCTGTCAGGAGAGGTCAAGCACCTGTGCAATACAGGAACCTGAGTTAGATACAGGTACGCAAGGCGAATAAAATTTATGAAGTCACAGGGATCTGATAACGCAACAATTTATTCCTAATACTTCTATTGAGCTCAAATCTGCAACATTCCCAAACAAATTCCCTACCATATAATCTGGACCATTCTCACTAGTTATAGAACACTCAAGCCATAATTTATGAACAGAAATTTGGGATAAATCTGCATCCAAAATCCTGCCCTGAGCGATGTTTTATTATAATTGACCACCAGATAACTCTAATGACTTTCAACCTCTTTTCACTGCACAGAAGGACCATCTCTGGTCTCACTAACATACCTTTCCAAGATGCCATTCACATCCTAGAGAGAAAAGAGAAAACACCAGTCAAGTAATAATACATCCTCTCCACTTATAAAGCTTCGTCTACCACCAACTGATGTCGTGGGAATCGAGATGGTCCCAATGTGGGATCCAAAAAGTAAAGACTCAGGCCATCATTCCAGAAGACTCTTGTGAGGCTGCTAGGTTTCCTAATAAGTAGAAGCAGCTTTGATCTTAGTGGAAATACACAATGAGGCTTTCAGTATCGGGAGATGAGACGTATTTATGAGGAAAACAAAATGTCAATAATTTTTTCCCAAAATACATAAGGATCCCCATGAGGTGATTTGAATAATTCATGAGTATTTCATTTGTTCAACAGAAAAGTAAAATGATATACTATTATTTGCCAAGAATTACTTCAAGCTTTGGAAAATCAAGGATGAATAAATAAACAAAATATTTCTCAAGAAGTTTACATGGCTTTTGCTGAGGGAACAAGCCAATAAACGTATTAATGTAGGTATTTATCAAGTCTCCCTCTTCTCATTTTATACAATATCTAAAAGTGACCTCATCTACTCCTTTAAATTCAGTACACACACATGTGTAGTAGGTTTCCAACTGTTTAGTTTTAATCAATTTTGCCTCTTAAATCAAGGTTAATATATTCAATAGTAAAGAACACACAGGAACCAGTAACTTATGTCTAATAGGTAACTTACTATTCACCAACCAAATTGTCTTCTCTTTTATACTCCACTGTTCATAATGTTACCAATATCCACTTGCTCACTGTGCTAAAATCTACAATATTTATCCTCCTCTTCAATTTCTACCTAGCCAGTTTAGTCCATATTCTTAACAGTTTTTAGCCATCTGATCTTTTTCATCACAGATATTATTTTATTTGTTTGAACAGATATATATCAATATATTTGATCCCTTTTACTTCAGAATTACTTCCTCCATGTCACCAAAAGTAACCACAACAGCCAGGTCTATACTTACCCCCCAAAAATGATTTTGCTCTTTGTATGATGGCTTTTGTTGTACATGATAAAAAACAAATAAAACTAGATTAAGTAGAGAAAAGATTTGGAGAGGAGTTATAGCTTTAGTCAAAGCTTAATTTTGAAGCTGAAACCTTGTCATCATGATTAAGTCCACATCCTTCTCCAAATTCTCTGTATTCCCTCTATACTGATTTTTTTCTCAGTTCATGAAGGGTACCTGAATCTCCTGATATAAACTCCAGAATAAAAGAGAATATTTCTTCCCAGTTGTCACAAAATATTCTGAGGCCTGCATGGCATTGGCCTGCACTGGATCAGGTGCTCATATTGAAAGCATCACTATGTTGTTGCTGGAAGGAAATGAAGCAATGCTGGAGCCAAATTTCTATATTTTACTAGAATTAAGTTAGTATTAATCTGAAGTAGATCATGACAGGATAAGATTCATATTATAATCACTAAGGAAACCAGTAGGAAAAAAGAATTAAAAAAAAAATACAGTTAGAAAATAGGAAAACTTAAAATTTGATATTAGAAATATTCGTTTAACACAAAAAACCTTCTCAAGAAAAAAGATGAGAATAAAAACTACAGGAGACATATAGAAAGCAAATATCAAAATGGTAAATTTAAATACAGCCATATCAATAATTTCATTAAATGTCAATTTCTTAACACCGTAAGTAAGAGGCAGAGATTGTTGGACTTGATAAAAAGCAACATTCAATTATTGTTATCCATAAGAGGTATATTTTGGATTCAAAGACACAAATAGGGCAAATGTAAAAATATATACCATACAAGCAGTAATCATAAGATAGCTCAAGTATCTATATTATTATTAGACAAAACAGACTTTAAGACAATTAATATTATGGGAGAATGACAGGGAAATTTCATAAGGAGAAAAGGTTCAATATGTCAAGAAAGTTTAACAATTATGAATGTATATGCACCTAAGAACAGATCTTCAAAATACCAAAAGTTAGATTAAAAGGAAAAAATAATTCAATAATAATAGTTGGATCTTACAATAACTCACTCTCAATAATTGAGTGAACAACTTGCATGTAAACTATGAAGGATGTAGAAGACATAGACAATACTATCAACCAACATAACCTAACTGACATCTATAAACCATTTCACGCAATGGATGCAGAATATACAATATCTTCATTCATATAGAGAAATTTTCTGGACATACAATATTTTAAGCTATAAAACAGTGTCAATACATTTAAAAGATTGAAATAAAAAATATGTTCTCTTATTACTGAGGAATTAAATTTGAAATCCACAGCAGATGAAAAAGTAAGAAATAATTAAATATTTTTTAATTAAACAACAAACTTTCAAATATCCCAGGAGTTAACAAAAAAATCACAATGGAAATTTGAAAATAGGTTGAACTGAATGAAAATAAAAACCAAATAATCAAAATGTATGGAATACAGCTAAAGAAATGCATTTATATCATTAAACACTATATTTTAAAGGATGGTCTCAAATCAGTGATCTAAGTTTCTACTTTAAAAAGAAAAACTACAAAAGAAACAGGAAACTAAACACACACACCCATGTGTGTACCTGCATACACACACACTCTCACACACACAAAGAAAGAAAATATTAAAGGTGACAGCAGAAATACATGATGTAGAAAGGTGAAAAAATAGATAAGATCTGTGAAAGAAAAAGGATTCTTCTTATAAAACGTCAACAAAATTGACCCAGAATAACTAAATTAATTCAAAGTAAGAAAAGAGAAAGAGAAAGCAAATCACCAAAATCAGGAATAAAAGAGGGGACATTACTGTCAATGCTATACACATTAAAGGGTTTATGAGGGATTATTATGATTAACTTTACATCTACAAATCAGACAACACAGACAGGACAAATTTCTACAATGACATACATTACCAAAAACTGACTCAAGAACTTTAAAAAATCTAAATAAACCTAACACACAAACACGCTCAAAAATTATTTTAAACCTTTCAAAAAGAAAAGCCCAGAGTAAGATGGCTTCCCTCATGAATTCTATTGAATATTTAGAGAATAAATCATACTAATCCTCCACAAATTATTCGATCTGAAAATGGAGGAGAGAGTGGGGGAAATCTGAAATCATTCTTTGAGGAAAAAGAAAAACTCGTGGAATCCAAAATGCATTGTTTGTCCATGACTGAGCTAGGTCATGAAGAGATACTTGATAAATGCTGAATACTAGATAGTAGAAAACACGGGCCTATAGAATATCACTGGACACAGGGCATCTTCTTTCCACACTCAAATTTTTGCCTGCACTTGATGAATTAATAAAAATGAGATTTTTCCATTGTTATTCACGCATTCAATTATTCCTATAACCTCTGAAATAGATGCAGGGAAGGGATACAACAGGACCAAAGGAATCTTAGTGTCATTACCAGACAGACCACTGAAATACAGAGAAGAAGGAAACTAGTCTTCGGTTTTCTCAGATTTCAGATGCTGGGGCTTCTTCCCAAGTCTTACCTGCAGCATTTTCATTGTTGACCCCTGCAACCGATGCTCCACATCTGAGATGAGAGCTCTCACCAACTGGCTTTGCCGGACCAGCTTTTTCTCAGCCTTGGCCAGGTTACGTAGAATATCTCCCTCCTCATTCTTCAGCTTATGCAGCTCCTTCTGCTCCTCAGAGTTCAGGATACTTCTCATTTGATAAAACTCTGCCTGGATACGTTGTGTGTCACATCGTATTTGATTCTCGAGGAATGAGAAAGAGAGAGGTACTCAGGCTCTCAGGCAGAGATTGGGAGGCAGAATAAAGAACTATTCTATTTGGGAAGTTCTCACAGGGAAGTGAGAAAGAAGTAGGGTAACAATTCTCGGGGAAGCTGACTTTTCCTATTATCTTCTCTTTGTCATATTCCAAAATAATACCCTCAAATCTGCATTACTGAGACCAACTCTGAGCCAAATTGGATACCTGGGTGTGGCTCAGCTTTCACACAGCTGGCCAGGAGAGTGAGGCCTCCCTGCATTACTCCTGACCCATACCCCCATCCTCCACCCTCTGTCAAAAGTTGAACACTGAGGACTGAACCATGAGCAATTGCCAAATGTCTTCCCTTGGAGAGTCAAAGACACAAAAACATAACAGGAAAGGAACACAGAATTCACTAGCCATCTGCACCAGAAAGTCCATCTATGTGATCACCTCCCTCAAAATATGTGTGTTCATTTGTGACATGTTCACTCATCAGCCCCCACCCCATCAGGGAAAGAATAAAGAAGACTAATCAAATGATTATTGGACGTATCAACTGTCAGGAAACAAAGAGGAAGGGAGCTCCTGGTGACTAACACCCAAAGTCCTGCCCAGATTTCAGTCTAACTTCCTCAGGATGTGTAACATCCTACCTTCCAGGAAGTTCTCTCTTCTCTGACATCAGCTTCCAACTTCTCAGCTTCTTGCTGCTCATTCTTCAGCCTCTCCAGAGCTGCCTGGAGCTTCTCCTGTGAGAAAGGAATCAAACCAGAGTCAAGTACTGGGCTTTCTCAGCATCAGAATAGAGGATAAATGGGGAAGAAATCAAGCTGATCTCTGGAGAGACTAGAGTTTACAGAAATGTGATAAAAGCAATTAGAATCTATGACTTGGAAGAAAACCTAAGGTGGTAAATGTATTCTTTAAGACTCAGCTGACAGAAGTCAATATCCACTCCCTAAGAGACAACTTATTCTCTTTGTCCTAGAAGAAAAATCTGATCCTGAGGCAAGGAAAGAACTTATGTCTCAATACACCCAGTTGCCCAGTTACCTTCCTGTTCAAAGAGGTAATGAGAGCTTTTTTTGGGCACCAAATCTCCACCAACTAGCGCAAGGTACAAAATATCTACTTACAATTTTGTAATTGTAAATATCCTTCAGACCTAGGAAGGTCAGCATAGGAAGAAAGGAGATCACAGGCCTCAGGGCTATGGTGACAAGGTAATTAAAGTGGAATGAAAAGTGGAGATTTCTAATCAAGTACCATGTTCTGCCCTGTCTTGCTTCCATCTTGGTCTCTTACCTGATATTCCTGGGCAACATCCTCCATGAGGAATGTGTGGTGACCACGGTGCTCCTTAGCCCTCTCGCAAAGCCAGCAAAGGACCTTCCCATCCTCCTTACAGAAGAACAGGAGTTTCTCTCCATGGCGCACACAGAGATCTCCCTTTTGTTCCTCCTCCAGGTTTAACTTGACCTCCCTGAACCTCTCCGCTATGTTGGCCATGGGCCAATTACGCCGCAGTTTCCCGGGCTGGTAAGGGGTTCGGCAAACAGGGCAGCTGCTCTCTCCTCCTTGGCCAATCCTGGACTCTTTGTCGTGTGTCTTGATGCAGACTTGACAGAAGCTGTGGCCACAGCGTAGGCTCAGGGGTTTTGTCAGGAGCTCCAGGCAGATGGGGCAGGTCACCTCGTTCTTTATGTTCACCAGGATTCCTGAAGCCATTGCAGCTGCTCCCTCATCCTACTTTCCCTGACTTCTGAGGCTCTTTTTGCTCACAGATTCCTGCATGATTGGAAAAGGTTAAAGGGGCAGAGTAAGAAAGGAGGGAATAAAATGATACTAGTGGTGTATAAATCAAGGTTTAGCCAAGACCAAAATGTGGAAGTACAAAATAGAAACATGGAGAAATAAGGAAAGAAGTTTGGTGACCTGGTGAAAAGGACTTTTCATAATAATTTCAAATACTTTACTCCCAGTTTGTGTCATAAGAAATCACATCCTTATCTGTTCAATGATTGATATTTTCCTTTACTTTTACTGGGTGAAAGGATGACCTGAGGCCATTTCTGCCAAGATCCCTGTGTGACCCACCATCTATAATGCTTTTTTTCCCCATGTCAAAATCACATCCTTAATTTTAAAAGCACCAAACCACTTATGCCTCTGGTTTTTTATACCTGCTCTTATTTCAGCATAGAATGCTACCCTGATATCTGCATGACTCACTCTTATACTTCAGTGAATTCTCTGCTTACAAGCTCTCTTATCAGAAAGACCTGCTCTAACTTATTTACAGTGTAACCTTTGCTATCACTTACTGTACATTTGCAATGATTCCTCTTATTATCATGACATAATATATGACACGGTGTGTGTGTACATAGTAAGAGCAAATACTTTACCAGATGTGTAAATAAAGATAATAAGTGACTTACGAAGATCATTTATCTTTAATAGGCAGAGGTGAGATGAACCTCATCTATTTTGAGTCCTTCAGAGGTCTGTCTCTTCCTAACCCATTGAGTTATTCAAAGACAAACAGAGGAAAATTCATGGACCCAGTTAATGCACTATCAATGGTGCATGTGGAAGTGAAGAAATTCAGACAAGCTTGGGATTTCTGGAGAGTCTTGTGTTTGTAAATGGTGAGATTTCACCTTAGCCTAGAAATATGTCATGGGCATAGAAAGGTGCCTGAATGTTTGTATGTATTTGGATGGTGGAGAGGGAGATGGTGTGGATATACTCATAGGATCACACATAGATACTTGGGAAAAGAGAAGCAAAGATGAAATGAATGTCAGTCTTGAGAAAGTAGTTGCAAAATATTAGGCAAGATGATTCAATAAATAATCACTGATGATGAATTATATGCTAGTAAATGGACAAACATCTAAAAACACAAAGATGAGCATAAACAGAAAATTTACATCATTATGACCTTGACATTGACCTGGAAAATAATGTTAAATTGAATATTCAACCTTATGTGTACAAAAGATCAGATGTGAAGAACAAAACTAGAGACATACAAATTTTGGGGAAATAAAATAATGGGGACAAATGGAGGGTTATCCAAGAATTCCAACTTGAAATCATAAGGGTGGCACTGAAAACTGAAGAAGATGAAGGAAATATAGGATGAATGATAGGACAATATGTATTAGGCAGAAGAGACGACCTGTTCATGGAAGACATATCATCTTGTATGATTTTAAACTGCCAGTGTGGCTGGTGTGCAGAAAATGGCTGGGCCTTTGGCATCACACAGGCCTGCAGTGACTGTAAAATATGACACTTCCCAAATTATGTAATATTTAGGGACTGTTCTCCAAGAGCAAGGAGAAATTATCCGTGTCATCCCATCAGAGAAGTGTGGGGACATATCGAGCTCTGCACTTGGGCTGCGAAAAGTTAGTGGAATCAGGAGGATCAGCTAGGAGCAGGCACAGTTGCTCAGGGGACAAATGATGATAGCTTGAGGCACAGGGTTGAGGGAAACGGAGAGCAGCAGATGAGAGTGAGAGACAAGATGAGGTACCAGGATAGGACCAGGAGTTAGTTTAGACACGTGAGAACAAAGAGCTAACATCAGGGCTGAGCTCTTTCTTCCTGTAGAGGTGATATTGGCTTACTCTTCTGCTTGTAAGTTTTCTTTTTCTTTCTAGGAAACCTACTGGGTTACAATAAAGTGGAAGTTCAGCTGCTTTGATAGTAAAAATGGGCTAAAATGTAAAGTGCATTTGAACTGGGAAGACATTGTATAGACCTTAAATGCCAATTAATAAGAATAGACTTCAATTTTCACAAAGGGAATGTGACTCTTAAATCAAAATATGTCTTATTTAGGCCACTGGAAGCTGTGCTCATGGGTTTTCACAAAGTTATCAGTTCTTTGTAGCACTAGGCTTATCTAACCTATGGTAGTTTTACACGCATTCACCTAGTTTGGCTTCTTATAAGGCTGAGATGACAGGGATAAAGTATTTCCTGTACCACTGTAATTTCCACCTCTGAGAACTCACCTGAGGCAGACAAGTCAGCATGCTGTTTCTGCTGTCCTGTACCCCCCAGCTAAGCTATGTGAACCTGGCAGTGTATGTCTTCTTAGGACACATAGATGGAAATGGACGTCTAGATTGCAAACTGCTGCTGGTGGTCAGTCAGAGTGGGTATCACGGAATGGTAGCACCCTGATGCTTATTGTCTGACCAGGACTCAATATGGCCATGTGGCCACAGTCTAGGATGTGGAGTTCTGCCAGGAGCTCCAGGCAAATGGGTCTATGAGGCAATAACCAACGAAAGGGAAAATCTCAGTAGAGATTAATGTCTTGAGAGTTGCCAAAGGTTGATGGTAAAAGAAAGATATCCAGAATGAAGACAACCAATAAATTTTATCTTTGCTCTGCACAAAGTAGGAAAAAGCTACAAAGGCTGCACAGAGAAAAATTTAGACCTAGTAAAAGTGTCTAATTTTGCCATGTTCATCATACATGAAGGGAACCTGATAAAGAATGAGGTTGAGGTTGAACCAGAAGTGTAATCCACTTAATAGTATAGACAGTAAAAACAGTCCAAGGTCACATGCAGTAAGCCCCTGGTGGCGGAGACTATGACCCAAATCAGGATCTGAGGAATAGAAAGATCAGAGGTGGATATTACACCAGTGGTAGGTATTACATGATAATGTCTACCCTTGTTTTGACTCAAGCTGTGACCCAAATATGCAGGTGAGGCCTCCAACTATTTCTTGTCTCATTTAAAATCTAACCAATGCTGAAATGCATCAAGAGCCTATAGCAAAGGGAGGAGCAGAAGATGCTTTATTCCATTGGCATTGGAAAATTATTAACACAGGGGGCTACAAGGAGCTAATGTCAAAGCAGCTGCTGCCACAATGGACACAGAGGACAATTGCAAAGAAGCTAGAGTCCTCTCACATGGAGGATGATCCCACCTCTACCTAAGCAGTGACCCAAGGGCTCCACAACAGTCAGGAAGATAGACACGGGAACATGAGTGGTGTGTGTGTGATAGAACTCCCAGGTCAGTTGGCTGCCATAGCTGTCAGTAAATTGCACCTTACACATTTGTCTTCTGACATATGAGCTCATGAGAATACAAACTCAAAATGTTCTAGAGATGACAGCTAAAGACAGGCAAAAAAGATAATAAAGACAATAACTATGTAAAAGTCCAAACAATAATGATATGGACAGAACTCTCTTGCTTTGTCACTGGAGTAAAACTGTTTCTTTAAGCATGATGAAGCCACAAATTACCGTTGTTAAGAGGAAAGATTCACTTTTCTTAAATAAAATGGAAAAAAAAAGTTGTGCTATGTTTTATTTGCCAGATAGCCATCTAATACTATTTAATATAAACTCATTATAATACCAACAAATAAAAACAAAAGCAGAAAAGTAACAAGCCAATTCTAAATCCCTGTGATAACTGGCACAACAGAGTTGTATGGTATGATTGTAGAAGACAGGCACCTAACACTGACTAATGGCTGAGAGGAGGACAAGAATATGTAGCAAAGGTGAGAACTTCTAAAGTCAACTTTGATAAAGCAAAATTGGGTCACATGAGGGGAAGTTAGAGTGAGAAAAGAGATTTGACTGGTATCTTCCACATGCCTGAGTAAGATGTGTGTACCTGTACCCTCTATAGGAAGGGGGAATATACACAGAGACTCCCCTATTCTAATTTCCTTGGCTCATGGATCTCAGGACCTTCTAATCATACTGCTTCTTCTGACATCTTTTTATATCATTAACACCCTTCAAATAACTCATTGTGTTTATTAAAGTGAGAAAAGATACCACTACTAGAAATTTTTCCTACGTGCTCCACTTGCTCCTGGTCTCTCAGCTGAGCTCTTCTTCCTCGTGACAGATATGGCTCAAGGAAAAGGACAAGCAATGTTAGTAATTTTTTAAGGAACTCCAGTAATTCCCTGTGTTTGAACAATTGAATAGATAAAGACTACAGAGCTTGCCAGCTGTCAACCCATCAAGGCTCCTAAGCGAAGACAGTTTAAGGGATGAGAATATATCTACAGAGTCATGCAGAAATACTAGATTGTTACACTGATAAGCACTAAATTATTAGGATTCAAAGATCTCTCTCCCTTTGCTCCTGTTGTTGGGGAAGGGACTCTCTACCTCTGAAAATTCTAGGAGTCTAGCTATGTTTAGCAATGTACAATGTAAAATTACACAATGGGTAGGAGATGTGGGTAAATTTAGCCTGGAGAAAGAATAGTCCCTCCATGAAACAAACAAAGCCTTTCACTTATTCAAACCTATGTTCTTAAGACCACCCCTACCCCAGACTGCACTTCATTCAGCACTGTCAGCAGGGATCCTGTAATTTGGTCCCTTCTCTCCTTCAGAACAGCTTCCTTAAGACAAATTTAACTCAAGCTAGAAAATCCAGTTTTTTTCCTCTGAAGTCTCCCAGTCTCTGCCCTCTACAAGCTACTAAACTCACCTTCAGACACCAGTGGAGAAGTCCTGATGCCTTGGAGAAGAGGAAGCCAGGCCAGGGACAGAGGTGGTCAGGATTCAGTCACCAAACCAGGGGCCTGATCTCCACAAAAAAGATCCAAAGAAGCCAAGTGAAAATGAAAGTTAAATTCTCAGGAGAAGGTAGAAAGGGAAAGGAGAAACTATGGAACAATGAGAGGCCTCCACATAGGGCCCCTGGGAAATGACAAGACTTCCGTGCCTGAGCAAGATAGGCCAGTGACTACATTCTTATTTCTACCTCAGCTCTAGTCCAGGAAGCTCTTTCATGGCTTTTCGAGGAAATTTGACCTTTGGAGCACTAGGCTTACCTAGGCAATGTAATTTCACACACACCCACCTTGTCTTGTTTCCTTACGAATGAACTGTTACAAGGAGAGAATGAAGTATGTCCTTCCTGTGTTTGGAAAGAACTTGATGCTACCATGAAGTGTACAAATTTAGACGCAAAGATGCTCTCTTTCCATTCTGGCTTCTAAACTATACGACCAAGATAGATCAATTGTTTGCCCCAGGGAAAAATATTCCATGAGATTGAAGTCTATTTTTGGAAATCAAAACAGAACCATATAGAAGGACTTGGTGTCCTCTCTTCTTAAGACAGAGATTTAAATGTAAAGGATGTCTCCAATTCCGAGTGCTTCACAGATAAAGAAGTCACGATCTTCCCACAAGTCAAGGAAGTAGGAAATATGGGAACCTTAGTGAGATAAAGACAAGCAGGGTGAATAAAATTCATAGAGTCACAGGGCTCTGATACTGCAACACCTTATCCCTAACACAGCTCTTGGCCCAAATTTGTGATTTCCCACAATCGATTCTCTAAAATTCAGTCTGGTCCACTTTCAATAGTTAGAAAACACTCAACCTATGATTTATAAACAGAAATTTAAGATAAATCTATATCTAAAATGTCCTGCCTTGAGTGATGTTTTATTCTAATTGACCACCAGATAACTCTAATGGCTTTAAACCTCTCTTCATAACACAGACGGACCATCTCTGGTCTCTCTCATATACCTTTCCATGATGCCATTCATATTGTAGAGAGAAAAGAGGAAACATAAGTCAAGAAGTGGTACACCCACTCCACTTACAAAGCTTCATCACATCCCTACCACTCCCTGATGTGATGGGAATAAAGATAGTCCCAAAGTGAGAGCCAAAAGGTAAAGACAAGACCCAGACCAATCATTCCAGAAGACTCATGTGAGGTTGTCAGATTTTCTAACAGGTAGAAACAGCTTTGACCTTTTTGGAAGTACAGCATGAGGCTTTAAATATCTGGATATGAGACATATTTATTAGGAAAATAAGAGGTCCATTATTTTCTTTTCCTAAAATACATAAGGCTTCCCATGAGATGATTTGAATAATTCATGGTTCTTTCATTTATTCAATGGAAATGTAAAGTGATATACTATTATTTACTAAGTATTATGCCAAGCTTTGGAGAATCAAAGATGAGTAAATGATCATAACATTCCTCAAGAAGCTTACATGGCTTCTGCTGAGGGTACAAGCAAACAAATGTATTAATGTAGGCATTTCTCAAGTCTCTCTCTTCTCATTTTATACACTATCTATAAGAGAAGTAATCTACTCCCTTAAATTCAGCACACACATGTGTGCAGTTAATTTCCAACTGTTTATTTTTACTCAGTTTTGCCCCTTAAATGCAGGTTAATATATTCAATAGTAAAGTAGCCACAGGTACCAGTAACTTAGGATGTCTAATAGGTAGCTTGCTACTCGCCAACCACATTGATTTTTCCCTAATACTACATTGTCCATAATGTTACCAACATCCACTTGATCACTGTCCTAAAAGCTACAACATTTATCCTCTTCCTCAGTGTCTACCAAGCCAGTTTAGTCCACATTCTTAAGAAGTTTTGGCCATCTGATCTTCTTTATCATCACAGATATTATTTTACTTGCTTGACCAGATATGTACCAACACATTTGGTCTCTTTTTTCTCAGACTTACTTCCTCCACATCACCAAAAACTAGGCCAACAGGTGGGTCTATACATACTAAAAATATTGTTTTGTCTTTGTATTAGGGCTATTTTTTGTATGACAAAAACCAAACAAGACTAAATTGAGTAGAGAAAAGGAATTTGCGGGAAGATATAGCTTTAGTCAAAGCTTAATTTTGAAGCTCAAACCTTGTCATCTGGATCTGGTCTATGTCTTTCTCCAAATTCTATTTATTCCCTCTATATTGACTATATTTTCAGTTCACGAACAGAACATGAATCTCCTGATATAAACTTCAGAATAAAAGAGAACTTCTCTTCCCAGTTATCACAAAAATGTTCTGAGGCCTTCATGGCATTGGCCTGCATTGGTTCAATGTGCATACTGAAAGCATTACTCCATTGTTGCTGGAAGGAAATGAAGCAATGTTGAAAGCAAATTTCTATATTTTACTAGAATTAAGTTAGTATTAATCTGAAGTAGATTGTAATGGTATAAGATTCATACTGTAATCAGTAAAGCAACCACTAGAAAAAAACCTAAAAATAGAATACAGTTAGAAAATGGGAAAACGAAATTATATATTAGAAATATTTGTTTAACACAAAAGAAGATTTTGTGTGTGTGTGAGGAATATCAGCCCTGAGCTAACATCCTATACCAATCCTCATCTTTTTTTTTTTTTTTGTTGAGGATATTGGCCCTGAGCTAACATCCATGCCCATCTTCCTCTACTTGATATGGAATGCCGCCACAGCATGGCTTGACAAGCGGTGCATCGGTGCGTGCCTGGGATCCAAACCTGTGAACCCTGGGCCGTAAAGCAGAGAGCACGCACTTAACCACTACACCACCAGGCCCACCCAAAAGAAACTTCTTAAGGAGAAAGAGGAGAATAATAACTACAGGAGATCTACAGAAAGCAAAGAGCAATATGGCAAATTTAAATAATTGCCTTAATGTCATTGTCTTAATATCCTAATTAAAAGGCAGAGTTTGTTGGACTGGATAAAAAGGAAGATTCAATTATTGTTATCTCTAGGAGACACATTTTGGATTTAAAGACACAAATAGGGCAAAATTATAAAGATAGAAAGATATATACCATCCAAGTAGTAATCTTAATATAGTTCCAGTGTTTATATTAATATTAGACAAAACAGACTTCAAGACAATAAATATTATAGGAGAGTGAGAGGAGAATTCCATTATAATAATAGGTTCAGCATATCAACAAGGTATAAAAATTATAAATGTATATGCACCTAACAACAGAGCTTCAAAATAAACAAAGCAAAAATAAAAGGAAAAATAAACAATTCAATAATACTAGTTGGAGATTTCAATAATTCACTTTCGATAATTGAATGAACAGCTTGCATGAAAACTAACAAAGATATAGAAAATATGGACAATACTCTCAACCAACTTGACCTAACTGATGTCTACACACTGTTTCACCCAATGAATGCAGAATGCACATACTTTTCAAATTCAAATAGAAAACTTTTCTGGACATCCAGTATTTGTAGCTATAAAATGGTATCGAGACATTTAAAAGCCTGAAAAAATAAAATATATGTTCGCTGATAGAGGAATTAAATTTGATATTCACAGCAGAAGTAAAAGTAAGAAATCACTAAATATTTTTAAATTAAACAATACACTTTCGTGTATCTTAAGGGTTAGTGAAAAAATCACAAAGGAAAATTGAAAATAAGTAGAAATGAGTGAAAATAAAACTAAATAATCAGAATGTATACAATACAGTTAAAGCAATGAATTTATTTCTTTAAACACTGTATTAGAAGAGATGGTCTCAAATCAGTGATCTAAATATCCACTTTAAGAAAACTAGAAAAAGAACAACAAACTAAAACAAAACACACACACATACACACAAATGTGCACACCTGCATATGCACACACATATATATAAATAAAACACTAAAGATGATAAGAAATAAATATATACAAAAGTTAAAAAATAGATAAAATCAATAAAACTGTAAGGTTTGTTTCTAAAAAAAAATCAACAAAATTGACCAAATGCAACTAAACTGACAAAAACAAGAAGAGGAATAAAAAATCATCAAAATCAGGAACAAAAAAGAGGACATTACTGTGAGTGCTGTAGAAATTAAAGGGTTTATAAGGGATTATCATGATTAACTTTACATCTACAAATCAGACCACTTAGACAGAATGGACAAATTCCTACAAAGACATACACTACCAAAAACTGACTAAAGAAGTGTAAAAAATCTAAATAAATGTAATACAAGTCAAAAAGTAAATTATATTAAACTTTTCCAAAAAGAAAAGCCCACAGTTAGATGGCTTTCCTGGTGAATTCTAGAGAATATTTAAAGAATAGATAATCTCAGTCATTCACAAATTTTTTTGAAAAAATAGAGAAAGTGGTGGAAAATCTTGACTCAATCTATGAAGGAAAAAAAAGAAAACCTCTTGGAATCCGGAGTGAATTTGCTTGTCTGTGACTAAGCTGGATCATGAAGAGGTACTTGATAAATGCTTAACATATACCACAGGTAATAGGGCCCTATAGAATATCACTGTACCTCATGGATCCTCTCTCCAAGGCCAAATTTTTGCACTGCACTTGGTAAATTAATAAAAATGTGATTTTCCCTTTTTATTCATTCGTTCAATTATTTCTATAACCTCTGAAATAGATGCAGGGAAGCGATACTGCAGGGCCAGAGGAACATTAGTGTCCCCACCAGAAAGAGCACAGCAATACAGAGGAGAAGGAATCTAGTCTTCATGTTTCTCACATCTCAGATGCTGGGATTTCTTCCCAAGTCTTACCTGCAGCATCTCCATTGTTGACCCTTGCAACCGATGCTCCACTTCTGAAAGGACAGCTCTCACCAACTGGCTCTGCTGGATCAGCGCATTCTCAGACTCAGGCAGGTGGTGTAGAATATCTCCTGCCTCATTCTTCAGCTTTAGAAGCTCCTCATGCTCCTCACAGTCCAGGACACCTCTCATTAGATTAAACTCTGCCTGGACACTTTGTCTCTCATTTTGTATTTGATTCTTCGGGAAAGAGAAAGAGAGAGAGGTACTCAGGCTCTCAGGCAGAGACTGGGACCCAGAAGAAAAACTATTCTCTTTAAGAAGTTCTCCCACAGAAGTGATATAGAAGCAGAGAAGGAATTCTTGGTGAAGCTGACTTTTCCTATTACTTTCTCTTCATCACATTCCAAAATAATGGCCTCAAATCTGCAGTAACGATACCAATGCTGAGCCAAAACAGGGATATCTGAGTGTGACTCAGCTTTCACACAGCCATCCAGGACAGTCAAGGCTTCCTGCATTATTCCTGACCCCTAACCATTAGAAAAGTTGAACACTGAGGACAGAACCATGAGCCACTGCCAAATGTCTTCCCCCGGGAGAGTCAAGGTCTCAAAAATATGACAGAAATGGAACACAGAATTCACTAGCCATCCTTATCAGACAGTCCATCTACGTGAATATCTCCCTCCAGATATCCGGATTCATTTGCAAAATGTTCACATTTCAGCCCCCACTCATGTCAAGGGAAGGATAAAGAAGAGGACTAATCAAATGACTTTTGGATATATCAACTGTCAGAAAACAAAGAGGAAGGGAGCTCCTTGTGACTAACTCCCAAGGTCCTGCCCAGATTTCAGCTCAATTCTCTCAGGGATTATCCCCTCCTACTTTCCAGGAAGTTCTTTCTTCTCTGATGTCAGCCCCAATTTCTCAGCTTTCTGCTACTCTTCCCTCAGTATCACTAAGACTGCCTGGAGATTCTCCTGTGAGAAAAGAATCAAACCAGAATCAAGCATCGGGCTCTTTCAGCTTCAGAATAAAGGATAATTGGGGAAGAAATCTGGCTGATCTCTAGAGACACTTGAGTTTACGGAAATTGTGAGAACAGTAATTAGTACCTATGACTTGGAAGAAAACTTGCAGTAGTAAATGTGTATAAGACTCAAGTGATAGAAGTCAGCATATCCTCCCCTAGAGAAGACTGATTCTCTTTGTCCTAGAAGAAGAAACCTGATCCTGAGCCAAGGAAAGAACTTGTATCTCAATCCACCCAGCTCCCCAGTTAACCCTTCTGTTCAAAGGGATAACGAGCGCTGTCCTTGGCACCAAATCTCCACCGACTAGCAAAAGGTACAAAAATATCTACGTCTGGCTAAGGGTCTGTACTGTAGGTTTATCCTTTTGTAATTGTATGGAATGCACAGAAATGGCCTTCAGACCTAGGAAGGTGAGCCTAGGAATAAAACAGATCACAGGCATCAGGGCTATGGTGACAAGGTAATTAAAGTCCAATGCAAAGTGGAGATTTTTCATCAAGTAACATTTTCCACCTTGCCTTGCCTCTATCTTGGTCTTTTACCTGATATTCCTGGGCAACCTCTTCCATGAGGAATGTGTGGTGACCTCAGTGCTCCTAAGACTGCTCGCAAAGCCAGCAAATGACCTTCTCATCCTTCTTCCAGAAGAGCAGGAGTTTCTCTTCATGGCGCACACAGAGATCTCTCTTTTGCTCCTCCTCTGGGCTCAACTTGATGTCCCTGAGCCTCTCGACTAGGTTGGTTATAGGCCAATTAGGCCGTAGGGTTCTGGGCTGGTAGATGATCTGGCATACAGGGCAGCTGCTCTCTCCATCTTGGCCGATCATGGACACTTTGTGGTTTACAGTGATGCAGGCTTGGCAAAAGCTGAGGCCACAGACTAGGCTCACCAGGTTCTGTCAGGAGCTCCAGGCAGGTGGGGCAAGTCACCTCCTCTTCTATGTTCACCAAGATTTCTTAAGCCATGGGAGAAGCTCCCCTGTCCTGACTTCTGAGACTCTTCTTGTTCACAGTTCCCTTCATGACTGGGAAAGGCAAAGAGGGGGCAGAGTAAGAAAGGAAGGAAAAAAATGATACTAATGGTGTAGAAATCAAGGATGAGCCAAAACTGAAATATTGAACGGCAAAAAGAAAAGGTGGCAAAACAAGCAAAGAAGCTTGGTGACCAGGTAACAAGGAGTTTTCCTAATAATTTCAAACATTTTATTCCCAGTTCATGTCACATGATAAATCCCATTCTCATCGGTGCAATGGCTCATATTTTCTTTTACTTTACTGAGCAAAAAGATGACCTGAGGTCTTTTATACCAAGTTCCTTGTGTACCACACCATCTATCTTGCTTTTTCTTCCCCATGCAGAAAACAACATCCTCAATGATAAAAGCACCAAACCACTTCTGCCTCTGGGGTTTTACACCTACTCTTCTTTCAGCATGGAATGGTGCAGCTGATATCAGTATGACTCACTTTTATACTTCAGTGAACTCTCTCTTTACATGTTTTCTTATCAGAAAAACCTGCTCTAACTTTTACAGTTTGAACTTTGCCATCATTTGCTGTACATTTGCAATGATTTCCCTTATTACTGTGACATAATATGTGACAAAGAGTGTGTGTGCATGGCAAGAGCAAACCCTTTATCAGATGGTAAGTAGAGATAATAAGTGACTTACAAATATCATTTATCTTCAGTTCACGGAGTTGAGATGAAACTAACATTTGGAGTCCTCCTTCAAAGGTCTGCCTCCTCCTATCCCTCAGAATTATTCAAAGTCAAACAGAAGAAACTTCCTGGACCCAATTAATACACAGAGCAATGCAGGTGTGTGAAATTGAAGTGATCCTGACAGGTTGGGATGTTCTGGGGAGACTTATGCTAGTAAATGGTGATATTTCAACTTGGCATGGAAATATGCCACGGACATTGATAGGAGCTTAAACGTGTGCATGTATGTGGATAGTGGAGAGGGAGATGGTATGGATATACTCATAGGATCATACATGTCAGATACCTGGGAAAAGAGAAACATAGATGAAATGAATGTCAGTCTTGAGAAAGAAGTCTCAAAATATTCTGCAAGACTATTCAACAAATTATCATAGATGATGAATTATGCTAGCAACTGGACCAATATCCAAAACCACAAAGATGAGCCTAAACAGAAAATTTAAACCTCTAGGCTCTTGACACGGACCTGGAAAGTAATAGTGAATTAAATATTCGGCCTTATGTGTACAAAAGAGCAGATGTGAAGAACACTACAGGATAGACATACATATTGTTGGGAAATCAAATAAAGGGGGCAAATGAAAGATTATCCAAGAATTCCAACTTGAAAACATAAGGGTTGAACTGAAAGCTGAAGAAGATAAAGGAGATACGAGATGAGTGAGGGGAAAAAAAATATATTAGGTGGAAGAAATGACCTGCTCATGGAAGACAGAGCATCTTGTATGATTTTAAAATACAGGTGTGTCTGGTGTGTAAAGAACTGCTGAACCTTTTGTATCGTATGAACCTACAGTGACCATAAAATATGACACTTCACAAATTATGTAACAGTTGGGGACTCTTCCAAGAGCAAGAGAAATTATTAATGTTTTTCCATCAGAGAAGTGGGGGGTTATGTTTAGCTCTGTATTTGGACTGTGAAATGTTAGACAGATCCAGAGTGGAATTGGAAAGATCAGTTAGGATGCAGGCACAGTTGCTCAGGGGAGAGACGGTGCTATCTTGAGGGGCAAAATGGTGAAGGAAATGGAGAGTAGTGGATGAGAGTGAAAGACAAGATGAGGAAAAAGGATAGGACTGGGTGTTATACTGGATATGTAGGAATAAAGGGCGAATATCAGGACTGAGTTTCTTCCTGTAAAGATGATATTGGCTTACACTTCTCCTTGTAAGCTTTCTTTTTTTTCCTTCTCTTTCTGGGAAACCTACTGGGTTACAATAAAGTGGAAGTTCAGCTGCCTTGATATTAAAAATGGCCTAAGGTATAAAGTGCATTTGAACTGGGAAGACCTTGTACAGACCTTAAATGCCAGTTGGTAAGAACAGACCTCATTTTTCACAAGGGCAGTGTGACTCTTATAACCAAAATATGTCTTATTTAAGCCACTGGAGTCTGTCCTCATGGGTTTTCACAAAGTTATCCATTCTTTGTAGCACCAAGCTTATCTAACCTATTGTAGTTTTACACGCATTCACCTTGTTTGGCTTCTTATAAAGCTGAGATGACAGGGATAAAGTATTTCCTGTTATACCACTTAACCACTGTAAGGTCCATCACTGAGAACTCACCTGAGGTAGCCAATTCAGCATGCTGTGTCTGCTGCCCTTTATCCCCCAGCTAAGCTATGTGAACCTTTCAGTTTATGTTTTATTAGGTCACATGGATGGATATGGCCATCCAGATTGCAAACTGCTGCTGGTGATCAGTCAGAGTGGATATCACAGAATGGTAACACCCTTCTATCCGTATTCTCTTACCTGGACTGAATATGGCCATATGATCACAGTCTAGGATGAGGACTTCTGTCAGGAGCTTGAGGAAAATGGGTCTATGAGGCAATAAACAAGGAAAGGGAAGATCTCAGTAGATATTAATGTCTTGACAGTTGCCCAAGTTTGATGGTAAAAGAAAGATGTCCAGCATGAGACAACCAATAAATTTTACCTTTGCTCTGCACAGGGGAGGGAAAAGTATAAAAGCTGCATGGAGACAAATTTAGACTTCTAAAAATGTCTACTTGTTTCATTTTCATCATTCATGAAGGGAAACTGATAAAGAGTGAGGCTGAAGGTGAACCGGAAGTGTAATCCAGTTAATAGTACAGATACTGAAAATAGTCCAAGGTCATATGCAGTTAGCCTGTGGCTGCAGAGACTATGGCTCAGACCAGGATCTGGTGAATAACAAGGTCAGAAGTGAATATTATACCAGTGGTAGATATTACATGATAATGTCTACCACTGTTTATGACTTAAGTTGTGACACAAACATGGTGGTGGGGCATCCAATTATTTCTCATCCCACTCAAGATCTAACCAATGCTGAGATGTGTATAGTGTAAGCAGGAGCAGAGCAGGCTTTCTGCCGTGGGATTAGAAAATTATTTTCACAGTGGGGCTACAAGGAGCTAATGTCAAAGCAGCTGCTCCCACAATGGACACAGGAGGGCAATGTGCAGAGGAGCCAGAGTCCTCTCACATGGAGGATGACCCAACCTCTACCTAAGCAGTGACCCAAGGGCTCCACAGCAATGATGGAGATAGATACGGGAACATGAGTGGTGTGTGTCTGATAGAACTCCCAGGTCAGTTGTCTGCCAAGGGTGTCAGGTGATTGCACCTTACACATTGGTTTTCTGACATATGAGCTCATGAAAATACAAACTCAAAATGCCCCAGAGGTGACAGCTAAAGACAAACAAAAAAGACATTAAAGACTATAACTATATAAAAGTCAAAACAATAAGGATATGGATAAAACTTTCTTCTTTTGCACACTGGAGTAAAACTGTTTCTTTAATATGATGAAGCCACAAATGACCGATATTAAATGGAAAGAGTCACTTTTCTAAAATAAAATGGAAAAGTAAAATTATATTGTTTTATTTGCTGGCTAGTCATCTAATACTATTTAATATAAACTTGTTATAATACTAGCAAATTAAAAACTGAAGTACAAAAGTGACAAATCAATTCTAAATTCCTGTGATAACTGGCATGAAGGAGGTGCACTGTATGAGTTCAGAAGACAGGTGCCTAACACTGACTTATAGCTGAGAGGAGGACAAGAATATGCAGTAGAGGTGATAATCTCCAAAGTCAACCTTGATGAAGTAAAATTGGATCACATGAAGGGTAATCAGGGTGAGAAAAGAGATTTGACTGGTGTCTTCCATATGCCTGAGTAAGGGGGGTGGTGTGTAGCTATATCTTCTATAGGAGGGGGGAGTAAACACAGAGTCTCCCCTACTCTTCCTTCCTTCCTTCATGTGTCTCAGGATCTTCTTATCATGCTACTTCTTCTGACATCTTTTTATATCATTAACACTAATCAAGTAACTTCTTTTGTCTATTAAAGTGAGAAAAGATACCACATCTGGAAATTCTTACTAGGTGCTCCTCTTGTTCCCAGTTTCTCAGTTGAGCTCTGTTTCTGGGTGGCAGATATGGCCCAAGGAGAAGAATGAGCAAGGTTAGGGATTTTGAAGGACCTGCACCAATTCACTGTGTCTAGACAAGTGAATAGACAAAGGTTACAGGGCTTGCCAGCCGTGATCCCATCAAGGCTCCTGAGCACAGACACACCACGGTGATGAGAATTTATCTACAGATTCATACAGAAATACTAGATTTTTACACTGATAGGCATTAAACTATTAGGATTCAAAGATCCTTCTGCCTTTGGTCCTGTTCTTGGGGGAAGAGACTTTCTACCTCTGAAAAATCCTGGAGTCTGGATGTCCTCAGCAAGCTAAATTTGGAAATATAGAATGGGTAAGCAATGTGGGTAAGTTCAGGTAGAGAAAGAACAGTCTCTCCATGAAACAAGCAAAGCCTTTTACTTCTTCAAACTTTGCTTCTTTTAAGACCACCCCTCCCCCAGACTGCACTTTAGTCAGCACTCTCAGCAGGAAGCCTGAAATTTGGTCCTTTTTCCCATTCAGAACAGCTTCCTGAAGACAAATTTAACTCACCCAAGCAAATTCAGTTTTTTCCTGTGAGGTCTCCCAATGTCTGTCTTCTACAAGCTACTCAACTCACCTTCAGATACCAATGGAGAAGCTGTGATTCCTTGGAGAAGATGGAGGCTGGCCAGGGAGAGAGGGGGAATCACTCAGCAATCCGCGGCCTGATCTCCGCAATGAAATTTAGGGGGGCCAAGTGAAAATGAAAGTTATATTCTTGGAAAAAGGCAAGAAAGGAGAAGAGAAACCCTGCACCAATGGGAGGCCTCCATGTCAGGCCTCTGGAAAATGACAAGGCTTTTGTACATGGGCCCGATGGGCTTGTGATCACATTCTTATTCCTGTCTCTCACATGTAGTCCTGGACGCTCTTTCTGGCTCTTCAAGGTAATTTGTCCTTTGGAGCACTAGGCTCACCTAGACAATGTAATTTCATACACACCCAACTTCTCTCGTTTCCTTACTAAGAGATGACACAGAGAATAAACTACCTCCTTCACTACAGTGAGGACCCACACTGAAGGCTCACCTGAGGCAGTCATACCAGCAGGCTCTCTCCTGTCCTGCATCCACCAGCTAAACTAAGTGAATCTGGCCAGTCTGCGTCCTATTAGGCCATGTGAGAGAGAATGGCTATCCAAATCTGAAATTACCTCAGGTCATCACTCAGAGGGTCTATCACAGTGAAAGCACAGTGATGCTGATTTTTAGAATCTGGATTCAATATCGCCAAAATGAAACTTTTCCTAAATAGCCTGGGAAGTGAAATTGTATGTAGTGTCATTTTTTGGGGCAATGTCATCTAATACTACTTAATATATAATCTCTATATCTTAGTATAATAAAAATGAGTCAGGAAGATAATTGTGATGGTTAATTTTACATGTCAACATGACTGGCCACTAGGTACTCAGATTAAACAATATTTCTGGGTGTGTCTGAGTCTGTGTTGTTTCCAGATGAGATTAACATATAATCTGTGGCCTCAGCAAATTAGATTGTCTTCCCCATTGTGGATAGGTATCATCCAATTTATTTAAGATCTAAAGAGAAGAAAATGGTGGAGGAAAAAAGAATTTGCCCCTTTTGCTTGTTGCCTCCCTATTTGAACAGGGGCGTAGGTCTTCTCCTGCCCTTGAAGCAGCACTTGCACCATGAGGTACCCCAGTTCTCGAGTCTTCAGACAGGGACAGATTACACCACCAGCTTTCCCCATTCTCCCGCTAGCAGACAGCAGATCCTGGAAGTTATCAGCTTCCATAATCATGTGAGCCAATATATGATCTATATTTATATCATATTGTTTCTGTTTCTCTGGAAAACCCAGACAAATATAGTAATCAAACACTTCTAAAACTCTGTGTTAAGTGGCACAGACGAACTGTGATAATGACGATGATAATAACATAGATGAACTCTGCTATTTCAAAGATGCGTGCCTAAAAAAGACTTGGGGGAGTGAAGGGTACAAAGAGGATGTTGTAGAGTTAATAATGTTCAAAGTAAACCATAATCCAGTAAGATCTGGTCAGATGAGGGGAAGTCAGAGTGAAAAAAGAAAGAGATTTGGCTGAAATCTGTCATCTGAGTGAGTCAGTCTGGGGTGCATTGTGCCTTTCACAGGGAGAGAGGGGGTCAAATAGACACTCCTACTTTAACCCCCTTTTCTCATGGGTCTCAGGAAGTTGTTATTGTGCCACTTCTTCTGATATCTTTTCCCATTATTAACACCAATCAACCATCTCATTTTCTTTTATTAAACGTTGTAAAGATGCCTCTTATGGAAATTCTTCCTACGTGTCTCTCTTGCTCCTGATCTCTCAGCTGAGCTCTGTTTCTGGGTGGCAGATATGGCTCAACGAGAAGGAGGGGCAAGGTTAGTGGTTTTTCAGGAACTGAATTGATCCCTGAGTTTGAACTTGGAAATCTGGTAGGACTAGCAAACACAAAAGAAGCTGCAGAGCAGGGCAGCTGTTCCACCTTTAAACCCAGAGAGGACAGGGTGCTAGGATTATGTGGTTTGCCTATAGAAATCCTACATTACTACACTAACCGATGTTAAATTATTAAGTTTCAAAGAATTCTCTGACTTTCCTCTACTTCTTCAAAAGATCTTTTTCACCCCTGAGCAGGGCCAGGCATAATACTCTTCTCTGCTGCTCTCTGCGCTGAACTGGTCCAGAAGCCTGGGCTGTGTCCCATGGAGACTCCATAGGCTCTTTCTCTTGGGCATCCTGTGGCAGAATTTCTCAGGAAGTTCTCGCTGGAGCTAGAATAACTCCTAGAGGAGAGGTCACAGTCAGTATACCTTGAGTTAGGAAATGAAAATGCATGAGTGGAAGGCAATAGAGAGAACTGTAGTAGTAGCCTGGTGGTATTACTGATACCATCATTAGTGATCTCCACCGACATCCCACATTGTACCTCCAACCGTAAGTGTCATTTAGTCAAGTAGGGCCTTTCTCTATTGTGTTGCTCATTGTCTCAGATATATTAAAAATTGTTGCATATAAGGAGTGATAAAGAGATAGATATACAAACCCTATAGCTGTAAATATCATTTTAGCTGATTTGAACATCTGGATGATAAATCATGTGTCTATTCTGCCATTCTTCCTGTGAAAACAATTGCTGTGTTACATAATGAAATTCAGCTATGCTTATGGTATTATTAACATATATATGATTTCCCTTTGACAAATTTTAATGAATAATTTTTATATCTTCTGTTTTCCTCCTAAGGTTTTACTCAGATTGGTGTCTCATCTGTCTCCACTACCACATTTTAACCATATTAAGTCTTACTTTGTTTTAAGCTTTTCTCAAATGGGGAAATATTAAAAATCATGGGTAAGAGGAGATATTTCATTAGCTTCCCCACCAAGCAGGAGATGTAATGATGGGAGGAGAAACACAGAGCCCTAAGGAGGATTTCTTTTCTCCTGTAACTCAGAACAAGAGAAACTAGAATGTGGAGCACGCCAATATGTTCAGCTCTGGGGAAAAATTGTGTGTAGTGAGAGGAGAATGGTGAATTTAGGCTTCCTGCTAGCCCACGTTTTCAGGTGTCTTGACAGGACTTGATTTCACTCAGCTGCAAACCTAATGTTTCTTAGGGAAGTCCCAAGATATTAACCGCGGATATGGGGTCAGTTCAGAGATTCAAAGGGAGAGGAGTGGAAGGATGGATATTGCTCAGTGGAACAATTGGGTAAGGAAGAAGCATTGGACAGAGAAGAGGTCTTTGAAGGAGGGAGTTTTTTCTTTTCAACATTGCAATCGATACCGCTGTGCTGTGTTTTTCACACAAGTTTTTCAACTTCTCATTCTCTCCAATTTCAATCGTATGCCTAGTTAAAAGACACCAATTCTTAGTATCTCTTCATTAACCACCATACTCCATATGATCATTGCTGAATATTCATAGAAAGCAAAGCCGAGATTCTCTTTCCACTGATGGAGGTATTCATTTTAACAAAACAGCACACTTAACCCATAGTTCAGCATTATAAACCTTGGATAAAGGAAAAAAAAAAAAGAAAGAAACTAAACATGAAAGCACTAGGGAGTGACAAAAGCAGTTAGAATCACCAGTATAATAGACACTGGAAGAAGGGAACAGTATTGGCGTGTTTTTTTGATTTTATGGCTGGCTTTTCATCAGAAGGCAGACTTTAACCAGTAGTGGGTGAAACAGTTAAAACGCAGTTAGCAACATACAGACTTTTTGGCTTGAAGAACATGAAGAATGATTTGGGACTACCACAACAGCTGAAAATTATGGAGAATATCTTTAAAATAGAGGTCAAGAGGAAGAGATCCCAAATCGCACATAAAAACTGTTAACAAATCTCTGGACTGCACATGTGTGAGACAGATGCCAAGCAGCCCAAGTACAGCTAATGGAACTGAACAGAGATTTCAGCTGCTGCAAAATGCAGGGGAGAATTAAGAATTTGAGTTCAATGAGGTTACTGCCGGGGAAAAAAAATAATACCCTTTAGATACATAAACAGAATCCAGAGTCTCTACATTTAATTCACAATTCACCTTGGGGAATTTTAAATACAATCTAAAGTCATTCACCATACAAAGAAACTAGGAAACATGGCTCATACTGAAGAAAAAGGCAATCAATGGAGACTAACTTCACAATAATCAAGATGTTGTATTTAATAGAGAAGAACTTCATAGCAGCTATTATATCTAGAGTCAAGGATGTAAATGAAAATATGCTTATAATAATGAGGAAAAAAGAAATGTCAGAAGAGAAATAGAAAAAAAAATTAATTGAAATACTAAAACTAAAAACTACAATCACAGAAAAAACAAATCCAGAGTTAGCTTAGGGGAAATTCAAGATCACAAGAGAAAGCCTAATTGAACTTAAAAGTAAATTAGTAAAAGTGATCCAATATGAAAATAATGAACAGACCCTCAATCATTTGTGAAAAAAAAAAAACAAGGTAATAACATAGGCTTAAACCTATGAACAACTTCTAAAATACAACAATACTAAAACTATAAAAGTAAACGATTTAAATAGGAGACAGGGATAAAAATCACACATTTATTTAAATAAATACAGAAAGCCTCGCACAAATTCAATACCCAATCATAATAATGATAAATTTAGAATATTCATCTGATAAAAGGAAAAAGGAAAAAGTCTACCATTAACATTATACTTAATGGTTAAATATAGAATACATTCTCTCTATGCTTGGAAACATGTTAAGAAATGTGTCAATATTCACCATTTCTATCATTGAACTATATGTCCTAGCCCAAAAATTAAGGCAAGAAAAACAAATAAAAGCATAAATATTGGTACAGAAAAATGAAAAATTTTCTATTTGCAGATAACATAAAGTTTACATAGAAAATAAAAATAAATATCGAGTAACCTACTACCATTAGGAAATGAATTAACCAAGATCATAGGACTCAAGGCCAATACTGAAAATCAATTATATTTTATAATCTACCAATGAATACATAGAAAATTAACCATAAACACCCCTCTACAATAATGTCCTCAAATAAACTACCCTGAGGAGATAAACTATGCCTCACTTTCCTTCGCTGGGTGACTAGAGTTACCTGGTCTAGGAGAATTCATAGCACTGGGAGGCATGGTGGATTTGCCATAGGTACAAGAAAAAAAAAAAAAACACATCTGGGATTGGACAATATGGAGAGACTAGGAGTCAGAATCAATAGATAGATCCCCCACGATCATCTTTGGCCAAACTTGATGATTATTAAAATCCCACATTATTGAGTGCAGTTCAAATGTCTCTATTCTAATAAGGATCTCAGGTTCTCAGGGTTTAGAAATGCATCTAACCTGGAATAGAGAACTGAAGAACTTCTTGTGAAACAGGGACCAAAGCAGACACTGTTTGGCCAAGTAGCCTGTTATTTATGTTTCTCTCAGCTCATAAGTAGGTTGGGAAAGAGTTGGAAATGAAAATATCAAAGGACACGAGGACTCCACCATGCACTGCAGCAATGCTCAGTGCTACAGCATTTTCCCTGCTGTCTCACTGGAGGAGGAAAACAGGCTTTACTTCATTCCTGAGACTGCTCTTGCCTTTCAGCTCACTGGAAAGAATGCGGCTGACCAGGAGAAAGAAACACTGACCAACACCATTGCTGAGGGAGCCCATGAATGAACTCCTGACTCTTCCTCTGTCACTGTAAGTCATGAAGGGAACCACCAACCTGAAGAATGGAGATTGACCTGGGCAAATGGAGAAAAGGTTTTCCACTGAGAGAAAATTACTGTGGAAATAGAAAAGAATGTCAAATCAACTTGCACCAGGAATATTTATTTAGATTAAAGGGTAATTAAAATTAAAAAGAAGTAGCTTTGAGGAAGGTAAAATTTTCTTTTATAATGACGAAAGCTTGCTTTTACAACATGTAGAATACAGCATGTTAACTACAGTCATGTGTTGCATAACAACGTTTCAGTCAACCATGAACTGCATATACGATGGTGGTCCCATCAGATTAGTACAATATTGGGGCGGGCCGGGTGGCGTAGTGGTTAAGTTCGCGTGCTGCATTTTAGCGACCTGGGGTTCACAGGTTTGGATCCTGGGTGCATACCTACACACTGCTTATCAAGCCATTCTGTGGCAGGTGTAGCACATATAAAATAGGGGAAGACTGGCACAGATGTTAGCTCAGAGCCAGTGTTCCTTGAAAGAAAGAGGAGGATTGGCGACAGATGTTAGCTCAGGGCTACTCTTCCTCACCAAAAAAAAGATTCGTACCATATAGCCTAAGCATATAGTAGGCCGTACTGTCTAGGTTTGTGTAACTCTATGATGTTTGCACAAAGATGAAATCTCCTAATGATGCATTTCTTAAATTGTATCCCCATCCATAAGTGATAAGTGATGCATGACTGTATAGGCAGAATGTTGTACAGTAGATCTCTAGAACTTGTTTATCTTGCATAACTGAAATTTTATATCTATTGAACAGCAGCTCCATAAAAATATGTTAAAAGGTTAAATTTCATGTTAAGTGTCTTTACCACAATTAAAATAAGACTGATTGATAGCAGGCTATTAAATAGCAAAGTCAAAATGAATAATTAGAGAAAAATTCATTAGAATTGTGTACTCAGGAAAATATCTGTAAGATGAAAAAAGACATTTGAAGGCTTAAAAATAGTAATATTTATTATGCAAAGGATGAAATGAAGAAACAACCTGTGATTCCTTAATCAAGTATTTCTATTGCAAAGCAAAGCAAAGTTACTACTATTTAAAGTAGATAAGTATTCATCCTTAGCATTAATTATTTTAAATCACAGAGAAAGTTAATCACCACCAATCTGGACCAATGTTGATGTGCTAGGAAATGAGCAAGCTATTATAAACATTCTATTATTTAATTCCCACAATATCCTTATCAAATAAGTCTTAGTATGTTTATTTCTGATGATGAACTGAATCCAGTTAAATTTAACGTACAAGAGCCATTAAATAGTGACATCACTAGATAATGAAATTTAAAGTCAAGCCTATTTACTATTGTCACTAAATAATGATTTCAAATTCAAGCTATTAAACCTCCACAGTGATCACCCTCTACATCTTGTCACCTGCAGGGGCACCATGGTCATGAAGTTGCTCATCTTGGTTTTAGCCATTACCAGGACCTACTCCTGCTTCATTAATGGCTACATGGATTGAGCATATCAACCTCTACTTCCTAACACCCAAGATTTTCCCATGATGCTGCCAGCTCCTTCTACAGATCAGCATCCCCCGGGTTCTCCCTCCTACCCCACATCCTAGAGAATTTGGCTCCTACCTATTCTTAAGGGGTTTACTGATGTGGGGGCACTTGTGCTGGAGAAACCCAGACATAGTTCTAATCCTGCCTCTTCCAGTCATTAGTGGTGGGACATTGGAGAATATCTAACAAGTTTATAGATTCTTTTAACTACCTGATAGGAATCCTTCTTCAGATGATATTTTTGAAGATTAACTGTGATAATGATTCTCCGTATATATATATTTATACACATAATTATATATATGTGTGTGTGTGTGTGTGTGTGTGTGTGTGTAAGTATGAATGTGCATGTATATACCAATCCAATGCCAAGTATTTTCTTTTTCATTCCACTGGGACAAGTTATTATTCCTCTATATATTGATGTGGACTGTGCTACAGGTTTCCCTGGTTTGTAATACATACTTCTCCAAGAAAATTTGTACCCATGCTGTCCTGGGTAATCTATTCCTCATCTTGAATTTGAAACTTGTTAAAAAAGAAGAGAAAAGTGCATAAAATTTTCAAGTGAATTTTCACAAGGAAAAGGCCTGAATACCAAAAGCCTGTCCCTTATAAGAGAAGCTGTCCCTAGATATGGGTCTCTGCTCTACATATTTTGGAAACTCATACTTTAGCAATTTTCTGACCCAAGAGCCTTAACAACAGATCCAGGCTTTGTATAAAAAGTTCTATAAACAAAGGTGGGGGTATCACAATTCCTGACATCAAAATAGACTATAAAGCTATGGTAATCAAAACAGCATAGTACTGGTACAAAAACAGACAGATCAATGGAACAGAATTGAAAGACCAGAAATAAAGTCACACATCTTACAGACAGCTAATCTTTGACAAAGCAGCCAAGAATACAATAGAGAAAGGAAAGTCTCTTTAATAAATGGTGTTGGGAAAACTGGACAGTCACAGGCAAAAGAATGAAAGTAGACTGTTATCTTTCCCCATACAAAAAAATTAACTCAAAATGGATTAAAGACTTAAAGGTAAGACATGAAACCATAAAACTCCGAAGAAAATATAGGCAGTACACTCTTTGACATTGGTTTTAGCAGCATCTTTTCAAATACCTGTCTACTCAGGCAAGGGAAACAAAAGAAAAAATAAACAAATGGGACTACATCAGACTAAAGAGCTTCTGCAAGGCAAAGGCAACCATGAATAAAACAAAAAGACAACCTACCAACTGGGAGAAAATATTTGCAAATCATATATCCAACAAGAGGTTAATCTCCAAAATATATAAAGAACACATACAACTCAACAACACAAAAACAAATAACCTAATCAAAAAATGGGCAGAGGATATGAACAAGCATTTTTCCAAAGAAGATATACAGTTGGCCAACTGGTACATGAAAAGATGTTCAACATCACTAATCATTAGGGAAATGGAAATCAAAACAACAATGAGATACCACCTTACACCTGTTAGAATGGGTATAATTACCAAGACAATAAATAACAAATATTGGAGAGGATGTAGAAAAAAGGGAATACTCACACACTGCTGGTGGGAATGTAAACTGGTGCAGCCACTATGGAAAACAGTATGGAGATTTGTAAAAAAATTAAAAATAGAAATACCATACTATCCAGCTATCCCAATACTGGGTATTTATCTAAAGAACTTGAATCAACAATACAAAGATACTTATGCACCCCTATGTTCATTGCAGCATTATTCACAATAGCCAAGATGTGGAAACAACCCAAGTGCCCATCAACTGAATGGATAAAGAAAATGTGGTATATATATATATATATATACACAATGGAATACTACCCAGCCATAAAAAAGACAAAATCGTCCCATTGGCAACAACATGGACAGACCTTGAGGGTATCATATTAAGCAAAATAAGCCAGACAGAGAAAGACAAACACTGCAAGATTTCACTCATATGTGAACTAACACCTGGACAAACAGAACAGATTAGTGGTTACCAGAGGGGAAGGGGGTTAGGGGCTGGACATAGGGGTAAAGGGGCACATATATATGGCGACTGACAAATAATAATGTACTACTGAAATTTCACAGTATTATAGACTATTATGACCTCAATAATAAAGGTTTGTGCCAAACCCAGGATTCCCCCCAGGTTTTCCTGACAGTTATCACGGCAGCAGCTGCTGTTGGGGCAACAAAGCCCCCTGAGAAGGGGCTTCGTAGTAAGGCTCCCACGCTGCACAGTTCTTGCTTACCAATTTCAGCAAGATTTCTTATATCCATTTCCTCCAGTGAGGATCTAATTGACTCTAAGGTCTCCGTAGGGCTGCTGGGCAAACGGATCCCACACGGTTCTATACACCTTTTTTTCCCTCCAATGTTTCAACATCTGGCTGCACTGCAGGGTGTTTATCAGGGCCAGGGACCTGCCTGGAGTCACTCTGCTGGCAGAAGCCCACTGGTCATTCCCATGGACCGAGGGGAACAGCTTCTCTAGCTTTCTCTGAACTCCTCTGAGGTGAATACACTCCCAGTGACCCTGATCTCCTGCTGCTCATGCCTTTGTGCCATCCCTTCCACTTGAGAGCGGGCAGAATTTGTGAATTCCTTGTGACTGATGGAACATGGCACAGGTGATGGGATGTCACTACTGTGGTCATATTACATTATCTAAGACTGTCTCCCCACAGTAATTCTCTTTCTCCTGCTGTCCTTGAAGAAGTAACAGCCAGACTGTGAACTTCCTATAGAGTGGCTCACAGAGAAAGGAACTTCAGACAGTCTGTAAGAGCTGAGGGACTCATTCCTATGAATGCCAGGAACTAAATTCTGTCAACAACCTAGGATAGATTGCACCTGGACCCTTCCCAATTCTGACGTGTATCCCAGCTGGCATGTTGAGTACGTAAGGGAGGAAGAAATTTTCCTCTACCCTTCTAGGTTCTTCTGGCTGCTCTAAGAATTAAATCATCATGAAACAGATTAACAGAAGAAAAACAAACAGATGTTTAAGAACATGTACACACGGGAGAAACTCAGGAAAACTGAGTAGTTCACTAAAATGGCCAAAGCCACCACCTTAAATATCGTCCTAAGGTAAAGAAAAAAGAAGATGGGGTAGTGGTTTAGGACTTCAAAGGGGAGGAAGGCACTTCAAAGGAAGGAGGCTAAACAAATGTTTGGTAAACACAAGTTTGCCATGCCATGCAGACACAACGGGACATGGAGAGGACTCTGATCTCTAGGTTCTGCCCAGTCTCCCCCACCACATTTGGCCCATATTCTTTGTAGATATCTCTGGTGATAGCTCTGTTCCTGTTACAGGCTATTTTTATAAATTCTTTTAAGAAGTTAAGGGGGAGGTAACAAGAAAAACTTTCCGAGTCTTCCATTTCTTTAAAATAATCAATCTCCCAAAGAGGCATATTTTGGGGTAGCAAACTTTGGTCCCTTTCAAGTACATCCCAGTGAAACCCTAAAGGGGATAACACAGCTCAAGCTATGCTCAGAGTCCTGTCCAGAGAAACTGTGACATAATAAATGCATGTTCTTTTAAGCCTAAAATTTAAGCCTACCACTAAATTAATGGTAGTTTGTTACACAACAATTGCAAATGAATACAATTTTTATCTAGTATGATGAGTTAGATTAAAGAGGCTATTAAATTATAGATGATGATGACAGCAAAGTTATTTTTATAATAATGTATTATTCATTTTATAATTGGATAGAAAAATTTTTAAAGACTGTGATCCTTTATTCCAGTTATCATATTTCTTGAAATGAAGCAAAGCTATTTATTTTAAAGTGAATGAATGTGCTTTCTTAAAATAATTTGTTTCAAGTCAGAAAAGATGTCAAGACAAAACATGAGTAGACACCACTCTGGCTCAATGCTTATGTACTAGAAAATAGTAGAAGTTATTACAAATAATCTGTTATTTAATTCACACAATATTCGCATCAGGTAATTTTTATTATTTTTATGTATTTTATATATGAGAAGTTGAATTCTGTAGAAATTAGTAAATTTGATAGGGATCACTAAGTGGCTATATCATCATTATATGAAATTTGGTCTGTTCTGAATCCAGCCTTTTAACCATCCAATTACAATGTTCACCCTCTACACCAAAATGAGGGGCTATTTTTTTCATGTCATCTGCAACAGCATGCTGGTTATGAAGTAGCTCAGTATAATATTATCCACTTTCATGTCTACTCCTGTCTCATTTATGGCTACCTGGATGGAGCATATTAAATTACATTTCATGGCACCTAAGGTTTTCCCTAGTATACACCAGCCTTCTCCTGCAGGTCAGCATTTCCTGGCTCTCCCTTCTGACCCTACACCTTTGAGAGTCAGGCTGCCTGCTCTCTGGTGTTGTACAGAGGAGACAGCACAGATGCTGGAGCAACACACACCGGGTACTAATCCAGCCCCTCCCATTCATTAACTTTGGGGCCATAGGGAAAACTTCTAACAGTTTCTAAACTCTTTTAACCTCTTGATATAAATTTTTCCCTCTTATGATATTTGTAAAGACTCACTGGGATAATGTTAATGTATATACATATGTTTATACAGACGATTACATGTATATATGCCTATATGTCTATATATTATATATGTATATGTGAGTGTGTATGTCTATATATATATACACACACACACACACACACACACATATATAGATATAAAGACAAAGAGAGAAAGAGATGTAGATATATGCAAATATATACATTGATTGAGGCAGGCACTTTCATTTTCATCCAGCAAGACCAAGATACTCATCTTCTCTAAAGTCTTGCAAATATTTTTTTTTCAGTCAGTAATATGTAATTGTATTAATATTTATTATGTTTGACCAGTCAGCAATGCACAAAGAAAAAAAACTCTCAGTGAATGCTACACTCAATGTAAACATGGGCTTTAAATATGCAGTGGAGAAGGAGGGGTGAATTCATAGTTAACAAAAATAAAATCCTTGTTATAAATTACATAAAGTATATAAAAATATTTCTCTGAATGCATACAGTAAGACTTTAAACTCACCTATCAGAAACTCTGCAGTCTTATCCCTCTGCCGTACACAGGAGTCAATTGACATCAGAAGACTTTATAAAGGAAAAGAGAGACCAGCATTGGCCCATCTCTCCCTGGAGATGCCAGCCCCTTTCTAGCCTGTTTCTAAGCCAAAGAAATACCCTGGAGCTACTCCTCTGCAGGCCACCTCCCAGCCAGGGGACTCCACTGCTTCTGAGAATCTCAGATGGTTGGAAGAATTCTAACCCCAATGGTTTAGACATGAATTAATACTGAATTTATTTATTCCAGGATAGAACTGGCCTTAAGTGTATCAATAAATTGAAACTTTTTTCAAAGGGAAGGGAGAAAATGTTAGTATGTCTAGATAAACTACCTTCTGATTGATTGAAACACAAGGGAGGTTCCTTCTTTAAAGCACTTCAGAAAAAAGGGGGAATAAGTAACCTTTACTCTACTGTGCAGACACTATACAAGGGGGAGTAACTCAGCAACAATCATTGGTGGAATACAATTAAGTCACTGAACAGAGTGACTCTATGAAGGTGGCCTTGAACCCACCCCAGCCTCAGCTCAGGGTTTAGGCAACAGCAGGAGGCCATTATCTTAGCACAACATTCTGTTCCGTTGACATCTGCACAATCTCTCTCAGTTCTAGTGTCTCAATAAAATTAACCAGTTAGAACGTTAACTTTCTTTGCACACTATAGGCTATGAGGAAACATATATATTTTTTGGGGGGGGGCCCTAACCTAGGGCCCACCTTCCTCTATTTTATATGGGAGGCCGCCACAGCATGGCTTGACAAACAGTACATCGATGCGCGACAGGGATCTGAACCTGGAAACCTTGTGCAGCTGAAGCGAGTGTGCGCACTTAACTGCTATGCTGCCAGGCTGGCCCTGGAAACATCTTCATAAAACAGCAGGAATGTTCTTCAACAGCTGGCTTCAAACCCCTGCTCTCCTGTTGGTGGAAGTGCGCTCATTCTTATTTCTAAAGTTAATCTGTTTGTTTCAACAAGAGAGTGGCTGTTCTTTTAACATTAAGGAAACTGAAGGAAACAAAAAGAATCCTTGAATGCATTCTTTAAAACATTCCTATGACATGCTCAAAAGTTGAGTGAGGGGTTTGTTTTTTCCAGAACAAAGCCTGGTAGACTCACAATTGACTTTGTTAAGTGGATTGATGGTGGTAGTGGGGGATCTCTAAGATCAAACAATTTGTTTAAAAAGCAATAGATCTCAGAGTTGTGTAAAAATCCTAATAATTCCACAATAACCTTTCTCTTTGACCTAAAAATGAAGATGCTAACTCCTTTATCTCAGTTTCACACAATAAACTGTAAAATAGCAACAGATTCTGTCCCCCAAATTGCTTTTCATTTCCAGCAGAATATGAAAGAGGAGAACACGGACCCTCAATGTTTATAGTCTTCTCACACAGTGTAATTAAACTCTTAGGTGACAGGAAACACTTCCGAGTTAAGAAAGGGCGGTTTCTCTTTCAGAAAGCATCAGAGAGCCCCCTAGTGACCATGACGGAGAGTTAATGCAAAGATGACTGTCTAGGCAATGGCAGACTAAAGACAGAAAAGCAGTCATGGGTGTTTACAAAGGAAAAAGAGGTGTGGGGAAGCTCTTTTGGTTTACAGTATATTTAAAACTGGGTGACTAGGGGTCGGCCCCGTGGCGTAGCGGTTAAGTGTGCGCGCTCCACTGCTGGCGGCCTGGGTTCGGATCCCAGGTGCGCGCTGACGCACCCCCGATGCACTGCTTCTCAGGCCATGCTGTGGCAGTGTCCCATATAAAGTGGAGGAAGATGGGCATGGATATTAGCTCAGGGCCAGTCTTCCTCAGCAAAAAAAGAGAAGGATTGGCATGGAAGTTAGCTCAGGGCTGATCTTCCTCAAAATAAATAAATAAATAAATAAAATTGGATGACTGTATTCTTAGATACTTTAACCTAAGTAACATTTATAAATATGTTCTGTGAAACCTAATAGCCACAAGTCACACTAAAATTCCCTTGTCCAGTACCTATGCTTTCCCCAATTTTTTTCTCTAGTCAGTTCACATTTCAGAGTTGGTAGCATGCAACTCTCCATGCCAAGAAAAGTACATCCTGGCACTGCAGGGGCACTGTCAACAGGAGTGGCTAGAAAAACGCTCCACTCTCTCAGCTTCTGCTTAAACATCTCTCTTACATTCTGCACATAAAACACAATGGATATAGAACTATCAATTTCTGACTCTCAAGTCGACCTCTCAGCTGTTGACAGCTTCAAGCAATAGTTTTATTGTGCACCAAGAGGCTTGGAAGTGTGGCACTGCTCTTTGGGGATCAGGGCCTTCCTACCTTCACAGAACGGAGTTAGTGTATGCTACTCAGTGGCACCAGGGGCCCTCCCCGACATCCAAGGAATTTAGATCAGTGGCTTGTCCTTGGCACTGAGGTGACACATACTGTCACAATACTCAGTGATAAAAGTCCCTGCTGCATTAGTAAGTCAGTTTTGAAGCTCTCTTGTTGTAGCAAGACCTTTCAGTCAGTGTGGTGGCAGCATTTCTGAACAGAAAATTATTTTTCCTTACCATTAGAACCACTTCCAAACCCTTGGAAATCTTGGACCTGAGCAACATCTTTGTCCTTTCCTACCAGAGTACTGGTTAACTTTCTGATCTTTCGATCAAGATAACTTGATCCGAATTAACACTCAGCTCACGGCAACTCACTTTCAGCAATTCTTGGTAGGTGAGCTCTTGTCAATCCAGTTCAATGTCAATGAAATCATTTTCTGGAAGAGATGGATTCTAAATCTTCATCTTGAGAACTCGCTCTTGCATCTTAAATGGAAATGTTCCAGTGAAGAGAAATTGATGGAATGCTGGCACTGGTCCTGTACACATCCCATTTTGATGCTCCAGAGATACTGGTGGCTTGGACCAGACAGAAGAGAACAATGAGTGACTCTGACTCACTGGTGGCTGATACACAGGATCTGATTTTGTGCTTTCCGGTGTTGTGAGTACGGCAGAGGGGGCAGACACATCCCAGTTCTGAACCAGTGCCAAAGAGGTATGGTCTCATGGAAAGGCTCCTAACAGGGGAGGTTCCCTGGGGGGAGCAATGGAGGTGAGCTATCCACAGTGAGTGATGCAGGAGGTGTGGAGAGGCCTCCATTCTACATCTGGGGTGAATCCTCTGCTGTGGGGAGGTAGGTATAAACGAAGGCTTGGTTGGCCAAATAGTTGGGAATAAAGGGGAGTTCTGACTCCTTCTTTAGCTGTGGGAGGTTGTCTTCATCATCATCATCTTCCATTCCCATATCTTCCCAGTTTCTCTCCTTGATGTTGATTGGACTGGCATTTCTCCTTTTGTAGTAAGAATCTCTTTGTCAGCTTCTGATTTTAACAAGAGAACCCCTGGCCATGACAGTATTTACATACCCAATGTAAACAGGTCCAGCGGTTGACCTCATTTTCAGAGTTCACATTTCCCCTGCTCTCCACTAGATTCTGCACCTCTCAAATGTCCCCCAAGTCCCAAGGCCACACACTGCTCCCCTATGCTTCTGGCCTGCAGGCCCGAGCCTCCTCCAGTCCTGCAAATCTTGATTCAAATTAGGTACAGTGGCATAGCGTGCACTAACTTATAATGCATACTTCTCTAAGAACAATTTGTGTCTTTGCTATCCTAGGTAATTCTATTCTTCCTGCTGAGTTTGAAAATGATTGTTTTGTAATGAAAAAGAAGAAAAGTGCATAAAGTACTAAATACAGTAGTATACTCAAGTTTTTAACCACAAGGGAAAGAACTGAACACCAAAAGGCTGTCTCTCGAGAGGACAGCTGAGCTTAGACATGCCCATCTAGACAGGACACGTCATGAACTGATACTGTCTGCAATGGAATTTTGGGATCTGAAAAATGAGACTTCATTAGAGCTAGTTATCATTTTATTGAAGCAAAACCAAACCAAAGAAAAATAAAACTGTTCCTCAAGACATTGACATAGTTTACATTTTTAAGTAACAATAACAAATATTTATTCTTACATATAAGACTCTTAGTAAAGTGCTTTACATTTAATAAAATATGGTTTCTCAATATGATTCTATGACTTGGGTACAATCTGTAACATCAATTTTCATTTTAAGAAAACGAGACTAAGAGATGGTAAATAACTTATTCGAGGTTACAGAGCTTATAAGTGAAGAGACCAGATTTGATTTCAGAAACTCTGAGAGAGAAAATTCTACTCTTGGTAAATATTTTATTTATATATTTCCTCTTTTAATTATATCATAAACATGAGGTGCCATTGGTAAAGCAATGCACTGTGAAGGATTCACTATTTAGGGACAGATTCCTACATAACTCTCCTAGATAACATGCACAGGGCTGACAAGTTTTGCTTTGCTAATTCTGTTAAGCAGCAGAGGGAATGAGGAAGAAAAGAGATGTCAGAGGAGTTACAGCAATGCTGTTCTTTCTCTAGGAGGGATTAGATGTGTTTCCCTTGCAAATACAAAACAATAAGCATTCTCTCCTAATGAAAACAAGATATTAGGAAGAAAATCTTGAAGTTTTTACTGTATGGTAGGGAAGTGTAAAGGCTGTTATGCTTTGAATTATGTACCTCCAAAATTGATATGCTGCAGTACTGAATCCTAATAGAGCAGAATGTGACCTTATTTGGAGATCAGGTCTTTAAATAGGCAATTAGGTTAAACAGACGTCAATAGGGTGGGGCCCACTCCAACTTGGCTGGTGTCCTTATAAACAAGGGAAATATAGACACAGAGCATAGTGAGAAGATGATGTGAAGAGACATACGAGAAGACAGCCATCTACAAACCAAAGAGCAGGAATAGATCCTTTTCTCACAGGCCTCAGATAGAACTAACTCTGTTGACACCTTGATTTTGGACTTTTAGCATCCAGAACTGTGAGAAAATAAATTGCTGTTGCTGAGTCAATACACTGTTGTATTAGTCTACTGTTGCCCTAGTAGACTAATACAAAAACATTGTAAATAAAAGAAGGGGAAAAAAGGAAGAGGCAGTCAGAATGGTAAAAATAAACTCAGGTGCAGAAGATGAGCCCTAGGACAAGGGCACTAAGCAGAAGTGGTGAGAGATAAAGAATGTTTAGGAGCTCGGTGGACACAGGATGATGGGACCTGAACAGTTCAAAGGATTGAAATATGGAAATACAATCCAAGAAAAATTACAATTAGAGAACTTGTAAAGGAGTGACCCATGGTCTGTGACATTGAAAAATGAGACAGTGCCTGCTTCACAGTCTAGGAAAACCCCAACACGACGAGGAGGAACAGCCAAGGAAAGACTCAAGATCTGGGGACAAGACGTGGAAGAGTCCTCAAAGGCACTGTACTCAGATTGATTCATTAACCCTATAACCCAGTAGCCACATAGAGGTCTGAATCTGGAGTAAACATTAGGATCATTTACATTTGGGTTAAAACAAAACACAGAGTTCTTATTTCCACCGAGTTTTCTCATTTTACTACATAAACCCATGATCCAGGCAATCTTCCCAGACACATCTACTTCCCAGTAATGTTTCCCTTTGGAGAAAAATTGGCAGCCCAAGACATCAAAAGCAGAAAAATCACATGGATATTTTTTCCTTAACGTAAAAGGGCACAAAACTGTCACTTGTCTTTTATCCGGAGATACCACAATACTTGAAATAGAGTTAACTGGATCCAGCATCACGTCCACTGTAGGAAAAATTACAAGGTCAGGTAAGGGATACAGAATGGGTGTGTCTTGTAACATTGTGAGGAGGAATATTGGGAGTTGACTGGGAGGAGCTTGTGTTGATGGGTCAGAGATGAGTAGGACACTTAAGAACTATTGTATGTATGCAGGTTTGGGGAAGAATGCATGAAGCTAAGATCTTGGGACCTAGTAGTAACTTCTGAAAAGGGATCAGAACATGGAGATTTGAAGACCCTGTAACTTCTTACCCCAGTAGCGTCGAACGTCTGCCAGCTCTGAAATGACAAAAGTTGCAACAACGTTATTAGAAGCAAAGGAGTAAACACTGATACCTATCCTCTCTCTAGAGTGGGGACAGGGGAGGGGAGCCCTGTGAGGCTATGAACTGGTGAATGAGAGGACAAAGCAGACACCTACAATTCCCCCTTAGATCTGATCATCTTCAGCACAGGAGCTCTCTCTCCTTGTCAGGCCTACCTTCTCTCTTTTACCCTCATCTAGAAACAACATCCACTCCCCCATTTTGCCCTGATAGTACAGGAATACCCACACCCTTCCCCTGGTTCTCTTCACCTTTAAACGCTTGCAGCATCTCTCTCAGTTCAGAAACTCGGGACACACTCCTTCGTTCCTTGG
Organism: Diceros bicornis minor; assembly: GCF_020826845.1. Taxonomy (NCBI): domain Eukaryota; kingdom Metazoa; phylum Chordata; class Mammalia; order Perissodactyla; family Rhinocerotidae; genus Diceros; species Diceros bicornis. Next base: position 62,948,308 of record NC_080746.1, on the reverse strand, counting down.
GAAAAGTTTTTGGCTTCTTCAGAGTTAAGGTCTCAGTCCTAGGGATGACAAAAAACAGGGACCCCCACGTCTTTGACTTTTTGTCCCTCCAAAACCACTGACTTCTTATCATTTCACCCAATCGATTCACTTGAACCCTCTTCTCTGGGGATCCTGAGAAAGAAGGGAGTAGATTGCTGATCTTGGAACCATAAAAAATGTGTTCATGTCCACCTTCACAATTACCCTCTGTGTGACCTTGGAAAGGTCTTGACCTCTCATAAGCATGGTTCATTCTTTCCAATATGAAATAATTAATCTTTCTCTCTCAACCTCCTAGAAATCATATGAAATTATATGATAATGCATTTAATAAAACAAAATAAAACTGTGGTCCTTTAAAAAAAAATTAACGCGAGGAAAAGTCACTAGATGAATGAGAATTAACAGGGAGATGGTTGAAAGTGAGGTTGTAGGGACCAGCCCAGTGGTGTAGGGATTAAGTTCACGTGCTCTGCTTCGGTGGCCCCGGGTTCACTGGTTCGGATCCTGGGCGCGGACCTACTCACTGCTCATCAAGCCATGCTAAGGCAGCGTCCCACACAGAGCAACTAAAAGGATTTACAACTATGACGTGCAACTATCTACTGGGGCATTGGGAAGAAAAAAGGAGGAAGACTGGCAACAGATGTTAGATCAGGGCCAATCTTCCTCAAAGAAAAAAAAAGAAAAGAAAAGAAAACGAGGTTGTAGAACCTGGCTTGTGGGTATTTGAGCATATCAAGTGTGGGAATACAGCCTGAAGGGGCCAATATCTTCAAAGTCTGCACCCCAGTAAGGAAGCCCTCAGAATTATATCTGAGATTTCAGGTTCTCCAGGAATAGTAACAAACCCTTGGAAAAGAAGGCATTATGACCACCAAACTAATAGTGATCTGATTTTTGTGAATTTAGAAAGAGCTTGATGCTACCAGGTAGATGTGCAATTTTAAACACAAGGATGCCACCTTTCCATTCTGGCTTCTAAATTACGTGACCAAGATGGATCAACTGTTTGCACAAGACCAAAATATTTTTTGAGATTCAAGTCTGTTTTTGGAAATCTAAACAAAACCATATATAAAGACATGGTCTCCTCCTTTCCAGGGAAGAAATTTAATTCTAAAGGGTTTGTCTCCAATTCTGAGTGCTTGACAGATAAAGACGATACGACCTTCCCACAGTAATACAAGCACCTATGAAATATGGGAACCTGAGCTAGACACAGCCACACAGGGTGAATAAAATTTATAAAATCTGATGATGCAATGCCTTATCCTTAATAAAGCTACTGACTCAAACTCTGCAACTTCCCATCACCTAAATTCCCTATCATAGAATCTGGTTCATTCTCAATAGTTATAGAACACTCAAGCCATGATTTGTGAACAGAATCTTAAGATAAAACTACACCTCAAATTTCCTGCCCTGAGTGATGTTTCATTCTAATTGATCACCAGATAACTCTAATGGCTTCAAACATCTTTTTACAGCACAGAAGGACCATCTTTAGTCTCCCTCACATACCTTTTCATGATATCATTCACATCCTAAGGAGAAAAGAGAAAACAGGAGTCAAGAAGTGATACATCTTTCCCATTTACAAAGCTTCAGCACATCCCCACCACCAACTGATGTGGTGGGAATAGAGATGGTGCCAATTTGAGAGCCAAAAAGTAATGAAAAGACCCAGACTGATCGTTCCAGAAGATTCACGTGAGGTTGTCAGGTTTCCTAAAAGGTAGAAACAGCTTCGACCCTTGTGTAAGTACAGCATGAAGTTTCTGGTATCTGGAGATGAGACATATTTACGAGGAAAACAAGAGAGCCTTAATTTTTTCCCCAAATGCATAAGACTCACCATGAGATGATTTGAATAATTCACGGTTCTTTCATTTATTCAACAGAAATGTAAAGTGGTATACTATTATTGTCAAGCATTATGCCAGGCTTTGAAGAATCAAAGATGAGTAAGTAATCATAATACTCTTCAAGGAGTTTATATGATTTTGCTGAGGGTACAAGCAAGCAAAAGTATTAATGTAGGCATTCCCCAAGTCTCTCTTATTTCATTTTATATACTATCTAAAAGTGAATTCATCTATTCCCTTACGTTCAACACACACATATGTGCACTTGATTTCCAACTCTTAATTTTTACTCAATTTTTCCTCTTAAGTTCAGGTTAATATAGTCAATAGTAAAGATGCCTTAGGAACCAGTTACTTAGGATGTCTAATAGGTAACTTACTATTCACCAACCAGATTGTCTCCTCTTACACTCTGTCTATAATGTTACTGATATCCACTTGGTCACTGTCCTAAAAGCTACAACATTCATCCTCCTTTTCAGTCTCTACTAAGTCAGTTTCATCCACATTGTTAACAGATTTCAGCCATCTGATCTTCTTCATCATCACAGATATTATTTTATTTGTTTAAACAGATATGTACCAATACATTTGGTCTCTTTTACCTCAGGTTTGCTTTCTTCATATCACTAAAACTAGGGCAACAGCTGGATCTACACATGTCAAAAACATGATTTTCCTCTCTCTATTAGTGTTTATATGTGCATGTATGTTAAAAAACAAATGAAAATAGATTAAATAGATAAAAGTATTTTTGAGGAGCAGTTATAGCTTTAGTCAAAGCTTAATTTTGAAGCTCAAACCTAGTCCTCATGATCTGGTCTATGTCCTTCTCCAAATTCTATTTACTCTTTCTATATTCACATCTCTATATTGATTATTTCTCAGTTCATAAAGGAAACAAGAATTTCCTTATATAAACTCCAGAAGAAAAGAGAACTTCTCTTTCCAGTTATCACAAAAAAATTCTGAGGACTTCATGGCATTGGCCTACATTGGATCAGATGCACATATTGAAAGGTTCACTGCACTGTTGCTGGAAGGAAATGAAGCTACTTTGGAGGCAAATTTCAGTATTTTACTGGAATTTAGTATTCAATTAAGTTGATCATGATAACAACAGATGCATATTGTAATCACTAGAGCAACTACTGGGAAATAAACTAAAAAATATTCAATTAGAAAATAGGAAAACCCTAAATTTTGTATTAGAAATATTTGTTTAACACAAAAGAAGAATCCTAAGGTGAAAGAAGAGAATAAAAACTACAGGACACATAAAGAAAGAAAATGGCAAAATGGTAAATTTAAACATAGTCATATCAATAATTGTAATAAATGTCATTGTCTTAATACCTAAATTAAAAGGCAGAGATTATTGGACTGGATACAAAGCAAGACTCAATTTTTGATATCTACAAGAGACCTTTTTTGGATTCAAAGATGGGCATAAGTAAAAATATAGGAAAACATATACCATACAAGCAGTAATCATAAGATTGCTGAAGTAGTTATATAATGTTAGACAAAATAGACTTTAAGACTTTAATACATAATATTATGAGAGAATTAGAGGAAAAATTCATAGTTATAGAAAGTTCAGTATGTCAAGAAGATATAACAATTATAAACATATACGAACATAACAACAGAGCTTCAAAATATGCAAAGCAAGATTAAAAGGAAAAATAAACACCACAATAATAATAGTTGGAGATTTCAAAAACTCACTCAATAATTGGGTAAACAGCTTACATGAAAACTATCAAGGATGTAGAAGACATAGAAAATACTATCAACCAATTTAATGTAACTGACATCTATAGACCATTTCACCAGTGAATGCAGAATATACATTCTTTCAAATTCATATAGAAAATTTTTCTAGACATACAATATTTTAAGCTATAAAACAAGTGTCAATACCTTTAAAAGACAGAAATAATGAAATATGTGTTCTCTGATTACAAAGGAATTAAATTTGAAATCCACAGCAAAAGAAAAAGTAAGAAATCATCAAGTATTTTTTAATTCAACAACAGACTTTCAAATATCCTGAGTTGACAAAAAAAAAAAAATCAAAGTGGAAATTTGAAAATAAGTTGAACTGAATGAAAATAAAAACTAAATAATCAAACTGTATGGAATACAGCTAAAGCAATGGATTTCTGCCATTAAACACTATATCAGAAATGAAGTTTCAAATCAGTGATCTAAGTTTCCATTTTAAGAAAACAGAAGAAGGAACAGCAGATTAAACCCAACACACATACAGGTATGCACTTGCATATGCACACACATACACATAAAAGAAAACATTAAAAGTAAGAGCAGAAATAAATGATACAAAAAAGTTAAAAAGTAGATGAAATTAATGGAAAGGTTACAGTTTCTTCTTGAAGAAAATCAGCAAAATTGACAAAACATAACTAAACTGACCAAAAAAAAGAGGAAAAGCAAGTCACCAAAATCTGGAATAAAAGAGGGGACATTACTGTGAGTGCTGTAGAAATTAAAGAGTTTATATGGGATTATCATGATTAACATTATGTCTACAAATCAGACAAATTAGACAGAATGGACAAATTCCTACAAAAACAAACATTACCAAAAACTGACTCAAGAACTATAAAAAAATCTAAATAAATCTAATACAAGTAAAAAAATATATATTTTAAGCACTTACACAAAGAAAAGCCCAGAGGGAGATGGCTTCCCTGATGGAATTCCATTGAATATTTAAAAATAAATAATATCAGTCCTTTACAATTTTTTTTTCAAAAAATAGAGAAAGATGGAGAAAATCTCAACTCATTCTATGAGGGAAAAGAAAAAAACTCTTGAATCTGAAGTGCGTGTGCTTGTCTGTGACTAAGTTAGAACATGAAGACGTACCTGATAAATGCTTAACATAGACCACAGATAACAAAGGCCTATAAAATATCACTGGACACAAGTGATCTTCTCTGGAAAGTCAAATTTTTGAACTGTAATTCATAAATTAATAAAAATGAGTTTTTCCCTTGTTATTCATGTATTCAATTATTCCTATAACCTCTAAAATAGATGTAGAAAAGGGGTATGACAGAGCCAAAGGAACCTTAGTGTCACCACCAAGAGCATAGCAATACAGAGGAGAAGCAAACTAGGCTTCATTTTTCTCAGATCTCAGACGCTGAGGCTTCTTCCCCAGTCTTACCTGCAGCATCTCCACTGTTGACCCCTGCAACCGATGTTCCACATCTGAGATGAGAGCTCTCACCAACTGACTCTGCTGGACCAGCTCGTTCTCAGCCTCCATGACGTTACATAGAGTATCTTCCTCCTCATTCTTTAGCTTCAGCAGCTCCTTCTGCTCCTCCCAGTCCAGGATACCTCTCATTACATTAAATTGTCCCTGGACATTTTGTCTCTCATTTTGTATTTGATTCTTCAGGAATGAGAAAGAGAGAGAGGTACTCAGGCTCTCAGGCAGTGACTGGGAGCCAGAAAAAGAACAATTCTATTTGGGGAGTTCTCATAGGAAAGTGAGATAGAAGCAGGGGAGCAATTCTTGGGGAAGCTGACTTTTCGTATTATTTTCTCTTCATCGTATTCCAAAATAACGGCCTCAAAACTGCATTATTGAGACCAACTCTGAGCCGAATTTGATACCTGGGTGTGGCTCAGCTTTCACACAGCTGTGTAGGTCAGTCAAGCCTCCCTGTGTTACTCCTGACCCCCACCCCCTGCCAAAGGTTGAAGATTGAGGACAGAACCATGAGCCATTGCCAAATGTCTTCCCCTAGAAGAGTCGAAGACTCAAACATAGGAAAGGAACACAGAATTCACTAGTTATCCTCACCAGAGAGTCCATCTATGTGAACACCTCCCTCCAAAAGTCCACGTTCATTTGTGACAAGTTCACTTTTCAGCCCCCACCCCTATCAGGGGAAGGATAAAGAAGAGGACTAATCAAATGACTTTTGGACAAATCAGCTGTCAGGAAACAAAGGGGAAGGGAGATTCTGTTGACTAACACCCAAGGTCCTACCCAGATTTCAGTCTATTTCGTACCATCCAGGAAGTTCTCTCTTCACTGAAATCAGCTTCCAACTTCTGTGATTCTCGCTGCGCTTCCTTCAGTTTCTCCAGAGCTGCCTGGAGCTTCTCCTATGAGAAAGGAATCAAACCAGAATGAAACACTGGGCTTTCTCAGCATTGGGATAGAGGATAAATGGGGAAGAAATCAGGCTGATCTCTGGAGAAACTAGAGTTTACAAAACTGTGAGAACAGTAATTAGAATCTGTCACTTGGAAGAAAACCTGAGGTGGTGAAACTGTTCTTTAAGACTCAGGTGGTAGAAGTCACTATCCTCTCCCCAAGAGAAGACTGATTCTCTTTGTCCCAGAGGGAACCTGATCCTGAGGTAAAGAAAGAACTTACATCACAATCCACGCAGCTCCCTAGTTAACTCTCCTGTTCACAGGGGTAATTAGATCTTTTCTTAGGCACCAAATCTCCACCTACTAGCACAAGGTACAAAAATATCTGCTTCTTTCTAAGAGGCTGTACTGTAGACTTATCCATTTGTAAATGGATGGAATGCACAGAAATGTCCTTCAGGCCTCAGAAGGTGAGCATAGGAAGAAAAGAGATCATAGCCCTGAGGGCTACGCTCAAGGCATTAAAGACTAATGCAAAGTGGAGATTTTTAATCAAGTATAATTTTCTGCCCTGTCTTTTTTCCAACCTGGTCTTTTACCTGGTACTCCTGGGCAATCTCCTCCATGAGGAACGTGTGGTGACCATGGTGCTCCTGAGACCTCTCACAAAGCCAGCAAATGACATTCTCATCCTCCTTACAGAAGAGGAGGAGTTTCTCTTCATGGCGCACACAGATATCTCCCTTCTGCTTCTCCTCTGGGCTCAACTTGACCTCTCTGAGCCTCTCCACTATGTTGGCCATGGACCGATTAAGCTGCAGGTTCCCAGGCTGGTAACTGAATTGGCAGATAGGGCACCTATTCTCTCCTTCTTGACTGACGATGGATCTTTTGTTGTTTGCAGTGATGCAGGCTTGGCAGAAGCTGTGGCCACAATTTAGGCTCACAGGTTTTGTTAAGAGCTCCAGGCAGATAGGACAAGTCACCTCCTCCCGTATGTTCACCAGGATTCCTGAAGCCATGGCAGCTGCTTCCCCGTCCTACCTGTCCTGACTTCTGAGCCTCCTCTTGCTCACAGATCCCTGCATGATTGGGAAGGTAAAAGGAGACAAATTAAGAAAGCAAGGAATAAAATGATAGTAATTGTGTAGAAATGAAGGATGAGCCAAGACCAAATTATTAAAGAACAAAAAAGCCAACATGGCAAAACAAGGAAAGAAGCGTGGTGACCTGGTAAAAAGGACTTTTCACAATAATTTCAAATACTTTACTCTCAAAATTTTCATGACAAATTCCATCCTTACCTGTGCAATGATTGATATTTTCCTTTACTTTCACTGAATGAAATGATGACCTGAGGCCTTTTCTACCACCATCCTTGTGTGAACCACCATGTATCTTACCTGTTCTTTCTCATACCAAAAACACATCCTCAATGTTAAAAGCACCAAACCACTTATGCCTCTGGATTTTTATACCTGCTCTTCTCTCAGCATGGAATTCTACCCCTGATATCAGTAGGATTCAATCTTATGCTTCAGTGAACTCTTTCCAGTCATGTTCTCTTATCAGAAAGACTCTCTCTAACTTATTTGTAGTGTAACTACTGACATCACTTGCTGTACGTTTGTGATAATTTCTCTTATTTTCATGACATGATATGAAAAAGTGTATGTGTACATGGTAAGGGCAAACCCTTTCTTGGATGTGTAAATAGAGATAATGAGTGACTTACAAAGATCATTTATCTTCAATAATCAGAGTTTGGATAAACATAATGTTTCTGAACATTCGGAACACTTCAACAGTGTGTATCTTCTTACCCCACAAAGTTATTCAAAGACAAACAGAGGAAACTTCATGGACCTCATTATTACCTAGAGCAATGGGGCATGTAGAAGTGAAGAGATCCAGGCGAGGTGGGAATTTCTGGTGAGTCCTGTGTTTGTAAATGGTGAGATTTCAACTTGGCCTGGAAATATGCCAAGGACATTTATTGGAACCTAAATATGTGTATGTATATGGATGGTAGAGAGGGAGATGTTATGGATATCCTCACAGGACCACACACGTCATATGCCTGGAAAAAAGAAACACACGTGAAATGAACGTTAGTCTTGAGAAAGAAGCCTCAAAATATTTGTCAAGATTATTCAACAAATTATCATTGATGATGAGTTATGCTAGCAACTGGACTTATATCAAAAACACAAAGATAAGCCCCAGCTAAGCTAAGTGAACCTGGCAGTTGACGTGTAATTAGGTCACATGGATGGAAATGGCCAACTATGTTGTAAATTGCTGTTCGTGATCAGTCAGAGGGAGTATCACAGAGTGGTAGCAGAGTGATGCTTGTTCTCTGACCTGGACTTAATATGGCCCTGTCGTCACAGTCTAGATCAGGATCTCTGCCAGATACTCCAAGCAAATGGTGCCATGAAGCAATAGACAAAGAAAAGGAAGATCTCAGCAGATGTTAATGTCTTGATAGTCACCAAAGTTTGATGGTAAAAGAAATATCTCTAGGTTAAAACAATTATTTTTCCATTTGCTCTGCACAAGGGAGGTTAAAGCTATAAAGGCAGCATGGAGATAAATTTAGACCTACTAAAAGTGCCTACTTGTGCCATATTCATCATACATCGAGGGAAACTGATAAAGAATGAGGCTGAAGGTGAACCTGAAGTGTAATCCAGCTAAGGGTACAGATACTAAAAATAGCCCAGAGGCCATATGCAGTTAGCCCCCGGGTACTGCTTCAGAAGCCCCTGGCTTCAGATATTACATGATAATGTCTACCCCTGTTTATGACTCAAGGTGTGATCTAAACACGGGGTTGGGACCTCCAAGAGCCTGTAGAGGAAGGGGGAGCAGAGTGTGCTCTCTGCGTGGGATTACAGACTTTATTTTCAAAGTGGGGTATAAGAAGCTAACATCAAAGCAGCTGCGGCCACAATAGACACAGAGGGCAATGTGCAGAGGAGCCAGAGTCCTCTCACATGGAGGATGACCCAACCTCTACCTAAGCAGTGACCCAAGGGCTCCACAGCAGTGAGGGAGATAGATATGAGAACATGAGTGGTGTGTGTCTGATAGAACTCCCCGGTCAGTTGGCTGCCGTAGGTGTCAGGTGATTGCACCTTACACATTGGTCTTTGAACATGTGAGCTCATGAGAACACAAACTCAAAATGTCCCGGAGGTGACAGTTACAGACAAGTAAACAAGAAATTAAAAAACATTAACTATGTAAAAGTCCAAAGAATAAGGATACGAACAGAACTTTCTTCCTTTGTGACTGGACTACAACTGCTTATCTATACAAGAGGAAGCCACAAATTACTAATGATATGGGAAAGAGTCACTTCTCCCAAATGGAAAAACAGAAGAGTGGAAAAATGAAATTGCATTATGTTTTATTTGCCAGATAGTCATCTAATACTACTTAACATAAACTTCTTATAATCCTAGCAAATTAAAAATTGAAGCAGAAAAGTAAAAAATCTATTCTAAATTCCTGTGATAATTGGCATGACAGAGGTGCACTATATGAGCTCAGAAGACAAGTGCCTAATGCTGACTTATGACTGACAGGAGGATAAGAATATGTAGCAGAGGAGATAGTCTTCAAAGTCATCTTTGGTAAAGTAAGATTGAGTCACTTGAGGGGAAGTCAGGGTGAGAAATGTGATTTGACTACTGTCTGCCATATGCCTGAGTAAGATGGGTACAGCTGTACCTTCTATAGGAAGCGGGAGTAAACACAGAGGCTCCTCTACTCTGACTTCGTTCCCTCATGGGTCTCAGGATCTTATTATCATACTGCATCTTCTGACTTCTTTGTACATCATTGACATTAATCAAGTAACTCATTTTGTTAATTAAAGTTAGAAAAGATACCACTTCTGAAATTCTTCCTACCTGCTCCTCTTGCTCCTGATCTCTCATCTGAGTTTTGTTTCTTTGTGGCAGGTATGGCTAATGGAAAAGAATGAGTAAAGTTAGTGATTTTTTAAGGAACTGCACCAATTTCCTGTGTCTGGACAAGTGAATAGATGCCAGCTATCACCCCATCAAGTTTCCTAAGAACAGACAAGCCAAGGTGTTGAGAATTTATCTACAGAGTCATACTGAAATACTAAATTGTTACACCAATAGTCATTACACTATTAGAAATCAAAGATCCCTCTGTCTTTGCTCCTCTTGTTGTGTGGAGGGACTTTCTCCTCTGATAAATCCAGGTGTCTGGCTGTCCTTGGCAAGGTACAATTCAAAATTATAGAATAGGTAGGAGACATATATAAATTCACATTAGAGGAAAAACAGTCCCCTCCACAAAACAAAAAAAGTTTTTCACTTCTCCAAAGTCCCTTCTTTTAACCACCCCTCCCCCAGACTGCACTTCAGTCAGCACTCTCAGCAGGAAGCCTGCAAGCTGGGCCTTCCTTCCCATTCAGAACAGCTTCCTGAATACAAATTTAACTCACGCAAGAATATTCAGTTTTTTCCTCTGAAGTCTCCCAACCTCTGCCTTCTACAAACTACTCAACTCACCTTCAGACACCAATGCAGAAGTTGTGATTCCTTGGAGAAGACTGAAGGCAGGCCAGGGAGAGGGTGGTCAGGATTCACTCACCAAACCAGGAGCCTGATCTTCACAAAGCTCCAGAGGATCCAAGTGAAAGTGAAAGTTAAATTCTTGGGGGAGGGCAGAAGAGGAGAAGAGAAACTATAGGCCAATGAGAGGCCTCCATGTAGGGAGACTGGGAAATGACAAGGTTTTTGTGCCTGGGCCCAATGGGCCAGTGACTACATTCTTATCTCTCTCAGTTCTAGTCCTGGAAGCTCTTTCATGGCTCTTCAAGGTAATTGGACCTTTGGAGCACGAGGCTTACCTAGGCAATGTAAGTTCACACACACTCACCTCCACTTGTTTCCTTACAAATGAGCTGTGAAATGAGGGCATAAGGTACCTCATTTACTGCAGTGAGGACCCACATTGAAGGCTCACCTGAGGCAGCCATACAAGCATGCTCTCTCCTGTCCTGCATCCAAAAGCTAAGCTAAGTGAATCGGGCCAGTTTGTGTCCTGTAAGGTCATGTGAGAGGGAATGGCTAACCAAACCTGAAATTACTTAGATGGTCAGTCAGAGGGGTTATCACAGTAGAAGCACAGTGATGCTGACTTTCAGAACCTGGACTCAGTATGGTCAAAATGAGACTTTTCCTAAATAGACAGGGAAGATGAAACCGTATGAAGTGTCATTTGTTGTGTAATGTCATCCAATACTATTTAACATATAGTATCTATATCTTACCATAATAAAAATAAAGCAGGAAAATAATTGTAATGGCTAATTTTACACGTCAACTTGACTGGCCACAAGGTGCCCAGAGTAAACATTATTTCTGGGTGTGTCTGTGTGGGTGTTATTTCCAGAGGAGATTAACATGTAAATCTGTGAACTCAGTAAACTAGATTGTCCTCCCCATTGTGGATGGGCATCATCCAATTTTTTGTGGACCTGACTAGAACAAAATGGTGGAGGAAAAAAGAATTGGCCCCTTTTGCTTCCTGCTTGCCTGTTTGAGCTTGGTGTAGGTCTTCTCCTGCCCTTGGACTAGGACTTGCACCACTGGATGCTCTGGTCCTCAAGCCTTCAGAGAGGGACTGATTATACCACCAGTTTTCCTGGTTCTCCAGCTTGACAAAGGCAGATTCTGGAATTTCCCAGCCTCGATAATAATGTGATCCATTATATGATATATATCACATTGGTTCTGTTTCTCTGGAAAACCCAGACTATGTATTACTATATTTAGTAATGTAAAATTCTAAAACTCTGTATTAAGTGGCACAGGTGATCTGTGATAATGATAATGATAATGAGAGTGACACAGATGAACTGTGCTATTTCATGTATGCCTAAAAATGACTTGTGGGAGTTAAGGGTACAAGGAGGATGTTGTAGAGGTGACAATGCCCAAACTCAACCTTAATCCGGTAAGATCTGGTCAGATAAGGGAAAGTCAGGGGAAAAAATAAAGAGCTTTGACTGGGATCTACCATCTGAGTGAGTCAGTCTGGGGTACGGTGTGCCTTTCACAGGAAAAGAAGTGATCAAAAAAAGAGACACTCCTACTTTAACCTCCTTTTGTCACGGGTCTTAGGACCTTGTTATCATGCCACTTCTGCTGACATCTTTTCACATTATTAACACCAATCACGCATCTCATTTTGTTTTATTAAAAGTTGTAAAGATGCCCCTTACGGAAATTCTTCCTACGTGTTCCTCTTGCCCCTGATCTTTCAGCTGAGTTCTGTTTCTGGGTGGCAGATATGGCCCAAAGAAAATTAGGAGCAAGATTAACCATTCAACACTTACCATTCCTATTCACCATTTAACTATATGTCCTAGCTCAAAAAATTAGACAAGAAAAACAAATAAAAAGCATAAATAGCAGAAAAGAATAAAGAAAACAGTCTCTTTTTGCAGATGACATAACAGTTTACGCAGAATATAAAAATAAATTTAGAAGAACCTACTAGAATTAGTATGTAATTTAAGCAAAGTCATAGGACATAAGGCCAAAATTAAAAATCAATGATATTTTATAATCTGGCAGTGAATAATTGAATCATTAAATTTTAATATCCATTTTCAATAATGTTCCAAAATAAACTATGCTGAGGAGATAAAGGATGCTTCATTTCACACCCTTGGGTGGCTAGATGATTCACCTGGTCTGAGAGGCTTTATAGCACTGGGAGATACAGTGGAGTTGCTATAGGTATAAGATAAAAAACAGACCTAAGATTGAACAACACAGAGAGGTTAGGAGTCAGAATCAATAGATCCCCCATCACCATCCTTTAGAAAAATAGATTATCATTAGAATCTCATACCATTGAGTGCAGATCATGTTCTCTATTCCAATAGGATCTCAGATCCTCAGGCTTTAGAAATGTCTGGTCACCAACTAATGATGGCTGTAGATACTAGTGCCTGCTCATTGTCTGTGGATGAACCTGCAGGATGAAGTCTGCTTATTCCCTGAGATTCTTCTGGACTCCTCCAAAATTCTTGTTGTAGACATTCATCTCCCAAATTCATGGCCCAACACAACCCTAAGGTCCAGAAATACAAGATGGAGTAATTACCACTCAGAGAACTTGTTCATGAGAGAACCCACACTTGATTCCCAGTAAACTTTTTGAGTCCAGAATCCCTTCTCAGGACATTTACTGAGAAGAAGCTACTTAGAAGCTTCATACTCTTGTGAGGAAAAGGCTTCATTTAGGGGCAGGAGATGCTCTTTTAAAAAGGATGTCTTGAACTTGTCTTTTGTCTTTGCAGTACTTTTCTCTTTAACTTGGTTCTCATCTTGAACTGGTTTCCTCATTGAGTTATGGTCTCAGTCATTGTAGTAATAGGGTGACAGGAAAGCAGACGTGAAAGTGAATATGGATAAGAATCAATTTCTTCCAATGCCCATGGATGACAGTTTGAAGGATATATGTATGTGTGTTTATGTGGAGAGAGAGAGACAGCATGTATCTAACCTGGAATGGAGAACTGAAGAATTTCTTGTGAAACAAGGACCAGGGCAGACACTGGCCAAGCAACCTGTTATTTCTATTTCTCTCAGCTCACAAGTTGGTTGGGAAAGTGTGGGAAATGGAAATGCCAAAAGACACAAGGACACCACCATGCACTGCAGGAACACTCAGTGCTGCAGCATCTGCCCTGCTGTCTCATTGGAGGAGGAGAACAGGTTGTTGCTTCATTTCTGAAGACTACTGTAGCCTTTCAGCTCACTGGAAAGAGTGAGGCTGACCAGGAAAAGGAAATTCTGACCTACATCATTGCTGAGGGAGTCTGTAACCAAACTCCTGACTCTTCCTCTATCACTGTAAGTATTGATGAGAACCAGCAACCTGAGGAATGGATATTGAGTTGGGAAAACAGAGCAAAGCTTTTCCCTTGAGAGAGAATTACTGTGGAAATAGAAAAAAGTGTCAAATAAACCTGTACCTAGTATATTAATTTAGATTAAAGAGGCTGCTCTGTTAATTAAAATAAAAAACAGGATAAGTACCTTTGTAAAATATAAAACTTTTTTTTCTAATGAAGAATGATATATTATGTGCACAACACAGTATTGTTAACTACAGTCATGTGTCACATAACATTTCAGTCAACCATGAACCAAATATACGAGAGTGGCCCCACAAGATTAGTACCATAAAGCCTAGGTGTATAGTAGGCTACCATCTAGGTTTGTGTAAGTACACTGTATGATGCTCACAAAATGATAAAATCACCCAATGATGCCTTTTTGGAATGTATCCCTGTCCTTAAGTGATGGATGACTGTATAGGCAGAACGTCGTACAGTAGATCTCTAGGACTTATTTATCTTGCATAACTGATACTTTATATCTGCTGAACAGCAACTCCATAAAATTGTTAACAGGTTAGATCTCATGTTAAGTGTCCTTATCACAATTAAAATAAGACACTTTCGTCAATAGCAGACTATTAAATAGCAAAGTCAAAAAGAATGCTTAGAGAAAAAAAAACTAGAATTGTGTACAGATAACTGTCTGTAAGTTGAAATAGAGATATTTGAAGATTTTAAAAAAGAAATATTTGTTATGCAAAAATATGAAATTAAGAAATGATCTGTGATTCTTTAATCAAGTTAGTCTGTTTCAAAGCTAAGCAAGGGTACTAATATTTAAAGTACATTAATATTCATTCTTAACATTAACTATTTCAAATCACAGAAGAAATTAATCAACACTAATTTGGATCAGTGTTTCTGTGCTAGGAAATGAGGAGGTGACTATAAACATTCTATTATTTAATTCCCACAATGTCACTATCAAGTAAGTCTTAGTATATTTATTTCTGATGACAACCTGAATCCAATTAAATTTAACTTAATAAGGGCCAGTAAGTAGCAATATCACTATGATAATGAAATTCTATCTGATTTCAAAGTCCAGACTATTAACTGTCCACAGTGTTACCCTCTACATCATGTCACCTGTAGGAGCACCCTGGTCATGAAGTAGTTCAACTTGGATTTGGCCATTACCATGACCTGCTCCTGCTTCATCAATCGCTACACGGATTGAGCATATCAACCTCTATTTCCTCACTCCCCAGATTTTCCCATGATGCTCTCAGCTCTTGCAGATCAGTGTCCCCTGGGTTCTGCTTCCTACCCCACATCGTTGGGAATCTGGCTCCAACATTTCTTTGGGGGGTATACTGCAAAGAAGGTATCTGTGCTGGAGAAATCCAGGCCTAGTTCTAATCCTACCCTCTTCACTCACTAGCTGTGGGACCTTGGGGTATATCTCATAGTTTATATATTCTTTCACTACCTGATAGGAGTTCCTTCTTCATATGACATTTTTGAAGATTAACTATGATAATGATATCCTATGTATATATATTTATATGCATAATTATTTATGTATACCTGTGTGTGTGTGTGTGTGTGTGTGTGTGTGTGTGTAAGTATGAGTGTGTATGTATATTCCATTCCCAGACCAAGTGCTTTCTTTTTCCATTCCCCTGGGACAAGTTATTACCCTTCTACATCTTGATATGGGCTCTGCGTAGCTGGCTGCCCTAGTTTATAATGCATATGCTCTACGAAAATTTGTACTTTTGTTATCCTGGATAAGTCTGTTCTTCATCCTGAATTTGAAACTAGTTAAAAAAGAAAAATAAATAAAATTTAATAAGATTTTATATATGGCGTGTAGGCAAGTGTTTTACCACAAGGAAAAGGTCTGAACACCAAAAGCACATCCTTTTAAAGTAGGTGTCACTACATATGTCTCCCTTTGCTGGACATATTTTTTGGAAACTCTTACTTTAGCAATTTTCTGACCTATTCCCAATACAGGGCCTTAAAAAGAGACCCATGCTCAGCATAAAACGTTCCATAGAAGAAGACGGGAACTGGAGTGGTCTTGACACCAGAGTCCGGGAACTTGAGAAATGAGACTTTAGTGGTATCAATTATTGTTCCTCTGAAGGGCACAAATCTGCTGCACAGGACATTGACACAGCTTATACTTTTCAGTAATCATGAGAGAAAATATTTATTATATTGTGCAGGACACTTAAATAGCTCTTCTACATGACTGACACAGTTTTACACAAGGATCTGAGAGTTAATTATAGTTTTAAATACCATTATTATTTTATGAAAAAGAAACACTGGATTTATTAATCATTATACATCTTGTAAAAGAAGAGACAGGATTGGAACTCAGACACTGTATACCTAAAATTTTCACTCTGGGTACATGTATGGCTTCTATTTTCCTTTCCTTGGTCTCTGAAGAACTTGGTGTGTCCCAGGCAACAAATGGACATACACTCAGACTCCTTAGTTGGTGGTGGGTGGGTGGTGATTACGGACTATGGTAGATAATGTGCATGGTGGCAGACAGGCTTTGCCATGTCTCTTCAGATCAGTAATGAAGGAAAATGTGGAGATATGGGAGGAGAAATATGTTATATCAATACTGCACTGTCTTTAGGAAGGATTAGATGTCTTTCTTTGAGAATACAAGAACAGGTAAACAGCAAACAAACATCTTTCCTAGTTCAAACCAGATACACTCTACATCCCAAGGATGAATAAAAGTTCTAAAGTAAAGAAGGAAGAGAGCAAGAAAGAGATTATGTTAATGGTGCAGATGAGCTCAGAAATAGAGATGAAACCCAGGATAGGTGGCACAACAAGAAGTGAGTGAGGGAAAAAGAAGGTTCAGGAGTTCGGGGAGCACAGAGTCATGGGAGCTGGACCGTTCCAAGGATTGAAATATGGATGAGAAATCTGAGAAAAGCATTTAGAGGACTTGTACGTGCGTGACCCATCTACAAGTGACATTGAAAAATGAGACAGTGCCTGCTTCATAGTCTAGGAAAACTCCAACACGATGGGGAAGAGCTGCAACGGAAAGAGTCAAGACCTTAGGATCCGAGATGAAAGAGTCCTGAAAGGCATTGTACTCAGATTTATTCTGTAATCCTTTAATCCAATATCCATTTTGAGGTCTAAGTCTGGAGTAAATAGGTGGATGATTCACTTTTTGGCCAAAAATAAACTCAGAAATCTTATTTACAGTGAAGTTAGTTGTTTCACTGTATACCCCCAGTATCCGGGCAATCTTCCTAGACCCATCTATTTCCCAGTTATATTTCCCTGAGGAGAAACATTGGCAGCCCAAGATATCAAAAGCAGAAAAATCACATGGTTATAGATTCCTTAATGTAAAAGTGTGCACACCTCTCACTTGTCTCTGATCCGCAGCTATGACAAGACTTGAAAAAGCATTAACTGAATTCAGCACCACGTCAGGAGGAAAAATCGCAGGGTCAGGTGAGGAATATAGAACTGGTGTGTATTGTGACATTGTGAAGAGAAATATTGGGAGCTGACTGGAGGTACTGGTGTTGATGGGTCAGAGATGCGAGGGCACTTAAGAACTGTTGTATGTGTGTAGTTTTGGGGAAGAACACGGGAAGCTAAGATTGTGTGACCTATTAGTAATGACATCTTGTGAAAAAGGATCAGAATATGGAGATTTGAAGATCTTGTAATTTCTTCTTGCCTCAGCAGCATTGGACCTCTATCAGCTCTGAAATGACAAAAGTTGCAATGATGTTGTTAGAAGCAAAGGAGTAAAAGCTGATATCTGTCTTCTCTCTAGAGAGGGGACAGGGGACAGAAGCCCTGTGAGGCTATAAAGTGGTGAATGAGAGGACAAAGCAGACACCTGCCATTCCCCCTTAGATCTGATCATCTTAAGCCCAGGTTCTCTCTCTTCCTGTTGGACCTACTTCTTTTCTTTTACCCTCCTCTAGAAAGAACATCCACTCTCTCATTTTCCCCTAATACTACAAGTATCCCACACCCACACCTTTCTTCTGGCTTTTCTCGCCTTTAAACACTTGCAGCATCCTGCTCAGATCTGGAACTCAGAATATACGCTTCAGTTTCTTGGAAACCATTTTTAGATCTTTCCATGTCCAGGTCTCACTCCTAGAGAAGACAAAAATTGATCGTCCAACACTTCTGACATCTCCAAGACCACTGTATCCCTCACTTATCACTCCATTGATGCACTTAAATCCTCTTCACTGAGGAGCTTGAAGAGGGGAGAAGGGAGAGCCCTGACACTGCAACGAGACGAAACATGCTCATGTCTACCTTTCCATTTACTCTCTGTGTGATCTTGGAAAGGTTTTGACCTGAAAGAAACTCATGTTTCTTCCTTCTAAAATGGAAAAAATTATCCCCATACTCTCTACCTCTTAAAAATAACATAAAATCAGATGAAATAATTCTACCTTTAAACATATTTGATGCCTCTAAAAAAAGTATTTGATGCATGGAGCAGTCACTGCCATCTCAGTGGTTCCACCATGCGATGGCCAGAGATGTGATGTCCCAGGCAGATGGTCAGTAGAGAGGCTCCAGAACTTGGCTACTGTGGAGTTTAGGTTATCAGTTGCGGGGTTCCTGTTTTGAAAGTCTGAAGGGTCTCCAAAGTCTGTTATCCCAGTACAGATGCCCAGAGATTAACATTTTCAGTCACATGCTCTGGGGAAACATTACAAACATTTGGAAAAGAAGAAGTTATGATGACCAAATTAAAAGTGGTTTGAATTTCATGTGTTTGTGAAGATCTTGATACTGCCAGGTGGATAGTCAACTTTAGGCACAAGAAAAATGTTTTTCCTGCAAGATGCTGAAGTGTGTAAGCAAGAAGAGATTAATTATTGGCACCAGGACAAAAGACAATATTCTCAGAATCTTGAGTCTCATTATTGGAAATCCAAAAAACACCACCTCTAAAGACTTTATTTTTTTTTTATTCTCAGGGAGAAAAGTAAATATAAAGGAGCTGTCCTTGTGAAAATTTGGGGGCTTGGCAGATAAAGAGGAAAGGATCCTCCCAGCGATAAGAAATGTACCTAAGATATATGGAAACAAGAGCTGAGGCAGACACTGAGGTTTAGCTACAATGAGTGAAGTCATGGAGTTCTGATACAGCAATTCCTCCTTTCTAATGCTTCTATTGGCCCGAATTCTGTGACCTCCCACCACCCAAATTCCCTACCATTGACAGCTTTCATCCGTGATCAGCAATTTGAAACAACGTAATACCCAAATTTCCCAGCTTTGTGATTTTGTTCTAAATTCTGGTTGATCTCATAACACTCATGGCTACAATTCTATCTTCACACAAAAAGGGACCACACCTCATCTCAGACACATACCTTTTTATGACGTTAATCACATCAGGGGGCTAGACAGAAAACGTAAGTCAAATATAGAATTGAGAAATTTACAAAATATAAATGGCTAGTTAAATTTTAATTTTAGATAAATAACAAATTTTTTTAGTATAAGCATGAACTCTGCAATATTTAAGATACGCTTCTACCAATAAATGGTGTGTCATTTACCTGAAATTAAAGTTTAAGTACTCATGTCATATTTTTTGTGGCAACCCTTGAAAGAGTGATAAGCCCTCCTATCTTACAAAGTTTTACCCACCTTCCTCCTCACACCCCTAGCACCCTTTGATATGGTGTGAATAAATAGATGGTATGAATATTGGGGACAAAACGTAGCAATAAGACCCAGACCAACCATCCTTGAGGACTCATGTGATGACGTTAGAAAGATGCTTCAAGTATCTGGAGAGAGGTTATATTTAAAAGGAAGAGTAGGAGGCAGGCCCCGTGGTGTAGAGGTTTAGTCCAACGTGCTCCACTTTGGCAGCCCAGGTTTGTGGGTTCAGATCCTGGGCGTGGACTTACACCACTCATCAGCCATGCTGTGGTGGCAATCCACATACAAAATAGAGGAAGACTGACATAAATGTTAGCTCAGGGCTAATCTGCCTCAAGCAAAAAAAGAAAAGAAGGAAAGCTGGCAACAGATGTCAGCTCAGGGTGAATAGTCCTCACAAAAAAAAAAAAAAAAAAAAAGGAAAGGAAGAGCAGAAGTCTACTAATGTTTTAAATACATTCTTGAGAAAACCTCATTAGTTCATCCTGCTTTTATTTGTTCTAGACACCAACGAAGGTGAAATCTACTATTTGCCACACATCATTTCAGGCTCTGGGGAATCAAAGATGCACAATTAATAACAGTCCTCAAGAAGTATATGTTCTTTTGTTGCAGGTATATGCAACGAGCACTTCAGATAAATATTTCTCTGGCCTGCCTCTACTCTATACACCTCCTACATATTACCTATAGGTGATCTCATCAATTTTTAAGTATGAAATAAGCCACAGAAACCACCACCTAAGAAAATCTAAAATGTAACATATTATTTCCCAACTATTTACATTCCATTTTCCAGAATGTTACTAATATCCCCTTGGTCACTGTCTTAGAAACTATGGTATCTTACCCTGAATTCCAATAGTGTAGTAAGCAGTCCAGGTCACATCCTCAACTTATTTTAGCCATCTTCTTTTCCCCATTATAACCATTATTTGTTTTATTTGTTTGAACTGAAATCTACCAATATGCTTGGTTTCAACCTCTACAACCTAACCCATTTTATACCAAAAGACTTGGCACCGGTTGACTCTATATCCTCAGGAAAAGTTTTACTTTCTGTACTAGGCTTTTTTCTTGTTATTGTATATGACAAAACCACAACTAAAATTGACTTAAATTTAAAAGAAAGAAGAAGAAATTGAAGAGGCAGGAAGAACTTTAGTCATAGCTACATTTTTAAGGAAAAATCTTGTCATCAGAATCTGTTCTTTCTTCTCAAAATTTTATTGTTTATCTGCTATGTTGTCTTTCTATTCAGACACTACATGGGATTACCTTGAATGTCTTGGTTTAAATGATGTCCCTGATACATTACCTTACAGAAAAGAGAATTTCTCTTTCCAGTCATGGCAGCAAAATTCTAAGAAATATAAATCATCGACCTGAACTGGGTCAATGATTAAATGATTAAAATAATTACTGCATTGTTAGTAAACGTATGGGAATTAGATATAGTGATTTACCTATCATTGAGGGACATATACATCCTGGATGCTGCCAATTTTATCAACCCTAACCAACTACACGGATTGAGGGTGGACATGGTTCCACAAAGGGTAATTCAAGAGGTTGTTACCAAAAAAAGAGGTATTTGTATTGAAGTTGGACACACAAACAAATGTCTCATGCAGTCTATCCCTTAGCTGACTGCCACCTCCTCATCCTTTTTGCCAAATTATTTTGCAAAAATTGTGAAATATACAATGATTACAATAATATTAAAAATAGATTACTTATATCATATATAAATTATTACTTGAAATCAATTCAAGATCTAAACTTAAGATCTAAAACTGTAAACATGTTAGAAGAGAAAATAGAGAAAAATCTTCATGATATTAGATTTGGTAATAATTTATTGGATATGGCCCAAAAAGCACAGGCAATAAAAGAAAAATAGATAAATTGGACCTCATCAAAAGTAAAAAGTTTTGTTCATCAAAGGACACTGTGAAGAAAGCAATGAGACAACACACAGAAAAGGAGAAAATATTTGCAAATCATATATCTGATAAGGTATTAATATATAGAATATACAAAGAACTCCAAGAACTCAACAACAACAAAGAAAACCCATCCAATTAAAAAAATGGGGAAATAACTTGAATAAGTATTTCTCCAAAAGGATATACAAATGTCCAATAAACATACGAAAAGATGCTCAGCATTATTGGTCATTAGGGAAATGCAAACCAAAACCACAATGAGATACCACTTCACACTCTTTAGGATGGCAAAGAAATTCATAAAAATTAATAAGTATGGGCAAAGATATGCAGAAACTGGAACCCTTGTACATTGCTGCTATGAACATAAAATGATGCAGTCATATGGAAAACAATTTGATGGTTCCTTAAAAACCTAAACAGTTAAAATTATGATCCAGCAATTTCACTCTGAGGTGTATACCCAAAAGAATTGAAAGCAGGCACTCAAACAGGTACTTTTATGCCAACGTTCATTGCAGTATTATTTACAATAGCCAAAAGGTGGAGACAACCCACGTCCATCAACAGATGAATAGATAAATAAAACGTAGTGTACACACACAAGGGAATATTATTCAGCCATAAAAAAGAATGAAGTTCTGATACCTCCTATAACATGGATGAAGCTTAAAAATATTATGCTAAATGAAATAGGCCAGATACAAAAGGATCAATATTGTGTGATTTCACTTATAGAGGTACCTAGAATAGGCAAATTTATATAGGCAGAAAGTAGATTAGCGGTTATTAGGAACTGGGGTCAAGGAGAATGGGGAATGGGGAGTTATTGCTTAAGGGTTAGAATTTCTGTTTGGGTTGATAAAAACTTTTAGAAATAAGTAGTGGTAAGTTTTGCACAATACTGTAAATGTAATTAATACCCCTGAAGTATACACTTTAAAATAGTTAAAGAACTAAATTTTATGTTACATGTTTTATCACAATTGTTTTAAAATTTTAACAATGTAATATACTAAACACAATTGAATTTTAAACTTGAATGAATTGTAACGTATATGAATAAAGTTGCTAAAAGAAATGGATGAGAGGGCTTTTCTAGGGTAGAAGATTTAAACTCTCATCTACTATTCAGACCTACTTTCAAGACCAGTATTTCTGTCATTTTCATCCTTATCAGTCTAAAGGTAGCTCCTCATGATCTAGCAACCAATGTATATATGATACAATGATCCATTCCAAACATTGCCAAAAAATAGTCCAGATAACAGAGTCACCAGAAGTCCTGGTTGGCGGAGTTGTGGAGGGTAAAGACCACAAGCCTGTCACACATTATAACAATTTGAAGAAGAATAGCCAAAACTCAAAAAGTTTCTTCATTGGGCAGCATGGCTTCTCCAGAACTATTCCTGTCAGTAGTGGTACATGGACTCATCCAAGATGAAAATTATAGAGAATGTCAATTATGTGACTATACCTTTCCAACAGGTACAGTCTCCCAGGATGCATATTAAAGTCTGTATATTGCCTCAGGAATGGAACAATCATAGGCATCATTTGCCACGATTCTGATTTATCTATCCCAACTATTCCTTAAAATATTGTGTGATGTAGCTTTTTTTTTCTTTTTGGCGAAAATGATTGGCCCTGAACTAACACCTGTTGCCAATCCTCCTAATTTTTGCCTCAGAAAGATTGGCCCTGAGCTAACATCTGTGCCAATCTTCCTCTATTATGAATGTGGGTCACTGCCACAGCATGGCTTGATGAGTGGTGTAAGTCCACACCTGGGATCTGAACCTGCAATCTCTGGGCCACCAAAGCAGAGCATGCCGAACTTAACTACTATGCCACGGGGCTGGCCCCTGATTTAGTTTTTCTATGGCCCCTTATACGAGCTAGTACCAAAAACTAGAGATCCCTTCCAGTCCTACAGATTTGTATCCAAGAGTTTAGTTTATTTGTTAACATGTGAACATTGTCCTAGAGTTAGTTCAAAACAGATTATTGGCCCCTTTCCCTAATCTGCATTCCAATGAATAGATATTCATAGTGATATTCTTGTGTCCTTTCTCAGTTAGGAAGTTTATACCTGACCTTTCTCTGACTGCTTTCTCAGTCTCTGGCTCTTCGTTAGTCCCAATCATAACTCATGCTGTGCTTTCATCTTCTGTGAATTGCTGGCACTAACTTTAACTTGGAATAGAAAAGCTGAACTTTGTTGCAAAAAGAATGAGCCTCTTTTAGAACTTTAACTGGAATTTCTCAGTCGTATAGATCATTACTAAAGGCTAAACAAAATAGCCACATACCAATCAACAATCCCACTATACAATGAGAGATTGTGTAAGAGCCGCCTCACTTCCATCTTCCTTTTGCAGCCTAACAGATACAGGGAATCATTTACAAATTACTCAGCATTGTGTTCATTTCAAATGACCAAATACAAAATCAAGTAGGCTTGATTAGAAAAAGATGGAAGTAGATTGTGCCAAAACAAATAAATGAAAGATCCAGTAATCTATCTGGCGCCAGGAATAACTGGTCTGATGAACTCAAATGATCACATCAGTGTGCTATTTCTGGGCTTACACTTTTTCTGAGTTAGTTCACTCCCAGGTTTTACTTGGTTATCCCTGGACAACTGAGTATTACTTCTGACTATCTAGTTTTGAATAGGAATAATATCACATTCATAAACATGAAATAGAGAAAGATGAATAATAGAAAATAGAATTTAATAGATCAGATAAGAAAAAACTAAAAAAAAGGAAAATGTGGGAGAAATATAATAAATTAAATTGTCCAGATCTGAAAGTAAGTAAAACTGGATTTATTTACAGATGACATGATCCATTATGTAGAAAATCTCAAGGAATACACACACACACACACACACAACTAAAACTAGCAAAAGAGTTTAGGAATATTGTGAGATACAAGATCAATATAAAAATCTATTGTATTTTTGATTACTAGTAATGAAAAATACAGTAAGAAAGTAACACTTTTGTTTATAATAGAATCAAAAACAATTGACTCAAAAATTGAAGAAAATAGGTAAAAGACTTTTGGGTTAGAAACTACAAATCCTGCCGATGGAGTTTAAAGAAAACCTAAACAAATGGAGAGATTTTACATTGTTATGATGGCAATACTCCTCAAACTGTTCTTTAAATTCCATCCAATGGTTATCAAAATTCCAGCAGGCTTTTTAATAAAACTTAACAAGATATGCCAAAATTGTCATGGAAAATTCAAAGGACCCAGCCAGGAGTTTCTCAACTTTGGCACTACTGGTATCCTGGCCAAGGTAATCTTTGTCGTGGAGTCTGCCCTATGCATTGTGGGAGAATTAGCAGCATCTCTGGCCTCTGCCCACTAGAGGGCAGTAGCCCTCTCCAAATGTACCCTGGCTCTAGGATGGTTCAACTGTCCCCATAGAGAACGACTGGCTTAGAATTGAATTGTTTTGAAATATAGAATTGTTTCTATTTTTTTTCAAACAATTTTGAAACAGAAGAACAAAGTTTGAAGCCTTACCCTACCCAATTTCAAAATTATCTATGAAGCCACAGTAATCAAAAGCTCAGAGTATCAGCGCAAGAATAGACATATAGATCCATGTAACAGATTGATAATCCAGAAATAAATCCTTACATTTAGAGAAAACTGATTTTTGAAAAGGTGCCAACGTAATTCACTGGAGGAAGGGAGAGTCTTTTCAACAAACGTTGAACTGAATTTGTTAGTTGTTTGACAACTCAACATATTTACTAAAATCCCTTCAATAGTGCACTTAGCATGGGTGGATTTTATAATATATAAATTATACCTCAAGAAATATGTATTTTTTTTTTAAGGCAAAGGTAAAAATCCAGCAGATGAAAATTCATTACCCTAGTATTGGCACAAAAGTTAAGTAAAGTAATTCTTGTTCAGCTGGTAAAGGAAAATGGCAAGAAGTCAAGTAGACAAAATTTGAAATTTCCTGAATTTCCTAACATAGTTCATAGCTTAAGATGACAGTAACACTGCCAATCCCACAGAAATAAACTTTAGCATTCATGCTAGGTACAATTCATCTATCAAGTCTCCATAGGTTTGCCCCCACATCCTTCCCTAGCCAACACAAACACACAAACACACACACACACACATACTTATACACAGAAGCACTCACACATAATCATACATGCACATCCCTCACTCAGATACGACAGAGTCTAGTCGTACATTTGTCACTCCTCAACAACAACAACAAAAATCAAACATAAACAAAGATTTTGTGTAGTTTGCTAGTAACTAAGCTTAGTGAGGAGAGGCCTTAAATGCTAGCTAATGGGAGCCTATAAGGAATATTCTCTCCAAATTTTTGCACTGCCTTTTATAAATTAATAATAATGAGAATTTCCCTTGCCATTTGTACATTGAATTATTCCTATGACCCTTGAAATGAATGACACAGAAGGGGCACTGAAGGGCCAAAAGACCTTTTAATGTCACCAGGAGGAAGAAAGCACAGGAACACAGAAGGGAAGAAAACTTAGTCTCTGTTATTTCTCTGAATCTCATATGTAGGAGCTCCATCAAGTCTTACCTGCTGTGTCTATTGATGAGCCCCACATCTGATGCTCCAGATCTGAGACGAGCTTTCTGACTCTGCTGGAACAGCTGGTCTTTAGCCGACACCAAGTTCTCCAGCACATTCACCTTGTCTTCCTCCAGCTTTTGCAGCTCCTTCTGTTCCAAACTGTGCAGGATGCTCTCATTTCATTAACCCTTTCAGAATCTTCTGTCTCTCAGTCTGCATATAATTCTTTGGGGATGAAAAGAGAAAAAGGCTGTTAGTCTGTCTGGACGAGGGCCTACTTTGTGTGGGCGTGGGAGCCGAGACAAGAACTATTTTTCTCACAGTGTTCTCAAAGTGACAGGAGCTAAAGACAGTAAGAAATTCCTGGGAAAGCCATTTTTCCTGCTCTTTCCCTTGGAGCTCTTCCCAAAGCAATATATTCAAGTCTACTCTATCAAGGCCCACCCTGAGACAAAATGTCATAGCTGGAGGAGGCTTGAATTGCAGACCCCTGTCCTGGATAATCATGCTACACTGTATATTAAGGCCCTCTACCCGTACTTCCTAAACAGGGAATCCTGGGCCTTTCTCTACATGGTTCTGGAGGTACCAGAGCCTCAAACTTGAGGATGAAAATGGGATATGGGATTCACGAGTCATTTTTACACTGCTTCCCTCTATACTTTGACCTCCAAATATTCAAATTCACTTGTGATATGTCTGTTCTCTAGCCCTCAACCTCCAACAAAGAAGGAATGAAGTGAGGACTAATCAAATGTCTTCCACACTCATTAATTTTGAAGTAACAAAGAAAAAGGGGCCTCTATGTGATGGAACCATGAGGCTGGCCAGTTTCCTCTCTCAAACTCCCTCAGAGGGGCAGGCCCAGTGGCGTAGTGGTTAAGTTCTCGTGCTCCGCTCCGCGGCCTGGGGTTCACGGGTTCAGATCCAGGGCGTGGACAGACGCACCGCTTGTCAAGTCATGCTGTTGGCGGTGTCCCATATAAAGTAGAGGAAGATGGTCACGGATGTTAGCTCAGGGCCAGTCTTGCTCACAAAACAAACAAACAAACTCCCACAGGAAAAATCTGTTCCTGCCTTCCAGGTAACTCTCTCTTCTCTGATGTCAGCTTCCAACTCCACAGCTTCCTGCTGCTCCTTCCTCAGCTTCTTCAGAGCTCCCTGGAGCTTCTCCTGTGAGAAAGGAACCATCAGACTCAAGCTATGAGCTTTCTCAGGACCTGCATAAATGGGGTAGAAATCAGGCTCATCTCAGAGGAGACTAAAGTTTACAGAAAGGAAACTGGCAAGTAGAATTTAGGATGTAGACAAAAATCTGGGGGGGTGAATGTTTTCTTTAACCCTGGGAGATGCAAGTTACAATCCCTTCCTCAAGAATAGCCTGTATCTCTCTTTCCCTAGTAGAAAAACTGATCCTGGAACAAGGAAAGTCCTTACCTCCCATTGACACTTTTCTCACATCCAACCAACCATGTTCCCAAAAATCCCTTCTGCTCAGAGGGGAAATCAGAACTTATCTTGGGAAGCAATTATCCGCTCATCCAGCTTCTCTTTGCTAAGAGTTTGTAGTCTTGGCTTATTCTGAAGCAAATGAATGAATGTACAGAAATGCCCTTCAAGCCTCAGAGCTGAGAAAGGGTATGGAAAGATCGCAGAGCTCAGTTCTATCATGACAATGGTAATAAAGCAGGATAAAAAAGTGAAGATTCCAGTTTAGATACCATTCTGTCTTATCTTCCTCCAAACTGGGGCCTATCTGAATTCCCTTGACCTCCTCCTCCATGCAGAATATTTCGTGACCCTGGTGCCCCACAGAGAGCACACAAAGCCTGGAAATGGCCTTCTCATTGTCCCTACATAACATATGGAGTTTTTCTCCATGGTGCTCACAGAGATCTCTCTTCTACCGCTTGTGTGGACTCGTGTTGACCTCTCTGACTCTCTCCACTATGGTGGTTAGGTGTCAATTAAGCCTGAGTGTCCCAGGCTGGTGTCTGCTCTGGCACATAGGACAGCTGCATTCACCTCCTGGGCAGATCACTGACTCCTTGTTCTTTGCAATGATGCAGGCTTGGCAGGAGTGACAGCCACAGTCCACGCTCAGGGGTTCTGTTAGGAGCTCCAGGCACATGGAGCAGGTCACCTCCTTCTGTGGATTTACCTGTACTGACAAATCTATTGCAATGTTCCCATTGCTTCTTCCTGTCTTGACTCCTGAGGCTCTTCTTGCTCACAATGTCCTGCAGGGCTGGGAATGTTGAAGGAGGAAGGATAAGAAAAGCAGGATTAGAAAGGACATTGATTGAACCAAGATTTAGAACAGGATCAAACATTAATATTCAACAAAGAAAGGAAAAGAGAAAGACAAAAGGAGTAGGTCAGTGACAGAATGAAAAGGGCTCTTTGTCATAATTTCAAACACTTTACTCTTAGTTTATGTTGAATGACAAATTTTACCCCATCTGGGCCATGATTCCTAATTTCTCTTCTCCTACTACAGAGAATGACAAATCGAGGCCCTTCCTACCAAGAACCAAGATACTCAGAGGATCACACACATGACAGAGACCTGAAGAACATCCATTACAATGAGGTATCTGTCAGTCATGGGAGAGAAGTCTCAATAAATAAGGGAGATCTTATAGTGGAGAGGTAAAGTCTATCCTGTTTCAAACACACTGAGTGCTATTGCACATTGAATCCTGTTCCCCAAAAGGATGTTGAAGTCCTAACTGCAAGTGTGCGTATGTAACTTTGTTTGGAAATCATGTCTTTGCAGATGATTAAGGTAAAATGAAGTCATTAGGGTGGGCATAAATTCAACATGACTGTGTCTGTATAAAGACGGGAGATTTGGACACAGACAGACATGCACACATGTGCAACACATCATTTGTCCCCCTTTTCTTCCCCAGCCCAAAACATATGCTGCATGTTAGATACACTAAACCCTGGGCCTTTGCACTTGCTATTCTGTCTGCATGGAATGATCCTACTCCTGATATGTGCACTACTCACTTTTTAAAAACAGTTTTATTGAGTTATATTTATATAAAATGCATTTGTTTGAACAATATAACACAAAAATTTCTAGTCAATTTATGACACTGTATAACTATCATCACAATCCCATTTTAGAACATTTCTGTGACTTGAAAACAAACCTAATTTCATTACCAGTCACAACCATTCTGAACCTGAGCCTCAGGCAACCACTAATGTCCTTTGTGTTTACGTAGATTTGCATTTTCACATCAATTCATAAAAAGGAATCGTAATATATGGTCTTTGAGTTTGAATTGTTTCACTTCGCATATAGCTGTTGAGGTGCATCTATTCTGCCTTTCTTTCCCAGGCCAAAAACACATCCTCAATGTTAAAAGCACAAAACCCACTGCTGTATGAGGGATTTTCAACTTGCTTGTCTATCTGCATGGAAGGATTCTCCCCCTGATATCAGCATAGATCTCTCTTACATTTCATTCATTCTCCTCTTACATGTCCTCTTATCAGAAGGACCTGCTCTAACTTACCTTAATACAGTAATGTAAGTACTATAGTTAGTACTATTCTAACTTACTACAGAATATATAACATCTTTGTTTAATTGTCTATCTCTTCTTCCTAAAAAGTAATCCTTGCATAGATCAGGCATGGTTTTGTTCACTGTGTATCCTCAGTGGAACAGCTCATCACACACAAGAACACAGTGTTTGACGAATATGTCAAGCTAGAACCTTCTCATCTCTCTATAGACTACTAGACTTTTCTCATCAGCTTCTCATTTTTTCTTTCCATCAATTAGCAGTTCTCCAATGGATGAGAAATGTTTGCATCCTAACACATCTGTCCCACACAGAGCCTTCCCCTGCCCTCAAACTCATTCCCAAGAGACACCTATGGAAACTGCAAGAAACATAATAGGGAGGTAATTTTGTGACTAACAATTTTATAACAGTTGCAATTTAGAAATCAGTTTGACCTATGTATTTCTCATACAAAAATCCTTGACAGATAAGACTATTTCCTTATTCAGATGTGTAAATAAAATCAAGTGACTTACACATCATTCTATATACAAAGATCATTCTATTATAATAGGTAGAGTTGGGGTGAACATACCATCCTCAGGATCCTCCTTCAGAGTTCTCTCCATTACTGCATAGATTTTAACAAAGACAAACTGACATAACGTTTGCAAGTCCTAGATTGATACCCAATGCTAAGGGGGTGTAGAAATGCAGAGGTCAAGACCAACTGGGTGGTTCTGGGGAGTCTTATATTTGTATATGGTGCAATTTTGTCTTAGCCTGGACATAAGGCAAGGTTGTTGATAGGCACCTAAAAATGTATGTTTTTAGAGGGGAAAGAACAGGTTCAGATACTCAGAGGATCACACACATGACAGAGACCTGAAGAACATCCATTACAATGAGGTATCTGTAGGTCATGGGAGAGAAGTCTCAATAAATTAGGGAGATCTTATAGTGGAGAGGTAGTCTATCCTGTTTCAAACACACTGAGTGCTATTGCACATTGAATCCTGTTCCCCAAAAAGATGTTGAAGTCCTAACTGCAAATGTGCGTATGTAACTTTGTTTGGAAATCGTGTCTTTGCAGATGATTAGGGTAAAATGAAGTCATTAGGGTGGGCATAAATTCAACATGACTGTGTCTGTATAAAGACGGGAGATTTGGACACAGATAGACATGCACACATGGAGAATCCCTGCAAAGAACAACTAGAGATCAGGGTGATGTATCTACAAATCAAGGAACACCAAAGATTTCTAGCAAACTACCACAAGCTAACAGAGAGACATGAAACAGTTCCTTCCCACACAACCCTCAGATGGAAACAACCCTGCCAACACCATTGATTTTGTATTTCTAATCTCCAGAATCATGAAAAAATACATTTTATTTAAGCAACCATTTGTGGTACATTTTTTTATTTCAGCCCTAGAAAATAATACAAGTGCTTATTTTTCCTTTTATTCATTCATTCTGTATTCTATTATTGAAGAAGCGTTACACCATTGAAATTCTCCCCATCTAAGACAGACAGACACAGAGGCAAAATATATGCTCCACTTTGAAAAAAGTACAATGTAGGAGTTTTTACAGTAAGGTAAGGACCAACTGGGTCCTAAGTTTCCTTATCTCACTCTATCCTGATGATCTGCACAAGGTTCTCTGAATCTGTACAGGTTAGACAAGAAAATGAAAGAGTCTCCACAATGCAGAGAAAAAGTCCTACAAGAAGTTTATACAACATCCTCGAAATTTCCCCTGTCCCCTGGTTCAGGAACTGCCAATGGGAAGGTGGACCTGTTCTTGGTGTCCAGAGACCTGAGGAAACTCAGAAACATTACGACTCCTCCCCATTTCTCTCTGCTCAGAGCTCCCTCTTCAACCACCCCTTAGAGTTCAGGGTCTAACTACCCCACATTAATGACCCTCTCCCCAAACACTCTATCTCCCAGGTCAGTGAGTTTAAAGGAGGCATTTGGTAACAGAGGCCATCTTCATAAAAGTACCCCTAGTCTCATCCCTTTTTCTCACAGTCAGTTCATCAGAAAATCCTATAGCATTCTCTTCAAATTAGGTCCATCCAAGAAAGTCTTTTACCCAGATTGCAAGAATAGCTTCCCCATTGATCTGCTGATACTGTCATTGGTCTCACACAGTCTGCTCTCATCACTGTTCACATCAAAAGCCAGAAAGATTTTAAAAGTATACATCAATCTTGTCACTCATCTGCTCAAATGCATGTCATTCAGTGTGAGTCCATCTTTATTATGGTCTAGTTAGGAACACATTACACATCCTCTGCTATGGCCTCATCCCTCTCAGCCCACCTTCTACTCCTTCCTAACCCACCCTGCATGCCTTTATGTTCCTTAATAGCTCTGGACAAAAATCTGTCTTAAACCCATAATTTCCTTGAAGTCTCTGGTCAAAATCGCTTCCCACACTGAGACCTAACATGAAATCTATTTAAAATTGCAAAGCCCTTTTGCAAGGCACATAGATCTTTTGCCCCATTACAGGCCTTTTGGTTTACTATTATTAATGTTTCTTTGTTGTACTTTTGTGCCATAGTGAGTTTCATCTTTTTGCATACTACATTACTCTTTTACTCTTTGTTTACTTTCCCCCAACCGCTATAATCTTTTGTAGGTACTTATTATTTAACGTAAGTTCAGTAGATGTTAACACAATTTTTTTTTTACCACAGCAGTATGCTTTTGTTTTTGTGAATTTAATCAAAAATATTAAAAGTGTTTTAAACTAATTTCCTCCTGTTTATTGGACCCTGTACTAGCCACTGAGTAGGAAATTAACATATACATTCTATGGACCTTGTCCAGGTGTTCCTAAGATAATGAAGAACATGCTCTAAAGCAAGACCTCTCACCAGAAGTTGATGGGGCCCTACTAAAGTAAGAGTAAACCTTGACATTCAGCAGAAAACAAATTCCCTGTGCCTGGAACTCCAGAGAGACAAATGACCAGACCGTAACGGCAGACGTGGGAATACTCTGATCGTCCAGCTTGTCTTATCAGGCTGCCCAAAGGGCTAGTAATTTATAAGAAATATTATGAATAGCTTCCTAGAACTTACCAGGACTAGTAGAAAAGATGATCTTCAAGAGGTTCTTATCCTGGCAGAGCCCTTAAGATCCCTTTCCCTCCATCATGAATCCAGATAAGGGATCTCGTCTCTGCTGCCTCTCACCAGAAGTTTGGGCTTTAATGAAGAGAGAAAACAGGGTTCCATCTCACATCTTCTCTGGAGGAGAGAAGGAAGGAGTTTTCTGCCTCTGAAATAAGACTATTCTGGCTCACCTTGGCAGAGTAGAAAGTCAAAACTAAAAAATAGGAAGAAACTGATGGTAAAAGCCTGGGGAAATAATGATTCCTCGAAGAAACAAACAAAGATCTTTACTTTTTTAAACCTCTCTTTCTTAAAGGACACTCCTCCCTCAGATTCAATGTCCCATCTTCTGCCACCTTAGCAGAAAACCTACAAGCTGGCTTTTTTTCTTATTTCAGAGCAACGTTGGAACCATAAATTAAACTCGCCCAAACACATTTAACCTGTTCCTCCCAAAGACTGCTGCCCGTTGCCCTCGCAAACTACCCTACACACCTTCAGGAGAGGTGGAGGAGTCTTGACTCAGTGGAGATCAGGTGCAGGTGTGGTCAAGATTCATGCACCAAGCCAGAGGCCTGCTCTCTACAGAGGAGTTCCCCTACAGGAAATGGGTGAGAAATGAAAGTTAAGTCTATAGAAGCAGAAATGAAAGAAAGGAAGCAGAACAGAAACTTAAATACAATAACAATGGTGGGACACCACGTAGGACACGAGAGGAGGGTCGTGGTTTGGTATGTTCTAGAGCCTGTACCAGCTAGGCACCCAATTACTGCATCCTTATCCTACCACAGTTTATTTCAGCAAGAATATTTGAATAATAAGAATGTGAATTACAATGATGCATTCCCCAGGTTGCCTGAATACTCGGAATTTCAATTCAATCTTATAATTATTAGTTAAGCTTACCCTATATTCAGATCCTAATGAAGTCTCTTGCGATAAAATAACGATCCAGAAAGGCTCGGCACCTGACATCTTATAATGCAGAGTGTGATGGAAAAAATAATGAGTTATAAAGCCTTGTAAATTTGAGCTGGCACAGTGAGTATTAGTGGCTGTCATTGTGAGTGGTAAAAAATAAAATTAAAAAAAATTTCTTCAGTGTGAGCCTATTGAGAAAATATTTCCACAACATTATTGAATCTTAGAAGTCCATCAGTTTATTACCAGTTTCTGCTCCTTATCCAGGCAGGCTAGAAGAGGAAGGATTCCCAAGACTAATAATGGTAAACTACGTTATTTCCATGTTACCCAGCAACTTGGAGGAAGGTGAGAATATGGAGCTTAATAGATGGTGCTGTTCCAGTATAATCTTTCACTGAGTAACACTCACACCTCCAAAATTTGTCCACTTTTCCCAACTTCCTTCAGGAAACATTTGTTCCTTTCTACACCATCAATCAAACATTTTAAATTTCCTACACATGCTCTCATGCTCTATTATCTATTGTGTTCCTGTTCTTACTACGTGTTCCAGATGTTGCAGTTACAAGATGGTGGAAGCTCCATTATATGTGTCCCTGACAGACAGGACTGCAGAGCACACCAGTCTTCACACGTTAACTGATATGAGACATGTAGGGCACTGAGTAGCTCACGTTTTTCCACTTAAAGCACAGATATTTTCATATTGCTTATAACCCACAGAAGAGTAAGCTGATCTTGGTTTATTAACTCTCTCTGGCTCATATATCTGTGAGCTACAAAATGAAAATTATATAGACATAATTGTGGAGCCATATTGACAGTTTCCATTTCTTGGGTATGTAGAAAATTTGTTCTAACAACAAAGTCATGATGCTTTTAAAGTACAGTGATAATCCTCCACATTTTGTATAAATTGCATTTTTTCCTTTATCATCTTTGTTATCACATAATACTGTCATTGGGTATCCCTCCTCATCCAGCCCTGTGTCCAACAACAGTAAGTTATCTGAAGACAGAAAAGGACCTTGTCTATGTTGTTCCTTTTTGTCTCAGATCTATTACAAAATGTTGTATACAGATAGTGATATCTACATAGAAAAACTTGCACTTACATAGCTGTAGATATCATTTTAATTACATTGAACGTACTGAGGATAATCACGGTCATCTTTTATTGTTGTTGTTGGAGTGAACATAATTGCCATGATACATAATGAAATTCTTGTATTAGTATTAGCATTTATATGAACTCCCTTGACAAATTATAACCAACAACTTTTCATATCTTCTTAGGGGTTTGTTCCTAAAATTGAGTCAGATACTTACTCAACACCTGTTGTTTCATCTATCTACACCACCACATTTTAGCCACATTACTTCCTGTGCCATGTGGTTTTTCAGACTGTAAACAGTAAAAAAATCATGGTCTTGAAGTGAGAGATCTTTCATTAGACCCCTCTCCAACAGGAGATGTAGGGATTGGAGGGAAACACAGAGCCCAAAGGAATATTTATTATTCCTTGGGCCCTGGGAACATAACAAGCTACAATGTGGACCATAGCAATGTTTTCAGCTCTGCAGATAGACTTTGGGTCTTGGGAGAAGGAGCATGGTTTCTTCTGGTTTCCTTTTGGAAGACATTTTCTTATACCCTGACAAGCTCTGATTTCCTTCTTGGTTTCTCTCCACCTTAAACCTGATGTCTCAGAGAAGGTTCCCAGGACATAAGTGGCACTCTCCCTACCCTCCCTTCCACTCTCAGGCCTCTGATTCTCTCCTACATTTTCCAGATAAATTTTTTATAATCTCTTCCCAGGCAAGCTCAAAAG
This sequence comes from Diceros bicornis minor, assembly GCF_020826845.1. NCBI lineage: Eukaryota > Metazoa > Chordata > Mammalia > Perissodactyla > Rhinocerotidae > Diceros > Diceros bicornis. Next base: position 62,912,698 of record NC_080746.1, on the reverse strand, counting down.
CATCAGGTCTTCTATGTAGTCACAATTTTCAACTTATAGATCGATTCAAGGCTTATAGCCTAAACTATCCTATCTCAGACTACTCAGAAGTGAGTAGTGTGTACTGGAGTTAGAGGTTTTCTTTTGTGTGTGTGAGGAAGATCAGCCTTGAGCTAACATCTATGCTAATCCTCCTCTCTCTTTTTTTTTTTTTTTGCTGAGGACGACTGGCTCTGAGCTAACATCTATTGCCAATCCTCCTCCTTTTTTTCCCCCAACGCCCCAGTAGATAGTTGTATGTCATAGTTGCACATCCTTCTAGTTGCTGTATGTGAGACGCGGCCTAAGCATGGCCAGAGAAGTCGTGCATCAGTGCGCGCCCAGGATCCGAACCCGGGCGGCCAGTAGCGGATCACGTGCGCTTAACTGCTAAGCCACGGGGCCAGCCCATCGAGCTTTTGAAGAAGGAGTTCTTTGGGGCCAAACAAAAGGGATCCAGATCAGCTAGCTTTTACACCCTCTATTGCCAAACAGATTTCTTTCTTCACATTCCAGAAGCACTTGCACCTCATACAAATATCTCAAAGAGTCTGGAGGGAACCCGTTAGTTGTCTGGGGCTCAGGACATGAGGCCAGATTAGAGATTCAAAGGGAGAAAAGACTACAGGCATGCCTTTCTTTATTATGCTTCACAGATATTGTTTTAATTTACAAATTGAAGATTTGAGGCAATCCTGCATCAAGCAAGTTTATTGGCACCATTTTTTCAATAGCATTTACCCACTTTGTGTCTCTCTGTCACATTTTGCTAATTCTCACAATATTTCAAAGGTTTTCATTATTATTATATTGGTTATGGTGATCTACGATCTGTGGTCTTTGATATAACTGTCATAGTTGCTTTAGGGTCCCACGAACTGAGCCCATATTAGACGACGAAATTAAACAATAAATGTTGTGTGTGTTCTCACTGCTCCACTGACTGGCCATTGCCTGACTCTCTCCCTCTCCTCAGGCATCCCTATTACTTGAGACACAACAATATTGGAATTAGGCCAATTAATAACCCTAAAATTGCCTCTAAGTGTACAAGTGAAAGTAATAGTCACACGTGTCTCACTTTACATCAAATGTGAGAAATAATTAAGCCTAGTGAGGAAGGCATGTGAGAAGCTAAGACAGACTGAAAGCTAGGACTATTGCACCAAACAGTTATCCAGGGTGAACGCAAAGGAAAAGTTTTTGAAGGAGATTAAAAGTGCTAGTCTGTGAACATACGAACTATATGAAAGTGAAACAGATTTATTGTTGATATGGAGAAAGTTTTAGTGGTCTGGGTAGAAGGCCACAACATTCCCTTTAGCCAAAACCTAATCCAAAGCAAGGTCCTAACTCTCTTCAGTTCTATGAAGGCTGAGAAGGTGAGGAAGCTGCAGAAGGAAAGTTTGAAGATAGTAGACGTTGATTCATGAAGTTCAAGGAAAGAAGTCATCTCCATAACACAAAATAGCCTTGTTTTGGAAGAAATCCCATCTAGGACTTTCATAGCTAGAGAGGAGAAGACAATGTCTGGCTTCAAAGCTTCAAAGGACAGGCTGACTCTCTTGTTACGGGCTAATGCAGCTGGTGACTTTAAGTTGAAGCCGATGTTCAGTTACCATTCTGAAAACCCTAGGGCCCTTAAGAATTAGGCTAAAAATACTCTGCCTATGCTCTATAAATGGAACAACAAAGGCTAGATGCCAGCACATCTTTTTACCACATGGTTTCTTGAATATTTTAAGCTCACTGTTGAGAAAGACTCTTCAGAAAAAAGATTCCTTTCAAAATATTACTCCTCATTGACAATGCACCTGGTTACCCAAGAGCTCTGAGAGATGCACAACAATACTAACGTTTTCACGCCAGCCAACATGATGTCCATTTTGCAGCCCATGGATCAAGAGGTAATTTCAACTTTTGAAGTCATATTATTTAAGGAATACATGTTATAAGGCTGTAGCTGCCATAGATAGAATTCGTCTGATAGATCTGTGCAAAGTAAATTGAAAACCTTCTGAAAAGGATTTGCCATTCTAGTTGCCATTAAGACACTCATAATCCATGAGGAGAGGTCAAAATATCAACATTAACAGGATTTTGGGAGAAGTTGACTCCAATCCTCATGAATGACTTTGAGGGGTTCAAGAATTCAGTGCAGGGAGTAACTGCAGATGTGGTGGAAATAGCAAGAGAACTTGAATTATAAGTGAAGCCTGCAGATGTGAGTGAATTACTGTGATCTCATGATAAAACTTGAATAGATAAGGAGATGCTTCTTATGGAGGAGCAAACAAAGTGGTTTCTTGAGATAGACTCTACTCCAGGTGAGGATGCTGTGAAGATTGTTGAAATGACAACAAATGATTTTGAATATTACATAAACTGAGTTGATAAAGCAGCACCTGCGATTGAGAGGATTACACTAATTGTGAAAGAAGTTCTACTGGTGGGTAAAATGCTATCAAACAGCATCACATGCTACAGAGAAATCAATCATGAAAGAAAGAGTCAATCCATGTGGCAAATTTCATTGCTGTCTCATTTTTAATTTTTTTTTTTTTCTTTTTGGTAGAGAAGACTATCCTTGAGCTCACATCTGATGCCAATCCTCCTCTTTTTGCTGAGGATGATTGGCCCTGGGCTGACATCAATGCCCATCTTCCACTACTTTATATGGGACGCTGCCTCCACATGGCTTGACACGCAGTGCATCAGTGTGTGCCCGGGATCCGAACCTGCTAACCCCTAGCCGCCAAAGTGGAGTGCACACACTTAACCACTGTGCCACCGGGCCAGTGCCCATTGTTGTCTCATTTCAAGAAATTGCCTCAGCCACCTCAACCTTCAGCAACTACCACCCTGATCAGTCAGCAGCCATCAACACCAAGAAAAGACCCTCCACCAGAAAAAAGATTACAACTTACTGAAGGCTCAGGTGATGGTTAGCATTTTTTATCAATAAAGTATTTTTTTAATTAAGGTATGTACATTGGTTTTTTAGACATGGTACTATTGCACACTTCATAGACCACATAGTGTGAAGATAATTTTTATAAGCACTGGGGAACCAAAAAATTTGTGTGACTTGCTTTTTTGTGATATCTGCTTTATCGCATTAGTTTGGGACCAAACTTACAATATCTCTGAGGTATGCCTGTAAAACGATGCATATGGGATTTGTGGGAGGCATGATAAGGAAGAAGTTTAGAGGAAAGGGAGGGCCTTGTACAACAGAGCTCATGTCCTTTGGTCCTCACAGTCAATTCCCCTACCCTGTGCTGTGCTTGCCACATAAACACACTCAGACACACTGAACCCTCCACTCCCCCCAGTTGTCAACAAGATTTACAGATCAAAAATAGACTACACCAAATGTCATGTCTACTGTATAGCTCTGCATTAACCACCATACTCCATACTATTGTCTTCTTTCTGAACTCTGAGAATGAAAAATGGGACAACCACTTTGAAAGAAATCTGGCAGCTTGTTATGACATAAAATACACATTGACCCTAAAAACTGTTAAATCATCTTATAGTATTTACTCATGAAGAGCGATCTGTTTGTATTTCTAAAAGGCTGGATATGAGGATCCCACTAAGCCCTGTATGAATGAACACTGCAGAAACAATTCCCCTCCTTTCTCACTGAGGGAGGAGAAAGGGTTTTTGTAATTCTTGAGGACTGCCCTAGTCTGTCAGCTCACTGGAAAGAGTGTGGCTGACAGGAGAAACGAAAGTGTGGCCTACAACATTATTGAGAAATCCCACAAAGTACCCTTGACTCTTCCTGTATTTCCATGAATAATAATTTTTTGAAGCCAGGCAAACAGAGAAAAGGAATTCTAATGAAACAGAATTACTGCAAAAATAGAAAACAATATTAAATCAACTTTTAATTAGTATATTCAGTGAAATAAATTATTATAATTATAATATAAGATGAGGCAGCTATGAAGATGATAAAAAAATGTTTCACTCTGCTAAAATATTTATTTTACAGTTAGACAAAATTTTCTAAATTAACTTTGATTACTAACAAGTTATTCTATTACTTAAAACCAATTAAAAGTAATAATTTTGAAAGTAAACTAATATATATTTTTAAAATAATTTATTTCAAGTCATAGGTAAAGGGAATAAGAAAAACAATTAACAGACAGCATTCTGGATCACTGCTCATGTGTTAGGAAACAGCAGCAGTAATTAAAACTATTCTACTGTATAATTTTCACAATAGCTTGTCAGGTGATTTTCATTATGTGTTTTTTGTAAATGAGGAAGTATATCTCATAGAATTTAGATTAGCTGATAAGGCCTGTATGTGGCAACACTAGAACTGTAATAAAAGTCTTTCTGTGATATAGAAAGAAAAATATTGCATGATCTCACTTATATGTAGAATCTACAAGAGTCAAACTCATAGAAGTAGAGAGTAGGATGGTGGTTGCCAGGGGTTGGGGAGAGGAGGAATAAAGAGATGTTAGTCAAAGGGTACAACTTCTCAGTTATGCAAAATGAATAAGTTATGGAGGTCTAATGTACAATGTGGTGCAATCGTCTGAATGTTTTGGTCCTCCCTCCAAATTCATATGTTGAAATCCTAATGCCAAGTGTGATGGTTTTAGGAGGTGGGGTCTTTGGGAGGTGATTAAGTCATGAAGGCAGAGAAGTGTGTAAGGCCACAGTGAGAAGTTGGAAGTCTACAACACGGAAGATGGCCTTCACCAGAACGGCAACATGATCTTGGACTTCCCAGCCTCCAGAACTGTGAGAAATAAATTTCTCTTGTTTATAAACCACTCATTCTGTGGTAGTATGTTACAGCAGTCCAAACAGATAAAAACACATTGTGACTATAATTGAAAATATTGTATCATATACCTGAAATTTGCTACGAGGATATATATCTTAAATTAAATCTTCTCACCACACACACACACACACACACACACAAGCACAGTCACAAAATGTTAACTATGTAGAGGTGATGGATTTGTTAATTAGCTTAATTGTGGTGATCATTTCACAGTGTATCTATATATTTAAACATCAAGTTGTACACTTCAAATATTTACAATTTGTATATGTCAATGTTATCTAAAAGCTGTCAAAAAAATTAAAAACAAAAATAAGGCTGTGAGGAGCTGGCCCGGTGGTGCAGCGGTTAAGTGCTCGCGTTCTGCTTCGGTGGCCCAGGGTTCGCAGGTTTGGATCCCGGGAGGGCACCGATGCACCACTTGTCAAGCCATGCTGTGGCGGAGTTCTATATAAAGTAGAGGAAGATGGGCATGGATGTTAGCCCAGGGCCAATCTTCCTTAGCAGAAAAGAGTAGGATTCACATCAGATGTTAGCTCAGGGCTGATCTTCCTCGCAAAAAAAAAAAAAAAAGGTATACGGCTGTGAGATATGTGTGTGTGTGTGTGCGTGTGTGTACACCAAAAGCAGAACTGGAGTAATCTTGACAGAGGTATCAAGGACTTAAAAAATGAGCAAAATTGTACAAGGCTTATATTTTTATTATTTCTCCCATCTGTGTGTGAATCTACAATTATCTCAATTTTTTTTTAAATGTTGCCAATTTTAGAAAGCCTTCTCTAGGATACAAGCGTTCCTTTGATTGTGCATCCTCCATTGAGCTTTTCATCTAGGTGTCAGACATAGCCCAAGAGAAGCATGAATGAGTTTGGTGTATACAGAGATCTGTTAGTATTTATGAAGGACTGGGCATGGGCTTCATTGTGGGACCACAAGTCTTTGTTAAAAAGGAGAGTCAGTCAGTGTGCAGATTTTTTCGGTTATATGTAAACATTCAGGTCTTTATTTCCTTGTAACTAGGTACTTCATCCTGAACTGGAGGACTGGGCATTCCAGTAAATGAAAAGACATGAATGTCCCTGTAGAGTCATTTGTCAATAATTAAACAGTCCAGATTTTAGCTAGTGAGTGAGAGCCTCAGTCATTGTAACAAAGGGTTGACAGAAAGGCAGAGGTCAAGGGAAAATTTAGAAGATCAATTTCCTCAAGATTCCATTGATGAGCAGTAAGATATGGATGTGTACATACAGACACAGACATACACACACATATACTGGAAATATTCACCTTGGAATCTCTCATCTCATAAAAGTTTATCCAAAGATGAAGAAGTTGGGAATTCCTGTGGACAAGCAGAGATGAGAGCAGATACTACTTGACCAAACAGCCTTTTTTTTTTTTTTAACTCTGAAGTTGGTTGAGGAAAGAGTTTTGAATAAAAATACCAAAAGACATGAGGAATCCCACCAAGTTCTGAATGAACACCCATTGTAGAAATAATCCCCTTCTATCTCACTGAGGGAGGAGAAAAGTCTTTCCTCTTTGTCCGTGAGAACTTTCACGTCACTGCAAAAGTAAAGCTGACCAGGACAAACAAAACACCTACACTGTTGTTAAGAAAAAACCCACAATTGTACTTCTGGCTCTTACTGTATCACTGTGAATAATAACTTTTTAATGTTGAGTAAAGAGAGCCCAAATTGAAATTCAATTTCAGTGACATAGAATTACTGCAGAAAATTTAAAAAAATAATAAAATAAGACTGGGTGGCTAAACAGAAACATTTATTTACAATAAGTTAAATTTAAAAGAATTGAAATTCTTTGCTATTGTATTTCTTAAAAAAAAAAGCAAGGTTAATAATGTTGAAAGTAAACTAACATATATTCTTAAAGTCATTCATTTCAGTCACAGTGAGAAGGAGGCAAAAAATGATAGACACCATATTGGATACTGCTTAAGTGCTGGAAATGACAGGAGTTATTGAAAACATTCTTTTTTTTTTTAAATTTTCACAATATTATATCTGGTAAATTTCATATATTATTTTACAAATGAGAAACTGAATCCTATGGATTATACTTTACTTGATAAGGGCCAGTATGCATCAATACAAGAATTACAATAAAATTCTAACTGTTATACACACACCCACACACACACACATGCTTATGTATCACAGGCAGAGCAGGAGTAGTCTTGACAGCAGTACAGTGGTATCTGGGATCTGAAAAAATGAGACTTCAGTGAAAACAACACTAGTGCCCCTGAAGACACAAACTTGTTTCATGAGACACTGACACGGCTTATGTTTTTCAGTAATTAGTAGAGCATATATTTATTATTAAGTTGAGACTTACATGCTGTATACTTAATGGCATTTATCTACTCACAATGATCCTAAGTATGGTGCAATTCTTATACCAATATTATTCTAAGAAAATAAACACAGCAGTTAAGTATGTCATTCAAGTTTACACCGCTGAGATATAGAGAGACAGAACCTGAACTCAGACACTCTGGTCACAAAATATCTACTCTTAGTACATAGTATTTATGATATTTTCTCCTTTACTCCTTCATGAATAAGGGGTACCATGAGTAAACTGACACACCAATAAGGACTCCTTCTTTCATGGATAACTCCTATAAAAGTACTTTGATAATATGCAAAAACTCTTGAAAATCATTCCTTCATCTTCTCAGTCAATGGCAGAGGAAATGAGATAGTAAAAATTTGGCAGAGGTGTTACTTCAATACTGATCTTTCCTCATGAGTCATCAGTCATTTTTCCTTGGGACTATGGAAAATGATGAATTAAGATTCTCTCCTAATGATATTGGGAAAAATATGACACAAGGCAAATTGTACAACCAATTAGTGAATGAAGGACATTCAAGTGGAAAAAAAGGAGGGAGTGAGAAAAACATCATAAGAATGGTGCAAATAACCTGAGTGCTTTAGATGCACCCAAGGCAAGAGGTACTACAAAGTGAGTGAGGATGTAAGAAGGTTCAAGAGCTTGGCGAGCACAATGTCATGGGGGCAGGACATGTCATAAGACTGAAATACGGAAAAATTTCCTGAGAAAAGTAACACGAAGAGAATTTATAGATGAGAAACCCGTGGTTTGTAACATTGAAAAATGAGACAGTGCGAGCCTCGTAGTCTAGGAAAACCCCCACACGACGGGGAGGAACAGTCAGAGAGAGGGTTAAGATCAAGGGATCTGAGGAGGAAGACTTCTCAAAAGCATTATATTCGAAGTGATTCCGTAACCCTATAACCCAGTAGCCATTTCTAGGTTGATATCTAGAGTAAACATGTGGATAATTTTCACCTTGTCTAAATAAAACCTTCATGTTGACTTCAGGGCACTTTCCACCATATACCCCCAGGATCCAGGCACGTTTCTCTGACACATCTACCTCCCAGTAATGTTTCCCTGATCTGATAACTGGGGAGCCCAGGACACTACAATCATCATAATCGTCATTCCGATATGTATTTCTCCTTGGTCTCAAATCGATCACATATCTCATTTGTCTTCGATCCGCAGAAATGGAAACATTTGATTTAGAGTTGAGAGGATCCAGTGTCACGTGAACTGTAGAAAAATTACAGGGTTGGGTGAGAGAGATGATGCAGCTTTATTATACATCATAAATGTATGACATTGTGAGAGGGATCTTGAGAATAACCTGAGTGGGAATTAGGAAGAACTTTGTTCTGTTCTTGGGGAGATATATAATACTGCAGAAACATAATATGTATATGTGTGTTAGACAGGAAACATGGGTCTTAAACATGTAACCTACTAGAAATTCACAATTCTGAAAGATAAGAACAGGGTAACATGATGATACTGTGATTTCTACTTACCCCAGTAGCGTTGCACATCTGTGAGCTCTGAAATGACAAAAATCCATTGCATGAAAGGAGTCAGTACTGAAAACTATTTCCTCTCTGCATTAGGGGGAGGATTGGAGACTACAGTGAGATAGTGAACTGGTGAATGAGATGATGAACCAGAACCAAATAATAAATATGACCATATAATCAGCACATGATATCCATCCTTCTTTGTCTCCTCCATGCACACTTAGAAATTGTACCCTCTTCCCCATTCAGCCCCTGCTATGACAAGATTCCCACAGCCACCCACTTGCTCTAGCATTCCTCACCATTAAACACTCGCAGGATGCCTCTCAGATCAGGAGCTCGGAACACTCTCCTTTGTTTCATGGAATGAGTTTTTGGCTTCTTCAGAGTCAAGGTCTCACTCCTAAGGATGACAAAAATTGATCCACACACTTCTGACTTTTTGTCCCTCCAAAGCCACTGACTTTCTATCATTTCACCCATTGATTCACTTGAAACCTCTTCCTTGGAGGCTCTGAGAAAGGAGATAGTACACTGCTGATCTGGGAGACAGAAGAAATGTGTTCCTGTCCACCTTCCCATTCACACCTTCTGTGTGACCTTGGGAAGATCTTGACCTCTCAGGTACAGATTCTTGCTTTTAAAAGGATATCAATAACCGGTCCCTCTCTACCTCTTAGAAATAATATGAAATTATATGAAATAGTAGATTTAACAGACAAAACAAGATACTGTTACTTAAAAAAGATTAATATGCGGAAAAGCAACCGCATGGATGTGAGTTCCCACGGAGATGACCAGAAAATGAGGTTGCAGAATTGGTTTCCTGGGTGTTTCAGACATACCAAGTGTGAGAATACTGTCTAGAGACAAAGATCTTCAAGTGTGCTCGTCAGCAAGCAGGCCCTCAGAATAAATCTGAGATTTCAGGTTCTCAGGGAACAATTACAAACACTTGGAAAACAAAACATTATGAGCACCAAACTAATAGTGGTCTGAATTTCATGTGTTTGGAAAGAGCTTGATGCTGCCATGTAGGTGTGCAAATTTAGACATAAGGATGTCGCCTTTCCATTCTGGATTTTCAAGTACGAGACCAAGATGGATCAGTCGTTTGCACCAGGGCTAAAATATTCCATGACATTCAAGTCTATTTTTTGAAATCTAAACAGAACCATACAGAAAGAGGTGGTCTCTTCAATTTCCAGGGCAGAAATTTAAATACAAAAGAGATGTCTCCCATTCTAGGTGCTTGGAAGATAAAGAAAACAGGACCTTCTCAGGAGAGGTTAATTGCCTGTGAAATATGGGAACCTGAGTTAGATACAGGCACACAGGGAAAATAAAATTTAGCAAGTCACAGGGGCTGATAATTGCAGCCTTTTCCCTAATACTGCTACTGACCCAAATCGGCAATTTCCCACCACCTAAATTCCCTACCCTAGAATCTGGTCCATTTTCAATAGTTAGAGAATACTCAAGCCATGATTTGTGAACAGAAATTTAAGATAAAACTGCACCCAAATTTTCTTGCCCTGAGGAATATTTTATCCTAATTGACTACCAGATAACTCTAATGGCTTTAAACCTGTCTTCATAGCACGAAAGGACTGTCTCTGGTTTCCCTCACTTACCTTTCCATGACGCAATTCACGTCCTAGGGAGAAAAGAGGAAACGAGTCAAGAAGTGATACACCCTTCTCACTTACAAAACCTCATCACATCCCCACCACCCCCTGATTTGGGAATAAAAATGGTCCCAATGTGAGTGCCCAGGTATTAAGAAAAGACTCAGGGCATTCCTTCCCGAAACTCATGTGATGTTGTCAGTTTTCCTAACAGGTAGAAACAGCTTTTGCCCTGTTTGGCCCTGTGGTGGAAGCACCACATGTGTTTTCCAGTATCTGGAGATGAGACTGAGGAAAACAAGAGGACCATAATATTTTCCCCAAATGCATAAGGCTCCTCATGAGATGATTTGAATAACTCATGGTTCTTTCATTTATTTGATGGAAATATAAAGTGATATACTATTATTTCCCAAGCATTATGCAGGGCTTTGAAGAGTCAAAGATGAGTAAATAATCATAATATTCCTCAAGATGTTTGTACGGTTTTTGCTGAGGGAATAAGCAAACAAATGTATCAATGTGGGCAGTTCTCAAGTCTTTTTCTTTTCATTTTATGTACTATCTAAAAATGACAGACATCTATTCCCTTTAATTCAACACACAAATATGTTCAGTTAGTTTCCAAATCTTTATTTTTACTCAATTTTGCCTCTTAAATGCAGTAGTAAAAAGGCCACAGGAACCAGTAACTTAGGCTATCTAATAGTTACTTTCTATTCACCAGGCAAATTATCTCCTCTCTTATACCCCATTGTCCATAACGTTACCAATACCTACTTGGTCACTGTCCTAAAAACTACAATATTTACTGTGCACATCAGTCTCTAAGAAGCCAGTTTAGTCCACATCCTTAGCAGTTTTACCCATCAGATGTTCTTTATCATCACAGATATAGTGTTTTTTTCAGTCACTGCCACAGCATGGCTGAGAAGTGGTGTAGGTCCACACACAGGATCCAAACCTACAAACCCGGGCCGCCAAAGCAGAGTGCACCCAACTTAACCACTAGGCCACAGGGCCAGCCACACAGATATTGTTTTATTTGTTTCAACAGATATGTACCAATATATTTGGTCATTTTTACCTCAAGCTTACTTCCTCCATGTCACCAACTAGGCCAACAGCTGGGTCTACACACACCGTAAAAATGCTTTTGCCCTGTGTTAGGGCTTTTTTATTGTAATATGACAAAAACCAAAGAAAACTAAACTAAGTCTAGAAAAGGATTTTGGGGGGCTGTTATAGCTTTAGTCAAAGCTTAATTTTGAAGTTCAAATCTTGTCATCAGGTTCTGGTCTATGTCTTTCTCCAAATTCTCTTTATTCTCTCTATATTGACTTTATTTTCAGTTCATGAAGGAAACATGAATCTCTGATATAAACTCCAGAAGAAAAGATAACTTCTCTTCCCAGTTATCACAAAAAATTCTGAGATATGCATAGCATTTTCTGCATTGGATCAGGTGCTCATATTAAAAGAATTACTGTGTTGTTGCTGGAAGGAAATGAAGTAATGTTGGTAGCAAATTTATGTATTTTACTGGAATGAAGTTCATTTTAATCTGAAGTAGATCCTGATAGGATAAAATGCATATTCTAAGCACTAGAGCAAACACTAGGCAAAAACTTAAAAAAAATACAGTCAGAAAAGAGGAAAACAAAATTTCGTACTAAAAACATTTGTTTAACACAAAAGAAGTTAGTTAAGAGAAAGAGAAGAATAAAATCTACAAGAGATGTAAAGAAAGCAAATAGCAAACTGGAAAATTTAAATACAATGATATCAATAATTGTATTAAATGTCATTGTCTGAATACTCCAACTAAAAGGCAAAGATTGTTGGACTGGATAAAAAGTAAGATTCAATTACTGTTATCTACAAGAAATATATTTTGGATTCAAAGACAGAAATAAGGGAAAAGTTGAAAATAGAGCAAAATATACACCATACAAATAGTAATCATAAAATTTCTCATCTATATTAATATTAGACAAAATAGACTTTAAGAAAATAAATATTATGAGAGATGAGAGTACAATTTCACAATGATAAAAGGTTCAGTATGTCAAGATATAACAATTATAAATGTACATACACCTAACAACAGAGCTTCAAAATACACAAAGTGAGACTGAAAAGATAAAAGCAAAATTCAATAATAATATTTGGATATTTCAATACCTCTCCCTCCCAGTAATTGAGAGAATTGCTTGTATGAAAACAATCAAGGATTAGACGACATGAACTATACTATTAACCAACTTACCTTAACTAACATCTTAGGACCATTTCACCCAATTAATGTAGAATACACATTCTCTCAAATTTGCATAGAGAAATTTCTACATTCAATATTTTAGGTCATAAAAAAGAGTCAATACGTTTAAAAGATTGAAATACTGAAATATATGTTCTCTTGTTACAGAGGAATAAAATTGGAAATCCATAGCAGAAGAAAAATTAAGGAACAACTAAATATTTTTTAACTAAATAACGCACTTGCAAGTGTCCCAAGGGTTAACAAAAAATCACAGAGGAAATTTGAAAATAAATTGAACTGAGTGAAAATAAAAACTAAATAATCAAAATGTGTGGAATACAGCTAAAGCAATGCATTTATCATTAAACACTCTATCAGAAAAGACAGTCTCAAATCAGTGATCTAAGTTTCCACTTTAAAAAAACTAGAGAAGGAAAAGCAAACTAAACCCAACACATACACACATGTACACACCTGCATATACACACACAAACAGACAATGAAAACATTAAAGGTGAGAGAAGAAATAAATGATATAGAAAGGTTACATAATAGATAAAAATCAATGAAATAATTAAATTTGTTCTTGAAAAAAGATCAACAAAATTGACCAAATATTACTAACTGACGACAAAAAAAAGTGAAAAAGAGAATCACCAAAATTAGGAATAAAAGAAGGAACATTACTGTGAGTGCCATTGAAATCCAAAGTTTTATAAGTGATTATTATGGTTAACTTTATGAATACAAATCAGACAACTTAAATAGAATGGACAAATTCTTACAAATTCATACATTACCAAAAACTGACTCAAGAACTGTAAAAAATATAAATAAACCTAGTATAAGGAAAAAAATTATTGTAAAGCTTTCCAAAAAGAAAATCCCAGAGAGACATAACTTCCCTGATGAATTCTATTGAATATTTAAAGATAAATAAGATGAGTTCTGCACAAACTTTTTGCAAAAAATAAAGAAAGAGCGTGAAAACCTCAACTCATTCTATGAGGGAAAAAATAAAACAGAAAAAAATTCTTGGAATCTGAAGTGCATTTGTTTCTCTGTGACTAAGCTGGATGATGACGAAGTACCTGATAAATGTTTAACGTGGACCCCAGATAACACGGGTCTATAGAATATCACTGGACAAAATGGATCTTCTCTCCACAGTCAAATTTTTGCACTGCATTTGATAAATTAATAAAAATGAGATTTTCTCTTGTTGTTTATGCATTTAATTATTCCTATAACCTCTGAAATAAATGCAGCAAAGGGGTACTACAGGGCCAAAGGAACCTTAGCGTCACCATGAGAAAGAGCACAGCAATATGACAAGAAGGAAATTAGTCTTCATTTTTCTCAGATCTCAGAAGCTGAGGCTTCTTCCCAAGTCTTACCTGCAGCATCTCCATTGTTGACCCCTGCAACCGATGTTCCACGTCTGAGATGAGATCTCTCACCAACTGGCTCTGCTGGACCAGCTCATTCTCAGACTTGGCCAGGTTATGTAGAATATCTGTCACCTCCTTCCCCAGCTTCTGTAGCTCCTTCTGCTCCTCAGAGTCCAGGATACCTCTCATTTGTTTAAACTCTGCCTGGACACTTTGTACCTCATTTTGTATTTGATTCTTCAGGGATGAGAAAGAGAGAGAGGTACTCAGGCTCTCAGGCAGAGACCGGGAGCCAGCAAAAGAAAGATTTTCTTTGTGACGTTTTCAAGGGAAGTGAATTAGAAGCATGGGAGAAATTCTGGGGAACCTGACTTTTCCTAATATTTTGTCTTCATCGCATTCCAAAATAACGCTCACAAATCTGCATTATTGAGACCACCTCTAAGCGAAAGTGGATAACTGGGTGTGGCTCAGTTTTCACAAGGCTGCCCAGGACAGTCGAGAGTTCATGCCTTACTCCCGACTCCTAGCCGAACCCTCTGTCAAAAGTTGAACACTGAGGACAGAACCATGAGCCATTGCCAAATGCCTTCCCTGAAGAAAGTCAAAGGCTCAAAAACATCACAGGACAGGAACGCAGAATTCACTAGCCATCCTCATCAGATAGTCCATCTATTTGAATACCTCCCTCCTAGTATCCATGTCCATTTGTTACATGTTCACTTTTCAGCCACCACCCATAGCAAGGTAAGGATAAGAAGAGGGCTAATCAAAGGACTTTTGGACATATCGGCGGTCAGGGAACAAAGAGGAAGGGAGCTCTTTGTGACTAACACCCAAGAACTGCCCAGATTTCACTCCCTCAGGAAGTGTCTCCTCCTACCTTCCAGGAAACTCTCTTTTCTCTGACATCAGCTTCCAACTTCTCAGCTTCCTTCTGCTCCTCCCTCAGCCTCTCCAGAGCTGCCTGGAGCTTCTCCTGTGAGAAAAGAATCAAACGAAAGTTAGGCACTAGGCTTTCTCAGCATCAAAATACAAGATAAATAGGGAAGAAATCAGGATCTTCTCCAGAGAGACTTGAGTTTACAGAAAACGTGAGAACAGTAATTAGGATCTATGACTTCCAAGAAAACATGAGGTGGTGAATGTGTTCTTTAAGACTCAGGTGATAGAAGTCAGCATCCTCTCACCAAGAGAAGACTGGTTCTCTTTCTTCTAGAAGAAACCTGATCCTGAGGGAAGGAAAGTACTTATGTCTCAAGCCATCCAGCTCCCCAGTTACTCCTCCTGTTCAAAAGGGTAATGAGAGCTTTTCTTGGGCACCACATCTTCACCTAATAGCACAAGGTACAAAACTACATATTTCTGGCTGAGAGTCTGTATTGTAGCCTTATCCTTTTGTAATTGGATGGAATGCACAGAAATGGGTTTCAGGCCGAGGAAGGTGAGCGCAGGAAGAAAAGAGAGCACAGACCTCAGGGCTACGGTGACAAGGTAAGTAAAGTCCAAAGCAAAGTGGAGAATACCCATCAAGTACCATTTTCTGCACTGTCTTTGTTCTATCCTGGTCTCTTACCTGATATTCCTGGGCAACCTCCTCCATGAGGAATGTGTGGTGACCACGGTGCTCCTGAGACCGCTCGCAAAGCCAGCAAATGATCTTCCCATCCTCCTTACAGAAAAGCAGGAGTTTCTCTTCATGGCGCACACAAAGATCTCTCTTCTGCTCCTTCTCTGGGCTCAATTTGACCTCCCTGAGCCTCTCCACTATGCTGGCCACGTGCCGATTATGCCGCAGGTTGTCAGGCTGGTAACTGGCTCTGCACACAGGGCAGCTGTTCTCTCCTTCTTGGCCGATCTTGGACTCTTTGTTGTTTGTGGTGATGCAGGCTTGGCAGAAGCTGTGGCCACAGTCTAGGCTCAGGGGTTCTGTCAGGAGCTCCAGGCAGATGGGACAGGTCACCTCCTCCTTTATGTTCACCAGGATTCCTGAAGCCATCACAGCTGCTCCCGTGTCCTACCTGTCCTGACTTCTGAGGCTCCTCTTGCTCACAGATCCTTACATGATTGGGAAGGTAAAAGGGGGCAGAATAAGAAAGGAAGGACCAAAGGATACTAATTGTGTAGACATCAAGGATCAGACAAGACCAAAATATCGAGGAACAAAAAAGAAATGGTAGAGAAACAAGGACAGGAGCTTGGTGACCTGGTAAAAAGGACTTTTCATAATAATTTCATATACTTACTCCCAGTTCATGTCACACGACAAATCCCATTCATACTTGTGCAATGATTGATATTTTCCTTTACTTTCACTGAGTGAAAGATGACCTTAGTCCATTTCTAGCAGGATCCTCATGTGACCCAGCATCTCTTGCATGTTGTTTCCCATGCCGAAAACATATCCTCAATGTTAAAAGCACCAAAACACTCACGCCTCTGGGCTATTATACCTGCTCTTCACTCAGCATGGAATGCTGCCCCTGATATCACTTTGACTCACTCTTACACTTAAGTGAACTCTCTCTAGACATGTTCTCATATGAGAAAAATCTGCTGTGACTAACTTATTTATGATGTATCCATTGCCATCACTTTCTATACATTTGCGATGATTTCTCTTATTATCATGACATAATATATGACAATGTGTGTGTATGTGATAAGAGAAAACCCTTTATCAGATGTGTAAATAGAGATAATAAGTGACTTACAAAGATTATTTATCTTCAATAACACAACTGGAATTAACCTAGTGTTTGGGGTCCTACTTCAGAGATCTGTCTCCTCCTACACCAGAGTTATTCAAAGAAAAACAGAGGAAACTTCATGGACACAATCAATACCCAGAGCAATCAGGCCTGTGGTTGTGAAGAGATCCATAACAGCAGGGAGTTTCTGGGGAGCCTTGTGTTTGTAAATGATGAGATTTCAACTTGACCTGGAAATATGCCAAGGACATTGACAGGAGCCTAAATGTGTGTATGTATGTGGATGGTAGAGAGGGAGATGCTATGGATATTCTCATAAGATCACACGTGTCAGACCTGGACAAATAAAAACACAGATAAAATGAATTTGAATCTTCAGAAAGAAGTCTCAATATATTTGTCAAGATTATTCAACTAATTATGAATTATGTTAGCATATTTAACTCTGCCCATGGGCTGTGAAATGTTCGATGGATCCAGAGAGGAATTGGGAAGATCAGTTAGGAATGCATGTACAGTTGCTCAGGGGAGAGATGAGGATAGCTTGAGGGTCAAGGTTATGAAGGAAATGGTGAGAGACAAGATGAGGTAGAACAATAAGACTGAGGCTTAGATTGGGGTATGTGGGAACAATGGGTTACCATCATGCCTGAGCTCTTTCTTCCTGTTAAGAGGATATTGGCTTTCTCCTAGTAAGGTTTTTTTTTTTTTTCTTCTCTGAGAAACCTACTGAATTACAATAAAGTGGAAGTTCAGCGTCTTGATAGTAAAAATGGTCTGATGTATAAAGTATATTTGTATTGAGAAGACTTTATATAGACTTTAAAAGCCAGTCAGTAAGCACACACCTCATTTTTCTCAAGGAAAATGTGACGCTTATAATCAAATATGTCTATTTTAGGCCCCTGGGAGCTATACTCATGGGCTGTCACAAGGTAATCAGTCCTTTGTAGTCCTAGGCTTGCTTAACCTATGATAGTTTCACACATATCTACCTGGTCTGGCTTCTTATAGCCTGAGATGACAGGGATAAAATATATCCTGCACCACTGTAAAATCCATCCTGAGAACTTATCTGAGGCAGCCATGCTGGCATGCTGTGCCTCCTGTCTTGTATCCACCGGCTACACTAAGTGAACATGGCCGTATGTTTCTTATTAGGTCACATGGATGGAAATGACCATCCAGATTGCAAACCACTACTAATGATCAGTCAGACAGCGTGTCACAGAGTGGTTGCACAATGATGCTTATATTCCTACCTGGATTCACTTTAGCTCTGTGGCCACAGTCCAGGATCAGGTGTTCTGTCATGAGCTCCTGGAAAATGGGGCTATGAGGCAGTAAATAAAAAAAGGGAAGATCTCAGTAGATAGTAATGTCTTGATAGTCACCAATGTTTGATGGTAAAAGTAAGATCTCCAGCATGAGACAATCAATAAATTTTCCATTTGCTCTACACAAGGGAGGTAAAAGCTATAAAGGCTGTGTGGAGATAAATTTAGACATATGAAAAATGTCTACTTTGTCATATTCATCATACATGAAGGGGCCCTGGTGAAGAATGAGGCTGAAGATGAACCAGAAGTGTAATCCAGCTAATGGTACAGATACTGAAAATTGCCCTGAGGTCATAGGCAGTTAGCATGTGGCTGCAGAGACTATGGCCTACATCAGGCTCTGATGAAATGCAAGATCAGAGGTAGTCACTATACCAATGGTAGATATTACTTGATAATATCTACCCCTGTTTATGACTCAAGCTGTGATCCAAACATGGGAGTGGGGTCTCAGATCATTTCTCATCCCATTCAAGATTCAACAAATTTTGAGATGCATCAAGAGCCTATAGACGAGGGAGGAGCAGAGCACAGTTTCTGCCATGGGATTATGGAATTTATTTTCACAGTGGGGCTAAAATGAGCTAATGTCAAGGAAACTGTTACTACAATGGACAGAGAAGAGCAAGGTGCAGAGGACCTAGAGTCCTCATATGGAGGATGACCTAGCATCTACCTGAGCAGTGACCCAATGGTTCCACAACAATCAGGGAGTTAGATATGGGAACATGTGTGGTGTCTGCCTGATGGAACTCCCAGGTCAGTTGGTTGCCATAGCTGTGAGGTGATTGCACCTTACAAATTAGTTTTGTCACATCTGAGCTCATGAGAATGTAAACTCAAAATGTCCCAGAGGTCACAGCTAAAGACAAGTAAAAAAGATATTAAAAGACAACGACTATGTAAAAGTCCAAAAGATAAGGATATAAACAATACTTTCTTCTTTTGTGACTGGAGTAAAACTGTTTCTCTAATAATGATAAAGCCCCAAATTACCAATGTTATATGGGAAATAGTCACTTTTTCTAAATGGATGAATGGAAGGTGGAAAAAGGAAATTGTGCTATGTTTTAATTACCAGGTAGTCATCGAATATTACTTAATATGAACTCCTCATAATACTAGCAAATTAAAAATTGGAGCAGAAAAGTGACAAATCAATTCTAAATCCCTGTGATAACTGGCTTGACAGAGGTGTACCGTATGAGTTCAGAAGACAGGCACATAACACTGACTTTTGACTGAGAGGAGGACAAGAATATGCTGTAACGGTGATGAATCTTCAAAGTCAACTTTGATAAAGTAAGGTTTGGTCACATGAGGGGAAGTCAGAGTGAGAAAAGAGATTTGAATGGTGTCTTCCACTTGCCTGAGTCAGGCGGGTGCAGCTGTACCCTCTATAGGAAGGGGGAATAAACAGAGGCTCCCCTACTCTAACTTCCTTCCCTCATGGAACTCAGAATGCTGTCATCATACTGCTTCTTCTGACATCATTTTATATTATTAACACCAATGAAGAACTCGTTTTGTTTATTAAAAGTTAGAAAAGATACCACTTCCGGAAATGCTTCCTTCGTACACCTCTTGCTCCTGACGTCTCAGCTGAGCTCTGTTTCTGGGTGGCAGATATGGCCCAAGGAGAAGGATGAACAACGTTAGAGATTTTTAAGAACCTGCAGCAATTCCCTTTGTCTGGACAAGTGAATGGATAAAGGCTGCGCTGTCACCCCAATAAGGCTGCTAAGCACAGACAGGCCAAGGAGAAGAGACTTTATCTGCTGACTCATGCAGAAATACTAGATTGTTACACCGATAGGCAGTAAACTATTAGGATTCAAAGATCCCTGGGAATTTCTACCTCTGAAAACTCAAGTCATCTCACAGTATTTAGCAAAGTGCAATTCAAAATTATAGAAGGTGTAGGAGATGTGGGTAAATAGTTTGGAGAAATAACAGTCCCTCTATAAAACAAACAAAGCCTTTCACTTCTCCAAACCTCTGTTCTTTTTAAGCCCACTGCTCCCCCAGACTGCACTTCAGTCAGCACTCTCAGCAAGGAGCCTGCAAGCTGTTTTTTTTCCCCTCCGTTCAGAATAGCTTCCTGAAAACAAATTAAACTCACCCAAGCAAATTCAGTTTTTTCCTCTGAAGTTTCCCCACCTCTGCCCTCTACAGACTACTCAACTCACCTGCAGATGACAATGGAGAAGCTCCTACTGGGGCAGGAGTGGTCAGGATTCACTTGCCAAACCAGCTACCCGATCTTCACAATGTGATAAAGTGGAGCCAAGTGAAACAGAAAGTTAAATTCTGCGGGGAGGGCAGAAAAAGAGAAACGAAACTATAGACCAAGCGGAGGCCTCTATCAAGCCTCTGCCAAATGACAAGACTTACGCCTGGGGCAGATGGACCAGCGATGATATTCTTATCCCTAACTCAGTTCTAGTCCTGGAAACTCTTTCATGGCTCTTCAAGGTAATTCATCCTTTGGAGTACTAGGCTTACCTAGGCAATGGAATTTCACACACCCACCTTGTCTTGTTTCCTTACAAATGAGCTGTCCTGAGGAGGAAATAAAGTACCTCCCTTACCATGGTGAAGATCCACACTGAATTCCCACCTGAGGCAGCCATACCAGCACTCTCTCTCCTATCCTGCACCCATCAGCTAAGCGAAGTGAATCTGGGCAGTTTGTGTCCTGTTAGGTCATGTGAGAGGGAATGGCTATCCAAATCTGAAATTATCTCAGGTGGTCACTCAGAGGGGCTATCACAGTGGAAACACAGTGAAGCTGACTTTTAGAACCTGGATTCAGTATGACCTAAATGCCACTTTTCTTAAATAGACTGGAAGATGAGACTGTATGAAGTGTCATTTGTTGGGCAATGTCATTTAACACTGACATGTAATCTTTATATCTTAACATAATAAAAATAAAGTAGGAAAATAATAGTGATGGCTACTTTTATGTGTCAACTTGACTGGTAACAGGGGGCCCAGATTAAACATTATTTCTGGGTGTGTCTGTGAGGGTGTTGTTTCCCAATGAGATTAGCCTTTAACTCTGTGGACTCAGTAAAGTAGATTGTCTTTCCCTTGTAAGTGTCATCGGCCAATCTACTGAGGAACTGAATAGAACAAAAAGTAGAGGAAGAAAGGATTTGCACCTTTTGCTTCCTTCTACCTGTTTGAGCTTGGCATAGGTCTCCTGCCCTTGGAGTACCACTTGCACCATTGGCTACCCTGGATTTAATGCTTTCAGACTTAGACTGAATTACGCCACCAGCTTTTCTCAGTCTTGAGCTTGCAGATGACGGATCCTAGAAATTCTCAACTTCTATAATCATGAGAGTAGAGTCTATCTATCATCTATCTATCACGTATCTATCTATCATCTATCTATCTATCTATTGCTGGTGATGGGGTTCAGGGCAGGCCACCCCAAGATTTGCCACTCTGGTATGCAGATTATTTCGAGCTGAAGACGATAAAGGCTAAAAAAGATGCTGAAAGAAACTTTGGTCTTCCCCCCTAACTGCCTAAAAGAATTTAAGATAGAAGGCCTGTTCCAGGAAGGAGCTAATACCAGGAGTGAACTGTAGTATAATGTAAAATAGGTGTGATAAGAAAGGCACCAACAATTCCATCTTATCGAAATTCTGTCTCTCTGGCCACATTCTCAAATATTTGCTTTTCCATCTCCATGTGAACTGCTCCACCCCTTGGAACTCCCAAACCACTATCCCCAACATCCTCCTTTGTCAATAGCTGAGGATGCTATTTAACCTGACAGCTCGTCCATTTTGGCAACATACCCAGCTTTTCCTGGGTTTCTCCCATGTATACATGTTATAAAGCTTTGTTTGATTTTCTCCTGTTATTCTGTCTCATGTTAATTTAATTCATAGCCCAGCCAGAAAGGACCCAGACTAGGTAGAGGATAAGTCTTCCTCCCCTTCACTGGGGTCAGGGAGAGGCCATCCCAAGATTCCCATCATAGCATATTTATTATTTTGAGTTAAAATTACTTGAGAAGCAAAAATGGCGTTCTGACTCTCCTGTCTCTGTTCTCCCTGAAAGCAGGACATCAGTCTCCCATGTGAAAGGTGCTCTCCCTGCATCCTTATCACTAGATCTACGGAGTTCAGGGCTCAGAAGCCTAAATAAACAAATCTTGCTAATATACTACCTCAAGCCTAAACTCCACTTAAAGTCTACACTAATTATGTACCTCAAATCTAAGTTTCTTTGCCCTGTCATTCATCGCAAATTTATCATCTCTTTTTGTAAAAGATATATGTATCACCTGCTTCATTCACTCTTTGAGCATCACTTCTCTATGATCTCCAATACATACGTATTAAACTGAGCTTTTCTCCTGTTCATCTCATCTTGCGTCAATTTAATTTTTAGTCCAGCCATGAGAACCCAAGTAGGGAAGAAAAGGGAGTCCCCTCCCTCTGAAACTGTTGACTAGCCAGCCAGGAGAATCATAGGCTTGGAAACTGCTTTCACCCTGAGGCTGCTGCAGCTAAGAGACCCTGGGACATCTGACTCAGAAGCCAGCAAAAAGGTAATACTTCTTACCCTGTCAGCCTCCCAGACCTCTGTTTGCAGAGTCAAATGTGAACAAAAGTGGTGAGAGTTTCTCTCTCTCTAAATTTAGACCAGTAGGAGAAAATACTTGTGAAACTAATTTCTTGGACAAAAATATGACTCTAGTAAAGATTTGGGATGAGTACTCTTGGTTTTGTTTATTTTTCCTGCCACAGATGGTCAGTATTTTCCTTTGTCTCTTTCTGTTGCGTCATTTGTCTTAGGGAGGAAGAACCGTAGGGTAGGACAGCAGGCATATGCCCTTGATAAGCCCACTGTTCCAGTAAGTTTCACAGACTGGTGAGTTTTACAGTTCTCAGTAGACTGGCATCTATTTATACAAACTTTACTGTGAGTTCTCTATGAAAAAAACTTGGTGATGCTTTTCCTTCTGTCTTGCCCTGTGTCCTGAGATCTTGGCTTTGTGACCAGCAACTATCTTCTCCAGCCTTCTCCATATGGAAGGTGCATTTACTGGAGCCCACCTGGTGGCCAGTAGAATGGCTGTGGTTCTAAGACACATAGTCACAAGCAGCACTCTCTCTGTCTGGCTATGCCAGCTCTCAAGGGAGTTTATCATAAAGGGGTCCAATCCATAAGGGGCCTTAGTTGTCTCAATCTTCCTTGTTTACTGGTACTGGAAAAATCCCATTCCAGTTTCACCTGCTTGGTGTCCCAAATTAGAAGGACTATGAATGGAGGTGTCCTATATTCCTGCAGGAGACCGGAGACACTGTTTTAGCTACACCATCCTTACAGCCTGTGCAACAAAGTTCTTTGCTTTCTGGACTATTTTGTGGAGTGAACCTGTGGATCTTGTGAGGGCTGCATCCTTTGCACTCTCTTTTGGTGATGGCTTTTGCATCCGTAGTTAAACCATTAAAAAACTTGTTAGTTTGAGTTGCTATTAAGATCCTACTCATCAATGGCCAGACAAGGGATCTTTTAAATTGGAAAAACTTCTAAATTGGAAAAATAATTTTAAAGAGCTCTCATATTAGTATAATTGCTAGCCATTATGATGCCCTTAATAAGATGGAAGGACGGAAATTAGAACAAAAAATCAAGTCCACTCAGACCACTTCTTATTTGCTTCAGACATTTACAGATATTATTTAAAACATTAGGGCATTGGAAGTATAATTTTTTGGGCCTTAAGAACAAAAAGGAAAAAATAATATAACAGCTAGATCTAGAGACTCCCTAACAAGATGAAAGAACAAAAATTTGGGCTTAACTCAAAAATCCAACATAAAACCCCCTTTTCAAGATCTAGCTCCACCTGCCTCTTTTAGCTTCCTTTTCCTACAAGATTTACAGAGAACACTCCAGCCTAATCTTTAATGGTTTGTTACCAGCAAAGAAGGGTCATCTGCCAGCTGCAAGACATTCTGATAGTGGAGAGGCAAGATGGTAGGAGAGAAAGGGTTTTATTATAGCTCGTTAGCAAGGGGGAAGATGCCTGACTAATGTCTGAAAGAACCATCTTACAGAGCAGAGACTATAGACTATTTACTTAGGGTGATGGTTTCTGGGTGGGGGAGACAGCTGGTCTCCAGACAGGGGCATCCATCTCATCTCTGGGTTGGGGAGACATCTGGTCATAGTTCCTGATAATCCTTGGTTTTACTGGATGTGCATTAGAGACTAGAGCCAAGCCTTATACTCAGCTCTTTCAGTTGTCATTGATGATGGCTGTCAGGATAGACTCTCTTCCTAGGGGTCATTAGATTTTTAAGGATGTCAAAAGAATAAATTTATTGACATATTGCAGCTTGAAGTGGCTACAAAATCTACAAAGCATGTATATCTTCTGGAGGGTGCAAATTAAGATGGGTTAGTTAATCAGAGGTCATTCAAAGTTACCATATTTTTTTTCCTACAATATGGCTTCCCATATGTCAACCTGGAGTTGAACCAGTTTCAATCCCCCCCCGCTTTTATTGTTCATTCCTCAGTCTTGAGGGATATCCTGTTGATGAGTGGCATAAGTTGTTCTGTCTCATTGAATCAATCTCTTAGTAAGATAGTGATGCAGGTATACTCCCAAAGTTAGGCCTACATTGTTTAAGCAAGAAACCAGGTATTTAATAAGAAGCATTTCTAGAGAGAAAAAGAAAAATGAGGTTAATGATGGGAGCAAATTATAAACCAGTTCTGATCCCAGGAGGCAGCCACATCAGAAGATTTCTAGAAGTAAGAATTGAAGCACCTTTTGAAGTTTGAAATGTCTCTGCTGATGTCATTGGGTATTCAGGTATCTTTCTTTCTTTTTTTGGTGAGGAAGATCAGCCCTGAGCTAACATCCATGCCAATCCTCTTCTTTTTTGCTGAGGAAGACTGGCCCTGAGCTAAAATCTATTGCCGATCCTCCTCCTTTTTTTTTGCCCTTTTTCTCCCCAAAGCCCCAGTAGATAGTTGTATGTCGTAGTTGCACATCCTTCCAGTTGCTGTATGTGGGACACTGCCTCAGCATGGCCAGACAAGCGGTGCATTGGTGCGTGCCCAGGATCCAAACCCGGGCCACCAGTAGCGAAGCGTGTGCACTTAACTGCTAAGCCATGGGTCTGGCCCCTCAGGTATCTTTCTGAGTGGCTTACACAACAACAGACATGAATCTCTCTTAAGTTTATATCAAGTCCTCCAGCTTCAGTTTACAAGGCTTCAGGAATAAAGGCAGGTTCAGTTCTCAACGATTCCAAATGAAAATGATGGAAAAAATTGAAAATGTGAGTTTGGAGATTTGTAGCCAGGTATTTCAGGAGACTAAATGAATTCAAGATCCAGTCCAGTTTAAAGATAGTAAACAAAAACCTCAAAGACAATTAATAGAAGTAGAATCTATTATCCATGAATGTGAACCATAGTTTCTACCAACATAAAATTTTTCATTCTAAAGTCACCATAATTTTTACCAAAGATAGTCAATTAAGACTTATTGATCTGAAAAATAAGTCTAGTTTCAATAAACTTGGCCCAATTATTTACACAAGTACAGCAAGAATAGCAATTGATTATATAAGTTCTTTCAAATATACTTTGCTGGATCTTTTTATAAAGAATCTCAGATTGAACTTTAAGGCCTCTTGAGGCCAGGAAAGCAAAGCCAAGGATTTGTCATGAGGCTCTGCCTGCAGTACCTTAGATTTGGGTGAATTCTTCTCTTTTCAAGTTCCCCCAAATATTCTAAGGTTCTTTACACCTGATAGACAAGTGACCTACCTTCTTTACTCACCTGGAAAGGTTGCTGGATAACCTGTAAACAAGGTACCAGGATAGTATTTCCAAGTATTCCAAGCTAGTATTTAATAGAGTCCAATTTTTGTTTCTCACAAGTTGTCTGGTCATATCTGAGTCTATGTATGTTTCTCTCAAATATGACATCCCAGTCAAAACCTTGGTACTATAACCAATCTTTCCAATTGTGTCCTGCTATAAGGAGAACAGATCCTTATTGAAGTTAAGCAAATAACTATATTGCAATGAAAATAAGAATACTCACTTAATCACTAAGAGTTTCCAAATTCTGGAGGGATTAGGTAGGGAGAAAAAGATAAATGTTTCAATTCTGATTACAAAGGTATAATTTACCAAATTGCTATAAGCCAGAGTTAGTTTAAGAGAAAAGAGAAGAAAGATTTCCGTAAATCTGAAAAAAAACCAAAATATTAATAAAATCAGCAATATTTCAACCAAAAGTCATAAAAATTATAATCATCCTCACAGTTCATTCAATTCTGTGTAATCAATTCTTGATCTTAATCTTTTGTTAGCAGTTTCATGAAGTCAATATTTCTGTTAAAGTTCTGTAATTTTTTTTATCCCCTTCAGTTTTACAATCTGAACATTTATCAGAAATCTGTATTCTAGAGTAAGTGTCAGAGTCCTTTCCATGAATTTCTCTGAAGATGAAACATGTTTTACAAAAGCATCAGAGTAAAACAACAACTGTCTGTAAATGACAAAAGACTTTGGAAAGGCAATTGAGAAAGAAATTTGGTTAATTTTGTGCCATGCAGCACTTTAAAAAAACAACTAGAATTCTGACTGATAACCAGCACAGATCAGAACAGTTGGGTACTCCCATGCCAAGGGTCAGCCCCACACAGCTGCAATCCTCAGAGAGCTGACAAGAGCCTTATTGGCCATAGACCTATAGCAATTTTAAGCCCCTGAGCCTAACAACCACTCATGCTGGGGGCCTAATCACTTAACAGAAAAAGTGCAACAGGAATGTGCTATTAGTCCTTGCAGCCAACTGTGCTCATGCTTCCCACACACAATAAAGAAACTGAAGGATAAACAAAAACCACATGCAGTCTAGCATTACAGCTAGTCAGCCAGGGGGACAGCTCAGCCTGCCTTGGTGCCTAGGGCAAGAGCAACCCTGCTGCAACAGAAGGACACATGTAGCCCATACAAGGGTCACTCCTGGAACATTTGTAACTGGTGAAGAGAGGGAAGCACAGTGCTGGGCCTCATAAGGCATCACTTATATAATGTCACCTCTCCAAGATCAGGAGACGTAGCTGACCTACCTAATATATAGATTCAAGCACAGAGAAAGAGTCAAAATGAGGAAGCAAAGGAATATGTTCCAAGTATGGGAACAGGGCAAAACTCAAGAAAAGGAACTAAATGAGACAGAAATGAGCAATCTACCTGACAGAGTGTTCAAACAAAGAGTCATAAGGGTGCTTACTGATCTTGGGAGAAGAATGGGTGAACTAAGTGAGAATGTCAACAAAGAAATGGAAGATATAAAAAATAACCATTGAGAAATAAAGAATACAATACTGGAAAGGAAAAATTCACTAGAGAGACTTAAAAGCAGAGTAGAGGATACAGAAGAATGGATCAGCGAGCTGGACAAAAGACTAGAGGAAATCACTCAAGCTGAAGAGATAAAAGAAAAAAGAATAAAAAAGAATGAGGACACTCTGAGGGACCTTTGGGACAACATCAAGTGCACTAACATCTGTGTTATAGGTGTCCCAGAAGGAGAAGAGAGAGACAAAGGGGCAAAGAATCTATTTGAAGAAATAACAACTGAAAACTTCACTAACTTAAGGGAGGAAACAGACATCCAGGTACAGGAAGCACCAAGAACACTAAAAAAGATAAACCCAAAGAGGCCCACGACAAGACATATTGTAATGAAAATTGCCAGAATTAAAGATAAAGAGAGAATCCTAAAATCTGCAAAAGAATGGCAACAGGTTACATCCTAAGGAAACCCCATAAGGCTATCAGCTGTCTTCTCAGCAGAAACCTTACAGGCAAGAAGTTGCATGATATAGGTAAAGTGCTAAAAGGAAAAAACCTACAGCCAAGAATACTCTACCCGGCAGGTTATCATTCAGAATAGTAGGAGAGATAAAGAGTTTCCCAGACAAGCAAAAAATTAAAGGAGTTTGTCACCAAGAAACCAGTCTTACAAGAAATGCTAAAGGGACTTATTTAAAGAGGAAAGAGAAGACCACAAATAGGAAAAATTATCTATTTCCATGATAAGAGGGTAATGGATACAAATGCAGAAACAAGATGTTAGACATGATATCAAAAACATAAAATGTGGGAGGGAGGAGTAAAAGAGTAGAGCTTTTAGCACTAGGTCAAACTAAAGAGACCATCAACTTAATATAGATTGCTAAATATGTAAGTTATTTTATATGAACCTCATGGTGATCACAAACTGGAAACCGATAATAAATACAAAAATGCTAAGAAAGAAACCCAAAAATAATACCAAAGAAAGACTTCAAACCACAAAGGAAGAGAGTAAGAGAAGAAGAATGGAACAGAGAAGAACTACCAAAACACCCAGAAAAAAAGTAAAAAAACGTGGCAATAAGTACATACTTATAAATAGCTAGTTTAAATGTCCATAGACTAAATGCTCCAATCAAAGTACATGTGTAGTTGATTGGATAAAAAACACAAGACTCATATATTTTCTGCATACAAGAGACACATATCAGACCTACCGACACTCACAAACTGAAAGTGAAGGGATGGGTAAAGATATTTCCTGCAAATGGCAATGAAAAGAAAACTGAGTCAGCAATACACATATCAGACAAAATAGACTTTGAATAAAAATTGTAACAAGAGACAAGGAAGTTCACTACCTATTGATCAAGGGAATAATCCAACAAGAGGTTATAACATTCATAAATATCTATGCACCCAGCATAGGAGCACCAAAATATATAAAGAAATTATTAACAGACATAAAAGGAGAAATAGACAGTAGCACATAATAGTAGGGCACTTTAACACTCCATTTACACCAACGAATAGATCATCCAAACAGAAGATCAATAAGGAAACATTGGCCTTAAGTGACACACTAGACCAGATGGACTTAGTAGATATATACAGAACATTCCATCCAAAAACTGAAGAATGCACGTTCTCTTCATAGGTACATGGAACACTTTCCAGGACTGATCACATACTACGCCATAAAACAAGTCTTCAAGCATCTTTTCTAACTGCAACTATATGAAACTAGAAATCAACTATAGGAAGAAAAGCAGGAAAGCCACAAATATGTGAAGATTAAACAAAATGCTCCTGAAAAACAATTGAGTCCAAGAAGAAATCAAGGGAGAAATCAAAAAATACCTGTAGACAAATGAAAATGAAAATAGTAAATGCCAGAATTTATGGGATACAGCAAAAGCAGTTCTAAGAGGAAAATTTATAGCAATATAGGCTTATCTCAACAAACAAGAAAAATCTCAAATAAACAATCTAACAGTGCACCCAAAGGAACAGGAAAAAGAACAAACCCAAAATCAATAGCAGGGAAATAAGAATAATCAGAGCAGAAATAAATGAAATAGAGACTAAAACAACAATGGAAAAAAATCAGTGAAATCCAGAACTGATTCTTTGAAAAGGTAAACAAAATTGACAAACCTTTAGCTAGACTCACCAAGCAAAAAAGAGAGAAAGCTCGAATAAGTAAAATTAGATATGAAAGATGAGAAATTACAATGGACACCTCAGAAATACAAAAGATTATGAGAGAATACTACAAAAGGCTATATGCCAACAAATTGGATAATCTAGAAGAAATGGATAAATTCTTAGAATCATACAACTTTCCAAAACTGAATCAAGAAGAAATAGAGAAGTTTAACAGACCAATCACCAGGACAGAGATTGAAACAGTAATAAAAAAAAACCTCACAACAAATAAACTTCCAGGACAAGATGGGTTCTCTGGTGAATTCCACCAAACATTCAAAGAAGACTTAATAACTATCCTTCTCAAACTTTTCCAAAAAATTGAAGGGAGGGAGTTTTCTAACTCATTCTATAAAGCAAACATTACCCTGAAACCAAAACCAGACAAGGACAACACAAAAGAGGAAAAATACAGGCCAATATCACTGTTGAACATCAAGGCAAAATCCTCAACAAAATACTAACAAATCTAATACAACAATATATTAAAAGGATCATACACCATGATCAAGTGAAATTTATTCTAGGGACTCAGGAATGGTTCAATGTCTGAAAATCAATCAACATGATACACCACATTTACAAAATGAAGAATAAAAATCACATGATCATCTCAATTGATGCAGAGAAAACATTTGACAAGATACAGCATTCATTTTTGATAAAAACTCTGAATAAAATAGGTATAGAAGGAAAATACTTCAACATAATAAAGGCCGTATATTTCAAACCCACAGCTAATATCATCCTCAATGCTGAAAACTGAAAGCTATCCCTCTAAGAACAGGAACCAGACAAGGATGTCCACTCTCACCACTCCTATTTAACATAGTATTGGAAGTCCTAGCCAGAGCAATGAGGCAAGAAAAAGAAATAAAATGGATCCAACCTGGAAAGGAAGAAGTGAAACTGTCACTATTTGTAAATGACATGATTTTATATATAGAAAACCCTAAAGAATCCAACAAAAAACTTTTAGAAATAATAAATGAATATGGTAAAGTTGCAGGATACAAAATCAACATACAAAAATCAGTCACATTTCTATACACTAACAAGGAAGTAGCAGAATGAGAAATTAAGAATACAATCGCATTTATAATTGCAACAAGAAGAAGAAAATATTTAGGAATAAACTTAACCAAAGAGGTGAAAGATCTGTGTACTGAAAACTATAAAACATCATTGAAAGAAATTGAAGAAAACACAAAGAAATGGAAAGATATTCCACGCTCTTAGATTGGAAGAATTAACAAAGGTAAAATGTCCATACTTCTTAAAGCAATCTATAGATTCAATGCAATCCCTATCAAAGTTCCAATAACATTTTTCACAGAAATAGAACAAAGAATCCTAAAATTTACATGGAAGGACAAAAGACCCCAACTAGCCAAAGGAATCCTGAAAACAAAGAACAAATCTGGAGGTATCACACTCTCTGATTTCAAAATATACTACAAAGCCATAGTACCCAAAACAGCATGGTATTGGCACAAAAACAGACACATAGATCAATAGAACAGAATCGAGATCCAAGAAATAAACCCATGCATCTAAGGACAGCTAGTGTTTGAGAAGGGAGCCAAGAACATGAAATGGAGAAAGGAATGTCTCTTCAACAAATGGCATTGGGAAAACTGGACAGCCACATGCGAAAAAATAAAAGTAGACCATTATCTTACACCATACACAAATATTAACTCAAAGTGGATTAAGGACTTGCATGCAAGTCCTGAAACCATAGAACTTCCAGAATAAAACTTGAGCAGTACCCTCTTCAACATCAGTCTTAGCAACATGTTTTCAAGTACCATGTCTGACAGGACAAGGGAAACAATAGAAAAAATACACAAATGGGACTATATCAAACTAAAATCTTCTGCACAGCAAAGGAAACCATCAACAAAACGAAAAGACAACCTAACAATTGGGAGAAGATATTTGCAAACTATATTTCTGATAAAGGGTTAATATCCAAAATATATAAAGAACCCATACATCTCAACAACAAAAAACCCAACAACTCGATTAAAAAATGGGCAAAAGACATGAACAGACATTCCTCCAAAGAAGATATACATATGGCCAACAGGCACATGAAAAGATGTTCAAAATCATTAACTATCAAGGAAATACAAATCACAACTACAATAAGATATCGCCTAATGACCATCAGAATAGCTATAATTAACAACACAGGAAACAACAAATGTTGGAAAGGATGTGGAGAGAAGGGTACTCTCATACACTGCTGGTTGGAGTGAAAACTGGTGCAGCCACTATGGAAAACAGTATGGAGACTCCTCAAAAAATTAACAATAGAACTACCATATGATCCAGCTATTCCATGTCTGGGTATTTATCCAAAGAACATGACAACATGAATGCGTAAAGATATATGCACCTCTGTGTCCATTGCAGCATTATTCACAATAGCCAAAACTGGGAAACATCTGAGTGCTCATCAAGGGATGAATAGATAAAGAAGACGTGATATATATACATAATGGAATACTACTCAATCATAAGAAATGATGAAATCCAGCCATTTGTGACAACATGGATAGACCTGGAGTGTATTATGTTAGGAAAAATAAGTCAGAAGGAGTAGGTCAAGTACCATATGATTTCATTCATAAGTAGAAGATAAAAACAACAACAAACAAACACACAGAGACAGAGATTAGATTGGTGGTTACCAGAGGGGAAGGGAGAAGGGAGGAGGGTGAGAGGGATGATTAGGCACATGTGTGTGATGATGCATTGTAATTAATCTTTGAGGGGTGAACATGATGTAATCTAAGCATGAATAGAAGTGTAATGACATACACCTGAAATTTATACAATGTTATAAACTAATGTTACCTCAATAAAAAAAAAAGAAAGCAAAGATAGACAAATCTATGCCTAATAATCCATTTCTAATATTTTCTCTTATGTGAAAATGATCTAGATATGCAACAAATTTTTATCATTTAAATTAATTTGGCAAAATTCTAAAGTTTAAAGTTACTGAAAACAATATGGAAGCTGTTTTTTAAGTAGACGGACCATAAAACATAATTCTCATACCCCAAAACTGTTACCGATTTTTATCTATCTAAAACATTTGTTTCCAACAATTATGTTTAGATTACCTGTAAAAACTTCACGAGACATTAGACAAAATTAGCTATCATTTAAAGCAATTATTTGGCTGACGAATTTGTAACAGGAATAACATGAGTTTATTTGGCTAGTAAACACAAGCTGCATGTCTGCATTTTATCCAAATACTGACAACTCTGAGGACATGCCTATATCATCAAACCAACAATATTAAATAAGCTTTCTGTTACCAAAGATTAATTTATATCATTGATATCGGCTCAAGACAAGGTTGACATGAGAGAAGCCATACTGTAGAAAAGAAACCCTACTGTAACTTTGAATGACTTCTGAATAAATAACCCCACTGGAAATGCACCCTCCAGGAAATCTAACTGCTTTGTAGATTTTACGACCCCTGCTTGTGCATATACCTCCTAGCTGTGAGAAGATTACTTTGTTCTTTTGAGTTCCTTAGGAATGTGATGACCCCTGAACAGAGAGTGTGTGCTGATAGCCATCATCAATGAAAACTGAAAGATCTGGCATGGTGACTCCCAGTCTGTAACACCAGAAGGTCAACATTCCTAACCCCCTCCCCTATAACCCAATGGCCTATATAACTGCTGTAAGATTTTGTGCCACCTTAAGATGATGTTTTCAGATACTAGTTGGCCAAATAAAAAGTCCTTTTTCTCCTACCACCTTTCCTCTTGACTATTGGCATGTCTTGCGGCAAACAGAAGGCCCCACATTGGGCTGTAACATCATGTTAACTTGAAAGAAACTTGGGTTAGTTTCTATTACATTTAGAAATATTTTATATAAGTGCTTACTTTAGGCTAATTTCATTAGAGCTCTTAATTTTGGCCATACCATCCAGAGGTAGAAAAATATTTCACATTTACAACACATACATATAGACATACATGAGCGCACAGGTAGACACAGAGACCTTATAGCTTCCATTAAATTTTTATGAATCAGGTGTAATACAAAACTCACTAGTTTGAGGAACATTTGCATTTCAAACAATGGCTCTTAGGTCCTAAAGAAAATGGAAGCAGAAAATTTATATCATAAAGGCACAGAGAAACCAGTCAAGTTTTCTCCACCGTAGAGTTTCTAGGGTGTATTTCCCTTATCAGTTTCTAAATGTTCCACTATCTAGGAACAGCGGGGGCTTTGGGATTGGCAAAAGGACAGGTAAACTTTGAATTGCTTTCTAGTGCCATTCCTGCAGGTTTGCAGAGATTTGCAAGACAAAGATGGTTGCTTCTAGTTCCCCAAAGAACTGGATTACAGTCTGAATGAAAAAAGAGGTGGACCCACACTTCCAGCTACATTTTTCCAATTGCTTCTTTATATCAGGGAAAATTTTAACTTAAGAGGTGAATCAAAAGATTCTTATGTTCCAAAACTTCAGGGCAGTGCATTGCACCTTTAAAGGTCTGCACAAAGTATTTAACAAAGGTCCTCTTTCTAAGTGTACAATTTAACCTTAGACCAATTTACTTTGTGTGTGTAGGGGGGCTTTTATGATCTTTTTATTAGCACCTAATATTAGCCTCTAGTTTTTATCCCATGCTATGTGTTTTAAACCAAATGGCATCTTCATATACTCCAAAATATACTACTGCTTTTCATTTATTCACAGGGACTGACAGTCAGTTCACAGTAAGTCACTCTGAGCAATTCTTGGTAGGTGAGCTCCTGTTGGTCCAGTTCAATTTCAGTGAAATCACTTTCTGAATCCTCACCTTGAGTACTAGCTCTTGCATATTAAATGGAAATGCTCTGGTGAAGAAAAATGGATGGAACGCTGGCACTGACCCTATATGCATCCCATTTTTAGGCTCCAGAGACACTGGTGGCTTAGATGGGGCAGAAGAAAACAGGGAGCAACTCTGACTCGCTGGTGGCTGACAATCGCTTTCTGATGTTCTGAGTATGACAGAGGGGGCAGACACATCTCAGTTCTGAACCAGGGTCAAGAGGTGTGGTCCCATGGAGAGGCTCCTAGTAGGGGAGGTTCCCCCAGGGTGAGCAATAGAATCCAGCTAACCACAGTGGGTGATGCAGGAGGTATGGAGAGACCTCCTTTGTGCAGCAGCGCTGAGTCCTCTGCTGTGAGGATATAGACAAAAGGGAAGGGTGGGTTGGCCAAATAGTTGGGGACAAAGGGCAGTTTTGAATCTTTCTTCAGCTAGGGGAGGTTGTCTTCAGCATCATCATCTTCTACTCCCGTAATCTTCCTGATTTCTCTCTTTGATGTTAATTAGACTGGCATTTCTCCTTTTGTGGTAAGAATCTCTTTGTCAGCTCCTGATTTTATCAAGGAGGAGACCACTTGGCCATGATTTGATTAGATGACCAGTGTAAACAGATCTACCTGTTGAATTCATTTTGGGAGTTCACATTCACCTAACTCCCCACCAGTTTCTGCAACTCTTGGTGTCCCCCAAGCCAAGGCCACCTTCCACTCCCCTGCTCCTGGCCCAAGGGCCAAGCCTCCTCCAGTCCTGCAAGTCTCAATTCAAATTTTGCACAGTGATATAGCCTGCCCTAAGTAATAAGGCATAGTTTTCTAAGAACACTTTATATCTTTGCTATTGTAGGTAGTTCCATTCTTCATCCTAAATTTGAAAATGATTTTCTTTTTTTTAAAAAAGAAAATTGCCTAAGGTAGTAAATACAATGGTATACCCAAGTGTTTCACCACAAGGAAAAGGACTGAACACCAAAAAGCTGTCCCTCATAGGGACATCTGAGTCTAGACATGACATTACCTACAGGACACATCATGAAAACTCATACCATCTGCAGTGTGGTTTTCAGATTTGAAAATTGAGACTTTAATAGAACGAATTATCATTTTATTGAAGCAAAACTAAAAGAAAACTGTTCTTCGGTACACTTCCGTAGCTTATATTTTTCGAGTGATAGTAACAAATATTCTTACATATAAAATTCTTATAAAAGTACTTTATGTTTAATTGAATTTAGTTTCTCAAAGTGATACTAGTACTTAGGTACAATCTTTAATATCAATTTTTATTTTAAGAAAATGAGACAAAGAGATGTTAAGTAACTTGTTAAAGGTTACACAACTTATAAGTTGAGAGGATTTGAAGTCAGAAATGCTGAGTATTAAAGATTTACTCTTGATAAATATTTTATTCCTGTACTTCCTGCTTTAACTCTGTGATAAATATGGAGTACCATTGATAAAGAAACACATTCTGAAGGATTCACTATTTAGAGACAGATTCCTATGCACTGTCCTAGATGCTGTGGATAGGGTTAACAAGTTTTCCTTTACTAATTCTGTTAATCAGCAGAGGGAATAAGGAAGAAAAGAGATGTCAGAGGAATTACACCAATATTATTCTTTCTATATGCAGGATTAGATGTGTTTCCCTTGTAAATACCAAAAAAAAAAAAAAAAAAAAAAGCATTCTCTCCTGATGAAAACAAGATATTAGTAAGAAAACGATCAAGGTTTCACTGCACAGTAGAGAAGTATAAAAGACTTATGGGTTGTATTGTGTTCCTCTAAATTCATATGTTGTAGTCCTAACTCCTAATATTTCGAATGTGACCTTATTTGGAGATAAGGTCTTTCCAGAGGTAATTAAGGTAAAATGATGTCAGTAGAGTGGGCTCCACTACAGTATGCCTGGTTTCCTTATATAAAGGGGAAATTTAGGCATATGACCATGCATAGTGGGAAGATGACATGAAGAGACGTAGGGAGAAGACAGCCATCTCCATGCCAAAAGGAGACACCAGGAACAGATCTTTCCTCACAGCCCTCAGAGAACACCAACTCTGCTGATACCTTGATTTTGGACATTTACTCGAGAAGTGTGAGACAATATTTTTCTGTTGTTTACATCACCCAGTCTGAGGTACTTTGTTATGGCCAACTAATACAAAGACATCCTCAATAAAGAAAGGGAAAAGAAAGGAAGCGGCGGTCAAATGGTGTAAATAAACTCAGGTGCAGGAGATGAGCCCTAGGACAAGGGCATTAAGCAGAAGTGGGTGAGAGAAACAGAAGGTTCAGGAGCTCAGTGGGCACAGATTCCTGGGAAATGGACAGTTCCAAGGATTGAAATATGGATAAATAGTCTGAGAAAAGTGATATTTAGAGAACTTGTAGATGAGTGATCTATGATTTGTGACATTCCAAAATGAAACAGTGCCTGCTTCATAGTCTAGGAAAACCCCAACACGACAGGAAGAAACAGCCATGGAAAGAGTCAAGACCCTGGAATCAGAGGTGGAAGAGTCTTCAAAGGCCTTGTACTCAGATTCATTCTGTGTAACCCTATTAACCCAGTAGCCATTTTGAGGTCTGTACCTGGAATAAGTGTATGGATGATTTACTTTTGGGCCGAAAATAAACTCAGGAATCTTATTTATACTGAAGTTACTTGTTTCACTGTTTACCCCCAGGATCCAGGCAATCTTCCTAGACACACCTACTTCCCAGTAATATTTTCCTGAGGGGAAACATTGGTGGCCCAACAAATCAAAAGCAGAAAAATTACATGGATACATATTAAAAACCTCTAAAACATAACAAAATGTCACTTTCTCTTATCCACAGGTATAACAATATTCCAAAAGGCATTGACTGGTTTCAGCATCATGTCCACTATAGGAAAAAATACAGGATCAGGCAAGGGATATAGAATAGATGTCCCTTGTCACACTGTGAAGAGGAATATTGGGAGTTGATTGGGAGGAACTGGTGTTGATGGGCCAGAGGTGAGTAGGGCATTTAAGAACTGTTGTATGTAGGCATGTATGGGGAGGAACACATGAAGCAAAGATCATGGGTACTAATAGTAACCACGACTTCTGAAAAGGGATCAGAACATGGAAAATTGTATAACCTGTAACTTCTTCTTACCCCAGTAGCACTGGACCTCTGTCAGCTCTGAAAGGACAAAAGTTGCAATGATGTTGTTAGAAGCAAAGGAGTAAACACGGATACCTATCCTTTCTCTAAGAGAGAGTCGGCACAGGAGAGGGGAGACTTGTGAGCCTGTGATCCGGTAAACGAGAGGGCAAAGCAGACACCTGGCTGTTCCTCGCTTAGATCTGATCATCTTCATCACAGGATCTCTCTCTCCTTGTGAGGCCTACCTCCCCTCTTTTACCCTCACATAGGAAGAACATCTACTCCCCCATTTTGCTCTGATACTACAAGAATCCTTCACCCACACCCTTCCCCTGGTTCTCCTCACCTTTAAACACTTGGAGATTCTCTATTAGATCTGAAGCTCAGATTTGAACACTCTTCTTTGTTAATTTGTTCATTTGTTTTTGGCTTCTTCAGAGTCAAGGTCTTACTCCTAGGGATGACAAAAATGGACCCCCATACATCTGACATTTTGTCCCTCTAAAACCCCTGGCTTCCTATCTTTTCACCCAATTGATTCACTTGAACCATCTTTCCTGGAGATCCTGAAAAGGAGAGAGTAGACTGCTAACATTGGAGCCAGCAGAAATACATTCACGTCCATCTTCTCATTTACCCTCTCTGACCTTTGGAAGGTCTTGTCCTCTCAGAAGCATAGTTTCTTCCTTCCAATAAGGAATCATTTACTTCTACCTGTCTACCTCCTAGAAATAATATGAAAACATATGAAATTAGGGATTTAGTAAAACAAAACTTTGGTACTTTAAAAAAAATTAATGTGTTGAAGAGTCAGTACACAGATGTGGGTTCCCAAGGAGTTGATCAGAAAATGAGATTGCATAGACTGCATCTTGGGTGTTTGAGACATACTTTTGGGAGAGACCAAGACCTTTTGAATCAGCTCCCTGATAGAGAGCCCTCAGAATAACATCTGAGATTTCAGGTTCTCTGGGGACAATTACAAACACTTGAAAAAGAAGACATTATGGACATAATGGTGGTCTGAATTTCATGTGTTTGGAGGAGCTTGATATTGTTAGGTAGATGTGCCAATTTATGCAAAAGGATACTCCCTTTTCATTCAGGCTTCTAAAGTATGTGACCAAGACAGATCAATTGTTTGCACCATGTCTAAAATATTCCCTTATATTCAAGTCTGTTTTTGAAAATCTAAATAGAATCATATGGAAGGAACTTGTCTCCTCTATACTCAGGTAGGAAATTTAAATATAAAAGGAGTTGTCTCCAATTCTAGCTGCTTGGCCAATGAAAAAAACACAACCATCCGACAGGAAGTGAAGCCAATAGGAAAGATGGGGAACTATGTGAGATACAGACAACCAAGATGAGAAAAATTGCTAAAGTCACAGGGGTTTAATACCACAATGCCTTATCTCTAATACTGCTATTGACCCCAAATCTGTGACTTCCCCCAAACAGTTCCTACCATAGAATCTGGCCTATTCCCAATAGTTAGAAAACACTCCAGCCATGATTTGTGAACATAAATTTAAGATAAATGTACATCCAAAATCCTTCCCTGAGCTATATTTTGTTATAATCGACCACCAGATAGCTCTAATTGCTTTAAACCTCTTCTCACGGCACAGAAGGACCATTTCTGGTCTCCCTCACATACCTTTCCAAGATGCCATTCACATCCTAGAGAGAAAAGAGAAAACACTAGTCAAGTAATAATATATTCTCCCCACTTACAAAGCTTCTTCATATCCCTACCAATGACTGATGTAGTGGGAATAGCTCTGGTCCCAATGTGAGAGCCAAAAAATTAAAGACCCAGGCCAATCATTCCAGAAGACTCCTGTGAGGATGCCACATTTCCTAAAAGGTAGAAACAGCTTTGATCCTAGTGGAAAAATGTAATGAGGCTTTCAATATCTGGAGATGAGACATATTTATGAGGAAAACAAGAGGTCAATAATTTTCTTCTGAAATACATAAGGATCCCATGAGATTATTTGAATACTTCATGTTTCTTTCATTTATTCAACAGAAATGTAAAGTGATATAGTATTATCTGCCAAATATTATGCCAGGTTTTGTAGAATCAAGGATGAGTAAATAATCATGATATTCCTCAAGAAGTTTACATGGCTTTTGCTGGGGGAACAAGGAAATAAATGTATTAATGTAGGCATTTCTCAAGCCTCTCTCTTCTCATTTTATACGGTATCTATAAGTGACCTCATCAACTCCCTTCAATTCAATATGTGCAGTTCATTTCCAACTCTTTACTTTTACTCAGTTTTGCCTCTTAAATACAGGTGAGTATATTCAATAGTAAAATAGCTACAGGAACAAGTAACTTAGAAGGTCTCATAGGTAACTTACTATTCACCAACCAAATTGTCTCTTCTCTTATACTCCATTGTCCATAATGTTAATAATATCCACTCTTCATCGTCCTAAAAACTGTAATGTTTATCCTCCTCTTCAATTTCAACCTAGCCAGTTTAGCCCACATTCTTAAAAGTTTTTAGCCATCTGATCCTCTTTAATGTCACAGATAATATTTTATTTCTTTGAATAGATATGTATCAATATATTTGATCTGTTTTACCTCAGACTTACTTCCTCCATGACACTAAAAATTAGGCTAGATGGGTCAACGCACACCAAAAAAATGATTTTGCTCTCTTATTAGGGTTTTTTTAAATGACAAAAAACAAATGAAACTAGATTAAGTAGAGGAAAGATTTTGGGGGCAGTTATAGCTTTAGCCAAACCTTGTCATCAGGGTTTCATTTACATTCTTCTCCAAATTCTACTTATGCCCTCTATATCGACAATATTCTCAGTTCAGGAAGAGAACATGAATTTCCTGACATA
The DNA here is from genome assembly GCF_020826845.1 of Diceros bicornis minor. Taxonomy (NCBI): domain Eukaryota; kingdom Metazoa; phylum Chordata; class Mammalia; order Perissodactyla; family Rhinocerotidae; genus Diceros; species Diceros bicornis. The sequence goes on along the minus strand of NC_080746.1, from coordinate 62,872,197 downwards.
AACTGCAGAATAAAAGGGAACATTTCTTCCCGGTTACACAAAAAAAATTATGAGGCCAGCATGGCACTGGTCTGCACTGGATCATGTGCCCATATTAAAAACATCACTCTGTTTTTGTTAGAAGGAAATGAAGCAGTGTTGGAGGCATATTTATATATTTTACTAGAATTAAATTAGTATTAATCTGAAGGAGGTCGTGATACAATAAGATTCGTATTGTAACCACTAGGAAAACCACTAGGAAAAAAAACTATAAAAATTACAGTTAGAAAATAGGAAAAATTATATTAGAAATATTTGTTTAACACAAAGAACCTTCTTAAGAAAAAATAGGAGAATAAAAACTACAGGAGACATATAGAAAGCTAATAGCAAAATGGTAAATTTAAATACAGCCATATCAATAATTGCACTAAACGTCATTGTCTTGATACTCTAATTAAAAGGCAGAGATTGTTGGACTGGATAAAAAGCAAGATTCACTTATTGCTATCTATAAGAGACATATTTTGCATTCAAAGACACAAGTAGCCCAAATGTAAAAATATAGAAATGTATATACCACACAAGTGCTAAACATAAGATAGCTCAAGTGTCTATATTATTATTAAACAAAATAAACTTTAAGACAATAAATACTATGAGAGAATGAGAGGTAAATTTCATAATGATATACAGTGTGGTACATGAAGAAGGTATAACAATTATAAATGTATATGCATGTAAATACAGAGATCCAAAATTCATAAAGAAAGATTAAAAGGAAAAATAAACAATTTAATAATAATAGTTGGAGATTTTAATAATTCACTCTCAATAACTGAGTGAACAGCTTGCATGTAAACTGTCAAGGATATAGAAGACATGGACAACACTATAATCCATCTTAACCTGACTGACATCTATAGACCATTTCACTCAATTAATGCAGAATATACATTATCTGCATTAAAATAGACAAATTTTCCAGACATACAATATTTTAAGCTATAAAACAAGCGTCAATACATTTAAAAGACCAAAATGATAAAATATATGTTCTCTGATTACTGAGGAATTAAATTATCCCAAAGGTTAACAAAAAAATCACAAAGTAAATTTGAAAATAAGTTGAACTGAATGAAAATAAAAACCAAATAATCAAAATGTATGGAGTACAGCTAAAGAAATGCATTTATATCATTAAACACTATATCATAAAAGATGGTCTCACTTCAGTATTCTCAGTTTCCACATTAAAAAAAGTAGGAAAAAAACACAAACTAACCTCAAAACACACACATATGTGTGTACATCTGCATACACATACACATACACAAATAAAGAAAACAAAGTTGACAGCAGAAATATACGACATAGAAAGGTGAAAACATAGATAAGATCAGTGAAAGAAAACATTTCTTATGAAACATCAACAAAATTGACCAAACATAACTAAACTGATCAAAATAAAAAGAGAGAGAGAGAAAGGAAATCATCAAAATCAGGAATAAAAGAAATGTTACTGTTAATGCTGTAGATATTAAACAGTTTATAAGGGATTATTATGATTAACTTTACGTCTAAAATCAGACAAGTTAGGGGCGGGCCTGGTGGCGCGGCTGTTGGGTGCGCGCACTCAGCTTCGGCGGCCTAGGGCTCGCAGGTTCGCATCCCAGGCACGCACCGATGCACCGCTTGTCAAGCCATGCTGTGGTAGTGTCCCATATAAAGTAGAGGAAGATGGGCACAGATGTTAGCCCAGGGCTGGTCTTCCTCAGCTAAAAGAGGAGGATTGGCAACAGATGTTAGCTCAGGGTTAATCTTCCTCACGATAAATAAATAAATAAAATCAGACAAGTGAGACAGAATGGACAAATTCCTAAAAAGTCAGACATTACCAAAAACTAGCTAAAGAACTGTAAAAAACCCAAATAAACCTAACACAAGTAAAAAGGTAAAAATTATCTTAAACCTTTCCAACAAAGTAAAGCCCAGAGTGAGATGGTTTCCTGGTGAATATCATTGAATATTTACAGAATAAATTGTACAGTACTTCACAAATTTTTCTTTCAAAAAATGGACAATGTAGGAGGAAATCTCAAATCATTCTATGAGGGAAAAAAATTTGGAATCCAAAGTGAATAGTTTGTCTGTGACTAAAATAGATCACGAAGAGATACCCAATAAATGCTTTACACTAAGACGCACGAAATCGGCCCATAGAATATCACTGGACAAAATAGATCTTCTCTCCACAGTCAAACTTTTGCACCACAGTTGATAAATTAATAAAAATGAGATTTTCCTTTGTTCTTCATGCATTCAATCATTCCAACAACCACTGACATAGATGCAGGGGAAAGGGTACTGCAGGGCCAAGGAACCTTAGTGTCATCACCAGAAAGACCACTGCAATACAGAGGAAAAGGAAACTAGTCTTCATGTTTCTCAGATCTCAGTGACTGAGACTTCTTCCCATGTCTTCCTGCAGCATCTCCGTTGTTGATCCCTGCAAACTATGCTCCACATCTGAGATGAGAGCTCTCACCAACTGGCTCTGCTGGACCAGCACATTCTCAGCATCAGTCAGTTTATAGAGAATATTTGCCTCCTCCTTCCTCAGCTTTAGCTGCTCCTTCTGTTCCTCATAATCCAGGTTACCTCTCATTTGATTAAACTTGGCCTGGACATGCTGTGTCTCACTTACTATTTGATTCTTCAGGAATGAGATAGAGAGTGGGGTACTCAGGCTCTCATGCAGAGACTGGGAACTAGAAAAAATCACTATTCTCTTTGGGAAGTTCTCACAGGGAAGTGAGACAGAAGCAGGAGAGCAATTCTTGGGGAAGCCCCCTTTTCCTATGATTTTTTCTCCATCATACTCCAAAATAATGCTGTCAAATCTGCAATATTGAGACCAACTCTGAACAAATTGGATGTATGTGTGTGGCTCAGCTTTCACACAGCTGTTCAGGACAATCAAGCCTCCCTCATTTACTCCTGACCCCCACCTTCCACCCTGCAAAAGTTGAACAGTGAGGACAGAACCATGAGCCACTGCCAAATGTCTTCCACCAGTGGCGTCAAAGGCTCAAAAATATGACAGGAATGACACACAGAATTCAGTAGCCATCCTCACCAGAGAGTCCATCTATGTGAACACTTCTCTCTAAGTATCTGTGTTCATTTGGGACATGTTCACTTTTCAGCCCTCACCCCTATCAGGGAAAGGATAAAGAAGAGCATTAATCAAATGACTTTTGGACATATTAACTGTCAGGAAACAAAGAGGAAGGGAGCTCCTTGTGACTAACACACAAGGACTGCCCAGATTTCAGTCTAACTCCCTCAGGAAGTGTCTCCTCCTTCCTACCAGGAAGTTCTCTCTTTGACATCGGCTTCCAACTTCTCAGCTTACTGATCCTCCTTCCTCAGCCTCTCCAGAGCTGCCTGGAACTTCTCCTTTGGGGAAGAATTCAAACCAGAATCAAACACGAGGCTTTCTCAACATCAGAGTAGATGAAAAATGGGGAAGAAATCAGGCTGATCTCTGGAGACACTACAGTTTACAGAAACTGTGAGAACAGCAATGAGAATCTAAGACTTGGAAGAAAACCCGAGGTGGTGAATGTGTTATTTAAGACTCAGCTGGTAGAAGTCAGCGTCCCCTCCCCAAGAGAAGACTGATTCTCTTTGTCCTAGAAGAAGAAACCTGATCCTGAGGCAATGAAATAACATACATCTCAATCCACCCAGCTCCCTGGTTAGCCTTCCTGTTCAAAGTGGTCATGAGAACTCTTCTTGGGCAACAAATCTCCACCTACTAGCACAGGGTACAGAGATATCTACTTCTGAATAAAAGTCTGTACTATAGGCTTATCCTTTTGTAATTGGATGGAATGCACGAAAATATCCTTCAGACCTCTGAAGGTGAGCATAGGAAGAAAAGAAATCACAGTCCTCAGGGCTATGTTGACAAGGCAATTAAAATTGAAAGCAAAGTGGACATTTCCCATCAATTACCATTTTCTGCCCTGTCTTGTCTCTATCCTGGTCTTGAAACAGATATTTCTGGGCAATATCCTCCATGAGGAATGTGTGGTGGCCACAGTGCTCCTGAGCCCTCTCACAAAGCCAGCAAATGACCTTCCCATCATCCTTACAGAAGAGCAGAACTTCCTCTTCATGGCGCACACAGATTTCTCTCTTCTGTTCCTCCTCTGGGCTCAACTTGACCTCCCTGAGCCTCTCTACCATGTTGACCATGGGCCGATTAGGTCACAGGTTCCCATACTAGTAAGTCACTCCGCACACAAGGCAGCTGTTCTCTCCTTCTTGGCCAATCTTTGACTCTTTGTTGTTTGCGGTGATGTGGGCTTGACAAGAGCTGTGGCCACACTCCAGACTCAGGGTTTCTGTCAGGAGCTCCAGGCAATTGGGGCAGGTCATCTCCTCCTTTATGTCCACCAGGATTCCTGAAGCCATCCCAGCTGCCCCCGTGTCCTACCTGTCCTGACTTCTGAGGCTCCTCTTGCTCACAGATCCCTGCAAGATTGGGAAGTTAGAAGTGGACAGGATAAAAAAGGAAGGATAAAATGATACTAAAGGTATAGAAATCAAGGGCAGCAGAGACCAAAATGTTGAAGGACAAAAAGAAAAGGTGGAGAAACAAGGAAAGGAGCTTGGTTCCCTGGTGGAAAGGACTTTTCAAAATAATTTCAAACACTTTACTTCCTGTTCATGCCACATGACAAAGCCAATCCTTAGCTGTTCAATGATTGATATTTTACCTTACTTTCAAGGAATGAAAAGATGACCCGAGGTCTTTTCTACCAAGATCTTTGTGTTACCTACCATCTATCCTGTTTGTGTTTTGTTTCCCATGCCAAAAACACATCCTTATTGTTAAATAAAGCAAACCATTTATGTCTCTGGGGTTTTATACCTGCTTTTTTCTCAGCATGGAATGTGGCCTGAGATATCAGACTCACGTACTCTTATACTTAGTGAACTTTTTCCTTACATGTTCTCTTATCATAAAGATCTGCTCTGATTAACTTATTTATAGTGTAAACACTGTAATCACCTCCTGTACATTTGTGATGATTTCTCTTATTATCATGACATAATATATGACAATGTATGTGCATACATGGTAAGAGCAAGCATTTTATAATGTGTAAATAGAGATAATAAGTGACTTATAAAGATGATTTATCTTCAATACACAGAGTTGAGATGAATCTAATGTATTTGGGATTGCTCAGAGGTCTGTCTACTCCTACACGACACAGTAACTCAAAGACAAACAGAGGAAACTTCCAGGACCCAATTAACACCTAGAGCAGTGAAGGGTATGGAAATAAAGAGATGAAGAATAGCTTGAAATTTCTGGTGAGTTTTGTTTTTGTAAATGATGAGATTTCAACTCAGCCTGGAAATATGTTGAAGGTGTTAAAAGGAGCCTAAATGTGTGTATGTATGTGGATGGTTGAGAGGGAGATGGTATGGATATACTCATAGGATCACATGTGTCCGATACCTGGGCAAAGAGAATTACAGATGAATTGAATGTTAGTCTTGAGAGAGAAATCTCAAAATGCTAGGCAAGACCATTCAGCAAATTATCATTGACAATGAATTATGCTAGCAACTGGACCAATTCCAGAAACACAAAGTGAGCCTAAACAGAAAATTTAAACCTCTAGGCACTTGACATTGACCCGGAAATTCATAGTAAATGGAATATTCAGCCTTATGTGTACAAAAGAGTGTATGTGAAAAATACTACTAGAGAGACATCCATGTTGTTGGGAAATCAAATAATGGGGGCAAATGGAGGGTTATCCAAGAATTCCAACTTGAAAGCATAATTATTGAGCTGAAAGCAGAAGAAGATGAATGAAATAAAGGATGAGGACAAAATGTATTAGGTAGAAGAAATGATCTTTTCACGGAAGACATATCATCATGTGTGAGTTGAAATGCCAGTGTGGCTGGTGCGAAGAAAACTGCTGGGCCTTTCATATTACATGAGCCTGCAGTGACAATAAAATATGACACTTCCAAAATTAAGTAACATTTAGGGACTTTTCTTCAAGAGCAAGGAGAAACTATCAGTTTTTTCCCATCAGAGAAAAGTAGGGACATATTTAGCTCAAAATATGGGCTGTGAAATGTTAAACGGATCCAGCATGGAATTGGGAAGATCAGTTAGGATTCAAGCACAGTTTCCCAGGGGAGAGAAGATGATAGCTTGTGGGACAAAGTTATGAAAGAAATGGAGAGCAGCAGATGAGAGTGAGAGAAAAGATGAGGTAGAAGGATAGGAATAGGACTTAGATTGGATATGAAGGAACAACCTGTTAACATCAATACTTAACTCTTTCTTCCTTTTAAGATGGTATTGGCTTACTCTTCTCCTAGTAAGTTTTTTTTTTTTTTCTGAGAAACCTACTGGGTTGCAATAAAGTGGAAGTTCATTTGCCTTGATGGTAAAAATGGTCTGATGTGAAAAGTGCATTTGAACTGGGTAGACTTTATATAGACCTTAAATATCAGTTGGTAAGCATTGACCTCATTTTTCACAAGGGAAATGTGACTGTTATAATGAAAATACGTCTTATTTAGGCCCTTAGAAGTTGTGCTCATGGCCTTTCATAAGATACTCAGTTCTTTGTAGCCCTATGCTTATCAAATCTATGGTAGTTTCACACACATCCACCTAGTCTGTCTTCTTAAAAAGCTGAGATGATAGGGATAAAGAATTTCCAGTACCACTGTAAGATCCTTAATTGAGAACTCACCTGAGGCAATGTCGGTATGCTGTGTCTCCTGTCTTGTATCCCCCAATCAAACTAAGTGAACCTGGCAGTTTACGTATTTTTAGGTCACATGGATGGAAATGGGCATCCAGATTGCAAACTACTGCTGGTGGTCAGTCAGAGCAGGTATCACAGAATGGTAGCACAAAGATGCTTTTTCCCTGAACTGGACTCAATATGGCCCTGTGGCCACAGTCTAGGATCAGAAGTTCTGTCCGGAGCTCCAGGCAAATGGGGCTATGAAGCAAGAAATAAAGAAAAGGAAGATCTCAGTAGGTGTTAATGTCATGATAGTCACCAAAGTTTGATGGTAAAAGATCTCCAGCATGAGACAAACAGTAATATTCTTTTTCATCTGCACAAGGGAGGGAAAAGCTATAAAGGCTGCATGGAGATAAATTTAGACCTGCTAAATGTGTCTACATGTACCATATTCATCATACATGAAGGGAACCTGGTAAAGAATGAGGTTGAAGGTGAACTGAAAGCGTAATGCAGCTAATTGTACAGATACTAAAAAGAGACCAAAGGCCATATGCAGTTACCTCCTGGCTGCAGAAATTATGGCCCAGATCAGGCTCTGATGAATAGCAAGATCAGAGATAGACATCGTACCAAGGGTAGATATTACATGACAATATACACCCTTGTTTATGACTCAAGCTTTGACCCAAGCATGGGAGTAGGGCCTCCAATTATTTCTCATCCTATTCAAGATCCAACCAATGCTGAGATGCATCAAGAGCCTATAAAGGAGGGAGGAGCAGAACGTTCTTTCTGCTATGGGGATACAAAATTGTTTTCATAGTACAAGGCTACAAGGAGCTAATGTTAAAGCAGCTACTGGCACATGGACACAGAGGAGCACTGTGCAGAAGAGCTAAAGTCTTCTCACATGGAGGATGACCCCGCCTCTACTTAAGCAGTGACCCAAGGATTCTACAGCATCAGGGAGATAGATGTAGGAACATGAGTGGTGTGTGTCTGATAGAACTCCCAGGTCAGTTGGCTGCCATAGGTGTCAGGTGATTGCACCTTACACATTGGTCTTCTGACATCTGAGCTCATGAGAATATAAACTCAAAATATCCTAGAGGTGAAGGCTAAAGATGAGCAAAAAAAGAAAAAAAAAAAAAAACAGAAGACAATAACTAAGTAAAAATCCAAATAGTAAAGACATGGACAGAAATTTCTTGTTTTGTCACTAGAGTACAATATTTTCTCCAAGTATGATGAAGCGATATATCGCTGATGTTAAATGAAAAGAGTCGCTTTTCCTAAAAAAGAATGGAAAAAGATAATTCTGTTATCTTTTATTTACCAGGTAGTCATCTAAAACTATTTACTACAAATTCCTGATAATATTAGCAAATTAAAAACCGAAGCAGAAATGCAACAAGTCAATTCTAAATCCCTGTAACAATTGACATGAGAAAGGTGCACTGTATGAGTTCAGAAGACAGGTGCCTAACACTGATTTATGACTGAGAGGGGCACAAGAATATGTAACAGAGGTAGTAATCTCCAAAGTCAACTTTGATAAAAAAAAGATTGTTCACATGAGGGGTAGACAGAGTGAGAAAAGAGTTGTAACGGGTGTCTTCTATATGCCTGAGTCAGGTGGATAAAGCCATACCTGTTTTAGGAGGTGGGAATAAACACAGAGGCTCACCTGTTCTACCTTCCTTCCCTCGTGTATCTCAGGATCTTGTCATCACACTGCTTCTTCTGACATCTTTTTATATCATTAACACCAATCAAGTAACTCATTTTGTTTATTAAAGTTAGAAAAAATACCACTACGGGAAATTCTTCCTACGTGATCATTTTGCTCCTGATTTCTCAGTTGAGCTCCAATTCAGGTGGCAGATATGGCTCAAGGAAAAGGATGAGCAAGGTTAGTAATCTTTTAAGGAGCTGCAGCCATTCTCTGTGTCTGGATAAGTGAATAGATAAAGGCTATAGAGCTTGCCAGCTGTCACCCCATCAAGGCTCCTATGCACAGAGAGGCTAAGGGATGAGAATTTATCTACAGTCAAGCAGAAATACTAGATTGTTAAACTGATAGACATTAAATTATTAGGATTCAAAGATCCCTCAACTTTTGTTCCAGTTGTTGGGAGAAAGGACTTTCTACCTCTGAAAATTCTAGGAGTCCGGCTGTCCTCAGTAAGGTACAATTAAAAATTATACAAGGTTTAGGAGATGTGGGTAAATTCAGCTAGGAGAAATAACAATCTCTCCATGAAACAATCAAAGCTTTTCACTTCTCCAAAATTCCATTCTCTTAAGACCACCCCTCCCCAAGACCACAATTTAGTCAGCACTCTCAGCAGGGAGGCTGCAAGCTGGGTCTTTTTCCCCCTTCAAACCAGCTTCCCGAAGACAAATTTATCTCACCCAAGAATATTCAGTTTTTTCCTTTGAAGTCTCCAAACTCTGCCCTCTACAAACTACTCATTTCACCTTCAGATATCAATGGAGAAGTCAAGATTCCTTGAAGAAGAATAAGGCAAGTCAGGGGCAGAGGTGGTCAGGATTCACTCACCAAACCAGGAGCCGGATCTTCATAAAGAGATTCAGAGTAGCCAATTGAAAATGAAAGTTAAATGCTTGGAAGAGGGCAGAATGGGAGAGGAGAAACTATGGACCAATGAGAGGCCTCCATTGTCAGGCTCCTGGGTACTGACAAGGCTTTTGTGCTTGGGTCAGACAGGCCAGTGGTTACAATCTCATCTCTATCTCATTTCTAATCCTGGAAATTCTTTCATGGGTCTTCAAGGTAATTCATCCTTTGGAACACTAGGCTTGCCTAGGCAATGGAATTTCACACATACCCGCCTTTTCTTGTTTCCTTGCAAATGAGCCGTCAAAAGGAGAGAATAAATTACCTCCCTTTACCACAGTGAGGACTCACACTGAAGGCTCATGAGAGGCAACCATACCAGCACACTCTCTCCTGTCCTACATCCACCAGCTAAGTTAAATGAATCTGGCCAGTTTGTCTCCTGTTAGGTCATGAGAAAGGGAATGGCTATCCAAATCTGAAATTACCTTAGGTGGTCGGTCAGAGGGGTTATCACAGTGGACTCACAGTTATGCTGACTTTAAGAGCCTGCATTCAATTTGGCCAAAATGAGACTTTTTGTAAATAGACTGGGAGGATGAAACTGTATAGTGTCATTTGTTGGGCAGTGTCATATAATACAATTTAACATATAATCTCTCTCGCTTAGTATAATAAAAATGAAACAGGAAAATAATTGTGATGGCTAATTTTACATGTCAAATTGGCCACAAGGTGTCGAGATTAAAAATCATTTCTGGGTGTGTCTGTAAGGGTGTGATTTTAACGTGAGGTTAGCATTTATATCTATGGACTCAGTCAACGAGATCATCCTCCTCATTGTGGGTGGGCATCATCCAATTCCTTTAGGGCCTGAATTTAAAAAAAGATGGAGGAAGAAATAATTGGCCTCTTTTGCTTCCTGCCTGCCTGTTTGAGCTGGGGCAGAGGTCTTCTCCTGCCCTTGGACTAACACTTGTACCATTGGTTACCACGGTTCTCAAGCCCTTATCGTGGAATTGATTACACCACCGGCTTTACTGGGTGTCCAGCTTACAGACAGCAGATTCTGGAAGTTCTCAGCCTCCATAATAATGTGAGCCAATATATGATTTATATATATAAAACTGGTTCTGTTTCTCTTGGAAACCCAGATTAATATAGTAGTAAAACAGTTCTAAAACTTTGTTTTAAGTGGCAGAGATGAACTGTGAAATGATAATGATAATGACACAGGTAAACTGTGTCATTTCAAAAGATCTATGCCTAAAAAAGACTTGGGGGAGTTAAAGGTACAAGGATGTGGTAGATGTGACAATGCCCAGTGAGATCTGGTCATATAAGGGGAAGTCAGGGTTATAAAACGAAGAGAATTGACTGGGATCTACCATCTGAGTGAGTCAGTCTGGGGTGTAGTATGCCTTTCACAGGAAGAGAGGTGTTCAAATAGACACATTATGACTTGAACTCCCTTTTCTTACAGGTCTCTGGATCTTGTTATCATGTCACTTCTGATATCTTTTCACATTATTAACACGAATCAAGCATTTTATTTTGTTTTATTAAATTTGCAAAGATGCCCCATATGGAATTTTTTCCTACGTGTTCCTCTTGCTCCTTATCTTTCAGCAGACCTCTGTTTCTGGGTTCCAGATATGGCCAAATGAGAAGGAGGATCAAGGTTAGTAGTTTTTCAGGAACTGTAGTAGATCCCTGAGTTTGAACTTGGAAGTCTGGTAGGACTAGTAAACACAAAAGAATCTTCAGAGCAAGGCAGCTGTCACACCACTAAGGCTCCCAAACCCAGAGAGGTCAGGGTGCTAGGATCATGTGGTGAGCCATGCACAAATCCTACATTATTACACAGACAGATGTTAAATTAGTAAGCTTCAAAGAACTGTCTGACTTTGCGCTATATCTTCCTCAGAAGATCTTTTTTATCCCTGAGCAGGGTCAAGCATAGCATTCTTCTCTGCTGCTCTTTGTGCAGAACTGGTCCACAAGCCTGAGCTGTGGACCAAGCAGACTTTGTAGGCTCTTTCTCTAGGACATCTTTTGTTAGGATTTATCAGGAAGTCCTTGCTGGAACTAGAATTTTCCTAGAGGTGATGTCTCAGTCACTTTACCCTGAATTAGGAAATGAAAATACATGAGAGGAAGACAATAGTGACAACTGCGATGGGAGCCTGGTGTCATCACTAATACCATCATTAGTGATCTCCTTCCCCACCCTTCATTGCAACTCCAACTGTAAGTTTCTTGAAGTCAGGTAGAAATTTTCTTATTTTGTTGCTTATTGCCCCAGACCTGTTAGAAGTTGTTGCCTATAAGCATGATAAAGAGATAGATATACAAGCCTGTACTTATAATTCTCATTTTAACTGAATTGAACATCTGAATGATAAATCATGCTTCTATTCTACTCTTCTTGCTGTGAACATAATTGCTGTTATGTAATGAAATTCAGCTATTCTTATGGTATTACTAGTATATAAATATGATTCCCCTTTGTCAAATATTTTCTTTTTATTTTCTGAGGAAGAGTCACCCTGAACTAACATCTGTTGCCAACCTTCCTCTATTTTGTATATGAGCTGCATAACAGCATGGCCGCTGATAGACAAGTGGTGTAGGTCCACACCTGGGAACTGAACCCGGCTGCAGAAGCAGAGCCCACTGAACTTAAGCACTAGGCTACTGGGGCTCGCCCTCCTTTGACAAATTTTAACCAACAATTTTTTATGTTTCCTGTTTCTTCCTAAGGTTTATTCAGATTGGTGTTTAAACTGTCCCCACTACCACACTTTAATCACATTAACTCTTACTTTGTTTTAAGGTTTTCTCAAATGAGAAAATGTTAAAAATCCATGAGCCAAAGAGAGAAATATTTCATTAGTTTCCTCTCTAAGTAGGAGACGTAAAAGCTCTAGGGGAAACACAGACTTCTAATGAGGTTTTTTTTTCCCCCTGTAACACGGAACACAATACACTGGAATGTGGAGCATGCCAACATGCTCAGCTCTGGTGAAAAATTGTGTGTGGCAAGAGGAGCATGATGAATTCAGGTTTCCCGATGGCCCTTGTTTTAAAGTATCTTGACAGGACCTGATTTCAATAAGCTGCAAACCTAGTGCTTCTTTGGAAAGTCCCAAGATATAAACCAAGGATATGGGGCCAGTTCAGAGATTCAAAGTGAGAGTGGTAAAGAAGGGATGTTTATCTGTGGAAGGATTGGGAAGGGAAGAAATATTGGACAGAGAAAAGGTCTTTGGAGAAGGGAGCTCGTTTCTTTTGCACATTGCAATCAATACCGCTGTGCTGTGCTTGTCAGACAAGCACAGTCAGATACTGAGCTCTCCAATCCCTCAAGTTTCAATTATATAATATACTTAAAAGACATCTATTCTTAATATATCTGCATTAACAACCATACTCCATATCATCATGGCTGAATATGCAAAGCAAGCAAATCTGAGGTTTCCTTTCCACTAATAGAGGTATTGATTCTAACAAAACAGCACCCTTAACCCATAGATCAACTTTACAAACTTTGGACAAATATAAAAAAAAAAGAAAACTAAACATGAAGGCACTAGAGAGTAACAAAAGCTCTACCAATCTATAATGTAATAGACATGTGGAAGAAGAAAACAATATTGAAGGGATTTTCTGGTTTTATGGCTTTTCATTTGAAGGCAGACCTCAATCGGTAGTGGGTGGGATAGTGAAAACTCAGTTAGCAACATACAGATTTATTGGCTTGAAGAACATAAGAATGATTTGGGGCCACCACAGCACCTGGAAAGTGGTGGAGAAGATCTGTGAAATAGAGATCCAGAAGATGAGATACCAAATTGCACATAGCAACTTTGACCAAGTCTCTGAACTACACATGCGTGAGACAGATAGCAAGCAGCCTAAGTAAGGCTAACGGAACTGAACAGAGATTTCAGCAGCTGCAAAATGCAGAGTACAATTAAGAATTTGAGTTTAACCAAGTTAACTGCCAGAAAATAAAAATATAATATATTCAGAGAAATAAACAAAATCCAGAGTCTCTACGTCTTATTCACAATTCCCCTGGGAGAATTTTAGATACAATCTAAAATCATTCCACATACAAATAAACTAGAAAACATGGCTTGTACTCAAGAGAAAAGGCAAGCAATGGAGACCTACTTTAAAATAAACAAGACGTTGTATTTATTAGACAAGGACTTCACAGCAGCTATTATATCTAGGGCAATGGATGTAAAAGAAAATATACTTATAGTAATGAGCAAATAAGAAATGTAAAAGGACAAATAAAAATAAGATTTTTTTAATTGAAATACTAAAACCAAAAATGGCAATCACTCAAAAAACAAATCGAGGGTTAGTTCACAAGAAATTCAGGATCATAAGAGAAAGCCTAGGTGAACTTAAAAGTAAATTAATAAAAATTATCCAATATGAAAATAATGAACAGTACCTTAATTATCTGTAAAAAAATCAAAGTTATAAGATAGCGTTAAACCACAGAACACTTACTAAAATACAACAATACTAAAACTGTATAGGTAGCTGAATTAGGTGAGAAACAAGGGAGTAAAAATCACATGTTATTTTAAATACATACAGAAAAGCATCACACAAAATCCAAACCCATTCACAATAATGATAAATTAGAAATATTAATCTGATAGAATGAGATAAGAAAAAGCCTATTGTTAACATCATGGTTAAAGGTCAAATATTGAATACATCCTCTCTACGATTGGAAACATATCAAGAAACATGTGAACACTCACCATTCATATCATTGAAGTCTATGTCTTAGCCACAAAAATAAAGCAAAAAAAAAAAAACAAATAAAAGCATAAATATTGGTACAGGCAAGTAAAACAGTCTCTACTTGCAGATGACACAACAGTTTATATACAAAATCAAAATAAATCTAGAAGAACCTACTAGAATTACTAGAAGTAAATTAAGCAAAGTCATAGGACTCAAGGCCCATCCTGAAAATCAATTATATTTTATAACCTAGCAGTGAATAATTAGAAAACTAAGTTTAAATATCCCTTTTCAATAATGTCCTCAAGTAAACTATCCTGAGAAGACAAACAATGCCTTATTTCCCAACCCTGAGTGATTAGATGAGTTACCTGGTCTGAGAGAGTTCATAGCACAGGGAAGCATGGTGGAGTTGCTGCAGATATGAGATGAAAAACAGATCTGGGATGGGACAATATAGATTGACTATGAGACAGAATCAATAGATCTCCCATCATCATCTTTGGGCAAAACGGGTGATTGTTAGAATTCCATATCATTGAGCACAGATCATCTGTCTCTATTTAAATAAGAATCTCAGGACCTCAGGGCTTAGAAACATTAGGTACCAACTAGCGATGGCTAGATCATGAATGAACCCACAGGATGAAGCCTGCTTATTCTCTGAGATTCCCACGAAACTCTCTCACATAATTTTCATTGTACATACCCATCTCCCCAATTCAAACCTAAGGTCCAGAAATACAAGATGGAGTAATTGCCAGAGAATTTGGACCATGAGAGAACCCACTCTTGATGCCCATTGATCTTTTTATTTTTAGTCCAAAATTCCTTCTCAGAATATTTTCTGAGGAGAAGCGACTTACAGGCTTCATACTCTCATGAGGAAAGAGCTTCATTTGGGGGCAGGGGACCCTGTTAAAAAAAGGGTGTTTTAAATTTTTCCTTTGTGTTTTCTAACTCAGATGCTTTTCTCTTTAACTTGTCCACATCTTGAGCTGGTTTCTATAAAATGTTATGGCTTCAGTCATTGTAGCAATAAGGTGACAGGAAAGCAGAGGTCGAATGGAGTATAGATAAGAATCAATTTCTCCCAGTGCCCATGGATGAGAGTTTGAAGGGTGTGTGTGTGTGTGTGTGTGTGTGTGTGTGTGTGTGTGTGAGAGAGAGAGAGAGAGAGAGAGAGAGAGAAAGAGAGAGACTGGATATATCTAACCTGGAATGGAGAACTGAAGAATTTCTTGTGAAACAGAGACCAGAGCAGACACTGTTTGACCAAGCAACCTGTTACTTCTATTTGTCTCAGCTCATAAGTAGCTTGGGAAAGAATTGGAAATGAAAATTCCAAAAGACTCAAAGATGCCACCACGCACTGCAGGAACACTCAATGTTGCAGCATCTGCCCTGCTTTCTCACTGGAAGAGGAGAACAAGCTTTACTTCATTCCTGAGGACTGCTATAGCCTTTCAGCTCACTGGAAAGAGTGAGGTTGACCAGGAAAAGGAAACATTCATCTACACCATTGCTGAAAGAGTCCATGCCCAAACTCCTGACTCTTCTTCTATTGCTGTGAGTCATAATGGGAACCAGCAACCTGAAGAATGAAGATTCACCCTGGGCAAAGAGAAAAGGTTTTGCATTGAAAGAGAATTACTTTGGAAATAGAAAAGAATGTCAAATCAACTTGTTCCTGTATATTCGTTTAGATCAAAGAGGCTGTTCCAGTAATTAAAATAAAAAAAAAGACTAAGTAGCTTTGAGGAAAGTAAAACTTTCTTTTATAATGAAGAAATATTGATTATGTGCACAATGCAGTATTGTCAACTACAGTTATGCACTACATAATGATATTTCGGTCATTAGTGAACCGTGCATATGATGGTAGTCCTATAAGATTAGTACAATCTAGCCTTAGTGAGTAGTAGGCTGTGCCAATAGTTTTATGTAGGTACATTCTATGATGTGTGTGCAAAGAAACAATTGCCTAATGACACATTTCTTAGAACATTCCTTGTCCATAAGTGATCCATGACTGCATAGGCAGCAGATCTAGAACTTACCTTGCATAACTGAAACTTTATATCTGTAGAGAAGCAACTCCATAAAAATTTGTTATGAGGTTAGATTTCATGTGAAGTGTCCTCACCACAATTAAAACAAGATTGATTGATACCTGACTATAAAATAGTAAAGTCAAAAAGAATATTCAGAGAAAAAAAATAGAATTGTGTACTCAGGTAACTACCTGTAAGTTGAAATAAAGATATTTGAAGAATTAAATAAATATATTTGTTATTCAAAAGATGAAATGAAGAAATGATCCGTGATTCTTCAATCAAGAAATTCTATTTCAAAGCAAAGCCACTACTATTTAATTTAGACTAGTATTCATTTTTAACATTAATTATTTTAAATCACAGAGAAAATTAATCAACACCAATCTGGATCAGTGCTTATGTGCTAGGAAATGAGGAAGCTATTAGAAACATTTTATTATTAATTCCCATAATATCCTTATCACATAAGTTCATATATTTATGATGATGAACTGAATCCAATTAAATTTAATTTAATAAAGGCTAGTAAGTAGCAACATCACTATATAATGAAATTCTATCAAATTTCAAAGTCCAGGCTACTAACTGTCCACAGTGTTCACTTTCTGCATAGTATTACCTGCAGGAGCACACTGGTCATGAAGTAGCTCAATTTGGTTTTAGCCATTACCATGACCTGCTTAATGGCTACATGGATTGAGCATATCAACCTCTATCTCCTGGCATCCAAGATTTTTCCCATGATGCTCCCAGCTCCTTCTGCAGATCAGCATCCATGGGTTCTCCCTCTTATCCTGGGGAATCTGGCTCCTACTTTTCTTTTGGAGGTGTACTGCAGAGAGGGCACCTGTACTGGCAAAAACCAGACCTAGTTCTACTCCTGCCTCCTCCACTCATTATACATGGGACATTGGGCAGCATCTCATAATTTTATGTATTCTTTTAATCACCTGATAGGAATTCCTTCTTCATATGATATTTTTGAAGATTAACTATGATAATGATATCCCGTATATATATATATTTATATACATAATTGTATATATATGTGTCCGTGTGTGTGTGTGTAACCACGAGTGTGTATGGGTGTATCACTCACAGGCCAAGCTCTTTTATTTCATTCCACTGAGACAAGTTATTACCCTTCTCTCTCTCTCTCTCTATATATATATATATATACATGTATATATATATTTTTTTTTTCTTCAGTGAGGGAGATTGGCCATGAGCTAACATCAGTTGTCAATCTTCCTCTTTTTCCAAGGATGATTGGCCCTGAGCTAACATCTGTGCCCATTTTCTTCTATTTTATATATGGGACTCCGCCACAGCATCGTTTGATATGCAGTGCCTGAGACTGGAACTGCTAACCCCTGGCCATGGAGGCAGAGCACGCAAACTTAACGACTGTGCCACTGGGCGGGCCCCACCCTTCTATATCTTGATGTGAGCTTTGTGCAGCAGTCTGCTCTAGATTATAATGCATACTTCTCTAAGAAAATTTGTACCTTTGCTATCCTGGGTAAGTCTATTCCTCATCCTGTATTTGTAACTGGTTAAAAAAAAAGTGCCTATGATTTTATATACAGTGTATACCCAAGTGTTTTACCACAAGAAAAAGGCTTGAGCTCCAAAAATCTGTCCCTTATAAGAGTGACCGTCCTTAGATATGCCTCCCTCTGCTGGACAGATTTTGGAAAGCAGTTTTCTCACCCATTCCCATTAAAGAGCCTTAAAAACAGTCCCAGCCTTGGTATAAAAAGTTCTATAGATGTGGACTGGAACTGGAGTTCTCTTGACAGCAGAGTCTGGGACCCCGAGAAATCAGACTTCAGTAGTATCAATTATTGCTCCTATAAAGAGCAGAAGTCTGTTGCACAGGACATTCACACAGCTTGTGTTTTTCAGTACTCATGAGAGAAAAGACTTATTTTATTGTGCAGGACACTTAAATAGCAGCTTTACATTGAGTGACACTTCATTTTACACAACAATCTAAGAGTTAGGTACTGTTTTAAAATCCAACTTGTATTTTAAGAAAAAGAAACACAGAATTTATTCATCATTATATACCCTATAAAGGAAGAGACGTGATTCTATGGTACTCCACATGCCCTACTAAAATGTCCACTTCTGTAGCATTACCATCATGGCATGAGGACAAAGGCTAGCAAAGGCACACATGGATGATTTGTCAATACCAATAACACATTCAGCAGTGGAGGCCAACATAATAGAGTTTTGCAGGGGACGAAAGACACTCACTCATTTTCAGGATTGGACAAGGGTCTGGGTGGTGACAAAAATTTTCTCCTTGACCAAACTCTAGTCAAGATCCTCTGAACTCTCTTCTCAGCTGGGTCCTGATTTTTAGGTTTCTGGTGTTGGTCTATGCATTGTCCGGTTTTAGCAAGACTCCTGCTGACTTAATTTAGTGAGTCCTTGTCTCAGCCATGAAGATATGTAGCTGGTCTGACCACACTCAATATCTTATCATCCTAGCCTGCCTTCAACAAAAATTCTGTTAGGTCTGTTTAGCAAAGAATTACACTACCTTTAGTAATTTTCCATCCACTAACATCTGATCCTGCTCCTTGCCTATAAATCCCCACTTTTGCTTGTTTTCTTCTAAGTTGAGCCCCATCTCTCTCCCCTATTACCAAACTCCATTGTAGTAGCCCTCCTGGAATAAAGTCTTCCTTGCCTTCCATTCTTAATATGTGTCCTGAATAGTTTTTTCTTTAATGGTGACATTGGCTTCAGAACCCAAATCAGAGAGCACTATTTGTTTTCTCCTCATCTTGATGCCAGGAATTGGGGGATCACAGTCACCTGTGCACCAATATCTACAATGCCCAAGAAGTGCAATTTTCTTTTATCTCCCTATTAAACTCTAACCTTGGCAAAGAGCTTCTGGTCATTCCTGGAGACAAAGGGACATCTGCTTAACTCCTCATATTGTTTATATCTGAAACCTGAGATGTCTGATTTAAAGCAGGGTGGCCCTCCCACCCACCCCTAAGACCACAGAGAGGAGCATGGGGACCATTCCTGAATCAGTCATGGGCTGCTCCTCAGAATTTGGACACAAGTGTTTCAGGGTGGAGGGAGTGATTGGAGAGCACGGTGGAGCAGTGGCTCAAGCAGACACTGTTTCCCAGCCAGGACATCTCGGGGCAGCACAGGGCAAGCCAGTTTGATCTAAGCCCAGGCTTCTCTCAGGCTTTCCTTGCAGTGCCCTGAAGGATGTGGCTGTGCTGCTGCTGCTGCTCACATTCTATCATTGTGGTCACATCTGCTGTCAAGGCAGCAAATGCCTTCTGAAGGAAGTCCTTTGTAGTAAGGCACCCACACTGTACTGTTCTTGCTTAGTAACTTTAGCAAGATTTCATACCTTCATTACCTCCAGAGAGGATCTACTTAAGACTTTAAGGTGTCTATAGGGCTCTGGTCAAATGTATCCCAAAGGGTTCTACACTGTGTTTTTTTACCATCTGAAGTTTCAGCATCTGGCTGCACTGCAGGGTGTTTATCAGGGCCAGAGACCTGCCTAGAGTGACTCTGCTGGCAGAAGCCCATTGACCATTGCCATTGGCTGACGACCCTTAGCAGTTGCTGGGGAACAGTTTCCCTAGCTTTCTCTGAACCCCACTGAGGTGAACACACCTCCAATGATCCCCACATCCTGATGTCCATGTCTTTGTGCAATCCATTCCACTAGAGAGTAGCCAGAATTTGTGAATTACTAGTAACTGATGGAATGTGGCATCAGTGATGGGCTGTCACTACTGTGGTCATATTACATTATCTAAGACTATCTCCCTACAGTAGTTCTCTTTCTCCTGTTGGCCTTGAAGAAGTCACAGCCATATTGGGAGCTTCCTATGGGAAGGCCCACACAGCAAGGAACTTCGGACAGTCTGTAAGAGCTGAGAGTCTCAGTCCTATAGGTGCCAGGAACTGAATTCTGTCAACCACCTAGGGTAGCATGGACCCAGACCCTTTCCTACTCTAACGTGTATCCCAGAAGCACTTTGAATATATAGGGGTGGAAGAAATTTTCCTCTGCTCTTCTAGGTTCTCCCAGCTGGTGTAAGAATTAAACTGACATGAGATAGATTGACAAGAGAAAAACAAACATAATTTAATAATATATATACATGGGAGATATCTAGGAAAACTGAAAAATTCACTAAAATGACCAAAGCCCTCATTTTAAACTCTATCTTTAACTAAAAAAAAAAAAAAAAGATGGTGTTGGGGTTAGTGGTTTGGGACTTCAAAGTGTAGGAATACAATTCACATGTAGATGGAAAAGCAAATTTTTTTTTTTTTTTTTTTTGGTGAGGAAGATCAGCCCTGAGCTAACGTCTGTTGCCAATCCTCCTCTTTTTGCTAATGAAGGTTGGCCCTGGGCTAGAATCCATGCCCATCTTCCTCTACTTTATATGTGGGACACCTGCCACAGCATGGCTTGATCAGCAATGAGTAGGTACGTGCCCAGGACCTGAACCTGCGAACCCCGGGCTGCCGAAGCAGAGTGAATGAACTTAACCACTATGTTTCAGGGCCAGCCTCAGCAAATGCTTGTTACACAAATGTTTGCCATGACTTGCAGAGACAGTGGGACACAGAGAAGACTGATATGTAGACCCTGCTGAGTCTTCCTAACCAAATTTAGCCCTTATTGGTTGTTGATACCTCTGGTGAAAGCTCTGTGCCTGTTTCAGGCCATTTGTCTAAATCCTTTTAGGAATTTGAGGGAGAGGTAGCAAAAAAAAAACTTTCTGAGTCTTCTCTTTCCTTAAAATAATCATTCTCCCAAAGAGGTATATTTTGGGGTGGCAAATTCTGTTCCCTTTCAAGTACCATCCAGTGAGACCCTAAAGGAGAGAACCCAACAAAGCTGTGCCCAGACTCCTGTCCACAGAAACTGTGAAATAATAAATGCATGTTCCTTTAAGCCTAAAATTTGAGCCTATCACTAAATTTGTGGTAGTTTGCATCAATGCAAATAATCAGTCTAGAAATCTAATTGGAGTCAGTTTATTATGAGCCAATCCTAAGGACCATGTAGACTGGGAGAGAATCTCCACTAAGGAAGGAAGCACTCAGAAGAAGCAGGATGTACAGAGTGGTTATATAATGTTTTGAAACAAGGAACATACATCACATATGACAGGAATATCTCATTTACTATGGTCATGAGATGCTTTGCAGGCACAGCAGGTCTGTGTCACAAGGTGAGCACAGCAGGTCAGTGGTTGGCAAGTCAATAGTCACAAGATGAGCAGAGTAGGTCAGTAATTAATCCTAATTTTTAGGAAGAAATGCTTACCCTTAAATAAATGCTGATATGGGGGGAGGCAACATGCCTATCTTTAAGGGCATCATTCTTTGCTTTGGGCCATTGTAAATGTTTAAAGTGAGTGTTCAATAGATGCTCAACAGACCATGTTAGGCCTTTCTGGTAAAACAATGTCTGGTCAAATTAGTTTTGTGGAGGTTCAGAATTTGCCACCCCAATATGTGTCTCTTTGGCTGAAATTTTTTGTTGTTGTTTTGTTTTTTTTTTTTTGGAAGATTAGCCCTGAGCTAACATCTGTTGCCAATCCTCCTCTTTTTGCTGAGGAAGACTGGCCCTGGGCTAACATCCATACCCATGGTCCTCTACTTTTTTATGGAATGCTGCCACATCATGGCTTGACAAGTGATGCATTGGCCTGTGCCCAAGATCTGAACCTGTGATCCCCGGGCCACCGAAGTAGAGCGTGCAAACTTAACTGCTATGCCACCAGGCCAGCCACTGGTTGATAATTTTTAAGAACAAAAGACTCAGAAAGAAATTTTGAATTTACCACCTAACTACCTAAAAGAATTTAAGATAGAAGGCCTATTCTAGGAAGGAGTAATACCATAAAATAACAATAGTGTATTATAAACTAGGTGTGATCTGGAGGAACCTAACAAGGGCCATTTGATCAAAATCCTTTCCATCTCTCACTGTCTTTATAAGGTATGATCAACATTTGTTTACCAAACATTTGCTTTTCCATCTCCATCTGAATTGCCTTCCTCCCCTTTGAAGTCTCAAACTGCTAACCCAAACAACTTCCTTTGTCTTTAGCTGATGATGGAATTTAAGGTGGTGGCCTTGGCCATTTTGGAGTTACTCAATTTTCCTGTGTTTCTCCCATGTGTGCATGTTATTAAATTTGTTTGATTTTTCTCCTATTATTCTGTTTCATACTAATTTAATTCTTAGACCAGCCAGAAGAACCTACAGAGTAGAGGAATAGTTTTTCTTCCCCTACAGTTTGGTGATGAAGATGTGAGAAAACTTCACTGGCTGGACACTCCTTGCTCTGGTACTAATGCAACTGAGAGATTCTTGACCTCTGTCAGGAGCTGGCAGGATGTAAGATTCTTACCGCATCAGTCTCCCAGATCTCTGTCTGCAGACTCCAGTTGAAGTGAGAGTGGTGACTTTTTCTCTTTCCAAATTTATAATAGCAGAAGAAAATATTTGTGAAGCTAATTTCTTGGACTAAGCAACTCTGGGAAATTTGATTTGAGTACCCTTTGGTTTATTGATCTTTGTCCTCCCAGAAATGGTAGCTATTTTTCCTTATCTCTGTATTTTATGTCATTTGTCATAAAAAGGAAAAACCATAGGGTGGGATGCATAGGCCCTATAAGCCTTTTGTTTGCGCTGGCCCCACTGTAAGCTATGCTGTGGGTTAACATGCATATGAAGTAAAAGCTATTGCTAAGGGACATCTTAGGAGCCAAACTGTCCACAAAATTGGTGGGCGTTTGTCAAGCATTTAAAAGCCATCAGGGAGCTCACCACCTCCAGATGACTCCCGTGACAGGATAATTTGGTTAAGGAATGAGGTAGATGACACAGCTGCCCCCCCAACCTCAAGACAATTTCTCTGCAATAAGCTAACTGGTAGCACAACTCACAATCCTCAACCCCAAGGCACATCCCTCTTATTAGTTTGGCTCCAAGAGACACAAGGCTTAGCTAAAGCTGTTAATGTGCATATAAGATGAGGGCTTTTTTTTTCTTTTGTTTTGTTCTATGTCTTGAGAGCTTGGCTTTGTGACCTCTCCTGTCTCCATCATCCAGAGGATGCACATCCCAGCCTGCATTTTGGTGACCAGTTTAATAGACTGGGATTCTTTCGTACTTTCCTTGTCCATCTCAATCAGCTCCCAAGGGACTTTGTCATAAGGGGTGTCAGTCCATAAGGTGGCTTTGTCATCTTAACATTCATTCCTTGTTCATCCTGGAAAAAACCCATTCCAGTAGCACCTGCCTAGTGTCACAAATTAGCAGGTCTGTGACTGGAGGCACCCCAGTTTCTCACATGAGACAGGAGCACTGCACCATCCTTACTGCCTGTGCAATGAAGGCCTTTTCTTTCTTAGTCTTTTTTGGGGAGTGAACTTTCTGTACCTTGTGAGGGCTGTTTCTTTTGCAATCTCTTTTGGGGATGCCTCTTACATCTATGATTAAATCATAAAAGGCTTATTGGTTTGAATTTCTATTAAGATCCTACTCATCAATGGCCAGATGATGAATCCTTTATATTGGAAAATCTTCTGAATTGGAAAAATTTTTAGAGTACTCAGCATAAACAGCTGTCTTATTGGTACTTATGGAAAGACTAAATTAAAAAGGAAATACAAAGAAATAATGACTAACCTTAAAAACAATCTTAGTCAAATTCAGGGTTTCAGCTTACTCTCATGGTCTTATAGATGCTAATGAAAGCATTAAGTTAATTAGGAAAAGAATGAAAAGAAGCTGAAGGGAAAGTCAAGCGATGCTTCTCAACAAGGTAGAAATTTTTAAAAGGGTTTTTTAGGAAATCAGGAAAATAAAATAAGTATTGAATGTGTTACTGGCCACAAACACAGGTTAATTTACTTATTACTCAAGAGGTACCAAAAATAAAAAACTGGAACATAAGGCTTATGGCAAGGAAAAGGGCTTTTATATCAAAAGGCAGCCAGATGCAGAGATGGGAACTAAAACTTAGATCCACTTCCTCAAATGGAAAATGGTAGGGGCTTTTAGGTAGGGGAGGGGAAGCAAGTGGCCTCGCTGATTGGTGCCTTCCTACCAACCTGTGTTTGTCCTTTTGAGCCTGCTTGCAGGGAGGGGGCTAGTGAGATAAGGAAATCTCCAAGTTAGTGTCCTTGGTTGTTTGCCTCCATGATGGGTGGTGTATTCTGGCTCCAGGAATCCAAGGAGCTGGGGTCTGTGAAGCTTCAGTTTCTTGATATTCTCTGATGTCAGTTTTCCTGTAATAAACTTTAAGGACTCATAATTAAGTTTAATGTGAGTCTGGCCTGATGCCACTTGGGCTTTAACAATTTGTAACTTCTATTTGTGTTCTGAAACTTAGGGATACAAAGGTTAAAAAACCCATTATTTACATGAGAATGTAGCTAAAGAAGCAAGGAAAGAGGATGGGTGCTTTTTGTTGTAACCCCATATGTGCTGGGTTAAATGTAGGGGAACCTATATCAGTGCTTGTATCAAAAGGCAGAAAACAAAGAGGAATCAGAAAGAGAAGAGTCATGAGACTCATCCCAGAGGGATGGGAATCTTTATTTTTTTCTATTTTTTGTGGCAAGTAAGATTAGCCCTGAGCTAACATCTGTTGCCAATCCTCCTGTTTTTGTTGAGGAAGATTGGCCCTGGGCTAATTTCCGTGCCCATCTTCCTCTACTTTATATGTGGGAGGCCTGAGACAGCGTGGGTTGATAAGTGGTGCGTAGGTCCACACCTGGGATCCAAATCTGTGAACCCTGGGCCTCTGAAGCGGAGCATGTGAACTTAACCACTACACCACTGGGTGGGCTCCAAGCAGGTTGAGAATCTTCATATCATTATTAAAAAAAAAAATAGGCTGACTAAAATGTGTATTAATGGGGTTATAATACAGCACTGCCTAAGGTTGGGCAGGCCAAAGGCACCTCCAACTGTCCCCCAGCATTAAAGGGCCCCAAACAAGTCTGCTCTATTTATTCCAGTTTGGAAAAATTGAAAAGGCTGGAAAGCAAATGTCACAATGAGAAACCTGACTAACAATTGCTTTGGGGAACACTTATGTTGCCTAATCAAATTAAAGATTGAAAAAATGGCCCGGGTTCCTGGGCTTGACTTCTCCCTGTGGACTCAAAGATTTTTTACGCAGAAATGGGTAAAATAACCAAGAGATAGAGAAGAAAAATTTCTAAGACTCCTTTATGCAGGACCAAAACCCGTTGATGGGACCCTGATTCAGGCGGCAATTTGATTGAGAAAACATGAACTTATAAAGGTTGATAGGATTACAAACATTGAAATGTTTGAGCTAGCATTCTATGAAGGGGTTATGAGAACTTTGCCTGAGTGGTTTTGAGGAATGGATGTTGTGTCTGGCTAGAAATACTTCTCTACCTGGTATTGTAAGACTGAGACTTGTTGATGGAGTCCTAACAGAAGCCATGATTAGAGGTATAAGAGTTGATGGAACGAAGATGAAATTTTGTAGGAGAATTGGTGTATTTGAATGAGCTTTATATGAAGTGATTGCATCTTTTTTGCCTGATTCTATTATGGATTGTATTGTGGGGATAAACATTGTGTTTAACAGGGGAACAATTCCTCTGCCTGATATTGGAAAATAGAGGGCATAGAAATCTTCCCTTCAGAAAATATTAATTAAACATGCTAAAGGGGAGTCAGTAGGGCTGCCTGAGCCCACACTGTGTGAGATGAAAACTGAAAGTTTATATTCAGGGGTTAATAGAAAAGATAAGGGACCTGCCCACCCAGGGTAAGTTGGTCTAGGGTTAAATGGAGTACTTGGAAAGAGGGCCTTTGTTAAACACTTTGTACAGACTTTAAAGGTGTGGTGCATTGTCCTGAAGTTTTAAAACATAAAAACATTTGATTTAGCTTAGTTAAAAATCTCCCTGATACAAAGAAGCAAATTAAAGAAAATGTAGTTGGATGAGCAGATCAGCCTTCTAATATCATTCAGACTACAACCCAAGTATTTGAGAAATTTAAAGCAACTGTCTTTGTCTTACAAAAATGGAATTAAGATGAAATTTTGTAGGAGAATTTGTGTATTTGAATGAGCTTTGTATGAAGTGATTGCATCTTTTTTGCCTGATTGTATTATGGATTGTATTGGGATAAACATTGTGTTTATGGAGATGAAACATGGAGTGGAAATATTTGGAAATTTGACATAAAACAAACCAACAAACAAAAGATCTTAAATGTCCTCTTCACAAATATTAGTAAAAATATTTAGCAGGTTAACTTATCTCTTTCCAGTTGCTAAATTTTCTGCCTGTGTCTGCCTGTGTATTCATGTGTGTCTATATGTATGTGTTGTAAATATAAGCTATGTTTCTACTTCCAGATGGTATGGCTAAAAATTCAGAGATCTATTTAATTGGCTTAAAGTAAGTGCTTATATAAATTATTTCTAAATGTAGTAGAACCTAATCTGCATGTTTTTCAAGTAAACATGATATTAAATAATCTTGGGTAAATAAAAGCTTATTTAAGCTTGTTGATTTGATTTAAACAGCCATGTCAGCAGAGTTATCAGCATTCGATATGATGCAGATATGCAGCCTTTGTTCCACCTGGGTTTATTAGTCAAATAAGCTTGTGTTGCCTGTTCCAAAATTTATCAGCAAAAATAAAATCTTAAAATGATAGCTAATTTTGTCTAATGACTCATCAATTTTTTGTGAGTAATCTAAAACACAGCTATTGGGAGCAAATAATTTAGATAGATGTAAGTGAGATAAGAGTTTACAGATAAACTTTTAGCAGTAATTATATTTGATGGCATGTATTTATGAAATAACTTTCAAAATCTCTTTGTTAATTTGGAATGTTGACATTTTGCTAGACTAAATTAAATGAAGAAGAATTCATTGAATATCTAGATCATCTCAAAATAAGATAAAATATTAGAGATTAATTAACACATATAGTTTTATCTACTTTTGGCATCTTATTAAAGAGAAACTAAAAGATGTTTGGGATTATTAATAAACATGTCTTGTGCTTTAATAAATTATTGTATTATGAAATAGTATGTTTCTAGAGATTATAAAAAGTATTCATGAATTTGCCAAGCCACACAATGATAATGTAAAAAACAGTTCATAATTGCTTCTTTCTTAGTTTTCACTAAAAATTAAGGTTTCTACAGGTTAAAATTTTTAATTGATATATGAGATTAAAGCTACTCAAATTCTAAATGTAAAAAAAAAGTAATTATAGAAGGATTGTGGAAGAGGAACTCTGAGAAAAGAGTTTTGTGCATGGTCAAGTTGGCTAAGATTGAAATGAATTTAATTAAGCAAATGAGTTTTAATATCAAAAGTAAGCTGGTGCAAAATTAGAATTTGGTTTTATCTCTCTGAAAAGATAATTTTCTTGAACTTTTAGTCTGTTCTTGATAAAGAGATTATAAAAAGTTTTTCTTTACGTTTCAGTAAGTCTACCTAAAAGGCAGAAATGTTATGTTTTGTCAAAATAATTTTCTATCTTTAAAAAAAATGAGGTCTCTTTATTAGGGTTTTCTAACTGTTTAACTATGTTTGCCTTAACAACTTCTGTTGTCACTTTGGTTAAATGGATAACTAAGCACTGTGTCACAGTGACCTATATCCTATTTGACCAAGTGTTTTAAAAACTTGATTTTTTGACAAACTTTCCCCAAATTCAAATCCTATGGCTTTGTCTTTCTTTTGACCTGAAACTAGCTTTTAGAATTTCTAGTGGCCCCTTGGGACTTCTCAAAGAATTTGTTCTCTCGTCCTGTAAAGAGGAGATGTTAAACCTATTAGGCTTATTTTGTATGTTAAATTTCATGGAAAGTATTGTCAAATAAATGATGCTAAACATTCTTAGGTTATATTGTGTGGGTGAATGTTATTAATATAAGTGTTTTAAAAATTATATGACATTCCTACAGTTCTAATCTATCCTGGTTATCAGATACAATTCTAGTTATTATCTTAAAATGTTATATGTCACAGGAGTAACCAAATCTTCTGTCAATTGCCATTTTTAAGTCATTTGTCATTTACAGGCAGTTATTGTTTTACTCTGATGCTTTTGCATTTATGTTTTATCTTCAGAGAGATTCAGGGAAAGAACTCTGCATTTACTCTAGAAGAAACGTTTCTCATAATCTTTCAGATCATAAGACTGAACTGGGTAAGAAATTACAGAACTCTAACAGAGAAACTGATGGCTTCATAAAACTGCTAACAAAAGATCAAGATCAAGAGATGATTACATGGGACTGAATGAACTGATGTGGATGATTATAATTTTTGTTTGAAACATTACTTAAGTTTTAATGTTTTATTTTTCCAGATTTAAGGAAACCATTTTTTATTTTCTCTTAAGCTGCTTAGGACTTATAGAAATTTGGTAAATTATACTTTGGTAAGAAGAAATGAAACATTTGTCTTTTTCTCCCTGCCTGATCCCTCCAGAATTTAAAAAACTTTTGATGATTGAATATTCTTATGTTCATAGCAATATAAATATTTGCATAAGTTCACTAAGAATCTGTTTTCCTTATAACAGGACACAATTGGAAACATTGGTCATATGACCAAGATCTTGAATGGAATGTTATATTTGAGAGAGACATACATAGACTCAAATATGACCAAACAACTTTAAAGAACAAAGGTTGACTTTATTGAGCAACAAAAGCCACTTAAAAATATTAGCCTGGTACTTTGCTTACAGGATTCCTAGAAACCTTACCAGGTGAGTAAAGAAGGTCACTTCGTGGCAGGTGCAAGAAACTCAGGATATTTTGGGGAATCTCAAGAAGAGGAATTCACCCAAATCTATAGGTATTACAGATGGAGTCTGATGACAAGTTCTTGGCTTGGCTTTCCTGGCCTCAAGAGGCCTTTAAAGTTCAATCTGAATTTCCCTATGAAAAGTTCCAGCAAAGCAGATTTAAAAGAACCGAAACAATCAATAGTTATTCTTGTTGTACTTATATAAGTAATTGGGCCAAGTTTATTGAAACTAAACATATTTTGCAAACCAGTTAGTCAAAATTTGGCTATCTTGGGTAGAAATGAGGCTGATTTTAGAAAGAAAAATTATGTTCCAGTAGAAACTATAATATCTACTTGTGGATATTAGATTCTAGTTCTTTGAGATTTTGGATTTCTACTTGTAAACTGAGTTCTTCTATTTTTCTCAAATATCTGGCTACAAATCTCCAAACTAACACTTTCAACTTTTTTCATCCGTTTATTTGGAATCGTTGAGAACTGAATCCACTTTTTTTCTGAAGCCCTGCAAACCGAAGCTGGACAACTTAAGAGAGATCACCATGACAGCCCATGTTTAGACAATCATCACACTTCCTGCTGTTTAAGCCACTCAAAAGGTTTACCTCAACACTCAATGACATCATCAGAGACATTTCAAACTGAAAAAGATACTTCAACTCTGATAGCTAAAAATCTTCTTAACTAGCTTTCCCCTGGGCTCTAAAACTGATTTACAATTTGATTCAACCATTAACCTTAACTTTTCTTTTGTTTTCATAGAAATGCCTCATTAAATACCTGATTTCTTCCTTACGTGATATACACCTCTCTTTGGGGGCCCACCTGCATCATTGCCTCCTAAAATGAATTTAACTGGACTGACATATTATCAAGACTAAGAGACTGGTCTGTGTTAAGGGAGATGGAACACTATACCAACTCAGCCTCTGGATTGTTAAACTTCTTGAAGTTTCAAAGATGGGACTGTGGGGGCTTAGAATTTGTCACCCCAAAATGTGTCTGTTTGGCTTGACTATTTTTAAAAACGAATGACTCAGAAAGAAACTTTGATCTCCCACCCTAACTGCCTAAAAGAATTTAAGATATATGGCCTGTTGCAAGAAATAGAAATGCCATAAGAAAACTATAGTATAATATAAACTAGCTGTGATAGACAGGAAGGAACCTAACAAGGGCCATTTGGTCAGAGTCCTCTCCATCTCTCATTGCCTTTACAAGGCATGGTCAATGTTTGCTTGCTAAATATTTGCTTTTCCATCTCCGTGTGAATAGCCTTCTTCTCCTTTGGTCTCAAACAACTACCTCCTACATCTTCCTTTGTCTCTAGCTGGAGATGGTATTTAAGGTGGTGGTTTTTCTCATTTTGGCAAGCTACTCGGTTTTCCTGGGTTTATCCCATGTATACATGGTATTAAATGTGTTTGATTTTCTCCTGTTACTCTGTCTCATGTGAATCTAATTCTTAGACCATCCAGGAGAACCTAGAGAGTAGAGGAATAGTTCTTTCTCCCCTACAGTTTTAATGTAAATAGCTTCCTCATGTACTCCAATTTATCTTATCACTTTTCCTTTATTCATCATTTTACCCTTTTGATCAATAATCTTTTGATAGAAAGCACTGATGATCAAAATATTGTCCCTTTGTGTAGGGTGGTTGCTGCCTGCCCTGGTGCCATCATATCTCTTGGTGCTAGGCTTTTATTTCATTGATTTTCCTGGTTACACATGTTGGTTGGTGGGAAATAGTCAGATATAGGTGTTGATGCAAAATAACCAATAATCATTCTATAGGTAAGAGAGATAAGGTGAGTTTTACTTGAGCCAGGGTGAGTTTTAAAACCCAGGAAGACAGTTTTCACAAAGGAAGAAAGCATTCTGGAGAAGCATGGTTTTAAGTACAGTCCTAAACATTTTAGAACAAAGAACATACATTAAACATACCCAAGATACATATTCATCAAAGTTTCAAAGATGTATTCAGTTGCAAATTAACAGGTCAACATGACCCTGATCTCCCAGGAAGGGAATTAATCTTCAGGAGTACTAATACTGATAGTGCATTACTGATAGAGCTTTACAGTTAGGGAATTACCAAATCTGGCATTATAGGAGTGGAAGTATACATTCTTATCTTAAGAGGGTACATTCCTTACTTTAATGGTTAAAGCAGATGTACAATGTATGTAAATCAGACTTCGTTAGTTCAAGCCAAATCAGTTCTGAACTAGAACAGCTACCGTATATACCTCAATATGTGAAAATCTCTTGTCATAGCGGACAAGCATAGAGGTATATATTAACAGGGGAAGCATTTGATAGGTTTTTCACCTAATTTTAGGTTGTCGCACAAACATCGTACATGTGCTTTTACAAAAATTCTTATGCTTACAGTGTTTACAATTATTGAAAATGTACAATAACAATGATGATAATTCAATACTTGAAAAGATTAGCTTAAATGTCAGTTCTGATGTATAGTCTTTATCAAAAAAGGAAATTCATCCAGGGTTTTAAGATTGATTGACCATCTCAATTCATTGTGCAATCATTACTCTAGCCTGCATGCCAATCTTACAACACTGAGTAAAAAAACAATGATTAGTTTGAATGTTAAGATTAATGCAAGAATTCCAAGGATTAATAGAAATATAAATTTCAATCCAGATCGCAAAAGGAACCAATACCTGAAGGGAGCCAACCAAACAAATCAAGACTGGGTGTAGGAGCACTTAAGGCATTCATCTGCTTTTTCATGTGCTTTAGCAGACATGACACATTGGAAGATTAATCAGGTATAAAACCACAGCATTCAGTTTGGATGATTGTGTATGTACCACTTTGGGATGCTTTTAGAATATCTAAGACCATCTACTTTGAAGGGTAGCCTTTCCCATTAAAGACGTTCCAGTATTTAATAAGATTATTCCTGCTTGATGATCATTAAATTCCTCTTGACCAAATTTAGTCAGAGCTTCTATACATGATATGACATCTTCTAGCCCCAAGGAAGGAACAAGTATAGCCACTAGGAGGTCATACTGGTGGTTCACTAAACGAACCCACCTGTCCTTAAGGAGAGAAGATTGGCAATAGATGTTAGCTTAGGGTGAATCCTTCCCCACATCCAAGCAAAGACCAGGGTGCAATGTTCTATCTATCCAGGCTGTATCAAGGCCAGAGCTTTGTTCCACATAACCTTTGAGTTCCGTTAGGATCCACTCAATAAATTCCTGGCCTTTGAGACCAGTCTGTTCCAAATCCATCACTTTCTTTGAGTATGATAGTCTTATGACATGACTCAGGGTCATTTTGAGTGCAATTTGGTAGATTTTGTTTAGAATGATTTCTTTGTTCTCAACATAAATGTACCAGTATGGTTAAAGGTACACGGATAGGAGTAAGGCAAACATATCCATCCCAAATTTGCGTAAAACATCCCATAGTTCTTTCTGTAATATCTGGTCTCTTTTGTTCAGCTGAAAATTGTTGAGATAATTGGATAGTCTGAGTAGCAGAAAAAGAGTAGTCATGCCCTGGATCATTAGTTGTATGGGCTATTGGTCATGCTTCAGGATCATAATTAGTAATTTTGGGTAAACTGCGAACACTGGGTCTAGATCTTTCCATCATAATAAATTGCTTTAAAGCTTTCCAACGTGTACCTTGAAAGGGAGAAACACACCAAGGTAACACAGATGTACTAGAAAGGAGAAGTTGGCCACATATCCAACAAGTGGACTGATTTTTGTGTGTAGCAAAGGAATATCCCCATTGCAAAAAAAAAAAAAAAATTTGCCATCAGAGGCCCATTCAGATGTGGATTAGAAAAACATAGTGTCAGGAAAATTTTAAGTTTCTGTGATTAATTAAATGGTTTTGTAATTAGGCTCTAACCTATCTTATAGCATTGGAGGGATAAAGTAAAGCATTGGGATAGGTAAAAAGGTAAGGAAATCTAGAAATTGATTATTGTAGCAATCATATAGGGTTTCAGTGTTACAAGGGTTTAAACAAGGAGATATAAGCTTAGGAAAATAGGCCTGGTCTGGAGTCTTGGGATAGCTCTCTACAACAGATGCTGTCTTCTTCTCAGCCTGGTTTGTGGATATTTGTGTCAGTCAAAGTCAGGTGTCAGAAATGGGAGTTGAAACCCACTCTGGTGGAGAAGCCTTTTTCAAAAGAAAAATGTGAATCCATGAGTCTATGTCTTTTAATTTTGTTGCACATGTGTTGGATAAAAGCACCTGTTATGGTGCTTTTTCCAATAGGGCTTCCAAGAGTCTTTTCTCTGGTATCTTTTCCAATAAACAAAATCTCTATGTTATAGTCCATAATCTTCAATGTTTTCATTTCCCTGGAGCTCACTGTGAAAAGAATCAGCCACCAGAGACTATTTATTTTAATCTCTTAATGAGACTGTGACAATAATGTAGGATATCTCTTTTAAGCAAAATTGGTTCTTACATTCCTTAGTCTAATTGCATAGGCCTTCCAGTTATTATTTTGAAAGGAGACAACCAATGTTTACCAAAGAATGTAGATCTAAGACTGAGGAACACCACTGGAAGAGCTTTTGGCTATGACAGACTAAACGCTTCTGAAAGTTTTGCCATTTCAGATTTGATGTGCTGCTAGTTCTTTCCACCAATCCTGAGGATTGAGGATGGTAAGCACAGTGGAAATGCTGCATTATTGGCCAAATGCCACAAATAGATTTAATTATTTGTGCAATAAAATGAGTTCCCTGATCACTGTAACTTGGTGGGAATTCCCCAAACAGGAATTATCATTTCAAATAATAATTTACCTACCTTTAAAACCATTGTTCTTCTGCAAGGATGGGCCTCAACCCAATGTGAGAACAAATAGACCATTACCAAGATATATTTATAGTCTTGAAATGTGGCATTTGAAGAAAGTATAATTGCCATA
Source organism: Diceros bicornis minor (assembly GCF_020826845.1). Lineage (NCBI taxonomy): Eukaryota > Metazoa > Chordata > Mammalia > Perissodactyla > Rhinocerotidae > Diceros > Diceros bicornis. The sequence continues at coordinate 62,838,193 of NC_080746.1, read as the reverse complement.
CCTCAAAGGTTCCCTTAGAAAGGAGAAAGTGGCTTTGTGACCCATGAAGTGGTTTCCCGGGATTATACTTTGGGCATATTGCACAATGAGAATGGGCTTTATAAGCCACTGTGGGAAAAAGTTTCCAGAAGTATTGTTTTCCCCATAAAATCATCTTTTCAGGTGCCTAGTGGGTTAATTGCTGGAGCAGTGGCAACTGTGCACCAGTAGGCTTTTTCATAGGGCCAAAACCACATCTGAGAGATGGTGTCAAAAGATCCCCCTTTTTGTTGCCACATTTGTTTCTCTTCTTCTGTAGCAATTTCTTGAGCCTGTAGAGGGAAATCTTTTACTGGATTAGTAGAGTTAATAGGAAGTAGCTGCCATTCTTGAGGCTGGACAGGACAAGCCTTCAAGGCTGCTTGCTTAGCAGTTGCATCAACAAGTCGGTTTCTTTTAGCTTCCAAAGCATCAGATTCGGAATGTCCTGGTATTTTAATAATTGCCAATTGTCTTGGCAACTGTACAGCATTTAATAATTCGGCAACTTCTTTCCCAGTCTTTATATATTGGCCTGAAGAAGTTAAAAGCCCTCATTGTTTCCACAGCATTCTGAAGTCAGATGCAACTCCAAAGGCATAATGGCTGTAAGTATAGATATTTGCTACCTGGTCTCTGGCCAATTGACAATCTCAAAAGCAATTAATTTGGCTTTCTGTGCTGATTTTATTTCTGGTAAATAAGAACTCTCAATTATGTCCACTGAGGATGTTACTGCATATTCAGCCCGATAATGTCCTTGCTCATCCTTTAAGTAAGACCCATCTGTAAACCAAATAAGGTCAGCATTATCAATGGGGGTTTGTTGCAAGTCATTCCTAGGAGCAAGAAGGTGGTCAGTTAATAAAATGCAGTCGTGTGCATCTTCCTCCTGTGATGCTGGAATTAAAGTTGCAGGGTTAGGATTATTACATTGGGCTAAAGTAATATTAGGAGCAGAGAGCAACAGAACTTCAGAGGAGGCTAGTCAGCTTATGGAGTAATGTTGAGTGTGATGAGAATTTAGTAGAGACTCACCTGAGTGAGGAACAAAGATAGTCAAAGAAGACTCTATCACTATTTCTTCAGTGGCCTTGCATAAGAGGACTGCTACTGAAATGTCTTTCATACAAGGTGGAAGACCTTTTGCTATGAGTCTATTTGCTAACTATAATATCCTAGAGATCGATGTAGATCTCCATGTTTACAAGTTACCATACCTAAGGCATTTCCTTTATCTTTTTGTATGAAGAGGAAAAACAGAAAGCTGTAATTAAGGTGTCATAAAGTTGACGCCTGAGCCAAAATAGACTTTAAGATACTGCTTTCTCTCCCTCCAGTGTCCGTTCGATTAAATCAGGCTGGTCAGATTTTGTAACCTATACAAAGGTTGAGGAAGAATTGAAAAGTTAGATTCCTAGTTCCTGCAATATCCAGATAGTCCTAGGAATCTGCTTAATTTTTTCTTTGCCTTAGGGAGAGAAAAAGCAAGAATTCCTTTAATCCTTTCAGAATCAATCAATAGTCTATACTTAGATATTAATTGTCCTATATATTTTACAAAAGGCAGACAAAATTGGAGTTTGTTCTTGGACTCTTTACACCCCTTAGATGCTAACTGTTGTAACAGATAAATCATGTCATTCTGAGAGTCCAGCTTAGTCTTTGAACACAAAAGGAAATCATCAATATGTTGAATTAAAGTGGAATTGTTAGATAAATCTACATTAGCTAAACAGCCTTGAGTATCTGGGAAAAGTAAGTAGGGCTTTCAGCGTAGCCCTGTGGCATAACTGTCCAGGTATACTGGCATTCTTCCCACATGAAAGCAAAAAGATATTGACTATTCTTTTCTATGAGAATGCTCAAGAACGTACTGTATAAATCAACTACTGAGAAATAGCAGCTGTCAGTTGAAATGGCTGAGAACAAAGTGTGCAGATTTGGAATCACAGGATGTCTGGGAATCACAATGTTATTTATAGCTCTCAGATCTTGAACAAATATCCAACCTTTCCCATTTAGGTGTATGGGTGTATTATAAGGACTAGTCCAACGAATTATAAGTCATTTTTCAAGAAATTCCTGAATGATAGGTCTTATCCAATTTAATGACTCTGGTTTAAGTGGATATTGCCAAATATCAGGTAGAGGCTTAGAGTTGTCATCAGTCACTTTAATAGGAGTGGCTGGTGTAATTTTCCCAATATCTGAAGAAGGTGGTGACCATAATTCTTTAGGTAATGTAATAATAGGTCATCAGTTTCCTCTTCTTCTATTTGAGCCTTGAGTTTACAATCATCAACTTCTCAGTAACTACATTTTGATCAGCATCCTGATTTTCTAAGTCTAGAAGCATTTGTCCCTTTCATGAAAAGGCAATATGGGCATTGTATATTTCTACAAGATCTCATCCTATCAAATGAATTGGAGCACATTTTACCAGGAGAAATGCATGTTTTCCTGTGGTGGTTCCTAATTGAAAACTTATTGGCTCCACTTTAAAAACTTGCTTTGGTAAATTGGAAACCCCTACCATTTGCATTGTCTGTTTCCTCTGAAGAGAGGGCAATGAATAAAGATAGGGTTAAGAACAGAAAATGTATCCCTGGTATCTACAAGGGCCTTTTGAATTTCCTCTCCCATAGTTATGTCAATTTCCTCTAAGATATTAGTGAGAAAGAGGGGACATGTCCTCTCATACACTTGGAGCACTCCTATTTCTGCTTGTTGCTGCTGAGCTACAAATCCCCTTTCAGCTTATAGCAGTCTCATTTGAAATGACCAGGTTTTTTGTAACAGTAACAAGCACGGTCATTCTACTTCTGGTTACTTTTTTAAAAGATGGTTTTCATTGGGCCATTAAGCTGTTGCAGTTGTATACTCATAATGTTAGTGACTTTTTCTTTTGTAAGGTTTTATATAGTTTATCTGCAATGGTGACAAGAGCGCTAGTGTGTAGTAAAGACCAATCCAATTCATGTCTTTTAATTAACTTTGTCAATTCCTCATCTAATTCTTCTAAGAAGATTGAATTTAAAGTTGGATGATTTTGATGATCCTGAAAACTTTTGCAAGCCATCTGAGAGTATTGTTTGAAGGTTTTCTCAAGCCTTTCAAAATGATCAAAGATAGATTCTTCAGATCTCTGCTACATTGCTGGACTATAGCCCCACCTATTCTCCAGGGAAAAATCACAGGAATGGCTCTATATAAATCCTGAGCAATATCTCTACAGTTCTTGAGGTCATCAGCCTCATGTTCATGAAAATTCTCCAGCGGATTTTTCAAATTTGCCTCTTTTATCCATTCCTTTGCTTTGTTCTTAGGCACCAACAAATGAACAAGCTGATATAAATCTGAATACTCTGGTGCATAAGTCCTAACAATTAAATCAAATTCTTGACCAAACCCTAAAGGATCTTGTCAAGGGTATGGGAAGTCCTTCATTAAATTCCTTAGTTCATTTCTAGTCCAGCAACAAAAGTATGCTCACCTCTCCCAGTAACCAATTTCTCCTTAAAGGGAGACACTATAACTTTAGGAATTTCAGTATTTCCTCCCTGAGAGTTACTCATTGTTTCCTCTAGAGGTGGAGGAAGAGGAGAATGTAAAGTAGACAGATCAGGGTACAAAAGTTCAGAAAGGAAAGGATATAAACCTTCTAAGGGAGGAGAAGAAGGCAATGAGCTCTGAGGTGCTCAAAGCGGTGACAGAAGAGGTGGAAGAGACAAAGGGGATGGGAGAGCTTCTGACTTCTTATTTCTAATTTAGACACATTCTTTACTAATTTTCAGTTATTTTCCTGTAAAAAAGTCATTTTATCGGGGCCGGCCCAGTGGCGCAAGCGGTTAAGTGCGCGCGCTCCATTGCGGCGGCCCGGGGTTCGCTGGTTCGGATCCCGGGCTCGCACCGACGCACTGCTTGGTAAGCCATGCTGTGGCGGCGTCTCATATAAAGTGGAGGAAGATAGGCACAGATGTTAGCCCAGGGCCGTCTTCCTCAGCAAAAAAAGAGGAGGATTGGCGGATGTTAGCTCAGGGCTGATCTCCTCACAAAAAAAAAAAAAAAAAAAGTCATTTTATCATTATCACATTTTGAACCCTCTAAATATCAATTGTAATAAGCTTCTCATTCTTTTGTTTCAATTTTATAGCAGGCTTTTTCAACTTGTGTGCAAATACACTAGTTTTGACAGGTAGAATATTCCTTACCTTGACCATTTAATACTTAAGTCGTCCTTAGTTAATTCTTCCCATTTTGTTAAATGCTTGCAAGCATTGTTCCCATATGTATTGTACACGAAACCAGCTGGAGTTCCAGTAGGCAGTTGTCCATGTGGAAGCTGGTCAGCTTTAGAAGCATGATTTCCAATTTTCTCATAGTTTTTTTTTTTTTTTTTGGTGTCAAATCTGAACAATTTCTAAGGAAAGTGTAGTGGGTCAGAAATGTGCTGTTTTGTGAGTATTACTTCCTAAAGAAAGGTCGTAAATGCTCTCTTATGTGCCTCAGTTTCTCCCGCTGGCAGTCTAAAACTGCTGTGAGGGTTTGGAGCCCTGGAAGACAAGTCCTTATACATGCATCCTTCAACATGTCTTTAATTAATTAGTGTGGAATGGAGTTCCTATAGGACTGCAATGAATCACAAGGATTGATCATCCAACACTTACACAAGGTTCTCAGTCTCCTGAGAATGCCTTTTGGCTGGAAGGAGGTGGTGTCTCTTCTCTTCTGAGCTGAACAAGTTCAGACTCTCATTTTTCTATTAAACATTTTTTCTGATTTTATAGGCACAATCCTTTCCAATTTAAAGCCAAATTAAGAGGAAAATCAACTCAGTTCACTCCAAAGCTTCCTCTAAACTCTCCTAGCCTAGAAAATTATCCCTAAGTTCCTCTTACCTAGGAAACGTACCAGTACACCTTAAATTTTCTAGTCTTAAGTCTTCATATAAACTCTTGAGCCTTTGACTTAAAATAAGGAGGTCTGGGATTCAGGAGAACTCACTGGGGTCACCTGAAGAGTGCAGTGAATCCAGAGGAGTTCAATGGCCCTTTGTGGTACCAAGAACTGGTTCAATCTATATTCCAGGTGGTTTCTAGTGGTTTTCGGTGAAATCCTGCCATTACTACACCAAGAAATGTTGATGCAAATAATCCATAATCAATCTATAAATCAAATTGGAGTGAGATGATTATGAGCCAACCCTAAGCACCATACAGCCCCAAGAGAACCTCCACTAAGGAAAGAAGCACTCCAAAAAATTGAGGTGTATAGAGTGGTTATATATCATCTTGGAACAAGGAACATACATCACATATGACAGGAATATCCCTTTTACTAGAGTCACGAGATGCTTTGCTAGCACAGCAGCTCAGTAGTCACAAGGTGAGAAGGAAAGGTCATGGATCAACAGGTCAGTAGTCAAGAGATTAGCACAGGTCAGTAATTAATTCTTAGTTTCTGGGAAGAAATGCTTATCCTTAAAGAAATGCTGATATGGGCGAGACAATATCCCTATCTTTAATCAGTCTTTACTTTGGGATATTGTAAATGATTAAAGCAGATGTACAATGCATGCTCATCAGGCCACATTAAGTCTTTCTGGAAAGTCAGGGTCAGGCAGAACTGGTTTTAAACAAAATGGCTTCCTCATATGTGCCAATATATCGTATTGCTTTTCATTTATTTATCATTTGTTATTCAGCAATAGAAAATGAATACAATTGTTATCTAGTATATTGAGTGAAATTAAAGAGGTTATTACAACTGTAGAAGATGATGAGATCAAAGTCATTTTTACAATAATGTAATATTTATTATATAATTGGAAAAAAATTTTAAAGACTGTGATTCTGTATCCAAATTATCCTATTTCTTGAAATGAAGCAATGCTAATTATTTTAAAGTGAATGAACATGTTTTCTTAAAATTATTTATTTCAAGTCAGAATAGAAGCTGAGAAAAAACGTAAATATACACCACCTTGGGTCAGTGCTTACGTGCGAGAAAATACCAGAAGTTATTACAAGTATTCTGTAATAAATCCCACAATATCCTCATCAAGTAAGTTTTATTAGTTTTGTTTATTTTATAAGTAAGAAGTTGAATTCTATAGAAATTATTTAATTTGCTAAGAGTCACTAAGTTTCCATATTATTATTATATAAAATTTTGTCTGTTTTCAGAGTCCAACCTTTTAACCATTTAATTACAATGTTCACCCTCTACACTAAAGGGAGGGGATATTTTTTTCACGTCATCTACAGTAGCAGCACGCTGGTCCTGAAGTAGCTCAGCACAATATTATCCATTTCCATGTCTACTCCTTTCCCATTTATGGCTACATGGACTGAGAATATCAAATTGCACTTCATAGCAACTAAGAGTTTTTCCCTAATATACACCAGCCTTCTCCTGTGGGTCAGCATTTCCTGGCTCTCCCTTCTGCCCCACGTCTTTGGGACTCAGGCTGCTGCCTTCTCCGTGGTGTGGTACAGAATAGACAGCACAGGTGCTGGAGTAACACATACCTGGGACTAATCCTGTCTTTCCCACTCATTAGACTTAGGGCCTTAGGGAAAAATTCTAACGGTTTCTAAACTCTTTTAACCTCTGATATAAATTTCTCCCTCTTATGATATTTGTATAGACTAACCAGGATAATGTTAATGTATATACATATATTTATACAAAGGATTATATGTATATGTACCTATATGTGCATACATATGTGTATATGTTAATGTGTGTGTGTTTGTGTGTGTGTGTGTATATATACACAGAGAGAGAGAGAGAGAGAGAGAGAGAGAGTGAGAGTTGTGGATATATACTTTGTTCCCAAGCTAGGTGTTTTCATTTTCATCCAGCATGACTGAGATACTTGTCTTTCTCTAAAGTCCTGCAAATCTTATTTTTTTTCAGGCTATGTTTAATTGTAATAAAACTACTTATGTTTTAACAGTTAGCAAAGCACAAAGGAAAAAAACCTTCGGTGAATGTTTACACACAGTGTAAATAGGGGCTTTAAAAATGCAGTGGAGGAGAAGGGCAAATTCACAGTGAACAAAGCTAAAAGAAAATCCTTGTTATGAATTACACAAAGCATATAAAAATATTTCTCTGAATGCATAGAGTAAGACTTTAAACTCGCCTACCAGCAACTGTGCAGTCTTATCCCACTGCAATATGCAGGAGTCAGTTGACCACAGAGGACTTTCTAAAGGAGAAGAGGGACCAGTGTTGGCCCATCTCTCACTGGAGATGCCAGCCCCTTGCTAGCCTATTTCTAAGCCCAGGAAATGCCCTGGAGCTGATCCTCTACAGGCCACCTCCCAGCCAGGGGCCTCCACTGCTTCTGAGAATCTTGAACTGGTCCAGATGGCTGGGAGAATGTTAACCCCAATGATTTAGACTTGAATTAATACTGAATCTATTTATTCCAGGATAGAACAGGCCTTATTACATCAACACATTCTAACCTTTTTTCAAAAGGAAGGGAATAAAAGGTTAGTATGTCTAAATAAACTAGCTTTGGATTGGTTGAAACAAAAAAGACTTTTCTTCTTTAAAGCATTTCAGAGAAAGGGGGTCATAAGTAACCTTTACTCTGCTGTGTAAACACTGTACAAGGGGGAGTAACTCAGCATCAGTCATTGGTGGAATACAATTAAGACACTGAACAGAGCAACTCCATGAAGTTGGCCTTGAACACACCTCAACCTCAGCTCAGCATTTAGGCAGCACCAGGAGGTCATTATTTTAGCACAACATCCTCTTCCATTGACATCTTCTTTACCTTCTCTCTCGATCCTAGTGTTACAATAAAATAAATCAGTTTGGAAGCAAAGTTTCTTTGGACACTATAGGCACAATGTGGGAAAAAGCTTCTTAAGAGAGCAGGAATGCTCTTCAGCAGCTGACTTCAAACCCCTGCTCTCCTGTTTGTGGAAGTGCGCTCATTCTTGTTATTAAAGTTAAGCTGTTTGTTTCAACAAGAGAGTGGCTGTTCTTTTAACATTAGTGACACTGAAGGAAAGGAAAAGAATCCTTGAATGCATTCTTTAAAAAAATTCTTATGGCTCAAGAATTTAGTGAGGTGTTTGTTTTTTCCAGAACAAAGCCTGGTAGACTCAGAATTAACTTTTTGTTAAGTTGATTGGTGGTGGTAATGGGGGATCCCCAAGATCAAACAATTTGTTTATAAAAGCAATAGATTTCAGAGTTGTGTAAAAATCCTAATGATTTCAAAATTACTTTTATCTTTGACCTAAAAATAATGATGGTAACTCCTTTAGCTGTTTCCCACAATAAGCTTTAAAATAGCCACAGAATCTGTCTCAAAAATTGCTTTTCATTTCTAGCAGAAAATAAAGTGGAGAACAAGGGAGTAGCAATGTTTGTGCTCTTCTCATATGGTGCAATTAAACACGTAGATGACAAGAATCCCTTTAGAGTTAAAGAAAAAGGGGTGATTGCTCTTTCAGAAAGCATCAAAGAATCCTCTAGTGACCAGGAAGGGCAGTTAATGCAGGGATGACTGTCTAGGCAATGGTAGACTAGAGACAAAGAAGCAGCCACGAGTGTTTACAAAGGAAAAAGTGGGGAAGCTCTTTTGGTTTATAGTATAATTAGGTAACTGTATTCTGAAATACTTTATTCTGAGTAACATTTATAAAGATGGTATGTGAAACCTAACAGCTACAAGTCACACTAAAATTCCCTTGTCCAGTACCTGTGCTTCCCTCAATTTTTTCTCTAGTCAGCTCACATTTCAGGAGAGTTGGGACACGCAACGCCAAGGAAAGCACATCCTGGTCCTTCAGGTGGACTGTCAACATGAGTGGCTAGAAACAGACACCCCTCTCTCCCAGCTTCTGCTTAGACAAATCTCTTACATTCTGCACAAAAAAACATGAAATATAGAACCACCGGTTTCTGCCTCTCCAGACCAATTCTCAGCTCTTCACAGCTTCAAGCAATAGGATTATTGTGCACCAGGAGGCTTGGAAGTGTGCACCACTCCTTGGGGATCAGGGGCTTCCTACATTGCCAGAAAGATGTTAGCAGATGCTATGTGGTGTCACTAGGAACACTCTCAGGCATCCAAGACATTTAGATTAGGGGCTTGTCCTTGGTGCAGAAATGGCACACACTGTAACACTACCCAGTGATAAAAGTCCTTGCTGAATTAGTAAGTCAGTTTTGAAGCTCTCTTCTTGTAGCAAGACCTTTCAGTCAGTGTGGATGCAACATTTCTGAACAGAAAATTATTTTCACTTCTCATGAGGACCAGTTCCAAACCTTGGAAATCTTGGAGTTGAACTACATCTTCGTCCTTTCTTACCAGAGTATGGGATAACTTTCTGATTTTCTCCACTTGATCTGGATTAACTTTCAGCTCACAGGAACTCACTGTGAGCAACTCTGGGCAGGTGCGTTCCTGTCCGTCCAGTTCAATGTCAAAGAAATCATTATCTCAAAGAAAAGGAGTTCTGAATCCTCACCTTTTGTACTAGCTCTTCAATATTAAATGGAATTGCTCCAGTGAAGAAAAATGGATGGAATGCTGGCACTATTCCTGTACACATCCCATTTTAAGTCTCCAGAGAAACCAGTGGCTTGGACAGGACAGAAGAGAAAAGTGAGTGACTCTGACTCACTGGTGGCTTGATTTTATGCTTTCTGATGTTCTGAGTATGGCAGAGGGGAAGACATATCCCAAACCTCAACCAGTGCCAAGAGCTGTAGTCCCATGGAAAGGCTCCTGGCAGGGGAGGCAGTGGGGGGCTGGGAGCAATAGAGGTGAGCCATCCATAGAGGGTGATGCAGGAGGTGTACAGAGGTCCCCTTTCTGCAGCTGGGCTGAATCATCTGCTGTGGGGCTGTAGATAAAAAGGAAGGGTGGGTTGGCCAAATAGTTGGGAAGAAAGGGCAGTTTTGACTCCTTCATCTGGGGGCCTTTGTCACCATCATCATCTTCCACTCTGATAATCTTCCTGAATTCTCTCTTTGATGTTAATTGGGCTGGCATTTCTCCTTTTGTGGTAAGAACCTCTTTGACAGCTCCTCATTTTAACAAGGAAGAGAGCCCTGGCCTTGATTGTGTATATATACCCAATGTAAACAGGTCCAACAGTTGACCTCATTCGGGAGTTCACATTTCCCCTGCGCTTCACCAGTTTCTGCACCTCTCCAATGTCCCCTATGGCCGAGGCCCCACCACTCCCCTGCTTCTTCTGTTCTGCAGGCCCAAGCCTCCTTCAGTCCTGCAAATCCTGATTCAAATTATGTACAGTGGCATAGCCTGCCCTAAGTTATAATGCATACATACTTCTCTAAGAATAGTTTGTGTTTTGCTATTCTAGATACTATTCTTCATCCTACATTTGAAAATGATTTTTTTTTTAAAAAAGAAGAAAAGCAGGGGCTGGCTCGGTGACGCAAGTAGTTAAGTGTGCAAGCTCCGCTGAGGCAGCCCGGGGTTCGCCGGTTTGCATCCTGGGCGTGCACCGACGCACGGCTTGGCAAGCCATGCTGTGGCAGCGTCCTGTATAAAGTGGAGGAAGATTGGCACAGATGTTAGCCCAGCGCCAGTCTTCCTCAGCAAAAAAAGAGGAGGATTGGCAGATGTTAGCACAGGACTGATCTTCCTCACAAAAAAAAAAAAAGAAGAAGAAAAGTACATAAAGTACTAAATACAGTGGTATACTCAAGTTTTTCACCACAAGGAAAAGGACTGAACATCAGAATTCTGTCTCTCAGTTTTGCTGAGTTTCTCCCATGTATACTGGTTATTAAACTTGTGTTTTTCTCCTTTTAATCTGGCTCATGTTAATTTATTTCTCAGACAAGCCAGGATCACCTGGAAAGGTAAAGGAAAATTTCTTCCTCTGTTACATACACAAAGTGCCAGCTGGGATACACATTAGAGTAGAGAAGCTTCTGTGTCCAAGCTATCCCAGGTTGTTGACAGAATTAAATTCCTGGTACTTATAAGAATGAGACACTCTTATAGACTGTCTTACAGACCCTCTTACGGCTCTTACAGAGTGACCAAAGTTCCTTGCTGTGTGGGCTTCCCCATAGGAAGCACACAATATGGCTGTGACTTCTTCAAGGCCAGTAGGAGAAAGAGAACTACTGCAGGGAGACAGTCTTACATAATGTAATATGACCACAGTAGTGACATCTCATCACCTGTGCCACATTCCATCAGTTACAAGGAATTCACAAATTCTGCCAGCTCTCAAAGGGAAGGGATTGTATAAAGGAATGAATGCCAAGATTCATTGGGGGTATGTTCACCTCAGAGTGTTTTGGAGAAAGATAAGGAAGCTCTCCTGTAGCCACTGCTAAGGGCTCTCAGCCAAAGCGAATGGCCAGTGAGCTTCTGCCAACAGAGTGAGTCTGTGCAGGTCTCTGGTCCTGATAAACACCTTGTAGTGCAGCCAGCTGTTGAAACTTTGGAAGGAGAAAAAAAGAGTGTAGAGCCCCTTGGGATCCATTTGTCCAGCAGCCCTAAAGAGACTTTAGAGTCTTAATTAGATTCCCTTCTGGAGGTATTGGAGGTAGGAAATCTTGCCAAAATTTGTAAGTAAGAGTAGTACTGTGTGGGCCCCTTACTGCAAAGCCCCTTCTTTAGGGGCTTTTGTTGCCCTGACAGCAGATGCTGCCATGATAACTGTCAGGAAAGCCTGAGAGAAGCCTGGACTCAGCTCAAACTGGCCCAGTGCTGGCCCCAGAGGTCCCCACTGGGAAACAGTGTCTGCCTGGGCCACTGCTCCACCCAACTCTCCCTCCCTCTGCCCTAGAAAACTTGTGTCCAAACCTTGAAGGGCAGCCCCTGTGACTCATTTAGGAACTGTTCCCTCTGCTACTCTCTGTGGTCTTAGGGGTCAATGGGAGGGCCCTGCCACTTTATCCAGAAATCTCAGGTTTCAGAAATAAACAAGACTAGTGTTTAAGGGGATGTCCCTGTGTCTCCAGGAAGGATCCGTAGCTCTTTGCCAAGGTTAGAGTTTAATGGGGAGATAGAGGAAAATGGCACTTCTTGGGCATTGTAGATATCAGAGCACAGGTGTCTGTGATCCCCCAATTCCTGACAGCAAGATGAGGGGAAAGCAAATAATCCTCTCTGATTTGGATTCTGAAGCCACCACAACTCTTAAAGAAAAAACTATTCAGGACACATGTTAAAAACAGAAGGAAAGAAAGACTTTATTATTCCAGGGGGCTACTAAAATGGAGTTTGGTGATAGGGGAGAGAGATCAGGATCAACATAAATATAATAAAGAAAAGTGGGGATTTATAGCCTAGGAGCAGGGTCAGAGGTTGGTGGATGGAAAATTACTAAGAGATAGAGTAATTCTTTGTTAAACTGACCTAACAGAATTTTTGTTGTAGGCAAGCAGGGTGATAAGATATTGGGGGTGGTCAGACCAGCTGAATATCTTCAAGGGTGCTGAGGCAATGACTCACTAGATTGAGTCAGCAGAGTTTTTGTTGAAACTGGACAATGCAGATACCAACACTAGAAGCCTAAAAGTCAGAGCCCAGTTGAGAAGAGAGTTCAAAGGCGCCTGAACAGAGTTTGGTCAAGGAGGGAAGTTTTGTCACCACTCAAACTGTTGCCCAGGATTGACTTTATGTGAGTATCTTGAGGCCTCTATAAACCTCTATTATGTTGATCCCCATGGCTGAATGTGTTATTGGTATTGAGAAATCATTCATGTATAACTTTGTTAGCATTGGTTCCAAGTCATGATGGTAATGCTACAGATACGAACATTTTAGTGCGACATGTGGAGAACTATAAAATCCTGTCTCTTCCTTTACAAGGTATATAATGGTGAATAAATTCCAGGCTTCTTTTTCCTAAAATATAAATTGGGATTTACAACTCTACCTAACTCTTAGATTATTGTGCAAAGCTAAGTGTCACTCAATGTAAAGCACCTCTTTAAATATCCTGTAAATATAATAAATATTTTCTCTCACGATTACTGAAAGGTATAAGCTGTGTTAATGTCCTCTGCAACAGATTTGTGCCCTTCAGAGGAAGAATAATTGATTCTACTGAAGTTTCATTTCTCAAGTTCCCAGACTCTGCTGTGAAGACCATTCCATTTCCAGTCTTCTTCTGTAGAACTTTTTATACCTAGGCTGGGACTGTTTTTAAGGTGGTTTATTGGGAATGGTTCAGAAAACTGCCAAGTATGATTTTACAAAGTCTGTCCAGCAGACGTAGCCATATGTGGGGACAGCTACTCTTATAAGAGACAGATTTTTGGTGTTCAGGCCTCTCCTTGTGGTAAAACACTTGAGTCTACACCATATATAAAATCTTATGCATTTTTCTTTTTTTTCCTTTTTTAACAGTTTCAAATTCTGGATGAGAAATAACTTACCTAGGGGAGCACAGGTACAAATTTTCTTAGAGACGTATGTATTATAAACTAGGACAGCCTGCTGCCCTGAGCCCACATTAAGATATTCAGAGGTAATAACTTGTCCCAGTGGAATGAAAAAGAAAGAATTTGGCCTGGGAATGATATATACATACACACTCATACTTACACACACATGCATACACACAAGTAAATATACAATTATGTCTGTAAATACATATTCATAGGAGATCTTTATCCCAGTTAATCCTCAAAAATATCATATGAGGAAGGAATTCCAATCAGGCAGTAAAAGAATATATAAACCTAAGAGATATTCCCCAATGTCCCACAGCTAGTGAGTGGAGGAGGCAGGATTAGAACTAGGTCTGGGTTTCTTCAGCACACCTGCCCTCTCTGCGGTACACCCCTTACGAATAGGTAGGCGCTAGGTTCCCTAGGACGTGGGGTAGGAGGGAGAACCCAGGGGATGGTGACCTGCAGAAGGAGCTGGGAGCATCATGGGAAAATCTTGGGTGCCAGGAAATAGAGTTTGATATGCTCAACCCATGCAGGCATTAATGAAGCAGGAGCAGGTCATGGTAATGGCTAAAACCAAGTTGTGCTGCTTCATCACCAGGGTGCTCTTTCAGGTGACGTGATGTAGAGGGTGAACACTGTGCACAGTTAATAGCCTGGACTTTGAAATCAGATAGAATTTCCTTATCATATTGCTGTTGCTATTTACTGGACCTTAATAAATTAAATTTAATTGGATTTGGTTCATCATCTGAAATAAATATACTAAAACTTACTTGATAGGGATATTGTGGGAATTAAACAATAGAATATTTGTAGTAGCTTCCCAATTTCCTAGCATATGAGCCCTGATACAGATTGATGTTGACTATTTTTTCTGTGATTGAAATAATTAGTGTTCAGAATGAATATTAATCTGCTTTAAATATCAGTACCTTTGGGGGCTGGCCCGGTGGCGCAAGTGGTTAAGTGAATGTGCTCCGCTTCGCCGGCCCGGGGTTCACAGGTTTGGATCCCGGGCGCGCACTGACACACGGCTTGGCAAGCCATGCTGTGGCAGCGTCCCGTATAAAGTGGAGGAAGATTGGCACAGATGTTAGCCCAGGGCAGCAAAAAAAGAGGAGGATTGGCAGATGTTAGCACAGGACTGATCTTCCTCACAAAAAAAAAGAAGAAGAAGAAAAGTACATAAAGTACTAAATACAGTGGTATACTCAAGTTTTTCACCACAAGGAAAAGGACTGAACATCAGAATTCTGTCTTTCAAGAGGACAGCTGAGCCTAGACATGATCCTATCTACAGGACAGATCATGAACTTATACTGACTGCAGTGGGGTTTTGAGATCTGAAAAATGAGACTTCAGTAAAGCCAATTATCGTTTTATTGAAGCAAAACCAAACCAAACCAAAACGAAACTGCTCTTCAGAACATTGACAGAGCTTACATTTTTTAAGTAATAACAAATATATATTTTTACGTATAAGACTTTTAGCAAAGTGCTTTACATTTAATAAAATATAGTTTCTCAAAGTGATCTGAGGAATTAGGTACAATTTTTAACATCAATTATTATTTTAAGAAAATGAAACTAAGAGATAGTAAGTAACTTACTCAAGGTTACACAGCTTATAAGTGAAGAGACCAGATTTGACTTCAGAAACTCTGAGTACCAAAAATCTACTCTTGGTAAATATTTTATTTATGCATTTCCTGCTTTAATTCTGTGATAAATATGGAGTGCAATTGGTAAAGGAACGCTCTCCAAAAGATTCACTATTTAGGGACAAATTCCTATACACTTTCTGAGATAACATGGATAGAGATGACAATTATTCCTTTGCTAATTCTGTTAAGCAGCAGAGGGAATGAGAAAGAAAAGAGATGTCAGAGGACTTACAGTAATACTGTTCTTTCTCTAGGAAGAATTAGATGTGTTTCTCATGCAAATACAAGAAAAAAAAGCGTTCACTCCTAATGAAACAAGATTAGGAAGAATAGGTTCAAGCTTTCACTGCATGGTAAGGAATTGTAAAAGACTGGTGTGGGTTGAATTGTGTTCCCCCAAAATTCATATGTTGCAATCCTAACCCTTAATACTCCAGAATGTGACCTTATTTGGATATCAGGTCTTCACAGAGGTAATTAATTTAAAATGAAGTCATTAGGGTGAGCCCCACTCTAATGTGACTGGTGTCCTAAAAAAGATGAAATTTAGACACAGAGCCATGCACAGTGAGAAGATGATGTAAAGAGACATAGAGAGAAGACAGCCATCCACAAGTCAAAGAGAGAAACCAGGAACAGATCCTTTCCTCACAGCCCTCAGAAAGAACCAACTCTGCTGACACCTTGATTTTGGACTTTTAGCCGCCAGAACTGTGAGACAATAAATGGCTGTTATTTAAGTCAACCTAATCTGTGTTGCTTTGCTGTCGCAGCCCTAGTAGAATATTACAAAGATGTTCTAAATAAAAGAAGGGTAAAAAGGGAACAGGCAGTCAGATTGGTACAGATAAAATCAGGTGCAAGAGATGAACCACAGGAAAGGCACTAAGGAGAAATTAGTGAGGGATTAAAAATGTTTAGTAGCTCAGTGGGCACAAGGTGATGGGGCCTGGACAGTTCCAAGGATTGAAATATGGATAAACAGTCAAAGAATAGCGACAATTAGAAAACATGTAGATGAGTGACCCATGGTTTGTGATATTGAAAAATGAGGTAGTGCCTGCTTCATAGTCTAGGAAAACCCCAACACGACGAGGAGGAACAGCCAAAGAAAGACTCAAGACCTGGGGATCAGATGTGGAAGAGTCCTCAAAGGCAACGTACTCAGATTGATTCTTTAACCCTATAACCCAGCAGCTATGTTGAGGTCTGTATCTGGAATAAACACCTGAGACAAAAAGAACACCAGAACTCTGAGAGAAATTGAGTTTATTTCTGTCATTGGATACCCCCAGGATCCAGGCAATCTTCTCAGACACAGCTACTTCCCAGTAATATTTCCCTGAGGAGAAATATTGGTGGCTAAAGACATCGAAGACAGAAAAATCACATAAATATGTATTTGTTTATGTAAAAGCTTGCACAACTCTCACTTGTCTCTGATCCTCAGACACGGCAACAGCAGATGTGTTGGTTGCATTCAGCATCATATCCAGTGTAGGAAAAATTACAGCACCAGGTGAAAGATAAAGAATAGATGCCTCTCGTGACATTGTGAGGAGGAACATTGGTAGTTGACTTGGGAATTATAGGGAATATTGGGAGGAACTTGTGCTGATGGGTCAGAGATGAGTAGGACACATAAGAACTGTGGCATGTTGGCACGCTTGGGAAAGAATACAAGAGCTAAATTCATGGGACCGAGTAGTAACCACAACTTCTGAAAAGGGATCAGGAGAAGGAGAATGCACCACCCCATGGGTTCTTCTTACGGTAGCATCGAACTTCTGCCAGCTCTGAAATGACAAAAGTTGCAATGACGTTATTAGAAGCAAAGGAGTAAACACTGATACCTGTCTTTTCTCTAGAGTGGGCACGTCGGAGGGGAGCCCTGTGAAGCTATGAACTGGTGAATGAGAGGACAAAGCAGACAACTGGCCATTCCCCCTTAGATCTGATCATCTTCAGCACAGGAGCTCTCTCTCCTTGTCAGGCCTACCTCCTCTCTCTTACCCTCATCTAGAAACAACATCCACTCCCCCATTTTGCCCTGGATAGCACAAGAATCCCACCACCACACCCTTGCCCCGGCTCTCCTCACCTTTAAACTCTTTCAATGTTTCTTTCAGTTCAGAAGCTCGGGATACTCTCCTTTGTTTCTTGGAAAAAGTTTTAGGCTTCTTCAGAGTCAAGGTCTCAGTCCTAGGGATGACAAAAATGGACCCCCAAACCTGTGACATTTTTGTCCTTCCAAAACAACTGACTTCCAATCTTTTCATCCCACTGATTCACTTGAATCCTTTTCCCTGGAGACACAGAGAAAGAAGAGAGTAGATTGCTGACCTTGGAACCAGAAAAAATGTGTTCATGCACACCTTTCCAGTTACTGTCTCTATGACCTTTGGAAGGTCCTGACCTCTCTGAAGCATAGTTTATTCTTTCCATTATGAAATCGTTAACTTTCTCTCTCTCTACCTTCTAGAAATCATTTAAAATTATATGAGAATCGATTTAATAAAACTGTGGTACTTTAAAAAAATTAATGTGTAGAAAAGTCACTGCATGGATGTGAATTAACAGGGAGATGATTCATAGTGAGGTTGTAGAACCTGGCTTCTGGGTGTTTGGGACATATCAAGTGTGTGAATGCTGTCTGAAGGGACCAAGATCTTCAAAGTCTGCTCCCCAGTAGGCAGGCCCTCAGAATAACATCTAAGATTTCAGGTTCTTTGGGGGTAATAACAAGCCCTTGGAAAAGAAGGCATTATGATCACCAAAGTAATAGTGGTCTGAATTTCATGTGTTTAGAAAGAGTTTAGTGTTTTCAGGTAGTTGTGCAAATTTCGACTCAGGATTCCACCTTTCCATTCTGACTTCTAAAGTATGTGAGGAAAATGGATCAACTGTTTGCACCAGGGCCAAAATATTTTTTGAGATTCAAGTCTGTTTTTGGAAATCTAAACAGAACTGTATAGAAGGATCTGGTCTCCTCTTTCCCAGTGCAGAAATTTAACTATAAATGAGTTGTCTTCCATTCTGGGTGCTTGGCAGATAAAGATGATACAATCTTCCCTCCGTAAGTTAAGAACCTAGGAATTACGGCAATGTGAGTTAGACACAGGCACGCAGGGTGAATAAAATTTATAAAATCACAGAGGTCTGATGATGCAATGCTTTATTCCTAATAAAGCTACTGACCCAAACTCTCTAGAACTTCTCACCACCTAAATTCCCTACCATAGAATCTGGTCCATTCTCAACAGTTACAGAACACTCAAACTATGATTTGTGAAGAGAAACTTAAGATAAAACTAAACCTCAAATTTCCTGCCCTGAGTGATGTTTCATTCTAATTGACCACGAGATAACTCTAACGGCTTTAAACCTCTTTTCACAGCACAGAAGAACCATCTCTGGTCTCCCTCACATACCTTTCCATGATGCCTTTCACATCCTAGGGAGAAAAGAGAATACATGAGTCAAGAAATGATATGCCTTTCCCACTTACAAAGCTTTATCACATCCTCACCACATCCTGATATAGTGGGGATATAGGTGGTCCCAATATAAGAGACAAAAAGTAAAGAAAAGACCCAGGTCAATCATTCCAGAAGACTCATGTAGGGTTGTCAGGTTTCCTAAAAGGTAGAAACAGCTTTGACCATTGTGGAAGTACAGCATGAGAGTTCCAGTGTCTGGAGAGGAGACATATTTATGAGGAAATCAAGTGGTCCATACTTTTTTCCCCAAAAGCATAAGACTCACCATGAGATGATTTGAATAATTCATGGTTCTTTCATTTACTCAACATAAATGTAAACTTATATATTATTATTTGTCATCAAGCATTATGCCAGGCTTTGGAGAATCAAAGATGAGTAAATAACCATAATACTCTTCAAGAAGTTTATATGGTTTTTGCTGAGGGTACAAGCAAACAAATGTACTAATGTAGGCCTTTCTCAAGTCTCTCTCCTTTCATTTTATACACTATCTATAAATGACCTCATCTATTCCCTTAAATTCAACACACATATTTGCAGTTAATTTCCAACTCTTTATTTTTATTCGATTTCCCTCTTAAACTCAGGTTAATATTTTCAGTGGTAAAGATACCACTTCCGAAACAGTAATTTCTGATGCCTAATAGGTACTTTACTTAGTCTATACTAAGCCAGTTGAATTCACATTCTTAACAGTTTTTAGCCGTCTGATCTTCTTTATCATCAGAAATATAATTTTATTAGTTTGAATAGATATATCCCAATACATTTGGTCTCTTTTACCTCAGACTTACTTCCTTCATGTCACAAAAACTAGGCCAACAGCTGGGTCTACACATGCCAAAAACATGATTTTGCTCTCTGTATTAGTGTTTGTGTCTCTGTGTGTGTGTGTGTGACAAAAAACTAATAAAACTAGATTTAGTACATGAAAGTATTTTGGGGGGCAGTTATAGCTTTAGTCAAAGCTTAATTTTGAAGTTCAAACCTGGTCATCAGGATGTGGTATATGTCCTTGTCCATATTCTATTTATTCTCTCTACATAGAATTTATTCTAAGTTCATGAAGGAAACATGAATCTCCTGTTATAAAATCTAGAAGAAATGATAAGTTATTTTCCCAGTTATCACAACAAATTCTGAGACCTGCATGGCGTTGGCCTGCATTGGATCAGGTGCCCATATTGAAAGCTTCACTGTGGTATTGCTGGAAGGAAATGAAGCAATGTTGAGAGAAATTTCTATACTTTACTGGAATTTAGTATACATCTGAAGTTGAACATGATAGTAAAAGATGCATATAGTAAGCACTAGAGCAAACAGTAGGAAATAAACTAAAAAAAAATACAGTTAGAAAACAAGAAAACTTAAAATTAGAAATATTTTTTAACACAAAAGAACCTTCTTAAAGAGAAAGAGGAGAATAAAATCTACAAGACACATATAGAAAGCAAAGCATAAAATGGTAAATTTAAATACAAGCATATCAATAATTGCAATAGTGTCCTTGTTTTAATACCCCAATTAAAAGGCAGAGATTATGGGACTGGATAAAAAGCAAGATTCAATTTTTGCTATCTATAAGAGACATATTTTGGATTCAAAGACACAAATAGGGAAAAAGTAAAAATACAGAAAAACATATACCATTCAAGTAGTAATCATAAGATTGCTAAGTATTTATATTAATATTAGAAAAAATACACTTTAAGACAATAAATATTATGAGAGAAACAGAGAGAAAATTCGTAATTATAAGAAGTTAAGCATTTCAAGAAGATATAAGAATTATAAATGTTATTAACCTAACTGAGCTTCAAAATACACAAAGCAAGATTAAAAGGAAAATAAACAATTCAATAATAATAGCTCCAGATTTCAATAATGCACTCTCAACAATTGAGTGCACAGTTTGCATGAAAATTATAAAGGATATAGAAGACATGGACAATACTATCAATCAACTTAATGTAACTGACATCTATAGACCATTTCATCAAATGAATGCTGAATATACATTATTTTCAAATTCATGTAGAAAAGTTTTCTAGACATACAATACTTTAAGCAATAACACAAGTGTCAATACGTTTAAAAGACTGAAATAATAAAATATATGTTCTCTGATTACAAAAAAAATAAATTTGCAATCTGCAGCAAAATAAAAAGTAAGAATTTATCAAGTAATTTTTAATTAAACAACACACTTTCAAATATCCCAAGGGTTAACAACAACAACAAAAAAATTACAATGGAAATTTGAAAATAAGTTGAACTGAATGAAAATAAAAACTAAATAATCAAATGTATAGAATACAGCTCAAGCAATGGATTTCTGTCATTAAACACTATTTTAGAAAAGATGGTCTCAAATCGGTGACCTAAGTTTCCATTTTAAGAAAACCAGAAAAAGAGTAGCAATTAAACCCAGCACACACACACATGTGCACCTGCACATGCACACACATACACACAAAAAATAAAACATTAAAGGGGAGAGCAAAAATAAATTTTACGAAAAAGTTAAAAAATAGATAAAATCAGTGAAACAATAAAGTTTATTCTTGAAGAAAATCAATGAAATTGACGAAATATAACATTACTGACCAAAAAAAAAAAAAAGAGGAAAAGTAAATCACCAAAAATTGGAATAAAAGAGGGGACATTACTGTGACTGCTGTAGAAATTAAAAAGTTTATCACGGGTTATTAGGATTAACTTTATACCTACAAATCAGACAATTTACACAGAATGGACAAATTCCTACAAAGACATACATTACCAAAAACTGATTCAAGAACTGTAAAAAACATCTAATAAACTTAATACAAGTAAAAAAAAATATTTTAAACTTCTCCAAAACGAAAAACCCACAGGGAGATGTCTTCATTGGTGAATTCTATTAAATATTTAAGAATAAATAATACCAGTACTTCACAAATTTTTTTCAAAAATAAAGAGAGGAAAATATCACCTCATTCTATGAGGAAGAAAGAAAAATAAAACTCTTGACTACAAAGTGCATTTGTTTGTCTGTGACTAAGCTGGATCATGAAGATCCAGCTGATAAATCTTTAACACTAGATTGCATAAAACAGGGGCCTATAGAATATCACTGGACACAATGGATCTTCTCTCCACAGTCAAATTTTTACACTGCACTTGATAAATTAATAAAAATGAAATTTTCCCTTGTTATTCATGCATTCAATTACTCCTATAACCTTTAAAATAGATGCAGGGAAGGAGTACTGAAGGGCCAAAGGAACCTTTGCGTCACCACCAGAAATACAGAGGAGAAGGAAACTAGTCTTCATTTTTCTCAGATCTCAGAGGCTGGGATTTTTCCCAAGTCTTACCTGCAGTATCTCCGTTGTTGACCCCTGCAACCGATGCTCCACATCTGAGAGGACAGCTCTCACCAACTGGCTGTGCTGGACCTGTTCTTTCTCAGCCTCGGTGAGGTTGTGTAGAATATCTGCCTCCTCATTCGTCAGCTTTAGCAGCTCTTTCTGCTCCTCAGAGTCCAGGACACCTCTCATTTCATTAAAGTCTGCTTGGACACTTTGTCTCTCATTTTGTATTTGATTCTTCAGGAATGAGAAAGAGACAGAGGCACTCAGGTCCTCAGGCAGTGACTGGGAGTCAGAAAATAACTATCCTATTTAGAAATTTCTCACTGGGAAGTAAGGTAGAAGCAGGGGAACAATTCTTGAGGAAGCTGACGTTTCCTATTGTTTTCTCTTTATCATATTCTAAAATAATGGCCTCAAATATGCGTTCTTGAGACCAACTTTGAGCCAACTAGATACCTCGGTGTGGTTCAGCTTTTACACAGCTGTCCAGGACAGTCAAGCCTCCCTGCATTAATCTTGACCCCCAACCCTCCCTGACCCTCTGCCAAAGATTGAACACTGAGGACAGAACCATGAACCATTGCCAAATGTCTTCACCTCAGAGAGTCAAAGGCTCAAAACATGACAGGAAAGGCACACAGAATTCACTAGCCATCCTCATCAGAGAGTCCATCTATGTGAATATCTCTCACCAAATATCTGTGTTCATTTGTGACATGTTCACTGTCCAAGCCCACCCCTATCAGGGAAGGGTAAAGAAGAGGACTGATTAAATGGTTTTTGGATATATCAGCTGTCAGAGAACAAAGAATAAGAGTGCTTCTTGTGGATAACATCCAAGATCTTACCCAAATTTTAGTGTATTTCCTCAGAAAGTGTCTCCTCCTACCTTCCAGGAAGTTCTCTCTTCTCTGATATGAGCTTCCAACTTCTGTGATTCCTGCTCCTCCTCCCTCAGTTTCACCAGAGCTGCTTGGAGCTTCTCCTGTGAAACCAGAGTCAAGCATTGGGCTTTCTTAGCATTGGAATAGAGGATAAATGGGGATGAAATCAGGCTGATCTCCAGAGAGACTACAACTTACAGAAACTGTGAGAACAGCAATTAGAATCTATGACTTGGAAGAAAACCTGAGGTGGTGAAGGTGTTATTTAAGACTCAAGTGATAGAAGTCAGCATCCTCTCACCAACAGAAGACTGATTCTCTATGTCCTAGAAGAAGAAACCTGATCCTGAGGCAAGAAAAGAACATACATCTCAATCCACCCAGCTCCACAGTTAACCCTCCTGTTCAAAGAGGGAATGAGATCTCTTCCTGGACACCAAATATCCACCTACTAGCACAAGGTCCAAAAATATCTAATTCTGGCTAACAGTTGGTACTGAAGGTTTAACCTTTTGTAATTGGATGGAATGCACAGAAATGTCCTTCAGGCCTCGGAAGTTGAGCATAGGAAGAAAAGAGATCACAAGCCTCAGGTCTATGGTGCAAAGCTATTAAAGACTAAAGCAAAGTGGAGATTTTTCATCAAGTATCATTTTCTGCCCTGCCTTTCTCTATCCTGGTCTCTTACTTGATATTCCTGAGCAACCTCCTCCATGAGAAATGTGTGGTGACCACGGTGCTCCTGAGACCGCTCTCAAAGCCAGCAAATGATCTTCCCATCCTCTTTACAGAAAAGCAGGAGTTTCTCGTCATGGCGCACACAGAGATCTCTCTTCTGCTCCTCCTCTGGGCTCAAGTTGGCCTCCCTGAACTTCTCCACTATTTTGGCCATGGGCTGATTAGGCCGCAGATTCCCAAGCTGGTAAGGGATTTGGCACACAGGGCACTTGCTCTCTCCTTCTTGGCCGATCTTGGACTCTTTGTTGTTTCCAGTGATGCAGGCTTGGCAGAAGCTGTGGTCACAGTCTAGGCTCAGGGGTTCTGTCAGGAGCTCCAGGCAGATGGGACAGGTCACCTCCTCCTTTATGTTCACCAGGATTCCTGAAGCCATTGAAGTTGCTCCCCTGTCCTACCTGTCCTGACTTCAGAGGTTCCTCCTGTTCACAGATCCTTGCATGATTGGGAAGGTAAAAGGAGACAGAATAAGAAAGGTAGGAACAAAACGATAGTAATTGTGTAGCAAGCAAGGAGGAGCCAAGGCGAAAATATTAAAGGACAAAAAAGAAAATGTGCCAAAACAAGGAAAGAAGCTTGTTGATCGGGTAAAAAAAAGACTTTTCATAATAATTTCAAACACTTTACTCCCAAAATTTACATGAAAAATTTCATTCTTAATTGTGCAATGATTGATATTTTCCTTTACCTTAATTGAATGAAAGGATGACCTGAGGCCTTTTCTACCACCGTTCTTGTGTGACCCACCATGTATCCTACTGTTCTTTCCCATGCCAAAAACACATCCTCAATGTTAAAAGCACCAAACCACTTCTGTGTCTGGGGTTTATACCTATTCTTCTCTCAGCATGGAATTCTACCCCTGATATCATTGTGATTCAATCTTATAATTCAATGAACTCTTTCCAGACGTGTTCGCATATCAGAAAGACTTAGTCTGACTAACTGAGTTGTAGTGTAACCACTGCCATCATTTGCTGTATGTTTGTGAGAATTTCTCTTATTATCATGACATAATATGACAAGCTATCTGTACATGGTAAGAGAAAACCCTTATCGGATGTGTAAATGGATGTAGTTAAGTAAATTACAATGATCATTTATCTTCAATAATCAGAGTTAGGATTAACATGTTTGCGGTCCTCCTTCTGAAGTCTGTGTCCTCCCACCCCACAAAGTTTTTCAAAGACAAACAGGAAACTTCATAGACTCAATTAATACCCAGAGCAATGGGGCAAGTGGAAATGAAGAGATCCAGACCAACTGTGAATTTCTGGGGAGTCCTGTGTTTGTAAACAGTGAGATTACAGCTTGTCCTGGAAATTTGCCAAGGATGTTGATTAGAGCCTAAATGTGTGTATGTATGTGGATGGTATGGATATACTGATAGGATCACACATGTCATATACCTGGAAAAAAAAAAAAAGCAGATGAAATGAATGTTAGTTTTGAGAAAAAATACTCAAAATATTAGTCAAGAGTATTCAACAAATTATCATTAATGATGAGTTATGCTAGCAACTGGACTAGTATCAAAACACAAAGATGAGCTCCAGCTAAGCTACTTGAACCTGACAATTTATGTTTAATTAGGTCACATAGATGGCAATGGTCAACCATGTTGCAAACTCTTGCTAGTAATCAGTCAGAGGGGGTATCACAGAGTGGTAGCACAGTGATACTTATTCTCTGACCTGGACTCAATGTGGCCCTGCGGCCACAGTTTAGATCAGGAGCTCTGTCAGGAACTTCAGGCAAATGGGGCTATGAAGCAATAAAAGAAGAAAAGAAAGATCTCAGTGGATGCTAATGTCTTGATAGACACTAAGCTTGATGGTAAAAGAAAGATCTCTAGCATGAGACAATAAGTTTTCTCTTTGTTCTCCTCAAGGGATGGAAAAGCTACAAAGGCTCTATGGAGATAAAGTTAGACATATTAAAAGTGTCCACTTGTGCCATGTTCATCGCATATGAAAGGAACCTGATAAAGAACGAGGCTGAAGGTGAATCTGAAGTGTAATCTGGCTACTTACAGATACTGAAAATAGCCATATGCAGTTAGCCCCTGGATACAGATACTATGGCCCAGATCAGGCTCCATCAATAGAAAATCAGAGGTAGACATTATATCAGGGGTAGATATTACATGATAATGTCTACCCATGTTTCTGACTCAAGCTGTGATACAACATGGTGATGGGGCCTCCAAGAGCCTATAAAGGAAGGGGGAGCAGAGCATGCTTTCTGTCATGGGGTTATAGAATTTCTTTTCACAGTGGGGCTACAAGGAGCTAATGTAAAAGCAGCTGCTGCCACAATGGACACAGGAGGGCAATGTGGAGAGGAGCCAGAGTCCTCTCACATGGAGGATGACCCCAGCTCTACTTAAGCAGTGACCCAAGGGCTTCACGGCAATCAGGGAGATAGACATGGGAACGTAGTGATGTCTGGTGATAGAACTCCGAGGTCAGTTTGTTGCCATAGGTGTCAGGTGATTGCGCCTTACACATTGGTCTTCTGACATCTGAGCTCATGAGAATACAAACTTAAAGTGTCCCAGAGGTGACAGCTAAAGACAAGCAAAAAACAAATTAAAAGATAATAACTATGTAAAAGTTCAAACAATAAGGATATAGTAGAACTTTCTTCTTTTGTGACTGGAGTAATTGTTTCTTTAAGCATGATGAGGGCCCAAATTACAGATGTTATATGTCAGAGTCGCTTTTGTGAAATGGAAAAATGAAACTGTGTTATGTTTTATTTGCCAGGTAGTCACCTAATACTACTTAATGTAACTCATTATAATCTTAGAAAAATAAAAATTGAAGCAGAAAAGAAAAAAATCAATTCTAAGTCCCTGTGATAATTGGCATGACACAGATGTACTATATGAGCTCAAAAGACAGGTGCCTCACACTGATTTACAACGGAGAGGAGGACAAGAATATGCAGCAGAGGTGATAATCTGTCAAAGCCAGCTTTGATAAAGTAAGATTGGGTCACATGAAGAGAAGGCAGGGTGAGAAAAGAGATTTGACTGGTGTCTTCCATATGCCTGAGTAAGATGTGTCCAGCTGTACCTTCTATAGGAAGGGGGAGTAAACACAAGGTTCTCTTCCTCCAACTTCCTTCCCTCATGGGTCTAAGGATCATTTTATCATACTACTTCTTCTGACATCTTTGTATATCATTAACAACAATTAGTAACTCATTTTATTTATTCAAGTTAGAAAAGATACCAATTTAGGAAATTCTTGCTACATCCTCTACTTGTTCCTGATGTCTCATCTGAATTTTGTTTCTTCTTGGCAGATATGGCTCATGGAGAAGAATGAGCAAGGTGAGTGATTTTTTTAAGGAACTGCACCAATTTCCCGTGTCTGGACAAGTGAACAGATACCACCTGTCACCCCATCAAGGTTCCTAAACACAGACAGGCCTAGGTGATAAGAATTTATCTGCAGAGTCATACAGAAAGATTAGATTTTTACATTGGTAGGCATTTACCCTATTAAGATTCAAAGATCTCTCTGCCTTTCTCTTATTGTTGTGGGAAGGGACTTTCTACCAGTGGTAAATCCAGGAGTCTGGCTATCTTTAGCAAGGTACAATTCAAAATTGTAGAACACGTAGGAGATGTAGATACATTCACCTTGTAGAAATAACAGTCCCTCCATGAAATAAAGAAAGACTTTCACTTCTCCAAACCTCCTGTCTTTTAAGTCCACCCCTCCCCCAGACCACACTTTAGTCAGCACTCTCAGCAGGGAGCCAGCAAGCTGTTTTTGTTTGTTTTTTTTTGCCCTGTTCAGAACAGCTTCCGGAAGACAAATTTAACTCACTCAAGCAAATTCAGTTTTTTTCCTCTGAAGTCTCCCAACCTCTGTCCACTACAAACTACTCAACTCACCTTTAGACACCAACAGAGAAGTCCTCTCTACTTAGAGATGAGTGAAGGCAGGCCAGAGGCAGATGTGGTCAGGATTCACTCACCAAACCAAGGGCCTGATCTTCACAAAGAGATCCAGAGGAGCAAAGTGTAAATGAAAGTTGATATCGTCGGGGAGGGCAGAGAAGAAGAAGAGAAATTATGGGCCAATGAGAGACCTCCACATAGGGCCGCTGAGAAATGATGAGGTTTTGTCCTAGGCCAAAAAGGGCGGTGACTGCATTCTTATTCCTATCTCAGGTCTAGTCCTGGAAACTGTTTCATGGCTCTTCAAGGTAATTCGACCTTTAGAAAACTAGGCTTACCTAGACAATGTAATTACACACAAACTAACTTCCTCTTGTTTCCTTTAAAATGAACTGTCACAATGAGGGAATAAACTACCCCCTTTACTACAGTGAGGACGCACACTGAAGGCCCCTCTGAGGCAGTATTACTGGCACACCATCTCCTTTCCTGACTCCACCAGCTAAGCTAAGTGAATCTTATCAGTTTGTATCCTGTCATGTGAGAGGGAATGGCTATCCAAATCTGAAATTACCTCAGGTGGTCAGTCAGAGGGGCTATTACAGTGAAAGCACAGTGATGCTGACATTCAGAACCCAGATTCAGAATGGCCAAAATGAAACTTTCCCTAAGTAGACTGGGAAGATGAAACTGTATGAAGTGTCATTTGTTGGGCAATGTCATCCAATACTTTTTAACATATAATCTCTATATCTTAGCATGGTAAAGTGAAGCAGGAAAAGAATCCTGATGACTAATTTTACATGTCAACTTGACTGGCCACAAAATTTCCAGAGTAAACATTATTTCTGGGTGTGTCTGTGAGGTTGTTATTTTCAGATGAGATTAACATTTAAATCTGTGGCTCAGTAAACTAGATTGTCCTCGCCATTGTGGGTGGGCATCATCCATTTTGTTGTGGGCCTGAATAGAACAAAATGGTGGAGGCAAAATATATTTGTCCTTTTTGCTTCCTGCCTGCCTCTTTGAGCTGAGGCATAGGTCTTCTCCTGATCTTGGACTAGGACTTGCACCACTGGCTACCCTGGTTCTCCAGCCTCCAGAGAGGCACTGATTACACCACCAGTTTTCCTGTTTCTCCAGCATAACAACGGCAGATCCTGGAAGTTCTCAGCCTCCATAATAACGTGAGTCAATATACGATATATATGTATATATCGTATATTGGTTCTGTTTCTCTCAAAAACACAAACTATATCTTACTATATTTAGTAATTAAAATTTCTAAAACTCTGGGTTAAGTCGCACAGGTGAACTGTGATGATGATAATGATAATGACACAGAAGAATTTTGCTATTTTAAAAACTCCGTGCCTAAAAAGGACTTGGAAGAGTTGAGGGTAGAGGTGTTGGGTTTAGTTGTCGAGGTGACAATGCCCAAAGTCAACCTTAATCCAAAAGATATTGTCAGATAAGAGGGAGTCAGGGTAAAAAAAAGAAAGAGCTTTGAATAGGATCTACCATCTGAGTGAGTTAGTCTGGGGTGCAGAGTGCCTTCCACAGGGAGAGAGTGGGTCAAATAAACAGACCCTCCTTCTTTAACCCACTTTATCTCATAAGTTTCAGGATCTTATTACCATGCCACTTTTTCTGATATCTTTTCACATTATTAACACCAATCAAGCATCTCGTTTTATTAAAATTGCAAAGATGCGCCTTATGGAAATTCTTCCTACATGTTCCTCTTGCTCGTGATCTCTTAGCTGAGCTCTGTTTCTGGGTAGCAGATACGGCCCAAGGAGAGGAGACACAAGGTTAGTGGTTTTTCAGGAACTGAATTGATTCATGAGTTTGAACTTGGAAATCTGGTAGGACTAGTAAAGATAAAAGAAGCTGCAGAGCAGGGCATCAGTCATAGCATTAAGGCTCCAAAACCCAGAGAGGACGTGGTGCGAGGATAATGTGGTGAACCATGTACATTATGACACTGACAGATTATATATATATGTGCCTGTGTGTAAGTATGAATGTGTATGTATATACTATTCCTGGGCCAAATTCTTTCTTTTTCATTCCACTAGGACAAGTTACTACCCCTCTATATCTTGATGTGGGCTCTGTGCAGCCATTTGTCTTAGTTTAGAATATGTACATCTCTAAGAAAATATGAACCCATACTAGCCTTGGTAAATCTATTCCTCATCCTGAATTTGAACTGGCTATAAAAGAAAAGAAACGTGCATACGATTTTATATGTGGTGTACAGGCAAGTGTTTTACAAGGAAAAGGCCTGAACACTGGAAGCCTGTCCCTTTCAGAGTAGCTGTCCCTACATGTGGCTCCCTCTGCTGGACAGATTTTTGGAAACCCCTACTTGAGCAGTCTTGGGACTCATTTCCAATAAGAGGCCTTAAAAATAGTCCCAGCCTAGGTGTAAAAAGTTGTATAGAAGACTAAAACTAGAGTGGTCTTGACAGCAGAGTCTGGGAACTTAAGAAATGAGACTTTAGTGATATCATTTATTGATCCTCTGAAGGGTACAAATCTGTTGCACAGCACATTGACACAGTTTGCACTTTTCAATAGTCAAGAGAGATAATATTTATTGTATTGTGCAGGACACTTAAATAGCTGCGTTACATGACTGACACTTAGTTTTACACAAGAATCTGAGAGTTATAGTTTTAAATTCAATTATTATTTTGTGAAAAAGAAATGCTGAATTTATTCATCATTGCATATCTTGTAAAAGAGACAAGATTGGAACTCAAGCACTTTGCACATAAAATTTTCACTCCGGGTACATATATGGCTTATATTTTCCTTTCCTTGACTCCCTGATGAACTTGGTGTGTCCCAGGCAACAAATGGACATGCACTTCTTAGTTGGTAATGGGGGGTGGGGGGTAATTATGGCCTGTTGTAGATAATGTGCATGGTGGCAGGCAGGCTTTGCTATGTCTCTTCGGATCAGTGATAAAGGAAAATATGCAGAAATGGGAGGACAAACATGTTGTATCAATACTGCTCTGTCTTTAGGAAGGATTAGATGTCTTTCTTTGAGAATATAAACACAGGTAAATGGCAAATAAGCAACTTTCTTAACTCAAACCAGGTACACTGTACATCTCAAGGACTAGTAAAAGTTCTATAGTGAAAAAGGAGACAACAAGGAAGAGATGGTGTGAATTCTGCAAATGAGCTCAGGTATAGAGATGCAACCCAGGACAAGGGGCACTTCAAGAAGTAGGTGAGGGAAAAAGAACGTTCAGGAACTCGGTGGGCACAGAGTCATGGGAGCTGGACCATTCCAAGGATTGAAATATGGATAAGAAGTCTGAGAAAAGCATTTAGAGGACTTGTAGATGAGTGACCCATCTACAAGTGACATTGAAAAATGAGACAGTGCCTGCTTCATAGTCTAGGAAAACTGCAACACAATGGGAAGGAACAGCCATGGAAAGAGTCAACACCTTGGGATCAGAGGTGGAAGAGTCCTCAAAGGCATTGTACCCAGATTCATTCTGGGTACAGAATGAATATATACAAACCTTATAACCCAGTAGCCATATTGAGGTCTGTATCTGGAGTAAACATCAGGATGATTTACATTTGGGACAAAAACAAACCCAGAGGTCTTATTTCCACTGAGGTTTCTTCCTTTACTCTATACCCCCAGGATCCAGGCAGCCTTCCCAGAAACATGTTCTTCCCAGTAATATTTCCCTGAGGAGAAACAGTGGTGACCCAAGACATCAAAAGCAGAAAAATCACATGGATATTTATTCCTTAATGTAAAAGTGTGCACAAGTCTCACTTATCTCTGATCTGCAGGTCCGACAATGCTTGAACTGGCATCAACTGGGTTCAGCACCACATCCACTGTAGGAAAAATTGCAGAATCAGGTAAGCAATACGGAATGGGTGTGTCTTGTGACATTGTGAGGAGGAATATTGGGAGCTGAGTAGGAGGAACTGGTGTTGATTGGTCAGAGATGAGTAGGACACTTAAGAACTGCTAAATGTATGCATGTTTGGGGAGAAACACATCAAGCTAAGATCATGAGACCTATTAGTAACAACTTCTGAAAAGGGATCATAACAGAATTTGAAGACCTTGTAACTTCTTCTTACGCCAGTAGCACTGGACCTCTGTCAGCTCTGAAATGACAAAAGTTGCAATGATATTGTCAGAAGCAAAGGAGTAAACACTGATACCTATCCTCTCTCTAGGGTGGGGACAGGGGAGGGGAACCCTGTGAGGCTATAAACCGGTGAATGAGGGGATAAAGCAGACACCTGGCCATTGACCTTTACATCTGATCACATCTTCAGCACAAGATCTCTCTCTTCTTGTTGGGTCTACCTCCTTTCTTTTACCCTCATCTAGAAACAACATCTATTCCCCATTTTGCCCTGATACTACAAGAATCCCGCATCCACACCCTTCCCCTGGCTCACTTCCCCTTTAAACACTTGCAGTATCCTGCTCTGATCTGGAACTTGGAATGCACACTTCAGTCTCTTGGAAACTATTTTTGGCTCTTTCAAGGTCTAGGTCTCACTCCAAGAGAAGACAAAAACTGATCATCCCACACTTCTGACTCTGTGTCTCTCCAAGACCACTGTCTCTCTCAGCTGTCACTCCATTGATGCACTTAAATCCTCTTCACTGAGGAGCTTTTAGAGGGGAGAGGGGAGAGCTCTGACACTGTAACCAGAAGAAATATACTCATGTCTACTTTTCCCTTTACCCTCTGTCTGATTTCTGGGAAGGTCTTCACATCAAAAAAACTCATGTTCTTCCTTCTAAAATGGAAAAATCAATGCCATAGTCTCTACCTCTTAAAAATAATATAAAATCTGACAAAATAATTCTGCCTTAAAAAGTATTTGAGGCTTCTCAAAAAAGTATTTGATGCATGGAGAAGTCACTGCCATCTCAAGGGTTCCACTAGGGGCAGGACAGAGATGTGAGGTCCCTGACAGGTGGTCAGTAGAGAGGGTCCAGAACCTGGCTACTGAGGCGTTTAGGGTGTCATGTGTGCCTCCTGTGTTGGAAGTCTGAAGGGTCTCTAAAGCCTGCTTTCCAAGTACAGATGCCCAGAGAATAACATTTGAGGTCACATTATTTGGGGAAATGTTACAAACATTTAAAAAAGAAGAAGTTATGATGACCAAATTAATAGTGGTCAGAATTTCGTGTGTTTGGGAAGGCACTGATGCTGCCAGGCGGGTAGTCAACACTTGACACAAGAAAGCCATTTTTCCTACAAGATGCTAAAGTGTGTAAGCAAGAATAGATTAATTATTGGCACCAGGACCAAAGCCACTGTTCCCTCAGACTTGAGTCTAATTTTTGGAAACCCAAAGAAAATCATCTTCAAAGACCATCTTCAAAGAATAATTTCTTCCTGAAATTATTCATCTTTGATTCCCCAGAACATGGAATGATGTCTGGCAAATAGTAGATTTCACCTTTATTTGTATCTAGAATAAATAAAAAAAATGTTTTTCTTTCAGGAAGAAAAGTAAATATAAAGGAGCTGTCCTTGTGAAAATTTGGGGGCCTGCAAATAAAGAGGAAAGGATTCTCCCTGCAATAAGACATGTACCTAAGAAACATGGAAACAAGAGCTGAGGCAGAGACTGAAGTTTCTCTAAAACGAGTGAAGTCATGGAGTTCTGATATAGCAACCCCTCATTTCCAATGATTTTACTGGCCATAATTTTGTGACTTCTCGCCACCCGAATTCCCTACCATTGACAACTTGCATCTGTGATCAGCAATTTGAAACTATGTAGTACTCCAATTTCCCAGCTATGTGATTTTTTAAAAAATTTTGATTGATCTCATGATAAGATTCATGGCTACAATTCTGTCTTCACCCAAAAATGGACCGTACCTGGTCTCCCACACATACCTTCTTATGAGGTTATTCACATCCTGGTGAGAAGAGAGACAATATGAGCTAAGTACAGATTTGTTAGATTTGCAAAATAAAAATGGCCAGTTAGATTTTAATTTTGGATAAATAAATATTTTTTAGTAGAAGCATGACTGCTGCAATATTTTTAATACACCCTTCTACTAAAAAATTATGTGTCATCTATCTGAAATTCAAATTTAAGTACTCATGTCATAGTTTTTGTGGCAGGTCTCGAAAGAGTTGACAAGCCCTCCTACTTGTCAAAGTTTTGTCCACCTTATTCCTCACACCCCTAGCACCCTTTGATGTGATGTGAATAAATAGATGGTCAGAATATGGGGGAGAAAATGTAGAGATAAGACCCATACGAACCATCCCTGAGAACTCATGTGAGGATATTAGAAAGATGCTTCAAGTATCTGGAGAGGAGATATATTTAAAAGGAAGAGAAGAGGCCTTCTAATGTTTTAAACACATTTATGACAAGACCTCATTAATTCATTATGCTTTTATTTATTCTAGATACAAATAAAGGTGAAATCTACTATTTGCCAGACATCACTCCACGCTCTGGGGAATCAAAGATGAATAATTCATAACAGTCCTCAAGAAGTGTACGTTCTTTTGCTGTAGGTACAAGCAAGGAAGCACTTCAAGTAAATGTTTTACTGCCCTCCTTCCACTCACTCTATACACCTCCTACACACTTCCTATAGGTGATCTCATCATTTTTTTAGTATGAAATAAGCCACAGGAACCAGCACCTAAGAAAGTCTAAATATGTAACATATTATTTCCCAACTATTTACATGCTATTTTCCAGAGTAATACTTAATATCCCCTCAGTCACTGTCTTAGAAACTATAATATCTCACCCTGAATTCCAATATTGTATTAAGTCATCCAGTCCATATCCTCAACTTCTTTTAGCCATCTTCTTTTCAACCATTACATTACATTACAACCATTATTTGTGTTTATTTTTAACAGAAATGTACCAATATATTTGGTTTTCTCCTCTCCAGTGTAGCACCTCTTATACCACAGACTTGACCACCAATACCACCCATGACCAACTCTACATCCACAGAAACAGTTTTACTTTCCGTATTAGGCATTTTTGTTGCTATTGTATATGACAAAAAAACAACTAAAACTGACTTAAGTTTAAAAGAAAGAAGAAATTCAGGGGGCACGAAGAACTTTAGTCATAGCTGTGTTTTTAAGTGAAAATCTTCTCATCAGAATCTGTTCTTTCATCTCAAAATTGTATTTTCTACCTTCTATGTTGACTTTCTTTTCAGCTTCAACTGGAATGTCTTGGTTTAAAAGATAATCTCTGATATATTACCTCTCAGAAAAGGGATTTTCTCTTTCTTGCCATGGCAATAAAATTCTAAGGAAAACAAATCATTGACCTGAACGGGGACAGTAATTAAATCAGAGGGAGAAGGTCAAATACGGTATGATTTCTCTCATTAAGTAGTAGATAATAACAACAATAAACAAACACATAGAGACAGAGATTGGATTGGTGGTTACCAGAGGGGAAGGGGGAAGGGAGGAGGGCGAAAGGGATAATTCGGCACATGTGTGTGGTGATGGGTTGTAATTAGTATTTTGGTGGTGAACATGATGTAATCTATGCAGAAATAGAAGTATAATGATGTACACCCGAAATTTATACAATGTTATAAACCAATGTTACTGCAATAAACAAAAAATTAAAAATAAATAAATAAATAAATTAATTAAAAAAAATAAAACCTAACTGTGTCTTAATTATGCCCCTGGAAGCTGTGCTCATGAGCTTTCACAAGGTCATCAGTTCGTTGCAGCACTAGGCTTATCTAACTTATGGCATTGTCGTACACCTCCACCTATTGTGGCTTCTCATAAAGCTGAGATGACAGGGATAAAGTATTTCCTGTACCACTGTAAGGTCCAACGCTGAGAACTCTTCTAAGGCAGCCATGCTGGCATGCTGTGTCTCCTGTCCTGTACCCCCCAGGGACACTAAGTGAACTTCACAATTCATGTCTTATTAGGTGACATGGATGGAAATGACCATCCAGAAATTAAACTGCTGCTGTTGGGCAGTCAGAGGGGGTCTCACAGAGTAGTAGCACAGTGATGCTTATTTTCTTACCTGGACTCAATATGACCCTGTGGCCACAGTCTAGGATCAGAAATTCTATCAGGAGCTCCAGGCAAATGGGGCTATGAAGCAATAAACAAAGAAAGGGAAGGTCTCCATGGATGTTAATGTCATGCTAGTCACCATAGTTTGTTGGTAAGAGAAAGATCTCCAGCATGAGACAACTGTTAAGTTTCCCATTGCTCTGCACAAGGGAGGTAAAAGCTATAAAGGCTGCATGGAGATAAATTTAGGCCTACTAAAAGTGTATGCATGTGTCATGTTCAACATACATGAAGGGAACCTGATAAAGAATGAGGCGGAAGGTGAACTGGAAGTGTAATCTATCTAATGGTACAGATACTGACAATAGTCTAAAGGCCATATGCAGTTAGCCCCTGGCTTCAGAGACTGTGGCCCAGGGCCGGCCCCGTGGCTTAGCGGTTAAGTGCGCGTGCTCCGCTGCTGGCGGCCCAGGTTTGGATCCCGGGTGCGCACCTCTCACTGCTTCTCCGGCCATGCTGAGGCCGCGTCCCACATACAGCAACTAGAAGGCTGTGCAACTATGACATACAACTACCTACTGGGGCTTTGGGAGAAAATAAATAAATAAATAAATAAATAAATAAAGAGAGACTGTGGCCCACATCAGGCTCTGATGAAATGCAAGATCAGAGGTAGATATTATACAAAAGCTAGATATTACATGATACTGTCTACCCCTGTTGATGACTCAAGCTGTGATTCAAACATGGGGGTAGGGCCTCCAATTATTTCTCATCCTATTCAAGATCCAACCAATGCTGAGATGCATCAAGAACTTATAGAGGAGAGAGGAACAGAGCAGGCTTTCTGCCATTGGGTTACAAAATTATTTTCACAGTAGGGCTACAAGGAGCTAATGTCAAAACAGCTGATGCCACAATAGACACAGAACGCCAACACGCAGAGGAGCTAGAGTCCTCTCACATGAAGAAAGACCACACCTCTACCTAAGCAGTGACTCAAGGGCTCCACAGCAATGAGGGAGATAGATATGGGAATATGAGTGGTGTCTGCCTGATAGAACTCTCAGGTTAGTTGGTTGCCATAGGTGTCTGGTGATTGCACCTTTCACATTGGTCTTCTGACATCTGAGCTCATGAGAATACAAACTGAAAATATTCCAGATATAACAACAAACGACAAGCAAAAGAGAAATGAAAAGACAATAAGTATGTGAAAATCCAAAAATAAGGATATAAACAGAACTTTCTTCTTTTGTGACTGGAATAAAACTGTTTCTCTAAGCACAATGAAGCCTCAAATTTCTAATACATGAGAGAGAGTCACTTTTCCTATAGAGTGCAAAAATAAAATTATGCCATGTTTTATTTGCCGGGCAATCATCAAGTACTGTTTAATGTAAACTCCTTATAATACTAGCAATTAAAAACTAAAGCAGAAAAGTAGCAAATCAATTCTAAATTCCTGTGATAATTGGCATGACAGAGGTGTACCATATGAATTTAGAAGACAGGTGTCTAACACTGACTTATGGCTGAGAGAGGGACAAAAATATGTAGTAGAGGTCATAATCTCCAAGTCAACTTTGATAAGGTAAGATTGGCTCACATGAGAGGAAGTCAGAGTGAGAAAAGAGATTTGATTTATGTCTTCCACATGCCTGAATAAGGTGGGTGCAGCTGTACCTGCTGTAGGAAGTGTGCAATAAACACAGATGCTCTTCTTTTTAACTTCCTTCCCTCATGGGTCTCAGGATCCTACTATCATACTACTTCTTCTGACATCCTTTTATATCATTAACACCAATCAAATAACTCAGTTTGTGTATTAAAGTTAGAAAAGGTACCACTTCTAGAAATTCTTCCTACATCTTCCTCTTGCTCCTGATCTCTCAGCTGAGCTGTTTCTGGGTGGCAGATATGGCCTAAGCAGAAGGATAGCAAAGTTAGGGATTTTAAAGAACTGGACTCAGCTGAACTAGTGAATAGGTAAAGACTACAGACCTTGCCACCTGTCACATCACCAAGGCTGCTAACCACAGACGGTCCAAGGTGATCAGCATATATCTACAGTTTATGCAAAAATACTAGATCATTCCACCGATAGGCATTCAACTATTAGGATTCAAAGATCTCTCTGCCTTTGTTTCTGTTATTGGAGGAAGGGACTTTCTACCTCTGAAAAATCTAGGAGTCTGCCTGTCTTCAGCAAGGTACAATTCAAAATTATAGAATGGGTAGGTAATGTGCATAAATTCAGCTTGGAGAAATAACAGTCCTTCCACGAAATAAATAAAGGCTTTCACTTCCCTAAATCTTCTTTCTTTTAAGACAACCCCTCCCCAAGACTGCACTTCAGTCAGCACTCTCAGCAGGGACCCTGCAAGTTGGGCCTTTTTCTGCCTTAAGAACAGCTTCTTGAAGACAAATTAAACTCACTCAAGCAAATTTAGTGTTTTCCTCTGAAGTTTCTCAACCTCTGCCTTCTACAAACTCCTTAACTTACCTTCAGACACCAATGGAAAAGTCCTGATTCCTTGGGGAACAGTAAAGGCAGTCCAGGGGCAGACGTGGTCAGGATTTAATCACCAAATCAGAGGCCTGCTCTCCACTAGGAAGATGCAGAGGAGTCAAGTGAAAATGAAAGTTCAATTCTTAAAAGAAGACAGAAAGCAAGAGGAGACACAATGGACCAATGGGAGGCCTCTGTGTCAGGATTCTGGGAAATGACAAGATTTGTGCCTGGAGCATGTGGACCAATGACTACATTCTTGTCCCTATCTCAGTTCTAGCCTTGGAAGCTATTTCATGGCAATTCAAGGTGATTTAACCTTTGGAGCACTAGGCTTGCCTAGACAGTGGAATTTCACACACACACATCTCCTCTTGTTTCTTTACAAATGATCTGTCACAAGGAGGGATAAAGTACTTCCTTTACTACAGTGAGGACCCACAGTGAAGGCTCACCTGAGGCAGCCATACTGAAGTACTCTCTCCTGTCCTGCACCCACCAGCTAAGTGAAGTGAATCTGGCCAGTTTGTATCCTATTAGGTCATGTGAGAGAGAATGGCTATCCAAATCTGAAATTACCTCAGGTGGTCAGTGAGAACGGCTACACAGTGGAAGCACAGTGATGCTGACTTTCAGAACCTGGTTTCGTTGTGGCCAAAATGACATTTTTCCTAAATAGACAGGAAAGATGAAACTGTATGTGTGTCGTATGTTGGG
Source organism: Diceros bicornis minor (assembly GCF_020826845.1). Taxonomy (NCBI): domain Eukaryota; kingdom Metazoa; phylum Chordata; class Mammalia; order Perissodactyla; family Rhinocerotidae; genus Diceros; species Diceros bicornis. Next base: position 62,799,385 of record NC_080746.1, on the reverse strand, counting down.
CATTGTCATCTAATACTCTTTAACATATAATCTCCATATTTTAACATAATAAAAAGGAAGCAGGGAAATAATTGCAATAGCTAATTTTCTGTATCAACCTGATTGGCCACAAGGTGCCCAGACGAAATATTATTTCTGAGTACGCCTGTGAGGTTGTTTTTTCCAGATGAGATTAGCATTTAAATCTGTAGACTCAGTAAACTAGATTGTGCTGCCCATTCTTGTTGGGCATCATCCAATTTGTTGTGGGCCTGAATGGAACAAAATGGTGGAGGAAAAAGTAATTTGCCCCTTTTGCTTCCTGTCATTCTGTTTTGGCTGGTGCGTAGGTCTTCTCTTGATCTTGTACTAGCACTTGCACCATTGACTACCCTGGTTCTCAAGCCTTCAGAGAAGGACAGATTACACCACCAGCTTTCCTTCATCTCCAGCTTGCAGACAGCAGATGCTGGAAGTTCTCCATAATAATGTGAGCCATTATATGATATGTATATATCATATTGATTCTGTTTCTCTGGAAAATCCAGACTAATATAGTAATGAAAAAATTCTAAAACTCTGTGTGAAGTGGTACTGGTGATCTGTGATAATGATAATGACACAGATGAACTGTGCTATTTCAGAAAAATGTATGTCTAAAAATGACTTGGGATAGTTAGGTGTATAAGGAAGATGTGGTACAAGTGATAATACCCAAAGTCAACCTTAATCCATAACATCTGGTCAGATAAGGGGAAGTCAGGGTGAAAAAAGAAAGAGCTTTAACAAGGATCTACCATCTGAGCGAGTCAGTCTGGGGTCCAGTATGTCTTTCACAGGAAGAGAGGGGATCAAATATAGAGACACTCCTACTTTAACCCCCTTTTCTCATGGGTCTCAGGATCTTGTTATTGTGTCACTTCTTCTGACATCTTTTCACATTATTAAAACCAATCAAGCATCTCATTTTATTGTATTAAAAGTGGTAAAGATGCCGCTTATGGAAATTCTCCTTACATGTTATTCTTGCTCCTGATCTCTCAGCTGAGCTCTGTTTCTGGTTGGCAGATATGGCCCAAGGAGAAGCAGGAGCAAGGTTAGTGGTTTTTCAGGAACTGAACTGATCCCTGAGTTTGAAGTTGGAAATCTTGTAGCACTAGTAAACACAAAAGACACTGCAGAGCAGGGCAGCTGTCACAGCATTAAGGCTCCAAAACCCAGAGAGGACAGGGTGCTAGGATTACGTGGTAAGCCATGCAGAAATCCTACATTATTACACTGAGAGAGGTTAAATTACCAAGCTTCAAAGAACTCTCTGACTTTCCCTATTTCTTATTCAAAGGAACTTTTTCACCCCTGAGGAGGGCCAGGCACAGCACTCTTCTCTGCTGTTCTCTGTGCAGAACTGGTGCAGAAGCCTGGACCCAAGGATTCCCATAAAGCCTCCATAGGCTCTTTGTCTAGGGCATCGTTTGCTAGGATTTCTCGTGAAGTTCTCACTGGAATTAGGATTCTCCTGCAGGAGACATCTCAGTCACTATACCCTGAGTCAGGAAATGAAAAATCACAAGTGGAAGGCAATAGAGAGAACTGCAGTGGGGAGCCTGGTGTTCTCACTAACCATCATTAGTGATCTCCACCCCACTCCACATTATACCCCAACTGTAAGTTTCATGAGGTCAGGTAGGGACTTTCTCTATTCTGTTGCTTAGTGCCTCCGATCTATTAGAAGTTGTTGCATATAAGGAGTGATAAAGAGATAGATATACAGATCTAAATCTGTAAATATCATTTTAGCTGAATTGAATATTTGGATGATAAATCTTTTTTCTATTCTACTGTTCTTGCTGTGAAAACAATTACTGTGTTAAATAATGAAATTCAGCTATCTCATGGTATTATTAACATACATATGATTCCCCTTTGAAAAAATTTAAGTAACAATTTTTCATATGTCTTGTTTGCTTCCTAAGGTTCACTCAGATTGATGTTTAATCTCTCTACACTACCACACTTTTACCAGATTAACTCTTACTTTGATTTAAGGTTTTCTCAAATGGGAAAATATTAAAAATCCACTGGCCAAGGGGAAATATTTCATAATCTTCCTCTCCGGCAATAGATGTAATGATTGTAGGGTAAACACAGTGCCTTAAGGAGGATTTTTTTTCCCTCTAATGCAAAATATGATAGGCTGGAATGTAGATCATGCCAAGATTCTCAGCTCTGGTGAAAAATTGTGTTGTAGTGAGAGGAGCATGTTGAATTCAGGTTTCCTGCTGGCCCACATTTTCAGTTATCTTGACAGGATCTGATTCCACTCAGCCTCAAACCTAATGCTTCTTAGGAAAGTCTTAAGATATCAACCAAGGATTAGAGTCAGTTCAAAGGTTCAAAGAGAGAGGAGTTAAAGCATGCATATTGATCTATGGTAAAATTGGGAAGGGAAGAAGTACTGGACAGAGAAGAGGTCTTTGGAGAAGACAGCTCATTTTTTTGAACATTGCAATCAATACTGCTAAAGCTGTGCTTGTAACACAATACACTTACCTCTAAAGTCTCAAATCCCTTCCAGTCTTAATCATATAATATACCTAAAAAGATATCTATTCTATGTATCTTTGCATTAACCACCATACTCCATATCATCATGGCTGAATGTGCAAAGCAAGCAAAACTGTGGTTCCATATCAACTAACGGATGTACTCATTCTAACAAAAGAGCACCCTTAACTCATAGATCAGCATTACAAACTTTGGACAGATGTTAAAAAAAAAGAAAAAAGGAAACTAAACGTGAAGTTGCTAGAGAGTAACAAAAGCAGTAGAATCTGCAGTGTAATAAACACTTGGAAGAGGGGAACAGCATTGGGGGAGTTTCTGGTTTTATGGCTTTTCATTTGAAGGCAGAGCTCAATCGGTAGTGGGTGGGACAGTTTAAAATGCAGTTATTCCTTCATTAAGTAGTAGATAATAACAACAATAAACAAACACATAGAGACAGAGATTGGATTGGTGGTTACCAGAGGGGAAGGGGGAAGGGAGGAGGGCGAAAGGGATAATTCGGCACATGTGTGTGGTGATGGGTTGTAATTAGTATTTGGGTGGTGAACATGATGTAATCTATGCAGAAATAGAAGTATAATGATGTACACCTGACATTTATACAATTTTATAAACCAATGTTACTGCAATAAACAAAAAATTAAAAAATAAATAAATAAAATAAAAAATAAAAAATAAAAGAAACGCAGTTAGCAACATACAGACCCTTTGGCTTGAAGAACAAGAAGAATGATTTGGGGCTACGATAGCAGCTGGAAAGTGGTGGAGAATATCTGTAAAAGAGAGATCCAGAGGAAGAGAACCCAAATTGCACATATGAACTCTGACCAAATCTCTGAACTACACACATGTGAGAGAGATGCCAAGCAGCCCAACTATGTCTAACAGAACTGAACAGTGATTTCAGCTGCTGCAAAATGCAGGATAGAATTAAGAATTTCAGTTCAACCAACTTAACTGCCAGAAAAATAATAATATTATTCAGAGAAAGAAATAGAATCTAGAGTCTCTATATCTCATTCACAATTCCCCTGGGGGAATTTTAGATACCATCAAAAATCATTCAACATACAAAGAAACTAGAAAACATGGCTTGTATTCAAGAGAAAAGGCAAATAATGGAGACCGACTCCAAAATAAACCAGATGTTGTATTTAGTAGACAAGGACTTCACAGCAGCTATTATATCTAGGGTGAAGGTTGTAAAAGAAAATATGCTTATAATAGTGAGGTAAAAATAAATGTCAAAAGACAGAAATCTTTTCTTTTTATTATTTTATTGAGGTCATAGTGGCTTACGACATTGTGTAAATTTCAGATGTACATCATTATATTTCAGTTTCTGAATAGACTGGGTCGTGTTCACCACTAAAAGTCTAGTCACCACTAGACTATGGTCGTGTCAATTCACCACTAATAGTCATCATTGTACTTATGTGCTGCTTTACCCCTTCTGACCTTACCCCACCCACTTTCCCTCTGGTAACCCCCAATCTTTTCCCCTTTTCTATGTGTTTATTTTCCACGTATGTGTGAAATCATATGGTATTTGTCTTTCTCTGCATGATTTATTTTTCTTAGCATAATACTCTCAGAGTCTTTCTATGTTGTCACAAATGGCACGATTTTGTGTTTTTTTTATGGCTAAGTAGTATTCCATTGCGTACATATGCCACATCTTCTTTATCACTTCATCCATTAATGGGCACTTGGGTTGCTTCCACGTCTTGGCTATTGTGAATAGTGCTGTAGTGAACATAAGAGTTTAGGTATCTTTTGGAATTATTGATTTCATGTTCTTTGGATAAATACATAGTAGGGGAATAGCTGGATAATATAGATATTTGTATTTTTAATTTTTCGAGAAACCTCCATACCATTTTTCACAGTGGCTGCACCAGTTTGCACTCATATCAGCAGTATATAAGGGTTCCCTTTTCTCCACATCTTCTCCAACACTTGCCATTTTTTGTCTTGTTCATTACAATCATTCTGAAGGGAGTGAGGTAATATCTCATTGTAGTCTTGATTTGCATTTCCCTAATAATTAGTGATGCTGTACATCTTTTCATATGCCTGTTGGCCATCTGTATATCTTCTTTGGAAAAATGTCTCTTCATATCCTCTGCCTATTTTTTGATCAGGTTATTCTTTTTTTGTTGTTGAGTTTTATGAGTTCTTTATTTATTTTGGAAAATAACCCCTTGTTGGATATATGATTTGCAAATATTTTATCCTCATCCATTAGTTGTCTTTTCTTTTTGTTGATGGTTTCTTTTGCCACACAGAAGCTTTTTAATCTGATGTAGTCCCATATATTTATTTTTTCTTCTGTTTCCCTTGCCTGGAGAGATATGATATTAAAATGGCTATGATTGATGTCAATGGGCATACTACCTATATTTTCTTCTAGGAATTTTATGATTTCAGGTCTTACATTCAAGTCTTGAATCCATTTTGAGTTAATTTTTGTGTATGGTGTAAGACAACGGTCTACTTTCATTCTTTTGCATATGGCTGTCCAATTTTCCCAACACCATTATTCCAGAGACTTTCCTTTCTCCATTTTATGTTCTTGGATCCTTTGTCAAAGATTAGCTGTCCATAGATGTGTGGTTTTATTTCTGGGCTCTCAATTCTGTTCCATTGATCTGTGTGTCTGTTTTTTTTTTTTTTTTTTTTTTTTTGCGAGTACAATGCTATTTTGATTATTAAAGCTTTGTAATATAATTTGAATTCAGGGAGTGTGATACCTCCAACTTTGTCCTTTTCTCTAAGAATTGCTTTGGTTATTTAGGGTCTTTCATTGTTCCAATAAATTTTAGGATTCTTTGTTCTTTTTCTGTGAAAAATGTCATTGGGATTCTGACTGGGATTGCATTGAATCTGTAGATTGCTTTAGATAATATGGACATTTTAACTATGTTTGCTATTCCAATCAGTGAGCATGGAATATCTTTCCATTTCTGTATGTCATATTCAATTTATTTCAATACTGACAGTTTTCAGTGTATAGGTCTTGCACGTCCTTGGTTAAATTTATTCCTAGGTATTTTATTTTTGGTTGCAATTGTAAATGTGATTGTAATCTTGATTTCTCTTTCTGCTAGTTTGTTTTCAGTGTATAGAAATGCGGCTGATTTTTGCATGTTGACTATGTCCCTGCAACTTTACTGTATTTGTTGACTATTTCTCATAGTTTTTTGGTGAATTCTTTAGGGTTTTCTATATATAGAATCATGTCCTCTGCAAATAGGGACAGTTTTACATTTTCCTTTAATTTGGATCCCTTTTATTTCTTTTTCTTGCCTAATTGCTCTGGCTAAACCTCCGGTACTATGCTGAATAAGAGTAATGAGAGTAGGCATTTTGTCTTATTTCTGTTCTCAGAGGAATAGCTTTCAGTTTTTCACCATTGAGTATGATGTTGGCTGTGGTTTGTCATATATGCCTTTATTATGTTGATGTACTTTCCTTCTGTACCCATTTTCTTGAGTTTTTGTCTTAAATGGATGTTGGATCTTCTGCACTGATTGAGATGATCATGTGATTTTTATACTTCATTTTGTTAATGTGATGTATCACATTGATTCACAAATGTTGAACCATCCCTGTATCCTTAGAATAAATCCCACTTGATTATGGCGTGTGATCCTTTTAATGCATGGTTGTAGTTGACTTGATAATGCTTGATTGAGGATCTATGATCTTGATGATACTTTATTTTTGCATCTATGTTCATCAGTCATATTGGTCTGTAATTTTCCTTTTTTTGTGGTGTCCTTGTCTGGTTTTGGTATCAGGGTAATGATGACCTCATAAAATGAATTAGGAAACAACTCATCCTCTTCAACTTTTTGGAAGAGTTTAAGAAGGATGGGTATTAAATCTTTGAATGTTTTGTAGAATTCACCAGAAAAGCCATCTGGTCCTAGACGTTTGTTTTTTGGGAGTTTTTGATTACCGTGTCAATCTCTTTACCTGTGATTGGTCTATTCAGATTCTCCGTTTCTTCTTGATTCAGTTTTGGGAGGTTGTATGATAATGAGAATTTATCAATTTCTTCTAGGTTATCCAATTCATTGATGTGTAGCTTTTCATAGTATTCTCTTACAGTCCTTTGTATTTCTGTGGTGTCTGTTGTAATTTCTCCTCTTTCATTTCTGATTTTAATTGTTTGAGTCTTCCTTGTTTTTTTCTCAGTGATTCTGGTTAAGTCTTTGTCAATTTTGTATACCGTTAAGTCTTTGTCAATTTTGTATATCTTCTCAAAGAATCAGCTCTTACTTTCATTGATCCTTTCTATATATATATATATATATATATATATATATATATATATATATATATATATATATATATATATTAGTTTCTATTTCATTTATTTCTGCTCTGATTTTTATTATTTCCTTCCTTCTACTGATGTGGGCTTTGTTTGTTATACCTTTTCCTAGTTCTTTTAGGTATAATACTAGATTGGTCATTTGAGAATTTTCACATTTCTTCAGGTAGGCCTGCATTACCTGTATTGTTACTTCTCGCTTAGTAACACTCTTGCTGCATCCCATAAGTTTTGGTAAGTTGTATTTTCATTTTTGTTTGTCTCCAGGCATTTTTTGATTTGTTCATTGATCCAATGGTTGTTCAGTAGCATCTTGTTTAGTCTCCACATATTTGAGACTTTTGCCATTTTTCTCTTCTGGTTGATTTCTAGTTTCATACCATTATGTTAAGAGAAGATACTTGATATGATTTCAATCTTCTTAAATTTGCTGAGACCATTTAGATCTGTTAGTAGTTGCTTTATATACTTTGGTGCTCCTGTGTTAGGTGCATATATATTAATAATTGTTGTGTCTTCTTGGTGGAATGTCCTTTTTATCATTATATAATGCTTGTCTTTGTATCTTATCTTTTTTTCTTGAATTCTGTTTGTCTGATATAAGTATGGCTACTCTCACTTTCTTTTGGTTTCCATTTGCTTGGAGTGTCAGTGTCATCTTCCATCCCTTTGCTCTCAGCCTATGTTTGTATTTAGAACTGAGACATGTTTCCTGGAGGCAGCATATTGTTGGGTCATGTTTTTTAATCCATCCAGCCACTCTGTGTCTTTTGATTGGTGAATTCAATTCATTTACATTTAGAATGATTATTGATATATGAGGGCTTAATATAGCCATTTTATCTATGTTAACTGGTTGTTATATGTTTCCAGTGTTTCTTTTCCTTGTAATTCTGTCTGTCATTTCAGTTTGGTGGTTTTCTGTGATGTTTTTCTCATTTTTGTCTTCATTTGTTATTTGTGACTCTGCTCTGAGTATTTGTTTTGTGATTACCATGATGTTTGTATACAAGATCTCATAGAAGAGATAATCTTTTTTTCTGATAGCCTCTAATCTCCAATAGCCTATGATGGTTTTGTCCTTTTCCTCTTTTATGTTTTTGTTCTCATGAGTTATTCTTTTTTGTGTTGTGAGTTTGGAACAAATTGAAGTGGTTATAGTCATTCTTGATACTTTTTTTCCCATTATCCTTTATGTTATAATTAGGTGTTTACTAATCTATTCTGATATAGAGCTGCAATTTTCTGATTCTGTCTGTTATTTGTGTCCTTGATCAAAGCTTTGGAAACCTTTGCCTTTTTGTTTCAGGTAGGAGGGCTCCTTTCAACATTTCTTGTAAGGCAGGTCAAATGGTGATGAACTCCCTCAGCTTTTGTTTCTCTGAGAAAGCTATTATTTCTCCGTCATATCTGAAGGATAAGTTCAGTGGATAGAGTATTCTTCACTGATAGTTTTTGACTTTCAAGATTTCAAATATATCATTCCACTCTCTCCTAGCCTTTAAGTCTTCTGCTGAGAAGTCTGCTGAAAGCCTGATGAGAGGTCCTTTGTAAGTTATTTTCTTCTCTCCTGCTGCCCTTAATATTTTTTTCTGTGTCACTGACTTTGGAAAGGTATAATATTACATGCTTTTGAGAAGATATTTTTGCATTGATGTAATTAGGAGTTCTATTAGCTTCATATACTTGCATGTCCAGTTCTTTGTCCAGGTTTGGGAACTTCTCAGCTTTTATCTTTGAACAAGCTCTCTGCTCCTTTCTCCCTCTTTTCTCCTTCTGGGATACCTATTATCTTTATGTTTCTTTTCCTAATTGAGTCAGATATTTCTCAAATAATTTATTAATTTTTTTAAAATCTTAGTTCTCTCTCCTCCTCTACCTGAATCATTTCTAGGTTTTCTACCTCTGATCCAACTAATTCTTTCCTCTATACAGTCTTCTCTATTTTTAATGCCTTCTAGCTTATTTTTAATCTCATTAATTGGGTTCTTCAGGTCCAGAATTTCTGTTTGTTTCTTTTTCTTTTTTTTTTAGAGTTTCAATCTCTTTGGTGAAATATTCTCTCTGCTCATTAATTTCATTCCTGAGCTCATGAACTCTCTTTTCTTCTAGCACATTGAGTTTCTTTGTGACATCTATTTTGAATTCTCTGTCAGTTAGATTGTAGACTTCTATGACTTCAAGTGTGCTTTCTGGAGAATTGTCATTCTCTTTCTGTTCTGCCCTGTTACTATAGATCTTCACAATATTTGATGAGTTGATTCTCTGCTGGTACATTTGTGGTTGTAACCACCTTTCTTATTTGGGTACAGCTTTGCTTACTTTGGTTCTGAGCTGATTCTGGTTTGAGAGCCTGCACTGTCCACGTTCCCCTGCCTCTGCTGGAGGTGTCATCAGTATGCTTCTTGTCCTGCTTGTGCCTCTGAGGTTACTGGTGCCTTGCTGCTAACAATTTCACTGCAGTCTCAGGTGTCACCACTTGTTTAACCAGTCTGTGAGCCTTCTGCTACTTCCTGTGTCACCTGGGTCTCATAGTCCTCTACTGGCTGTCCACGGGCTCTCCACAGACTTGGATGCTGCTGCACTATACACCCCTATGCTGCTGCACCCAGGTTGTTTAGTGGTGCTGGTTACACCATGGGCAGGGACACTGGGTTCATGGGTGTTGCTGTCACTGCCAGCGGCCTGTGGACCTGGGGACTTCTATGTAGCCATCACTGCTGGTGGTGCTGAGTCACCAGTTCTGCTGCAGTTCCTGAAGCCTCTAGTCACTAGTTCCACCTGCCACTGCTTAGGGGGAGTCAGGGCTAAGCAGGGAGAGATTATTATTGCTGCTAACTGTGCAGCCTCTGGTCTCTGGCACTAGCCAATGTATTTTGAAATTTTAGGTCAGGGCACTCCAGCCCAGCCTGAAAAATCTGAATTTAATATACTGACCCCACTGTTGGAAAGACATGGCCACTGCCAGGAGTGAAGAAGAGTGCATGTGCACTGGAACTGCTGGAAGACAGGCAGGGAGCAAGTCACACCTGTTTTTTTGTGTGTTCCTGCTGTGTCTGCTTGTATTGCACACCTGCTTTTTCTATGTTGATCACAGTCATGTGAGATGCATCGCCTGCTGTTTCCACTCCACTTAGTTTCATGAGCTGCAGTTCCTGCTGTTTCAATTCCTGCAACAACTGCTCACAGGCTCACATGTCAGTGTGAGGATCCATGCCCTGGTTGCTGTTGCTGGGGGAGGAAGAGGGGATTGAGCCTCTAGTTCCACTGCCTCCCAGGGGTCCCATTCACCCACCTTCAGATGTAGAGATGTATGGATCTATTATGCACACTGTTGTGCTGTGTAGGGAATCCATCTATTGAGATGTCCAATTGGTTGTAACTTAGAGGGGAGAGACAAAGGGAATAACTCAGTCCATCATGATGTTGACATCAACCTTCCAGAAATAGTTTTTTTTTTTTTTAATTGAAATACTAAAACTAGAAACTACAATCACTCAGAAAACAAATCTAGGGTAGGCTTAGGAGAAATTCACGTTCACAAAAGAAAGTGCAAGTGAATTATAAGTAGATTAATAAAAATTATCCAATATGAAAATAATGAGAAGGGCCTCAATAATCTGCAAAAAAATATCAAGGTAATAGCATAGGTTTAAACCACAGAACAACTACTAAAATACAATAATACCAAAACCATAAATGTAGCTGAATTAAATGAGAAAAAGGGGTAAAAATCACAGGTTCATTTAAATACATGCAGAAAAGCATCATGCAAAATCCAATGCCCTTTCATGATAATGATAAATTAGGAATATTAATCTGATAAAAGGAAATAAGAAAAAGCCTACAGTTATCATTCTTAATGGTTAAATATGGAATACATTCTCTCTATCATTGGAAACATATCAAAAAACATGTCAACACTCACCATTCATAAATGTCAACACTCATCATTCATAAACATCATTGAACTACAAGTCTTAGCCAAAAAAATAGGGCAAGAAAAACAATAAAAAAGCATAAATCATGGATGAAAATAAATAAAAGAGTTTTATTTACAGATGACATAACAGTTTATGTAGAAAATCCAAATAAATCTCAGGAAATCTACTAGAATTAGTGAGGAATTTAAGCAAGGTCATAGGACACAAGGCCAATATTGAAAATCAAATATATTTTATAATCTAGAAATGAATAATTAGAAAATTAAAATTAAATATCCCTTTACAATAATGCCCCAAAGTAAACTACGCTGAGAAGATAAAGATTGCTTCACTTCCCACCCCTGGGTGACTAGATGAGTTACTGGCCTGGGAGGGTTCATAGCACTGGGAGACATGTGGAGTTGCTATAGATATGAAATAAAAACAGACTAAGAACTAGAAAATATAGAGAGATTAGGAGTCAGAATCAATAGAGCCCTTATCATCATCCATGAGCAAAAGGAATGATCATTGCAATCCTATATAATCGAGTGCAGATCATATTTCTCTATTCCAATAAAGATTAGGTCCTCAGGGTTTAGAAACTTCTGGTCACCAACTAGTGATGGCTCTAGACACCACTACCTGCTCATTGTCCATGGAAGAACCTGCAGGATGAAGCCTGTTTAGTCCCTGTGATACTCCTGAATCCCCTCAAAATTCTCATTGTGGACACCCATCTCCCAAATTCATGGCCCAGCACAATCCTAAGGTCCCAGAAATACAAGATGGAGTAATTGCCATTCAGAGAAATTATTCATGAGAGGACCCACACTTGAGTCCAGAATTCCTTATCAGAGCATTTTCTGAGAAGTTGCTTACAGGCTTCATACTTTTGTGAGAAAAGGGCTTTATTTGGGGGCAGGAGACACTGTTAAAAAAAAAAAAAGATATTTCAAACTTTTCCTTTGTGTTTGCTAACTCAGATACTTTTACTTTTAAATTGTTTCACACTTTGAACTGTTTTTCTTAATGAGTTATGGCCTCAGTCATTTTAGCAATAAAGTGACAGGAAAGCAGAGGTCAAATGGAGTATAGATAATAATCAATTTCCACCAGGGTCCATGGATGATACTTTGAGGGGTATATGTATGTATGGAGAGACACTGGATGTATCTTCTCTGGAATGGAGAACTGAATAATTTCTTGTGAAACAGGGACCAGAGCAGATACTACTTTTCCAAGTAGCCTATTATTTCTATTTCTCACAGCTCATAGGTAGGTTGGGAAATAGTTGTAAACGAGAATGCCAGAAGACACAGGGACTCCGCCATGCACTGCAGGAACACTCAGTGCTGCAGCATTTGCCCTGCTGTCTCACTGGAGGAGAAAAGGCTTTAGTTCATTCCTGAGAAATGAACTGTAGCCTTCCAGCTCACTGGAAAGACTGAGGTTGACCAGGAAAAGGAAACACTGACCTATGGCATTGCTGATGGAGCCCAGGACCATACTCTTGACCCTACATTTACCACTGTAACTCCTGGTGGGAATCAGCCACCTGAGGAATGGAGATTGATCTGGGCAAACAGAGAAAGGGTTTTCCATTGAGAGAGAATTACTGTGGAAACACAAAAAAGTGTCAAATCAATTTATATCTAGTATGTTCATTTGGAATAAGAGGCTGCCCCAGTAATTCAAATTTAAAAAAAGACCAACTAGCTTTGAAGAAGATAAAACTTTCTTTTTTAATGAGGAAATATTTATTATGTGCACAATATATACTATTGTTAACCACAGTCAGTGCCACACAAGCATGTTTCAGTCAATGATGAACCGCATATACGATGATGGTCCCATAAGATTAGTACCATATAGCCTAGGTGTGTGTAGGCTATACCATCTAGGTTTGTGTAGATACATTCTATGATGTTATCACAAAGATGCAATTGCATAGTGATATATTTCTCAGAATGTATTCCTGCCATTAATTGATGCATGACTGTATAGGCAGAATGTACTATAGTAGATCTCTAGAACTTATTTATCTTGCATAACTAAAACTTTATATCTGTTGAACAGCTTAAAATGAATACTTAAAAATTTAATTGAATACTTAAAAATTTCTAAAGATGTTAGATCTCATGTTAAGTGTCCCTACTATAATTTTAAAAAGACAGTTTGACTGATAGAAGACTATTAAATAACAAAGTCAAAATGTATGTTTAGAGAAAAAAAATAATTCTGTACTCAGATAATTATCTGTAGTTGAAATAAAGGTATTTGACAATTTTAAAAAAGAAATGTTTATTATGCAATAATGAAATTAAGAAATGATCTGTGATTCTTTAATCAATTTATTCTATTTCATAACAAAGCAAAGGTACTAATATTTAAAGTAGATTAATATTCATTGTTAACATTTTTTCAAATCACAGAAAAAAATAATCAATACCATTCCTCATATTCTAGGAAATGAGAAAGCTATTATAAATACTTTGTTATTAATTGCCACAATACCCCTATCAAGTAAGTCTCAGTATATTTATTTCTGATGATAAATTGAATCCAATTAAATTTAACTTAATAAGGGCCAGTAATTAGAAACATCACTAGATAATGAAATTCTATCTGATTTCAAAGTCCATGCAATTAACTATGCACAGTGTTCACCTTCTACATCATATCACCTGCAAGAGCACCCTGGTCATGTAGTAGCTCATCTTGATTTTAGCCATTACCATGACCTGCTCCTGCTTCATTACTGGGTATGTGGATTGAGAATATCAACCTCTATTTCCTGGCACCCAAGATTTTCCCACGATGCTCTTGGCTGATTCTGCTGGTTAGCATCCCCCAGGTTCTCTCTTCCATCCCACATCCTAGGGAATCTGGCTCCTAAATTTTCTTAAGGGGTGTACTGCTGAGTAGGCACCTGTGCTGGAGAAACACGGACCTAGTTCTAATCCTACCTCCTCCACTCATTAGCTGTGGGACACTGGGGAATATCTCATAAGGTTATACATTATTTTAACTTCCTGACAAGTATTCCTTCTTCATATGACATTTTTAAAGATTAACTAGGATAAAGATCATATATGTATATATATTTATACACGTAATTATATATATATATATATCTGTAACAGTGTGTGTGTGTGTGTAAGTATGAGTGTGTATGTATATACCATTCCCAGGCCAAGTACTTTTTTTTCATTCCACTGGGACAAGTTATTACCCCTCTATATATTGATGTGAACTCTGTGGAGCAGGCTGCCCTAGTTTATAATATGTACTTTTTAAGAATATTTGTACCTTTGCTATCCTGGGTAAGTACATTCCTCATCCTAAATTTGAAACTGGTTAAAAAAGAAAAGAAAAATGCATACAATTTTATATACGGTGTATACTCAAGTGTTTTACCACAGGGAAAAAGCCTGAACACCAAAAGTCTGTCCCTTATAAGAGTAGCTGTCCCTAGATATGTCTCTCTCTGCTGGACAGATTTTGGAAACATGCTTTTGTACTTTTCTGACCTATTCCCAATAAAGGGCCTTAAAAACAGTCCCAGCCTCAGCATAAAAAGTTCTATTGAAGAAGAGGAGAACTGGAGTGGTCTTGACAGTGGAGTCTGGGAACTTGAGAAATGAGACTTCTGTAGAGTCAGATATTACTCCTCCGAAGGGCACAAATCTGTTGCATAGGACATTGACACAGCTTGTACTTTTCAGAAATCATGAGAGAAAACATTTATTATATTGTGCAGGACACTTAAATAGCTGCTTTATATTGAGTGACAGTTTTACACAAGGATCAAAGAGTTAGGTACAGTTTTATTCTCAAATTGTATTTTAGGAAAAGAAACCAGAATCTATTCATCATTACACATCTTGTAAAAGAAGAGATAGGATTTGAACTCAAACACTCTGTATAAAAATCTTACTCTGGGTACATGTATGGGTTATGTTTTTCTCTCCTTGACTTTCTGATGAACCTGGTATATCCTGGGCAACAAACAAACATCTACTCAAAGACTCCTTAGTTGTGGTTGGTGGGTGGGGGGTGTTTATGGTCTGTACTAGATACCACAGATGGTAGCAGACAGGCTTTGCAATGCCTCTTCAGATCAGTGATAAAGGGAAGTAGGGAGAAATGGGAGGGCAGACGTCATACCAATACTGCTCTGTCTTTAGGAGGGCTACGATGTCTTTCTTTGCAAATAAAGAAAAGGGTAAATAGTAAATAAGCATCTCTCCTAACTCAAACCAGATACACTATCCATCCTAAGGATGATTAAAGGTTCTAAAGTAAAGAAAGGATACATTAAGGAAGAGATGATGTGAATGGTGCAGATGAGCTCAAGTATAGAGATGAAACCCAGGACAAGGGGCACTACAAGAAGTGGGTGACAGAAAAAGAAGGTTCAGGAGCTCGGTGGGAACAGAGTTATGGGAGCCAGACAGTTCCAAAGATTTAAATATGGATAAACAGTCTGAGAAAAGTGACATTTAGAAAATTTGTAAATGAGTGACCTATGCTTTGTGACATTGATAAATGAGACAACGCCTTCTTCAGAGTCTAGGAAAGCCCCAACAGGATGGGAAGGAACAGCCACGGAAAGAGTCAAGATTTTGATATCAGAGGTGGGAAAGTCTTCAAAGGCATTGTACTCAGATTCATTCTGTAACCCTATAACCCGGTAGCCATATTGATGTGTGTATCTGGAGTAAACATTTAGATGATTTACATTTCAGTCAAAAGCAAATCCAGAGCTGTTTTTTCCTATTGAATTTCCTTTTGTCACTGCACACCCCCAGGTCCAGGCAATCCTCCCACATACATCTACTTCCAGTAATATTTCCCTGAGGAGAAACATTGGTAGCCCAAGACATCAAAAGTGGAAAAATCACATGGATATATATTTTTAAATGTAAAAGGATGCACAACTCTCACTTTTCTCTGATCCTCAGATACAACAATATTTGAAATAGCATTGACTGGATTCAGCACCACGCCCACTGTAGGAAAAATTATAGAGTCAGGTGAGGGATATAACATGGGTGTGTTTTGTGACATTATGAGGAAGAATACTGGGAGTTGACTGGGAGGAGCTTGTATTGATGGGTCAGAGATGAGTAGGACACTTAAGAACTATTATATTATGCGTGTTTGGGAAGGAACACATGAAGCTAAGATGATGAGACCTAATAGTAACTAATATTTCTGAAAAGGGATCAGAACATGGAGATTTGAAGACCCTGTAACTTCTTCTTACCCCAGTACCATTGGACCTCTGTCAGCTCTGAAATGACAAAAGTTGCAATGATGATGTGAGAAGCAAAGGAGTAAACACTGATACCTAACTTCTCTCTAGATTGGGCACAGGGGAGAGGAGCCCTGCGGGGCTATGTATTGGTGAATGAGAGGTCAAAGCAGATACCTGGCAATTCCCCTTTAGATCTGATCATCTTCAGCACAGGATCTCTCTGTCCCTGTCAGACCTACTTCTTCTCTTTCACTCTCATCTAGAAACAACATCCACTCTCCCATTTTGCCCTGATAGTGCAAGAATCACACATCCCCACCATTCCCCTGGCTCTCCTCACCTTTAAACACTTGCAGCATCCCAACAGATCTGGAATTCAGAATGCTTGCTTCACTTTCTTGGAAACCATTTTTGGCTTTTTCAACGTCCAAGTCTCACTCCTAAATAAGACAAAAATTGATGGTCCCACACTTCTAACTTTATGTCTCTCCAAGACCACTATCTCCTTCACCTATCACTCCATTGATAAACTTAAATCCACTTCACTGAAGAGCTAGAGGAGGGGGGAGGGGAGAGCCCTGATGCTGCAACAAGATGAAATATGCTCACGTTTACCTTTCTATTTACTCTCTGTGTGATCTTGTGTAGGTCTTCACCTCAAAGAAACTCTATGTTCTTCCTTCTAAAATGGAAAAGTTAACCCCATACTCTCTAACTCTTAAAAATAATATAAAATTAGATAATATAATGGTGGCTATGAAGGGTATTTGATACCTTTAAAAAAGTATTTGATGCATGGAGAAGTCATTGCCGTCTCAGTGGTTCCATTAGGAGGAGGCTAGAGAGGTGAGGTCCCGGGCAGATGGTCAGTAGAGAGTCTCCACAACCTGGCTACTGAGGAGTTTAGGTTATGAAGTGTGGGGCTCCTGTGTTGAAAGTCTAAAGGCCTCCAAAGCCTGTAGTACAGATGTTCAGAGAATAACATTTGAGGTCACATTCTCTAGGGAAATATTACAAACATTTGGAAAAGACGGAGCTCTGATGACCAAATTAATAGTGGTCTGAATTTCATGTGTTTGTGAAAGGCACATAATCAACTTTAGACACATGAAAACCATTTTTCCTACAAGATTCTAAATTTTATATGCAAGAAGAGACTAATTACTGGCATCAGGACCAAAGCCACTCTTCCCTGAGACTTCAGTCTATCTTTTTCGAAATCAGAAGAAAACCACCTTCAAAGACCTTGTTTTTTCTAGTCTCAGGAGTAAAAATAAACATAAAGGAGCTATCCTCATAGAAAATTTGGGGACTTGACAGATAAAGAAGACAGGATCCTTCCTGCGATGACACACACCTAAGAAATATAGAAACAAGAGCCGAGACAGACACTGAGATTTGACTAAACTGAGTGAAGTCATGGAGTTCTGATACAGCAACCCCTCATTTCTAATGTTTCTATTGACCCTAATTCTGTGATGTCCCACCACCCAAATTCCCTACCATGGACAACTTTCATCTGTGATCAGCGATTTGAAACCATGTAATACCAAAATTTTGCATTGATTTTTTAAAAATTCTGATTGATCTCATGATAGCACTCAAGGTTACAATTCTGTCTTTGCACAGATACGGTCCATACCTGATCTCACACACATACCTTCTTATGACATTAATCCCATCCTAGGGAGAAGACAGAAAACATGAGTCAAGTATAGAATTGCTAGATTTACAAAATGAAAATGGCTAGCTAGATTTTAATTTTGGATAAATAACAAATATGTTTTAGTATAAGCATGAATCCTGCTATATTTAGGATACCCTTCTACTAAAAAATGATGTGTCATTTATCTGAAATTCAAATTTAAGTAAGAACCTATATTTTTTCTAGCAACCCTCAAAGGGCTTATAAGCCCTCCTACCTCACAAAGTTTTACCCACCTTCCTCCTCATACCTGTAGCACCCTATGATATGGTGTCAATAAATAGATGGTCAGAATATCTAGAGATAAGACCCAGACCAACCATCCATGAGGACTCCTGTGAGGATGTTATAAAGAAGCTTCAAGGATCTTGAGTCAAGATGGCAGCATAAGCAGACTGAACTCACCTCCTCCCGTGGACACAGCCAATTTATAACCACTCGTGGAAAAATTACCCCTGAGACAGAACTGAAAACTGGATAAGAGGAACTCCTGCAACAACGGACAATCCTAACTGAGGTAGAAGAGGCAGAGACTCCCTTCTGGAGAGGAAAAATGCCACCTTCACAAGCCGCCAGCTTCACGGCCGCTGGGAGCAGCTCACAGGTACACAGCCCACCCTGGAGGAGCCGGGCCCTGAGCCAGGGAGCGTCCCCGCTGGGGGCATTTTGTGGACCCAGCACAATCGAGACCAGCGGCATAATATCTGACTTTGCCTGCAACTAAAACATTGGGGAGTACCCCCGAAAACCCGGTTCACAAAGAAACTAAAACCGCTCTTAAAGGGCCCGCTGCGCAAACTCACCCGTTTCAGAAAGCAACCTAAAATCACCAGAAAGAAAGGTGTACGGTTCTGTGGTGAAAAGAGACTCACCTAATAGGCCCTGAGTGCATCTCGGTGAGGGGTGAGACCTCTCCAGGGACTGGGACATTGGCGTCAGCCATTGTTGTGGCCTGGTGTGACCATGCTGACACAGACGCCATTGGAGTTCTCCCTGAGGCCTGCTAGCACAGGGTCTGCCCCACCCGCTAGAGCACAGATTTAATCCAGCTCAGCCAGGGCACATAGCCCACCCTAGAGACTGGCCCCACCCATCAACAAGCCCTCAGGCAACTTGTGGGCCTGCATAGATTGGTGACTGGATTCTCTGCAGCCTGGCAACTGAGCCAACTTGAGTGGCACAGGGTGTTCACAAGGAGAGGGTGGAGAGTGTGGGGCAGTGGCAGAGTGTGTGGGGCTCCCGCCATGGAGAGACTGGGTCCACTTGGGGAGGTCGGGGCGTGCACACGGGGCAGGACTGTGTTGACTGTGTGTGTGGACCTGTGGGCGGCAGGGCTTGTCAGCTGCAGAAGACTTGTGCTTCTCAAAGACCCACATAGGGGGTTTGCCCCACCTTCCAAAGCCTGAAACAATTGGGTGCTCCTGTGCCTGAGGCCAGCCACACTCAGCTGCAATCCTCAGAGAGCTGACAAGAGACCTAATAGGCTAGAGGCTTACAGCAATTGTAAGGCCCTGAGCCTAACAACCTGCCACGCTGGGGGCCTACTCACTTAAAAGAAATACTGCAACACAAATGTGGTATTAGAACTTGCAGCCAACTGTGCGGGGGCTTCCCACACCTGATAAAGAGACTGAAGGGCCCACAACAACTACAAGCAGCTGAGCATTACAACAGCTGGCCAGGAACATAACTTGGCCTTCCTGGGTGCCTACAGGCAAAGCAAACAGGCCACAACAGAAGGACACACATAGCCCACATAGGGGTCACCCCTGGAACATTGAGAACTGAGGGAAGCACACTGGAAGCCTCCTAAGGCATCACTTACATAAGGTCACCTATCCAAGAGCAGGAGATGTAGCTGACCTACCTAATACGTAGACACAAGCACAGGGAAAGAGGAAAAATGAGGTGGCAAAAGAATACATTCCAAGTAAGGGAACAGGACAAAACCCCAGAAAAGGAACTAAGTGAAACAGAAATGAGCAACCTACCCGACAGAGAGTTCAAACTAAGAGTGTTAAGGATGCTCACTGATCTGAGGAGAAGAATAGATGATCTCAGTGAGAATGTCAACAAAGAAATGGAAGATATAAAAAAGAACCAATCAGAAATGAAGAATACAATACTGGAAATGAAAAATTCATTAGAAGGACTCAAAAGCAGAGTAGAGGATACAGAAGAACGGATCTGTGAGCTGGACGAAAGACTAGAAGAAATTACCCAAGGTGAACAGGTAAAAGAGAAAAGAATTAAAAAGAGTGAGGACAGCCTAAGGGACTTCTGGGACAACATCAAGTGCACTAACATCCGTGTTATAGGTGTCCCGGAAGGAGCAGAGCGAGACAAGGGGGCAGAGAATTTATTTCAAGAAATAATAGATGAAAACTTCCCTAACCTAAGGAAGGAAACAGACATCCAGGCACAGGAAGCACAGAGAGCCCCAAACAAGATAAATCCAAAGAGGCCCACACCAAGACACATCATAATCAAAATGTCCAGAATTAAAGAAAAAGAGAGAATGCTAAAAGCCGCAAGATAATGTCAAGTTACATACAAAGGAGACCCCATAAGGCTATCAGCTGGCTTCTCAGCAGAAACCTTACAGGCTAGAAGAGAATGGCACGATATATTTAAAGTGCTACAAGGAAAAAACTTACAGCCAAGAATACTCTACCCAGCAAGGTTATCATTCAAAATGGAAGGAGAGATCAAAATTTTCCCAGATAAGCAAAAATTAAAGGAGTTTGTCACCAAGAAACCAGTGCTACAAGAAATGCTAAAGGGACTGATTTAAGGGGAAAAGAGAAGACCACAAATAGGAAAAATTATCTATTTCCATGATAAGAACGTAATGGATACAAATGCACAAAAAAGAGGTTAGATATGATATCAAAAACATAAAAGGAGGGAGGAGGGGAGTTAAAGAGTACAGCTTTCAGACAGAGGTCAAACTAAAGTGACCATCAATTCTGTATAGAAGAAGAAAGGAACAGAGAAGGACTACTAAAACACTGAGAAAAAATAAAAAAAGTTAAAAAATGGCAGTAAGTACATACTTATCAATAGCTACTTTAAATGTCAATGGACTAAATGCTCCAATTAAAAGGCATAGGGTGGTTGACTGGATAAAAAAACAAGACCCATATATATGCTGCATACAAGAGACACACTTCAGACCTAAAGACACTCACAAACTGAAAGTGAAGGGATGGAAAAATATACTCCACGCAAATGGCAATGAAAAGAAAGCTGGGGTAACAGTACTCATATCAGACAAAATAGACTTTAAAACAAAAACTGTAAAAAGAGACAAAGAAGGACATTACATAATGATCAAGGGAACAATCCAACAAGAGGATATAACACTTGTAAATATCTTTAGGTGCACCTAAATATATAAAGCAATTATTAACAGACATAAAAACAGAAATAGACAGTAACACAATAATAGTAGGGGACTTTAACATTCCACTTACACCAATGGATAGATCATCCAAACAGAAGATCAATAAGGAAACATTGGCCTTAAATGACACACTAGAACAGATGGACCTAGTAGATGTATACAGAGCATTCCATCCAAAAACCGAAGAATACACGTTCTTTTCAAATGCACATGGAACATTCTCCAGGATTGATCACATATTAGACCACAAAACAAGTCTCCATAAATTTAAGAAGATTGAAATAATACCAAACATCTTTTCTGACCACAACAGTGTGAAACTAGAAATCAACTATAGGAAGAAAATCAGAAAAGCCACAAATACGTGGAGATTAAACAAAATGCTACTGAACAACGACTGGGTTAACGAAGAAATCAAAGAAGAAATCAAAAAATACCTGGAGACAAATGAAAATGAAAATAAGACATGCCAGAATTTATGGGATACAGCAAAAGCGGTTCTAAGAGGGAAGTTTATAGTGATACAGGCCTATCTCAACAAACAAGAAAAATCTCAAATAAAAAATCTAACAATGCACCTAAAGGAACTGGAAAAAGAAGAACAAACAAAGCCCAAAATCAGTAGAAGAAGGGAAATAATCAAAATCAAAGCAGAAATAAATGAAATAGAGACCAAAAAAACAATAGAAAAAACTAATAAAACCAAGAGCTGGTTCTTTGAAAGGATCAACAAATTTGACAAAACTTTAGCTAGACTCACCAAGAAAAAAAGAGAGAAGGCACAAATAAGTAAAATCAGAAATGAAAGAGGAGAGGTTACAACAGACACATCAGAAATACAAAAGATTATAAGAGAATACTATGAAAAGCTATATGCCAACGAATTCGACAATCTGGAAGAAATGGATAAATTCTTAGAATCATACAACCTTCCAAAACTGGATCAAGAAGATGTAGAGAATTTGAATATACCAATCACCAGTAAGGAGATCGAAACAGTACTCACAAACCTCCTCAAAAATAAAAGTCCAGGACCAGTCGGCTTCCCTGGTGAATTCTACCAAACATTCAAAGAAGACTTAATACCTATCCTTGTCAAACTCTTCCAAAAAATTGAGGAGAGGGGGATGCTCCCTAACTCATTCTACAAAGCTGACATTACCCTGATACCAAAACCAGACAAGGACAACACAAAAAATGAAAATTACAGGCCAATATCACTAATGAACATCGCTACAAAAATCCTTAGTAAAATAATAGCAAATCGCATACAACAATACGTTAAAAAGATGATACACAATGATCAAGTGGGATTTATTCCAGGGATGCAGGGATGGTTTAACATTCGCAAATCAATCAATGTAATACACCACATTAATAAAATGAAGAATAAAAATCACATGATCATCTCAATAGATGCAGAGAAAGCATTTGACAAGATACAGCATCCATTTATGATAAAAACTCTGAAAAAATGGGTATAGAAGGAAAGTACCTCAACATAATAAAGACCATATATGACAAACCCACAACTAATATCATCCTCAATGGTGAAAAACTGAAATCTATCCCTCTAAGAACAGGAACCAGACAATCAGACAAGGATGCCCACTGTCACCACTCCTATTTAACATAGTACTGGAAGTCCTAGCCAGAGCAATCAGGCAAGAGAAAGAAATAAAAGGGATCCAAATTGGAAAGGAAGAAGTGAAACTGTCACTATTTGCAGATGACATGATTTTATATATAGAAAACCCTAAAGAATCCACCAGAAAACTTTTAGAAGTAATAAACGAATATGGTCAAGTTGCAGGATACAAAATCAACATACAAAAATCAGTTGCATTTCTGTACACTAACAACGAAGTAGCAGAAAGAGAAATTAAGAATACCATCCCATTTACAATTGCAACAAAAAGAATAAAATACCTAGGAATAAACTTAACCAAACAGGTGAAAGATCTGTACACCGAAAACTATAAAACATTGCTGAAAGAAATTGAAGAAGACACAAGGAAATGGAAAGATATTCCGTGCTCTTGGATTGGAAGAATTAACATAGTTAAGATGTCCATACTTCCTAAAGCAATCTATAGATTCAATGCAATCCCTATCAAAGTTCCAACAACATTTTTCACAGAAATAGAACAAAGAATCCTAAAATTTATATGGAACAACAAAAGACCGCGAATAGCTGAAAGAATCCTGAGAAAAAAGAACAAAGCTGGAGGTATCACACTCCCTGATTTCAAAATATACTACAAAGCTATAGTAACCAAAACAGCATGGTACTGGCACAAAAACAGACACATAGATCAATGGAATAGAATCGAAAGCCCAGAAATAAACCCACACATCTATGGACAGCTAATCTTTGACAAAGGAGCCAAGAACATACAATGGGGAAAAGAAAGTCTCTTCAACAAATGGTGTTGGGAAAACTGGATAGCCACATGCAAAAAAATGAAAGTAGACCCTTACCTTACACCATACACAAAAATTAACTCCAAATGGATTAAAGAATTGAATGTAAGACTTGAAACTGTGAAACTTCTCGAAGAAAATATAGGCAGTATGCTCTTCGACATCGGTCTTAGCAACATCTTTTCAAACACCATGTCTGAACGGGCAAGAGAAACAATAGAAAAAATAAACAAATGGGACTACATCAAACTAAAAAGCTTCTGCACAGCAAAGGAAACCATCAACAAAACGAAAAGACAACCTAACAATTGGGAGAAGATATTTGCAAACCATACATCTGATAAGGGCTTAATCTCCAAAATATATAAAGAACTCATGCATCTCAACAACAAAAAAACTAACAACCCAATTAAAAAATGGGCAAAAGATCTGAACAGACATTTCTCCAAAGAAGATATACAGATGGCCAACAGACACATGAAAAGATGTTCAAAATCACTAACTATCAGGGAAATGCAAATCAAAACTACAATGAGATATCACCTGACGCCCATCAGAATGGCTATAATTAACCAGACAGGAAACAACCTGTGTTGGAGAGGATGTGGAGAGAAGGGAACTCTCATACACTGCTAGTGGGAGTGCAAACTGGTGCAGCCACTATGGACAACAGTATGGAGATTCCTCAAAAAATCAAGGATAGAACTACCATGTCATCTAGCTATTCCACTGTTGGGTATTTACCCAAATAACTTGAAAACACCAATTTGTAAAGGTACATGCACCCCTGTGTTCATTGCAGCATTATTCACAATAGCCAAGACTTGGAAGCAACCTAAGTGCCCATCAAGGGACGAATGGGTAAAGAAGCTGTGGTATATATACACAATGGAATACTACTCAGCCATAAGAAACGATGAAATCCAGCCATTTGTGACAACATGGATGGACATTGAGGGTATTATGCAAAGTGAAATAAGTCAGAGGGAGAAGGTCAAATACCGTATGATTTCCTTCATTAAGTAGTAGATAATAACAACAATAAACAAAAACATAGGGTCAAAGATTGGATTGGTGGTTACCAGAGGGGAAGGGGGGAGGGAGGAGGGTGAAAGGGATAATTCGGTACATGTGTGTGGTGATGGGTTGTAATTAGTATTTTGGTGGTGAACATGATGTAATCTATGCAGAAATAGAAGTATAATGATGTACACCTGAAATTTTTACAATGTTATAAAGCGATGTTACTGCAATAAACAAAAAAATTAAAAAAAAAAAAAAAGAAGAAACTTCAAGTATCTCGAGATCACCCCTCACCATTGAATTTTCCATGAACATTTTGAGATATCTTGTTAATTTTTATTAAAAAGCCTGCTGGGATTTTGATAAGCATTGTATGGAATTTAAAGACCAATTTGAGGAGTATTATCATCTTAACAATACAAAATCTCTCCATTTATTTAGGTTTTCTTTAAACTCTATCAGCATACTTTGTAGTTTCCAGCACGGAAGTTTTTTATTTATTTTCTTCAATTTTTGAGTGATTCTTTTTGATTCTGTTATAAACAAATGTCTTAATTTCTTATTGGATTGACTTATGGGATGTTGACTTTGTATGTGGCTATTTTGTTTAGCCTTTCTTAATGACCTGTAGGACTAGTAATAAACAAGTTGATAGATTTTTGTGTTGATTTTGTGTCTTACAATATTCCTTAACTTTTTTAATTTTAGTAATTTGCGTGTGTGTGTGTGTGTTCCTTGATATTTTCTACATACTGGGTCATGTCATCTGTAAATAACTCCAGTTTTACTTATTTTCCAATGTGGACATTTTAATTTCTTTTATTTCCTCCATTTTTCCTTTTCTTTTTCAGTTTTTTCTTATCTGAGCTAATAAATTCTTCTTATTTTATGCTCTTCATCTTTCTCTATTTCTCTATGTGAGAAATAGTCTCTATGTGACTTTCTTCCCATTCAAAACTAGGTAGCCAGAAAAATGAAACCTGGGAGTGAAACTAACTCAGAAAATGCATAAGCTCAGAAATAGCACACAACGTGATCATTTGAGGTCCTCAGGCCAGTTATTCCTGGAGCCAGATAGATTACTGGATGTTTCGTTTATTTATTTTGGCACAATCTAAATCCATTTTTTTCTAGTCAAGCCTGTTTGATTTTGTATTTGGTCATTTGAAATAAACACAATGCTGAGTAATTTGTGAAATAATCTCTGTATTTGTTGGGCTGCAAATGGCAGAGGGAAGTGAGGCAGCTCTTACACAACCACTTATTATATAGTGGGACTGTTGACTTTGTATGCGGCTGTTTTGTTTAGCTTTTGGTAATGACCAATAGGACTGAGAAATTTCAGTCAAATTTGCTAAGAAAGGTTCATTCTTTTTGCAACAATGTTCAGCTTTTCAATTCCAAGTTAAAGTTAGCGCCAGCAAGGTCAGAGAGGATGAAAGCAAAGCATGAGTTATGGCTGGGACTAGTGAAGAGCCAGAGACTGAGACAGCAGTCAGAGAAAGGTCAGGGGACAAAGTTCCTGCCTGAGATGGGGCACAAGGACATCACTATTAATGTTTATTCACCGAAATGCAGATTAGGAAAAGGGGCCAATGACCTGTTTTGAATTAACTTTTGTTGCAGGTACAAGCAAACAAGTACTTCAAGTAAATGTTTCTCTGACCTCCCTCTACTCACTCTATACATGTCCTACATACTACCTATAGGTGATCTCATCAATTTTTAAGTATGAAATAAGCCATAGGAACCGGCATCTGAGACATGTAACATACTAAAATGTAGTATACTATTTCCCAACTGTTCACTTGCCATTGTCCAGAATGTTACTAATATTTCCTCAGTCACTGTGTGAGAAATTCTAGTATCTAACCCTGAATTCCAGTATTGTATTAAGCAGCCCAGTCCATATTCTCAATTTCTTTTAACCATCTTCTTTTCCCCATTATAACAATTATTTACTGTATCTTTTTGAGCAGAAATGCACCAATAGGTTTTGTTTCCCCCTCTTCAGCCTAACTCCTTTTACACCAAAAACTTGGCAACCAGTTGAGTCTATACTCTCAGAAAAAGTTTACTTTCTATAAAATTCTTTTTTTTTTTGTTATTGTACATGACAAAAACTCAACTAAAACTGACTTAAATTTAAAAGAAAGAAGAAATTCATGGGGCAGGTAGAACTTTACGCATAGCTATCTTTCTAAGTAAAGATCTCATCATCGGAATCTGTTCTTTGTTCTCAAAATTCTATTGTCTACATGCTTTTGACTTTCTTTTCAGATTTTTTTTTTTTTTTTGCTGAGGAAGACTGGCCCTGGTCTAACATCCATGCCCATCTTCCTCCACTTTATATAGGACGCCGCCACAGCATGGCTTGCCAAGCAGTACATCGGTGTGCACCCAGGATCCGAACCGGCGAACCCCAGGCCGCCACAGCAGAGCACGTGCAACTGCTTTGCGCCACCGGGCCGGCCCCATCTTTTCAGATTCTATATGGCAGCAACTTGAACTTCTTGGTTTAAATGAAAATCCCTGCTATATTACCTCGCAGAAAAGAGAATTTCTCTTTCTAGTCATGACAATAAAATTCTAAGGCATAGGAATCACTGACCTGAATTGGGTCAGAATAAAATAATTACTGCGTCATTGGTAAATGTGTAGGAATCAGTTATGCTGATTTACCTGGAATTGAGAGACTTATACATCCCTTATGCTACTGATTTTATCAACCTTAACCAACTACATGGACTGAGGGTTGAGACGGTTCCACAAAGGTTAATTCAAGAGATTGTTGGAAAAAAAGAGGGTTTTGAATTGAGGTTTGACAGACAGACACATGTCCCATGCAATCATCCATCCCTTAGCTGACTGCCACCTCATCACTCTTTTTAACCAAATTGTTTTTTAAAAATAGCTAAATATATTACAATAATTACAACAGCATTAAAAATGGATGACTTACATCATATATAGTTTATAGCTTAAAATCAATTAATGATCTAAAATTAAGCTCTTAAACTATAAAATTGTTAGAAGAAAACAGAGAAAACTTCATGATATTGGATTTAGTAATAGTTTCATGGATATGACACAAAAAGTAAAGACAATAAAAAAATTAGATAAATTGGACCTCACCAAAAGTAAAAACTTTTTGAAGACAGTGAAGAGACAATGCACAGAAAGGGAGAAAATATTTGTATTTGATACAGTATTCATAACAGACAATACAAAGAACTCCTGCAACTCAACAACAAAAAGCAAACCCAAATCAAAAAAGGGTGAAAGGGTTAGAATAGGTATTCCTCCAAAAAGAAATATAAATGCCCAATTACACAAGAAAAGACTCAGCATTTTTGGTCATAGGGAAATGCAAATCAAAACCACAATGAGATACTACATCACACTCTTTGATAGCTCTTTGGGATAGCTAAAAAGCTCATAAAATATAATAAATATTGGTGATGATATGCAGAAACTGGAAGCATATGCAGTACATTGCTGATATGAATGTAAAATGATGCAGTCACTATGGAAAACGGTTTGGTGGTTCCTCAAAAAGACAGAGTTACCATTATGATCCAGCAATTCCACTTCGAGGTATATACCCAAAGAAATTGTAAGCAGGGACTCAAACAGATACTTTTATGCCAGTGTTCATTGCAACATTATTCACAACAGCCAAAAGGTGAAAACAACTGTGTCCATCACCAGGTGAATAGATAAACAAAATGTAGTGTATACACACAATGGAATATTATTCAGCCATAAAAAGGAATGCAGTTCTGATACATGCCACAACGTGGATGAAGCTTAAAAATATTATACTAAATGAAATGGGCCAGGTACAAAAAGAGCAATATTTTGTGATTCCACTTATAGATGTAACTAGAATAGGGAAATTTTTATAGACAGAAGGTAGATTATTAATTATTAGGAACCGGGGTCAGTGGGCAAGGGAAATGGGGAGTTATTGCTTAAGGGTTACAGAATTTCTGTTTGGGTTGACAAAAAAGTTTTAGAAATAAGTAGTGGTGATTTTTGCACAACACAGTAAATTGAATTAATGCCACTGAAGTATACACTTTAAAATGGTTAAAATGACAGATTTTATGTTATATGTTTTATCACAATTTTTTAAAAAAATTAATAATTTAATATACCAAATACCATTGAATTTTATACGTTGAATGAATGAATTGTATGATATGTGAATTATATCTCAAAAAAGCAGCTAAAAGAAATGAATGTGAGCCCTTTTCTAGGGTAGAAGATTTAAATTCTCATATAATATTCAAATCTATTTTTAAGTCCATGATTTCTGTGATTTTCATCCTTATCACTCTAAAGGTATCTCCTCATGGTCTAGTAACGAATGTATATATGATAAAATGATTCATTCCAAACATTGACAAAAAATAGTCCAGGTAACATAATTCCTAGTTGGCAAAGTTGTCAAGGGTAAAACCACAAGCTCTTCATACATTATAACAATTTGAAAAGAACAGCCAAAACTCAAAAAGTTTCTTGATTGGCCCACATGGCTGCCCCAGATCTACTTTTGTCGTTAGTGGTGCATGACCCCACACAAGAGGAAAATTGTGGGGAATCTCCATTATGTGACCGTATCTTTCCACTACGTACAGTCTTACAGGTTGAATATTAAAGTCTGTTTATTGCCTTGGAAATGGAACAATCACAAGCATCATTTCCCACAACAGTGATTTATTTTCCCCAACTACTTTCTTAAAATGTGACGTAACTTTGCTTTTTTTATGGCCAATTATATGAGCTAGTGACAAAAACTAGAGATCTCTTTCAGTCTAACGGATTAGGTTAGCTTATTTTTTAGCATGTGGACCTTATACTAAAGTTAATTCAAAACAGGTCATTGGCCCCTTTTCCTAATCTGCATTTTGGTGAATAAACATTAATAGTGATAAGCTTGTGCCCTATCTCAGGTAGGAACTTTGTCCCCTGACCTTTCTCTGACTGCTGTCTCAGTCTCTGACTCTTCACTAGTCCCAGGCATAACTCATGCTTTGCTTTCATCCTCTCTGACTTTGCTGGCGCTAACTTTAACTTGGAATTGAAAAGCTGAACATTGTTGCAAAAAGAATGAACCTTTCTTAGCAACTTTGACTGAAATTTCTCAGTCCTATTGGTCATTACCAAAAGCTAAACAAAACAGCCACGTACAAAGTCAACAGTCCCACTATATAATAAGTGGTTGTGTAAGAGCTGCCTCACTTCCCTCTGCCATTTGCAGCCCAACAAATACAGAGATTATTTCACAAATTACTCAGCATTGTGTTTATTTCAAATGACCAAATACAAAATCAAACAGGCTTGACTAGAAAAAGATGGATTTAGATTGTGCCAAAATAAATAAACGAAACATCCAGTAATCTATCTGGCTCCAGGAATAACTGGCCTGAGGACCTCAAATGATCACGTTTGTGTGCTATGTCTGAGCTTATGCATTTTCTGAGTTAGTTTCACTCCCAGGTTTCATTTTTCCGGCTACCTAGTTTTGAATGGGAGGAATGTCACATTCATAAACAGGAAATAGAGAAAGATGAAGAGCATAAAATAAGAAGAATTTATTAGCTCAGATAAGAAAAAACTGAAAAAGAAAAGGAAAAATGGAGGAAATAAAAGAAATTAAAATGTCCACATTGGAAAATAAGTAAAACTGGAGTTATTTACAGATGACATGACCCAGTATGTAGAAAATATCAAGGAACACACACACACACACACACACACACGCAAACTACTAAAATTAAAAAAGTTAAGGAATATTGTAAGACACAAAATCAACACAAAAATCTATCGACTTGTATATTACTAGTCCTACAGGTCATTAAGAAAGGCTAAACAAAATAGCCACATACAAAGTCAACATCCCGTAAGTCAATCCAATAAGAAATTAAGACATTTGTTTATAATAGAATCAAAAAGAATCAACTCAAAAATTGAAGAAAATAAATAAAAAACTTCCGTGCTGGAAACTACAAAGTATGCTGATAGAGTTTAAAGAAAACCTAAATAAATGGAGAGATTTTGTATTGTTAAGATGATAATACTCCTCAAATTGGTCTTTAAATTCCATACAATGCTTATCAAAATCCCAGCAGGCTTTTTAATAAAAATTAACAAGATATCTCAAAATGTTCATGGAAAATTCAATGGTGAAGGGTGAAGTTTCTCAACTTTGGCACAACTGGCATTCTGGCCCAGAAATTTTTTATCGCGAGATCTCCCCTGTGCCTTGTAGAGGAATTAGCAGCATCTCTGACTTCTACCCACTAGATGGCAGTATCATTCTCCAAATGTTCCCTGGGGCAGTGGTGGTTAAAATTGTCCCCATAAAGAACAACTGACTTAGAATAGGATTGTTTTGAAATAGAATTGAATAGAATTGTTCCAATTTTTTTTCAAACAATTTTGGAAAAGAAGAACAAAGTTGGAAGACTTACCCTGAGCAACTTCAAAATTTTCTATGAAGACACAGCAATCAAAAGTTCAGAGTATGAGTGTAAGAATAGACATATAGATCTATGGAACATATTGATAATCCAGAAATAAATCTTACATTTAGAGCAAACTGATTCTTAACAAAGGTGCCAAAATAATTCAGTGGAGAAAGGGAGAGTGTTTTCAACAAATGTTGAATTGAATTTGTTCATGGTTTAACAACTCAATAGATTGACTAAAAATCCTTGAATTGTACACTTAACATGGGTGGATTTTACGATATGTAAATTATACCTCAAGAAATATGTTTTTCTTTAAGGCAGAGGTAAATATTCAGCAGATAAAAATTGATTACTCCAGTATTGGAACAAAAGTTAGGAAAGAAATTCTTGTTCAGCTAGCAAGAGAGAATGGCAAGAAATCAAATAGAAAAAGTTTGAAATTTCCTGAATTTCCCAACATACTTCACAGCTCAAGATCGTAGTCACACAGTTAATTCCACAGAGAAAAAAATTAACATTCATACTAGATACAATTCCTCCATCAAATGTGTATAGGTTTGCCCACACATCCTTCCCCAGCCAACACACACAAACATACATACACACACACACAGAAGCACGTATGCATATGCATACACGCACATCTCTCACTCAGGCATTACACAGTCTAGGCTTACATTTGTCACTCCTCAACAACAGCCAAAAAAATCAAACGTAAACAAAGATTAGTGTTATTTGCTTGTAATTAAACTTGGTGAAAAGAGGCCTTACAAACGCTAGCTAATGGGAGCCTATAAAAAATCTTGTCTCCAAATTTTTCCACTGCCTTTTATAAATTAACAATCGGAATTTCCCTTCCCATTTGTACATTGAATTATTCCCATGACCCTTGAAATGAAGGAATGGCACAAACGGGCCAAAGGAACCTTTTAATGTCACCAGGAGAAAGTAAGCGCTGGGACCCAGAAGGGAAGAAAAGTTAGTCTCTGTGTTTTCCCCTGAATCTCCTATGTAGGAGCTCCATCCCGAGTCTTACCTTCAGTGTGTCTATTGATGATCCTCACATCTGACGCTCGAGATCTGAGCTGAGCTCTCTCATGTACTGACTCTGCTGGAGTCAGTCGCTGGTCTTTAGCCACTAGCAAGTCATCCAGCACATTCACCTCGTCTTCCTCCAGCTGTTGCAGCTCCCTCTGTTCCAGACTGTGCAGGATACCTCTCATTTCATTAACCCTTTCAGAATCCTCTGTCTCTCAGCCTGCATATGATACTTTGGGGATGAAAAGAGAAAGAGGCTGTCATTCTCTCTGGGTGAGGGCCTACTTTGTGGGTCTGGGAGACAAGATAAGAACTATTTTCCTCGGGGGGTTTTCAAAGGGATACGAGGTGAAATCAGTGAGCAATTCCTGGGAAAGCACTTTTCCTGCTATTCTCCCTTGAGTTCCTCCCAAAGCAATATATTCAAGTCTACTCTATCAAGGCCCACCCTGAGGCACAATGTGGTACCTGGATGAGGCTTGGATTGCAGACCCCTGTCCTGGATAATCATGCTGCACTGTGTGTTAAACCCCCCTCCACTCCTATTTCCTAAACAGGGAAACTAGGCCTTTTTCAATGTGTTTTCTGGAAGTATCAGAGCCTCAAACTTGATGGAAAGGAGACAAGGGATTCACGAGTCCTTTTTACATTGCTTCTCTCTATACCGTCACCTCCAAATAGTTGGATTCACTTGTGATATGTCTACTTTCTAGCCCTCAACCTCCAACAAGGGAGTAATGAAATGAAGACTAATCAAATGTCTTCCCAACTCACTAATTTTTAGGTAACAAAGAGAAAAGGGCCTCCATGTGATTGTACCAAGATGCTGCCCAGTTTCCTGTCTCAGAACTCCCTCAGGAAAAATCCCTTCCTGCCTTCCAGGTAGCTCTCTCTTCTCTGATGTCAGCTTCCAACTCCGCAGCTTCCTGCTGCTCCTTCCTCAGCTTCTTCAGAGCTTCCTGGAGCTTCTCCCGTGAGAAAAGAACCATCGGACTCAGTCTATGAGCTTTTTCAGCACCTGGATAAAGGGGGAAGAAATCAAGCTCATCTTAGAAGAGACTGAAATTTACAAACATGAGACTGGCAGTTAGAATCTGAGATGTAGACAAAAATCTGAGGAGGTGAATGTATTCTCTATCCTTGGGAGATTTAAGTTATGATCCCTTCATTAAGGATAATCTACATCTCTCTTTTCCTAGAAGAGGAACTGATCCTGCAGCAAGGAAAGTCCTTTCCTCTCATTGACACCTTTTCCACATCCAACCAACCAAGTTCCCAAAAACCCTTCCACTCAGAGATTAAATTGGAACTTATCTTGGGAAGCAATTCTCCACTCATCCAAATTCTCTTCGCTAGGAGTTTGTAGTCTATGCTTATTCTTGAAACAAATGAACAAATGCACAGAAAAGTCCTTTAAGCCTCAGACCTGAGCAAAGGGCATGGAAAGATTGAAGAGCTCAACAAGGGTAATAAAAGAGGATAAAAAAGTGAAGATTTCACTTTAGAGGCCATTCTGCCCTATCTCCCTCCACCCTGGGGCCTACCTGAATTTCCTTGGCCATCTGCTCCATCATGAATATTTGGTGACTATGGTGCTCCAGAGACAGCACTCAAAGCCTGGAAATGGCCTTCTCATCATCCTTACAGATCCTATGGAGTTTTTCTCCATGGTGCTCACAGAGATCTCTCTTCTACCACTTGTGTGGGCTCATGTTGATCTCCCTGACTCTCCACTGTGGTGGTCAGGTGCTGATTAGGCTGGAAGTTCCCAGGCTGGTATCCGCTCTGGCATACAGGACAGATGCATTCTCCTCCTGGGTGGGTCACTGGCACTTTGTGCTTTGCAGTGATGCAGGCTTGGCAGAAGCTGTAGCCACAGTCTAGGCTCAGGGGTTCTGTCTGGAGCACCAGGCAGAGGAGGCAGGTCACCTCCTTCTGTAGATTTACCAGTTGTGAGAAATCCATGGCAATGCTCCATATGCTTCTTCTTGTCCTGACTCCTGAGGTTCATGTTGGTTACAATCTCTTGCAGGGCTGGGGATGTTGAGGGGGCAGGATAAGAGGAATAGAAAGGATATTAATCGTGTAGAGATTTAGAACAGGACAAAACCTTAATATTCACCAAGAAAAGGAAAAGAGAGAAACAAGAGAAGTAGACCAGTAACAGAATGAAAAGAGCTATTTATCAGAATTTCAAACACTTTACTCTTAGTTTATGCTGCATGAGAAATTTCACCCCATTAGGGCAATGATTGCTAGTTTCTCTTCTCCTACTGGAGGGAAGGACAAGTTGAGGCCTTTCCTACCAAGAAACTTGTAGAACACATCATTTTTCTGCCTCTTCTTCCCCACACCATAAAACATGCTCCATGTTAAATAAACTAAACCCACTTTGACCCCTGGGCCTTTGCACTTGCTCTTCTCTCTGCATGGAATGATGCTAGCCCTGATACTTGCATGATTTGCTTTGTAAAAACAGTTTATTCAGTTATATTTATATAAAATTCATTTGTTTCAAGAGTACAATACAATGATTTCTAGTCAGTTTATGGAACTGTATAACTATCAACACAATCCCATTTTATAACATTCCCATCACGTGAAAACAAACCTAATGCCATAAGAAGTCACTCTCATTCTAAACCAGAACTTCAGGCAACTATTAATCTCCTTTGTGTTTATATAGATTTGTCTTTTCATATTTAATCATAAAAAGAAATCATAATATATAGTCTTTTGAGTCTGAATTGTTTCACTTTGCGTATTGTTATTGATGTGCATCTATCTTGTCTTTCTTTCCCAGGCCAAAGACACAGTGTTAAAAGCACAAAACTCAGTGCTGTATCAGAGATTTTGCACTTGCTTGTCTCTCTTCATGGAAGGATTCTCCCCCTGATGTCAGCATGGCTCACTCTTACATTTCATTCAGTCTTGTCTTACACATCCTCTTGTCAGAAGGACCTGCTCTGACTTACCAATAGCACAACTATCACTTGTTGTACATTTGCCACATGTCTCTTATTTTTACTACAGAATATCTAACAACTTTCTTTAAATGTCTACCTATTCCTCCTAAGAAGTATACCATGCATAGATCAGGCATGGTTTTGTTCACTATGTATCGTTAGTACCTGGAGCAGCACATCACACACAGGAACACAGTGTTTGATGAACATGTAAAGCAAGAACCTTCTCATCTCTCCATAGATAATTAGACCTTTCTCATCAGCTTCTCATTTTTACTTTCCATCAATTAGCAGTTCTCCAACATCTGAGAAATGATTGTATCCTAACAAACCTGTCCCACACAGAGCCTTCCCCTGCCCTCAAACTCATTCTCCATAGACACCTATGGAAACTGCAAGGAACATAATGGGGACGTAATTTAATACCAGCAATTTTATAACAGTTACAATTTAGAAATCACTTTGAACTATTTATTCCTCATATAAAAATCCTTGACAAATGAGAATACTCCTTTTCTTCAGATATGTAAATAGAATCAAGTGACTTACAGATCATTATATTTACAGAGATAATTCCATTACAACAGGTAGAGTTCGGGTGATCATACCATCCTCAGGATCCTCCTTCAGAGTTCTCTCCATTACTTCATAGATTTTAACAAAGACAAACTGAGGTAACGTTTGCAAGTACTAGATTGATACCCAATGCTAGGGGGGTGTAGAAATGCAGAGATCAAGACCAACTGGGTGGTTCTGGGGAGTCTTGTATTTGCAGATGTTGGGATTTTACCTTGGCCTGGACATAAGGCAAGGATGTTGATAGGCACCTAAAGATGTATGTTCTTAGGGAGAAAAGAACATGTCCCTGTACTCATAGGATCACACACATGACAGAGACCCGAAGAACATCCATTACAATGAGGTATCTGTTAGTCATGGGAGGAATACCTCAATAAATACGGGAGATCATATAGCGGACAGATAAAGTCTATCCTGTTTCAAACACACTGTGTGCTATCACAGGTGGAATTGTGTTCCCCAAAAAGATGTTGATGTCCTCACTCCAAGTGTATGTAAAATGTAACTTTACTTGAAAATCATGTCTTTGCAGATGATCAAGTGTTATGAGAGGTTCAGGGGATTCGACAGGAGACGTAAAAAAAACTTTCCACTCCAAACAAAAGGACTGAAAGTATATTTTATTATGTAGAAGATAGTAAAGGTGATAGTCTGCAAACAGATCAGAATAGGTCAAATATTAAGAGGGAAAAACATCAGCTCAACTGGAAAGGGAAAACACCCACATCGACTGAAGAGAAATGACACAAATCAACCAGAAAGAGAAACACCAGGCTGACAGAAAAGAGAACACATCAGGTCAATTACTTCACAATAAATCAATTACTCACAACAAATCAATTACTCACAACATCCACACCCCACTTCCGGGGGAGTCTTGTCAATCGACATGCCTGGGCAAGGATCACACGTCCCTTCCACAGGTGGAACTCTCACCAGGCCTCAGTTTCCAGCAGTTTTTATAACATCAGTAATTTCCAGAGTAAGCAGTTACAGAGTTTTGCAGAGCAAGCATTTTGTGTTTCCATGCATAAATGGTTACCAGTGGCGTATGTGCACTGAGCCCCCTGGCTATCTTCCCAGCCCAATAGTTGTGTACGTGGATTGTTCTCCCTGGTTATCGTCCC
Organism: Diceros bicornis minor; assembly: GCF_020826845.1. Taxonomy (NCBI): domain Eukaryota; kingdom Metazoa; phylum Chordata; class Mammalia; order Perissodactyla; family Rhinocerotidae; genus Diceros; species Diceros bicornis. The sequence continues at coordinate 62,762,566 of NC_080746.1, read as the reverse complement.
AGCGTGGCACGGATGGCCAGTCTGTCCTGTGCTATGACACCCAAAGAGCCTTGAAATGTTACAACTTGCAACTCTCTCCGTGGGAGAAAAGCCAGTTCCTGGGAAAAAGGCCAGTTCCCACCACACAGAAAGCAGCTGTATATTTCTTTGTGTGCTGGTGGCTATAGGTCAATGGAATGGCCAAGCATGGCTGTACTTATGTCAAGACACCAAGTTAAAATGAAGTCATTAGGGTGAGCCTAAATTCAAGATGACTGTGTCTTTAAAAAGAGGGAAAATTTCGGACACAGGCAGACATGCACACATGGAGAATCCATGTGAATATAAAGGCAGAAATCAGGGTGATGCATCTACAAATCAAGGAACACCAAAGTTTTTTAGCAAACTACCACAAGCGAGCAGAGAGACATGGAACAGATCTTTCTCTCATGGACTTCAGAAAGAACCAACCAAGCCAACATCCTTTATCTTGTATTTCTAGCCTCCAGAATCCTGAGAAAGTAAATTTTATTTAAGCTCCCTCTCATACATTTTTTATGGCAGCCCTACAAAATAATACAAGTGCTTATTTTCCTTTATTCATTCAGTCGTTGTTCTATCATTGAAGAAGTATTATGCCATTGCAATCCTCTCCACCTAATTCAGACAGAGAAACACAGAGACAAAATGTATACTCCCCTTTGGAGATGGTACAATGTAGGAGCTTTTACAGTAAGGTAATGACCAACTAGGTCTTGAGTTTCCTTAACTCATTCTATCCTGATGGTCTGCACAGAGGCTTTCTGTATCCGTACAGTTTAGACAAGAAAAATGAAAGTGTTTCCACAATGGGGAGAAAAAGTCCTATGAGGTGTTTAGCCCACATCCTTGAAATTTCCCCTGTTCTCTGGGTCAGGAAATGCTAGTGGGAAGGTGGACATGCTCTTGGCATCCAGAGACCTGAGGAAAGTCAGAAACATTGCAACTCCTCCAGATTCCTCTACACTCAGAGTTCCCTCTTCAAACATGGCTTAGATTGCAGGGTTTAATCTGTCTTACATTAATGACCCTCTCCTCAAGTGCTCTAGCTCCCAGGGCAATTAGTTTCAAAGTAGTCGTTTGGTAATAGATACCATCTTCATAAAGCTACCCTTAGTCTAATCTCCTTTCCTCACAGTCAATTCGTCAGAAAATCCTATAACACTCACTTCAAATTAGGTCCCATTCAGTGGAGTCTTTCAACCAGATTCCAGAAATAGTTTCCCCACTGATCACTGATACTGTCATTCGTCTCACAAAGTCTCCTCTCATCGCTGTTCACGCCAACAGCCAGAATGATTTTTAAATGTATTCAACAATCCTGTCAGTCCTCTGCTCAAATGCGTGTCATTCAGCATGAGTCTATCTTTATCATGGTCTACTTAGGTGCACATTAAATGTCCCCTGTTATGGCCTCATCCCTCTCAGCCCACCTTCTTCTTTTCCCCAACCCACACAGCCTTTATGTTCATTAATCACTCTGGACCAAAATTTATTTTAAACCCCTCATTTCCTTGAATATTCTGCTCAAAACCATCTTCCCAAGCTAAGACCTAGCCTTAAATCTATTTAAAAGTGCAAAGCCCTTTCCCAGAGCACGTAGATCTTTTGCCCCATCACAGCCCTTTTTGTTTATTATGGCTGTTGTTTCTTTATTGCACATTTGTAACATAGTGATTTTCATCTTTTTGCATACTACAATACTCTTTTAATCATTGTTTACTTTCTCTCCCCTGACCTACCATATAATCTTTTGTATGTGTTTAATATTTACTGTATGCTCAGTAGATGTTAATATAATTTTTTCACCATAGCTGTATGCTTTTGTTTTTGTAAATTTAATCAAAAATATTAAAAATTTTTAAGAATTTATTTCCTCCTGTTTATTGAGCCCTGCACTAGCCACTGAATAGATAATTAAAATATACCATCTGTGGACCTTGTCCTGTTGTAAGGCACAGACTCATGACCTCCAAAAAGTGGGAGGAAAAGAAAGTGAGCATCAAAATATATGTAAAATAAAGATCAAGGAACAAACTGTTCAGTGGTGAGATTAAGATGGAGTTCTTTCTGAGAAATGACCAACACCTTGCCTTAGCTCTGTGCAAGGGAAAATTGAGTAGGGAATTGAGGTAACAATGAATGTAAAGGTGTGTCTAAGATGAAGAAAAACAAGTTCTAAAACAAGATCTCTCACAAGGACTCTCAAAGAGGGTCATGGGATGCTAGTGAAGTAAGAGTAAACCCTGGCACTCAGCAGAAAACAAATTCCCTGTGCCTGGAACTCCAGAGAGACAAACGGCCATAGAGGAGCCGCAGACATTAGAAGCCTCTTACATTAGGATGGCCAAAGGGCTGGTAATTTATCAGGAAGGTTATGGACAGCTTCCTAGAAGCTACCAAGACTAAAGGAAGAGGATGAACTTCAAGAGAGTTATATCCCTATCAGAGACCCTAAGGTCCCTTTTCCTCCAACATGAGTCCGTATAAGGTCGTTTGTCTCTGCTAGCACTCACCAGGAGCCTGGGCTTCTACGAAGAAGGAAAACAGGGCTCCATCTGACAAGCTTCTCTGGAGGAGAGCAGGAGGAGGAGTTTTATGCCCTTGAAATGAAAGAGTATTGTGGCTCACCTTGGCAGGGTAGAAAGTTAGAACTACAGAATAGGAAGAAGGTGAGGGTTACAGCCTGGAGAAATAATGGTCCCTCCAAGAAACAAACAAGCGTCTTTGACTTTTTAAACCTCCCTTCTTTAAAGGTCACTCCTCCTCCAGGCTCAATGCTCTCCTCTTCTGCCACTTTAGCAGCAAACCTACAAGATGACTCCTTTTGTTAATTCAGAGCAACTTCAGAACCACAATTAAACTCACCCAAACATATTCAATCTGTTCCTCCCAAAGACTGCTGCCCTTTGCCCTCACAAACTACCCTACACACCTTCAGGAGAAGTGGAGGAGTCTTGACGTGGTGGAGATCAGGTGCAGGTGTGGTCAAGATTCATACACCAAGCCAGAGGCCTGCTCTCCACAGAGGAGTTCCCTGACAGGAGCTGGGTGAGAAATGAAAGTTAAATTCTTAGAAGCATAAACGAAACAGAGGAAGCAGAATAGAAACTTAAAAACAATAACAATGGGAGGACACCAAGTAGGACACCAGGAGAGAGTAATGCTTCAGTATATTCCAGGGCCTGTACTAGCTAGGAACCCAGTCACTACATTCTTATTCCTCTCCCAGTTTACTCCAGCAAGAATATTTGAAGAAGAAGAATGTGAATTACAATGATATATTCTATAGCTTGCCTGAAGACTCAGAATTTCAATTCAATCCTATAATTATTAGTAAAGCTTATCCCATATTCAGATCCTAACCAAGTCACTAGGGATAAAATAATCCAGAAAGTCTTGGCACCTGACCTCTTGTAACACAGAGTGTGATGGGGAAGATACTCAGTTATAAAGTCCTGTAAATTTTAACTGACACAGTGATTATTGTGACTGTCGTGAATGATGAAAATAGAATTTTTAAAAAAAGTTTGTGCAATATAAGCCTATTGAAAAAATATTTCCACACATCATTGAATCTTAGAAGTCCATCAGTTAATTAATATTTTCTGCTCCTTATCCAGGCAGGTCAGAAGATGAAGGATTCCAGATGCTAATCGTGGTCAATCTGTGTCAATGCCACGTTATGCAGCAACTAGGAGGAGGTGCGAACTTGGAGGTTAATAGATGGTGCTGTTCCAGTATAATCTTTCACTGAGTAACACTCACACCTCCAAAATTTGTCCACTTTTCCCCCTTCCTTTGAGAAACATTTGTTTCTTTTTACACCACCAATCAAAAGTATAACTGAAACATTTTATATTTACTACACATACTCTTGTGCCTTATTAGCTGTTATGTTCTTATTCTGACTACATGTTCCAGATGTTGAAGCTGTAAGATGGTGGAAGCTCCATAACATGCGTCCCTGACAGACAGGACTGCCAAGCATGCCAATCTTGACATTAACTGATGTGATACATGTAGGACACTAAGAAGTCAACATTTTATAAGTGAAAGCACAGATATTTTGCTATTATTTGTAACCTACAGACGAGGAAGCTGATTCTTACCGACTCATTTATATCTATGAGGTAGGAACTGAAAATAATATACATATCATTGTTGAGCCATATTGAGTTTCATTTTCTTAGGTATGAATAAAATTTGTTCTAACAAAAAATAAATGTATGATGCTTTTCAAGTGCAATATAATCCTCCAAATTTTGTACAAATTGCATTTTTTCCTTTATCATCTTTGTTATCACATAATACTGTCATTGAGTATTGCTCCTCATCCACACCTGAGCCCAACAACCGTGAGTTGTCTGAAGGCAGAAAGGGAGCTTTTCTATGTTGTTCCTGCATGTCTCAGATCTATTACAAAGAGCTGTGCATAGGGAATGATATCTAAATAGAAAGACATGCAGTTATATAGCTATAGACATCATTTTAATTACATTGAACAAACTGATGATAATCATGGTTATGTCCTGTTGTTGTTGCAGTCAACATAATTGTTATGAGCCATAATGAAATTCTGGTATTAGTTTTAGTGTTATTTGAACTCCCTTGACAAATTTTAACTGATAATTATTTGTATCTTCTCTGTTTTGTTCCTAAGGTTGACTCAGAGACTTACTCGATGCCTGTTGTTTCATCTGTCTACACCACCACACTCTAATCACGTTACTTCCTGTGCCCTGTGGTTTTTTCAGACTGTAAACAGTAAAAAGTCATAGGCCTGAAGTGGGAGATCTTTCATTAGATTCCTCTCCAACCGGAGATGTAGGGACTAGAGGAAACACAGAGCCCTAAGGAAGATTTATTATTCCCTGGGCCTTCGGAACATAACAAACCAGAATGTGGACCATAGCAATATGGTTAGCTCTGGAGATAGACTTTGGGTGGTGGGAGAAGGAGCATGGTTCCTTTAGGTTTACTTTTGGCCCACCTTTTCTTGTACCCTGACAAGTTATGATTTCCTCACCGGTTTCTCTCCACCTTACATCTAATGTCTCAGAGGAGGTTCCCAGGACATCACTGGCACTCTCCCCACCCTCCTATCCCTTCTTAGGCCTCTGATTCCCTCCTACATTTTCCATATGAAATTTTTATAATCTCTTTCCAGACAAGCTCAAAAACATCAGGTCCTCTATCTACCTTCAATTTTCAACTTACAGCTTGATCCAAGGCTTTATAGCCCAAAACTGCCCTATCTCAACCCACCCAGAAATAGATACCATGTACTGGGTCTTGAGTTTTGCAAGAAGAAGTTCTTGGTGGCTAAATCTAAGGGATCCATATCAGACAGCGTTTATAACCCCCTATGCCAATGAGATCTCTTTCTTCACATTCCAGAAACACTTGGACCACATACAAACATCTCACTGAATCTGGAGGGAAAGCACTAGTACTCCAGGGCCCAAGACCTGAGATCAGATGAGCAATGCAAAGGGAGGAAAGACTACAGACATACCTCCCTTTATTGTCCTTCACAGATACTATATTTTTCTACAATTTGCAGGTTTGTGACAATCCTGCATTGAGCAAGTTTTATTGTGATATTTACTTTATTGTGGGGTTTGAAATTGAAACTGCAATATCTCTGAAGTATGTCGGTAAGAGGATGGATATGGGATTTGTGGGAAGCATGAGAAAGGAAGAAGTATAGGAGAGGAGAGAGGTCTTTGGAAAAGGCTGCTCATCTCCTTTGTTGCTTATAATATATTTCCCTACCCAACCCTACGTATGTTACATAAACATGTTCAGACACACGCACACTGATCCCTCCACTCCCCTCCAGTTATCAACAAGTTTTACAGGTCAAAAATAGACCATAATGAATGTCACATCTACTATATATCTCTGCATTAACCACCAGCCTCCATGCCATCCTCTTCTCATTTAGGAACTGTGAGAAAGAAAAATGGAACAACCACTTTGAAAGAAATCTGGCCATTTGTTATGACATTAAATATATATTGACCCTAAAAACCAATAAATCACCTTATAGTATTTACTTAAGATGAATGATCTGTTTGTATTTGTAGAGGGCTGGATATAGGGACCCCAACAGGCTCTGTATGAACAAACACTGCAGAGACAACTTCCCTCCCTTCTCACTGGGGGAGGAGAAAGGGTTTTCTTCATTCCCAAGGATTGCCATAATCTGTCAGCTCACTGGAAAGAGTGAGGCTGACCAGGAGAAACAAATGTTTGGCCTAAAACATTGTGGAGAAATCTCACAGTGTATTCTTGACTCTTCCTGTATTGCCATGAATAATAATTTTTTGAAGCTAGGCAAACAGAAAAGTATTTCCAATGAAATAGAATTACTGCAAAAATAGAAAAGAATATTAAATAAAATTTAACTAATATATTCAGTGAAATAGGCTATTATGATTATAAAATAAGATAGGCCTCTAAGAAGATGACAAGAAAAAATGTTTTACAGTGCTAAAATATTTATTTTACAATTAGAAAAATTTCTCTAAAATATCTTTGATTACTTAAGCAAGTTATTCTATTACTTAAAATAAAGCAAAGGCAAAAAATTATCAAACCAGAGTGACATCTCCATCATGGCAGAATGAGTTGCTCCTTTTGTCTTTCACCCCGAGTTACAACTAAATGGACATTCATTAACCAATAGAGGATTCCCTACACAGCACAACAGGACGCTTGAGAGATCCATGCAGCTAGACATCTGAAGGTGGGTGGACTGTATCTCTGGGAAGCAATGGGACGAGGTAAGGGATCCCGCCTCCTCCCCAGTGGCAGCAATTTAGGTGGCAGGTCCTCACACAGTGGCTGGCACAACTGTAAGAGGAGGCAGGGGCAGCCTCGCCTGTGTGCAAATGCTCTCAGAGTTGTAGCCTGGTCCGTGAGAGTGTCCACCGTGCTGCCATGGTCCCACCCATGGGAATGCTCCCCACTGAGAGGTTGCAGCTCAGCCCCCACAAAGAAGTCCAGCGCATCAAGCACAGCAGCTTAGCTGAACCAGCCAAGAGCACAGAGCTGGCCTATGGAAAAGAAAGGCCCCACCGCCCCCTGCCAAGCAGAGCAGACCCACCTCACAAGAGTTACCTGCAGGAGGAGCAAAGAAGACTCGCCTGCACATACATGTGCGACTCCCCAAGTGGCTGTGGAGAATCAGAAAACATAGCTCCTGCCCCTCCCCGTGGTGACAGGTGGACTCCGTGACCTGATACTACCACAAATGTGCTGACAAAGGATCAATTCATTAAACACCTTGAAGAACTACAATAGCACTTCAAGCAGAAGGAAAATGACAAGTCTCCAGAAACCAATCCTGAACTCACAGAAATTTACAATCAGAATGTCAGAGAATTATTCAAAATAGTTGTTGTAAAGGAACTCAATGAGTTAGAAAAAACTCAGAAAGATAGTTCAATGTGTTCAGGAAAAAAATTAATAAGCAGAAGGAATAATTCACCAAAGATATTAAAGCTCAAAAAAATAAATAAACAGAAATTCTGGATATGAAGAACACAATTAATGAGCTAAAAATTAATCTAGAAACCAAAAAATAAATAGAGCTAAATTATGGAAGAATTAGTGAATTAGAGGACAGAAATATAGAAATGCTTCAGGCAGAGGAGAAGAGAGAAGTGAGATATAAAAAAATGAAGAAATTCTTTAAGAAATATACAACTCAATCAGGAAAAGCAATATAAGGATTATAGGTCTTCCATATAGGAGAAGAGAGAGAGAAAGGAGCAGAGAGCTTGTTCAAAAAATAATAGCTGAGAACTTCCCAAACCCGTGGAAATAACTGGACTTAAAAGGACATGAAGTCAATAAAACCCCTAATTACATCAATGCAAAAAGACCTTCTCCAAGGCATAAAATAGTAAAACTGGCAAAAGTCAATGACAAAGAAATATATTAAGGGCAGCAAGGCAGAAGAAAGAAGAGACCTTACAGGCTAGGAGATAATGGAATGATATATTCAAAATACTGAAAGACAAAATCTTTCAGCCTGGAACATTCTATCTAGCAAAACTATCTTTCAGATATGATGGAAAAATAAAAGTTTTCCAAGATAAACAAAAACTGAAAGATTATTGCCACTAAGCCTACCTTACGAGAAACGTTGAAAGGAGCCCTCCCACTTGAAACTAAAAAGCAAAGGTCTACAAAACCTTGAACAAGGAGATAAACAGCAGACAAAATCAGAAAATTTCAGCTTTCTATTAGAATAGGTTAGCAAACACTCAGTTAAAGCATAAAAGATGAAGGAAAGGAAAGCATCAAAAATACCTATCAACACTTCAGTTTAGTCACAAACTCACAATACAAATACATGCACCAGACTTTTTGAGTCCAGGACACCTTCTCTGGTTGTTTACTGAGAAAAGAGATTGTAACTGGGAGCAACTTAAAAGTCCCATATTCTCTTCAGCAAAGGGCTTCATTTTCAGACCAAGAGCCTCTGTTAAAAAGTAGACCCTCAGCATGCAGATCTTTTCTGTTGTATATAAAAATTCAAGTCTTTATTTCCTTGTAACTAGATACTTCATCCTGAACTGGCAGAATGGGCATTCCAGTAAATGAAAAGATGTGAATGTCCCTGGAGAGTCATTTGTCAATAATTCAAGAGTTATATTTTTGCTAGTGAGTCAGAGCCTCTGTCATCATATCAATGGGGTGACAGGAAGGCAGAGGTCAAAGGGAAAATTTAGAAGATCACTTTCCTCCAGTTCCCGTGGATGAACAGTAAGATACACATGTGTACATACATACACACAAATGCTGGAAATCACCACCTTGGAATCCCTTGTCTCATCAAAAGTCATCCAAAGGTGAGGAAGTTGGGAATTGCTGGGGACAAGCAGGGATGAGAGCTGATATTACTTAACCAAACAGCCTATTTTTTTTTTTTAACTCTGAATTTGGTTGGGGGAAGAGTTGGGAATAAAAATTCCAAAAGACATGGAGGATCCTATCAAGACCTGAATGGACATCCATTGCAGAAATAATTCTCCTCCTGTCTCATTGAAGGTAAAGAACAGGCTTTGCTCTTCATTCCTGAGAACTTTCACCTCACTGAAAAAGTAAGGCTGACCAGGGCAAACAAAACACATACCTACACCATTGCTAAGAAAAAAAACCCACAATTGTATTTCTGACTCTTACTGTATCACTGTGAATAACAACTTTTTAAACCTGGGCAAACAGAGCCCAAATCGAAACTCAATGTCATTGACAGAGAATTTCTGCAGAAAAGGAAATAGATAAAACTTGGTGGCTATACAGAAACATTTATTTTACAATTAGCTAAAATTTAAAGAAAATTATACTGCTTTAAGTTATTGTATTTCTTAAAACAAAGCAAGAGTAATAATGTTGAAAGTAAACTAATATGTATTATTTTTTTAAGAGTTTGCAATCTTTTTTTTTTTTTTAGTATCATTACCACAGACAATTTAGTCTTCTTTTTGGAGGAAGATTGGCCCTGCACTAGCATCTGTTGCCAATCTTAGTCTTCTTTCTTTTTCCTCCTCAAAGCCCCAGTACATAGTCATGTATCATAGTTGTAGAGTTGTATCTTTACTATATGGGACACATCCTCAGCATGGCTTGATGAACAGTGAGTAGGTCCACACCCAGGACCCAAACTGGAGAACCCCGGGTCGCTGAACAGAACACGCAAACTTAACTGCTACACCACTGTGCTGGCTCCTAATATGTATGCTTAAAATCATTCATTTCAGTCACAGTAAGAAGGAGCCAAAAAATAAACACACAGCATTCTGGATTACTGCTTATGTGCTACAAATGACAGAAGTTATTGAAAACATTCTATTGTTTAATTTTCACAATACGACATCAGGTAAATTTCAAAATTTCTTTTTTTTTTTTTTTTTTTTTTTTTTTTTTTTTTTTTTTTTTTTTTTGTGAGGAGATCAGCCCTGAGCTAACATCCGCCAATCCTCCTCTTTTTTTTGCTGAGGAAGACGGCCCTGGGCTAACATCTGTGCCTATCTTCCTCCACTTTATATGGGACGCCGCCACAGCATGGCTTACCAAGCAGTGCGTCGGTGCGCGCCCGGGATCCGAACCAGCGAACCCCGGGCCGCCGCAGCGGAGCGCGCGCACTTAACCGCTTGCGCCACCGGGCCGGCCCCCAAAATTTCTTTTTTACAAATAAGAAACTGAATCCCACAGAATTTAATTTACTTGATAAAAGCCATTTTGTGGCAACACCAGAATTATAATACAATTCTAACTGTGATACACACACAGTAACACACACAAAATTGTTATCACAGGCAGACCTGGAGTAGTCTTGACAGCAGCACAGAGATGTCTGGTATCTGAAAATGAGACTTGAGTAAAAACAGCTCTAGTGCCCCTGAAGATACCAGCATGTGTCATAAGACATAGAAATAGCTTATATTTTTCAGTAGTTAGTAGAGCAAATATTTATCACTAAGTTGAGACACTTAGATGCTTTGTGATGAATGGCATTTATCTTCTCACAATGATCCTAAGTATGGTGTAATATTTATACCAAGATTATTTTAAAGAAATAAACACAACATTTAAGTATGTCATTCAAGCTTACACCGCTGGGATGTGGAGAGACGGGACTTGAACTCAGACACTCTGGACACAAAACTTCCACTCTCGGTACATTTTATTTATGATATTTTCTCCTTAACTCCTTGATGAACAAGGGGCACTGTGGGAAACCAACACACGACTAAGGACACATTCTTTCGTGGATAACTCCTATACAAGGTCTTCAATAAGAGGCAAATGTTATTAAAAAGCTTTCTTTCATCTTCTCAGTCAGCGGAAATGAGGTTATAAAAATTTGGCAGAAGTATTACCTCAATACTGGTCTTTCTTTAGGAGGCATCAGTCATTTTTCCTTGGGACTATGGAAAATGAGGAATTAAGATTCTCTCCTACTGCAAACATGATATTGGTAAAAATATGACACAAGGCAAAATGTACATCCTATTGGTGAATGAAGGATGTTCAAAAGGAAAAAAAGGGAGGCAATGAGGAAAAGACAGTGAAAATGGTGAAAACAAGCTGTGTGCATTAGATGCACCTAAGGCAAGAGGCACTACAAAGTGAATGAGGGTGTAAGAAGGTTCAAGAGCTCGGTGAGCACACAGTCATGGGGGCATGACATGACATTTCTTAGGATTGCAATGGGGAAAAGTTTCCTCAGAAAAGTAACATGAAGAGAATTTATTGATGAGAAACCAGTGGTTGATAACTTTGAAAAATAAGAGAGTGCCAGCATCATAGTCTAGGAAAGTCCCAACAAGAGGGGGAGGAATAGTCTGGGAAAAGGTTAAGATCAAAAGTTCAGATTCCAAGCATGGACCTACACATTGCTCACCATGCCATGCTGTGGCGGCATCCCACATGCAAATAGGGGAAGATTGTCACAGATGTTAGCTCAGTAACAATCTTTCTCAAGCAAAAAGAGCAATATTGGCAACAGATGTTAGCTCAGGACCAATCTTTGTCACCAAAAAATAAAATAAAATACAGGAGAAAAAAAGGATCTGAGGAGGAAGACTCCTCAAAAGCATTAAGCATTATACTTAAAGTGATTCCATAACCCTATAACCCAGTATCCATTTTTAGGTTGATACCTAAACTAAGCATCTTGATAATTTTCACCTTGTCTAAATGAAACTTTCATCTTGAATTCAGAGTGTATTCCACTATATACCCCCAGGATCCAGGCACGTTTCTCTGAGACATATACTTCCCAGTAATATTTCTCTGATCTGATAACCAGCGAGCCCAGGACACCATAATCACCATTCCGATATGCATCGGTATTTGACGTCAAATAGAACATGTATCTCACTTTTCTCTGATCCGCAGAAATGAAAATACTTGATTTATAGTTGGGAGGATCCAGTGTCATATAAACTGTAGAAAAATTGCAGGGTTGGGTGAGGGATATGATATAGCTTTATTTGGGACATAGTGAGAGGGATCGCGACAATAACTTGAGTGGATACTGAGAAGAATTTTGTTCTGTTCTTGGGGAGAGATATAACACTGCAGAAATATAATATGTATGTATGTGTTGGAAGGGAACATAGATCTTAAAACATGACACCTACTAGAAAATGCAAAATTCTGAAAGATGATGAGAAGAAGGTGGCTTGATAATACCATCATTTCTCCTTGCCCCGATAGCGTTGCTCATTCATGAGCTCTGAAATTACAAAATCCATGACATTAATACAATGTTAAATATAAGGAAAGGACCATTACTGAAAGTATTTCCTCTCCAGATTAGGGGAAGGATAGGGGACTATGGTGAGATAGTAAACTTGTGAATGAGAGGATGAACTAGACACATGGCCACTCCCCATTAAATATGACCATATTATCAGCACATGAGATCCATCCTTTTTTGTCTCCTCTGTCCACACCTAGAATTGTACCATCTTTGTATTTAGCTCCTCCTATCACAAAAATCCCACAGCCACCCACTTGCTCTAGTATTCTTCACCATTAAACACTCACAGTATCCCTCTCAGATCAGGAGCTTGGAACAATCTCGTTTGTTTCATGGGAAAAGTTTTTTGCTTCTTCAAAGTCCAAGTCTCATTCCAAGAGATAACAAAAATTGACATACACACTTCTAACTTTTGCCCCTCCAAAACCACTGACTTTCTCTGTTTTCACCACATTAATGCACTTGAACCCTCTTCTCTGGAGACTCCGAAAAAAGAGATAGCAGACTGCTGCCCTTGGATCCAGAAGAAATGTGCTCTTGTTCACATTTTCGTTTACCCTCTGTGTGACCGTGGGAAGATCTTGATCTCAGGAGCACAGTTTCTTCCTTTCAAAATGAAAAAATTAACCTTTACCTCCTAGAAATCATATGAAAATATATGAAATTGTGGATTTAACAAACAAAACAGTATATTGGTAACGTAAAAAAAATAACGTGTAGTAAAATTACTGCATGAATGCGGGTTCCCAGGGAGATGATCAGAAAATGAAGTTGCAGAAACCGGCTCCCGGATGTTTGAGACACATCAAGTATGGCGGTATTCTCTGGAGAGGACCAAGACATTTAAAGTCTGTTCCCCAGTAGGGAGGCCCTCAGAATAACATCTGAGATTTCAGGTTCTCTCAGAACAATTATAAACATTTGGAAAAGCAGACATTATGAACACCAAGCTAGTAGTGGTCTGAATTTCACGTTTTTGGAAAGAGATTGATGTTGCCAGGTAAGTGTGCAAATTTAGGCATAAAGATTCCGCCATTCCATTCTGGCTTCTAAAGTATGCGACCTAGGTTGATTCTAAGTCTTGGCTATTGTGAATAATGCCACAGCAAACATGGGGTGCATATATTTTTATGCATTCATGTTTTCATGTTCTTTGGATAAATACCCAGCAGTGGAATAGCTGGATAGTATGGTAGTTCTAGTCTTTATTTTTTGAGGAATCTTCATATTGTTTTCCATAGTGGCTGTACCAGTTTGCTTTCCACCAGTAGTGTATGAGAGTTCCCTTTTGTCCACATCCTCTCCAACACTTGTTGTTTCTTGCTTTGTTAACTATGGCCATTCTGATCCATGGGAGGTGATATCTCATTGTAGTTTTGATTTGCGTTTCCCTAAAAATTAGCGATGTTGAACATCTTTTCATGTGCCTGTTGTTCATCTGTATCTCTTTGGAAAAATGTTTGTTCAGATCTTTTGCCCATTTTTAGATTGGGTTGTTAGTTTTTTTGTTGTTGAGATGCATGATTTCTTTATATATTTTGGATATTAACCTCTCATCAGATACCTGGTTTGCAAATATCTTCTCCCAATAGCTGAGTTGTCTTTTTGTTTTGTTGATAGTTTCCTTTGCTACGCAAAAGCTTTTTAGTTTGAGGTAGTCCTATTTGTTTATTTTTTCTATTCTTTCTTTAGCCTGGTCAGACATGGTACTTGAAAACATGCTGCTAGACCGATGTTGAAGAACATACTGCCTATATTTTCTTCTAGAAGTTTTATGGTTTCAGCAATGTAGGTGCCCATCAAGGGATGAATGGATAAAGAGGATGTGGTATATACACACAATGGAATACTACTCAGCCATAAAAATGATGAAATCTTGCTTTTTTCAACAACATGGATGGACCTTGATGGTATTATGCTAAGGAAAATAGTCAGAAGGAGAAAGTCAAATATTATATGATCTGACTCATAAATCGAAGATAAAAACAACAACAAACGAACACATATTGGCAGACATTGGATTGTTGGTTACCAGAGGGGAAGAGGGGAAAGAGGTGGGTAAAGAGGTGATAAGGCACATGTGTATGGTGATAGGTAGTAATTAGTCTTTGGGTGGTGAACATGATATAATCTACACAGAAATCGCAATGTAATGATGTACACCTGAAATGTATATAATGTTATGAACCAATGTTACCTCAATTAAATAAATGAGTAAATAAATAAAATAAAATAAAATAAAATAAAATAAAATAAAATAAAATAAAATAAAATAAAATAAAATAAAATAAAGTGACCAAGATGGATCAGTTGTTTGCACCAGGGCAAAAATAATCCTTGAGGTTGAAGTCTGTTTTTGGAATTCTAAACAGAACCATATAAAAGGACCTTCTCTCCTCTATTCCTGGGGCAGAAATTTAAATATAAAGGAGTTGCCTCCAATTCTGGTTGCTTGGCAGGTGAAGAAGGCACGACCTTCCAACAATAAGTCGAGTGCTTATGAAATACAGGAACCTGATTTAGATACAGGCAGGCAGTGTGAATAAAATTAATGAAATCACAGAGATATGATACTGCAACACCTTATCTCTAAACTGCTACTGGCCCAAACTCTTTAACTTCCTACCTCTTAAATTCCTTACCCCAGAACCTGGTCCACTCTCAAAAATTATATAAAGCTCAAACCATGATTTGTAAACAGAAGTTTAAGATAAATCTACACCTAAAATTTCTTGCCTTTAGCGGTGTTTTATTCTAATTGATGACCAGATAACTCTAATGGCTTTAAACCTCTCTTCACAGCAGAGAAGAACCATCTCTGGTCTCTCTCACATACCTTTCCATGATGCCATTCACATCCTAGAGAGAAAAGAGTAAACAAGAGTCAAGAAGTAACACTCCCTCTCCACTTACAAAGCTTCAACACATCCCCACCAGCCCTTGATGTGATGGGAATACAGGTAGTCCCAATGTGAGATCCAAAAAGCAAAGACCCAAGCTAATCATTCTTGAAGACTCATGAGATGTTGTCACATTTCAGAAAAGTTAGTAACAGCTTTGAGACTTGTGGAAATACAGCATGAAACTTTTGGCATCTGGTGATGAGACATATTTATGAAGAAAACAAAAAGTCCAAAAATTTTTCCCAAAATGCAGAAGGCTCCCCGTGAGATGGTTGGAATAATTCCTGGTTCTTCCACTTAATCAACAGAAATCTCAAGTGATATACTATTATTTGCCAAGCTGTATGCCAGATTTGGGAAAATTAACAATGAGTAAATAATCATAATATTCTTCACGAAGTTTACATGGGCTTAGCTGAGGGTACAAGCAAACAAACATATTAATGTAGACATTTCTCAAATCTCTCTCCTCTCATTTTATACACTATCCATACGTGACATCATGTCCTCCCTTAAATTCAACACACACATATGTGCAGTTAATTTCCAACTCTTTATTTTTACTTAATAGTGCCTCTTAAATGCAGGTTAATATATTTAGTATTGAAGAAGCATCAGGAACCAGTAACTTAGGTTGTGTAATAGGTAAGTTACTATTCAAAAACCAAATTATCTCCTTTCTTATGCTCTATTGTCCATAACGTTGCCAATATCCACTTGTTCACTGCCCCGAAAACTACAATATTTACCTTCCTCTTCAGTCTCTACCAAGCCAGTTTAGTCCGCATTCTTCAGTTTTTAGCCATCTGATCTTTCTTGTCATGACAGATATTGTTTTATTTGTTTGAACAGATATGTAACGATACATTTGGCGTCCTTTACCATAGACTTAGTTCCTCCACGTCACCAAAAAAACTAGGCCAACAGCTGAGTATACACACGTCAAAATAATGGTTTTGCTTTCTGTATTAGGGCTTTTTCTTTTTAATAAAATTATGAAATTTTAAGTTTTCCTCTTTTCTAACTGTATTTCTATTAGACTTTTTGCTAGTGGTTGCTCTCATGATTACAATATGCATCCTATCCTATCACGATCTACTTCAGATTAAAACAAACTTAGTTCTAGTGAAATATAGAATTTTGCCTCCAACAATGCTTCATTTCCTTCTGGCAAAAGCCGAGTGATGCTTTCAATATGCTCTCTTGACCCAGTGCAGGCCAATGTCATGCAGGCCGCAGAATTTTTTGTGATAACTGAGAAGAGAAGTTCTATTTTCTTTGGAGTTTATATCACAATATTCATGTTCCCTTCATGAACTGAGAATAAAGTCAATATAGAGGGAATAGAATATGGAGAAGGACATAGACCAGATCCTGACGACTGTGTTTGAGCTTCAAAATTAAGCTTTGACCAAAATTATACTGCCCCCAAAATTCCTTTTCTCTACTTAATCTAGTCTTATTTCTTTTAATTGTGTAGAAATCAACAACAGGCCAAGTGCAAAATATTGAGGGAGAAACAAGAAGAGGTGGCAAAATAAGGAAAGAAGTTAGTGACCTGTTAAAGAAGATGTTTCATAGTAATTTCAAACACTTTACTCCCAGTTCATGTCACATGAAAATTCCCATCCTTATCTGTGAAATAATTGATATATTCCTTTGCTTTCACTGAATGAAAGGATGACGTGAGGCATTTTCTACCACCATCCTTGTGTGACCAACCATTTATCCTGCTTTTTCTTTCCCATACCAAAAGCACATCTTCAGTGTTAATAGCACCAAACCACTTATGCGTCTGGGATATTATACCTTCTCAACTCTCAGCTGCCATGATATCAGTATAACTCACTCTTTTACTTAAGTGAACCCTCTCCTTACACGTTCTCTTATCAGAAACCCCTGCTCTAAGTTGTTTAGTGTAACCTTTGCCATCACTTACTATATGTTTGTGATGATTTCTTATCATGACATGACATATGATAATGTGTGTGTGTAAGAGCAAACCCTTTATCAGGTGTGTAAATAGAGATAGTGCATGACTTCAGAGATCATTTATTTTCAAAACACAGAGTTGGGATGAACAAAATGTTTGGGTTCCTCCTTCAGAGATCCGTCTCCTCCTACTCCACAGAGTAATTCAAAGACAAACAGAGAAACTTCATGGACCCAATTAATACCTAGAGCAATAAGGTGTGTGGAAGTGAACAGATTCAGGCCAGCTGGGAGGTCTGGGGAGTCTTATGTTTGTAAATGGTGAGATTTCAACTTGGCCTGGAAATATATCATGGATGTTGATAGGAGCCTAAATGTGTGCATGTATGCTGATGGTGGAAAGGGAGATGTTATGCATATACTCATAGGACCACATGTGTCAGATACCTGGGAAAAGAGAAGCAAAGATGAAATGATTGTTAATCTTGAGAAAGAAGTCTCAAATATTAGGCAAGATCATTCAACAAATTATCATTGACAATGATTTATGCTGGCAACTGGACCAACATCCCAAAACACAAAGATGCTTCTAAACAGCATCTTTGCTGTTTAGAATTACTATTATGGAATTTAATAGTAAGTTAATAGTGGAATGTAATAGTAAGTTAAATATTTAGCCTTATGTGTGCAAAAGGGCAGATGTGAAAAACACTATTAGAGAAACATACAGGTGGGTGGAAAATCAAATAATATGGGTAAATGGAGGGTTATCCAAGAATTCCAACTTAAAAGCATAAGTGTTGAACTGAAAGCTGAAGAAGATGAAGGAAATAAGGGAAGAGAGAGAGGGAAAAATGTATTAGGTAGAAGAAATGACCTGTTCGTGGAAGACATGTTACCTTGTTTGAGTTTTAAAATGCTAGTGTGGCTGGAGAGTAGAAAACTGCTGAGCCTTTGGTATCACATGATCTTGCAGCAACCGTAAAATATGGCACTTCCCAAATTATGTAACATTGAGGGACTCTTTTCAAAGGAAAGGGGAAATTATCAATGTTTTCCCATCAGAGAAGAGTGAGGACATATTTAGCTCTTCCCTTGGGCTGTGAAATGTTAGATGGATCCTTAGAGGAATTGAGAAGATCAGTTAGGATGCAGACACAGTTCCGCAGAGGAGAGATGATGATGGCTTGAGGGACAAAGTGATTAAGGAAACAGAGAGCAGCAGATGAGAGTAAGAGACAAAATGAGGTAGAAGGACAGGCTGGAAGTTACATTAGATGTATCAGAACAAAGAGCTAATATCAGGCCTGAACTCTTTCTTCCTGTAAAGATAATATTGGCTTATTCTTCTCCTAGTAAATTGTTATTTTTTTTTCTTGGAAACCTACTGGGTTATAATAAAGAGGAAGTTCAGCTGCTTTGATAGTAAAAAAAAGCCTCATTTGTAAAGTGCTTTTGGTCTGGGAAGTCTTTATATAGATCTTAAATGCCAGCTGATATGCATGGACCTCATTTTTCCCAAGGGGAATATGACTCACAACAAAAATGTGTCTTATTTAGTCCCCTGGAATCTGTGATCATGGGTTTTCCCAAGGTGATCAGTCCCTCGTAGCCCTAGGCTTACCTAAAATACAGTAAGTTCACACACATTCACTTAGTCTGGCTTCTTAAAAAGTTGAGATTACAGGGATAAAGTATTTTCTATACCACGGCAAAGTCCCACACTATGCACTCACCATACCCATGTGCTGTGTCTACTGTCCTGTATCCTCCAGCTAACCTAAGTTTACCTGGAAGTTCATGTCATTTTAGGTAACATGGATGGAAACGGCCATCTAGTTTAAGACTAGAGCTGGGATCAAACAGGAGGATGGGACTTCCAGTTATCTCTCAACTCATTCAAGACCAAAACAATGCTGAGATACATCAAGAACTTTAGAGTAGAGAGGAGCAGAGCATGGTTTCCGCTATAGGGTTATAAATTTATTTTCACAGTGGTGCTATGATGAGCTAATGTCAAAGCAGATGGACGCATAAGGTAAGTGCATAGAGGAGCTAGAGTTTGTTCACATGGAGGATAACCCACCCTCTACCTAAGCAGTGACCCAAGGGCTCCACAGCAATAAGGGAAATAGATAGGGGAACATGAGTGGTGTCTGTCTGATAGAACTTCCAGGTCAGTTGGCTGCCTAGGTGTCAGGTAATTGCACCTTACATATTAGTCTTCTGACATTTGGGTTCATGAGACTACAAGCTCAAAATATTCCAGAGGTAACCCCTAAAGACAAGCAAAAACTACGTTAAAAGATAGTAATTATGTAAAAGTCCAAAACATAAGGATATGAATAGAACTTTCTTCTGTTGTGACTGGTGTAAAACTGTTTCTCTAAGCATAACGAAACCCAAAACGACTGATGTTATATGGGAAACAGTCACTTTTGCTAAATGGCAGAATGGAAGAATGGATAAATGAAATTCCTTTATGTTTTAATTGCCAGGCAGTCATCTAAAACTATTTAATATAAACTCCTTGTAATACTAGCAAATTAAAAGCTGAAGCAGAAATGTAATAAACCAATTCTAAATCTCTGTGATAATTGGCATGACAGAGGTGTAGTGTATGAGTTCAGAAGACGGGTGCCTAACATTAACTTATAGCTGAGAAGAGGACAAGAATATGAAACAGAGGTTATAATCTCCAAAGTCAACTTTGATAAACTAAGATTGAGTCACATGAGGGAAAGTCAAAATGAGAAAAGAGATTGACTGGTGTCCTCCATATGTCTGAGTAAGGTGGATGCAGCTGTACTTTCTATAGGAAGGGAGAGTAAACACAGAGGCCCCCGTACTCTAACTTCCTCCCCTCGTGGGTCTCAGCATCTGGTTATCATACTACTTCTTCTGACATCTTTTTATATCATTAACACAAATCAAATAACTCATTTTTTTATTAAGGTGAGAAAAGATACCACTTCTGGAAAATCTTCCTACATGCTCCTCTTGCTCCTAATCTCTCAGCTGTGCTCTGATTCTGGGTGGCAGATGTGGCTCAAGGAGAAATATGAGCCAGTATAGTGACTTTTAAGGAACTACAGCAATTCTTTGTGTCTGGATGAGTGAATAGATAAAGGCTTTAGGGCTTCCCACCTGTCACCCCATCAAGGGTCCTTAGCACAGACAGACAAAGGAGATGAGAATTTTTCTCCAGAGTCATGAAGAAATACCACATTGTTACACTGATAGACATTAAACTATTAGGATTCCAAGATTCCTGGGACTTTCTACCTTTGAAAATTCAAGGACACTAGCAGTTCAACGTTAGAGAACAGGTAGGAGAGGTGGGTAAATTCAGCTTGGAGAGATAATGATCCCTCTAAGAAAAAAATGAAGCCTTTCACTTTTCCAAACCTCCCTGCTCTTAGTCCACCCCTCTCCCAGACCGCACTTCAGTCAGCATTCTCAGCAGGGAGGCTACAAGCTGGGCCTTTTCCCCGTTCATGACAGCTGAAGACAAATAAAACTCATCCAAGCAAATTCAGTTTTTTCCTCTGAAGTCTCCCAATCCCTGCCATCTACAAATACTCAACTCACCTTCAGAGACCAATGGAGAAGTCGTGATTCCTTGGATAAAGGTGAAGACGGGACAAGGGCAGAGGTGGTCAGGATTCACTCACCAAACCAGCAGAGTGATCTTCACAAAGAATCTATATTAACCAAGTGAAAATGAATGTTAAATTCTTGGGGGATAGCAGAAAAGGAGAAGAGAAAATTCAGACCAATAGAAGGCCTCAATATCTGACCTCTGGGAAATGACAAGGCTTTTCTGCCTGAGCCAGATGAACTAGTGACTATATTCTTATTCCTGTCTCAGTTCTAGTCCTGGAAGCTCTTTCACGGCTCTTCAAGGTAATTCGTCCTTTGGAAAACTAAGCAATATAATTTCATACAAACCCATCTTGACTTGTTTCCTTATAAATGAGCTGTCAAAGGAGGGAACCCACCCTTCAGTGTGGGTTCTCTTTTACTACAGTGAGAACCCACACTGAAGGCTTACCTGCAGCAGCCATACCTTCAGGCTCTCTCCTGTCCTGCATCCACCAGCTAAGCTAAATGAATCTGACCAGTTTGTGTCCTGTTAGGTCATGTGAGAGGGAATGGCTATCCAAATCTGAAATTACCTCAGGTGGTCACTCTTTCACAGTGGAAGCATAGTGATGCCTACTTTCAGAACTTGAATTTAATATAGCAAAAATGAGAGTTTTCCTAAATAGACTGGGAAGATGAAACTGTATGAAGTGTCATATGTTGGGCAATGTCATCTAATACTATAAACATATAATCTTTACTGTTTAGCATAATAAAATAAAGCAAGAAAATAATCATGATGGCAACTTTTATGTGTTTACCTTACTGGCCACAGCGTGCCCAAATTAAACATTATTTCTGAATGTGTCTGTGAATGCGTTGTTTCCAGATGAGATTAGCATTTAAATCTGTGGCTCAGTAAAGTAGATTGTCACGCCCAATGTAGGAGAGCATCATATTCTGTTGAGGTTCTGAACAGACGAAAAAGTGGAGGAAGAAAAATTTCCCCTTTTGTCTCCTGGCTGCCTGTTTGAGCTGGGGCATAGGTCTTCTCCTACCCTTGGACTAGAACTTATGCCATATGCTCTCCTGGTTCTCAAGCCTTCAGACTTGGGCTGAATTACACCACCAGCTTTTGTGGGTCTGCAGTTTGCATATGGTAAATCCTGGAAGTTCTCAGCTTCCATACTCATGTGAGCCAAGTCTATATATATATATATTTACACACACACACATATATATATATCACATTGGTTCTGTTTCTCTGGTGAATCCTGACTAATAGAGTAATGACACCATTTTAAAATTCTGTGTTAAGTGTCACAGTTCAACTGTGATAATGATATTGAGACAGGTGAAATGTGTCATTTCAAAAGATGTAGCCTAAATATTACTTGGTAGAGTTAAGGGCACAAGGAAGATGTTATACAGGTGCTAATGCCCAAAGTCAACCTTAATACATAAGATCTTATCAGACAAAGGGAAGTCAGGGTAAAAACCCAAAGAGCTTTGATCGGGGTATACCATATGAGTGAGTCAGTCCGGGGTGCAGCTATGCCTTTCACAAAAACACACACGGATAAATAGAGACACACTACTACTTTAATTCCCTTTTTTCATGGGTCTCAGGATCTTGTTATCATGCCACTTCTTCTGACATCTTTTCACATTATTAACACCAGTCAAGCATCTCAGTTTGTTTTATTAAAAGCTGTAATCATACCACTTACAGAAATTCTTCCTATGTGTTCCTCTTGCTCCTGATCTCTCAGCTGAGCTCTGTTTCTGGATGGCAGAAATGGCCCAAGCAGAAGGGGGAGAAAGATTTGTGGTTTTTCTGGAACCAAATTGATCCCTGAGTTTGAACTTGGAAATCTGTTAGGATTAGTAAACATAAAACAAGCTACAGAGTAGGGTAGCTGTCACAGCATTAAGGATGCCAAACCCAGAGAGGACAGGGTGCTAGGATTATGAGGTGAGCCATGAAGAAATCCTACATTATTACACTGACAGGTACTAAATTAAGCTTCGAAAAACTCTCTGGCTTTCCCCTACTTCTCCTGCAAAAGATCTTTCTAATCTCTGAGTAGGACCAGGCGTAGCACTCTTCTCTGCTGTGTTCTGTTCAGAACTGGTCCAGAAGCCTGGGCTGTGGCCCATGGAGACTTCATAGGCTCTTTCTCTTGAGCATCCTTTGCTAGGATTTCTCAGGAGCTTCTTTCTGGAACTAGTATTTTTCCAGGAGGTGAACTCTCAGTCAGTATATCCTGAGTTAGGTAATTAAAACACGTGAGTGGAAAGCAATAGAAAGAATTGCAGTGGGGAGCCTGGTGTTCTCATTAATACCATCATTAGTGATCTCCGCCCCCACGCCACATTGCACCCCCGACTATAGCTTTCATGTAGTCAGGTAGGGACTTTCTTAATCTTTTTGCTTATTGCCTCAGATCTATTAGAATTTGTTGCAAAGAGTGATTGAGAGATAGATATACAAACCTATAGCTGTAAATCTCACGTTAACTGAATTGAACATCTAGATGATAAATCATGCTTCTATTCTATTGTTTCTGCTGTGAACGCAAGTGCTGTGTTACATAATGTAGTTCAGCTATTCTTATGGTATTATTAACATATATACGATTCGATTCCCCTTTGACAAAATTTAAAAACTTTTTTTTTATATTTCCTTCTTTCTTCCGAAGGTTTACTCAGATTGGTGCCTAATCTGTCTCCACTGCCACACTTTAACTGCATTAACTTTTACTTTGTTTTAAGGTTTTCTCAAATGGGAAAATGTTAAAAATCCATGGGCCAAGGGGAGATATTTTATGAGCTTCTGCTTCAAGGAGGAGATATATTGACTAGAGGAGAACACAGAGCACTAAAGAGGATTTTTTTCTCTGATACTCAGAACATGATAAGCCGGTACGTGGAGCACTGTTTATCAAACATTTGTTTTTCCATTTCCATGTGAATTGCTTTCATACCCTTTGAAGTCTTAAAGCACCATCCCCAACATCCTCCTTTGTCTTTAGCTGAAGATGGTATTTAAGGTGGTGGTTTTGGCCATTTTGGCAAGTTACTCTGTTTTCCTGGGTTTCTCCCATGTAGACATGTTATTAAATTTGTTTGAATTTCTCCTGTTATTCTGTCTCATGCCAACTTGATTCTTAGACCATCTAAAAGAACCTAGAGGGTAGAGGAATAGTTCTTCCTCTCCCACAGTTTTAATCCAAATGGCTTCTTCATATACTCCAATATGTCTTATTGCTTTTCACTTACTCATCATTTTACACTTTTGATCAATAATCTTTTGATAGAGAGCATTGATGATCAAAATGTTGTCCCTGGTGCTAGGGTGGTTGCTGCCTGCCGTGGTGCCACCACATCTGTGGTGCTAGGATTTTAGTTCATTGATTTGCCCATTTATCCACTTTGGGGAAAATAGTCAGATATAGTTCTTTATACAAGATAACCAATAACCATTCTATAGAGAAGAAGGATAAGGTTAGGTTTACTTGAGCCAAGGTGAGGATTATAACCCAGGAATGCAGTTTTCACAAAGGAAGAAAGCGCTCTGGAGAAGCAATGGTTTACCATACAGTCACACAATTTTAGAACAAAGAAAGTCCGTTAAACATTCTCAGGATATATATTCATCAAAGTTTCAAAGAGATATTCAGTTGCAAATCAGCAGGTCTGACATGACCCTGATGTCCCAGAAAGAGAATTTGTCTTCAGGAGGACCAGTACAGTGTTACTGATAGGGCGTTACTGATGCTGGCATATTGGCATTATAGGAGCAGAAGTATGCATTCTTATCTTAAGAGAGTGCGTTCTTTACTTTGATGGTTAAAGCAGATGTACGATGTATGTTTGATAGGCCGTAAGTCAAGCTTCTTTAGTTCAAGCCAAACCAGTTTTGAACCAGAATAGTTACCCCACATACCTCAATATGTGAAAATTTCATGTCACAGTGGACAAGCATAGAGGTATATATTAACAGGGGAAGCATTTCATAGGTTTTTCAATTAATTTGAGGTTGTCACACAAAGATCGTACATGTGCTTTTACAAGACTCCTATGCTTACATTGTTTACAACTGTAGAACAAGTACAGTAACAATGATGATAATTCAATACTTGAAAATATTAGTTTAAAAATGAGTTCTTCAGCATAGTCTTTATGAGAAAAGGAAATATGTTCAGGTTTGTGAGGCTGATTGACCATCTCAAGTCATTGAGCAATCATTACTCTAGTCTGCATGCCAGTCTTACAATACTGAGTAAAGCAAACAACGATTAGTTTGAGTGTTATGATTAATACAAGAATTCCAAGTATTAATATAAATAGGAACTACAATCCAGATCACAAAAGGCAACGAATACATGAAGGAAGCCAACCAAACAAATCAAGACTGAGTGTAGGATCACTTAAAGCATTCATCTGCTTTTTTGTGTGCTTTAGCGGAGATGAAACATTGGAAGATTCATCGGGTATGAAAACACACCTTTCAATTTGGATGATTGTGTATGTACCACTTTGGGATGCTGTTAGAATATCTAAGTCCATTTTATTTTGAAGGACAGCCTTTCTCATTAAAGACATTTCAGTATTTATTAAGGCCATTCTTGCTTGACTATCATTAAGGGCCTATGGAGTAAATTTAGTCAGAACTTCTGCATGTGATATGACATCTTCTAGCCCATCTGGCCTTAACGACAGGAAGATTGGCAATAGATGTTAGCTCTGGGTGAATCCTTCCCTGCATCCAAGTAAAGACCAGGGTAAAACATTCTAACAATCCATGCTATAGCCAAGGCCAGAGGTTTGTTCCACATAACCATTGAGTTCCATTAGGACCCACCCAATAAATGCTGGGACTTTGAGACCAATCTGTTTCAAACCAATCACTTGCTTTGAGTATGATAGTATTCTGACATGACTCGGGGGATATTCAGCCCATATTTTGAGTGCAATATGGTAGATTTTGTATAGAATCATTTCTTTGTTCCCAACATAAAGATGCCAGTATGCTTAAAGATCCATGGCTAGGAGTAAGCCCAACATATCCATCCCAAATTTGTCTAAAACCTCCCATAGTTTTCACTGTAATATCTGATTTCTTTTGTTTATTTGCAAATTGTTGGGATAATTGGATAGTCTGAGTAAGAGAAAAAGAGTAGCCGTGCCCTGTATCTTACTAGTATGGGCTATTGCCATGTTTCAGGATCATAATTAGTAATACTAGATGAACTGTGAACACTGGAACTAGATCTTTCCATCATAATAAATTGCTTTAAAGCTTTCCAATGTATACCTTGAAAGGGAGAAACCCATCAAGGTAACACAGATGTACTAGAAAGGAGAAGTTGGCCACATATCTAAAAATTGGACTAATTTTTACGTGTAGCAAAGGAATATGCCCATTGCAAAAAACAAAAAAAACTTTATCATCAGAGGCCCATTCAGATGTGTATTAGAAAAACAAACATAGTATCAGGAAAATCTTAAATGGCATTTTTGTGATTAATTAAAAATTTTTGTAATTAGGTTCTAATCTATCTTACAGAGTTGGAAGGAGAAAGTAAAGTATTGGTGTAGGTAAAAAGGTAAAGCAATCTAGAAATTGCTTATTGTTGCAATTACATAGGATTTAACCATTACAAGGGTTTAAATGAAGAGACATAAGGTTAGGAATACAGGCGTCGTCCAGAATCTTAGGAGAGCTGTATAGAACAGATGCCGTCGTCTTCTCATCCTGGTTTGGAGATATCTGTATTGGTCAGTTGAAGTCAGGTGTCAAAAATGGGAGCGGAAATCCACTCAGGTGAAGAAGCCTTTTTTAAATGGGAAATGTGAATCAATAAGTCTATGCCTTTTAATTTACAGCACATGAGTTGGTTAAAACACTTGATATGGTCCTTTCCAACAAGGCTGCAAAGAGTCTTTTGTGTCGTGTTGTTTCCAATAAACAAAATCTCCAGATTGTAGTCCATAATCCTTAAGGTCCTTGTCTCCTGGGAGCTCACTGTGAAAGGAATCAGCTACCAGCCTTTCAATTCTTTTAAGTGTCTCAATGAGACCTTGAAAATAATGTAAGTTATCTCTTTTTTTTTTTTTTAATTGATATTTTAATGGTTTCTAACATTGTGAAATTTTGGGTTGTACATTTTTGTTTGTCCATCACCCCATATATGACTCCCTTCACCCCTTGTGCCCACCCCCCACCCCCACTTCCCGGGTAACCACAGTCCAGTTTTCTCTGTCCATGTGTTGGTTTATATTCCACATATGAATGAGATCATACAGTATTTGTCTTTCTCTTTCTGGCTTATTTCACTTAACATAATACGCTCCAGGCCCATCCATGTTGTTGCAAATGGGACGATTTTGTCTTTTTTTATGGCTGAGTAGTATTCCATTGTATATATATACCACATTTTCTTAATCCAATCGTCAGTCGAGGGACACTTAGGTTGCTTCCACTTCTTGGCTATGGTGAATAATGCTGCAATGAACATAGGGGTGCATAAGCCTCTTTGGATTGTTGATTTCAGGTGCGTTGGATAGATTCCCAGTAGTGGGATGGCTGGATCATAGGGCATCTCTATTTTTAATTCTTTGAGGAATCTCCATATCGTTTTCCATAGAGGCTGCACCAATTTGCATTCCCACCAGCTGTGTATGAGGGTTCCTGTTTCTCCACATCCTCTCCAACATTTGTTGTTTTTTGTCTTGGTGATTATAGCCATTCTAACGGGCGTGAGGTGGTATCTTAGTGTTGTTTTGATTTGCATTTCCCTGATGATTAGTGATGTTGAGCATCTTTTCATGTGCCTATTGGCCATCTGTATATCTTCCTTGGAGAAGTGTCTGTTCATTTCCTCTGCCCATTTTTTGATCGGGTTGTTTGTTTTTTTGTTGTTCAATTGTGTGAGTTCTTTATATATTATGGAGATCAACCCCTTGTCAGATGTATGTTTTGCAAATATTCTCTCCCAGCTGGTTGGTTGTTTGTTCATATTGATTCTGATTTCATTTGTCTTATAAAAGCTCTTTAGTCTGATAAAGTCCCACTTGTTTATTTTTTCTTTAGTTTCCCTAGTCTGGGTAGGCATGTCATCCGAAAAGATTCCTTTAAACCCAATGTCAAATAGTGTGTTGCCTATATTTTCTTCTATGAGTTTTATAGTTTCAGGTCTCACCTTCAGGTCTTTGATCCATTTTGAGTTAATTTTTGTGAATGGCGATAGCACATGGTCCACTTTCATTCTTTTGCATGTGGATGTCCAGTTTTCCCAACACCATTTATTGAAGAGACTTTCCTTTCTCCATTGCATGTCCTTAGCACCTTTGTCGAAAATTAGCTGTCCGTATATGTGTGGTTTTATTTCTGGGCTTTCAATTCTGTTCCATTGATCTGTGTGTCTGTTTTTGTACCAGTACCATGCTGTTTTGATTACCATTGCTTTGTAGTATGTTTTGAAGTCAGGAATTGTGATGCCTCCTGCTTTGTTCTTTTTCTTTAGGATTTCTTTAGCTATTCGGGGTCTTTTGTTGCCCCATATAAATTTTAGTATTCTTTTTTCTATTTCTGTGAAGAATGTCATTGGGATTCTGATTGGGATTGCATTGAATCTGTAGGTTGCTTTAGGTAATATAGACATTTTAACTATGTTTATTCTTCCAATCCACGTGCATGGGATATCTTTCCATTTCTTTATGTCATCGTAGATTTCCCTCAATAATGTCTTGTAGTTCTCATTGTATAGGTCCTTCACCTCCTTGGTAAGATTTATTCCTAGGTATTTTATTCTTTTTGATGCAATTGTAAATGGTATTATCTTTTTGAGCTCTCTTTCTGTTAGTTCATTATTAACATATAGAAATGCAACTGATTTTTGTAGATTGATTTTGTACCCTGCAACTTTGCTGTAGTTGTTGATTGTTTCTAACAGTTTTCCAACAGATTCTTTAGGGTTTTCTATATATACAATCATGTCATCTGCAAATAGTGAGAGTTTCACTTCTTCGTTACCTATTTGGATTCCTTTTATTCCTTTTTCTTGCCTAATTGCTCTGGCCAAAACCTCCAGTACTATGTTGAACAGGAGTGGTGAGAGTGGGCAGCCCTGCCTCGTTCCTGTTCTCAGAGGAATGGCTTTCAGTCTTTCCCCGTTGAGTATGATGTTAGCTGTGGGTTTGTCATATATGGCCTTTATTATGTTGAGGTACTTTCCTTCTATTCTCATTTTATTGAGAGTTTTTATCATAAATGGATGTTGTATCTTGTCAAATGCCTTCTCTGCGTCTATTGAGACGATCATGTGGTTTTTATTCTTTGTTTTGTTGATGTGATGTATCACGTTGATTGATTTGCGGATGTTGAACCATCCCTGTGTCTCTGGTATAAATCCCACTTGATCACGGTGTATGATCTTTTTAATATATTGTTGTATTCGGTTTTCCAATATTTTGTTGAGGATTTTTGCATCAATGTTCATCAGCGATATTGGCCTGTAATTTTCTTTCTTTGTATTGTCTTTGTCTGGTTTTGGTATCAGGGTGATGTTGGCCTCATAGAATGATTCAGGAAGTGTTCCATCTTCCTCTATTTTTTGGAATAGTTTGAGGAGGATGGGTATTAAATCTTCTTTGAATGTTTGGTAAAATTCACTGGAGAAGCCATCTGGTCCTGGACTTTTATTTTTTGGGAGGTTTTTGATTACTATTTCAATCTCTTTGCTTGTGATTGGTCTATTCAGATTCTCCATTTCTTCTTGGTTCAATTTTGGGAGGTTGTATAAGTCTAAGAATTTATCCATTTCTTCTAGATTGTCCAATTTGTTGGCATATAATTTCTCATAGTATTCTCTTATAATCCTCTGTATTTCCATGGTATCTGTTGTAATTTCTCCTCTTTCATTTCTAATTTTATTTACTTGAGCCTTTTCTCTTTTTTTCTTAGTTAGCCTGGCTAAGGGTTTGTCTATTTTGTTTATCTTCTCGAAGAACCAACTCTTTGTTTCATTAATCCTTTCTACTGTTTTTTTGGTCTCAATATCATTTATTTCTGCTCTGATTTTTATTATTTCTCTCCTTCTGCTGGCTTTGGGCTTTGTTTGTTCTTCTTTTTCTAGTTCTGTTAGGTGTAATTTAAGGTTGCCTATTAGGGCTTTTTCTTGTTTGTTAAGGTGGGCTTGTATCGCTATGAGTTTCCCTCTCAGGACCGCTTTTGCTGCGTCCCATATGGTTTGATATGGCATGTTATCATTTTCGTTTGTTTCCAGATAGTTTTTGATTTCTCCTTTAATTTCATCAATGAGCCATTGGTTGTTCAGTAGCATGTTGTTTAATCTCCACATTTTTGTCACTTTCCCAGTTTTTTTTTCCTGGTTCATTTCCAGTTTCATAGCCTTATGGTCTGAAAAGATGCTTGTTATGATTTCAATCTTCTTAAATTTATTGAGGCTTGCTTTGTTTCCCAACATATGGTCTATCCTAGAGAATGTTCCATGCGCGCTTGAGAAGAATGTGTAGTCAGCTGTTTTTGGGTGGAGTGCTCTGTATATGTCTACTAGGTCCATCTAGTCCAGTTTTTCATTTAAGTCTAATATTTCTTTATTAACTTTTTGTCTGGATGATCTATCCATTGCTGTAAGTGGGGTGTTAAGATCCCCTACTATTATTGTGTTGTTGTTGATTTCTCCTTTTAGGTTTGTTAATAGTTGTTTTATGTACATTGGTGCTCCTATGTTGGGTGCATATATATTTATAAGTGATATGTCTTCTTGATGGAGTGTCCCTTTTATCATTATATATTTCCCTTCTTTGTCTTTCTTAACCTGTTTTATCTTGAAGTCTACTTTGTCTGATATGAGTATGGCAACACCTGCTTTCTTTTGTTTGCCATTAGCTTGGAGTATTGTCTTCCATCCTTTCACTCTGAGCCTGTGCTTGTCTTTAGTGCTAAGATGTGTTTCCTGAAGGCAGCATATTGTTGGGTCTTGCTTTTTAATCCATCCTGCCACTCTGTATCTTTTGATTGGAGAGTTCAATCCATTTACATTTAGGGTAATTATTGAAATATGAGGGTTGAATGTTGCTGTTTTGTCACTTATTTTCTGGTTCTTTTGCATTTCCTTTGTTTCTTGTCCCATTTGTTTTGGACTGCCAATTCAGTTTGGTTGTTCTGTCTTATGATTCTTCTAGTTTTCTCTTTGTTTATCATATGTGGTTTTAATTTGATTATTTGTTTAGTGGTTACCTTGAGGTTTGGGCGAAAAATCTTCTGTATGAGATAGTCCATTATCTGATAGCCTCCTATTTCCTTATACTAAGTCAATTCAGTCACTTTCCTCTTCCCCTTCTAAGTTGCTCTTGTTATACCTTATTCTATCTTGTGTTGTGGCTGTGTGTTTACAGTGATGAGGTTAAATTTATTTTTGGTGAATTTCTTCCTTTGATCTTTGAGTTTAGTATTTAAGTGGTTGCTAACCTATTCCGGTAAAGATCTACTATTTCTCTGATTTTGTCTACCTACTTTTCTCCTTACTCCAAGCTTTGTGTTCCCTTTCTCTTCCTGTTTTCAGGCCTGAGGGCCTTCTTGAGTATTTCTTGTAGTGGCGGTCTCGTGGCCATGAACTCCCTTAGCTTTTGTTTATCTGGGAGAGTTACTATTTCTCCATCATATTTGAAGGATATTTTTGCTGGATAGAGTATTCTTGGCTGAAAGTTTTTGTCTTTTAGTATTTTGAATATATCATTCCAGTCTCTTCTAGCCTGAAAAGTTTCTGTTGAGAAATCCGCTGAGAGCCTGATGGGAGTTCCTTTGTACGTTATTTTTTGTTTTTGTCTAGCTGCCCTTAATATTGTTTCTTTGTCGTTGACCCTGGCTAGCCTTACCACTAGGTGTCGTGGTGAAGGCCTTTGTCTGTTAATATATATGGGTGTCCTGTTGGCTTCGCTTACTGGTATTTCCTGCTCCTTCCCCAGATTTTGGAAATTTTCAGCTATTATTTCCTTGAATAGGCTCTCTGTTCCTCTTTCCCTCTCCTCTCCCTCAGGAATACCTATAATTCTTATGTTACATTTTCTAATAGAGTCCGATATTTCTCGGAGTCTTTCTTCATTTCTTTTTAGTCTTAGTTCTCTCTCTTCTTCCATCTGGAGTATATCTGTATTCCTATCCTCTAAAGTACTAATTCTTTCCTCCATATTGTCAGCTCTGTTCTTTAAAGATTCCAGATTCTCCTTTATCTCCTCCATTGTGTTCTTCATCTCCATCAGCACTGATAGGTTTTTCTTTATGATTTCAATCTCTTTTGTGAAGAAACTCCTAATCTCATTTAATTGTTTGTCTGTGTTGTCTCGTATTTCGTTGAGTGTTTTTATGATAGCTATTTTGAAATCTCTGTCATTTAGTTTATGGATTTCTGTGTCTTCGGGGTTGATTTCTGGGTGCTTGTCATTTTGTTTCTGGTCTGGTGATTTCATATATTTTGGCATTGTGGTTCCTGTGTTGGTTTTGATTTTCCTCATCCTGGAAGTCTCTGGTTGCAATTTCCACCTGCCGCCACTGTCTGGTGGTAAAGGGCTGTGTAGTCTAAGCCCCCTGCGCTCTGCCCCAGTTTTTCTGCTGCGATCCGCAGTTTTGTTTTGTTTTGTTTTGTTTTTTTTCCCCACTGCGATCCACGGGTCCAGTCCAGTTTATTCAGGTCTGCCTCGGACCGCTAGATCTGGTCGAGCTGCAGACTCCGGGTTGCGGGGAGGGGGGAGCTCTCTCTTTTGCCCTCTGGGTCCCTGACGTGGGAGGCTTCTCGTTTGCCCCTCTTTATCCGCTCTCTGGGTTGCTCAGATGTTGATGGTAGCCCTGTGGCTCCTCTGAGCCCTCTGTGCGGGAGTTTCCCACTGGCTGAGAGAGCCCGAAGAGCTACAGTTTCCCGCCGAGGGCCGCCCCTCCCCCCTCTCTGGGAGCCGCGCAGACCGGATCGCTGATCTGATGGGGAGGGAGCGGAGTTCTCCTTACCTCTCCCCACTTCCTCCGGGGGCCCAGCACGTTCCGCTCTCAGATGTGCGGCAGTGTGGATCCCTCCGCTCTAGCTTTTCACTGTCTGGGATTCCGTTGTTGGTCTGTGGCTGTTACTTTTGTTGTATCTTGTGGGGGAAGAATTCACGGGAAAGCTCACTCCGCCATGATGCTGACGTCACTCGTAAGTTATCTCTTTTAAGCAAAGTTGGTTCATACATTCCTTGATCTAATTACATAGGCCATCCAGTTATTATTTTGAAAGGGGAAAGCCTATGTTTACCAAAGAGTGTAGATCTAAGATTAAGGAGCACTAGCAGAAGAGCTTTTGGCCATGAGAGATTAAATGCTTCTGAAAGTTTTGCCATTTGTATTTTGACTGTGCTGTTAGTTTTTTCCACCAAGAATTGGGGATGGTAAGCTCAATGGAAATGCTGCAGTATTAGACAAATACCACAAAAAGATTTAACTATTTGTCTAATGAAATATGTTCCCCAGTCACTGTGTACCTTGGTAGGAATTCCCCAAACAGGAATTATCATTTCCAATAATAATTTGCCTACTGCTAAAGCCATTGCTCTTCTGTAAGGAAAGGTCTCAACCCAATGTGAGAACATACAGACCATTACCAAGATAGATTTATATCCTTGAGATGGTGATATTTGAACAAAATCCAATTGCCATACCTCAAAGCGTCCCTTAGAAAGGGGAAAGTGACCTTGTGACCCATGTAGTGGTTTCTCTGGATTATACTTTGGGCATATATCAAAGCTAGAATAGGTTTTATGAACCACTGTGTGAGAAATTTTCCAGAAGTACTCTTTTCACCATAAAATCATCTTTTCAGGTGCCCAATGGGTTAATTGATGTATATGCTGGAGCAGTGGCAATCATGCTTCAATAGGCTCTATGGGTTTTTTCTCAGGCCTGAACTACATCTGCGAGGTGGTGTCAAAAATTCCCCCTTTTTTTGCCACATTTATTTCACTTATTCCATGGTGATTTCTTGACCCTGTGGAAGAAAATCTTTTCCTGGGTTAGCAGACTTAATAGGGAGTAGGGGGCATTCTTGAGGCTGGGCAGAAGACTCAAGGTTGCTTGCTTAGCAGTTGCATGAGCAAGTCAGTTTTCATTAGTTTCCAAAGTATCAGATTTGGAATGCCTTGGTATTTTAATAATTGTTAATTGTCTTGGTAACTGTATAGCGTTTAATAACTCTGCAACCTGTTTTCCATCCTTTACAGGTTGGCCTGAAGAGGTTAAAAACCCCCATTGGAGCTGACCCGGTGGCATAGTGGTTAAGTTCACACACTCCACATCAGCAGCCCAGGGTTCGCAGGTTTGGACCCCAGTCACAGACCAATGCACTGCTTATCAAGCCATGCTGTGGAAGGCATCCTGCATATTAAACAGAGGAAGATGGACATGGATGTTAACCCACGGCCAGTCTTCCTCATCAAAAAGAGGAGGATTGGCAACAGATGTTAGCTCAGGGCTAATCTATCTCACAAAAATAAATAAATAAATAAATAAATTAAATAAATAAATAAGATAAAATAAAAACCTCATTGTTTCTACAGCATTCCAAAGTCACATGTTACTCCAAAAGCATAATGGCTGTCCATATAGATATTTGCTACCTGGTCTCTGGCCAATAGACAAGCTCAAGTTAAAGCAATTAATTTGGCTTGCTGTGGTGATTTTATTTCTGGTAAATAAGAAGTCTCAATTATATCCACTGAGGACATTACTACATATCAAGCCTGATAGTGTCCTTTAAGTAAGGCCCTTTAAGCAAGTAAGGGCTCATCCTTTAAGTAAGATCCATCTGTAAACCAAATTAGATCAGCATTGTCAATAGTAGTTTCTTGCAAATCATTCCTAGGAGCAAGAAGGTAATCAGTTAATAAGATGCAGTCATGTGCATCTTCCTCCTGTGGTGCTGCAATTAAAATTGCATGGTTAAAATTATTACATCAGGCTAAGGTGATATCAGAAGCAGAGAGCAACAGAACTTCAGAGGAGGCTAGTCAGCTTACAGATTAATGTTGAGTGTGATGAGAATTTAGCAAAGATTCAACTGAGTGAGGGATAAAGGCAAAGGAGACTCTATCACTATTTCTTCAGTGGCCTTCCATAAGAGGGCTGCTACTGAAATGTCTTTCATACAAGGTGGAAGACCTTTTGCTATGAGTCTATTTGCTAACTATAATACCCTAGAGATTGATGTGGATCTCCATGTTTATGAGTTACCATACCTAAGGCATTTCCTTTACCTTTGTGTATGAAGTGGAAAAATGGCAAGTAGGAATTAGGGTGTCATAAAGCTGGTGCCTGAGCCAAAATAGACTTTAAAGTAGTTGCTGCTTTCTCTCCTTCTGACATCCATTCAACTAAATCAGGCTGGTCAGATTTTGTAATGTATGCAATGGTTGGGCAATAAGTGAAAAGTTAGGTACCTGGTTCCTGAAGTTAGTCCTAGGAATATCCTTGTTTTTTTTTTTTGTCCTTTTGTCTTAGGGAAAGAAAAAACAAAGATTCCTTTAATCCTTTCAAAATCAATCAATAGATCATCCTTAGATATTAAATGTCCTAGATATTTTACAATAGGCAGACAAAATTGGAGTTTGTCCTTGGACATTTTATGTCCCTTAGATGCTAACTGTTATAACAGATAAATTGTGTTCTTCTGAGAGTCTAGATAAATCTTTGAACATAAGTGCAAAGCATCCACATATTGAATTAAAGTGGAGTTGTCAGGGAAATCTACGTTAGCTAAATCAGCCTTGAGTACCTGGGAAAAGTAAGTAGGGCTTTCAGTGTAGCCCTGTGGCATAACTCTCCAGGTATACTGGTGTTCTTCCCACTTGAAGGCAAAAAGATATTGACTATTCTTTCCTATGGGAATGCTAAAGAAGGCACTGCATAAATCAACTACTCAGGAGTAGAAGCTGTTAGTTGGAATAGCTGATAGTAAAATGTGCAGATTTGGAATCACAGGATGTTGGGGAATCACAATGTTATTTATAGCTCTCAGATCTTGAACAAATCTCCAATCTTTCCCATTCGGCTTTTTGTGTGTGTGTGTGTGTGAGGAAGATTGGCCCTGAGCTAACATCTGCCAATCCTCCTCTTTTTGCTGAGGAAGACTGGCCCTGGGCTAAGATCCATGCCCATCTTCCTCCACTTTATATGGGATGCCGCCACAGCATGGCTTGACAAGCGGTGCGTCGGTGCACGCCCGGGATCCGAACTGGCGAACCCCAGGCTGCTGTAGTGGAGCGCGCGCACTTAACCGCTTGCACCACCGGGCCGGCCCTCCATTCAGCTTTTTTACTGGCAAGATAGATGTATTACAAGACTAGTACTAGGAATTATAAATCCTTTTTCAAGAAATTTCTGAAAGATAGGCCTTAACCCATTTAATGCCTCTGGTTTAAGTGGACATTTCCCAATATTAGGTAGTGCCCTAGATTTGTCAAGAGTTACCCCAGTAGGCGTGGCCAACTTATTTTTCCCAATATCTGAAGAGGATGACGACCATAATTCTCTAGGTACTCGTACTAATAGGTCATTAGTTTCCTTTTCTTCTATTTAAGTCATTGATTTTACAATCATCAACTTCTCAGTAGCTACGTTTTGGTCAGCATCCCTATTTTCTAAGTCTAGAAGCATTTCACCTTTCTACGAAAAGACAATATGGACATTGTATGCTTCTAGAAGATCTCATTCTATCAAATGAATTGGAGCATATTTTACCAGGAGAAACACATGTTTTACTGTGGTTCCCAATTGAAAACTTATTGGCTCCAATTTACAAACTTGCATTGGTAAATTGGTAACCCCCACCCTTTGAATTGTCTGTTTACTCTGAGGGAGAGGACAATGAATAAGGGTAGGGTTGAGAACAGATAATATAGCTCTGGTATCCACAATGGCCTTTTAAGTTTCCCTTCTGGTAGTTATATCAATTTCCTCTAGGGTATTAGTGAGGAGGAGGGGAAATGTCCTTCTGTAACCCTCAGAGCACCCCCATTCCAGGAAAGTTGGGAGCACACAACACCAAGAAAAGCACATCCTAGCCCTTCAGGTGCACTGTCAACAGGAGAGACTAGAAACAGGCTCCACTATCTCTCAGCTTCTGTTTGGACAACTCTGTTACATTCTGCACATAAAACACATTGGATATAGAACCACCAGCCTCTGCCTCTCCACATCCCTTCTCAGCTCTTCACCACTTCAAGCAATAGGTTTCTTGTGCACTGAGAGTCTTGGAAGTGTGGCACTACTGTTTAGGGGTCAGAGCCTTCCTACCTGGGCAGAATGAGGTTAGTGTATGCTATGCAGTGGCACCAGGGACCCTCCCAAGCATCCAAGCCATTTATATCAGTGTTTTGTCCTTGGCCCAGAGGTGACACACACTGTCACAATACTCACTGATAAAAGCCTCTGCTGCATTAGTAACTCAGGTTTGAAGCTCTCTTGTTGTAGCAAGACTTTTAAGGCAGTGTGGATGCAGTATTTCTGAAGAGAAAATTATTTTCACTTACCATTAGAACAAGCTCCATTGGAAATCTTGGAGTTGAGCAACATATTAGTCCTTTCTTAGAGAGTATGGGATAACTTCCTCAAGTTCTCCACTTGATCTGGATTAACACTAACCTCACAGCAACTCACTCTGAGCAATTACTGGTAGGTGAGCTTCACTCAGTCCAGTTCAATTTCAATGAACTCGTTTCCTGAAGAGATGGGTTCTGAATCCTCACCTCGAGTACTAGCTGTTGCATATTAAGTAGAAATGCTCCAGTGAGGAAAAAATGGATGGAATGCTGGCACCTGTCCTGTACACATCCCATTTTGAAGCTCCAGAAACACTGGTGGCTGGGTGAGTTGTTGTCCTCATCATCATCTTCCACACACATAATCTTCCTGATTTCTCTCTTTGATGTTAATTGGACTGGCATATCTCTTTTTGTGATAAGACCCTGTCACATCCTAATTTTAACAATTGACCCCCTGGCTATGATTGTGTTTACATGACCAGTGTAAACAGATCCAGCTGTTGACCTCATTTTGGAAATTCACATTCATCTCATTCTCCACTAGTGTCTGCACCTCTTGAATGTCCCCCTAGGTTGAGGCCACCCACCTGCCCCTGCTGCTCCTGGCCCACAGGCCCAAGCCTCCTCCAATTCTGCAAATATTGATTCAAATTTTGTACAGTAACATAGACTGCCCTAAGTTATAATGCATACTTTTGTAAAAACAGTTTGTGTCTTCCTATCAAAAGTAGTTCTATTCTTTATTATAAATTCAGAAGTGATTTTTTTCTTTTTTAAAAAAGAAGAAAAGCGCCTAAGATAGTAAATATTATGTTATGCCCTGGTGTTTCACCACAAGGAAAAGGATGGAACACCAAAGAGCTGGCCCTCATAAGCACAGCCTAGACATGACATTCACTATAGGACACATCATGAAAACTCACTCTGTCTGCACTGGAGTTTTGGGATCTGAAAAATGAGACTTCATTCAAGCCAATTATCATTTTCTTGAGCAAAACCAACCCAAAACAAAACTGTTCCTTGGGACATTGACACAGCTTACACTTTCTCAGTAATAATCACAAATATTTATTCTTACATCTAAGAATCTTAGAAAAGTACTTTACATTTAATACAATATAGGTTCTCAAAGTCATCATAGGAATTAGGTACAATATTTAACATCAATTTTTATTTTAAGAAAACAATTCCAAGAGATGTTAAGTAACTCATTCAAGGTTATACAGCTTGTAAATGAAGAGACTGAGAGCTAAAAATCTACTCTTGGTAAATATTTTATTTATGCACTTCCCACTTTAACCCTGTGATACATACGAGGTGCCATTGCTAAAGCAACTCACTCCTAAGGATTCACCTTTTAGGTGCAAATTTCTATGCACTGTCCTAGATAACACAGGCAGAGCTGACAAGTATTCCTTTGCTAATTCTGTTAAACAGCAGTGGGAATGAGGGAGAAAAGAAATATCAAAGGAGTAATGGCAATACTTTTTTTTTCTATAGGAGAGATTAGAGGTATTTCCCTTGCAAATACCAAAAAAAAAAAAATTCTCTCCTAGTGAAAACAAGATATTAGGAAGAAAGTTTCAAGCTTTCACTCTATCGCAGGGAAGTGTAAAGACTGTTATGCGTTGAATTGTGTTTCCCCAAATTCATATATGGTAGTCCTAACCCCTAATACTTTGGAATGTGACCTTATTTGGAGATGGGAAAGTTACAGAGGTAATTAAGTTAAAATGTTGTCATTGGGATGGGCCACACTCCAGTATGTCTGGTGTCCTTATAAAAATGAAATTTAGACACAGAGCCATATATAGTGAGAAGATGATGTGAAGAGACATAGGGAGAAGACAGCCATCTACAAGCCAAGACAGAAACCAGGAACAGATCATTTCCTCACAGCCCACAGAAAGATCCAACTCTGCTGACATCTTGATTTTGGACTTTTAGCCTTCAGACCAGGGAGACAATGAATTGCCATTGTTTAAGTCACCCAGTCTCTGATACTTTGTTGTGGCAGCCCTAGCCAACTAATACACAGACTTTCTAAATAAAAGAAGGGGAAAAAAGGAAGAGGTCATCACAATGGTGCAAATAAACTCAGGTTCACGAGATGAGCCCCAGGTCAAGGGCACTAAGCAGAGGTGGGTGAGAGATTAAGAATGTTCAGGAGCTCGGTGGGCAGAGGGTGATGGGGCCTGGACAGTTCCAAGGATTGAAATAAGGAGAAACAGTGCAGGAAAAGTCAAATTTAGAGAACTTGTAGATGAGTGACCCGTGGTTTGTGACATTGAGAAATGAGACAGTGCCTGCTTCATAGTCTAGAAAAACCCCAACACGGCGGGGAAGAACAGTCATGGAAAGAGTCAACGCCTTGGTTGCAGAGATGGGAGTGTCCTCAAAGGCAGTGTACTCAGATCCATTCTGTAACCCTATAACCCAGTAGCCATATCGAGGTCTGTATCTGGAGTAAGCATTTGGATGATATATACGGTGGAATAAAACAACCCGACGGACGTACGTTTTAATCAAGTCATTTTCCTCACTGTGCACCCCCAGGATCCAGGCAGTCTTCTCAGACACATCTACTTCCCAGTAATATTTCCCTGAGGAGAAACATTGGTGGCCCAGGACACCAAAATCACGTAAATGTGTATTCTCAAACGTAACAGGATGCACAACTCTCACTTGTCTCCGATCTGCAGATACAACAATATCCGGAATAGAGTTGACTGGATTCAGCATCACATCCACTGTAGGTAAAATTACAGGGTCAGGTGAGAGATACAGAGTGGGTGTGTCTCGTGACATTGTGATAAGCAATTTTGGGAGTTGACTGGGAGGAACTGGTGTTGATGTGTCAGAGATGAGTAGGACACTTCAGAACTGTTGTATGTGTACAGGTTTGAGGAAGAACACATGAAGCTAAGATGATGGTACCTAGTAGTAACCACAACTTCTCAAAAGGGACTAGGACGTGGAAATTTGTAGACCCTATAACTTCTTCTTACCCCAGTAGCAGTGGATCTCTGTCAGCTCTGAAATGACAAAAGTTGCAATGACATTGTTAGAATCAAATGCCTAAACACTAATACCAATCTTCTGTCTAGAGCAGGCATATGAGAGGGGACCCCTGTGAGGCTATTAACTGTTGAATGAGAGG
This sequence comes from Diceros bicornis minor, assembly GCF_020826845.1. NCBI lineage: Eukaryota > Metazoa > Chordata > Mammalia > Perissodactyla > Rhinocerotidae > Diceros > Diceros bicornis. The sequence goes on along the minus strand of NC_080746.1, from coordinate 62,722,086 downwards.
AGAAAGAAGACATCTCATTGTTCCCGTTTAGATCTGATCACATCTTCAGCACAGGATCTCTCTCTCATTGTCAGGCCTACCTCCTGTCTTTTACCCTCATCTAGAAAAACATCCACTTCCCCATTTTGCCCTGATACTTCAAGAATCCAACACCCACACCCTTTCTCTGGCTCTCTTCACCTTTAAACTCTTGCAACATCCCACTCAGATCTGGAACTCTGAATACACGCTTCAGTTTCTTGGAAACCATTTCTGGCTCTTTCAAGGTCCAGGTCTCACTCCTAGAGAAGAAAAAATTGATCATCCCCACACTTCTGACCTTGTTTCTCCCCAAGACCTTTGTCTCCCTCACTTTTCATCCACTGATGCACTTAAATCCTCTTCACTGAAAAGCCTGAGGATGGCAAAGTGGAGAGCCCTGCTGCTGCAACCAGAAGATACATGCTCATGTCTACCTTTTCATTTACCCTCTGTGTGACATTGGGAATGTATTGATCTCTCAGAAGCACAGTTTCTTCCTTCCAAAATAAAATCATTACCCTCTCCCTCCCCATCTCCTAGAAATCATATGAAAATATATGTAATAATGGGTATAATAAAGCGAAAAAAAAAACATTGGTACCTCAAAAAAAATTAGTTTTTGGTAAAGTCACTGCATGGATGTGGGTTCCTAGGGAGAAGATCAGAAAATGAGGCTGCAGAAACTGGCTCCTAGGTGTTTAAGATATGTCAAGTGTGGGCATACTGTGTGGAATGAACCAAGATCTTCAAAGTCTGCTCCCCAGTAGGGAAACCCTCAGAATAACATCTGAGATTTCAGTTTCTTTGGGAAAAATTACCAACACTTGGAAAAGAGGACATTATGAACAACAAAATAATAGTAGTCTGAATTCCATGTGTTAGGAAAGAGCTTGATGCTTCTAGGTAGATGTGTAAATTTAGACACAAGGATGTGGCCTTTCCATTCTGGCTTGTAAAGTACCTGACCAAAATGGATCAATTGTTTGCACCAAGGCCAAAATATTCCCTGAGATTCAAGTCTATTTTAAGAAATCTAAACAGAACTATATAGATGGACTTAGTACTCTATATTTCAGGGGCAGAAATTTAAATATAAAGGAATTGTCTCCAATTATGGGTGTTTTTTTGCAGATAAAAAAGTCACTACCTTCCCACAGCAAGTAAAGCACCTATGAGTTAGAGGAACCTGAGTTAAATACAGTCACGCATGGTGAATAAAACTGATAAAGTCACAGGGGTCTGATAATGCAACACGTTATCCCTCATATTGCTATGAACCCAAACTCTGCAACTTCCCACCACCTAAATTCCCTACCATAGAATCTGGTTCATTATCAATAGCTATAGAATATCAATCCATGTATTGTGAACAGAAATTTAAATTAAAACTACATCTCAAATTTCTTGTTTTGAATGATGTTTTATTCTAATTGACCACCAGATAACTCTAAAGGCTTTAAAACTCTTTTCATGGCACAGAAGGGCCGTCTCTAGTTTTCCTCACATACCTTTTCAGGATGCCATTTACATCCTAGGGAGAAAAGAGAAAACATGAGTCAAGAAATAATATGTCCTAACCACTTACAAAGCTTCATCCAATACCCACCATCCCCTGAAGTGATGGGAATAGAGATGGTCCCAACCGAGAGCCAAAAAGTAAAGAAAAGACCCAGGACAAACACTCCAGAACCCTCATGAGATGTTGTCATGTATCCTAAAAGTTAGCAACAGCTTTGACACATGGAAGTACAGAATGAGGCTTCCAGTGTCTGGACATGAGACACGCTTATGAGCAAAATAAGAAGTCCCTTATATTTTTCCCAAAACATATAAGGTTCACCATGAGATGATTTGAATAATTCTTTCATTTATTCAACAAAAATGTAAAAGTGATATACTATATTTACCAAGCATTATGCCAGGCTTTGTAGAATCAAATATGAGAAAATAGTCATAATATTCCTCAAAAGTTTACATAGCTTTTGCTTAAGGTACGAACAAACAAATGTATTAATGTAGGCATTTCTCAAGTCTCTCTCTCTTCTAATTTTATACACTATAAGTTACCTCATCTAGTCCCTTAAATTCAACACATACATATGTGCAGTTAATTTCCAACTCTTTATTTTTAGTCAATTTATTGACTAAATATAGTCAATAATATTGACTTTATTTATGACTGCCTCTTAAATGCAGGTTAATATATTGAGCAGTAAAGAAGTGACAGGAACCAGTAACTTAGCATGCCTAATATGTAACTTACCATTCACATACAAAATTGTCTCCTCTTTTATACTCCACTGTCCATAATGTTACCCATATCCATTTGGTCACTGTCCTAAAAACTACAATATTCATCTTCCTTTTCAGTCTCTTCCAGCCTAGTATAGTCCACATTCATAACAGTTTTTAGCCACGTGGTCTTTATCATCACAGATATTATTTTATTTGTTTGAACAGATAGGTTCCTATACATTTGGTCTCTTTTACCTCAGATTTACTTCCTCCATGTCACCAAAAACTAAGCCAACAGCTGGGTCTACACACAGCAAAAAAATATTTTGCTCCCTGTATTAGGGATTTTGTTTCTGTATGACAAAAACCAAACAAAACTAGATTAAATAAATAAAAGGATTTGGGGGTAATTATAGCTTTAGTTAAAGATTATTTTTGAAGCGCAAACCTTGTCATCAGGATCTGGTCTATGTCCTTCTCCAAATTCTATTTATCCCCTCTATATTGACTTTATTCTCTGTTGTTGAAGGAAACATCAATCTCCTGACATAAACTACAGAAAACAAGAGAACTTCTCTTCCCAGTTATCACAAAAAATTCTGAGGCCTGCATGGCATTGGCCTGCACTGGATCAGGTGCACATATTGAAAACATCACTATGTTGTTGCTGGAAGGAAATGAAGCAATGTTGAAGGTAAATTTCTATATTTTACCAGGATTTAGTTAGTATTAATCTGAAGTAGAACATGATAGGATAAGATCCATATTGTAATCATGAGAGCAAGCACTAGGAAAAAAAACTAAAAATACAGTTAGAAAATAGGAAAACTTAAAATTTTATATTAGAAATATTTCTTTAACACACAAGAAGCTTCTTAAGGAGAAAGAAGAGAGTAAAACCTACAGCAGACATACATAAAGCAAATAGAAAATGGTAAATTTAAATACAGCCATATCAATAATTGCATTAAATGTGATTGTCTTAATACCCTAATCAAAAGGCAGAGATTGTTGCACTGGATAAAAGGTAAAAATCAGTTATTGCTATCTATAATATACCCCACACAAGCAATAATTATAAGATAGCTCAAGTGCCTATATTATTATTAGACAAAATAGACTTTAATATAGTAAATATTATGAGAGAATGAGAGGGAAATTTCATAATGACAAAAGGTTCAGATGTCGAGAAGGTATAACAATTATAAATGTTTACGTACCTAACAACAGAGCTTTAAAATACAAAAAGCAAGAATAAAAGGAAAAATAAACAATTCAATAATAATAGTTGGAGATTTCATTAACTCATTCTCAATAATTGAGTGAACAGCTTTCATAAAAACTATCAAGGATATAGAAGATATGGACAATACTATCTACCAACTTACTTAACCGACATCTATAGATCATTTTGCACATGAATGCAGAATATGTGGTCTTTTCAAATTCATATGGAACAATTTTCTGGACATACAATATTTTAAGATAGAAAACAAGTGTCAATACATTTAAAAGATTGAAAAAATAAAATATATGTTCTCTAATTACAGAGGAATTACATGTGAAATCCACAGCAGAAGAAAAAGTAAGAAAGCACTAAATATGTTTTAGTTAAACAACACACTTTCAAATATACCAAGGGTTAACAAAACAATCACAAAGGAAGTTTAAAAATAAGTTGAACTGAGTGAAAATAAAAGCCAAATAATCAAAAAGTATGAAATACAGCTAAAGTAATGCGTTTATATCATTAAACACTATATCAGAAAAGGTGGTCTCAAATTTCCATCTTAAGATCTTATGATCTATATTTCCATCTTAAGAAAACTAGAAAAGGAACAGCAAACTAAAGTCAACACACACACATGTGCACACTTCCATATACACACATACACAAACAATGAAAACATTAAAAGTGAGAGCAGAAATAAATGATATAGAATGTTTAAAAAAATAGATGAAATCAATGAAAGAAAAAGGTTCAGATAACTCTCTGACTGTCCCCTATTTCTACCTCAAAGGATCTTTTTCATCCCTGAAGAGGCACAGCACACTTCTCTGCTGCTCTCTGTGCAGAACTGGTCCAGAAGTCTGGACTGTGCCCCATGGAGACTCCATGGGCTCTTCCTCTTGGGCATCCTTTGCTAGGATTTCTCAGGAAGTTCCTGCTGACACCAGGATTACTCCTAGAGGTGAGGTTTCAATCATGATACCCTGAGTTAGGAAACGGAAATCAAGAGTGGAAGGCAATTGAGAGAACTGCAGTGGGGAGCCTGGTGTTCTCAGTACTACCATCATTAGTGATCTCCACCCCCACCACACATTGCACCCCCAACTGTAAATTTCATGAGGTCAGGTAGGGACTTTCTCTATCTTGTTGCTTAGTGCCTGCCTCAGAACTATTAGAAGTTGTTGCATATCAGGAGTGATAAAGAGATAGACATACAGACTTAAGCTGTAAATACCATTTTAACTGAATTGAACATCTGGATGATAAATCATACTTCTATTCTACTGTTCTTGCTATGAACATAATTGCTGTGTTACACAATGCAATTCTCCTCTTATTATGACATTATTAACAAATATATGATTCCCCTTTGATGAATTTAACCAACAATTTTTTATATTTCCTGTTTTCTTCCTAAGGTTTGCTTAGATTGGTGTTTAATCTGTCTGTTAATCAAGTACCACACTATAACCATGTTAATTCTTACTTTGATTTAGGTTTTCTCAAATGGGAAAATACTAAAAATCCATGGGCCAGAGGGAGATATTTCATTAGTTTCCCCTCCAAACAGGAAATGTAATGACTGGAGGGTAAAGACAGAGCCCTAACTAGGATTTATTATTTATTTTTCTCTGTAAATGAGAACACGATAAGCTGGAATGTGGAGCACGCTAACATGCTCAGCTCTAATGAAAACTTGTGTGTGGTAAGAGGAGCATGGTGAATTCGGTTTCCTGCTGGCCCACATTTTCAGGTATCTTGACAGGACCTGATTTCACTCAGCTGCAAACATAATGTTTCTTAGGAAAGTCCCAACATTTCAACTAAGGATATGGGATCAGTTCAGAGATTCAAAGGGAGAGGAGAAAAAAGATGGATATTGATCTGTGGAAAGATTGGAAAGGAAAGAATTATTGGACAAAGAAGAGGTCTTTGGAGAAGGGAGCTCATTTCTTTTGAACACTGCAATTAATACTGTTAATGCTGTGCTTGTCACAGTTGCCCTCTGAAGTCTCCAATCCCCTCCAGTTTCAATCATATAATATACCTAAAGAGATATTTATCTTAATATTTCTGCATTAATCACCATACTCCATACCATCATTGCTGAATATGCAAAACAAGCAAAACTGATGGTCTGTTTCCACTAACGGATGTATTCATTCTAAGAAACCAGTACCCTAAGCCATAGATCAGCATTATAAACTTTGGACAAATATAAGAAAAAACAAGAAAAGGAAACCAAATGTGAACACACTAGAGAGTGACAAAAGCAGTTGTAAACTACAACGTAATAGTCACTTGCAAGAAGGGAACAGTATTGGAGGAGTTTTCTGGTTTTATGACTTCATCTGAAGGCAGACTTCAATTGGTAGTGGACTGGACAGTTAACACTCAGTCAGCAACTTATAGACTTACTGGCTTGAAGAAGAAGAAGAATGATTTGGGCCAACACAGCAGCTGGAAAGTGCTGTAGAATATCTATAAAAGAGAGATCCAGAGGAAGAGACGCCAAATTGTACATATGAACTCTGACCCAATCTCTCAACTACACACATGTGAGAGACATGCCAAGAAGCCCAAGTTAGGCTAACAGAACTGAACAGAGATTTCAGCTGTGGCAAAATTCAGGGGAGAATTAAGAATTTGAGTTCAACCAAGTTAACGGCCTGAAAAAAAATAATATTCATCAGACAGATAAACAGAATCCAGAGCCTCTACATCTCTTTCACAATTCCCCTGAGGGAATTTTAGATACAATCTAAAATCACTCAACATACAAATAAACTGGAAATCACGGCTCATACTCAAAGTCAAAAATAATCCAAATGTTGTATTTAATAGACAAGGACTTCACAGCAGCTGTTATACCTAGGGTGAATGATTTAAAAGAAAATATGTTTACAATAATGAGTAAATAAGAAATGTCAAAAGATAAATAGAAATAGTTGGGTTTTTCTTAATTGAAATACTAAAAACTACAACCACTCAAAAAACAAATCCAGGTTTGGCTTAGGGGAAATTCAGGATCCTGAGAGAAAGCCTAAGTGAACTTAAAAATAGATTAATAAAAGTGATCTAATATGAAAATAATGAACAGAGCCTCAATTCTCTGTAAAAAAATCAAGATAATAGCACAGGCTTAAACAAGAGAACAGCTACTAAAATACAACAATGCTAAAACTATAAAAGTAGCTGAATTAAATGAGAAACAAAGGGGTAAAAATCACATATTCCATTAAATACATGCCGAAAACCACCATACAAAATCCAATACCCATTCATGATAATGATAAATTAGGAATATTAATCTCATAAAAGGAAGAAAGAAAAAGCCTACAGTTTACGTCATACTTAAGGGTCAAATATTGAATACATTCTCTCTATGATTGGAAAAATGTCAACCCTCACCATTCACATTCGTCATTGAACTCTATTTCCTAGCCCAAAAAATTAGGCAAGAAAAACAAATAAGAACTTAAATATCAGAAGAGAAGAAACAAAATAGTCTCTATAGATGACACAATGGTTTATGAAGAAAATCCAAATACATCTAGCAAAATCTACTAAAAATAGTAAGTAAATTAAGCAAGATCACAGGACACAAGTTCAATATTGAAAATCAATTATATTTTACAATCTAGCAGTGAAGAACTGGAAAGTTAAATTTAAACATCCATTTACAATAATGTTCCAATATAAACTACCCTGAGGAGATAAAGAATGCTTAACTTTACACCCCTGGGTGACTAGATGAGTCACCTAGTCTGGGAGGATTCATAGCACTGTGAGGCACAGTGGAGTTGCAACAAGTATGAGACAAAAACAGACCTGTGATAGGATAATACAGAGAGATTAAGAGTCAGAAACAATAGATCCTCCATCATCATCCTTGGGCAAAATGGATGATCACAGGAATCCCATATCACTGAGTGCATGCAGATCATATGTCTTTATTCTGATAAGGATCTGAAGTCCTCAAGGTTTAGATACATCTAAAGTAGTGACAGCTAGTTTATTCATGGATGAACCTGCAGGATGAAGCCTGTTTATTCCCTGAGATTTCCATCAAGATCTCCAAAATTCTCATTGTGGACACTCATCTCTCAAATTCATGGTCCAAAACAATCATAGAGTCCCAGAAATATTAAATGGAGAAATTGCCAGTCAGAGAAATTGTTCATGAGAGAACCGTACTTAATGCTCAACGATTTTTTTATTTTGAGTACAGAATCTCTTCTCAGGACATGTACTTAGAGGAAGCAATATAATATACTTATAGGCTTCATAATAATGTGGGAAAGGACTTCATATGGGGACAGGAGATGCTGTGAAATAAAGCATGTCTCAAGCTTTTCATTTGTGTTTGATAACCCAGGTACTTTTATCTTTAACCATTGATCTGGTTTTCTCAGAGAGTTATGGTCTCAGGCATTGTAGCAATAGGGTGACAGGAAAGCAGAGGTCAGAGGGAATATGGATAAGAATCAATTTCCCCCAGTGTCCATGGATGAGAATTTGAGGAGTGTATGTGTGTGTGTATGGAGAAAGACTGGATGTATCTAACCTGAAATGGAGAACAGAAGAATTTCTTGGGAAACAGGGACCAGAGCAGATAATATTTGGCCAATTAGTCCATTATTTCTATTTCTCTCAGCTCATGAGTACGTTGGGAAAGAATTGGGAATGAAAATGACAAAAGATATGGGGACACCATCAAGTGCTGCAGGACCACTCCGTGCTGCAGAATTTTCCCTGCTGTCTCACTGGAGAACAGGCTTTTCTTCATTAGTGAGGACTACTGTAGCCTTTCAGCTCACTGGAAAGAATGAGGCTGACCAGGAAAAGGAAACCCTGACCTATGGCATTGCTGAGGGAGTCCATGATGGAACACTTGACCCTTCCTCTATCACTGTGACTCATGATGGGAACCAACAACCTGAAGACAGGAGATTTATCTGGGCAAACAGAAATGATTTCCATTGAAAGAGAGGGGCCAGCCCCATGGATTGGTGGTTAGGTGCACGCGCTCTGCTACTGGCGGCCCTGGTTCGGATCCCAGGCGCGCACCGATGCACCACTTGTTGGGGCATGCTGAGGCAGCCTCCGACATACAGCAACTAGAAGGATGTGCAACTGTGACACACAACTATCTACTGGGGCTTTGGGGAGAAAAAGGAAAAAAAAGGAGGAGGATTGGCAATAGATGTTAGCTAAGGGCTGAACTTCAGCACAAAAAAAACTAAAAAGAAAGAGAATTACTGTGAAAATAGAAAAGAATGTCATTTTGATTTATACTTAGTATACTCATTTAGATCAAAGAGGCTGTTCAGTAATTCAAATTAAAAAAAGACTAAGTAAGTATCTTTGAAGAAGATAAAATTTTCTCTTATAATGAAGAAATAATTATTATGTATACAGTACAGTATTGTCAACTACAGTCATGCACTGCATAACGACGTTTCAGTCAATGCTGAAGCATATATATGATGGTGGTCCCATAAGATTAGTACCATATAGCCTAGGTGTGTAGTAGGCTATACCACCTAGGTTTGTGTAAGTACACTCTATGATGTTCATACAAAGATGAAATGTACTTAGAACGTATCCCTGTAGTTAAGCAATGCATGATTGTATAGGCAGAAGGTTGTACAGTAGGTCTCTAGAACTTATTGATCTTGCATAATGTAAACTTTCTATTTGTTGAACAGCAACTGCTTATAAATTTGTTAAGAGGTTAGATTTCATGTTAAGTGTCCCTACCACAATGTTAAAAAGATAGTTAGATTGAAGGTAGACTATTAAATAGCAAATTAAAAAAGAATATTTAGAGAAAAAAAGGTTAGAATTGTGTACTCAGATAATTATATGTAAGCTGAAATAAAGATATTTGAAGATTTAAAAAAAAAGAGATATTTTTTATGCAAAAAGATGAAATAAAGAAATGATCTGTGATTCTTTAATCAAGTTTTTATATTTCAAACCAAAACAAAAGTACTAATATTTAAAGCAGATTAATGTTCATTCTTAACATTAATTATTTCAGATCACAGAAACAGTTAACCAATACCGATCTGGATCAGTGCTTAAGTGCTAGGAGTTGAGGAAACTATTACCAACACTTTATTATTAATACCCACAATTTTCCTATGATGTAAGTCTTAGTTATATATTTCTCATTCTTATTTATTTCTAATGATAAACTGAATCTAATTAAATTTAACTAAACAGGAGACAATAATTAGCAATACGACTATGATAATGAAATTCTATCTGATTTCAAAGTCCAGGCTATTAACACTCCAAAGAGTTCACTTTCTACATCACGTCACCTGCAGGAGCACCCTGGTCATGAAGTAGCTCAACTTGGTTTTAGCCATCCCCATGACCTGCTCCTGCTTCATTAATGGCTACACGGATTGAGAATATCAACCACTATTTCTTGGAACCCAAGATTTTCCCACGATGATCACAGCTCCTTCTACAGATCAGCATCCTCTGGGTTCTCCCTCCTGCCCCACATCCTAGAGAATCTGCCTCCTACTTATTCTTAAGGAGGTGTACTGCAGAGAGGGCACCTGTGCTGGAGAAACACAAACCTAGTTCTAATCCTGCCTCCTCCACTCTTTAGCTGTGGGACATTGAGGAATGTCTCATAAGGTTATATATTCTTCTAACCACCTAGTAGGAATTCCTTCTTCATATGACATTTTTGAGGGTTAACTGGGAGAAAGACACTCTATGTATATATATTTATATACATAATTATATATAGCCATACGAACGTGTGTGTGTAAGTATGAATGTGTGTGTATATTCTACTCCCGGGCCACGTATATTTTTTTCATTACACTGGGACAGGTTATTTCCCTTCTACGTGGGTTCTGGGCAGCAGGCTGCCCTAGGTGATAATGCATACTTCTCTAAGAAAGTTTGTACCCTTGCTATCCTGGGTAAGTCTATTCCTCATCCTTAATTTGAAACTGAGTAAAAAAGAAAAGAAAAAAACAGTGCATAAGATTTTATAAATGGTGTATACTCAAGTGTTTTATGACAAGGAAAAGGCCTGAATATCAAAATCCTGTCACTTTTAAGAATCGGTGTCCCATGGTTTTCTCTGCTGGAGAGATTTTGGAAACTCATACCTGAGCACTTTTCTGCCCCGTTTCCAATAAAGGGCCTTAAAAACAGTCCCAGCCTCAGTATAAAATGTTCTATAGAACGAGGTTGGAATTGGAGTGGTCTTGACAGTGGAGTCTGGAGAAATGAGACTTCAGTAGAATCAACTATAGCTCCTCCGAAGGGCACAAATCTGTTGCACAGGATATTGACATAGCTTGTAGTTTTCAGTAATCATGAAAGTAAATATTATATCGCACAGGACACTATAATAGCTGCTTTACATTGAGGGACACTTAGTTTTACAAAACAATCTAACAGTTAGTTGTAGTTTTAAATCTTAAGTTGTATTTTAGGAAAAAGCAATCCAGAATTTATTCATAGGTATACATCTTGCAAAAGAAGAAACAGTATTGGAACTGAAACACTCTGTACACAAAATATTCACTCTGGGTACGTGTATTGCTATATTTTCCTTTCTTTTGCCTCTCTGGTGAACCTGGTGTACCCTGGGCAACAAACAGACATACACCCAGAGACTCCTTAGTTGTTGGTGGTGGTTGGGGAGTGATTAAGGATTATTGTAGATAACGTGGATGGTGGCAGGCAGGCTTTGCCATGTCTCCTCAGATCAATGATAAAGGGAAATGTGGAGAAATGGGAGATCAAACGTTATATCAATACTGCTCTTAAGAGAGATTATATTGATTTGCGAATGTTAAACCATCCCTGATAATAACAACAATAAACAAACACATAGGGACAGAGATTGGATTGGTGGTTACCAGAGGGGAAGGGGGGAGGGAGGAGGGTGAAAGGGATAATTGGGTACATGTGTGTGGTGATGGGTTGTAATTAGTATTTTGGTGGTGAACATGATGTAATCTATGCAGAAATAGAAGTACAATGATGTACACCTGAAATTTTTACAATGTTATAAACCAATGTTACTGCAATAAACAAAAATAAAGGGTATAGATTACTCAGACAAAAAAAAAAGAGAGATTAGACATCTTTCTTTGAGAATACAAAAAAAAGGCAGATGGCAAGTAAGTATCTCTCCTAACTTGAACCTGAAATATGGTCCATCCCAAGGAGGAGTAAAAGTTCTAAAGTAAAGAAGAGAGACAAGAAGAAAGAGATGATGTCAATGGCGCAAATGAGTTCAGGTATAGAGATGAAACCTAGGACAAGTGGCACTAGAAGTGGATGAAAAAAACAGAAGGTTCAGGAGCTCAGTGGGCACAGAGTCATGGAAACTGGACAGGTCCAAGGATTGAAATATGGATAAGAAGTCTGGGAAAGCAACATTTAGGGAACTGTAGATGAGTGAACCATGCTTTTTGACATAGACAAATGAGACAGAGCTTGCTTCAGAGTCTAGGAAAGCCCCAACATGACGTGGAGGAACAGCCATGGAAAGAGTTAAGACCTCGACATCAGAGGTGGAAGAGTCCTCAAACGCATTACTACTCAGATTCATTCTGCAACCCTATAACCCAGTAGCCATTTTGAGGTCTGTGTCTGGAGTATACATTTGGATGATTTGCTTTTGGATCAAAAACAAGCTCAGACCTCTTTTTTCTATTGAGGTTACTTGTTTTAGTGTATTCCCCCAGGATCCAGGCAATCTTCCAAGACACATCTACTTGCCAGTAACATTTCCCTAAGGAGAAACATTTGTGGCCCAAGACATCAAAAGCAGAAAAATCACAGGGAGATATATTCCCAAACGTAAAAGGGTGCACAACTCTCACTTGTCTCTGATCCACAGATACAACAGTAGTCAAAATGGTGTTGACTGAATTCAGCATCACGTGCACTGCAGGAAAAATTACAGGGTCAGGTGAGGGATACAGAATGGGTGTATCTTGTGACATTGTGAAAAGCAATATTGGGAGTTGACTGGGAGGAATTCGTGTTGAGGGGTCAGAGATGAGTAGGACACATAAGAATTCTTGTATTATGCATGTTTGGGGAACAACACAGAAAGCCAAGATCCTGGGACCTAGCAATAACCACAACTTCTGAAAGGGATCAGACCATGGAGATTTGAAGACCCTGTAACTTCTTACTCCAGTAGCATTGAACCTCTGTCAGCTCTGAAATGACAGAAGTTGCAACGACGTTGTTAAAAGCAAAGGAGTAAACACCTATCTTCTCTCCAGACTGAGTACAGGGGAGAGGAGCCCTGTAAGGCTATGAACTGGTGAATGAAAAGACAAAGCAGACATTTGGCCTTCCCTCATTAGATCTGATCATCTTCAGCACAGGAGCTCTCTCTCCTTCTCAGTCCTACCTCCTCTCTTTTACCCTCATCTAGAAACAACATCCACTCCCACATTTTGCCCTAATACTACAAGAATCTCACACTCACATCATTCCCCTGGCTCTCCTCACCTTTAAATACTTTCAGTATCACTCTCAGACCTGGAACTCAGAAGGCACACGTGAGCTTCTTGAAAACCATTTTTGTCTGTTGGCTTTTTCACGGTCCAGGTCTCACTCCTAGAGAAGACAAAAATTATCGCCCCATACTTCTGACCTGTGTCTCTTCAAGACCAGTGTCTCCCTCACCTTTCATACCATTGATGCACTTAAATTTGCTTCACTGAAGAGCCTGCGGAAGGGCATAGCTCTGATGTTGCAACCAGAGGAAATATGCTTCTGTCTACCTTTTCATTTACCCTCTCTGTGATCATAGGAAGGTCTTCACCTCAAAGAAACTAATGTTCTTCCTTCTAAAATGGAAAAATTAACCCATACTCTCTACCTTTTAAAAATAATATAAAATAAGATGAAGTAATGGTCCTTTAATAGGTATTTGACTCCTCCAAAACAAGTTTTGTTATATGAAGTCACTGTCATCTCAGTGGTGTCACCAGGAGACGGCCAGAGATGTGAGGTCCCAGGCAGATAGTCAGTAGAGAGACACCAGAACATGGCTACTGATGGTTTTAGGTTATCAAGTGTGGGGCTCTTGTGTCAAAAGCCTGAAAGTTTCCAAAGCCTGTTACCCCAGTACAGATGCCCAGAGAATAACATTTGAGGTCACATTCTCTTATAAATGTTACAAACATTTGGAAAAGAAGAAGTTATAAGAACCAAATTAATAGTGGTCAGAATTTCATGTCTTTGGAAAGATCCTGAAAGATACTGCCAGGTGGGTAGTCAACTTTAAACACAACAAAACCATTTTTCCTACAAGATACCAAAGTGTATAAGTGAGAAGAGATTAATTACTGGCACCAAAATCAAAGCCACTATTCCCCCAGACTTGAGTCTACTGTTGTTTTTTTTTGTTGAAAAATCCAGGGAAAACCATCTTCAAAGACCTTGTTTTTCCTATTCTCAGGAAGAAAAGTAAATATAAAAGAGTCGTCCTTGTGGGCAACGTGGGCGCCTGGTAGATAAAGAGAACAGGATCCTCCCTTCAATAAGACATGCGCCTAAGAAATATGGAAACAACAGCCAAGGCAGAGACTAAGGTTTGGTTAAAATGAGTGAAGTCATGGAGTTCTGATACAGCAACCCATCCTTTCTAATACTTCTATTGTCCTTAAATCTGTGACCTCCCACTACCCAAATTCCCTACCACTGAGATCTTTCATCTGTGATCAACAATTTGAAACAATATAATACTCAAATTTCCCAGCTCTGTGATTTTTTTTTTTAATTCTGATTGCTCTCAAGATAAAACTTATGGCTACCATACTGTCTTCACACAAAAATAGACCATATCTGGTCTCTCATACATACCTTCTTATGAGGTTAATCACATCCTGGGGAGAAGAGAGAAAACATGAGTCACATATAGAACTGATAGATTTACAAAATATAAATAGCTAGTTAAATTTTAGTTTGGATCGATGGAAAATATATTTTTACTATAAGCAAGACCCCTGCAATATTTAAGATATCCTTTTGCTAAAAAATGGTGTGTCGTTTATCTGAAATTCAAATTTAAGTATGCATCCTATATTTTTCCTGACAAGCCTTGAAGGAGTGATAAGCCCTACTACATTACAAAGTTTTACCCACCTTCTCCCTCACACCCCTAGCACCCTTTGATATGGTGTGAATAAACAGATAGTCAGAGTATGGAGGACAGAATGTAGAGATAAGACCCAGACCAACCATCCTTGAGGACTCAAGTGAGGATGTTAGAAAGATGTTTCAAGTATCCGGAGATGGGATATATTTAAAAAGAAGAGAAGAAGCCTACTATGGTTTTAAGTACATTTATGAGAAGACCTCATTAGTTCATTATGCTTTATTTATTGTAGTCACAAATAAAGGTGAAATCTACTATTTTCCAGACATGATTCCAGGCCCTGGGGAATCAAAGATGAATAACAAATAACAGTCCTTAAAAAGTAAACAATCTTTTGCTGCAGGTACAAGCAAACAAGCACTTCAGGTAAATGTTTCTCTGGCCTTCCTCTACTTACTCTATACACCTCCTATGCATTACCTATAGGTGATCTGGTCAGTTTTTAAGAAAGAAATAAGCCACAGGAACCAGCACCTGAGAAAGTCTAAAATGTAACATATTATTTCCCACTTATTTACATGCCATTGTCCATAATGTTACTAATATCCCCTCAGTCACGGTCTTAGAAACTATGGTATCTTACCCTGAATTCCAATAGTGTAGTAAGCAGTCCAGTCCTTATCCTCAACTGACTTTAGCCATCTTCTTTTCCCTATCATAACCATTACCTGCTTTATTTTTTTGAACAGAACCGTACCAATATATTGTTTTTTCCCTCTTCAGCCTAACTCAGAAAAAAGTTTTATTTTCTGTATTAAGCTTTTTGTTGTTATTGTATATGACAAACACTGATTTAAATTTAGAAAAAAGAAGAAGAATTTCAGGGGGCAGGTAGAATTTTACTCATAGCTATGTTTTTATGTGAAAATATTGTCATCAGAATCTGTTCTTTCACCACAAAATTTTATTTTCTACCTCATATGTTGACTTTGAAAGACTCTATATGGCATCAACTTGAATGTCTTGGTTTAAATGATGATCCCTGATATATTACTTCACAGAAAAGAGAATTTCTTTTTCTAGTCACGGTAGGAAAATTCTAAGGAATACAAATCATTGACTGAACTGGGTCAATGATTAAATGACTAAAATAATTAATATTTTAATTGTTAATAAACATATAGGAATCAGATATGCTGATGTACCTTGAATTGAGAGACATATACATCCCTGATGCTACGGATTTTATCCACCCTAACAGACTACATCAACTGAGGGTAGAGATGGTTCCACAAAGGGTAAATCTAAGAGGTTGTTACAAAAAAAAGATAGATATTTGAATTCAAATTGGAAAGTCAAACAAACATCCCATGCTGCCCATCTGTTAGCTGACTGCCACCACATTTTACCAAATTATTTCCAAAAAATGGCTAAATATATTACAATGGTTACAATAATATTAAAAACAGATGACTTACATCATATAAAAATTATTACTTAAAATCAATTAGGGATCTAAACTTAAGGTTTAAAACTGTAAAAGTATTAGAAGAGAACATAGAAAAAACTCTTCTTGATATTGTATTTGGTAATAATTTCTTGGCTACAATACAAAAAGTATAGGCAATAGAAGAAAAATAGATAAATTGGACCTCACCAAAATTAAAAACTTTTGTGCATCAAAGGACACTCTGAAAAGCATGAAGAGGCAAGGCACAGAAGGGGAGAAAATATTTGCAAATCATATATCTGATAAAGTATTAACATCTATATTATACAAAGAATTACAGTGCAGCAACAGCAAAAAAAACACTCAAGTTAAAAAAATGGGAAAAGGATTTGAATAGCTATTTCTTCAAAAAGATATACAGATGGCCAATAAACACATGAAAAGATGCTCAGTGTCATTAGTCATTAGAGAAATGTAAATCAAAACCACAATGAGATACCACTTCACATTCATTAGGATGGCAAAAAATTTATAAAAATAAATAAATATTGGTGAAGATATGCAGAAACTGGAACCCTTGTACATTGCTGGTATGCAGGTAAAATGATGCAGCCTCTACGGAAAATAGTTTGTTGGTTCCTCAAAAAGATAAACAGCTACCATTATGATCCAGCAATTTCACTCCGAGGTATACACCCAAAGGAATTGAAAGCAGGGACTCAAACTGATACTTTTATTCCAATGTTCATTGCAGCATTATTCACAATAGCCAAAAGGTGGAAACAAGCCATGTTCATCAACAAATGAATAGATAAACAAAATGTGATATATACACACAATGGAATATTATTCAGCCATAAAAAGGAATGAAGTTCTGATACATGCTACAACATGGATGAAGCTTAAAAATATTATACTAAATGAAATAGGCCAGACACAAAAGGACCAATATTATGTGATTCCACTTGTAGAAGCACCTAGAACAGGAAAATTCATACAGACACTAAGTAGATTTGCAGTTATTAAGAACTGGGGTCATGGGAATGGGGAATGTGGTGTTATTACTTAATGGTTAGATTTTGTTTGGGTTGATGAAAAATTTTAGAAATAAGTAATGGTGATTTTTACACAACACTATACATGCAATTAATGCCCCTAAAGTATACACTTTAAAATGGTTAAAGTACTGAATTTTTTTACGTTTTATCACAATTGTTTTAAAAATTTAATAATGTAGTATACCAAACACTATTGAATTTTACACTTTAAATGGATGAATTGCATGATATGTGAATTATATCTCAACAAAGCTGCTAAAAGAAATGGATGAGAACCCTTTTCGAGGGTAGAAGATCTAAACTCTCATCTAATATTCAAATCTACTTTTGAGACAGGAAAAAGGCAGAACCAAAAACTGTCTTTTGAGGAGCAACAGGATGCAGCTGTTACCCAGCACCTGGGATTAACTTTCAGCCAATAACTCACAAGTTCCCGTAACTCCATGCTCCACAAACATCCCCTTCCCCTTGCCTAATAGCCCCCTCCCTTTGCCTAAGCATTCCCCCAGTCTTGCCTAAGCATCCCAGCTTCAAACTGACCAGTCCCCAGCTGCCCACTTCAACCACCATAAATCAGGACCCCAGACCCCACGTAGGGATGGTCAGTGAGTTTTCACCCGGTCAGCCTGGCCTGCTTTCCTTCCTCAGTTTCTTTCTAACCAGGCTGGCTTTTGTCTTTCAATAAACTTGCATAATCTCTCCTGACCCGCTTGTGAATTCCTTCCTGTGTGAGGTCAAGAACACAAACTAAGGGCCAGGTCTCACCCAGGACCCCAATCCACCCCAGTCTGGTATCACTTTCAACTCATTCTCATCCTTATCAGTCTAAAGCTAGCTTCTCATGGTCTAACAACTAATGTGTATATGACAAAATGATCCATTCCCAACATTGCCACAAAATAGTCCAGAAAACAGAGAAACTGTCATCTGAACTCTTAGTTGGCAAACTTGTGGAGAGTAAACACCACAAGCCCATCACACATTATAATCATTTGGAAAAAAATAGCCAAAACTGGCAAAGTTTCTTTATTGACCCCAGACCTATTCTTGTCAGTAGTGGTGCATGGTAAAATCCCAAGAGGAAAATTGTAAAGATTGTCCATTATGTGACTATACTTTTCCAACACAAACAGTCTTGCAGGTTGCATAGTAAAGTCTGTATATTGCTTAAGGAATGGAACAATCACAGGCATTGTTTCCCAGGATTGTGATTTATCTTTCCCAACTACTTATTCAATGTGTTGTGTGATTTTGCTTTTTTTTTTTTAATGGCCAATTACATGAGCTAGTAACTTAGAGATCTCTTCCAGTCCTACAGATTTGTATCCAAGAGTTTAGCTTATTTGTTAGCATGTGGACATTTTCCTAGAGTTAATCCAAAACAGGTTATCAACCCCTTTCCCTAATCTGCATTCCAGTGGATAGACATTAATAGTGATGTCCTTGTGCCCCATCTCAGGCAGGAAATTTACCACCTGACCTTTCTCGGACTGCTGTCTCAGTCTCTGGCTCTTCACTAGTCCCAGCCATAACTCATGCTGTGCTTTCATCCTCTCTGACTTTGCTGGCACTAACTTTAGTTTGGAATAGAAAGGCTGGACTTTGCTGCAAAAAGAAGGAGCCTCTCTTAGCAGCTTTAACTGGAATTTCTCAATCCCAAAGGTGATTACCAAAGACTAAACAAGAGAGCCACATACAAAGTCAACAGTCCCACTATACAATAAGTGATTGTGTAAGAGCTGCCTCACTTCCATCTTCCATTTGTAGCCCAACAAGTACAGGGAATCATTTACAAATTATGCAGCATTGTTTTTATTGCAAATGACCAAATACAAAATCAAACAGGCTTGATTAGAAAAAGATAGAAGTAGATTGTGCAAAAACAAATAAAGGAATTGACAAGTCACCTATCTGGCTCCAGGAATAACTGGTTTGATGAACTCAAATTATCACACTGGTGTGCTATTTCTGAGCTTATTCTTTCTCTGAGTTAGTGTCATTCCCAGATTTCACTTGGTTATCCCCAGACAACTTAGTAGTATTTCTGGCTATCTAGTTTTGAATGGCAGAAATGTCACGCTCATAAACATGAAACAGAGAAAGTTGAAGAGCATAAAATAAGAATGTTTTATATTAGATAATAAAAACTGAAAAAGAAAAGAAAAAAATGGAGGAAATAAAAGAAATTAAAATATCCAGAGTAGAAAATATGTAAAACTGGATTTATTTACAGATGACATGATCCAGTATGTAGAAAATCTCAAGGAATACACACACACACACACACACACACATACACACACACAAACTACTAAAACTAACAAAAAAGTTTAAGAATGTTGTGAGATACAAGATTAGTATAAAAATGTATTTTTTTTGTTTACTTGTAATGAAAAATCTAATAAGAAATTAAGACATTTATTTGTAATAGAATCAAAAAAAATCATCTCAAAAATGGAAGAAAATAAGTAAAAGACTTCTGTTCTGGAAACTACAAAATATTGCTGGTAAAGTTTAAAGAAAACCTAAATAAACGGAGAAATTTTACCTTAAAATGGCCATATTCCTCAAATTTTTCTTTAAATTCAATAAAATGCCTATCAAAATCCCAGTAGGCTCTTTATATAAAAATTAACGAGATATCTCAAAATTTTCATGCAAAAATCAAAGGACCCAAGGGCGGAGTTTCTCAACTTTGGCACTACTGGCATTCTGGCCCAGGTAATTCTTTGTCATGGGTCTTCCCTGTGCATTGTAGGAGATTTAGCAGCATCTCTGGCCTCTACTCACTAGATGGAAGTGGCATTCTCCACAGTGGTTCCCTGGGGCCAGGGTTGGTTATAACTGACCCCATAGAGAACAACTAACTTAGAATAGAATTGTTATGAAATAGAATGTTTCAATTTTTTTTCAAACAATTTTGAAAAGGAAGAACAAAGTTGGAAGACTTAACTAATTTAAAATTTTTTTTATGAAGCCACTGTAATCAAAAGCTTAGAGTATTAGGGCAAGAATAGACATAGCTCCATGTAACAGACTGCTAAAATCCTTACATTTAGAGCAAACTGATTTTTAACAAAGGTGCTAAAATAATTCAGTGGAGGAAGGGAGAGTCGTTTCAACAAACGTTAACTGAATTTGTTTATGGTTTAACAACTCAATATATTTACTAAAAATCCTTCGATAGCACACTTAACATGGGTGGGTTTTATCATATGTAAACTATACCTCAAGAAATATGTTTTTTTTTAAGGCAGAGATAAAAATCCAGCAGATGAAAGCTCATTACCCCAGTATTGGAACAAAAGTTAAATAAAGAAACTCTTGAACAGCTAGCAAAGTAGAATGGCAAGAAGTTAAGTAGATAAAATTTGAAATTTCCTAACGTACTTCATAGCTTAAGATCACAGTCACACTGCTAAAGCAACAGAAGAAAAGTTGAACATTCATACTAGGTTCAATTCGTCCATCAAGTCTCGTTAGGTTGGCCCCCATATTCTACCCTGCCCAACACAAACACATAAACATACATAGACACACACACACACACACACACACACACACACACACATAAACATACATGCACATCCTTCACTCAGGTATTACACAGTCTAGCCTTACATTTATCACTCCTCAATAACAACAACAACAACAAAACTCAAACATAAACAAAGGTTTGTGTTGTTTGCTTGTATCTAAGTTTAGTGAGGAGAGGCCTTACAAATATAAAAATTTTCTCTCCAAATTTTTGCACTGCCTTTTTAAAATTAATAACAATGGGAATTTCCCTTACCATTTGTGCATTCAATTATTCCTATGACCCTTGAAATGAGTGACAGAAAAGGGGCACTGAGGGGCCAAGGAATCCTGTAACGTCACCAGGAGGAAGAAAGAACAGGGACCCAGAAGGGAAGGAAACTTAATCTCTGTGTTTTCCCCTGAATCCCTTGTGTAGGAGCTCCAACTCAAGTCTTACCTGCTGTGTCTATTGATGATCCCTACATCTGATGCTCCCCAGATCTGAGATGAGCTCTCTCGTGTACTGACTCTGCTGGACCAGATGATCCTTAGCCGATACCAAGTCATCCAGCACATTCACCTCGTATTCCTCCAGCTTTTGCAGCTACCTCTGCTCCAAACTGTCCAGGATGCCTCTCGTTTCATTAAACACTTTCAGAATCCTCTGTCTCTCAGCTTGTATGTGATTCTTTGGGGATGAAAAGAGAAGAAGCTGTTAGTCTGTCTGGATGAGGGCCTACTTTGTGTGGTCCTGGGGGCCAAGACAAGAACTATTTTCCTCAGGAGATTCTCAAAGTGACAGGAGGTGAAAGGCAGTGAGCAATTCCTGGGAAAGTGATTTTTCCTGCTGTTTCCCCTTGAGCTCATCACAAAGCAAAATATTCAAGTCTACTCTATCAAGGCCCACCCTGAGGCACAATGTGGTACCTGGGGGAGGCTTGGATTACAGACCCCTGTCCTGGATAATCATGCTACACTGTGTATTAAACCCCTCCACCCATACTTCCTAAACGGAAACTTGGGCCTTTCTCGGTGTGTGTTCTGGAGGTATCAGAGCCTCAAATTTGATAATGGAAATGGGACATGGGATGCATGAGTTGTTTTTGTATTGCTTCCCTCTAGACCTTCACCTCCAAATATATATATTCCCTTGTGATATGTCTACTCTCTAGCCCTGGACCTCAAACAAGGAAGGAATGAAGTGAAGACTAATCAAATGTCTTCCAGACTCATTACTTCTGAGGTAACAAAGAGAAAGGAGCCTCCTTGTGATTGGACCAAGATGCTGCCCAGTTTCCTGTCTCAGAACTCCCTCAGGAAAAATCCCTTCCTGCCTTTCAAGTAGCTCTCTCTTCTCTGATGTCAGCTTCCAACTCCGCAGCTTCCTGCTGCTCCTTCCTCAGCTTCTTCAGAGCTTCCTGGAGCTTCTCCTGTGAGAAAGCAATCATCAGACTCAAGCTACGAGCTCTCTCAGCATCTAGATAAATGGGGAAGAAATCATGCTCATCCTAGAAGAGACTAAAGTTTACAGAAATGAAACTGGCAGGTAGAATCTAGGATATAGACAAAAATCTGAAGAGGTGAGTGTATTCTCTATCCTTGGGAAATTTAAGTTATGATCCCTTCATTAACAATAGTCTGCATTTCTCTTTCCCTAGAAGAAGAACTGATCCAGCAGCAAGGAAAGTCCTTTCCTCTCATTGACACTTTCCCCACATTCAACTAACTATGGTCCCAAAAATCCCTTCAGCTCAGAGGGGAAATCAGAACTTATCTTGGGAAGCAGTTCTCCACTCATCAAACTTCTTGTGCTAAGATTTGGTACTATAGGCTTACTCTTAAAAGCAAATGAATGAATGTACGTAAATGTCCTTTAAGCCTCAGAAACTGAGCAAAGGGTATGGGAAGATTGCAGGGCTCAGTTCTATGACGACAAATGTAGGATGAAAAAGGGAAGATTTCACTTTAGATACCATTCTGTCCTATCTTTCTCCACCTGGGGCCTACCTGGATTTCCTTGACCACCACTTGCATGCAGAATATTTGTTGCTCCAGAGACAGCACAGAAAGCCTGCAAAGGCTTCTCATCTTCCTTACAGAATATATGGATTTTTTCTCCATGGTGCTCACAGAGATCTCTCTTCTGCCACTTGTGTGGGCTTATGTTGACCTCCCTGATTCTCCCCACTATGGTGGCCAGGTGCCAATTAGGCCAGAGATTCCCAGGCTTCTATTTGCTCTGGCACACAGGACAGCTGCAGTCCCCTCCTGGTGGATCACTGACTCCTAGTTCTTTGCAGTGATGCAGGCTTAGAAGAAGCTGTGGCCACAGGGCAGGTTTAGAGGTTCTGTCAGGAGCTCCAGGCAGATGGGGCAGGTCACTTCTGTCTGTAGATTTACCTGTGCTGACAAATCCATTGCAATGCTTTCCTTGTTTCTTTCTGTCCTGACTCTGGAGGCTCTTCTTGCTCACAATGTCCTGAAGAGCTGGGAATGTTGAAGGGCACTAGGTAAGAAAACAGGAATAGAAAGGAAATTGATTTGGAAGAGCAGAGATTTAGAATTGGACAAAACATTAATATTCAGTAAAGAAAGGAAAAGAGAGAGACAAGAGAAATAGATCAGTGACTCAATGAAAAGGGCTTTCAGTCATTAATTTCAAATACTTTACTCTTAGTATATGTTGCATGATAAATTTCACCCCATTAGGGCAATGATTCCTAGTTTCTCTTCTCCTACTTGAGACAAGGACAAATTGAGGCCCTTCCTACCACAAACCTTACGCAAAACATGCCTTTTCTTCCCCACCCCATAACACGTGCTCCATGTTAGTTATACCTAACCCCCTGCAGCCCCTAGGCCTTTGCACTTGCTCTTCTCTCTGCATGGAATGATGCTACCCCTGATACTTGCATGATTTGCTTTTTAAAAACAGTTTTCTTCAGTTATATTTACATCTAATGTATTTGTTTCAAGAGTACAATACAATGATTTCTATTCAATTTATGGAACTGCGTAACTGTATGACTGTGTGTCATCACAATCCCATTTTATAATGTTTTCACCACTTGAATACAAACCTAATGCCATTAGCAGTCCTTCCCATTCTGAACTTGAGCCTCAGGTAACTACTAATCTCCTTTGTGTTTATATAGATTTGCCTTTTCACATCAACTCATAAAAAGGAATCATAATATATGGTCTTTTGAATCTTAATTGTTTCACTTGGCATATTGCTATTGAGCTTCATCTATCCTGCCTTTCTTTCCCAGGCCAAAAACACATTCTCAATGTTAAAAGTACAAAACACACTGCTGCCTCAGAGATTTTGCACTTGCATGTCTCTCTGCATGGAAGCATTCTCCCCCCGATGTCAGCATGACTCACTCTCACATTTCATTGAGTCTCCTCTTGTCAGAAGGACCTGCTCTAACTTACCAGTGGCACAAGTGCCGATACTATCACTTGGTGTACATTTTCCATATTTCTCTTATTTTTACTACAGAGTATCTACCATCTTTCTTTAAATGTCTACCTCTTCCTCCTAAGAAGTAATCCATGCATGGATCAGGCATGGTTTTGTTCACCATGTATCCTCAGTACCTGGAATAGTGCTTCACACACAGGAATACAATGTTTGATGAATATGTAAAGCTAAAACCTTCTCATCTCTCCATAGATGATTAGACCTTTCTTATTAGCTTTTCATTTTTTTATTTCCATCTATTAGCAGTTCTCCAATAGCTGAGAAGTGTCTACCTCCTAACATACCTGTCCCACATGGAACCTACCCCTGCCCTGAAACTCATTGCCCAGAGATACCTACAGAAACAGCAAGGACCATAATAGGGAGGTAATCTTATCTCTAACAAGTTTATAGCAGTTACAATTCAGAAATCACTTTGACCTATTTACTCTGCATATAAAAATCATTAACAAATAAGAGTACTCCCTTTCTTCAGATGTGTAAATAGAATCAAGTGACACCTATCATTCTATACACGGAGATCATTCCATTATAATAGGTAGATTTGGGTGAACATACCATCCTCAGGATCCTCCTTCGGAGTTCTCTCCACTACTGCACAGATTTTACCAAAGAGAAACCGAGGTAAAGTTTGCAAGTACTAGATTGATACCCAATGCTAAGGGGGTGTAGAAATGCAGAGATGAAGACTGACTGGGAGGTTCTGGGGAGTCTTGTATTTGTAGATTTTGGGATTTTATCTTGGCCTGGACACAAGACAAAGATGTTGATAAGCAACTATAGGTGTATGTTTCTAGGGAGAAAAGAGCATGTTCATATTGTCGACACAAATATCCATTATCAATGTATGAATCAAAATTGCGGGGAGTTTACTATGAGCCAATCCTGAAGACCATATAGCCTGGGGGAGTCCTTTCACAAAGGAACAGAACACTCCAAAGAAGTGAGAGTGTTCAGATTGGTTTTTTATTTATTTATTTTTGTGAGGAAGATCAGCCCTGAGCTAACATCCATGCTAATCCTCCTCTTTTTGCTGAGGAAGACAGGCTCTGAGTTAACATCTATTGCCAATCCTCCTCCTTTTTTTCTTTTTCCCCAAAGCCCCAGTAGATAGCTGTATGTCATAGTTGCACATCCTTCTAGTTGCTGCATGTGGGACGCGGCCTCAGCATGGCCAGAGAAGCAGTGCATCAGTGCGTGCCCAGGATACGAACCCGGGCCGCCAGTAGCAGAGCGCACGCACTTAACCGCTAAGCCACAGGGCCGGCCCCAGATTGGTTATATACCATCAAAAAGCATGCATCACATATGATTGGAATGTCCCTTTTATAATAGTCATGCAATTGGTTGCTGGCACAGCAATTTGGAGAACACAGCAGGTTGGTGGTTGCAAGGTGGGTGATCACAAGGTGAGTGCAGCAGTTCAGCAATCAATGTTTAGTTTAGGGATAGATGCTTGTCCTTAAGACAATGCCAATGTGGGAGAAGTTACATCCTTATCTTTAAAGGCATTGTTCTTGTCTTTAGGACATAGTAAATACTTAAAGCAGGTATACAATGCATGCTCAACAGCCACGTCAGGCCCTTTTGGAAAAACAAGTTCAGGACAAATTAGTTTTACACCAAATGGCTTCCTCATATACTCCAATATATCCTATTGCTTGTCACTTATTTATCAATATACTCATAGGATCACACACATGACACAGACCTGAGAAACATAAATTCCAATGAGGCATCTGTCAGTCATGAGAGAGAGGTCTCAATATATAAGAGACATCAGAGAATGGAGAGATAAAATCTATCCTGTTTGCAACACCCTGAGTGCTATTACAGGTTGAATTGTGTTCCCTGAACAGATGTTGAAGTCCTAACCCCAAGTATGTGTGAATGTAACTTTACTTGGAAATCATGTCTTTCCAGATGACCAAGTTAAAATGAAATCATAAGGGTGGGCCTAAATTCACTATGACCATGTGTTTTTAAACAGGGGAAATTTGGACACAGACAGACATGCATACATGGAGAATCCATGTAAAGACAAAGGAAGAAATCAGGGTGATATATCTACAAACAGAGAACATCAAAGATTCCCAGGAAAATGCCAGAAACTAGCACATAGACATGGAACAGATCCTTCCCACACAACCCTCAGAAGGAACCAACCCTGCCAACATTGTTCACCTTGTGTTTCTACCTCCAGAATCGTGAGAAAATAAATTTCATTTAAGCCACCCATTTGTGGTACATTTTATATGGCAGCCTTAGAAAATAATACAAGTGCTTATTTTTCCTTTCTTCATTCATTCTTTATTCTATCATTGAAGAAGCACTTCACCATTGAAATTCTCCCCACCTAAGTCAGATGGACAGATACACACACAGAGAGAGATAAAATACATCCTCCCTTTGGGAGATGGTATAAAGTAGGAGTTTTTACATTAGGGTAAGGACGAACTAGGTCCTGAGTTTTCTTATCTCACTATATCCTGACGGTCTGCGCAGAAGATGTCTGTATCTGTACAGTTTAGACAAGAAAAAAGAAGTGTCTTCGCAATAGGGAGAAAAAGTCCTATGAGGGTTTTAGCCAACATCCTTGAAACTTCCCCCCTCCCCTGGGTCAGGAATTGCCAATGGGAAGGTGGACCTGTTCTTGGCACCCAGAGATCTGAGGAAACTCAGAAACATTGCAACTCCTCTCCATTCTTCTATACTCAAGGATCCCTCTTTGACCACCCCTTAGAGGCCAGGGTTTAATTTGTCCCCTATCAATGACCTCTCCCCAAGCACTCTAGCTCCTAGGTCAGTTAGTTTCAAAGAAGTCATTTGGTAACAGAGGCCATCCTCATAAAGTTACACTTACTTTCATCCCTTTTTCTCACAATCAGTTCATCAGAAAATCCTATAGTGCTTGCTTTGAATTAGGTCCCATGCAACAAAATCTTTGACCCATATTCCAGCAATAGTTTCCTCACTGGTCTTCCTGATACTCTCATGATCTCACACAGCCTGCTCTCATCACTGTTCACACCAACAGCCAGAATGATTTTTAAAAGTTTACATAAGTCTTGTCACTCCTCTGCTCAAGTGCATGTCATTCAGTGTGAGTCTATCCTTATCGTGGTCTAGTTAGGTGCACATTACACATCCCTACTATGGCCTCGTCTCTCTCAGTTCACCTCCTACTCTTCCCCAGCCCACATTGGCTGTCTTTACATTCCTTAATCACTCTGGACAAAAATCCAAAAATCCAACTTAAATCCATAGTTTCCCTGAAGACTCTGATCAAAATCACCTTCCCACACTGAGACCTAACCTGAAATCTATTTAAAATTGCAAAGACCTTTCCCAGGGCACATAGATCCTTTGCTTCATTACAGTCCTTTTGGTGTATTATTGTTCTTTCTTGGTTGTACATTTGTACCATAGTGAGTTTCATTTTTTTTGCATACTATTTTGCTCTTTTACTCTTTGTTTACTTTCTTTCCCTCACCCATAATATAATCTTTTCTTGGTACTTAATATTTATTATATGTGAGGTAGATGTTAATACAAGATTTTCCCCATAGCTGTATGAATTTGTTATTGTATACATTATCAAAAATATTAAAATTTTATAAAATTCATTTCTTCCTGTTTAATGTGACCTCTACTAGCTGTTGAGTAGGCAATTAATATATACTATTTGTGGACCTTGTCCAGGAGTTAGTCACAGACTCACGACCTCTGAATAGTGAGAGGAAAATAAACTACATGTCAAAGTATATGTAACATAGAGATCAAGTTACAAAGTACTTAGAGGTGAGATTAAGAGGAAATTCCTTCTGAGAAATGACCAACACCTTGTCTTATCTCTGTGCAACGGAAAATTGAGTAAGGAGTTAAGGTAATTAAGCAATAGAAAGGTGTGTCTAAGATTATGAAGAACAAGTTCCAAAGCAAGTTCTCTCACCAGAAGTTCACGGGGCACTACTGGGCTAAGAGTAAGCCCTGGCACTCAGCGGAGAACAAATTCCCTGTGCCTGGAACTCCAGAGATAAGAGACCACAGAGGAGCTGCACAGATGGGAAGCATTCGATCATCCAGCCTCTCTCACCAGGCTTCCCAAAGCGCTGGTAATTTATCAAGAAGGTTGTGGACAGCTTCCTAAAAGCTACCAGAACTAGAGGAAGTGGATGAACTTCAAGAGGGTCTTATCCTTGTCAGAGCCCCTAAGATCGCTTCTCTCCATCGTGCGTCCAGATAACGGTTCTCATTTCTGCAGGCTTTGACCAGGAGCTTAGGCTTTTATGAAGAGGGAAAACAGGGATCCATCTCACAGGATTCTCTAGAGGAAAGGAACAGGGGGTTTTCTGCCTCTGAAATAAAAGAATATTCTGGCTCACCTTGGCAGGGTAGAAAGTCAAAACTACAAAATAGGAAGAAGATGAGGGTAACTGCCTGGAGAAATAATGGTCCCTCCAAAAAATAAACAAGGCTCTTTGCCTTTTTAAACTTTCTTTAAAAGTCACTCCTCTCCTAGACTCAATGTTCTCCTCTTCCTCCACTTTAGCAGACAAACCTACAATCTGGCTCTTTTTATTAATTCAGAGCAGCTTCAGAATCACAAATTAAACTCATTCAAATACATTCAATCTGATCCTCCCAAATCCTCCTGCCATTTGCCCTCACAAAGTCCCCTACATACCTTCAGGAGAAGTGGAGGAGTCTTGACTTGTTGGAGATCAGGGATAGGTGTGATCAAGACTCACTCACCAAGCCAGAGGCATGCTCTCCACAAAGGAGTTCCCCCACAGAAGCTGGGTGAGAAATGAAAGTTAAATTCTTAGAAGCAGAGATGAAACAGAGGAAGCAGAACAGAGACTTAAAAACAATAACAATGGGAGGCTACCAGATAGCACAGCAGAGGAGTGTCATGCTTTAGTATTTTCCGCCAGCTAGGAACCCAGTCATGGGGCCGCCCTGTGGCTTAGCAGTTAAGTGTGCGTGCTCCGCTACTGGCGCCCGGTTCAGATCCCGGGCGCGCACCAACGCACCGCTTCTCCGGCCATGCTGAGGCCGCGTCCCACATACAGCAACTAGAAGGATGTGCAACTGTGACATGCAGCTATCTGCTGGGGCTTTGGGGGGAAAGAGAAAAAGGGGAGCAGGATTGGCAATAGATGTTAGCTCAGAGCAGGTCTTCCTCAGCAAAAAGAGGAGGATTAGCACGGATGTTAGCTCAGGGCTGATCTTCCTCACAAAAAAAAATAAAAAAGAAAAAGAAAAGAAACCCAGTCGCTACATTCTTTTTCCTCTCCCAGTTTACTCCAGTAAGATTATTTTTATAAAAAGAGTGTGAATTACAATAACACATTCTATAGCTTGCCTGAATACTCAGAATTTCAATTCAATCCTATAAATATTAGTTAAGCTTATTCTATATTCAGATCCTAAGCAAAGTCACTAGGCATAAAATAATGATCCAGAAAGCCTTGGCACTGTACATCTTGTAACACACAATGATGGGGGCAATAATCAGTTATAAAGCCCTGTAATTTTGAACTGACACAGTGATTATTAGAGGCTGTCATTGTGGATGGCAAAAACACAATTAAAAAAAAATTCTTCAGTGTGATCCTATTGAGAAAATATTTCTACAATGTCATTGAATCTTAAAAGTCCATCAGTTAATTACCAGTTTCTGCTCCTTATCCAGACAGACCAGAAGAGGAAGGATTCAGGAGAGTAATTGTGGTAAAACAGTGTCAGCGCCATGTTACTCAGCAACTAGGAGGAGGTGAGAACTTGTGAGGTTAATAGATGGTGCTGCTCCAGTTTGATCTTTCACTGAGTAACACTCACACCTGCAAAATTTTCCACTATCTTCTGCTTCCTTTGGGAAACATTTGGTCCTTTTGTTACCAAGCAAGGGCTCTCTCCACCTGATGCACACAGAAGCCAAAGACTGTGGTACACCAGTCTTTGAAGGAAGAAGCAGTTTATTACACAATAGATTGGTAAGGAGACAGAAGGACAGAATTTCAACCGAGTCTCCTGGATTCAGGGTGTGTAGTAAGGTTTAAGGGATCAGGGAGATCAGGCTGGTATGAGAAAGCACTGGCAGGACGAGTTTTGATTGGCAGATCAAAATTTTCTCTTTTATACATGCTCCTGGTTGGCTTGCCACGTTTCAAAAATACCTTCAACATTCTGCTGTTAACATGAAGTCAGCAGAGTAAACAGAGGTAAAGTTGTTATGCAGATTTAAGTCATTGTCTTCTCTATTGATAAGAGTCTCTAGAGATTTAATCATCCTCTCCCTCCTGACAAAAAGCAGAAGGCACCCATACCAATGGAGATTTCTCCTATAAAAGTAAACTTCTCTTACAAGTGAGTAACTTCTCTTAGGTTTTCAGAGCTTTCTTTGGTGTCAGCTGTTTCAAAAAAATAATCAGTCTCAAGTAATTCTTATGCCAAAGAGGCATATTTAGGGATGGCAAATGCTGTTCCTGGTACTATGGTTATACTTTTTACACCATCAATGAAAAGCAGAACTGAAACATTTTATATTTCCTACACATACTTTTGTGTCCTATTGTCTATCCTGTTCTTGTTCTGATTACATGTTCCAGATATGGCAGCTACAAGATGGTGGAAGCTCTCTAATATGGGTCCCTGACAGACAGGATTGCAGAACTCACCAATCCTCACATATTAAATAATGTGAGACATGTAGGGCACTGAGAAGCCAATGTTTTTCCAATTAAAGCACAAATATTTTGGTACTGTTTTTACCCTGCAGAAAACTAAGCTGATCTTGGCTTATAAACTCTTTATGATTCACTTACGTCTATGAGGTAGAACTGAAAATTAAAGAGACATAATTGCTGATCCGTATTGACAATTACAGTTTCTTGGGTAGGAATAAGATTTTTTCTAACAACCAATAAACTTTTGATGCTTTTCAAGTGCAGTGACAATCATCTACATTTTGTACAAATTGCATTTTTTCCTTTATCATCTTTGTTATCACACAATACTGTCATTGAGTATCCCTCCTCATCCAGCCCTGTGCCCAACAACAGTAAGTTGTCTGAAGGCAGAAAAGGACCTTTTCTATGTTGTTTCTTCATGTCTCAGCTCTATTACAAAGTGTTGTATACAGGGAGTGAAATCTAAATAGAAAGACATGCACTTATATAGCTATAGATATCATTTTAATCACATTGAACATAGTGAGGATAATCACTGTTATGTTCTACTGTTGTTGTGATAGTCAAGATAATCGCCATGATACATAATGGAATTCTTGTGTTAGTATTAGCATTTACATGAACTCCTCTGACGAATTTTAACCAAAAATTTTTCATATCTTCTCTGTTTTGTTCCTAAGATCGACAATCGACTCAGATACTTACCTCAATGCCTGTTATTTCATCTATCTACACCACCACACTCTAACCATGTTACTCCCTGTGCCCGGTGTTTTTTTCAGACTGTAAACAGTAAAACATCATGGGCCTCATGTGGGAGATCTTTCATGAGATTCCTCTCCAAGAGGAGATGTAGGGGCTGAAGGCAAACACAGAGCCCTAAAGAGGATTTACTATTCTCTGGGACCTCAGAATATAATAAGCTAGAATGTGGACCATAGCAATGTGGTTAGTTTTGGAGATGGACTCCAAGATGGTGGAAGAAGGAACATGGTTCTTTCAGGTTTCCTTTTGGCCCACGTTTTCTTGTACCCTGACAAGCTCTGATTTCCTCACTGGTTTCTCTCCACCTTACATCTAATGTCTCAGAGGAGCTTCCCAGGACATCAGCGGCACTCTCCCTGCCCTCCTATCCCCTCTTGGGTCTCTGATTCCCGCCTACATTTTCCAGATGAATTTTTTATAATTTCTTCCCAGACTAGCTCAAAAACATTAGATTCTCTATGTAGCTGCAATTTTCAAATTACAGATTGACCCAAGGCTTTATAGCCCAAAGCTGCCCTATCTCAATCTACTCAGAAATGCATAATGTATACCGGGGCTTGAGTTTTGGAAGAAGGAGTTCTTGAGGGCTAAAGAGAAGGGATCCAGATCAGCCAGCTTTTACATCCTCTACTGCTGAAGAGATATCTTTCTTTACATTCCAGAAGTAATTACACCTCATAAAACATCTCACAGAGTCTGAAGGGAACGTATTAGTTCTCTGAGACCCAGGACATGAGTTCAGATCAGAAATGTAAAGGTAAAAAAGACCGCAGGCATACTTCACTTTATTGTGCTACACATTGTGTTCTTTTACAAATTGAAGGTTCATGGCAATCCTGCACAGAGCAAGTCTAACAGGATTTTTCCATTTGCCATTTTTCCAACAACATTTGCTCACTTAATGTCTCTGTATCACATTTTGATAATTCTCACAATATCTAAATTTTTTCATTATTATTATATTTGTTATGGTAATCTGTAATCAGTGAGCATTGATGTTACTATCATAATTGTTTTGCGATGTCACAAACTGTGCCCATAAAAGACGGCAAACTTAATCAAAAAATGTTGTGTGTGTTCTGACTGCTCCACTGACCGGTCATTCCCCCATCTCTCTCCTTCTCCTTGGGCTTATATATTCCCTGACACACAACAATATTGAAATTAGGCCAATTAACCCTAAAATGACCTCTAAGTATTCAAGTGAAGAGTTACACATCTCTCACTTTAAATCAAAGGCTAGAAATGATTAAGCTTAGTGAAGAAGGCATGTTGAAAGCTGAGACAGACAGAAAGCTAGGCTTATTACACCTGTCAGGACATAGGAAAATCTCCTTTCTTCCATGCTTGTGTTCTTATGGCTGAACTATAATAAAACTGACACAAGACTACATTAACAGGAGAAAAACCCAGTTTAATATGTACATATTGGAGACCATAAAGAAATGATGCTCAGAGAGTGAACAAAGTAGGCAGTATACATGTCTTTTATATAAAGAAACAATAAATTTGTGAAGAATTGACAGGCCAAAGAAACTTAGGTTTGGGGTACGTAATTAATGAGGAATTTGAGCTGAGTTTAGACTTGAGGTATTAAATTAGCAAGGTTTGTGTATACAGGTCTCTCAGCCTTGAATTCCCTAGCTCTGGTGATAAAGATGCAGGGAGAGCCCGTTTCACATGGGAGATTTATTTCTTGCTTTCAGGGGAAATACAGAAAGGAGGATCAGAATGCCGTTTTTGTTTCTCAAGTAACTTTAATTTAAAATAATGAATATGCTTTCTTGGGATACTTTGAGGTGGCCTGCCCATGCCCCAACACACCAAACAACTAACCAAGCAATGAATGTGAAGGAAAAGTTCTTGAAGGAAATTAAAAGTGCTACTCCAGTGAATACACAAATGATAAGAAAGTGAAATAGCTTTATTGCTGATATGGAGAGAGTTTCAGTAGTCTGGATAGACAATCAAACCAGCCACAACATTCCTTTAGGCCAAAGCCTAATCCAGAGCAAGGCCCTAACTCTCTTCAATTATATCAAGGCTGAGAGAGGTGAGGAAGATGCAGAAAAAAAGTTTGAAGCTAGCAGAGCTTGCCTCATGAGGTTGAAGAAAAGAAACCATCTTCAAAACATAAAAGTACAAGATGAAGCAGCAAGTGCTGATGTAGCTAGTTATCCAGAATACCTATTGAAAATAATTAATGAAGGTGGCTAAACTAAACAGATCTTCAATGTAAACACACCTATATCAGAAGAAGATGCTATCTAGGACTTTCACAGCAAGAAAGGAGAAGTCAATGCTTAGCTTCCAATCTTCCAAGGACAGTCTGACTCCCTAGTTAAGGGCTTATGCAGTTGGTGACTTTAAGTTGAAGCCAATGCTCACAAATCATTCTGAAAATCCTAGACCCCTTAAGAATTTTGCTAAATCTACTCTATACATGCTATATAAATGGAATAACAAAACCTGGATGACAGCACAACTTTTTACAATATGGTTTGCTGAATATTTTAAGCCCACTGTTGAGACTTACTGCTCAGAAGAAAAGATTTCCTTCAAAATATTATTGTTCATTGACAATACACCTGGTTAACCAAGGGCACTGATGGAGATGTACAACAGGATTAATGTTTTCATGCTTGCTAACCCAACACCCATTCTGCAGCCCATGGATTAAGAAGTAATTTCAACTTTCAAACTTTATTATTTTGTAAGGCTATAGCTGCCATAGACAGAATTCTTCTGATGGATCTGGACAAAGTAAATTGAAAACCTTATGGAAAGGATTCACCATTTTAGACACCATTAAGATTATTCATGATTCATGGGTGTAGGTCAAAATATCAACATTAACAGAAGATTGGAAGAAGTTGATTCTAAATCTCCTGGATGACTTTGAGGGGACCAAGACTTCAGTGCAAGAAGTAACTGCAGGTGTGGTAGAGACAGCAAGAGAACTCGAGTTAGAAGTAGAGCCTGAAGATGTCACTGAATTGCTAAAATGTCATGATAAAACTTTAACAGATGAGGAGCTGCTTCTTATGGATGAGCAAACAAAGTTGTTTCTTGAGGTAGAAACCACTTTTGATGAAGATGCTGTGAAGACTGTTGAAATGACAATAAAGGGTTTAAAATATTACATAAACTAAGCTGATAAAACAGCAGCAGAGTTTGAGAGGATTGGCACAAATTTTGAAAGAAGTTCTACTGTGCATAAAATGCTGTCAAATAGCATCGCATGCTACAGAGAAATCTTCCATGAAAGGAAGAGTCAACTAATGTGGCAAATTTCACTGTTGTCTCATTTTAAAGAAATTGCTACAGCCACCCCAACCTTCAGGGACCACCACCTTGATCAGGTAAGCAGCCATCAATATCAAGACAAGACTCTCCACCAGCAAAAAGATTAGGACTCGCTGAAGATTCGGATGATGGTTAATATTTTTTAGCAATAAAGTATTTTTTAATGAAGATATATACATTGGTTTTTTAGACGTAGTGCTATTGCACACTTAAGAGAGTACAGTATAGTGTGAATGTAACTTTTATATGCACTGGGAAACCAAAAAAATTTATGTGACTTGCTTTATTGTGATAGTCACTTTATTGTGGTCTGGAACCTAAACTGCCATATCTCTGAAGTATGCCTGTAAAAGGATGGCTATGGGACTTCTGAGAGGTATGAGAAAGGAAGGAGTACTAGAGAGAAGAGAGGTCCTTGGATAAATGAGTTCTTCTCCTTCTTCTCACAATCGATTTCCCTACCTTGCTCTATGCACGCCACATAACAAACTCACACACTGAGCCCTCTATTCCACTCCAGCTGTCAACAAGATTTATAGATCAAAAGTAGACTATAAACAAACATCACGCCACTGTATAGCTCTCCATTAACCACCATACTCCATACCATCCTCTTCTCCTTTCTGAACTGTGAGAAGGAAAAGTAGGACAACCACTTTGAAAGAAATTCGCCGTTTCTTATGACATAAAATATATATTGACCCTAAAAATCAGTATTCTGCCTTATAGTATTTACTCAAGAGGAGTGATCTGTTTGTATTTCTAGAGACCTGGATATGGGGCCCTCCAAGCCCTGCATGAACAAACACGGCAGAAACAATTCCCCTCCCATCTCACTGGGGGAGGAGAAAGGGCTTTTCTTCATTCCCGAGGACTGCCATAGTCTGTCAGCTCACTGGAAAGAGTGAGGCTGACCAGGAGAAACAAAAGTTTGGCCTACGATGTTGTTGAGAAATCCCTGAAAGTACTCTTGACTCTTCCTATATTGCCATGAATAATAATTTTTTGAACCTAGGCAAGCAGAGAAAAGGATTTCAAATAAAATAGAATTATTTCAAAAATAGAAAAGAATATTAAATCAACATTTAATTAGTATATTCAGTGAAATGGTCTATTATAATTATAAAATAAGATGAGGGAGCTATGAAGATGACAAGAAAATTTGGTTTAGGATGCTAAAATATTTATGTTACAACTACATAAAATTCTCTAAAATCTTTTTTTTTTTCTGTGAGGAAGATCAGCCCTCAGCTAACATCCATGCCAATCCTCCTCTTTTTGCTGAGGAAGATTGGCCCTTGGCTGACATCTGTGCCTATCTTCCTCCACTTTATATGGGACGCCGCCACAGCATGACCTGACAAGCGGTGCCTTGGTGCGTGCCAGGGATCCGAACCTGGGCCGCCAGCAGCGGAGGGCGCGCACTTAACCACTGCACCATGGGGCCAGCCCTCTAAAATCTTTTTGATTGCTTAGCAAGTTATTCTATTACTTAAAACAAAGCAAAAATAATAATTTTGAAAGTAAGCTAATACATATTTTTAAAATAGTTTATTTCAATACAGTTAAAGGCAACCAGAAAATCAATTAATAGACACCATTCTGGATCACTGCTTATGTGTTAGGAAACAGTGGCAGTTATTTAAAATATTTTATTGTTTAATTTTCACAATAACTCATCAACTGATTTTCATTACATGTTTTTTGCAAATGAGGAAGTATATCTCATACAGTTTAGTTTACTCGATAAGAGCCAGTAGGTGGAAACACCAGAATTATAATGTCTCCTTGTGATACAGAAAGAGAAATATTGCATGATCTCACTTACATTTAGAATCTAAAATAGTCAAACTCATAGAAGCAGAGGGTAGGATGGTGGTTGCCAGGGGCTGGGAGCAAGGGGAAATGAAGAGATTTTAGTCAAAGGGTACAAAGTTTCAGTTATGTAAGATGAGTGAGTTCTGGAGATCTAACGTACAGCATGGTGCTATGGTCTGAATGTTTGTGTCTCCCCCTCCAAATTCATATGTTGGAAACCTAATGCCCAGTGTGATGGTATTAGGAGGTGGGGCCTTTGGGAGGTGACTAGGTCATAAGGGTAGAGCCCTCACCAATTGTATTTGTACCTTGATAAAAGAGACTCTAGAGAGATCCCTAACTCCCTGCACCATGTGAGGAAACAGCGAGAAGTTGTGAGTCTACAACATGGAAGACGGCCTTCACCAGACTGGCACCATGATCTTGGACTTCCCAGCCTCCAGAACTGTGAGAACTAAATTTCTGTTTTTTATAAGCCACTCATTCTGTGGTAGGTTGTTATAGTAGCCCGAACAGACAAAAATACATGGTGACTATAGTTAACAATATTGTCATGTATACCTGAAATTTGCTAAGAGGATATATTTTAAATTAAATCTTCTCACCACACACACACACACACACACTTATGCACAAGCACAGACACACAAAATGGTAACTATGTAGAGGTGGTGGTATGTTAATTATCTTGATTGTGGTGATCATTTTACAATGTATACATATATTTAAACATCCTGTTGTTCACCTTAAATAGTTGCAATTTTTGCATGCCAATGATATTTCAAAGCTGCTAAAAAAAAACTGAAAACAAAAATATGGCTGTGAGATATATGTTTGTGTGTGTGTGTATGTATCAAAAGCAGAACTGGAGTAATTTTTTTTTTGAGGAAGATTTGCCCTGAGCTAACATCTGTGAGAGTCTTCCCCTATTTTTTATGTGAGATGCCACCAGAGCATGGCCATCAATGAATGGTGTAGGTCCAGACCCAGGAACCAAACCAGGGCTGCAGAGACAGAGCATGCTGAACTTAACCACTAGGCCACAAGACCAGCCTGCAAACTGGAGTAATCTTGACAGTGACATCAAGGACCTTTAAAATGGGGGAAATTGTACAAGGCTTGTCTTTGTATTATTTTTTACATCTGTATGTGAATCCACAATTATATCAATTTTGTTTTTTAAAGTTGCCAATTTTACAAAGTCTTATCTAGCATACAAGTGATCCTTTGATTTTGCGTCCTCCATTGAGTTTCCTTCTAGGTGGCAGACATGGCCCATGAGAAGTGTGAATGAGTTTGGTGTATTTAGAGATCTATTGGTATTTCCAGATTACTGGGCGTGGAGCTCAAGGGAGACGAGTGAAGAGAGGAGAGATTGCAGAACTGGGCAGAAGTCCTATCATCAAGAGCCCTTTATATAGGCAAGGAGGGGATAGAAATTTCTGTAGAGAATCACAAAAACCACTATGTATTTATACGTACAAGAAGCTAGTGTAGCAGCTTTCCCAGATCTCTCTGGCTTTGAGATCTTCAAGTCTACTTATTTCCTTTTGTCTCCTGAAAGAGGGTAGCAGCAATGTCCTCTGCTGTCTCTGATTATAGATGTGACCCAGAGGCTGGGCTGTCAAAAGGAGCGTTGGACACATAATTTCATAATTTTGCACATCCTCTTATTATTTTGTTCGTGTTAAGTTTTCTGCTTCTTCCTGTGAGTCATTTCTATATTACCCAAATTACTCATTTAAAAGAGAGTCTAAAGATTATTAGGTAGAATCGTATAACATTTCTAAGATGTTTAGTTACCAGTAACAGACCACTTTTCATTCAGAATTTCATTAGTTGGGTTAGTTACCTTTTGCCTTGTTTAGATTTCTGGAAAATAATCGTATTCTGCTATGGTCACTTATTGTAGTATTTTATTTGCTCTTCAATAATTTCAATGAGTGAGTCTCCCCTGTATGGAAGGAGATGGTAGTTTTGAGGCAGGAATGGGCAAGGATAGTTCCCCAAAACTGAAATCCCTGTCTGGACCTTACAGAAGACCATATGTTGCTGCAGTTGCTTCCACCTGTGACACCAGCTAGTGGTCCTTTGAGAGTTAATGATTCAGAAGGGAAGGAGCAGGCTCAGGGCAGAGAGGAAACCACAAATACACAAAACTACAACTGCAAGAAACACAACACAGCCTTGACAATTTCAGATTTCAAGCCCCATAGCTAAAGCACCATCCACCAGAGAGTGAAGGAAATGAGGATATTTGAGTTCTCATTGGGGTAAAGTAGCATGAGTTGCTTAATGAATAGGAAGGCCTGTGGCCTTTGAGAACACCTGTGAAGGCACAGATGCCACTTTTAACACATCGGTTTGCCTTAGCTTTCCTACAATATATTAAATATAAAAAATGAACTCATGACCCACATTAAATGTAAATACTCTAAAATTTATGATTTTGCTAAAGAGGACCACTTGACATAATAGCATGTTTAGGAACAACATAATCATCATTTATTCATCTAATATGAGGGAGATTTTACCCCATAACATAAAAATAATAAGTGCTATGTTATTAAGTCTCCAATATTCTCAATATTAACTGAAAACACTTAGTGTCTGTGATGATTAATTTTGTGTGTCAAATGGGCTAGGCCACAGTACCTAGGTATTTGACCAAACACTAGTCTAAATATTTCTGTAAAGTTATTTTCTAGATGAGATTAATATTTAAACCAGTAGACTAAATAAAGCAGATTACCCTCCATAATGCAGGTGGGCCTCGACCAATCAATTGAAGGCCTTAAAAGGAAAAAGACAGAGGATCTCTGGGGAAAAAAAAAAAAAAAGGGAATTCTGTCTCCAGACTACCCTCAGACTTGGACTGCAACATCAATTCTTTCCTGAGTCTCCAGCCTGCCAACCTGCCCCGCAGATTTTGGAATTCT
The DNA here is from genome assembly GCF_020826845.1 of Diceros bicornis minor. Taxonomy (NCBI): domain Eukaryota; kingdom Metazoa; phylum Chordata; class Mammalia; order Perissodactyla; family Rhinocerotidae; genus Diceros; species Diceros bicornis. The sequence goes on along the minus strand of NC_080746.1, from coordinate 62,682,449 downwards.
CACCCTCCACAATTGGAGTTAATACCTTAGGATGTATCTGTCTGCCTATCTATCATCTATCTATCTATCACCTATTTGTCTAAGTACGTGTACATCCTATTAGTTCTGTTTCTCTGGAGAACCCTGATTATTACAGGGTCTAGGAATGTACCTATACAGTCTTAGAGGCAAAGCAACGTTAAGGAGAAAAACATTTGCCCCACTTCCCACCCCAGGGAGACAAAGGGAGTTACCTGAGCTGGGAAGATATATAGCACAGCAGAGGGGAGTATAAGCCGTGGGTACTGAGATTAAGATCTGACCCAGTTTTAGAAAGGATGGAGAGATTAGCACAGGATGAAGAGATTTCACAGCCTTGTCATCAAGCAAAATGGAAGGTCACTGGAATCTCATATTAATGAGTGCAAGTTATGTTTTTATTCCAAGGAAAATCTCAGGTCCCCAAATGGAGAAACTACTGATGACCATCTGGTAATGGCTCTAGATACTGCTGCCAGCACATTTTCCATGAATGATCCTGGGGGTTGAAGGTTTCTTATTCCTTGAGATTCACCTGAGCCCACTGAAACTTTCCACTGTGCATATACACCTGCCTCATTAATGGCCTGTCATAAGTCCTGAGGCCCCAGAAATACAAGATGAATTGATGGCTACTCAGTCTCAGAGGTGATGGGGAGGGAAAAGCCCTGGAACTGATTTGCAGAAAGCAAATCACACTTGATGCCCACTGAAATTTTTGAGTCCAGGATACCTTCTTTGGTTGTTTACTGAGAAGAGAGAGTGTAACTGGGAGCAACTTAAACTTTTGATTTACAGCATATTTACAATTAGGTAACTGTATTCTTAAATACTTTAACCTGAGTAACATTTATAAATATGTCCTGTGAAACATAACGTTCACAAGTTATATTAAAATTGTCTTGTCCAATGCCAGTGGTTTCTCCAGTTTTTCTCTAATCAGTTCACATTTCAGGAAAGTTGGGGCATGCAACATGAAGAAAAGTGCATCTTGGATCTTCAGGGGCACTGACAACAGGAAAGAATAGAAACAGGTTCTGCTCTCTCTCAGTTTCTGCTTAGACAACTCTCTTACATTCTGCACATAAAGGAGACTGGATATAGAATCACCAGCTTCTGCCTCTCCAGACCACTTCTCAGCTGTTCACAGCTTCAAACAATAGGCTTATTGTGCAGCAAGAGGCTTGGAAGTGTGGTACTGCTCCTTAGGGGTCAGGGGCTTCCTACCTTGGCAGAACTGTCAGTGTATACTATGCAATGACACCAGGTGCCCTCTTGGGCATCCGAGGCATTTAGACCAGTTGCTTGTCTGTGGCCCAGATGTGACACACACTGTCACAATACTCAGTGATAAAAGTCCCTGCTGCATTAGTAAGTCAGGTTTGAATCTCTCTTGTAGCAAGACCTTTGAGTCAGTATCGATGCAATATTTCTGAAGGGAAAATTAATTTCACTTATCGTTAGAACCAGTTTCAACTCTTGTAAATCTTCGAGTTGAGCAACAAATTTGTCCTTTCTTACCAGAGTACTGGATAATTTTCTGATCTTCTCCACTCCGTCTGGATTAACACTCATCTCACAGTAGCTCAATCTGAGTAATTCTTGGTAGGTGAGCTCCTGTCAGTCCAGTTCAATTTTGAGGAAATCATTTTCTCAGGGATGGGTTCTAAATCGTCACCTTAAGTACTAGCTCTTGCATAATAAATGGAAATGCTCCAGTGAAGAAAAATGGATGGAATGCTGGCACTGGTCCCTTACACATCCCATTTTGAGTCTCCAGAGACACTGGTGGCTTGGGCAGGACAGAACAGAACAGTGAGTGACTCTGACTCACTGATGACTGACAAACAGGGCCCGGTTTTGTGCTTTCTGGTGTTCCGAATATGGCAGAGGGGGCAGACACATTACAGTTCTGAACCAGTTCCACGAGGTGTGTTCCCATGGAAAGGCTCCTAGCAGAGGAGATTCCCAAGAATGAAGCAATGGAGGAGAGCCATCCTCAGTGGGTGATGCAGGAGGTGTGGAGAATACCCCATTCTGAAACTGGGTTGAATCCTCTGCCATGGAGGAGTAGATAAAAGGGAAGGCTGAGTTGGCCAAATAGTTGAGAACAAAGGGCAGTTTTGACTCCTTCATGTCGGGGAAGTCATCATCATCATCACCATCTTCCACTCCCATAATCTTCCTGATTTCTCTCCTTGAGGTTATTTGGACTGGCATTTCTCCTTTTGTGGTAAGAATCACTTTGTCAGCTCCTGATTTTAACAGGAGACCACTTGGCCATGATGGTGTTACATGCCCAGTGTAAACAGGTCCAGCTGTTGACCACATTTTGGGAATTCACCCTTAACCTGCTCTCCAACAATTTCTGCACCTCTCTAATGTCCCCCAAGTTCAAGGACTCCCACCCTTCCCCTGCTGCTTCTGGCCCACAGACCCAGCCTCCTTCAGGCTTGCAAACTTTCTTCAAATTTTGTGCAGTAGCATAGCCTGCTCTAAGATGTAATGCATACTTCTCTAAGAAGAGTTTATGTCTTTGCTATCCTAGGTAGTTCTATTCTTCATCCTAAGTTTTAAAATGATTTTTTTCTAAAAAAGAGGGAAAATGCATAAGGTAGTAAATACAGTGGTATATCCAAGTGTTTCACCCAAAGGAAAAACCCTGAACACCAAAAGGCTGTCTCTCCTAAGGATAGTGGAGCCTAGACATGACCCTCTCCACAAGACACATCATAAAATTCATACTTTCTTCAGTAGGGTTTTGGGATCTGAAAAACGAGACATCACCTAGAGTCAATTATCATTTTGTTAAAACAAAACCAAAGCAAAACAAACTATTCCATTGGACATAGATTTAGCTTACATTTTTTAAGTTATTATAACAAATATTTATTCTTACTTATTAGACACTTTGAAAAGTGTTTTACAGTTAATAAAATTTAGTTTCTCACTGTGATCCTAGGAATTGGGTACAATCTTTAACATCAATTTTTATTTTAAGAAAATGAGACCAAGGGATGTTAAGTAACTTATTCAAGGTTACACAGCTTAAAGTGAAGAAATCAGGTTTGACTTCGGAAACTCTGAGCACCAAAAAATCGATTCTTGGTAAATATTTTATTTATTCACTTCCCACTTTAACTCGGCGATATATATAGGGTCCTATTCGTAAAGCAACACACTCTGAAGGATTCACTATTTAGAGACACATTCCTGAGCACTGTCCTTGATAACAAAAATAGGGCTGAGAGTTTTCCTTTGCTAATTCTGTTAAGCAGCAGAGGGAATGAGGAAGAAGAGAATGTCAGAGGAGTTACAGCAATACGGTTCTTTCTATAGGAGAGATTAGATGTGTTTCCCTTGCAAATACAAAAAAATAAGCATTCTCTCCTAATGAAAACAAGACGTTAGGAAGAGAAGGTTCAAGCTTTCACTGTATAGTGGACAAATATAAAAGACTGTTATGGTTGAGTTGTGTTCCCCCAAATTCATATGTTGTAGTCCTGTCCCCTAGTACTTCGGAATGTGACCTTGTGTGGAGATAGGGTCTTCCCAGAGGTAATTAAAATAAAATGTTGTCATTAGGGTGGACCCCATTCCAATATGACTGATGCCCTTATAAAAAGTGGAAATTTAGACACATAGCCATGTATAGTGAGAAAAAGATGTGAAGAGACATAGGGTACAGACAGCCATTTATAAGCCAAAGACAGAAACCAGGAGCATATCCTCTCCTCACAGCTCCGAGAAAAAACAAACTCTTTTGAACCCTTGATTATGGACATTTAGACTCGAGAACTGTCAGATAATAAATTTCTGTTGGTTACTCACCCAGTCTGTGGTACTTTGTTATGGCAGCCTTAGCTGACTAATGCAAAGACATTGTAAATAAAAAAAGGGGATAACGCTGCAATGAACACAGGGGTGCATGTACTTTTACAAATTGGTGTTTTCAAGTTCTTTGGATAAATACCCAACAGTGGAATAGCTGGATCATATGGTAGTTCTATCCTTGATTTTTTGAGGAATCTCCATACTGTTTTCCATAGTGGCTGTACCAGTTTGCACTCCCACCAGCAGTGTATGAGAGTTCCCTTCTCTCCACATCCTCTCCAACACATGTTTTTTCCTGTCTTGTTAATTATAGCCATTCTGACGGGCGTCAGGTGATATCTCATTGTAGTTTTGATTTGCATTTCCCTGATAGTTAGTGATTTTGAACATCTTTTCATGTGTCTGTTGGTCATCTGTATATCTTCTTTGGAGAAATGTCCGTTCAGGTCTTTTGCCCATTTTGTAATTGGGTTGGTAGTTTTTTTGTTGGTGAGATGCATGAGTTCTTTATATATTTTGGAGATTAAGCCCTTATCAGATGTATGGTTTGCAAATATTTTCTCCCAGTTGTTAGGTTGTCTTTTCGTTATGTTGATGGTTTCCTTTGCTGTACAGAAGCTTTTTAGTTTGATGTAGTCCCATTTGTTTATTTTTTCTATTGTTTCTCTTGCCCGGTCAGACATGGTGCTTGAAAAGATGTTGCTAAGAACGATGTCGAAGAGCATACTGCCTATGTTTTCTTCTAGAAGTTTCATAGTTTCAGGTCTTACATTCAAGTCTTTAATCCATTTGGAGTTAATTTTTGTGTATGGTGTAAGGTAAGGGTCTACTTTCATTTTTTTGCATATGGCTATCCAGTTTTCCCAACATTATTTGTTGAAGAGAGATTGGATTGGTGGTTACCAGAGGGGAAGCGGGGAGGGAGGAGGGTGAAAGGGATAATTAGGTACATGTGTGTGGTGATGGGTTGTAATTAGTATTTTGGTGGTGAACATGATGTAATCTATGCAGAAATAGAAGTATAATGATGTACACCTGAAATTTTTACAATGTTATAAACCAATGTTACTGCAATAAACAAAAAATTAAAAACTGGAAAAAAAAAAGGGGGGGGAGAGCCAGCCCTGATGGTCTAGTAGTTAAAGTTCCGCATGTTCCACTTCAGCAGCCCATGTTCGGTTCCTGGGTGTGGAACCATACCACTCATCTGTCAGTAGCCATGCTGTGGCCACAGCTCACATAGAAGAACTAGAAGGACCTGAAATTAGAATATACAACTATATACTGGTACTTTGGGTAGGGAAATAAAAGAGAGAGGAAGATAGGTGGCAGATGATAGCTGAGGGCAAATCTTTCCCAGCAAGAAATAAAAGTGGGGAAAAAAAGGAAGAGGAGGTCGTAATGGTGCAGATAATCTCAGGTGCAGAAGATGAGCACCAGGACAAGGACACTAGCAGAAGTGGGTGAGGGAAACAGGAAGTTCAGGAGCTCAGTGGGCACAGTGTCTTGGGAGTTGGACAGTTCCAAGGACTGAAATAAGGATAAACAGTCTGAGAAAAGCAACATTTAGAGAACTTGTAGATAAGTGACCCCATGGTTTGTGACATTGAAAAATGAGCCAGTGCCTGCTTCACAGTCTAGGAAAATCCAAATGCAGTGAGAAGGAACAGCCATGGAAAGAGTCAAGACCTGGGGATCAGAGGTGGAAGAGTCCTCGTAGGCATTGTACTTAGATTCATTCTGTAACCCTTTAACCCAGTAGCCATAATGAGGTCTGTATCTGGAGTAAATATTTGGATGATTTATTTTTTGGCCAAACATAACCTCAAAAATCTTCCTTCTATTGAAATTACTTGTTTCACTCTATACCCCCAGGATCCAGGCAATCTTCCTAGACACATATGCTTCCCAATAATATATTCTTGAGGAGAAACATTGGTGACCCAAGACGTCCAAAGCAGAAAAATTACATGAATGCACATTAAGAACCGCTAAAGCATACGAATCATTACTTGTCTCTTATTCGCAGATAAGACAATATTCCAAAAGGCAGTGACTGGCTTCAGCATCCCGTCTACTGTAGGAAAAATTAAAGGGTCAGGTGAGGGGTATAGAATGTTTAAGTCTTGTGACATTGTGAGGAGCAATATTGGGAGTTTACTGGGAGGAACTTGTGTTGATGTGTCAGAGATGAGTAGGACACAAGAACAATTGTATGTATGCAGGTTTGGGGAGGAACATGTGAAGCTAAGATCATGGGACCTAGTAGTAACCACAACTTCTGAAAAGGGACCAGAACATGGAGATTTGAACATCCTGTAACTTCCTCTTACCCAACTTGGATTGGACCTCTGTCAGCTCTGAAATGACAAAAGTTGCAATGATGTTGTTAGAAGAACAGGAGTTAACAATGATAACAGTCCTCTCCCTAGCGTGGAGACAGGGGAGGGGAGCCCTGTGAGGCTATGAACTGGTGAATGAGAGGACAAAGCAGACAGCTGGCCATTCCCCCTTAGATCTGATCACATCTTCAGCACAGGATCTCTCTCTCCTTGTCAGGCTTACCTCCCCTCTTTTACCGTCATCTAGAAACAACACCCATTCCCCCATTTGGCTTGATACTACAGGAATGTCACACCCACACCATTCCCCTGGCTCTCCTCTCCTGTAAACATTTGGAGTTTCGTTATGAGATCAGAGGATCCAGATACTCTTGTTTGTTCCTTGGGAAAAGTTTTTGGCCTCTGACCTTTGACTGCTGACCTTTGAGCCAGAAGAAAAATGTTCATGTCCACCTTCAGGTTACCCTCTGTATGACTTTTGGAATGTCTTGACCTCTCAGAAGCATAGTTTCTTCCTTCCAATAAGACATCATTAACCTCTACCTCTCTACTTCCTATAAATCATATGAAATTATGGATTTAATAACACAAAATGAAAACTTGTTACTTTAAAAACAAATTAATATGTGGAAGAGTCACTGCATGGATATGGGTTCCCAGGGAGATGATCAGAAAATATGATGGTAGAGACTGGCTCCTGGCTGTTTGAGTCATATCAAGGGTGGGAATACTGTCTGGAGACATCAATATCTTCAAAGTCTGCTCCCCAGTAGGGAGGACCTTAGAATAATCTGAAATTTCAGTTATCTGTGAACAATTACAAACACTTGGAGGTGAGGACATCATGGACACCAAACTAATAGTGGTCTGAATTTCATGTGTTTAGAAGAGCTTGATGCTGTTAGGTAGGTGTGTAAATTTAGACAAAAGGATTTTCCCTTTCCATTCTGGCTTCTAAAGTACGTGACCAAGATAGATCAATTGTTTGCACCTTGGCCAAAAGACTCCTTGAGATTCAAATCTGCTTTTGGAAATCTAAACAGAACCATATAGAAAGACTTGGTCTTCTCTATTCCCAGGGCAATAGTTTAAATATAAAGGAGTTGTCACCAATTCTATGTGCTTGGCAGATCAAGAAGATGTGATCTTCCCACACTAAGTCAAATAACTATGAAATATGGGAATGTTAGTAAAATAGAGGCATGCATAGTGAAAAAAATGGATAAAGTCAGAGGGGTCTGATGATGCAACACCTTATCCCTAATACTGCTATTGACCCCAAATCTGTGACTTCCTTCGGCCAATTCCCTGCCATAGAATCTGGTCCATTCTCAAAAGTCAGAGAACACTCAAACCATGATTTGTGAACAGAAATTTAAGATAAATCTACATTCATAATTTCCTGACCTGAGAGATATTTTATTATAATTGACCACCAGATAACTCGAATAGCTTTCAACCTCTTTTCACAGCACAAAAGTAGCATCTCTGGTCTCCCTCACATACTTTTCCAAGATACTATTTTCATCCTACAGAGAAAAGAGAAAACATGCATCAATTAATAATACGCCCTCCTCACTTACAAAGCTTAATCACATTTCTACCACCAACTGATATGGTGCGATTAGAGATGGCTCCAATATGTGATCCAAAAAGTAAAGACAAGGCCCAGGCCTATCATTCTGGAAGACTGTTGTAAGAGTGTCACATATCCTAAAAGGTAGAAACAGCATTGACTCTAGTGAAAGTACATCATACAGCTTTCAGTATCTGGAGAAGACATTAATTATGAGGAAAACAAGAGGTCCATAATTTTTTGGTGAAATACATAAGGTTCTCCATGAGATAATTTGAATAATTCATGATTCTTTCATTTATTCAACAAAAATTTAAAATGATATACCATTATTTGCCAAGCATGATGCCAGGCTTTGGTGAATCACAAATGAGTATATAATCATAATATTCCTCAAGAAGTTTACATGGCTTTTGCTGAGGGTACAAGCAAACAAATGTATTAATGGAGGCATTTCTCAAGTCTCTCTCTTCTCATTTTATACAATGTCTACAAGCGATCTATCTACTCTCGGAAATTCAACACACATATATGTTCAGTTGATTTCCAACTCTATATTTTCACTCAATTTTGTCTCTTAAATGAAGGTTAATATACGCAGTAATAAATAAAACGCAGGAACAAGTAACTTGGAAGGTCTAACAAGTAACTTACTATTCACTAGCCAAATATCAAAAGCTAGATTAAAAGGAAAAATAAATAATTCAACATAATAGTTGGATTGTTCAATAACTCATTCTCAATAATTGTGTGAACAGCTTGCATGTAAACAATCAGGATATAGAAGACATGGACAATACTATCAACCAACATAACCTAGCTGATATCTGTAGACCATTTCACTCAATGAATGAAGAATATACATCTTATCTTCATTCAGATGGACACATTTTCTGGACATACAGACATTAAGCTATAAAACAAGTGTCAGTACATTTAAAACACTGAAATAATAAAATACATGCTCTCTGATTATTGAGGAAATAAATTTGAAATCCACAGCAGATGAAAAAGAAAGAAATCACTGAATATTTTTTAATTAAAAAACACCTTCAAATATCCCAAGAGTTAACAAAAAAATCACAATGAAAATTTGAAAATAAGTTTAACTGAATGAAAATAAAAAACAAATAACCAAAAAGTATGGAATACAGATAAGGAAATACATTTATATCATTAAACACTATATCAGAAAAGAGGGTCTCAAATCAGTGATCTAAGTTCCACTTTTAAAAAAAAAACTACAAAAGAAACAGCAAACTAAACTCAACACACACATGTGCGCACACCTGCATACACACACATGCACACACAAAGAAAGAAAACATTAAAGGTGACAGCAGAAATATATGATAAAGAAAGGTCAAAAATAGATAAGATCGTGAAAGAATAAAGTTTGTTTTCCTAAAACATCAACAAAATTGACCAAACATAAATAAACTGACCAAAAAAAGAATAAAAAAGAGAAAGAGATAGAACAAGCAAATCACCAAAATCAGGAAAAATTGAGGAGATGTTACAATGAGTGATGTAGAAATTAAAGGATTTATAAGGGATTATTATGATTAACTTTAGGTGTAAAATCAGACAAATTAGACAGAATGGAGAATTTCCTACAAAGACATACATTACTGAAAACTAACAAACACAAGAACTGTAAAAAATCTGAATAAACCTAACACAACTAAAAAATATATATATTTTAAAGCTTTCCAAAAAGAAAAGCCCACAGTGAGATGATTCCTCTGGTGAATTCTGTGGACTATTTAAAGGATATATCATACCAGTCTTCAAAAATATTTCTTTCAAAAAACAGCAGAAGTAGGGGAGAAATTTCAAGTCATTGTATGAGGAAAAAGAAAAAAAGCTCTTGGAATCCAAAGTGCATTTGTTTGTCTGTGACTAAGCTGGATCGTGAAGTACCTGATAAATGCTTAACATGGACCCCAGATAACAGGGGCCTATAGAATATCATGGGACACAATGCTTCTTCCCTCCACAGTCAAATTTTTTCATTACACTAGATAAATGAATAAAAATGATATTTTCTCTTATTATTCATACATTCAATTATTCTGATAGCCTCTGAAATCAATGCAGGGAAAGGCGTACTGCAGGACTGAAGGAATCTTAATGTCACTACCAGAAAGACCACTGCAATATAGAGGAGAAAGAAACTAGTCTTCCTTTTCTCAAATCTCAGTGGCTGGGACTACTTCACAAGTCATACCTGTAATATCCTCCTTGTTGACCCCTGCAACCAGTGTTCCACATCTGAGATGAAAGCTCTCACCAACTGGCTCTACTGGACCAGCTCTTTCTCAGCCTCGACCACGTTATGTAGAATACCTGTCTCCTCCTTCTTCAGCTTTAGCAGCTCCTTCTGCTCCTCACAGTCCAGGATACCTCTCATTTGTTTAAACTCTGCCTGGACACGTTGTGTCTCATTATGTATTTGATTCTTCAGGAATGAGAAAGAGATGGAGGTACTCAGGCTCTCAGGCAGAGATTGGGAGACAGAAAAAAGAACCGATTTGTTTGATAAGTTCTCGCAGGGAAGTGAGATAAAAGCAGGGGAGCAAGCCTTGGGAAAGCTGACTTTTCCTATTATTTTCTCTTCATCATATTCCAAAATAATACCTTCAAATCTGCATTACTGAGACCAACTCTGAGCCAAATTGGATGCCAAGGTGTGGCTCAGCTTTAACAAATCCATACAGGTCCAGAATAACGAAGCCTCCCTGTAACTTCCTGCCAAAAGTTAAACACTTAGGACAGAGCCAGGAGCCATTGCCAAATGTCTTCCCCCAGGAGAGTCAAAGGCTCAAAAACATGACAGGAAAGGAACACAGAATTCACTAGCCATCCTCACCAGAGAGTCCATTTATTTGAATATCTCCCTCCAACTGTCTGTGTCCATTTGTGACATGTTCTCTTTTCAGCCCCCGCCCCTATCAGAGAAATGATAAAGAAGAGGACTAATCAAATAACTTTTGGACATATCAACTGTCAGGGAATAAAGAAGAAGGAAGCTCCTTGTGACTAACAAACAGGGTCCCGCCCAGATTTCAGTGTAACTCCCTCAAGTATTTCCTCCTACCTTCCAGGAAGTACTCTCTTCTCTGACATCAGCTTCCAACTACTCAGTTTCCTGCTAGTCCTCCCTCAGCCTCTCCAGAGCTGTATGGAACCTCTCCTGTGAGAAAGGAATCAAACCAGAATCAAGCACTGGGCTTTTTCAGCATCTAAACAGAGGATAAATGGGTCAGAAATCAGGCTGAACTCTGGAGAGATTAGAGATTACAGAAACTGTAAGAAAAGCAATTAGAATCTATGACAAAAGAAAATCTGAGATGGTGAATGTGTTCTTTAAGACTCAAGTAGTAGAAGTCAGCATCCCCTCCCCAAGAGAAGACTGATTCTCTTTCTCCTAGAAGAAACCTGATGCTGAGGCAAGGAAAGATCTTACATGTCAATCCACACAGCTCTCCAGTTATCCCTCCTATTCAAAGGGGTAATGAGAGATTTTCTTGGGCACCAGATTTCCACCTACTAGCACAAGATACAACAAAATGTACTTCTGGCTAAGAGTCTGAACTGTAGGCTTATCCTTTTGTCACTGGATGGAATGCACGGAAATGGCCTTCAGACTAAGGAAGGTGAGCATAGGAAGAAAAGAGTTCACAGACCTCAGGGCTATGGTGACAAGGTAGTTAAAGTCCAATGCAAAGTGGAGATTTCCCATCAAGTACCATTTACTGCCCTGTCTTGCCTCCATCTTTTCCTCCTACCTGATATTCCTGGAAAACCTTCTCCATGAGGAGTGTGTGTTGACTTTAGTGCTCCTGAGCCCTCTCCAAAGCCAGCAAACGATCTTCCCAGCCTCCTACAGAACAGCAGGAGTTTCTCTTCATGGCGCACACAGAGATCTCTATTCTGCTCTTCCTGTGGTTTCCAGTTGATCTCCCCGAGCCTCTCAACTATGCGGGCCATGGGCTGATTAGTATGCAGGTTCCTGGGCCCGTAAGAGATTCAACAGACAAGGCAGCTACTCTCTTCTCCTTGCTCGATCCTGGACTCTTTGTTTTCTGCAGTGATGCAGGTTTGGCAGAAACTTTGGCCACAGTCTAGGCTCAGCGGTTCTTTCAGGAGCTCCAGGCAGATGGGGCAGGTCACCTGCTCCTTTATGTTCACCAGGATTCCTGAAGCCATCACAGCTGCTCCCCATCCTAACTTTCATAATTTCTAAGGCTCTTCTTCCTCACAGATCCCTGCATTATTAGCAAAGGTTAAAAGGGCACAGAGTAAGAAATGAAGGAATAATATGATATTAAAGGTGTAGAAATCAAGAGCAAGCCAAGACCAAAATATTGAAAGACGAAATAGAAAAGGTGGTGAAAGAAGGAAAGAAACTCGGTGAACTGGTAAAAAGGACTTTTCATAATAATATCAAACACTTTATTTCCAGTTCATGTCATGTGACAAATTCGATCCTTATCTCTGCAATGACTGATAATTTTCTTTACTTTCACTGAAAGAAAGGATGACCTGACATCTTTTCTACCAAGATCCTTGTGTGATCCACCATCTATCCTGCCTGTTCTTTCCCACGCCAAAAGCGCCAAACCACTTTTGCCTCTGGGATGTTATACCTGCTCTTCTCTCAGCTGCCCTGATATCAGTATGACTCACTCTTATACTTCAGTGAACTCTCTCCTTACACGTTCTCTTATCAGAAAGACCTGCTCTAACCTACTTAGAGTGTGACATTTGCCATCATTTGCTGTATGTTTGCAATTATTTCTCTTATTATTGTGATATAATATTGGACAAGGTGTATGTGTACATGGCAAGAGCAAACCCTTCATCATATGTGTGAATAGACATAACAAGTGACATACAAAGGTCATTTATCTTCAATAGACAGAGGTGAGATGAACCTAATGTATTTGGGGTCGCTCAGCCTACCCCACTGAGTTGTTCAAAGACAAACAGAAGACACTTCATGAACCCAATTACTACCCAGAACAATGGAGCAAGTGGAAATGAAGAGATTCAGACCAGCTGTGAGGTTGTGGGGAGTCTTGTGTTTCTAAATGGTGAGCTTTCACCTTGGCCTGGAAATTTGCCAGGCACACTGAAAGGGGCGTAAATGTGTGTATGCATGTGGATGGTGGAAAGGGAGATGGTATGGATATGCTGATAGGATCACACGTGTTAGATACCTGGGAAAAGAAAAGTAAAGAGAAAATAAATGTTATTCTTAAGTCTCAAAATATTATTCAAAATCATTCAACAAATAATCATTAATGATTAATTATGCTAGTAACTGGACCAATATCCAAAAACACAAAGATAAGTGTAAACAGAAAACTTACACCACTGTGACCTTGACATTGATCTGGAAAGTAATAGTAAATTGAATATTCAGCCTTATGTGTACAAAAGAGCAATTGTGAAGAACACTACCAGAGAGACATAGAAATTGTTGGGGCAAATGGAGGGATACCAAGAATTTCACCCTGAAAACATAAGAGTTGAACTGAAAACTGAAGATGAAGGACATATGAGAGGAGAGAGAGGAAAACATTTCTTAAGAGGAAGAAATGACCAGTTCTTGGAAGACATATCATCTTGTATGAGATTTCAAATGCCAGGGTAGCTGGTGTGCAGAAAACTGCTGGGCCTTTGGTATCACATGAGTCTGCAGTGACCAAAAAAATATGACACTTCCCAAATTATGTAACATTTAGGGACTCTTTTCCCAGAACAAGAAATTATCAGTGTCTTTCCATCAGTGAAGAGTGGGAACATACTTAGCTCTTCACTTGGTCTATGAAATGTTAGATGGATCCATAGTGGAACTGGAAAGATCAGTTAGGATGCAGGTACAATTGCTCAGGGAAGAGATGATGGTAGCTTGAGGGGCAAAATGGTGAAGGAAATGGTGATCAGCAGATGCGAATGAGAGAGAAGATGAGGTAGAAGGATAGGACCGGGAGTTAGTTTGAATATGTGGAAACAAAGCGTTAACATCAGGCCTGAGGTCTTTCTTCCTGTAAAGATGATATTGGGTTACTCTTCTCTTAGTAAGCATTTGTTTTTTATTTCTGGGAAACCTACTGGGTTACAATAAAGTGGAAGTTCAGCTGCCTTGATAGTAAAAGTGGCCTAAGGTATCAAGTGCATTTGAGCTGGGAAGACTTTGTATAGAGCTTAAATGCCAGTTGGTAAAAACAGACTTAAATTTTCACAGGGAAATGTGGTTCTTATAATCAAAATGTGTCTTATTTATGCCTTTGGAAGCTGTGCTCATGGGTATTTCGCAAGGTAATCTGTTCTTTGTAGCAATATGCTTATCTGATCTATAGTAATTTTATATGCATTGAACTAGTTTGGCTACTTATAAAGCTGAGATGACGGGGATAAAGTATTTCCTGTACCACTGTAAGGTCCATCACTGAGAACTCACCTGAGGCAGCCATGCCAGCATGCTGTGTCTCCTGTCTTGTATCTCCCGGCTAAGCTATGTGAACCTGACAGTTTATATCTCATTAGGTCACATGGCTGGAAATGGCCATACAGATTGCAAACTGCTGCTGGTGGTCAATCAGAGGGGGTATCACAGAAGGGTAGCACTGTGATGCTTATTCTCTGACCTGGACTCAATATGGCTATGTGACCACAGTCCAGGTTCAGGAGTTCTATCAGGAACTCCAGGCAAATGGGGCTATGACGCAATAAACAATGAAAGGGCGTATCTCAGTAGATACTAATGTTCTGACAGTTGCCAAACTGTGACAGTAAAAGAAAGTTCTCCAGCGTGAGACAACCAATACATTTTGCCCTTCCGCTGCACAAAGGAAGGAAAAGCTAGACAGACTGTATGAAGATAAATTTAGATCTACTAAAAGTGTCTCCTTGTGCCGTGTTCATCTGACATGAAGGGAACGTGATAAAGAATGAGTCTGAAAGTGAAACAGAAGTGAAATCCAGCTAATGATACAGATGCTGAAAATAGTCCAAAGGTCATATGCAGTTAGCCCCTGGCTTCAGAGACTATGGCCAAGATCAAAATCATGAATTTCATAATCAGTGGTTGACATTATACCAGTGGTAATTATTATGTGATAATGTCGACCCCTGTTTATGACTCAAGCTATGATCAAAACGTAGTGGTGGGGCCTCCAATTATTTCTCATCCCTTTCGGGATCCAACCAATGATGAGATACATCAAGAGCCTATAGTGCAGGGAGGAGTAGGGCATGCTTTCTGCCACGGGACTAGAAAATTATTCTCATAGCGTGGCTACAAGGAACTAGTGTCAAAGCAGCTGCTGCCACAATGGACACAGAAGGGCAGTGTACAGAGGACCTAGAGTCCTCCCACACGGAGGATGACCCCACCTCTACCTAAGCAGTGACCCAATGGCTCCACAGCAATGAAGGAGATAGATACGTGAACACGAATGGTTCCCAGGTCTATCAGGTCTGCCTGATAGAGATCCCAGTACAGTTGGCTGCCATAAATGTCAGGTTATTGTACCTTACACATTTTTCTTCTGACATATGAGCTCATGAGAATACAAACTCAAAATGTTCCAGAGATGACAACTAAAGACAAGAATAAAAGACATTAAAGACAATGATTATGTAAAAGTCGAAACAGTGAATATATAGACAGAACTTTCTTGTGTTGTCATTGGAGTAGAACTTTTTCTTTAAGCATGATGAAGCCACAAATTACTAACATCAAATAGAAAGAGTCACTTTTCCTAAATGGAAAAGAAAAAAACAGAAGAATAAAAAAGTGAAATTGTGCTATGTTTTAATTTCCAGGCAGTCATCTAATACTATTTAATATAAACTCCTTAAAATACTAGCAAATTAAAAAGTGAAGCAGAAAAGTAACTAATTAATTCTAAATCCCTTTCATAACTGGCATGACAGAGGTGCACTGTATGAGTTCAGAAGACAGGAACTTAACGCTGACATATGGCTGAGAGGAGGACAAGAATATGCAATAGAGGTGGTAATCTCCAATGTCAACTTTGACAAAGTAAGATTGCATCACATGAGGGCACTCAAGATGAGAAAAGAGATTTGACTGGTGTCTTTCATATGCCTGAGTAAGGTGTGTGTAGCTGTACTCTCTATAGGAAGGGAGAGTAAACACAAAGTCTCCCCTATTCTAACTTCCTTCCCTCATGGGTCTAGGGATCTTGTTATCATACTATTTCTTTTGACATCTTTTCATGTCATTAACACCAATCAAGTAACTCATTTTGTTTATTAAAGTGAGAAAAGACACCACTTCTGGAATTCTTCGTACGTGCTCCTCTTGCTCCTTATGTCTCAGCTCAACTCGGTTTCTGGGTGAATATACGGCCCACTGAGATGTATGAGCAAGGTTAGTGATTTTTAAGGAACTGCAGCAATTCCCTCTGTCTGGACAAGTGAATAGATAAGGCTGTAGAGATTTCCAGCTGTCACCCCATCAAGGCTCCTAAGCACAGACAGGGTAATGATGAGAATTTATCTACAGAGTCATACAGAAACATTAGACTGTTACACTGATAGGCATTAAACTATTAGGATTCAAAGATCTCTCTTCCTTTGCTCCTATTTTGGGGGGGAAGAGATTTTCTGCCTCTGAAAATGCAAGGAGTCTGGCTGTCCTCAGCAAACTGCAATTCAGAATTATAGAATTAGTAGATGTGGGTAAATCCAGTTGCAGAAATGAGAGTCCCTCCATGAAATACACAAAGCCTTTCACTTCTACAAACCTCCCTTCTTTTAAGACCACCTTCCCCCAGACTACACTTCAGTCTGCACTCTCAGCAGGGATCCTGCAAGCTGGGCCTTTTTCCCCCCTCAGAACAATTTCCTGAAGACAAATTAAACTCACCCAAACAAATTCAGTATTTTCCTCCGAAGTTTCTCAACCTCCGCTTCTACAAATTCTTTAACTCACCTTCAGACACCAATGGAGAACTACTGATTCCCTGGAGAAGAGTACAGTAGGCCAGGGAGAGAGGTGGTCAATATTCACTCAGCAAACAAGGAGTCTGATCTCCACAAAGAGATCCAGAGGAGCCAAGTGAAAATGATTATTAAATTCTTGGAAAAAGGCAGGAAAAGTAAAGAGAAATTATGGGCCAATGGGAGGTCTCCACATAGGGCCCCTGGGAAACGACAAGGCTTTTCTGCTTGTGCCAGATGGGCCAGTGACTACATTCTTATTCCTATCTCATTTGTAGTCCTGGAAGTTCTTTCATGGTTTTTCAAGGTAATTCATCCTTTGGAGCGCTAGGCTTACCTAGGCAATGTAATTTCACACACCAGATACCTTGTCGTGTTTCCTTCCGAATGAGCTGTCACGAGAGAATAAACTACCTCCTTTACTACAGTGAGGACCCATACTAAAGCAGCTGTACCTAGAGGCTAAGCTAAGTGAATCTCGCCAGTTTGTGTTCTATTAGGTCATGTGAGAGGGAATGGTTATCCAAATCTGAAATTACTTTAGGTGGTCAGTCCAAGGGGCTATCACAGTGGAAGCACAATGATGCTGACTTTTAGAATCTGGATTCAATATGGTCAAATGTGACTTTTATAAACAGACTGGGAAGATGAAACTGTATGAAGTGTCTTTTGTTGGGCAATGTCATTCAATACTATTCAACATAGGAATGAATGGATAAAGAAGATGTGGTATATATACACAATGGAATACTACTCAGCCACAAGAAACGATGAAATCCAGCCATTTGTGACAACATGGGTGGACCTTGAGGGTATTATGCTAAGCAAAATAAGTCAGAGGGAGAAAGTCAAATACCATATGATCTTGCTCGCAAATAGAAGATAAGAACAACAACAAACAATCACATAGAGACAGAGATTGGATTGGTGGTTACCAGGGGGGAAGGGGGGAGGGAGAAGGGCAAAAAGGATGAATAGGCAGGTGTGTGATGATGGATTGTAACTAGACTTTGGGTAGTGAACATGATGTAGTCTACACAGATAGAAATATAATGATGCACACTTAAAATTTATACAATGTTATAAACTAACGTTAATGCAATAAAAAAGTTACTAAAAAAGTAAATAAAATATAAAAACAAGAACCAAAAAAGGACCATCTATGGTCTCTCTCACATAACTTTTCATGATGCCATTCACATCCTGGGGAGAAAAGAGAAAATATGAGTCAAGAAGTGATACGCCCTCCCCTCATACAAAGCTTCATCACAACCCTACCACCACATGATGTGATGGGAATAGAGATTGTCCCAATATCAGAGCCAAAAAGTAAAGAAAAGACTCAAGGCAATCATTCCAGAAGACTCATGAGATGTAGTCATGTTCTACCTAAAAGGTAGAAACAGCTTTGACCCTGGTATTAGTACACATGAGGTTTCCGGTAACTGGAGATGAGACTAATAATGAGGAAACAAGAGGTCTGTAAATTTTTCCCCAAATGCATGAGGCTCCTCATGAGATGATTTGAATAATTCATGATTCTTTCATTTATTCAATGGAAATGTAAAGTGATATACTATTATTTGGCAAGCATTATGCCAGTATTTGGAGAATCAAAGATGAGTAAATAATCATTATTCCTCAGGAAGTTTGCATGGTTTTCGTTGAGGGAGCAAGCAAACAAATGTATCAAAGTAGGCATTTCTCAAGTCTCTCTCTTATCATTTTATAGACTATCTAAAAGTGACCTCATCTACTCTCTTAAATTCAACACACTCATATGTGCACTTGATTCCCAACTCTGTTTTTTCTCAATTTTGCCTCTTAAATGCAGGTTAATATATTCAGTCATAAAGAAGTCACAGGTACCAGTAACTTAGGATGTATAATAGGTAAATTACTATTCACCAACTAAATTGTCTCCTCTCTTATACCCCATTGTTCATAATGTTACCAATATCCACTTGGTCACTATCCTAAAATTTACAATATCTACCCTGCACATCAGTCTCTAACAAGCCAATTTAATCCACATCCTTAGAGTTTAGCCCTCTCCTTTTTTTTTCCAATTATTTTATTCAAATCATAAATGTTTATAATATTGTCTAATTTCAAGTATACGTTATTATAAGTTACTGTATAGACCGTCTTGTAGTCACCACCAATAGTCTATTTTTTATCTGTCACCATACATATATGCCCCATTAACATCTTTGTCCATCCCCAAACTCCCTTCCCCTCTGGTAACCGTTAATCTATACTCTTTATCCACGTTTTTGTTCATCTTCCACCGATGAGTCAATCATGCAGTATTTGTCTTTGTCTGGTTTATTTTGCTTAACATCATACCCTCAAGGTCCATCCATATTGCTGCAAGTGGGACAATTTTGTCTTTTTTATGGCTGAGCAGTATTCCATTGTGTACATATACCACATCTTCTCTATCCATTCATTCACATCAAGGTAATTGGGTTGCTTCTGTGTCTTGACTATTGTGAATAATGCTGCAATGAACATATGTGTCCATAAATCTCTTTGGATTGTTGATTTCAAGTTCTTTGAATAAATACCCAGCAGCGGGATAGCTGGATGATATGGTATTTCTATTTTTAATTTTTTGAGAAATCTCCATACTGTTTTCCACAGTGTCTGCACCAGTTTACATTCCCACCAGCAGTGTATGAGGGTTCCCTTATCTCCACATCCTCTCCAACATTTGTTATTTTTTGTCTTGGTAATTAGAGCCATTCCGACAGATGTAAGATGATATCACATTGTAGTTTTGATTTGCATTTTCCTAATAATTAGTGATGTTGAACATGTTTTCATGTGCCTGTGGCTGTATGTATATCTTCTTTGGGGAAATGTCTTTTCATATACTCTGCCCACTTTTTTATTGGGTTGTTCATTTTTTGTTGTTGTTGAGTTGTATGAATTCTTTATCTACTTTAGAAATTAGCCCCTGTCAGACATATGATTTGCAAATACTTTCTCCCAGTTGGTGGGTTATCTTTTCATTTTGTTCGTGGTTTCTTTTGCCTTGCAGAAGCTTTTTTAGTCTGTTGTAGTCCTGTTTGTTAATTTTTTCTTTTGTTTCTCTTGCCTTAGTAGACACGGTATTTGAAAAGATGCGACTAAGACCAAGGTCAAAGAGTGTACTGCCTATATTTTCTTGCAGGAGTTTTATGGTTTCAGGTCTTACATTCAAGTCTTTAATCCATTTGGAGTTAATTTTTGTGTATGGTGCAAGATAATGGTCTACTTCCATTCTTTTGCATGCGGCTGTCCAGTTTTCCCAACATTGTTTATTGAAGAGACTTTCGTTTCTCCATTGTATGTTCTTGGCTCCTTTGTCAAAGATTAACTAACCATAGATGGGTGGTTTCGTTTTTGGCCTTTCAATTCTGTTCCATTGATCTGTGTGTCTGTTTTTGTGCCAGTATGATGCCGTTTTGATTACGATAGCTTTGTGGTATATTTTAAAGTCAGAGATTGTGATGCCTTGAGCTTTGTTCATTTTTCTCAGGATTGCTTTGGCTATTCGAGGTTGTTTTCCGGTTCCATATAAATTTTAGGATTCTTTTTTTCTATTTCTGTGGAGAATGTCTTTGGGATTCTGAGTGAGTGCATTGAACCTGTAGAGTACTTTAACTAACGTGGACATTTTAACTATGTTTATTCTTCAAATCTATGAGCGTGGAATAGCCTTCCATTTCTTTATATCTTCTTTGATTTCTTTCAATAATGTCTTACATTTTTCAATATATAAGTCTTTCATTTCTTTGGTTAAGTTTATTCCTAGATATTTTATTCTTTTTGTTGTGATTGTAAACGGGATTGTATTCT
The DNA here is from genome assembly GCF_020826845.1 of Diceros bicornis minor. Taxonomy (NCBI): domain Eukaryota; kingdom Metazoa; phylum Chordata; class Mammalia; order Perissodactyla; family Rhinocerotidae; genus Diceros; species Diceros bicornis. The sequence goes on along the minus strand of NC_080746.1, from coordinate 62,661,851 downwards.
TGACTTCTCTTTCTGCTACTTTGTTGTTAGTGTATAGAAATGTAACTGATTTTTGTAAGTTTACTTTGTACCCTGAAACACTGCTGTAGTTGTTGATTATTTCTAACAGTTTTTTCATGGATTCTTTAGGGCGTTCGATATATAGAATCATGTCATCTGCAAACAGCAAGATTTTCATTTCTTTCTTTCCAACTTGGATTCCTTTTATTTCTTTTCCTTGCCCAATTTCTCTGGCCCAAACCTCCAATACTATGTTGAATAGGAGTGGTGAGAGTTGGCACCCTTATCTTGTTCCTGTTCTTAGAGGAATGGCTTTCAGTTTTTCCCAATTGAGTATGATGTTGGCTGTGGGTTTGTCATATATGGCCTATATTATACTGAAGAACTTTCTTTCTAAACCCATTTCATTGAGAGTTTTTATCATAAATGGATGTTGGATCTTGTCAAATGCTTTCTCCGAATGTAGTGAGATGATCATGTGAGTTTTATTCCTTATTTTATTAGTGTGGTGTATCACATTGACTGAGTTGTGGATGTTGAACCATCCCTGCATCATTTGTATAAATCCTACTTGATCATGGTGTATGATCCTTTTAATGTATTGCTGTACTTGATTTGCAAATATTTTGTTGAGGATTTTTGCATCCATGTTCATCAGGGATATTGGCCCGTAATTTTCCTTTTTTTGCTGTCCATGCCTGGTTTTGGTATCACGGTAATGTTGGCCTCATAGAATGAGTTAGTAAGTGTTCTGTCTTCTTCAATTTTTTGGAATAGTTTGAGAAGGATAGATATTAAATCTTCTTTGAATGTTTGGTAGAATTCTCCAGAGAAGCCATCTAGTCCTGGACTTTTGTTTTGGGGGATGTTTTTGATTACTGTTTTGATTTGTTTATTTGTGATTGGTCTATTCAAATTCTCTCTTTCTTCTTGATTCAGTTTTGGGTGGTTGTATGAGTCTAAGAATTTATCTATTTCTTCTAGGTTATCCAATTTGTGGGCAAATAGTTTTTCATTGTACTCTCTTTTAATCCTTTGTATTTCTGTGGTATCTGTTGTAATTTCTCTTCTTTCATTTCTAATTTTATTTATTTGAGCCTTCTCTCTTTTTTTCTTAGTGAGTCTGGCTAAGCATTTGTCAATTTTGTTTATGTTCTCAAAGAACCAGCTCTTAGTTTCACTGATTCTTTCTACTGTTTTTTTAGTCTCTATTTTGTTGATTTCTGCTCTGATTTTTATTATTTCCCTTATTCTGCTGACTTTAGGCTTCATTTGTTCTTCTTTTTCTAGTTATGTTAGGTGTAGTTTAAGATTACTTATTTGCTATTTTTCTTCTTTGTTGAGGTGGTCCTGTATTGCTATAAATTTCCCTCTTAAAACCACTTTTGCTGCAACCTCCAATAGTTGGTATGTTATATTTTCATTGTCATTTGTCTCCAGGTATTTTTTTTAGTTCTCCCTTGATTTCATCATTGATCCAATGGTTGTTCAGTAGCATGTTGTTTAGTCTCCACATATTTGTGACTTTTCCAGCTTTTTATTGTAGTTAATTTCAAGTTTCATAGCATTGTGGTTGGAAAAGATGCTTGAGATGATTTCAGTCTTCTTAAATTTATTGAGGCTTGCCTTGTTTCGCAACATATGGTCCATGTTTGAGAATGTTCCATGTGCATTTGAGAAGAATGTGGTTTCTTCTGTTTTAAATGGAATGTTCTTTCTTTATCTATTAAGTCCATCTGCTCAAGTGTTTCATTTAAATCCATTATTTCCTTGTTGACTTTCTGTCTGGGTGATCTATCCATTGATGTAAGTGGAGGTGTTGAGGTTCCCTACTACTATTGTGTTCCTGTTAACTTCTCCCTTAGGTCTGCTAATAGTTGCTTTATATACTTTGGTGCTCCTATGTTAGGTGCATATACATTTATAAGTGTTATGTCCTCTTAGTGGAATGTCCTTTTTACCATTCTAAACAGCCCATCTTTGTCTCTCGTTGTCTTTTTTATCTTGAAGTCTGCTTTGTCTGATATAAGTATGGCAACACCTGCTTTGTTTGACATTTCCTTGGGGTATCATATGCCATCCCTTCACTCTGAGTCTATGTTTGTCTTTAGAGCTGAGATGTGTTTCTTCAAGGCAGTATATTGTGGGGTCTTGTTTTCTCATCCCTCCACCCACTCTGTGTCTTTTGGTTGGAGAATTCAATCCATTTACATTTAGAGTGACTATTGACATGAGGACTTAATACTGCCATTTTATCTCTTGTTTTCTGGTTGATCTATATTTCCATTGTTTCTCTCCCTTTGAATTTCTGACTGCCATTTCATTTTGGTGATTTTCTGTTGGTGTTTTCTAAGTTTTCTCTTTCTTATGAATTGTGGCTCTGCTCTGACTTTTTGTGGAGTCATTACCATGAGGTTTTTAGAAAAGATCTTATAGATGAGATAGTTCATTTTCTCATAGGCTTTTATCTCCATTAGCCTAAGCTGATTCCATCCCATTTCTCTTGCCCTTCTGACTTTTTTGTCACAAATTATTCTGTTTTGTCTTGTCAGTTTGTGACTTAGTTGAAGTGTTTATAGTTACTTTTGATACTTTCTTTCCTTTTATCTTTTAAGTTATAATTCAGTATTTGCTATCTTGTTATGAAAGAGAGCTGCAGTGTTCTTATTTTGTCTATTTCTCTCCATGCTCAAAGCTCTGTTGACTTTTGTCTTTTATTTCAGATATGAGGGAATTCTTAATCATTTCTTGTAGGGGAGGTCTAGTGGTGGTGAACTCCCTCAGCTTTTGTTTATCTGGGAAAGCTTTTATTTCTCTATCATATCTGAAGGATACTTTTGCTGGATAGAGTGTTCTTGGCTGAAACTTTTTATCTTTTGGTATTTTAGATATATCCTTCCATTCTCTTCTAGCCTGTAAGGTTTCTGCTGAGAAATACACTGAAATCCTGATAGGAGTTCCTTTGTAGGTTATTTTCTCCTGACTGCTGCCCTTAATAGTATTTTCTTTCTCATTGATTTTTGCCAGTTTTACTCTTGTATGCCTAAGAGAAGGTCTTTTAGCATTGATGTAATTAGGCGTTCTATTGGCTTCATGTACTTGTAAGTCTGGTTCCTTCCCCAGGTTTGGGAGGTTATTCAGCTATTATTTCTTTGAACAACCTCTTTTTTCCTTTCTCTGTCTCTTCTACCTCTGGAATACCTATAATTCTTATGTTGCTTTTCCTAACTGAGTCAAATATTTCTCAAAGAATTCCTTCATTTTTTTTTTAAATCTTAGTTTGCTCTCCTCCTCCACCTGAAGCATTTCTATATTTCTATCCTCTAACTCATTAATTGTTTCCTCCATACCATCAGTCCTATTTTTTAAGGATTCTGGATTAATTTTTATCTCATTAATTCTGTTTTTCATATCCAGAATTTCTGGGTGTTATTTTTTTTATTGTTTCAATCTCTTTGGTGATGCATTCCATCTTCTCATTAATTTTATTCTTGAGCTCATTGAACTGTCTTGTTGAATTTTCTTGTAACTCATTGAGTGTCTTTATGACAGCTATTTTGAATTCTCTGTCATTTAGATTGCAAATTTCTGTGACTTCAGGGTTGGTTTCTGGAAATTTGTCATTCTCCTTCTGCTCTGAATTGTTGCTATAGTTTCTCACGGTGTTTGATGAAATAATATTTGGTGGTGCATTTGTGGTAGTGTCAGGTCCAAGTTTTTGACTGGAATGTCATATTTTAGAGGGACCACATAAACTCAGATATGACCAAACAGCTTTAAAGTATTAAGGTTGACTCTATGAGGCCAAAAAAGCACCTTGGAAAAACAGTCTGGTACCTTACTTACGGGGTTCCTTACAACCTAAACAGGTGAATAAATAAGATCACTTCCTGGCAGATGCAAGAACCTCAAGATATGTCAGGAGTCTCAAGAAGAAAAGAAGTTACCCAAATCTATATGTATTGCAGGTGGAATATTTGGCTTGTCTTCTTAGCCTTGAGAGGCTTTTAAAAGTTCAATCTGGAGATTCTTGATAAAAAGTTCCAGCAAAACAGATTTAAAAGAGCCTATATGATCAATCACTATTTTTGCTGTACTTTTATAAATATCTAAGTAAAGTTTATTGAAAGTAGACTTATTTTGCAAACAAATTGGTCTTAATTGACTGTCTTTGATAAAATAAGAGTAATTTTAGAGAAAAAAACTGTGTTTCAGTGGAAACTATAATATACATTTGTGAATACTAAATTCTAGTGTTATTAATTTTCCTTGAAGTTTATTATTTACCTAAAAACTGGACTTGATCCTTAATTCTTCTAACTTCCTGAAACATTTGGCTAGGGATCTTCAAACTAATGTTTCCAATTTTTCTCCCATTTTTGACTTGGATCATTAAAAGCTAAAGCTGCTCTTTTTCCCTGAAGACCTGCAAACTGAAGCTGATATATACTCAATAAAAACTTAAGCGAGATCACAACAATAGCCTCTGTTTAAACAAACTTCATGCCTGTTGCTACACTCAGAATGTTTACCTGAATAATCAATGACATCATCAGATACATTTCAAATTGCAAAACATACTTTGACATTGACATCTAGAAATCTTCTTGACTGATTGCCCTCAGGATCACAAACTGGTTTATAGTTTGCTTCAACCATTAACCACTGTTTTCTTTTGTTTCCGTAGAAATATCTCTTATTAAATACCTGTTTACTTATACCATAAACCTAACTTAGGGAGCCCACCTGCATCACTGCCTCCTAACATGAGACAACTGTTTTAGTGACATGACCTATTTTTCAAGACTAAAAGATTAATTCATGAAATAATGTAACAATATACCAGCTCAAATTTTTTTTTTTTTTTTTTTTTTTTGGCGAGAGTGGGGTGTGGAAGATTGTCCCTGAGCTAACGTCTGTGGCAATCTTCCTCTACTTTTTGTATATTGGTGGCCACCACATCATGGCTTGATGAGATGCCAAGCAGCCCAAGTAGGGCTAACAGAACTGAACAGAGATTTCAGTTGCTGCATGCAAGGAAGAATTAAGAATTAGAGTTCAACCAACCTAACTACCAGGAAAAAAAATAATATTCTTTAGAGAAATAAACAAAATCCAGAGTCTCTACATCTCATTCACAATTTCCCTGGGGGGATTTTAGATAGAATCTAATATCACTCAACATAAAAAGAAACTAGAAAATATGACTCATAGTCAAGAGAAAAAGCAATCAATGGAGACCAATTTCAAATAATCAAGATGTTGTATTTAATAGACAAGGACTTCACAGCAGCTATTATACCTAGGGTGAAGGATGTAAAAGAAATTAATGAGCAAATAAGAAATGTCAAAAGACAAATAGAGTTTTTGTTTTTTATTAATTGAAATACTAAAACTAAAAACTACAATCACTAAAAAAACAAATCCAGGATTGGCTTAGGAGAAATTCAGAATCACAAGGGAAAGCCTAAATAAACTTAAAAGTAGATTAATAAAAATGATCCTATATGAAAATAATGAACAGACCCTCAATAATCTGTAAAAAAAACAAAAAAAATCAACGTAAAAACAGGTTTAAATCACAGAACAACTACTAAAGTACAATAACACTAAAACTATAAAGCTGAATTAAATGAGAAAGAACAGAGTAAAAATCACATGTTAATTTAAATACATGCAGAAAAAAATCACATAAAATCCAATACTTGTTCATGATAATGATAAATTAGGAATATTAATCTGATGAAAGGAAAAAAGAAAAAGCCTCCTGTTAACAACCTACTTAGTGATCAAATACTGAATACATTCTCTCTATGATTAGAAACATGTCAAGAAACATGTCAATACTCACCATTCATATTCATCACTGAACTATATGTCCTGGCCCCAAAAAATAAGGCAAGAAAAACAAATAAAATAATAAATAGCAGAACAGAATAAATAAAACAATCTCTATTTGCAAATGATTAAATAGTTTATGTAGAAAATCAAAATAAATCTAAAGGAACCGACTAGCATTAGTAAGTGAACTAGGCAAGGTCATAGGACCCAAGGACACACATTGAAAATCAATTATATTTTATAATCTAGCAGTGAATAATAAGAAAATTAAATATAAGGGCCTGCCTGTTGGTAGTGGTTAAGTTCGCAGGTGCTTCACTTCGGCGGCCTGGGTTTCACGGGTTCAGATCCCAGGAGTGTACCTATGCATCTCTTATCAAGCCATGCTATGGAGGGCATCCCATGTATAAAGTAGAGGAAAATGGGTACAGATGTTAGTTCAGGGCCAATCTTCCTCACCAAAAAGAGGAGGATTGGCAACAGATGTTATCTTAGGGCTAATCTTCCTCACCATAAAAAAAAAGAAAATTAAATTATACATTCTTTTACAAAAATGTCCCTAAAGGACATCCCCTGAGGAGATAAACAATCCCTCACTTCCCACACCTGGGTGACTAAGTGAATCACCTGGCCTGTGAGAGTTCATAGCACTGGGATAAATGGTGCAGTTGCTATAGGTATGATATGAAATACATACCTGGGATTGGAGAATATGGAGAGATTAGAAATCAGAATCAATAGATCCCTCATCATCATCCTTGGTCATAATAAATGAACATTAGAATCCCACATCATTGTGTGCAGATCACGTGTCTCTATTCCAACAAGGATCTCAGGTCATCAGGGTTTAGAAACGTCTAGTCACCAACTAGCAATGGCTGTAGATACCACTGCCTGCTCATTGTTCATGGATGAATCTGCAGGATGAAGACTGTGTATTCCTTGAGATTCCCATGAACCCTATCCCCCAAAATTTCCATTGTGGATACCCATCTCCCAAATTCAGGATCCAGTATAATCCTAAGGTTCCAGAAATATGAGAGGGACTAATAGTCACTTAGAGAACTTAGATCATGAGAGAACCCACACTTTATGAGAAATGAACTTTTTATTTTGAGTCCAGAATTCCTTCTTAGGAAATTTCTGAGGAGAAGCTGCGTATAGGCTTCATACTCTTGTGAGGAAAGGGCTTCATTTGAGGGCAGGAGATGCTCTTAAAAACGGATGTTTCAAACTCTTCCTTTGTGTTTGGTAACTCAGGTACTTTTACCTTTAACTTGTTTCACATCTTGAACTGGTTTTCTTAATAAGTCATGGCCTCAGTCATTGTAGAAATAGAGAGACAGGAAGGCAGAGATAAAAGGGAATACGTATAAGAATCCATTTCCCCCAGTGCCCATGGATGAGAGTTTGAAGGCTGTATGTGTGTGGAGAGATACTTGAGGTATTTAACCTGGAATGGAGAACTGAAGAATAATTTGTGAAAGAGGGACCAGAGCAAACACTGTTTTGCCCTGTACCCAGTTATTTCTATTTCTCAGCTCATAAGTGGGTTGGAAATGAAAATGCCAAAAGACACAGGGTCACCACCATGCACTGCAGGAACACTCAGTGCTGCAGCATTTGCCTTGCTGTCTCACTGGAGGAGAAGAACAGGCTTTACTTCATTCCTGAGGACTGTTGTAGCCTTTCGGTCACTGAAAAGAGTGAGGCTGTCTTGACATGAGTACAGCCATGTTTGGCCGCTCCATTGACCTACAGCAACCAGCATAAAAAGAAATATAAAAGTTGCTTTCTGTGTGGTGGGAACTGGCCCTTCTCCCATGGAGATAGTTGCAATGTGTAAAAATTTCAAGGCCTTTCGGGCGCCGAAGCCTGGGACAGACTGGCCATCTGTGCCGGGCTGGGACGATAAGCAAGGTAAACAATGCGCATACACAACTACTGGGCTGGTGATGGGTTGTAATTAGTATTTTGGTGGTGAACATGATGTAGTCCATGCAGAATAGAAGTACAATGATGTACACCTGAAATTTTTACAATGTTATAAACCAACGTTACTACAATAAACCAAAAAATTAATAAATAAATAAATAAATAAGGTGGACAACAACTACTGGGCTGGGACGACAGCCAGGGTGGGGGAGCAGGGATCAGTGCACGAACGCCACTGATAACCATTTGTGCATGGGAACACTAGATGCTTGCTCTGTAAACTCTGTAACTGCTTATATAAACTTCTGGAAACTGAGACCCGGTGAGAGTTCCACCTGTGGAAGTGACACCTTGCCCAGGACGTGTGATCCCCGCCCAGCCGTGTTGATTGACAGGACTCTCCCGGCAGTGGGGCATGGATGCTGTGAGTAATTGATTTATTGTGAAGTAATTGATCTGATGTGTTCTCTTTTCGGTCAACCTGGCGTTTCTCTTTCCGGTTGATTTGTGTCATTTCCCTTCATTCGATCTGGTGTTTCCCTTTCGGATCGATCTGATGTTTTTCCGTCTTATTATATGACCTGTTCGGATCTGCTGCTGTCTCAGCTGATGTGAATGTTTTCCCTGTCCAGTCGAGCTGGTGTTTTTTCCCTCTTATTATTTGACTTATTCGGATTGTTTGCAGACTATCGCCTTTATTATCCTCTATATAATAAAATATACCTGCAGTCCATTTGTTTGGAGTAGAAAGTTTCTTTTACGTCTGCGATCGAATCCCCGAACCTCTCATAACAGAGGCTGACCAGGGAAAGGAGACGTTGACCTACATGCTGAGAGAGCCCTTGACCAAACTTCTGAATCTTTCTCTATCACGGTAAGTGCTAATGGGAACCAGCAACCTGAAGAACGGAGATTGCTTTGGGAAGACACAGAAAATATTTTCCATTGAGAGAGAATTACTGTGGAAATAGAAAAGAATCTCAAATCAACTTATACCTAGTATATTCATTTAAATGAAAGAGGCTATTCCAGTGATTAAAATAAAAAAGACTAAGTAGATTTGAAGAAGGTGAAACTTTCTTTTATAATGAAGAAATATTTTTTACGTGCACACTATTGTTAACTATAGTCTTGTGCCATATAACGACATTTTGGTCAACGACGAATCACATATACGAAGGTGCTCTCATATGATTAGTACCATATAGCCTAGGTTTGTAGTAGACTACACCATCTAGTTTTGTATAAACACACTCTATGATGTTTGCACAAAGAAGAAATAGCCTAACAAAGCATTTCTCAGAAAGCATCTTCGTCCTTAAGTCATGCATGACTGTATAGGCAGAATGTTGTACAGTAGATCTGTGGAACTTATTTAACAGGCATAACTGAAACTTTATATCTGTTGAACAGCAACTCTTTAAAAACTTGTTAAGATGTTAGATCTCATGTTAAGTGTCCTTACCACAATTTTGAAAAGGCTTGTTGACAGCATACTATTAAGTATCAAATTCAAAAAGAATGTTTAGCGGAAAAAAATAGAATTGTGTACTCAGACAACCATCAGTAAATTGAAATAAAGATATTTGAAGATTTATAAAAAGAAAAATTAATATGCAAATGATGAAATTAAGAAATGTTCTGTGATTCTTTAATCAAATTATTCTTTTGCAAAACAAAGTTACTAATATTTAAAGTAGATTAATATTCATTCTTAACATTAATCATTTCAATCACAGAGAAAATTAATGAACAGCAATTTGGATCAGTGTTTATGTGCTAGAAAATGAGGAAGTTTTACAAATATTTTATTATTTTCTTCCTACAATATTTCTGTCAAGTAAGTCATATTTATTTCCAATGATAAACTGAATCCAATCAAAATTAATTTAATAAGGTCCAGTAATTAACAACATCATTAGATAATGAAATTCCATCTAATTTCAAAGTCAAGGCTTTAACTGTCCACAGTGATCACCTCCCACAGCATGTCACTTGTAAGAGTACCCTAGTCATGTAGTAGCTCAACTTGGTTTTAACCATTACAATGACCTGCTCCTGCTTCACTAATGGCTACATGGACTGAGCATATCAACATCTATTTCCTAGCACCCAAGATTTTCCCATGATGCTCCCTGCCCCTTCTGCAGATCAGCATCCCCTGGGTTGTCTGTCCTACATTCTAGGGAATCTGGCTCCTATGTATTCTTAAGGGGTATACTGCACACAGGGCACCTGTGCAGGTGAAACCCAGACATAGTCCTAATCCCGCCTCTGCTACTCATTAGCCGTGGAACATTGGGAATTATCTCATAAATTTTTATATTCTTTTAACCATCTGATAGGAGTTCCCTCTTCACACGACATTTTTGAAGATCAACTGGGAAAAATATATTCTATGCATATATATATAATTATATATATACAGGTGTGTGAATAATATGAGTATGTGTGTATATACCATTCCCAGGCAATGTACTTTCTTTTTCATTCCACTGGGACAACATATTACCCCTCTATACCTTGATGTGGGCTCTGACAACTGGCAGCTATCTGCCCTAGTTTATAATTTTTTACTTCTCTAAGAAAATTTGTACCTTTGCTACCCTGGGTAAGTCTATTCTTCATCCTGAATTTCAAAATGGTTAAGAAAGAAAAGAAAAGACAAGAGCATAAGATTTTACATATGGTGTATACTTAAGTGTTTTACCAAAAGGAAAAAGCCTGAATGCCAAAAGTCTGTCCCTTTTAAATCCCTAGACATGGCTAACTCTGCTGGATAGATTTTGGAAAGTCATACTTTAGCAGTTTTCTGACCCATTCCCAATAAAGGGCCTTAAAAATAGTCCTAGCCTACGTATACAATGTTCCATAGAAGAAGGCTGGAACTGGAGTAGTCTTGATAGTGGCGTCTGGGAACTTGAGAAATGAGACTTCAGTAGAATCAACTATTGATCTTCTGAAGGGCACAGGTCTGTTGCACAGGACATTGACGGCTTATACTTTTCAGTAATCATGAGAGAAAATATTTATTCTACTGTGCAGGACATTTAAATAGCTGCTTCATTGAGCGACACTTGTTTTTACACAATAATTAAAGTGTTAGGTACAGTTTTAAATCCCAATTTTATTATAGGAAAGAGAAACCCAGAATTTTTTCATCATTATGTACCTTGTAAAAGAAGAGACAGGATTTTATAGTCCTCCACATGCCCCCCTAAAATATCCATATCTGCAGCATTACCATCATGGCTTGGGGCAAGATGCTAGAAAGGTACACATGGAAGATTTATCAATACCAATAACACATTCAACAGTGGAGGACATCACAATAGAAGTTTGTAGGGTCCCGAAGACACTCACTTATTGTCAGGCTAGGGCAAAGGTCTGGGTGGTGATAAAAATTTTCTCCTTGATCAAACTCTAGTGAGGCTCCTCTGAACTCTCTTCTCAACCGGGCCCTGACTTTTAGGTTTCTAGTGTTAGTCTCTGTATTGTCCAGTTTTAGCAAAAATCCTGCTAACTTAATTTTAGAGAGTCATTGCCTCAGCCCCTTTGAAGATATTTATCTGGTCTGACCATCTTCAATATCTTATCACCTTGGCCTGCCTTCAGCAAAAATTCTGTCAGTTTAGCAAAGAATTATTCTACCTCTTAGTAATTTTCCATCCACCAACATCCGACCCTGCTCCTTGGCTATAAATACCCACTTTTCATTATTATAGTCAGGGTTCAGCCTGATCTCTCGCCTCTACTACCAAACTCCATTGCAGTGGCCCCCCTTGAATAAAGTCTTCCTTACCTTCCTTGTTTAACAAGTGTCTTGAATAGTTTTTTTTTTTCTTTTTCCTTGAACAATGGTGGTGGCTTCAGAACCCAAATCAGAGAGGATTATCTCCTTTCCCTTCATCTTGATACCAGGAATTGGGGAATCACCTCACCCGTGCACCAATATCTACAATGCCCACGAAGTGCAATTTTCTTTTATCTCCCCATTAAACTCTAATCTTGGCAGAGATCTTCCAGTGCCTCTTGGAGACAGAGAGACATCTGCTTAACCCCTAGTCTTGTTTATTTCTGAAAGCTGAGATGTCTGGTTAAAAGTGGCAGCCCTTACCCCCACCCCTCAGCCCACAGAGAGGGACAGTGGGAACTGTTCCTGAAAGATCCACAGGGTCTGACTCTCAGAATTTGGACACAAGTTTTCTAGGGTGGAGGGAGGGATTGGAGAGTCTGGTGGAGCAGTGGCTCAGGCAGACACTTTTTCCCAGCGGGGACCTCTAGGGGCAGTGTTTGATCTGAGCCCAGGCTTCCCCCAGGCTTTCCTGACAGTTAAGGCAGCAGCTGCTGTCAGGGCAACAAATCCCCTCTGAAGGGGGGCGCTAGGTAGTAAGGGAGTGTAGCAGAGGAATGCATATTCCTCTACACTCAAGGTTTTTCTGGCTGGTCTAAGAATTAAATTGACATGAGACAGAATGATAGGAGAAAATAGAACAAAGTTTAATAACATATATAGATGAGAGAAAACCAAGAAAGTAGAGTAAGTTGCTAAAATAGCCAAAGCTGCCACCCTAAACACCACCTTCAGCTAAAGATAAAGGAGGATGTTGGGGTTAGTGATTTGGAACTTCAAAGAGGAGGAAGTCAATTCACATGAAGATGGAAAAGCAAATGTTTGGTAAACAAATATTTGCCATGCCATGCAGAGACAATAAGAAATGAAAAGGACTCTGAGCTCTAGGCCCTGCCAAGTCGCCCCCACTACACTTGGCCCATATTCTTTGTAGATATCTCTGGTGATAGCTCTGTTCCTCTTAAAGGTGATTTGTCTAAATTCTTTTAGGCAGTTAAGGGGGAATTAACAAGAAAAACTTTCTGAGCCTTCTGTTTTTTTAAAATAATCAGTCTCCCAAAGAGACATATTTTAAGGTGGCAAACTCTGTTCCCTTTCAAGTACATCCCAATGAGACCCTTAAGCAGAAAACCCAGCTAAGCTTTTCCCAGGCTCCAGGCTTGAGAAACTGTTGTTACTATGCAAAATTGGGGTTCTCTGCCCGATGTGCATAAACAAGCCAATTAATTATGGCACCAGCCTTTGAGGGGACAAATCAGCTTTATTCTGCAAGATTGATCTCCAGGGAGACAAGGGGCATGTGCCCTCAGATCTGTCTCCCCGATTCAAGATTTGGGACAAAATTTAAGAGGTTAGGGAGAGCAGGTTGATACGCAGAAATGCTGGTGGGACAGGTTTTGATTGGTGGGTTTCAGGTATTTACGGTAAGGTTTTAAACATTTATGATGAGGTTCTAAACATTTATGATGAAGTTGGGAAGGAATTTTAACACCAGATCTTCCTGAATGAGGGACACTTCACTTCTGATAAGAGTCTGGCTTTCAAGTTCTGGTCATGTCCCAGTCCTTGGGTTCCGAAGAAGGAGGATCTTTGGTTCCGAGGTCATTTCTGGTCATGATTTCTTCCCTTGTGCATGCCCTGACTACGTGACTTTGCAGTTTTTCTGAAAGACAACCCTTACTCACTTTGTTGATAAAAGATGGGGTACATTAAAACTGGCTCTAAATGGGCATGAGGTTACACTTTGACATAATAAATGTGTGTTCTTTTAAGCTAAAATTTATGCCTACTACTAAATTTGTGGTACTTTGTTACACAGCAACAAAATATGAATACAATATTTATCTAGCATGTTGAGTTAGATTAAAGAGGCTATTAAAATTATAGATGATGAGAACAAAGTTATTTTTATAATATAATATTTATTTTATAAGTGGATAGAAAAAATTTTAAAGTTTCTTTATTCTATTATCCTATTTCTTGAAATGAAGAAAAGTTAATTATTTTAAAGTGAATGAATGTGCTTTCTTAAAATCACTTATTCATGTCAGAAAAGAAGCCAAGAAAAAACATGAATAGATATCACTCTGAGTCAGTGATAATGTGCTAGAAAATAGCAGAAGTTGTTACAAATGTTCTGTTATTTAATTCCCATGATATCTCCATCAGACAAATTTATTATTTTTATTTATTTTCTAAATGAGAAATTGAATTCTATAGAAATTACTTAATTTGATAAGGACCATCATTTTGTGAAATTTGATCTGTTTTCAGAGTCCAGCCTTTTAACCATCCAATTACAATGTTCACCCTCTACACTAAAGGGAGAGGATATTTTCTTCATGTCATCTGCAATAGCATGCTCATCATGAATTAGCTCAGCATAGTATTATCCATTTTCTTGTCTACTCCTGTCTCATTTATGGTTACGTGGATTGAGCAGATAGAATTACATCTCCTGGTAACTAAGCTTTTCCTTAATATGCACCAGGCTTCTCCATGGGTCAGCATTTCCTGGCTCTGCCTTCTGCCCCACATCTTTGAGAGTCAGGCTGATGCCTACTCTGCAGTGTGGTGCGGAGGAGACAGTACACTTGCTGGAGTAACACACACCTGGTTCTAATCCTGCCTCTCTCACTCATTAGCCTAGGGGTCAGGGGAAAAATTCGAAGAGTTTCTAAACTCTTTTAACCTCCTGATATAAATTTCTCCCTCTTAAGATATCTGTAAAGACTAACTGGGATGAAGTTAATGTATATAGATATATTCATGCAAATGATTACATGTATATATACCTGTATGTGTATATGTGAGTGTGTGTGTATATCTATATGTATGTATATAGAAAGAGAGAGATACTGATATATTCAGATATATGCATTAATCCCAAACCAGTCACGTTCATTTTCGTCCTGCATGACCTAGATACCCATCTTTATCTGAAGTCCTGCAAATCTTTTTTTTTCAGTCACTTAATATTTAATTGTAATCATACTTGTTATGTTTGAATAGTCAGCAATGCATAAAGAAATAGACTTCAGTGAAGGTTTACATACAGTGTAAACACAGGATTTAAATATGCAATGGAGAAGGAAGGGTGAATTCACAGTAAACATAGCTTAAAAAAATCCTTGTTATAAATTACACAAAGAAAATAAAAATGTTTCTCTGAATGTACAGAGTAAGACTTTAATTAAGACCTACTAGCGGGCCGGCCCTGTGGCTTAGTGGTTAAGCACGCGCGATCTGCTGCTGGCGGCCTGGGTTCGGATCCCGGGAGCGCATGGACGCACCGCTTCTCCGGCTATGCTGAGGCCACGTCCCACATACAACAACTAGAAGTATGTGCAACTATGACATAGAACTATCTACTGGGGCTTTGGGGGAAAACAATAAATAAATAAAATTATTAAAAAAAAAAAAAAAGACCTACTAGCAACTGTGCACCTTATCCCACTGCCATATGCAGGAGTCAGTTGACACGAGAGGAGTTTCTAAAGGAGAAGAGAGACCAGTGTTGGCCCATCTCTCACTGGAGATGCCAGCCCCTTTCTAGCCTGTTTCTGAGCCCAGGAAATGCCCTGGAGCTACTCCTCTGCAGGCCATCTCCCAGCCAGGAGCCTCCCCAGCTCCTGAAAATCTCCAATTGATCTCAATGGCTGGAAGACTTTTAACCTGAGTGATTTAGACATGAATTAATACTGAACTTATTTTCTCCAGCATAGAGCTAGGCTTAAATGTGTCAACAAATTGTAACTTTTTCCAAAAAGAAGAGAAAAAAATTTTAGCATGTCTAGTTAAACTAGCTCCTGATTGGTTGAAACAGAAGGGAGGTTTCTTCTTTAAAGCATTTCAGAGGAAAGGGGTAATAAGTAACATTTACTCTGCTGTGCAAACACTACAAGGGGAAGTAACTCAGCATCAGCCATGGGTAGAATACAATTCAGTCACTGAAGAGACTGACTCCAAGAATTGGCCTTGAAGAGACCTCAACCTCAGCTCAGGGTTTAGGCAGCAGGAGGAGGCTGTTACCTTAGCACAGCATCCTCTTCCATTGACATCTCCTGCATATTCTCTCTCTATGCTACTGTCCCAATAAAATTAACCTAGTTAGGAAGTTAAGTTCCTTTAGAAACTATAGGCACTGTGGGAAAAAGTTTCTTAAGACAGCGGGGATGCTCATCAAAGGCTGGCTTCAAATCCCTGCTCTCCTGTTGGTCCAAGTGTGCTAATTTTTATTTTTAAAGTTAAGCTGTTTGTTTAAACAAGATAGTGGCTTTTCTTTTAATATCAATGTCACTGAAGGAGAGGAAAAGAATCCTTGAATGCATTCTTTAAAAAATTCTTATGCCACACTCAAGAGTTTAGTGAAGTGTTTGCTTTTTCCAGAACAAAGCCTGGGAGACTCACAATTGACTTTGTTAAGTGGATTGGTGGTGGTAGTGGGGGATCTCTAAGATCAAACAATTTGTTTACAAAAGCAACAGATTTCAGAGTTGTGTAAAAATTCTAATAATTTCAAAATAACTTTTATCTTTGATTTACAAATAAAGATGTTAACTCCTTTAGCTCAGTTTATCACAATAACCTTTACAATAGCAACAGATTCTGTCTCAAAAATTGCTTTTCATTATTGGAAGACAATGAAAGAGCAGAACACGTATCAGCAATGTTTGTGTTCTTCTCATATGGTACAATTAAACACATAGAAGACAGAAATCACTTCAGAGCAAACAAAAGTGGATTGCTCTTCAGAAAGCATCAGAGAGTCCTGTAGTGACCAGGAAGGGGAGTTAATGCAGAGATGACTGTCTAGGCAAAAGCAGACCACACACAAAGAAGCAGTCATGAGTGTTTACAAAGGAAAAAGTAGGGGAGGGGAAGCTCTTTTAGTTTACAGCATAGTTAGAATTAGATGACAGTATTCTTAAATACTTTAACCCAAGTAGCATTTATAACTGTGTCCTGTGAAACCTAATAGCCACAACTCATACTAAAATTCCCTTGTCCAGCACCTGTGCTTTCCCCAGTATTTTTCTCTAGTCAGTTCACATTTCAGGAGAGTTGGGAGCATGCAACACCAAGAAAAGAGCATCCCGGCCCTTCAGGGGCACTGTTAACGGGAGAGACTACAAACCAGCTCCACTCTCTCTCAGCTTCTGCTTGGACAACTCTCTTACATTCTGCATGTACAACACATTGGATGTAGAACCACTGGCTTCTGTCTCTCCAGACCACTTCTCAGCTGTTCACAGCTTCAAGCAATAGGTTTATCGTGCACCAAGAGGCTTGGAAGTGTGGCACTGCTGCTTGGTGTAAGAGGCTTCCTACCTTGGCAGAATGATGTTGGCATATGCTATGCAGTGGCACCAGAGGCCTTCCTGGGCATCCAAAGTATATAAATCAGTGGTTTGTTCTTGGCACAGAGGTGACACACACTGTCGCAATACTCAATGATAAAAGTCCCTGCTGCATCAGTAAGTCAGGTTTGAAGCTTTCTTGTCGTAGCAAGACCTTTCAGTCACTCTTGATGCAGTGTTTCTGAAGATAAAATTATTTTCATGTATTTTTAGAACCAGTTCCAAGTCTTGGAAATCTTGGAGTTGAGCAACATCTTTGTCCTTTTTTACCAGAGCACTGGAAAACTTTCTGATCTCCACTTTATCTGGATTAACACTCATCTCACAACGACTCACCCTGAGCAATTCTTGGTAAGTGAGCTCCTGTCGGTCTAGTTCAATTTCAATGAAAACATTTTCTCAAATAGATGTGTTCTGAATCTTCACCTTGAGTACCAGCTCTTGCATGTCAAATGGAAATGATCCAGTGAAGAAAAATGGATGGAATGCTGGCACCAGTTTTGTACAAATCCAGTTTTGAGGGTCCAGCGACACTGGTGGCTTGGACAGGACGGAATAGAACAGGGAATAACTCCGAGTCACTGGTGACTGACAAACAGAACATGGTTTTGTGCTTTCTGGTGTTCTGAATATGGCAGAAAGGGCAGACACAGTCCAGTTCTGAACCAATGTAAAGAGGCGTGGTCCCGTGGAAAGGCTTCTAGCAGGGGAGGTTCCCCATAGGGGAGCAAGGGAGGTGAGCCATCCACAGCGGGTGATGCAGGGGGTTTGGAGAGCCCCCATTCTCCAGCTGGGCTAAATCCTTTGCTGTGGGGGTATAGATAAAAGGGAAGGGTGGGTTGGCCAAATAGTGGGGCACAAAGGGCAGTTCTGACTCCTTCACCTCGAGGAGGCCGTTGTCATCACCATCATCTTCCACTCCCATAATCTTCCTGATTTCTCTCCTTGATGTTAATTGGACTGGCATGTCTCCTCTTGTGGTAAGAATTTCTTTGTCACCTCCTGATTTTAACAAGGAACAGACTACCTGGTCATGATTGTGTTTACATGCCCAGTATAAACATGTTCAGCTGTTGACCTCATTTTGGGAGTTCACATTTATCCCTCTCTCTACCAGTTTCTATACCTGCCGAATGTCCCCCAAGCCCGAGGCCACCCACCACTCCCCAGTGGCTCCCGCTCACAGGCCCAAGCCTCCTCCAGTCCTCCAAATCTTCATTCAAATTTTGTATAGTGGCATAGCCTGCCCTAAGTTATAATGCATACTTTTCTAAGAACAATTTATGTCTCTGTTATCCTAGGTAGTTCTATTCTCCATTCTAACTTTGAAAATGATTTTTTTTTTTACAAAAAGAGAAGAAAAGTGCCTGTGGTGATAAATACAGTGCTATACTGAAGTGTTTCACCACAAGGAAAAACACTGATCGCCAAAAGGCTGTCCCTCATAAGAACAGCTGAGCCTAGACATGACCCTCTCTACAGGACACACCATGAAAACTCACACTCTCTGCAGGGGTGTGGATCTGAAAAATGAGACTTCAGTAAAAACCATTAACATTTAATTGAAGCAAAACCAAACCAAAATGGACTGTTTCTTGGGACATTGACATAGCTTACATTTTTCAGTAATAACAAATATTTATTCTTACATCTAAAGTGCTTTACACTGAGTAAAATTTAGCTTCTAAAAGTGATCCTAGGCATTAGGTACAATCTTTAACATCAATATTTATTTTAAGAAAATGAGACCAAGGGATGGTAACTAGTTCAAGGTTACACAGCCTTTAAGGGAAGAGACAAGATTTGACCTAGAAACTCTGAGCACCAAAAATCTACTTATGTTAAATACTTAATTTATACACTTTCCAGCTTAACTCTGTGATAATATGGGGTGCCATTGTTAATGCAACACACTCTGAAGGATTCACTATTTAGGGACAGATTCCTGTGCACTGTCCTAGATACATGAACAGTGTGGACAACTTTGTTAGTTCTAATAAGCAGCAGAGGGAATGAGGAAGAAAAGAAGTGTCAGAGGAGTTACAGCAATATTGTTCTTTCTACAGGAGGGATTAGATGTGTTTCCGTCTCAAATACAAAAAATAAAATAGCATCTCCTAATGAAAACAAGATACTAGAAAGAAAAGCTTTAAGCTTTCACTGTATGGTAAGGAAGTATAAAAGACTGTCATGGGTTGAATTGTGTTCCCCTAAATTTCATATGTTGTACTCCTAACCCCTAATACTTCATGTGACCTTGTTTGGAGATAGGGTATTTATAGATGTAATTAAGTTAAAATGATGTCATTAGGGTGGGTCCCACTCCAATATGACTAGTGTCCTTATAAAAAGGGGAAATTTAGGGCTGGCCCAGTGGTGCAACTGTTAAGTGCTCACGCTCTGCTTCAGCAGCCTGGGATTCGCAGGTTCGGATCCCAGGCATGCACCAACACACTGCTTGTCAAGCCATGCTGTGGTGGCGACCCATATAAAGTAGAGGAAGATCAGTACAGATGTTAGCCCAAGGCCAATCTACCTCGGCAAAAAAGAGGAAGATTGGCATCAGATGTTAGCTCAGGGCTGATCTTCCTCACACACACAAAAAAGGGGAAATTTAGACACAGAGCCATGCATAGTGAGAAGATAATGGGAAAAGACATAGGGAGAAGACAGCCATCTACAAGCCAAAGAGAGAAAACAGGAACAGATCCTTTCTGAAGAGCCCTCAGTAAGAATCAGCTCTGATGACACGGTGATTTTGGAATTTAAGCCTCCAGAACTGTGAGACAATCAATTACTACTGTATAAGTCACCCAGTCTGTGGTACTTCATTGTGGCAGCTACAGCAGACAAATACAAAAACGTTCTAAATAAAAGAGGGAGGAAAAAGGAAGAGGCAGTCAGATGGTGCAAATAAACTCAGGTGCAGGAGATGAGCCGCAGGTCAAGGGCACTAAGCAGAAGTGGTGAGGGATTAAGAAAGTTCAGGAGCTCGGTGGACACAGGGTGATGGAGCCTGGACAGTTCAAAGGATTGAAATACGGATAAACAGTGCAAGAAAAGCAACATTCAGAGAATATATAGATGAGTGACCCATGGTTTGTGACATTGAAAAATGAGACTGTGCAGGCTTCATAGTCTAGGAAAACACCAACACGACGGGGAGCAACAGCCATGGAAAGAGTCAAGACATGGGGGTCAGAGGTGAAAGAGTCCTCAAAGGCCTTGTACTCAGATTCATTCTGTAACCCTATAACCCAGTAGCCATTTTGAGGTCTGTATCTGGAGTATATCTCTGGAGGATTTACTTTTGGGACAAAAGCAAACCCGAAGATCCAATGGCTATTGAACTTCCTTTCATTACTGCATACCCCCAGGATCCAGGCAAACTTCTCAGACACATCTACTTCCCAGTAATATTTCCCTGAGGAGAAACATTGGCAGCCCAAGACATCAAAAGCAGAATAATAACTTGGATGTATATTCCTTGATGGAGAAGGGTGCACAACTCTCGCTTGTCTCTGATCTGCAGACACGACAACACCAGAAATAGTGTTGACTGGATTCAGCATAACGTCCACTGTAGGAAAAATTACAAGGTCAGGTAAGGAATATAGAATGGGTGTGTCTTGTGACACTGTGAGAAGGGATATTGGGATTTCACTGGGATGAAATTGTGTTGATGGGTCAGAGATGAGTAGGACACTTAAGAATGTTTGTATGTCTGCAGGTTTGGGGAAGAACACATGAAGCAAAGATCTTGAGACCTAGTAGTAACCACAATTTCTGAAAAAGGATCAGAATATGGAGATTTGAAGACCCGATAAATTCCTCTTACCCCAGTAGCATTGGACCTCTGTCAGCTCTGAAATGACAAAAGTTGCAATGACGTTGTTAGAAACAAAGGAAGAAACACTGATACTATCCTCTTTCTAGAGGGGCAACAGGGGAGAGGAGCTCAATGATGCTATGAACTGGTAAACAAGAGGACAGGGCAGACACCTGGCCATTCCCCTTTTGATCTGATCATCTTCAGCACAGGATCTCTCTCTCATTGTCAGGCCTACCACCTCTCTTTTACCCTCATCTAAAAATAACATGCACTCCCCCACTTTGCCCTCATACTACAAGAATCCCATACCCACATCCTTCCCCTGGTTCTCCTCACCTTTAAATACTTGCAGTTTCTCTATCAGATGAGAAGCTTGGGATACTTTCCTTTGTTCCATGGGAAAATGTTTTGGCTTCTTCAGAGTCAAAGTCTCACTCCTGGGGATGAAAAAAATTGACCCTGACACCTCTGACTTTCTGTCCCTCTAAAACCACTGACTGCCTGTCTTTTCACCCCACTGATTCACTTGAACCCTCTTCCCTGGAAACCCTAAAAATGAGAAAGAAGACTGCTGACCTTCGAGCCAGAAGAAATTTATTCCTATCCTCCCTCCTGTTTTGTCTCTCTGTGACCTTGGGAAGGTCTTGACCCCTTAAATGCATAGTTTATTCCTTCCAATATGTAATCCTCACATTTCCCTCTCTACCTCATAGAAATCATATGAAAATATAAGAAATAGTGGATTTAATAAAACATAACAAAACTTTAGTACTTTAAAAAAAATTAATGTTTGGAAAAGTCAGTGTATGGATATGGGTTCCCAGGGAGATGATCAGAAAATCAGGTTGCAGAAGATGGTTTTTGAGTGTTTGAGACATATCAAGGGTGGGAATACTGTCGGGAGAGACCAAAATCTTCAATTCTGTTCCCCAGTAAGGAGGCCCTCAGAATAACATTTTAGATTTCAGGTTCTCTAGGAACAATTACAAACACTTGCAAAAGAAGACATTATGAACATGAAACTAATAGTGGTCTGGATTTCATGACTTTGGAAAGAACTTGATGCTGTCAGGTAGATGTGCAAATTTAGACACAAGGATGCAGCCTTTCTATTCTGGCTTCTAAAGTAGCTGACCCAGATGGATCAACTGTTTGCACCAGGCCAAAGTATTCACTGATAATCAAGTCTGTTTTTGGAAAACTAAACAGATCCATATAGAACGACATGGTCTCTTCAATTCCCAGGGCAAAAATTTAAATATAAAAGAGCTGTCATCAATTCTGGGTGTTTGGCAGATAAAGAAGAAATGACCTTCCCACAGTAAGTCAGGCATCTCTGAAATATGGTAACTTAATTTAGACACGCAAGCAGGGTGAATAAAATTTATGAAATCACAGGGGTATTTTAGTGCAAGACATTATGCCTTACACTGCAACTGACCCAAACTCTGACTTCCCCCAACCAAGTCCCTACAAGAGAATCTGGTCTATTCTCCATAATTACAGAAAACTCCAACTATGGTTTGTGAACAGAAATTTAAGATAAAACTACACCCAAAGTTTTCTTCGCTGAGCGATGTTTTAATCTAATTGAGCACCAGATAACTCTAATGGCTTTAAACCTGTCTTCACAGCACAAAGGATCATCTCTGGTCTCCCTCACATACCTTTTTACAATGCCATTGACATCCTATAGAGAAAAGAGAAAACATGAGTCAAGAAGTGATATGCACTCTCCACTTACAAAGCTTCATCACATCTCCACCACATCCTGATGTGCTAGGAATAGAGACAGTCCCACCATGAGAGCGAAAAAGTAAAGAAAAGACTCAGGCCAATCATTCCAAAAGATTCACAAGATGTTGTCATGTTTCCTAAAAGTTAACAACAGCTTTGAGACTTGTGGTAGTACAGCCTGAGGCTTTGGTATCTGGAGATGAGACATATTTATGAGGAAAACAAGAGGTCCATAATTTTTTCCCAAAATACATAAGGCTCCTCCTGAGATGATTTAAATAATTCATGGTTCTTTCATATATTCAACAGAAATGTTAAGAGATATACTATTATTTGCCAAACATTATGTCTCATGTTAGAGAATCAAAGATGAGTAAATAATCATAATATTCCTCAACAAGTTTACATAGGTTTAGCTGAGGGTACAAGCAAACAAATGTATTAATGTAGACATTTCTCAATCTCTCTACTCATTTTATACACTATCTATAATTGATCTCATCTTCTCCCATAAGTTCAAGACACACATATGTGCAGTTGATTTCCAACTCCTTAATTTTACTCAATTCTGCCTCTTTAATACAGGTTAATATATTCAGTAGTAAAGGTACCAGTAACTTAGGATGTCTAATATGTAACTTACTATTCACCAACCAAATTGTCTCGTCTCTTATTCACCACTGTCCATAATATTACCGATATCCACTTGGTCACTGCCCTAAAAACTGCAAAATTTACCCTGTACTTCAGTCATTATCAAGCCAATTAGGTCCACATCCACAGTTTTTAGACATCTCATCTTCCCTATCATCACAGATATTATTTTATTTGTTTGTAAAGATATGTATCAATATATCTGTTGTCTTTTACCTCAAACTTACTTCCTCCATTTCACCAAAAAGAAGACCAACAGCTGTGTCTGCACATGCCAAAAAAATGATTTTGCTGTGTGTATTAGAAATTTTTTGTTTTTTTATATATGACAAGAACCAAAAAAACTAGATTAAGTAGAGAACTGATTTTCAGGAGCAGTTTCAGCTTTATTTGAAGCTTAATTTTGAAATTTAAACCTAGTAATCAGGATCTGGTCTATGTCTTCCAAATTCTATTTATTCCCTCTATATTGGCTTTACACTCAGTTCATGAAGGGAACATGAATCTCTTGATATAAACTCTAGAAGAAAAGAGAACTTTTGTTCCCAATTATCACAAAAAATTCTGAAGCCTGTATGGTATTGGCCTGGGTTGGATCAGGTACCTATAATGAAAGTATCACTCTATTGTTGTTGGAAAGAGATGAAGCGATGTTTGAGGAAAATTTCTGTATTTTACTGGAATTGTTAGTATTAATCTGAAGTAGATTGTGATAGGATAAGATCAATATTGTAATCACTAGAGCAACCACTAGGAAAACAATGTTAAAAAAATACAGTTAGAAAATAGAAAACTTAAAATTTCATATTAGAAATATTGTTTCACACAAAAGAAGCTTCTTAGTGAGAAAGAAGAGAATAACATCTACAGGAAATATATAGAAAGTAAATAGCACAATGGTAAATTACAGACAGCCATATCAATTATTGCATTGTGTCATTGTCTTACCCCAATTAAAAGGCAGAGATTGTTGCACTGCATAAAAAACAAGATTCAACTATTGCTATCTACAAGAGGCATGTTTTGGATTCAAAGACACAAATAGGACAAAAGTAAAAATATAGAGAAATAGGTTGCTCAAATGTCTACATTAATATTATAAAATAGACTTTAAGATAATAATATTATGACAGAATGAGAGGTAAATTTCATGATAAAAGTTTCTGTACGTCAAGAAGATAATGATTATAAATGTATCGGCACCTAACAACTGAGCTTCAAATTACACAAAGCAAGATTAAAAGGAGGGGGCTGGCCTGTGGCTTAGTGGTTAACTGCATGCGCTCCGTTACTGGTGGCCAGGGTTCGGATCCCAGGCGCGCACCGACGCACCACTTGTCTGGCCATGCTGAGGTGGCATCCCACATACAGCAACTAGAAGGATGTGCAACTATGACATACAACTATCTACTGGGGCTTTGGGGAGAAAAAGGAGGAAAAAAGGAGGAGGATTGGCAATAGATGTTAGCTCAGGGCCGGTCTTCCTCAGCAAAAAGAGGAGGATTGGCATGGATGTTAACTCAGGGCTGATCTTCCTCACACACACAAAAAAAGAGATTAAAAGGAAAAATAAACAATTCAATAATAACAGCTGGAGATTTCAATAACTCACTCTTAGTAATTGAGTGAACAGCTTGCATGAAAACTATCGAGGATATAGAGGAAATGGACAATACTACCAACCAACTTAACCTAACTGAGATCTATAGACCATTTCACCCAATGATCGCAAAATATACATTCTTTTCAAATTCACATAGAAAATTTTCTTGACATACAATATTTTAAGCTATAAAACAAGTGACAATACATATAAGACTGCAATAACAAAATATATGTTCTCTGAACAAAGGAATTTAAAATCCACAGCAGAAGAAAAAGGAAGAAATCACCAAGTATTTTTTAATTAAAAAATATACTTTCAAATATCCCAAAGGCAAACAAAAAAATCTCAATGGAAATTTGAAAATAAGTTGAATTGAGTGAAAATAAGAAGTAAATAATCAAAGTGTATGGAATACAAGTAAAGCAAAGGATTTATATCATTAAACACCATATCAGAAAAGAGGGTCTCAAATCAATGATCTATTTTTCCATTTTAAGAAAATTAGAAAAGGAACAGAAAATTAAACCAAACTCACACACCCACACACGTTCACACCTGCATATACACACATACACACATGAAGAAAATATTAAATGTAAGAGAAGAAATAAATGATAAAGTGTAAAAAATAGATAAAATCAATGAAACAATAAGCTTTCTTGATGAAAAAAATCAACAAAATTGACCAAACATAATTAAAATGAAAAAAGCAATCACCAAAATCAGGAATAAAAGAAGTGACATTACTGTGAGTGCTGTAGAAATTTAAGGATTAATATGGGATTCTTATGATTAATTCTATGTCTACAAATCAGACAACTTAGAGTGGAAACATTCTTACAAAGACATAAATTACCAGAAACTGACACAAGAACTGTAAAAAATCTAAATAAACCTAATAAAAGTAAATTAAAAAAAAAAAGGTTATTTTAAACCTTTCTGAAAAGAAATGCACAGAGTGAGATGGCCTCCCTGGTGAATCCTATTGAATATTTAAAGAATATATCATACCAAAAAAATTGTGAAGGATTTCAATTCTTTTCAAAAAAAATAGAGAAAGAAGGGGGAAATCTCAACTCATTCCATGAAGGAAAATAAAGTAAACCTCTTGGAATCCAAACTGCATTTGTTGGGCCGGCCCCATGGCTTAGCGGTTAAGTGCGCACACTCTGTTACTGGCGGCCTGGGTTCGGATCTCGGGTGCGCACCAACGCACTGCTTCTCCGGCCATGCTGAGGCTGCGTCCCACATACAGCAACTAGAAGAGTGTGCAACTACGACATACAACTATCTACTGGGGCTTTGGGGGAAAAAAACAAGGAGGAGGATTGGTGATAGATGTTAGCTCAGAGCTGGTCTTCCTCAGCTTTAAAAAGAGGAGGATTAGCATGGACCTTAGCTCAGGGCTGATCTTCCTCACACACACACACACACACAAAAAAAATGTGCATTTGTTTGTCAGTGATTAAGCTGGATCATGAAGAGGTACCTGATAAATTCTTAACATAGAACCCAGATGACAGGGGCCTGTCAAATATCATTGGACATAGTGAATCGTTTCTCCAAGGTTAAATTTTACAATGCAGAGCCAAAGGACCTTAATGTTCACCACCAGAAAGAGCACAGCAAAACAGAGGAGAAGGAAACTAGTCTTCATTTTTCTCAGATCTCAGAGACTGGGACTTCATCCTAAATCCTACCTGCAGCATCTCCATCGTTGACCCCTGTAACCGATGCTCCACATCTGAGATGAGAGCTCTCACCAACTGGCTCTGCTGGATCAGCTCATTCTCAGCATCAGCCAGGTTGTGTAGACCATCTGCTCCCTCATTCTTCATGTTTAGCAGCTCCTTCTGCTCCTCACAGTCCAGGATACCTCTTATTTGATTAAACTCTGCCTGGACACGTTGTCTCTCATTTTCTATTTGATTCTTCAGGAAAGAGAAAGAGAGAGAGGTACTCAGGATCTCAGGTAGAGCCTGGGAGCCAGAAAAAGAACAATTCTCTTTGGGAAGTTCTCACAGGGAAGTGAAATAGAAGGGGAGCGATTCTTGGGGAATCTGAATTTTCCTATTATTTTCTCTTCATCACATTTCAAAATAATGCCCACAAATCTGCATTATTTAATCCAACTCTGAGCGAAACAGGGATTCCTGGGTGTGGTTCAGCTTTTACATAGTTGTCCAGGACAGTCAAGCCTTCATGCATTACTCCTAAACCCCAACCCTCTGCCAAAAGTTGAACACTGAGAACAGAACCATAAGGCATTGCCAAATATCTTGCTCCAGAATAGTCATAGGCTCTAAAACATGACAGGGAAGGAACACTGAATTTACTAACGATCCTCATCACAGACTCCGTCTACGTGAACACCTTTCTCCAAAAGTCTGTGTTTATTTCTGACAAGTCCACTTTTCAGCCCCCACCCCATCAAGGTAAGGATAAAGAAGAGGAGTAATCAAATGACTTTTGGACACATCAGCTGTCAGGGAACAAAGAGGAAGGGAGCTCCATGTGACTAACTAACACCCACAGTCTTGCCCAGATTTCAGTCTAACTCCCTCAGGAAGGGTCTCCTCTTACCTTCAAGGAAGATCTCTTTTCTCTGACATCAGCTTTCAACTTTTCAGCTTCCTGCTGCTTGTCCCTCAGCCTTTGCAGAACTGCCTGGAGCTTCTCCTGTGAGAAAAGAATCAAATCAGAGTCAAGCACTGGGCTTTCTCAGCATCAGAATAGGCGATAAATGGGGAAGAAATCAGGCTTATCTACAAAGAGACTGGAGTTTACAGAAAATGTGAGAATTGAAATTAGAATGTAGTACTTGAAAGAATGCCTGAGGAGATGAATGTATTCTTTGAGTCAGGTTGTAGAAGACAGCATGCTCTAACCAAGAGACAACTGATTGTCTTTCTCCTAGATGAAGAAACCTGAGCCTGAGGCAAGGAAAGAACTTACCTCTCAACACCTAGCTCCCCAGTTAACCATCCTGTTCAAAGGGGTAATGAGAGCTATTCTTGGGCACCAAGTCTCCGTCTACTGAACAACATACAAAAATACCCACTTCTGCCTGAGAGTCCGTGCTGTAGGTTTATTCTTTTGTAATTGGATGAAATGCACAGAAATGTCCTTCAGACTTCAGAAGGTGAGCATAGGAAGAAAAGAGATAACAGGCCTTAGGGCTATGGTACAAGGTAAATAAGATGAATGCAAAGTGGAGATTTCCCATCAAGTACCATTTTCTGCACTGTCTTTCCTCTATCCTGGTCTCTTACCTGATATTCCTGGGCAACCTCCTCCATGAGGAATGCGTGGTGACCACGGTGCTCCTGAGACCTCTCACAAAGCCAGCAAATGACCTTTCCATCCTCCTTACAGAAGAGCAGGAGTTTCTCTTCATGGCGCACACAGAGATCTCTCTTCTGCTCCTTCTCTGGGCTCAAGTTGACCTCCCTGAGTCTCTCTGCTATGTTGGCCAAGTGCCGATTAGGTCGCAGGTTGTCAAACTGGTAACTGATTCTGCACACAGGGCAGCTGCTCTCTCTTTCTTGGACTATCTTGGACTCTTTGTGGTTTGCAGTGATGCAGGCTTGGCAGAAGCTGTGGCCACAGTCTAGGGTCAGGGGTTCTGTCAGGAGTTCCAGGCAGATGGGGCAGGACACCTCCTGCTTTATGCCCACCAAGATTCCTGAAGCCATCACAGCTGCTCCTGTGTCCTACCTGTCTTGACTTCTGAGGCTCTTCTTGCTCACAGATCCCTGCATGATTGGGAAGGTAGAAGGGGACAGAATAAGAGAGGATGGAATAAAATGTTACTAATTGTGTAGAAATCAAAGATGGGTCAAGACCAAAATATTGAAGGACAAAATAGAAAAGGTGGAGAAACAAGGAAGGAAGCTTCTTGACCTGATAAAAATGACTTTTCATAATAATTTCAAACACTTTAGCCCCAGTTCATGTCACATGACGAATTCCATCCTTATATATTCAATGATTGATATTTTCTTTTACTTTCACTGCATGAAATGATGACCTGAGGCCTTTTCTACCATTATCCATGTGTGATCCACCATCTATCCTGCTTCTTCTTCCTCCTGCCAAAAGCACATCCTCAGTGTTAAAAGCACCAAACCGCTTATGCCTCTGGGAATTCATACCTGCCATTCTCTCAGATGTCCAGATATCATCATGACTCACTCTTATACTCCAGTGAACTTTCACCTTAAGTGTTCTCTTATTGGAAAGACCTGCTCTGACTAACCTATTGAGAGTGTAATCTTTGCTATCACTTGCTGTATGTTTGCAATGATTTCTTTTATTATCATGACATAATATATGACAATGTGCATGTATACATGGTAAGAGCAAACCCTTTATCAGCTGCATAAAAAGAGATAATAAGTGATTACAAATATCATTTGTCTTCAATACACTAAGTTGAGATGAACCTAATATATTTGGGGTCCTTCAAAGGTCTGTCTCCTCCTACACCACAGAGTTATTCAAACATAGAAGAAACTTCTTGAACCCAGTTAATACCCAGAGCAATGGGACATGTGGAAGTGAAGAGATCCAGACCAGTTGGGAGGTTGTGCGGAGCCTTGCATTTGTAAATTGTAAGATTACACCTTGGCCTGGAAATATCCCAGTGACATTGAAAGGAGTCTAAATGTGTATATGTATTTGGATGTTAGAGAGGAAGATGGTATGGATATACTCAGAGGATCACACATGTCAGATACCCGGAAAAAGAGAAACACAGATCAAATGAATGTCAGTCTTGAGAAAGAAGTCTCAAAATATTAGGCAAGACCATTCAACAAATTATCATTCATGATGAAGTATGCTAGTAACTAGTCTAATATCCAAAAACACAAAAATGAGCCTAAATAGAACATTTAAACTACTATGGCCTTGAAATTCATGTGGTACATAATAATAAATTAAATATTCAGCCTTACGTGTACAAAAGAGCAGATACGAAAAACACTACTAGAGAGATGTTCGTGTTGTTGGGAAATCAAATAATGGGAGCAAATGGATGGCTATGCAAGAATTCCAACTTGAAAGCATAAGAATTGAACTGAAAGCTGAAGAAGATGAAAAAAATATGGAAGGAGAGAGAGGAAAAAATTTATTAGGTGAAAGACATGACCCGTTCATGGAAGGCATATCATCATGTATGAGTTTTAAATGCCAGTGTGTCTGGTGTGCAGAAAACTTCTGGGCCTTTGGTATCACATGAGCCTGAAATGACCAGAAATTATGACACCTCCGAAATTATGTAACATTTAGGGATTTTTTTTCCCCAAGAGCAAGGAAAAATTATCTGTGTTTTCCCATCAGAGAAGAGTGGGGACATATTAACTCTGAACTTAGGCTGTGAAATGTTAAATAGATCTAGAGTGGAATTGGGAAGATCATTTAGGATGCATGCACAGTTGCTAACTAGAGAGATGATGATAGCTTGAGGAACAAAGTGATGAAGGACATGGAGAGCAGCAGATGAGAGTGAGAGTCAAGATAAGGTAGAAGGATAGGACTGGGAGGTAGATTGGTTATGTAGGAAGAAGCAGAGTATACTTTCTGCCATAAAGTAATTAACTTTATTTTCATAGTGGGACTACAAGGAGATAATGTCTAAGCAGCTGAAGCCACAATGGACACAGAAGGGCAATGTGTAGAGAAACTAGTGTCCTCTCACATGGAGGATGACTCCACTTCTACCTAAGCAGTGACCCAAGGGCTCTGCAACAATGAGTGGTGTGTGTCTGATAGGACTCCCAGGTCAGTTGGCTGCCATAGGCATCAAGTGATTGCACCTTACACATTGGTCTTCTGACTTACGAGCTCATGAGAATAGAAACAGTGGACACCCAGTGATGTTAACTTTCAGAACCTAGATTCAGAGTGGGCAAAATGAGACTTTTCCTTAATAGACTGGGAAGATGAAAATGTACGAAGTGTCATTTGTTGGACAATGTCATCTAATATTGTTTAACATATAATATCTACACCTTACCATAATTAAATGAAGCAGGGAAATAATCACCACAGTTAATTTTACATATCTTCTTGACTGGCCACAAAATGTCCAGATTAAACACTATTTCTGGGTGTGTCTGAGAGGGTGTTGTTTCCAGATGAGATTTGCATTTAAGTCTGTGGACTCAGTTAACAAGATTTTCCTCTCCATTGTACATGGGCATCATCCAATTTGTTGCGGGCTTAAATAGAACAAAGTTGTGGGGAAAAAAGAATTTGCCCTTTTTGTTTCATGCCTGCCTGATTGAGCTGGGTCATAAGTCTGCCTCTCCCTTGGACTAGCACTTGCACCATTATCTACTCTGGTTCTCAAGCCTTCAGACAGGGACTAATTATACCACCAGCATTCCTGGGTCTCCAGCCTGCAGATAGCAGGTCCTGGGAGTTCTCAGCCTCCATAATCATGCAAGCCCATATATGATACATACATACATATATATGATATATACATATAAATTGGTTCTGTTTCTCTGGAAACCACAAACTAATGTAGTAATGAAACAATTCTAAAACTCTGTGTTAAGTGGCATAGGTGAATTGTGATAATGATAATGACACAGTGGAACTGTGCCTTTTTAAAACATATGTGCCTAAAAAAAAACTTGGGAGAGATATCAGTACAAGAAAGATGATGTAGAGGTGATAACGCCCAAGGTCAACCTTAATCCAGTAAGATCTGGTCAGATAAGTAGATGTCAGAATAAAAAAAAGAGCGAGCTTTGAATAAGATCTACCATCTGAATAAGTCCCGTGTGCAGTATGCCTTTTACAGGAAGAGAGGTGGTCAAATAAAGAGACATTCCTACTTTAATCCCCTTTTCTCATGGGTCTCAGGATCTTGTTATCATGCCACTGCTTTTGATATCTTTTCACAGTTTTAACACCGATCAAGCATCTTACCTTTTTTAATTAATAGTTGTAAAGATGCCCTTTATGGAAATTCTTCCTACGTATTTCTCTTGCTCTTGATCACTCAGTTGAGCTCTGTTGCTGGGTGGCAGATATAGACCAAGGAGAAGGAAGAGCAAGGTTAGTGGTTTTTCAGAAACTGAACTGATCCTTGAGTTTGAACTTGGAAATCTGGCAGGACTAGTAAACACAAAAGAAGCTGCAGAGCAGGGCAGCTGTCACAGCATTAAGGCTCCAAAACCCAGAGAGGACAGGGTGTAGGATTATGTGGTGAGTCATGCAGAAATCCTACATTACTACACTGAGAGATGTTAAACTATTAAGTTTCAAAGAACTCTCTGATTTTCCACTATATTATTCGGCAAAGGATATTTTTCATTCCTGTGCCAGGCCACGCGTAGCACTCTTCTCTGCTCCTCTCTGTGCAGAAATGATCCAGAAGCCTGGGCTGTAGCCCATAGAGACTCCATAGGTTCTTTCTCGAGGGTATCCTTTGCCAGGATTTCTCAAGAAATTTGAAGACAGTGAGACAGACAGAGAGACAAGATGTTAGCTCTGTTTTGGAAATGGTACAAGGTAGGAGTTTTACAGTAGGGTAGGGACTACCTAGGTCCTGAGTTTCCTTATCTCACTATACCCTATTAATCTGCACAGAGGTTTTCTGTATCTATACAATTTAGACAAGAAAAATGAAAGTGTCTCCACAATGGGGAGAACAACTCCTATGAGAGGTTTAGCCAACATCCTCGAAACTTCTGCTGTTTCCTGGGTCAGGAACTGCCAATGGGTAGGTGGATCTATTCTCTGCATCCAGAGACCTGAGGAAACTCAGGAACATTGCAACACCTCCCCATTCCTCTCTGCTCAGAGCTTCCACTTTGACCACCTTTAGTGGCCAGGTTTTAACTGCCCCACATTAAGGACTCTCTCCTCAAGTGCTCTAGCTCCCAAGTCAGTTAGTTGTTTCAAAGAAATCATTTGGTAACAGAGGCCATCTTCGTAAAGCTACTCTAGTTTCATTCCTTTTGCTCACAGTGAGTTTATCAGTAAATCCTCTAGGACTCTTTTCAAATTAGGTCCCATCCAAGGAAGTCTTTTACCCAGATTCCAGGAATAGTTTCCCCACTGTCTCCCTGATTTGGTCATTGGTCTCACACAGTCTGCTCTCATCACTATTCACACCAACCGCCAGAATGATTTTTAAGAGTATACATCAATCTTGTCACCCCTCTGCTCAAATACGTGTCATTCAGTGCAAGTCCATCTTTACTGTCATCTAGTTAAGTGAACATTACACATCCCCTGCTATGGCCTCATCTCTCTCAGCCCACCTCCTACTCCTCCCCAACCCATACTGGCTACCTTTATATTCCTTAATCACTCTTGACAAAAATCCATCTTAAACCCATCATTTCCTTGAAGTCTCTGCAGAAAATCACCTTTCCACACTGAGACCTAACCCGAAATCTATTTAAAATTGCAAAGCCCTTTCCCAGGGCACATAGATCCTTTGCCCCATTAAAGCCCTTTTGGTTGATTATTACTGTTTCTTTGTTGTACATTTGTACCATAGTGAGTTTCATCTGTTGGCATACCTCATCTCTCTTTTACTCTTTGTTTATTTCTCTCCCCTGACCCAGAATATAATTTTTTATAGATAATTAATATTTATGGTATGTTCAGTATATATTAATACAAATACTTTTTACCACAGCTGTAGGCTTTTGTTCCTGTGAATTTAATTAGAAATATATAAATTATTTAAAATTCATTTCTACCTGTTTATTGGGCCATCTTCTAGCCAAGGAGTAGGTAATTAATAAATACCATTTATGGACATTGTCCAGTAAAATATTGTAGAGCATAAGGGAAAATCTTTCATTAGACTCCTCTCCAAGGATATGTAGAGACTGGAGGAAACACAGAGCCCTAAGGAGGATTTATTATTCCCTGGGCCTTTAGAACATAATAAGCTAGAATGTGGACGATAGCAATATGGTTATCTTTGGAGATGGACTTTGGGTGGTGGGAGAAGGAGCATGGTTCCTTCAGGTTTCCTTTTGGCCCATATTTTCTTGTACCCTGAAAAGCTCTGATTTCCTCACTGGTTTCTCTCCATCTTAAATCTAATGTTTCAGAGGAGGTTCCCAGGACATCAGTGGCACTCTCCCTGCCCTATCATCCCCTCTTGGGCCTCTGATTCCCTCCTACATTTTCCAGATGAATTTTCTTTAATCTCTTCCCCGACAAGCTCAAAAACATCAGGTCCTCTATGCAGTTGCAATTTTCAAATTGATAGTCTGATCCAAGTCTTTACAGCTCAAAGCTGCCCTATCTCTACCTACTCAGAAATGCATAATGTATACTGGGGCTTTAGTTTTAGAAAAAGGAGTTCATGGGGGCTAAAGAGAAGGTACACAGATCAGCCAGCTTTCACACCTCCTCCTGAAAAACAGAACTCTTTCTTCACATTCCAGAAGCACTTGCATGTCATACAAATACATCACAGAATCTGGAGGGAACACATTAGTTCTCTGGGGCCAAGAACCTGAAGTCAGATCAGAGTTTCAGAGGGAGAAAAGACTACAAGCATACCTAACTTTATTGTGCTTCACAGATATTGTGCTTTTATACAAATTGAAAGTTGTGGCTGCGTATAGCAAGTCTATCGGCGCTGTTTCACCAACAGCATCTGCTCCCTTTGCGTCACTGTGTCACATTTTGGTAATTATCACAATATTTCAAACTTTTTTATTATCATTATATTTGTTATGGTGATCTGTGGTCAGTGATCTTTGATGTTACTATCATAATTGTTTTGGGGCACCATGAAATGTGCCCATATAAGATGGCAAACTTAATTCATAAGTGTTGTTTGTTTTGACTGCTCCACTGACAGGCCATTCTCCCATCTTTCTCCCTCTCCTCAGGCCTCCCTATTCCCTGACACACACCAATATTGAAATTAGGACAATTAATACCCCTAAATTGACCTCTTAAGTATTCAAGTGAAAGAAAGAGTCACACATCCTTAACTTTAAATCAAGAGCTACAAATGATTGAGCTTAGTGACTAAGGCATGTCGAAGCGAACATAGGCTGAAAGCTAGGCCTATTGCACCAAACAATTAGGGAGGCTGTGAATACAAAGGACAAGGTCTTGAAGGAAATTAAAAGTGATACTCCAGTGAAAACACAAGTGATAAGAAAATGAAACAGACATTGTTGATATAGAGAAAGTTTTAGTGGTTTGGATAGAAGATCAAACCATCCACATTTCCTTAAGTGAAAGTCAAATCCAGAACAAGGCCCTAAACCTCTCAATTCTGTGAAGGCTGAGAGAGGTGAGCAAATTGCAGAAGAAAACTTTGAAGGTAGCAAATGTTGATTCATGAAGTTTAAGGGAAGAAGCCACCTCCATAACGTATATGTGCAATGTAAAGAAGCAAGTGCTGATGTAGACGCTGCAGAAAGTTATCCAGAAGATCTAGCTAAATAATTAATGAAGATGGCTACACGAAACATCAGATTTTCAATGTAGATTTAAACAACTTCATATTGGAAGAAGATGCCATCTAGGACTTTCATAGCTAGAGAGGAGAAGTCAATGCTTGGCTTCAAATCTTCAAAGGACAGGTTGCATCTCTTCTTAGGGGCAAATGCAGCTAATGAGTCTAAGTTGAAGCCAATGCTCAGTTACCATTCTAAAAATCCTAGGGCCCTCAAGAATTATGCTAAATCTACTCTGCCTATGCTCTGTACTGGAACAACAAAGCCTAGATGACAGCACATCTCTTTACAACATGGTTTATTGAGTATTTTAAGCCCACTGTTGAGACCTGTTCCACAGAAAAAAAGATTCCTCTCAAAATATTACTGCTCATTGACAATGCAACTGTTTACCCAAGAGCTCTGACGGAGATACACAGTGCGATTGATGTTTTCATGTCTGCTAACACAACATCTATTCTGCAGCCCACAGATCAAGAAGTAACTTCAAATTTCAAGCCTTATTATTTAAGAAATACGCTTGGTAAGGCTAGAGCTCCCATAGATAGGATTCCTCTCATGGATCTGGGCAAAGTAAATTGAAAACCTCGTGAAAAGGATTGACCATTCTAGATACCATTGAGAGCATTCATCATTCTTGGGAAGAGGTCAAAATATCAACATTAACAGGAGTTGGGAAGAAGAAGTTGATTCCAACACTCATGGATGACTTTGAGAGATTCAAGACTTCATTGGAGGAAGTAACTGCAAATGTGGCAGAAATAGCAACAGAAGTTGAACTAGAAATGGAGCCTAAAGATGTGACAGAATTCCTGCAATCTCCTGATAAAACTTTAATGGATGAGGAGCTGCTTCTCACAGGTGAGCAAAGAAAGTGGTTTCTTGAGATGGACTCTACTCCAGGAGAAGATGCTATGAAAATTGTTGAAGTGACAACAAAAGATTTAAAATATTACATAAACTGAATTGATAAAGCAGCAGAGGATTGACATCATTTTGAAAGAAGTTCTACTGTGGGGAAAATGCTATCAAACAGCATCACATGCTACACAAAAATTATTCCTGAAAGAAAGAGTCAATCGATGTGGCAAATTTCATTGTTGTCTCATTTTAAGAAATTGCCCAGCAACCTCAACTTTCAGCAACAATCACCCTCATCAGTCAAGCAGCCACCAACATCAAGGAAAGACCCTCAACCAGCAAAAAGATGTGGACTCACTGAAGGCTCAGATGATGGTTAGCATTTCTTTTTAGCAATAAAGTATTTTTAATTAAGGTACGTACATTTGTTTTTTAGACATAGTGCTATTGTACTCTTAATAGACTACAGTATAGTGTAAACATGACTCTTATGTGCACTGGGAAACCAAAAAATTTGTGTGACTTGCTTTATGGTCATATTCATTTTATTGCAGTGGTCTGGCACATAACCTGCAATATATTCAAGGTATGCCTGTATAAGAATGGATATGGGATTTGTGGGAGGCAAGAGAACAAAGCATTAGAGAAAACAGAGGTCCTTGCACAAGGGAGCTCATCTTCTTGGTCCTCTCTATCAATTATCCTACCCCTCCCTGTACATGCCTCATAAAGACACTCGCACACACTTGAGCCCTCCACCTCCTTCCAGTTGTAAGCAAGATTTACAGATCAGAAATGGACTATACCAAATGTCACATCTACTGTATAACTGCATTAGCCACCATGCTCCATACCATCCTCGTCTCCTTTCTGAAATGTAAGAATGAAAAATGGGACAACCACTTTGAAAGAAATCTGGCAGTTTGTTATGACATAAAATACACACTGACCCTAAAAACCAGTAAATCACCTTATGGTATACACACAAGAGGAATGATCTGGTTATATTTCTAGAAGACTGCATATGGGGATCCCACCAAGGGCTGCATAAACAAACACTGCAGAAACAATTCCCTCATTTTTCACTGGGGGAGGAGAACAGACTTTCCTTCATTCCTGAAGACTGCCATAGTCTGTCAGCTCGCTGGAAAGAGTGAGGCTGACCAGGAAACCAAAGTTTGACCTACAACATTGTTGAGAAATCCCACAGAGTACTCTTGACTTTTCCTGTATTGCCATGAATAATAATTTTTTGAAGGCAGGCAAACAGAGAAAAGGATTTCCAATGAAACAGAAGTACTGAAAAAATAGAAAAGAATATTAAATCAAATTTTATTAGTATATTCGGTAAAAGAGGCTATTATAATTATAAAATAATATAAGGCAGCTATCAAGATGATAAGAAAAATGTTTTACAATGCTAAAATATTTATTTTACAATTAGATAAAATTCTATAAAATATCACTGATTACTTAAGCAAGTTATTGTATTACATAAAACAAAGTGAAGGTAATAATTTTGAAAGTAAACTAATGTATATTTTTTAAATAATTTATTTCAAGTCACTTGTAAAGGGAACCAGAAAAACAATTAATAGACACCATTCTGGACCATTGCTTATGTGTTAGGAAACAGTGGCAGTAATTAAAAATATTCTATTCTTTAATTTTGACAGTAACTCTTCAGGTGATTTTCATTATGTATTTTTTGTAAATCTCATAGAATTTAGTTTACTTGATAAGGGCCAGTATGTGGCAACACCAGAATTACAATAAAAGTCTCCCTCTGACACGTAAAGAGAAATACTTCATGATCTCACTTATATTTAGCATCTAAAATAGTCAAACTCATAGAAGTAGAGAGTAGGATGGTGGTTGCCAGGGACTGGGGGGAGGAGGAAATGAAGAGATGTTGGTCAATGTTTCAGTTTTGTAAGTTGTTTCAGTTATGTAAGATGAGTAAGTTCTGGAGACCTAATTTACAACAAGGTGCTATAGTCTGGATGCTTCTGTTCCTCCCCTCTAAATTCATATGTTGAAAACCTAATGTCCAGTGTGATGGTGTTAGGAGGTGGGGCCTTTGGGAAGTGATTAGATCATGAAAGCAGAGCCCTCACCAATTGGATTGATAAAAGAGACTCCAGAGAGATCCCTAGCTCCCTGCACCATGTGAGGACACTGAGAAATTGGGAGTCTACAACACACAAGACGGCCTTCAGCAACTGGCACCATGATCTTGGACTTCCCAGCCTCCAGGACTGTGAGAAATAAATTTCTGTTGTTTATTAGCCACTCATTCCGTAGTAGGTTTTTATAGCAGTCCAAACAGACAAAAACACATAGTGACTATAGTTAACAATATTGTATTGTATACCTGAAATTTGCTAAAAGGATATATCTTAAATTAAATCGTCTCACCACACAGACATACACACACACACACACATACTCAGAAAATGGTAACTACGTAGAGGTGATGGATATATTAATTTTCTTTTTTTTTTTGATTGTGATGATCACTTTACAGTGTATACGTATATTTAAACATCAAGTTATACAACTTAAATATAATTTTTATATGCCAATGATATCTCAAAGCTGTTAAAGAAACTGAAAACAAAAATATGGCTGTGAGATATACATATGTGTGTGTGTATGTATTTGTATGTGTGTGTCAGAAGGAGAGATGTAGTAGTCTTCACAGTGGTGTCAATGACCTGAAAAATGAGGGAAATTAGGAAAAGTGTAGAAGGCAGGTCTTTGTGTTATTTCTTACAACTGTATGTGAATCTACAATTATTTCAAATTAAAAAAAAAAAAGGTTGCCAATTTTGAAAGTCTTCTCTAGGGTGTAAGTGTTCTTTTGATTGTGCATCCCCCATTGGGCTTTTCTCATGGCCCAGGAGAAGCATGAACGAGGTTGAGGTATTCAGACATCTGTTGGTGTTTCCAGAGGACTGGGTGTGGGGATCAAGGGAGATGAGTAAAGAGAAAAGAGATTGCAGAACTGGGTAGGAGTACTATCATCAAGACTCCTTTATATAGGCAAAGAGGGGATGTAAATTTCTGCAGAAGATCACAAAAACCACTATGTATTTACTCATACAAGAAGAAAATGTTATCAGCTTTCCCAGATCCCTCTAGCTTTAAGATCATCAAGTCTCCTCATTTCCTTCTCTCTCCTGAAGGAGAGCAGGCAGAGATATCTTCTGCTCTCACTAATTACAATGTGACCCAGAGGCTGGGCTGTCAAAAGGAGCATTGGACTCATAATTTCGTAATTTTTCATATCCTTTCATTATTTTGGTCCTATTAAGTTTTCTCCTTCTTCCGGAGAGTTAGTTCTTTTTATAATATCCAAATTATTCATTTAACAGAGATTCTAAAGATTATTAGCTAGAATTGTATAACAATTTTTAAATTGGTTACCAGTAAGAGACCACCTTTCATTCACAATTTCATTAGTTGTTTTAGCTACCTTTTGCCTTGTTTAGATTTGAGTGAAATGATCACATTCTCCTTCTCCTCTCATTTATTTTAGATTTTTATTTGCTCTTCAATTATTTCAAAGAGTAAGTCTCCTCTGTATGAAAGGTGACAGCAATTTGGAGAGAGGAAGAGGCTGGGATAGCTCCCTAACCTGAAATCCTTTGCTGGGCTTTACAGAAGACCACATGCTGCTACAATTATCTCCACCTGTGACCCACCTAGTGATAGTTGAGAGTCAATGACTCAGAGGGGAAGGAGCAAGGCTCAGGGCAGAGAGGAAACTACAAATACACAACACTGCAACTGCAACAAACACAACACCGCCTTGACATTTCAGATTCAGGTGAGATATTGAACTGGTGAATGAGAGGACGAACTAGACATAGGGCCACTTCTCATTAAATATGACCATATAAGCAACCCATGATATCCATCCTTTTTTGTCTCCTCTATCTACACTTAGAAATTATACTCTCTTTCCCATTCAGCCCCTGTTATCACAAGAATCCCACAGCCACCCACTTGCTCTAGCATTCCTTAGCATTAAACAATCACAGTATCCCTCTCAGACAAGGAGCTCGGAACACTCTCCTTTGTTTCATGGGGAAAGTTTTTGGCTTCTTCAGAGTCAAGGTCTCACTCCTAAGGATGAGAAAAATTGACCTGCACACCTCTGACTTCTTGTCCCTCCAAAACCAGTGACTTCCTATCTTTTCACCACATTGATGCACTTGAACCCACTTCTCTTGAGACTCTGAGAAAAGAGGTAGTAGACTGCTGACCTTGGAGCCAGAAGAAATGTCTTCATGTCCACCTTCCCTGTTCCACCCTGTGTGACTTTGGGAAGATCTTGAAGTCTCAGGAGCACTTCCTCCCTCCAATAATGAAACCATTAACCTCTCTCTCTCTACCCCCTAGAAATCTTATGAAAGTATATGAAATAATGGATTTAACAAACAAAACAAAACATTGGTACCTTAAAAAAAATAATGCGTAGAAAGTCAGTGCATGGATATGGGTTCCCAGGGAGATGATCAGAAAATGAGGTTGCAGAACCTGGCTCCTGGGTGTTTGTGACACATCACGTGTGGGAATACTGTCTGGAGAGGAATAAGATCTTTGAAGTCTGCTCCCCAGTAGGGAGGTCCTCAGAATAACATCTGAGATTTCAGGTTCTCTGGAAACAATTATAGACACTTATGAGTTTTAAATGCCAGTGTGTTTGGTGTGTAGAAAAGTTCTGGGCCTTTGGTATGACATGAGCCTGTAGTGACCATAAAATATGACACTTCCCAAATTATGTAACATTTAGAGACTGTTTTCCAAGAACAAGAAGAAAGTTTTCCCATCAGAGAAGAGTGGAGACATATTACCTCTGAACTTGGGCTGTGAAATATTATATGGATCCAGAGTGTAATTGGAGAGATCACTTAGGTTGCATGCACAGTTGCTCAGGGGAGAGATGATGATAGCTTGAGGGACAAGGTGATGAAGGAAATGGAGTTCAGCAGATGAAAGTGAGAGACATATGAGGTAGAAGGACAGGACTGGGTGTTAGATTACATATGTGAGAACAAAGGGTCACTATCAGGCCGTTCTTGCTTTCTGTGAAGTGTTGGCTAACTCTTCTCCTAGTAAGCTTTTTTTTTTTTTTTCACTCTCTGGAAAACCAGCTCTTTACAATAAAGGGGAAGGTCAGGTGATTTGATAGTAAAAATGGCCTGATGTGTAAAGTGCATTCAGACTGGGAAGACTTGATATAGACCTTAAATGCCAGTTAGTAAGCATAGACCTCATTTATCACAAGTGAAATGTGACTTTTAAAACTAAAATGTGTCTAAAATTTAGATCCCTGGAAGCTGTGCTCGTGGGTTTTCACAAAGTAATCAGTTCTTTGTCACCCTAGGCTTATCTAACCTATGATAGTTTCACACACATCCACCTAATCTGGCTTCTTACAAAAGTGAGATAACAAAAATAAAGTATTTTCTATACCACTGCAAGGTCCCACACTGAGAAGTCACCTGAGGCAGCCATGCCAGTGTGCTACGCCTTCTGTCCTATATCCCCCAGCTAAGCTAAGTGAACCTGGCAGTTTATGTCTTATTATGTCATGTGGTTGGAAATGGCAATCCGGATTGCAAACTGCTGCTACTGGTCAGTCAGAGAGGTATCACAGAGTGGTAGCACAAGGATGCTTATTCTCCAGCCTGGACTCAGTATGGCCCTGTGGCCACTTTCTAGTGTCAGGGGTTCCGTCAGAAGCTGTAGGATTATGAAGCTATAAAGAAAGAAAAGAAAGGGGGCTGGCCCAGTGGCATAGCTGTTAAGTGAGTGTGCTCCACTTTAGTGGCCCCGGGTTCGCGGGTTCGGATCCCTGGTGCACACCTAAGCCGGCTTGCCAAGCCATGCTGTGGCGACATCCCATATAAAGTAGAGGAAGATGAGCACGGATGTTAGCCCAGGGCCAATCTTCCTCAGCAAAAAGAGGAGGATTGGCATCGGATGTTAGCTCAGGGCTAATCTTCCGCACTAAAAAAAAAGAAGAAAAGAAAAGAAAAAGGAAAGAAAAGGAAGATCTCAGTAGATGTTAAGGTCTTGATAATCACCAAAGTTTGATGGTAAAAGAAAGATCTCTAGCATG
This sequence comes from Diceros bicornis minor, assembly GCF_020826845.1. Classification (NCBI taxonomy): domain Eukaryota; kingdom Metazoa; phylum Chordata; class Mammalia; order Perissodactyla; family Rhinocerotidae; genus Diceros; species Diceros bicornis. The sequence goes on along the minus strand of NC_080746.1, from coordinate 62,619,579 downwards.
AGACAACCAATAAGTTTTCCCTTTCCTCTACATAAGGGAGAGAAAGGCTATAAAGTCTGCATGGAGATAAATTTAGACTTACTAAAAGTCTCTACTTGTGCCATGTTCATCATATACGAAGGGAATCTGATAAAGAATGAGGCTCCAGGTGAACTAGAATTGTAATCTAGCTAATAGTACAGATACTGAAAACAACCCAGAGGCCATATGCAGTTAGTACTGGCTGCAGAGACTGTGACCTTGATCAGGCTCTGATGAATAGCAAGATCAGAGATAGACATTATACCAAAGTTAGATATTATGTGATAATGACTACTCCTGTTTATAACTCAGGCTGTAACCCAAACGTGGAGCAGAGGGACTCCAATTATTTCTCATACTATTCAAGATCCAAACAATGGTGAGATGCAGCAAAAGCCTATAGAGGAGGTAGGAGCAGAGCATGCTTTCAGCCATGGGGTTACAAAATTTATTTTCACAGTGGGGCTACAAGGAGCTAATGTGAAAGCAGCTGCTGCCACAATGGACACTGAAGGGCAATGTGCAGAGAAGCTAGAGTCCTCTCACATGGAGGATGACCCCAGCTCTACCTAAGCAGTGACCCAAGGGCTCCACAGCAATGAGAGAGATACATATGGGAACATGAGTGGTGTCTTCCTCATAGAACTCCCAGGGCAGTTGGCTGCCATAGGTGTCAGGCGATTGCACCTTACTCATTGGTCTTCTGACATCTGAGCTCATGGGAATACAAACTCAAAGTGTCCCAGAGGTGATAACTAAAGACAAGTAAAAAAGACATTAAAAGACAATAACTATGTCAAAATTCAAATCATAAGGATATGAACAGAACTTTCTTCTTTTGTGGCTGGAGTAAAACTGTTTCTCTAATCATGACGAAGCCCCAAATTGCTGGTATTATCTGGGAAAGAGTCACTTTTCCAAAAAGAATAACTAGAAGAATGGAAAAATGAAATTCTGTTATGTTTTAATTGCCAGGCAGTCATCTAATACTATTTAATATAAACTCCTTATGATACTAGAAAATTAAAAATAGAAGCAGAAAAGTAACAAATCAATTGTAAATTCCTGTGATAATTGGCATGACAGAGGTGCACTGCATGAGTTCAGAAGACAGGTGCCTAACACTGACTTACGAGTGAGAGAGGGACAAGAATATGTAGCAGATGTGATAATCTCCAAAGTCAACTCTTATAAAGTAAGGTTTGTTCACATGAGGAGAAGTTAGGATAAGTAAAAGATCTGACTGGTGTCTTCCATATGCCTGAGTGAGGTGGGTACAGCAATACTTTCTATAGGAGGTGTGAGTAAACAGAGAGTCTCCTCTACTCTAACTTCCTTCCCTCATGGGTCTCAGGATCTTGTTATCATACTACTGCTTCTGACATCTTTTTATATCATGAACACCAATCAAGTAACTTATTTTGTTTACTAGAGTTAGAAAAGAAACCATTTCTGGAAATTCTACCTAGATATTCCTCCTGCTCCTGATCTCTCAGCTGAGCTCTGTTTCTGGGTGTCGATATGGCCCAAGGAGAAATATGGGCAAGTATAGTGACTTTTAAGGAACTGAAGCAATTCTTTGTGTCCAGATGAGTGAATAGGTATAGGCTGCTGAGCTTGCCACCTGTCACCCCACCAAGGCTCTTAAGCACAGACGGGCCAAGGTGATGAGAATTTATTTAGAGAGTAATGCAGAAATACCATGTTGTTACACTGATAGGCATTAACCCATTAGTATTCAAAGATTCCTCAGAATTTCTACCTCTGAAAATTCTAGGAGTGTGGTAGTCCTCAGGAAGGTACCATTCAAAACAGTAGAATGGGTGGAAGAAGTGGTAAATTCAGCTTGGAGGAATGACAGTCCCTAAATGAAACACTAAGCTTTTCACTTCTCCAAACCTCTCTTCTTTTAAGTCCAACCCTCCCCCAGACTGCACTTCAGCACGTACTCTCAGCGGGAAACTGCAAGCTGGGCTTTTTCCTGCCTTCAGAACAGCTTCCTGAAGACTAATTAGCTCACAGAGGCAAATTCAGTTTTTCCCTCCGAAGTCTCCCAAACCCTGCCTTCTACAAACTACTCACCTCACCTTCAGACACCAATAGAGAAGTTGTGATTCCCTGGAGAGAAGTGAAGACAGCCCAGGGGCAGAGGTGGTCAGGATTCACTCACCAAACCAGGGACCTGATCCTCACAAAGAGATCCAGAAGAGCCTGATCCCCCTTAAATTCTTGGGGAAGGGTGTAAAAGGAGAAAAGAATATATGGACCAATAGGGGGTGTCCACATCTGGCCCCTGGGAAATGACAAGGCTTTTGTGCCTGGGCCAGTAAGCCAGTGCTTATCTCTATCTCGGTTCTAGTCCTGGAAGCTGTTTTATGGTTCTTCAAAGTCATTTGTCCTTTGGAGCACTAGGCTTACCTAGGCAATATAATTTTACACACACACACCTTGTCTTGTTTCCTTACAAATGAGCTGTCATGAGGAGGGAATAAAGTACTTCCTGTGTCACAGTGAAGACCCACACTGAAGCCTCCCCTGAGGCAGTCATACCAGCACACTTTCTCCAGTTCTGCATCCACCAGGTAAGTGAAGTGAATCTGGCCAGTTTGTGTCCTATTAAGTCGTGTGAGAGGCAATGGCTGTGCAAATCTGAAATTACCTCAGATGGTCAATCAGAGAGGCTATCACAGTGGAAGCACAATGATGCTTCCTTTCAGAACCTGAATTTAATATGGCTAAAATGAGGCTTTTCCTAAATAGACTGGAAAGACGAAACTGCATGAAGTGTCATTTCTTGGGCAATGTCATCTAATACTATAAACTTATAATCTCTATATCTTAGCATAATAAAAATAAAGCAGGAAAATAATCATGATGGTTACTTTTATATGTCTACCTGACTTGCCACAGGGTACACAGATTAAAATATTATTTCTGCATGTGTCTGTGAGGGAGTTTTTTCCAAATAAGATTAGCAATTAAATCTGTGGACTCAGTCAAGTAGATGGTCCTGCCCAATGCAGGAGGGCATCATCTTTTCTTTGAAGTTTTCAACAGAAAAAAAAGTGGAGGAAGAAAGAATTTTCCCCTTTTGCTTCCTGCTTGCCTTTTTGAGCTGGGGCATAGGTCTTCTCCTACCCTTGGACTAGGACTTGTGCCATTGGCTACCTTGGTTCTCAAGCCTTCAGACTTGGACTGAATTACACCACCAGCTTTTCTGAGTCTTCAGCTTGCAGATGGCAGATCCTAGAATTTCTCAGCCTCCATAATCACTTGAGCCAAGTCCATATATATTTATACCTCATGTTGGCTCTGCTTCTCTTCTGAGCTCTAACACAGTAATGAAACTATTTTAAAATTCTGTGTTAAGTTTCACAGGTGAACTGTGATAATGATGACACAGGTGAACTGTGCTATTTCAAAAGATGTAGCCTAAGGTGACTTGGGGGAGTTAAGGGCACAAGGGAGATGTGATGTCGTAGAGGTGATAAGACCCAAAGTCAATCTTAATCCATAAGATCTGATCAGATAAGGGGAAGTCAGAGTCAAAAAGAAAGAGCTTTGACTGGGATCTACCCCCTGAGTGAGTCAGTCTGGGGTGCAGTGTGCCTTTCACTGGAAGAGAGGGGGTCAAATAAAGAGACACTCCTACGTTAACACCCTTTTCACACGGGTCTCAGGATCTTGTTCTCATGCCACTTCTTCTGATATCTTTTCACATTATTTACACCAATTACACATCTCATTTTGTTTTATTAAAAGTTGTAAAGATGTCCCTTATGGAAATTCTTCCCACGGGTTCCTCTTGCTCCTGGTCTCTCATCTGAGCTCTGTTTCTAGTTGGCATATATGGCTCAAGAAGGAGGAGCAAGATTAGTGACTTTTCAGGAACAGAATTGATCCTTGAGTTTGAACTTGGAAATCTGATAGGACTAGTACACACAAAAGAAGCTGCATAGCAGGGCAGATGTTATACCATGAAGGCTCTGAAACCCAGAGAAGACAGGGTACTAGGATTATGTGGTGTGCCTATAGAAATCCTACGTTATTGTATTGACAGATGTTGAATTCTTAAGCTTCACAGGATTCTCTGACTTTCCCCTTTTTTTTCCTGCAAAGTATCTTTTTCATCCTTGAAGAGGGCCAGGCATAGCTCTCTTCTCTGCTTCTCTCTGTGCAGAAATGGTTCAGAAGCCTGGGCTGTGGCTTCTGGAGACTCCATAGACTCTTTCTCTAGGGCATCCTTTCCTAGGATTTCTCAGGAAGTTCTCACTGGAACTAGGATTACTCCTAGAGGTGAGGACTCAGTCAGTATACCCCGAGTTAGGAAACGAAAATGTATGAGTAGAAACCAATAGATAGAACTGCAATGGGGAGCCTGGTGTTCTCATTAGTGATCTCCACCCCCACCCAACATCGCACCCCCAACTGTAAGTTTCATGAAGTCATGTAGAGACTTTCTATAGCTTGTTGCTTAGAGCCTCAGATTTGTTAGAAGTTGTTGTATATAAGGAGTGATAAAGAGATAGATACACAGACCTGTCTGATATAGCTGTAAATATTATTTTAAATTAATTGAATATCTTCTATTCTGCGGTTCTTGCTGTGAACACAATTGCTGTGTTACATAATGAAATTCAGCTATTCTCATGGTCTTATTAACATATATGATTCCCCTTTGACAATATTTAACCAGGAATTTTTCATATCTCCTGTTTTCTTCCTAAGCTTTACTCAGATTGGTCTTTAATCTGTCTCTACTACCACACTTTAACTACATTAACTCTTACTTTGTTTTAAGGTTTTTCAAATGGGAAAATGTTAAAAATCCATGGGCCAAGGTGAGACATTTCATTAGATTACTTTCTAAACAAGAGATGTAATGACTGGAGGCAAACAAAGAGGCCTTTGGATGATTTATTTTTTGCTGTAACTCAGAACACAATAAGCTAGAATGTGGAGCATGCCAACATGGTCAGCTGTGGCGAAAATTGTGTGGTGAGAGGCGCAAGGTGAATTCAGGTTTCCTGCTGGCCCATGTTTGAGGTACCTTAACAGGATCTGATTTCGCTCAGCTGCAAACCTAATGCTCTTAGGAAAGTCCCAACATATCAATCAAGTATATGGTGTCAGTTCGGAGATTCAGAAGGAAATGAGTAAAAACATGGATATTGATCTGTGAAGGATTGGGAAGGGAAAAAGCATTGCATAAAGAAGAGATCTTTGGAGAAGGCAGCTCATTTCTTTTGAACATTGTAATCAACTCTGCTAGTGCTGTGCTTGTTACACAACACAGTTACCCTCTGAGCTCTCCAATCCTGCCCAGTTTCAGTCATACACTATAACTAAAAAGACATCTATTCTGATTAATTCTGCATTAACCAACATACCCCATACCTTCATTGCTGAATATGAAAAGCAAGTAAAACCGAGTTTCTGTTGTTTCCACTAATGGAGGTATTCACTCTAACAAAGCAACACCCTCATCCATAGATCAGCATTATAATCCTTGGACCACTGTAGAAAAAAAGGAAACTAAATATGAAGACACTAGAGAATGACAAAAGCAGTAAAATCTACAGTGTAATAGACACTGGAAGAAGAGAAGAGTATTGGAGGAGTTTTCTGGTTCTATGGCTTTTCTTTTGAAGGCAAACCTCAATTGGTAGTGGGTGGGACAGTTAAAACTCAGCTAGCAACATACAGACTTATTGGCTCAAAGAAAAAAAAGAGTGACTTGGGGCTACCACAGTAGCTGGAAAGTGGTGGAAATTATCTGTAAAAGAGAGGTCCAGAAGAAGAGATCCCAAAATGCACATATGAACTCTGACCAAATCTCTGACTACACATGTGTGAGAGAGAGGCCAAGCAGCCCAAGTAGGGCTAACAGAACTGAACAGAGATTTCAGCTGCTGCAAAATGCAGGGGAGATTAAGAGTTTGAGTTGAACCCAGTTAACTGCCTGAAAAAAAAAATAATGTTCTTCAGAGAAATAAACAGAACCCAGAGTCTCTGCATCTCATTCACAATTCCCCTTGAGGAACTGTGCCTCAAACGAAAAGGCAATCAATGGAAACCAATTAAAAAATAATCCAGATGTTGTGTTTAATAGACAAGGACTTCACAGCAGCTATTATATCTAGGGTGAAAGATGTAAAAGAAAATCTACTTACAATAATAACCAAATAAGAAATGTCAAAAGACAAATAGAAACAGTTTTCTTTTTAATTAAAATGCTAAAACTAAAAACTACAATCACTCAAAAATCAAACCCAGTGTTGGCTTAGGAGAAATTCAGGATCACAAGAGAATGCATAAGTGAATTTAAATGTGGATTAATAAAACCTAGCCAATGCGAAAATAATGAACAGAGCCCCAATAATCTGTAAAAAATAAAGCCAAGGTAATAACATAGACTTAAAACACAGAACAACTACTAAAATACAACAATACTAAAGCTATAAATGTAGCGGAATTAAATGAGAAATAAAGGGAAAAAAAAAATCACATGTTCCCTTAAATATATGCAGAAAAACATCAAACAAAATCCAATACCCATTCATGATAATGATAAATGAAGAATATTAATCTGATAAAAGGAAATAAGCAAAATCCTACTGTTAACAACATATTTAATGGTCAAATATTGAATACGTTCCATCTGTGATTGGAAACGTCAACAACTCATCATTCATATTCATAATTGAACTATATTTCTTTGCCCAAAAACTAAGACAAGAAAAACAGACAAAAGCATAAAAAGCAAAGTAGAAGAAATAAAAGAGTCTCTGTTTGTAGGTGACATAACAACTTATGTAGAAAATCAAAATAAATCCAAAGGAACCTACTAGAATTAGTAGCTGAATTAAGCAAGGTCATAACACTAGCTTACCTCAAGCCAATTACCTCAAGGCCAATATTGAAAATCAATTATATTTTATAATCTAGCAGTGAATAATTATAAAATTAAATTTAAATATTCCTTTACAATAATGTCTCCAGATAAAGCACCCTGAGGATAGAAACAATAGCTCACTTCCCACCCCTGGGTGACTAAATGACTCATCTGGTCTGGGAGGGTTCATAGCCCTGGGAGGCATGGTAGAGTTGCTATAGGTATGAGTCAAAAGACAGATCTCGGTTAGGGCAATATGGAAGGACTAGGAGTCAGAATCAATAGACTCCCCCATCATCATCTGTGGACAAAATGGATGATTATTAGAATCCCATATCATTGGGTGTAGATTGTGTGATTCTATTCCAATATCAGTTTAGAAATGTCTGGTCACCAACTAGTGATGGCTGTAGATACCACTGCCTACTCATTGTTCGTGCATGAAACTGCATGATGAAGCCTGCTTATTCTTTGTGATTTCCATGAACCTCTCCCCTAATTTTTCATTGTGGACACCCGTCACCAAAATTCATGGCCCAGTACAATCCTAAAGTCCCAGAAATAGAAGATGTGATAATTGCCACTAAGGGAAATGGATAATGAGAGAACCTACACTTGATGCCCAATGAACTTTTTTATTTTAAGTGCAGAATTCCTTCTCAGGACATTTCCTGAGGAAAACCTACCTACAGGCTTCATATTCTTGTGAAGAAAGGGTTTCATTTTGGAGCAGTAGAAGCTGTTAAGAAAAGGATGTCTCAATCTTTTCCTTTGTGTTTGCTAACTCAGATATATTTACCATTAACTTGTTTCACATCTTAAAGTAGTTTCCTTAGATTTATGGCCTCAGTCATTGTAACAATAGGGTGACAGGAAAGCAGAGGTCAAAAGGAATATGGATAAGAATCAATTTCCACCAGTGCCCATGGATGAGAGTTTGAGGAGTGTGTGTATGGAGAGAGACTGGATGTATCTAATCCAGAATGGAGAACTGAAGAATTTCTTGAGAGAGAAACAGAGCAGACACTGTTTTTCCCAGTAGCCCATTATTTGTATTTCTCTCAGCTCACAACTAAGTGGGGAAAGAGTTGGACAAGAAAATGCCAAAAGACAGAGGGACAACCCCATGTGCTGCAGGAATACTCAGTGCTGCAGCATTTGCCCTGCTACCTCACTGGAGGAGGAGAACAGGCTTTACTTTCCTGATGAGGACTACTGTAGACTTTCAGCTCACAGGAAAGAGTGAAGCTGATCAGGAAAAGGAGATGTTCACCTGCGGCGTTGGTGAGGGAGCCTGTGACCAAAGTCCTAACCCTTATTCTTTCACTGTAAGTCATAATGGGAAACAGCACCCCGAAGAATGGAGATTGATCAGGGCAAACAAAGAAAAGGTTTTCCATCGAGAGAATTACTGTGGAAATAGAAAAGAGTGTCAAATCAACTTATACTTACTCTATTCATTTACATTAAAGATTCTCTTCCAGTAATTAAAACAAAAAGGACCAAGTAGCTTTGAGGAAGATAAAACCTTCTTTTACAATGTAGAAATATTTACCATGTGCACAATACAGTAATGTTACTTATAGTCATGTGCCACATGACGGTTCAGTCAAGGATGAACCACGTATGCAAGGTGGTCCCATAAAATTAGTACCATATAGCCTGGGTGTGTAGTAGGCTATACCATCTAGGTTTGTGTGAGTACACTCTATGACGTTCGTACAAAGATGAAATCACCTAATGATGCATTTTGCAGAACATATCCTTCTCCTTAAGAGATGCGTGTCTGTATAGGCAGAATGTTGTACAGTAGATCTCTAGAATTTCTTTGTCTTGCGTAAACTGAAACTTTACACCTGTTGAACAGCAACTCCTTAAAAATTTGTTAAGAGGTTAGATCTCGTGTTAAGTGTACTTATCAAAATTTAAAAAGGATGATTAATAGCAGAGTATTAAATAGAAAAGTCCAAAAAGAATGTTTAGGAAAACAAAAATTAGAACTGTGTACTGAGATAACTATCTGAAGTTGAAATAAAGATATTTGAAGATTTAAAAAAAGGAATATTTATTATGCAAAAGATGAAATTAAGATATGATCTGTGATTCTTTAATCAAGTTATTCTATTTTAAAGCAAAGCAAAAGTACTAATATTTAAAGTAGATTAATATTCACTCTTAACATTATTTCAAATCATAGAAAAAATTAATCAATACCAGTCTGGATCAGTGCTCATGGGCTGGGAAATGAGAAAGCTATTGCAGACATTTTATTTAATTCTCACAATATCCTTATCAAATAAGTCTTAATCTGATGATGATCATCTGATGATGAGCTGTATCCAATTAAATTTAACTTAATAGGGACCAGTAATTAGCAACGTCGCTAGATAATGAAATTCTATCCAATTTCAAAGTCCAAGCTGTTGACCCTCCACAGTGTTCACTTTCTACATCATGTCACCTGCAAGAGCACCCTGAACATGCAGTAGCTCAGTTTGGTTTTAACCATTACCGTGACCTGCTCCTGCTTCATTAATAGCTACATGGATTGAGCATATCAACCTGTATTTCCCGGCACTGAGGATTTTCCCATGGTGCTCTCAGCTTCTTCTACAGATCGTCCTCCTCTGAGTTCTCCATCCTACCCCACATCCTAGGGAATCTGGCTCCTACCTATTCTTATAGGGTGTATTGCAGAGATGGCCCTTGTGCTGGAGAAACCCAGATCTAGTTCTAACCCTGCCTCATCCACTCATTAGCTGTGGGACGTTGGGGAATATCTCATAAGTTATATTTTCTTTTAACTACCTGATTGGAATTTCTTCCTCATATGATATTTTTGAAGACTAACTGGGGTAAAGATACTCTATGTATATATATTTATACACATAATTATATATATACGTGTCTGTGTGAGGGGGTGTGTGTGTGTAAGTGTGAGTGTGTATGTATATACCATTCCTAGGCTTAGTACTTTCTTTTTCATTCCAGTGGGACAATTTATTACCCCTCTAGATCTTGATGTGGGCTCCAGCAGCAGACTGCCCTAGTTTATAATACAAACTTCTCTAAGAAAATTTATACCTTTGCTATCCTAAGTAAGTCTATTCCTCATTCTGAATTTGAAACTGGTTAAAAAAAGAAAAGAATAGAAAAGTGCATAAGAATTTATATATGGTATACACTCAAGTGTTTTACCACAAGGAAAAGGCCCAAACACCAAAAGCCTGTCTCTAATAAGAGTAGCTGTCCCTAGACATGGCTTTGACTGCTGGATACATTTTGAAAATCCCTACTTTCACAGTTTTCTGACCCATTCCCAATAAAGGTCATTAAAAATATTCCTAGCCTTGGTATAAAAACTTCTATATAAGAAGACTGGAACTAGAATAGTCTGGGAACTTGAGAAATGAGACTTCAGTAGAATCAACTATTGTTCCTCTGAAGGACACAGATCTATTGCACAGGACATTGATGCAGCTTGTACTTTTCATTAATCATGAGAGAAAATATTTATTATATTGTGCAGGACACTTAAATAGCTGCTTCATATTGAGTGACACTTAGTTTTACACAAGGATCTAAGAGTTAGGTACAGTTTTAAATCCAAACTTTATTTTAGGAAAAAGAAACTCAGAGTTTATTCATCATCATATACCTTGTAAAGGAAGAGATAAGATTTTACAGTCTTCCGCATGTCCCACTAAAATGTCCATATCTGCAGCATTTCCCATCATAGGTTGGGGACAAAGTTTAGCAAACATACACATCAACAATTTATCACCAGCGATAACACATTTAGCAGTGAGGGTCCTCACAATAGAAGTTTACAGACCTGAAGACACTCACCCATAGTCAGGCTTGGGCAAGGGTCTGGGTGGTGACAAAAATTCTCTCCTTGACCAAACTCTAGTCAGGCTCCTCTGAACTCCTTCCCAACTAGGGACTGATGTTTAGGCTTTTGGTGTTAGTCTCTGCATTGTCCAGCTTTAGCAAAAATTCTGCTAATTTAGTGAGTCATTACCTCAGCCCCTTTGAAGATATTTAGCTGGCCTGACCACCCTGAATATCTTATCATCCTGGCCTCCTTTCAGCAAAAATTCTGTTATGTCAGGTTAGCAAAGAATTACCCTACCTCTTAGTAATTTTTCATCCACCAAACTCTAACTCTGCTCCTTGGCTACAAATCCCCCTTTTTCCTTATTATATTCGAAGTTGAGCCCAATCTCTCTCCCCTATTACCAAACTCTATTGTAGCAGCTCCCGTGGAATAAAGTCACCCTTACTTTACGTCTCGAACAAGTGTCCTGAATACTTTTGTTTTTCTTGTTTGTTTGGTTTGTGTTTTTACCAATGGTAGCAGCTTCTGAACCCAAATCAAAGAGCATTATCTACTTACCCCTCATCTTGATGATGGCCATTGGCGGATAACAGTCACCTGTGCATCAGTATCTACAATGCCAAAGAAGTAAAATTTTCTATCTCCCTATTAAGCTCTAACATTAGCAAAGAGCTCCTGATCGCTCTTGGAGACAGAAGAACATCCGCTTAAGGCCTAGACTTGTTTATTTCTGAAAGCTGAGATGTCTGGTAAAAGCATCAGGGCCCTCCCACCCAGCCCTAAGTCGATAGAGAGGAGGCAGGGAGAGAAGTTCCTGAATGACTCACTGGGGCTGCCTCTCAGGATTTGAACACAAGTTTTCTAGGGTGGATGGAGGGACTGGAGAGCCTGGTGGAGCAGTGGCCCAGGTGGATACTGTTTCCCAGTGGGGAGTTCTGGGAACAGTGCAGTGCAGGCCAGTTTAAGCTGAGCCCAGGCTTCCTGCAGGCTTTCCTGGCAGTGCCTAGAAAGATGTGGCTTTGCTGCTGTTTGTGTTCTGTCATCATGGCTGCAGCTGATGACAGGGCAGCAAACACACTCTGAAGGAAGTGCTTTGTAGTAAGTCGCCCACACTGTGCTGCACTTGCTCACTAATTTCAGTAGGAATCCCTACGTTTATTACCTCCAGAGAGGATCTAATTAAGACTTTAAGGTCTCTATAGGGCTTCTGGGCAAATGGATCCCAAACGGCTCTACATTCTTTTTTTATTCTTCTGAAGTTCAACAGCTGGCTGCACTATAGGGTGTTTATCAGGGCCAGGGACCTGCGTAGAGTCACTCTGCTAGTAGAAGCCCCCTGGCCATTCCCATTGACTGAGGGTCCCAAGCAGTGGAGGGGAACAGCTTCCTTAGATTTCTCTGAATGCCTCTTAGGTGAACACACCCCCAAGGACTCCCACATCCTGGTGTTCATGCCTTTGTGCAACACCTTCCTCTTGAGAGTAGGCAGAATTTGTGAATTCCCTGTAATGGAAGGAATGTGGCACAGGAGATGGGATGTCACTACTGTGGTCATGTTACATTATCTAAGACTGTCTCCCTGCAGTAGTTCCCTTTCTCCTGCTGGCCTTGAAAAAGTCATAGCCACATTGTGATCTTCCTATAGAGAGGCTCACATAGTAGGGAACTTCAGACAGTCTGTAAGAGCTGAGAGTCTCAGTCCTACAAGTGCCAGGAACTGAATTCCATCTGCACCTAGGTTAGCTTGGACATAGACTCTTCTTTACTCTAATGTGTATCCCAGCTGGTACCTCATGTATGTAGAGGAAGAAGAAATTTTCCTCTAGTCTTCCAGGTTCTCCTGGCTGGTCTAAGAATTAAATTGACATGAGAAAGACTAAGAGGAAGAAAAAAAAAAAAAGTTTAATAACATGTACACATGACAGAAACCCAAGAAAACTGAGTAAATCGCTGAAATGACCCAAGCCCTCAATTTAAATACTGCCTTGCTAAAAACAAAGAAGCATGTTGAGGGTGAAGGCAATTCCATCTCCAAAGATGGAGATGGAAAAGCAAATGTTTGGTAAACAAATGTTTGCCATGCCATGCAGACACAATGAGACATGGAGAGAACTGTGATATTTAGGCCCTGCCCAGTCTCCCCCACCACACTTAGTCTATATTCTTTGTAGATATCTCTAGAGATAGCTCTGTTCCTCTTACAGGCCATTTATCTAAATTCCTTTAGGCAGTTAACAGGGAGGTAAAAGAAAAAATTTCTGAGTCTTCTGTTTGTTTAAAATAATCAATCTCCCAGAGACACGTATTTGGAGCAGCAAACTCCATTCCCTTTCAAGAACATCCCAGTGAGATCCTAAAGGGGAGAACACAGCCAAGCTGTGCCCAGACTATTGTCCAGAGAAATTGTGATATAACAAATGTGTGTTCTTTTAAGCCTAAAATTTAACCCTACAACTAAATTTGTGATAGTTTGTTATACCGTAATAGAAAATGAATACAATTTTTATCTAATATATTGAGTTAGATTAAAGAGGCTATTACAATTATAGAAGATGATGAGAAGAAAGTTATTTTTTACAATAATGTAATATTTATTTTATAAGTGGATAGAAAAATTTTCCAAGATGTGATTCTTTATTCAAATTATCCTATTTCTTGAAATGAAACAAAATTATTTTAAAGTGAATGAATGTGCTTTCTTAAAATCATCTATTATTTCAAGTCAGAAATGAAACCAAGAAAAAACATGAAAAAACAGCACTCTGGATCAGTGCTTATGTGCTAGAAAATAGCAGAAGTTATTACAAATAATCTATTATTTAATTCCTGCAATATCCTTGTGGTGGATCAGAATTTGCCACCCCAAATTGTGTCTTTGGCTTGATTATTTTTAAGAACAAAAGACTTTGAAAGAAACTTTGAGCTTCCCCCTAAATGCCTAAAGCATTTAAGATAGAAGGCCTATTTCAGGAAGGAGCTAATACCTTAAGATAACTATAGTATAATATGAGTTAATTATGATAGATAAGGAGGAATCTAAAAAGGGTCTTTTAATCAAAGTCCTCTCCAACTCTCATTGTCTTTGCAAGGCATGGTCAATGGTCAATGTTTGTTTATTAAACAGTTGCTTTTCCATCTCCATGTAAATTGCCTTCCTCCCCTTTGAAGTTCCAAACCACTACCCCCAACATCCTCTTTTGTCCTCAGCTGAAGATGGTATTTAAGGTTGTGGCTTCTGACATTTTGGCAAGTTACTCAGTTTTCCTGGAATTCTCCCAAGTATACATGTTATTAAACTATTATTTGTTTTTCTCCTGTAAATCTGTCTCATGTCAACTTAATTCTGAGAACAGCTAGAAGAACTTAGAGGGAAGAGAAACAGTTCATGCTCCTCTACATGGCCATCAGGTAAGTTTTATTATTTTTACTTATTTTATAAATGAGAAATTGAATGCCATAGAAATTAGTTAATTTGATAACGGCCAGTGAGTGACTATGTCATCACTTTACAAAATTTTGTCTGTTTTCAGAGTCCAACCTTTTAATGATCCAATTACAATGTTTACCCTCTACACTAACTTTTTTCAAATGGAAGAGAAAAGAAGGTTAGTATGTCTAGATAAACTGGCTTCTAATCGTTTGAAACACAAGAGAAGTTTCCTCTTTAAAGCACTTCAGAGAAAGGGGGTAATAAGTAACATTTACTCTGCTGTGCAAACACTGTACAAGGGGAAGTAACTCAGCATCAGCCATTGGTGGAATACAATTTAGTCACTGAACAGAGTGACTCCACGGAGTTGGCCTTGAACACACCTCAACCTCAGCTCAGGGTTTAGGCAGCAGCAGGAGGTCATAACCTTAGCACAACATCCTCTTCCACTGACATCTTCTGCATGTTCTCTCTCATTTCTGGTGTCCCAATAAAATTAACCCATTTAGGAAGTTAAGTTCCTTTGGAAACTGTAGACACTACAGGGAAAAATCGTCTTAAGACAGCAGAGATGCTCTGCAACAGCTGGCTTCAAACCCCTGCTCTCCTGGTTGTCTAAGTGTGCTCATTCTTATTTCTAAAGTCAAGCTGTTTGTTTCAACAAGAGAGTGACTTTTCTTTTAACATAAATAACACTGAAGAAAAGGAAAAGAATCCTTGAATGTTTATTCAAAAAAGTTCTTATGTTATGCCCAAGAGTTTAGTGAGGTGTTTATTTTTCCAGAACGAAGTCTGGTAGACTCACAACTGACTGTGTTAAGTGGATTTGTGGTGGTAGTGGGGGATCTCTCAGATCAAACAATTTGTTTCCAAAAGCAACAGATTTCAGAGTTGTGTAAAAATCCCAATAATTTCAAAATAACCTTTATGTTTCACCTGAAAATAAAGATGATAACTCCTTTAGCTCAGTTTCTGACAATAACTTTTAAAATAGCAACAGATTCTGTTTCAAAAATTTTCTCATTTCTAGAAAAAACGGAAGTGGAGAACGCGAATATTTGTGCTCTTCTCATATGCTGCAATTAAACACAAAGATGACAAGAATTGCTTCAGAGTTAAAAAAAAGCAATTCCTCTTTCAGTAAACATCAGAGAGTGCCGGCCCCGCGGCTTAGTGGTTAAGTGCACACGCTCCACTGCCGGCGGCCCAGGGTTCGGATCCCAGGCGTGCACCGACGCACCGCTTCTCCGGCCATGCTGAGGCCGCATCCCACATACAGCAACTAGAAGGATGTGCAGCTATGACATACAACTATCTCCTGGGGCTTTGGGGGAAAAAAACAATAAATAAATAAATAAATAAACTTAAAAAAAAAAAAAACAGAAAACATCAGAGAGTCCTCTTGCGACCAGGAAGGGGAGTTAATGCAGAGATGACTGTCTAGGCAATGGCAGACTAGAGACAGAGAGGAGTATTGAGTGTTTACAAAGGAAAAAGTGGAGGCGGGGAAGCTCTTTTTGTTTACAGCATATTTACAATTAGATGACTGTTTTCTTAAATACTTTACCCTGAGTAACACTTATAAATATATTCTGTGAAGCCTAAAAGACAGAAGACGCACTAAAATTCCCTTGTTCAGTACCTGTGCTTTCCCCAGTTTTTTCTCTAGTCAGTTCACACATTAGGAGAGTTGGGAGCACGCAACACCAAGAAAAGTGCATCCCGGCCCTTCAGGGGCACTGACAACAGGAAAGAATAGAAACAGGTTCTGCTCTCTCTCAGCTTCTGCTTAGACAACTCTCTTACATTCTGCACATAAAACACAATGGATATAGAACCACTGGCTTCTGCCTCTCCAGACCACTTCTCAGTTGTTCACAGCTTCGAGCATTAGGTTTAGTGTGCACTAAGAGGCTTGGAAGTGTGGCACCACTGGTTGGGGTTAGGGGATTCCTACCTTGGCAGAATGATGTTAGCGTATGCTATGCAATGGCACCAGAGGAATTCCTGGGCATCCAAGGCATTTAGATCCATGGTTTGTTCTTGGCGCAGAGATGACACACACTGTCACAATACTCAGTGATAAATGCCCCTGCTGCATGAGAGTCAGCTTTGAAGCTCTCTTGCTGTAGCAAGACCTTTCAGTCAGTGTGGATGCAGCATTTCTGAACATAAAATTATTTTCACTTACCATGAAAACCAGTTCCAACTCTGAAATCTTGGAGTTGAGCAACATCTTTGTCCTTTCTTACCAGAGTATGGGATAACTCGCTGATGTTCTATACTTGATCTAGATTAAAACTCAACTCACAGCAATTCATTTCGAGCAATTCTTAGTAGGTGAACTCCTGTCAGTCCCGTTCAATTTTGAGGAAATCATTTTCTCAGGGATAGGTTCTAAATCCTCACCTTAAGTACTACCTCTTGTCTATTAAATGGAAATGTTTCAGTGAAGAAAAATGGATGGAATGCTAGCACCAGTCTTGTACAAATCCTGCTTTGAAGCTCCAGAGACACTGGTAGCTTGGACGGGACAGAAGAGTGCGGGGAGTGACTCTGACTCACTGGTGGCTCACAAAAGGGACTTAGTTTTATACTTTCTGGTGTTCTGAGTATGGTGGAGGGAGTAGACACATCCCAGTTCTGAACCAGCGTCAAGAGGTGTGGTCTGGTTGAAAGTCTTCTAACAGGGGAGGTTCCCCAGGGCGGAGGAATGGAAGTGAGCCATCCCCACAGGCTGGTGTAAGAGATGTGGAGAGGTCCCCATTCTACAGCTGGGCTAAATCCTCTGTTGTGGGGGTGTAGATAAAAGGGAAGGCTGGGTTGGCCAAATTGTTGGGAACAAAGGGCAATTCTGACTCCTTCTTTAGCTGGGGGAGGTTGTCTTCATCAAGATCATCTTCCACTCTCAAATCTTCATGATTTCTCTCCTTGATGTTAATTGGACTGGAGTTTCTCCTTTTGTGGTAAGAATCACTTTGTCAGCTCCTGATTTTAACAAGTAAGGGACCACCTGGCCGTGATTGTGTTTACATGTCCAGTGTAAAGAAGTCCAGCTGTTGAACTTATTTTGGGAGTTCACATTCACCCCACTCTCCACCAGTTTCTGCACCACTTGAATGTGCCCCAAGGCCGAGGCTGCCCACTGCTCCCTTGCCACTCCTGGCCTATAGGCCCAGGTCTCCTCCAGAATTGCAAATTTAGATTCAAATGTTTTACAGTGGGATAGCCTGCTCAAATTTGTAATGCATAATTCTACAAAATCAGTTTGTGCCTTTGCTGTCCTAGGTAGTTCTATTCTTCACCATAGTTTAAAAATGATTTAAAATTGCCTAAAGTAGTAACTAGAGTGGTATACTGAAGTGATTCACCACAAGGAAAAGGCCTGAACCCCAAAAGGCTGTCCCTCATAAGGACAGCTGAGCCTAGACATGACCCTTTCTACAGCACACACCATGAAAACTTATACTCTCTGCAGTGGGATTTTGGGATCTGAAAAAAAGAGATATCAGTAGAGCCAATTATCGTTTTATTGAAGCAGAACCAAACAAACATGATACAAAACTGTTCCTGAGGACATTGACATATGTTACTTTTTAAAGTAATGATATCAAATATTTATTCCTACATATAATACTCTTAGAAAAGTGCCTTTTAATAAAATGTAGTTTCTCAAAGTGATCCTAGAAATTGGATACAATCTTGGACACCAATTTTATTTTAAGAAAACAAGACCAAAGGATGTTAAGTACCTTACTCAAGATTACACAGTTTATAAGTGATGAGACTAGATTTGACCTCAGAATCTTTGAGGTCCAAAAATATACTCTTGGTAATCATTTATTGTATGCACTTCTCACTTTATGTGATAAAGATGGGCTGCCATTGGTAAAGCAACACACTCTGAAGGATTCACTATTTAGGGACAGATTCCTATGCTCTGTCCTAGATAACAGGGATAGGGCTTATGAGTTTTGCTTTGCTAATTCTGTTAAGCAGCTGAGGGAATGAGGAAGAAAAGAGATGTCAGAGGAGGTGCAGCAATGCTGTTCTTTCTATAGGAGGGATTATATGTGTTTCCCTTTCAACTACAGAAAAATAAGCATTCTCTCTTAATGAAAACAAGATTTTAGGAAGAAACAGTTCAAGATTTCACTGTATGGTAAAGAAGAGTAAAGAGAGTTATAGGTTGAACTGTGTTCCCCCAAATTCAGATGTTGTAGTCCTAAGCCCTAATACTTCAGAATGTGACCTTATTTGGAGATGGGGTCTTTACAGAGGTAACTAAGCTAAAATGATATCATTCGAATAGGCCCCATTCCACTATGTCTGATGCTCTTATAAAAAGAGGAAAATTAGACTCAGAGTCATGCACAGTAAGAAGATGATGTGAAGAGACATAGGAAGAAGATAGCTATCTACAAACCAGAGAGAGAAACCAAGAACTGATCTTTTCCTCACAGCCCTCAGAAAGAACCAACTCTGTTGACACCTTGATTTTGAACTTTCAGGCTTCAGAGCTGGGAGGCAATAAATTGCTGTTGTTTAAGTCACCCAGTCTATGGTACTTTGTTATAACAGCCCTAGTAGACTAATACAAAGACATTCTAAATAAAAGAAGAGGAAAAAAGGAAGAGGAAGTCAAAATGGTGCAAATAAACTCAGGTACATGAGATGATCCCCAGGTCAAGGGCACTACGCAGAAGTAGGTGAGGGATTAAAATTGTTTAGGAGCTTGGTGGGCACAGAGTGATGGGGCCTGGACAGTTCCAAGGATTAAAATATGGATAAACTGTCTGAAAAAAGTGACATTTAGAGAACTTGTAGATGAGTGACCCACGGTTTGTGACATTGAAAAATGATACAGTGCAAGCTTCATAGTCTAGGAAAATCCCAACAACACGAGGAGGAACAGCCATGGGAAGACTCAAGACTTTTGGACTACAGGTAAAGGAGTCCTCAAAGGCATTGTACTCAGATCCATTCTGTAACCCTATAACCCAGTAGCCGTACTGAGGGCTGTATCTAGAGTAAACATTTCTTTGATTTACATCTGCAGATAAAATAAGCCCATCGAAGTATTTCTTATTGAAGTAACTTTCCCTACTGCATATCCCCAGGATCCAGGCAATTTTCTCAGACACGTCTACTTCCCAGTAGTACTTCCCTGAGAAGAAACATTGGTGGCCCAGGACATCAAAATCAGAAAATTCACATGACTCTGTATTCTTAGATGTAATGAGTTGCGGAACTCTCACTTGTCTCTGATCCACAGATACAACAATATTTGAGGTAGTGTAGACTGGATTCAGCACCATGTCCACTGTAGGAAAAATCAGGGGGTTAGGTGAGGGATATAGAATAGGTGTGTCCTGTGATGCTATGAGGAAGAATATTGAGATTTGACTGGGAGGAACTTGTGCTGATGGGTCAGAGATGAGTAGGACACTTAACAACTGTTGTATGTATGCAGTCTTGGAAAAGAACACATGAAGCTAACATCCTAGGACTTAGTAGTAACTACAACTTCTGAAAAGGGATCAGAACATGGGGATTTGAGGACCCTGTAATTTCTTCTTACCCCAGTAGCGTTGGACCTCTGTGAGCTCTGAAATGACAAAAGTTGCAATGACATTGTTAGAAGCAAAGAAGTGAACAGTGATACCTATCTTCTCTCCAAAGTGGGGATGGGGGAGGGGAGCCCTGTGAGGCTATAGCTGTGAACAAGAAGACAAAGGAGGCACATTGCCATTCACCTTAAAATATAAATATATTGAGCATAAGATCTCTCTCTCTGTGTCCGGCCTACTTCCTCTCTTTTACTCTCTTCTAGAAACAACATCTACTCCCCGATTTTGCCCCAACACTACAAGAATCCCTCACACACATCCTTCCCCTGCTTCTCCTCACCTTTAGACATTTGCAGCATCCTGCTCAGATCTGAAACTCGGAATGCACTCTTCAGTTTCTTGGAAACCATTTTTGGCCTTTTCAAGGTCCAAGTATCACTCCTAGAGAAGACAAAAATTGATCATCCTGCACTTCTGACCTTGTGCCTATCCAAGACTGCTGTCCCCTCACCTTTCAACCCATTGATACCCTTAAATCCTCTTCTTTGAGCAACCTGAGGAGGGGAGAGAGGATATCCCTGACACTGCACCAGAAGAAATACGCTCATGTCTACTTCACCATTTACCCTCTGTGTGATCTTTGGAAGGTCCACACGTCTCAGAAGCCTAGATTTTTGCTTTCAAAGTGAAATCATTAACCTCTCTCTCGCTAACTTCTGGAAATCATATGACATTTTATGAAATACTGGATTTAATAAAACAAAACAAAACTTTGGTACCTTCAAAAATTTAATGTGTGGAAAAAGTCACTGCATGGATGTGGGTTCCCAGGGATGTGAGCAGAAAGTGAAGTTGCGGAAACTGTTTCTTGGGTGTTTAAGACATATCAAATATGGGAATACTGTCTGGAGATGACCCACATCTTCAAAGTCTGCTACCCAGTAGGTAGGCCCTCAGAATAATGTCTGAGATTCCATGTTCTCTGAGAACCATTATAAACCCTTGGAAAAGAAGATATTATGAACAAGAAACTAATAGTAGTCTGAATTTCATGTTTTAGGAAAGAGCTTGATGCTGCCAGGTAGGTGTGCAAATTTAGAGATAGAGATGACACCTTTCCAATCTGGCTTCTAAAGTATGTAATCAAGATGGATCACTTTTTTGCATCCGGACAAAATACTTGAGATTCAAGTTTGTTTTTGCAAATCTAAACAGAACCACAGAGAAAGACCTGGTCTCCTCTAACCCAAGGCAGAAATTTAAATATAAAGGAGTTTTCTCCAAATCTGTGTGCTTGGCAGATAAAGAAGATAGGACCTTCCCACAGTAAGTCAGGCACCTATATAATAGGGAAAACTGACTTCAATTCAGGCACACCAGTTGAAAAACGTTTATAAAATCACAGGGTTCTGATGATGCAGTGTCTTATCCCTAATACTGGTCCTGGAACGAAACTCTATAACTTCCCACCATCTAAGTGCCCTACCATAGAACTCTGGTCTATTCTCAATAGCTATAGAACACTCAAGCAGTGATTTGTGAGCAGAAATTTATGGTACAACTATACCTCAAATGTCTTGCCCTGAGGGATGTTTCATTCTAATTGAGCACTAGATAATGCAAATGGCTGTAAAACTCTTTTCATAGCACAGAAGGACCATCTCTGGTATCCCTCACATACCTTTTCATGATGTCATTTACATCCTAAGGAGAAAGAGAAAACATGAGTCAAGAAGTGATACACCTTCTCCACTTACAAATCTTCATCATATCCCCACCACCCCATGATATGATGGGCATAGACATGATCCCAATGTGACATCCAAAAAGTAAAGAAAAGATCCAGGGCAATTATTCCATAAGACACAAGAGATGTTGTAATGTTTCCTAAAAGATAGAAATAGCGTTGACCCTTGTGGAAGTATAGAATGAGGCTTCCAGTATCTGGAGATGAGATATATCTATGATGAGAACAAGAAGTCCATAATTTTTCCCACAAGTGCATAGGGCTCCCCATGTAATAATTTGAATAATTCATGGTTCTCTCATCTATTCAATGGAAATGTAATGTGATATACTATCATTTTCCAAACACTATGCAGGTTTTGGAGAATCAAAAATTTGTTAATTATAAATAATCATGTTGTACCTCAAGAAGTTTACATGCATTTTGCTGAGGGTACAAGCAAACAAATGTATTAATGTAGGTATATCTCAAGTCTCTCTCTTCTTATTTTATCTACTATCTATAAGTGACCACGTCTACTCCCTTCAATTCAACACACATATGTGCAGTTGATTTCCAACTCTATATTTCTCTGTTTTGCTTCCTAAATGCAGGTGAGTATATTCAGTAGTAAAGAAGACATAGGAATCAGTAACTTAGGATGGCTAATGGTAACTTACTATTCACAAAACAAATGTTCCCCCTCTTATACCGCATTGTCCATAGTGTTACCGATATCCTCTTGGTCAATGTCCAAAAAACTACAATATTTACTCTCCTCTTCAGTCTCTACCCAGCCAGTTTAGTCCACATACTTAACAGTTTTTAGCCATTTGATCTCTTTTGTCATCAGAGATATTGTTTTATTTGCTTGAACAGATATGTATCAATACATATGTTCTGTTTTATCTCAGACTTACTTCTCCCGTGTCACCAAATCTAGGCCAACAGCTGTGTCTACACATGCCAAAAAAATGGTTTGGTGCTCTGTATTAGGGCTTTCTTTTGTATATGACAAAAACCAAATAAAACTAGATTAAGTAGAGAAAAGGACAAATGGGGCAGTTATAGCTTTAGTCAAAGTTGTCTCAAAGTTGAATTGAGTCAAACCTCAAACCTGCTCATCAAGATCTGGTCTTGTCCTTCTCCAAGTTTGATCTATTCCCTCTATATTGATTCTATTCTTCATTCATGAAGAGAACATCAATCTCCTCATATAAACTCCAGAAGAAAGAGAACTACTCTTCCCAGTTATCACAAAAAATTCTGAGGCCTTCATGACATTGGCCTATATTGGGCTGGGTGCCCATATTGAAAGCTTCACATATTACTGATGGAAGGAAATTAAGCAGTGTTGGAGGCATATTTCTATATTTTACTGAATCTAAGTCGGTATTATTCTGAAGTAGATCGTGATAGGATAAGGTTCATTTTGTAATCACTCTAGAAACCACTAGGAAGAAAACTAAAAGGAAAATGCTGTTGGAAAATAGGAAAAATTAAAATTTTATAAAAGGAATAGTTATTTAATACAAAAGAAGCTTCTTAAGGAGAAAGAGGAGAATAAAAATGACAGAAGACAGATAGAAAGTAAACAGTAAAATGGTAAATTTAAATATAGTTATATCAATAATTGCATTAAATGTCATTGACTTAATACTCTAATGAAAAGCCAAAGATTGTGGAACTGGATAAAAAGCAAAATTAAATGATTGATATCTATAAGATCATATTTTGGGTTAAAATACACAAATAGGATGAATTTAAAAATGTAGAAAAATATATACCGTACAAGCAGAAACCATAAGATTGGCCAAGTGTTTCTATTAGTATTAGACAAAAAAAAACTTTAATTCAATAAATATTATGAGAGAGTGAGAGGGAAATTTCATAATGATAAAAGGTTCAGTACGTCAAGAAGATATAACAATTATAAATGTATATGCATGCAACAACAGAGCTTCAAAATACACAAAGCAGTCTTAAAAGGAAAAATAGACATTCCAGTAATAATAGTTGGAGCGTCCAATAACCCACTCTGAATAAATGAGTGAACAGCTTGAAGAAAAACTATCAAGGTATGGAAGACCTGGACAGTACTGTGAACCAACTTAACCTGACTGACATCTATAGATCATTTCACCCAATGAATGCAGAACATACATTCTTTGCAAATTCATATAGAAAAATTTTCTGGACATACAGTATTTTAAGCTATAAAACAAGTGTCAATGACATTAAAAGATTTAAATAATATAATACATGTTCCGTGAGAAGAGAAATTGAATTTGAAATCAACAGAAGAAGAAAAAGTAAGAAATCACTAAATATTTTTTAATTAAACAAACCAAATTCAAATATTCCAAGGGTTAACAAAAAAATCACAAAAGAAATTTGAAAACAGCTTGAACTGAGTGGAAATAAAACCTAAAAATAAAAATTTATGGAATACGGCTACTGCGGTGCATTTATGTCATTAGATACTATACCAGAAAAGATGGTCTCAAATCAGTGATCTAAGTTTCCACTTTTTAAAAAATTAGGAAAGGAAACCCAAATTAAACCCAATACGCACACATGTACACACCTGCATACGCAAACACTTACACAAAGAAAATATTAAAGGTGAGAATGCAGAGATAAATGTCACAGAAAGGTTAAAAAATGGATAAAATCAATGAAACGATAAGATTTGTTCTTGAAATAAATCAACAAAATTGACCAAACATAGTAAAACTGACCAAAAAAAAAAAAAAAGGAAAACAAAGAAAAAGAAAAGAGATAAAGCAAATGACCAAGATCAGGAATAAAAGAAGTGACATTACTGTAACTACCATAGGAATTAAAGGGTTTATAAGGGATTATTGTGATTAACTTTTCACCTACTTAGACAAAATGGAAATTTTGACAATGACATACATTACCACAATACTGAATCAGGAACTATAAAGAAATCTAAATAAACCTAATTAAAGTAAAAACATTATTTTAAACCTCTCCAAAAGGAAAAGCCCAAAGTGAGATGGCTTCACTGGAAAAATCTATTAAATATTTGAATAAATAATACCAGTCCCTCACAAATTGTTTTTAAAAAATAGAGAAAGTGGGAGGAAAATCTCAACTCATTCTACGAGGGAAAAAAATATAAAAACCTCTTGGAATCCAAAATGTGTGTGTTTGTCTGTGATTAAGCTGTACCATGAAAGGGATGTAATAAATGCTTAACACTAGATTGCAGAAAACAGGGGCCTGTAGAATATCACTGAACACAGTGGATCTTCTCTCCAAGGTCAAAGTTTTACAATGCACTTAATAAATACATAAAAATGAGATTTTCCCTTGTTATTCATGCATTCAATTATTCCCATAACCCTGAAATAGATGCAAGAAAGGGGTACTGTAGGACCAAAGGAACCTTAGAGTCACCATCAGAAAGAACACAGCAATAAAGAGTAGAAGGAAACTAGTTTTCATGTTTCTCAAATCTCAGAGACTGGGACTTCATCCTATCTTACCTGCAGCATCTCCATTGTTGACCCCTGTAACCGATGCTCCACATCTGAGATGAGATCTCTCACCAACTTGCTCTGCTGGACCAGCTCACTCTCAGCCTCGGCCCGGTTATGTAGAATATCTCCTGCCGCATACTTTAGCTTTAGCAGCACTTTCTGCTCCTCACTGTCCAAGGTATCTCTCATTTGTTTAAACTCTGCCTGGACACGTTGTGTCTCACTTTGTAATTGCTTCTTCAGGAATGAGAAAGAGAGAGAGCAAATCAGGCTCTCAGGCAGAGACTGGGAGCCAAAAAAGAACTATTCTATTTGGCAAGTTCTCATAAGGGAAGCGAGATAGAATCAAGGGAGAAACTCTTGGGGAAGCTGACATTTCCTAATATTTTCTCTTCATCACATTCCAAAATAATACCCTCAAATATGCATTACTGAGACCAGCTGTGAGCCATTGGATATCTGGTTGTGGCTCAGTTATCACACCACTTTCCAGGACAATGAAGCCTTCAGGCATTTCTCTTGCCCCCGCACCCTCTGCAAAAACTTGTACACTGAGGATAGAACCATGAGCCGTTGCCAAATGTCTTCCCTGAGAAGAGTCAAAGACAAAAACGTGACAGGAATGAAACACAAAATTCACTAGCCATCCTCGTCAGAGTCCGCCTAAGTGAACAGTTCCCTCCAAATATCTGTGTTCATTTGTGACATGTCTACTTTTCAGCCCCCACCCATATCCGGGAAAGGATAAAGAAGAGGATCAATCAAATGACTTTTGGATGTATCAGCTGTCAGGGAACAAAGAGGAAGGGGGCTCCTCGTGACTAACAAACAAGGTTCTGCCCAGATTTCAGTCTAACTTCCTCAGGAAGTGTCTCCTCCTACCTTCCAGGAAATTGTCTCTTCTCTGACTTCAGCTTCCAACTTCTCAGCTTCCTGCTGGTCCTCCCTCAGTATCACCAGAGCTGCCTGGAGCTTCTCCTGTAAGGAAGGTATCAAACCAGAGTCAAGCACTGGGCTTTCTCAACATTGGAATGGAGGATAAATGGGGAAGAATTCAGGCTGATCTCCTGAGACACTAGAGTTTACACAAACTGTGAGAACAGCAATTAGTATCTATGACTCAGAAGAAAAGTTGAGGTGGTGAATGTGTTCTTTAGGACTCAGGAGTAGAAGTCAGCATCCTCTCCCCAAGAGAAGAGTGATTCCCCTTTTCCTAGAAAAAGAAATCGGATCTTGAGACAAGGAAAGATCTTACAACTCAACCCACTCAGTTTCCAGTTAGCTCTCTTGTTCAAAGAGGTAATGAGAGCTTTTCTTGGGCACCAAATCTCTACCTACTAGCATGAGGTATAAAAATATGTACTTCTGGCTAAGCGTCTGTACTGTAGGCTTATCCTTATCTAATTGGATGAAATGCACAGAAACGGCCTGCAGGCCTTAGACAATGAGCATAGGAAGAAAAGAGATGACAGGCCTCTGGGCTATGGTGACGAGGTAATCAAAGTTGAATGCAAATTGGAGATTTCCCATCAAGTATAATTTTCTGCTCTGTCTTTCCTCCACCCTGGTCTCTTACCTGGTACTCCTGGGCAACCTCCTCCATAGGGAATACGTGGTGACCTTGGTGCTCCTGAGAATGCTCACACAGGCAGCAAATGACCTTCCCATCCTCCTTACAGAAGAGCAGGAGTTTCTCTTTATGGTGCACACAGACATCTCTCTTCTGCTCCTCCTCTGGCCTCGCCTTGACCATCCTGAGCCTCTCCACTATGTTGGCCAGATGCCAATTAGACCGAATGTTCCTAGGCTGGTAACTGATTCTGCACACAGGGCAGATGCTCTCTACTTTTTGGCCAGTCACAGACTCTTTTTGGGTTGAGGTGATGCAGGCTTGGCAGAAGCTGTGGCCACAGGGTAGAATGAGGGGTTCTGTCAGGAGCTCCAGGCAGATGGGGCAGGTCACCTCCTCCTTTATGTCCACCAGGATTCCTGACGCCATCTTACCTGCTACCACGTCTTATGTGTACTGACTTCTGAGGCACCTCTTCCTCACAGATCCTGCACGATTGGGAAAGTAACAGGGGACAGCATAAGACAGGTAAGAATAAAATGAAACTATGTAGAAATCAAGGACAAGCCAAAATCAAAATGTTGAAGGACATAAAATAAGAAAAGAGTTTTGGTGACCTGGTAAAAAAGAATTTTCATAATAATTTGAAACACTTTACCTCCAGTTCATGTTACATGACAAATCCCGTCATTATCTGTGCAATGATTGATATTTTCCTTTACTTTTACTGAAAGAAAGATGACGTGAGGACTTTCCTATCAAGATCCCTGTATGACCCACCATCTATCCCACTTCTTCTTTCCCATGCCAAAAACACATCCTCAAGGTTAAAAGCATCAAACCACTTAAGCCTCTGGAGTTTTACAACTGCTCTTCTCTCAGCTGCCCTGATATCAGTATGACTCACTCTTATACATCTGTGAATTTTCTCCTTACATGTTCTCTTATCAGAAAGACCTGCTTTGACTAACTTATTTAGACTGTAACCTTTGCTGTCACTTGCTCTATGTTTGCAATGATTTCTCTTATTATTATGCCATAATATATGACAAGGTGTGTGTGTACGTGGAAAGAGCAAACCCTTTATCGGATGTACAAGTAGAGATAATAAGTGACTTAAAAATATCACATATCTTAACACAAGGATGAGATGAACTTAATGTATTTGGTGTCCCTCAGAGGTCTGGCTCCTCCTACCCCACAGAGTCATTCAAAGAGAAATGAGTCATTCAAAGTATCCATGAGGATACTTCATGGACACAGTTAATACTCAGAGTAATGGGGGGTGTGGAAATGAAGATATCAAGATCAGGTTGGAATTTCCAGAGACTACCATGTTTGTAAATCTTGAGATTTCACCTCAGCCTGAAATATTCCATGGACATTGATAAGACCTTAAATGTGTGTATATATGTGGATGGTAGAGAGGGAGAAATGATGGAAATACTCATAAGATCACATACGTCAGATACCTGGGAAAAGAGAAGCAAAGATGGAATGAATGTTAGTCTTGAGGAAGAAGTCTCAAAATACTAGGCAAGATCACTGAAGAAACTATCATTGCTGATGACATATGCTAGCAAATGGAATAATATCCAAAAACACCATGATGTATCTAAATAGAAAACCTACACCACTATGAACTTGAAATTGACCTGGAGAGTAATAGTAAATTAAATATTCAGACCTATGCGTACAAAAAAGCAAATGTGAAGAACACTACTAGAGAGACATACAGGTTGTTGGGAAATCAAATAATGGGGGCAAATGGATGGATATCCAAGAATTCCAAATTGAAAACATAAAAGTTGAAATGAAAGCTGAAGAAGATGAAGGAAATATGGAATGAGAGAGAGGAAAAAATATATTAGGTTGAAGAAATGACCTGTTCATAGAAGACTCCTCATCTTGTATGAGTTTTAAAATGCTACTTTGCCTAATGTGCAGAAAACTGCTGGACCTCTGGTATCACATGAGCCTGCAGTGATGATAAAAGATGACTATTCCAAACTTATGTAATATTTAGGGACTCTTTTGCAAGAAGAAGGAGAAATTATTAATGTTTTCACAGCAGAGGAGAGTGGGGATATATTTAGCTCTGCACATGGGACGTGAAATGTTGGATGGATCCAGAATGAAATTGGGAAGATCAGTTAGGGTGCATGCACAGCTTCTTGGGAGAGATAGTGATAAGTTGAGGGACAAGGTGATGAAGGAAACGGAGAAGCATATATGAGAGTGAGAGACAGGATGAGGCGGAAGGATGGGACTGGGAGTGAGACTGGAAAAACGGTAACATAGACTTAAACTCAGGGCTGAGCTCTCTCTGTCTTTAAGATGATATTGGCTTTCTCTTCTCTTATAGAATGGTAGCACAGTGATGCTTATTCTCTGACCTGCACTCAATATGGCTATGTGGCCACAGTCTAGGATGAGGAGTTCTGTCAAGAGCTCTAGGCAAATGGGCCTATGAGCCAATAAATAACGAAAGGGAAGATCTCAATAGATATTAATGTCTTGATAGTTGCCAATGTTTGACAGTAAAAGAAAGATCTCCAGAATGAGACAACCAATAAGTTTTCCCTTTGCTCTGCACAAGCAAGGGAAAAGCTATAAAGGCTACAATAAATAAATTTAGACCTCCTAAAAATGTCTCCTTACGCCATGTTCACCATACATGAAGGGAACCTGATAAAGAATGAGGCTGAACGTGAACTGAAGGTGTAATTACACTAACGGTACACATATAGAAAATAGTCCAAAGGCCATATGCAGTTAACCCTGGGGGCAGAGACTAAAGCCCAGGTCAGGGTCTAGTGAATAGAAAGATCAGAAGTAAAAATTATACCAGGGGTAGATACTGCATGATAATGTCTACCCCTGTTTATGACTCAAGCTGTGACCCAAACATGGGGGTGAGGCCTCCAATTATTTCCTATCCCATTCAAGATCCAACCAATGATGAGATGTATTAAGAGCCTATAGAGGAGGGAGGAGCAGAGCATACTTTCTGCAACATGAATATAGAAGTTATAGTCACAGACGGGTTACGAGGAGGTAATGTCAAAGCAGCTTCTGCCACAATGGACAATGAAGGGCAATGTACAGAGGAGCTAGAGTCCTCTCATGTGGAGGATGACCCCTCCTCTACCTAAGCAGTGACCCAAGGGCTCCACAGCAATGAGGGAGCTAGATACGGGAACATGAGTTGTATACCCTGATAGAATTCCCAGGTCAGTTGGCTGCCACTGGTGTCAGACGATTGCACCTTACACACTGGTCTTCTGACATCCGAGCTCATGAGAATACAAACTCAACCTGTCTGAGAGATGACAGCTCAAGACAGGCAAGAAAACCATTGAAAAACAATAACTGTGTCAAAGTCCAAATAATAAGGCTGCGGACAGAATTTTCTTGTTTTTCACTGGAGTAAAAATGTTTCTTTAAACATGAGAAGTCACAGACTAATGATGTTAAATGGAGAGAGTCACCTTTCCTAAATAAAATGGAACAAAGAAATTGTGCTACATTTTATTTGCCAGGTAGTCATCTTACATTATTTAATATAAACTCTTTATAATACTAGCAAATTAAAAACTGAAGCAGAAATGTAACAAATCAATTCTAAATCCCTGTGATAACTGGCATGACAGAGTTGTACTATATGAGCTCAGAGGACAGGTGCCTAACACTGACTTAGACCTGAGAGGGGGACAACACTATGTAGCACAGGTGATAATCTTCAAAGTCAACTTTGATAAATGAAGATTGGGTCACAGGAGAGGAAGTCAGAGTGAGAAAAGAGGTTTAACTGATGTCTTCCATATGCCTGAGTCAGGCGGGTACAGCTGTACCTTCTATAGGAAGGGGGACTAAACACATAGGATCCCCTATTTTAACTTCCTTCTCTCATGAGTCTCAGGATCTTGTAATCGTACTGCTTCTTCTGACATGTTTTTATATCATTAACCTCAATCAAGTAACTCATTTTATTTATTAAAGTTGGGAAAGATACCACTTCTGGAAATTCTTCCTACATGCTCCTCTTGCTCCTGATTTCTCAGCTGAGCTCTATTTCTGGGTGGCAGATGTGGCTCAAGGAAAAAGAGGAGCAAAGCTGGTAATTTTTTAAGAACCTGCAGCAATTCCCTGTGTCTGGACAAGTGAGTAGATAAAGGCTACCGAGCTTGCCACCTGTCACTCCATCAAGGCTCTTAAGCACGGACAGGCTAAGAGATGAAAACTTATCTACAGAATCATTCAGAAATACTAGATTGTTACATTCATAGGCGTTAAGCTATTAGGATTCAGTGATCCCTCTGCTTTTGTTCCTGTTGTTGGGGAGAAGGACTTTGTACCCCTTAAAATTCGAGGAGACTGGAAATCCTCAACAAGGTACAATGCAAAATTATAGAATGAGTAGGAGATATGGGTAAATTCAACTTGGAGAAAGAACAGTCCCTTCATGAACCAAACAAAGCCTTTGACTTCTTCAAATCTCCCTTAAGACCACGCTCCCCCAGACTATACTTCAGTCAGCGCTCTCAGCAGGGTGCCTTCATGCTAGGCCTTTTTCCTCCTTGAGAACAGCTTCCTGAAGTAAAATTTAACTCACTCAAGAGATTTCATTTTTTCCTCTAGAGTCTCCCAATCTCTGCTGACTACAAACTACTCAACCCACCTTTAGACACCAATGGAGAAGTCGTAATTCCTTGAAGAAGAGAAAGGCAGGCCAGGGGCAGAGGCAGCCAGGATTCGTTCACCAAACCAGGAGCCTGATCGCCACAAAGAGATCTGGAGGAGCCAA
This sequence comes from Diceros bicornis minor, assembly GCF_020826845.1. Taxonomy (NCBI): domain Eukaryota; kingdom Metazoa; phylum Chordata; class Mammalia; order Perissodactyla; family Rhinocerotidae; genus Diceros; species Diceros bicornis. The sequence goes on along the minus strand of NC_080746.1, from coordinate 62,588,210 downwards.
GTGAAAATGAAAGTCGAATTCTTGGAAGATAGCATAAAGGGAGAGGAGAAACTATGGTGGACCAATTGGAGGCCTCCACGTTGGGCCCTTGATAAATGCCCCTGTGCCTGGGCCAGATAGGGCAGTGACTATATTCTTATTCGTATCTCAGTTCTAGTCTAGGAAGCTCTTTCATCGCTCTTCAAGGTAATTTGACCTTTGGAACACTAGGCTTACCTAGGCAATGTAACTTCACACACACCCACTTTGTCTTGTTTTTTTTGCAAATGAGCTGTCACAAAGAGAGAATAAACTACCTCCTTTACTGCGATGAGGACCCACACTGAAGGCCCAACTGAGGCAGCCATACCAGTAGGTTCTCTCCTGTTCTGCAACCACCAGCTAAGTTAAGTGAATCTGGCCGGTTTGTGCCCCGTTAGGCCGTATAAGAGGGAATGGCTATCCAAATCCGAAATTACCTCAGGTGGTCACTCAGAAGGTCTATCACAGTGGAAGCACAGGGTGCTGACTTTCAGAACTTGGATTCCATCTGGCCAAAATGAGATTTTTCCTAAATAGACTGGGAAGATAAACTGTGTCAAGTGTCTTTTGTTGGGCAATGTCATCTACTACTGTTTATCATATAATCTCTGTGTTTTAGCATGATAAAAACGAAGCAGGAATATAATCATGAGGGTTAATTTTACATGTCAACTTGACTGGCCACAATGCGACCCTATTGAAAATTATTTCTGGGTGTTTCCGTGAAGGTGTTGTTTCCAGATGAGATTAGCATTTAAATCTGTGGACTCAGTAAACTGGATTGTCTCCTTCATTGTCCCATTGTGAGTGTGGATCATCCAATTTTCTGTAGGCCTAAATAGAACAAAATGACAGAGGAAAAAAACTGCCCCTTTTGCTTCCTGTCTACCAGTTTGAGCTGGGGCGTAGATCTTCTCCTGCCCCTGGACTATGACTTGCAAAACCGGCTTCTCTGGTTCTCAAGCTCTCAGAGAGGGACTCATTATACCACCAGCTTTCCTGGGTCTCTGCCTCTATATTAACGTGAGCCAATATAACATATTCTTTCTGTTTCTCTTAAAAACCCAAACTAAGATAGTAATGAAAAAAATTTAAGTCTGCGTTAAGTGGCACAGGTGATCTATGATAATGATAATGACCCAGATGAACTCTGCGTTTTCAAAAGATGTGTGTCTAAAAAAGACTAGGAGAAGTTAAGGGTAAAAAGATGATTTTATAGAGTTAATAATGCCCAAAGTCCACCTTAATCCAGTAAGACCTGGTCAGGTAAAGGGAAGTCAGAGCAAAAAAGAAAGAGCTTTGACTGGGATCTACCATCAGAGTGAGTCAGTCCGGGGTGCAGTGTGCATCTCACAGGAAAAGAAGTGGTCAAATAAAGAGACACTCCTACTTTAACTCCCTTATTTCATGGGTCTTAGGATCTTGTTCTCATGCCTCTTCTTCTGATATCTTTTCACATTATTAACACCAATCATGCATCTCCTTTTGTTTTAGTTAAAGTTATAAAGATGCTCCTTTTGGAAATTCTTCCTATGTGTTCCTTTTGCTCCCAATCTCTCAGCTGAGCTAGGTTTCTGAGTGGCAGATATTGTCCAAGGAGAAAGACTGTCAAGGTTAGTGGTTTTGTAGGAACTGAGTTGATCCCTGAGCTTGAACTTGGAAATCTGGTGGGATTAGTAAACACAAAAGAAGCTGCAGAGAAGGGCAGTTGTCTTACCATTAAGGCTTCCCAATCCAGAGAGGACAGGGTGCTAGGATTATGTGGTGAGGCAGGTAGAAAGGCTACATTATTACAATGACAGATGTTAAATTACTCAGCTTCAAAGAACTCTTTGACTTTCCCCTATTCTCTTCCTCAAAAGATCTTTTTCATCCTTGAGCAGGGCCAGGCATAGCACTCTTCTGTACTTCTGTCCATGCAGAACTGGTCCAGAAGCCTGGGCTGGGGGGCCCAGGGTGACTCCATAGGCTCTTTCTCTAGGGTATCCTTTGCTGGGATTTCTCAGGAAGTTCTTGCTGAAACTAGGATTTCACCTAGAGGTGAGGACTCAATCAGTATACCCTGAGTTAGGAAATGAAAATGTGTGAGTGGAAGGCAATAGAGAGAACTACAGTGGGGAGCCTGGTGTTCTCAGTAATACCATCATTAGTGATCTCCACCGCCACCCCACATTGTACCCTCAACTGTAAGTTTCATGAAGTCAGATAGAGACTTTCTCTATTTTGTTGCTTAGTGCCTCAGATCTATTAGAAGTTGTTGTATATAAGGAATGACAAAGAGATAGAGGGACAGAAGTATAGCTGTAAACATCATTTTAACTAAATTGAACATCTAGGTGACAAATCATGCTTCTATTCTGCTGTTCCTGCTGTGAACACAATTGCTGTGTTACATAATGAAATTCAGATATTCTTACGGTATTATCAGCATATATATGATTCCCCTTTAGCAATTTTTTTTTTCCTATGAGGAATTTTAGCCATGAGCTAACATCTGTTGCCAATCCTCCTCTTTTTGCTGACGAAGATTGGTCCTGGGCTAACATCCGTGCCCATCTTGCTCTACTTGATATGGGATGCCGCCACAACATGGCTTGATAAATGGTGGTCCGAACCTGGGATCCAAACCCGCAAACCCCTGGCCGCCCAATCAGAGCATGCGAACTTAACCACTATGCCACCGGGCTGGCCTCTCCCCTTTGACAAATTTTAACCAACAATTATTCATCTCTTTCTTTTCCTCCTAAGGTTTTGCTTAGATTGGTATCCAATCTGTCTCCACTATCACACTTTATTCACATCAACTCTTACTTTAAGCTTTTCTCAATGGGAAAGTATTAAAAATCATGGGCCACAGGCAGATATTTCATTAGATTTCCCTCAAAGCAGGAGAAGACATGACTGGAGGGGTAACACAGAGCCCTAAGGGGATTTTCTTATTTTTCTCTGTAAATGAGAACATGATCAGCTTGAATGTGGAGCATGCCAACATACTCAGCTCTGGGGAAAAATTGTGTATGGCGAGAGGAGCACAGTAAATTCAAGTTTCTTGTTTGCCCATTTTTCAAGTTTCTTGACAGGACCTGATTTCACTCAGCTGCAAACCAAATGCTTGTTAGGAAAGTCCCAGGATATAGACCAGGGCTATGGTGTCAGTTCAGAGATTCAAAGGGAGAGGAGAAAAGCATGGATATTCATCTGTGAAGAATTGGCAAAGGAAGAAGTACTGGACAGAGAAGTCTTTGGAGAAGGGAATTCATTTCTTTTTTACATTGCAATCAATACTGTTATGTTTTGTTTGTCACACAAGCATATACATGTTCTGAGTTCTCCATTCTCTACAGTTTCAATCATAAAGTATTGTTAAAAGATGTGAATTCCTAATATCTCTACATTAACCACCATACCCCATACCATCATTGTTGAATGTGCAAAGCAAGTAAACTGAGGTTCCTTTTCCACTAATGCAGGTATTCATTCTAACAAAACGGCACCCTTATCCCGTAGATCATCTAACCCTTGGACAAATGTAAAGAAAAAGAAAAAGAAACTAAATTTGAAGCTGCTAGAGAGTGAAAAAAGCAGTTAGAATCACAGTGTAATAGACATTGAAAGAGGAGCACAGTATTAGGGGAGTTTTCTGGTTTTGTGGCTGGCTTTTCATTAGGAGGCAGACCTCAATCCATAGTGGGTGAAACACTTAAACCTCAGTTAGCATCACACGGACTTATTGGCTTGAAAAACAAGGAGAATGCTGTGGGGCTGCCACAGAGGGGGACAGTGGTGGAGAAGATCTGTAAAAGAGAGACCCAGAGGAAGAGATCCCAAATTGCACATACGAATTCTGAGCAAATATCTGAACAACACATGTGTGAGAAAGATGCCAAGCAGCCCAAGTGGGGTTAATGGAACTTAACTAAGATTTCAGCTCCTGCAAAATTCAGGAGAGAATCAAGAATTTGAGTTCAATGAAGTTATTACCTGAAAAAGAAAAATATTCTTCAGAGAAATAAACAAAATCCAGAGTCTCTACGAATCATTCACAATTCACCTGGGGGGATTTTAGATACAATCTAAAATCATTCAACATACCAAGAAAGTAGAAAATATGGCTCGTACTAAAGAAAAAGACAATCAATGGATACCAACTTCAAAGAATCAAGATGTTGTGTATATAGACAAGGACTTTACAGCACCTATTGTATCTAGGGTGAAGGATGTAAAAGAACATATACTTATGATAATGAGCAAATAAGAAATGTCAAAAGACAAATAGAAAAATTAGTTTTTTAAGCAAAATACTAAAACTAAAAAACTACAATCATTCAAAAAAAAAAATCCAAAGTAGGCTAAAGAGAAATCCAGGATGACAAAAGAAAGCCTGAGTGAACTTAAAAGTAGATTAATAAAAATTATCCAATATGAAAATAATGAACGGAGCCTTAATAATCTGTAAAAAAAATCAAGGTAATAACATAGGCTTAAACCACAGAACGACTACTAAAATACAACAATACTAAAACTATAAAGATAGCTGAATTAAATGAGAAATAAATGGATAAAAATTACAAGTTCATTTAAATATTGCAGGGGCCAGCCTGGTGGCGTAGTGGTTAAGTTCACGTGCTCCACTTCGACGGCCTAGGGTTCCCCAGTTCAGATCCTGGGCACAGACCTATGCTCCACTTATCAAGCCATGCTGTGTTGGCATGTCACATGAAAAATGGAGGAAGGATGGCAACACATGTTAGCTCAGGGATGATCTTCCTCACCAAAAAATAAATAAATAAATAAATAAATAAATAAATAAATAAATAAATAAATAAATACAGAGAGGCATCACACAAGATCCCATACCCATTTATGATACGATAAATTAGTAAGATTAATCTGATAAAAGGAAATAAGAAAAAGTCTATGATTAACATCTACTTAATGGCTAAATATTGAATACATTCTCTCTGTGATTGGACACGTTATAAAACAGGTCAACTCTCATCACTCATATCATTGAACTTTATGTCCTAGCTCAAAAAATAAGGCAAGAGAAAGAAATAAAAGCATAAATATTAGTACAGAAGAAGCAAAACAGTCTCTATTTACAGATCATATAGCAGTTTATGTAGAAAATCAAAATAAATATCAAGTAACCTACTAGAATTAGTAAGAGAATTAAGCAAGGTCATAGATCTCAAGGACAATATTGAAAATCAATTATATTTTATAACCTAACAGTGAATAATTAGAAAATTAATGTTAAACATCCCTTTATAATAATTTCCCCAAATAAATCTCCCTGAGGAGATAAGCAATACCTCACCTCCCACCCAAGGATGACTAGATGAGTTAACTGGTCAGGGAGATTTCATGGGACTGGGAGGCATGGTGGATTTGCTGTAGGTATGAGATTAAATTAAAAAAACAGAACTGAGATTGGAAATATGGAGAGATTAGAAGTCAAAATCAATAGATTCCCCCATCATCATACTTGGACAAAATAAATGATTATTAGAATCCCAAATCATTGAGTGTAGATCATGTGTCTCTTTTCGAATAAGGATCTCGGGTCCTCAGGGTTTAGAAACATCTGGTCACCAACTAGTGATGGCTGTAGATACCACTGCTTGCTCATTGTTCATGGATTAACCTGCAGAAAGAAGTCTGATTATTCTGTGAGATTCCCGTGATTGCCTGCCCCAAATTTTCATTATGGATACGTATCTCCCAAATTCATGGCCCACTACAATCCTAACGTCCTGGAAATGCAAATGGAGTAATTACCAGAGAACTTGGATCATGAGAGAACCCACACTTGATGTCCAATGAACTTTTTGTTTTGAGTCCAGAATTCCTTCTCAGGGCACTTTCTGAGGAGAAGCTACTACAATCTTCATACTCATGTGGAAAAGATCTCATTTGGGGGCAGGAGACACCGTTAAAAAAGGACGTTTCAAACCTTGCTCTGTGTTTGTTAACTCAGGAACTTTTCTCTTTGACTGATTTAACACCTTCAAGTGGTTTCCTTATGTGTTATGGCCTCAGTCACTGTAGCAATAGGGTGAAAGGAAAGCAGAGGTCAAAAGGAATATGGATGAGAATAAATTTCCTCCAGTGCCCATGGATGACAGTTTGAGTGGGGTGTGTGAGTGTGTGGAGAGAGCTGGATGTATATAACCTGGAATGGAGAACTGAAGAATATCTCCTGAAACAGGGACCAGAGAAGGCACTGTTTGGCCAAGTAGCCTGTTTTTTCCATTTCTTTCAACTCACAAGTAGGTTGGGAAAGAGTTGGAAATGAAAATGCTAAAAAACACAGAGACACCATCATCCACTGCAGGAATACTCATTGCTGCAGCATCTGCCCTGTTGTCTCACTGGAGGAGGAGAACAGGCTTTACTTCATTCCTGAGGACTGCTGTAGCCTTTCAGCTCACTGGAAAGAGTGAGGCGGACCAGGAAAGGAAACGCTGACGTACACCATTGCTGAGGGAGCCCACGACAGAACTCCTGACCCTTCCTTTGTCACTGTAAGTCATAATGGGAACCAAGAATCTGAAGAACAGAGATTGATGTGGGCAAACAGAGAAAAAGTTTTCCAATGAGAGGGAGTTACTGTGGAAATAGACAATAATGTCAAATCAACTTATACCTAGTGTAATCAATTAGTTAAAGAGGCTGTTCCACGAATTTTAAAAAAAAGAATCTAAGTAACTTTGAGGAAGGTAAAATTTTCTTTTATAGTGAAGAAATATTTGTTGTGTGCACCATACAGTATTGGTAACTACAGTCATGGGCTGCACAATGAAATTTGGGTCAACAATGAATGGAATATGGGTGGTGGTCCCATAAGATCAATACCATATAGCCTAGGTGCGTAGTAGGCTGTACCAACTAGGTTTTTGTAACTCTATGCTGCTTGCACAAAGATGAAATCGCCTAATGACGCTCTTCTTAGAACATATCCCCATCCATAAGTGACGCATGACTATAGGCAGAATGTTATACAGTAGATCTCTAGAACTTGTTTATCTTGCATGCCTGAAACTTCATGTCTATTGAGCAGCAACTCCATAAAAATTTGATGAGGTTAGATCTCATATTAAGTGTCCTTACCACAATTGAAAACAGAGTGATTCATGTCAGACTATTAAATAGTGAAGTCAAAAGGAATGTTTAGAGAACAAAGGTTAGAATTGTGATTGCAGATGACTATCTGTGAGTTGAAATAGATATATTTGAAGATTTAAAAAATAAATATGTATTACGCAAATGATGAAATCAAGAAATGATCTGTGAGTCTTTAATCAACTTATTCTATTTCAAAGCAAATGTATACTATTGAAAGTAGATTAATATTTATTCTTAATACTAATTATTTCAAATCACACCAAAATTAATCAACACCAATCTGGATCAGTGCTTACATGCCAGGAAATGAGAAAGCTGTTACAAATATTCTAATATTTAATTCCCACATATCACTATCAAATGTCTTAGTATATTTATTTCTGATGAGAACTGAATCCAGTTAAATTTAATTTAATAAGAGCCATTAAATAGCAACATCACTAGATAATGAAATTCAAAGTCCAGGCTATTAACTATTATCACTAGATACGAACTTCAGAGTTCAGGCTATAAACTGTGCACAGTGTTCACCCTCTACATCATGTCACCTGCAGGAGCACCCTGATCATGAAGTAGCTCAATTTGCTTTTAGCCATTACCATGAGCTGCTCCTGCTTCATTAATGGCTCCATGGATTGAGCATATCAACCTCTATTTCCTGGCACCCAAGATTTTCACATGATACTACCATCTTCTACAGATCTGCATCCCCTGTGTTCTCCCTCCTACCCCACATCCTAGGGAATCTGGCTCTTGCCTATTCTTAAGGGGTGTACTGCAGAGAGAACACCTGTGCTGGAGAAACCCAGACCTAGTTCTAATCCTGCATCCTCCACTCATTAGCTGTGGGACATTTAGGAATATCTCATAAGTTTAAACATTCTTTTAAACACCTGAAAATAATTCCTTCTTCATATGATATTTTTGAAGATTAACTGATAATGACCCCCTGTGTACATACATTTACACACATAATTATATATATATGTGTGTGTGTGTGTAAGTATGAGTGTGTACAAATATACCATTCTCAGGACAAGGTCCTTTTCATTCCACTGGGACAAGTTATTTCCCCTCTACATGTTTATATGGACTCTGCACAGGAGGCTGCCCTAGTTTATAATACATACTTCACTAGAAAATTTGTACCTGTGCTGTCCCGAGTAAATCTGTTCCTCATCCTGAAATTGAAACTGGGTAAAAAAGAAAAGAAGTAAATGTGCATAAGATTTTATATATAGTGTACACCCAAGTGTTTTACCACGTAGAAACGCCCTGAATAACAAAAGCCTGTCACTTATAAGAGGAGCTGTCCCTAGACATGTCTCCCTGTGCTGGACAGATTCTAGGGGCTTATATTTTACCAGTTTTCCCATTAATGGGACTTAAAAAAAGACCCAGGCTCAGTATAAAAAGTTCTACAGAAGACTGGAACTGGAGTGGTCTTGACTGGGAGTCTGGGAACTTGAGAAATGAGACTTGAGTAGAATCAACTATTGTTCGCTTGAAGGGCACATATCAGGGCACAGGACATTGACACAGCTTGTACTTTTCAGTAATTATGAGAGAAAATATTTATTATATTGTACAGGACACTTAAATAGCTACTTTACATTGAGCGATACTTAGTTTTACACAATGATCTAAGAGTTAGGTGCAATTTTAAATCTCAATTTGTGTTTTAGGAAAAAGAAGCCCATAATTTATTCATCTTTATTTACCTTGTAAAGAAAGAGATGGAATTTTATAGTCCTCTACGTGCCCCACTACAATGTCCCTATCTGCAACGTTACCATCATGGCTTGGGGACAGAGGCTAGCCACGGTACATACGGATAATTTATCAACACCAATAACACATGCAGCAGTGGAGGCCATCACAATAGAGGTTTGTAGGGTCCCGAAGACACTCACCCATTGTCAGGCTTGGACAAGGAACTCAGTGGTGAAAAAATTCTCTTTTTGACCAAACTGAAGCTTAGCTGTGTCCAGACTTCTGTCCCCAGAACCTGTGGCATAGAAAATAAGCCTTCTTTTGAGGCTAAAATTTAGGGCTACCACTAAGTTTGTATTACTTTGTTACACAGCAATAGAAAATGAATACAATTTTTATCTAGCATGTTGAGTTATATTAAAGCAGATATTACAATTATAGAAGATGAGAACTAAGTTATTTTTACAATAATATAGTATTTATTTTATAATTGAATAGAAACATTTTTAAAGACTGTGATTCTTTATTCAAATTTCCTGAAATGAAGCAAAGTTAACTATTGTAAAATGAATGAATGTGTTTTCTTAAATCATTTATTTCAAGTCAGAAGAGAGTCAAGACAAAACATGAGTAGACACACTCTGGGTCAATGCTTTGTGGTAGAAAGTAATAGACAGTATTGCAAATATTCTATTATTTAATTCCCACAATATCCTCATCAGGTAAATTTATTATTCTTATTTATTTTCTAAATGAGAAATTGAATGCTGTAGAAATTACTTAATTTGATAAGGGCCATCACTATATGAAATTTGATATTTTCAGAGTGCTGTATTTTACCATCCAATTACAATGTTCACCCTCTACACTAAAGGGAGAGGATATTCTTCATGTCATCTATAACAGCATGCTGGTCAAGTAGCTCCTCATAGTGTTAGCCCTTTCCATGTCTACTCCTGTTACATTTATGGCTACGTGGATAGAGTATATCAAATTACATTTCATGGCACTTAAGCTTTTCCCTAATATGCACGAGGCTTCTCCACGGGTCAGCATTTCCTGGCTCTGCCTTCTGACCCACGTCTTTGGGAGTCAGGCTGATGCCTACTCTGCAGTGTGCTGCAGAGGAGACAGCACAGGTGCTGGAGTAACACACACCTGGTACTAATCCTGCATCTCTCACTCATTAGCCTTGGGGCTACAGGGAAAAATTCTAATAGTTTCTAAACTCTTTTAACCTGCTGATATAAATTTCTCCCTCTTATTATATTTGTAAAGACTAACCAGGATAATGTTAATGTATATACATATATTTATACAAATGACTAAATGTATATATGCCTATATATGTATAGGTGAGTGTACGTGTGTGTATCTATATATATGTATATAGAAAGAGACTGATATAGATATATATAGATATATACATTGATCCAAACCAGACACGTTCATTTTCATCAAGCATGACCAAGATACTCATCTTTCTCTGAAGTCTAGCAAATCTTTTTTTTTCAGTCAGTAATATTTAATTATAATAATACTTGTTATGTTTGAGCAGTCAGCAACCCACAAAGAAAAACACTTTGAGTGAATATTTACACATAGTGTAAACACGGGAGTTAAATATGCAGTGGAGGAGGAGGGGTCAATTCACAGTTAACAAAGCTAAAAACAAATCCTTGTTATAAATGACACAAAGCATATAAAAATATTTTTCAGAATGCATAGATTAAGACTTTAAACTCACCTACCAGTAACTGTGAAGTCTTATCCCACTGCTACACACAGGAGACAGCTGACCACAGAAGACTTTATAAAGGAGAAGAGAGAACAGCGGTGTTGGCCCATCTCTCACTGGAGATGCCAGCCCCTTGCTAACCTTTTTCTAAGCCCAGGAAATACCCTGGAGGTACTCCTCTGCAGGCCACCTCCCAGCCAGAGGCCTCCACTGCTTCTGTGAATGTCAAATTGATCTCAATGCCTGAGAGAGTATTAACTCCAATGATTTAGACATGAATTAATACTGAATTTATTTATTCCAGAATAGAACTGGTCTTAATTGCATCAACAAACTGAAACTTTTTTCAAAGGGAAGGGAAAAAAATTTTAGCATGTCTAGATAAGCTACTTTCTGATTGGTTGAAACACAAGGGAATTTTCTTCTTTAAAGCACTTCAGAGAAAGGGGTTAATAAGTAATCTTTAATCTGCTGTACAAACACTGTACAAGAGGAAGTAACTTAACATCAATCATTTGTGGAATATGATTAAGTCATTGAACAGATTGACTCCCTGAAGTTGGCCTTGAACACACCTCAATCTTAGCTCAGGGTTTAGGTAGCATCAGGAGGCCATTGTCTTAGCACAACATTGTCTTCCTTTGACATCTTCTGCACATTCTCTCTCAGTCCTAACGTCCCAATAAACTAACCCAGTTGGGAAGTTAAGTTTCTTTGGAAGCTGTAGACACTATGGGGAAAGAGCTACTTAAGACAGCAGGGATGCTCTTCAACAGCTGGCTTCAAATGCCTGCTCTCCTTTTAGTCAAAGTGTGCTCATTCTTATTTGTAAAGTTAAGCTGTTTATTTCCACAAGACAATGGCTTTTCTTTTGACATTAAGGACACTGAAGGAAAAGAAAAGAATTCTTGAATGCATTCTTTAAAAAATTCTTAGGCCATGCTCAAGAGTTTAGTGAAGTGTTTGTTTTCTCCACAACAAAGCCTGAGAGACACACAATTGACTTTGCTAAGTGGATTGGTGGTGGTAGTGGGGGATCTCTAAGATCAAACTATTTGCTTACAAAAGCAACAGATTTCAGAGTTGTGTGAAAATCATAAAAATTTCAAAATAATGTTTGTCTTTGTTACAAAAATAGAGATGCTAACTCCTTTAGATCAGTTTATCACAATAACCTTTAAAACAGCAAATGAATCTGTCTCAAAAATTGCTTTTCATTTCTAGCAGAAAATGAAAGTGGAGAATACAGACTGACAATATTTGTGCTCTTCTCATATGGTGCAATTAAACAGGTAGACTGACAAGCTAAAAAAAAAAAGTGATTGCTCCTTCAGAAAGCATCAGAGGGGCTGGCCTGGTGGCGCAAGCAGTTAAGTGCACGCGCTCCGCTGCGGCGGCCCAGGGTTCACTGGTTCGGATCCCGGGTGCGCACTGACGCACCGTTTGGCAAGCCATGCTGTGGTGGCGTCCCATATAAAGCGGAGGAAGATGGGCATGGATGTTAGCCCAGGGCCAGTCTTCCTCAGCAAAAAAAGAGGAGGATTGGCAGATGTTAGCACAGGGCTGATCTTGCTCACAAAAAAAAAAAAAAGCATCAGAGAGCCCTTTAATGACCATGAGTGGACCTAATGCAGAAATGACTGTCTAGGCAAAAGCAGACTAGAGACAGAGAAGAGTATTGAGTGTGTACAAAGGAAAGAGTGGGGGAGGGGAAGCTCTTTCGGTTTACAGCATACTTATAATTAGTTGACTGCATTCTTAAATATTTCAACCTGCACCTGAGTAACATTTCTAAATCTATTCTGTGAAACAACATTTATAAGTCACACTAAAATTCCTTTGTTCAGTGCCTGTGCTTTCCCCAGTTCTTTCTCTAGTCAGTTCACATTTCAGAAGAGTTGGGAGCACACAACACCACGAAAAATGCATCCCGGACCTTCAGGTGCACTGTCAACAGGAGAGACTAGAAACAGGCTCTGCTCTCTCTTAGCTTCTGCTTAGACAACTGTTTTACCTTCTGTGCATAGAAAACCCTGGATATAAAACCACCAGCTTCTGCCTCTCCAGACCACTTCTCAGCTGTTCACAGCTTCAAGTAATAGGTTCATTGTGCACCAAGAGGCTTGGAAGCGTGGCACTGCTCCTTGGGTCCAAGGGCTTCCTACCTTCGCAGAACGATGTTAGTGTATGCTAGGCAGTGGCACTAGGGACCTTCCTGGGCATCCAAGGCATTTAAATAAATCATTTGCTATTGGTACACACAGAGGTGACACACACTGTCACAATACTCAGTGATAAAAGTCCCTGCTGCATTAGTAAGTCAGGTTTGAAACTCTTTTGTTGTAGCAAGACCTTTCAATCAATGTGGATATAGCAGTCATGAACAGAAAATTATTTTCACTTATCATTAGAACCAGTTCCAACTCTCAGAAATCTTGGAGTTGAGCATCATCTTCCTCTTTTTTTACCAGAGTATTGGATAACTTTCTTATCTTCTCCACTTAATATGGATTAACACTCAGCTTACAGAGACTCACTCCGAGCAATTCTTGGTAGATGGGCTCCTGTGGGTCCAGTTCAGTTTCACTGAGATTATTTTCTGGAAGAGATGGGTTCTGAATTCTCACTTTGAGTACCAGCTCTTGCATATTAAATGGAAATGCTCCAGTGAAGAAAAATGGATAGAATGCTGGCACTGGTCCTGTACACATCCCATTTTGAGTCTCCAGAGACACTGGTGGCTTGAACGGGACAGATGAGAACAGGGAGTGATTCTGACTCACTGATGACTGATAAACAGGACCTGTTTTGTGCTTTGTGGTGTTCTGAGTATGGCAGCAGTGCAGACACATCCCAGTTCTGAACCAGTGCCAAGAGGCATGGTCTCTTGGAAAAGCTCCTAGCAGAGGAGGTTCCCAAGAGTTTAGCATTAGAGGTGAGCCATCGTCAGGGGGTAATACAGGTTGTGTGGAGGACCCCCATTCTGCAGCTTGGTTGAATCCTCTGCAATGGGAGTGTAGATAAAAAGGAAGGCTGAGTTAGCCAAATAGTTGAGAACAAAGGGCAGTTCTGACTCCTTTACCTTGGGGAGGTCTTCATCATCATCATCATCTTCCACTCCCATAAACTTCCTGATTTCTCTCTTTGATGTTGACTGGACTGACATTTCTCCTTTTGTGGTAAGAATCTCTTTGTCAGCTCCTGATTTTAACAAGTAAGAGACCGTTTGGCCATGATGGTGTTACACGCCCAGTGTAAACAGTTCCAGCTGTTGACCTCAGTTTTGGAGTTCACATTCACCCTGCTCTCCAACAGTTTCTGCACCTCTTGAATGTCCCCCAAGGCTGAGGCCATCCACCATTCCCCTGCTGCTTCTGGCCCGCAGAGTGAGCCTCCTCTAGACCTGCAAACTTGATTCAAATTTAGTACAGTAGCATAGCCTGCTCTAAGATATAATGCGTACTTCTCTAAGAATGGTTTGTGTCTTTGCTCTCCTAGGTAGTTCTATTCTTCATCCTAAGTTTGAAAATTATTTTTTTTTGTTCAAAAGAAGGAAAATGCATAAGGTAGTAAATACAGTGGTATATCCAAGTGTTTCACCCAAAGCAAAAAGACTGAACACTAAAAGACTGTCTCTCATAAGGACAGCTGAGCCTAGACATGACCCTGTCTAGAGCACAGATGATGAAAATTCATACTCTCTGCAGTGGGGTTTTGGGATGTGAAAAACAAGACGTCAGTAGAGCCAATTATCATTTTATTGAAGCAAAACCAAAGTAAAACAAACTCTTCCACGGACATAGACTTTGCTTAGATTTTTTAAGTAAAAATAACAAATATTTATTCTCACTTATGAGACACTTTGAAAAGTGCTTTACATTTAATAAAATTTAGTCTCTCAATGTGATCCTAGGAATTGGGTGCAATCTTTAACATCAATTTTTAGTTTAAGAAAACGTGAAGAAAGAAATGTTAAGTAACTTATTCAAGTTTATACAGCTTGTAAGTGAAGAAATCAGATATGACTTCAGAAACTCTGAGCACCAAAAATTGACTCTGTAAATATTTTATTTATGCACTTCTCCTTTAACTCTGTGATATATATGGGGAGCCACTGGTATAGCAAAGCACTCCAAAGGACTCACTAATTAGGGACACATTCCTGTGTACCATCCTGAATAACAAGCATGAGGCTGATGAGTTTTCTTTTGCTAATTCTGTTAAGCAGCAGAGGGAACGAGGAAGAAGAGAATATCAGAGAATGTACAGCAATACCGTTCTTTCTATAGGAGGGATTAGATGTGTTTCCCTTGTAAATACAAAAAAAATAAGCATTCTCTGCTAATGAAAACAAGACATCAAGAAGAGAAGATTCAAGCCTTCACTGTATAGTAGACAAGCATAAAAGATTGTTGCGGGTTGAGTTGTGTTCCCTCAAATTCATATGTTGTAGTCCTAACCCCTAATACTTCAGAATGTGACTTTGTTTGGATATAGGGTCTTTCCAGAGGTAATTAAATTAAAATGTTGTCATTACGGTGGACCCCACTCCAACATGACTGGTGTCCTTATCAAAAGGGAAAATTTAGTATAGAGCCATGTACAGTGAGAAGATGAAGTGAAGAGACATGGGAGAAGACAGCCATTTACAAGCCAAAGACAGAACTCGGGAACAAATCCCTTCCTCACGGACGTTAGAAAAAACCAACTTTGTTGACACCTTGATTTTGGACATTTAGACTCGAGAACTGCGAGACAATAACATTCTGTTGGTTACATCACCCAGTCTCTGGTACTTTGTTATGGCAGCCCTAGCTGACTAATACAAAGAAATTCTAAATAAAAAAAGAAGAGAGCCAGCCCTGATGGCCTAGTAGTTAAAGTTCTGCCTGCTCCACTTCAGTAGCCTGCATTCTGTTTCTGGGTGTGGAACCATACCACTCATCTGTCAGTAGATATGCTGTGGCCACAGCTCACATAGAAGAACTAGAAGGACCTATAGTTACAATATACAACAATGTACTGGGGCTCTGGGGAGGGAAAAAAAAAAGAGAGAGAGAGAAATATTGGTAACAGATATTAACTGAGGGCGAATCTTTTTCAGCATAAAAGAAGTGAAGAAAGAAAGGAAGAGGTGGTCATAATGGTGTAAATAATCTCAAATGCAGGAAATGAGCCCCACGATAAGGACACTAGCAGAAGTGGGTGAGGGAAACAGAAAGTTCAGGAGCTCAGTGGACACAATGTCACGAGAGCGGTCAGTTCCAAGCACTGAAATAAGGATAAACAGTCTGTGAAAAGTGACATTTAGAGAATTTGTAGATGAGCGACCCCATGGTTTGTGACACTGAAAAATGAGCCAGTGCCTGCTTCACAGTCTAGGAAAATCCAAATACAGTGAGAAGGAACAGCCATGGAAAGAGTCAAGACCTGGGGATCAGAGGTGGAAGAGTCCTCATCGGCATTGTACTCAGATTCATTCTGCAACCCTTTAACCCAGTAGCCATTTTGACGTCTGTATCTGGAGTAAATATTTGGGTGATGTACTTTTTGGCCAAAAATAAACTCAGAAATCTTATTTATATTGAAGTTACTTGATTCACAGTATACCCTCAGGATCCAGGCAATCTTCCTAGACACATCTACTTCACAATAATATTTCCCTGAGGAGGAACATTGGTGGCCGAAGACATAAAATGCAGAAAAATTACCTTAATGCATGTTAAGAACCACTAAAGCATACAAGTGTCACTTGTCTCTTATCTGCAGCTACAACAATATTCAAAAAGGCATTGACTAGTTTCAGCATCAAGTACACTGCAGGAAAAATTAGAGGGTCAGGTGAGGGATATAGAATGGGTGTGCCTTGTGACATTGTGAGGCACAATATTGGGAGTTGACTGGGAGGAACTAGTATGATGGATCAGAGATGAGTAGTGCACTTAATAACTGTTGTATGTATGCAGGTTTGGGGCGGAAGACATGATGCTATCATGGGACCTGGTAGTAACCACAACTTCTGAAAAGGGAGGAGAACATGGAGATTTGAAGACCCTGTAACTTCTTACCCCAGTGGCATTGGACTTCCGTCAGCTCTGAAATAACAAAAGTTGCAATGATGTTGTTAGAAGAAAAGGAGGAAACAATGATAACAATCCTCTCCCTAGGATGGAGACAGGGGAGCCCTGTGAGGCTATGAACTGGTGAATGAGAGGACAAAGCAGACAGCTGGCCATTCCCCCTTAGATCTGATCACATCTTCAGCATAGGATCTCTCTCTCCTTGTCAGGCTTACCTCCCCTCTTTTATTCTCATCTAGAAACAACATCCACTCCCCCATTTGGCTTGATACTACAAAAATCTCACACTCACACCATTCCCCTGGCTCTCCTCACCTTTAAAAACTTGGAGTTTCCTTATCAGATCAGAAGCTTGAGACTCTCCTTTGTTCCTTGGGAAATGTTTTTGGCTTCTGACCTTAGACTGCTGACTTTGGAGCCAGAAGAAAAATGTTCATGTCCACCTTAGAGTTATGCTCTGTGTGACCTTTGAAACGTCTTGACCTCTCAGAAGCATAGTTTCTTCCCTCCAATAAGAAATCATTAACCTCTACATCTCTACCTCCTAGAAATCATATGAAATTATATGAAATTATGGATTTAATAACACAAAATAAAACTTTGGTACTTTAAAACAAATAAATGTGTGGAAGAGTTTCTGCATGTATCTGGGTTCCCAGGGAGATGATCAGAAAATGCGATTGTAGAGACTAGTTCCTGGGTGTTTGACTGATATTAAGTGTGGGATTGCTGTCTGGAGAGACTAACATTTTCTAAGTATGCTCCCCAGCAGGGAGGTCCTCAGAATAATCTGAGGTTTCAGGTTCTCTGGGAACAATTACAAACACTTGGAAAAGAGGACATTATGGACACCAAACTAATAGTGGTTAATTTCATGTGTTTGGAAACAGTTTGATGCTCTGGGTAAATGTGCAAATTTAGACAAAAGAATGCTCCCTTTCCATTCTGGCTTCTAAAGTACGTGACCAAGATGGATGAATTGTTTGCACCATGGCCAAAAGATTCCCTGAGATACAAATCTGCTTTTGGAAATCTAAACAGAACCATATAAAAAGACTTGGTATTCTCTACTCTCAGGACAAAGTTTAAATATAAAGGACTTATCTCCAATTCTAGGTCCTTGGCAGATACAGAAGACACAATCTTCCCACACTAAGTCAAACAACTATGAAATATGGGAACGTAAGTGAGGTACAAACAAGGAGGGTGAAAAAAATGGATAAAGTCATAGGGGTCTGATGATGTAACACCTTATCCCTAATACTGCTATTGACCCAAAATCTGTGACTTCCACCGACCAATTCCCTACCATAGAATCTGGTCCATTCTCAAAAGTCAGAGAACACTCAAGCCATGATTTGTGAAAAGAAATATCAGGTAAATCTACATCCCAAATTTCCTGACCTGAGTGATGTTTTATTATCTTTGACCACCAGATAACTCTAATAGCTTTCAACCTCTTTTCGCAGCACAGAAGGACCATCTCTGGTCCCCATCACATACTTTTCCAAGATGCCATTCTCATCCTAGAGAGAAAAGAGAAAACACAAGTCAATTAATAATACACCCTTCTCACTTACAAAGCTTAATCACATTCCTACCACCAACTGATGTGGTGGGAATAGAGATGGCCCCAATATGAGAGCCAAAATGTAAAGAAAAGACCAAGGCCAATCATTCCAGAAGACTCTTGTAAGATTGTCACATATCCTAAAAGGTAGAAACAGCTTTGACCCTAATGCAAATACATCATAAGGCTTTCAGTATCTGGAGATGCGACATATTTAGGAAGAAAACAAGAAGTTCATAATTTTTTCCTGAAATACATAAGATCCCCATGAGATTATTTGAATAATTAATGGTACTTTTATTTGTTGAACAGAAATGTAAGAAGATATATTATTATTTGCCAAGCATTATGCTAGCATTTGGAGAGTCAAAAATGAGTAAATAATCATAATATTCCTCAAGAAGTTTACACAGCTTTTGCTGAGGGTACAGGCAAACAAATGTATTTATGGAGACATTTCTCCAGTTTCTCTCTTCTCATTTTATCCACTATCTGTAAGTGACCTCATCTACTCCCTTAAATTAAACACACATATGTGCAATTGATTTCTAACTTTATATTTTTACTCAATTTTCCCTCTTAAATGATGGTTAATATATTCAGTAATAAAGAAGAAACAGGATAAGTAACTTAGAAGGTCTAATAGGCAATTTACTATTCACCAATCAAATACCAAAAGCTAGATCAAAAGGAAAAATAAACAATTCAATAATAATAGTTAGATATTTCAGTAACTCATTCTCAATAACTGAGTGAACAGCTTGCATGTAAACTATCAAGGATATAGAAGACATGGACAACACTATCAACCAACTTAACCTAACTGACATCTGTAGACCATTTCACCTAATGAATGCAGAATATGCATTATCTGCATTCATATTTAGACAAATTTTCTGGACATTCAAACTTTAAGCTATAAAACAAGTGTCAATACACTTACAAGACTGAAATAAAATGCATGTTCTCTGATTACTGAGGCATTAAATTTGAAATCCACAGCAGATGAAAAAGTAAGAAATCATTGAATATTTTTAATTAAACAACACACTTTCAAATATCCCAAGGGTTAACAAAAAAATCCCAATGGAAATTTGAAAATAAGTTGAACTGAATGAAAATAAACACCAAATAATAAAAATGTATGGAATACAACTAAGGAAATGCATTTATATCATTAAACACTGTATCAGAAAAGAGGGTCTCAAATCAGTGATCTAAGTTCCACTTTAAAAAATAAACTACAAAAGAAACAGCAAACTAAACTCAACACACACATGTGTGCACACCTGCATACACACACATGCACACACAAATAAAGAAAACATTAAAGGTGACAGCATAAAAATATGATATAGAAAGGTCAAAAATAGATAAGATCGTGAAAGAATAAAGTTTGTTCTTATAAAATGTCAACAAAATTGACCAAACATAAATACACTCAATAAAACAAAAAAAAAAGAGAGAGAGAGGAAAAGCAAATCAGGAATAAAAGAGGGGATGTTACTGTTAGCGCTGTAGAAATTAAAGGGTTTACAAGGGATTATTACGATTAACTTTACATCTAAAATCAGACAATTTAGACAGAATGGAAAATTTCCTACAAAGACATACATTACCAAAAACTGACACAAGAACTGTAAAAATATCTAAATGAACCTAATAGAAATTTAAAAAAAATTATTTTAAACCTTTCCAAAAATAAAAGCCCAGAGTGAGATGGCTTCCCTAGTGAATTCTGTTGAATATTTAAAGGACACATCATACCAGTCTTCAAAAATTTTTCTTTCCAAAAACAGGAGAAGTAGGGGGAAATTTCAACTCATACTATGAGGAAAAAGAAAAAAAGCTCTTGCAATCCAAACTGCATTTTTTTTGTCTATGACTAAGTCATGAAGAAGTACCCAATAAATTCATGATATAGACCTCAGATAACAGGGACCTATAGAATATCACTGGACACAAGGGATGTTCTCTCCACAGTCAAATTTTTGCCCTACACTAGCTAAATGAATAAAAATGAGATTTTTCCCTTGTTATTCATGCATTCAATTATTCCTATAACCTTTGAAATCAACGCAGGGAAAGGGAAACTGCAGGGCTAAAGAAACCTTAGAGTCACCACCAGAAAGACCACTACAATACAGAGGAGAAGGAAACTAGTCTTCATTTTCTCAAATCTCAGTAGCTGGGACTTCTTCACATGTCTTACGTGTAACATCTCCATCGTTGACCCCTGCAATGGATGCTCAACATCTGAAATGAGAGCTCTCACCAACTGGCTTTGCTGGACCAGATCATTCTCAGCATCAGCCGGGTTGTGTAGACGATCTGCTTCCTTATTCTTCAGGTTTAGCAGCTCCTTCTGCTCCTCACAGTCCAGGACACCTCTCGTTTGATTAAACTCTGCCTGGACACGTTGTGCCTCATTTTGTATTTGATTCTTCAGGAATGAGAAAGAGAGAGAGGTACTCAGGATCTCAGGTAGAGACTGGGAGCAAGATAAAAGAACTATTCTATTAGGGAAGTTCTCTCAGGGAAGCGAGACAGAAGCAGGGGAGCGATTCTTGGGGAAGCTGACTTTTCCTATTATTTTCTCCTTAAATCTGCGTTATTGAGACCAATTCTGAGTTAAATTGGATACCTGGGTGTGGCTCAGCTTTCACACAGCCTTCCAGGTCCACAACAATCAAGTCTTCTAGCGTTACCCCTGACACCCACCCCTACCCTCTGCCAAAAGTTAAACACTTAGGATAGAGCCAGGAGTCATTGCCAAATATCTTCCCCCAGGAGAGTCAAAGTCTCTACAACAAGACGGGGAAAAGAACACAAAATTCACTAGCCATCTTCATCAGAGACTCCACCTATGTGAATACCTCCCTCCAACTGTCTGTGTTCATTTGTGACATGTTCACTTTTCACCCCACACTCCTATCAGGTAAAGCATAAAGAAGAGGACTAATCAAATGACTTCAGGGAACAAAGAGGAAGGGAGCTCCTTGAGACGAACACCTGGGCCCCTGACACATTTCACTCTAACTCCCTCAGCAAGTGTCTCTTCCTACCTTCCAGGAAATTCTCTTTTCTCTGACATCGGCTTCCAACTTCTCAGCTTCCTGCTGCTCCTTTCTCAGCCTCTCCAGAGCTGCCTGGAGCTTCTCCTGGGAGAAAGTAATCAAACCAGAGTCAAGAAAGCACTGGGCTTTTTCAGAGTCAGAATAGAGGATAAATGGGGAAGAAATTAAGCTAATCTCTGGAAAGACTAGAGTTTACAGAAAATGTAGGAACAGCAATGAGAATCTATCCCTTGAAGAAAACCTGAGGTGGTGAGTTTGTTCTTTAAGACTCAGGTGACAGAAGTCAGCGTCCTCTCCAAAGGGTGATTCTATTTCAGAGAATTTCTCTGACCAGCTAAGAGATTAGGGTAGAGAGAAGGATTAGCTCCAAAGACTGATTCTCTTTCTCCTAGAAGAAGAAAGCTGATCCTGCGGCAAGGAAAGAACTTACATCTCAATTCCCCCAGCTCCCCAGTTAACCCTCATGTTCAAAGAGGTAATGAGAGTTTTTCTTGCACACCAAGTCTCCACTAACTAGCGCAAAGTACAAAAATATCTACTTCTGGCTAAGAGTCTGTACTGTAGGCTTATATTTTTCTAATTGGATGGAATGCACAGAAATGTCCTTCAGGCCTCAGAAGGCAAGCACAGGAAGAAAAGAGATCACAGGGCCCGAATGATATGGTTCAAGGTAATTAAAGTACAATGTAAAGTGCAGATTTTTCATCAACTGTTATTTTCTGCCCTGTCTTTTCTCCATCCTAGTCTCTTAGCTGGTACTCCTGGGCAGTCTTATCCATGAGGAATGTGTGGTAACCATGATGCTCCTGAAACCACTTGCAAAGCAAGTAAATGACCTTCCCATCCTCTTTACAGAAGAGCAGGAGTTTCTCTTCATGGTGCAGACAGAGATCTCTCTTCTGCTCCTCCTCTGGGCTCAACTTGGCCTCCCTGAGCTCCACTATGTAGTCCACATGCTGATTATGTCACAGGTTCCCAACCTGGTAGGTGATTCTGCACACAGGGCAGCTGCTCTCTCCTTGCTGGTTGATCTTGGACTCCTTGTGGTTTGCAGTGATGCAGGCTTGGCAGAAGCTGTGGCCACAGTCTAGGCTCAGGGGTTCTGTCAGGAGCTGCAGGCAGATGGTGCGGTCACCTCCTCCTTTATGTTCACCAGGATTCCTGAAGCCATCACAGCTGCTCCCTCGTCCTACCTGTCCTGACTTAGGCTTCTCTTGCTCACAGATCCCTGCATGATTGGGTAGGTAAAAGGGGACAGAATAAGAAAAGTAGAAATAAAATGATATTCTGGTGTAGAAGTCAAGGACGAGCCAAGATGAAAATATTGAAGAACAGAAAAGAAAAGGTGGAGAAACAAGGAAAGGAGCTTGGTGACCTGGTAAAAAAGACTTTTCATACAAATTTCATACACTCACTCACAGTTCATGTCACATGACAAATCCCATTCTTACTGGTGCAATTATTGATATTTTTCTTTACTTTCACTGAATGAAAGGTGTTCTGAGACCATTTCTACGGGGATCCTTAACTGACCCACTATCTATTGCTTGTTCTTTCATATGCCAAAAACACATGCTCAATGTTAGAAGCTCCAAACCACTTTGCCTCTGGCCCATTATTATACCTGCTCTTCTCTCAGCATGTAATACTGCCCCTGATATCAGTTTTACTCACTCTTATCCTTAAGTGAACTTTCTCCATACATGTTCTCATGTCAGAAAGACCTGCTCTGACAAACTTATTCGTAGTGTAACCACTGCCATCACTTGCTGTACATTTTTGATGATTTCTCTTATTATCATGTGAAAATGTGTATGTGATAAGAGCAAACACTTTATCAGATGTTTTAATAGAGATGATAAGTGACTTACAATGATTATTTATCTTTAATACACAGAGTTGGGATAAACCTAATGTTTCAGGTCCTCCTTCAGAGGTTTGTCTCCTCCTACTGCACAGAATTATTCAAAGACAAACAGAGGAAACTTTGTGGACTCAGTTAACTCCCAGAGCAATAGGGCCTATGGAAGTGAAGAGAACCAGAGGAGCTGGGAGATTCTAGGGAGTCTTTTGTTTTTAAACGGAGAGATTTTAACTTGACCTGGAAACATGCCAAGGATGTTGATAGGAGCCTAAATGTGTGAGTGTGGATGGTAGAAAGGGAGATGGTATGGATATGCTCATAGGATCACACACGTCAGACCTGGAAAAAATAGAAAAACAGATGTGATACCGGCTCAAGACAAGGTTGACATAAGGGAAGCCATATTGTAGAAAAGAAAAACTCTAATGTAACTTTGAATGACCTCTGACAAACCAACCCAGCTGGATATATACCCTCCAGAAGATCTAACTGCTCTGTAGATTTTACGACCCCTGCTTGTGCATGTACCCCCCAGCTGTGATAAGATGATAACTTTGTTTCTTTGAGTTCCTTAGGAATGTGATGACCCACGAACAGAGAGTCTATACTTATAGCCATCATCAGCGAAAACTGAAAGATCTGATGTGGCACTCACAGTCTGTAACACAAGGTCAACATTCCTAATCCCCTCCCCAATAACCCAATGGCCTATATACCTGCTATAAGGTTTCATGCCCCCTTAAGATGGTTCTTTTGAGGAAGTAGAGTCAAGATGGCAGCGTAAGCAGACTCGGAACTCACCTCCTCCCGTGGACACAGCCAATTTACAATTTACTTGTGAAAAATTACCCCTGAGACAGAACTGAAAACTGGATAAGAGGAACTCCTGCAACAAGGGACAACCCTAACTGAGGTGGAAGAGGCAGAGACTCCCTTCTGGAGAGGAAAAACGCCGCCTTCACAAGCCGCCAGCTTCACGGCCTCCGGGAGCAGCACACAGGTACGCAGCCTCCCTGGAGGCACGGGGCCCTGAGCCCGGGACCGCCCCCGCTGTGGGCATTTTGTGGACCCAGCAAAATCGAGACCAGCGGCATAATATCTGATTTTGCTTGCTACTAAAGCATTGGGGAGTACCCCCAGAAAACCCGGTTCACAAAGAAACTAAAACTGGCTCTTAAAGGGCCCACGCGCAAACTCACACGATTCAGAAAGCACCCTAAAATCACCAGAAAGAAAGGTGCACAGTGCTTTGGTGACAAGAGACTCACCTAATAGGCCCTGAGTGCATCTCAGTGAGGGGTGAGACCTCTCCAGGGACTGGGACATTGGCGGCGGCCATTGTTGTGGCCTGGTGTGAGCATGCTGACACAGATGCCATTGGAGTTCTCCCTGAGGCCTGCTAGCCCAGGGTCTGCCCCACCCACTAGAGTACCGATTTAATCCAGCTCAGCCAGGGCAGGCAGCCCACCCTAGAGACTGGCCCCACCCAACAACAAGCCCTCAGGCAACTTGTGGGCCTGCATAGATTGGTGACTGGATTCTCTGCAGCCTGGCAACTGAGCCAACTTGAGCGGGGCAGGGTGTGCACAAGGAGCGGGTGGAGAGTGTGGGGCGGTGGTGGAGTGTGTGGGGCTCCCGCCAAGGAGAGACTGGGTCCGCTTGGGGAGGTCGGGGCGCTCACTCGGGGCAGGACTATGTTGACTGTGTGTGTGGACCTGTGGGCGGCAGGGCTCGTCAGCTGCAGAATACTTGAGCTTCTCAAAGACCCACATAGAAGGTTTGCCCCACCTTCCAAAGCCTGAAACAATTGGGTGCTCCTGTGCCTGAGGCCGGCCCAACCCAGCTGCAATCCTCAGAGAGCTGACAAGAGACCTAGTAGGCTAGAGGCTTACAGCAATTGTAAGGCCCTAAGCCTAACAACCTGCCACGCTGGGGGCCTACTCACTTAAAAGAAATACTGCAACACAAATGTGGTATTAGAACTTGCAGCCAACTGTGCTGGGGCTCCCCACACCTGATAAAGAGACTGAAGGTCCCACAACAACTACAAGCAGCTGAGCATTACAACAGCTGGCCAGGAGCATAACTCAGCCTCCCTGGGCGCCTACAGGGAGCGCAAACAGGCCACAACAGAAGGACACACGTAGCCCACATAGGGGTCACCCCTGGAACATTGAGAACTGAGGGAAGCAGACTGGAAGCCTCCTAAGGCATCACTTACATAAGGTCACCTATCCAAGAGCAGTAGACGTAGCTGACCTACCTAATACGTAGACACAAGCACAGGGAAAGAGGCAAAATGAGGAGGCAAAAGAATACATACCAAATAAGGGAACAGGACAAAACCCCAGAAAAGGAACTAAGTGAAACAGAAATGAGCAACCTACCCGACAGAGAGTTCGAACTAAGAGTGTTAAGGATGCTCACTGATCTGGGGAGAAGAATAGATGAACTCAGTGAGAATGTCAACAAAGAAATGGAAGATATAAAAAAGAACCAATCAGAAATGAAGAATACAATACTGGAAATGAAAAATTCATTAGAGGGACTCAAAAGCAGAGTAGAGGATACAGAAGAATGGATCTGTGAGCTGGAGGAAAGACTAGAAGAAATTACCCAAGGTGAACAGTTAAAAGAGAAAAGAATTAAAAAGTGAGGACAGGGCCGGCCCTGTGGCTTAGCGGTTAAGTGAGTGCGCTCAGCTGCTGGCGCCCCGGGTTCGGATCCCAGGTGCGCACCGACGCATGGCTTCTCGGGCCATGCTGAGGCCGTGTCCCACATATAGCAACTAGAAGGATGTGCAGCTATGACATACAACTATCTACTGGGGCTTTGGGGGGAAAATAAAATAAAATAAAAGTTTAAAAAAATAAATAAATAAAAAAATAAAAAGTGAGGACAGTCTAAGTGACCTCTGGGACAACATCAAGCACACTAACATCTGTGTTATAGGTGTCCCGGAAGGAGAAGACCGAGACAAGGGGGCAGAGAATCTATTTCAAGAAATAATAGATGAAAACTTCCCTAACCTAAAGAAGGAAACAGACACCCAGATACAGGAAGCACAGAGAGCCCCAAACAAGATAAACCCAAAGAGGCCCACACCAAGACACATCATAATCAAAATGTCCAGAATTAAAGATAAAGAGAGAATCCTAAAAGCCGCAAGAGAATATCAAGTTACATACAAAGGAAACCCCATAAGGCTATCAGCTGACTTCTCAGCAGAAACCTTACAGGCTAGAAGAGAATGGCATGATATATTTAAAGTGCTAAAAGGAAAAAAAACTTACAGCCAAGAATACTCTACCCAGCAAGGTTATCATTCAAAATGGAAGGAGAGATCAAAATTTTCCCAGATAAGCAAAAATTGAAGGAGTTTGTCACCAAGAAACCAGTGCTACAAGAAATGTTAAAGGGACTGATTTAAGGGGAAAAGAGAAGACCACAAATAGGAAAAATTATCTATTTCCATGATAAGAACATAATGGATACAAATGCACAAAAAAGAGGTTAGATATGATATCAAAAACATAAAAGGAGGGAGGAGGGGAGTTAAAGAGTACAGCTTTCAGACAGAAGCCAAACTAAAGTGGCCATCAATTCTGTATAGAAGAAGAAAGGAACAGAGAAGGACTACTAAAACACTGAGAAAAAAAATAAAAGTTAAAAAATGGCAGTAAGTACATACTTATCAATAGCTACTTTAAACGTCTATGGACTAAATGCTCCAATTAAAAGGCATAGGGTGGCTGACTGGATAAAAAAAAGACACATATATATGCTGCATACAAGAGACACACTTCAGACCTAAAGACACTCACAAACTGAAAGTGAAGGGATGGCAAAAGATACTCCATGCAAATGGCAATGGAAAGAAAGCTGAGGTAGCAGTACTCATATCAGACAAAATAGACTTTAAAACAAGAACTGTAAAAAGAGACAAAGAAGGTCACTACATAATGATCAAGGGACCAATCCAACAAGAGGATATAACACTTGTAAATATCTACGCACCCAATGTAGGTGCACCTAAATATATAAAGCAATTATTAATATACATAAAAACAGAAATAGACAGTAACACAATAATAGTAGGGGACTTTAACACTCCACTTACACCAACGGATAGGTCATCCAAACAGAAGACCAATAAGGAAACATTAGCCTTAAACGACACACTAGAACAGATGGACCTAGTAGATATATACAGAGCATTACCTCCAAAAACCGAAGAATACACGTTCTTTTCAAATGCACATGGAACATTCTCCAGGATTGATCACATATTAGTCCACAAAACAATTCTTCATAAATTTAAGAAGATTGAAATAATACCAAGCATCTTTTCTGACCACAACAGTATGAAACTAGAAATCAACTATAGGAAAAAAATCAGAAAAGCCACAAATACGTGGAGATTAAACAAAATGCTACTGAACAACGACTGGGTTAATGAAGAAATCAAAGAATAAATCAAAAAATACCTGGAGACAAATGAAAATGAAAATACGACATGCCAGAATTTATGGGATACAGCAAAAGCGGTTCTAAGAGGGAAGTTTATAGCGATACAGGCCTATCTCAACAAACAAGAAAAATCTCAAATAAACAATCCAACAATGCACCTAAAGGAACTGGAAAAAGAAGAACAAACAAAGTCCAAAATCAGTAGAAGGGAAATAATAAAAATCAGAGCAGAAATAAATGAAATAGAGACCAAAAAAACAACAGAAAAAACTAATAAAACCAAGAGCTGGTTCTTTGAAAAGATCAACAAAATTGACAAACCTTTAGCTAGACTCACCAAGAAAAAAAGAGAGAAGGCACAAATAAGTAAAATCAGAAATGAGAGAGGAGAAATTACAACAGACACCTCAGAAATACAAAAGATTATCAGAGAATACTATGAAAAGCTATATGCCAACCAATTAGACAATCTGGAAGAAATGGATAAATTCTTAGAATCATACAACCTTCCAAAACTGGATCAAGAAGAAGTAGAGAATTTGAATAGACCAATCACCAGCAAGGAGATCGAAACAGCAATCAGAAACCTCCCCAAAAATAAAAGTCCAGGACCAGATGGCTTCCCTGGTGAATTCTACCAAACATTCAAAGAAGACTTAATACCTATCCTTCTCAAACTCTTCCAAAAAATTGAGGAGGGGGGAAGCTCCCTAACTCATTCTATGAAGCTGACATTACCCTGATACCAAAACCAGACAAGGACAACACAAAAAAAGAAAATTACAGGCCAATAGCACTAAAGAACATCGATGCAAAAATCCTCAACAAAATACTAGCAAATCGCATACAACAATACGTTAAAAAGATTATACACCATGATCAAGTGGGATTTATTCCAGGGATGCAGGGATGGTTTAACATTCGAAAATCAATCAACGTGATATACCACATTAATGAAATGAAGATTAAAAATCACATGATCATCTCAATAGATGCAGAGAAAGCATTTGACAAGATACAGCATCCATTTATGATAAAAACTCTGAAAAAATGGGTATAGAAGGAAAGTACCTCAACATAATAAAGACCATATATGACAAACCCACAGCTAATATCATCCACAATGGTGAAAAACTGAAAGCTATCCCTCTAAGAACAGAAACCAGACAAGGATGCCCACTGTCACCACTCCTATTTAACATAGTACTGGAAGTCCTAGCCAGAGCAATCAGACAAGAGAAAGAAATAAAAGGGATCCAAATTGGAAAGGAAGAAGTGAAACTATCACTATTTGCAGATGACATGATTTTATATATAGAAAACCCTAAAGAATCCACCAGAAAACTTTTAGAAGTAATAAACGAATATGGTCAAGTTGCAGGATACAAAATCAACATACAAAAATCAGTTGCATTTCTGTACACTAACAACGAAGTAGCAGAAAGAGAAATTAAGAATACCATCCCATTTACAATTGCAAGAAAAAGAATAAAATACCTAGGAATAAACTTAACCAAAGAGGTGAAAGATCTGTACACCAAAAACTATAAAACATTTCTTAAAGAAATTGAGGAAGACACAAAGAAATGGAAAGATATTCCGTGCTCTTGGAATGGAAGAATTAACACAGTTAAGATGTCCATACTTCCTAAAGCCATCTATAGATTCAATGCAATCCCTATCAAAGTTCCAACAATATTTTTCACAGAAATAGAACAAAGAATCCTAAAATTTATATGGAACAACAAAAGACCCCGAATAGCTAAAGGAATCCTGAGAAAAAAGAACAAAGCTGGAGGTATCACACTCCCTGATTTCAAAATATACTACAAAGCTATAGTAACCAAAACAGCATGGTACTGGCACAAAAACAGACACATAGATCAATGGAATAGAATCGAAAGCCTAGAAATAAACCCACACATCTATGGACAGCTAATCTTTGACAAAGGAGCCAAGAACATACAATGGGGAAAAGAAAGTCTCTTCAACAAATGGTGTTGGGAAAACTGGATAGCCATATGCAAAAAAATGAAAGTAGACCCTTACCTTACACCATACACAAAAATTAACTCCAAATGGATTAAAGACTTGAATGTAAGACCTGAAACTGTGAAACTTCTGGAAGAAAACATAGGCAGTATGCTCTTCGACATCGTTCTTAGCAACATCTTTTCAAACACCATGTCTGACCGGGCAAGAGAAACAATAGAAAAAATAAACAAATGGGACTACATCAAACTAAAAAGCTTCTACACAGCAAAGGAAACCATCAACAAAACGAAAAGACAACCTAACAATTGGGAGAAGATATTTGCAAACCATACTTCTGATAAGGGCTTAATCTCCAAAATATATAAAGAACTCATGCATCTCACCAACAAAAAAACTACCAACCCAATAAAAAAATGGGCAAAAGACCTGAACAGACATTTCTCCAAAGATATACAGATGGCCAACAGAGACATGAAAAGATGTTCAAAATCATTAACTATCAGGGAAATGCAAATCAAAAGTACAATGAGATATCACCTCACGCCCATCAGAATGGTTATAATTAACAAGACAGGAAACAATATGTGTTGGAGAGGATGTGGAGAGAAGGGAACTCTCATACACTGCTGGTGGGAGTGCAAACTGGTGCAGCCACTATGGAAAACAGTATGGAGATTCCTCAAAAAATCAAGGATACAACATATGGATAGAACCATATGATCCAGCTATTCCACTGTTGGGTATTTACCCAAAGAACTTGAAAACACCAATTTGTAAAGGTACATGCACCCCTGTGTTCATTGCAGCATTATTCACAATAGCCAAGACTTGGATGCAACCTAAGTGCCCATCAAGGGACGAATGGATAAAGAAGATGTGGTATATATACACAATGGAATACTACTCAGCCATAAGAAATGATGAAATCCAGCCATTTGTGACAACATGGATGGACATTGAGGGTGTTATGCAAAGTGAAATAAGTCAGATGGAGAAGGTCAAATACCATATGATTTCCTTCATTAAGTAGTAGATAATAACAGCAATAAACAAACACATAGGGACCGAGATTGGATTGGTGGTTACCAGAGGGGAAGGGGGGAGGGAGGAGGGTGAAAGGGATAATTCCGTACATGTGTGTGGTGATGGGTTGTAATTAGTATTTTGGTGGTGAATATGATGTAATCTATGCAGAAATAGAAGTACAATGATGTACACCTGAAATTTTTACAATGTTATAAACCAATGTTACTGCAATAAACAAAAAATTAAAAAAAAAAAAAAGATGGTTCTTTTGAGCATGCGTCGGCCATCTTCCCTCTTGCTAGCAAGCTGTAATAGAAAAGTCCTTTTTCTCCTACCACCTTGTCTCTTGAATATCGGCGTGTCTTGCAGCAAGCAGAAGGCCCCAAGTTGGACAGTAACAAATTATCATTGATGATTCATTATGCTACGTTATTTAGCTCTGCATGTGGACTGTGAAATGCTAGATGGATCCAGAGTGGAATTGGGAAGATCAGTTAGGATACATTCCGAATTGTTCAAGGGAGAAATGATGATAGCTCAAGGGACAAGGTGATGAAGGAAATGGAGAGCTACAGATGAAAGTAAGAGATAAGATGAGGTAGAAGGATGGGACTGGGGCTTAGATTGGATATGTGGGAACAAAGAGTGAACATCAGGCCTGAACTCTTTCATCTTGTAAAGATGCTATTGGCTTACTCTTCTCCTAGTAAGTTTTTTTTTTTTTTTTTCCCCTGGGAAACCTACTGCATTACATTAAAGTAGAAGTTCAGCTGCCTTGACGGTAAAAATGTCCTGATGTGTAAATTGCGTTTGTACTGGGAAGTCTTTTTGTAGACCTTAAATTCTAGTTGGTAAGCACAGACCTCATAATCACAAGCAGAATGTGACTCTTATAATCAAATATGTCTCTTTTAAGCCCCTGGAAGCTATGCTCACGGACTTTCACAAGGTAATCAGTCCTTCGTAGTCCTAACTTATCTAACCTATGGTAGTTTCACACACATCCTCCTGGTCTGGCTTTAAACCATTAGGATTCAAAGATCCCTGGGAATTTCTAACTCTGAAAAATCGAGGAGTCTCATTGTATTTAGCAAGGTGCACTTCAAAATTATAGAAGGGGTAGGAGATGTGGGTAAATTCAGCTTGGAGAAATTGTGGTCACTCCATCAAACAAACAAAGTGTTTCACTTCCTCAAACCTCACTTCTCTTAAGACCGCCCCTCCCCTAGACTGCACTTCAATCAGCACTCTCAGCAGGGAGCCTGCAAGCTGGGTCCCCCACCCTGTTTAGACCAGCTTCCTGAAGGGAATTTAACTCACCAAGCAAATTCTGTTTTTTCCTCTAAAATCTCCCAACCTCTACTCAACTTACCTTCAGACACCAATGGAGAAGCTGTGATTCCTTGGAGATGAGTGAAGGCAGGCCAGGTGTAGGCATGGTCAGTATTCATTCACCAAAGCAGCTTCCTGATCTTCAGAAAGAGATCCAGAGGAGCCAAGTGAAACTGAAAATGGTGGGGGAAGGGGGAGCAGAAAAGGAGAAGAGAAACTATGGACCAATGGGAGGTCTCTATGTCAGACCCCTGGGAAATGAGTAGGCTTTTGTGCCTGGGGCAGATGGACCAGTGACTACATTCTTATCTCTGTTTCAGTTCTAGTTCTGGAAGCTGTTTCATGGCTCTTCAAGGTAATTCATCCTTTGGAGCACTAGGCTTACCTAGGCTATGGAATTTCACACACACCCACCTTGTCTTTTTCCTTAAAAATGAGCTGTCACAAGGAAGGAATAAAGGAC
Organism: Diceros bicornis minor; assembly: GCF_020826845.1. NCBI lineage: Eukaryota > Metazoa > Chordata > Mammalia > Perissodactyla > Rhinocerotidae > Diceros > Diceros bicornis. The sequence goes on along the minus strand of NC_080746.1, from coordinate 62,555,733 downwards.
CTCCTTTGCTACAGTGAGGACCCACACTGAAGGCTCACCTGACGCAATCATACCAGCTCTTGCTTGTCCTGCATCCACCAGCTAAGCTGAGGGAACCTGGCCAGTGTGTGTTCTATTAGGTCATATTAGAGGGAATGACTTTCCCAGTCTGAAATTACAAAAAGTTTATGTATTCTTTTAACTACCTGATATGAATTCTTTCTTCATATGACATTTTTGGAGATTAACTGGGAAAATGATATTTTATGTATACATATATATTTATATACATAATGTCAATGCAAATAATCCATAAGCAATCTATAAATCAAAATTGAGGTGAGTTTATTATGAGCCAACTCTGAGGACCATATAGCCTAGGAGAGTCCTTTCACAAAGGAATGGAGCACTCCAAAGAGTGGAGGTGTACTGAGTAGGTATATACCATCAAAGAGCATATATCACATATGATTGAAATGTCCCTTTTACAATAATCATGAGATTGCTTTGATGGCACAGCAATTCAAAGCAGGTCTGTGGTCTCGAAGTGGTTGTCACAAGGTGAGTGCATCAAGTCAGCAATCAATCCTTAGTTTAGAGAGAGATGCTTAGCCTTGAGGAAATGGGGATGTGGGGGAAGTTACATCCTTATTTTTAAGGGCATTGTTCTTATCTTTGGGACATAGTAATTACTTAAAGCAATATACAATGCCTGCTCAACAGCAATGTCAGGCCCTTTTGGAAAAAAAAATTCAGGTCGAATTAGTTTTATACTAAATGGCTTCCTCATATATATGCGTGTGTGTGTAAGTATGAGTGTGTATGTATATACTATTCCTGGGCCAAGTACTTTCTTTTTCAGTCCCTTGGGAGAAGTTATTACCCCTGTAAATCTTGATGTGGGCTCTGGGCAGCACACTGCCCTAGTTTATAATGCATACTTCTCTAAGAAAATTTGTACCCTTGCTATCCTGTGTAAGTCTATCCTTCATCCTGAATTTGAAACTGGTTATGAACAAAAAGAAAAGAAAAGTGTACAAGATTTTGTATATGCTGTATACTCAAGTGTTTTACCACAAAAGAAAGGCCTGAACTTCCAAAGGCTGCCCCTTCTAATAATAGGTGTCCTTAGACATGGCTTCATCTGTTGGACAGATTTTGGAAACTCAACATTAGCAATTTTCTGAACCAAACCCAACAAGGGGCATTAAAAACATTCCTAGTGGAGGGTAAAAAGTTTTATACAAGAAGACTAGGACTGGATTGGTCTTGATAGTGGGGTCTGAGAACCTGAGAAATGATACTTCAGTAGAATCAGCTGTTGCTCCTCTGAGGAGCACAAATCTGTTGCATAGGACATTGAAAGCTTGTACTTTTCAGTAATCATGAGAGAAAATATTTATTATATTGTGCAGGACACTTAAATAGCTGCTTTACACTGAGTGACACTTAGTTTTACACAACAATCGAAGAGTTAGGTGCAGTTTTAAATCCAAATTTTATTTTAGGAAAAGAAACCCAGAAGTTGTTACTCATCATTGTATACCTTGTAAAGAAAGAGACAGGATTTTACAGTCTTCCACATACTCCAATAAAATGTCCATATCTGCAACATTACCATCATGAGTTGGGGACAAAAGCTGGAAAGATACACATGGAAGATTTATCAATACCAATAACACATTCAGCAGTGGGGGCCATCACAATAGAGGTTTGGGCAAAGGTCTAGGTGGTGATAAAAATTCTCTCCTTGACCAAACCCTTGTCAGGCTCCTCTGAACTGTTTTCTCAACTAGGCTCTGACTTTTAGGCTTCTCGTGTTTGTCTCTGCATCACGAAGTTTTAGCAAAAATCCTGCTGACCTATTTTAATGAATAATTGCCTCAGGCCGCTTGAAGATATTTAGCGGGTCTGACCACCCTCAATATCTTATTACTGTGGCCGGCCTTCAGCAAAAATTCTGTTAGGTCAGTTGAACAAAGAATTACCCTACCTCATAGTAATTTTCCACCCACCAGCCTCGGACCCTGCTTCTTGCTTATAAATCCCTACATTTACATATTGTATTCTGAGTTGAGCCCTATCTCTGTCCCCTATTAACTAACCTCCATTGTGGTAGTCCCCCTGAAATAAAGTCTTCCTTACCTTCCATCTTGAACAAGTGTCCTAAATAGTTTTTCTTTAACAGTGGTGATGGCTTCAGAACCCAAATCAGAGAACATTGTCTGCTTTCCCCTCACCTTGATGCCAGGGATTGGGAGATCCCAGTCACCTGTGCATCGATATCTACAACGCCCGCAAAGTGGAATTTTCTTTTATCTCCCCATTAACCTCTAACCTCGGCGAAGAGCTTCTGGTCCCTCCTGGAGACAGAAGGACGTCTGCTTAACTCCTAGCCTTGTTTATTTCTGAAAGCTAAGATGCATGGTTAAAAGCAGCAGGGTCCTCCCACCCGCCCCTAAGCCTGCAGATAGGGGCAGGGGACACAGTTTCTGGATGAGTCACAGGGGCTGCCCGTCAGAATTTGGACACTAGTTGAGCCCAGGCTTCCTCCAGGCTTTCCTGGTAGTGATCAGAGGGATGTGGCTGTGTTGGTGCTGCTGCTGCTCACATTCTGTTTTCACAGCAGCAGCTGCTGTCAAGTCAGCAAATGCCCTCTGAAGGAAGGGGTTTGTAGGACAGCACTCCCACTGTGCCGCTCTTGCTTACTAATTACGGCGAGATTCCCTACCTCTCTTATCTCCGGAGAGGATGTAATTAAGACTAAAGTCTCTATTTGGCTGCTGGACAAATGGATCCCAAAGGGCTCTAAACTCTTTTTTTTTTTCTTTCTCAAGTTTCAACAACTGGCTGCACTGTAGTGTTTATCAAGGCCAGGGATCTGCTTAGAGCCACTCTGCTGGCAGAAGCCCACTGGCCTTTCCCATTGTTGGGTGGGCCCTAAGCAGTGGCTGGGAAACAACTTCCCCAGCTTTCTCTGAACTCCTCTTGCTACCAAACCAAAATGAGTTCGCTCTTTGGTGAGTTAAAATCAGACTCTCCACCAGAAGTAGTTGTCATACAAAGCAATGTATATTTGCAACAAATAGGAGACCAGACAGAATCATTTCCGAAGTGGTGGCACTCCCTGAACAAGAGGAAGCAGATTCTTTTATCTCAGGTTGGGAATGAATATTTAAAAGAGAAGTTTTGTCACCACGTGTAGAGGCGGGTATTAGCTGGCGCAGGCACAATCTGAAAACACATTCTCACATACAACGCATGTTATGCTAATAAGGCCTCAGTCCCTCTGAGGTTGAGCTTATAGTATTAAGATGAGGAGAAGGGCATTTTCTGGTTATCTTCAGGTCATCTGTGCAGGCACTGCCATTGCAGTGGGGTTCAATCTGGTCCAATCTGGTTGATGCCGGTATCTCTTCCAGATATAGCTCAGAAAAACAACCTTGATGGAGTGTTAATCACCTTTAAACTTCCTTTGAGCTGCTTTGGAAAAGCACTGGTGACACTCTGATGTGAACATACCCCCAATGATTCCCACCTCCTGGTGTTCATGCTTGTGTGCAATCCCTTCCACTAGAGAGTAGGCAGAATTTGTGAATTCCTTGTAATTTATGGAATGTGGTACAGGTGATGGGGTGTCACTACTGTGGTTATATTTCATTATCTAAGACTATCTCCCTACAGTAGTTCTCTTTCTCCTACTGGCCTTGAAGAAGTAGCAGCCATACTGTGAGCTTCCTATGGGGAAGCCCACATAGCAAGGACCTTTAGATAGTCTGTAAGAACTTAGGGTCTCAGTCCTATAGGTGTCAGGAACTGAATTCTGTCAACAGCCTAGGTTAGCTTTGACCCAGATTATTCCCTATTCTAATGTGTATCATAGCTGTCACTTTGAGTATGTGGGGGGGAGAAAGAAATTTTCCTCTATCCTTCTACATTCTCCTGGCTGGTCTAAGAATTAAATTGTCATGAGACAGATTAACAGGAGAAAAACAAACAGAAGTTTAAAAATGTCCATGTAAATAATCCATAGTCAATCTACAAATCAAAATTGGGGTGAGTTTATTACGAGCCAAGTTTGAGGACTATAACCCAGGGCCTTCCTTCTTCAAGGAAGGAAGAGCATCAAAGAAGTGGGGTATACAGAGTGGTTATATACTGTCTTGGAAAAAAGAACATACATCACATACAACAGGAATATCTCTTTTACTGCTGTCATCAGATGCTTAGCTGGCACAGCAGGTCAGTGGTCAGCAGGTCAGTGGTCACAAAGTGAGCACAGTGGATCAGTAATTAATCCTTAGTTTCCAGGAAGAGGTGCTTATCCTTAAAGAAATGCCAATACGGGGGAAGTTACATCCCTATCTTTAAGGGCATCATTCTTGTCTTTGGGACAAAGTAAATGTCTACAGCAGATGTACAATGCATACTCAACAGGCCACGTCAGGCTCTTTTGGAAAAACAATGTCAGGCCAAATTAGTATTAAACCAATCTGCTTCCTCATGTACTCCAACACATCCTATTGCTTTTCATTTATTTATCAATAACATGTATACATAGGGGAAATCCAGGAAAGCTGAGTAACTCTCTAAAATGGCCAAAGCCTTCATTTTGAATATTACCTTCAGGTAAAATCAAAGGAGGATGTTGGGGGTAGGGGTTTGGGACTTCAAAGGGGAGGAAGGCAATTCACATGGAGAAGGAAAAGCAGATATTTGGTAAACAAATATTTGTCCTCCATGCAGCGACAATGGGACATGGACAGGACTCTGATCTCTAGGCCCTGCCAAGTCTCCCCCACTACGTTTAGCCCATATTCTTTGTAGATATCTCTGGCCATAGCTCTGTTCCTCTACCAGCCATTTATCTAAATTCTTTTAGGCAGTTAAGAGTGAGGTAAAAGAAAAACTTTCTAAGTCTTCTGTTTCTTTAAAATAATCAATCTCCTGGGCCAGGCTCAGTGGCCTAGTGGTTAAGTTCAGGGCACTCTGCTTCAGCAGCCTGGGTTTGGCTCCCAGACGTGGGCCTACACTGCTCTGTTAGCAGCCATGCTGTGCTGGCATCACACATACTACAAAATAGAGGAAGATTGGCACAGATGTTAGCTCAGGGCAAAATCTTCCTCAGCAAGAGAAAAAATAAAAATAATAATCAATCTCCCAAACTAGCAAACTCTGTTCCCTTTCAAGTATATGCCAGTGAGATTCTAAAGGAGAGAACCCAGCTAAGCTGTGCCCAGACTCCTGTCCACAGAAACTGTGACATAAAATAATTGTGTGTTCTTTTAAGCCTAAAATTTAAGCCTACCACTAAATTTGTGGCAATGTGTGACACAGCAATAGCAAATGAATACAATTTTTATTTAGTATATTGAGTAAGATTAAAGAGGCCATTACAATTATCAAAGATAATGAGAACAAAGTTATTTTTACAATAATGTATATATTTATTTTAAAATTGGATAGAAAAAATTTTAAAGACTGTGATTCTTTATTCAAATTAGCTTATTTCTTGAAATGAAAGAAAGTTAATTCTTTTAAAGTGAATGAATGTGCTTTCCTAAAATCATTTATTTCAAATCAGAAAAGAAGCCAAGAAAAAATATGAATAGACACCACTCTGGGTCAATGCTTATGTACTAGAAAATTACAAAAGTAACTACAAATATTCTATTATTTAATTCCCACAATATCGCCATCAGGTAAGTTTTGTTATTTTTATTTATTTTATAAATGATACATTAAATTCCATAGAAATTAGTTAATTTGATAAGGGCTGCCAAGTGGCTATATCATCATTAAACAAAATTTGGTCTGTTTTCACTCTATTTTCAGAGTCCAACTTTTTAACCATCTAATTACAATGTCCACCCTCAACACTGAAGAGAGGGGATATTTTCTTCATGTCATCTGCAATAGCATGCTGGTCAGGAAGTATCCCAGCATAATATTATCCACTTTCATGTCTACCCCTGTCTCATTTATGGTTACATGGATTGAGCATATCAAATTACATTTCTTGGCACCTAAACTTTTCTGTAACATGCACCGGGATTCTCCAGGAGGCCGGCACTTCCTGGCTCTCCCTCTTGACCCCACATCTTTGGGGTGCCTTCTCTGTGGTGTGGTGCAGAGAAGACAGCACAGGTGCTGGAGTAACACACACCCGGTACTAATCCTGCCTCCCCTACTCAGCCTTCAGGCCATTGGGAAAGAGTCTGACAGTTTCTAAACTCTTTTAACCTGCTGTTATAAATTCATCCCTCTGATGATATTTGTAAAGACGAACTGGAATAATGTTAATATATATTGTAGGGTAGTAAGAACATTCCTTTACTACCTAGCTTCTTCTGACTGGCTTAAGAATTAAATTGGCATAAGACAGAATAATAGGATAAAATCAAACAAAATTTAATAATACATATACATAGGAGAAACCCAGGAAAACTGAGTAACTCACCAAAATGGGCTGAAGCTGCCACTTTAAATACCATCCTTAGTTAAAACACAAGAGGTTGTTGAGGGTAGTGGTTTAGGATTTCAAAGGGGAAGAAGGCAATTCATCTGCAGATGGAAAGCAAATATTTGGTAATCAAATATTTGCTGGGCTATGTATAAACAACGGGACCTGAGAGAGAACTTTGATCAAATGTGCCTTCCTAGGTGCCTGCCTGCCTGTCTATCACACCTAGTTTATGTTATTACACAGTCATCTAATGGTGTCAGCTTCTTCCAGGAATAGGCTTTCAATCTTAAATTCTTTTAAGCACTTAGGGGGAAGGTCAAAGTTTCTTTCTGAGTCTTTTGTTCTTAAAAATAATCAAGTGAAAGAGATTTATTTTGGGGTGGCAAATTCTGATCTCACACAATATACATATATTTATACAAGTAATTACATGTATATGTACCTATATATGTATATGTGACTGTGAGTGTGTATATATATAAATACATAGATATACTATATGAATACATATTTATATATATATATATTTAAATATGGAGAGAGAGAGACAGAAGGAGAGAGAGAGATACAGATATACATATTGATCTCAAGCCAGGAACTTTCATTTTCATCCAGCATGACCAAGATACTCATCTTTCTCTAAAGTCCTGCAAGTCTTATCCTTTTTTCAGTCAGTTAATATTTAACTGTAATAATATTTATTATGTTTCAGGGTCAGTAATGCACAAAGAAAAGAACCTCACTGAATGTTTATGCACAGTGTAAACAGGGGCTTTAAACATGTAGTGGAGGAGGAGGGATGAATTCACAGTTAACCTATGAATTCTTTGTTATAAATTACACAAAGCATATTGTTATAAATTAGACAAAAAAAATTTGTTATAAATTACACAAAGCATATAAAAATATTTCTATGAATACATAGAGTAAGACTTTAAAATCACCTACCAGCAACTGTGCAGTCTTATCCCACTGCCACAGGCAGGAGTCAATTGACCATAGAGGACGTCATAAAGGAGAAGAGAGACCAGTGTTGGCCCATCTCACAATGGAGATGCCAATCCCTTGCCAATCTCTTTCTAAGCCCAGGAAATGCCCTGGAGCTACTCCTCTGCAGGCCACCTCCTAGCCAGGGGCCTCCACTGCTTCTGTGAATCTCCAATTAATCCAGATGGCTGGAAGAGTTTTAACCCAATGATTTAGACATGAGTTAATATTTTAACCCCAATGATTTAGACATGAATTAATACTGAATTTATTTAGCAGGATAGAACTAACCTTAAAGGTATCAATAAAAGGAAACTTTTTTCAAAGGTAAGGGAAAAAAAGGGTAGGATTACTATATCTAGATAAACTAGCTTCTGATTGGTGGAAAGAGAAGGGAAGTTTCTTCTTTAAAGAAAGGGGGTAATAAGTAACCTTTACTCTGCTGTGCAAACACTGTACAAGGGGGAGTAACTCACCGTCAATCATTGCTGGAATACAATTAAGTCACTGAACAGAGCCACTCCATGTAGCTGGCCTTGAACCCACCCCAGCCTCAGCTCAACATTTAGGCAGCAGTAGGAGGCTATTATCTTAGCACAACATCCTCTTCCATTGACATTTTCTGCACCATCTCACTCAATCCTAGTGTCTCAGTGAAATTAACTCAATTAGGAAATTAAGTTTCTTTTGAAACTATAGGCACAACTATAGGGGAAAAAGTTCTTAAGACAACAGGGACGATCTTCAACAGATGGTTTCAAACTCCTGCTCTTCTGTGGGTGGAAGTATGCTCATTCTTATTTCTAGAGTTAAGCTGTTTGTTTAAACAAGAGAATGGCTTTCCTTTTACCATTAATGACACTGAAGGAAAGGAAAAGAATCCTTGAACGCCTTCTTTAGAAAAATCTTATGTCATGCTCCAGAGTTTAGTGAGGGGTTTGTTTTCCCAGAACAAAGCCTGGCAGACACATACTTGGCGTTGTTAAGGGGATTGGTGGTGGTAGTGGGGGATCCCTAAGACCCAACTGTTTGTTTACAAAAGCAACAGATTTCAGAGTTGTGTAAAAATCCTAATAATTTCAAAATAACCTTATCTTTGACATAAAAATAAAGATGCTAACCCCTTTAGCTCAGTTTCCCACAATCACCTTTAAAACAGCAGCAGATCCTGTCTCAAAAATTGCTTTTCATTACTAGCCAAAAATGAAAGAGAATACGGGTCAGCAATGTTTGTGCTTTTCTCATATGGTGCAAATAAACGTTAGATGATAGGAATCACTTCAGAGTTAGGAAAAGACAAAAGAGGTTGCTCTTTCAGAAAGCATCAGAGTCCTCTAGCGACTACGAGGGGGAGTTAATGCAGAGATGACTGTAGACAATGGCAGACTAGAGACAGAGAAGCAGAAATGAGTGTTTGCAAAGGAAAAAGTGGGAAAGGGGAAGATCTTTTGGTTTAGAGCATATTTGCAATTAGGTAATTGTATTCTTAAATACTTAAACCTGAGTAACATTTATAAATAAGTTCTGTGAAACCTAACAGCCAGAAGTCACACTAAAATTCCCTTGTCCAGTACCTATGCTTTCCCCAGTTTTTTTCTTTGGTCAGTTCACATTTCAGGAGAGTTGGGAGCACACAATACCAAGAAAAGAGCATCCCGGCCCTTCAGGTGCACTGTCAACAAGAGTGGCTAGAAACAAGCTCCGCTCTCACTCAGCTTCTGCTTAGACAACTCTCTTACATTCTGCACATAAAATATACTGGGTAAAGAAATATCAGCTTCTCCCTCTCCAGGCCATTTCTCAGCTGTTCACAGCTTCAAGCAATAGATTTACTGTGCACCAAGAGGCTTGAAAGTTGCACTGCTCCTTGGGGGTCAGGGCCTTCCTACCATTGGCAGAACAATGTTAGCATATGCTATGCAGTGGCTTCAGGTTAGCATACGCTTCCCGGGCATCCAAGGCATTTAGACCAGTGGCTTGTCCTTGGTGCAGAGGTGACACACGCTGTCACAATACTCAGTGATAAAAGTCCCTATTGTACTAGTAAGTCAGCTTTGAAGCTTTCTGGTAGCAAGACCTTTCAGTCAGTAAGGATGCAGTATTTCTGGAGAGAAAATTATTTTCACTTATCGTTAGAACCAGTTCTAATTATCGGAAATCTTGGAGTTGAGCAACATCTTTGTCCTTTCTTACCAGAGCACTGGATAACTTTCTGATCTTCTCCACTTGATCTAGATTGATACTAGGTTCACAGCAACTCACTCTGAGTAATTCTTAGTAGGTGAGCTCCTGTTGATCCAGTTCCATTTCAATGAAATGATTTTCTCAAAGAGAGGGGTTTTGAATCCTCACGCTGAGTACAGCTCTTGCATATTAAATGGAAACACTCCGGTGAAGAAAAATGGATGGAATGCTGGCACCAGTCATGTACACAACTCATTTTGAGGCTCCAGAGACACTGGTGTCTTGGATGAGATGGAAGAGAACAGGGAGCAACTCTGACTCACTGATAGATCACAAACATGACCTAGTTTTGTGCTTTCTGGTGTTTTTAATATGGCAGAGGGGGCAGATACATCGTCATTCTGAACCAGTGTGAGGAGGTGTGGTCCCAAGGAAGGACTCCTACTAGGAGAGGTTCCTCAGTGGTGAGCAATGTAGGTAAGCCATCCCAAGGGGGTGATGCAGGAGGTGTGGAGAGGCCCTTGTTATGCAGCTGGGTTGAATCCTGTGCTATGGGGGTGTTGAAAAGAGGGAAGGTTGAGTTGGCCAAATAGTTGGGCACAAAGTGCAGTTTTGACTCCTTCTACTAGGGGAGGTTGTTGTCACCATCATCATCTTCCATTCCCATAATCTTCCTGATTTCTCTCCTCGATGTTAACTGGACTGACATTTCTCCTTTTGTGGTAAGAATCTCTTAATTAGCTCCTGAATTTAACGAGAGAACACCTGGCCACGATTGTGTTTACATACCCATTGTAAATACGTCCAGCTTTTGACCTCATTTTGGGAATTCACATTCACACTTTCACCAGTTTCCGCACCTCTCAAGTGTCCCTGAAGGCTGAGGCCACCCTTCATTCCCCTGCTGCTCCTGGTCTGTAGGCTCAAGTCTCCTCCAGGCCTGCAAATCTTGATTCAAGTGTTTTACAGTGGGATAGACTGCCCAAATTTGTAATGCATAATTCTACAAAAACAGTTTGTGCCTTTGCAATCCTGGGTAGTTCTATGCTGCACCATAAGTTAAAAATGATCTTAAAAAAAATGAAAATTGCCTCAAGTAGTAACTAGAGTGGTTTACCCAAGTGATTCCACAAGGAAGAGGACTGAACCCCAAAAGGCTGTCCGTAATAAGGACAGCTGAGCCTAGACATGACCCTCTCTACAGCACACATCATGAAAACTTATACTCTCTGCAGTGGGGTTTTGGGATCTGAAGAAAGAGACATCAGATGAGCCAATTAACATTTTATTAAAGTGAAACCAAACCAAAATGAAACAACATTGTTCCTCAGAACATTGACATAGTTTACATTTTTTAAGAAATAACAACAAATATCTATTCCTACATATAAGACTCTAAGAAAAGTGCCTTACGTTTAATAAAATATAGTTTCTCAAAGTGATCCTAGAAATCAGATATGATCTTTGACACCAATTTTATTTTAAGAAAACAAGACTGTTAGATATTAAGTAACTTACAGTTTGTAAGTGAAGAGAATAAATTTGACATAAAAATCTTTGAAAACCAAAAATCTACTCTTGGTAAATATTTACTTTATGCACTTCTCGCTTTAACTACGTGATAAAGATGGGCTGCCACTGGTAAAGCAATGCACTATGAAGGATTTACTATTTAGGGACAGATTCCTATGCACTGTCCTAGATAACATGGATAGGGCTTATGAGTTTTGCTTTGCTAATTCTGTTAAGCAGCTGAGGGAATGAGGAAGAAAAGAGATGTCAGAGGAGGTGCAGCAATACTATTCTTTCTATAGGAGTGATTAGATGTGTTTCCATTGCAAATACAAAAAAACAAGCATTCTCTCCTAAGGAAAACAAGGTTTTAAGAAAGAATGTTCAATATTTCACTGTATGGTAAGGAAGTGTAAAGACAGTTATCGGTTGAACTGCGTTCCCCCAAATTCATATGCTGTCATGCTAACTCCTAATACATCATAATGTGACCTTATATGGAGATGAGGTCTTCACAGAGGTAATTAAGTTAAAATGATGTCATTCGAATAGGTCCCATTCCACTGTGTCTACTGCCCTTGTAAAAAGGGGAAATTTAGACACACAGCCATGCATAGTGAGAAGATGATGTGAAGAGACATAGGAAGAAGATAGCCATCTACAAGCCAGAGAGAGAAACCAAGAACAGATCCTTTCCTTACAGCCCTCATAATGAACCAACTCTGATGACACCTTGATTTTGAACTTTCAGGCTTCAGAACTTGGAGACAATAAATTGCTGTTGTTTAAGTCACCCAGTCTGTGGTACTTTGTTGCGGCAGCCCTAGTAGACTAATACAAACACATTCTAAATAAAAGAAGAGGAAAAAAGGAAGAAGCAGTCAGAATGGCGCAAATAAACTCAGGTAAGGGAGATAAGCCCCAGGACAAGGGCACTACGCAGAAGTAGGTGAGGGATTAAAATTGTTTAGCAGCTTGGTGGGCACAGAGTGATGGGGCCTGGACAGTTCCAAAGATTAAAATATGGATAAACAGTCTGAGAAAAGCGACATTTAGAGAACTTGTAGATGAGTGACCCACAGTTTGTGACATTGAAAAATGATACAGTGCAAGCTTCACAGTCTAGGAAAACTCCGATACGACAGGGAGTAACAGCCATGGGAAGACTCAAGACTTTTGGACTACAGGTAAAGGAGTCTTCAAAGGCATTGTACTCAGATCCGTTCTGAAACCCTATAACCCAGTAGCCGTACTGAGGTCTGTATCTGGAGTAAACATTTCTTTGATTTACATTTGGGGATAAAATAAGCCAATCGAAGTATTTCCTATTGAAGTAACTTTCCTTACTGCATATCCCCAGGATCCAGGCAATCTTCCCAGACACATCTACTTCCCAGTAGTATTTCCCTGAGAAGAAACATTGGTGGCCCAGGACATCAAAATCAGAAAAATCACATGACTCTGTATTCTTAGATGCAGCAAGCTGCATAACTCTCACTTGTCTCTGATCCGCAGATACAACAATATTTGAGACAGTGTAGACTGGATTCGGCATCACGTCCACTGTAGGAAAAATCAGGAGTTAGGTAAGGGATACAGAATGGGTGCATCTTGTGACATTGTGAGGAAGAATATTGGGATTTGACTGGGAGGAACTTGTGCTGGTGGGTCAGAGATGAGTAGGACACTAAAGAACTGTTGTATGTATGCAGGTTTGGAAAAAAACACATGAAGCTAACATCCTAGGACCTAGTAGTAACCTCAACTTCTAAAAAGGGATCAGAACATGGAAATTTGAGGACCCTGTAATTTCTTCTTACCCCAGTAGCGTTGGACCTCTGTGAGCTCTGAAATGACAGAAGTTGCAATGACATTGTTAGAAGCAAAGGAGTGAACAGTGATACCTATCTTCTCTCTAGAGTGAGGACAGGGCAGGGGAGCCCTGTGAGGCTATAGTTGTGAATGAGAGGAAAAAGGAAACACCTGGTCATTCCTCCTAAAATTTGATCATATTCAGCCCAGGATCTCTCTCTGTGTCTGGCCTACTTCCTCTCTTTTATCCTCTTCTAGAAACAACATCCACTCCCCCATTTTGCCCTGATACTACAAGAATCCCACACCCACATTTTTGCCCTGGCTCTCCTCACCTTTAGACACTTGTAGCATCTGGCTCAGATCTGAAACTCCAAATGCACTCTTCAGTTTCTGGGAAACCATTTCTGGCCTTTTCAAGCTCCAAGTCTCACTCCTAGAGAAGACAAAAATTGATCATCCTACACTTCTGACCTTGTGTCTGTCCAAGACCGCTGTCTCCTCACCTTTCAGCCCATTGATATCCTTAAATCCTCTTCTTTGAACAACCTGAGGAGGGGAGAGAGGATATCCCTGACACTGCACCAGAAGAAATACGCTCATGTCTACTTCTCCATTTACCCTCTGCGTGATCTTTGGAGGGTCCACACCTCTCAGAAGCATAGTTTTTTCCTTTCAATGTGAAATCATTAACCTCTCCTGCTCTAACTCCTGCAAGTCATATGACATTTTATGAAATACTGGATTTAATAAAATAAAACAAAACTTTGGTACCTTCAAAAAAATTAATGTGTGGAAAAAGTCACTGCACGGATGTGGGTTCCCAGGGAGGTGATCAAAAGGGAAGTTGCGGAACTGTCTCCTGGGTGTTTAAGACATATCAAGTATAGGAATACTGTCTGGAGATGACCCACATCTTCAAAGTCTGCTGCCCAGTATCTAGGCCCTCTGAATAATGTCTGAGATTCCATGTTCTCTGAGAACCATTATAAACACTTGGAAAAGAAGATGTTACCAACAACAAACTAATAGTAGTCTGAATTTCACTTGTTAGGAAAGAGCTTGATGCTGCCACGTAGGTGTGCAAATTTAGACACAAATATGACACCTTTCCAATCTGGCTTCTAAAGTATGTAATCAAGATGGATCACTTTTTTGCATCCGGACAAAATACTTGAGATTCAAGTTTGTTTTTGCAAATCTAAACAGAACCACAGAGAAAGACCTGGTCTCCTCTAACCCAAGGCAGAAATTTAAATATAAAGGAGTTTTCTCCAAATCTGTGTGCTTGGCAGATAAAGAAGATAGGACCTTCCCACAGTAAGTCAGGCACCTATAAAATAGGGAAAACTGACTTCAATTCAGGCACGCCAGTTGAAAAACATTTATAAAATCACAGGGTTCTGATGATGCAGTGTCTTATCCCTAATACTGGTCCTGGAACGAAACTTTATAACTTCCCACCATCTAAGTGTCCTACCATAGAACCCTGGTCTATTCTCAATAGTTATAGAACACTCAAGCAATGATTTATGAACAGAAATTTATGGTAAAACTATACCTCAAATGCCCTGCCCTGAGCGACGTTTCATTCTAATTGAACACTAGATAAAGCAAATGGCTGTAAAACTCTTCTCATAGCACAGAAGGACCATCTCTGGTATCCCTCACATACCTTTTCATGATGTCATTTACATCCTAAGGAGAAAGAGAAAACATGAGTCAAGAAGTGATATGCCATCTCCACTTACACAGCTTCATCATATCCCCACCACCCCATGATGTGGTGGGCATAGACATGATCCCAAAGTGAGATTAAAAAAGTAAAGAACCAAGCCAATTATTCCAGAAGACTCATGAGATGTTGTAATGTTTCCTAAAAGATAGAAATAAGGTTGACCCTTGTGAAAGTATAGCATGAGGCTTCCAGTATCTGGAGATGAGATATATCTATGAGGAAAACAAGAGGTCCATAATTTTTTCCCCAAGTGCATAAGGCTCCCCAAGTGATAATTTGAATAATTCATCATTCTTTCATTTATTCAATGGAAATGTAAAGTGATATACTACTATTTTCCAAGTACTATGCCAGGATTTGGAGAATCAAAAATTTGTAAATAATCATAATGTTCCTCAAGAAAGTTACAGGGCTTTTGCTGAGGGTACAAGCAAACAAATTATTAATGTAGGAAAAATCTCAAGTCTTTTCTTCTTTTATCCACTATCTATGTGACCTCATCTACTCCCTTAAATTCAATACATGTTCGTGATGTTGATTTCCAACTCTGTATTTCTTCTGTTTTGCTTCCTAAATGCAGGTGAATATATTCAGTAGTAAAGAAGCCACAAGAATCAGCAACTTAGCATGTCTAATATATAAATTACAATCCACCAACCAAATTGTCTCCTCTCTTATGTCCCATTGTCCATAATGTTACCAATATCCACTTGGTCAATGTCCAAAACACTACAATATTTACCCTCCTCTTCAGTCTCTACCAAACCACTTTAGTCGACATTCTTCACAGTTTTTAGCCATCTGATCCCCTTTGTCATCAGAGATATTGTTTTATTTGCTTGAACAGATATGTATCAATACATTTATTCTGTTTTGTCTCAGACTTACTTCCTCCGTGTCACCAAATCTAGTCCAACAGCTATGTCTACACATGCCAAAAAAATGGTTTGGTGCTCTGTATTAGGGCTTTCTTTTGTATATGACAAAAAAACAAATAAAACTAGATTAAGCAGAGAAAAGGACAAATGGGGCAGTTATAGCTTTAGTCAAAGTTGACTCAAAGTTAAATTTGAGTCAAACCTCAAACCTGCTCATCAAGATCTGGTCTTGTCCTTCTCCAAATTTGATCTATTCCCTCTGTATTGATTCTATTCTTCGTTCATGAAGAGAACATCAATCTCCTCATATAAACTCCAGAAGAAAGAGAACTACTCTTCCCAGTTATCACAAAAAATTCTGAGGCCTTCGTGACATTGGCCTATATTGGGCCGGGTGCCCATATTGAAAGCTTCACATATTACTGATGGAAGGAAATGAAGCAGTGTTGGAGGCATATTTCTACATTTCACTGAAACTAAGTCAGTATTATTCTGAAGTAGACTGTGATAGGATAAAGTTCATTTTGTAATCACTCTAGAAACCACTAGGAAGAAAACTAAAAAAAAAAATACTGTTGGAAAATAGGAAAAATTAAAATTTTATGAAAGGAATAGTTATTTAATACAAACGAAGCTTCTTAAGGAGAAAGAGGAGAATAAAAATGACAGAAGACAGATAGAAAGCAAACAGTAAAATGGTAAATTTAAATATAGTTATATCAATAATTGCATTAAATGTCATTGACTTAATACTCTAATGAAAAGCCAGAGACTGTGGAACTGGATAAAAAGCAAAATTAAATGATTGCTATCTATAACAGCATATTTTGGATTAAAATACACAAGTAGGGTGAATTTAAAAATGTAGAAAAATATATACCATACAAGCAGAAATAATAAGATTGGTCAAGTGTTTCTATTAGTATTAGACAAAAAAAGACTTTAATTCAATAAATATTATGAGAGAGTGAGAGGGAAATTTCATAATGATAAAAGGTTCAGTACGTCAAGAAGATATAACAATTATAAATGTATACGCATGCAACAACAGAGCTTCCAAATACACAAAGCAGTCTTAAAAGGAAAAATAGACATTTCAGTAACAATAGTTGGAGAGTCCAATAACCCACTCTGAATAAATGAGTGCACAGCTTGAAGAAAAACTATCAAGGTATGGAAGATCTGGACAATACTGTGAACCAACTTAACCTAACTGACATCTACAGATCATTTCACCCAATGAATGCAGAACATACATTCTTTGCAAATTCATATAGAAAAATTTTGTAGACCTACAGAATTTTAAGCTATGAAACAAGTGTCAATGACATTAAAAGATTTAAATAATAAAATATATGTTCTGTGATAAGAGGAATTATATTTGAAATCCATAGCAGAAGAAAAAGTAAGAAATCACTAAATATTTTTTAATTAAACAACACAATTTCAAATATCCCAAGGGTTAACAAAAAAATCACAAAAGAAATTTGAAAACAACTTGAACTGAGTGAAAATAAAACCCCAAAATCAAAATTTATGGAATACAGCTAAAGCAGTGCACTTATGTCATTAGATACTATATCAGAAAAGATGGGCTCAAATCAGTGATCTAAGTTTCCACTTTTTAAAAAATTAGAAAAGGCAAAGCAAATTAGACCCAGCACACATACACATGTGCCACCTGCATAGGTAAACACATACATACACAAAGAAAACATTAAAGGTGAGAGCACAGAGATAAATGTCATAGAAAGGTTAAAAAATGGATAAAATCAATGAAGTGATAAGATTTCTTCTTGAAAAAAATCAACAAAATTGACAAAACATAATAAAACTGACCAAAAAAAGGCAGAAAAAGAAAAAGAAAAGAAATAACGCAAATCACCAAGATCATGAATAAAAGAAATGACATTACTGTAACTGCTGTAGAAATTAAAGGGTTTATAAGGGATTCTTATGATTAACTTTTCATCTACAAATCAGACAACTTAGACAAAATGAACAAATTCAGACAATCACATACATTACCACAATACTGAGTCAGGAACTATAAAAAAATCTAAATATCCCTAATTCAAGTAAAAAAAAAAATATTTTAAACCCTTCCAAAAGGAAAAGCCCAGAGTGAGATGGCTTCGCTGGAAAATTCTATTAAATATTTGAAGAATAAATAATACCAGTCCCTCACAAATTTTTTTCAATAAGTAGAGAAAGTGGGTGAAAAATCTCAAATCCTTCTGTGAGGGGGGAAAAATAAATCCCCTTGGAATCCAAAGTGCATGTGTTTATCTGTGATAAGCTGGACCATGAAGGGGACCTAATAAATGCTTAACACTAGATCGCAGAAAACAGGGGCCTATGTAATATCACTGGACACAATGGATCATATTTCCAAGGTCAAATTTTTGCAGTGCCCTTGATAAATTGATAAAAATGAAGTTATCCCTTGTTATTCATGTATTCAGTTATTCCTATAACCCTGATAGATGCAAGAAAGGGTTACTGCAGGGCCAAAGGAAACCTAGTCTCACCATCAGAAAGAACACAGCAATAAAGGGTAGAGGTAAACTAGTCTTCATATTTCTCAAATCTCAGAGACTGGGCTTCATCCTAAGTCTTACCTGCAACATCTCCATTGTTGACCCCTGTAACCGATGCTCCACATCTGAGATAAGAGCTCTCACCAACTGGCTCTACTGGACCAGCTCACTCTCAGCCTCAGCCAAGTTATGAAGAATATCTCCTGCCCCATTCTTCAGCTTTAGCAGCTCCCTCTGCTCCTCACTGTCCAAGATACCTCTCATTTGTTTCAACTGCCTGGACACGTAGGTCTCATTTTGTAATAGATTCTTCCAGAATGAGAAAGAGAGAGAGGAACTCAGGCTCCCAGGCAGGGACTGGAAGCCAAAAAGAACCATTCTATTCGGGAAGTTCTCACAGGGAAGTCAGATAGAAGCAAGGGAGAAACTCTTGGGTAAGCTGACTTTTCCTATTATTTTCTCTTCATCACATTTCAAAATAATACCCTCAAATCTGCATTATTGAGACCAACTCTGAGCCATTTGATACCTGGGTGTGGCTCAGCTTTGACACAACTTTCCAGGACAATGAAGCCTTCCGGTATTTCTCTTGCCCCCGTACCCTCTGCAAAAAGTTGTACGCTGAGGATAGAACCATGAGCCCTTGCCAAATGTCTTCCCTGCGAAGAGTCAAAGACAAAAAATGTGACAGGAGTGGAATACAAAATTCACTAGCTGTCCTCATCAGAGATTCTGCCTAAGTGAATACTTGTCTCCAAATATCTTTGTTCATTTGTGACATGTTCACATTTCAATCCCCCCCCCCCACAGGGAAAGGATAAGGAAGAGGACTAATCAAACACTTTTTGACATATCAGCTGTCAGGGATCAAAGAAGAAGGGGGCTCCTCGTGACTAACAAACAAGGTTCTGCACAAATTTCAGTTTAACTTCCTCAGGACGTGTCTCCTCCTACCTTCCAGGAAGTACTTTCCTCTCTAACGTCAGTCTCCATCTTCTCAGCTTCATGCTGCTCCAAACTCAGCCTCTCCAGAGCTGCCTGGAGCTTCTCCTGTGAGGAAGGTATCAAACCAGAGTCAAGCACTGGGCTTTCTCCGCATTGGAATGGACAATAAATGCGGAAGAATTCAGGCTGATATCCTGAGACACTAGAGTTTACACGAACTGTGAGAACAGCAATTAGTATCTATGACTTAGAAGAAAAGTTGAGGTGGTGAATGTGTTCTTTAGTACTCAGAGGTAGAAGTCAGCATCCTCTCCCGAAGAGAAGACTGATTCTCCTTTTCCTAGAAAAAGAAATCTGATCCTGAGGGAAGGAAAGAACTTATATCTCAACCCACCCAGCTTCCAGTTAACTCGCCTGTTCAAAGAGGTAATGGGAGCTTTTCTTGGGCACCAAATCTCTACCCACTAGCACAAGGTACAAAAATATGTACTTCTGGCTAAGAGTCTGTACTGTAGGCTTATCCTTATGTAATTGGATGAAATGCACAGAATTGGCCTGCAGGCCTTAGACAATGAGCATAAGAAGAAAAAAATGACAGGCCTCTGGGCTATGGTGACAAGGTAATTAAAGTCAAACGCATATTGGAGATTTCCCAACAAGTATCCTTTTCTGCTCTGTCTTTCCTCTATCCTGGTCTCTTACCTGATATTGGTGTGCAATATTCTCTATAAGGAATATGTGGTGACCATGGTGCTCCTGAGAATGCTCACACAGGCAGCAAATGACCTTCCCATCCTCCTTACAAGAGAGCAGGAGTTTCTCTTTATGGTGCACACAGAGATCTCTCTTCTGCTCCTCCTCTGGGCTCAACTTGACCTCCCTGAGTCTCTCCACTATGTTGGCCATATGCCAATTGTGTCGCATGTTCCCAGGCCAGTAAGTGATTTGGCACACAGGGCAGCTACTGCCTCCTTGTTGGCCAATCATGGACTCTTGGTGGTTTGCGGTGATGCAGGCTTGGCAGAAGCTGTGGCCACAGGGTAGGCTCAGGGGTTCTGTCAGGAGCTCCAGGCAGACGGGGCAGATCACCTCCTCCTTTATGTTCACCAGGATTCCTGACGCCATCTCTACTGCTACCCCGTCTTACGTGTCCTGAGGCTCCTCTTGCTCACAGATCCTGCATGATTGGGAAAGTAAAAGGGGACAGAATAAGAAAGGTAAGAATAAAATGAAATTAAATGTTTAGAAATCAAGGAAGAGCCAAGACCAAAATATTGAAGGACATGAAACAAGGAAAGAGGCTTGGTGGCTCGGTAAAAAAGAATTTTCCTAATAATTTTAAATATTTTAGTCCCAGTTCATGTCACACGACAAATCCCATCATGTTCTGTACCATGATTGATATTTTCCTTTATTTTAACCGAATGAAAGGATGACCTGAGGACTTTTCTACCAAGATCTCTGTGTGACCCATCTATGCTGCTTGTTCTTTCCCATGCCAAAAACACATACTCAAGGTTAAAAGCACCAAACCACTTAAGCCTCTAGAGTTTTACAACTGCTCTTCTCTCAGTTGCCCTGATATCAGTATGACTCACTCTTATACATCTGTGAATTTTCTCCTTACATGTTCTCTTATCAGAAAGACCTGCTTTGACTAACTTATTTAGAGCGTAAGCTTTGCTATCACTTGCTCTACATTTGCAATGATTTATCTTATTATCATGCCATAATATATGACAAGGTGTGTGCGTACATGGAAAGAGCAAACCCTTTATCAGAAGTACAAATAAAGATAAGAAGTGACTTACAAAGATCGTTTATCTTCAATACACAGAGGTGAGACAAACCTAATGTATTTGGGGTCCCTCAGAGGTCTGGCTCCTCTTATCCCCTAGAGTCATTCAAAGAGGAACAGAGGATATTTCATAGGCAGAATTCATGCTCAGAGCAATGGGGGGTGTGGAAATGAAGAGATCAAGATTAAGTTGGAATTTCCAGAGACTATTGTGTTTATAAATGGTGAGATTTTACCTCAGCCTGAAATATTCCATGGACATTGATAAGACCTTAAATGTGTGTATGTATGTGGATGGTAGAGAGAGAGATATGATACTCATAGGAAATACTCATAGGATCACACACCTCAAATACTGGGGAGAAGATCACACACCTCAGATACCCGGGAGAAGAGAAGCAAAGATGGAATGAATGTTAGTCTTGAGAAAGAAGTCTCAAAATACTAGGCAAGATGATTCAACAAACTATCACTGATGACGAATTATGCTAACAAATGGAATACTATCCAAAAACACAATGATATGTATAAACAGAAAACCTACACCACTATGAACTTGAAGTTGACCTGGAGAGTAATAGTAAATTAAATATTCAGACCTACGTGTAGAAAAGAGCAAATGTGAAGAACATTACTAGAGAGACATACAGGTTTTTGGGAAATCAAATAATGGGGGCAAATGAATGGATATCCAAGAATTCCAAATTGAAAACATAAAAGTTGAACTGCAAGCTGAAGAAGATGAAGGAAATATGGGATGAGAGAGAGGAAAAAATATGTTAGGTTGAAGAAATGACCTGTTCATAGAAGACCCCTCATCTTGTATGAGTTTTAAAATGCCAGTTTGCCTGATGTGCAGAAAACTGCTGGACCTTTGGTATCACATGAGCCTGCAGTGATCATAAAAGATGACTATTCCAAACTTATGTAATATTTAGGGACCTTTTTGCAAGAAGAAGGAGAAATTATCAAAGTTTTCCTATCAGAGAAGAGTGGGGACATATTTAGCTCTGCACGTGAGCTGTGAAATGTTGGATGGATCCAGAATGAAATTGGGAAGATCAGTTACGAAGCATGCACAGTTGCTCAGGGGAGAGATGATGACAGCTTGAGGGACAAGATGATGAAGGAAATGGAGAAGAGCAGATGAGAGTGAGAGACAAGATGAGGTAGAAGGATGGGACTGGGAGTGGGACTGGATAAATTGTAACATAGACTTAACCTCAGGGCTGAGCTTCTTTCTGTAATATGATATTGGCTTTCTCTTCTCTCGGTAATTATTGTTCCCCCTGGAAAACCTCCTGGGTTACAATAAAATGGATGTTCAGCTGCCATGATTGTAAAAATGGCCTAAGGTCTAAAGTGCATTTGGACTGAGACGTCTTTGTATAGACCTTAAATGTCAGTTAGTAAGAACAGACCTCATTTTTCACAGGGAGAATGTGATTCTTATAATCAAGATGTGTCTTATTTAGCCCCTGCAAGCTGTGTTTATGAGTTTTCACAAGGTAATCAATTTTTTGTATCACTAGGCTTATCTCACTTGTGGTAGTTTTACACACATTCTCCTCCTCTGGCTTCTTACAAAGCTGGGATTACAAGGATAAAGTATTTCCTGTACCACTGTAAGGTCCATCACTGAAAACTCACCTAAGGTAGCCATGAGATATGGTGTGTCTCTTGTCCTGTGTCCTCCAGCTAAGCTAAGTGAACCTGGAAGTTTATGTCATTTTGGACACATGGATGGAAATGGCCATCCAGATTGCAAACTGCTGCTGGCAGTCAGTCATGGAGAGTATTATAGAATGGTGGCACAGTGATGCTTATTCTCCGACCTGCACTCAATATGGCCATGTGGCCATAGGCTAGGATGAGAAGTTCTGTCAGGAGCTCCAGGCAAATGGGCTTATGAGGCAATAAACAATGAAAGGGAAGATCTCAATAGATATTAATGTCCTGATAGTCGCCAAAGTTTGACGGTAAATGGAAGATCTCCAGCATGAGACAACCAGTAAGTTTTACCTTTGCTCTGCACAAGCGAGGGAAAAGCTATAAAGACTGCATGGAGATAAATTTAGACCTACTGAAAGTGTCTCCTTGTGCCATGTTCATCATACATGAAGGGAACCTGATAAAGAATGAAGCTGAAGGTGAACCAAAAGTGTAATTCCCCTAATGGTACACATATAGAAAATAGTCCAAGGCCATATGCATTTACTCCTGGTCGTAAAGACTAAAGCCCAGGTCAGGGTCTAATGAATAGCAAGATCAGAAGTAAATATTATATCAGGGGTAAATATTACATGATAATGTTTACCCCTGTTTATGACTCAAGCTGTGACTCAAACATGGGAGTGAGGCCTCCAATTATTTCTCATCCCATTCAACATTCAACCAATGATGAGATGTATCAAGAACCTATAGAGGAGAGAGAAGCAGATCATGTTTTCTACCATAGGGATATAGAAGTTATTTTCACAGAGGGGTTACAAGGAGATAATGTCAAAGCAGCTTCTGTCACAATGGACAATGAAGGGCAATGTACAGAGGAGCTAGAGTCCTCTCACGTGGAGGATGAACCCTCCTCTACCTAAGCAGTGACCCAAGGGCTCCACAGCAATGAGGGAGCTAGCTATGAGAACATGAGTTGTGTGCCCTGCTACAAATTCCATGTTAGTCAGCTGCCATGGGTGTCAGACAATTTACACCTTACTCATTGGTCTTCTGACATGTGAGTTCAGGAGAATACAAAATCAACATGTATCAGAGATGACAGCCAAAGACAGGCAAGAAAACCATTGAAAGACAATAACTGTGTCAAAGTCCAAATAATAAGGCTGCGGACAGAATTTTCTTGTTTTTCACTGGAGTAAAAATATTTCTTTAAACATGAGAAGTCACAGACTACTGATGTTAAATGGAAAGAGTCACCTTTCCTAAATAAAATGGAACAAAGAAATTGTGCTACATTTTATTTGCCAGGTAGTCATCTTACACTATTTAATATAAACTTATTATAATACTAGCAAATTAAAAAGTGAAGCAGAAATGTAACAAATCAATTCTAAATCCCTGTGATAACTGGCATGACAGAGTTGTACTATATGAGCTCAGAGGACAGGTGCCTAACACTGACTTAGACCTGAGAGGGGGACAATACTATGTAGCACAGGTGATAATCTTCAAAGTCAACTTTGATAAACGAAGATTGGGTCACAGGAGAGGAAGTCAGAGTGAGAAAAGAGATTTGACTGGTGTCTTCCATATGCCTGAGTCAGGCGGGTGCAGCTGTACCTTCTATAGGAAGGGGGACTAAACACAGAGATTCCCCTACTCTAACTTCCTTCTCTCATGAGTCTCAGGATCTTGTAATCGTACTGCTTCTTCTGACATGTTTTTATATCATTAACCTCAGTCAAGTAACTCATTTTATTTATTAAAGTTAGAAAAAATACCACTTCTGGAAATTCTTCCTACATGCTCCTCTTTCTCCTGATTTCTCAGCTGAGCTCTATTTCTGGGTGGCAGCTGTGGCTCAAGGAAAAGGATGAACAAGGTTAGTAATTTTTTAAGAACCTGCAGCAATTCCTTGTGTCTGGACAAGTGAGTAGATAAAGGCTACCGAGCTTGCCACCTGTCACTCCATCAAGGCTCTTAAGCACAGACAGGCTAAGAGATGAAAACTTATCTACAGAATCATTCAGAAATACTAGATTGTTACATTCATAGGCGTTAAGCTATTAGGATTCAGTGATCCCTCTGCCTTTGTTCCTGTTGCTGGGGAAAAGGACTTTGTACCCCTGAAAATTCGAGGAGACTGGAAATCCTCAACCAGGTACAATGCAAAATTATAGAATGAGTAGGAGATATGGGTAAATTCAGCTTGGAGAAAGAATGGTCCCTGCAGGAACCAAACAAAGCCTTTGACTTCTTCAAATCTCCCTTCTTTTAAGACTACGCTACCCCAGACTATCCTTCAGTCAGCGCTCTCAGCAGGGTGCCTTCATGCTAGGCCTTTTTCCTCCTTGAGAACAGCTTCCTGAAGTAAAATTTAACTCACTCAAGAGATTTCATTTTTTCCTCTGAAGTCTCCCAATCTCTGCCGTCTACAAACTACTCAACCCACCTTCAGACACCAATGGAGAAGTTGTAATTCCTTGAAGAAGAGAAAGGCAGGCCAGGGGCAGAGGCAGCCAGGATTCACTCACCAAACCAGGAGCCTGATGGCCACAAAGAGATCCGGAGGAGCCAAGTGAAAATGAAAGTTGAATTCTTGGAGGACGACAGAAAGGGAGAGGAGAAACTATGGACCAATTAGAGTCCTCCAGGTAGGGCCCCTGATAAATGTCCTTGTGCCTGGGCCACATAGGCCAGTGAATACATTCTTATTCATATCTCATTTCTAGCCTTGGAAACTCTTTCATGGCTCTTCAAAGTAATTGGACCTTTGGAGCATTAGGCTTACCTAGACAATGTAACTTCACACACACACACCTTGCCTTGTTTCATTACAAAGGAGCTGTCATGAGAATAAAGTATTCCTTCATGTGTTTGGGAAGACTGTGATGCTGTCAGGTAATTGTCCAAATACAGACACAAGGATGCACCTTTCCATTCTGGCTTCTAAAATGAGTGACCAAGACGGATTATTTGTTTGCTCTAGGGTCAAAATGTCCCTGGATATTTAAGTCTGTTTTAAGAAATCTAAACAGGAGCACATATAAGGACCTGGTCTCCTATATTCCCAGGGGAAAACTTAAGTATAAAGGAGTTGTCTTCAATTTTGGATGTTAGGCGGATAATGAAGACAGAACCTTCCCATAAGTCAAGCCCCTGGAATTATGGGAACCTAAGTGAGATAAAGGCAATCGATGAATAAAATTGATAGAGTCACAGGGGTCTGATACTGCAACGTCTTATCCCTAATACAGCTATTATACCAAACTCTATGACTTCCCCTAACCAATTCTTTACCATAGAATCTGGTCTATTCTCAAGAGTTATAGAGCATTGAAGTCGTGATTTATGAATAGAAATTTAAGATAATCTACGTGCAAAATTTCCTGCCCTGAGTGATATTTTATTCTTATTGACCACCAGATAACCCTAATGGTTTCAAATCTCTTTTCGCAGCACAGAAGGACCATCTCTGGTCTCCCTCACATACCTTTCCAAGACGCCGTTCACAACTTAGAGAGGAAAGAGAAAACATGACTCAAGAAGTGATAGGCCTTCTCCACTTGGAAAGCTTAATCACATCCCCACCACTCCCTGTTGTGGTGGGACTAGAGATGGTCCCATTGTGAGAGCCAAAAAGTAAAGAAAAGCGTCAGGCTAATCATTCCAGAAGACTCATACGAGATTGTCAGGTTTCCTAACAGGAACAAACAGCTTTGACCCTTTTGGAAGTACAACATGAAGCTTTCAATATCTGGAGAGGAGGTGTATTTATGAGGAAAATAAGAGGGCCATAATATTTTTCCCAAAGTGCATAAGGCTCCCCATGAAATGATTTGAATAATTCATGGTTCTTTCATTTAGTTAATGGAAATATAAAATGATGCACTATTATTTACTAAGCGCTATGCCAGGCTTTGGAGAATAAAAAATGAGTAAATAATAAAAACATTCCTCAAGAAGTTTACATGGTTTTTGCTGAAGGTACAAGCAAACAAATATATTACTGGAGGCATTTCTCAGGTCTCTCTCTTCTCATTTTATCCACTATGTATAAGTGGCCCCATCTACTCCCTTAAATTCAACACACATGTGCAGGTAATTTCCAACTCTCTATTTTTACTCAATGTTGCCTCTTAAATGCAGGTTAATATATTCAATAGTAAAGAAGCCACAGGTGCTATTCACTTAGGATGTTTAATAAGTAACTTACTGTTCAACAACCAAATTATCTCCTCCCCTATACTCCATTGTCCATAATGTTTCCAATATCCATTTGGTCAATGTGCTAAAAACTACAATCTGCATCCTCCTCTTCAGTCTCTACTAAGCCAGTTTTGTGCATACTCAACAAGTTTTAGACATCTGATCTTCCTTATTATCACAGATTTTGTTTTATTTGCTTGAACAGATATGTGCCAATACATTTCGTCTCTTTTATCTCAGACTTAGTTCCTTCATGTAACCAAAAACTAGGGCAACAGATGAGTCTACACAACCACTAAAAAAAGGGTTTTCTTCTCTGCATTAGGGCTTTTGTTTCTATACAACAAAAACCAAATAAAAGTAGATTAAGTAGAGAAAAGGATTTTGGGGGCAGTTATCCCTTAGTGAAAGCTTAATTTTGAACATTGTCAAATGTTGTCATCTGTATCTGATCTATGCCCTTCTTCAAATTCTATTTATTCCCTCTACATTGACTTTATTCTCAGTTCGTGAAAAGAACATCAATCTCCTGATACAAACTCCAGAAACAAACAGAACCACTCTTCCCAGTTATCACAAAAAATTCTGAGGCTTTCATGACATTGGCCTGCATTTGCTCGGGTGCCCATATTGAAAGCATAAGTCTGTTGTTGCTAGAAGGAAATGAAGCAGTGTTGGAGGCAAATTTCTATATTTTAGTAGAATTAAGTTAGTATTAATCTGAAGTAGATCATGATAGTATAAGATTTATATACTAATCACTAGAGTGACTACTAGATAAATACAACAATAAAATGCAATTTAGAAAATGGGAAAACTTAGAATTTTATATTAAAAATATTTAACACAAATGAAGCTTCTTAAGAGAAAGAGGAGACTAAAAACTACAGGAGACATATATAAAGCAAATAGCAACATGGCATATTTAAATACAGCCACATCAATAATTGCGTTAATGTCATCTTAATATCCTAAGTAAATGGCAGAGATTGTTGGACTGGATAAAAAGTCAGATTCAATTATTGCTACAAATAAGAAATATATTTTGGATTTAAGGACACAAATAGGTCAAAAGTAAAAGATAGAAAAAATATATACCATCTAAGCTGCCATCATAAAATAGTTAGTGTCTATATGACCATTAGACACAATAGATTTTAAGACAGTAAATATCATGAGAGAATGAAAGGGAAATTTCATAATGATAAAGGGTTCAGCACATCAATAAAGTATAAAAATTATAAATATATATGCATCTAACAGAGCTTAAAAATATGCAGGAGAAGAATAAAAGGAAAAATAAACAATTCAACAATAATAGTTAGGGATTTCAATAACTCACTCTCAATAATTGAATGAACAGCTTGCATAAAAACTGTCAAGGATATAGAAGACCAGTACTATCAACCAACTTAACCTAAGTGATATCTATAGACCATTTCACCCAATGAATGGAGAATATATATATCTTTTCAAATTCATATAGAAAAATTTTGTAAACAACAATAATTTGTAGCTATAAAACAAGTGTCAATACACTTAAAAGATGGAAAAACATAAAATATATTTTTTCTGATAACAGAGGAATTTAATTTGAAATCCATAGCAGAAGAAAAAGGAAGAAATCAGTAAATATTTTTTAATTAAACCACGTAGTTTCAAATATCTCAAGAGTTATCAAAAAATATCACACAGGAAATTTGAAAATACCCCATCTTATCCCTCTCTCATTTCTAGTCCTGGAAGCTGTTGCATTGTTCTTTAAGGTAATTCCTACTTTGGAGCACTAGGCTTACCTAGTCAATGAAACTTCACACACACATACCTTGTCTTGTTTTCTTTCTTTTTTTTTGTTTTTGTTTTTTTTTTTGTTTATTGTGGCAACATTGGTTTATAACATTGTATAAATTTCAGGTGTACTAAGTATAATGATGTACACACACACACACCTTTTCTTGTTTTCTCACAAATGAGCTGTCGCAAAGAGAGAATAAACTACCTCCTTTTCTGCAGTGAGGACCCACACTGAAGGCTCACCTGAGGCAGCCATACCAGCAGGTTCTGTCTTGTCCTGCATCCACCAGCTAAGGTAAGGAATCTGACCAGCTTGTGTCCTGTTAGGCCATGTGAGAGGGAATGGCTATCCAAATCCGAAATTACCTCAGATGGTCACTCAGAGGGGCTATCACAGTGGAAGCACAGTGTGGTGACTTTCAGAACTTGGATTCCATGTCTGAAATGAGACTTTTCCTAAATAGACTGGGAAGATGAAACTGTATGAAGTGGTTTTTGTTGGGCAATGTCATCTAATACTATTTATCATGTAATCTCTATATCTTAGCATGATAAAATTGAAGCAGGAAAATAATTGTGACGGCTAATTTTACATGTCAGTTTGACTGGCCACAAGGTGCCCAGATTAAAAATCAGTTCTGGGTGTTTCTGTGAAGTTGTTTCCAGACGAGATTAGCATTTAAATCTCTGGACTCAGTAAACTGGATTGTCTTCCTCATTGTCCCATTGTGGGTGAGGATCATCCAATTTATTGCAGGCCCCATTAGAACAAAATGGCAGAGGAAAAAAACTACCCCTTTTGCTTCTCCTGCCCTTGGACTATAACTTGCAAAACCAGCTTCTCTGGTTCTCAAGCTCTCAGAGAGTTACTGATTACACCACCAGCTTTCCTGGGTCTCTGGCTTGCAGAAAGCGGATCCTGGAAGTTCTCTGCCTCAACAATAATGTGAGCAAATATAATGTATTGGTTCTGTTTCTCTTAAAAACCCGGACTAAGATAGTAGTGAAAAAAATTCTGAAAGTCTGTGTTAAGCGGCACAGGTGATCTGTGGTAATGACAACGATACAGATGAACTCTACTATTTCAAAAGATGTGTGTCTAAAAATGACTGGGAGACGTTAAGGGTAAAAAGATGATTTTGTAGAGTTAATAATGCCCAAAGTCAACCTTAATCCAGTGAGATCTGGTCAGATAAAGGGAAATTAGAGCAAAAAAGAAAGAGTTTTGACTGAGATCTACCATCTGAGTGAGTCAATCTGGGGTGAAGTGTGCCTTTCCCAGGAAGAGAGGTGGTCAAATAAAGAGACACTGCTACTTTTAACTCCCTTATTTCATGGATCTTAGGATCTTGTTCTCATGCTGATTCTTCTGATATCTTTTCACATTGTTAACACCAATCAAGCATCTCCTTTTGTTTTATTTAAAGTTATAAAGATGCCCGTTATGGAAATTCTTCCCTCCTGACCCTCTTGCTCCTGATCTCTCAGCTGAGCACTGTTTCTGGGTTGCAGATACGGCCCAAGGAGAAGGAGGAACAAGGTTAGTGGTTTTTCGGGAACTGAATTGATCCCTGAGCTTGAACTTGGAAATCTGGTAGGACTAGTACACACAAAAGAAGCTTCAGAGAAAGACAGCTTTCACACAATTAAGGCTTCCCAATCCATAGAGGACAAGGTGCTAGGATTATGTGGTGAATCAGGCAGAAGCCTACATTATTACAATGACAGACGTTGAATTATTCAGCTTCAAAGAACTCTGACTTTCCCCTATTCTCTTCCTCAAAAGATCTTTTTCACCCCTGAGCAGGGCCAGGCATAGCACTCTTCTCTGCTGCTCTCTGTGCAGAACTGGTCCAGAAGCCTGGGCTGTGGCCCATGGAGCCTCTATAGGCTCTTTCTCTTGGAAATCCTTTGCTAGGATTTCTCAAGAATTTCTCACTGGAACTAGGATTTCACCTAGAGTTGAGGACTCAATCAGTATACTCTGAGTTAGGAAGCGGAAATGAGTGGAGGACAATAGAGAGAACTGCAGTGGGGAGCCTGGTGTTCTCACTAAAACCATCAATAATGATCTCCACCCAGTTGAGTGTATATTGTACACTCAACTGTAAGTTTCATGAAGTCAGGTAGGGACTTTCTCTATTTTGTTGCTTAGTGCCTCAGATCTATTAGAAGTTGTTGCATATAAGGAATGATAAAGAGAGAGATGGACAGAAATATAGCTGTAAACATCATTCTAACTAAATTGAACATCTAGGTGATAAATCATGCTTGTGTTCTATTGTTCCTGCTTTGAACATAATTGCTGGGTTACATAAGGAAATTCAGATATTCTCACAGTATTCTCCTGTGAGAACACATATGTGATTCTCCTTTGACAAATTTCTTTTGTGTGTGTGTGAGGAAGATTAGCCCTGAACTAACATCTGTTGCCAATTCTCTTCTTTTTGCTGAGGAAGATTGGCCCTGGGCTAACATCTGTGCCCATCTTCCTCTACTTGACATGGGATGCCACCACAGATGGCTTGATAAGTGGTGGTCCAAGCCTGGGATCCAAAGTGGCAAACCACTGGCCTCAGAATGGGAGCGTGCGAGCTTAACGGCTATGTCACCCCTACCCTTTGAAAAATTTTAACCAACAAATATTCATGTCTTTGTTTTCATCCTAAGGTTTCACTTAGATTGGTATCTAACCTGTCTCCCCGATCACACTTCATCCACATTAGCTCTTATCTTGTGTTAAGTTTTTCTCAATCAGAAAGCATTAAAAATCATGGGCCACAGGGAGATATTTCATTAGCTTTCTCTCCAAGCAGGAGACGTAATGACTGGAGGGGAAACACAAAGCCCTAAGAGGATTTTCTTTCTTTTCTCTGTAAATGAGAACATGATAAGCTTGAATGTGGAGCATGCTGCCAACACGCTCAGCACTGGTGAAAAATTGTGTGTGGTGAGAGGAGCACAGTGAATTAAAGTTTCCTGTTTGCCCATTTGTCAAGTATCTTGACAGGACCTGATTTCACCCAGCTGCAAATTTAATGCTTCTTAGGAAAGTCCTAAGATATAAACCAAGGATATGGGGCAGTTGAGAGATTCAAAGGGAGAGGAGAAAAGCATGGATATTCATCTGTGAAGGACTGGCAAAGGAAGAAGTACTGGACAGAGAAGTCTTTGGAGAAGGGAATTCATTTCTTTTGTACATTGCAATCAATACCGCTATGTTTTTCTTGTCTCACAAGCATAGTCAGATTCTGAGTTCTCCATTCTCTACAGTTTCAATCATAAAGTATAGTTAAAAGACATCAGTTCTTAATATCTCTACATTAACCACCATACCCCATACCATCATTGCTGAATATGCAAAGCAAGCAAACTGAGGTTCCTTTTCCACTAATGGAGGTATTCATTCTAACAAAACGGCACCCTTATCCCATAGATTAGCCTTATAAACCATGGACAAATGTAAAAATAAAGAAAAAGAAACTAAATTTGAAGCTGCTAGAGAGTGAAAAAAGCAGTTAGAATCACAGTGTAGTAGACATTGAATGAAGAGCACAGTATTAGGGGACTTTTCTGGTTTTATGGCTGGTTTTTCATTAGAAGGCAGACCTCAATCCATAGTGGGTGTAACTCTTAAAACTCAGTTAGCGACAGAGAAGCTTATTGGTTTGAAAAACAAGGAGAATGCTGTGGGCCTGCCACAGAAGGCGGACAGTGGTGGAGAAGATCTGTAAAAGAGAGATTCAGAGGAAGAGATCCCAAATTGCACACATGTACTCTGACCAAATTTCCGAACAACACATGTGTGAGAAATATGCCAAGCAGCCCAAGTAGAGTTAACGGAACTTAACTAAGTTTTCAGCTCCTGCAAAATTCAGGAGAGAATCAAGAATTTGAGTTCAATGAAGTTATTACCTGAAGAAAAAGTAATATCCTTCAGAGAAATAAATGGAATGCAGAGTCTCTACATCTCATTCACAATTCACCTAGGGGGATATTAGATACAATCTAAAATCATTCAACATACGAAGAAAGTAGAAAATATGGCTCATACTAAATAAAAAGACAATCAATGGAGACCAACTTCAAATAATCAAGATGTGTATATAGACAAGGACTTACAGCACCTATTGTATCTAGGGTGAAGGATGTAAAAGAAAATATTCTTATAATAATAAACAAATAAGAAATGTCAAAAGAAAAATAGAGAAATTAGTTTTTTAATCAAAATAGTAAAACTAAAAAACTATAATCATTCAAAGAAAAAAAATCCAAGGTAGGTTAAAAAGAAATTCAGGATTACAAAAGAGAGCCTGAATGTACTTAAAAGTAGATTTATAAAAATCATCCAATATGAAAATAACGAACAGATCCTCAATAATCTGTAAAAAAAAATCAAGATAATAACATAGGCTTAAACCACAGAACAACTACTAAAATACAACAATACTAAAACTATAAAGATAGCTGAATTAAATGAGAAACAAACAGATAAAAACTACAAGTTCATTTAAATAATGCAGGGGCCAGCCCAGTGGTGTAGTGGTTAAGTTCATGTGCTCTACTTCGATAGCCCAGGGTTCGTGAGTTTGGATCCCGGGAGCAGACCTACGCTCCACTTATCAAGCCATGCTGCAGTGGCATTCCACGTGAAAAATGGAGGAAGACTGGCAACAGATGTTAGCTCAGGGAAAATCTTCCTCACCAAAAAATAAATAAATAAATAAATAAATACAGAGAAACATCACAAAATCCAATACCCGTTCAGGATAATGATAAATTAGGAATATTAATCTGATAAAAAGAAAAAAGCAAAAGTCTACCATTAACATCTACATAATGGCTAACTATTGAATACATTCTCTTTGTGATTGCAAACATGTTAAAAAACATGTCAACACTCACCACTCATATCATTCAACTCTATGTCCTAGCCCAAAAAATAAGGGAAGAAAAACAAATAAAAGCAGAAATATTGGTACAGAAGAAATAAAACAGTCTCTATTTGCAGATCACATAGTAGTTTATGTAGAAAATCAAAATAAATATCGAGTAACCTACTAGAATTAGTAAGTGAATTAAGCAATGTCTTAGATCTCAAGGACAATATTGAAAATCAGTTATATTTTATAACCTAGCAGTGAATAATTAGAAAATTAACGTTAAACATCCCTTTACAATAATTTCCCCAAATAAAGTACCCTGAGGAGGTAAACAATACCTCACCTCCCACCCCTGGATAACTAGACATGTTAACTGGACTGGGAGATTTCATAGCACTGGGAGGCATGGTGGATTTGCTGTAGGTATGAGATTAAAAAAAAAAAAAAAACAGACCTGGGATTGGACAATATGGAAAGATTAGGAGTCAAAATCAGTAGATTCCCCCATCATCATCCTTGGACAAAATAGATGATTATTAGAATCCTGTATCATTGAGTGTAGATCATGTGTCTATATTCTAATAATTATCTCAGGTCCTCAGGGTTTAGAAACATCTGGTCACCAACTAGTGATGGCTGTAGATACCACTGTTTTCTCATTGTTCATGGATTAACCTACACAATGAAGTCTGATTATTCTGTGCAATTCCGTTAAGCTACCCCAAATTTTCATTATGGATACTCATCTCCCAAATTCATTGCCCACTACAATCCTAAGGTCCCAGAAATGCAAATGGAGTAATTACCAGAGAACTTGGATCATGAGAGAACCCACACTTGACGCCCAATGAACTTTTTGTTTTGAGTCCAGAATTCCATCTCAGGACACGTTCTGAGGAGAAGCTACTACGGTCTTCATACTCTTTTGAGAAAAGAGTCTCATTTGGGCCCAGGAGATGCTGTTAAAAAAAAAAAAGTTTCAAACTCTTCTTTTGTGTTTGCTAAGTCACGTACTTTTCTCTTTAACTTGTTCCACATCTTGAAGTGGTTTCCTTCATGAGTTATGGCCTCAGTCATTGTAGCAATAGGGTGACAGGAATGCAGAGGTCAAAGGGAATATGAATGAGAATAAATTTCCTCCAGTGCCCATGGATGTGAGTTTGAGGGGGGTGTGTGTGCATGTGTGTGAGGAGAGAGATTGGATGTATCTAACGTGGAATGGAAAACTGAAGAATTTCTCATGAAACAAGGACCAGAGCAGACACTGTTTGGCCAAGTTGTCTGTTATTTCTATTTCTCTCAGCTCATAAGTAGGTTGGGAAAGAGTTGGAAATGAAAATGCTAAAAGACACAGAGACACCATCATCCACTGCAGGAACACTCAATGCTGCAGCATCTGCCCTGATGTCTCACTGGAGGAGGAGAACAGGCTTTACTTCATTCCTGAGGACTGCTGTAGCCTTTCAGCTCACTGGAAAGAGAAAGGCTGACCAGGAAAGGAAACGCTGACCCACACCTTTGATGAGGGAGCCCACTGAACTCTTGATCCTTCCTCTGTCACTATAACTCATAATGGAAACCAACAATCTGAAGAATGGAGATTGATCTGGGCAAACAGATTCTCTCTTTCCATTGAAGAGAATTACTGTGGAAATAGAAAATAATGTCAAATCAACTTATAGCTAGTATAATCATTTAGATTAAAAAGGCTGTTCCAGTAATTAAAAAAAAAGAATCTAAGTAACTTTGAGGAAGGTAAAATTTTCTTCTATAGCGATGAAATATTTATTACGTGCACAATACAGTATTGTTAACTACAGTCATGGACTGCACAATGACGTTTCAGTGAACAATGAACGGAATATGTGACGGTGGTCCCATAAGATCAGCACCATATAGCCTAGGTGTGTAATAGGCTGCACCAACTAGCTTTTTGTAACTCTATGCTGCTTGCACAAAGATGAAATTGCCTAACGACGCATTTCTTAGGACGTATCCCCATCCATAAGTAACGCGTGACAATAAGCAGAATGTTATACAGTAGATCTCTAGAACTTATTTAACTTGCATACCTGAAACTTCATATCTATTGAGCAGCAACTCCATAAAAATTTGTTAAGAGGTTAGATCTCATATTAAGCATCCTTACCACAATTGAAAAAAGAGTGATTCATATCAGACTATTAAATAGTGAAGTCAAAAGGAATGTTTAGAGAACAAAAGATTAGAATTGTAATTGCAGATAACTATCTGTAAGTTGAAATAGACATATTTGAAGATTTAAAAAATAAATATGTATTATGCAAATGATGAAATCAAGAAATGATCTGTGAGTCTTTAATCAACTTATTCTATTTCAAAGCAAAGCAAATGTACTACTATTGAAAGTAGATTAATATTCATTCTTAATACTAATTGTTTCAAATCACAGTGAAAAATTAATCAACACTAATCTGGATCAGTGCTTATGTGCTAGAAAATGAGAAAGCTGTTACAAACATTCTAATATTTAACTCCCACATATGCTTATCAAATGTCTTAGTATATTTATTTCTGATGAGAACTGAATCCAGTTAAATTTAATTTAATAAGAGCCATTAAATAGCAACATCACTAGAAAATGAAATTCAAAGTCCAGGCTGTTAACTATTATCACTAGATAAAGACTTCAAAGTCCAGGCTATAAGCTGTGCACAGTGTTCACCCTCTACATCATGTCACCTGCAGGAGCACCCTGGTCACGAAGTAGCTCAATTTCCTTTTAGCCATTGCTATGACCTGCTCCTGCTTCATTAATGGCTCCATGGATTGAGCATATCAACCTCTATTTCCTGGCACCCAAGATTTTCCCATGATGCTACCAGCTTCTCCTACAGATCAGCATCGCCTGTGTTGTCCCTCCTACCCCACATCCTAGGGAATCTGGTTCCTACATATTCTTAAAGGGTGTACTGCAGAGAGGGCACCTGTGCTGGAGAAACCCAGACCTAGTTCTAATCCTGCCTCCTCCACTCATTAGCTGTGGGACATTGAGGAATATCTCATAAGTTTAAATATTCTTTTAAACACCTAAAAATAATTCCTTCTTCATATGATACTTTTGAAGATTAACTGGGATAATGGCCCCCTTGTACATATATTTACACATATAATTATATGTGTGTGTGTGTGTGTATGTGTATACCATTCCCAGGCCAAGTTATTTTTCATTCCACTGGGACAAGTTATTTTCCCTCTATATCTTTTATACGGACTCTGTACAGGAGGCTGCCCTAGTATATAATACATATTTCACTTGAAAATTTGTACCCATGCTGTCCTGAGTAAATCTGTTCCTCATCCTGAAATTGAAACTGAGTGAAAAAAGAAAAGAAACAAATGTGCATAAGATTTTATGTATGGTTATACTCAAGTGTTTTACCACGTAGAAACGCCGTGAATACCAAAAGCCTGTCCCTTATAAGAGAAATTGTCCCTAGATACGCCTCCCTCTGCTGGACAGATTTTGGAAACTTATACTTTATCAGTTTTCTGACCAATTCCCATTAATGGGACTTAAAAAAAGACCCAGGCTCAGTATAAAAAGTTCTATAGAAGAAGACTGGAACTGGAGTGTTCTTGACAGGGAGTCTGGCAACTTAAGAAAGGAGACTTCAGTAGAATCAACTATTGTTGCTCTGAAGGGCACAAATCTGGGCACAGGACATTGACACAGCTTGTACTTTTCAGTAACTATGAGAGAAAATATTTATTATATTGTACGGAACACTTAAATAGCTACTTTACATTGAGTGACAGTTTTACACAACGATCTAAGAGTTAGGTGCAATTTTAAATCTCAATTTGTAGTTTAGGAATAAAAAGCCCATAATTTATTCATCTTTATTTACCTTGTAAAGAAAGAGATGGAATTTTATAGTCCTCCACGTGCTCCACTACAATGTAGATATCTGCAGCTTTACCATCATGGCTTGGGAACAGATGTTAGCCATGGCACATACGGATAATTTATCAACACCAATAATACATTCAGCAGTGGAGGACATCGCAATAGAGGTTGTAGGGTCCCAAAGACACTCACCCATTGTCAGGCTTGGACAAGGAACTCGGTGGTGAAATATTCTCTCCTTGACCAAACTTTAGTCAGGATCCTCCGAACTCTTTTCTCAAGTGGTCCCTGACTTTTAGGCTTGCAGTATTTGTCTCCACATCATCCAGGTTTAGCAAAAATTCTGCTGACTTAATTGAGTGTCATTGCCTCATCCCCCTTGAAAATATTTAGCTGGTCTGACCACCCTCGATATCTTATCACCCTGGCCTGCCTTCAGCAAAAGTTCTGTTAAATCAGTTTAGCAAAAATTCCTCTACCCCTTACTAATTTTCCGTCCACTGACCTCTGACCCTGCTCCTTGCCTATAAATCCCCACTTTTCCTTATTATATTCAAAGAAGCCTGATCTCTCTCCCCTACTACCAAGCTCCATTGTAGAAGCCCTGCTGGAATAAAGTCATCCTTACCTCCTTCCCTTTAACAAGTGTTGTGAATAGTTTTTTTCTTTAACAGTGGTGGTGGCTTCAGAACCTAAATCAGAGAGAATTATCTGCTTTCCCCTCATCCTGATGCCAGGAATTGGGGGATCACAGTCACCTGTGCACCAATATCTACAATGTTCACAAAGTGCAATTTTCTTTTGTCTCCCTATTAAACTCCAACCTTGGCAAAGAGCTTCTGGTTTCTCTCGGAAACAGAGGAACATCTGCTTAACGCCTAGCCTTGTTTACATCTGAAATCTGAGATGTCTGGTTTAAAGTGACAGGTCCCTTCAACCCACCCCTAAACTCACTGACAGGGGCAGGGGAAATACTTTCTGAATGAGTCACAGGGCGACCCTCAGGATTTAGACATAAGTTTTCTAGAGTGGAGGGAGGGATTGGAGAGTCTGGTGGAGCAGTGGCCCAGTTAGACACTGTTTCCCGGTGAGGATTTGCGGGGTCAGCACAGGGCAGGCCAGTTTGTGCAGTGCCCAGGCTTCCCCACAGGTTTTCCTGAGAGTTATCATAGCAATAGCTGCTGTCAGGCCACAAATGCCCCCTGAGAAGAGACTTCAAAATAAGGCACCCACATGTACTGTTCTTGCTTACTAATATCAGAAAGATTTCCAACATCCATTTCCTCCAAAGAGGATCTAATCAAGACTCTAAGCTCTCTTTAGGGCTGCTGGGCAAATGGATCCCAAAGGGCTCTACATTATTTTTTTTTCTTCTGAAGTTAAACAGCTGGCTGCACTGCAAGGTGTTTGTCAGGGCCATGGACCTGCCTAGAGTCACTCTGCTAGCAGAAGCCCCTTGGCAATTTCCATTGGCTGAGGGCCCTAAACAGTGGAGGGGAACAGCTTCCCTAGCTTTCTCTGAACACTTTGAGGTGAACACAACCCTAATAATTCCTACCTCCTGGTGTTCATGCCTGGATTGCTCATGCAATCCCTTCCGTGGAGAGTAGGCAGAATTTGTGAATTCCTTGTAACTGATGGAATGTGGCACAGGTGATGGGGTGTCACTACTGTGGTTATACTACATTATGTAAGACAGTCTCCCTACAGTAGTTCTCTTTCTCCTGCTGGCCTTGAAGAAGTAACAGCCATATTGTGAGCTTCTTATACAGAGCCCCACATAGCAAGGAATTTCAGACAGTCTGTAAAACCTGAGGGCCTTAGTCCTACAAGTGCCACGAACTGAATTCTGTCAACAACTTAGGATAGCTTCGACCCAGTCCCTTCCCTACTCTAACATGTATCCCAGCTGGCATCTTGAATACGTAGGGGATGAAGAAATTTTCCTCTACCCTTCTAGGTTCTCCTGGCTCATCTAAGAATTAAATTGACATGAGACGGATGAACAAGAGGAAAAGAAACAAAAGTTTAGTAACGTGTATACATGGGAGAAACCCAGGAATACTGAGGAACTCACTAACATGGCTGAAGCCACCATCTTAAATATTAACCTCAGATAAAGACAAAAGGGGATATAGGAGTAGTGGTTTGCGACTTCAAAGGGAAGTAAGGCAATTCACATGGAGATTGAAAAGCAAATGTTTGCTAAACAAACGTTTGCCATGCCTTGCAGATACAATGGGACATGGAGAGGACTCTGATCTCTAGGCCCTGCCCAGTTACTTCTTCAAGCCTGTTCTTACAGGCTATTTATCTAAATGCTTTTAGGCAGTTTAGGGGGAGGTAAATGAAAAACTTTCTGACCCTCCCATTTCTTTAAAATAATCAATCTCCCAAAGAGGCATAGTTTGGGCTAGCAAAATCTGTTCCCTTTCAAGTACATCCCAGAGAGTCCCTAAAGGAGAGAACTAAGCTAAGCTGTGTCCAGACTTCTGTCCCCAGAACCTGTGACATAATAAATGTGTCTTCTTTTAAGCCTAAAATTTAGGGCTACCACTAAATTTGTATTACTTTGTTACACAGCGATAGAAAATGAATACAATTTTTATCTAGTATGTTGAGTTAGATTAAAGAGGCTATTACAATTATAGAAGATGATGAGAACAAAGTTATTTTTACAATAATATAATATTTATTTTGTAATTGGACAGAAACATTTTTAAAGACTGTGATTCTTTATTCAAATTTCTTGAAATGAAGTTAATTATTGTAAAGTGACTGAATATGTTTTCTTAAATCATTTATTTCAATTCAGAAAAGACGTCAAGACAAAACATGAGTAGACACCACCCTGGGTCAATGCTTTGTGGTAGAAAGTAATAGACATTATTACAAGTATTCTATTATTTAATTCCCACAAGATCACCATCAAGCAAATTTATTATTCTTATTTATTTTCTAAATGAGAAATTGAATTCTGTAGACATTACTTAATTTGATAAGGGCCATCATTATATGAAATCTGATGTCATCAAAGTCCAACCTTTTAACCATCCAATTACAATGTTCACACCCTACACTAAAGAAAGAGAAAATTTTATTCATGTCATCTGCAATAGAATACTGGTCATGATGTAGCCCAGCATAATATTTTCCATTTTCATGTCTACTCCTGTCTCATTTATGGCTACATGGATTGAGTATATCAAATTACATTTCATGGCACTTAAGCTTTTCCCTAATATACACCAGGCTTCTCAACAGGTCAGCATTTCTTGGCTCTCCCTTCTGACCCACGTCTTTGGAAGTAGGCTGATGCCTTCTCTGCAGTGTGCTGCAGAGGAGACAGCACAGTTGCTGAAGTAGCACACCCCTGGTACTAATCCTGCCTCTCTCACTCATTAGCCTTAGGGCCATAGGGAAGAATTCTAAGAGTTTCTAAACTCTTTTAATTTGCTGATATAAATTTCTCCCTCTTATGACATTTGTAAAGACTAACCAGGATAATGTTAATGTACATACATATACTTATACAGATGATTACATGTATATATATATATATATATATCTTTATCTGTATATGTGACTATATGTGTATGTATATATCTATCTATGTATATGTATATAGAAAGAGAGAGAGAGAGAGAGAGATATAGACATATACCTTGATCTCAAGCCACACACTTTAATTTTCATCCAGCTTTACCAAGATACTCTCTTGTCTCTCTCTTCGATGCTTCTCTAAAGTCCTGCAAATCTTTTTTTTTCAGTCAGTTAATATTTAATTGTAATAATACTTGTTATGTTTGAACAGTGAGCAATGCACACAGGGAAAAATTTCAGTGAATGTTTACACACTGTGTAAACACAGACTTTAAATTGCAGTAGAGGAGGAGTTGTGAATTCACAAAGCTAAAAAAAATCTTTGTTAGAAATTACACAAAGTATATAAAACTATTCTCTGAATGCACAGAGTAATATTTTAAACTTATCTACCAGCAACTGTGCATCTTATCCCACTGCCATACACAAGAGTCAGTTGACTACAGAGGACTTTCTAAAGGAGAAGAGAGACCAGTGTTGGCCCATCTCTCACTGGAGATGCCAGCCCCTTGCTAGCCTGTTTCTAAGCCCAGGAAATGCCCTGGAGCTGCTCCTCTGTAGGCCATCTCCCAGCCAGGGGCCTCCACTGCTTTTGAGAATCTCCAATTGATCCTGATGGCTGGAAGAGTTTTAACCCCAATTATTTAGATGTGACTTAATACTGAATTTATTTATTCCAGGATAGAGCTAGGCTTAAATGTATCAATAAATCATAACTTTTTTCAAGGAGAAGGGAAGAAAGGCTTAGAATATCTAGATAAACTAGCTTCTGATTGGTTGAAACACAAGGGAGGTTCCTTCTTTAAAGCACTGCAGAGAAAGAGGGTAATAAGTAACCTTTACAATCCTGTGCAAACACTGTACAGAACACTGTACAATGTAACTCACCATCAGTTATGGGTGGAATACAATTTAGTCGTTGAACCAAGTGACTCCATTAAGTTGGCCTTGAACTGACCTCAACCTCAGCTCAACATTTAGGCAGAAGCAGGAGGCCATTTTCTTAGCAAACATCCTATTCGAATCATTGACCTCTTCTGCACATTTTCTCTCAATCCTAATATCCCAATAAAATTAATCCAGTTAGTAATTTAGTTCCTTTGGAAGCTATAGGCACTATGAGGAAAATGTTTCTTAAGACAGCAGGGATGCTCTTCAACAGCTGGCTTCAAACTCCTGCTCTCCTGTTGGTTGAAGAGTGCTCATTCTTTTTTTTTTTGCTGAGGAAGAGAGGAAGATTTGCCCTGAGCTAACATCTGTTGCCAATCTTCCTCTTTCGGCTTGAGGAAGACTTGCCCTGAGCTACCATCTACGCCAATCTTCCTCTATTTTTTGCATGTGGGTTGCTGCCACAACAGGGCCACCAATGAATGGTGTAGGTCCACTCACAGGAACCAAATCCGGCCGCCGAAGTGGAGCATACCAAACTTAACCACTAGTCCGTGGGGTCAGAGGTGAAGTGTGCTCGTTCTTATATCTAAAGCTAAGGTGTTTGTTTCATCATGAGAGTGGCTTTTCTATTAACATCAATGACACTGAAGGAAAGGAAAAGGATCCTTGAATGCACTCTTTAAAAAAAATTGTAGTAATTTCAAAAAAACCTTTATCTTTGATATAAAAATAAAGATGCTAACTCCTTTAGCTCAGTTTACCACAATAACCTTTAAAATATCAACAGATTCTGGCTCAAAAATTGCTTTTCATTACTACCACAAAATGAAAGAGAAGAACATGGACCGACAGTGTCTGTGCTCTTCTCTTATGGTGCAGTTAAACACGTAGAAGACAGGAATCATTTCAGAGATTAAAAAAAAAAAAAAAAGTGGTTGCTCTTTCAGAAAGCATCAGAGAGCCCTCTATTGACCACAAGGAGGAGTTAATGCAGAGATGACTGTAGGCAATGGCAGACTAAAGATAGAGAAGCAGTCATGAGTGTTTACAAAGGAAAAAGTGGGGGAGGAGAAGCCCTTTTGGTTTACAGCATATTTACAACTAGGTTAACTGTATTCTTAAATATTTTAACCTGAGTAACATTTATAAATATGTTCTGTGAATCTTAACCACCACAAGGCACACAAAAATTCCCTTGTCCAGTACCTGTGCTTTCCCTACTTTTTCTCTAGTCAGTTCACATTTCAGGAGAGTTGGGAGCACACAACACCTAGAAAAGAACATCCCAGCCATTCGGGTGCACTGTCAACAGGAGAGACTAGAAACGGGCTCTGCTCACTCTCAGCTTCTACTTGAATAACTCTCTTACATTCTGCACTAAAACACACTGGGTATAGAACCACTGGCTTCTGCCTCTCCAGACCACTTCTCATCTGTTCACAGCTTCAAGCAATAGGTTCATTGTGCACCAAGAGGCTTGGAAGTGTGGCACCGTTGCTTGGGGTCAGGGACTTCCTACATTGGCAATATTAACAATATTAGTGTATGCTACACAGTGACAACCAGGGGCCCTCCTAGGCATCCAAGGCATTTAGATCAGTGGCTTGTCCTTGGTGCAGAAGTGACACACACTGTCACAATATTCAATGATAAAATTCCCTGCTGCATCAGTAAGTCAGGTTTGAAGCTCTCTTGTTGTAGAAAGACTTTTCAGTCCATGTGGATGCAGCATTTCTGAAGAACAATTCTTTTACCTTATCCCTCAGAACCAGTTCAAACTCTTGGAAATCTTGAAGTTGAGCAAGATCTTTGTCCTTTCTTATCAGAGCACTGGAAAACTTTCTGATATTCTCCACTTGATCTGGATTAACACACAGCTCACAGCAATTCACTCTGAGCAGTTGTTGGTAGGTCAGCTCCTGTGGGTCCAGTTCCGTTTCAACGAAATCATTTTCTCGAAGAGATGAGTTCTGAATCTTCACCTTGAGTACTAGCTCTTGCATATTAAATAGAAAAGATCCAGTGAATAAAAAGGGATGGAATGCTGGCTCTAGTCCTGTAAAAATCCCATTTGGTAGTTCCTGAGACACAGAGAAGAGAACAATGAGTGACTCTGACTAACTGTTGACAGACATACAGCACTGTTTTGTACTTTCTGGTGTTCTGACTACGGCAGAGGAGGCAGACACATCCCAGTTCTGAACCAGGGCCAAAGAAGTGTGGTCCCATGGAAAGGGTCCTAGCACAGGAGTTTCCTCATGAGGGAGTAATGGAGGTGAGCCATCCACAGTGGGTGATACAAGAGGTGTGGAGAGGCCCCCATTCTCCAGCTGGGCTGAATCCTTTGCTGTGGGGGTGTAGATAAAGGAGAAGGGAGGGTTGGCCAAGAAGTTGGGAACAAAGGTCTGTTGTGACTCCTTCTTCACCTGGGGGAGGTTGTTGTCATCATCATCATCTTCCACTCCCATAATCTTCCTGATTTCTCTCCTTGATGTTAATTCTCCTGGCATTTCAGCTTTTGTGATAAGAATCTCTTTGGGAGGTCCTGATTTTAACAAGTAAGTGACCACCTGGTCATGACTGCATTAGATGCCCAGTGTAAACAAGACTAGCTGTTGACCTCATTTTGGGAGTTCATATTCAGCTCACTCTCCACCAGTTTCTGCACCTCTGGAATATCCCCCAAGGCCAAGGCCACCCA
Organism: Diceros bicornis minor; assembly: GCF_020826845.1. Lineage (NCBI taxonomy): Eukaryota > Metazoa > Chordata > Mammalia > Perissodactyla > Rhinocerotidae > Diceros > Diceros bicornis. The sequence goes on along the minus strand of NC_080746.1, from coordinate 62,511,250 downwards.
CCACTCCCCTGTTGTTCCTGGTCTGCAAGCCCAAGCCTCCTCCAGTCCTGCAAATCTTGATTCAAATTTTACACAGTGGCATAGCCTGCCCTGAGTTATAATGCACACTTCTCTAAGAACAGTTTGTGTCTTTACTAACCTAGGTAGTTCCTTTCTTCATAAAAAGTTGGAAAATGATTTTTAGAAACAAAAAGGAAGAAGAAGAAACATGCCTAAGGTAGTAAATACAGGGGTATACTCGAGTGTTTCACCCCAGGGAAAAGGACTGAACACCAAAAGGCTGTCTCTTATAAGAACAGCTGAGCCTAGACATAACCCTCCCTCCAGGACACATCATGAAAACTCACAGTTTGCAGAGGGTGTTGGATCTGAAAAATGAGACTTCATTAGAACAAATTATCGTTTTATTGAAGCAGAACCAAACCAAAATGGACTGTTCCTTGGGACATTGACATAGCTTATATTTTTCAGTAATGCTGACAAATATTTATTCTTACATCTAATATTCTTAGTAAAGTGCTTTACATTTAACAAAATTTAATTTCTAAAAGTGATCCGAGGAATTAGGTTCAATCTTTAACATCAATATTTATTTTAAGAAAACGAGACCAAGAGATGGTAAGTAACTTATTCAAGATTACACAGGTTATAAGTGAAGAGACCAGATTTGACCTCAGAAACTCTGAGCACCAAAAGCCTACTTATGGTAAATATTTAATTTATACACTTCCTGCCTTAACTCTGTGATAATATGGGGTGCCATTGGTAAAGCAACACACTCTGAAGGATTCTCTATTTAGGGACAGAGGCCTACGCACTGTCTTAGATACCTGGATAGTGTGGACAAGTTTTCCTTTGCTAATTCTGTTAAGCAGCAGAGGGAATGAAGAAGAAAAGAAATGTCAGAGGAGTTTCAGCAATACTCTTTTTCTCTAGGAGGGTTTAGATGTGTTTCCCTTGCCAACACACAAAAAATAAGCATCTCCTAATGAAAACAAGATATTAGGAAGAAAAGATTCAAGCTTTCATTATATGGTAGGGAAGTGTAAAAGACTGACATGGGTTGAACTGTGTTCCCCTAAATTTCATATGTTGTAGTGCTAACCCCTAATACTTCAGAATGTGACCTTAGTTGGAGATAGGGTATTTACAGAGCTAATTAAGTTAAAATGATATCATTAGGGTGGGCTCCACTCCAATATGACTGGTGTCCTTATAAAAAGGGGAAATTTAGACACAGAGCCCTACATAGTGAGAAGATGATGTGAAAAGACATAAGAAGAAGACAGCCATCTACAAGCCAAAGAGAGAAACCAGGAACACAGCCTTTCATCATAGAGCTCAGAAAGAACCAACTTTGCTGACACCTTGATTTTGGACTTTTAGCCTCCAGAGCTGTGAGATAATAAATTGCTGCTGTTTAAGTCACCAAGTCTTTGGTACTTTGTTGTGGCAGCCCTGGTAGACTAATACAAAAACAATATAAATAAAAGAAGGGGGAAAAAGGAAGAGGCAGTCAGATGGTGCAAATAAACTCAGGTGCAGGAGATGAGCCCCAGGACAAGGGCACTAAGCAGAAGTGGTGAGGGATTAAGAATGTTCAGGAGCTTGGTTGGCACAGGGTGATGGGGCCTGGACAGTTCCCAGGATTGAAATACGAATAAACAGTGCAAGAAAAGCGCCATTCAGAGAAAATGTACATGAGTGGCCTATGGTTTGTGACAATGAAAAATGAGACAGTACAGGCTTTATAGTCTAGGAAAACACCAACACGACAGGGATCAACAGCCATGGAAAGAGTCAAGACATGGGGATCAGAGGTGGAAGAGTCCTCATACACAATGTACTCAGATTCGTTCTGTAACCCTATAACTCAGTTGCCATTTTGAGGTCTGTATCTGGAGTATACCTCTGGATGATTTACATTTAGGACAAAAGCAAGCCCAAAGATCCAACTGCTCTTGAAGTCTCTTTCATTACTGCACACCCCCAGGATCCAGACAAACTTCTCAGACACATCTACTTCCCAGTAATATTTCCCTGAGGAGAAACAATGGCTGCCCAAGACATCAAAAGCAAAATGATAATGTGGACATATTCCTTAATGGAAAAGGATGCACAACTCTCACTTGTCTCTGATCTGCAGAAATGACAATAGTCGAAATAGTGTTGACTGGATTTAGCATCAGGTCCACTGTAGGAAAAATTATAAGGTCAGTTGAGGGATATAGAATGGGTGTGTCTTGTGGCACTGTGAGAAGGGATATTGGGATTTCACTGGGATGAACTTGTGTTGATGGGTCAGAGATGAGTAGGACACTTAAGAATGGTTGTATACATGCAGGTTTGGAGAAGAACACATGAAGCAAAGATCATGAAACCTAGTAGTAACCTCAACTTCTGAAAAGGGATCAGAATATGTAGATTTTAAGACCTGATAACTTCTTCTTACCCCAGTAGCACTGGATCTCTGTCAGCTCTGAAATGACAAAAGTTGCAATGATGTTGTTAGAAACAAAGGAGGAAACACTGATACCTACTTCTTTCTAGAGGGGAACCAGGGGAGAGGAGCATTGTGATGCTATGAACTGGTAAATGAGAGGATAAATCAGACAGCAGGCCATTCCCCCTTCGATCTGATCATCTTCAGCACAGGATCTCTCTCTCATTGTTAGGCCTACCACCTCTCTTTTACCCTCATCTAGAAATAACATCCACTCTCCAATTTGGTCTGATACTACAAGAATCCCACAACCACACCCTTCCTCTGGGTCTCATCACCTTTAGACACTTGCACTTTCCCTATTACATGAGAAGCTTGGGATACTCTCCTTTGTTCCATGGAAAAAGATTTTGGCTTCTTCAGAGTCAAAGTCTCACTCCTGGGGATGAAAAAAATTGCCCCTGACACCTCTGACTTTCTGTCCCTCCAAAAACACCGACTTGCTATCTTTTAACCCCATTGATTCACTTGAACCCTCTTCCCTGGACACCCTAAAAATGAGAAAGAAGACTCCTGACCTTCAAACCAAAAGAACTGTATTCATATCCACCCTCCTGTTTTGCCTCTCTATGACCTTGGGAAGGTCTTGACCCCTTAAATGCATAGTTTATTCCTTCTAATATGTAATCCTCACATTTCCCTCTCTACCTCATAGAAATCATATGAAAATATATGAAATAATGGGTTTAATAAAACAAAACAAAACTTCAGTACCTTAAAAAAATTAATGTTTGGAAAAGTCACTGTATGGTTATTGGTTCCCAGGGAGATGATCAGAAAGTGAGGTTGCAGAAGATGATTTCTGAGTGTTTGAGACATATCAAGGGTGGGAATACTGTCTGGAGAGACTAAGATCTTCAAATCTGTTCCCCAGTAAGGAGGCCCTCAGAATAACATTTTAGATTTCAGGTTCTCTAGGAACAATTACAAACACTTGTAAAAGAAGACATTATGAACATGAAACTAATAGTGGTCTGGATTTCATGAGTTTGGAAAGAGCTTGATGCTGTCAGGTAGATGTGCAAATTTAGACACAAAGGTGAGGTCTCTCTATTCTGGCTTCTAAAGTAGCTGACCCAGATGCATCAACTGTTTGCACCAGGCCAAAATACTCATTGAGATTCAAGTCTGTTTTTGGAAAACTGAACAGAACCATATGGGAGGACTTGGTCTCTTCAATTCCCAGGGCAGAAATTTAAATATATAAGAGTTGTCTCCAATTCTGGGTGCTTGGCAGATAAAGAAGAAATGACCTTCTCACAGTAAGTCAGGCACCTGTGAAATATGGTAACCTAAGTTAGACATGCAAGCAGGGTGAATAAAATTTATGAATCACAGGGGTATTTTAGTGCAAGGCCTTATCTGTAACACTGCGACTGACCCAAACTCTGTGACTTCCCCCGACCAAGTCCCTACGATAGAATCTGGTCTATTCTCAATAATTATAGAAAACTCTTAAATTTAAGATAAAACTACACCCAAATTTTCCTTCCCTGAGCGATGTTTTAATCTAATTCAGCACCAGATATCTCTAATGCCTTTAAACCTCTCTTCACAGCACAAAGGATCATCTCTGGTCTCTCTCACATACCTTTCCACAATGCCATTGACATCCTATAGAGAAAAGGGAAAACATGAGTCAAGAAGTGATATGCACTCTCCACTTACAAAGCTTCATCACATCCCCACCACATCTTGATGTGGTGGGAATAGAGATGGTCCCAATGTGAGATCCTAAAAGTAAAGAAAAGACCCAGGCCAATCATTTCAAAAGATCCCAGAGATGTTGTCATGTTTTCTAAAAGTTAGCAACAGCTTTGAGACTTGTGGAAGTACAGCATGAGGCTTCTGGTATCTGGAGATGAGAAACATTTATGAAGAAAACATGAGGTATGTAATTTTCCCCCAAAATACATAAGGCGCCCCGTGAGATGCTTTGAATAATTCACGGTTCTTTCATTTATTTAACAGAAATGTAAAGTGATAGACTATTATTTGCCAAGCATTAAGTCTCGCTTTAGAGAATCAAAGATGAGTAAATAATAATATTCCTCAACAGTTTACATGGGTTTAGCTGACGGTACAAGCAAACAAATGTTTCTCAATCTCTCTTCTCATTTTGTACACTATCTATAGGTGATCTCATCTTCTCTCATAAGTTCAACACACACATATGTGCAGTTAATTTCCACCTCTTTATTTTTACTCAATTCTGCCTCTTTAATGCTTAATCTATTAAGTAGTAAAGAAGTCACAGGTATCAGTAACTTAGGATGTCTAATATGTAACTTACTATTCACTAACCAAATTATCTCCTCTCTTATGCTCCACTATCCATAATGTTACCAATATCCTCTTGCGCTAAAAACTGCAAAATTTACCCTGCATGTCAGTCACTACCAAGCCAATTACGTCCACACCTTTAACAGTTTTTAGCCATCTGATATTCTTTATCATCAAAGATATTATTTTATTTGTTTGAACAGATATCTATCAATATATCTGGTGTCTCTTACCTCAGGCTTATTTCCTCCATGTTGCCAAAAACTAGGCCAATAGCTGGGTCCACAAACTCCAAAAAAAGTGGCTTTGCTCTGTGTATTAGGGCTTTTTTTTTTTTTTGTATATGATAAGAACCAAATAAAAGTAGAGTAAGTAGAGAAAAGGATTTTCGGGGCAGTTATAGCTTTATTTGAAGCTTAATTTTGAAACTCAAGCCTAGTAATCAGGATCTGGTCTATGGCCTTCTCCAAATTCTGTTTATTCCCTCTATATTGACTTCATTCTCTGTTTATGAAGGGAATGTGAATCTCTTGATATAAACTCCAGAAGAAAAGGGAACTTTTCTTCCCAGTTATCACAAAACATTCTGAGGCCTGTGTGGCATTTGCTTGGGCTGGATCAAGTACCCAAACAAAAGCATCACTCTATTGTTGTTGGAAGGAGATGAAGCAATGTTGGAGGCAAATTTCTAAATTTTACTGGAATTAAGTTAGTATTAATTGGAAGTAGATTGTGATCGGATAAGATCAATATTGTAATCATTAGAGCAACCACTAGGAAAAAAATATAGTTAGAAAATTTAAAATTTCATATTAGAAATATTTGTTTAACATGAAAGAAGCTTCTTAAGGTGAAAAAGGAGAATAACATCTACAGGATCTATATAGAAAGCAAATAGCACAATGCTAAATTATATACATCCGTATAAATAATCACATTAAATGTCATTGTCTTAATACCTCAATTAAAAGGCAGATATTCTTGTACTGCATAAAAAGCAAGACTCAATTATTGCTATCTACAAGAGATATGTTTTAGATTCAAAGACACAAATAGGGAAAAAGTAAAAATATAGAAAAATAGATTGCTCAAATGTAAACATTAATATTACAAAATAGGCTTTAAGACAATAATATTATGCCAGAATGAGAGGGAAATTTCATAATGATAAAAGTTTCAGTACTTCAAGAAGATATAACAATTATAAATGCACAGGCACCTAACAACTGAGCTTTAAAATACAGAAAGCAAGATTAAAAGGAAAAATAAACAATTCAATAATAATAGCTGGAGATTTCAATAACTCTCTCTTAGTAACTGAGTGAATAGCTTGTGTGAAAACTATCAAGAATATAGAAGACATGGACAATAATATCAGCCAAGTTGACCTAACTGACATCTACAGACCGTTTCACCCAATTAATGCAAAATATACGTTCTTTTCAAATTCACATAGAAGACTTTTCTTCACATACGATATTTTAAGCTATAAAACAAGTAACAATACATTTAAAGACTCGAATGACAAAATATATGTTCTCTGATTACAAAGGAATTAAATTTGAAATCCACAGCAGAACAAAAAGGAAGAAATCATCAAGTATTTTTTAATTAAAGAATATACTTTCAAATATCCCAAGGGTAAGCAAAAAAATTACAATGGAAATTTTAAAATAAGTTGAATTGAATGAAAATAAAAACCAAATAATTAAAACATATGGAATACAGCTAAAGCAATGGATTTATATTATTAAACACTATATCAGAGGATATTGTCTCAAATCAGTGATTTATGTTCCCATTTTAAGAAAATTAGAAAAGGAACAGAAAATTAAACCAAATGCACACACACACACACACACACACACACACGAACACCTGCATATACACACATACACACATAAACATCAAAGGTGAGAGAAGAAATAAATGATACAGAAAGTTTAAAAAATAGATAAAACCAATGAAACAATAAGCTTTCTGCATGGAAAAAAAAACCAACAAAATTGACCAAACATAATTAAACTGAAAAAAGAAGAAAAAAAGCAAATCACCAAAATAAGGAACAAAAGAAGTGACATTACTGTGAATGCGGTACAAATTAAAGGGTTAATATGACATTCTTACAATTAACTTTACATCTATGATTTAAACAACTTAGAGTGGAAAAATTCTTACAAAGACACAAATTACCAAAAACTGACTCAAGAATTGTAAAAAATCTAAATAAATCTAATACAAGTAAAAAAAAAAAAGAAAGGTTATTTTAAACCTTTCTGAAAAGTGCAGAGTAAGATGTCCTCCCTGATGAATTCTGTTGAATATGTAAAGAATAAATCATACCAGTCCTTCACAAATTTTTTTCAAAAAATTGAGAAAGAGGGGGGAAAGCTCAACTCATTTTACGAGGGGAAGAAAAAAGCCAAACTCTTAGAATCCGAAGAGCATTTGTTTGTCTGTGTCTAAACTGGATCGTGAAGAGGTACCTGATAAATGCTTAGCATGGACCCCAGATAACAGGGGCCAATAGAACATCAGTGAACACAACAGATCTTCTCTCCAAGGTCAAATTCCATAGCCATCCTCAGCAGAAATGTGAACATCTATGTGAACACCTCCCTCCAAATACGTGTTCATTTGTGACGTGTTCGTGTGACGTTTTCAGCCCCCACCCCTTTCAGGAAAAGGATAAAGAAGAGGACTAATCAAATGATTTTTGGACATATCAGCTGTTAGGGAACAAAGAAGAAGGGAGGTCCCTGTGACTAACTAACATTCAAGGTCTTCCCCAGATTTCAGTCTAACTCCCTCATGAGGGGTCTCATCCTCCCTTCCAGGAAGTTCTCTCTTCTCTGACATCAGCTTCCAAGTTCTCAACTTCCTGCTGGTCCTCCCTCAGCCTTTGTAGAACTGCCTGGAGCTTCTTCTGTGAGAAAGGAATCATGCAGATTAAAGCCCTGAGCTTCTTCAGCATCAGAATGGTGGATAACTGGGGAAGAAATTAGGCTGATCTAGGAAGAGACGGGAGTTTCTTACAGAAAATGTAAGAATTGCAATTAGAATGTATGACTTGGAAGAAAACTTGAGGTGGTGAATGTGTTGTTTAAAACTCAGGTGGTAAAAGCCAGCATCCTCTCCTCAAGAGAAGACTGGTTCTCTTTGACCTAGAAGACAAAACCTGATCCTGATGCAAGGAAAGAACTTACCTCTCAACACCAAGCTCCCCAGTTAACCATCCTGTTCAAAGGGGTAATGAGAGCTATTCTTGAGCACTAAGTCTCCATCTACTAGAACAAGGTACAAAAATATCTACTTCTGGCTGAGAGTCTGAGCTGTAGGTTTGTCCTTATCTAATTGGATGAAATGCACAGAAATGGTATTCAGGCCTCGGCAGGTGAGCATAGGAAGAAAAGAGATCACAGGCCTCAGGGCTGCGGTGACAAGGTAATTAAAGTTGAATGCAAAGTGGAGATTTCTCATCAAGTACCGTTCTGCCCTGTATTTTTCTATCATGGTGTCTTACCTGTATTCCTGAGCAATCTCCCCTATGAGGAATGTGTGGTGACCATGGTGCTCCTGAGACCGCTCTCAAAGCAAGCAAATGACCTTCCCATCCTCCTTACAGAAGAGCAGGAGTTTCTCTTCATGGCGCACACAGAGATCTCTCTTCTGCTCCTCCTATGGCCTCAACTTGATTTTCCTGAGCTTCTCTACTATGTCGGTCATGTGCCGATTAGGCCTCAGATTGCTGGGCTGGTAACTGACTCTGCGCACAGGGCAGCTGCTCTCTCCTTCTTGGCCAATCATGGACTCCACACAATCATGGACTCCTTGTGGTTTGCATTGATGCAGGCTTGGCTGAAGCTGTGGCCACAGTCTAGGCTCAGGGGTTCTGTCAGGAGCTCCAGGCAGATGGGGCAGGTCACCTCCTCCTTTATGTTCCCCAGGATTCCTGAAGCCATCTCAGCTGCTTCTTCATCTTATGTGTCCTGACTTCTGTGGCTCCTCTTGCTCACAGATCCTGCATGATTGGGAAGGTAGAAGGGGAAAGAATTAGAAAGGAACGAATAAAGTGATACTAATTATTTAGAAATCAAGAATTGTCCATGACCAAAATATTGAAGGACAAGAGGGAAAATGTGAGGAAACAAGGAAAAAAGCGTGGTGACCTGGCAAAAAGGACTTTTCATGATAATTTCAAACCCTTTACTCCCACTTCATGTAACATGTGAAATTCCATCCTTATCTATTCAATTATTGACATTTATTTTTACTTTCACTGAATGAAAGGATAACCTGAGGCCTTTTCTACCACCCTCCTTGTGTGTCCCACCATCTATCCTGCTTTTTCTTTCCCATGCCAAAAGCACAGCTCCAATTTTAAAAGCACCAAACTACTTAAACCTCTGGGAATTTATACTTGCTCTTCTCTCAGATGTCCTGATATCATCATGACTCACTCTTATACTCCAGTGAACTCTCTCCTTAAGTGTTCTCTTATTGGAAAGACCTGCTCTGACTAACCTGTTGAGAGTGTAATCTTTGCTATCACTTGCTGTACGTTTGCAATGATTTCTTTTATTATCATGACATAATATATGACAATGTGAATGTATATCTGGTAAGAGCAAACCCTTTTCAACTGTGTAAAAAAGAGATAAGTGATTACAAAGATCACTCATCTTCGAAACACTGAGTTGAGATGAACCTAATATATTTAGGGTCCTTCAGAGGTCTCTCTCCTTCTATACCACAGAGTTATTGAAATATAGAGGAAACTTCTCAGACCCAATTAATATCCAGAGCAATGGGGCATGTGGAAGTGAAGAGATCCAGATCAGCTTGGAGGTTGTGGGGAGTCTTGTGTTTGTAAATGGTGAGCTTGCACCTTGGCCTGGAAGTAACCCAATGACATTGAAAGGAGTCTAAAGGTATATATGTATATGGATGGTACAGAGGGAGACGGTATGGATATACTCAGAGGATCACACATGTCAGATACATAGAAAAAGAGAAACATGGGTCAAATGAATGTCAGTCTTGAGACAGAAGTCTCAAAATATTAAGCAAGATCATTCAACAAATTATCATTGATAACCAATTAAGCTGACAACTGGCCTACTATCCAGAAACACAAAAATGAACATAAACAGAAAATTTAAACCACTATGGCCTTGAAATTCATGTGGAATGTAATAGTAAATTAAATATTCAGCCTTATGTATACAAAAGAGCAGATATGAAAAACACTACTAGAGAGATGTTCGTGTTGTTGGGAAATCAAATGCTGGGGGCAAATGGAGGGTTATCCAAGAATTCCAACTTGAAATCATGAGTTGAACATAAAACTGAAGAAAATGAAAAAAATATGGGATGAGAGGACAAAATGTGTTAGGTGGAAGAAATGACCTGTTCATGGAAGTCATATCATCTTGTATGAGTTGTAAATGCCAGTGTGGCTGGTGTGCAGAAAACTGCTGGGCCTTTGGTATCTCATGAGCCTGCAATGACCATAAAATATGACACTTCCCAAATTATGTAACATTTAAGGCCTGTTTTCCAAGAACAAGGGGAAATTATCAATGTTTTACCATCAGAGAAGAGTGGGGACATATTTAGCTCTGCCCTTGGGCTGTGAAATTTTGGAGGGATCCAGAGTGGTATTGGGAAGGTCAGTTAGGATGCAGGCACAGTTGCCTACAGGAGAGATGATGATAGCTTGAGGGACAAGGTGATGAAGGAAACGGAGAGCAGCAGATGAAAGTGAGAGTAAGATGAGGTAGAAGGAAGGGACTGGGAGTTAGATTTGTTACGGGGAAAGAAGTAGTGCATGCTTTCTGCCGTATTATTTTCACAGTGGGTCTACAAGGAACTAATGTCAAAGCAGCTGCTACCACAATGGACACAGAAGGGCAACATGCAGAGGAGATAGAGTCCTCACATGGAGGATTACCCCAGCTTTACCTAAGCAGTGTCCCAAGGGCTCCACAGCAATGAGGGAGATAGATATGGGAACATGAGTGGTGTCTGCTTGATAGAACACCCAGGTAAGTTGGCTGCCATAGGTGTCAGGTGATTGTACGTTAAACATTGGTCTTCTGACATCTGAGCTCATGAGAACGTAAACTCAAAATGTCCCAGAAGTGAAAGCAAAAGGTAAGCAAAAAAGACATTAAAAGACAATAACTATGTCAAAGTCCAAACAACAAGGATACAAACAGAACTCTCTTTTATTTTCACAGGAGTAAAACTGTTTCTATAAGCATGATGAAGTGCCAAGTTAAAGGAAAGAGTCCCTTTTCCTAAATGGCATGGAGAAATGAAAGTGTGGTATGTTCTATTTGCCAGGTAATCATGTAACACTATTCAATATAAACTCAATATAATACTAGCAAATTAAAAACTGACGCAGAAAAGGAACAGATCAATTCTAAATCCCTGTGAAAACTGGCATGACAAAGGTTTACTGTATGAGTTCAGAAGACAGGTGCCTAACACTGACTTACGACTGAGAGGATGACAAGAATATGTAGCAGAGGTGACAATCTCCAAAGTCAACTTTGATAAGTAAGACTGGGTCACATGAGAGATAGTCAGGGTGAGAAAACAGATTTGACTGCTGTCTTCCATATGCCCGAGTAAGGTTGGTACAACCGTACCTTCTACAGGAAGGGGGAGTGAACACAGAGGCTCCACTACTCTAACTTCTTCCCTCATGAGTCTCCAGATCTTGTTATCATATTATTTCTTCTGAGATCTTTTTATATCATTAACACCACTTAAGTAACTCATTTTGTGTATTAAATTGAGAAAAGACACCACTTCTGTAAATTCTTCCTTCACCCTCCTCTTGCTCCTGATCTCTCAGCTGAGCTCTGTTTCTGTGGCCAAAGTGACCCAAGGAGAAGGGTGGGCAGAGTTAGTGATTTTTAAGAAACTGCAGCAATTCCCTGTATCTGGACAAGTTAATAGATAAAGGCTGCAGAGTTTGCCAGCTGTCACCCCATCAAGGCTCCTAAGCAGAGACAGGCAAAGGTGATGAGAATTTATCTACAGAGTCATACAGAAATACTAGTTTGTTACACTGATAGGCATTCAACTATTAGGATTCAAAAATCCCTCTGCCTTTGCTCCTGTTGTTGGGGTCAGGGACTTTCTACCTCTGAAAATTTGAGATGTCTGAGTGTCCTCAGCAAGGCACAGTTGAAAAGCATAGAATGGGTTAGAGATGTGAGTAAATTCAGCCTGGAGAAATACCAGTCCCTCCATGAAACAAATAAAGACTTTCACTTCTCTAAACCTCTCCTCTTTTTGACCACCCCTACTCCAGACTGTCCTGCAGTCAGCACTCTCAGCAGGGAGCCTTCAATTTGGTCCTTTTTCTCCCTTCAGAACAGCTTCCTGAAGACAAGTTAGACTCACCTGGCACATTTAGTTTTTTCCTCTGAAATCTCCCAACCTCTACCCGCTACAAACTACTCACCTCAGCTTCAGACACCAATGGAGAAGTCCTGATACCTTGGAGAAGAATAAGGCAGGCCAGGGACAGGGGTGGTCAGGATTCACTCACCAAACTAGGGATCTGATCCTCACAAACAGATTCAGAGAAGCCAAGTGAAAATCAAAGTTAAATTTTGGGGGGAGGGCAGAAAAGAAGAAGTAAAACTATGGGTGAGTGGAAGGCCTCCACAAAGGGCCCAGGGAAATGACAAGGCATTTTTCCGTGGGCCAGATGGGCCAGTGACTACATTATCTTTATCTCAGTTCTAGTCCTGGAAGATATTTTATGGCTCTTCAAGGAAATTTGTCCTTTGGAGCAGCAGGCTCACCTAGGTAATGGAATTTCACACACCTCCACCTTGTCTTGTTTCCTTACAAATAAGCTGTCACGAGGAGGCAGTAAAGTACCTCTACCGCAGTGGGGACCCACATTGAAGGCTCACCTGAGGCAGCCACACCAGCACTCTCTCTCCTGTCCTGCATCTGCCAGCTAAGCAAAGTGTATCTGGCCAGTTTGTGTCCTGTTAGGCCTTGTGAAATGAAACAGCTATCCAAATCTGAAATTACCTCAGGTGGTCAATCAGAGGGGCTGTCACAGTGGAACCACATTGATGCTGGCTTTCAGAACCTGGATTCAGAATGGCCAAAATGAGAATTCTCCTGAATAGTCTGGAATGACGAAACTGTATGAAGTGTCATTTGTTGGACAATGTCATCTAATACTATTAAGCATATAATATCTATATCTTACCATATAAAATGAAGCAGGAAAATAATTGTGATGGCTAATTTTATATATCTTCTTGGCTGGCCACAAAATGTCCAGATTAAACATTATTTCTGGGTGTGTCTGAGAGGGTGTTGTTTCCAGATGAGATTTGCATTTAAATCTGTGGACTCAGTAAACTAGATTGTCCTCTCCATTGTGGGTCGAAAAACAGGACCTGGTTTTATGCTTTCTGGTGTTCTTGGTATGACGGAGGAGATAGACACATCCCAGTTCTGAAGTAGTGTCAAGATGTGTGGTCTTGTTGAAAGACTCCTAGCAGGGATGTTTCCCCAGCAGGGAGGAATAGAGGTGAGCCATACCTACAGGTTGATGTAAGAGGTTTGGAGAGGTCCCAATTCTACAGCTGGGCTAAATTCTTTCCTGCAGGGGTTTAGATAAAAGGGAAGGCTGGGTTTGCCAAATTCTTGGGAAGAAAGGGCAGTTCTGACTCCTTCTTTAGCTGGGGGAGGTTGTCTTCATCAACATCATCTTCTATTCCCATAATCTTCGTGATTTCTCTCCTTGATGTCAATTGGACTGGCTTTTCTCCTTTTGTAATAAGAATCTCTTTGTCAGCTCCTGATTTTAACAAGTTGAGGGACCACATGGTCATGATTGTGTTTACATGTCCAGTGTAAAGAAGTCCAGCTGTTGACCTCATTTTGAGAGTTCACATTCACCCCATTGTCCACCAGTTTCTGCACCTCTTGAATGTCCCCCAAGGCCAAGGCTGCCTACCACTCTCCTGCTGCTCCTGGCCCACAGGCCCAAGCCTCCTCCAGTCCTGCAAATCTTGTTTCAAATTTTGTAGAGTGGCATAGCCTGCCCTAAGTTATAATGCATACTTTTCTAAGAATGGTTTGTGTCCTTGTTATCCTAGGTAGTTCTATTCTTCATCTCAAATTTGAAAATGATTTTTTTTAAAAAAGAGAGGAAAAGTGCTAAGGTAGTAAATATAGTGGTATACCAAAGTGTTTCACCTCAAGGAAAAGGACTGATCACCAAAAGGCTGTCCCTCATAAGGACAGGTAGGACGAGATGTGACCCTCTCTACAGGACACATGATGAAAACTTATACTCTCTCCAATGGGGTTTTTGAATCTGAAAAATGAGACTTCTGTAGAACTGATTATCATTTTATTGAAGCAAAACCAAAACAAAACATAACTATTCCTCAGGACATTGACATAGCTTATATTATTTCAGTAATAATAACAAATAATTATTCTTACATAAAAGATTCTTGGTAAAGTGCTTTACACTTAATAAAATATGGTTTCTCAAAGTGATCCTAGGAACTGGCTACACTCTTTAATATCAATTTTTATTTTAAGAAGATGAGACCAAGAGATAGTAAGTAACTAATTCAAGGTTACACTGCTTGAGAGTGAAGAGACCAGATTTGACTTCAGAAACTCTGAGCACCAAAAGTCTACTCTTGGTTAAATATTTTATTTATACGATTGCTGCTTTAACTCTGTGATAAATATTGGGTGCCATTGGTAAAGCAACACATTCTGAAGGATTCACTATTTAGGGACAGATTCTTATGCACAGGCCTAGACAACATGGACAGAGCTGAGCAAGTTTTCCTTTGCTAATTCTGCTAAGCAGCAGAGGAAATGAAGAAGAAAAGAAATGTCATAGGAGTTACAATAATACTGTCCTTTCTATGGGAAGGATTAGATGTGTTTCCCTTTCAAATACACAATACTAAGAAATTCTTTCCTAGTGAAAACAAGATACTAGGAAGGAAGGGTTCAAGATTTCACTGTATGATAAAGAAGTAGAAAAGACTGTTATAAGTTGTGTTCCCCAAAATTCATGTGTTGTAGTCCTAACCCCTAATACTTCAGAGAGTGACCTTATTTGGAGATAGGGTATTTCCAGAAGTAACTAAGTTAAAATGCTGTCATTAAGGTAGGCCTTACTCTGATTCAACTGGCGTCTTTATGGAAAGGGGAAATTTAGACACAGAGCCATGCACAGTGAGAAGATGATGTGAAGAGACACAGGGAGATGACAGCCATCTACAAGCCAAAGGGAGAAACCTTTGAACAGATCCTTTCATCACAGCCATCAGAAAGAACCAACTCTGCTGACACTTTGACTTTGGGCTTTTAGACTCCAGAACTGTGACAATATAAATTGCTACTGTTTAACTCGCCCAGTCCTTTGTACTTTGTTGTGGCAGCCCTAGTAGACCAACACAAAGACATTCTAAATAAAAGAAGAGGAAAAAAAGAGAGGCAGCCAGAATGGTACAAATAAACTCAGAACAGGAGAAGAGCCCCAGGACCAGGGCACTAAGCAGAGGTGGGTGAGGGATTAAGAAGGTTCAGGAGCTCAGTGGACACAAGGTGATGGGGCCTGGACAGTTCTAAGGATTGAAATATGGATAGACAGTCTGAGAAAATTGACATTTAGAGAACTTGTAGATGAGTGACCCATGGTTTGTGACATTGAAAAATGAGACTGTGCAGGCTTCATAGTCTAGGAAAATCCCTACACGATGGGGAGAAACAGCCATGGAAAGAGTCAAAAGCTGGGGATCAGATGTGGAAGAGTCCTCAAAGGCATTGTACTCAGATTCATTCTGTAACCCTATAACCCAGTAGCCATATTGAGGTCTGTATCTGTAGTATACATTTGGATGATTTACATTTGGGCTAAAAATGATCCTAGAGATCCAATTGCTCTGGAAGTTCCTTTCATTACTGCATACCCCCAGGATCCAGGCAATCTTCCCAGACACATCTACTTCCCAGTAATATTTCCCTGATGAGAAACATTGGCAGCCCAAGACATCAAAAGTGGAAAAATCATATCGATATGTATTCCTAACAGTAAAAGTTTGCACAACTATCACTTGTCTCTGATCCGAAGATAGGACAATACCCGGAATAGCGTTGACTGGATTCAGCTTCACGTCCACTGTGGGAAAAATTACAGGGTCAAGTGAGGGACATAGAATGGGTGTGTCTTGTGACATCTGAGGATCAATATTGGGGGTTGACTGGGAAGAATTTGTGTTGATGGGTCAAAGATGAGTACAACACTTAAGAACTGTTGCTTCACGCATATTTGGGGAAGAACACATGAAGCGAAGTACATGGGATGTAGTAGTAACTACGACTTCTGAAAAGGGACCAGAACATGGAGAATTGTATACCCTGTAACTTCTTCTTACCCCAATAACATTGGATCTCTGTCAGCTCTGAAATGACAAAAGTTGCAATGCTTGTTAGAAGCAAGGGAGTAAACACTGATACCTATCTTCTCTCTAGAGTGGGGACGGGGGAGGAGAACACTCTGAGGCTATGAACAGATGAACGAGAGGTTAAAGCAGACACTTGGCTGTTCCCCCTTCAATCTGATCATCTTCAGCACAGGATCTCTCTCTCCTTGTCAGGCCTACCACCTCTCTTTTACCATTATCTAGAAACAACATTCACTCCTCCATTTTCCCCTGATACTATAAGAATCCCACACCCACATCCCTCCCTTGCCTCTCCTCACCTTTAAACGCTTGCAATTTCCCTATCAGATCAGAAGCTCGGAGCACCCTCCTTTGTTCTTTGGGAAAAGTTTTTCCCTTCTTCAGAGTCAAGGTCTCACTCCTAGAGATGAAAAACATTGGCCTTAGACCACTGAATTTTTGTCCCTCCAAAACCACTGACCTCCTTTCTTTACACCCCTTCGATTCACCTGAACCTTATCCCCTAGAGACTCTGAGAAAGGAAGGAGTAGACTGTTGATCTTGGAGCCAGAAGAAATGTGTTCATGTCCAACTTCCCATTTACCCTCTGTGTGACCTGGGGAAGGTCTTGAACTCTGAGAAGCATGTTTCTTCCTTTCAATGTGAAAGCGTTAACCTCTGTCTCTCTACCTCCTAGAAATCATATGACATTGTATGAAATAAAGGATTTAAAAAAACAAAACTTTGGTACCCTAAGAAAAACTAATGTGTGGAAAAGTCACTGTATGGAGGTGGGTTCCCAGGGAGACGATCAGAAAATGAGGTTGCAGAGACTGGGCCTGGGTGTTTAAGACATGTCAAGTGTGGGGATACTCTCTGGAGAGACCCAGGTCTTCAAAGTCTGCTCCCCAGTAGGGGAGGCCCTCAGAATGTCATCTGAGATTTCAAGTTCTCTGGGAAAAATTACCATAACTTGGAAAAGAAGACATTACGAACACCAAACTAATAATGGCCTGAATTTCATGTGTTTGGAAAGTTTGATGCTTCCAGGTAAATGTGAAAATTTAGACAAAAGGTTGCCATCTTTCCATTCTGCCTTATAATGTACGTACACAAGATGGATTAATTGTTTGCACCAAGGCCAAAATATTCCTTGAGTTCAACTCTGTTTTTGGATATCTAAACAGAGCCATATAGAAGGACCTGATCTCCTCCATTTCTAGGTCAGAAATTTACATATAAAGGAGTTCTGTCCAATTCTGGGTGCTTGGCAGATAAAGAGAACACAACCTTGCCACGATTCTATGAAATTCGGGAAGCTAAGTGAGACATAAGCAAGTAGGGTGAATAAAATTGATTAAGTCATAGAGATCTGATAACGCAACACCTTATCCCTAATTCTGCTATTGACCCAAACTGTGCGACTTCCCCTGACAATGCCCTACCATAGAATCGGGCACAACTCAATAGTTGGAGAACACTCCAGCCATTATTTCTCAACTGAAATTTAAGATAAATCTATGCCCAAATTTTGTTGCCTGAACGATGTTTTATTCTAATTGACCCCCAGATAACTCTAATGGCTTTAAACCTCTTTTCACACCACAGAAGAAGCATCTCTGGCTCCCTCACATACTTTTCAATGATGTCATTCACATCCTGTAGAAAAAAGAGAAGACATGAGAAAGGAAGTAACACACCCTCCCCACCTAGAAAACTTCGTCACATCCCTGCCAATAACTAACATGGTGGGAATAGAGATGAGCCCAACGTGAGAGCCAAAAAGTAAAGAAGAGCCCTAGGTCAAACATTCCAGAAGACCATGAGATTTTGTCATGTTTCGTAAAAGGTAGAAACAGCTTGGACCCTTGTGGAAATACAGCATACGGCTTTCAATATCTGGAGATGAGATAGATTTATGAGGAAAACAAGAGGTCAATAATTTTTTTCCCCAAAATACATTAGGCTCCCCATGAGATGATTTCAATAATTCAGGGTTCTTTCACTTATTCAAGGGAAATGTAATGTATTTACCAAATATCATGCCAGGCTTTGTATAATCAAAGATGAGTAAATCACCATAATATTCCTCAAAAAGTTTACATGGCTTTTGCTGAGGGTACAAACAATCAAATGTATTAATGGAGGCATTTCTCAAGTCTCTCTCTTCTCATTTTTTACACTATCCATAAGTGACCTCATCTCCTCCCTTAAATTGAAAACATACATACGTGAAGTTAATTTCCAACTCTCTATTTTTACTCCATTTTGCCTCTTAAATGAGGTTAATATATTCAATAGTAACGAAGCCACAGGGATCAGCACCTTAGGATGTCTAGCAGCTAACTTATTACTCACCAACCAAATTGTCTCCTCCTTTATTCTCCATTGTCTTTAATGTTACCAATATTTACTTGGTCACTGTCCTAAAAACTACAAAATTTACCCTCATCTTTAGTCTCCACCAAGCCAGTTTAGTCCACATTCTGATCAGTTTTTAGCCATGTGATCCTCTTTATCATCACAGATACTGTTTCATTTGCTTGAGCAGATATATACCAATACATTTGGTCTCTTTTACCTCAGACTGACTTCCTCCGTGTCATCAAAACTAGGCCAACAGCTGGGTCTTCACACTCTAAAAAAAAATGGTTTTGCTATCTGTATTAGAGCTTCTTTTGTATATGATAAAAATCTGAAACTAGATGAAGAAGAGAAGAGGATTTGGGGAGCAGTTATAGCTTTAGTCAAAGCTTAATTTGAAACTCAAACCTTGTCATCAAGATCTTGTCTATGACCTTTTCCAAATTCCAATTATTCCCTCTATATGGAATTTATTCGAAGTTCATGAACAAACCTTGAATCTCCTGATATAAACTCCAGAAGGAAAGAGAATTTCTCTTCCCAGTTATCAAAAAAATATTCTGAGGCTTGCATGGCCAGCATTGGCTCAGGTGTCTGTATTGTTGCTGGAAGGAAATGAAAAAATGTTGGAGGCAAATTTCTACATTTTACTGGAATTAAGTTAGTAATGATATGAAGTAGATCATGATAGGATAAGATTCATATTGTAATCACTAGAGCAATCACTAGAAAAGAAACTTAAGAAAAATACAGTTTGGAAATGGGAAAACTTAAAATTATATATTAGAAATATTTGTTTAGCACAAAAGGAACTTATTAAGGAGAAAGAGGAGAATAAAAACTACAGGAGACATACAGAAAGTAAATAGCAAAGTGGCAAATTAAATAAAGCCATATCAATAATTGCATTAAATGTCATTCATCTCAATACCCTAATTAAAAGACAGAGATTGTTGGACTGGATAAAAAGCAAAATTCAACTATTGCTATATATAAGAGACATGTTTGGATGTAAAGACAGAAATAGGGCAAAAGTAAAATGATAGAAAAATATATACCATACAGGCAGTAATCATAAGACAGTTTGTATCTAAACTAATATTAGACACAGTAGACTTTAAGACAATAAATATAATGAAAGCATGAGAAGGAAATTTCATAATGATAAAAGATTCAGTACATCAACGAGGTATAACAATTATAAATGCATATACACATAATAACAGAGTTCAAAATAAACAAAGCAAGATTACAAGGAAAAATAGACAATTCAATAATAATAATTGGAGATTTCAATAACTCACTCTCAATAATGGAATAAATATCTTGCCTAAAATATATCAAGGATACGGAAAACATGGACAATACTATCAACCAACTTAACATAACTGACACCTATAGACCATTTCACCCAATGAATACAGAATACACATTTTTTCAAATTCATGTAAAAAAATTTTCTAGACATATGTTTCAAGCTATAAATCAAGTGTCGATACATTTAAAAGACTGAAAAATAAAGTACATGTTCTCCGATTACAGAGTAATTAAATTTGAAATCCACAGCAGAAGAAAAAGTAAGAAATCACTAAACATTTTTTAATTAAACAACACACTTTCAAATATCTCCAGGGTTAACCAAAAAAATCACAAAGGAAATTTACAAATAAGATGAACTGAGTGAAAATAAAAACTAAATAATCAAAAGGTATGCAATAGAGCTAAAGCAATTGATTTATTTCATTAAACACTGTATCAGAAGAGATGGTCTCACATCAGTGATCTGTTTCCACTTTAAGAAAACTAGAAAAGGAACAGAATACTAAACCCAAGATGCACACACACTCACACACATGTGTGCACCAGCATAACACACACACACACACACACAAAGAAAACATTAAAGGTGAGAGCAGAAATAAATGATACAGAAAGCATAAAAACTAGATTAAATCAATTAAACAATTAGGTTTGTTCTTGAAAAAAATCAACAAAATTGACCAAAAATAACTCAACTGAATAAAAAAGCAAAAAAAAGAGAAAAAGCAAAACACCAGAATCAGGAATAAAAGAGGACACATTACTATGAGTGCTGTATAAATTAAAAGTTTATAAGAGACTATTATGATTAATTTTATGTCTATGAATCAGACAACTTTAACACAATGGAAAAATTCCTTCAAAGATGTATACTACCAAAAATGACTAAAGAACTCTAAAAAAATCTAAACAAACCTGGTACATGTCAAAAAAATAATTTTAAACCTTTTGAAAAAGAAAAACCCAGAGTGGCTTCTCTGTGTGGACACCGTTGAATATTTAAAGAATAAATAACCCCAATCCTTCACAATTTTTTTTCAAAATGTAGAGAAAGTGGGGGAAAGTCTCAACCCATTCTACGAGGGGAAAAAGAAGAAAAAAACTCTTGGAATGTGAAGTCCAATTGTTAGTCTGTGTCTAAGCTGGATCATGAAGAGTTACCTGATATATGCTTAACAGAGAACACAGATAACAGCCGCCTATAGAATATCACTGGACAGAAGAGATCTTCTCTTCAAGGTCATATTTTTGCAAGGCACTTGTTTAACTAAAAAAAATGAGATATTCCCCTGTAATTCATGAATTCAATTGTTCATATAACCTCTGAAATAGATGCAGGGAAGCGATACTGCAGGGCCAGAAGAACCTTAGTGTAACCAACAGAAAGACCACCTCAATACAGAAAAGAAGGAAACTAGACTTCATTTTTCTCAGATCTCTGATGCTGGAATTTCTTCTCAAGTCTTACCTGCAGCATGTCTACTGCTGACCCCTGCAACCAATGCTCCATGTCTGAGATGAGAGCTCTCACCAATTGGCTGTGCTGGACCAGCTCATTCTCAGCCTCGGCCAGGTTATGAAGAATATCTCCCTCCTCATTCTTCAGCTTTAGCAGCTCATTCTGCTCCTCATAGTCCAAGAGAACTCTCATTTGATTGAACTCTGCCTGGACGCGTTTGGTCTCATTTTGTATTTTATTCTTCAGGAATGAGAAAGAGAGAGAGAGATTCAGGCTCTCAGGCAGAACCTGGGAGCCAGAAAAAGAACTATTGTTTTTGGGAAATTCTCACAGGGAAATGAGATAGACACATGGGAACAATTCTTAGGGAAGCTAATTTTTCCTAATATTTTCTCTACATCACATTTGAAAATAAAGGCCTCAAATCTGCATTATTGAGAGCAACTCTGATCCACATTGGAGACTTGGGTGTGGCTCAGCTTTCACACAGCTGGCCAGGACAGTCAGGCCTCCCTGCATTATTTCTGACCCGCAACCCCATCGTCTGCCAAAAGTTGAACACTGAGGATAAAATGAGGAGTCATTGTCAAATATCTTCCCCCAGAAGATTCAAAGGCTCAAAGACATGGTCATAAAGGTAGACAGAATTCACTAGCCATCTCCACCAGCAAGTCCATCAATGTGAATACTTCTCTCCAAATATCTGTGTTCATTTATGACATGTTCGCATTTAACCCCCACCCCTATCAGGGAAATAATAAAGAAGAGGACTCATCAAATGACTTCCGGACATGTCAACTGTCAAGAAACAATGAAGAAGGAAGTTCCTTGTGACTAACACTCAAGGTCCTGCCCAGATTTCAGTCTAACTCCCTCAGGTAGTGTCTCCTCTTACCTTCCATGAAGTTCTCTCCTCTCTGACATCAGCTCTCAACTCTGCAGCTTCCTCCTGCTCCTCCTTCAGCCTCAACAGAGCTGCCACGAGTTTCTCCTGTGAAAAAGGAATCAAACCAGAATCAAGCTCTGGGCTTTCTAAGCATCAGAACAGGATAAACGGTGACGAAATAAGGCTGATCTTCAGAGATACTGGAGTTCACAGAAGCTGAGAACAGCAATGAGAATCTATGACTTGGAAAAAAACCTGAGGAGATGAATATGTTTTCTAAGACTCAGGTGTTAGAAGTCAGCATCCCCTTGCCAGGAGAAGACTGATTCTCTTCGTGCTAGAAGAAAAAACCTGATCCTGAGGAAAGGAAAGAACTTACATCTCAATCCACCCAGCTTCCAGTTAACACTTCTGTTCAAAGAGGTAATGAGAGCTTTTCTTGGGCAAGAGATCTCCACCTACAAGCAAGAGTTACAAACATATGTAATTCTGGATAAGAATTTGTACTGTAGGTTTATCCTTTTGTAAGTTGATGGAATGCACAGAAAAGTCCTTCAGGCCTCGGAAGGTGAGCATAGGAAGAAAAGAGATGACAGGCCTTAGGGCTATGAGACAAGGTAAATAAGACGAATGCAAAGTGGAGATTTCCTGTCAAGTACCGTTTTCTGCCATGTCTTTTCTCCATCCTGGTCTCTTACCTGGTACTCCTTGGCAACCTCCTCTATGAGGAATGTGTGGTGAGCACGGTGCTCCTGAGATCACTTGCAAAGCAAGCAAATGACCTTTCCATCCTCCTTACAGAAGAGCAGGAGTTTCTCTTCATGGCTCACACAGAGATCTCTCTTCTGCTCCTTCTCTGGGCTCAACTTGACCTCCCTGAGCCTCTCCACTATGTTGGCCATGTGCCTATTAGGCCGCAGGTTACCTGGCTGGTAACTGATTCCGCACACAGGGCAGCTGCTCTCTTCTTGGCTGATCTTGGACTCTTTCTTTTCTGCAGTAATGCAGGATTGGCAGAAGCTGCGACCACAGTCTAGACTCAGAGGTTCTGTCAGGAGTATCTGGCAGATGGGGCAGGTCACCTCCTCCTTTATGTTCACCAGGATTTTTGAAGCCATCGCAGCTGCTCCCCTTGCCTACTGTCCTGACTTCTGAAGTTCCTCTTGCTCACAGATCCCTGCATGAGTGGGAAAGCAAGAAGGGTGCAGAGTAAGAAAGGAAGGGATAAAATGAAAGTAAGCATAAGCCAAAACCCAAATATTGAAAGACAAAAAAGAAAAGGTGGAGAAACAAGGAAAGAGGCTTTGTGAACTGGTAGAAACGACCTACCATGATAATTTTCATACACTTTATACTCAGTTCATGTCCCATGACAAATTCCAACTTATCTGTGCAATGACTGATATTTTCCTTTACTTTCACTGAATGAAAGAAAGATCTGAGGACTTTTCTACCGAGGTCTGTGTGAGCCACCATCTATCCTGCTTGTTCTTTCCCAGGACAAAAACACACCATCAATGTTAAAAACACCAAACTATTTATGCCTCTGGGAATTTATACTTGCTCTTCTCTCAGCTGCCCTGATATTGGTATAACTCACTCTTATACTTGAGTGAACTCTTTCCATACATGTTCTCTTATCAGAAAGACCTGCTCTGACTAACATATTTAGAGCACAGCCATTGCCATCACTTGCTGTATGTTTGCAATGATTTCCTTTATTATCACAACATAATGTATCACAATGAGTTTGTGTAAATGTAAGAGTAAATGCTTTATCAGATGTGTAGAGATAGTAAGTGACTTTCAAAGATCATTGACCTTCAATACACAGAATTGAGATGAACCTAATGTATTTGGGGTCCTTCAGAATTCTGTCTCCTCCTACCCCATAGAGTTATTCAAAGACACACAGAAGAAACTTCATGGACCCAATTAATACTCAGCAATTGAGTATGTGAAAGTGAAGAGATCTAGATCAGTTTGGAGGTTCTGGGAAGACTTGTGTTTGTGAATGGTGAGATTTCATCTTGGCTTGGAAATATGCCATGGATGTTGACAGTAGGATAAATGTGTGTATGTATATGGATGGTGAAGAGAGAAATGGTATAGATATACTCATAGGATCACATATGCCAGATACCTGGGAAAAGAGAAGCATAGACGAATGAATGTCAGTCTTGACAAAGAAGTCTTAAAATATTAGCAAGATTATTTGACAAATTATCATAGACTATGAATTATGCTAACAATGGACCAATATCCAAAAACACAAAGATGAGCCTAAACAGAAAATTTAAATCACTGTGACCTTGACATTCACCTGGAAAGTAATAGTAGGTTAAATATTCAGCTTTATGTGTACGAAAGAGCAGATGTGAAAAACGCTATTAGTGAGACGTCCAAGCGGTTGGGAAATCAAATAACAGAGGCAAATGGAGGGTTATCCAAGAATTCCAACTTGAGAACATAAGTGTTGTTCTGATGCTGAAGAAAATGAAGGAAATATGGGATGAGAGAGAGGACAAAATGTATTAGGTGGAAGAAATGACCTCTTCATGGAAGACATATCATCTTATATGAGTTTTAAAATGCCAGTGTGGCTAGTGTGCAGAAAACTGCAGAACGTTTGGTACCACAGAAGCCTGCAGTGACCATAAAATATGACACTTCACAAATTATGGAACATTTCAGGACTGTTTTCCAAGAGCAAGGAGGAATTATCAATGTTTTCCCATCAGAGAAGTGTGGGGACATATTTAGCTTAAGACTTGGGCTGGAAATGTTAGATGGATCCAAAGTGGAATCAGGAAGATCAGTGAGGATGCATGTACAGTTGCTCAGGGGAGAGATGATGATAGCTTGAGAGACAAGGTGATGAAGGAAATGGAGAACAGCAGATGAGAGTGAGAGACAAGACGAGGTAGAAGGATAGGACTAGGAGTTAGATTGGATATGTGGGAACAAAGGGTTAACATCAGGCCTGAGCTCTTTCTTCCTTTAAAGATAATATTGGCTTACTCTTCTCCTAGTAAGTTTTGTTTTTTTTCCCTGGGAAACCTACTGGCTTACAATAAACTGGAAGTTCAGCTGCATTGATATAAAAATGGCCTTATGTGTAAAGTGCTTGTGGACTGGGAAGACTTTATATAGATCTTGAATGCCAGTTAGTTAAGTATTGACCTCATCTTTCACAAGGGGAATGTGACTCTTACAACCAAAATGTGTTTTTTTTTAAGTCCCTGGTTGCTGTGCCCATTGGTTTTCACAAGGTAATCAGTTCTTTGTAGCACTAGGCTTATCTAACCTATGGTAGTTTCACACACATCCACCGGTCTGGCTTCTTAAAAAGCTAAGATGACAGGGATAAAGCATTTCCTGTACCACTGTAACTTCCATCACTGAGAACTCACCTGAGGCAGCCATGCTGGCTTACTGTGTCTGCTGTCCTGTATCCCCCAGCTAAGCTAAGTGAACTTGGCCTTTTATGTCTTATTAGGTCACGTGTATGGAAACGGCCATCCAGATTACCAACTGCTGCTGGTGGTCAGTTAGATGCGGTAACACAGAGTGGTAGCACAATGATGCTTATTCTCCGACCTGGACTCAATATTGCCCTGTGGCCACAGTCTAGAATCAGGAGTTCTGAGCTATAAACAAAGAAAGGGAGCATCTTGGTAGATATGAATGTCTTAAAAGTTGTCAAGGTTTGACAGTAAAAGGATCTCTAGCATGAGACAACAAATAAATTTTCCCTTTCCTCTGCACAAGGGAAAAGAAAAGCTACAGATGCTGCATGGAGATAAACTTAGACTTACTAAAAGTGTCTACTTGTGCCATGTTCATCATACGTGAAGTGAACTTGATAAAGAATGAGGCTGAAGGTGAACTGGAAGTGCAATCCAGCTAATAGTACAGATACTGAAAATAGTCCAGAGGCCATATGTAGTTAGCCTCTGGTTGCAGAGACTATAGCCCAGATCAGGCTCTGATGAATAGCGAGATCTGAGGTGGACATTACACCAGGGGTAGTTATTTTATGATAATGTCTACCCATGTTTTATGACTCAAGCTGTGATCCAAACATGGGGGTGAGGCCTCCAAAAATTTCTTATCCCCTTCAAGACCCAACCAATGCTGAGACATATCAAGAGTCTATAGAGGAGGGAGGAACAGAGCATGCATTTTGCCATGGGGTTATAGAATTTATTTTCCCAGTGTGGCTACAAGGAATTAATGTCAAAGCAGCTGCTGCCACCATGGACAAAAGAGCAATGTACAGAGGACCTAGAGTCCTCTCACATGGAGGATGACCCAGCCTCTGCCTAAGCAGTGACCCAAGGGCTCCACAGCAATGAGGGAGATACATATGGGAACATGAGTGGTGTGTGTCTGATAGAACTCCCAGATCAGTTGGCTGCCATAGGTGTCAGGTGATTGCACCTTACACATTGGTCTTCTGACATTTGAGCTCATGAGAATACAAACTCGAAATATCCCAGAGGTAACAGCTAAAGAGAAGCGAAAGACATTAACAGACAATAACTATGTAAAAGTCCAAAAAATAATGATATGAACAGAACTTTCTTCTTTTGTGACTGGAATAAAACTGTTTCTCTAAGCATGATGAAGCCACAAATTACTGATGTCAAATGGAAAGAATCAGTTTCCTTGAATGGAATGGAAAAATGAAATTCTGCTATGTTTTTATTGCCAGGCAGTCATCTAATGCTATTTAATATAAACTCCTTATAATACTATAGTATATAGTATCATATAACATATAGTACAGTATAGTATAGTATAGTACACAGTATTATAGTATATAATGCTATAATACCAGCAAATTAAAAACTGAAAAAGAAAATTAAAAAGTCAATTCTAACTCCCTGTGATGCCTGGCATAACAGGGGTGTACTGTATGAGTTCAGAAGACAAGTGCCTAACACTGACTTACGACCGAGAGAGGGACAAAAGTATGTAGCAAAAGAGATAATCTTCAAAGCCGACGCTGAGAAAGTAAGATTGTGTAGCATGAGAGGAAGTCAGGGTGAGAAAAGAGATTGACTGGTGTCTCCCATATGCCTGAGTAAGCTGGGTGCAGCTGTACCTTCTATAGGAAGGGGGAGTAAACACAGAGACTCAACTACTCTAACTCCCTTCCCACTCTAATTCCCTTCCCTCATGGGTCTCAGGATCCTGTTATCCTACTACTTCTTCTGACATCTTTTTATTTTTTTTTATTTTATTTATTTATTTTTTTTGTGAGGAAGATCAGCCCTGAGCTAACATCCATGCTAATTCTCCACTTTTTGCTGAGGAAGACCAGCTCTGAGCTAACATCTATTGCCAGTCCTCCTCCTTTTTTACCCCAAAGTCCCAGTAGATAGTTGTATGTCGTAGTTGC
The DNA here is from genome assembly GCF_020826845.1 of Diceros bicornis minor. Classification (NCBI taxonomy): domain Eukaryota; kingdom Metazoa; phylum Chordata; class Mammalia; order Perissodactyla; family Rhinocerotidae; genus Diceros; species Diceros bicornis. The sequence goes on along the minus strand of NC_080746.1, from coordinate 62,483,560 downwards.
ATATCCTTCTAGTTGCTGTATGTGGGACGCGACCTCAGCATGGCCGGAGAAGCGGTGCGTCTGATAGGCATTAAACTATTAGAATTCAAAGATCTCTCTGCCTTCGCTCCAGTTTTGGGGGGAAAGGACTTTCTATCTCTGAAAATTCCATGAGTCTGGCTGTCCTCATCAAAGTTCAATTCAAAATTATAGAAGGGGTGGGAGATGTGGGTAAATTAAGCGTGAAGAAAGAACAACGCTCCATGAAATACACAAAGCCTTTCACTTCTCAAAACCTCCATTCTTTTAACACCACCCTTCCCCAGACTGCACTCCAGTCAGCACTCTCAGCAGGAAGCCTGCAAATTGGGCCTTTTTCTGCCTTCAGAACAACTTCCTGAAGACAAATCACTTCACAGAGGCAAATTCAGTTTTTTCCTCTGAAGTCTCCCAAGCTCTGCCCTCTACAAACTAGTCAACTCACCTTCAGACACCAATGGAGAAGTCGTAATTCCTTGAAGAAGAGAAAGGCAGGCCAGGGGCAGAAGCAGTCAGGATTTACTCACCAAACCAGGAGCCTGATCTCCACAGAAATCCAGAGGAGCCAAGTGAAAATGAAAGCTAAATACTTGGAGGAAGGTACAAAAGGAGAAGAGACACTATGGACGAACGGGAGGCCCCTGGGAAACGACAAGAATTTTGTGCCTGGGCCAGATGGCCCAGTGCCTACATTCTTATTCCTGTCTCAGTTCTAGTCCTAGAAGCTCTTTCTGGCTCTTCAATGTAATTCATCCTGTGGGGCACTAGAATTACCTAGGCAACTGAATTTCACACACACTCACCTTGTCTTGTTTCCTTACAAATAAGCTGTCACTAAGAGAATAAACTACCTTCTTCACTACAGTGAGGATCCACACTGATGGCTCACCAGAGATAGCCACACCTGCAGGCTCTCTCCTGTCCTGCATCCACCAGCTAAGCAAAGTGAATCTGGCCAGTATGTATCCTATTAGGTCATGTGAGAGGGAATGGCTATCCAAATCTGAAATTACCTCAAATGGTCACTCAGAGGGGCTATCACAGTGGAAGCACAGTGAAGCTGACCTTTAGAACTTGGATTCTACATGGCCAAAATGAGACTTTTCCTAAATAGACTGGGAAGATGAAACTGTATGAAGTGTCCTTTGTTGGGCAACATCATCTATACTATTTAACACATCTCTATATCTTAGCATAATAAAAATGATGCAGGAAAATAATCATGATGGCTAATTTTACAGGTCAACAAAACTGGCCACAAGGTGTTCAGATTAAGCATTGTTTCTGGGTGTATCTAAAAGGGTGTTGTTTCCAGATGAGGTTAGAATTTAAATCTGTGGACTCAGTAAACTAGATTGTCCTCCCCACTGTGGGTGAGCAACACCCAATTTATTGCAGGCCTAAATAGAACAAAATCACAGAGGAAAAAAAATTGTCCCTTGTGTCCTGCCTGCTTATTTGAGCTGGGGCATAGGTCTTCTCCTGACCTTGGACTAGGACTTACACCACTGGCTACCCTGGTTCTCAAGCCTTCAGACAGACACTGATTACACCACCAGCTTTCCTGGGTCTCCAGCTAGCAGACAGCAGATGCTGGAAGTTCTCAGCCTTCACAATTATGTGAGCCAATATATGATATATCTATATCATATTGCTTCTGTTTCTCTGGAAAACTCAAAGTAATGTAGCAATAAAAAAATTCTAAAACTCTGTGTTAAGTGGTACAAATGAAAAGTGATAATGATAATGATCTTGATAATGACACAGATGAATTGTGCTATTTCAAAAGATGTGTGCCTAAATGACTTGGGACTGTTGAGGGTACAAGGAGGATGTTGTAGATGTGATAATGCCCCAAGCCAACTGTAATCCATAAGATCTTGTCAGGTAAGGGGAGTCAGGGTGAAAAAAGAAAGCTTTGACTAGGATCTACCATCTCAGTGAGTCAGTCTGGCGTGCAGTATGCCTTTCACAGGAAGAAAGGTGGTTTAATAAATAGACACTCCTACTTTAACCCCCTTTTCTCATGTGTCTCAGGATCTTGTTATCATGCCACTTCCCCTGACATCTTTTCACATTATTAACACCAATCAAATATCTCATTTTGTTTTACTAAAAGTTGTAAAGATGCCCCTTACAGAAATTCTTCCCACGTGTTCCTCTTGCTCCTAATCTCTCAGCTGAGCTCTGTTTCTCTGTGGCAGATAGGACACAAAGAGAAGGAGGAGCAAGGTTATTGGTTTTTCAGGAACCTAATTGAGCCTTGAGTTTGAACTTGGAAATCTGCTAAGACTAGTAAACATTAAAGAAGCTGTGGAGCAGGGCAGCTGTCACACTATTAAGGCTCCCAAATCCAGAGAAGACACAGTCCTACAATTAAGTGGTGAGATGTGCAGAAATCCTACATCATTACACTGACAGATCTTAAATTATTAAGCTTCAAATAACTCTCTGACTTTTCCCTATTTCTTTCTCAAAGCATCTTTTTCATCCCTGAGCTGGGCCAGGCATAGCACTCTTCTCTACTTCTCTCTGCGCAGAACTGGTACAGAAGCCTGGGTTGTGGCCCCATGGAGATTCCATAGGCTCTTTCTCTAGGGCATCCTTTGCTAGGATTTCTCAGGAAGTTATTGCTGGAACTAGGATTTCTCCTAGAGATGAGGTCTCAGTCAGTATACCCTGAGGTGGGAAATGAAAATGTATAAGTAGAAGGCAATAGAGAGAACTACAATGGGAAGCCTCGTGTTCTCAGTACTACCATCATTAGTGATCTCCACTCCCACCCTACATTGTACCCTCAACTGTATGTTTCATGAAGTCAGGTAGGGACTTTCTCTGTTTTCTTGCTTATTGACTCACATCTACTAGAAGCAGTTTCATGTAAGTGATAAATAGATAGGTATACAGACCTATAGCTGTAAATACCAATTTAACTGAATTGAACATCTGGATGATAAATCATACTTCTATTCTACTATTCTTGCTATGAACACAATTGCTGTGTTACATAATGAAATTCAGCTATTCTCATCTTATTATTAACATATATATGATTCCCCTTTGACAAAATTTAACCAACAATTTTTCATATCTCCTGTTTTCTTCCTAAGGATTACTCAGATAGGTGTCTAATCTGTGTCCACTACCACACTTTAACCAAATTAACTCGTACTTTGTTTTAAGGTTTTCTCAAATGGGAAAATTTAAAAATCCATAGGCCAAGGAGAGATATTTCATTAGCTTTCCCTCCAAGCAGGAGATTTGATGACTTGAGGGGAAACACAGAGCCCTAAGAAGGATTTTTTTTTCCACTATAATTCAGAACATGATAAGCTGGAATGTGGAGCATGCCAACATGCTCAGCTCTGTTGAAAAATTGTGTGTGCCGAGAGGAGCATCGTGAATTCAGGTTTCCTGCTGGCCCACGTTTTCAGGTATCTTAATAGGACCTGATATGACTTGCTTGCAAACCTAATGCTTCTTAGGAAAGTCTCATGATATCCACCAAGGATATCAGAGATTCAAAGGGAGAGGAAAAAAAGGTGATATTAAACTGTGGGAGGATTGGGAAGGAAAGAATTATTGGATAGACAAGAGTTCTTTGGAGAAGAGAGCTCCTTTCTTTTGAACATTGCAATCAATACTGCTAGTGCTATGCTTGTCTCACAATACAGTTACTCTCTGAGGTCTCCACTCCACTCCAGTGTCAATCATATAATATACCTAAAAAGACACCTATTCTTAATATCTCTTCATTAACCACCATACTCCATACTATCATTGCTGAACATGCAAAGCAACTTAAACTGAGGTTCCGTACCCACTAATGGAGGTATTCATTCCAACAAAGCAGCATCCTAACCCATAGCTCAGCATTATGAACCTTGAACAGGTGTTTAAAGAAAAAATGGGGCATGGAGACTAATAGACTAATAGTGGAGACTAAGGCACTAGAGAATGACAAAAGCAGTTGGAAACTACAATTTGATAGACATTTGGAATAAGGGAACAGTATTGGAAGAGTTTTCCAGTTTTATGGCTTTTCATTTGAAGGCAGACCTCAGTCAGTAGTGAGTGGGATAGTTAAAACTCAACTAGCAACATACAGAATTATTGGCTTGAAGAAGAAGAAGAATTATTTGGGGCAGCTGGAAATTGTGGAGAATATCTGTAAAACAGAGATTCAGAAGATGAGATCTCAAATTGTACACATAAACTCTGACCAAATCTCTGAACTGCACATGTGTGAGAGAGATGAGAAACCGCCCAAATAGGCCTAAGAGAACTGAACAGAGATTTCAGCTGCTGCAAAATGCAGGGGAGAAGTAAGAATTTGAGTCCAACCAAGTTAATTGCCTGAAAAGGAAAAATAATAATATTCTTCAGAGAAATAAACAGAAACCAGAGTCTCTACTGCTCATTCACAATTCCCCTGGGGGTATTTTAGATACAATCTAAAATCACTCAAAATACAAAGAAACTGGAAAACATGGCTCATACTCAAGAGAAGAGGCAATCAGTGGAACCAACTTCAAAATAATCAAGATATGTTTAATAGACAAGGACTTCACAGCAACTATTATATCTAGGGTGAAGGATGTAAAAGAAAATATGCTTATAATGACGAGCAAATAAGAGATGTCAAAAGACAAATAGAAATAGTTTTTTTTTTAATTGAAATACTAAAACTAAAAACTATAATCACTCAAAAAACAAGTCTAGGGAATACTTAGGAGAAAATAAAGATCATAAGAGAAAACATACGTGAATTTAAAGGGCATTAATAAAAATTATCCAATATAAAAATAATGAACAGAGCCTCAATAATCTGTAACAAACATCAAGGTAACGACATCAGTTTGAAAGACAGAAGAATTACTAAAATGCAACAATACAAAAACTACAAAGGTATTTCAATTAAATGAGAGACAAAGGGGTAAAAATCACATGTTCATTTAAATACATGCAGAAAAGCATCACACAAAATCCAATACCCACTCATGATAAGGATAAATTAGTAAATTAATCTGATAAAAGGAAATATGACAAAGACTGCAGTTAACATCATATTTAATGGTCAAATATTGAATACATTCTCTCTATTATTAGAAACATGCAAACACGCACCATTCATATTCACCATTGAATTATATGACCTAGTCCAAAAAATTAGGGAAAGAAAACAAATAAAAGCGTAAATATCAGAACAGTAGAAATAAAAGTCTCTAGTTGCAGATGACAAAATGGTTTTTGTAGAAAACCAAAGTAAATCTAGAGGAATTTACTAGAATTAGTGAGTGAATTAAGCAAGGTCATAGGACTCAAGACCCATATTGAAAATCAATTATATTTCATAATCTAGCAGTGAGTAATTAGAAAATTATCTTTAAAGATCCCTTTACAATAATTTCCCCCCGTAAACTACTCTAAGGTTATAAATGATGCCTCACTTCCCACCCCTGGGTGACTAGATGAGTCATCTGGTCTGGGAGAGTTCATAGCACTAGGAGGCATGGTGGAGTTGCTATAGGTGTGAGATGAAAACAGACCTGGGGTAGGACAGTATGGAGAGATTAAGATTCAGGATCAATAGATCCCCCATCATCATCCTTGGGCAAAATGGATGGTCATTGGAATCTATATCATTGAGTGCAGATCACATGTTTCTATTCCACTAAGGATCTCAGTTTCTCAGAGTTTAGAAATGTCTGGTCACCAACTAGTAACGTCTGTAGTTACTACTGCCTACTTGCTGTTTATGAATGAATCTGAACAATGAAGCCTCTTTATTCCCTGAGATTCCCGTGAACCCCCCAAAATTCTGGTTGTGGTGACTCATCACCCAAATTCACAGTCAGTCCAACACATTCCTAAGGTCTCAGAAATAGATGGAGTGATTGCCGCTCAGAGAACTTGTTCATGAGAGAACCCACAATTAATGCCAAATTAACTTTTTATTTTGAGTCTATAATTCCTTCTCAGGACATTTTCTGAGAAGAATCTACTTATAGGCTTCATACTCTTGTGAGGAAAGGGCTTCATTTAGGGGCAGGAGATGCTGTAAAATAAAAGGATGTCTCGAACTTTTCCTTTCTGTTTGCTCACATACTGTTCTCTTTAACTTGTTTCACAACTTGAATTGATTTTCTTAATGAGTTATGGCCTCAGTAATTGCAGCAATAGGGTGACAGGAAAGCAGAGGTCAAAGGGAATTTGGATAAGAATCAATTTCCCCTAGTGCCCATGGATGAGAGTTTGAGGGTGTGTGTGTGTGTGTGTGTGTGGAGAGAGACTGGATGTATCTAACCTGGAATGGAGAACTGAAGGATTTCTTGTGAAACAGGGACCACAGCAGACACCGTTTGGCCAAGGAACCCATTATTTCTGTTGGGAAAGATTTGGAAATGAAAATGCCAAAAGACACAGGGTAACCACCATGTGCTGCAGGAAAGCTCAATGCTGCCGCATCTGCCCTGCTGTCTCACTGGAGGAGGAGAACAAGATTTACTTCATTCCTGAGGACTACTGTAGCCTTTCAGCTCACTGGAAAGAGTGAGGCTGACCAGGAGAAGAAACACCGACATACACAATTGCTGAGGGAGCTCATGACGGAACTCCTGACCCTCCCCCTATCACTGTAAGTTATGATGGGAGCCAGCAACCTGAAGAGAGGAGATTTATCTGGGAAACAGAAATGATTTTCCATTGAAAGAGAACTACTGTGTAAATAAAAAAGAATGTTAAATCAATTTATACCTAGTATATTCATATAAGTAAAAGAGGGTTTTCCAGTAATTAAAATAAAGAAATGGGGGCTGGCCCTGTGGCCTAGTGGTTAAGTTCAGTGCACTTCACTTGGGTGGCCTAGGTTCGGTTCCTGGGGCATGGACCTCCACTGGGGGCGGCCATGCTGTTGCAGTGACCCACATACAAAATAGACGAAGGTTGGCACAGAAGTTACCTCAGGGCAAATAGTCCTCAACAAAAATAAATTAATTAATTAAATAAAAATAATAAAATAAAAAAAATAATAAATAATAAAAAAATTTAAAAATGACTAACTACCTTTGAAGAAGGTAAAATATTCTTTTGCAACGAAGAAACACTTATTGTGTGCACAACACAGTATTCTCAACCACGGTCATGCACTGCATAATGACATTTCAGTCAATGATGAACTGTATATACAACGGTGGTCCCATTAGATTAGTACCATATAGCCTAGGTGTGTAATAGATTATACCATCTAGGTTTGTGTAAGTACACTCTATTTGATGTTTGCAGAAAGATGAAATCACTTAATGATGCATTTCTTAGAACATATCCCCGTCCAATAAGCGATACATGACTGTATAGGCGGAATGTTGTATAGTAGATCTCCAGAACTTCTTTATCTTGCATAATGAAAACTTTATAACTGTCGAGCAGCAACTCCTTATATATTCCTTAAAAGGTTAGATCTCATGTTAAGTGTCCTCACCACAATTTTTTTTTTCTGAGAGTGATTATTATATATATATATTATATATACCTACATATAATCATGTAGGTATACACACACACACATTCCTGAGCCAAGTTTTATCTTTTTCATTCCATTGGACAAGTTATTACCCTTCTATATGTTGATGTGGGCTCTGGGCACCAGGCTGCCCGAGGTTATAATACATACTTCTCTAAGAAAATCTGTACCTTTGCTATCCTGGTAAGTATATTCCTCATCCTGAATTTGAAACTGGGTAAAAAAGAAAAGAAGGCAAAAGTGCATAAGAATTTATATATACTGTATACTCAAGTGTTTTACCACAAGGAAAGGCCTGAACACTATAATGGTGTCCCTTTTAAGAATCAGTGTCCCTAGACATGGCTTCCTCTTCTGGACAGATTTTGGACTTTCATAGTTTAGCACTTTTGTGACCCATTTCCAATAAAGGGCCTTAAAAACAGGCCCAGCCTTGGCATAAAAAGTTCTATAGAAGAAGAACGGAATTGGAGTGGTCTTGACAGCAGAGTCTGGAACCTTGAGAAATGAAACTTCAGTAGAATCAATTACTGTATCTGTCACATAGGACATTGATGCAGCTTATACTTTTCGGTAATCATGAGAGAAAATATTTATTATATTGTACAGGACACTTAAATAGCTACTTTACATTGAGTGGCATTTAGTTTCACACAACAATCTAAGTGTTGGGTGCAGTTTTAAGTCCTAATTTGTATTTTAGGAAAAAGAAACTCAGAATTTATTCATCGTTACACATCTTGTAAAAGAAGAGACAGGATTTGAACTCAAACACTCTGTACATAAAATCTTCAATCTGGGTACACATGTTGCTTATATTTTCCTTTCCTTGACTCCCTGATGAACCTGGTGTATCCTGGGCAACAAATTGACATACCCTCAAAGATTCCTTAGTTTTTGGTGGTGAGTATGGGATTATTATGGACTGTTCTAGATAACATGGATGGTGGCAGACAGACTTTGCCATGTCTCTTCAGATCAATGATAAAGGAAAATATGGAGAAATGGGAGGGCAAACATGTTATATCAATACTGCTCTGTCTTTAAGAAGGATTAGACGTCTTTCTTTGAGAATACAAAAAGAGATAAATGATAAACAAGCATCTCTCTTAACTCTAACTAGATACACTGTACATCCCAAGGATTAGTAAAAGTTCTAAAGTAAAAAAGGAGACAACAAGGAAGAGATAGTATGAATGGTACAGATGAGCTCATATATAGAGATGAAACCCAGGACAAGGAGCACTTCAAGAAGTGGATGATGGAAAAAGAAGATCCAGGAGCTCAGTGGGCACAGAGTTATGGGGGCTGGACATTTCCATGAATTGAAATATGGATAGGCTGTCTTTGAAAAGTGACATTTAGAGAACTTGTAAATGAGTGACTTTGAAAATTGACTTCGAAAATTCAGACAGCGCCGGCTTCATAGTTTAGGAAAACTCCAACACAATGGGGAGGAACAGCCATGGAAAAATTCAAGACCTTGGGATCAGGTGTTGAAGAGTCCTCAAAGGCCTTGGACTCAAATTCCTTCTGTAACTCTAAAACCCAGTAGCTGTATTGTGGTCTGTACCTGAAGTAAACATTTGGATGGTTTACTTTTTGGTCGAAAACAAACCAAGAACACTTTTTTCTATTGAGGTTACTTGTTTTACTGTATACACCAGGATCAGGCAATCTCCTACTTCCCAGTAATATTTCTCGAAGTAGAAACATTGGTGGTCAAAGATATCAAAAGCAGAAAAATCACATGGAGATATATTCCTAAACATAAAAGGGTGCAAAACTCTCATTTGTCTCTGATCTGCAGATACAACAGTATTCGAAACGATATTGACTGGATTCAGCATCACACCCGCTGTAGGAAAAATTATAGGGTCAGGTGAGGGACATAGAATGGGAGTGTCTTGTGACATTGTCAGGAGGAATATTGGGAATTAACTGGGAGGAATTTGTGTTGATGGGTCAGAGATGAGTAGGACACTTATGAACTGTTGCGTGTATGCAGGTTTGGGGAAAGACACATGAAGCTAGGATCATGGAAACTAGTAGTAACCACAACTTCTGGAAAGGGATCAGAACAGGGATATTTGAAGACCCTGTAGCTTTTTCCATCCCAGTAGCATTGGATCTCCATGAGCTCTGACATGACAAAAGTTGCAAGGATGATGTTAGAAGCAAAGCAGTAAACACTGCTACCTAGCTTCTCTCTAGAGTGGGGACGGGGTAGAGGAGCCCTGTGAGGCTATGAACTGCTGAATGAGAGGACAAAGCAGACACCTGGCCTTTCCTCTTATATCTGATCTCATCTTCAGCACAGGATCTCTCTTTCCTTGTCAGGCCTACCTCTTTTCTTTTACCCTCATCTAGAAACAACATCCACTGCCCCATTATGCCCAGAAACTACAACAATCTGACATGCAGACCCTTCCCCTGGCTCTCCTCACCTTTAAACACTTGAAGCATCTCACTCAGACCTGGAGCTCCCAATGCATGCTTCAGTTTCTTGGAAACCATTTTTGGCTTTTTGAAGGCCCAGGTCTCACTCCTAGAGAGAACAAATCACAGAACTGTGATCGTCCCACATTTCTGACCTTGTGTCTCTCCAAGACCATTGTCTCCCTCATCTATCACTCCCTTGATGCACTTAAATCCTCTTCACTGAAAAGCTTGAAGAGGGTAGAGAGGAGAGCTCTGACAGTGCAACCAGAAGAAATATGCTCCTCATGTATACCTTCCCATTTACTCTCTGTGTGATCTTGGGAAGGTCTTCACCTCAAAGAAACTCATGTTCTTCCTTCTAAAATGGAAAAATTAACCTCATACTCTCTACCTATTAAAAACAATATAAAATTAGATAAAATAATTGTGCCTTTAAAAGTTATTTTATGACTCTAAAAAAATATTTGATACATGGAGAAGTCACTGCCATCTCAGGGGTTCCACCAGGAGGAGGCCAGAGATGTGAGGTCCCAGATGGTGGGTAGAGAGGATCCAGAACCTGGCCACTGAGGGGTTTAGGTTATCAAGTGTGGGGCTCCTGTGTTGAAAGTCTGAAGGGTCTCCTGAGGCTGTTATCCCTGTACAGACGCCCAGAGATGAACATTTGAGGTCACATTCTCAGGGGATATGTTACAAATATTTGGAAAAGAAGTTATGACAACCAAACTAATAATGGTCTGAATTTCATGTTTGTGAAGACCTTGATGCTGCCAGGTGGGTAGTCAACTTTAGACACAAGAAAACCATTCTTGCTATGAGATGCTAAGATGTGTAAGCAAGAAGAGATTAAGTATTGGCGCCAGGATAAGAGCCACTATTCCCTAAGACTTGAGTCTATTTTTTTGGAAATCCAAAGAAAACCACCTTCAAAGACCTTATTTTCTATTCTCAGAAGGAAAAGTAAATGTAAAGGAGCCATCCTTGTGTAAAACGTGGGGGCATGGTGGATAATGAGGACAGGATCTTCCCTGCAATAAGAGATGTACCTAAGAAATATGGAAACAAGAGCTGAGGCAGAGACTGAGGTTTGGCTAAAATGAGTGAAGTCATGGAGTCCTGATATAGCAACCTCTCATTTCTAATGCTTCTCTCAGCCCTAATTCTGTGACCTCCCACCACCCAAATTCCCTACCATTGACAAGTTTCATCTGTGATTAGCAATTTGAAACAATGTAATATTCAACTTTTCCAGCTCTGTGATTTCTGATTGATCTCAAGATGACACTCGTGGATGCAATTCTGTCTTCACAGAAAAATGGACAATACCTGGTCTCGCACACATACCTTCTTACGACGTTAATCATATCGTGGGGAGAAGAGAAAAAACATGAGTCAAGGATAGAATTGCTAGATTTACAAAAAAAAAAAATGCTAGTTAAATTTTTAATTTTGGATAAATAACAAATATTTTTTTTAGTGTAAGCACGACCCCTGCAATATTTAACATACGCTTCTACTAAAAAATGGTGTGTGGTGTATCTAAAATTCAAATTTAAGTACACATCCCATATTTTTTCTGACAATCGTTGAAGGAGTGATAAGGTCTCCTACCTTACAAAGTTTTACCCACCTTCCTCCTCACATACCTAGTGCTCTTTGATATGGTGTGAATAAATAGATGGTCAGAATATTGAGGAAAAAATGTAGAGATGAGACCCTGACCAACCATCTTTGAGGACTCATTTGTGGAGGTTAGAAAGATACTTCACGTGTCTGGAGATGGTACACATTTTAAAGGACAAGAAGAGGCCTACTATTGTTTTAAGTACATTTATGAGAAGGCATAATTAATTCATTATGCTTTTATTTAGTCCAGAGACAAACAAAGGTGAAATCTACTATTTGCCAGACATTATTCCAGGCTCTGAGGAATCAAAGATGAATAATGCATAATAGTCCTCAAGAAGTGTACGTGCTTTTGCTGCAGGTACAAGCAAGCAAACACTTCGAGTAAATGTTTCTCTGGCTTCCCTCTACTTACTCTATACACCACCTACACACTACCTATAGGTGATCTCATCAATTTTTAAGTATGAAATAAGCAACAGGAACCAGCACCAAAGAAAGTCTAAAATGTAACACAACTATTTCCCAACTATTCACATGCTGTTGTCCAGAATGTTACTATTAGCCCCCCATCACTGCCTTAGAAATTATACTATCTTACCCTGAATTTCAGTATTGTATTAAGCAGTCCAGTCCATATCCTCAACTAATTTAGATCTTTTCCCCATTATGTCCATTATTTGCTTTATTTTTTTCAACAGAATTATACCAATATATTTATCTTATTTTATTTATTTATTTTTTTGTGAGGAAGATCAGCCCTGAGCTAACATCCATGCTAATCCTCCTGTTTTTTTTTGCCGAGGAAGACCAGCTCTGAGCTAACACTTATTGCCAATCCTCCTCCTTTTTTTTCCCCAAAGCCCCAGTAGATAGTTGTATGTCATAGTCGCACATCCTTCTATTCACTGTATGTGGGACGCGGCCTCAGCGTGGCCAGAGAAGCAGCGCGTCGGTGCACGCCCAGGATCCGAACCTGGGCTGCCAGTAGCGGAGCGCGCGCACTTAACCGCTAAGCCACGGGGTCGGCCCTGTACCAACGTATTTAGCTTCCCACTCTCCAGCCTAAGGTGTTTTATAGCAAAGACTTGACCACAAGTTGGTTCTACCTCTTCAGGAAAAGTCTTACTTTATATAATAGACTTTTTTGTTTTTATTGTGTATGACAAAAACCCAACTAAAACTGACTTAAATTTAAAAGAAAGAAGAAGAAATTAATGAGGCAGGTAGAACTTTGGTCACAACTATGTTTTTAAGTAAAAATCTTGTCATCAGCATCTGTTCTTTCTTCTCAAAATTTTATTTTCTACCTGCTATGTTGACTTTCTTTTCAGACTCTATATGGCGTCAACTTGAATGTCTTGGTTTAATTGAAAATCTCTGATATATTACCTCGTTGAAAAGAGAATTTCTCTTTCTAGTCATGACAGTAAAATTCTAAAGCATAGAAATCATTGACCTGAATTGAGTCAATGATTAAAATAATTACTGCATCATTGGTAAATATATAGGAACCAGATATGCTTATTTATCTAGAATTGAGAGACAAATACATCCTAGATGCTACTGATTTTATCAACCCTAACCAACTACATGAACTAAGAGTAGAGAGGGCTCCACAAAGGGTAATCCAAGAGGTTGTTACAAAAAAAAAAGGTATTTGATTTCAGGTTGGACAGACAAACAAGGGTCCCATGCAGTTCATCCCACAGGTGAATTCCACCTCCACACCATTTTCACCAAGTCATTTCCAAAATATGGCTAAATATATTACAATAGTTACAAGAATATTAAAAATGGGTGACATATCATATATAAATTATTATTTAAAATAAGTAAAAGATCTAAACTTAAGATCTAAACCTGTAAAAGTGTTAGAAGAGAATATAGTAAAAACTCTTCATGAAATTTGATTTGTTAATAATTTCTTGGATATGACGCAAAAAGCACAGGCAATAAAAAAATAGATAAATAGACTTCACAAATGTAAAAACTTGTGTGCATCAAAGGACACTCTGAAGAGAGTGAAGAGACAGTGCACAGAAAGGGAGAAAATATTTGCAAATCATATAACCGGGAAGGTATTAATGCACAGAATATACAAAGAACTCCTCCAACTCAACAACAAAAAAAACCCACTCAATTCAAAACATGGGGAAAATATTTAAATAGACATTTCTCAAAAAGATATACAAATGGCCAATAAACACATGAAAAGATGCTCAACATTATTGAGCATTAGGGAAACGCAAATCAAAATCACAATTAGATACTACTTGACACTCTTTAGGATGGCAAAAAATTCATAAAAATTAATAGATATTGGTGAGGATATGCAGAAACTGGAATTCTTGTACATAGCTAGTATGAATGTAAAATGATGCAGCCACTATGGAAAAAAGTTTGGTGGTTCCTCAGAAAGCTAAACGCTTACTATTATGATTCATCAATTCCATTTTGAAGTATATACACAAAGGAATTGAAAGCAAGGACTCAAACAGATATTTTTAGGCCAATGTTCACTGCAGCATTATTCACAAAAGCCAAAAGGCAGAAACAACACACGTCCATCAACAGATGAAGAGAGAAACAAAATGTGGTGTATACACACAATAACATATTATTCAGCCATAAAAAGGAATGAAGCTCTGCTGCGTGGTACAACATGGATGAAGCTTAAAAATATTGTGCTAAATGAAAAAGACCAGACACAAAAGGATCAATATTGTGTGATTCCACTTATAGAAGTACCTAGAATACAGAAATTCATATAGGCAGAAAGATTAGCGGTTATTAGGGACTAGGGTGAGGGGGAATGGAGAATGGGGAGTTACTACGTACTGGTTACAGAGTTTCTGTTTGGGTTGATGAAAAATTTTAGAAATAAGTAGTGGTGATTTTTGCACAACACTGTAAATGTAATTAATGTCCCTGAAGTATATACTTTAAAATAGTGAAAATGACAAATTTTAAGCAATATGTTTACCACAATTGTTTTAAAAATTTAGTAATGTAATATACCAAATACTATTGAATTTTATCCTTTAAATGAATTAATTCTATAATATGTGAATTATATCCCAATAGAGCTGCTAAAAGAAATGAATGACAGCTACTTTCTAGAGTAGAAGATCTAAACTCTCATCTACTATTCAAATTTACTTTCAAGGCCACAATTTCTGTCATTTTCACCCTTATCAGTCTAACAATAGCTTCTCATGGTCTAGCAACCAATGTATATATGATAAAATGATCCATTCCAGACATTGCCAAAAAATAATCCAGATAACATAGAAATTGTTATCTGAACTCCTGGTTGGCAAAGTTGTGGAGGGTAAGCACCACGAGGCTGTCATACATTACAACAATTTGAAGAACAGCCAAAACTCAAAAAGTTTCTTGATTGGCCCACCTGGCTGCCCCAGATCTATTCTTGTCAGTAGTGGTGCATGGCCTCATGCAAGAGGAATTCGTAGAAAATGTCCAATGTGTGACTGTAGTTTTCCAGTACGTACAGTCTTGCAGGTTGCATGTTAAAGTCTGTTATTGCCTTAGGAATGGAACAATCACGAGAATCATTTCCCAGGATTGTGATTTATCTTTCCCAACTACTTCCTAAAATGTTGTGTCATTTTGCTTTATTTTTATGGCCAATTACATGACCTAGTAACAAAAACTGGAGATCTCTTCCAGTCTAACAGATTCGTTTAGCTTATTTGTTGGCATGTGGACATTATCCTAGAGTGAATCCAAAAGAGGATATCAGCCCATTTCCCTAATCTGCATTCCAGTGAACAGACTTTAATAGTGATGTCCTTGTGCCCTATCTCAGGCAGGAAATTTACCACCTGACCTTTCTCTGACTGCTGTCTCAGTCTCTGGCTCTTCACTAGTCCCAGCCATAACTCATGCTGTGCTTTCATCCTCTCTGACTTTGCTGGCACTAACTTGACCTGAGAACAGAGAAGCTATACTTGGTTCCAAAATGAAAGAGCCTGTCTTAGCAACTTGAACTGAAATTTCTCAGCCCTATGATAGGTCATTTCTAAAGGCCAAACAAGATAGTCACATACAAAGTCAATAGTCGCACTATACAATAAGTGGTTGTGTAAGAGCTGCCTCACTTCCATCTTCCATTTGCAGCCCAACAAATACAGGGAATCATTTAAAAATTACTCAGCATTGTGTTTATTTCAATTGACAATATACAAAATCAAACAGGCTTGATTAGAAAAAGATAGAATTAGATTGTGCCAAAACAAATAAATGAAATATCCAGTAATCTATCTGGCTTCAGAAATAACTGATCTGATGAACTCAAATGATCACATTGGTGCTCTGTTTCTGGGCTTATACTTTTTCTGAGTTAGTGTCATTACCAAGTTTCACCTGGTTATCCCTGGACAACTGAGTATTACCTCTGGCTATCTTGTTTTGAATGGGAAAAACATCATATTCATAAACATGAAATAGAGAAAGATGAAAAGCATAAAATAAGAAGAATTTATTAGATCAGATAAGAAAAAAACTGAAAGAGAAAAGAAAAAAATGTGGCAAATAAAAGAAATTAAAATGTCCACATTGGAAAATAAGTAAAACTGGATTTATTTACAGATGACATGATTCAGTACGTAGAAAATCTCAAGGAATACACACACACACACACACACACACACACACACACACACACAAACTCCTAAAACCAGCAAAAGAGTTCAGGAATATTGTGAGATACAAGATCAACATAAAAATCTACTGTATTTTTGATTATGAGTAATGAAAAATCCAATAAGAAATTAAGACATTTATTTACAATAGAAACAAAATGAATCAACTCAAAAATTGAAGAAAATAAGTAAAAGACTTCTGTGCTGGAATCTACAAAATACTGCTGATGGAGTTTAAAGAAAATCTAAATAAATGGAGAGATTTTATATTGTTAAGATGGCAATACTCCTCAAATTGTTCTTTAAATTCCATACAATGCCTATCAAAATCCCAGCAAGCTTTTTAATAAAAAATAACAAGATATCTCAAAATTTTCATGGAAAATTCAGAGGACGCAGGGTGGAGTTTCCCAATTTTGGCACTTCTGGTATTCTGACCCGGATAATTCTTTGTCATGGAGTCAGCCCTGTGCATTGTAGGAGAATTGGCAGCATCTCTGGCTTCTACCCACTAGATGCTAGTAGCATCCTCCAAATGTTCCCTGGGGCAGGAGTGGTTAAAATTGTCCCCATAGAGAACAACTGACTTAGAATAGAATTGTTTTGAAATAGAATTGAATAGAATTGCTTCAAATTTTTTTCAAATAATTTTGCAAAAGAAGAACAAAATTGGAAGACTTAGGCCACCCAACTTCAAAGTTTTTTATGAAGCCACGGTAATCAAAAGCTCAGAGTATTAGTGCAAGAATAGATATATACATGCATGTAACAGATTGATAATCCAGAAATAATTCCTTACATTTAGAGCAAACTGATTTTTGACAAAGGTGCCAAAATAATTCAGTGGAGGAAGGGAGAGTCTTTTCAGCAAATGTGGAACTGAATTTGTTCATATTTTAACAGCTCAATATATTTACTAAAAATCCTTGATCCACTTAACATGGATTCATTTTATGATATGTAAATTATACCTCAAGAAATATGTTTTTTTTAAGGCAGAGGTAAATACCCAGCAGATGAAAATTATTACCCAGTATTGCAACAAAAGTTAAGTAAAAGAGATTCTTGTTCAGCTAGTAAAGGAGAATGGCAAGAAGTCAAGCAGAGAAAATTTGAAATTTCCTGAATTTCCCAACACACTTCACAGCTTAAGATCACAGTCACACTGCTAATACCACAGGAAAATAATTTAACATTCATACTAGGTACAATTCCTCCATCAAGTCTCTATAGATTTGTCCCCACATCCTTCCCCAGGTAACACAAACACACACACACACACACACACACACACACATACACACAGAAACACACACATGTAATCATACATGCAAACCCCTCACTCAGTTGTAGTGTTACATTTGTCACTCCTCAACAACAAAAAAATCAAACAAAAACATAGATTTGTGTTGTTTGCTTGTAACTAAGCTTAGTGAAGAGAGGCCTTACAAATGCTAGCTAATGGGAGACTATAAACAATCTTCTCTCCAAATTTTTCCATTGCCTTTTATAAATTAATAATAATGGGAATTTCCTTATCATTTGTACATTGAATTTTTCCTATGACTCTTGAAACGAATGACAGAGAGGGGCACTGAAGGGCGAAAGGAACTTTTTAATATCACCAAGAGGAAGAAAGTGCAGGGACACAGAAGGGAAAAAAAGTTAGTCTCCATGTTTTTCCCCAAATCTCATGTGTAGGAGTTCCATCCCAAGTCTTACCTCCTGTGTCTATTGATGATCCCCACATCTGATGTTCGAGATCTGAGATGATCTCTCTCACTTACTGACTCTGCTGGACCAGCTGGTCTTTAGCCACTACCAAGTCATCTAGCACATTCACCTTGTCTTCCTCCAGCTTTTGCAGCTCCTTAGAGTCCAGGGTTTAATCTGCCCCACAATAATGACCCTCTTCCCAAGCACTCTAGCTCCCTGCATTAGTTTCAAAGAAGTCATTTGGTAACAGAGGCCATCTTCGTAAAGCTACCCCTAGTCTCATCTCTTTTTCTCACAGTCAGTTTGTCTGAAAATCCTATAGCATTCTCCTCAAATTAGGTTCCATCCAATGGAGTCTTTCACCTAGATTCCAGGAATAGTTTCCCCAGTGGTCCCTGATACTTTCATTGGTCTCACACAGTCTGCTCTCATCACTGTTCACGCCAACAGCCAGAATGATTTTTAGAAGTATACATCAATCTTGTCACTATTCTGCTCAAATGCGTGTCATTCAGCCTGAGTCCATCTTTATCGTGGTCTAATCAGGATCACATTACACATCACCTCCTATGGCCTCATTCCTCTCAGCCCATCTCCTACTCTTCCCCAACCCACCCTGGTTGCTGTTATGTTCCTTAACCACTCTGGACAAAAATCCATCTTAAACACATCATTTCCTAGAAGACTCTGCTCAAAATCACCTTCCCACACTGACACCTAACCTGAAATCTATTTAAAATTGCGAAGCGCTTTCCCAGGGCACATAGATCTGGTGCCCCATTACAGCCCTTTTGGTTTATTGTTTCTGTTCTTTATTTGTTGTCCATTTCTACTGGAGTGAGTTTCATCTTTTTATGTACTACATTACTCTCTTATTCTTTGCTTACTTTCTCTCCTCTGACCCAGAATATAATCTTTTGTTGGTACTTAGTATTTATTGTATGTTCGGTTGATGTTAACACACTTTTTTTTGTACCACAACTGTTTGCTTTTGTTCTTGTGAATTTAATCCAAAATATTAAAAAATTTTAAAATTTGTTTCCTCCTGTTTATTGGGCCTTTTGTAGCCACTGAGAAGATAATTAATGTATACCATCTATGGATCTTGTCCAGGTGTAAGGCACAGACTCATGACCTCTGAAAAGTGGGAGGAAAAGAAAGTACACATCAAAATATTTGTAACATAGAGATCTAGGAACAAAGTATTCACAGGGGAGATTAAGAGGGAGTTCTTTCTGAGAAATGCTCAACACCTTGTGTTAGCTCTCTGCAAGGGAAATTTGAGTAAGGAGTTGAGGTAATAAGCAACGGAAAGGTGAGTCTAAGATAATGAAGAACAAGTTCTAAAGTAAGATCTCTCCCCAGAAGGTCATGGAACACTACTGAAGTACGAGTAAGCCCTGACACTCAGTAGAGAAAAAAGTTCCTGTGTCTGGAACTCCAGAGACAAGTGACCACACAGGAGCTGCAGACACTGGAAGCATCTGATCGTTTAGTCCCTCTCATCAGGCTGTCCAAAGCGCTGGTAATTTATCAGGAAGGTTGTGGACAGCTTCATAGAAGTTATCAGGACTAGAGGAAGAATATGCGCTTCAAGAGGATCATATGCTTGGCAGAGCCCCTAATATCCTTTTCCCTCCAACATGAGTCCAGATAAGGGCTTTCATCTCTGCTGGCTCTCACCAGGAGCTTGAGCTTTTATGAAGAAGGAAAACAGGGCTCCATCTCAGAGGCTTTTCTAGAGGAAAGGAGGAGGGAATTTTCTGCTTCTGAGATAAAGAGTATTCCGGTTCACCTTTGTGGGGTAGAAAGTCAAAACTACAGAATAGAAAGAAGATGAGGGTAACAGCCTGGAGAAATAATGGTCCCTCCAAGAAACAAACTTTGCTTTTATAAACCTCTCTTTTTTAAAGTTCGCTCATCTCCCAGACTCTATGTCCCCTCTTCTGCTACCTTAGCAGCAAACCTACAAGACGAATCCTGTTGTTGTTTCAGAGCAACTTCAGAACCACAATTAAACTCACTCAGACACATTCAATCTGATCCTCCCAAAGACTGCTGCCCTTTGCCCTCACAAAGTACCTTACACACCTTCAGGAGAAGTGCAGGAGTCTTGACTTGGTGGAGATCAGGTGCAGATGTGGTCAGATTCACACAACAAACCACAGGACTGCTCTCCACAGAGGAGTTCCCCCACAGGAGCTGGGTGAGAAATGAAAGTTAAATTCTTAGAAGCAGAAATGAAACAAAGGAAGCAGAATAGAAACTGAGAAACAATAACAATGGGAGGCCACCAGGTAGGATACCAGAGGAGGGTGATGCTTCAGTATGTTCTAGGGTTTGCCCCAGCTAGTCACCCAATCTCTATATTCTTATTCCTCTCCCAGTTTACTCCAGGAATAATATTTGAATAAGAAGAATGTGAATTACAATGATACATTCTACAGCTTGCCTGAATACTCAGAATTTCAATTCAATCATATAATTATTAATTAAGCTTATCCTATATTCAGATCCTAAGTAAGTCACTAGGGATAAAATAATGATCCAGAAAGTCTTGGCACCTGACCTCTTGTAACACAGTGTGTGTTGGGGAAGATAATCCGTTATTAAGCCCTGCAATTTTGAGCTGGCACAGTGAGTATTAGTGGCTGTCATTGTGAATAGTAAAAATAAAATGAATAAAAGATTCTTTAGTGTGAACCTGTTGAGAAAATATTTCCACAATGTTACTGAATCTTATAAGTCCATCAGTTAATTATGATTTTCTGCTCCTTATCCAGACAGGCCAGAATGGAAGGTTTCCAGAGACTAATTGTGGTAAGATTGTATCTGTGCCATGTTACCCAGCAACTAATAGGCAGATGAGAATATGGAGGTTAATAGATGGTGCTGTTCCAGTATAATCTTTCACTGAGTACTCACACCTCCAAAATTTGTCAACTTTTCCCCGCATCCTTTGGGAAACATTTGGTCCTTTCTACACCATCAATCAAAAGCAGAACTGAAACATTTTATATTTCCTACACATGCTTTCATGCCCTATTATCTCCTGTGTTCTTGTTCTGACTACGTGTTCCAAATATTGCAGCCACATAATGGTGGAAGCTCCATAACATGGGTCCCTGACAGACAGGACTGAAGAGCACACCAATCCTCACATATTAACTGAAGTGAGACATGTAGGGAACTAAGAAGTTGATGTTTTTCCAGTTAAAGCACAGATATTTTGATATTGTTTGTAACCCACAGAAGCGTAAGCTAATCTTGGCTTGTAAACTCTTTCTGACTCACTTACATCTATGATGCCGGAAGTGAAAATTATATAGACGTAATTCCTGATCCATATTTACAGTTTCAGTTTCTTGAGTAGGAATAAAATTTGTTTTAATGACCAATAAAGTCATGATGCTTTTCAAGTGCAATGAAATCCTCCACATTTTATAAAAATTGCATTTTTTTCCTTTATCATCTTTGTTATCACATAATACTGTCATTGAATATCGCTCCTTATCCGTACCTGCACCCAACAACAGTAAGTTGTCTGAAGGCAGAACAGGACCTTTTCTATGTTGTTGCTTCTTGTCTTAGATCTATTACAAAGTGTTGTATATAGGCAGTGATGTCTAAATAGAAAGACATGGAATTGTATAGCTATAGATATCATTTTAGTTACACTGAATATACTGATGATAATCATGATTATGTTCTATTGTTGTTACAGTCAACATATTTGCTGTGATACATAAGGAAATTCTTGTATTAATATTAACATTTATATGAACTCTCTTTACAAATTTTAACCAACAATTTTTCATATCTTCTCTGGTTTTTTCCTAAGATTGACTCAGATACTTACCTCAATGCTTGTTGTTTCATCTATCTCCACTACCACACTGTAAGCACATTACTTCCTGTGCCCTGTGGTTTTTATAGATTATAAACAGTTAAAAATCGTGTGTCCAAAGGGGAAGATCTTTCATGAGACTCCTCTCCAACAGGAGATGTAGGGACTGGAGGGAAACACAGGCCCTAAAGAGGATTTATTATTTCCTGAGCCCTAGAAACATAATAAGCTAGAATGTGGACCATAGCAATGTGGTTAGCTCTGGAGATGGACTTTGGGTGGTGGAAGAAGGAGCATATTTCCTTCCGGTTTTCTTTTGGCACACGTTTTCTTGTACCCTAACAAGCTCTTATTTCTTCCCTGGTTTGTCTCCACCTTAAATCTAATGTCTCAGAGGAGGTTCACGGGACATCAGTGGCACTCTCCCTGCCCTCTCATCCCCTCTTGGGCCTCTGATTCCCTCCTACATTTTCCAGATAAATTTTTTATACTCTCTTCCCAGAAAAGCGCAAAAACATCAAGTCCTCTATAGTTGCAATATTCAAATTATAGATTGATCCAAGGCTTTACAGCCCAATGTTGCCCTATCTCAACCTACTCAGAAGTGCACAGTGTGTACAGGGGTTTGGCTTTTGGAAGAAGGAGTTCTTGGGGGCTAAAGATAAGGAATCTAGATAAAAAGCCAGCTTTTACACCCCCTACTGCCAAATAGATCTCTTTCTTCACATTTCAGAAGCACTTGGACCTCATACAAACATCTCACCGAGTCTAGAGGAAACCCTTTAGTTCTCTTGGGCCCAGAACAGGAGGACAGATCAGAGAGTCAAAGGGAGAAAAAGGTACAGGCATAGCTTGCTTTATTGTGCTTCACAGTTATTTTATTTTTGACAAATTGAGGTTTCTGGGAACCTCACATCTAGCAAGTCTATTAGCACAATTTGTCCAATAGCATTTGCTCACTTTGTGTCGCTGTGTCACATTTTGTTAATTCTTGTAATATTTTAAACTTTTTCATTACTGTTATATGTTTTATGGTGATCTGCGATCAGTGATCTTTTATAATACTATTGTAATTGTTCTGGGGCACAATGAACTGTGCTCAAATAAGACAGTGAACTTAATCGATAAATGTTGTCTATGTTCTGGCTGCTCCACCGATTGGCCATTCCTCCAACTCTCTCCCTCTCCTTGGGCCTCCCTATTACCTGAGACACAACAATATTGCAATTAGGCCAATTAATATCCCTAACATGACCTCTAGGTGTTCAAGTGAAAGGAAGAGTTGCACATCTCTCACTTTAAATCAAAAGCTAGAAATGGTTAAACTTAGTAAGGAAGGCATGTCAAAAGCCAAGATATGCTGAAACCGGGGCCACTTGCAGCAAACAATTAGCCAGCTTGTAAATGCAAAGGAAAAGTTCTTGAACGAAATTAAATGTGCTATTCCATGAACATATGTATTATAAGAAAGTGAAACAGATTTATTGCTGATATGGAGAAAGTTTTAGTGGTCTCGGTAGAAGATCAAACCAGCCACAACATTTCCCTAAGCAAAGCCTAATCCAGAGCAAGGTCCTAACTCTCTTCAATTCTGTGAAGGCTAAGAGAGGTGAGGAAGCTACACAAGACAAGTCTGAAGCTAGCAGAGGTTGATTCATGAGTTTGAAAGAAAGAAGCCATCTCCATAACATAAAAGCGCAAAGTGAAGCAGGAAGTGCTGATGTAGAAGCTGCAGCAAGTTATCCAGAAGATCTAGTTAAAATAATTAATGAAAGTAGCTACCCTAACAACAGATTTTAAATGTAGACAAAACAGCCTTATAGTGAAAGAAGATGCCAACAAGGACTTTCATAGCTAGAGAGGAGAAGTCAATGCCTGGCTTCAAAGCTTCAAAGAACAGATTGACTCTCTTGTTAGGGCCTAATGCAGCTGGTGACTTTAAGTTGAAGCCAATGCCCATTTACCATTTTGAAAATCCTAGATCCCTTAAGAATAATGCTAAATATACTCTGCCTATGAAAAACAAAGCCTGGATGACAGCACATCTTTTTACATCATGGTTTACTAAATATTTTAAGCCCACCATTGAGAACTACTCCTCAGAAAAAATGATTCCTTTCAAAATATTACTTATCATTGACAATGCACCTGATTACCCGAAAGCTCTGAGAGATGCACAATGAGATTAATGTTTTTTTGCCTCCTAACATAATGTCCATTCTGCAGCCCACAGATCAAGAGGTAATTTCAACTATCTAGCCTTATTATTTAAGAAATACATTTTGTAAGATTCTAGCTGCCGTAGATAGAAACCCTCAGATGGATGTGGGCAACGTAAATTGAAAACCTTCTG
Organism: Diceros bicornis minor; assembly: GCF_020826845.1. Lineage (NCBI taxonomy): Eukaryota > Metazoa > Chordata > Mammalia > Perissodactyla > Rhinocerotidae > Diceros > Diceros bicornis. Next base: position 62,459,369 of record NC_080746.1, on the reverse strand, counting down.
GAAAAGATTCAACATTCTAGATGCCATTAAGAACATTTGTGATTCATGGGAAGACATCAAAAAATCAACATTAACAGGAGTTTGGGAAACGTTGATTCCAACACTCATGGATGACTTTGAGGGGTTCAAGACTTCAGTGGAAGAAGTAACTGCAGACATGGTGGAAATAGCAAGAGAACTCAAATGAGAAATGGAGACTGAAGATGCAACAGAATTCCTGCAATCTCCTGATGAAACTTTAATGGATGAGGAGCTGCTTCTTAGGGATGAGCAAAGAAAGTGGCTCTTGAAATGGAATTCTCTTTAGGTGTAGATGCTGTGAAGATTGTTGAAATGACAACAAAATATTTAAAATATTACATAAACTGAGTTGATAAAGCAGCAGTAGTGTTCGAGAGGATTAACACCAAATTTTGAAAGAAGTTCTACTGGTGGGTAAAATGTTATCAAACAGCATCAGGTGTTACAGAGAAATTGTTCATGAGAGGAAGAGTAACAGATTTGGCAAATTTCATTATTGTCTCGTTTTAAGAAATTGCCACAGCCACCCCAACCTTCAGCTACCACCATCCTGATTAGTCAGCAGCCATCAACATCGAGAAAAGACCCTCCATCAACAAAACTATTATGACATGCTGAAGGCTCAGATGCTGGTTAGAATTTTTTAGCAAAAAAAGTATTTTTTAATTAAGATATCTACATTATTTTTTTAGACATAGTGCTACTGCACACTTAATATACTAAAGCATAGTGTAAACATAACTTTTATATGCATCGGGAAACCAAAAAATTTGTGTCACTTGCTTTATTGTGATATTCATTTTATTGTAGTGGTCTGGAACCTATCCTGCAGTATCTCTGAAGTATGCCTATAAAAGGGTGGCTATGGGATTCATGGGAGGCATGGAAGGGACGAAGTATTAGAGAGAAGAGTGGGCCTTGCACAAGGGAGCTCATTTCCTTTGGTCTTCACAATCATTTCCCCTACCGCACCCTGAGATTGCCACATAAACACACTCATACACACGGCGCCCTCCACTCCCCTCCAGTTGTCAACAAGATTTATGGATAAAAAATAGACTGTACCAAATGTCGTGTCTACTGTATAGCTCTCCATTAACCACCATACTCCATACCATCTGCTTCTTCTTTCTGAAATGTAAGAATGAAAAATGGGACAATCACTTTGAAAGAAATCTGGAAGTTTATAATGACATAAAATACTCATTGACTCTAAAACCCAGTAAATCACCTTATAGTATTTACTCAAGAAAAATGATCTGTCTGTATTTCTAGAGGGCTGGATATGGGGATCCCACCAAGCCCTGCATGAACAAACACTGCAGAAACAATTCCCCTCCCTTCTCACTGGGGGAGGACAACAGGATTTCTTTCATTCCTGAGGACTGCCCTAGTCTGTCAGCTCAGTGGAAAGGGTGAGGCTGACCAAGACAAACAAAAGTTTGGCCTACAATATTGTTGAGAAATCCCACAAAATACTCTTGACTCTTCCTGTATTTCCATGAATAATAATTTTTTGAAGCTAGGCAAAGAAAAGGATTTGCAATGAAATAGAAATACTGCAAAAATAAAAAAGAATATTAAATCAACTTTTAATTAGTATATTCAGTGAAATAAGCTATTATAATAATAAGATAAGACAAGGCAGCTATGGAGACGATAAGAAAAAATGTTTTACAATGCTAAAATATTTATTTTAAAATTAGATAAAATTTTCTAAAATATCTTTGATTACTTAAATACTTTATTCTATCTCTTTTTTTTCTCTTTTTTTCCCTCTTTTTTTCCTCTTTTTTTTTTCTCTCTCTCTTTTTTTTTTTTGTGAGGAAGATCAGCCCTGAGCTAACATCTGCCAATCCTCCTCTTTTTTTGCTGAGGAAGACTGGCCCTGGGCTAACATCCATGCCCATCTTCCTCTACTATATGTGGGATGCCACCCAAGCATGGCTTGCCGAGCGGTGGGTCAGTGCACGCTTGGGATCTGAACCAGCGATCCCCGGGCTGCCGGAGCGGAGTGCGTGCACTTAACTGCTTGCGCGCCACAGTGCCGGCCCCATTGTTCTATTTCTTAAAACAAAGCAAAGGTAATAATTTTGAAAGTAAACTAATATGTATTTTTTAAATAATTTATTTCAAGTTGCAGGTGAAGGAAACCAGAAAAACAATTAATAGACACTATTCTGGATCACTGCTGATGTGTTAAAAAATAGCAGCAGTAATTAAAAATATCCTATTGTTTAATTTTCACAATAACTCATCAGGTAATTTTCATTATGTGTTTTTTGCAAATGAGGAAGTGTATCTCATAGAACTGAATTTACTTGATAAGGGCCAGTATGTGACACCACCAGAATTATAATAAAAAGCTCCTTATGATACAGAAAGAGAAATACTGCATGATCTCACTTATATGTAGAATCTAAAATAGTCAAACTATGGAAGTAGAGAGTAGGATGATTGTTGCCAGAGGCTGGGGGAGGAGGAAGTGAAGAGATGTTGGTCAAAAAGTACAAAATTTCAGTGATGCAAGGTGAATAAATTCTGGAGGTCTAACGTACAGCATAGTGCTAAGGTCTGAAGGCTTGTGTCCCTCCCCCTTCAAATTCATATCTTGAAAAGCTAATACCCAGTATGATGGTATTAGAAGGCGGAGACCTTTGGGAAGTGATATGTCATGATGGCAGAGTCCTCATGAATGGGATGCATGCCTTGATAAAAGAGACCCTAAGATATCCCTAGCTCCCTACACCATGTGAGGACACAGCGAGAAGTTGGGAGTCTACAATAGGGAAGATGGTCTTCAGCAGACTGGCACAATGATCTTAGACTTCCCAGCCTCCAGAATTGTGAGAAATACATTTCTGTTATTTATAAGCCACTTCTTCTGTGGTAGGTTGTTACAGTAGCCTGAACAGACAAAAATAGATGATGACTATAGTTAACAATTATGTATTCTATATCTGAAATTTGCTAAGAGGATACACCTAAGAATAAATCTTCTCACCACACACACACACACACACATATACACTCATGAACATGTACACACACATACACACAAAGGAACTATGTAGAGGTGATGGGTATGTTAATTAGCTTGATTGTGGTGATCATTTTACAATGTATACATATATTTAAATATCAAGTTGTACACCTTAAATATTTACAATTTCTATATTTTTATATGTGAATGGTATCTCAAAGCTGTTAAGAAAACTAAAAACAAAAATATGGCTGTGAGATATATATGAGTATATATGTCTGTGTTTATTTATGTGTGTGTGTATCAAAAGGAGAGCTGTAGTAGTCTTGACAGTGGTGTCAAGGACCTGAAAAATTGGAGAAATTGAGAAAATTGTACAAAGCATGTCTTTGTATTATTTCTTACAACTGTTTGTGAATCTACAGTTATCTCATTTTTTTTGTTAAAAAGTTGCCAATTTTATAAAGCTTTCTTTAGGGTACAAATGTTCCTTTGACTGTGCATCCTCCGTTAAGCTCTTATTCTAGGCGGCAGACACGACCCAGGAGAAGCATGAGGGAGTTTGGTATATTCAGATATCTGTTAGGGTTTCCGGAGGACTGGGCATGGAGCTCAAGGGAGATGAGTGAAGAGAGGAGAGATTGCAGAACTGGGCAGGAGTCCTATCCACTTTATATAGACAAAGAGGGCATAGAAATTTCTCTAGAGAATCACAAACACCACTATGTATTTACACGTACAAGAAGCAAATGTTATCAGCTTTCCCGGATCCCTCTAGCTTGAAGATCATCAAGTCTCCTCATTTCCTTCTCTCTCTTGAAGGAGAGCTGGTACTGATGTCCTCTGCTGTCCCTGATTACAGATGTGAGCCAGAGGCTGGCCTGTCAAAAGGAGTATTGGAAACATAATTTCATAATTTTGCACATCCTATTATTGTTTTGTTCCCATGAAGTTTTCTGCTTCTTCCTGAGAGCGAGTCATTTTTATAATATCCTAATTAGTAACATAGATTCTAAAAATTATTAGCTAGAATTCTATAGCAATTTTTAAGTTGTTTAGTTGTCAGTAATAGAACACTTATGATCCATTGGCCTTGTTTAGATTTGTGTAAAATAATCACGTTCTCCTTTTCCTGTCATTTATTTTAGTATTTTTATTTGTTCTTTCATTATTTCAAAGAATAAGTCTCCCCTGCCTGAAAGGAGACAGCAGTTTGGAGGCAGGGAGAGGCTGGGATTGTTCCCCAAATCTGATATCTTTGGCTGGGCTTTACCGAAGACCACACGCTGCTGCAGTTGCCTCTACCTGTGATACCAGCTAGTGGTCCTTTGAGAGTTAATGACTCAGAAGGGAAGGAGCAGGCTCAAGGCAGGGGTGAAACTGCAAATACACAACACTGCAGCTGCAACAAACACAACACAGCCGTGACATTTTCAGATTTCAAGCCCCATAGCTATAGTACCACCCCATCAAACAGTGACGGAGACTGAGATATCTCTGTTGTCATCAGAGCAAAGTGGCATGAGTCACTTAATGAACAGGAAGGTCTGAGGTCTTTGAGAACACCTGTGAAGGCAAAGATGCCACTTTTAACACATCAGTTTACTTTAGCTTTCCTACAATACATTAAACATCAAAAATAAACTCACGACCCACATTAAATATACACTAAAATTTATGATTTTTTTAAAGAGGACCACTTGGCATAATAGCATGTTTAGGAGAAATATAATTACCATTTATTCATCTATTAGGGAATCTTTACCCCATAACATGAAAATAATAAGAGCTATGTTATTAAGTCTCCAATATTCTCAGTATTAACTGAAAACACTTAGTATCTATGATGATTAATTTTATGCGTAAAATTGGCTAGGCTCCAGTACCTAGATATTTGGCCAAACACTAGTATAAATGTTGTTGTAAAGGTATTTTCTAGATGAGATTAAATATTTAAACCAGTAGTCTGAATAAAGCAGATTGTCCAGTCAATTGAAGGCCTTAAAAGAAACAAGACAGTAGACCTCCCCCCTAAAAAAGAAATTCTGTCTCCTGACGGCTTTAGAACTTGGGCTGCAACATCAACTGTTCTCTGGGTCTCCAGCCTGCTAAACTGCCCTGCAGATTTTGGACTTGTCACTCTCCACAACTTCGTGAGTGAATTCCTTAAGATCTATCTATCTATCACCCTATGTCTCTATCTACACATATATCCTATTCGTTCTGTTTATCTAGACAACTCTGACTATTACGTGGTCTAGGAATGTACCTGTACTGTCTTCGTGGCAAAGCAACATTGAGGTGAAAAACAATTGCCTCACTTCCCACGTGAAGGAGACAAATGAGAGTTAGTTGAGCTGGAAAAGTACTTAGCACAGCAGAAGGGAGTATGAGCCATGGGTGCAGCTGTTAAGAACAGACCCAGGTTTGGACAGTATGGAGAGATTACGAGTCAGGATGAAGAGCTTGCACAGCATCATCGTCATGTAAAATGGAAGGTCATTGGAATCCCATATTAATGATCACAGGTTATGTGTTTATTCCAACAAAGAACTCAGGTCCCCAAATGGGGAAACTTCTGATCACCACCTGGTGATGGATCTAGATACCTCTACCTGCACATTGTCCATTCATGATCCTGCAGGTTGAAGGTTCCTTATTCCCTGAGATTCTCCTGAGCCCACTCAAACTTTCCACTGTGGATGCACATCTGCCTCATTAATGACCCAGCACAGTCCTGAGGACCCAGAAATACAAGACAAAGTGATTGCTACTCAGAGGTTCAGAGGTTACAGGGAGTGAAAAGACCTGGAACTGATTTTCAGAAAGCAAATCCACGCTTAGCGCTCACCAGACTTTTTGAGTCCAGGATACCTTCTCTTGTTGTTTACTGAGAAGAGAGAGTGTAGTCTTCGCAAAGGGCTTCATTTTTGGGCCACAGCATCTGTTAAAATGTAGGTGCCCCTCAGTGTGCAGATGGTTTCTGTTTTATATAAAAATTCAGGACTTTATGCCTTGTAACTAGGTACCTCATCCTGAACTGGAGGACTGGGCATCCCAGTGAAGGTCCCTGGAGAGTCATTATTTTAATTATTCAAAACTACAAATTTTTCTCAAGCGAGTCAGATCCTAAGTCATCATAGCAATGGGGCGACAGGAAGGCAGAGGTCAAAGGAAAAATTTAGAAGATCAATTTCCTCTAGTTCCCACAGATGAACACTAAGATCTGGATGTGTACATACATACACACAGACACTGGAAATACCCACCATGGAATCCTTTGTCTCATCAAAGGTCATCTAAAGATGAGGAAGTTGGGAATTCCTGGGGACAAGCAGGGATAAAAGCAGATACTTCTTAACCAAACAGCCACCTTTTTTTTTTTTTATTTTAACTGCAAAGTTGGTTGAGGGAAGAGTTAGGAATAAAAATTCCAAAAGACTTAGGTTTCCCATCAAGTCCTGAATGAACATCCACTGCAGAAATAATTCCCCTTCTATCTCAGTGAAGGAGAATAGGCTTTCTTCTTCATTACTGAGAACTTTCACCTCCCTGGAAAAGTAACACTGAGCAGGGCAAACAAAACACTTCCCTATACCATTGCTAAGAAATCCCACAATTATACTTCTGACTCTTACTATATCACTGTGAATAATCACTTTTTAAAGCTGGGTAAACAGAGCCCAAGTTGAAACTTAATTTCAGTGACATAGAATTACTGCAGAAAATGAAAAAAACAAAACTGGGTGGCTATACAAGAACATTTATTTTAATTAGCTAAAACTTAAAGAAAATTGTAATTCTTTAATTAAGTTATTGTATTTCTTAAAACAAAGTAAGAGTAATAGTGTTGAAAGTAAACTAATATGTATTCTTAAAACCATTTATATCAGTCACAGTGAGAAGGAAACAAAAAATAAATAGACGGAATGCTGGATTACTGCTTATGTGCTAGAAATGACAGAATTTATTGAAAACATTCTTTTGTTTAATTTTCACAATACTACATCAGGTAAATTTCACAATTTTTTTTTACAAATGAGAAACTGAATCCCATAGTATTTAGCTTACTTGATAAAAGGCCAGTATGGAGCAACACCATTTATTATGAATTATAATAAAATCATAACTGTGACACACACACACACACACAGAATTATCTATCACAGGCAGAGCTGAAGTAGTCTTGACAGCAGTACAGTGGTATCTGGGATCTGAAAAATGAGACTTCAGTAAAAACAACCCTAGTGCCCCTGAAGACGCAAATCTGTTACACAAGACACTCACATAGCTTATATTTTTCAGTAATTAGTAGAGAAAATATTCATTATTAAGTTGAGACACCTAGATGCTTTAACTTAATGGCATTTGTCTAATCACAAGGATCCTAAGTGTGGTGTAGTTCTTATACCAAGATTATTCTAAGGAAATAAACACAGCACTTAAGTATGTCACTCAAGTTTACACTGCTAGAATATGGAGAGACAGGACTTGAACTCAGACACTGGACCCAAAACTTCCACTCTTAGTACATATGATTTATGATATTTTCTCCTTAACCCCTTGATGAATAAGGGACACCATGGGTGAACCAACACACCACTAAGGACTCATTCTTTCATGGATAACTTCTATACAAGGTCTTTGATAATATATAAAAGTTGTTGAAAAGCTTTCCTTCATCTTCTCCATCAGTGGCAGAGGAAATGGGGTTGTAAAAATTTGGCAGAGGTGTTACCTCAATACTGATCTTTCTTCATGAGGCATCAGTAATTTTTCCTTGAGAGTATGAAACATGATGAATAAAGATTCTCTCCTAATACAAACATGATATTGGGAAAAATATGACACAAGGCAAGTTGTACAACCTATTGGTGAATGAAGAATGTTCAACTGGAAAAAAGGGAGGCAGTGAGGAAAAGATGGTGAGAATGGTGCAAATAAACTGTGTCAGATGCACCCAAGGTAAAAGGCACTCAAAAGTGAATGAGGGTATAAGAATGTTCAAGAACTTGGAGAGCACAGAGTTATGGGGGCAGAACATTTCATAGGATTGAAATATGGAAAAATATCCCGAGAAAAGTGACATGAAGAGAATTTATAGATGAGAAACCCATGGTATGTGACATTGAAAAATGAGACAGTGCCAGCCTCATAGTCTAGGAAAATCCCAATACGAAGGGGACGAACAGTCAGGTAAAGGGTTAAGATCAAGGGATCTGAGGAGGAAGACTTCTCAAAAGCATTATATTCAAAGTGATTCTGTAACCCTATCACCCAGTAGCCATTTCTAGGTTGATATCTAGAGTAAACATGTTGATAATTTTCACCTTGTCTAAAAAAAGCCTTCATGTTGATTTCAGGGCACTTTCCACTATATACCCCCAGGATCCAGGTATGTTTCCCTGACACATCTACCTCCCAGTAATGTTTCCCTGATCTGATAACCGGGGACCCCAGGACACCATAATCATCATAATCCCCATTGCGATATATATTTGCATTGAATTTCCGAGAGAACTCATATCTCACTTGTCTCCGATCTGCAGAAATGAAAACATCTGATTTATCCTTGGGAGGATCCAGTGTCATGTGAACTGTAGAAAAATTATAGGGTTTGGTGAGGCATATGATGTAGCTTTATTTGGCACATTGTGAGAGGGATCTTGAGAATAACCTGAGTGGGTACTGGGAAGAAATTTGTTCTGTTCTTGGGGAGAGGTATAACACTGTACAAACATAATATGTATCTGTGTGTTTGAAAGGGACACATGGGTCTTAAAACATGAGACCTACTGGAAAATGCATAATTCTGGAAGATGATAAGGACAAAGTGGCTTGATAGTACTGTGATTTCTCCTTACCCCAGTATCGTTGCACATCTGTGAACTCTGAAATGACAAAAATCCGTGACGTTAATCCAATATTAAATATAAGGAAAGGAGTCAGCACTGAAATCTATTTCCTCTCCAGATTAGGGGAAGGATTGGGGACTACAGTGAGATAGTGAACTCGTGAATGAGAGGAAGAACTAGACACGTGGCCACTCCCCATTAAATACGACCATATAATCAGCAGATATAGCCCCCCTTTTTTGTCTCCTCTATCCACACCAGAAATTGTACCCTCTTCCCCATTCAGCCCCTTCTTTCACAAGAATCCCACAGCCACCCACTTGCTCTAGCATTCCTTACCAGTAAACATTCGCAATATCCCTCTCAGATCAGGAGCTCTGAACACTCTCCTTTGTTCCATGGGAATAGTTTTTGGCTTCTTCAGAGTCAAGGTCTCACTCCTAGGGATGACAAAATCAGACCTGCACACTTCTGACTTTTTGTCCCCCCAAAACCACTGACTTCCTATCTTTTCATCACATTGATGCACTTGAACCCTCTTCTCTGAAGACTCTAAGAAAGGAGCTAGTAGACTTTGCCCTTGGAGCCAGAAATGTGCTCATGTCCACCTTCCCAATTACCCTCTGTGTGACCTTTGGAAGATCTTGACCTCTCAGGAGCACATTTCTTCATTTGCTCAAATTTCCTCACATTTCTCCCTTCCAAAATGAAATCATTAACCTCTCCCTCTTGACCTCCTAGAAATCATATGAAATTATATGAAATAATGGATTTAACAAACAAAACAAAATATTGGTTCCTTAAAAATAATAATGTGTGGAAAAGTCACTGTATGAATGTGGGTTCCCAGGGAAATGATCAGAAGATGAGGTTGCAGAACCTGGCTCCTGGGTGTTTGAGTCATATCAAGTGTGGGAATACTGTCTGGAGAGACCAAGACCTTAAAGTCTGCTACCCAGTAGGGAGGCCCTCAGAATAACGTCTGAGATTTCAGGTTCTCTGACAACAATTACAAACCTTAGGAAAAGAAGATATTATGAACATCAAACTAATAGTGGTCTGAATTTCATGTGTTTGAAAGAGCTTGATTCTGCCAGGTAGATGTGTAAATTTAGACACAAAGATGTGGCCTTTCCATTCTGGCTTCTAAAGTATGTGAGCAAGATGGATCGATTGTTTGCATCTGGGCCAAAATATTCCTTGAGATTCAAGTCTGTTTTTGGGTATCGAAACAGAACCATATAGAAGGTGCTGGTCTCGTCAATTCCTGAGGCAGAAATTTAAATATAAAATAGTTGTCTCCAATTTTAAGTCCTTCGCAGGTAAAGAAGTCAGGACCTTCTCAGCAGATGTCAAGCGCTTTATGAAATACGGGAACCTTAGATACATAAAAGCATGCAGGGTGAATAAAATTTACGAAGTCACAAGGCTCTGATACTGCAATGCCTTATCCCTAACACTGCCATTGACCCAAACCTTTCAACTTCCCCTTACAAATTCCCTACCATAGAATCTGGTCCATTCTCAATTATCATAGAACACTCGAACTATGATTAGTGAACAGAAATTTAAGATAAAGCTACACCCAACATTTCCTGCCCTGAGTGATGTTTTATTCTAATTGACCACCAGATAACTTTAATGGCTTTAAACCTATCTTCACAGCACAGAAGGACCATAGTTGGTCTCCCTCATATACCTTTCCATGATGCCATTCACATCCTAGGGAAAAAAGAGAAAACGTGAGTCGAGAAATGATACATCCTCACCACTTAGAAAGCTTCATCACATCCCCCCGACCCCCTGATGTGGTGAGAATAAAGATGATCCCAATGTGAGAGCCAAGAAGTAAAGAAAAGATCCAGGCTATTCATTCTGGAAGACTCATGAAATGTTGTCACGTTTCCTAAAAGGTAGAAACAGCTTTGAGCCTAGTGGAAGTACAGAATGAGGTTTCTGACATCTGGAGATGAGAAATATTTATGAGGAAAACAGGAAGTTCATAATTTTTTCCACAAATGCAGAATGCTCCCCATGAGTTGATTTGAATAATTCAGGGTTCTTTCATTTATTCAACAGAAATGTAAAGTGATAGACTGTTATTTGTCAAGCAATATGCCAGGCTTTGGAGAATCAAAGATGAGTAAATAATCATAATATTCCTCAAGAAGTTTATGTCGTTTTTGCTGAGGGTATAAGCAAATATATGTATTAATGTAGGCATTTCTCAAATCTCTCTCTTCTCATTTTATACACTATCTATAAATAACCTCATCTATGCCCTTAAATATGACATACACATATGTGCAGCTAATTCCCAACTCTTTATTTTTACTCGATTTTTCATCTTAAATGCAGGTTAATATATATAGTAATAAGAAGCTACAGGAACCAGTAACTTATGATGTCTAATATGTAACCCACTGTTCACAAACCAAATTGTCTCCTCTCTTATACTCCACTGTCCATAATGTTATCAATATCCACTTGGTCAGGGTCCTGAAAAACACAATATTTACCCTCCTCTTCAGTGTCTACCAGGCCAGTTTAGTCCACATTCTTCACAGTTTTTAGCCATCTGATCTTATTTATCATCACAGATATTATTTTATTTGTTTGAACAGATATGTACAAATACATTTAGTCTCTTTTACCTTGGACTTACTTCCTCCATGTCATCAAAACCTAAGCCAACAGCTAGGTATACAAACACCAAAAAAAATGGTTTTGCTCTCTATTAGGCCTCGTTTTTTGTATAAAGCAAAAACTAAAAAAAATAACAAAAAAACTGTATTAAGTAGAAAAAATGATTTTCAGGGGCAGTTATTATTTTAGTCAAAGTTTAATTTTGAAGCTCAAACCTAGTCATAAATATCTGGTCTACGTCCTTCTTCAAATTATATTTATCTCTCTGTATTGACCCCTCCATATTGACCTTATTCTCAGTTCATGAAGAGAACATGAATCTCTGGATATAAACTCCAAAACAAAAGAGAATATTTCTTCCCAGTTATTGCAAAAAAATTCTGAGGCCTGCATGGAACTCGCCTGCACTGGATCAGATGCCTATATTGAAACCATCACTGTTGTTGCTGGAAGGAAATGAAGCACTGTTGGAGGCTAATTTCTATATTTTACTGGAATTAAGTTTGTTTTAATCTGAAGTAGATCGTGATGGATAGGATACACTACAGCAACCACTAGGAAAAAAACTTAAAAAAAATACAGTTAGAAAATAGGAAAACCTAAAATTGCATATTATAAATGTTTGTTTAACACAAAAGAAGCTTGTTAAAGAGAAAGAGGAGAATAAAAACTACAGGAGACAAATAAAAAGCAATTAGCAAACTGGAAAATTTAAATACAACATATCAATAATTGCATTAAATGTCATTGTCTTAATATCTCAACTAGAAGACAGAGATTTTTGAACTAGATAAAAAGCAAGAATCAATTATTGCTATTTATAAGAGATACATTTTAGATTCAAAGACAAATAAGGGAAAAGGTAAAAATGTAAAAAATATATACCATAAAAGCAGTAATCATAAAATTGCTCAAGTATCTGTAGTAATATTAGACAAAACAGACTTTAAGGCAATAAATATTATGACAGAATGAGTGGGAAATTTCACAATGATAAAAGGCTCAGTACGTCAAGAAGATATAACAATTATAAATGTGTATGCATTTAACAACAGAGCTTCAAAATATGCAAAATGAGATTAATAGGAAAAATAGACAATTCTATAATAATAGTTTGAGATTTCAATAACTCTTTGAATAATTGAGAGAATAGCTTGTGTGAAAACTGTAAAGGATATAGAAGACATGAACAATACTATCAACCAAGTTGACCTAACTGACATCTGTAGACCATTTCACCCAATGAATCCTGAGTAAACATTCAAATTCAAAGAAAAATTTTCTTGACATAAAGTATTTTAGGTTATAAACAAGTGTCAATACATTTAAAAGATTGAAATAATAAAATACATGTTCTCTGATTACAGAGGAATGAAATTTGAAATTCACAGCATAAGGAAAAGTAACAAATCACTGAATATTTTTTAATTCAACTTCACACTTTCAAGTATGCAAAGAGTCAATGAAAAATTACAAAGGAAATTTGAAAGTAAGTTGAACTGAGTGAAAATAAAAACTAAATAATCAAAATGTGTGGCATTCAGCTAAGGTAATGAATTTATCATTAAGCACAATATCAGAAAAATGGTCTCAAATTAGTGACCTAAGTTTCCACTTAAAAAAAAAATACCTAGAAAATGAAGAGCAAATAAACCCAACACACACGTGTGCACCTGCATATGCACACACACTCACACATAAAGAAAACATTAACTGTGAGAGCAGAAATAAATGATACAGAAAAGTTTAAAAAAATAGATAAAATTAATGAAACAATAAAGATTGTTCTTGAAAAAATCAATAAAATTGGCCAAACATATCTAAACTGACCAAGAAAAATACTGAGAAAGCAAATCAACAAAATCAGGAATGAAAGAAGGGACATTACTGTCAGTGCTATAGAAAGTAAAGGGTTTATAAAGGATTATTATGATTAACTTTACGACTACAACTTAGAGAAAAGGACAAATTGCTATAAAGACTAGAATACCAAAAACTGACTCAAGAACGGTAAAAAATTGAAATAGAGCTAATACAAGTCAAAAAAAATTATTTTAAACATTTCCCAAAAGAAAAGCCCAGAGTGAGATGGCTTCATGGGTGAATTCTATTGAATATTTAAAGAATAAATAATAACAGTCTTTTACAACTTTTATTCCAAAAATAGAGAAAGAAGGGGAAAATCTCAACTCAATCACAAGAGAAAAAAAAACAAACTTAGAATCCGAAGTGCATTTGTTTGTCTGTGACTAAGCTGGATCTTGAAGGGGCACCTGGTAAATGCTTAACATAGACCACAGATAACAGGGGCCTATAGAATATCACTGGACACAACAGATCTTCTCTCTAAGACCAAATTTTTGCAAGGCACTTCATAAATTAATAAAAATGAGATTTTCCCTTGCTATCCATACATTCAATTATTCCTATAACCTCTGAAATTGATGCAGGGAAGCGGTACTTCAGGCAAAAGGAACCTTAATGTCACCACCAGAAAGAGCACAACAATACAGAGGAGAAGGAAACTAGTCTTCATTTTTCTCAGATCTCAGAGGCTGAGACTTCTTCCCAAGTCTTACCTGCAGCATCTCCATTGTTGACACCTGCAACCGATGCTCCACATCTGAGAGGACAGCTCTCACCAACTGGCTCTGCTGGACCAACTCATTCTCTGACTCGGCCAGGTTGTGTAGAATATCTCCCTCCTCCTTCTTCAGCTTTAGCAGCTCCTCATGCTCCTCACAGTCCAGCATACTTCTCATTTGATTGAACTCCGCCTGGACACGTTTGGTCTCATTTTGTATTTGATTCTTCAGGAATGAGAAAGAGAGAAAGGCACTCAGGCTCTCTGGCAGAGATTGGGAGCAAGAAAAAGAACTAGTCTCTTTGGAAAGTTCTCACAGGGAAGTGAGATAGAAGCAAGGCAACAATTCTTGGAGATCCTGATTTTTCCTATTATTTTTACTTCATAATATTCCAAATTTATGGCCTTAAATCTGCACTGTTGAGACCAACTCTGAACCAAACTGGATTCCTGGGTGTGGCTCAGGTTTCACACAGCTGTCCAGGACAGTCAAGCCTCCCTGCATCACTTCAGACCTCCACACTCTGCCAAAGATTGAACACCGAGGACAGAACCATGAGCCATTGCCAAATGTCTTCCCCTAGAAGAGTCGAAGACTCAAAACCATGACAGGAAAGGAACACAGAATGCACTAGCCATTCTCACCAGAGAGTCTATCTATATGAACACCTCCCTCCAACTGTCTGTGTTCATTTGTGACATGTTCACTTTTCAGCCCCCACCCCTATCAGGGAAAGGATAAAGAAGAGGACTAATCAAATGACTTTTGGATGTATCAACTTTCAGGAAACAAAGAGGAAGGACACTTCTTGTGACTAACACCCAAGTTTTTCCCAGATTTCCGTCAAACTCCCTCAGGAAGTGTCTCCTTCCACCTTCCAGGAAGTTATCTCTTCTCTGATGTCAGCTTCCAACTCCTCAGCTTCCTGCTGGTCCTTCCTCAGCCTCTCTAGAGTTGCCTGGAGCTTTTCCTGTGAGAAAGGAAGGAAACCAGAGTCAAGCAGTGGGCTTTCTCAGCATCAGAATGGAGGATAAATGGGGAAGAAATCAGGCTGATCTCTGGAGAGACTAGAGTTTACAGAAACTATGAGAACAGCAATTAGAATCTTTCACTTGGAAGAAAATCGGAGATGGTAAATGACTCAGGTGGTTGAACTCAGCATCCCCTCACCAAGAGAAAACTGATTCTGTTTGGCCTAGAACAAGAAACCAGACCTTGCGGCAAAGAAAGAACTTACATCTCAGTATATCCAGGTCTTGAGTTAACCCTCCTGTTCAAAGGGGTAATGAGAGCTTTGCTTGGGCACCAAATCTCCACCTACTAGCACAAGGTACAAAATGTCTACTTCCGGCTAAGTGTCTGCATTGTAGGCTTATTCTTTTGTAACTGGATGGAATGCAGAGAAATGTCCTTCAGGGCTCAGAAGGTGAGCATAGTAAGAAATAAGATCACAGGCCTCAGGGCTTTGGTGACAATGTAATTAAAGTCAATTGAAAGTTGAGATTTCTCATCAAGTACCATTTTCTGCTGTGTCTCCATCTTAGTCTCTTACCTGATATTCCTGGGCAACCTCCTTCATGAGCAATGTGTGGTGACCACGGTGCTCCTGAGCCCGCTCACACAGCCAGCAAATGACCTTCCCATCCTCCTTACAGAAGAGCAGGAGTTTCTCTTCATGGCGCACACAGAGATCTCTCTTCTGATCCTCCTCTTGGCTCAACTTGACCTCCCTGAGCCTCTTCACTATGTTGGCCACGTGACGATTAGGTTGCAGGTTCCTAGGCTGGTAAGTGATTCGGCACACAGGACAGCTGCTCTCTCCTTCTTGGCTGATCATGGACTCCTTGTTGTTTGTCGTGATGCAGACCTGGCAGAAGCTGTGGCCACAGTCTAGACTCAGGGGTTCTGTCAGGAGCTCCAGGCAGATGGGGCATGTCACCTCCTCCTTTATGTCCACCAGGATTCCTGAAGCCATCGCAGCTGCTCCTGTATCCTACCTGTCTTGACTTCTGAAGCTCCTCTTGTTCACAGATCCCTGCATGATTGGGAAAGTAAAAGGGGACAGAGTAAGAAAGGTAGGAATCAAATGATATTACTTGTGTACAAATCAAGGCTGAGACAAAATATCGAGGGACAAAAAAGTAAAGGTGGTGAAACAAGGAAAGGAGCCTGGTGACCTGGTAAAAAAGACTTTTTATAATACTTTTAGACACTTTACTCCCAGTTCATGTCACACGACAAACCCCATCCTCATCTGTGCAATGATTGATATTTTCCTTTACTTTTACTGAACAAAAGGATGATCTGAAAACTGTCCTCCCAAGATCCTTGTGTGACCCATTGTCTATCCTGCTTTTTCTTTCCCACACCGAAAACTCATGCTCAATGTTACAAGCACCAAACCACTTATACCTCTGGGCTTTTATACCTGCTCTTCTCTCAGCTGCCCTGATATTTGTATGACTCACTCTTATGCTTCAGTGAACTCTAATCAGCAAGACCTGCTTTGACTAATTTATTTACAGTGTAACCATTGCCATCACTTGTTGCACATTTGTGATAATTTCTCTTATTATCATAACATAATATACGACATTGTGTGTGTGTACATCGTAAGAGCAAACCCTTTATCAGGTGGATAAATAGAGATCGTAAGAGACGAAGATCATTTATCTTCAATACACAGAGTTAGGAGGAACCTAATGTTTGGGGTCCTCCCTCAGAGGTCTGTTTCCTCCTACCCCACGGAGTTACTCAAAGACAAACAGAGGAAACTTGATGAACACAATTAATACTGAAAGTAATAGGACGTGTGGAATTGAAGAGATCCAGACCAGCTGTGAAGTTCTGGGGAGTCTTGTGTTTGTAAATGGTGAGATTTCACCTTGGCCTGGAAATATGTCAAGGACATTAATAGGAGCCTAAGGATGTGTATGTATGTGGGTAGTGGAGAGGGAGATGGTATGGATATACTCAGAGGATCACACATTTCAGATATCTGGAAATTGAAACACAGATGAAATGAATGTTAATATTGTGAAAGAAGTCTCAAAATATTAGGCAAGATTATTCAACAAATTATCATTAACTATGACATATGCTAGCAAGTAGACAAATATCCAAAAACACAAAGATGAGTCTAAACAGAAAATTTAAACCTCCAAGCACTTGACATTGACTTGGTAAGTAATAGTAAGTTAAATATTCAGCCGTATATGTACAGAAGAGCAGCTGTGAAAAACACGCTAGAGAGACCTACAAGTTGTTGGGAAATCAAATAATGGAGGCAAAAGGAGGGTTATCTAAGAATTCCAACTTGAAAACACAAGGGTTGAACTGAAAGCTGAAGAAACTGAAGGAAATACGGGATGAGAGAGAGGACAAAATATATCAGGTGGAAGAAATGACCTCTTCATGGGACACATGTCATCTTGTATGAATTTAAAATGCCAGTGTGGCTGGTGTACAGAAAACTATTAGGTCTTTGGTATCACACGAGCCTGCAGTGACCATAAGATGTGAAACTTCCCAAAGTATGTAACATTGATGCGCTCGTTTCCAAGAGCAAGGAAAAATTATCAATGTTTTCCCATTAGAGAAGAGTGGGGGCATATTTAGCTCTGCACTTCAGCTGTGACATGTTAGATGGATCCAAAGTGGAATTGAGAAGATAAGTTAGGATGTAGGTACAGTTGCTCAGGAGAGAGATGATGATAGCTTGAGGGACAAGGTGACGAAGGAAATGGAGAGTAGTAGATGATAATGAGAGACAAGACGAGGTGGAAGGATAGGACTGGAAGTTACATTGGCTATGTGGGAACAAAGGGTTAACATCAGGCCTGAGGTCTTTCTTCCTGTAAAGATGATATTGGCTTATTCTTCTCCTAGTAAGTTGTTCTTTTTTTTTTCCCTGAAACCCTACTGGGTTATAATAACATGCAAGTTCAGCTGCCTTGATAGTAAAAATGGCCTGATGTGTAAAGTGTACTCAGTCTAGGAAGACTTTATATAGACCTTAAATGCCAGTTGGTAATCATAGACCTAATTTTTCACAAGGTCATATGACTTTTATAAACAAATATGTCTCTTTTAGGCCCCTAGAAGCTCTGCTCACAGACTTTCACAAGGTAATCAGTTCTTTGTAGCACTAGGCTTATCTAACCTATGGCAGTTTCACACACATCCACCTGGCCTGGCATCTTACAAAGCTGAGATGACAGGGATAAAGCATTTCCTGCACCACTGTAAGGTCCATCACTGAGAACCCACCCGAGGCAGCCAGGCTGGCATGCTGTGTCTGCTGTCGTTTAGCCCCCAGCTAAACTAAGAGAACCTGGTAGTTTGTGTCTTATTAGGTTCACCTGGACAGAGATGGCCATCCAGACTGCAAACTGCTGCTGGTGGTCAGTCAGAGGGGGTATCACAGAGTGGTAATACAGTGATGCTTATTTCCCAACCTGGGCTCAATATGACCCTGTGGCCACCGTCTACATTCAGGAGTTCTATCAGCAGCTCCAGGCAAATGGAGCTATGCAGCAATAAACAAAGAAAGAGAGGGTCTCAGTAGTTATTAATGTCTTGACAGTTGCTAAAGTTTGATGATAAGAGAAGGGTCACTATGAGACAACCAGTAAGTTTTCCCTTTGTCCAGAAAAAGGGAGGGAAAAGCTATAAAGACTGCATGGAGAAAAATTTAGACCCACTAAAAGTGTCTACTTGTGTCATGCTCATCATACCTGAAGGAAACCTGATAAATAACAAGGCTGAAGGTGAACCGAAAGTATAATCCAGCTAATAGTACAGATACTAAAAAAAGCCCAGAGGTCATATGCAGTTGGCATCTGGCCGCAGAGACTATGGCCCAGATCAGGCCATTATGAATAGCAAGATCAAAGGTGGATATTATACCAAATGTAGACATTATATGATAACGTCTACCCATGTTTCTGACTCAAGCTATCCAAACATGGGCGTGGGGCCTCCAATTATTTCTCATCCCATTCAAGATCCAACCAAAGCTGAGATGCCTCAAGAACCCATAGAGGAGGGAGGAGCAGAGCATGGTTTATGCCAAGGTGTTATGGAATTTATTTTCACAGTGGGGCTACAAGGAGCTAATGTCAAAGCACCTGCTGCCACAATCGACACAGAATGGCAATATACAGAGGAGCTAGAATCCTCGCCCATGGAGGATGATCTCACCTCTACCTAAGCAGTGACCCAAGGGCTCCACAGCAATGAGGGAGATAGATATGGGAACATGAGCTGTGAGTCTGATAGAACTCCCAGGTCAGTTGGCTGCCATAGGTGTCAGGTGATTGCACCTTACACATTTGTCTTCTGACATCTGAGCTCATGAGAATAAAAATCCGAAACATCCCAGAGGTGACAGCTAAAGACAAGCAAAAAACACATTAAAAGACAATAGCTATGTAAACGGTCTAACGATAAGGATATAGCATAACTTTCTTCTTTTGTGATTGGAATAAAACTATTTCTCTAAACATGATGAAGCCCTAATTTACCAATGTTATATGGGAAAGAGTCACTTTTCCTAAATAGAATGGAAAAAAGAAATTCGGCTATGTTTTTATTGCAGGTAACCATCTAATACTATTTAATATAAACTCTTTATAATACTACCAAAATAAAAACTGAAGCATAAAAGTAACAAATCAATTCTAAATCCCTGCAATAACTGGCATGACAGAGGTGTACTGTATGAGTTCAGAAGACAGGTGCCTAACACTGACTTATGCCTGAGAGGAAGACAAGAATATGTAGCAGAGGTGACAGTCTCCAAAGCCAACTCTGATAAAGTACGAGTATTTCACGTGAGGGGAAGTCAGGGTGAGAAAAGAGATTTGACTGGTGTCTTCCACATGCCTGAGCAAGGTGAGTGCAGCTGTACGTTCTTTAGGAAGGGGCAGTAAGCACAGAGACTCACTTTTACTTCCTTCCTTCCTGTTTCTCAGGATCCTGTTATCATGCTACTTTTTGTGACATCTTTTTATATCATTAACAATAATCAAGTAACTCATTTTGTTTATCGAAGTGAGCAAAGATAGCACATTTGCAAATTCTTCCTACATGTTCCTCTTGCTCCTGATCTCTCAAGCTGAGCTCTGTTTCTGGGTGGCAGATACAGCCCAAGGTGATGGATGAGCAAGGTTAGTGATTTTAAGGAATTGTAGCAATTTCCTGTGTCTGGACAAGTGAAATACAGGCTGCAGAGCTTGGCAGCTGTCACCCCATCAAGTCTCCTGAGCACAGACAGGCCAAGGGATGAGAATTTATCTACAGAGTCATACAGAAATAGTAGATTGTTACACTTAAGGCATTAAACTATTACGATTTAAAGATCCCTTTGCCTTTGCTCCTGTTGTTGGGGAAAGGGACTTTCTACCTCTGAAAACTCTAGGAGTCTGCCTGTTCAACAAGGTACAATTCAAAATTATAGACTCTGTAGATGTGGGTAAATTCAGATTGGAGAAACAATTGTCCCTCCATGAAACAAATAAAGCCTTTTACTTCATCAACTCTCTCTTCTTTAGAGACCAGCCCTCCCCCAGACTGCACTTCAGTCAGCACTCTCAGTGGGAAGCCTGCAAATTGGGCCTTTTTCCGCCTTCAGAACAGCTTCCTGAAGACAAATTAAACTCACTCAAGCAAATTCAATTTTTTCCTCTGAAGTCTCCCAATCCCTACCATCTACAAACTACTCAACTGACCTTCAGACAGCAATGTAGTAGTTGTGCCACTTTTCAGAAGAGGAAGCCAGGCCAGGTACAGAGGTGGTCAGGATTTACTTACCAAACCAGGGGCCTGAGCTGCACGAAGAAGATGGAGAGGAGCCAAGTGAAAATGAAAGTTAAATTCTTGGGGGACGGCAGAAAAGAAGAAGAGAATCTATGGACCAATGGGAGGCTTCTACCTCAAGCCCCTGGGAAATGACAAGACTTTTGTGCCTGGGCCAGATGGGCCAGTGACTACATTTTTATCCGTACGTCAGTTCTGGTCCTGGAAGCTGTTTCATGGCTTTTAAGGTAATTCATCTTTTGGAGCACAAGGCTTACCTAGGCAATGGAATTATACACACATCCACCTTGTCTTGTTTACTTGCAAATGAGTTGTCACAAGGAGAGAATGAAGTAACCCCCTTACATCAGTGAGAACCCATCTGAAAGCTCACCTGAAACAGCCATACCTGCATACTCTCCTGTCCTGCATCCACCAGCTATTGGACCTATCAGGTCATGTGAGAGGGAATGGCTATCCAAATCTGAAATTATCTCAGGTGGTCACTCAGACAGGCTATCCCAGTGGAAACACAGTGATACTGACTTTTAGAATCTGGATTCAGTATGGCCAAAATGAGACTTTTCCTAAATAGACTGGGAAGATGAAACTGTATGAAGTGTCATTTGTTGGGTAATGTAATCTAATACTATTTAAAATATAATGTCTATATGTTAGCATAATAAAAATAATGCAGGAAAATAATTGTGATGACGAATTTTACATGACAACTTGAGTGTTCAGAAGGTGCCCAGATCAAACATTACCTCTGGATGTGTCTAAGAGGGTGTTATTTCCAGGTTAGCATTTAAATCTGTGTACTCAGTAAACTATATTGTTCTCCCCAATGTGGGTGGTCATCCTCCAACCCCTTGTGGGCCTGGATAAAAAAAAAGGGGGAGGAAGAGTGAATCTGCCCCTTTTGCTTCCTGCTTGCCTCTTTGAGCTGAGGCATAGGTCTTCTCCTGCTCTTGGACTAGGACTAGCATCATTGGATGCCCTGGTTCTCAAGCCTTCATATCAGTCCCTACTGATTACAGTCCCCACTGATTAAACCATTTGCTCTTCTGGGTCTCCAGCTTGCAGATGGCAGATCCTGGAAGTTCTCAGCCTCCATAGTCACTTGAGCCTATACATATATATATATCATATTGGTTCTGTTTCTCTCAAGAATCCTGATTAATATAGTAATGAAACAATTCTAAAACCCTGTGTTAAGTGGCACAGATGAACTCTGATAGTGGTAATGATAATGACACAGACGAACTGCACTATTTCAAAAGATGTATGCCTAAAAAAGACTTGGGGGAGTTAAGGGTACAAGGAGGATGTTATAGGAGTGGTAATGCTCAAAGTCAACCTTATGCCAGTAAGATCTGGTCATATAAGAGGAAGTCAGGGGGAAAAATGATAGAGCTTTGACTGGGATCTGCCATCTGAGTGAGTCAGTCTGGGGTGCAGTGTGATTTTCACAGGAAGACAGGAGGTCAAATAAAGAGACATTCCTACTTTAACCCCCTTTTCTCATCGGTCACAGGGTCTGGTTATCATGCCACTTCTTCTGATATATTTTCACATTATTAATACCAATCAAGCATCTCGTTTTGTTTTATTAAAAGTTGTCAAGATGCCCCTTTGTGGAAAATCCTCCTACATATTCCTCTTCCTCATAATCTTTCAGCAGAGCTCTGTTTCTGGGTGGCAGATATGGCCTAAGGAGAAGGAGGGGCAAGGTTACTGGTTTTTCAGGAACCGAATTGATCCCTGAGTTTGAACTTGGAAATCTGGTAGGACTAGTAAACAGAAAAGAGGCTGGGGAGCAGGGCAGCTGTCACACCATTAAGGCTGCCAAATCCACTGGCAGATGTTACATTATTCAGCTTCCAAGAACTCTCTGACTTTCCCCTATTTCTTCCTCAGAGGATCTTTTTCACCCCTGAGCAGGCCAGGCACAGCCCTCTTCTCTGCTGCTCTCTGTCCGGAAGTGGTCCGGAAGCCTGAGCTGGGGCCATGGAGACTCCATAGGCTCTTTCTCTAGGGCATCCTTTGCTAGGATTTCTCAGGAAGTTCTTTCTGGAACTAGGATTTATCCTAGAAGAGCGGTCACAGGGAGAGGAGTAAAAGCATGGATATTGATCTGTGGAAAGAATGGGAAGGGAATAAGTATTGGACAGGGAAGAGGTCTTTGGAGAAGGAAGCTCATTTCTTTTGAACATTGCAATCAATACTGCTAGTGCTGTGCTTGTCCCACAACGCAGTTACTCTCTGAGCTCTCCCATCCCCTCCAGTTTCAAGCATATACTATAACTAAAAAGACATCTATTCTTAATATCTCTGCATTAACCACTGTACTCCATACCATCATTGCTGAATATGCAAAGCAAGCAAACTGAGGTTCCATTTCCACTAATGGAGGTATTCGTTCTAACAAAATAGCACCCATAAATCAGGATTACAAACCTTGGACAAAGGTAAAAAAGTAAATAAATAAAAGGAAACTAAATGAGAGTGACAAAAGAGTTAGAATCTGCAGTACAATGGACACTTGGAAGAAGGGAACAGTATTGAGTGAGTTTCCTGGTTTTATGGCTTTTCATTTGAAAGCAGACCTCAATCAGTTGTGGGTGGGACAGTTAAAACTCAGTTAGCAACATAGAGACTTATTAGCTTGAAGAACAAGAAGCATATGGGGATAGCACAGAGCTGGAAAGTGGTAGAGAATGTCTATAAAAGAGACATCCAAAAGAAGAGATCCCAAATTGCAAATATGGACTCTGACCAAATCTCAGAACTGTACATGTGTGAGATAGATGACAAGCAGCCCCACTAGGGCTAACAGAACTGAACAGAGACTTCAGCTGCTGTAAAATGCAGGGGAGAAATTAAGTATTTGTGTTCAATGAAGTTACTGCCTGAAAAAAAAAAAGTATTCTTCAGAGAAATAAACAGAATCCAGACTCTGTACAGCTCATTCACAATTCCCCTGGGATATTTTTAGATACAATCTAAAATCATTCATCATAAAAAGAAACCAGAAAACATGGCTTATACTCAAGAGGCAATCAATGCAGACCTACTTCAAATAATCAAGATGATGTATTTAATAGAGAAGAACTTCACAGCAGCTATTATATCTACGGTGAAGGATGTAAAACAGAATATGCTTACAAGAATGAGAAAACAAGAAACATCAATAAGAAATATCAAATATCAAAATAAGAAATATCAAAAATAAGAAAATATAAATAATCTTTTTTAATTGAAATACTAAAACTAGAAACTACAATCATTCAAAAAACCAATCCAGGGTTGGCTTAGGGGAAATTCAGGATCGCATAAGAAAGCCTGAGTGAACTTAAAAGTAAATTAATAAAAATGATCCAATATGAAAATAATGAACAGAGCCATAATAATCAAAAAAAAAATTAAAGTAATAACATAAGCTTAAACCACAGAACAGCTACTAAAATACAATACAAAAACTATACAAGTAGATGAATTAAATGAGAAACAAAGGGGTAAAAATCACATGTTCACTTAAATACGTGCAGAAAATCATCATGCAAAATCCAATATCCATTGATGATAATGATAAATTAGGAGTATTAATCTGATAAAAGGAAATGAGAAAAAGCCTACCACTAACAGCATACTCTTGGTCAAATATTGAATGCATTCTCTGTATGATTGGAAATATGTAAGAAACATGTCAACACACACCATTCATATTCATCATTGAACTATATATATCCTAGCCCCCAAAATAAGGCAAGAAAAACAATAAAAGCATAAATATCAGAGTGGAAGAAATAAAAGTCTCCATTTTCAGATGACATAACAGTCTATGTAGAAAATCAAAATAAATCAAGAGAAACCTACTAGAATTAGTAACTGATTTAAGCAAAATCATAGGACTCAAGACCCACGTTGAAAAGCAATTTATTTTATAATCTAGCAGTGAATAATTGGAAAATTAAATTTAAACATCCTTTTACAATAATGTCCCAAAATAAACTACCTTGAGGAGATAAACAATGCCTCACTTGCCACTCTGAGTGATTAGATGAGTCACCTGGTCTAGGAGGGTTCATAGTACTGGGAGGCATGGTGGAGTTGCTATAGGTATGAGATAAAAAAGCAGACCTGGAATTGGACAATATGGAAGATTAGGAGTCAGAATCAATAGATCCCCCATCATCATCCTTGGGAAAAATGGATAATTACTAGAATCCCATATCACTGAGTGCAGATCAAGTCTCTCTATTCCAATAAGAATCTCAGGTCCTCAGTGTTTAGAAACATCTGGTCTCCAACTAGTGATGGCTGTAGATATTACTGCCTGCTCATTGTTCATAATGACCCTGCAGGATGAAGCCTGCTTCTTCCCTGAGATTTCTTCCCATGAATCCTTTCCCCCAAATTTCCACTGTGGACACCCGTCTCCCAAATTCACACCCTAGTACAATCCTAAGGTCCCAGAAGGACAAGATGGAGTAACTGCCACTCAGAGAACTTGCATCATGAGAGAATCCACACTTGATACCCACTGAACTTTTTATTTTGAGTCCAGAATTCCCTCTCGGGACATTTTCTAAAGAGAAGCTACTTATAGGCTTCATACTCTTGTGAGGAAAGAGCTTCGTTTGAGGACAGGAGACGCTGTCAAAAAAAAGATGTCTTGAATTTTTCCTTTGTGTTTGCTAACTCAGGTACCTTCCCCTTTAACTTGTTTTACATCTTGAACTGGTTTTCTTAATGAGTTATGGCCTCAGTCATTGTAGCAATAGGCTGACAGGGAAGCAGAGGCGAAAGGGAATATGGATAAGACGCAATTTCCCCCAGCGCCCATGGATGAGAGTTTGAAGTGTGTGTGTATGTGGAGAGAGACTGGATGTATCTAACCTGGAATAGAGAATTGAAGAGTTTCCCGTGAAACAGGGACCAGAGCAGAGACTGGCCAAGTAACCCATTATTTCTATTTCTCTCATCTCATCAGTAGGTTGGGAAAGAGTTAGAAATGAAAATGCCAAAAGACACTGGGACATCATCATGGGCTGGATGAAAACACTGGAGCAGCATTTGCCCTTCTGTCTCACCGGAGGAGGGGAATAGGCTTTACTTCATTCCTGAGGACTGCTGTAGCCTTTCAGCTCACTGCAAAGAGTGAGGCTGACAAGGAAACGGAAATGTTGACCTACACCATTGCTGAGGGAGCTCATGACTGAACTCCTGAACCTTCCTCTATCACTGTAAGTCATTATGGGAAACAGCAATCTGAAGAATAGAGATTGATCTGAGCAAACAGAGAAAAAGTGTTCCATTGAGAGAGAATTACTATGGAAATAGAAAAGAATGTCAAATCGGTTGCCAGCCCAGTGGTGTACTGGTTAACGTCATGCGTTCTGCTTTGGCGGCCTGGGTTCGCCGGTTCAGATCCTGGGCAAGGATCTACTCACTGCTCATCAAGCCATGCTGAAGTGGCATCCCACATAGAAGAACTAGAAGGACCTACAACTAGGATATACAACTATGTAATGGGGCTTTGGAGAGGAAAAAAGAAGAGAAAGATTGGCAACAGATGTTAGCTCAGGGCCAATCTTCCTAAAAAAAGAAAAGAATGTCAAATCAACTTATTCCTAATATATTCATTTAGATTAAAGAGGCCCTTCCAGTAATTAAAATAAAAACAGACTAAGTAGCTTTGAAGAAGGTAAAACTTTCTTTTATAATGAAGAAATATTTTTTATGTGCACAATACAGCATTATTATTTACAGTCATGCACTGCATAATGACATTTCAGTCAATGATGAACCGCATATACAACAGTTGTCCCATAAGATTAGTACCATATAGCCTAGGTGTGCAGTAGGCAATACCATCTAGGTTTGTGTAAGTACACTCTATGATGTTTGCACAAAGATGAAATCGCTTAACGACCCGTTGATCAGAAAATATACGCCTCCTTAAGCAACGCATATCTGTATAGGCAGAATGTTATACAGTAGACATCTAGAACTTATTTACATTGCATAACTGAAACGTTATATCTGTTGAATAGCAACTCCTTAAAAATTTGTTAAGACATTAGATCTCATGTTAAGTGTCCTTACCACAATTTAAAGAAGACTGATCGATATCAGACTATTAAATAGCAAAGTCAAAAAGAATGTTTGTAGAAAAAAATGTCATTTTGTACTTAGATAATTATCTGTAAGTTGAAATAAATATATTCAAAGATTTTTAAAAAAGAAATATTTATTATGCAAAAAGATGACATTAAGAAATGATCCGTGATTCTTTAATCATGTTTTTCTATTTCAAAGGCAAGCAAAGGTACTAATATTTAAAGAAGATGAATATTAATTCTTAACATTAATTGTTTCAAAAAACAGAGAAAATTAATCAACACCAATCTGGATCAGTGCTTATATGCTAGGAAATGAGGAAGCTATATAAGCATTTTATTATTTAATTCCCACAATATCTCTATCACATGAGTCTTAGTATATTTATTTCTGATGATAAACTGAATCCAATTAAATTTTATTTAGTAAAGGCCAGTAATTAGCAACATCACTATGATAATGAAATTCTATCTGATTCCAAAGTCCAGGCTATCAACTGTCCACAGTGTACACCCTCTACATCATGTCACCTGCAGGAGCACCCTGGTCATGAAGTAGCTCAACTTAGTTTTAGCCATTACCATGACCTGCTGCTGCTTCATTAATGGCTACATAGATTGAGCATATCAAGCTCTATTTCCTGAAACCCAAGATTTTCCCATGATGCTCCCAGGTCCTTCTGTAGATCAGCATCCTGTGGGTTCTCTCTCCTACCCCACATCCTAGGGAATCTGGCTTCTACCTTTTCTTGGGGTTATACTGCAGAGAGAACACCTGTATGGGAGAAACCCAGACCTAGCTCTAATCCTGCCACCTCCTTTCATTAGCCATGGGACATTGGGGAATATCTCATAAGTTTATACATTCTTTTAAATATCTGATAGGAATTCCTTCTTCATATGTTTAAAGATTAACTGGGATAAAGATACTCTATGTATATATATTTACACACATAATTATATATATGTGTGTGTGTGTGCTTAAGTATGAGTGTGTATATATATACAATTCTCAGGCCAAGTACTTTCTTTTTTCATTTCCCTGGGACAAGTTATTACCTCGCTATATCTTGATGTGGGCTTTGGGAAACAGTTTGCCTAGTTTGCCCTAGTTTACTCCTCTAAGAAAGTTTGTACCTTTGCTATCCTGGGTAAGTCTATTCGTCATCCTGCATATGAAACTCATTAAAAAAGAAAAGAGAAGCTCATAATATTTTATATGCGGTGTATACTCAAGTGTTTTACCACAAAGAAAAGGCCTGAACACCAAAAGCCAGTCTCCTATAAGAGTAGCTGTCCCTAGATATAGCTTCCTCTGCTGGACAGATTTTGGAAACTCACACTTCTGCAGTTTTCTGACCCACTTCCAATAAAGGGCCTTAAGCTTTAGGATAAAAAGTTCTAGAGAACAAGACTGGAACTGGAGTGGTCTTGACAGTGGAGTCTGGGAACTTGAGAAATGAGACTTCAGTAGAATCAATTATTCCTCCTCTAACAGCACAAATCTGTTGCACAGGACACTGACACAGCTTATACTTTTCAGTAATCATGAGGGAAAATATTTATTATATTGTGCAGGACACTTAAATAGCTGTTTTACATTGAATGACACTTAGTTCTACACAACAATCTAAGAGTTAGGTGGAGTTTTAAATCCTAACTTGTATTTTATAAAAAAGAAACCCAGAATTTATTTATTATTACAGGTCTTGTAAAAGAAGAGACAAGATTTGAAATCAAACACTCTGAACATAAAATCTTCACTGTGGGTACATGTATGGCTTATGTTTTCCTTTCATTGACTCTCTGATGGAACTGCTGTATCATAGGCAACAAACAAACATACACTCAAAGACTCCTTAGTCGTTGTTGGTGGGTGGGAGGTGATTATGGACTGTCCTAGATAACGTGGAGGGTGGCAGAGAGGCTTTCCAGTGTCTCCTCAGATCAGAAATAAAGGAAAATATGGAGATATGGGAGGGAAAACATGTTGTATCAATACTGCTCTGTCTTTAGGAGGGATTGAGAACACAAAAAAAGGGTAAGTGGTAAATAAGCATCTCTCCTAACTCTAACTAGATACACTGTACATCCCAAGGATGAGTAAAAGTTCTAAAGTTAAAAAGGAAACAACAAGGAAAAGATGGTGCAGATGAGCTAAATTATAGACACGAAACCAAGGACAAGGGGCACTACAAGAAGTGGGTGAGGAAAACAGAAGGTTCAGAAGCTCGGTGGGCACAGTGTCAGGGGAGCTGGACAGTTCCAAGGATTGAAATATGGATAAGCTATCTGAGAAAAGTGACATTTAGAGAACTTGTAGATAAGTGACCCATGGTTTGTGACATTGAAAAATGAGACAGTGCCTGCTTCATAGTCTAGGAAAACTCCAACACGATGGGGAGGAACAGCCATGGAAAGAGTCAACACCTTGGGATCAGAGGTGGTAGAGTCTTCAAAGGCATTGTACTCCGATTCATTCTGTAATCCTATAACCCAGTAGCCATATTGAGGTCTGTATCTGGAGTAAACATTTTGATGATTTGTGGCTCGCCTAACATCAAACTTTGTATTACGGTAACATGTTCTACAGTATACCCCTAGGATCCAGGCAGTCTTCTTGGACACATCTATTTCCCAGTAATGTTTCCCTGAGGAGAAATATCGGGAGCCCAAGACACCATAATTATAATACTCAACAGGCCAAATTGGCACAGACATAACTTGTCTCTGATCTTCTGAAAGTACAAGATTCAAATTTAGGTTGACTGGACTCAGTATGATATCCACTGCAGGAAAAGAAAAAAATTATAAGTTCAGGTGACAAATATGCAGTAGGTTTATCTGGTGACATTGTGAAGAGGACACTTGGGAATTGACTAGGAAAAACATGTATTGATTGGTTGGGGAAGAGGGTAAATATATACATATATACATATATATACACACACATATATACATATATATGGAGGTGATGAGATGAGAACACATGGGAGTAATACTATGGGATCTAATTGAAACCACAAACTTCTGAAAAGATATCAGAACAGAGTGATTTGAAGACCCAATAACTTCTTCTTACCCCAGTGGCACTGGACATGTGTTAGCTCTGAAATGATAAAACATTCAGTGATATTGATTAGAAGAACATGATTAAGCACTGATACCTATCTCTTCTCCAGAGTAGAAGCAGGGGAGGGGAGTACTGTGAGGCTATGAACTGATGAATGAAAGGACAAATCAGATACCTAGCCAACTCTCCTAGATATAACCATATCTTCTTCAATGATATCCCTTCTTCTCTGAACACCCTCCTCCTTCCTATCCTCTCTTTGAAACTATACCAGCTCCCTAATTTAGTCCCTGACACCACAAAAATTCCACATCCACAATCCCGCCCCGGCTCTCCTCACCTCTAAACATGTGCAGCATTCCCCTCAGATCTGGAGCACGGAACACACTCTTCAGTTTCTTGGAAGTAGTTTTTGGCTTCTTCAGCTTCCAGATCTCACTCCTAGAAATGACAAAAAAGGTTGACCCTACATCTCTTCCCTTGTGTCACTCCAATACCACTGCTTTCCTCTCCTTCTGTTGATGCACTTGAACCCTCTTCCCTGAGAAGCCTGAGGAGGGGAGAAGGGAGAGTCCTGACGCTGGAGCCAGAAGAAATGTGCTCATGTCTACCTTCCCACTTAACCTCTGTGTGACACTGGGAAGGTCTTCACCTCAAAGAAACAATTTCTTCTTCTAAAAATGGAATAATTAGCCCTTCCTTTGATACCTCGTGGAAATAATACAAAATTAGATGAAATAATGTATAGGAAAAGCCTTTGCGACCTCTAAAAAATGTATGTAATATGTGGAAAAGCCATCACAGTGGATCTCCCAGGGAGGGGCCATAGACGTGTGTTCCCAGGCAGATCGTAGTCAAGCCACAGATCCTGCCTGTCATGTGGGTCTCCTTTTAGAGAGCCTATGATCTTGTGCCCTAGTCAAAAGCCTGAACTCCAGTGGTGTGGCCTACAAATAAAATCTGAGATTTCAGATGTTCTGGAAAAAAGTGAAAAACACTTGACAAAGGAAAAGATATGACCACTGAAATAAAAAATGGTTAGAATTTCATATGTTTGCAAGGAACTTGATGCTGCCAGATGGGTTGGCAACTTTACACACAAGTACTATACTTTCCCATATATGCTTCTAAAGTGTGAGAACAGGAAGAGATTAATTATTGACACTAGGGTCAAAACCACTAACCCTGGGGCTCGGGTCTATTTTTGGATATCTAAAGAGAACCTCATAGAATGACCTGGTCTCTTCTATTTCCATGTGAGCAAAGAAAATATAAAAGAGTTGCCCCATAACTTATTTTAGGGCTTGATGAAGCCTTCCATGTGATAAGGCAAGTACTTATGAAATACAGGAACAAGATCAAGGACAAATGGTGAATAAAATGAGTGAAGTCATAGGAGTCTGATGGTGAATTTCTTCACCCTTGTTATCTGTACTGGCCCTATAACTCTGTGAGCTCCAACTACCAAATTCACTATCATAGAATGTGGTCCAATCTCAAAAGACATGGAACACTTAAATCCTCCTCTATGACCAGCAATTTAAAATGATACTACATCCAAATTTCCTGCTTTGGGAGATTTTTCATTCTGATTGGCTACCAGATAACTTCCATGGCTACAAACCTTTCTTCATCACAAAAAAAAGCACCACTCCAGGTCACCCATACGCACCATTTCATGATTCCACTCATGTCCTAGGAAGAAGAGAGAAAACATGAGTCAAGGAGTATAAAGATTAGGGCAGGATTAATGAAAGATAGACTAGAAAATCAATAGAGAAAATCAGAGAAATCAAAAGTGAACTATTTGAAAATATCAACAAAATTGACAAACCTTTAGCTAGACTTATCATGAAAAAAGATAGAGGAGGCAAATTACTGAAATCAGGAGTGACAGAGAAGACATGACTACCGACTTTTACAAAAATTAAAAGGATTATAAAGGCTATGAACAATGGTATGCCAACAAATTAAATAATCTAGATAAAATGGACAAATTCTTAGAAACACAGAAACTATCAATATTGATTCAAGAAGAAATAGAAAATTTCAATAGACCTAAAACATGTAGTGATTGGACTGGAAATCAAAAACTTCCTGCAAAGAAAAGTTCAGGCCCAGATGACTTCACTGGTGAATTCTGCAAAAAGTTCAAAGAACAAATAATACAAATACTTCACAAATTCTTCCAAAAAATAGTAGAGGAGGGAACACTTCCCAACTTCTTCTATGAGGCCAGTACTCCTCTAAAACTAAAGCTAGACAAAGACATCACAAGAAAAGTACACTACAGGTCAAGATCCCTTATGAATATAGATATAAATTTCCTCAACAAAATACTAGAAAATTGAATCCAACAAAATGTAAAAGATGATACACCGTGGTCAAGTGGGATTTATCACAGAAATGTAAGTTTGGTAACAATCAATATACTACATCATATGAATAGAATAAAAGATAAAACCCACATGATGATTCCAATAGAGACAGAAAAAAAGTCTTTGACAAAATTCAACATCCTTTCATGATAAAAACAAAAAAAGGAATAATAACAACAAACTGGGAACAGAGAGAAGCTTCCTCAGCCTGATATAAAGCATCTATGAAAAACCCCTAGCTAACATCATACTTAATGGTGAAAAACTGAGCGCTTTTTCCCTAAGATCTCTAAGATCAGGAACAAGGCAAGAATGTCTTCTCTCACTACTTCTATTAAAAACAGCATTAGAGGTTTTAGTCAGGGCAGTTAGGTAAGGAAAAGAAATAAAAAGCATTTATATTGCAAAGAAAAACTATCTCTATTTGCAGAATACATGATCTTATACATAGAAAAGCTCTGCTCTATACATTGGCTATAGGTGACCCCTTCCAGTTTTTAAATTTTACCTCACATGCAGGTGCTGCTGATTCCAGCCTTTACGTAATCTAATCATTGTCTATTGTCTCTAGTTATGTATCCAGGATGACACATTACAGAATGAAGAATAAACAGGTAGCAGCAACTCATAATATCTAAAATATAAACTACTATTCACCAACCATATTGTTCCCTCTCCTATGCCCACTTGCCAAGAATGGTACTGATATTCACTCAGTCCCTGTTCCAAACACTAAAACATCTTACCAAGCCAGTACCTTCCACACCT
Source organism: Diceros bicornis minor (assembly GCF_020826845.1). Taxonomy (NCBI): domain Eukaryota; kingdom Metazoa; phylum Chordata; class Mammalia; order Perissodactyla; family Rhinocerotidae; genus Diceros; species Diceros bicornis. The sequence goes on along the minus strand of NC_080746.1, from coordinate 62,426,137 downwards.
TTAACTTCTTTTGGCCATGTGCATTTTCACATCATCACTGCTATGGACTTATTTGTTTTGAACAATATGTACCAATACATTTGGTCTTACTCTTAAATGCCCCCAGCTGGATTTACAACTAAAGGAATGGTTTCGCTCTCTAAATTAGTATAGATTGGTTGTACATGACAAAGAAGCCAACTAAAAATGCCTTAACTAAAAAAAAAATAAATAAATAAAAAGAGGATTGTGGCCAGAGAGATATTATTTTAGTCAAAGATGGATCTGGAAGCTCAAATCCTGTCACAGATCTGGTCTTTCTGTGTCTCATAATTCTCTTTTCTTCCTTACCTGTTGACAGTATTCCCAGATTTTAATTGATAGCAACTTGAATCTTCTGGTTTAAATTATCTTCCCTGATATAATTTCCATGAGAAGGACAACTTTTTCTTCACTATAGTGACAATACAATTCTGAGGCCTTAAGCCATTGACCAGAATTGGGTCATATGTTCAACTTAAAATAATCACTGTGTGGTTGGTGGGAATACAGGAATTACATATACTGATTTACATAGGATTAACTCATCCATCCTTGAAAATGCTGATTTTCTCAGTTCCAAACAAGTACGTGGCTTGAAATACACATTCTGGGGTTTCCTTAAAAAGAAATCCAGGTGTTTTTACCAGGAAAATAAGGGAATGGATATTGAACAGATAAAAATAATAGGTGTTATCATCATTTAGCTGCCTACTGTCATTCACATGTCTGTCATGCCATAAAATTTCAAAAATAAAAATGGTCCCATATAATAATACTATTACAGGAACACTAAAAGTAGAAGTGCCTCCTTTCCTAAGGGAAACAACCTAAAATCTCATTCAATTTTTGCATCAGTTTTCGAGTTCAGCATTTCTTGTCAGCTCATTCTTCCCAGTCAGTGTTAAACATAGCCCCCAAACAAACAACAGCCCCTCCAGCAAACAACAATGATCCAATGATCAATGATCCATCCCAATGATGATCCTGATAAAAGGAAAGCTGTTATAAGAACTCTCAAGAAACAGGATTGTGAAGGGGCAGCACCACAATCAACAGCATATGTCTTAACATGTTGGAAAGGAACACCCAAACTCTCTAATCTGGTAAAAGAATAAGTTCCTTGGTTGGCCCATTTGCCATTCTTTGAAGTTGTTATCTAAATGTGGGATACTAATCCCACAAAATTTATAACTTTTATCTTTTAAGCGTTGTTTTTATTGCAAGTGACCAAATACCAACTTAAACTGGCTTAAACGGAACAGATGCCTGGACAAGTGACATAAACACAATAGTCTTTTCAAGAAGTTGGCAATTGAAAGAGTTGTGAAGAGCTTGTGGATGAGCTATAAACAAGGGAAAAGGAGTGAACCTATAAAACCTTTTTGTTTTTACTGAGATATTATTAAGATACTATAAAATTCATCTTTTATAGTACATAATTTAGTAGGTTTTAATATGTTTACAATGCTGTGCACCATCACCGCTATTTAATTCCAGAACATTTTCATTACTGCAAAAAGTAACCATATACTCATTAGCAATCATTTCCTATTTCCCCCTCCCCAGAGCCCCTGGCAACTACTAATCCAATTTCTGTCTCTATGGATTTGGCAATTATAGACTTCATATAAACAGAATCATACAAAAGGGGTCTTTTTGTGTCTGCCTTCTTTCACTTATCAGATGTTTTCAAGGTTCATTCATTTTGTAACGTGTATTAGGACTTGATTTCTTTTTATAGCTAAATAATATTTCATTGTTTGGATATAACACATTTTGCTTATGTTTTCATCAGTTAATGGACATTTAGGTTGTTTCCATTTTTGAGCTATTATGAACAATGCTGCTATGAACTTTTGTATACAAGTTTTTGTGTGAATGTATGTTTTCAAATTTCTTAGGTATGTACATAGCAATGGAATTGCTGGGCCATATGATAACTCTAAGTTTTTGAGGAACTTCCAAGTAGTTTTCCAAAGTAGCTTCACCATTTTTCATCTTCACTAGCAATGTATGAGAGTTCCAATTTCTCCCCATCTTTGTCAACACTTGGTATTGTCCATTTTGAGGGATATAACCATCCTAATGAATGTAAAGTATATATCATTGTGGTTTTGATTTTGCATTTCCCTGATGGCTAAAGATGCCAATCATCTTTTTGTGTGCTTATTGGCTATTTATATATCCTCTTTGGAGAAATGTCTATTTAAGTCCTTTGCTCATTTTTAAATTGGATTGTCTTTTTATTGTTGAGTTGTAAGAGGTTTTAATATATTGTGAATACAAGATCTTATCAGATATTTGATTTGAAAACATATTCTCCCATTCTGTGGGATATTTTTTCACTTTCTTCATGGTATCCTTTGTAGCACAAAAGTTTTTAATTTTGATGAACTCCAATTTATTTTATCTTTGGTTGCTTCTGCTTTTGGTGCCATATCTATGAAGCTATTGCTTAATGCAAAGTCACAAAGATTTATACCTATGTTTTCTTCTAAGAGTTTCATAATTTCTGCTCTTACATTTAGATTTTTGATCCACTTTGAGTTAATTTTTGTAAGCATCAGAGACAAAGGAAACAATCCAAGAAATGAAAATCAATTATCATTCTGCTTGATATCAAGAATAAAAAAAAGGAAGTGTTTGGTAATCCAGCAAAGACAGGGAAGCAGACAGACAAGAAATCAAGCAAAAATTATGAAAAGTCTAGAATTCCCTGAATGTCCCCATACTTCATGGCTCAAGAAAATGGTCACTCTATTAATGATTTGAAGAAAAAACTGTTTAAATTTTAACATTAGTTTAAATTGTTCCATCAAGTATCTACAGATTTGTACCAGCATCCTTTCCTGGAGTGCATGCACACACACATACACATGCACAAACACACACTCACACCATTCAGGTGTGATACTTCCTATCCAAATATTTGCCCACCCCTCCTAAGAAAAGGCTCCATGTTCTATCACTCCATATTTTTTTTAAAAAAACAATCTAATAAGAGAAGTTTGTAATAGCAAATATGCATTTTTTAATTGAAAAAAAGAATACATTTCTGAAACCTGAAAATGTGTGTATTTGCCTGTGGCTAAGATGAGTGGAAAGAAGCTTGACAAATGTCCCACACTAGATTACAGGTAACAGGGGCCTAAAGAATATCACTGGATACCATGGGTCTTCTCTCCAAGGTCAAATGTATTCCCTTACTTCATAAAATAATAAAAATGGGACATTCCCCTGGAATGTTGACATCTGGAATGGATGGCAAAGAAGGGCTCTACAAGGCCAAAGGAAGCTCTTAGTGTCAACACCAGAATTAGAGCCCAAGGACACAGAAGAGAAAATAACTTAGATTGTGTTTCGAGAATCTCAGATTGGGTGATTCTTCTTACCTGCAGCATCTCCATTGTTGACCATTTACTGCGACGCTCCAGATCTGAGATGAGCTCTTTCACCAACTGGTTCTGCTGAACCAGCTCATCCTCAGCTTCAGCCAACTTATCCAGTGTCTTCTTTCCTTCTTCCTCCAATTTTTGCAGTTCTATCTTCTCCTCACTGTCCAGGATGCTTCTAAGCTGATTAAACTCTGTTTGTATCCTTTGTCTCTCAGTCTGTATATGATACTGCAAGGTTCAACAATAGAGAGAGTCTGTCAGCCTGACAGCCTACTGTGCAAGGGATTAGGATCCAGCAAAAAAAATATTTTTTCAGGGAGTTTGAACCAGGAGGAGAGTAGAGGCCGGAGGGCAATTTTTGGAAAAGCTGCTTTTCTCCTACTATTTACCTTTCATTATATTCCAAAACAGGCCTCAGATTCTCTTATCTAGGCCAACTCTGGGACAAAATATAAAACCTGAGTGAGGTTTACATTGTACACAGCTGTCCTGAACACTTGTGCCTCCATGCATTACTACAATCCCAAGTTTGAACCTTAAGGAAAATCTTGGTCCTTTGCCCAGTGTCTTCCACTGAAGGTATCTAAGCCTCATTGGAAAGAAAAATAAAAGACAGAATTCTCCAGCTTTCCTCATCATGGAGTCTGTCTTTATGCTCAATTCCAAATACCTGTGTTTACTTGTAACAAAACCACTCTCCAGCCCTCGTCCCCAACAGAGGCAGGACAAAGAAGTCAAATGGTTTCTGGTGTCATTCAATGTCAGAGGACAAAGAGGAAGCGGCTTCCTTGTGATTTGGACTGGAGGTCCTGCCAAGATTCCGGGCTCAGAAATCCCTCAGGAAGAGTCTCCTCCTACCTTCCAAGTAGTTCTCTCTTCTCTGATGTCAGCTTCCAACTTCTCGGCTTCCTGCTGCTCTTTCTTGAGCCTCTCCAGAGCCACTTGGAGCCTCTCCTAGGAGAAAGGAATCACACCAGAGTCAAGCTATGGGCTTTCTCAGTACCTGGATAGAGAATAAATGGGGAAGAAATCAGGCTGATCTCAGAAGAAACTAGTTTATAGAAACTGTGATTAGAATCTGGTGGTTAGAATATATAACATGGGAGAAAATCTCAGGAGGTGAATGTATTCTTTATTCCTGAGTGAAGTCACCATCCCCTCACCAAGAGCAGCCTTATTCTCTCTTTTCTTAGAGTAAGTATTAACTCTGCTGCAGAAAGGAAACTTCTATCCTCTTACTGAAACTCTTTCCACATCCAATCCATAATGTTGAACAGCAACCATCCTGCTGAGAGTAGCAGTGAAAGTTAACCTTTTGAAAGGAATTCCCCATCCATACAACCAATGGGAAAAAAGGCAAACCTCTCACTCTTGTCCCAGAGTCTAGGCTGTAAACTCTAGGCTTATCCTTTATGTAAATGGAAGGAATACCTAGAAGTGTCCTTCAGGTATTGGAAGCTGAGCATAGGGTAAGAGACATACATGGAGGGAGATTACAGGGTTCAGTACTATGGTGCCAAGGTGAGTAAAGAAGGATGGAAAGGTGAGATTTCTCACCAAGTACCATCATCTACCCTGTCTCCCTCCACCCTGGGCCCTACCTGACATTCCTTGACTGCCTCCTCCATGAGGAATGTGTGGTGACCACGGTGCTCCTGAGACCGTTCACAAAGCCAACAAATGACCTCTCTATCCTCCTTACAGAAGAGCAGGAGTTTCTCCTCGTGGCGCATGCAGAGATTTCTCTTCTCTTCCTCTGGGCTCAACGTGACCTCTCTGAGTCTCTCCACTATGTTGGCCAGATGTTGATTTGGCCATAGATTTCCAGGTGAGTATCTGATACCACACACAGGACAGCTGCTTTCCCCTCCTGGGCTGATTTCTGCCTCCTTGTTCTTTGCAGTGATGCAGGCTTGACAGAAGCTGTGGCCACAGCCTAGACTCAGGGATTCTGTCAGAAGCTCTAGGCAGATGGGGCAGGTCACCACTTCCTGCGTGTTCTTCAGAATTTTTAAAGCCATAGCACGTCTTCCCTGGCTTCTTCCTGTCCTAACTCCTGAGGTTCTTCTTGCTTAAAGATTTCTGGGTGGCTGGGTGGATTGAAAGGAGATGGTGTAAGAATGGCACAAACAAAAAGGACTCTAATTGTGCAGACATTAAGGACTGGCCAAGATGGAAATATTGAAGGGCAAAAAGGAAGAGCGAAAGAAACCAGAAATGGAATTCAGTGGCCTGGGCAAGCCACTAACGCATCAGGCTTCTACATTTGATTTTCTTTCAGCCTGGAATGATCCTTCCCTTCATATTTGCATGACTTCCTCTTACACTTCCGTCAGCTCTCTCCTTACGTGTCCTCTCACCAAAAAGGCCTAATACAACTAATTTACCAACAGCACAACCACCAATACATCATTCAATGTACATTTGCCATCTTTTTCTTATTATCACTATATAATTTATAATATCTTTCTTTAATTATTCTACTCCTAAAATGTAATCCACACATAGATCAGACACTTCGTTTTTATTCACTCCTGTATCCCTTGTGCCTAGAACCCACAGGAACACAACGTTTGATGAATATATAAAGAACCTCCTCACTTCTCCATAGGTGATTAGACTTTTTTTTAATCAGTATTTCATCTTTTTTTTCCCGTTGATTAGCTGTTCTCCAGTAGGTGAGCTTTGGGACCAGAAATATGATTTCCAGTGAAGTATTTACCTCCTAATATACCTGTCCCACACAGGGCTCTCCCATACCCTCATATTCACTCCCCAGATACACCCACAGAAACAGCAAGGACCACAATAAGGAAGTAATCTTATCACCAATAATTGTATAACCAGTTACAATTTATAAGTCACGTTGACCTATTTATTCCTCACACAAAAATCCTTAAGAAATAAGAATTTTCTCAGATGTGTAAATAGCATGAGGTGACTTACAAAGATTATTCAATTCAATAAGTTGAACTGAGGTGAATATAATGTTCTCAGGGTCCTCTTTCAGAGATCTGGCAGATGTGATAAACACTATCACACAGAGGTACACATTTTTGGGAAATCAAATAATTCGCCAAATAGGAGAATATAAAAGATATCCCCCTTGAATAAGTAAGGATTGACTGAAAGCTGAATGATGAAAAGGGAATATGGAATGAGAAAAAGAAAAAATATTTTAGGGAAAAGGAATCACATATATGCAGGCCCTATTGATGGAGAACACAGCATGTGCTACAAGTTTTAAAATGCCAGTGTGGCTAGTGTGCAGAGAGCTGCTAGGCCTTTGGCATTACATGAGCCTGCAAGGATCAGAAATGTGACACATCCAAAATGATCTAAAAGTGATAGTCTCTTCCAAAGAGCAGGGATCAGTGATGGGAGGTTGTAGGACCAGTTGATGGAGGAAATGGAGAGAAGCAGAGGAGAGTGAGAGATAAAGTGAGATAAAAGTGACAGGACTGGAATTTAGATTGGACATGTCGGAACAAAGGGTTATCATCAGGCTAAAGTCCTTTCTTGCTGTAAAAAGGACATTGGCATTACCTTCTCCTAGTACTTTTTTATTTTATTTTTATTATTTTTGGTAAGTACAGACCTCAGCTTCCGCAAGGGAGTTGTGACTCTTGTGATGAAATATTCTCCTGCAGTGTCCTCGAAGCTATGCTCCTGGTTCTTACAAGGAAATCAGTCTATTACAATAAGACTTACCTAAGCTATCTTAGTTTCACACATATCCACCTGGTCTTGTTCTCTTACAAATGACCGAGGGGGATAAAGTATCCCCTATGCTACTGTATAGACCCTCATTCAGAGCTCACCTGAGGCAGCTATGCCGACACGCTGTAGTCTCCTGTCCTGTATGCCCCCGCTAAGCTAAGTGAATCTGGCTGGTTTATGTCCTGTTGTCACATGAGTGGGAATGGCAAACCAAACCTGAAATTATTGCTGGTGGTCGGTCAAAGGGCATGTAACAGAGTGGTAGTATGGTGACGCTGACTTTCAGAACCTGGACACAATATGGACAAGGAACTGTGAGGCAAAAAAAAAAAGGAAGCTCTCAGAAGATATGAATGTCTTGATACTTGCTCTAATGGATTAAATTGTGTCTCCTACACAGATGTGTTCATCTGTGTGAATGTGACCTTATTTAGAAATAAAGTCTTTGCAGATGTAATCAAGTTAAGATGACGTCATACTGGAATAGAGTGGGCTGTAAACCAGTGACTAGTGTCCTTGTTAGAAAAGGAAAGGGCACAGAGACACATAGTGAAGAAGTCTATGTGACAATGGTGGCAGAAATTGAAGTAATAAAGCAACAAGGAAAGGAATGCCAAAAATTGCTGGCAACCACCAGAAACTAGGAGAAAGACATGGAACAGATTCTCCCCTAGAGCCTCCAGAAGAAACCAATTCTACCAGGACTTTGATTTTGGACTTCTGGCCTCCTGAACTGTGAGAAAATAAATTCCTATTGTTTTAAGCCATCAAATTTGTGGTAATTTGTTACACTAGCCCTCAGAAACTAATATAGTTGAAAAGATTTGATACTTAAAGAAAGATCTGAAGTATGCAACAAATTATAAATCTTCCCTTTTCTCTAAAAGGAAAGGGTGAGGGTGTGATGAAAGATGTATGAAGATACATTTAAGCCTAGAAACATGCCCACTTCTTCAATCATCCGTGGAGTTAACCTGATGAGGAATAAGGCTGAATGTGTAGGTGTAATCCAGATACTGATAATTGTCTAAAGGCTATATGCTGTTAGCCCTGGCTGTAGAGACAATTGGTTAGATCAGGCTCTGATAACTGTCAAGACCAGGGGTTTACATAATATGATAATGTCCACTTCCGCTTACAACTGAAGCTATGAGCCAATGATGGGCATGGGGTTCTCTGTGATTTTTTATTCTATTCAGTATCCAACCAATGCTATGAAACACCAACAGTTCCCAGAGGAAAAAGGGGTGGAACACGTTTTCTACTGTGGGGCTGTGGGCCTAGTGTTCATAGTGGGGCTGCAAAAAGTTGATGTCAAAACAGCTGTCACCATAATGGCCACAGAAGGAGGAAGGAGCAGAGAAGCCAGAGCCCCTACACATGGGCAGTGACCCCACCAATGCCCAAGAAAGACCCAAAAGGCCAACAGCAGTTATGGAAGTAGAGAAGGGAACACAAGTGGCATCAGCCTGACAGAACTTCCAGGTCAGCTGGCTGCCATAAGTGTCAGATGACTATATCCTACACTTGAGTCTTCTCCTAACATCTGGACTCACAATAATGCAAACTCTATGCCTCTCTGTGGGTTAGACAGTAAAATGAAAGTGTCTTCAGGAAGAAAAATGAAGGGAAGGATGTCCTTCAAAGTTTTCAGACAACATCCTAGACATTTCTCTTGGTTTCTGAGTCAGGAACTGCCAATGGGGAAAGTAGGACCATTTTTTGGCATCCAGAGACCTGTGGAACTCAGAAACATTGCCTCTCCCCTCCCCATTCCTCTATGCTCAGAACTCTTGCTTCAGCCACCCCTAGAATCCAGGGCTAAATCTGTCCCACACGAGTGCTCCTCTCCCCAAGAGCTCTAGCAAGGCTTTTCCAGGTCACTGCAGATCTCTCACTCTAATTCAACTTTTTAAAAATGCTACCTCATAATATTAGCCACCTTCTTATATACCATATCCATTATTTATTGTTTGTTTATGATCTCTCCTCAACTAGAATGTAAGCTCTTATGTGTATTCAACATTTATTTTATGTTGAATGGATAGTCATTGCACTTTTTCACACCAGCAGCCTGCTTAGGTCCTATGAATTAAATTTTTAAAAAATAAATAAATCCATTTCATCCTATGTGTTGGGCCTTGCCCTTGACCCTGGAGACAATCAATATCTGGGCAGAAATGGACTCTATCCAGGAGTAAGGCACAGACTCACAGGCAGGCAGTAACAGTGACTTCTGAAAAGTGGGAGTATAGGACACGATGGGCACGTGTTGGAATGTATGTAACATGTCAATCAATGTGCAAATTGCTCACTAGTGAGCTTAAGACAGGACATGGTGTCACTTGATGGGGCAAACTTCTTAGCAAGACAAGTGAATCTTTGGGCTCCTCTTGAGCAATAATCAACTTTTATTAAACAGCTCTGAAGAAAGAAATACAGAGAGAAATTGAGGTAACAGTCAACACAAAGGTGTGTCTAAGAGGAAGAATGATAAAGGAAAAACCCTAAGGCATCTGAGGACACCAGTGCCAATGGGCTACTGAAGTATGAGTCAGCAGGTCTATTCAAGGAAGGGCAAGTAGATACCTGAGACTGGAGCTCAGAAGGACCCAGGATAAAAGGCAGCCTCAGAGGCATCCACCCAGCTGTCTTCAGGCAGCCCAACAGCTAAAGATATGTCAGGAAGGCCACAGACAGCCCCTTGGTGGTTGCCAGGAGGGGAGTGAAAGAATCAGGTTCAATATTACCCCTGCCATGTCCCCAAGACTCCATTGTCTCTGATGCCTCATACTAGGAGCTTGGACTTTCACACGTTTGGAAAACAGGGACTTCTTTCACCAGATTCTCTTCTGAGGAGGTAGAGGTGGACAGAAGAGAAGAGACTTTCTGTTCATCTCTTTAAAAGAAAGAGAGAGAGAGAGAGAGAGAGAAGATTCCTGTTCAGCCTGGAGAAATAAGGGCCCCTCCAGGAAAAAAACAAGGCCCTCTGCCTCTTTAACATTTCTTTCTTTCAAGGCCGACCCTCTCCAGACTCAAGGCTGCCATCTGTCTGCACTCAGAGCAGGAAGACTGCAAGCTGGCTTTTCTTCCCTTCAGAACAAGTCTGGGCCACAAACTAAACTCACCAAGTTCGCCTAGTACTTTCGTCCCGGAGTCTCCCACCCTCTGCCTCCCATAAACCTCCCCACACATCGTTAGGTCCCAGCAGAGAAGTTTTGGCTCCTGGTTTAAGTGGTGAAGAAAAACCAGGGCAGGTATGGTCAGGATTTACTCACCAAACAGTGGCTCAGTCTTCGTGAAGTAGTTTCTCCCGAGGAGCTGGCTGAGAAGTGAAAGTGAAATTCTTGGGGTTAACAGGAAGAGACAGCGGAAGGAGCTTCTGGGCCAAATGAGTAGCAGTCCTTTAGGGCCACCAGAGAAAGAGTAATAGTTTAACCCAGTGGTTTTCATGGGGAGAAAGGAGGATTTGCCCCCGGGGGGGAAATTTGGCAGTCTGAGGATCAATTTGGTTGTCCTAACTAGGGGGATGCTACTGCCATCTAGTGGGTAGAGGCCAGGGATACTGCTAACCATTCTACAATGCAGGACAGCTCCCAAGACAAAGAATTATCCAGTCCAAAATGTCAATAGTGCTGAGGTTGAGAAACTCTTTTAACCCTTTCTGCTTCCTAGGCCAGCTGGGCACCGAATGTCTCCTACCACTTTCATGGCTGTGCACAGGCCCTCAATTTAGTCTGCCAACTTGAATCATCTCTTCAGGTCCGATGTTGCGTTTGCCCCCAAAAAGCACTACACCACCTCCTAGGAGATGGGAGTTGGATGGAGGAGGGATAGAGGGTACTGAGAAGAGTTGGCTACAAAGGACCTGGGGAACTTTTTAGAGTGTTGGAAATTTTCTAAATCCTGATTATGTGGTAGTTACACAGGTGTAGAACTTTGTCAAAACTCATGAAACTGCACACTCTAAAAGGGTGCATATTATTGCCCATAACATGTATCTCAATGGCATTGATTATTAAAGAAAATTAAGTTTTGCAAGTGATTCTTATATGAATCTGAGGTTGAGAACTACCAGCCTTAAGTGGTGAATTGGGACTTTTGGGCTCTGGACAGAAAGGGCTGCTTTGAAAGTGAGGTAACCTTGAAATCACACCTGATAGGGAGTAACCTTGAACAGGGGAGTCTCTGTCAGAAGTAACTACCCTTCTTGGGCACAGGATGATCCCAGCACATTGTGTCTCTGTGAAGAGCACCCTCTATATTCATGAGGAAAATAAATTGATGGATTAATTTTCTGTGCTGTATTTATCAAGGAAATCCTAGTCTCCTGTGCTCCTGTAGAACACGTTACGTAACAAAAAGTGCCACCTTTTAAAATTGCTTTCCAAGGTACAATTGTCCCTTCTGCCCACCTCCATCATCTGAGCCATGTTTGGGGACCAAGGACAAGTCCCAAGCAGATAGACAATTTAAAAATTGTTGAAATTTTACAACTTTCCCATAAAAACATCTGTACCCATCACATTTGGACATACGCTTTGGCTACTTTTAAGGAGTCAATTATTACTTTCCCATTTAGGTTTTCTTCTCCTTAGTTCAATATTGGTAATTTATATCATTCAGCTAGTGAGTCATTAGACAGATTTGTTCAATCATTAGTTTTAGTGTATATTACCTTAGCATTGTCCATCTGTTCTGTGTGTGTGACATCCAATTTTTCATCACAATTTTGTTCACTTTGTTTTTCTTCCTCTATTTTTCTTTTACCTCATTTCTCTATGAATTCAATGGGCTTGCAATCATGCTATGATTTTGCCAACTTTTTGTTATTTGCTTAACAACCTTCTATCAACATATACATGTTAAAAGCAGAAAAAAATTGCCACTTTTGGAAACTTGTCTTAGGGTATTAAGAGTTCCTCTGATGTATCACTCCCAGCTGAGCTGTGCTTCTGGGAGGCAGGAATGGCCTGGACGGAAGGGTAGGCAAGTTTGCTGTACTCAGGAATCTGAAAATAGTTCCATGGGATTATACTTGGAGCTCTAGGTAAACATAAGAGAGGTCACAGATGTGAGCAAGGGTCACATCATTAATACTTGTTTATATAAGCAGAGAAAGAGCTGGGGAATTATCTGGAGGATGGTGACAACTACTACATAGATACCAGTGCAGGAGTAAAGTATCATATTTCCCAGATTCCTCTGACTTTACTGCCATCATTGCCCCAGGGTACCCACCCTCTCTCAGAACAGGGCCCAGCAGGGCTGCCTTCTCTGTGATCCTCAACTTGCAGATATGATTCAGAAGCCTGGGTCTCCACACGTATCAATATGTATAAGGCCCTATGTACATGGAAGATAATTTTGTACTTGTTTTAATTTTTATTTTATTATGAAGCTTTTATGGTTGTTTTTTGAATATTAGGTATTTTTCACAGAATTACTTCACAGAGATCTAAAGCTTATTATTATAGAACTGGGTAATATTTTTTAATATTTTAATTATCTGTAATGAACTACTTTTCATTCATAGTTTTATTAGCTGTTTGTGCTACATTTGCCTTGTTTATTTGTGTAAAATGATCACTTACTCCTTCTACTGAAGTTTATTTTCATATATTTCATACACTATTTTATTCTTTCAAAAAACAAATCTTGGGACCAGCCCCATGGCATAGTGGTTAAGTTCAGCACACTTCACTTCAGCAGCCTGGGTTCACAGGTTCAGATCCCAGGCGCAGACCTACACCACTTGTCAGCCATGCTGTGACGGTGTCCCACATACAAAATAGAGGAAGACTGGCACAGATGTTAGCTCAGGGCTCATCTTCCTCAAGTGAAAAAAGAGGAAGGTTGATAACAGATGTTAGGTCAGGGGCAAATCTTCCTCAGCAAAAAAATATAAAAATAAAAGCAAATCTCTCTGTATGAGGGAAGACAGTAATTTGGAGGGAGGAAGGGCGTGGGTTAGCTCCCAACATCTGAAATCCTTGGCTGGGCTTTACAGAAGACCACATGTTGCTGCAGTCGCCTCTACCTGTGACACCAGCTAGTGGTAGTTGAGAGTTAATGACTCAGAAGGAAAGGGGCAGGAGGATACTGCTGCTAAGGCCAACTAGCACAGCACAGTGTAGCCTTTCAGGCCTCAAGCTCAAGCATACAGCTCCAGCCCAGCAGGCAGTGAAGGAGACCTTTTGAACCTTTTGTGCTCAGCAGTGCCGAGTGACACATTTACTGAATTAAGAGGAAAATCTGAGGCCTCTGAGATCATGTGAAGGTCACAGATGCCACCTGTGAAGCATCATCTGTTTACTTTAGCTTTCCTATACCACATTCAACAATAAAAATGCACTTATATCCCACATTAAGTATAAATATGCTAAAATTGTATGAGTTTGCTAAAAAATGACCACTTGGCATAAAGGTATGTTTGGTAGAAAGATAATTAATATTTAGTTATGTACTATGAGGTGTTTTTCTTTCCACAACTTGAAGACAATAGGATCTTTGTTATTAAGTCTCCAATATTCTCAAGAATAACTTAACACACTTAGCATATGGTACCTTACCTATAAGATCTCAGTGGTAAAAACCCTGAGAAGAAAAACAATTCCTCTTTTCCCCTCTAGGGAGACTAGATGAGAGTCGCCTGAACTGGGTAGGTGTATAGCTTGGGAGATGCACCAAGACGGGGAAGAGTTGAGGGTGCTGAGATTACAAAATGATAATAAAATAAAACATATTGGGGGGGTGGAGTCAGGATCAAGAGATTGCCCAGCACCATCCTCAGGCAAAACAGAAGATTGCTAGAATCTCATACAAATGAATGCAGATCCTATGTCTGTTCCAATGAGATTTCATGTCCCAGTGTTGAGAAACTTCTGATCACCATATGGTGATGGCTCTAGAGACTGCTTTTTGCTCATTGTCCATGGACGATTCTGCAGATTGAAGGCTCCTTTATGCCCTGAGATTCTCCTGAGCCCACCCAAACTTTCCACTGTGGACACCACATCCCTAATTATGACCCAACACAGTCCTAAGGCCCCAGAAACAAAAGATAGCATGATCGTCACATACACTTTCAGAGATGATAGGAAGGAGAAAGCCCTAGAACTGGTTCCTGGATGGTGAGAACCCCTACTTGGTACCCATTGGATTTTTCATTTTGAATTGAGATCCCTCCTTCAGTCTTTTCCTGAAAACAGAAAAATGTGAAGCAACTCACAGGCTTCATAGTCTTGCCAGCAGAGGGCACCATTTCTAGGGCCAGGAGGCTCTGTTAAAACGATGATGACCCTTAGTATGCAAATTCTTTTTGTTTGTTTGCTATCTCAAGTCTTTTTTCTCTGTAACCAGTTTCTTATCTTCAACTGGGAAACTGAGACTTTCAGAGAATGAAAGACCTAAACATCCCTGGAGAGTTACCTGTCAGTAATTCGAGAGAGTACAGGATGTTCCTAGAGAGCTAGAGCCTCAGTCATTATAGCAATGAGTTACCGGTATGCAGGGGTCAAAGGGAAATGGATAGAAATTGATCGTCTCCAGTGTTCATGGATGAGTGCTGGAGATAAGGGTGTGTGTCAAATCCTGTCTCCAGGATTTGGAATACTTTCCTTCACCAAAGGTCACCAGGAGATGGAGGACTGAAAAATTCCTGGCAAAGAAGGGACCAGAGCAGAAACTGCTTTGTCAAGCAGCCCATTAATTCTGTTTGTCTCAATTCAGAAGTAGGTAAGAGATAGTTGGCAATGAAAATGCCGACAAGACCCAGGGATATCACCACGTATTGCAGCACCATTTGACCTTCTCTCTCACTGGAGGTGCAGAACAGGCCTTACTTCATTCCTGACTGGGAAGAATGAGGCTGACTAGGAGAAAAGAAACACTGACCTACATCATTGCTGAGGGAGCCCATCCTAGTACTCCTGAGTCTTCCTCTATCACTATAATGTGGACAAGCAACCTGAAAAATGGAGACTTAGCTGGGCAAAGAGAAAAAAGAGTTTCCAGTGAAATTACTGCAGAATTAGAAAAGAATATCAGAGACTTGCAGTTTTAGTTCCAACATGCAAAGAACTTGAAAGTCATTACTTCCATCCTTACAACAAGAAAAAAGCTAAATGAACTCAACATCAATGACTTTTCTTGGACCCAACAGAGAACTGAGGTCACAGGGAAAACCAAAAGCCTGAAATCTAGAGGTAGATAGGTGAAAACAGAGAATAACAGCCTAAATCTACTTACCTGGAGATGTTGCAGGAGCCATCAAATGGTAGGTGCATTAAAATGGTAATTTTGGTGAATTGCTGGAGGCTGAGCATGGACTAGTTTGAAAGTGAGAAATTCCTAAAAGAAATAGCCTTAGGGGACTGACATGCTTCCATGGAATGTACTTGGAAAATCAAATCAGGTCCCCATAGTGAGGAGCCAAGAAAAAAAATCCTCTCTTTTCTCTAGCAGAAGGAGGGTAAAAGAACTGTTTTAAAATATGCCCAGAGCATTCCACATAACAAACTGAAAAGCAAAGAGAAAAAAGAATAATAAAAAAAAGAAAGAGTACTTAAGAATTGTGGTATAATTTCAAAATAACCAATGTATGTATAATTGGAATACTAGGAGAAAAAAGAGAGAATGGAGCAGTAGCAGAAGAAATATTTGAAGTCATAATGGCCAAGAATTTTCCAAAAAAATAATAACAGACACCAAACCAGAGATCTAAAGAGCTCAGAAAACACCGAAGATAGGAATTAGTTTCAGGATAAATTTAAAAAAAGCAAAACAAAACACCTATACCTAGAAAAGGGATATCAAATCAATTTTTAATATTATGTCCAGTTAGCTTAAAAAGACAGCAAGAAATATGAGGAGAATGCAATTTTTGTTTTAGAATAAAGATTTTTTACAATGATGAATTATTTTACAACTAGATGAAATTTAAAAATTATCTATGATTCTTTAATCAAGTTATTCTATTTTTTTAAATAAACCAAGGTAACAATGCTTAAAGTAATCTGCATTCTAAAAATGATTCATTTCAAATCACAGAGAATGGAAGTCAGAATAAAATCAATAGACAACTAGTTATAGATTTGGATAAATAGATCAGTAGTTATGAGCTATGTTTCATGCTGACACATGCCTGTTCTCACATCCATATCATACATACCTCTCACACAAACTGCATAGCCAGGAAGGACCCTACTGGAAGCCTTGGACTTGGGGTCAGTTCAGAGATTCAAGAGGAGACAAGAGTACAGAAATGAATATGGGCTCTATGTGTGGGCTGGAGAGGGAAGACACTTTACAGTGAAAGGAAGTTGGTCTCTGATACACCTGTCGACTAGTCTCCCTCCACTCCCTGCCCCTCACACCACCCCATATACACTAAGCCATCCATCCTTCAAATGTCATCAAAAGATAGATTCTCTTCATTAAATATATTTAAAAATCCATCTACTTTTTCTCATTGATTCCAACACCATTTTCCACACCAATATCACCTCTTCTCTGCCCTATGGCCTCCTAATCATTCTCCTAATTAACACCCTCTACTCAACATACATTCTTCACAGAATAACCAAAATGATCTTTTACAATGGAAATATGATCATGCCATCTTTGAAAGTAAATATTTCAGTAGGTGTCCATTGCTTTTAGGATTAAAATTTACTTGTTGGGCCGGCCCTGTGGCTTAGTGGTTAGGTGCATGCGCTCTGCTACTGGTGGCCCAGGTTCAGATCCCGGGCGCACACCGACGCACCGCTTGTCCGGCCATGCTGAGGCCGTGTCCCATATATAGCAACTAGCAAGATGTGCAACTATGACATACAATTACTTACTGGGGCTTTGGGGGAAAAACAGGAGGAGGATTGGCAATAGATGTTAGCTCAGAGCCGGTCTTCCTCGGCAAAAAGAGGAGGATTGGCATGGATGTTAGCGCAGGGCTAATCTTCCTCACAAAAAAAAAAAAAAAAACTTACTTATTAACAACGTCTACTGGCCCTGAGTGAAGGGATCATGGATAGACCTCTAGTCTTACGTTAAGCCACACACTGTGTTCACTCCTGCTGTCCCTCTCCTAGTACCTCACCGGGGCCAAGTTCCTTCTTATGTCGAACATGATTTTCTGTTTCCAAAATGCTCTGCTCCTCTTGCTTCACTTAATCAAGTTCAGCTCATCCTTCATGTTTCTCCTTCAAGGCTTCTCCTTCAGGTAGGTATCTTTGACCATAGCACCTAACAGGGTCCTCCGTTATAACAGAATGTAAAAACAAAAGGAAAAAAGCCTACCCAGATTCTACATAACTCTTATCACAAGTGTAATTCAAACGCTTATTTCTTTATTTTTAAAGTCTGTCTCCTCTTTAAGTCTGTAAACTCCGAGTTTCTTAGTAAATCTCCACACCTAGCACCATGCTTGGCATATTGGTGTGCAATAAAAATCTGTGAATAAACAAGCAAATGGATAAATTAATCAACATGATTTATATATTTATATATAATTTGTGTATATTTATTTATCACAAACTGATATACTCGAAAACCACATATTTATTAAATAAATATATATAATGTATTTATGTATAAATATATATATATAAAACAAAATGATATATTCAAAAACCACTATAAGCAACTTAAAATTGAATTTTAAAAAATGTTAAAAAAAAAAAAACCGTAGGAAGACAGAAAAGAGAAATGGAGAAATGAGAACCCAGGGAACAAATAGAAGACAAATAATAAACTGGCAGACATAAGCTTTACCATAGCATTAATTACTTTAAATGAAAATGATAGAACTATATCAATTAAAAGATAGAGAATGGCAGAGTGGATTAAAAAAACAAAAATATATGTTGTCTATAAGAAATTTACATCAAACATAAAAACATAGGACGAATGTAAATAAAAGAGGGGAAAAGCACTAAATTCTTTACATCAGAAAAAAAATTTCAGATCAATAATCTGAGTTCCTACCCAAAAAAACCTAGCAAAAGAAGAACAAAACAAACTCAAAGAAGCAGAAGGAAGGAAATAATAAAGATAACAAAAGAAATCAATGAAATTAAAAACAGGGAAACAATAGAAAAAAATCAATGAAATAAAATGCTGGTTCTTTGAAAGACTGACAAAGATAAAAAGAGAGAAGACACAAATTACTAATATCAGGAGTCAAACAGTAGATATCACTACAAATCCTGCAGCCATTACAAGCATAATAAGAGAACACTATGAACAACTTTATGTTCAGAAGTGCAACAGCTTAAACAACAGGAATAAATTCCTTTAAAACTACAAACCACATAGCTCAACCAAGAAGAAATAGATATTCTAAATAATCCTGTAGATTATTAAAGTTGATATTAAAGATATTAAAGAAATTGAACTTTAAAAGCTCCCAGAAAGGAAATCTCTAGGCCCAGATAGTTTCACCGAAGATTTTTACCAAATAGTTGAAGAAGGATTAACACCAATTTTATACAATGTCTTCTAGAAAATAGAAGAGGAGGGAACACTTCCCAACTCATTTTATGAGGCCAGTTTTATCTTGATACCAACATCAGGCAGACAGTACAAAAAAGAAAACTACAGATTAATCTCTCTCATGAACTTAGATATAAAAATCTTCAACAAAATTTTAAC
This sequence comes from Diceros bicornis minor, assembly GCF_020826845.1. Taxonomy (NCBI): domain Eukaryota; kingdom Metazoa; phylum Chordata; class Mammalia; order Perissodactyla; family Rhinocerotidae; genus Diceros; species Diceros bicornis. The sequence goes on along the minus strand of NC_080746.1, from coordinate 62,407,352 downwards.
ACATTGAATTCAGATATGTATGAAAAGAATTATATACCTTGACCAAATGGGTTTTATTCCAGGTATGCAAGGCTGGTACCATATTCAAAAGCCAGTCAAAGTAATCCACCATATCAAAGAACTAAGAAAGAAAAAGTATATTATATCAACTGATGCAGAAGAATTATTTGCCAAAATCTAACATTCATTCATGATAAAAATGTTTAGCAAATTAGGAATAGAGGGGAATTTCATTAACTTGCAAAAAGAGTATCTAAAAATATCTATAGGCATCATCACAATTAATGGAGAAAAACTGAATACTTTTTCCTTAAGATCAAGATCAATGTAGGGATGTCTGTTCTCACCCCTTTTATTTAATGTAATACTAGAAGTTCTAGCCAGTATAAGAAAGCAAGAGAATGAAGTAAAGGGCATACAGACTGGAAAGGAAGAATTAAAATTGTTCCTATTTAGAGATGACACAATTGCCTACATAGAAAATACCAGGGAATCTACAAAACAAACAAACAAACAAGAAAACATAACAAACTCCTAGAATAGGTGAGTTCAGTAAAGTTGCAGGATACAAGACTAATACACAAAAATCAATGTCAATTCTACATACTAACAACAAACGTGTGCAGATTGAAACGAAGAAGTATCATTTTTAATTATGCCAAAAGTAAAAAGTACTTAGGAATAAAGCTAGCAAAATATGCGTAGGATCTTTGTGCTGAAAATCAGGAAATACTGATGAAATAAATCAAAAGAGACCTAAATAAATGGAGAGGTATACCACGTTCATGAATTGGAAGACTCAACATTGTAAAGCTATCAGATACCAATCTTTCCAAAATTGATCTACATATTTAATGAAATTCCTATCAAAATCCCAGCATGATGTTTGTAGACATAGAGATATTTATTTTAAAATTTATAAGGAAAAGCAAGGAATCTAAAATTTATAAAACAATTTTGAGAAAAAAGAATGATGAGTGAAGAAACACTTACTTGATGTTAAAGCTTACTGTTTAGCTACAGTAATCAAGATAATGTGTTATTGACAGAGGAAAAGATACACAGATAAATGAAACAGAATAGAAAACCCAAAAATAGACCTACACAAATATACCCAACTGATTTTGGACAAAGGCACAAAAGGAATTTGATGGAGGAAGGACAGTTTTTGTCAACAAATGGTGCTAGAGCAACTGAACATCCATAGGCAAAAAAAAAAAAAAAAGAATCTCGACCTAAACTTCACACCTTATATGAAAAATAACTCAAAATTCATCATGGACTTAAATATAAAATGATTACTCATAAAACAATTAGAAGAAACAAAGAAGAAAATCCTCAAGAACCAGGGCTAGATGAAGAGTTTTCAGATGACACCAAAAGTACAACTCATAAAAGGAGAAATTGATAAACTGGACTTCTTATCAACTTAAAAACTTTAAAACATTTTCAAAATAAAAAACATTTGCTGTGAGAAAAGCCCTATTAAGAGAATTAAAAGACAAGCTACAGGCTGGGAAAATTAATTTTCAAACCAGACATCTGTCAAAAACCTTGCATTTAGAATACATAAAGAACTCTCAAAACTTAACTCTAAAAATAAATAAAAAAATCCAATTAGGAAACAGGAAAAATACATGAACTGACATGTCACAGAAGGGAATATTCAGATGACAAACAAGCACGTGGAAAATGTACAACAGCATTAGCATTTAGAGAAATGCAAGTTAAAACCACAATGACATACATCTATCATAATGACTGAAATAAAAAATAGTTATGATACCAAATGCGGTGAGGACACAAAGCAGCTAGATCACTCTTGCTTTGCTGGTGGGAATGTACAGTGGTAGAGTCACTCAGGAAAACAGTCTGATGGATTCTTATAAAATTAAACATGCACAAATTGTACAACCCAGAATTGCAAACTTGAGCATTTTTTTCAGAGAAATGAAAACTTACATTTACACAAACATGTGTGCATGAATGTTCATAGCAGTTTTATTCATAATAGCCAGAAACTGGAAATAACTCAAATGTTATTTAACATAGGAATGTTTACAAACTTTGCAGTATATCTACATCATGGAATTCTACAACAATAAAAAGAAGCAACTACTGAGACACACAACAGTTTGGATGGATCCAAGGAAATTATGCTGAGTGAAATCAACCCAGTTTCTAAAGGTTATGTGTTGTATGATTTCATTTATATAACATTCATGATATATCAAATTTGTAGAGATGGAAGACCAATTAGTGGTTACCAGGGGCTAGGTATGGAAGGAGAGGGATGTGAGTGAAGCTACAAAATGAAGTCATAAGTGATGCTGGAACAATTCTTTATCTTAATTATGGTGGTGGTTCCATGAATCTATAATGTCATATAATTACCTAGAACTATACACACACAGATGCAAGCACACACACAAGTAGTACATGTAAAACTAATGAAATCTGACAAGGTCTGTGGTTTGTACCAATGTCAACTTTACAATTTTGATATTGTACTACAGTTATGCAAGATGTTACCAGAGGGCAAAACTGGATGAAAGGTAAATGGCCTTCCAGTACATTATTCTTTTGCAACTTCCTGTGAATCTATAATTATTTCGAAATAAAAAGTTTTTCAAAAAATTGTTGAATGTGAAATAAAAATATCATAAGACAAAAATAAATAATAATTATTATTAGTATAGCAAATATATATAACACTATATGCCTGATGTCATTCTAAGCACCTTACATATATTAATTCATTTAATCTTCATAAGAACTCTATTATGTTGATCAAATAATCCTAATTTAGAGATGATAAGATGAAAATAGAGAAATGGATGTGAATAATACTCAAATGCTAGCCTAAGGAGAATTTTCTATGGTTAATCAATGGAAAAAGACACAAAAGAAAAGACATACTTATAGCTATTAATACTTAAATCATTTTATAAAAATACTAAGAACAAAGGACAAACTGACAAGTACTTAAATATGAGAGTGAAAACGTATTATTATTGATAAATTTTAAAAAATAATGAAAAGAGATAAGGACAAGATAATGTTTTCAAGAGTTAAATGGGCAAACACAGGAATAGCCAGAATCATCTAGGAACTTTAGTAGCCAAGAGCAGAAACTTGACAAACAAAAAGGAAATGGATTTTTTCCTGCCTCTGCCATTTTCCTTGGTAGAGTTTCCATTTCCTCATCTGTAATACTTATTTTATGGAGCTCAAGTGAAGATGATGTGAGGTAATGTACATAAAATGCTTAGCATGGAAGCTGTAACGTGACAAGTACTCAACAAATGGTAGTTACCACTACTTCATAAGATGAACCATGACTATCTAATAAATGTTTAACCTCATTAGCAATAAAAATGTAAGTAAAATTTGCATAGCAATATCATTTTTGTCCTTATGAATGGCAAAAGTTTTTTTAAATGAAAATACTCAATCCCATTCTTAGTGCTGAGAGAGATATTTTGCATCCTTTCCAAGTGTAATTTTACAGGATTCATCAAAAAATCTATAAAATCTGCAATAGCATTTTAGAACTCTATTATTAAAATAAAAATTGAAAGATCAGTGTAAGTTCTATGTGTAAGATATTCAGAGAAGCTTTGTTTATGTAGTTAGAAAAGGAAAACTCCAAATGCCCAATAATATTGAAAATGAATGAAAATATATATACACAGAACAAGAAATGTAAGGCTGTATACCAAAATGTTATCAGTGGTTTTCCCTGACTAGGGATTTTCTTTATGTTTCTGTTGTTTTCCATTTGTATTACATTGAGCATTTGCATCTTATATTAAAAGACAATACTTAAAAATAATTTATTTAGAACATATCTGGGCTGTGTACTTAAGCAACAAGTAGAATTGAGCCTTAAATTTGTAAATATCTGGTCATAATGCCATGCAAAAAGGACTTAAAAAAAGAATGCTTGGTTAAATAAGTTATAGTAAAACCCTGCAATGAAATGCTATATAGACATAGTAATTGAATATATAAATTCATATATATTAGAAACAAACATTGTCAACAATGTACTACTAGAAAAGAAAAGTAGGTTTCAGACCATATATAGTATGATAAATAATCTCTACATATATTATATGATAATATTTTCCAGATAGCTATAGGAATAGATAAAGCTATATATACAGATGGAGATAAAATACAGACACAGATTTAGATACAGATGTAAACATAGATATATAAGTACATAGATATAAATATATAGCTATAGAAAACAATTTTTTTTTTTTTTTTTTTGGTGAGGAAGATTAGCCTTGAGCTAACATCCTTTGCTAATCCTCCTATTTGCTGAAGAAGATTGGCCCTGGGCTAACATCCGTGCCCAACTTCCTCTACTTTACATGTGGGACACCTGCCATAGCATGGCTCGATAAGCGGTGTGCAGCTCCACACCTGGGATCCAAACCTGCAAAGCACAAACCCCGGGCTGCCGAAGCAGAGGGCAAGAACTCAACCACCACACCACCAGGCCCATGCCAGGAAAACAAAATTCTAACAATAAAATTGCTGGAAAGCTGTGAGTGTATGGGTTTAGGAGTTCCATTTCATGTTTGTCTTTTTTCATAATTTCTAATAAATTGTACAAAGAATCTAGATTTTTAATCAAATATGCATTAAAAAAGAAATATGGACAATATGCTATTTTTCTCATAGAGGTATTATCAACTAAATAATACATTGGGAAAGAGTTGTGGTTAGTGAAATTGTCACAGAGGAGACAAGATGAGAACTGAATATTAAAGGAGGAATAAGAGTTTTCCGACAAGTCAATGGTGGTTATTTCAAGACAAAGCAGAGACATGAAGACCTTAAGAGGGTGGGTTAATGGCCTGGTGTGCCTGAAATTTGGGTTACTTTGAAAGTGGTATGGGAAATATTCCTGTAAAGAAGGCAAGGAATCAGGTCATTAAAGACCTTGAATACTCAGCTGAGGAGGAGATCATTGAAGAATATGGCCTGACCTTGAGAATGGAGGAATTCCTGTTCCTCAGCATTCTCCCAGCATTCACAACCTCATCAGAAACCACATTAATATTTTGACATTACAACAATGATCACTATCAATACCCTCAGTCTCCTCAAGGATTGTTCTGCAGAATACAAAACACACAATTCATTCACATTCCCTTATTATACACATGCATGTTGATAGGATATAGATTAAAATATACTAAGAATAACTGCAAAACCTAGGAACCACTGATTCTGCGAATGTCATTTAGCTAGAATGAAGGACATTAAGGAATAGAGGTTTGTATGTGATTGTCTAGAGATATAACAAGATGTCTCAGAGAGTGGAAAACTCAGTGAGGAAGAGCTGAACAAATTCCCAGGCCAGAGAAGTTCTCACTTCATCTATTTCTAAAGATCATGCTAGTGTCATTAAAGATATATGAGTTCTGAAAATCAATTCATCCTGTCTCAGGCTCTTTGTAGGAGGTAGCTTCTTCGGTCAGACATAGCACTGCTCTCTCAGGTTGTTTTGACAACAGAAGAATAAGTTCTGCAACCTCCCTGGTGAACTTGCTCCAGAGACAGAATTCACTGAGCTATCTCCTAGTGTTCCTGCTGCCTCTTCCTACCCACCACTTCCATAGACCACTTCACAGATAGCTAGAGATGCTGAAAACTCAGTTCTTAAACCAAAGTGATTTCTGCTTTGTAAACAACATGCAAATCACCTGCTCTTGGATTTGCTTGGTCTTGATCCCATAAATTATGGGATTCAGCATAGGTGGAGCAAGCATGCAGACATTAGACAATAAGATATGGATATGAGGTGGAATGTGGTGTCCAAACAGCTGAGTAAGGATTGTGAAGATTCTAGGCCCATAAAAGAGGATGATGACGCAGACATGGGAGCCACATGTGTTAAGAGCTTTGTGGTGAGCATCTTGGGAAGTCATGTGGAAGACAGCACGGAGAATCAGCACATAGGAAACAAAAATTATCACAACATCTAAAACTACTGTTAACATTAGGATGGAAAACCCATACCAGATGTTCACTCGAATGTCATTACAAGCATATTTGGCCAAGCCAATGTGTTCACAAAAGGTATGTGGAATAATATTATTTTTGCAGAAAGTCAATCTTTTCAAAGGAAATATTATGGGCAAAAGTGTACAATAACTTCTCAGACAGATAGTCACACCAATTTTCCCAATCAATGCATGTGTAAGAATAGTGGTGTATCTCAGTGGGTAGCATATGGCAATGTAGCAGTCAAATGCCATCACCAGTAAGATCCCAGACTCAGAGATGAAAGTGCAGTGGATGATGAAGAACTGAGTGATGCAGAGATTCAGGGAGATCTCCCCAGCCCACAACCAGAAGATGGCCAAGGTACCGTGCACGTGGAGAGGATAACGTCTGCTCCAGCCAGCATGCAGAGGAAGAGGTACATGGGTTCATGGAAGCTGCGCTTTATGAGGATAATGAAAATGAGCAGGCCGTTCCCAAACAGGGCGATGACATAGGAAATGAAGAAGGGGATGGAAATCCATCTGTGCTGGTCCTCAAGGCCAGGGATGCCCAGCAAGTAAAAGACCGTGTGGCTAACACCAGTGTGGTTTAAGGGAATCATATCGGAAGCAGATGATGTTGGACCTAACGTCCTATTCACAGAGAGAGGAAAATACGTATTCTTTTAAATATATTCTTAAGAGGAATTATACTAATATGCTTTGTGAGGACACCAGGAGCTTTTGGCAAATCTCATACTCTCCATCTTTTTGAACATGCAAATAATAGAAAATATGCAAAGATGACAGGATATGGTCTGTGCCCCAATGAGTGACAGTCAATTACACTTGTCTCCCACTAATCAAAGTAGAAGATATTATTGTATGTATTTTACTTTCAAACAGAGGATTGTGAATACACAGAGGAAATCATTATGCATGTCTGAGAGGGCTGTAACAAGATGACACTTGAACTTGACCCTGAAATTGACTAGTTTATCATAAGTGAAGAATGAAAAGAGAAGGGAAATAGTATAAGGAAAGATGAATATACAGATCAATGCACAATGTATTCATGAAACATTTCCAGAGTAGGATGACAGGTGCATAGGGAGTGCATAGGGGTTGTACAAGCAGATTTTACTGATTATGAAGGGCCTTGATCACAGCTTCACACTTAGACTCTCTGCTTTACACAGCAGGCAGCCAGCAGATATCTTGAAGTCAGTAGTTTGAATAATTACTCTACTTTAGAATGATTCCCCTGGAGGTTTATTGGAGCAGTAATTGACTGAAGAGGCTGGATGCTAAAAGGCCAGTCATATTCCAGAAATAGAATGGATCTGAATGTAATAAAGTCACTGAATTAAACTAATATTTATTAAGCGTTGTTTTATGCTACGGCTTGTAAAATGCACATTGTATGTAACATTTTATATATTCTTCACACAGGGAGTAGACATCCACTCTAGGAAGTGGGTATTATCTCCACTTCACACCTAAGGAAAGTGAGACTCAGAGAATACAAATCACTTGACAAATTTCACAAAAAACAATTGATAGAAATGAGTTTGAAATCTCTACCTTCACTATACACAGTTTGCTCACCTGTGAAGAGGGTCAAGAGACCTTCTGGAGGTAACATAGACAGGGCTTGTGTGGCTGAGGGGAGGCACTCCTCGTGCTCACACTTAGGGAGCTAAGCTAGAAATGACTGGAATTGGAATATGAAAGGCATTACTGCTGGAGTGGGAGGTGTTGCAGTACTTGATCCTTGGAAGATTCTTCTGGTGATAGAAATTAACGTGTGATTTCATCATTTACTTCCTAGTATACTTTTGTTTATTTATTAGCTTAATCATTCGCAAGCATATGTCGAGCAGCGACCATTTTTCAGGCATTATGCCATGCGCCTGAGTCCTAACTGGGCTTTTGGTTTGAGAGAATGGTGGATATGTAAGCAGATGAGTTTAGTAGAACATTCCAGGTGTAATGGGCTCAGAGGGCACCTTCTGAGAAGACAGCCATGCCCAATCCCATTTTCATCAGAACGAAGAAATGGACCAGACTATAAAATACCCTCTTCATGGGGTTTCTGAGGATACTAAACGAAGGGGCATCTTAAAACATCTATCTCAGTGGCTCATCTTAGCTCAGTGGCTAATATGTATCTTACGCTCATTGATATTCTTTCTTCCACTCCAGTCACCCTCTTGATGTCCCTGATTTTCCTTTCTGGAGAGGAAAATTGGCTCCTACTTCTCAGATCTACTGAGATGCCCTGGCTGCCTCCCCAAAACCCCATCTAATGGCTGCTTGGGGCAGGCGACCACAGTTCCCTTCCGTTCCTTGGGCTTCATTCGTGTTTTTCCAAGAGGGGTCTGTAGTCTAAGTAAATTTGTTTTCTATTTTCTTATCTTTAGTCTAATGATTAGGGTACTTGCCATTTATTGGATCCCTTCCCTTTATCTATTACCCTTCTGTAACCTCCGTCCACCCCATATACTTTCAACCTCCCTTCCCAGACCTCACTTTCTACTTCTGCTATAACCAATCACATTGGTGCCTCTGGTCTTCACTATCCTGTGTCCACATATATCAATAGCCTCCAAGAGTCTTGTCACCTCTGGCTTGTCTGGGACATAATCACAGTCCAGTTCTTACCTTGAACTTGGAATATCCCCACCCTCAGATGTCTAATTCTTACCAGCCTTAGGTTGAGTCGTCAGGGACAGACAGACACAAGATCTGTAATAAAATTCAGCCTATGAAGGGTCAGGGGTAGGGATGTTTATCCTCTTTTGTGGAACCCTTGAGGGAAGCACTTACACCGAGGGCTCCGGGGATGGAGCTGTCTCCACCAGCCTCCCCCTCTTCCCAAACGGACTGAGTCCCTAAAACTATTTGCCATCTCCCTCTCTTCCTCTTGACCCTCTTCTGTCTTGCTTCTCTCAAGATGCTTTGATATAAAAGCCTTTTCCACCTAATCTAGTCTTACTACAGCCTCATTTTAATGGATGTTAAACTCACTTTTAACAGGAATATTAATATTTATACTTAATATGTACCAATGATTTGTAAAGTTTTGTTCTTCATGAAAAAGGACTACACTAAAGTTATATTCATAGCTGAGGTTTTCATAAGTTTCAAATTTCAGAGTCATGGATAATGATGTTTAACTATTGCCTAAGGATATAGACACATGTATAAACCCTTAACATGCTTAACAGTTAGTAGAAGAGGTGTGAGTCTTGATTACCTTGGACATTTATATTTCATGCCTCTGCCTCCTTTGGCTGCATTTAAGATTTTTCACTTTATCTTAATTTTCAGTTTGATTGTAATGCACCCAGGCATAGCTTTATTTGTTTTTATCCTCTTTGAGGTTCACTGAGCTTTTTGAATCTGTAAATTTATGATTTTTACCCAATTTGGAAAATTTCAGTAATTATTACATTCAAATTTTTTTCTGTCCCATTCTCTCTGATTTCATTTTGGGACCCCCAACTATACGTATGTTAGACTTTCTACATTGTTCCACCAGTACCTGAGGGTCTCTTCAATTTTCTTTTTTCTATTCTTTTTCTCTCTTTTCTTTAGTTGCATAATTCTCTTGATAAATCTTATGGTTAATTACTAGAAGCATGATTACCTTGGTCAAAGGATAAATGCATTTGTAGATTTGTTAGATATTAAAGATTCCCTCCATAGTGGTTGTACCATTTTTCATTGCCACTAGCAATGTATGAGTGCTTTTTTTCTCATAATCTTGCCAGCAGAATATGTTGTCCAGCTTTTGAACATTTATCAATCTAATAGTTTGTAAGTATGGCTGACCGTCTGCAAAAATGGCAGCCAATAATTCTTCCATCTGCTGCACACACATGCCATTCCCTCCATCATGAGGTACAGTCTGTTCTCCAGCCCCCTGAATCTGGGATGGCCTTATGACTTCCTTTGACTAATAGAATAGGGTTGAAGTGATGCTGTGTGAATTCTAGAGCATGTGGACCTTGCAACCTCCATTTTTCCCCCTTGAGGCCAGTAGCCATTTAAAAAGCTTAGGATAGACAGATGAATAAGACCACATGTGGCGAGATCACAATGAGGTCAATCAAAACACAACAGCTGACAACCATGAAGACAAGTGTTTTGCTTTACTCACTTCGTTATAGCCTAACCCTGAACTGTTCTTGGCATACTGTAGGCACACAATAAATATTTGTTGAATGAAATATGATTGAATGAATAAACTGATATATGAATGACTTCAGTCGCTGGGTGTAACTTTTAAGGTGCTTGAGGTACCATAAAGCCTGGTGATTCCCCAATAAGGGACAGTTGGTAGAGTTTCAGAATGTTTGATTCGTGTCGGATGATGCCAAGGGATGGGATTTGGGAGCCTGTCACTATTCAATTTCAGGGAGGAGTTTCCCAAGATTTCCACCTCAGCATGGTAACTGAGGCAAGTAGGCATTTTGTGGCAGGCCAGCTTTCCAGCAATATTTCCTATTTCATCTTTCATAACTGTTCCTCAGGCACAGCACGTAATTAATTCTTCACCCTCCCGTTGTCATGCCATGCTCTTCTACTACTTTAGGGTCCTTATCCTTGTTGATCTTTATGCCAAAATATGCTATTTCTTTGACTGACTGGTGACCTTGTACTCAGATCTCAACAACCATCTGGAATCTTAGCTCCTTCATGGAGCCTGTTATAACCATCTTTCACAGTAAGTAGTTTAAACTGATACTTTCTTGATGAGAAAACAACATACCCACATTCCTCTTACAGAGATTTATAGTATTTATCATATTTCAAACAAAATTTTGTGGTTGCAAAATATGCTAATTTATGGAAGACTCATAATTTACCTAACCATTTCATTATTATTTTTAAAATTTGTAATAATTTTTAATTGTGGTAAAATATATATATCATAAAATTTACCATCTTGACATTTTTAAGTGTACTGTTCAGTAGTATTAAGTATATGCACACTGTGCAACCAATCTCCAGAATTTTTCATCTTGCAAAACTGAAACTCTACACTAATTAAACAACTTCCCATTCCACCCCCGCCCACCACTAGCCACTAGCAACTGCCATTGTACTTTCTGTCTCTATGAATTTGACTACTCTGTCTCATATAAGTGGAATCATACAGTATTTGTCTTGTGACTGGCTTATTTCACTTATCATAACGTCCTTAAAGTTCATCCACGTTGTAGAGTGTGTCAGAATTTCCTCCCTTTTTAAGACTGAATATTATTCTATTGTATGTATATACCACATTTTGCTTATCTATTCATCCACAGATGAACACTTGGGTTGCTTCCATCTTTTGGCCACTATGAATAATGCTGCTATGAACATGGGTGTACAAATATCTCTTCAAGACCCTGCTTTAAATTCTTTTGGATACATAACCACAAAAATGTACAAGACCCACACATTGAAAACTACAAAATATTGCAAGAGAGAGAAAAAAAACAAAGAAATGGAAAAATAGACACGGTACATGGATCAGAAGACTAAATATTGATAAGATGCCAATTCTTACCGAAACTGATCTACAGATTCACTGCAATCTCAATCAAAATTATAGCAGACTATTATTTAGAAATTGATAAACTGATTCTAACTTATATATGGATGCAAAAAACCTAGAATAGGCAAAGCAAATTTGCAAAAAAACAACAAAGTTAGAAAACTTATACTACCTTATTTCAAGACTTATTATGAAGCCACAGTAATCAATATATACAGTATTGGTGCCAAGATAGATAAGTAGATGAACGGAAAAGAATAGAGAATCCAGAAACAGACTCACACGTATATGATCAATTGAGACATAACAAAGGTACAAAGCCAATTCAGTGGAGAAAGGATAGTCTTTTCAAAGATAGTGCTGGAACAACTGGATCCAAATATACAAAGAGATGGGATTTTGATCCACACTTTGCACTATTTAAAAAATGATCTCAAAGTGGATCACAGACTTAACGCAAAACCTAAAATTATAAAATTTCTAGAAGAAAACTAAAGAGAAATTGTTTGTGACCTTTGGTTAGGAAAGATTCCTTAAATAAAACACCAAAATCATGATATATAAAAGAAAAAAATTGTGAAGTTGGACATCATCAAAATTAAGAACTTCAGCTCTTTGAAAGATTGTTAAGAAAGTGAAAAGGCAAGCCACATACTGGGAGAAGATATTTGTAAATCATATATCTAATGAGGGACTTATATCAAGAATATATAAGAACTCTCAATAAGAAGAAAATAAAAAAAATATTTATTGGCAACTCAATAAAAAAACAAGCAAAAGATTTGAGGAGATGTTACCGAACCAAGTGGGCTCACTTCCTGATGAGTTAAATAAGACTCTACACCAGTGGAAGTTGTCTCACAAAGTAAAATGTATTTGCAGCAAACAGGAGACCATGAAGAATCATTTCCAAAGTCATGGCATCCCCGAACAAAGGCAAGCAGGAACTCTTATTTGGTTGGGGAATGAATATTCATAAGGGAGGAGCTGGTATTTGTTTGCACAGGCTCAGTTGGAGAACATGCTTCCACATAATGAGGCCTAAGCTCCTCCTGGAGAGATTTTTGCATTAAAAATAGGGCAAAGGTCATGGGCATAGCTCTTATGTTGAGGCTTGGTCAGTTTCAGGATGGCTAGAGGTTACATCTTCCTTGAGTGCCTCACTTGGTCAGTTTCAGGATGGCTGGTGCTTCCAAACCCACTTTTGAGTTTCCTGAGGCACCTAGTCGGTGACAGAGACACTTCACCAAAGAAGATATGCAGATGGCAAAAAAACAAACAAAAATCACACAGGAGAAGATGCTCAACATCGCTAGGCATTTGAGAAATGCAAATTAAAGACAATGAGATAGGTCACTACACATCTGTTAGAATGTCTAACATTAAAAACAAACCAAGCCAAGTCATGGCCAGGATGTAGAGCAACTGAAGTCTCATACATTGATAAGGCAGATGTAAAATGGTATGATCACCTTAGAAATAGTTTCGCAGTTTCAAAAAAATTGATATACCTCCTACATAGCCCAGCTATTTCAGTACTACTAAATATTTACCCAAGTAAAGAAAGCATATGTTTTTTGGCAGACTTTTACAAAAAATATTTATAACAACTATATTTGTAATAGCCCAAAACTGGAAACAACCCGAATTTCCATCAACAGGAGAATGGATAAGTTGTTGCATAGCCAAACAATGGAATACTATTAGGCAACAAAAAAGGAATGGATTCTTGATATAAGCAACAACGTGGCGAATGAAAGAAACTAGACAATAATACTGAATGATTCCATTCTAGAAAATGCAAACTACAGTGACAAAAAGCAGAACAGTGGTTACTAGAGGATGGGTGTGGGGTGCACAGGGACAGAAAGGAGGGATTACAAAGGGGCAGGAGGAAACTTTTGAGGGGGGTAGACATCTTGATGGTGATAATAGTTTCACAAGTCAAAACGCATCAAATTGTACACTTTAAATATGTACAATTTACTGTATGTCAATTATATCACAAAAAAAGATGCTAAAAAAAAAATCCTTTAAATTCAAATCAAAAGTAAATGCCAGCTCTAGCAAGCACAGGCTTGTTGAGAAATGTTAGGGTAACTATACCTCTTGCCTAGAACTCCGATGAGAGCATCACTCTTCCCCTGCTCTCTTTATGAACTTTAGGCTATAGGATGGAATAAACATAGCCCCAGAAAAAATGCTGAGATCCTGGGTCTTCTGTAATGAGGAAGAAGAGTTGCTTAAAGTTCCAGGCACTCCTTTTAGTGTCCCGTATAACAGACCATTAGGTCTCCACAAAAATCTGCATTTTCCTTCCTTTGAAATTTGATTGTACATAACTGCATACAAGAAGACATTTTTACAATCTTCCTTGCAGTTATGTGTGGCCACATGGCTATTCTCAGCAACAGAAAGGGAGCAGAAATTATGAGTCCTGTATATGAATTAAGGTTTTAAGAAGCAAATTGCCTCCCCAGTTTTCTTTACCCTTCTGCTGGCTTGATGCTAATGACACTACTGTCCTAGTGGATGGCAGAGCCCCAAATGGAAGAAAGCTTGGTCCATAAATCCCAAAGGGAACAGTGCCACTCACCCACTGGTTACACTCATGTTAGATTTTTACATGAATGAGAAATTTTTTTTAGTATTTGATCCATTAGACATTTTGGGGTTTATTTTTCATAGTAGTTTAGCTTTACTGCATTTTACCAAAAATGTCAAGGCCATAGGCCTGTGCCCAGACTCCCCCAAGAGAAAGTCAGGGCTGTAAACTCATTCTAAAGTTTAAATTCAAAGAACAATCTTCTAAGTTCTCTCCAAATCTCAGATTGGGCAACCTTCCCCAAATCTCACCTACAGAATCTCAGCAAATACCTTGGCTTTTCTTATTATCCAAGGTCATTCACTGGATACCTCCACAGGTAGAGGACAGCTGGGCTAACTCCTTTTGCCTGGAACTTACTACATGGGAAAATAAGTGGGAAGGGAGCAATTACTCAGATTCTCTTTTACAATCATCTCTCATCCCCCAACTTCCACCAGCTCCATGGGCAGTTTGCCTGCTGTATCTCCTTCCATATTGCTTCCAATTGAATCGCAGAACAGGACGAGGAGTATACATTTGGCCTCTGGTCTCCCACAAATTTGATCTCCCAAATGAAACCATACCCTAGAGCAAACCAGTGCTGCACTTTTACTGTAACCTGTACTTCATCTCACCAGACACCAGAACTGCGCCCTGAGGATGAACTAGTACAGCAGTCCTCCCTTATATGCAGGTGGGAAACGTCCCAAGACCCCCAGGGGATGCCCAAAACTGGGGATAGTATGGAACCCTTTATATACTATGTTTTTTCCTAATGAGCTTAATGGGTGGGTAGTGCATACAGCATGCTTACCCTGGACAAACGGATGATTCACATCCTGGGCCAGATGGAGCAGGACATCACGAGATTTCATCCCACTACTCAGAAAGGCATGCAATTTAAAACTCATGAATTGTTTATTTTTGGAATTTTTCATTTAATATTTTCAGACCTCAGTTCACCACGGTCACTGAAACTATGCAAAGTGAAACTGCAGATAAGGAAGGGAGAACTTCCGTATTTCGTCAAACCGTGAAGGAACTTCAAGTGTCCAACAGACTGAGGGCTAAAGGCAGGGACCAGACTAGGCAGTCATATTCTCTGGCACGATCCCTTTCTACGATCTTCCAAATTGTAAATTTCTAGATATGTTGAGATCCTCTTCTCTCTGTCATTACCTTCTACAAAAATGCCTCAGAGGGGTAGAGGGTCTGTGTAGAGATAAACATTATCTGCCTTACACGAGGGCCCCCTCGGGGATGGAAACTGCCTTACAGGAAGAGCTGTCTGACAGAAATATAATGAGCCACATATTTAATTTTAAATTTCCTAGCATATACATCAAAAAAATGGAATAAAACAGGTGAAGTTAATATATATTTTATTTAATCCAATATATCCAAAATATTATCATTGCAATCTACAATATAAAAGTTATTAATAAGATATTTTGTATTATTTTTTGAACTAAATCCTCAAAATCTGGTGAGCATTTTACACTTACAGCACATCTTAGTTCAGACTAGTCACATCTGAAGTGCTCAGTAGCCACTGGTGGCTCTTGGCTACCATACTGGACAGCTAGCTCTAGTCAACTCCTTGATATTCCTTTCCACCCTCACATCCACCTCATAATTTCTTTTACAGTTGGCTCAAGAAGCATACAGCACCTCTCTACCAAAGTCATAGACACTCATTCACTAGCTGTTCATGTTAGAGCATAAAGAAGAGGGTGTGGAAAGGCTGGAAGAAATCATTCTCTTCCTAAAAGTGCTTTATATTAACTATTTTCTCTTTACCTTTTCCTCCTATTCTGGGAGAAAAATTTGTATTGATCATTTTCCTCACTTCCCCTTTTTTTACTTACATGCATTTGGAAAATTTTTTGTTTTATTTTTCAATTTCTATCCTTTTTTTTTTTTTTTTTTTGGTGAGCAAGATTAGCCCTGAGCTAACATCTGTTGCCAACCTTCCTCTTTTTGCTTGAGGAAGATTGTCCCCAAGCTAACATCTGTGCCAATCTTCCTCTATTTTTTGTATGCAGGACGCCGCCACAGCATGGCTTGATGAGCGGTGTGTAGGTCTATGCCCGGGATCTGAATGCTTGAACCCCGGGCTGCTAAAGTGGAATGCGCAAACTTAACCACTATGCCACGGGCCGGCTCCTACCCTTAAATTTTTAAGATCCATGAAGGTTGTAGTGAAAACTGAAATTGGAATCTCTTTAATTTGAATTTAAAGTGACCCAAATTAACATTATAATGGTTTTTAGCACTCAATCCTATATATACTTACACAAAAATACAGGACTTCTTTGTTCATTAATTGCATTTTATAAAACCCGACAACGATGTCACAAGAATGTAAAATTACATGTCCATTTCTTTCACAAACAGAGATGAAAACAAACCCTAAACAATGTATTAGCAAAAACAAATCCAGTATTGCATTTGGGGAATAACAGTGATTTATTTCAGGAATTTGTGTTAGATATAATAATTAAAACAAATGAATGTACTCCAATAACAGAATAAAAATGACATATGATTGTCTCAATAATAACAGAAACAATATCTCTTGAAATTTAATTTTCCATTCAGTACAAAAATTTGCAGCAAATTAATAGAAGAGAACTTCTTAAATTTGATCCCATGCATCAACAAAACAAATCTTTATTAAATACCATGTTTAATGCTAAAATGTTGAAAGCCACCCCCACCCATCTCAAGATCTGTGATTGATTCATCAAAGATGTTCATTATCACTACTGGGTACATTCTAGCATTGAGTAAATGTTCAAAGGTAAAGAAGTGAGAAGGCAGAAAAACAGAAGGTCAAAAGGGAGAGACTGAGGTACAGTTGAGCCTCAGAATAAAGGATACTGCTCAGATGTGGGCGAGGACAGAAGAATGTTCAAGAGCTTGGGCGACGCAGGGTCATTGGGACTACACAGTTGCAAGGATTAAAATATGGACAAAGGGTGGTAGGAAAGTAATATTTAGAGAAGGTATAGATGGGGAAGCCATGGTTTGTGACATTAAAAAAGGAGACAGTGCCGGCCTCATAATCTAAGAAAACCCCAATGCGGCGAGGGGGCACCATCATGGAGAGGAGCAGGGAAGCAGAAGATTCCTCATAGGCTCTATATTCATGTTTATGATGTAACCCAATTACCCAGTATCCACTTTGAGGTTGATATCTGGAGTAAACATTCTGATTGTTCGCCAACTGGCTGAAACAGAATGTAGGCTCCCCTGGATTACTGCACACCCCCAGGATCCAGTCAGTCTTCTTGGCCACATCTACCTCCCAGTAATGTTTTCCTGAAGAGAAGTGCTGAAAGCCCAGGACACCACAGTCATAATGCTCTTCCAGATGAGACCCAGACAGCTGAGCACCCACAAATCTCACCTGTCTCCGGTTTTTGGACAGGACAAGATTTAAATTAGCTGTCTGTGGATTCAGAGTCACGTCCACTGTGGGAAAAGGTACAATGTCAGAAGATGAGGATGGGTACATGGGTCTTATGACAACCGAGAAGAGAAAACACAGGAAATGTGGGAGGACTTAGAACTATGTGTTGGGGGGATGGAGGTAGGTATCAACATATCATACCTGAGAATATGTGTGGGTACGTTTGGGGAGCAGCATGTGAAAGAGGATAAGAACATGTCAGCTCAAAGAGGCCATGGTTTCTACTTACCCCAGTAACTTTGGACACCTGTCAGTTCTGTAAGGATAGAAAGAGTCAATCACATTATATGGAATCAACAGTCTCAGGTCTGATGTCTCTCTCCTTACCTTATTGAGGGGTGTACAGGGAATTCTGTGAGGATGGCCATTTCAATCCCCCTTAAATATGAACTGCACCTTCTTCGGCACATTATGTCCGTCCCTCTCTGACCTCTCTCTTTGCCGCTATTCCCAAATACCAACTATACCCTCCATTCTATTTATTTCTTACTCCTACCATAATCCCCCATCCAAACTCTGTCCCCTGAATCTCCTCACCTCTAAACACTCGCAGCATCTTTTTCAGATCTGGGGCTCGAAACATACTCTTCAGCTTGGTGGGGAGAGCTTCTGGCTTCTTCAGGGTCCAGAACTCACTCCTAGAGAGAACAGAACTTATGAATCTCCTACACTGCTGACCTTGAGTTCCTTCAACACCTCTGTCTCCCTCATCTCCCAGGCCCATTGGTGAACTTAACTCTTTCTTGAAAAAAATTAGCATCATTCTGCAGAGTCCTGACACTGGACCCAGAAGATCTGGACTAAAAACTACCTTCTCACTATCTCTGTAAATTTTGATAAGATTTAATCCCTCAAAGCCTCACTGTTTGTTTGTTTTGTTGTCATTTTTGTAAAATACAATAATTTTCCCTTCTCTCTATATATCCTAGAGATTGTGTAAAATCAAATAAAATAATGGCTGGGAAATTTTTTGCTACCTCTAAAAAAGACACAAAATACTTAAAATGTCAGTGCCATCTAAGAGGGTCTACCACAAGGGGCTAGAGATGTCTGTGTCGACAGGTAGCACATCAGAAACCTGTTGCTGGGGCTTTGAGAGTATTAAGTGAAGGTCTCCCTTCTGAAGAGTCCGTGAATTTAGGCTTTAGGGTCTCCCAGAGTCCTAGGGAGAAAGGCCTTCAGACTAGCATCTTAGGATTCACTGTCTCTGGGAATATCATGCCAGTTGGAGAAAGGAGATGTCCTCACCTCCAAACTGAGAGGAAGGGACAACAGGCTCCATATTTCACGTATCTGTGATGCACTTGAAGGTACCAGGTGTGTGGGCAACTTTAGATGTCACCTTGCTGGATGAGATCCCAGAGAATGTGACAGACAAAAGAACATGTTTTGAGCCAGGGCCAAAACCACTCTTCTCAAGACCTCAGGGCTATGTTTTTACCAGAATTGAAAAAAACAGAAGTCTGAGGAGAACTGGAGAACTAAGTAGCAAGGCATGGATTGTTCCAAAGCTAAGAGAGAAAGGGAAATTTGAGGCAGATGTCCCAGGACTGATTCTTGGACCTTGGGAAACAATGTAGATGGAAAATTTCCTTCTGATAAAATACACGGGCAGAGAAAATCCCTGTATATTTCCAGCTATAAACTACTGGAATCAGGGATAGAAGCAGGTCCAGAGGTTTGTGGAAAAGGAGTTCCATCACAGAGTACTAGGGAAGTCAATGATACTGCAGCCTTTTATTCTTAATTTTATTCCCCAATTTGTGACCTCCCATCACCCAAATTCTCCTACCATAGAAACCAGGCCAGTCCCTCTATTTGAGAGGACCCAAAAATTCTCATGAGGAACAACTCAAGACACCACAGTCCTAAATCTTCCCTGCCTTGTGATTTTTTTTTTCCTTTCCTACTAACCACAAGATAACTCTACGTAGGAATCTTTTGTCAATCCAAGGGAACCACCTCGTGTTCTCCTACACATACCTTTTCGTGACATCATTCACATCCTAGGGAGGAAAGAGACATGTTAAGTGAAGGAGTAATAGGCTTTGTCCTCTAACGAGCCTCATCCATGTTCCTCATCCCATCCCCACCACCCTGTGAAACGATGGGACTAAAGACGGCACCAATATGGAGGCCACAAAGTAGAGATAAGAACTCAGGGCAGACTGTCCCTGAGACTTCATGTAGGGATGTCAGGAGATGATTAATTCATTCATAGTACCTTTTTTTTTTTTTACAATAGAGTGTGTGTGTAAAATATTATTTATGCACATCATCTATTATTTGCCAAGCATTGTGTGTGGCTCTAGAGAATCTCACATGATTAAGTCATAATTCCTGTCTTGGAGCTGCTTACATTCTCTGATGCTGAGGATACAAGGGCCTTAAATATGGTTGTTTCTCAAACTTCACCTCCTCTAACCCTCTACGTTACCTTTGCTGACTTCATCTAGTTTTCTTGATTTTAACACACACACATGTTAATGATTCCCAAAGCCGTACTTCTGCTCAGAGCTCTCGTATATACTCCACCGAATGATCCACAGGCATCACTAACTCAACGTGTTGAAAAGAAAACTTACATTTCCTGCAACCATGAGATCTCCCCTGTTATTTTGCATCTTCCTCAAGGAAACCCGTATCCATTCAGTTACCAAATTTAGACAAAGTATTGTCCTAAAAACTACCTTATATTCACCCTGACGTCCCATCTTAGACCAGGCCCATCCATTTCACACCCTTGGCTTCTTTTAGCCCCCTGCTCTTCACCATCATCACTGCCACTGCCTGCCTCATTTGAGCAGAATTGCCTCATGGCCTCCTATTTGATCTCCCTAACTTCTGCTCTATACATCTCAATGACTCTGAAGAAAAGGCCAGCGATTTGATGGACATAACACAGGAATAACTATTTTCTCTGTACTGTGGCTATTTTTGGATGCATTTGACAGAAACGCAATTCAAATTGGCTTGAATATGGAAAGTGGTAGAGGTAGTAGATGTACCAACTTACACTAAACACCCAGAATTATATCAACCGTAAGGCATGGCTGTACTGAGGAACTCAAATGATTAAATCAGGATCCTACTTCCTGGCTATTTCTCTTGTTAGCTTTATCCTTATGGTTTACACTTTGAAACTTGAAAGTTGCAGGCTTGCACCAGCTATCCAATCTTAATGGGCAACAATGTCATATGAAAAGGAGAAGGAAGAATGTGTCTTTGATGGACGAGTTCTAGAAAAACTGACTGTGAGATAACACTCAAGTTAAAACGCCCATTGGGCAGCATACTAATGGGTGTTGGAGTCTAGACAGATGCCTGGACTAGTGATATAAATTGATGATCTTTTTGTACTTATGGAGCAATTTTTACAGTTTGAGGAGACTGTGGACGGGCTAGAAGAAGGAGGGGAAGGAGCAAGTATTAGGGTAACCCAACACCAAAGATGAAGAAAAAGGGCAAGAAGAATAAAATGAAGATGTGAAACCAGAATCAGTGAACGAGGAAAAGCTCCAACAGGTGGAAAGTAACTACCCCATGACCCCAGCACTGGGGTCCAAGAATGAGTAAAGAAACGATTATTCCACTAGCAAAGGGAGAGCAAGAGGAAAGCAAGACAGCAAACAGAAAATAAGAAACAGCCTGAAAGTTTCAGAATGTCACAAGGTACATCCTGCCTCAACTTCAGTCACACTATTCACTTTATGCAGAAAAACAGCTGCTCAGATTTCAACCTCAGTTCAAGCTCCTCCATCTAATATTTCTAGACTTGACACCCTACACCCTCCCAACCTAAACACACACACACACAGGCCAGAGCCCAGGCTTCTCTGTGCCTCAAAAGGTTGTCACAGCTTGGGGGGTGCTACTGGCATCTACTAGGTAGACACCAGGAATGCTGCTAAACATCCTACAATGTACAGGACAGCCACTAACAGCCAAGAATTTTCCAGGCCAAAATGTCAATAGTGCCGAGATTGAGAAATGCTGCTATAGAACATCACTGGATACAACAGATCTTCTTCACGGTATCAAATGAACTTTACTAAATGAACTAACATTCCCTTAGCCTTTGTACTTTTAATTATCCTCTGCTTTACCTGTGACCTCTGCACAGTTTAATGGGGAAGAGGTACTACTGAGTCAAAGGGATTTTTTTCTTGCCCCCACCAGGGTATCAGTCCATTGTGAGAAGGGAAAAAAAGTTAGTCTCTCTTTGCCTTGACTCTCAGATTGGGGGCTCCTTCGTGAGTCTTACCTGCAGCAGTTCTGTCATTGACCCCTGACACCGACGTTCCAGATCTGAGATGAGAGCTCTCAGTGACTGGCTCTGGTGGACCAGCTCATCCTCAGCCTCTTCTATAATACTCAGCCCCCTCCTCTCCTCTACCTCCAGCTTTTTCAGTTGCCGCTGCTCCTCTTTGTCCAGGATGCTTCTCAACCGATTAAACTGTGTCTGAATCCTCTGTCTCTCAGGTTCCATCTGATTCTTCAGGAACACAGAAGAGAAAGAGGCTGCTAGTCTGTTGACCTCAGGGTCTCCTCTACAAGTGGGGGGGAGACAGGCTCAGCACTGCTTTCCTGGCCAGGTCTTACCGGGAAAGGAGGAATAAATGGGGGAGTAAGTCCTGCAGAACCTGTTCTTTCCTCTTCTAGTCTCCCTTCAGCTCTTCCCAGACCATGAGCCCCTGGCTGCCTTATCTAGGCCTCCTAAATCGAGACTGTGATTCCTGGGTGAGGTTTAGATTCCAGGCAGCCTCCCCTTCCAATTTTGAGTATTGAGGTAGGAATGATTGGCCTGTGCCTAACCTGTCTTTCTAGGAGGTTTCAGAGCTTCAACTGTATAATAAGGTCCAGAATCAAGAAATAACGGATGCCAATGGCCATGGCTCCTCTCCTACATGATTGTTTTCAAAAATCTGGATTCCCTTTTGATATGTTCATTTTCTAATTCCCGCTTCCCTCTTCCCCACTCTGCACCAAGAATAATACCCTTGTCTAGAAGGGTGGCAGTGAATGATTAGGCATAGGGAAGTTCTTCTGGCCAAATCAGGAAACAGACAGGACTGGGTCTCCTTGGCCCTTGGCTCCTATGCCCTGCCCTGATTCCTGTCCCAGGACACCTTCAGGAAGAATCTCTCTTACCTTCCAGGATGCCCTCTTCTCTCTAATAACAGCTTTTAGTTTCTCAGCTTCCTGCTGCTCTTGCTTCAGTTTCTTCAGAGACTCTTGGAACTTCTCCTGGAAGAAACACATCAAGTCAAGCAAGGTCAAGCATGAAATTGTTTTGGTGCCTAGACATGGAATGAATGGGGTAGAGATTATGCTGACTTCAGAAGCCTGTCCTGCCCTGGGATGAAAAACTGAGAAGGCCAAAGTATCTTTTATATACAGAGGATGGGATCCAATGGGAACAGGTTGATTCTCTTTCCTTTGGGGAAAGAACCTGATCATGAAGCACTTTAAGTCCTTTATTCTCATTGCCAACATATGCCAAACACTCAATCCACCAAGCTCCCTATTTGCCCCTAGCAGCATCTTCTACTCAAAAGGCCATGCAGAGCTAATCTTGAGCAGCAAGAAAGATATAAAGTTTCTACTCTTGGCCAGGGAGACATTTTCTTGGTTCATTCCTCTAGCCTAACGGGAAGACTACAAAGAAATTAGATTAGAGCATGAGGCTAAAATCTCCTGCTAAGGACTGTTCCTCCCTGCCTTCCCCCCATCTGGGCTCCCACCTGATATTCCTGGGCAACCTCCTCCATAAGGAACGTGTGGTGACCACGGTGCTCCTGAGACCGCTCACAAAGCCAGCAAATGACCTTCCCATCCTCCTTACAGAAGAGCTGGAGTTTCTCTCCATGGTGTGCACAAAGAAGCATCTTTGGCTGCTTCCCCGAGCCCAACACCACGTCTCTAAGCCTCTCTGCTATGTTGGCCAGGTGCCGATTAGGCCGCAGGTTCCCAGGCTGGTAGCTGGTCTGGCACACAGGACAGCTGCTCTCTCCTTCTTGGCTGATCCTGGACTTTTTGTTGTTTGCAGTGATGCACGCTTGGCAGAAGCTGTGGCCACAGTCTATGCTCACGGGTTCTGTCAGGAGCTCCAGGCAGATGGGGCAGGTCACTTCATCCCGTATGTCCACCAGTATTGCTGAAGTCATTGCAGCCACTCTCCTGGTTTCTGCTGGACCAGCCCTGACTGCTAAGGTGCTTCCTTCTTACAGAATCCTGGGTAGATGGGCAAACAAAAAAGGATCAGGGTGAAAAATGAGGGAGAAAAAAGGGAGGCTGAGTGCCCTGGCTAGAGGGCATACACTTGGGGTAACAGGGCTTCTCATTCTAATTTCAAACACGTTCTTTACCCCAGCTCATAGCAGACATTAATTTACACCCTCATTACAGCAATGATTATGATTTCCTTTTATTCCTGTTGGATGGAGGGACAAACTGAAGCTCTGCAAAGGAAGGGTCTTGTGTGCACCACCATCTGTTTGACCTTTTCCCAGCCCACCAAAACACACTCTCAATATTAAAAACACCAAAACGTGCTGCTGCCTCAGGATTTTTGCACTTGCTGCTCCTGCTGCAAGGAAGAGCCTTCAGCCTGTTATGTGCATGACTCTCTGACTTCATTCAACTCTCTCCTTACATGATCCCTCATCAGAAGGGTCTGTTGTCAAGCCTAGCTAAAGCACGGCCACCCATACAATTACTCTCGGTATACTTACCTGCTGAATTTTTCTTCTTATCACCACCTAATAGGAAAATTTAACTGTCTGAATCCCCCCGCTAGGATATAAGCTCCATGAGATCAGAGACTTTTTCTGTTTGTTACCATATCCTCAGAACCTAGCACAGTACTCATCACGCAGGCCCTCAACTTCTGATGAATAAAAATCTAGAACCTCCTCAGCCCTCCATGGGTGATGAGGCCTTTCTCAGGAGCTTGTTCACCTCTTTGCCACCAGTCTGGCATTGCTTTTCAGTATCTAATCTCTAAGATCCAAGGTATCATTTGTCATCAAGACATTTCCACCTTTTAACAGCTCTGCCCCCCACAGAGCCCTTTCATCCCTCATGGTCACCTTCCCAGAAAAACCCAAAGATACAACAATGACCACAATAATGTGAGGTAATAGTTTCACACCTAACAATTTTATGAAACCAGCTGTGATTTAGAAATCACATTCACCTGCTTTCCTTATCCCTCAAAGGAAAACTCCGAATAAAAAGAGTATTTTGAGACCTTTGATAAAGACATTAAGTGACTTTATAGAAACACACATCTGGTAAGTCGCAGAGTTGGCATAACTGAACATGTCCAGAGTCCTTACTCGAAGCTCTGTCCTCAACTACATAGCCTTAACAAAAGAGAGTCAGTGGCAAAGGTGTAAACGTTGGGCCAGACCCTGTGATTTAGGAGTATGGAAATGGGAAAGTTCCCATTTGATGAAGAAATTTTACCAATTTAATAAACTTTGACCAGAGCCTTAGTGGGCCCACATGTGGGGGAGAGAGGGGACAGGTGGGGTGGGGGAGGCCACACATGTTCTAGTGATAGGACAGTCCACAGAGAAAAGACCTGAGGAAGAGGTATGCATGTGGGGTGGCTGGACCAAAGAAGTCTTATACCATTTAGGGAAAGTATTTTGGAATAACTAATGACAGAAAAGGATAAAAATGAAGGAAAGGGAGAAATGAAGTATTAGTACCTGCTACATCATGGATCAACCTTGAAAACACTATGCTAAGTGAATGAAGCCAGACACAAAAAATCACACACTATATATAATTTCCATCAATGGAAATGTGCAGAGTAGGTAAATCTATAGATACAGAAAGTAGATTAGCAGTTGCCGGGGATGGTGGGAGAGGGAAAGGGCAGTAACTGCTAATGGGTTTGGGGTTTCCTTTGGGGGTGATGAAAATATTCTGGAATTACACAGTGGTGCTGGCTGAACTGCTTTGTGATTATGCCAAAAAGAAACACTGAACTCTACATCATTAAAGGGTGAATTTTACAGTATGTGAATTATATAGCAATAAAAAAAATTATATAAGAGGAAAAAGGAAGACAGGGAGGCTACCTTGTGACGACTTAGTTCAGAGTGCTCTCAATCTCAGCTTTCACACAAGGCACGATGTGGGAGAGGATCTAAGAGTCAAGCATAGTACTATAGTCGGTATGGAGAGAGGGTGATGAATGAAATAAATACTGTCCAAGGAGGTATACCATTTAGATTCCTGGCAGGAAACCAATCCATTTTTGAAGATATAATGAAAGACAATCATTATTAATGCAAACATGTATGTATACATGAAGGTGTTTCAAGGAATAGTGGAAAGAAGGCAGAAAATAATCATAGATACCATTTTCTGATTAATTTTTATGTGCTAGGCAATGGCTAAACTCTTTGCAGGCATTATACAAGCTAATCCCACAGTAATTCTATCAGGTAAGTTTAATAACACCTATTTTATGAATATAAAAAGTGAATTTCTGAAAATGTTTAATTACCAAAAGTCTCAGAGTAATAAGTGACAAAGTGAAGATTATAATTCAGTTTTATGCAACTCCAAATCTCAGGTTGTTAACCACATTAATACAGTGGCTCATCTGGTTCTTAAAGGGAGACAATGTTTTTTTCATGTCACCCACACCACCTGCAAGGGCACTCAGGTCATAAAGTGGTTCAGCTTGTTTCTATCCAAATCTTGATTGGTGTGTGTCTCATTTTTTGGCTGCACTGATTCAGCGTGGTAACCCCCTTCTTCCTGACATTTAAAGACCTCCTACAGCTCTTCCTAAGTTATCTGCAGTTTCCTTCTCCAGCCCAACTCTGCTTCATTCCTGGTGGCACATCCCAGG
The DNA here is from genome assembly GCF_020826845.1 of Diceros bicornis minor. Lineage (NCBI taxonomy): Eukaryota > Metazoa > Chordata > Mammalia > Perissodactyla > Rhinocerotidae > Diceros > Diceros bicornis. The sequence continues at coordinate 62,380,859 of NC_080746.1, read as the reverse complement.
GACTCAGGCTGCTCCTTTTCTCTGGCAGTGTGGGGCAGCAGAGAAGGCATTGGAGCTAGAGTAACGTAGACCCAGGTCTGAATCCTGAATTCACTTACCAGTGTCTAGTTCTGGAACACTGGAGTAATTCCTGATCTGAGACGTGGTCTAATCTTTTTGTGTACTGCTAAAATCAATTCCTTCCTCATAACATAGATGTGATAATTATCTGTGCCAATGTGTAGAACAGTCTCAACAAAAACTAGTTATCACTACACTGATGCTGTCACTGCTCTTCGATCCTTCAGTGCTCTTGCCTCTTACCACGAGGAAAAGGGCCTCTTCAGTATTTTTACTGGGGATAGACCAAGGTCTGGTAGATGAATAGCTCTATATAAATGTTAGTTTTAAGAATGAATGAATCACTTTCTCACCCCCTTTCACATCTTCTTACTTCTTTTAGACCTACGAGAAAAATCCAATATCTCAATTCATAAAAAGATTTAATAAGATGGCATTTAAGGACAATGTGAGAAGCTGGACCTGACCCAGTAGTTTCTGTGTGCCTGGCACAAAGATCAGTTAAGAAAGCTCGGAGCTTCTCTAACTAGACAACTAGAGATGCTGCAACTTATTCTAACTGTATTTTTTGTCTGTGCTAAATTAAAATAGATATCTTCATTGAAAAACATCTTTATTCTCACTCTTGGAAGTTTTCAGTAGTTAAATTATATTACTGTTGCCTTAAATTATACTGAGAATTGTTTTAGACATTTTATCTTATTTATTTATTTATTTTTACTGATCCAGCATTGAACCACTTGCATTGGAACCCATTTGCTCTGCTTGCCTAGCTGGAGTGTTATTTGGGCCACTGAACATGAGCCAGCTCACAAATGCACTGCCTAGTTGAAGGCACACTAGTCCTGGTCCCAGTTCTGACATTCACAGATAGGATAGGCCACCGGGCAGCTGAGAGCAACTGTAATTCCACAATTTCTCCTTCGCTGGTCCCCCAGCAAAGGCAGATGTACACTGATATACCACATGGTCAGTGTAGGCATAATTGAAGAACACAAGGTCCTGTAATTTGTACCAATTTTCCCCTCTTGAGGACCTGGTAGGATAAAAAACATCAAATTGCCTGCCAGTAACAATATGCCCTTTCAGAATAAAGGGTGAGAAAGTGTCCCCAACTAAGAAAAAATAATCTGTGAGACACAGCATAGCTGAGCAGGGTGAATACAGAGTATTGCTAGAGATTTAGTGAGCTGAAAACGAGCCCTCAGTGCTGCCACCTAGTGCTCTCTGGTGCACTTGCAGGTACTGGACTCATTCATCAGCTCTGTCCTGTTTGGCAATAGCAATGTTAACACTAAGTATTTATTAAAAGCCTGTTATGTACTGGGCAATAATCTAAAGAGTCTTCATGGAACAACTCAGTAATTCTTTATAAAAACACTGAGTGTCCCTTCAACCTCATTTAATAACTGTATAAACTGAGGCTCAGAGACATTAGATAGCTTGTCCAAGTGGTAGATCCAGGATTTGAATATATTCCTCTTCTCCATAAAGGGTACAGAATGACAATGTTAACAAATTAATGAAACGTGAGCAACTACCTGGTATTACAGAAGTATTTACTTATCATCTGACACTGACATTTAACCAAATTAATCACACCTATGGGAACTGGGCACTTAATTGATTTGCTAACATCTCCTAACACCTACATAACCTCACTTAGCACATTGTGATAGACTATGAGGGTCTATCATCTGTGTTAAATTAGGATTATGAGGGCAGAGGCCCAATCTCTCCTGATCGTCTATGTATCCCAGAGCCTAGCACTGCACCTAACACAAGAAATGAGCAATTAACTTTATAACAGAATTAAAATTATAACTTACTGCTGAGCTTAAAGTTAAACTTGACATTGGCACTGAAGCCTCACAATGGAAACAAATGTGCTATTTTGTGAAATTATTAATGTTAAAAAATAAGTGACTTTGAAAAGATCAATAAAACCTTATAAATCTCCAGCCAAGCTAACTCAGAATAAAAGAGAAAGGACTCAAATTACTAATATCAGAAATGAAAGAGGGAGCATCACTACAGATCCTATGGACATTCAAGGTATAAAGACTACTATGAACAACTCTATGCCTACAAATTTGATAACGTAGATGAAACGGACCAATTCCTTGAAAGGCACAATTTGCTAAAATTCACATAAGAAGAAATAGACACTCTGATAGGCCCATTTTTTAAAAGAAATTGGGTCAGTAATTAATAACCTTCCAAAATAGAAAGCAGCAGGCCCAGATGGGTTAACTGGTGAATTCTACCAAAGATTTAAGGAAAAAATAATACCAATTCTCTCCAATCTCTTTTAGAGGATAGAAGCAGAGGGAATACTTCTCAGCTCATTTAGAATTATATCTCTCATGAACACAGAAACAAAAATCCTCAACAAAATATTAGCAAATCGAATCAAACAACATATAATAAAAATACCATGACCAAATGGGATTTATCTCCGATATTCAAGGCCAGTTCAAAATTTGAAAATCAATTAACGCTAAAAAATAAAATCACATAATCATATAAATTGATATAGAAAAAGTATTTGACAAAAATCCAACACCCATTCATGATAAAATCTCAGTAAAAAAGGAATAGAGGACAAATCCCTCAACTTGATAAAGCACATCCACAAAAAACCTACAGCTAACATCATACTTAATGATGAGAAACTTGAAGCTACCCCACTAGGACCACGTATAAGGCAAGACTATCCCCTCTCACCACTCCTTTTCAACATTGTACTGAAAGTTCTAGCTAATGCAATGAGACAAGAAAAGGAAATAAAAAGCATACAGATGGGAAGAAAGAAATAAAACTGTCTTTGTTTGCAGATGACATAACCATCTATGTAGAAAATCCAGAACTGACAAAACAAAACCTCCTGGAACTTGTGAACGATTACAGCCAAGACTGCAGGATACAAAGTTAATATACAAAAGTCAGTCAATTTCCTATATACCAATAATGAACAAGTGGAATTTGAAATTAAAAACACAATACCATTTACATTAGCACCTAATAAATGAAATACTTAGGTATAAATCTAATAAAATACGTATATCTATATAAAGAAAACTACAAAACTCTGATGAATGAAATCAAAGAACTAAATAAATGGAGAGATATTCTATGTTAATGGATTGGGAGATTCAATACTGTCAAGACAACAATTCTTCCCAACTTGATCTATAAATTCAATGCAATTCCAACCAAAATCCTGCAAGTTATTTTCTGGATATCAATAAACTGATTCTAAAGTTTATATGGAGAGGCAAAAGCCCAGAATAGCCAACAAAATACTGAAGAACAAACTTGGAGGATTGATGCTACCCTACTTTAAGACTTACTATAAAGCTATAGTAATCAAGACAATGTAGTATTGGTGAAAGAATGTAAAATAGATCAATGGAACAGAATAATGAGCTCAGAAATAGATCCCCATGTAGACAACTGATCATTAACAAAGGAGCAAAGGAAATATAATGGAGCAAAGATTGTCTCTTCAACAAATGGTCCTGGAACAACTGGACATCCACATGCAAAAAAAATGGATCTATACACAGACTTTACAGCCTTTACCAAAATTAACTCAAAATGGACCATAAACCTAAATATTAAACACAAAACTATAAAACTGCTAGAAGATAACATAGAAGAAAACCTACATGACCTTGGGTATGGTAATGCCTTTTTAGATGTAACACCAAAGACACAATCCATGAAATAAATAATTGGTAAATTAGACTTCATTAAAATTAAAAACTTCTTCTCTGCAAAAGACAATGTCAAGAGAATGGAAAGACAGGACACAGACTGAGAGAAAATATTTGCAAAAGACACATTTGAAAAGTACTGTTATCCTAAATATACACAGCACTTTTAAAACTCAATAAGAAAACAAACAAATCAATTAAAAAATGAACCAAAGATCTGACACGTCACCAAAGAAGATATACAGATGGCAAATATGCATATGAAAAGATGCTCTAGATCATGTTATCAGAGAACCGCAAATTAAAACAGCAAAGAGATACCACTACATACCTATTAGAATGGCCAAAATTGGAACACTGGCAACACCAAATGCTGGCAAGGATGTGGACCAACAGGAACTCAAATTCATTGCTGCTGGGAATGCAAAATCATACAGCCACTTTGGAACACAGTTGGGTGGTTTCTTACAAAAGTAAACACACTCTTATCAGATGGTCCAGCATACACGCTCCTTGGTATTTACCCAAAGGAAATGAAAACTTATGTCCACATAAAAACCTGCACACAGATGTTTTTAGCAGCTTTATTCATAATCGTCAAATCTTGGAAGCAATCAAGACATCCTTCACTAGGTGAGTTGATAAAGCGTGGTACATGCAGACAATAGAATATTTTTCAGCACTAAAAAGAAATGAGCTACCAAGCGATGAAAAGACATGGAGGAACTTTAAATGTACTAACTGAAATCTGAAAATGCTACATACTGCATTCCAACTATGTGATATTCAGGAAAAGGCAAAACTATGGAGACAATAAAATGATCAGTGGTTGCCAGGAGCTGGGTTGAGGTATAACCGAGTAGAGCACAGAGTATTTTTAGGGCAGTGAAAATACTCTATAGGAGACTATAATGATGGATACACATCATTTTGCATTTGTCCAAACACACAGAAAGTACAACAGAAGGCTGAATCATAACGTAAAGTAGGGACTTTAGGTGACTATGATGTGGCAACATTAAGTACATCAATTGTAACAAATGTAGCACTCTGGTGGGGGATGGTGATAATGGGGAGTCTATGCACATGTCGGGGCAGAGGGTATATAAGAAATCTCTCTACTTTCCCCTCGATTTTGCTAGGAACCTAAAATAGCTCTAAAAAAATAATGTCGATAAAAAAATTTTGGTGATATTATACTTACTATTTTAACTGAAGGTCCACTCCATTTCCCCCAACATATACACACATACACACACATTTATTTCAGGAAAAAGTGTACCTGGTATACACAATTCTCATGGAGAAGACTTTCTCCCTCATAAATGCAATGTGATAATAGCCAAAAACTGGAAATAATCCATAAAAGCCATTAACTGGTAAATGAACAAATTGTGGTATATCCAAACAATAGCATATTATCAAACAGTAAAATGGAACTACTGATACATACAACAAGATAAATCTCAAAAGCATTACGCAAAGTAAAGGAAGCTAGACGGAAAAGATAAGTTACTATATGATTCTATTTATATGAAATCCTAGAGAAGACAAAGCTACACTATTAGAAAGCAGATTAGTGGATGCCAGGGCCTGGGCTATGAGGAGATGAATTGCAAAGGGTCAAGGAAATTTTGGGGGTGATGGAAATACCCTTTATATATCATGATTGTGTTGGTGGTTACACACCTGTATACATGTCAAAACTCACAGAATTGTATGCTTAAAATTGATGACTTACTAGATGTAAATTATAACTCATTAGAGCTGACAAAAACAAAACAAAAAAGAAAAGCAATGAGAAAAATCAAAGCTTGGCTTTCTGATCTTCTTCCAAGCATAGATTAGAACTGTGTCGTCAAATATGGTAGCTACATGTGGCTACTGAGCACCTGAAATGTGGCTAGTTGAAAAAAAAGATGTTTTAAGTATAAAGTACACACCAGCTTTCAAAACTTAGTAAGAAAAAATAACCAAAATATCTCATTAATAGTTTTTTTATATTGATTGCATGTTCTAATAATATTTTGGACGTATTGAGTTAAACATATTAAAATCAATTTCACCTGTTTCTTCTACCTTTTTAATGAAGCCACTAGAAAATTTAACATTATATATGTGGCCCCATTATATCTGTATATTTCTTTTCCATCTAATGCACTACTTTAGAGATTTAAGACAGAGAAATTCTGGAACAGAAAAGATTAGTAAAGTTAATGTCTCCTGTCAAAGGGTATAAAGATAAGGCTGGGGAAAGGGAGAAACTGTGAAGAAGGGGAACACACAGTTAGCAAGGGTTTGAGTAACCCTTGCCCACATACCAGCAGGCCCTTGACCACTGGCTGTTGCTGAGCACAGCCCAGAGACATGGAAGGTCAACCGAGACTCTGACTGAGGCCATGTCTCAAGAGCAGTGTGGACGGGCTGAGAGATGCCAGTCTGGCTGTGTGAGGAGTGCACTCCCCCAGAGCCTGAGGTCCCAGAGCCCTGAGGATCAAATTAGCAAATGAAAGAGGCCAAATTCACGACCAGGTGGGACCAGTTAAATCAGAAGCCAATGCCTGAATAAGGTCACGTGGTCCGCTAAGTAGCAGCACAGGCAACCGATTGGAGCTCTTGATGCACAATCTCTTGGCCTCACCAGGACAAGTTCAGTATCTGCACTTTACTAAGATCTCCAAGCGATCTATCTGCACATTAAGGCTTCAGAAGCACTGCCTTAAACAAGGGAGCTTTCTTCTCAGATGGATGCAATTTAGGGTGCAAAATAGCTAGAAAGTGGCAGGGGTGGGGGAGGGCCAGAAAATGGACTGATATTTAGATCTGTAGTGTCTACAGGTATTAAAATTAGACTGTATTAGGCATATGACTGTATTGGAATGGAAGCTCACAACTCAATATCAAAATGGCTTTCAGAACAAAAGTCAGTGACTGGGCAGAGGATCCTAAAGGCTGGTCCAGGCTGGGGGGCTCAGAACGAAAGTGAGAAGTAAGATGAGGCGGGCTGCCTCCCAGCTGGGAGCTCCAGCAAAACTGGAGTAAAAATCTAAATAGGTGGCAACTGCATTCAAAGTGAGTTGGGCTTCTTGTGCTCTGGAAATAATATATTTTTACCTTTGTGTAGGGTTATATTCCACTTTAACCTATTATCTGGAATCGATTATCTAACAGGATGCACTCAGCTGAATTGGAACATAATCAGCTTCAAATATTTTTCAAATTTCACTTCAAAAGAATCACTACCCCATGTATTCAAAACTCATAATGATTTAATATCTCTGCAAATTCTTAAAACATTGTCCTGCACAGGTTTTTTTCTCTCTGAGTGTTAGATAATCCATTAACCGAGGATTTTCTTTTTTTTGGGATAGATCATAAAATTCTTATTATTTTTGGTTGTTCTCTGAATTTGTGATATTACATTTGTAATTCCTAATTTTTAAAACTGTTGTTTTTTAATTTGTTTAGAAGTAGTCATCTATTCCTTACTCTATGCTTTGAAAAATTGTTTTGATTTTGGCATTTTTTTAAAGCGAGGCATTGAGCTTGCCAATCATGACAACTTAAAAACTTAGAGTATTTAGTATTTGTCAGGCACTCTCCTGTGTGTTTAAACCTCTGTGTCACTTAACCCTCACCCAAACTCTAGGATATAAATACTACTCTGTCCATTTTATACATGAAAGAAACTGAAGCTCAGAGGTCAAGTTAACAGGTGCGGGCACATAGGCAGAATTTGAACACAGGCAGGCTGGCAGCAGCCCCCTGGCCCTTAACCACACATTTCTGTCTTAATTGATTGACTGATTAAATGTTGTCCCTAATCTCACTGAGCTCATTTGCAGTGAGGATGAAAAAGAAATAAAGTTAAAATAATCTATATCATGAGAGAAGGGACTTCATCTCCTGCCCTGTCACCTCTGCCAAAGCGACATTGGGCCACTCATGGAACGGCAGGCTTCTCCCTGTAACGGGCAACTCGAGGGAATGAGAAGCCAGAGAAGCTCCAGATATGACAGCATCAGGTGCTCAAGGCTCTCTAGAGCAAACTAAGGAGTTTTAAACAGATTCTGAGGAAAAGAGGGCGCTCCCTCTTTCGATCTTTTTTCCGAACTCAAGCGCGCGTGGCCCCGCTCAGCCAGCTCTGGCCTTTGAACAAACGCCGCAGGTCCGGCTGAGTGCCCGAGACTCATCTCCCAACTCCCCCAGGGAGGAGTCAGGCCTCCTGGGGTGGAGAATAAACGGTGCTCACTTCCTGGAACAGAAAGGCTGGAGCTGGGGGGAGGGGTCGCTGACCTCTGAATCCGCACCAGTCCCGTGTTTTGCCGTCATTCCATAACAAGACTTCCAGAGCTGCCTCCCCTACATCCTTTGGCTTCCAGAATCAGGGTTCAACTATCACTGCGCTTTACACGGCCTACTCCTAGCTCCAAAGGTGCCTCTTCTGTGCTCCCTTCCCAAACTTGAGTTAACCCAAAACTGCAGAGGTCTCCCTCACTCTTCCTCCACCCGCGAACCCCCAGCGCAACCTGTAGGGCGGGTCAAACTCTCAGTACTGGTGGGAACAGCGGTGGCTGGACAAAAAATGGATTTGCTCACTAACCTGGAAGCTTCGGCCTGGATCAGAGCCGAGGACTTGCAACTGCCGCCGCGTCCACCAAAGCCGAGAGACTCAGGGGGAAAGAGGCGGGGCGAGGGGAGGAGGGGATGCTGCCGATAGGCCCAGTTTGTCCAGTGCAGCTTAGGTCGGGCACTCCAGGGGTGTGGTCGCCAGTGCCCCTCAGGCGGTAAGGGAGGGAGCTGTACCGCTCACCTGATGAACAGCAAATTCTGAGGCCTGGGAGAACACTTGAAGGCCAGAAATGGCGCTTGTATAGTGTCTTCACTTTATCTTTTTGATATCATGTCTGTTTAATAACACTGATAATACACCTGTACCCCATATTGATATATTAATTAAAATGTTTAAATAAATCAAATTGTCTTAAGTTACGCAAGTGGGTAAAGATAACCATTTGACATTATAATGGCATGTTTTTCAAAAAGATCATTAAAAATCATCAATTTGAGGGGCCGGCCAGGTGGCATAGCGGTTAGGTTCGCGCTCTGGGCTTGGGCTGCTCAGGGTTCGCAGGTTCTGATCCAGGGCATGGACATATGCAATGCTCATCAAGCCATGCTGTGGCAGCGTCTCATATAAAGGAGAGGAAGATGGGCACGGATGTTAGCCCGGTTCCAATCTTCCTCAGCAAAAAGAGGAGGATTGACAACAATGTTAGCTCAGGGCTAATCCTCCTCACAAAAAAAAAATTTTAAATGACAGATATAATTTACAATCCAGAATCAGGGTTTAACTATCACTACCCTTTACATAGACTACTCCTAGCCCCAAAGGTGCCTCTTCTGTGCTCCCTTCCCAAACTTGAGTCAACCCAAAACTACAAAGGTCTCCCTCACTCTTCCTCCACTCTCAAACACCCAACACAACCTGTAGGGCGGGTCAAACTCTCAGTACTAGTGGGGACAGTATAAATTGTCCCCAAATTGTAGAATTTACAATTATATCTGTAATTTTATAATTTTACAATAGTGTAATTTACAATTATATCTGTAATTTTAACCCCTATAACTGAGACCATAAGTGTTTGTTTTTAGGTCCTTATGAAAGCTGTTAAAGCCTAGAAACTGTAACCATAGGGTTTCAATGGCACAGCAATTCTCAGAAGAAAACGAAGGCCAAACTTCCTGCCCCAAGGAAACTGAGATGATGAGTCTGACCTGGTCTGGGAAGGTGGGTTAGGGGAGGGAGGCCTAGAGGGATGAAGGTGTCCAGATAAAAGTTGGAACAGAGGGCTGGGTAAGGTGGCTTCTTTCACTTAGCATAATATTTTCAAGTTTCATCACTCATACATTGTATCACGTATGAATACTTTATTCCTTCGATGGATGAATAATATTCCATTGTATGGATTTTCCACATTATGTTTATCCATTCATTAGTTTTTAGACATTTGGGTTATTTCTACTTTTTGGCTATTATGAATAATGTGCCTACGAATTTTCTTGTACAAGTTTTTTTGTAAACATAGGCCTTTTTTTTCTCTTGGGTATATACCTAAGAACAGAATTGCTGGGTCATGTATTTACTCCTTTTAGGATCTTCCAGACTGATTTCCAAAGTGAATGCAGCATTTTACATTCCCACCAGCAGTATAAGAGGGTTCCAATTTCTCCACACCCTTGTCAATACTTGTTATTATATATCTTTTCTATTTTAGTCATCTTAGTGGGTATGAAGTGGTATCTCACTGGTATTTTAATTTGCAATTCCCTAGGGACTAATAGTGTTATATGTTATATGATTGACTATCCACTTGCATATCTTCTTTGGAGAAATGTCTATTTAGATCCTTTGCCTATTTTTTAGTTGAGTTGTCTTTTTATTAGTAAGTAAGAGTTCTTTACATATTCTAGATATAAGGCCTTTATGAGTTCTATTATTTGTAAATGTTTTATCCTAGGGTTGTCTTTTTATTTTCTTGATTATATCCTTTGAAGAACAAGTTTGTAATTTTGGTGAAATCTGAATTTTTTTCTTATATTTTTGGTGTCATATCTATGAAGGCTTTGCCTAATCCAAGGTCATGAAGATTTATTCCTATAATTTTTTCTAAAAGTTTTATAATTTAACTCTTATACTCAGGTCTATGATCAATTTTGAGTTAATTTTTATTGTGTGAGATAGAGGTCTAATTTTATTCTTTTGCATGTGGATATCCCATTATCCCAAGACCATATTCTTTCCCCAGAGAATTCTCTTGACATTGTTGGCAAGCAACTAATGAGTTTTCATCCAGTGTGTGTGCATAGATGTGTATGTGTGAGTGATGGTAGGGGGATAGTGGGGAGAGACGTTTTGAACTTAAATGTTATATAAGAAAAGATCACCTGGCAGTAGTGAGCAGGCTGAAGAAGAGTGCAGGTAACAAAAATACCTAAATCCAAGGAGAGCAAATTTCTAGCTATTGCTTTAGTATGGAGGAAAACGTGCTTAACAAGATGCTATTGAGTATAGATACAAGAGAATGGATTTGTGAAATAATTCGTTTTCTCTCCATGCAATTTGGTAACAATGTGTAGGTAAGGATTAGGAATAAGTAACTCTAGATGTACATCCGGGTTTCTTATTCTCGCATCTTAATGAGGGACACTAAAAAGACTAGGTAAGTGAGTTAAGAGATGAAGAATGCAAGTAAGGAAGAAGAGAAACGTGAGATGATACTCAAGGGGGCATACTGAAGAAACATATTTTCCAGGAAAACACCTTGAAGGAACAGAGCAAAGGGCCAAGGAGAAAGCTCAAGGGAGCCCTGATGATAAAGAAGGCTGAGATCTGGGTCTGGGAAGGAGAATATTCAAAAAAAGGATAATATCAAACACAAGCATTAGCTCAAAACTCATTTCATCAAAAGCTTTTTTTAACATGAGGATGAATAAATCAAATAGTTGATAATTGATTGCATTCAAGACCACTTGAATTTCTTTTTCTGATTTGTATTTCTCTTAAAAGACCAACTACTTCAAAATTCCAAGTCAAAGGTCACACTGTATCTGCTGTTTTTTAAATGTTTTTTTATCTTTCATATGAGTTCAAGTTCTCCTAACCAGTTTGGCTTGATTTCTCTTATTTCCTCAAATCCACCTCACAATGTTGAACCCCTACTTCATTGAAGCCCAATCTACCCACTCTCACCCCTCATCTGCTTTTAAAGATTCCATTTTTGCACTTGAAATTCTGGCTTCTCACAGAGAAGATAGTGAAAGGATGGAAAATCTGCTTTACAAAGAAACTCAAAGAAACTTAATTTACATTTGTTTGCCTAAAATTAACTGGCAGATCAGGTACTGAATAGATGTTGTCCTGTATTGTGTCTACTAATCTACTTTCCATTCAATAAATATCTATTCTATGGGGTTTGATTTTATTCTCTTATAGGCAATGAAAAATGCAATTATTTGTATTTTGGATAAATCTGTTGGGTGGCTGGGTAGATCGGGGCTTAGTGGTGCACAATGCTGAGATCAGGGAGACCAATTCATAGACTATTGAAACAGTCCAGATGAAATGAAACTAAGGCAGTAGAGTGAGAATATGAAGGAACTGATGAAACAAGTCGCTAAGATGGAATGATTAGGCTTAGTGACAGCAGCATATTGGAGGGAGTTAAAAGGAGGAATCTAAGATAGATTTTTGTGTTAAGCTATTGGGAGGATGGTGTAGGGAATTATGGAGGTGAAGCAATCTGCTGCAGAAAATGCATATTTGTTGTTTTAAAAATCAAGTTAGCATTTTCTGGATACCATTCAGATGAGATTAATAAATACTGAATTCCAAGTAAAGTCTAGCCACTAGACTTTACTATAGATTTGTTAGTCAACATAATATGTGGGAATTAAAATTATGGGATACAATACATGGAACTCTTAACATCAGAGATCATTTCTGTATTTATATGTGTATATCTAGAAAGTAGAACAATATACACAACATACTAGTTATTCAGTATTGGCTTGTGGAAGGAAGGCAGGGATGGAGGAAGGAAGGGGGGAGAAAGGATATGACTTCCTTTTCCGGGATCAGATCATCTAAAGAAAATAATATAGACAACTCTTTGCCTCCTAGAAGTCTCTCAGGCTCTAGACCCTGGAGATCTTATTTTTCATCTTTTAATGACCTCCTGTTTGTTCTCTAGAATAATCTGCCTGGGCTCCTGATCTTGCTTTTATGACCTCAATTCTAAACCTTTCTGAAAGGGGACAGTGTTCTGTGATTTCTGGACTTAACCTATTTATCTTTTCTCCCACAGGAGGTGCAAAGTGTACTAGAAAGATATATACAATTAAGATTGGGGTGGGAAGTGTCAGTCACTTTGTCTTGTGAAGTGTGGTATAAGCCCTTATGAGAATCTTAGGGCAGGCAAGGTGGGATAGTGAGCAGTTAGCAGATATGGGCCACTGATCTGGGTATTCAAGATTCATGATCAGCAGGAATGGACAGGTGTCTATGGTAAGAGAATTTGGCAAGTTGTCAAAGTTATTTGGGAATGTAGAGTAAAAGGAGTCTCAGGATTGGTGATTCTCCCAGATTCCTGTGTCCTCACATTATTTTTATTACTGCAAACTTGGTTATTGGGCAACATAAACTGCAGTCTGAGCCATATTCTGCTTGTTGATCTCATCATTGGGAGTTCTCTGACTCCTTTACCTCTTCAAATTCTGACTCAATTCTGGGAGTTGTAGCATTATGACTCATGCTGTCTGTCATTGTAGAAGGAAAAATCCGTCTTGTCCTCAGGCCATACAATACCCATACCCTAGATGGTGGAATTTCTAGAGTTTTTCCATGCTTAGTCACTCACTGTAAAAGGCTCTCATATGGCACTGAGGTTAGTTTAGTTAATTGGTCCTTCCATAGCTACTTTTAGTTCTTCTCATACTCGCCTGAATGACAGGGTAATTTGTGCACTACTCAGCTTTGACTTTAGTTCAGGAGGCAAAGATTCTATGTTCCTCTGGACTGTAGGAAAAACCCAAGGCAACTTGAACTCTAAGACCCTGAGACCTGCACTGCACTTCAGCAAGATGTCCTGCATTTATTGTATTTAAAGACTTCAATAAGCAAAACTAGGAAAGACTGGCATTTGATATAATGGTAGTCTATTAGGGTATATCAGTTATCCCCTGAGTCTGACCCAGGAGATAGAAGAAAAAGGGGTATCTCTTTTTTAGGTAAGGAAGAGGCTGGGGCCAGGAGCTGTCTTTTCAGTCAGGCAGTCAACCACATCCTCTTGATACCAGCTCAAGACAAGGTTGACATAAGGGAAGCCATATTGTAGAAAAGAAACTCTGTTGTAACTTTGAATGACCTCTGACTAACTAACCCAGCTGGAATATATACTCTCCAGGAGATCTAACTGCTCTGTAGATTTTACAACCCCTGCTTGTGCATGTACCTTCCAGCTGTGATACAATGATAACTTTGTTCTTTCGAGTTCCTTAGGAATGTGATGACCCCTGAACAGAGAGTCTATGCTGATAGCCATCATCAATGAAAACTGAAAGATTTGGTGTGGCGACTCCCAGTCTGTAACACCAGACGGTGAACATTCCTGACCCCTCCTCTATAACCCACCAGCCTATATAACTGCTGTAAGATTTTTTGCCCCCTTAAGCTGGTTCTTTTGGACATTAGGCAGCCATCTTCCCTCTTGCTAGCAAGCTGTAATAAAATGCCCTTTCTTGGCCACTATCTTGCCTCTTGATGATTGGCTTTTGTCTTGTGGCAAGTAGATCATGCCCTTTGTGTGGTAACACTCTCCTATAGTCCCCTAACATCTGGAGCAGAGACCTGGAAATTTACTTGGAAGAAGCACAAGGAAATGGCAATTTCAGGTCTACACTGCACTGAGGATGCCCAGGGACACTGCTTTCCGCTGTGCAAACATCTGGTCTGGTCAGTAGCTGGAAAGCCCACTTCTGTGAACAAATTATCTACCATTTTTGTTTCTTCATGTTTATATAGTACATTTAATTTCACCCAAAACTTTCAAGCCATTATTCAATTTTCATGACAACACAAGGAAACAAAATGGGCAGAGATTATCATCGTCTTTAAGAGATGAAAGCTGAAGCATGAGCTCCAAGAAAAACGAAACAGAAGTCTAAATATGAGGCATCTACCATTCTAAATGAATTGGATTGACTTTAACATATTTTATTCATTAATTTATCTTTCTAACATTGGATTTCTAGTCCCATTCCCAGAGGTACAAATGAGGGCTAACTGGAAACAGGCAGAAAACTGGGCCTGCCATCATTAGGCATTAGGCAAATGCAAATCAAAACCACAAGATACCATTTCACACCCGCTAAGAGGGCTAGAATGAAAAAGACAAATGATGACACTTTTTGCTGAGTCCCTGAAGAAACTGGGAACTTCATACACTGCAAATGGAAATGTACTATGGTATAGTCATTGGAAAACAGCCTGGTGGTCCCTCAAAAGGGTAAATATTCCACTCAAAGATATATACCCAAGGGGCCGGCCCGGTGGCGCAAGCGGTTAAGTGCGCGCGCTCCGCTGCGGCGGCCCGGGGTTCGCTGGTTCGGATCCCGGGCGCGCACCGACGCACTGCTTGTCAAGCCATGCTGTGGCGGCGTCCCATATAAAGTGGAGGAAGATGGGCACCGATGTTAGCCCAGGGCCGTCTTCCTCAGCAAAAAAAAAAAAAAAAAAAAGAGGAGGATTGGCGGATGTTAGCTCAGGGCTGATCTCCTCACAAAAAAAAAAAAAGATATATACCCAAGAGAAATGAAAACATAATTCCCCACAAACACTTGCACATGAATGTTCATGGCAGCATTATTCATAACAGCCAAACAGTAGAAACAACTCAAATGTCTATCAATTTATGAATGGATAAACAAATGTGGTATATCCATACAATGACACATTATTCAGCCATCAAAAGGAATGAGGTGAAACCTGTAGGGAGAGTGAAGTCCTCCTGGCTTCACTCACCTATACCTGATACATGCAACAACATGGATGAACCTTGAAAACTGTATGCTGAGTGAAAGAAACCAGTTACAAAAGATCACGTAGTATACAATTCCATTTATTTGAAATGTCCAGAATAAATAAACCTATAAAGAAAGAAAGTAAATTAGTGGTTGCCTAGGGTTAGGAGGTGGGATGGGAGAAAAGGAGGAGTGATTGTTAAAGAAATACTGGTTTTTGTTGGGGGAAAGAGGGTAAAGGTAATGTTCTAAAATTGATTATGGTGATAGTGGCACAGCTCTATGAATATAATAAAAAACATGGAATCGTGCACTTAAAATAGGTAAAATGCAAGGTTTGTGTATTATACTTCAATAAAGCTCTTATTTAAATTTTAAAAATAATGAAGAAAGAAAGAAACTGGGTTTATCTCCTGAAGCAGAAAGAGAAAGAGAAAGGAAGGCTGCTGGTTTCTCAATCTACTCTTATCTGATGGCTCAATCCTTTTATCCAAGGTTTCAGGTCTGTCCCTTTCATCTCATTTAGGGTCCTGCTCCAGGGTCTGCTAGATAATAACATTTACACAGCCACTTTATTGCCTGAGATCAGCTATACTGTGCTCTCTCTCCAAGTGTGGGTCACACTTTAAACCGGCAAGATTCCCTGCATTTCTCCATTGAACACTAGCCAACTGCTGAAGTCTGGTAGGGGAGGTGAAACCTGTAGGGAGAGTGAAGTCCTCCTGGCTTCACTCACCTATACCTGCATATGCAGATGAGGACAGAAAGTAAGGAAAGCTTGTGTGGGTGGGGGAGGGGTAACAGAGGAAAGAAGGGGATGGAGAAGTGTCTTGAAGGGACAGGAGGGGCCAGAAAATCTGCTATAGGGCCAAATTCAAAATTCATCCAGTCATTCCCAGTCTGTAGTTTGGTCAGGAATGCTGAAGCACCAACTGGAAAATGGGAAGAGGAATAAATTTATGTCCCAAACAAGGAAGAACTGTGTCAGGATCTTGAACAGCAAGGACAAGGGGCTGTGATATTACCAGAGGCCAGTAGATGGTGATATTGTGATCTCAGCCTCAATGTTTACTTCTCCTCCATGAATTAAAACAAAGAAAAACATGCCCACATCCCATACATTAGAAACAGTTAACTAAGAGAGTGGAATGGAAGCATAACAGTATGGATAATAGACAGTTAAGTATTGATTAATTTTGGTTTTAGAGCTTACCCTCCCTCTGTATTGTGGAGTCAATAAATCCATATTATTTTTAGGATCCAAGTATTTCGTTTTTAGGAACTGAATATTTTTACAAGCACTTAAAAAATCCTGGAATCTAACATTGTATATTTAAGGCAGAAAGGAGCTTGGGAGAACTTGACTACCTTGTGGAGAATAGGTGCAGTCCGTCCTGTCCAAAAGGGGAATGGAGTGCTCCTCAGCTCCAGAGAAGACCAGCCCTCCCCCAGCTTCCACATCTCCACGGGCTAGAGCAGACAAGAGTCAATCCTCCTGCACTGACCTCGCACACCTCCCTCCTCATGATACTCACCACCACTCACTGCTATGAGACCATTAGGAATAATGTCATTATGCATTTTATCCCTGTTATGTCAGGTGCAAGAAGCTCATGATTTAAGGTCATCCTTCAGACCCTCATCCCTATAAGGCTCTGGATATCCCCAGTTATGATTCCATATACCACCCCTCTCCAACTTTTTAAGTCCTTTACTGGACAATCTGGGACTCATAGTCAGCCATCAGCAAAATTCCCTATATTATCAACTTCTTCTTGGAATATTCTCTTTACTTTCCTGGTCTAACTGAAACCTGGCTTGTCAGAGGCTATTTGTTCATTCTCTCCCACACTTCTTAGATCTTTTGGGTGGTGTTGGGTTTAGTTGTTGTCCTTGCATCTTATTACTGATTCCTTCCTTTCTCTTAAAACAAAATATATAATTGTAGCATCCTTATTTCACTTCATTGTATTACACCTCTTACTAATCATCCATATTCCAGTTATCTGCTCACCTCTGGTTATTCCTCTTCTTTGCTTGGTGGCTTCTGCCCCTGGCTCTTTGTCTCTTTCTCTGCATAATTCTCTTATCATGATTCTTGATGATCTCAATACTGACTTAGATGATCCTTGTCTATCCTGACTTTCAGTTCTTTTCACCACTTCTCCTAAAATGAACATGTCTTTCATCCTTCCTCAGTCTCTCACTCCCATGGTCATGCTGAATACCCTGCTTTCACCAATAATTACAAACTTTCTGTCACCTCAATTTCAAATATTTTACTCGCCAGCCATCGCTTTTATCATTTTGACTCTCTATAGAGCTATCACCCCAATATTCTTTGATCCCACAAGGATCAAACTGGCTCCTGCCACCTATTCCCTGTCCACAGTGCCCCCTCCATGTCTAAGCTACTCTCCTATTTTCTCAGTTTAAATTCTACTATTATAATCATTCTTTGACATATTCATTTAAATACTTTCCCATTCTCCATCTTCATTGAACTTTCTTAGCAAAATACTGACGCTGTTTTTACTTGACTATTTGCAGCTTCTCTATTCATCTAGGCAGCTGACCATGTTTAGAGACACACACACACACACACACACACACACACACACACAGACACTTCTCACTTTAATTCATGATCACTAACCTCAAATGATTCTTTAATGCTACCTAATCCTTTATTTCTCTTACTCTCCTAGGTTCTCTCTCATTTCCTTTCCCATATTAAAGGATTTAAAACAAATGTAAAACCACAACACTCACACCCATATAAAATAAACACAAGTCAAAGTGTTTATTTTCATTAATTAATGAAGGAACCAGTAAGATAGTAAGATCAGTTCAATAAGAATTTGAGTTAAGGAATGAGAACTGAAACATTCTACTTCTTACAGCTTATTCTCTACGTTAACAAAACCTTACTATTCCACTGACTTTGTTAACATGATTTTGCTATTTTAGGAGGCTCTTGCCTAGGAAGATAAAAAATTCAAATAACTTTATTATTAAAGACGTAAATACATTTAAATGTGCATCAACTTGTTCAACGCTTCAATAGATAGCATCAAACAATAGTTTACTCCCCAAGATTGTTCAAGCCTCCTCACCTCAAAATTCTTACCTTGTTGCTTCTATCAATCCTAAACTGTTATCCTTATTCAATATTAATCAAGCCCCTGAATTGCAAGACACATTTTAAACAAGACTCCAAATTTTCATAAATATCCCAACTTTCCCCTCCTCCCTTCGAAGACTCTGTCTCTCTTACTGTGTTAAGATTAAACTCTGCTTTGTTTTATCAACAGATAATGGGATATTCTAAGGAAGACAGCATTTGATGGGAAATGTGTATTCTCTACCGGAAAAAAAATTAATTTGCTTTTACCATGAGCAGGAATTGTTTGCAATGCCAGACAAGAAACATTTGCTTTGTTAATATTTTCTACAATCTACCAGATTGCAAAATAGCCTAGACTAGTCAATTAAACATAATCAAAGTAACACATCCTTATAGCACCAGTTAATTCCCAGAGAGTCTGTTAGACAACATTCAAAATTCCACTGAGAGGACACCCAGTAATCTCTTTCTCCCATTTCCAAGTCTTTGACAGTGTTTCCTGACAATTCTTATGAAGTATCTCTCTAGGCCTCCCTCAAGTGCCCTGTTTTCAGCCAGGATGGCCAGATGGAGAATGGGCTGGAGTTTTCTAGATTGGAAGCTGATCCAGTCAGTACACAGTACACAATAGAGTAGGTTTGGCCTTTTTCTTGGCTGGCTCCACTTCTCCCAGATCCTGAAGATGCAGCCTCTGTAGATGCTGTGGGGATAGTTGGTACCCAAGGGCACTGTCAGGTGGTCTAGGATGGCACAGGTCATCTCCTCCCTTGTTCTTTACTAATAACTGTTTCCAAATTGAGATTGGTGAGATTCTGTATGCTTTAGGGACTTCAAAGCTCTCAACTTATTCCAGGCTATTCAGACTGAGGGGTGAAGGACAAAAAGAAAGAATATCAAAAGTTACCAAAGAAGTTACCAAAAGTTTGCTAAAATGGAACAGACACCCTAGGGTTGTTTAATTCAAATCACAATTGACATGAACAAAGATATGCAAATAAGGTTTTTTGAAAAACCTTCTCAATGATAAAACTAGCATACATAAAGAAAGTAGGTAACCGTCAGTAGGCTATGACACCTGGAAGCTCAGAAAAAGAGATTTTCATCTGAAGTCTTTTGATGTTTATTCTAGAGTTAGAGTTCAAAATAATGAGGGGATTTAGGACTATCATATTATATACTCAGGAGTAAGGTATGAGAAAGCCTGTTTTCTCACATCCTTGTCAACACAGTGTTAATCCTTTTAAGTTTTTCCAATCTGACAGGTGAGAAATGGTATTTTGCTGTAGTCTTAATTGTATTCCCTTTTTATAATAGTTAAGCATATTCTAACTGTCTTTGTCCTCTTTCTCATCAGACTTTTGAACATTTTTCCCCTACATTTTGAAAGCCCCTTATATTAGGAAAAATTAGCCCTTTATCTGTAATAAAATTTGAAAATGTTTCTTCCCAGTGTGACGTTGACTTCTGACTTTGCCAAGGGTGTTTTTTTTGCCATGAAGAAAAGGGGGGCATGTTTTTTATTGGAAGATCATAGAGATGTCTCTGTGGAAGAGACATATGAACAGAAAACTGAACAAAAGGAGAAAGTGCGTCATGTAAAGGTATAGGAAGAGGGTGTTTCAGCCAACAGAATTAACAAGTACCACGGCCTGAGGAAGAAATGAACTTGGTTTGTCTACAAATCAGCAAGAAAGTCTATGTGTCTTGAGTGGCACAGTTATATTTACAGCAATGTCTACAAAAATTTTTTAATGCATTTAATAATGAAATTTTAAAATTATATTTGGTTGAATTCAGTTATTGTAAACATTAGATTAAAATATTTTTTCTTTTTATTCTTGTCTTCCCTTTCCATTCCTCTTTATAGAAACAAAATTGAAGTATAATCTTGCAATCTGCTTAGGTTTCAGGACAACTTTTTATTAATTATGAGATGAGCTATTAACTGAGTCAGATTAGCTATTAATTAATAATTAAAACAACAATACAAATAAAGCTATTATTTGTAAAGCATTTATTATATGCCACACACTGTTATAAGATATATATACATATATCTTATATATATATATACTATATAGTATGTTTCTCATCAAATAATTAAGATAAAGATTGTATTACCTTTACTAGTAAAATAAATACTATTAGTTTTTTTCTTTTAAAGATAAGAAAGTTGAGACAGAGAGAGGTGAAGGAACTTGCTGAAAGTCACATAGTAAGTGGAAGAATCAAAATTCCAACAAAGATCCAGAACCTAAAAATTTGACCACTACTCCTGACAGTTTTCTCTTCCACATAATAACAATACTAATAACTTCTCTCTCTAATTCTCATTA
This sequence comes from Diceros bicornis minor, assembly GCF_020826845.1. Classification (NCBI taxonomy): domain Eukaryota; kingdom Metazoa; phylum Chordata; class Mammalia; order Perissodactyla; family Rhinocerotidae; genus Diceros; species Diceros bicornis. Next base: position 62,360,037 of record NC_080746.1, on the reverse strand, counting down.
TATAGTCTTGAGGATGCAGAAAGCTATGTGGAAAGAAAGAAGAGGAAAATGAACTGAACATTTATTGAATGCTTACTGTGTAACAGATAAATAATGTTATATTATCCTTATCTTCTTTATAGATGAGAATAAAATGAAGTTCATTGGGATATGCAATCTTTCAAGCTCGTTGAATAAGTAAGTAGTAGATCCAGGCTTTAAATCAATGTCTCCTGGCACCTGGAACAGTTCTCTCCTCTACTTGACACTGAATCCCAGGGCTAGAAGAACTCCCTCAAAGAAGAATAAATGTTTAGCAGAAAAGTGATGTTAAAAAAGAAGTCTTCAAAATAAGAATTTTATGCACATACACATGCATGTATGTATGCAATATATTTATGCAAATATATTGTATGTTTGCTATGAGCAGGTTCTTATGCTTTGGGCCACTAGGGATAAAAAGCTTTTCAAAATAACCCCTTTCCTCAAAGAATGCAGTCTAGAAAGGGAGTAAAGGCACAAACATGAAAAGATCTCTAATAAAACAAGAAGGAATATTCTCAGGACCCAACAAAATAGTGATTTAGATGAAAAGAGGTGGAAATCTCAAAGGATGGATCTTTCACTGTGGGCTGAGTATGGGAGTGGGCAGAGTTGAGATGTGAACTAGGTTTTCAAGGATGAGTTGGTCTGGGGCTAAAATTCAGGTTGAGTTGCTCTTCTCAATCTCAGAGAACATCAGATTAGACTAATCTCTGGTGTTAATGATTAGTGATCAAGCTGCTATATTACATATTGATGTTTGTATTTCTTTAATAATTCACTAAAGAATACATAAATCCGTATCTATTAGATATCAGTAGGTATTTTGACTTCTCATTTTAATGATAAATATAATTTTTTAAATAAAAAACATATTCAGATGGAAAAGAGTACCCCTATAAAATTATCTACATTTTAAAGAAAACTCTGTCTGGAACAGATATCGGTAGTCCAGGCTTGTTTGACAAAGGTTTTTGAAATAACATGTTCATATTTAAACTGATGATAACTGGATGTGTACACCTACATATTCTGAATTTGGGTATATACACATATGTGCTTATGGACACGTGTAGGTAGTTATAAAAATAAATATTATTTCATGAGACTATGAATTTTAGACATGATAGTTCTCAAGCATTCCCATTGTGAGAAAGATGTTGAACTGGCAAAGCTAAGTGTCAAAATAATATACAAGTGATTAGATAACACATTAGGGAGAAAATGCAAGTGGATACTTAGAAAAGTCCTATTCAGATGGTAGATTCTGGGTAAATTATCATATTTCCCCTAATTATTTTTGTTTGAGATGGTGGAGTATCAGAAGGTATTAGAATAGTATGTGGAAGGAAATGGGATGGGTATTACTATAGATTTCCAAGAAAAGAAATCAAAAGTGGATTTGATTAGAGCATGTATTTAAAAAATTGGGACATAGATGAGAATAACGTGGGGATAATTGGAAGATGTAGAGATAAGGATAGGGTGAATATAGGACAATTGATAGGTATAGAAAGGGATTAAGTTGAGGTCAAGTTGGGAGCATCTATTTAGATTTCTTAGCAAGACTTGAAAACATCTGTTTGGCCCCTTCTAAAATCTGCTTGGTCCTCACTCCGTACACGATGGGATTGAGCATGGGTGGGATGACCACATAGAGGTTGGCCAGGAGGATATGGACATAGCGTGGGAGGTGTTTCCCACCAAACCTGTAGGTGAAGACAGAAAAGAGGGCAGGGATGTAAAAAAGTAGGATGACACAGACATGGGAGCTGCAAGTGCTCAGAGCCTTGGACCGGGCATCTCGAGAAGGGAGGTGGAAGACAGCTTGGAGAATGTGAATATAGGAAACAGCAATAAGGATGATGTCCAGGCCTGCGGAGAGGAGAGCAGCTGCCAACCCATACCAGACATTGAAGGAGATATCAGAACAGGACAGCTGGGCGATGCCCATGTGCTCACAAAATGTGTGTTCGATGATGTTGATCCGGCAATAGTGCAGGCGCTTGAGAAGAAAGATGGATGGAACCATGATGATGAAGCTGCGGGTCAGGGTGGCAGCGACGATCTTCCCAATGACAACACTTGTGAGGATCGTAGCATACTGCAGAGGAGAGCAGACGGCCACATAGCGGTCAAAGGCCATGGCCAGCAGGACTGCAGAGTCGGCCACAGAGAGGAAGTGGATGAAGAACATCTGGGTGAGGCACCCATCAAAGGAAATGTGGCTGGAACCAAGCCAGAAGTTGGCCAGTGCTTTGGGCATTGTAGAAGTGGAGAGCAAGACATCAGTACTGGCCAGCATGGACAGAAATATGTACATGGGCTCATGCAGTCTTGGCTGGGAAAGGATGACGCAAATTAAAATGCCGTTGCCTGCCAGGGCGGCTACATACATGGTGCAGAAGGGGATGGAGAGCCAGACATGTAGATGCTGCAGCCCAGGGATGCCAATGAGGAGGCAGCCTGCCATGCGAGTGTCAGAGTTGTTCGCAGCAGCTGTGCTGTTAGCAGATAAAAGGGCCATAATTTCTTTCAGAGCCCTCACCTGTGCCATAGGGGAAAAATAGCTTCAAACTCTGTATACACTGGCAGAGTGCACATAAAGACTTGCAAACAACCTCAAGGTCAGCACACACTCACAGATCCTACAAACATTATGGGCTGTGCGCACAGACATATTCTCTACAGACAATCACACATGGGCTCTGCACAAAGTGCACAGTTAAAGGCCCTGCTCACAGACAGGCTCTGTGTTCTTATTCAGAGGCTCTTCACACAGCTGCAAGACTTTCAGGCAACCACAGGACTCGATAACATTGCCATACTCAGTACAGTGCCACGGGTTCTGAAAAGAACAGGAATAGCTAGAACATCAAAAACAATCTCTCTAGTCTCTATGCGTATGTGAACCGTAATGAGGTCTGCAAATCCCCAGACTTTGTACAGAGGGCTGGAGTCCACACCAAAGGGCAATTGCCTCTGCTTAGCAGATTAGGCTGGGGGCAGTGGGCACTGCAGACTCTGCATTTCCTTTCCCTCAGTCACAGATGCTTTGACAAGTAGGGAGACAGTGAAGGCAGCTATGGCATTTAGAAAGAACACTGGACATTGTGTGAAAAAAAAACTCTGATTCTGAGATCTGCTATGTCAGTTTGTGATTTTGGACACGTCAGTGTTTTCTCTGAGTAGCAGTTTTCTGACCTTTAAAATGAGCATAATTGCTGTCCTGTTGTTGTATTAAATTAAATTTTGCCTGCAGAAGTGTTATTAAACTGTGTGGTGCTTCCTGAATCACCTCTTTGCCTCTGAAGTATGGCGCTATCACCCAGAACAAGAAGGAAGATATGGAGCAATGCTTCTGAAAGTGTGGTCCCCGGACCAGCATCATCACCACCATCAGGGATCTTGTGAGCTCTTGAACTCGATTGCAAACCTAATGAATCAGAAACTCTGGGGTTGGAGGCAGCAATCTCTGGTTTAGCAAAGCCACCAGGGGATTCTGATTCATGCTAAAGTTTGTGAATCACTGAAGTAAGAACTTTTTTTACTTTTTTCCCTATCTGTAATCTAAATGTCCATCTCTTCTTCTGCCAGGACCAATAACTTCTCAGTCCCAGTTGGTTTCTGCAGCATTCTCCCTGAAAATGCTCCGACTTTCACTAAATGTAACCTGTGTTTTCCTCAGCTCTCAGTCAGGGTGTGAAGAAAACGACACAAACATACAAATAGTCTTCACTACGTATTAGGCCACTTGACCCCTCAGTCCTATTAAATTATTCTCACAATAAATATACAACTTTTACCACTGTCAAATTCCTGTTCCTCTTTCTTATTTGAACTTTCCTCTTATATAACCGAGACTTCAAGACTGTCTGGAGACAACTCATATTATTACTCCATTCCTATACATTTATCTTATCTCTGTAACTATCCTCCTCTCATTTCCTCCAGTCTCAGAGAAAGTGGTGTTAATGTTTCTCCTTCATTTCAATGATTCTTTTGTTGTAGATGTAGATAAAATATATTTTACTTTATATAAGTATAAAAAAGCTCCCTTAAGTTATTTTATTTACCATCCATGTTGCTTTCCAGGCTCCAGATACTTATCCAAAGATTTCCCAACTGGTCTCCTAGCCTGCAGTCCTTCAAGTCTCTAAACCAGCCTCCATATAAAAATTATACTTCCAAAATATAATTTTGAGCATGGTACTTATTTGATTACAGATAATAATTTGCCATTGCCTGAAAGATTCACGCATACATGTTCCCTGCTTTCTGTATTAATATTAGACAGAATGCATGTCTCTGAACCTGCTCTTCTTTCTCTATGGTCTTTTATACATTCTGCTTCCTTTACCTCCATCCTCCCCTTTAATCTAGCCAGTTTATATTTCTCATTCAGGAAGACTTTTCTCATTCCTCAAGGCTGGGTAAGGTGCTTCCACTATACTCCTATACTATTCTCCTGCAGTCATCTATCTCTCTTCGTAACACTTATCACACTGAAGTATTTTCATCCCCAATACATTGTGAGCTCCCTAAGGGTCAGGGTTATGTCTTATTCACCGGTGTCTGGGATAGACGTGACATGAGGTGAAAGTTAAAAAAATGAAAGAATAGGTAAGTTCCCAGTTATTCAGCCACATAAATTCACACTGTCAAGGACACACACTCATAGCATAAAAACCATGGGTTTATAATCATAGATCTTCCGTCTTCACATTCTCCCCTTATCTGTAGTCTGTGTCATTTGTCGTGCTCATTTTTCCCACAGTATCATTCATCATGCTCATCATCCACTACATGCTCCCACCTTTGTTGGTCATATTAGTACCTGCATAAATTTTTCTTCTCCAACTTCAGTTCTCCTCCTAAATAATCAACCTCCAAGGTAGCCTTTGTTCAAAGTATGTTGCTATCATTCATCCACGTGACTTCTGTTTTCACTCCAATTCAGGCACCCATTGATGTTGCGGCACCCCCAAACTAGTGAACATCCCCGTTTTACTTAAAGTTGTCTCTCCGGCAGCCCCCGTTTTCAGACCTGCCAGTCCTTATATGCCCAATTCTCTTGCTCTCTAGTTACTGCTTCTGTCATCTGTGAAAAAATTACGAGAAAAAATATTCTTTCTATTCCAATGAATTCCTATTTCCACCTTTTTGAAGCCTTTACCTGACTGCTTCATCCTAGAACTTTATCCTTTGTAAATGGTCTCCCAAATGCAGTATAATAACTTTTCCTTCCGTTGTTCCTCAATTCTGAGGATAGAGCTTATGGGTCATTTATGCTTCTTACACCCTCCTTAGGAGCTAAGGATCACTTTTTCATCAATCTCTCATCCTCACCTGTAAAGTGACCCTCCAAACTGCCCTTCTCCCATGCCACCCCCCCAGGAGAACACAGTTCACTCCAGCTACCCTATCCCATTCTTCCCCTCAGTCCTCAGCTTCTCCTTGAACACTGTTAAAGAGCTGTCTGCTTATCTGGTACTCATTCTCCATTCATTCTTCTGTATTAATAATTTCCCCTCCATCCTGAAAATATCTGATCCAGACCTACCTCCCTGATGCCACCTTTTCAGACTCACAGTTTCTCAATTCCACATTTCATACACAGCTTAGGCTTCCCTAATATATAGAATTGAATCATGGGCATTGCCTCATATGGTATTTATTTCTTCCTCTGTTTGGGAGCAAGGATTCTCCTCCAGGAGCAGAGATTCTCCTGCCTTTGTGTATCCTTCTCTTCCTTAGTTCCAAATCCCTCTCCCACCATTTGGGCCAATATGCCGCTGTTCAACACAAAGATCTAAGGCACATGGGGATATGCTTTGGCACAGAGCCATATAGAAAAATTTATTGATAAACATTGTGAGCATCTAAGGGGTGTAGTCAGCACCAACTCAGAGGCCAAACATTCAGAGTTCTGGTTGAAGATCATCCCTAGCAGAGATAAAATTAAGAACAAGAGCCTAGAGACATAAGCTTGCTTGACGTATTTGAGGAACAGGAAGTGGCATATTGTGGCTGGAGAATCAAAAGTAGGGGCAAGTGGTTGAGTGGAGAAGAGGCCACATCATTCAGGGCCTTGTGAGTCATGAAATATAGATTGTATCTTTTATTCTTAGTGAGCTAGAAAAACATACCAAGAGGTTTTTTAACATTTTATTTTGAAATAACTATAAATTCAGAGAAATTTGCAAAGAAGTGTACTGAGAGGTCTCATGCACCCTTATTCCAGCCTCTTCCAATGTTGACTTCTTAAATATCTATTGTACAATATCAAAACCAAGAAATTCACATTGGTCCAATCTATAGAGCTCATTCCAATTTCACCATTTATACGTGCACTCTTTTTGTCTGTGTGTATAGCTCAATGCAATTTTATCACATGTAGCCTTATATAACTACTACTAAAATCATGATTTTCAACTGTAACATCACCACAAGATTCCCTCATTTTACTCCTTTATAGCCACAACCATCCCCTCCCTATTCCCTAACCCTTGGCAACCACTAATCTATTCTCCATCTCTATAATTATATTATTTTACCGATGTTTCATACATGGAATTATGCAGTATGTATTCTTTTGAGAGTGACTGTTTCACTCAGCATAATTTTTTTGAGGTTCATCCAAGTTGTTGAGTGTATCAATAGTTAGTTTCTGTTTATTGCCGAGTAGTATTCCACGAAAGAGATACATCACAGTTTAATCATTATTCTTTGAAGGACGTTTGTGTAGTTTTCAGTTTTTGCCTATTATGAATAAAGTTTTATGAGCATCCGTGTACAAGTTCATGCATGAAAATATATTTATTTCTCTGGGATAAATGTTCAAGAGTGCAATTCCTGGGTTATATAGTAAGTCTGTTTTTTTTCATTTTAAAAAGAACTGTGAAACTGTTTTCCGTAGTGGTTGTCAGAAAGATTTTGAATTGAGAAATTATATGTTATGACATATATTTAGAAATATTGTTGGTTCTTATATGGAAAGTAAACTGAAGAGAGACCATCTAAGAAGCTATTACATTATTCCAGACAAGAGATTATGGTCATGTGGACTAGGGAGAGGAAATTAGAGGTTTTGAAAATTGTCAGATTTTGAATATATTTTGATCATAGAGCTAACAGAATTTAATTATGATTGAATGTGTAATATAAAAGAAAGAAGGATGACTCAAAGGTTGTTGGTCTGAGCAACTAGAATGATGAAGTTGTTATTTACAGTGATAGAGATGATTTAAGAAGAAATAAGAGTCTGATTTTGGACATGTTAAGCTTGAAATGCCTATCTGGCATCCAGGTAGACATGTTGGAAAAGCAGTTAGATTTACGAATCTGGAGGATAAATTTAGAAATCAGGAATGAATAAATGTTATTTAAAACACACACACGGGGCCGGCCTCGTGGCATAGTGTTAAGTGTGCCCGCTCCACTGTTGGCGGCCTGGGTTCGGATCCCTGGCGCCCACGGATGCACCTCTTGAAAGGCCACGCTCTGGCAGCATCCCACATAAAGTGGAGGAAGATGGGCAAGGATGTTAGCTCAGGGACAGTCTTCCTGAGCAAAAAGAGGAGGATTGGCATGGATGTTAGCTTAGGGCTGATCTTCCACACAAAATAAATAAATAAGTAAATAAATAAATAAATAAAAAGAAAAAAAAATAAAACACACATACATTGTTTCAGGTTATCTCGGGAGTAAAATTAGAGACAAAAGAGAAGAGAACTGAAAACAGAGTACTGGGATAATCCAAGATTTAGAGAAAGGAAGGCGACAGAGTACATAGAAAAGCAGAAAATAAGGAGCAACCAACAAAATACAAGATGGGATAGGAGAAAATAGAAAAACCCAGACAGCAAGATAGAAAACAATTAAAGTAGGTGGAAATGTTCATAATTTTCAATGCTGCTGTGTTGAGTACATTGAAGCCTAAGAGTTGCCTTTGAGATTAGGCATTATGGAGATCACTGTGGACCAGGAAGAGGACCGTTTCAGTGGATAGCAGAAACTAGAGAGTGGTCAGGAGAGAATGGGAAGAGAAAAATGGAAACCATAATGAGAGGAGTATTTTTTTCTCGTACTTTTAGGAGTTATTATAAGAGGAGAAATGCCATTGATTTTTAAAAACTTCATCTTATATCCTGTTACTGTAATAAACTTTTATCTTAGTAGTTTCTGGTACAGAAAACTTACAAAGACAGCACCGAGATTTCCTCTAATTAATAATAAGATATTATTAATTTTTACATTAGTATGGTACATTTGTTATAATCAGTGAACCAATATTGACACATTATTATTAATTGAGGTAAATACATATTAACTAAAGTCCATTTCTGATAGAATTTATATCAGAAAAATTTATTTCTGTTTTCAGTATATTTGCAATAGAAATACTAGTGTATAATTCTTAAAGATTATTTATACAGATAAATAACTATATTAATTTGGTATAATAGATAATATAATATATACACACATATATATTCCTTATTATATACAATAGCTAATAATAATAATTAAACATCTTTTGAGCATTTACTATATATTTTGTAGGTTCAGGAAATAACTCATGTTTGTTCGGAAGAGCTATAGCTTAACACTACCTATTTTGATATAATATTCTAGAATGGCATATATCTGCTCCATTTTCAACAAATCGCTTTATAACTAAATTTATTTGTTCAAAGAACTATAGTCTTTATGGGTTAATAAAGAGGACAGATAACAGTAAAGATAGTTTCTATTTTTGTGACTCACTGTTTCTTAGGGGTATTTTGTTTACCTGGATTTATGCTCAGAGTATGATGTATTTATTCTATATTCCCAAATTCTCTATGTCAAGAACTGTGAGGAGTCTGAAATTTTATTTTATTTGCAAGCTAACAAGTTAGCTTTCTGCAGTTTCATGGAGATTGTTAGAAGACACAGGACTCCCGGGTCAGAGACAAAGGACAGTTTAGCACACACAGCACTAGCAGATTTTCCTAGCTTTAGCTAATGTCCTTTTTCTATCCCAGAGTCTCACCCAGGAAACCTCATTACATTTAGTCATCAGTCTCCTTGTTCTTCTTTTGGATGCAACAGTTTAGTGTTTTGTTTTTTTTTTTTTTGTGAGGAAGATCAGCCCTGAGCTAATATCCATGCTAATCCTCCTCTTTTCGCTGAGGAAAACTGGCTCTGAGCTAACATCTATTGCCAATCCTCCTTCTTTTTTTTCCCCCCAAAGCCCCAGTAGATAGTTGTATGTCATAGTTGCACATCCTTCTAGTTGCTGTACGTGGGATGCGGCCTCAGCATGGCCAGAGAAGCAGTGCGTTGGTGCACACCCGGGATCCGAACCCGGGCCGCCAGTAGCAGAGCGTGCGCACTTAACCGCTAAGCCACGGGGCTCCCCAACAGTTAAGTTTTTAAATGTTTTCAATCTATTGCTATTTACTTTGGTTTTAAAATTTTGTGTGTGTTACGTATTTTTATTTAAAAATGTTAAATTTCTTTTTATACATTGTTGGAATGTATGGGGTTGGTGTCATTGTGTGCTTGATTTCATTTTTTTGTTTGTTTGTTTGTGCTGAGGAAGGTTAGACCCGAGTTAACATCTGTGCAATCTTCCTCTACTTTATATGTGGGTTGCTGCCACAGCATGGCTGACAAGTGGTGTAGGTCCGCGTGTGGGTTCCGATCCTGCAAACCCAGGCCGCTGAAGCAGAACACACCAAACTTAACCACTATGCCAGTGGGCGGGCCCCTCAACTTGATTTTTTGCTGTGGACTTCCAACTCTGACTTGTTGAAGTGGGAGAAAGTCAATTTCACGTAAGAGGCTGAGAGATCTGCAGGAACTCACCAACACAGCCAGAGTCAAAACAAAAAAAAAAATTCAGAGAAGCAGGAGGTTATTTTGCCCATTTTTATGTGCCACACTAGATATACTAAGCTAGTCAGCATATAACCACCTTTAATATTCTGGTTTGTTTTCCCTTGAGATATTCTGGACTTGATATTTATACCTGATTTAGTAAAATGGAAACCATAATTTGCACCACAAAATTACAATGTAGCTTCAGCTCTTTCTGCAATATGTAAAGCTTGCTCTGCATTATATATATTTTTACAGTGTTATACAGGACAATTCAAGTATGAAAAGTCTCTGTAAGACACTGAGATCTATGGTGGTTCTCTTTTGGCAATACATGAACAGAATCAATAAAATAAAAAGAGAATATGGGAAGTGAGAGAAAAAGTGGCATTAAGAATAACTTTCAGGTTTCTGCCATAAGCAGCTAGATGTTAATAATGTATCTCCAGCCACATGGCAAGCATTCAATACGTAGGCAATGACTAAAGGAGTGGTTTATATAAAGGTTTAACTCATGTTGCTCTGAAATCATTGAATTTCTTCAGTCCAAGAAGTGTTTCAATGCAGTTACAAGTAGAGACCAGACAGTCTCCTTCAATGAAATAGAAGATGACATAATAATCCAGAAAAATCTTCACCTAAGGGAGGTGTTGGGATTGGGAAACAATGCATCGGAATTTAGAGGGCATTGAAAGACTGATATATCCACCCTACAACCATATCATCTGGAACTCACCAGTGTCCCTAACCAATCGACTGTCTTCCCTCCAAACATTCACATAAACATGTTCTGGGATCCAGAATTTAAAGGGTCATTACCACACCGTTGTTCTTAGCTATTTTACTTCGTTTACTCTTTCAAAAGGTAATTTTGAGTATCTATAAATGACTAGTCTACACAGGCCATACCCTGAAGAACACCAGCAATTCTGATTTCTCTCCTCTGTCCAAAGCCCTGAATCATAACCTATGTGTATAGGGTGTCATTTCCAGGCCAAGAAAATGTAAATGTAAACATTTACATACTAACAGTGTTGACTGGGGACTGGAGTCCCTGGAGTCCTCCTACATTTTAGAGCCCTCACTTTTCAGAGTCTCCCCATCCCCTGAGAAAAACAACAAAAGATAAAAGGTTATGCTAGCCAGGTGTGTCTGTCTTTCATAGCTGGAATTAAATTTCTTTCTCCCCATGCCTCACCTTCTCATCTTTGGTGCCCTTCCCTTCTTTCTTTTTATATGTCCTGTCCAATTGTGTTCCCTCCTATATCTCTCTGTTCTCGTCCTTGGAGCTATCCTCTTCAAGCCCTCTACTGAATTTTTAACTCAGAACTAACATCAAAATCAAGTGCCTGTGAGTATTATCTGAGTGTACTAACGGTGGTGATGGTGGTAGGAATCTTAGAGAGGCAGAATGGAAAAGATCGAGCAGTGTTAAACGTCCCTTGATAAGCAGAATAATGAATGGCCCCTCAAAGATATGGACATCCTAATCCCTGGAACCTGTGCATATGTTATTTATATAGTTATTTATATGTCAAAGGAGACTTGTGGTTGCTAATCAGCTGACTTTAAAATAGGGAGATTATCTGAATAATTCCAGTGTAATCATAATGGTCTTTCAAAGTAGAAGAGGGAGATAAGAGAGTTCAGAATCAGAGAGACATATGTGACTACAGAGGTCAGAATAATGAGATAGGAGGAAGACTCAATCCACTGTTTCTACCTTTGAAGATGGAGGAGGATGCAATAAACCCTCCATATTTTCTGGCCCAGATGTTTTACGTGAAAAGCAGAAAAATTAGTAAACAATGACAGGCTTGAAACATCAGTTTTGCTATGGAGACCATATGAATGGTTATTTTACATGAACTCTTGTCTTATTCCACTCTGGAAGAGACATATGGAGATGGAAAATTTGTCTTTTAGAGGAGTTCCCAATCATTAAGGTAGGATGGCCATATACTCAGGAAAGACAAATCCAAGAAAATAAACGGTAAAATAATGCAAAGCTCAGTGCAGCCATCTGATAGTTTGTTTTTTAAAATGATTAAAAGCTGTGATAGTACAAGCAGAGGAATAGATTGCATGGTTCAGCAATACTAGAGAAGTTTTCCTGGAGACATTAGTGCTTGTAAAGATCAGGAGCATTGAGTTAAGTTTAGACATATTGAGAGAAGACAAGATTGCATTTATGGAAAAGGCAGCAACACAAGCAAGGAGATGTAGGAATGATGGAGAAAGATGTAGAGGCCTATGTGGATACATTTTAGGGAAGAGTGTGAGACACATTCACATAAGTAGAACTGATGTATACAGGGAAGATATTGACTGCCAAACAGGAAATAAGATATATTCCGTTGGCATAATAGGTACGATTACATGCTTTTAAACAAGGTTGTGAGTATCTTGATGATTTCATATTTTCAAGAGATCAATCTGGCAGCATAAGATAAAGAAAAGGGTTTGCAAGATTTGGGAAGAACAGGAATTCCTTTTCTATGGTTCCAATTAGTGATTAGGATGGCTTGAGTAGGTGAGGAAGTGAAGAAATGGAGTAGGCAGATCAAACAGAGATTTCCAAAGAGGATCACAAGAGCTGGCAGATGAGATATAGGGACCGAAGGAGAAAGAAGAGTCACAGTCAACCCTCAGATCACCATGCTTCAGCAGTGGGAGAATGACTTGAGGACAAAGTGAGGTAGCTGATCATAAAGTTGGCAGAAGGAAGAAGATAATAAGTCTTGGAGAACTGTTGATGAATTGACAGAGGAGTGTTTAGATGGAAATTTTCTTCCAGATATTGAAGAGAGGGAGGCAAGTAGGCAGTAGTAGATTGGCTCACCAGAGTACTAATAATACATTGAGAATGTAGATTTGCTAATTCACATATGGTCCCTGTTATTTCTCTGAATGGATACCTCAGTGAAGATATTACTGAGACTCATGCCAGGTAGACTATTCAACACTTGCATCTTTGAGAAATCTCAGACTAAGTTACTTGGTGAGGGTAAGATAATTTTGGAATTTTAGTTGACAACAAAGGGCCAATATGCTGCCAGGTCGTGATCTGTGGGTACATTGTCCCAATATAGAAACAATATGGTTATAGTAATGTCCATACATAGGGAATGATTGGTTTAATTGAGATCTCTTGGCAACTCTTGGTAAATGCTGCAGAGGTCATGACAAGAGGTAGATCATGTTTTCCTTATGTTTGTTTTGTGATGGGAAAAAAGGGATCTTAGTTGTAGAAAAGACTTAAAGGGAATTTATGACCAGTTAGTCTCAGGAGTTGAATATTATATTTTGTCCTTAGGGAATGACAATCACCATGATGGCCACACTAAATTTTACCAGTTTCAATCCAGGCTCCTTCATTTTGGTGGGGATCCCAGGTCTGGAGAAGTTCCACATCTGGATTGGGATTCCTTTCTTCGCTATCTACCTTGTGGCCCTTACAGGTAATGGCATCATTCTCTACCTCATCACTATGGACTGCAGCCTCCATGAACCCATGTTCCTCTTCCTCTCAATGTTGGCCTCTGCGGACCTCATATTATGCACCACGTGTGTCCCCAAAACACTTGGCATATTCTGGTTGAGAGCTCAGGAAATCACATTTCCTGGCTGCCTCACCCAGTTGTTCTTTCTCCACTTCAGCTTTTTCCTGGACTCAGCCATCTTGTTGGGCATGGCATTTGATCGTTACATGGCCATTTGCTCCCCTTTGAGATACACGAGCATCTTGACATCTAAGACAATTGTCAAGATCATGGTGGGCATTGTTGGTCGGAGCTTTATTGTTATTTTGCCTGTTGTTTTCCTGGTGAAACATTTGCCTTTCTGCAGGACGCATATCATCCCTCACACATACTGTGAGCATATAGGCGTGGCCCGGCTCGCCTGTGCTGATATCTCCATCAATATCTGGTATGGCTTTGCTGCGCCTATAATGACTATTATCTCAGACCTGATCCTCATTGGTATTTCCTACACTCTCATCCTTCATGCTGTTTTCCACCTTGCATCCAGAGATGCCCGCCAGAAAGCCCTCAGCACTTGTGGTTCTCATGTCGGTGTCATTCTCATATTCTACACACCAGCCATGTTCTCCGTCCTTACTCACCGCTTTGGCCACAATATCTCTCACACTTTTCACATTATGTTTGCCAACCTCTATGTGGCAATTCCTCCTGCACTCAATCCCATCATTTATGGTGTAAAAACAAAGCAGATAAGGGACAAGATCATCCTTCTGTTCTTTCCTAAAGGGATGTAGTGATCTGGAGACGAGAACATGGAAAGAAAGATTGTGGGAAGTTAAGTAATAATACTGATTTAATAGAATTTCTTATGTAAATCAGTAGCAGGAAGCCCTCTAATAATGGATCCAATTCCTATGAATTTCAAGACCTTAATTCTTTGAAGAAAATCATCGGTAGAATTAGAGGGAGACACGTAAGGATTTTTCAAGTCCTAAGAAAATGATAGGCATCATATGCAAGTATCCTTATTTTCTACCATCAAAAACATAAATTCCTGAAATTTGTACTCTTACCTTGGTCCTTTTATCCTGTTTCAATTTCCTATTGATAAATTAAAAGAAAAAATAGTACTTCATTCATAGCCTCATTGTGAGGTAAAATTTGTTTAGCACACATTAAGCTCATAAATTCAATAACCATCTGTGTATTGAAAATTCTCAAGTCTAAAACTCCAGTCTCAATTCTTTCTCTGTCTCACATAGCTAACTCTCTATTTGATAACTCCTCTTGGCTATCCCATTGAAACTTCAAAATCAACATGAACCAAAATGATTACCATCTTCTCCTCTTCCTTTCCTCACAATCAGCACATTTTCTTGAATTCTCTGTCTTATTAAATGGTATGGAATTCAATTAGTTTTCCATGTCAAAGCCTTTCTCTCTATCGCATTTATTTTCTTTAATTATTTAAAAATTGATTTGCTATTGATTGTGTCTTCTGAATATCCTTTAATTTAATTCACATGTTTCACATTAAAACATGATCACTACTTTATCTCTGTTTTGGATTGTTTTCAGCAGCCTCATTTGGGAATTTGCTACCTCAAATTTTTTTCTTCTCCCAACTATTTTTTTCTCAGAAACTAGAGTGGTCTTACTAAACTCCAACTAGATCATGTCAATCTTCTTCTTAAAATCACTCAAGAGTTACTCATTTTGCTTGGAATAAAACCCAAATACCCTAACATAACTTCAAAGCCTTTTATGGCATGATTGGTGCTAACCAGTTATCGCTTGGTGTCCACTGACCCAACTCTCCCCATTCCTCACTCTTTCCTTCACATGCACTTTATGCTAAAATTACCCTGTACTTCTTTCGATTTTTCAAACAAACTATGTTCTCTTTTCTTTCTGGACTTCATGCATGCTGTTCCCTTTGGAATCTGAAGCTTAGCTTGAATGTGGGTAGGAATGAGAGTGAAGGGAAATAATTTTTCAATTCCTTTTGGTGGTTCTATTTCACACCCAGTAGAATAACTATAATTTTTTTTTTAAAATGGGCAATAACAAGTATTGGTGAGAATGTGGAGAAAGTGGAACCTTGATACATTACTAGTGGGGATGGAAAATGATGCAGTCTCTATGGAAAACAGTTTGACAGTTCCTCAAAAACTTAAATATAGAATTATCAAATGACCCAGCAATCCTACTCCTAGGTGTATACCAAAAAGAATTGAAAACAGGTGTTCAACCCAAAACTTGTAGATGAATGTTTATAGTAGCATTATTTATAATAGCCAAAAAAGTGGAAACAACTCACATCAAATGTATATCAATTGATGAATGGATAAAACAAATGTGTTAAATCTAAACAACGGAATAGTTTTCAGCTATAAAAAGGAATGAAGTTCTGATACATAATATAACATGGATGAATCTTGAAGAAATTATGCTAAGTGAAAGAAGCCAGACACAAAAGGCTGACGTATTGTATGATTCCTTTTATATCAGAAGTCAAGAACAGGCAAATCCATAGAGACAGAAAGTTAATTAGTAGTTGCCAGGTGAATGGGGGAAGGTGAAATAGAAAGTGACTGCTTAGTGAGTATGAAATTTCTTTTGGAGTGATGAAATGTTCTGGAATTAGATAGTGGTGATAGTTGCACAACATTGTAAATGAACTAAAAGCTACTAACTTTCACACTGTAAAATAGTTAAAATGGCAAATTTTATGTTATGTGAATCCCACCTTAATAAAAAAGTTAAGTAATATGCTCAATGTCATACTAATAATATATGACGAGTATATAGCTAATATGTCTGTCTGATTCCAAAGTCTTTGTTTTTACCCACTCACTACCCTACCACCCGGTGAAACAGGCTTTCTTTGGCATAGTCACCTCACTTGTTCACATCTTTTCTGAATCAAACTAAAGCTGTAGTTTTCAGGCTCATTCTAATCCCAGTGTGTCAGGCCTAATAAGAGATAGTACAATTGGTGGTGTGCTAGAGACTGTTCTGGCTTGTGAGAACCAAGGGTTAAATTTTCAGAAATTTTTCCAGGAGGTCAACATCATATTGATAGCATGAAATCAGTCATAGTGGGACTATCTACACCTTGTGAATCAGCAAATCTACAAATCAAACCCCCAAAAGCCAGTTATTAAGCATTCACCAACACACCACTGGCTACAATCCTCTTGAAGCTCAACTCACAGGCCTGAGTGTGACTCAGGCCATGACTTCAGACCTTTATAGCTACACTTGAGCTTCAGCCATTCTATTGGGCTCTTTTCTTCTGAATTCTGCTTTTTACATCCCCTTGGTCATTTTTTTTCCAATGACCCTTCATATTCCTAAGCTTGGTAGTATTGTTTGGTAGCAGGTAACACATTATTTTATTGCGATTTACATAGGCTCTTTTAGATATATGGATTTATGTGGCTACAGGGAATAGAGTGAGAGGGATATATAGGGATAGGCATGCAGATAGCAGCCACCCAAGACTTATGGGGTTGAGTTGGAAGTAGAAGACCATTTACACTGGAAGTTTTTACTGAGCATGTATTGGGTTTTAAATATTCATGTTATCAATTTTATCCTGAGTGTACACACAAAGTGTTCTGGATCAGGGACAGATTATCATTATTCACTTAAAAAGCAAATAATAACAGTTCCCTACACCTGATTCTTACCCCTAGGGCTACACAATGAAGGCCAGGTCAAATGTCCTATGCATATGAATGTCCTATGCTTACAAAGTCAAGGAATGAAGAAAAATGCATTTTTTCTGCTTATAAAATCCAGAAAGACTATTTCTCCTCCACCTACCTCGTCTCCTTCTGGAAATTTTCCATGGTGACTAATGGGAAATAAATCAGGAAATCAATCCAGGGAAAAGAGAAGATCATTGTCTCTAGCTCTAAAACCCAGCCATGTCTTCATACTTCGGGAGTTAGGGAAATCTCCCTGGAGTTCTCTCACTCTCTGTAGTTATCTCACTAACTATATTGTAAATTAATTTCCCAAGATGTGCTCTTAGCCAAGGATCCCAAGAATTTGCCAAATTTATTCAGAAAGTCCAACTTAGGAAAAACACAAAAATACTTTCTCTATACCCCACAATATGCCAGGAATCTGAGCAGACAGCTGAGAAGAAGAAAGTTCCATGGGTATGGAGCAAGGTAAAATTTCCTTGAAAATTCCCATAGGGGCTTCTGAAGGGTGGGAAGTGCAAGACTGGCCTACACTGCCTGGAATATGGGCAGTGCAGGTGGAACACCCACATATGTAGTGCCTGATTCCACTACAAAAGCAAAGTGCATAAAGAAGAGCTGGGTTACACAGCCACCAAAGGAGACGTCCACTTCATCAAACCAGAAGATGCTCAGGGCTTTCGGTAATGTGGATGTGGATAAAATCAGATCCCAAAGAGCCATCATGGAGAGGAAGAGGTACATGGGTTCATGAAGACTGTGCTCCACTGCCACCACACAGATCAAGATGACATTTCCTGACACAGCCACCAGGTACATCAAGCAGAGGGAGATGGAAATCCACATGTGTAGCTCCTTCAGGCCAGGGATGCCAATGAGGATAAACATATCGTAATTGACATTGGAATAGTTGGATGCTGCCAAACCTGGATTATGATATGGAACTTTCGTCACTTATCTGTAAAGAGGAAGAAAGTTAGAAAGCTAGCCTGTCACAACCAACTAGCATATATTTATTAACCCTCAATGGGCTCAGGAATCTGCTATGTAAAATCTCAGCTAATGAGTCCCCAACTACTCAGAGGTATTAATTATGGACATAAATGTGTGCAGTATTCTGCTTTGAAGAGAAAGATTCCAAAGATTCAAAGTGGGAGCAAAGAATTTTTAAAAGATGCTTCCAAGGAAAATCATGAGCTGGTATTATTTTCTCACATAATTGACACAACTTCAAAATGATGGTCACACAAAATTTTTTTTTTTATTTTATTTATTTTTATTTTCCCCCCAAAGCCCCAGTGGATAGTTGTATGTCATAGCTGCACATCCTTCTAGTTGCTGTATGTGGGACGCGGCCTCAGCATGGCCAGAGAAGTGGTGTGTCAGCGGGCGCCGGGGATCCGACCCCAGGCCGCCAGCAGCGCAGCGCGCGCGCTTAACCGCTAAGCCACGGGGCCGGCCCTGGTCACACAAAATTTTAAAACCTGTAATAATCAATTGTATTCTCTGACTAAACAGTTTGACAGTGAAGAAAATTATGAATTTTTATAAAGAATATAAAAAATGAATAGAAACAAAAAGCTTTTTTCTTATTGAACTAGTTAAACAATTCTGTTATCTAGCACACATATTTACCTAATCAACTATTGATCTATTGATTAACTAAACATCTATTGATCACCTACGATGTGTACAGAGATGTTAGCATGTGTATATAAGGGAAAAAGGAGTTCAAAGCCTATAAAATAGAAATCTGCACATAGGGTTATAATCTATGTGAACCATGGTGTCACTATAGGTTTCTGTTTGTCTAATAAATTATCATCAATTGATCACAGATACCTTTTGTTTGAAGTTTCATTAGTGAAAGATTTTATCAAATTATGAATAGCTGTCACTACAGTTAGGGATGCTGCTACTTGAGAATGGGTGGAGCTGCCGTTATAGCACAGGATGAGTACTTTTCCTGAAATTCAGGATGATACTCTGTACTGAAGTTTACCCAGATTATCAAAAAATATTATGTTTCTATCCTGGAGTTTTCTTTATTAAAATACATCCCAACTTCATTACTTTAGAGAAGCATGAGCTGGGGCCAGCCCAGTTGTGTAATGGTTAAGTTCATGTGCTCTGCTTAGGCGGCCCAGAGTTTGCAGGTTCAGATCCCAGGTGCAGACCTACACACCACTCATCAAGCCATGCTGTGGCGCCATCCCACATGCAAAACATAGAAGAAGATGGGCACAGATGTTAGCTCAGGGCTAATTTTCCTCAGCAAAAAGAGGAAGATTGGCAACGGATGTTAGCTTAGGGCCGATCTTCCTCACGAAAAAAAAAGAAGCATGATCAGAAATAAGTAACTTGAGCAAGTCAAAAATATAAATCATACATATAATTGGGTTCTGCCACCAACCGCTTCTTATTCAAACTCCTTTTAAAATAGATTTGATAATTTCTCATTTTGTTGTGTTTAATTTCTTAAAGTTTTATTTTTTGTGTATGCAAAGAATGAATTTGAAAAACTTTAGTAAACAAGGAAATTCTGTCCTTCGGGGAACACAATACAGTTGGTCTCTTCAAATTTCCCCTCCCAGAGATTTTTTGTGAAACTCGCCACCTTGTGTTGACTGGATTGCATCACTGAAAAAGGAACTTAGAATAGAATATGCTATGCTATTTAAAGAAGATCAAAATAAAATTTCCAACCCTGCCATAATTTTAAATAGTCTAAAAATTAATAAATAATCTTCATTAAAAGGAAAATTAATTTTCTCATTTAAAAAAATCTTGTTATTCTATATCAGGAAAGACCGAGTGATACACAAAGATAGCTTAATTATTTTTTACTTTTAAAACATTCCATTCAATATTTACCATTCATTGTTAAATTTTTAAAGAAGTTAAAAAAATGCTTATGCTTGAGGTCATTGTCGAGCAATAAACATATTTGCATAGATAGGATGTCTTGTAGATAAAACATGGAGATATTAATTTGTTTTATCTGAGTAGTGAAGTCAGACGATTTTATTATATTTTTGTTTCATCTGATAGTTTCTATTTTTCTATTACATGAAAAAAATGTGATATTATTTTACTATTGTCAAATGTATGACAATAATTTGATGATGTTTGTTTTGTTATTAAACGGAGTACTAAAAATTTAGGCTTTCATTAGAAGTTACTTAATTCATATCTTCAACTCTTAGAGTTTACCTAATACCCCCTTTAATCCATAGTAATCTGTAGGAACAGCTCCAGGCTCATGAAGCATCTGGAATTGTCCTTTGACTTTTTAAAATAAACCAGGACATCTGGATTGATTACCATCACTTGAAATATTCGTTGGTGCCATATGTGGGCATGGCCAAGAATAGGAGTTACACTTACCAAAGAAAAGAGGTGTGTATGGTACAATATATACTTGTTCTTTACTTCATATTAAGATATACCCCTAATATTACTTAAAGTTAAAAACCAGTTCATTTTCTCTACTTAAAAAGATCAACTTGCGGGGCAGAATAATAACTCGGATGTGTTGTCCCAAGCTTTTAAAGTGGAAGACGCTGTGTGTGTGAGCCCGGACTTCTTAAGACAGGCAACCAGGATATCAAAGTCAGGATCTAGCCACCCACAGAGGCAAAGATTTGAGAAGCACTCATAGAATCCCTAACTTATCAAGAGCTTCTTTTCACTAGACCACCTGCTCAGGCACATCTCAGATCTGGAGTCCTATGTTGGGTTAAAAGGTTAGAGCACTCTCTTGAAATAGACTCTATGAAAAGCCTGTCTCAGGCCAGCCCGGTGGTGTAGCGGTGAGGTTCACGGGCCCCACTTTGGTGGCCTGGGGTTTGCAGGTTCAGATCCCAGGTGCTGACATGCTCACTGCTTATCAAGCCATGCTATGGCTGTGTCACATATAAAGTAGAGGAAGATGGGCACGATATTAGCCCAGGGCCAATCTTCCACAGCAAAAAGAAGAGGATTGGCAACAGATGTTAGCTCAGAGCTAATCTTCCTCAAAAAAAAAAAAAAAGCTTGTCTCATTTACAGACCCCTGACTGCTAGAGTTTTCATTGTAGGTGTTTCTGTGAGTAGAAAACTAGAATGGGATCATCATGGCTGCAAAATATCACTGAGGAAGGCTCCAACAGCAAGGTACAACTGTGGTTATTATTTCTGGGAAAGAACATAAGAAAGCTGAGCCTAGAGGAAGGGAGAAATTTCTGCGGGGGGAACAGGGAGGAAATTCAGATCCAGGGAACAAAAATTATGGAGAAGGGTAGTCAAAAAAGTACACTCTAAAAGCGTTACATACTTTACCTCCTGCCCATGTGGCCAGTCTGCAGACACAGAAATGGCTTTTGCAATCTAGGTGGTGATAGCAACTGCTTCATGTCTGTGTGTTCAAGTTCCCTGGAATGTTCCACCTGCTACCTGAGCAACCTAGCTTACTCACGTGCATCAACTCCTTCAAGCCCAGAGGGGAGACTCCCCACTGCACAGAAGGCAGAATGAGCCTAGGATCCTTTATCGCTTCTGGAAAAGTCCCAAGGAATGGACTTCTGGGATCTGATGCCTGGTCCTGCCTCCAGTTGAACTACAGATAGGGACAAAATGCTTAATTCCTTTTCTGCTGAACTGGCAATAACATCTTGATTGTCCGTGTACCGAGCAGTGAGCTCCATAGAGGTGTGTGGGCTCAAGATTTAAGCGAGCACTTAAGACCTTGAGAGTGAGTGCCTTTTTAAATTTTGCATCCTAGAGACCTCACTAGCCTCTTGCTAGTCTCAGCCCTGGAAGAAGCATTATTTTATTCATTCCTGCATAGTCCTTTCAGTACAACTAGCTCTTCATCATCTCTGCCTGAACTACAGTAAAAGTTCTCAAACCAATTTTGTTGTCTCTAAAGCTGCTTCTTCAAGTGCCTCTTTCTATTTATTTATTTTTTTTTTAATTTTTTGTTTATTGCAGTAACATTGGTTTATAACATTGTATAAATTTCAGGTGTACATCATTATACTTCTATTTCTGCATAGATTACATCATGTTCACCACCCAAATACTAATTACAACCCATCACCACACACATGTGCCGAATTATCCCATTCGCCCTTGCCCTTCTCCCTTCCCCCTTCCCCTCTGGTAACTGCCAATCCAATCTCTGTCTCTATGTGTTTGTTTGTTGTTATTATCCACTACTTAATGAGTGAGATCATATGGTATTTGACCTTCTCCCTCTGACTTATTTCACTTTGCATAATACCCTCAATGTCCATCCATGTTGTCACAAATGGCTGGATTTCATCGTTTCTTACGGCTGAGTAGTATTCCATTGTGTATATATACCACATCTTCTTTATCCATTCGTCCCTTGATGGGCACTTAGGTTACTTCCAAGTCTTGGCTATTGTGAATAACACTGCAAAGAATACAGGGCTGCATGTATCATTACGTATTGGTGTTTTCAAGTTCTTTGGATAAATACCCAGCAGTGGAATAGCTGGATCACATGGTAGTTCTATCCTTAAGTTTTTGAGGAATCTCCATACTGTTTTCCATAGTGGCTGCACCAGTTTGCACTCCCACCAGCAGTGTAGGAGAGTTCCCTTCTCTCCACATCCTCTCCAACACATGTTGTTTCCTGTCGTGTTAGTTATAGCCATTCTGACGGGCGTGAGGTGATATCTCATTGTAGTTTTGATTTGCATTTCCCTGATAGTTAATGATTTTGAACATCTTTTCATGTGTCTGTTGGCCATCTGTATATCTTCTTTGGAGAAATGTCTGTTCAGGTCTTTTGCCCATTTTTTAATTGGGTTAGTAGTTTTTTTGTTGTTGAGATGCATGAGTTCTTTATATATTTTGGAGATTAAGCCCTTATCAGATGTATGGTTTGCAGATATCTTCTCTCAATTGTTAAGTTGTCTTTTCATCTTGTTGATGGTTTCCTTTGCTGTGTAGAAGATTTTTAGTTTGATGTAGTCTCATTTGTTTATTTTTTCTATTGTTTCTCTTGCCCGGTCAGACATGGTGCTTGAAAAGATGTTGCTAAGACCGATGTCGAAGAACGTACTGCCTATGTTTTCTTCTAGAAGTTTCATAGTTTCAGGTCTTACTTTCAAGTCTTTAATCCATTTGGAGTTAATTTTTGTGTATGGTGTAAGGTAAGGGTCTACTTTCATTTTTTTCCATGTGGCTATCCAGTTTTCCCAACACTATTTGTTGAAGAGACTTTCTTTTCTCCATTGTATGTTCTTGGCTCCTTTGTCGAAGATTAGCTGTCCATAGATGTGTGGGTTTATTTCTGGGCTTTCAATTCTATTCCATTGATCTGTGTGTCTGTTTTTGTGCCAGTACCATGCTGTTGTGGTTACTATAGCTTTGTAGTATATTTTGAAAGCAGGGAGTGTGATACCTCCAGCTTTATTCTTTTTTCTCAGGATTCCTTTAGCTATTCGGGGTATTTTTTTGTTTCACATAAATTTTAGGATTCTTTGTTCTATTTCTGTGAAAAATGTTGTTGGAACTTTGATAGGGACTGCATTGAATCTATAGATGGCTTTAGGAAGTATGGACATCTTAACTATGTTAATTCTTCCAGTCCAAGAGCACGGAATATCTTTCCATTTCTTTGTATCTTCTTCAATTTCCTTCAGGATTGTTTTATAGTTTTCGGTGTACAGATCTTTCACCTCTTTGGTTAAGTTTATTCCTAGATATTTTATTCTTTGTGTTGCAGCTGTAAATTGGATTATATTCTTGATTTCTCTTTCTACTACTTCATTGTTAGTTTATAGAAATGCAACTGATTTTTGTATGTTGATTTTGTATCCTGCAACTCTACTGTATTCGTTTATTACTTCTAAAAGTTTTCTGGTGGATTCTTTAGGGTTTTCTATATATAAAATCATATCATCTGCAAATAGTGCGAGTTTCACTTCTTCCTTTCCAATTTGGATCCGTTTTATTTCTTTTTCTTGCCTGATTGCTCTGGCTAGGACTTCCAGTTCTATGTTAAACAGGAGTGGTGAGAGTGGGCATTCTTGTCTGGTTCCTGTTCTTAGAGGGAGAGCTTTCAGTTTTTCACCATTGAGGAAGATATTAGCTGTGGGTTTGTCATATATGGCCTTTATTATGTTGAGGTACTTTCCTTCTATACCCATTTTATTCAGAGTTTTTATCATAAATGGATGCTGTATCTTGTCAAATGCTTTCTCTGCATCTATTGAGAGGATCATGTGATTTTTATTCTTCATTTTATTAATGTGGTGTATTACGTTGATTGATTTGTGAATGTTGAACCATCCCTGCATACTTGGAATAAATCCCACTTGATCATGGTGTATAATCTTTTTAACTTATTGTTGTATGCGATTTGCTAGTATTTTGTTGAGGATTTTTGCATCAATGTTCATCAGTGATATTGGCCTATAATTTTCTTTTTTTATGTTGTGAATTTTTCATTTCCAGTATTGTATTCTTCATTTCTGATTGGTTCTTTTTTATATCTTCCATTTCCTTGTTGACATTCTCACTGAGTTCATCTATTCTTCTCCCCAGATCAGTGAGCATCCTTAACACTTTGTTTGAACTCTCTGTCGGGTAGGTTGCTCATTTCTGTTTCACTTAGTTCCTTTTCTGGGGTTTTGTCCTGTTCCCTTACTTGGAATGTATTCCTTTGCCTTCTCATTTTGCCTCTTTCCCTGTGCTTGTGTCTATGTATTAGGTAGATCACCTATGTTTCCTGCTCTTGGATAGGTGACCTTATATAAGTGATAGCTTAGGAGGCCTGCACTGTGCTTCCCTCAGTTCTCAATGTTCCAGGAGTGACCCCTATGTGGGCTACATGTGTCCTTCTGTTGTGCTGTGTTTGCTCTCCCTGTAGGCGCCCAGGAGCTGAGTTATGCTCCTGGCCAGCTGTTGTAAGGCTCAGCTGCTTGTAGTTGTTGTGGGCCCTTCAGTCTCTTTATCCGGCGAGGGGAGCCCCAGCACATTTGGCTGCACGTTCTAATACCACATTTGTGTTGCAGGATTTCTTTTAAGTGAGTAGGCCCCCAGCATGGCAGGTTGTTAGGTTCAGGGGCTTACAAATGTTATAAGCCTCCACCCTTTAGGTCTCTTGTCAGCTCTCTGAGGATTGCAGCTGGGTGGGGCTGGCCTCAGGCACAGGAGCACCCAATTGTTTCAGGCTTTGGAAGGTGGGGCAAACCCCCATGTGGGTCTTTGAGAAGCACAAGTCTTCTGCAGCTGACAAGCCCTGCCACCCACAGGTCCACACACACAGTCAACATAGTCCTGCCCCATGTGCACGCCCCGACCTTCTGAAGTGGACCCAGTCTCTCCATGGCAGGAGTCCCACACACTCCACCACTGCCCCACACTCTCCACCCGCTCCTTGTGCATGCCCTGCCTCACTGAACTGGGCTCAGTTGCCAGGCTGCAGAGAATTCAGTCACCAATCTATGCAGGCCCACAAGTTGCCTGAGGGCTTGTTGTTGGGTGGGGCCAGTCCCTAGGGTGGGCTGCCTGCCCTGGCTGAGCTGGATTAAATCCGTGCTCTAGGGCGGGGCAGACCCTGGGCTAGCAGGCCCCAGGGAGAACTCCAATGGCATCTGTTTCAGAACCCCCACACCAAGCCACAACAATGGCTGCTGCCAATGTCCCATTCCCTGAAGAGGTCTCACCTCTCACTGCGATGTACTCAGAGCCTATAAGGTGAGTCTCTTTTCACCAAGGCACTGTGCATCTTTCTTTCTGGTAATTTTAGGTTGCTTTCTGAAATGAGTGAGTTTGCACGTGGGCCCTTTAAGTGCCGGTTTTAATTTCTTTGTGAACCAGCTTTTCTGGGGGTACTCCCCAGTGTTTTAGTAGCAGACAAAGTCAGATATTATGCCACTTGTCTCGATTGTGCTGGGTCCACAAAATCCCCACAGCGAGAGCGCTTCCCGTCTCAGGTGCCTGCTCCTCCAGGGAGGGCTGCTTACCTGTGGGCTTCTGCCAGGCGGCTGTGAGGTGCTGAGGCTTGTGAAGGCGGCGTTTTTTCTCTCCAGAAGGGAGTTTCTGCCTCTTCCACCTCAATTAGGATTGTCCTTTGTTGCAGGAGTTCCTCTTATCCAGTTTTCCGTTCTCTCTCAGGGGTAATTTTTCCATGAGTAGTTGTAAATTGGCTGTGTCAGAGGGAAGAGGTGAGTTCAGAGTCCACCTATGCCGCCATCTTGACTTATCTCCCTCAAGTGCCTCTTACTTCACTCCAGTAGCAAGTCCACACAACAGACAGAATGAATTTCCCAATATGTCAATTTCATTATGTCACAATCCTGAGTAAAATCTTCCATCAGCCCCTTCATCCACTAACCTTTAGAATAAGATCCAAGTTCCAAAGCACAAAGAATGAGTTCCTTCTCACATCCCTGAACTCTTCTTCTGATCTCCCCTTCCCTCTTCTCAGCCTCGCCCACATCCAGGGTGTGCAGACAGTTCCCCAACTCTCACTATGTTCTCATTGGCCTCCTCACATTTGAAATAAGATCCTTTCTGCCTAGATTGTTTCTATTCCCATGGTTTGCCTTGAAAACTCTTGTTTTCCCTTCAAAACACAGCTCCAATATAAAATTTGTGACCATTCCACTCTCTCTCCTAATTATATCAGCACCCTTCTTTGTGCCCTCACAGCTCTCTGTGCTTTTTTAGGTCATATCTCTTGTCACTCTATACTGGAATTGCCTGCTTCCAGTGTGTTTTCTCCACCAATCTGTGATCTTCCTGAGGACAGTAAAAATTGCCTTAGCCATATCTGTATCTGCAGCACCTGTTAAACATTAATTAGAGTAAAATAAAACTAAAAAAAATTGACTTTCATGTAATGTGCCAAACAATGTACAAAGTGCCTTATACACAACAACACGGTCAATCCTCAAACCTTGTGAGATGGTTAAGATCTCCATGCATACATGAGGAAACCGAAGCTTGGATGGTTAAATAAATTTCCCAGTTTCATCCAAAAGGGGCTGATGGAGTTGGTCAATTGCAGCCAACAGTCAGTGTTTGGCCTCAAGCCCTTTCCCTTTGATCTCTTTTCTGTGCTGCCTAATAAGTGGTGGTTGGATGAAAGCACAAATGAGTGAAAGGCAAACTGGGGCAGGAAACATGCTTTTACGCTGAATGTCATCTTGCAAGATAGTTCCTTGAACAGGCTATTTACTTACTAAAAATGGCTTCCATTGTCCATAACTTTTTACACTTCTATTCAATTTTTTTTTTTTAATATGAGCCACAAATGAAAAACAAAATACCTGCTTCTAAGGAGCTTATATTTGCATCTTCCTCCTTCTTGCTTAAGGGCCTTTACACATACTTTTCTCTGTGTCTGGAATGTTCTCCCCTTTTCCTTTAGCCTACTGAAGATAATGTAGTATAAACTGAAGTAGAAGTAGGGTTCAGGAGTCAGACTACTTAAGTTAGAAAATTCTCCACTTGAAGTGGAGAACAATTTGGATGAACTTCCTTTTCATTTTTTTGCAAATAAAATTGTTAATGATTTATTTGTTCTTTTGTTTGTTTGTTTATTGAGGTAACATTGGTTTATAACACTGTATAAATTTCAGGTGTACGGATGAACTTTCTATGTGTCATTTTTCTCATCTGTAATATGGATACGATAAGGAGATCTATCTCATTGGAAGGAAGTAAGGACTAAATTGGATAATGTTTTGAAAGGGTTTGGCCCTGTAATTGACACATAGCAAGAACCCAATAAATATTATCTATTTTATTAGCTTTTACTTAAAATTAACTTCATCTTTCAAACATGCTCCTCAAAGAATTTTTCTTATCTCTCCCAGGCCTGATCAGACACTTGTTGTTTACTCTCATGATGCTCTATAGATTTCCATAACAGTTATCAAAAGTAGCTATTGTTTTTACACGTAAAATCTGTTGATTATTTGAACAATGTTTGTTTTCCTCAATGGACTGAATACTCCACGAGGAGAGATATTGCATCTGTTTTGTTCTGTACCATGTTCCTGGTGTCTAGCACAGTGCTTTGCTCCTAATAGGTGCTCAGTTTATCTGTATTGAATGATAGAATGCATGCATGCACAAATGAATGATCTGTTGCCTGCCTAGCTCAGCAGATTCATTTCTCAGCACTTCACTAAATGTACCTGGGTCTGCTAAGTGGCGCATATTTCCCGGAATACATCATATCCTCCTACATCTGTAAGCCTTTGCATATGCTGGTCTCTTGGCCTGAAATGTCTTTTCTCTGTCGTCCTCTAATCCTTATTCATCCTCAAGACTCAAATTAAATTAATCTATTCCTCAAGGTCTTCTCTGATCCCCAGGCTGTGGTATTACCCCTCTACTCAGTTTCCATGGACATCTTTGGATTTCCTGTGGCTTTCATCCTGTACTGAAATTTCATTTTATAAGTCTATTGACCTCAGTAGGTTATGTCCTAAAGTGAATCAATTGATATTTATCTCTGAATATACAGGGTCTAGCATAATGAATGGTATCCTGGACCTGACATGTTACTCCTAGTTTTAATAGTTGCTTGTTGTGTGAAAGAAGTGGTCTTGAAATTCTTTTACAGATATCATGCATGGTGCTTACCATATTTCACACATATTAGTGACCTCCCCTGTTGAAGTAAGTTTCAAAGGGGGTTATTCAAAGAGAATTATAGTGAACAATCTTTAAGCAGCATAAGTGGCTAAGAACTGCAGTTACCCTGCCTTAACCTTCATTCAGTTCCTTATCCATAGCTAGGACTACATAATGATAACCTACGTTCTTTTTCATATTAGTTATCTATGTTGTGAACAAACTACCTCAGAAGTTAGCAACTTAAAACAACAATAAACATTTATTATCACAAAGAGTTTCTGTGTATCAAGAATTCAGGAGTGGCCTACCTAGGTAGTTCTATCTTGGGTCTCTTATTAGATAGCAGTCAAGATGTTACTGAGGTTGCAGGCATCTGAAGGCTTGGCTGGAGCGGGAAGACCTGCTTCCAAGACTGGCCACTTATGTAGAGCTGTTTGTTAGCAAAAGGCTTCAATTCCTCCCCACACAGGTTGTTTGTCCTCATGTGGTGGAGGCTCACTTCTCCCAGAGTAGATAATTCAAGAGACACAGCAAGAAGGAAGCTTCAATGCATTTTATGGCCTGGTCTCAAAAGGCACACACTGTTATGTCCACCATATGGTATTTATTAGAGATGAATCACTAAATCCAACCTACATTCGAGAGAAGGAAAATTAAACTACTTTTTGAAGACAAGAGTATTACAAAATCTGAGAACATATTTTAAAACCACCATGCTTGTTTATATTTATAAATCATCTGAATAGTTGTCTTTCTGATGTTTTGTCATCTGACTTTGGGAGACCTATTTACACCAGGCTATTAGCATTAAAATGCCCCAGGCGCCACACATGAACACAGTACTCATGCTATATTTGTCATCATTGATTCTACTCAGAATAACAATTGTTTACCACAGCATTCTATCTGAATAAATAAAGTGTTTATAGGAAACATATACAAACACCTCCCCAAAGACAAAAGTAAATTGAGGGCAGCCATTAGATTCCCCAATTTTTAATTTTTTTCTCTACTGATCATGCTTGTCATGGTTTCTAAATTTTTCTGATAAAGGAATTGGGACAGGGGTGGGGGTTTGAACTGGAAGAAGACTACAAAAATGTTACAGTAAAAAAGAGATTTTAATGTAAAGTACACTTTTTCCAAATTATTCTACTTTGATCTGAATTTTTGATATCATCATAAGCTAATAAAGAGTTTCTTAAGATTCAACAATTCAGTATTATCTCTTTTCTTTTCTATATTATGCTATAACTTTAGGAAGACTATGATCATAAAGGAGTGAGTAGTTCGAGAGTGGGTATATTCGTAAATGATATAACTTTTAGATCTTTTTCATATGCATCAAGTAATATAAAATTATTTTCGAATTTGCATTATAATAGTAACAGATATATAAAAAAGTTATATAAATAAATATGATACAAATAGATGATAATTTTTCTACTACTAATAATAACTGAGAACACAGATTGAATGCATACTTTGCGAACAACCATGGAAATCCAATGGTGAACATTAAGAGTGAGGGCTTTATCATCAAGGAACTTGCTTTCTGGAAGTAGAAACAGAGAGCTAAACAGATCATTACAATATGGTGCAATTAGTGTTCAGGCAGGGGTAAACACAGGGATGAGTGAGGGATGTCTTTTCAAATGAGGTGATACTATGTTCTAAACTGAGTCAGACAGAAAAGAATAGGAAAGGTATTCTAGAAAGAAGGAGAAACATATGCAAAGGGATGATGTCTGCAAAATTATGTGTATGTGGAACTCCAAAGAGATTCATTGGAATTTAGGGTGTTTTGAGGTTGAGTGGCAGGAGATGAAACTGAAGAAGAAGTCAAGGGCCTGAAACTGCTAGATCTTGTATGTTATGCTAATGGGAATTTATTTTATTCTAAAAGCTTTACAAATTCTCTGAGAAATGATGATCATATTTCTATTTTAGAAAGATTATTATGGCTTCAGTGGCAAGGAACTGAAGAGTGGTGACTGAAGGAGGAAAGTGGTTCTAAAGATGTTTTGAAGTCTAAATTGACAGGACTGGCAAGTGTATGTGTAAGGAGTTTTATATGAAAGTTCAAATGTTGAATAGATATGATTGATTTGTGATAACCAAGACATTCTCTTTTTAGGCATTAATCAAAAAGAAGAACCTATACCCCTCCTTTCATAGATCCATTTGCATTTTAATATTAAAATAACCACTATATACACATAAAAATGATTAATTATTTTATTATATTATATTATATTATATTATATTATATTATATTATATTATAACATAAACAAAATAACACACAGAGAAGCTTAAGTCCTCTCAAACACACACACACACAGATTTCATTGTAGATGGCTTTAGCAGCAGTGGAGAGAGCACGTTCCATTTTGAAAGCCCTGGGAGATTCTGCTTGCTCAGGATACTGCCTGTCTAGAAGACCTGAGACTGCAGAGACTCAGTCCACCTCAGCCTTTGGGAACTCAGAACTTCAGGAGCTAGACCCCCGGGAAATGCCTCACTGTGCAGGCCACGATTCACTGGTTGGGTTTGTGGTTATGTTCTCTCAGGGGCTCACAAGCTTGAGCACCCTCTCTGAAGTCCAGGAAGGGGAATAAGAGGATTGGTTGCTTGGGGGTGCCATTTCTGTCCATCCCTTGGATCCCGTCAAACGCCTGGGGTTTTGTGAGTGTTGGATGTTGGGCAAGGCAGGCACAGTTGGAAAGCAAAGAGCAGAGTTCAGGCCCAGATCCTGGGGAGGCTAATTGAAGGACATACAGAGGATCTAAGAGGAGGGACAAGGAGATGCTAAGAAGACACAGGATGGGCTTGGCTCAGCTTTCTCCGTGAAAGAGAGTCTACAGTCTTGGGGGCCAGATTATAAACAGGATTCATAAATGGGGCAAAAGGGAGCAAGTAGGACTAGGCT
The DNA here is from genome assembly GCF_020826845.1 of Diceros bicornis minor. Lineage (NCBI taxonomy): Eukaryota > Metazoa > Chordata > Mammalia > Perissodactyla > Rhinocerotidae > Diceros > Diceros bicornis. The sequence goes on along the minus strand of NC_080746.1, from coordinate 62,328,407 downwards.
GTCTTGAGGACACAAGTCAACAGCCAAAATCAAATGGTCTGAGAGCTTGGATCCAGAAAAACAGACTGGGACTCTGTGGTTTCCAACTCATTTGAAACTTTCTGTCATCATGTGGGTTTCTGCCATCCATGTGTGTTTCTATGTGTTTGTAATAAGAATGATATTACATAATAGTTGCTATTTATTGAGAGCTTAATATGTTCCAGTCACTGAGGTGAGGATTTTTATCCTGTAATCATCACAAAAATTCTATGAGGAAACAGGCATTTTAGAGAGATCAAATAACTTGTTTGGTGTAATACAAAAGGAGGCACAGGTGAAATGGAAATCCAAGATACTTGACTCTAAAATCCAGTTCTTAAGCAGTAGCAATAATGTGACTTTGTGTAAAGTTTGCCTATGACTCCATGTGTGTTTGGGTATATGTGTAAATGAGTTTTTTTATTAAATCCATTCATTCATTTATCATTTTAGTCATTCATTCATTAAATTGCACTTTAAGGGAACATAAAATAAACAGAAGGGAGAATAGAGGTGGGGTAGGGAGGGATGTGGCTGAAAAAGTACAAATATCCCATATCAAACAGGAGCTTGTGTGTAATGATTTAAATATTATCCATTTATTGAATAAAACTTAAGTGTTTTATAGAAATTCAACTAGGATCAGGAGATAAAACTATGAATATAAAAATTCTTTGCACTCTAGCAGAATAAAAGATAGGCAAATAAACACAATAAATTCTGATAAGTCTTTCCCTAGGAAATAAGTACATGCTTCCATGGGTGTGAATAAAAGGACTCAGTCTTGGGGGTTAAGAAAAAGTTTTCTGGAAGAATTTCTACCTAAGCTTAGACAACAGAGGTGGACAAAGAGGTGGACAAATGTAAGCCGTTCTAAAAATGTCTTGGGGCCGGCCCCGTGGCACAAGTGGTTAAGTTCATGCCTCCCCTGCGGCGGCCCGGGGTTCACTGGTTTGGATCCTGGGCACGCACTGACTCACTGCTTGGCAAGCCATGCTGTGGCGGTGTCCCATGTGAAGTGGAGGAAGATGGGCACGGATGTTAGCCCAGGGCCAGTCTTCCTCAGCAAAAAAAGAGGAGGATTGGCAGATGTTAGCACAGGGCTGATCTCCTCACAAATAAATAAATAAATAAATAAATAAATAAATAAATAAATAAATAAATAAAAATGTCTTGCTTCTCTAGATAGAACTTCTTGACCAATGTTAGTAAAAATGATAACTGTGATCTTATTTTTATCTTTAATGGAAATGCCTGTAGCATTTTCCTGGATTGGCATATTATTGGCTGCCAATTTGCATAAGTTTATTTCCTGTACTTATGCAGTAATAGATATTTAGTGATTACAAGTGTACTTTCAGTGACGATGAGAATATTCTTTTTGTCTTGACTCATTAGTGATATTAAATTCCAGAAATACTTATTGAGCACTTTTTAAGTGGCATCATTGTGCAAACATGGAGAATATTATTGAAACAAACAAAAAAACAGACTAAACCAGAACAAACAAAACTGACATCATCTTTCTCTTTGCAGAGAATGCAGCCTAGTAGAACAAATGAATATTAAATAAGTAGTTGCAAATATGATGGATTTCAGGAAAGAGAAAATACAGTTTGGCAATAGAATTTTCTAACATAGAGAGATGAGGAAGACTATTCCCAGGGAAACAGTATTTTAAGTTGAATGAAAGGGAGCTTAGTTGAGACTTGAATGATAAATAGAACTCAGCCTTGTTTGGAGCTAGCAGTAGGGATGAGAATACTTGCTCTAGACAAAGGAGGAAGTATGTGCATAGTTTCATAGTCTCATAGTCAGGAGACTTTGACACTGAAGGAACACCTGTTGTCTTACCTGTATTTAAAATGGCACACATTACCTATTTAGACTTTTATTTATCTACAATGATCATTGTTTAGAGAAGTGCAGTATCAATGCATGACAACTCAACGCTTGGGTACCACTTCTTCTAACACCTTGCAGTATGATAGCCTAAACTTAGGGAGTGGTAAGGTCTCATTCTTCTTCGTCACATGGGTTTCCACTATCTCTGGTCTCATTTATGTTTCTCTTCAGAGAAAAGACGTGAGTCTTAATGAATGGTTAATTTAAAATTTAAGAAGAAATAATTAAATACTGCAGTTGGAACTCTGGAAATGAAGAGGTTGAGGAATTTACTGTGCTCCTTTATATGGAAATTGCTTTTAATACACACATTTTTAGAAAATGCAGGAGGTTTCTTTTCTCACAAACATTCCTGGAGTGTAACAAGAAGGCTGAAAATGTAGCAAGACCAGATTTTGGAGAACTTGTTAGGTATGTTAAGGATTTTTTATTTTGATTCAAAAAGAATTGGATCAATATAGTTGATTGCATGTGGAAATTTAAAGAGAGGAAGGTATAAATGATGAATTTCAAGTTTCTGCTTTGGGTCATTTAGTGAATGATATTGATAATCTCTGAAGTATTAGACACAGTAGGGGACAACAGGTTTGTGAAGAAATATGATAGATTTTAATTTTAATTTTTGAAAAATGAAATTTGAGGTGCCTATAAGATAGTCAAAAGAGGATATCCAGGGTGCAGTTGCGTAAGTGCATCTTGAAAGATCTAAATGAGAGATAAAGAATTGGGACACATCAATTATAGCTATTAATTGGCATCTTAGGAATTGATGATATAGATCAGGAAAAGTATTGAGAGAACAAAAGAGGGCTTCAGACAAAACCTTGAGGAATACCAGGATTTAAGAGACAGAATAGGAAGAACAGACAAAGGATGAGATAAGATGCCAACGATGTTCGAGAAAAATTCAGAGTGTTGTGATAAAACATTAAGAGAATGGGGGCCGGCCTGGTGGCATAGTGGTTAAGCTCATATTCTCTGCTTTAGGCGGCCTGGGGTTTGCAGGTTCAGATCCCTGGCACGTACCTATGCACTGCTTATCAAGCCATGTTGTGGCAGGTGTGCCACATATAAAATAGAGGGAAATGGGCACAGCTGTTAGCTCAGGGCCAATTTTCCTCAGGAGAAAGAGGATTGGCAACAGATGTTAGCTCAGGGCTAATCTTCCTCACCAGAAAAAAAAAAATTAAGAGAATGTTTTAAGATTGAAGAGATCGATGGTGTCAAATGCTGCTGAGTAGTCAAGCAAGGATTGAAACTAGGGGCATGGACTTCATCAGTGACCTTAGTGAAAGTGGCTTCAGTGGGATGGTGAGAACAAAAATGAGATTAAATGGGTTAAAGGGTAAGCAGCAGATGAGAATAGAGATAAGCAGTGTAGACAATTATCTCCTTGGCTGTGAATAAGAGAATATAATTATTTCTTCATAATTTAGACTGGAAGATATTTGAGTATGTTTTAATTGAGTAAATCCTGAAGGAGCAGAATTTTTAAAAGACTAGATTGAAGACAAAGGTAAGAAAGAAAATAAATGATAATAGAAGATACCTGACAAGGTGGGAAGACTTGAGATAGAGGGTATGCATTTGTTTTTGGCCCCAGATGTGAAAGAGACTTTTTTCCCTCCCAATTGTAGCAAGAAAAAAAAAACAGGTAGAGACTAGATATTGAAATATATATAAGTATACAGATGTGATGCTTTCTTACATGGTTTCATATCTAATGGCTTCTAATTTTTCTGAGAAATAAAATTAAAAAATTACCTGTTAAGAAAGAGGGAGTTGAAAATGGTGGTTGTGCTTGGAGGAAAGTCGTAGATGGAGATTGAGTTGAACAAGATCATGTTATTGAAACACTGGGCTTGTCAAGCGTTAAGTTTAAGGATGATGATCATGAAATCATGGGAATACCCATATGCCTAGTTAAGAAGTGTTTTTCCCATAATGACCTAGAATACATATTAGATTGATTAATCTAGGAATTGAGTTTTGCCACACATATGTGATGGAAGGTCAGTGGAGCTAGGGCAAGCCTAGCTTGCCCATATGCCTAGTTAAGAAGTGTTTTTCCATAATGACCTAGAATACATATTAGATTGATTAATCTAGGAATTGAGTTTTGCCACACATATGTGATGGAAGGTCAGTGGAGCTAGGGCAAGCAAATGTTTGTAAAAGTGGTTGAAATGATGAATCATAGAATTTAACCTAGATAAAGAGGAATGCAAAGACACTTGGGTGCTGAATGAATAGTAGTGAAAAAGTCAATGCCCTAGAGGGCTCAAAGTTGTTGACTGAAGAACAAATTGGTAATAAGTGAACCACATAAGCGAACAGACACAAAGTAGAATGTCTGAATTTGTGATTTATGAGATTAGTCAATGTTAGGTTACAGTATTTCCAAGACATGGCCCTGGAATTGGGTGGCTGACCTTCAATACCAAAGTAAAGCCATGGAGGATGATATTATGCTACTTTGAGGAAAAAGTTTTGGGTAGGTGAGTGACAAGGATGTTAAATTTGCTGCAGCTAATAGTTATAAATGTGTCTTTAAAGAATCAATGGAATTATAAGTAAGTCTGTGAAAGATAATAAGAAAAGAGAGAAAGTTTGTAAATGAATAGATTGTTGCTAAGGAGCATTTATTTTAAATAAGAGTGCTAAGAAGAGATGTCTGGAGGTGGTATGACATATACCTTCATTAAGGAGTGTTCATTTTAATAGTACAAATTATCTTTTGCTTCATTTAATGCTTTTTAAATTAAATTTTCCTTTTTATGATTTTCATTTTGCTGGGCTTGCTTCCTTTGTATTTAAATTTGTCTGAAGTATACTTGTCTATCCTTTTGTTTAATCCTTTCAGGGTCATTTTGTTTTAGGTCTTTCTCATGTGAGCAACATACAATTGGATTTTAGTTTAACAGACTTCATTCATATCTATGCTTTTAAGTAGAGGAGTTTAAATAATCTACATTTAAAATTGTAAGTGATATGCTTGATTTTATGCTGCTAATTTGTTTTACGCATACAGTTTTCTCTATGTGACTTAATTTTATATCTTTTGCTACACAGATATCATGTGTATACTATTTGCCATATACTCAAAAAAGATTTTTGGTTACGTGCACAGGAGTCTAGGAAAAGACTCCTTGGCTTTGATTCTGAGCTCTACTGTTTCCTCATTGTGTGGCCTTAGGCAAGTTACTCAACTTCTCTCTCCCTTAGTTTCTGCATATTTAAAAAGTGGATAACATTCTTACCTATCTCATAGGTTTGTTAAGAGGTTTATAGAAGTGATTTCTTTTTTTTTTTTTGTGAGGAGATCAGCCCTATGCTAACATCCGCCAATCCTCCTCTTTTTTTGCTGAGGAAGACAGCCCTGGGCTAACATCCGTGCCCATCTTCCTCCACTTTATATGGGACGCCGCCACAGCATGGCTTGCCAAGCAGTGCGTCGGTGCGCGCCCGGGATCCGAACCAGCGAACCCCGGGCCGCCGCAGCGGAGCGCGCGCACTTAACCGCTTGCGCCACCGGGCCAGCCCCTAGAAGTGATTTCTTGAAAAGAGCTTTAGATTTGTGTAGTATATTGAAGGGTCTCAGAAAATATTAACTCTTGTTATGCAGTAGCTTATTTGCCTTTATCTTGACCTATAATTTAGAATATATAAATTCTATATTGTTTCCATTAAAGGTCAGCGCTGTGTTTATCAGAAGCACACTTGAACTAATTTCCACATTAAATTCTAAGAGTCGGCTGGAGGCTAAGCTACATATCCATTCTCAGATTCATGGTGAGACATCAAACATCACAGTCTCAGACAACATTCTGATCTGCAAATCCCAAGGCTCCATAGTGTCAGGGGTATCAGGAAAATCACAGCAACTAGGGTAGGGTTGAATGTGCTGGACAAATTACAGTTCCAGTGTTATGTTTTTCCTTAGACCCTTCTCTACATCTCTACATCTCTGTATCTTCTCAATTCTTGGCATCTAACAGTGTGTTGAGGCAGTCACCTGGTGTGTGACAGCAGCATGAAAGAGTACTGGCTGTGGAATCTAATGATCTTGGCTCTGCCAGTTACTAAAGACGAGATCTGAGGTAAGATTCTCTCTTAGAGTTTCAGTTTCTACTAAAAAAAAAAAGGGGGGGAGGGATAAAAATAGGTATCTCAGAAGATTGTTTAAAATGAGATAATACTTTATAAGAGCCTAGCACATAGTAGGAGTCTGGAATTGTTAATTTTCTTCTTATTTTCTCAATTGTGCCCCACTTTTTTAAGTTTCTTTCTATTTCTGCATGTGGTTAGATTGTTTTTCTCCATACTCACATCTATACAGCAACAAATTACATTAATCCAGGGCAAATCCAGTCATTAAAATGGGAATAGCATTTTATGTAGTTTGAAGAAGATTCTAAGAGTGAATGAGTGATTAGTGCCAGGAGTATTGGGTCTGGGGAATCTTTCTTGAAGTGATGAGCATTGCTCTTAATAGGAATAGGAAGTTCTTTCTTGGCAGATAGGAAAGAGGAGAGCTTGCCATAAGGAGAGGGTGGAGAAAGTAATTATCATACAATTTTTTCGTGTTCATTATACATAATTTGTTTTTAGGATATAGAAGCTATTCATCAGACCTCAATGGTCCTTTACAACCTAAGTAGCTACAACACAGATGCCTTCACCCTTTTGGGCATCCCTGGACTTGAGCAGTACCATGTCTGGATCAGCATTCCCTTCTGCCTTATCTATTTTGTGGCCATTGTGGGCAATAGTATCCTTCTCTACCTCATTGCCGTGGAGCATAGTCTTCATGTACCCATGTTCTTTTTCCTTTCTATGTTGGCCATTACTGACCTGACATTGTCTACCACATGTGTCCCCAAAATGCTTACCATCTTCTGGCTTGGTCCCCAGAAGATCAGTTTTCCCGGTTGCCTCACCCAATTATTCTTTCTGCACTACAGCTTTGTCTTGGATTCAGCTGTACTGTTGGCAATGGCGTTTGACCGCTTCGTGGCCATCTGCTCACCCTTAAGATATACCACTATTCTGACCCCCACGACTATTGTCAAAATTGTTGTGGGACTTTCCTTTAGAAGTTTCTGTGTTTTTGTTCCATGTGTTTTCCTTGTAAATCATCTACCCTTCTGCAGGACACATATCATCCCTCATACATACTGTGAGCACATAGGTGTTGCCCGGCTTGCCTGTGCTGACATCTCCGTCAATATATGGTATGGGCTTTGTGTTCCCATCATGACGGTGATTACAGATGTGATCCTAATTGCTGTCTCCTACACCCTCATCCTCCATGCTATCTTTCAGCTCCCATCCCGTGTTGCCCGTCAGAAGGCTCTTGGCACCTGTGGTTCCCATGTCTGTGCTATCCTCATGTTCTATATACCAGCATTCTTCTCCATCCTTGCACATCGCTTTGGGCATAATATCCCCCATACTTTTCACATTATGTTTGCCAACCTTTATGTAATCATCCCACCTGCACTCAACCCTATTGTCTATGGAGTAAAGACCAAGCAGATCCGGGGCAAAGTCATTCTTCTGCTCTTTCCTAAGGGGTCCCAGTGACATATGCCTGAAGTCTGGGAGGCAGGGCAAGTTCCTAGTGTATATCAGGTTAAAGACTGAACCTGTAGACAACGATCCAGAGAAGGGACAGATGAAAAACTTCCTTGTTAATCAGACCAGTGGTTTTGCTTTCTTTGTTATTTTAGACAGAAGTCTACTCAGTCATCTCGGTTACAAAAATATTCTGAATCTAGGAAATAATATATATATTTTTTATTTCTGGAAACTAAAATTTTGCAATTCCTTATGATTGATGTAAGGTGATTACAAACCTTTTAATGAAAACAAAATGATCAGCATCTTTTTTTCGTTATAAATATGTTCCTAAGGAATCTGAATTTTTTTTTTCAGATTATATATCATAGTAGTTTATACATTATAGTAGAGCAAGGAATTTCTACTGTGATGACTCTGTGAGGTTCTAGATTTTTAGTTTGGTTACTCCAATCCATTTCTAGACAGCATCAAATGCAGGTCCTGGTATGTACCAGGTGCATAAGCAATGTTTATCAAATATACGAATGCCAAATAATCATGAAATTTTTAAATTAAGAGTGCAGATGTTTATTTTGGACAAAGGAAGAGGGCAATTTTGAAACCCGAAATTCATTTGTCACTCAATCTTGAGAAAGCCAAATGAGATGAGAGTGGTCAGAATACCCTAAGAATGAATAAAAAGAGGAAGCTAAATTCTTATGGACAATAAGATGGAAAAGCATGTACAGATTAAGATGTGGGATTGAAATTTGACCAATTGGAAGCACTGGTGGCCCAAAATCTCTTCTTCGTTCTTCTATCTCAAAAGAGATATAGTCCCATGCCAAAAATGTATCTCTATTTGTATGATTCATTATCTTTTCAAATCCAGTATGTCTAACTTGGTCATAGTGAGTCATTCAGTCACTAAATCAGTCAAGGAATAACTATTTTTGGGGTTTGCCAGGTATTAATAATAGTTGCTGTCTAATTTCCTCCAATATTTAATATGTCCTCAAAGCCTAGATCTTCTTTCTAAACAACCTCTTGGGTTCAAATGTGAGCACCTCCCTCCCTTACCACAGTGATCCAAACGCTCATCACTTTTCATCCAAATCAAAATTCCAGCGTTCTACACAGTCTCTCTACTTCTAGACTGTTTTCCCTCCCCTATCCTACCACCCCATTCACTTGTCACTAAATTTATACTACTACAATAACCCTCAACCTATAATTTAATAGGAAAGATACGTTTGTTGGACTCAAAGACTAAAGTTTGAGTATATATTCTTTTACTGTGTGACATTAGCCACACATGTTGTTTCCAAAATTATTTGATGTATTTTGAACATAATAAACAAAAATACTATGAAGTATAAGTGGAAGATAAAGTAGAAACAAGAAGAAAAACAGAAACAAAGATTTTAAAAAAATAAGACAAGAAATAGGCTAATCCACTTTCCACCTACCATGAATTCCTATTCTCTAATTACACATGGGTCAAGAGTTCAGCTCTAGTCTATGTGCGAGTTAAGCATGATTTAGTTACCTAAGTCACAGTGCCTATAAATTAAAAGCCAGTCAATTGTTCAGAGAAGTAAAAACACTTCTGACATGAAAAATAAATAGAGATGTCTTCAGAGAGCTCTTAGAGAAAAGGTACCAAGTAATGCAATTAATTACATTCTTATAGAATATACAGTTTAATGGGACTCTTCAGTTCCTTACCTCCATACAAAGCACTATAACATTCCAAATTACTATTCAACAAAAGCTAAAAATTCTGTAGGGAGCCAACATAATGCTAACCTTCTTAGGTCTGATTTAGCCCAGATATTTAGTCCAGATAGTCAAAGAACTGAGTGGACCTCAGGCAATTTTTATTAATTCACTCTTACAACAATATTTAGCAAATATTTGTCAAACATTTTCCATACCTGAAACACTGTGTTAGATATTCTGTTTACCATGTTGAACAAAACAGAGATGGCCCTTATCCTAGTGGAGTTTGCAACCTGGTGAGGGAGCCAAGCTTCAATCATGTAAACACCCAAATGAACATATAACTTCAAATTGCATTAGATTTTATGACAAACAAAAATTAAAAAACAGTGCTCTTGAAGAGATACTATTGGAAGAAACCAACTTCAAATTAGGTATTCAGAAAGGCTCTTTCTGAAAGAAATTGCATTTTCTCTAAGAAAGAGAGTCAGTCAAGTGGGGGATGGAGGAGGGTATGATTCAAGCAGAGGAGGTGAATGAACTGTACACTGAAAACTATAAGACATTGGTAAAAGGAATTGAAAAAAGACACTAGTAAATGAAAAGATATCCCACGTTCTTGGATTGGGAAATTTAATATTGTTAAAATGTCCATACTACTCAAAGAGATCTACAGATTCAATGCAATCCCTATCAAAATTCCAATGGCATTTTTCACTGGTATAGAAAAAAACAGTCCTCAAATTTGTATGGACCCACAAAAGACCCCCAAAAGCCAAAGCAATCTTGAGAAAGAAAAACAAAGCTGGAAGCATCATACTTCCTGATTTCAAACTATTTTACAAAGCAATAGTAATCAAAACAGTATGGTGATTACAGTATGGCATAAAAACAGACACATAGATCAATGGAACAGAATTCAGAATCCAGAAATAAACTCAGGCATATATGGTCAACAAAGGCACCAGTGTGGAAAAGGATAATCTATTCAATAAATGGTGTTGGGAAAACTAGATATCCACATGCAATAGAATGAAACTTGACCCTGATCTTACATCACTCACAAACTTAACTTGAAATGGTTTAAATACTTAAATGTAAAATCTGAAACTGTAAAACTCCTGGAAGAAAACATAGGGAAAATCACTGTGACCTTGACCTTGACCATGATTTCTTGGATATGACACCAAAAGCACAAGTAAAGTAAGCAAAAATAAACAAGTGAGACTACATCAAACTGAAAAGCTTCTGCACAGCAAAGGAAACCAAGAAAATGAAAAGGCGACCTACAGAATGGGAGAAAATATTTGTAAACTATATATCTGAAAAGGGGTTGATATCTAAAATATAAAAGGAACTCATTTAAATCAATAGCAAAAAAAATAATAATCTGATTAAAAGTAGGCCAAAGACATGAAAAAACATTTTCTCCCAAAAAAGAAGACATACAAATGGCCAACAGGTACATGAAAAAGGGCTCAACATGGCTAATCGTCAGGGAAATGCAAATCAAAACCACAATGAGATTTCACCTCACACCTGTTAGGCTATTACCAAAAAGACAAGAAATAACGAATATTGGTAAAGATGTGGAGAAAAGGGAACCTTTGTACAGTGTTGATGGGAATGTAAATTGTTGCAGCCATTATGGAAAACAGTATGAAGTTGCCCCCCAAAAATTACAAAGAGAACTACCATATGATCCAGCAATCCCACTTCTGCGTATATATCTGAAGGAAATAAAATCAGTATGTCGAAGTGATATCTGCACTCTCATGTTCATTGCAGCATTATTCACAAATGCCAAGATATGGAAACAACCTAAGTGTCCGCCAACGGATGAATGGAGAAAGAAAATGTGGTACATACATATATATACGTACAATGGACTATTATTCAGCAACAAGGAAGAAGGAAATCTTGCCATTTGCAACAACATGGATGAAGGGCATCATACTAAGTGAAATAAGCGAGACAGAGAAAGACAAATACTGCATGGTATCACTTGTATGTGGAATCTGAAAAAAAAAATTGAACTTATAGAAATGGAGAGTAGAATGGTAGCTGTCAGCAGCTCATTGGGGGTGGGGAATTGGGAGATGCTGGTCAAAGAGTACAAACTTTCTATTATGAGATAAATAATTTCTGGAGATCTAATGTACAGCATGATGACTATGGTTAATAATACTGTATTGTATACTTGAAATTTGCTGAGAGTAGATCTTAAGTGTTCTCACTACACACACACACACATGAAAGGTAACTGTGTGACGTGATGGATGTATTAATTAACTTGATTGTGGAAAATATTTCACGATGCATGTGTATATCAAATCATCATGTTGCACACTTTAAATATATACAATTTTATTTGTCAATTATACCTTAATAAAATGAAATAAAGAAAAGTAAACATTTACAGATGAATAGACTTTGGAATGCTTATTTTAAAAAATCAAAAAAGAAAAGACAGAGGGATTACTACATGTAAAGACAAAGAGCTGACAAAAGGCTCAGTGCATGAATGGAACTGGAAACAGTGATGTGGGGGCCCAGTTATGTAGAAGGGATAACAAAAGGTGAGATTGCAGAAGACAGAAAAATCTGGCCTATTTTCAGGAGTTTGTTTAATATTCTAAGAACAATGGGAAGCCATAAGAATTATGTCAGTTGGCAACAAGGTCCAAACTGTTTTAGAACATTACTCATAAGTCTGTTGTTTTTGTTATGGGGTTTGTGATAGCCTTTTCGGGGGGTGGTGGGTGGTCACTGGAGTCAGCAGCCACTCTATACTACCCATTCACATACACTTTAACCCTCAGTAGGTGGGCAGCCTTTTTGACCAAGGAAAAACCTAATTCCTTAAATTGCCTGAAGGAAAGTCAAAGTCAACTCCAATTAGAAACCGACCTGTAGAATATCTGTCCATGGGGCTAAGGAGTCCTGTGAAATAACTGATTCCACACTGTGCACAATAACTAAACGGGAGTTCAAATAATTGATAGGGGCCAAAATTAACATGCATAAAATACTAAAACAGGTATAAGGAAATTTCCACCTTAATCATTTAAAAAAAGGAGTAACAAAGTTAAAGAAATTATTGTACAAGTGTTGGTAATTAAATTGTGGGGACTTCCATTTTGAAATAGTTGATTTTTACTCCAGTATGACAATACTAGATAGCAGGGCCAGCTGTCTGTTAAGGCACCACTCCTAAATCATGCTAATAGAACCATATCATTTATGTGTAGAATAATAATTGGTTTGTTGCTGTTATTTAAGTGGGGGTGGAGGGTGGGAGGTACAGTTCAAATTTTTAAGGTGTGAATTATAAATAAAGAGGGCAGGGGCACAAGAGCACATTTCTATTTCAGTCCAGTGGAAAATCATTAACTGATTTACCAGAAAACATTTTTATTAGCCCAGGTTATGGCAACATGAAGCCCTAAATTCTGTATAACCTTATGTATGGACCATATGTTCACATAAAACTCATGCACATTACCTATAACCAGTTCTTTTCCACACAACTAACAGTCAAAGAGACAGATGTCTCCACAAGTGGAAAGAGTACACTGAAGGTAAGAATTGGACATCTCCATGACTTAAACATACCTACTCTTCCTATAAAAATACTGGCCCAAGAAAACTCGACTGATAGTACATCAAGCAAAATAGTGTTGTACATTTGACTCATATTTTCAATAGTCTTGCAATGTGGGATGTGAAAAGATCACCATTGAAAATGGAATTATTGGGCTAGCCCTGGTGGCCTAGTGGTTAAGTTCAGCATGCTCTGCTTCAGTGGCCTGGGTTCAGTTCCTGGGCATGGATGAACACCACTTGTCAGTGGCCATGCTGTGGTGGTGAACCACATACAAAATAGAAGAAGATTGACACAGATGTCAGCGCAGGGTAAATCTTCCTCAGCAAAAAAAAAAAAGGAAGATTGGCACTGAATGTTAGCTTAGGGCGAATCTTCCTCAGCAAAAAAATAAAAAAAATAAAATTGAATTATTTGTGCTCTGAGTACAACGAGAAGGAAACATGCCTATGGATGAGATAAAGGCAAACAAATTAGCAATTTTGGAGTCTACTATTCAGAATTATTGTTGAATATCTTTGCAGAAGTATATGCAGAGAGACTGGATATACTATACTAGGGAAATCGACCTCGTTGTTAGATTTGTGGGATAAGAATCTCTTAGGTATCAATTGAGATCTGGGCCTCCAGATTCCTGACAGTACCAAGAGGCAGATCTAACAGTCTTCCCACAGGAAAGCATTTTATTAATTTACATATAGTTTCACCAATGAAATATTTATAATAAAGTTTCAATTTGCATTGAGTCCAAAATAATGAAAATGTGACAACCACACAAAGATTTAGATAAAGATAAATAAAAGTAGAGGAAATAGCAAGGGTTAAGACTCTGAGATGAAAATAAAATGAGATTTAAGCTAAAGAACAACAGAATCAGATATAAACTTTAGAAAAACCAGTCTGTCTGCAGTGTAGAAAATGCACTAAGGGAGACAAAAATGGAAATAAGATGGTTCTTTAAAGGCTATTAGAGTGATTTCGGTAAGAGATAGTGGTAGCTGGGCAATGGAGACAGAGAAGAGAATGATTTTAGGAGATATTTAAGAGGGACCAGCAATAAAATTGGCAAAAACAAAAAAAATCCATGTGAGTAGTGAGGTGACATTTGCTGAGTTTAGGAGGACTGAAAGAGCAGCTTTGGGAGGGTAGTGGATGCATTTGGGGCACGGTGGTTTTGAAGTTAAAGTGGGATATTTAGTCAAAGATGTTCCGACGAGGCAGCCATTCAGTGCCCAACAAGAACATCCACACGTAGTCCTTCAAAGGAAATAGTGTGCAGGATTTGTTCCACTCCTGCCTCAATAGAGACGGTTCCAAACAACTTTCTTGCTTTCTAGTTCTTCTGCTCAATATCTACATACATATTGGTCCTCTCAGGAAAAATAAAGGGCACAAAAATCCATCGTAGTGCTTATGAGTGCAGATCCTGGGGCCCCATTCTGAAAGGCAGTAGAGTATCTTGAAGTGGGCCATGCAGTTATTTTAACAGGCACGCTGTGAGTCCACCACTGTGTTAAGCATTTTCACAAGCACTGACCTACTTAATTGTCAATTCTTATATATAATCTTAAGAAGTAGGGACTGTGTTATCACCTTTTTATAGATATTAAGTACCTTGTCCAAAGCCTTTTATCTAGTAAGTGAGAGCAGGAGCTCAAAACCTAGCTGATTTGATAGGTGCGAGCACACATACACACACACGCGTGCACACACACACACACACACAGCCATACACCCACAGGCACACCAGCTCTCATGCAAATAGAAAAAAACCATGCATCCTGGGGCAGTGTTAATTCCCAGGCATGGGCAGGGTTAATATAAACTTCTTTATATGCATCCCTTGAGAGTGAGAAGAGAGAGCCTTCAGGGTCCCTCAGGCCATAACTGTCTATGTCTTCCTCACACTGAGCAACGGCCAGAAAAAATAAATGAGCAGGCAATTAATCTGTCCATCAGTCCCTTCTTTTCCCCTCCATTTATTTCTTTGGTGGATGTGTCTGCGTCTCTTGCAGATTTTCTGTGTGTCTGTTAGCAAAATCTCTTTTCTTTCCATTTGGCCCAATCTCCAAGGTTAGGTGAGTGCTGGCTGTTTGAAGGGATGTGTTTGAGACCAGGATTTGGAAAGAAAGAAGGAGTGAATGAAAAGCTCAGGGATCCATTTTCTAGGAGCCATGGACTGAACACTATAACTTTCTTTTCTGAGCAACTCTCATTTATAAGCTGAGGTCATGGTCTCCAGTACTTGGATATACTGTACTTGGCGTCAAATGGATGCCAAAAGATTAGAACAGATGGACAATTATACAACTGGGTTAAGAATGGCCATGGTCAGTGTTGTTCAGGCAATTTCTGTGTCAGACATATGACGAGGACCCATAGCTCTAAACCTTAAGGATAGGTTTGAGTGCTCTTATTAGTTTTTATGCATCTATTTCTGTTCTCTTCCTCACTGTGTAGTTTGACTGCTAGTGATAATACTGATGATATAAAATATAATATAATAAAAAGTAGTAAAACTTATTATGTCCTTACTATATGCCGGGCACTGCACTAAAGAGTGGTTTTGCCTTATTTTGTCCTAATAATAACTAAGAATTAGAGATATTAGGCCCTTTTAAAACATGAGAAACGCAAGGATCATATAGTTCAAGTAAGCTTGCCCAAGTTCACACAGCTAGTATATTACAGAACTGGGATTACAGTGCTTAGCTTTTGGCTCCACGGCATACACTCGGTGGCAATATTTTTTTGAGATACTGTGAACACCTGTGTGTGTGTGCGTGTGTGTATATTTTACCACAGTCACATTTAATAAAGTCAATACTAATAATTTTATATCATCTGTTATCTAGTTTATATTTAAAATCCCCCAATTATACATTGTCTTCTGTTTCTGGTTTGTTTACATAGAATACAAGCAATGATTGCATTTCATTGTTCGTTTTCTTAAATTTATTTTAATCTAGAAAAGTATTTTCTTCATTTAAGCACCCTCCACTCCCCGTTTTTTATAAGAAAGATTAACCCTGGGCTAACATCCATGCTCATCTTCCTCTACTTTATATGGGACGCTGCCACAGCATGGCTTCACAAGCTGTCTGTCAGTCCACGCCCCCTCGGTCCGCGCTCTGGATCTGAACCCGTGAACCATGGGCCGCCGAAGCAGAGCGTGCAAACTTAACCACTACACTACAAGGCTGGTCTCAGCACTCTTCCCTTATTAAGTGGCACTGACTTATTGAAAAGACCGGGCTGTTTTGTGGACCACCCCACATTGTAAAATTGTCTGACTGTAGAATGACAAGCCTCAGAGTTAACTTTCTTTACATGTGCCCCGTGCATGTTTGTAAATGCTTTTGGATGACTCTATGAACATCTGTTGTGTTTAAGTGCATGAAAATAGAAAAACTAGAGAAGACTTTTCTCACATACGTATGAATAAAGGATGACTTCAGACAAGCTGGAAGAGCTGTGATCCAAAGTATATGGTTTCAGGGTGCTGATGCCATATATGGTTTGAGTATGTGAACAGCACAAAAGAGGGGTTTTCCTCATGAAGGCTGAACAACCTAATCAGATCTCTGCTGTTGGCAATAAGTGAGTTCTAGGCCCCCATTGAATAAGAGAACCGAGATGAAGGTGACTAAGCTGGAGAACATGAATACTCAGCAGATGGGGGACTGGCCTATGGCCCACTGTCTGAACTCTGGACTGTGTTCCCAGAAACTAGAATATGCGAATTAAGGAGACATTGTCAAGGAGAGTTCGAGTTGCTACCAGAAAAGTGTTTTTATTTATACATAAGGGAAGTTCAGAAAGAAAAAAAGAGAACATCTTGTTTCTCTTTTGCCAAAAGCAGAAGAATGGAGAAACTAAGCATTGGTCTGGGAGATGGAAGGTATAAGGTATTGTGAGCTGGGCCTAAGAATGAGATAAAAAGTGGATGTAGGGGTAAAGTTGAACGTGAGTTTTGGTATTGTCAGTTCAGCAATCTGAGGTGTCCGGGCATCACGAGCTTTGCCTTTACCCTTTTCCCCACCACACGCTGATCCTGGCAGTCCTTCTTCTTGCTGTACAGTTGGTTATCTGTAGATTATAAATAGCTTTCTATGTAAACACATTACTGGAGAAGGAAGAAGGTATAGGAATCTAGTCTTTAAAAAAGGAACTCCCCGGGTAAAGATTTGGGGAATTTACAAAACAAATGGAAATGCCAAAATCTAATCATGAAATATTTTATTTATATTTTCCTTGGCATGTGGCAGGTGTATGTATATGTGCATGCATGTGTGCATGTGTGGGTGAGAGAGATAAAATGGAAGGTGAAGTTTGTTTGTGTAAGATTATGTGTAGGTGAATATATGATGGTAAAATGTATGAGAATGTAAGTATAGATCAGAGTATGTTTGAGATTGTAAGTATTAAGTGTGTATGTGTATCTGAGAGAGTATGTGTCCTGGGGTCTATGTGTCTATCTAATAGAATGCGTGTTTACAAGGAAACAATCCTTTTGGACAGAAATCTTGACTAATAGTGTTTTTAAGTCCAAAGTATTAGGATTTTATACATCTGTATAGTGTATAGGGTGCTGGAAAATGGCTTTTTTTTTGGAGGAGCAAAGGCTCATGAGCCTCTGCTATAGGACACTTTTCTAACTTAAAAATTTAAGTTACGTGACTTGTCCAGCATAGTGTAGGAACTCAGCTCATGTTTGTTGAACTGAATTAGATTTTTAGATGGCAATAAAGGGGTATTGACCTCACAAATCTAAAAGCCACAGTCATCAGGTAGCCTTGAAAAAAGTGAGGAATTGCCCTGGGGCAGAGATTAACAATGACAGATCAAGCATATAGTAACCAATATTGTCCATAAAGTCATATAAACTATAATCCACCAACCTATAGAAAAGTATACCCTGTAACTTGCTAACTTGTATCAGGGGTATACAGTACGATGAAAAGAATGATTTTAGCCGGTCCAGAAGTCTGCCGGGAAAAGTTATGTAGATCAGCAGAGGTGGCTTGAAGAAGATACTCTCTTTAGGTAGAATGACTGTACATCCCAATATATCTGAGATGATCCTGGTTTATGCATGTTACCTGTCATCATTATAATACCAACCTTTTTTTACTTCAAAGGTGTCCCACTTTGGATGATAGATTAGATGGTCACCCTATCTTTAGGAGTCAATAATGATGAGTAGTTGGAAGTGAGTGACTCAATTACCCTACCTATCCTTTATCATCCTCTGTCCTCAGGACCTGGAATTTGTGCCATCCTAGTCTGCCATGATCATTTTCAATCTGAGCAACTACAACCCAGGACCCTTCATTATGATGGGGATCCCAGGCCTGGAACAATCCCATGTGTGGATTGGGATTCCCTTCTGTATCATCTATATTGTGGCCATTGTGGGCAACTGCATCCTTCTCTACCTCATTGCTGTGGAGCGTAGCCTTCACGAGCCCATGTTCTTCTTTCTCTCTATGCTGGCCATGACTGACCTCATCTTGTCTACGGCAGGTGTTCCTAAAACACTCAGTATCTTTTGGTTTGGGGCTCGAGAAATCACATTCCCAGGGTGCCTTACACAAATGTTCTTCCTCCACTATAGCTTTGTCCTAGATTCAGCCATCCTGATGGCTATGGCATTTGACCGCTACATGGCCATCTGTTCTCCTTTGAGATACACCACTGTCTTGACCCCTAAGACCATCATCAAGATTGTTGTGGGCATCTCCTTTCGAAGCTTCTGCGTAGTCCTGCCAGATATATTCTTGCTCACACGCTTGCCTTTCTGTAAGACACGCATCATACCCCATACATACTGTGAACATATAGGTGTTGCCCAGCTTGCGTGTGCTGATATCTCCATCAACATCTGGTATGGCTTTTGTGTTCCAATTATGATGGTCATCTCAGATGTAATTCTCATTGCTGTTTCTTACACTCTCATCCTCTGTGCTGTCTTTCACCTCCCGTCCCAAGAAGCCCACCAGAAGGCCCTTGGCACCTGTGGTTCCCATGTCTGTGTCATCCTCATGTTTTATACACCTGCTTTTTTCTCCATCCTTGCCCATCGCTTTGGACACAATGTCTCCCGTACATTCTACATCATGTCTGCCAACCTCTACATTGTTATCCCACCTGCACTCAACCCCATTGTCTACGGAGTGAAGACCAAGCAGATCAGAGATAAGGTCATACTTTTGTTTTCTACCAAGGGTACAGAATGATGTTCTACTATGCAATGGAAAGTCTAGGATAAGTTTATAGTGTATATTAATGTAGCAAAAATAAAAAAAAAAAACTAATGCTACTTAAAGTAAAAACTGCCTGCAGGTGATTTTGCCTACCAGGAAAATGGCATGGTCTATATGAAGGAGATGGTTCTATGTACAAAAATTTCCTTGAAGATCTGTTTGCTTGTGGAATATGAAGTTGTACAGGATACGATCAGGAAGAAGGATGTGAAAACAAGAGCCAAGCTATTCAAAATAGAAAAAGCAATAAAAATTTGGAAATTGAGATTTGCAGCCATGGAGAGAGAAAAATGTGTTAAGTGAGACTAAACGTGAAAATGTCAGTGAGAAATTTCTCATTTAGGGGATTAGTAGATGGATTTGGGACATTTATGATAACATTCAATTCTAATTATTGTCCATGTTATGCTTCTGTAATTATCTTGAAATGTCCCATCTCCCTCCACACAAAAAACTTTTAGCACAAGTCTGCTGTAAGCAACGAGTTCTGTCAGTAGTGCTCTAATGGGAATGAGAGAAGTAATGTACTTATCAGTGCCAAAGGTGGTGGCACCAGTGCTGAGAAAGGAGAGTAGCCTGTAGGCTCCAAGGCACATTGAAGAATTGAGCTTCAGAGATAGTGCCCAGGAGAACATGGCCCCTGAAAAATAGGTGGAAATCTGAGACAAAGGCTGGACCTCCAGCAATACACAGATGAGACCTCAAGCCAGTTCATTTGGACACTGAAGTAAAAATTTAACCCCACTGGCCAGAAGACTTGTGGAGTTCTTATCTACAGAGCGTATTTCCTTAATTGCAGGAGAGAGGCAATTACAAGACACATTTCTACAGTGAGGAGGGAGGGTGAGGAGGGGAAAACTACAATAAAGTAATAGTTCCAAGGTAAGACACATCCAAATTTTAGAAACATTAGAAGTGAGAAAAAATTATATGTTGCGAGCAAAAAAAAAAAAAAAAAGATCTAGAGTTCTTCCAATAAATCTTTTAGTGAAAATTCTCCATTTATTTGGAAATTATTTATTGAGTACAAACTATATATCAAATATTCTAAGCATTCGGGATATGAAGATTAACAATATGGAAGAGGCTTTGCCCTGCTTCTATAGAGCTTATGTTTTAGATAGAGTGACAAAGAAGAAGCAAGAAAACAAGTAAGTCAAATAGTAATATAACCAATAGAAAAATAAAAATGAATAAAGTGATGGACTAAAACTGGACAAGGAGGACAATGACAGGGAGGATAGCAAATGCAAAGCCCCTGGGGCTGGAAACAGCTTGACATTAGTTGAGGACAGAAAAACTGCCAGGGTGGTTGGAGCAGAATGAGGTAGGGATAGGGGATGAGGGCTGAGGAGGAGCAGGGCCAGATCCGTGGAGACTAGAATCATCCAAACCTTATTCAGGGAAGAAGAAACTGAAATTCACTGAGTGAAAATGACTTTTCCAAGGCACATAGCAAGGAAGTTATAAATGTGGAGCTAGAATAAAATCTGCTGACCCCCTGTTCAGTGATAGTCCCATGGAACTCAGCCTCATGCTTGTGAAATCAGACTCCAGAGGAAGGGAAAAAAATATTTAGGAATGTCAGAGCCTGTTTTTATTGTTTTTGTGAATTCTAGTTTTCTTAAATGAAACCACATCTGACTAAAGGAGGATTCTGTTTTCTGTGCCAACTTGCTAGAAATGCTTACAAATATCAGAAGATATTATCTCTTATTCTCTTCCGGTTATTTCCATCTTGCTGAGAGCATGGATTGGCCAGGAGCTGACATTTTAAAAAGTTTACTGAAGGAATAATAGAGAGTCTGAGACGAGACGATTTAAAAGGACATACTCCTTTCATCCTGGTAGGAACTCAAACTCATGGTTATTCACTGGCACATGTAAATGGCTCCCATGAAAGCTTAGTGACCTAGAAAAACAACAGCGGAAAGGGATTATAGCCTGCTCTGCCTCCTTGTCCTCCCTCACCCTCTATCCTTAGCCCAGTTGCCTGTTATCATTTGTCTATCTTTCCTAGAAAAGTTCATTTCTTTCTACAGCTTTATGGCCTCTTTACTGGTAACTCTGTGTCTTAGCTTTTATATGTGATCTCTCTGATAAATTTCAGTGACTGCTTTCCTACCTCAAGAGTCAGTGCTAGGATTAAAAGAAAAATATAGATGAATGCATTTTGCAGACTATAAAATACTGTTCTGATATTAGCTGTTATGTTAGAATTTTCACTGATGACTGCTGCCATTCTCATCTTGGACTCCTGATGTTTAACTCTGAGCTTGTTCTTGTCTTTTAAAATCCTCCCACCCCTTACCGTTTCTGGGAGGAGAAAACAGGTAAGGCCCAGTTTTGCTCTTCTCTCAAGTTGAAATTTACTGTCCTAGCTGACAATGGCTCTTTCTGGTAAGACTGGTTGCAAATACTCTATTCCATTGTCAGACCATGAATGAAATTACATGTTCTGGTTTGAATTAAAAAAGAATAATTATGCAAAAATCAGCAGATACTTTTCTCACACATAAATTGTCTTATCTTATATCTTTTCTCTTTTGTAAATTCCCCATCTTTTATATTAGATATTAAGAGCCTATCAATAGGAGTACTGACTTTTTTAATCTTCTCATTCTCAGGATTTAGAACTGTATTCTATAAATAGATCAGTGAATGTATTCCTAACACCTTCTTTTCTAGACTTTCCACATCTAACCCCTCTGTAAGTCTTTGTGATTCCATTTCTGTTGCCCCTTGGATTTTAGCCCTACTCACTAACCATCCCATTTGCCCCCATCTTAGCCAGATACTTGTACCTTGTACCTAGACCAGATATTGCATATATCCTTTTTAAATGTATATTTCTATTCTTTTTTTTTCTTTTTTCCCCAAAGCTCCAGTCAATAGTTGTATATCCTAGTTGTATGTCATTCTAGTTCTTCTACGTGAACTGCTGCCACAGCATGGCAACTGACAGACGGGTGATGTGGTTCCACTACCGGGAAGTGAACCCAGGCCACAGAAGTGGTTAGCACCGAACTTTAACCACTAGGGCATCAGGGCTGGCTCCATATATGTTTTATGTCATATTCCAGTGACAAAAAGATGTATTCATAGGAATAATATAGGACCTATTAAAAGTGAGTAATGGAATAGATTTACAATGTCTACCTTGGAAGAAAGGAAGCAGTTGGAGGTTCTATGCTGTTTTATCTGCTACTTTGAACATAGATTATTAAAATAAATTTATAAATGATTTATCTGTCATAATTTCCATCCAATAATATTCACAAAGCACCTATTATATGAAAGAAAATGTAAACTGGGAGTAGAGATATGGAGCAAGTATACATGCTGCTTGCAAAGAAGTTTATAACTTAGCAAAAGGAGTAAATCACATATATAGATACTTTTCTCAGATAATCCTTTGTATTGCAATGATTGAGATAGGATGTTAGGGAAACACAAAGGAAGCATACTCAACCATTCCTTGGAGTCAAGGAAAGCTTCCTGGGAGAGTTCACTTTTGTAATTCTGTCTTGAAGAACAAAAAGAAGTTGAGCCCCAAGAATAAGGGGAATAGGACCTGCCAGACAGAAGGGATTGCCTGAGCCTAAGTGGGAAACCGTGTGTTTCAAGTTTAGGCTGATGGAGGAATGATCCACAGTGATAATGGCATTGCTCAGAAGGTTTGTAGCAGTTGGACAGTAAGAAATATGAGAAACATGAAATAAATCAAAGTCTTCAGTAAATATAGGGAACTGATTGGGATATCAGTAGATGAGGTTTGTAAACTATCTCATAGTTTGATGCTATTGTTGGCTTTTGAAAATTCATAATTAATCACACTTTCTCTTCTTCCTCTTGCAAACTAATTGATAGGCATAGGAGTCAGAGAGATGGATATAAAAATATGAGCTTCATTTCTGGTAATGTTAAATTCAAGAATTTGGTATGACTGTATATTCAGATTACATTTCTCCTATTTTAAGTCGAAGTCTAAACTTGGGGAGGACACACCCAAGAGTGAGTTGGGATCCACAGAACAATCACACTAGCTCATTCATCTGCAGAAGGAAACCACTGAATGACAAATGTGAATATACATATATGTGGACATATGTAGGGGAAGGCCTCTAGATCAGCTCTTATCAAACTACCAATGAGGAAAGACCCATTTTTTTTACCTTTCCAAAACAGTGGATTAAAACTTTTGTAAAATACAACTTTTGTAAAAATAAATTACTAGAAAAATAAAATTAAAAAATAACCGTAGAACATACAAGTCTCATTTCTATTATTATATTCGAAGGCATAAAATATATTACAATAAGTATAACCAAAATAAACACAGGACAAAAATAAAAGACTTACAGAAGTTGTACACACTTTCTTGAAAGTGTGCATACAAGTGATTAATATAGAGAACTTATATCACATTCATGAGATTTGTCATTTTGCAGTTATACTTAAACAAAAATCTGAGTGAAATAGTGAAAACCTCAAATTAAAAGCCTCTATGTACCTGTTGAAGCAATACCATGTGTATCAATATTTAACATTTTTAATGTGTCAAATGAGCTTGCATTTTGCTCGTTAATTTATCTAATCTAGGTTGTAATTGATGACAGTGCTACTTGCAGGCAATAATTTATTATTAAACAATTTTTTGTATGTTTTGTTTGGTTAGATTTTGCTTTTCTAATTTTAGTGGTAGGAAAACCTGTCTCACAAAGGTCTATTAACAGGAATGGGATAAATTATTTTAAAGCAATTTCATCATGTTAAGGACATTTATTTTTATTCAAAATTAGCAAGTAATTCTATATTTTCATTATTTATCTTCAATGCTTCATTAGTAGTCAGTTCCAACAACTTGTCCTATAAATTATAGCTAAATTAAAATGGTCTTTCAATGAAAGAAAGAGATTCTGAATCCTTGAATTTCTTATGTGTGGATTTTGTCTTGATGGAAAATAAAATTCGAAACATTCTATTAAATTTGTAAGGTATTCAGTGATAACTTTTGTAGATGTTCTATCAATATACAGCTCATCACTTATGTTATTGAAAATTGTTATTTTATGAAATTTGTCTTAATATTCTATAGAAGCTCTGATCCTCCGAACTTCTGACTTCTATATTTGCTGCTAAAAGTTATCCACTATTGACAAATATATTGAATAAATATTTAAAATACCAAAGATAGTCAAATAAGAAAATCCGGCTGTCCAATTTACATCCTGAAGAACTTGGGAGCCAATATTTTGCAGAAACACTGAAAGTTCATTCCATAGTTCAAACATCTCAATAGAACTTTTCCCCTCAATAACCATCTTTCTTCGTTAGGCAGTAACTCTTGTTTTTGATCAGCTTCCGTGTTGTCACACAATGAAGAGAATAATCTTGAATTTAACACATTAAGTTTTTTTTTTTTTTTTTTTTTTTGGTGAGGAAAATCAGCCCTGAGCTAACATCCCTGCTAATCCTCCTCTTTTTGCTGAGGAAGACCCGCTCTGAGCTAACATCTGTTGCCAATCCTCCTCCTTTTTTTTTCCCCCTCAAAGCCCCAGCAGATAGTTGTACGTCATAGCTGCACGTCCTTCTAGTTGCTGTGTGTGGGACGCGGCCTCAGCATGGCCGGAGAAGCGGTGCCTCCATGCGCGCCTGGGATCCGAACCCGGGCTGCCAGTAGCGGAGCGCGCACACTTAACCGCTAAGCCACGGGGCTGGCCCAACACATTAAATTTTATACAACTCTCTATTCTTACTATAGCACTAAACACGTTACTCAGTTTAGCTGACTTTTTTTTTTTCATAGCAATCCTTTCGATTTACATTCAGAAGTAAGCTCCTTAATCTTGCTAACTACTGCAGAGTGTTTACCTGTGCCTATTACTGTTCCGTCAGAATATACTTTTAACTTACTTAAAGCAAACTTAAACCTTAAACTACATTTGTTGACATTGTATCCTTCATAATTTTATATACAGTTCATAGTTAGTTGGGCTTTTCAGTAAGAGTGTTGAAAGAATAATGCTTCCTTCACAACACTGTCGTGTTCAAATCACACATAATAAAATAATTATCATGTTAGCAATACCATTGCATTCATCAAGTTGTAGTGAAAAATACTTTGGTAGCTTTATTTCTTCTGTAAGTTGGACTTCCATATCATTAACTAGTTCCTGAAAGTGTAAAATTATGTTGTCATTGGAAAATGTGCAGCCTGCTTAGGGCAGGTGCTCCCACAAAAGTAGTGACGGTTGATTCCTCACTCAGAACCCGCAGGAATAAATCACCACATTTTCACAGTGGCCTTGTTGCTTGTGGTCTCTGGGCCATATCTCAATAACTGCTTCCACACACTTTAGGTTATAGTGTACACACACACACACTCCATGAGGAAAAAGCCCAACAGGAGAAGAGGTTATTGGACTATTCTAGAAGGTCAAAACACATGACTACAATAGTATAAGAAAGTTTTTTTTTTTTGGTAAGTTGTGAATTTGTTCTGTGACAGTGTAAACACAAAAAAGTTCCATTCAAACCAGGTCTAAAAACGAGTGTAAACTATGGGTGATATATTGTGAAATATCTGCCATTACCACATTCTGTTATGTACCTGTAAGTGGAAGGAAGTGTATATTTTGAGAGAAGGGAGATGTTGTGTAATTAATGTCTATTAGGGTCTAATAGTTACCCCATGTGAATCCAGCAGGCACCTCAGATTACCAGAATTTGTCCTCATGCTGACTCTTTCCAAGTCACACAACCTCGAGTAATGTTTTGTTAATTCCCCTGAGCTCAAGGCACCCTTCTAGGTGCTTTAAGCATGTTACTTTAATCCTCACAAACACCTTTTGGGGAAAATATACTAATCCTCATTGTACAAAGGAAAAAACTAAGGTCAGAAGAGTTAAGGACCTTGCTCAAGCTTACACGATAGTAGAGCCTTATTCAAACCGAGGTCTGCCTGATTCAAAAGCCCAGGCTCTTTCCACCAAGCTGCTTTGTCTCTTTGTAGGACTACAGGCAGAAACAATACTAAACAATGACTACTGTCCATTTCTAGATGGCAACTGGCTTTGCCACTTGTGTAGCAGGAGCACATCTCCATCTAAGTTTGCTGCTGCTCCATCCAGTGCTTCTGCAGAGACCTCCCTGCTCAGCCTCTACCTTTCCCCAGGTCCTGAGCATATCAAGCATATAAACCTGGGGACCAGGAAAGTCAGCAGAGATGATTACACACTTCTGCTAATTCCTCATTAATGATTCACAGCTGCAACTAGCAGGTTCTCAATCCCGCCAGGGGCTCAGGGTCCATGCCCCCTTGAGGAGCTCAGAGAAGAGACCCATAAATCATTCTCACTCACATCAGCTCTGTCCCAGGCTTACCACTGGAGCATCTTTGGGATCTTTTAGGTCTCAGGTACACTGACTGCTGAATGGATAAACTGGAGCAGCAGAGACTGAAGCAGCATTGGGCAGATAGAGGCTTGGATGCCCATTCCTCATCTTTAATCCCATCCCTGCAGCTGAGAGGTGAGAGGCTCCTGACCCATCAGCAGCAAGAATTCATCAGGCAAGATCAGGCACACGCTATACAGAGTTTGGGGGCTCCTGAAAAGGTCTCCTTCCTATCCCCTACCTAGATTTATTCCATATTGAGGCAACACTGAAGGTCCCACTAACAGTGCTGATCCTCAAGGAGATGCTCCAGGAAGCCTCTTCGTCCTGATAGAAATGAGTTGTTCAGACATTTTTTCAGAGCACTACTTTGGGGTGCAAAGGAGAGGATGTAGTGGAGGGCCAGTGTGGCTGTTAAGTTTGAGAACTGGGACTAAGGCATCACCACTCCCTTTCTCACTTTCATCATTCCTGTATCGGAATAATGCGGAAACGTGGAGGTTGGGGACTAGGAGCAGGGTAGAAGACAATGCCACCAAATTTTTGTTTTATTTAAAGGAGTCTTGTACTCGCCTTCTTTTCTTGGGTCAAACAGCCAAGGAATTTCCTTCTTTGGTCTAATCAGATCTAATCTGAATCTTTCCACCTGCCTTTTTTTTTTTAAAGGTTTTATTTATTTACTTTTCCCCCAAAGCCCCGGTAGATAGCCGTATGTCGTAGTCGCACATCCATTCTAGCTGCTGCATGTGGGACGCGGCCTCAGCATGGCCGGAGAAGCGGTGCGGCGGTGCTCGCCCGGGATCCGAACCCGGGCCGCCAGCAGCGGAGCACGCGCACTTAACCGCTAAGCCACGGGGTCGGCCCTCCACCTGCCTTTTAACCAAATTTTTTTTTCAAACTCAGGACCATTCTGCTTTCAAATATCTTTAGTTCAGTCTCAAACTCATCTTATTTTTTAAAAGATATGATGAGGGATTTTTTATCAGATTATGAAATTGAGAACTAGGAATGCAGTGGAAATGAACTGGAGAGGAATGGGTCCAGAAGTAATAAAAGTGCTCAGGTAACAATAAAAACACTGTTTGACATGTGTTGGGCATTTACCATGTTTCAGTCACTGTTGTTCCCTATGTAATTGCTCTACATATATTATTTTATTTATCTTTACAATATTCTTGAAAACAAGGTGTATTTATTATTATCTCCAATTTAGAGATAAGGAAATTGAGGCATAGAGAAGTTGAGTATTTTATCCAAAGCCACACAGCTTATACGTGGTAGAACAAGATTTTGAACCTAGATAATTTGGCCTTAGAGCCGGCTCTGGATTTTAACCACTGTGCTGAAGTGGGAATAAATGGAGACAAGAAAGTTGTAACATTGTACCATCTTTCCCTCTCACTCCTGTCTCCTCCAAAATCAGGGTGGGGATCACATACTTTGCTTAAATCATGGTTCAAAGGGAGTCATCCCAAATCACATAACAAATCTGAGACTGAAAACAGGTTGTCTGAGTTTATATCTTGAACTCTTTTCACTATGCCTTCTTTTTCCTTTAACGCTTCCTGTTGCATTTAATACGTTCTTTGATGTTCTGTTCTTCCCTGGGGGGTGCGGGGGACAATGCCTTGTCCTTCCCACCTCTTAGGCAGGACACAGCATGTGAATCACTTTGAGTAGAAAGGCTCTGAGGAGCCAGAGGCACCTGAGAAGAATCAACAGAAAAAGAAGAGGGAGGTGATGAGCTCTGGCCTGGAACCCCATGGGGAGGAGGTAGCAGATGGTGGGAGACAAGTGTCAGTCTACAGCTGGTTCATGCAGGTCTCTGTACCACCAGCGCCCCCAATGACTCATGCCAGTAAAAAAGAGATGCATGTGTGAATGGAGTCAGAATGAGGACACACTCAGGGTGGGAGTGAAACCCAGGGTCAAGTAGAGCTGCCAAATCAGTGTGAGTGGCAGAGGCAGCTTCTCTTGTCAAGAAGAAAATTGTTATCAAGTGAGGAACAAGGCAAAAAGTCCAGGAGAAGTCACAATCCTGAACTAGGATCCAGGAGACCTTGTTCCTGGTCCCATACTGTGTGACCCTACCCTTTCTGTACCTTGGTTTCCTGATCATAGAAAGGGCCACAAGATGTTGTGATACCTTTGCAGTACACCACCATCAAGGAGATTCTGCAGGACTCCAAGCCACAGCTCAGAGACAGTCCTGTGCCTGGGAGCCCAGGGAGGGTAGAGACCCTACCTTACTTTTCGACCAGCGTGGCCCTTGCTGAATTCCTGACCTAGAGGATGCTGTGTGAGGATGTGTGTGTGAATGACGTCAGAATGAGGACACCCTCAGAGTGGGAGTGGAAACCCAGGGTCAGGTAGAGTCACAGAATCTGTGTGAGTTCATTTCTTGAAGTCTTTTCACTATACTTTCTTTTTCTCTGAATGCTTCCAGCTGAATTTAATACTTTTTTGGATGTTCTACTCTTCCCTGGAGACAATATGTTGCAGTACCTTGGAGATGAGGTAAAGGACTGGGCAGCCAAGGAGAGCAGAGCAGGTAGGTGGGAGATCAGAATGGTGCAACTGTGCCTGCAGAGAAACTGACATAGCAGAGGTTGTGAGTGGAGGGTGGGAGGAGGGTGTCCGGCTTCCTCCTCCTCCCCTTCGCTTTGCCTATGGGAGGAAACAGAAGGATCAGAAGTGTGGGCTTTACACATGAGATAAATGGGGAAGTTGTCCACAGAATTTTGCCAAGAGGAAGTGCACTCACAGGGCCCACATACCCTGAGTACAGGACTTTCTTATGGGGCTGCTGCCTGGTTACAGGTGTGCTTGCCCTGTGGTTTGGAAGAGACATTCCCAGGCCCTGAGGGAGCTGACATCCTCTTTCCCTCATAAAGGCTGGGCTTGCTCTGTGGGTTCTGGCACAATGTTCCCAGGTTCCAGAGGAGCCCTCAATGCCTCCACTGTGAGAGAGGCAGGACAAGACCCCATGATTCAGCAAAGCCTTATCCTTCAGAAGGAAGCTCTGGTTTCTAAACCAACAAGACTTCCAGGTGGGAAAGTCTATCTGGTTTATTACCTGTCTCTACTCTGCAGAAGTCAAAGTGTGGGGATGTGTGAGAAGGTTCAAGAGGCAGTGTTGCAGAGAAAGCTGGAGCAGACACAGACTATGGGAAGCTTGATAGCCTCACTCAGGGCCAGAGACCCTATTCTCTGCTTGCCTGCCTCAGGCTACTCAGACCCCAGGACCAGGTTAAAATACCAGATGCTCTGTCTCATGAAGTTCAAGAACATAACTCTGGTCTTTGGGTGGAGCACAGAAAGCCCACCTTAGCTTGATCCTTCTTCTAGGCTGCTCTTTATCTGTTTAAGCTCAGGGAAGTAAAGTCCTTGCACCTCCAGCATTTTAACCTGACCACCAGTTGCACTGTCATTGTGGCATCTGACCCCGGTCCCTTACACTGAAGCTTGATTTTGATGCTTTGCTATGTCCTTAGTGGGATATGAACTTTTCTAGACTGGGTTCCAGAGAACCCAAAAGGTCTTCCAACAAATAAAGGACGAAAGAAAGAGGACCCACAAAGCTAAGTCAAGGGACGAATGTCTATACTGTTCAAAGCAGCAATTAGGTTTCATGACTCAGGTACATAGAGCTATGATGGATCAGAACTGGAGGGAGGGATGTCAAAGGTCATGGGCAGCTGGAAAAAAATACCGGACAGACTGGGTGGAATGGGATGTTTGGGAGAGTGAATCTGAGCTAAACGGCTTCTGGAAAGGGAACTTGGAAGAGGAGCTTTGTCTGAGCATCTGTCAGTGAATGGAGTGGAAAATAGCCATTCTATATTTCCTGCCTTCTGACTTACATCTCCGCTAGAGTGGAGGGAGCCCAGAGGATGTACTGCACTTGGAAAGATTAAGCTTGGATAACATGAATATCTTCCTGTGGGACAGGTGATTAAGAAAAGCATAAACAAACGCATCCGATGTCCCCATGTAATTGGGCTGATGAAGAAACATTCCATCCAGAAAAGACTATCAGAAGAGTATGGTCTTCAGTCAGATGAGTTTTGATTCAAATCCCTGTTCTTCTGTTTACTATATGTGTGACCTGGAGTAAGTCTGTTAACCTCTCAGAAATCAAATTCCTTGATTCATCACATGGAAGCATTAGCAAACCCACAGACAGGGAATCCATAGGTCAGTGTATGCCAAACATCTAGAACAGTACCCGACACAAAGAGGGCTCTCAGCAAATGCTCCAGCATCCTATGCCCTGATCCTCACCCCTACCTATTTCAAATCTCTTTAGAACTGGTGATTGCATCTCACAGGCCCCATTTTTACTCTGCAGGGACAGAGCCAGGTAGAATCAAGAGATGCAGCTGGATCCTGCACTGCCTGCTCTCAACCAGACTGTGCTCATCTCTGGGCCGGGGCCCTTTGTCCTACTGGGGGTTCCAGGGCTGGTCGCCTTGCATGCTTGGCTTTCTGTGCCTGTGTTCCTGCTCTATATGGCAGCTTTGGCAGGTAATGCCCTTCTACTGGGGCGGGCGGCAGCTGACAAGGCACTTCGGGCACCCATGTATCAGCTGCTGGGGCTTCTGGTAGCCACTGACTTGGTTCTCGCCACATCCACAGTGCCCAAAGCTCTGGCTGTGCTTTGGGGCCTGTCAGGTGAGATCTCCTTTGAGGCCTGCCTAGCCCAGCTTTTCGTTGCCCATGTGGCCTTCATTGCTGAGTCCTCAGCGCTGCTGGCCATGGCTGTGGACCACTATGTAGCCATTTTGCCAGCCTCTGCGCTACAGGGCACTCCTGATAGGTATAGTGTGGTAGGTATAGTGGCTGTAGCTGCTGTGACCCATGGTGCCTGTGTCATGGCAACCCCTGTAGCTCTGCTCCAGAGATTGCCTTACTGTGGGCAGCAGGCACTGCCCCACACCTACTGTGAACACATGGGTGTGGCTCGGCTGGCATGTGGCGACATGCGCCCCAACATCTGGTATGGTCTGGCCACTACGCTGCTCTCTCCAGTCCTGACCTAGGGCTCATAGGTGCTCCCTATGTCCTCATTCTCCATGCCATCTATTGCCTGCCATCCCATGGTGCCCGTTGCAAGGCCCTGGGCACCTGTGGGGCCCATGCCAGTGTCATCACTCTCTTCTACACACCTGTCCTGTTCTCCTTCCTAGCTCACCATTTTGGTCTCCACACAGTGCCCAGCCGTATCCACATCCTACTGGCTAACCTTTACGTGGTGGTCCTCCCTGCCCTTAATCCTGTGGTCTACGGAGTGCGTACCCAGCAGATTGCTCAGAGGCTCAGGCACTTGCTTCGACTTTGCTGGGCAGGGGCAGTGCGGGATGTGGGCCCTGAAAGGGCCTCCACTGGAATGACTGAGCACCCTACTTTCTCCAGTGCGTGCCCTCAGCTGGCCAAGCAGTGCTGCAGGACCCGTTGAGGCAGAGTTCTAACCAAGGCATCTCCCTCATCTGCCGATAGGTGGCCTTATGCTCACCCCAGCCCTGTTCCCATCGTGTGGGCAGAGTGCACAATGAACTTACCTCTCACTGCCTGGGTCTACTGTGCATAGACTATTCCTGCTTTTTCTAACTCTGTATTGATCTCCATAGATGTATCACATACATATAAAAGAGGTTGGGCCTGGACCATGACAGACAAGGAGGAGCAGGACACAGCCTGGGAATCAGGATCTTGTCTTTCTCCGTCACTTTGCCCAGCCAGAACCCAATTAATGAAAAGTGGCTCTGAGTAGGGCCTTTTGTACAGTGTGTGACACAAAGAAGGAACTCCATGTTTGCTAAAGGGATGAAGACAGGAGGAGCTGGGGAAAAGCTACAATATGAATAAAATAGAACACAGTTGTGGGAACTGACATGGTTCTGGCCTGGGTGATTAACACCTAAATCTTGGGAGACCTTTTGGCTCAGGGAGGGAAGGGAGTGTACTATACCATGGCTGCTTCCCTAGGCTGTTTTCCCACTTTGCTCAGATGCTGACCCTTCTCCTGCTTTTCCAACTAGTACTGCTCACTAGTTTTAGTTGGCAAAAAAATAGGACGATGACCCCAGTACTAGTGTCATGCTTCATGCTCTGTCTGTTCTTCTACCCTTCCTTCCCTCTGTCTCTCCCTCCCTCAAGTTCTGGTAATGCCCACCTGGACAGTCGTTCTGAATAGGTTTCCTGCTCTATGTAGCTTAGGTTTTCCAACTCATTCCTCTCTTATCTCCCTAACCTCTGTGGCTCCTCTGGACCCGATACCACTGGCCAGAGGAGTTGGCAGAGAATGGATCCCTGACCTTGGGCAGGAAGTCAGTGGGTGAGAATCTGCAAAGCAGGGTAAGAGTGTGATCTTTCATTGAGGTTTTCCCAACAGAGCCCTGAGCAGAGCTTCCTGGAGTCAAACATTCACCTAAGCTCTTGGACCCTTTCCTTAGAAGGGGAAGTGGAGGCTTCATATGCTGTTCTCTGTTAAGTATTACGTGCTAGGCAAAGGATTCTAAAGGATATGATGAGTAAGCAGAGGGCCTTCGTGCTTAGCACCTACAATATTTGAAGTTGGAGGTGCAGTGAGAAGTAGAGAAGTAATAAAGGATATAGATAACAGAGCTACAGAGACCAAATTCCTCAGTGGAAAAATGGGGGTGATCACACTTTATAGGAAATCTGACATCCCCCTCGGCATTTGGGTGGGTGTGAGCCTAGCCATTGCCTGAGAAGTACTCAAGAGAGATAACAGAAGAGGAGAGAATAATTTAGGATGGCCAGCACTAGGACCACTGAGCTATGACTCCTTGTCCAGTCCCCAGGAGCCAAACTCTTCTTTTTCTGTACTGATACCCCAGTCAGGAGCCCAGAGGACTAGAGGATCCTTGGCTGGTTAGAAGATATTGGGAGGGGGCTTTCGTGAAGGACAGGCAATGGAGGATGCTGGGATCAGGAGCTTGAATGGGAAGATATATTTGAATTGTAGGGTAGGATAGAAATGTTTAGGGTGCCTAGGAGATAAATTTCTAGGGGTGAGGGAGGGCACATAACATGGCAGGCCAGGACTGCTGAAGCAATCCCTCCAGATACACAGCTTAGCCCTTATCCAAGGGTACACGATTAAGTAAATGGCTTCTGTCCTCGAGATTGAGCAGGCACAGTTACATTTCCATATAGATAGTCCTTCCCTCAAAGTTGAGGGAAAGACCACAGTCCCTCCTGGAAGGGACCCATCCCAAAGTCCCCATAAGATGTCTCAGGTTTGCCTTAATCTGTTTGGGCAAGAGGGCCCAGCAGGGTGGGAGCAGATGTCAGCTTGGGATGGCTGAGGAAGACTCTATAGTGAGAAACTCACTTCCACCCTATCTTCGGAGGCACCATTCTATCACAACCCTTTCTCGCAGCTCCTACCCCCACACTTCCCCACATCTTCTGGCACAGTTAGTTCTTTCAGATGTTGAAAACTGTGCCCCTCTTGCTGAGACTATTCACTTGGACCAGAGATAAAAGCCTAGGGAAGCTCAAAGATCTTACTTCACTCTTGCAGCTGAAGCAAGAGCAGCCTGTCTCCGCTCTCCTGACTACTCTACTGCAGCTGCCCCTGGTGCTCCCAGGAAAGCCTCAGGTACAGGACTAGGGTGGAGGGATCACAAGCAAGTAGAAAGATGGTTCTGTGCTTTGGACTGGCTTCTTTCACTCCTCTGATCCTTTTCAAGAACCCCTAGGTTTGGGAGAGAGTGAAGGTGGAGAGACCTAGAGATGGCTGGAAAGAGGACGGGATACTCTATCTGCTCTGATTATCCCTGGGCTTGGGCAAGCATAGAGTGAGAGAGGGAAAACAGGATGAAGGTGAGAGAGGGAGGAATTCTGGGCTGTACACCTTGCCCTTTTATGAGGCCTAGTTTCTGCAGAAGCCTGCCACTCTTTTCCTGTGCTAAGGGTTCTGGAGCTAAGGGAGGCCAGCCTGGTCTATTGTTGGTGTGTGACCTCTGCTTCGTTATGCCCCAAAGCTAAACTATTGGGCTGACTTACAGGCTGAAGACACAGCCAGATTAACTACGAGGCCAGAGAAACTATGGGTGGGACTATTCAGAGAAGGACAGAGGCCGTACATTTCCATTCTTGAAGATTCTGCAAGGTGCCACAGGCCTAAGCAACAACTTGGGAAGGAGGCTTCAATCCAGTACCGGCTCATCTAGCTTTAAAATGGGAGTGGAGAGATGGACATGGGGAATTACAGTAACTAATAACTAATAAAAATGACTTATCAAAGGCCAGTAAGAGTCTTCACAAATATAATTTCTACATATAATACTTAAAATAAAACATAATTTTCTTCATGTACACACAAGGATACTGGGACACAGAGAGATTAAGTAATTCACCCATTGTCACAGAGCCAGAAGCAGAACTCAGGCAGTCTTGTTCTAGAATCAGTGGTCTGAGCTCTGAGTGAAAATGTAAGATGATAGGCAAGGGGAAGAAGACCCCAAATTATGCATCTCTTCTCCCTAGAACATTTCTCCCCTCACTCTGTTTAGCGGAAGCAAGGCAGCTGCCTCCCACCCTCACCCTGATGGCCCGCACTGTGTACCCACACCAACATAGTTTGGAGCTCTGCAGCTCCTCAGGAGTAAAAGCACAGGATCTACATCTACAACAAACATAAGACCTGGGGGCAGCTTGCATCCTTGCCACTTATTAATCATGTGACTTCGTAAAAATTTTTTAAATTCTCACTTCCTCTGAGGATATAAAATGGGAGCTACAAGTCATACCTTGTCATGTTCTTGTGAATGCTAAATATCAGTCCAGACTCTAGTTCCCCATGTGCTGTTAATATTAATTTCCCTTCTTTGATGATTTGGAACTCTTTGTCCCTGCTGTCTTCAAGATAAAGCAAAGTTGTGGGAATCTACTGAATCTCTACAGAGGGGGTACTTCAGAGAACTGAAGCTCCCAAGGTAGTCCTCTAACATTTCTCTTCAGACTGGCTTTCCTCTCTCTCACAGAGCATCCAGGAAGTCTGCTTCCAATTATGTGAACTGCAGCCAGTGCGTGAGGTAGGTGAGGGTGCCCTATCACTAGGAGCTGGAAGGGGACTGCACTTCAGTTCTGGGAAATCAAGGGAAGAGTCACTCAAACTCACGGCGGAAGGATGCCCAGACAGTCAAGAACATCTTCCTGTGCAGAGAAATCTCTTCTCAGGCACTCCAGAGCAGCATCAGCCTCCTCTCGTGCCTCATGTTCCCAAACAGTGCACGTGCCCCAACATACTTCGTTGTGCTTAATGTGACTGTGGCCACGCTTTTGCAGCTGGTGAGAGATGTGCCAGGCTCTGTGGATAAGGGTAGCATATGCCATTGTGTGGTTCACCTGCCCAAGGACCTCATCCGCATGCAGCAGCTGGAGCAGCTACGGAGTACAGCCCAGGAGCTTATGGGCAAGTATGAGCAGGAGCTGTCCAGGGTGAGTGCTGGAGCTGTGGGCTGGGGCTGAGGCTGGAATTTACACAAGCATAGCCTCTCCTGGACTCAGCATGGGGATGAGCCCTGGTGGTAGAGAAAGAGCTGAAGGAAACACAGCCCCATCTTTGAGATGAATCCTTAGTATGAAGGGAAAATTAGGGACTTTTCTTGAGAACCTCAGTGGTAGTAAGAGTATAGAGAGGCTTATGTAGGAAGTGCTTCCTACACTAATGGGCGAATTAACGAGTATGGATCCATTGGAAGATGAGAATATTGTATAGAACAATAAAAGGCTTGGAAATGGGATGGTTAGTGCAAAGGAGGTAGGAAAGACTTTGATTCGAAGAGATAAAATAGGGGCAATGTGTGGAGAGACTTGAGTGTCAGGCTGGTGCACTTGCAATTGATGCTATAAGTAAGGATGAATGACTAGAAATGTTGCATCAGCAGTGTGATGGGGTCAGTTGCTTTTTGTAATGGTCACTCATGGAGCTCCTGGGGAATATTGATGGGATGGGGCCAGACTGGAAGCTGGGAGTCTGTCCATTCATTTATTCACCAAGTGACTCCTGAGAGTGTGGATCTAACCAGGAAAAGAAAGAGAAAATCTAGATTGTGTAGGGGAAAGAGTTATTTTTCCTGCAGTGAAAAGGATGTGAGCGTTCTCAGCTGTGAAATGGAAATAAAACTAATGCTCACCTCAAGGGCTATTAATGGAAGCAAATAAGGTGACAGATATGAGAATATTTTGTAGGCTGTAGGGGGATGTGGATGGATGAAAAGAGCCACAGGTGTTGAGGTTTGGGGGAACGGCCTGTCCAAAACCCCATGCCCATGTCAGTGAGTATGCATGAGCCATTGAAGACCAGGATAACCAGGTCCTGGAAAGAAACTGCAACCTGGAGTCCAGGAATCCTCCTGCTCTTCTGCCTTCTATGAGGTCCCAGCCTTCAACTTACTGTGCCTGGCGCTGGAGGGAGCATACGAGTTCATGACCCAGCTTAAGGCTAAGGGAGGAGTTAGTGAGACTGGGAGCCTCCTCTACCAACTCCAGAGCCAGGTACGTGGATGGATTAAGGAATCTCTCTCCCTTCCATAGCCTCCTGTCTAATCTAATCACAAATTTGACAATTTCCAAAATCAAGTCTTTCTGGGGAAGAAGACTCCGAGCTGAGAAATATCGAGCCTGAGTTCAGTTCTTAAGAACATTCAGTGACCCACATTTCTGGCATCTCATTCCCATAGGTGGCTAACGCCAACCTCACACTCAAGCTTCTGGCTGAGTCTGACCAGCGCAGCTTCCATGCTGTTAGCCAGGATGTGGATGTCCTTGAGGGCCAGCTAAGTGAGTGTGAGAGGGAGAAGGAGCAAGAAGAAGCCTCAGGGCACCCCTGCACCCTGGTGATGCCTAAGACTGAATTTCCCAAGATCTCATCTCCACAAGGACAGGGTTGGGCATGCAAGATCGTCTATGGTGTATTGAGAGTTGAGTAGCAAATATCTTAATGTAGAATAAATCTTTGATTTCCTTGTTTGGTGTATCACTAAGGGATGCAGACGGAGACTAGCACACTCTCACACATGAGCATACTCATATATACCTTATAAACACACCCATTCAGACATACACACTAACCTCTATTCATGCAAAATGGCACCTGCTTGTACACTTTTATATGCACTCAGGTGTATGGACATACACTCAAATGCACACAATTATTATGCTTTCATACTCTGCTTCCTGTGGGTTGTGTGCTTCATACCTAGCTCATACTTTGCCTGCTCTCTTCTCTAGGTTCTTGTGCCCATGGAGGCCTCCAGAACATCCCCAGGCCTCTTGTTATGCAGCTTAATTGGATAGGCTTCTCATACAAGGCAGGTGCCTGGGGCCCAGACTCAGCACCCAATCCAGCCTCTTCCCTCTACTGGGTGGCCCCTCTTCATGCAGATGGCAGGTGAGTCCAGGATGACTTCTCTTTTTCAACCAGGTTTATTCCAAATGTCCCCTACCTCTACCCTAATGTGTTTTTTATGGCCCCATCTCAGCTTCTTCTCTCTGTTTTAGGTGTGCCTCTGGACAAATATGGCCTAGGCCTGACAGGTTACCTCTTGTTTTGTTTTTTAGGAGGATTGGCCCTGAACTAACATCTGTTGCCAATCTTTCTCCTTTTTTCCTTTTTTTTTTCCTCCCCAGAGCCCCAGTAGATAGTTGTATGTCATAGTCGTACATCCTTCTAGTTGCTTTATGTGGGCCACTGCCTCAGCATGGCTTGATGAGCAGTGCATATGTCTGCGCCCACAATCCAAACCAGTGAACCCAGGGCCACCGAAGCAGAGCGCTCGAACTTAACCGCTACGCCACCAGGCTGGCTCACTGACAGGTTACCTCTTAATGTTCCTTTCATCGGTTAAGGATGGCCCAGGCTGCCATGAGCTTCCTTTACAAACCCACTGTCTGAAATTTCTAATTTCAACATAATCCAAAACTGGTTCTATCCCTAGCCTGATCTTATTTCAAGAACAAACTCTTCTACACCTGGGTTTCAGAATCCTAACTTCTGCTCAGAAGAAGTTTAGAGGATGAAATTGACCAAGCTTGAGACTTAAAGTCAAACAGATCTGAGTTTGAATCCCAATACTGCCACTTAAGCTAAGTGACCTTGGAAAAATGAATTAACGTGTCAGACCTATTCTTAGCCAGCTGTAAAATGAGAGCAATTAAGATATGAGAATATCATGTGAGATGACATAGAAAAGTGTGAGTAATATAGTAGGTGCTGATAAATATTTGATAGATAAAAGAATGGCTAAATAAATCAATGAGTAGATGGATGAGCCCCTCAATAAACTGGCAACCTGGCTAGGGAGGCAGGCGCAACTCACAGATGGGTGTTTAAAGTCAGAACATATAGAAGTGTGACATAGACCCAATTGACTATGAGGTCATGGGAGAGAGGGACGAATGTGGGTTGAATCAGTCATTGAAGAACTCTAGTGGAAGCTCATCTCAGAAAGACTAGCTTTATTGATAATAATGCTCCCCAATCCCTGCAGACATTTTGTAGCCTATGAAACGCATTTACTTGCTTTTGCTTTTTAAATCCTCTCAAAATCTCTGTGAGTAAGGCAAGACTTACTAGCCAACGGCAGGAGATGGCAATGCTCATAAGTCAGGGATAGTTTAAGGGACTTTCCAAAATGACCTCATAACCGCAAATCTCCCTGAACCCAGTTCCAGAACTGTGTCCTGCTACAGGACACCTGTGTCTCAATGGCAGATGGAAGGCAGTGGAGTCTAGGTACAGAAGATTATCCATTAAGAAGAAAAAAATAACAGCTAGAACTTGTTGATTGCTTACTTTGAGACGACTACTCTTCTAATTATTTTATTTGCTTTACCTTGGTCAGTCCTGACAATCAATGAAGTGGATTCTTTTGTTATTCCTTTTACAGAT
Organism: Diceros bicornis minor; assembly: GCF_020826845.1. NCBI lineage: Eukaryota > Metazoa > Chordata > Mammalia > Perissodactyla > Rhinocerotidae > Diceros > Diceros bicornis. The sequence continues at coordinate 62,289,001 of NC_080746.1, read as the reverse complement.
TTTACTTATGAGCTGAGTGACTTTGAACTATTTACTTATCTTGTCTAAGATCCAGTCTACTAATCTGTTGGGATAAAACCTACCTTACGGGTCTTTTTATAATTAAATGACATAATGCACGCACTGTGCCTACTAGGCATTGTTGCTGTTGATGTTATTACTATTACTGTTACTGTTTTTTTTACCATTATTTATTTTGTCATAGTATATTGTAAATAAAAGAAGAGAGATGAAAAATTAGTTCTGTTTGATTCCAAAGTCTCTGCTATCAATTAAAACACTAGCCTGCTCATTTTTTATAGCATTTTGTTACCCTGATGATTCTGGTGTGCGGCTTAGCCTGGGTACTCTCACTACTACTGGCTGCACAAGTGTTATGACGACCTGGTACTGCTGAAGAAATATGAGCAGTGGAAGACGGGCTATGGTGACTGCAATGGCAATGCCCTGTACAACAACTTCATGTACTTTAACTACTATGGCACAGGGGACATGGCCAAGGTGGACCTTTTCTCCAATACCCTGGTCCTGTGGCACCCATTGCCTGGTGCCACCTACAAAAACCACTTTTCCTATGCTAGTGTGCCCTGGAAAGACTTAGATTTTGCTCATGATGAGAAGCATCTGTGGGTGCTTTATGCCACCAAGGAGAGCAAGGGCAACCTGGTTGTGAGTTGTCTCAGTGCCAGCACTCTAGAAGTGGAGAAACCCTGGCACACCAGCCAGTACGAGCCAGCCCTGTCAGGGGCCTTCATGGCCTGTGGGTTGCTCTATGCCGTATGCTCACTGAGCACCCACCAAGGGGAGATCTTCTATGGTTTTGATACCAGCACTAGGCAGAAGCGCCATCTCAGTATCCTGCTGGATAAGATGCTAGAAACACTGCATGGCATCAATTACTAATCAGACATCGGATCATAAGCTCTATGTCTACGATGATGGTTACTTGATCAGTTATGACCTCAGCTTCCTGACACTGAAACACAGGCTACAAAAACCACCAGCCAAAATGCCCTCTGGGGCTTAGGCCTCACCAGAACCCGACAAGCCCTCCAGGCCCTGAGACCTCAGGGCAAAGCATGGGTAGAAGCGTGTCCTCCTCCTCTCTCTCCAGGTGGACCACTCCCTAAAATGGCCATCAGCCCTAATGATTGGAAGGCATTGATTATATCTAGTTAGTTCTTTACAATTAATATTTCAATTAGTACCTTAAAGTTTTCTTTAATAATGGTCCAGGTGGATTTGATTGTTGTTTGATTGGGAAACAAAACACTACCTGGGAAATGTTACCCTCTCTTCACCAGAATCCTAGAATTGTAGGAGCTGGATTCATAGATTTTTTTGTGTGTGTGTGTGTGTATGTGAGGAAGATTAACCCTGAGTTAACATTCGTTGCCAATCCTCCTCTTTTTGCTGAGGAAGATTGGCCCTGGGCTAACATCCTTGCCCATCTTCCTCTACTTTATATGGGACACCACCACAGCATGGCTTGATGAGCAGTGCATATGACCATGTCCCAGATCTGAACCTGTGAACCCCGGGCCACAGCAGAGGAGCACAGGAACTTAACCGCTGTGCTACCAGGTCGGCACCTGGATTCATAGTTTTAAAAACAAATCTCATATTCTGTATTTTGAAGACTGTGAGCCCAGCTCCATCAATTGTAGGATTCTGTGAGCTAGGTTTAGAATTGTAAGTCTCAGGTTGGGATCCTCTGTTTCCAGTGCAGAAGATTCAGGGAAGCTGGTCAATAGAGTGGGATATGGAAGTTTCCTTTCTTATTCTCAACCTCCTCTGGGGTACCTGAAGAGAAAAGGGGCAGTATTTTGGTGTGAAATCAATGTTTCACTGTCCTATATCAATCTCACTTTGAGTGCAATTGAGTGAGGGGCTCAGGCCTGAGTCCTGCTCTAGAAAGTGAGCGACTGATGGCTGAGCATAAGGAGAGTCTGACATGGATTGGGCTGGAGGTCCAGCCATTCTCAATAAAGAATCCTTTAGTGTAATAGCAGGAAGTCTCCTGGCAAACTGCCTGTAGTGTCTTTGCTCGTTGTCCACACACTGAGAACATATGGGCCCAGATTCTCTGTTCGTCACTTATCTATCTGTACAGTGCACCTCCCCTTAGGCAGGTGGATGGAATGTCAAGTTTCAGACCCTAAAGTCTTCACAGTCACACAGAGGATACCAGAATACTTCACACACACTGCCTCATACTTACACTTTCACAAACATACATTCACAAGTATACTAATCAGACATACACATTCCACTCTTACATGTATGATATCTTCATCAACACCCAAACGTCAACATAGATATAAACATACATTTTAATGTATCAACTAACAGAAAAATTCATCTGCTACCCAAATAAAAACCAAACACCATTGTCCAAATTTGCCTGGAACTGGGAATCTGGCTTTTTAATTGCCTAAATCTGTCCTGTTAGGAATTTCACTACTAACCTCCTCCACCCTCACCTCTTGATTCACAGACATCTCTCTGCCTTAATGTTTTGACACAGAGGTGGGCACTTAAGATGAGGCTAGGACTGAAATAAATTATTCTTAAAATTCTGCTATAATGACATGTAGAAAAGACCAAGTGATAAGTGAATAAAAAATACCTAGCAAGGAATGGCTCATTTACCTTTAGTTTGGAATGCTCCTAGAGGGAGCCTCCCTGGCTAGTCCTGCTCCAGCTTCTAGGATAGAGGAAATTTTTCCCCACCATGTGGGAGCACTCTTCATTAAGTCTCAAGTCCCAAAATCTAGGCTCAGAGAAAAACATGACCTCCTCTTCCACTTAAGAACTTTGTTCTTGCTCCACTTTCCTTTCTAAGCTCCCACTTTTTCCAGATCATTAACAAAAGGAATAATCTCCTTCCTGTGGAAGAGATACCATTCTTACCAACAGGTATACGGTTTTTTATCTTTGGCTTCAATAGAGCCAACTTTTCATACAACAATCCTGACATCTCTGCAAGGGAGTCACACACAGCACCACAGAGAAACACACATCCCACATAAGCAAGATGGTCTTTTATTTTTTATTTATTTATTTATTTTTTTTTTAAAATTTTTTTTTTTTTTTTTTTTTTTGTGAGGAGATCAGCCCTGAGCTAACATTCGCCAATCCTCCTCTTTTTTTGCTGAGGAAGACGGCCCTGGGCTAACATCGGTGCCTATCTTCCTCCACTTTATATGGGACGCCGCCACAGCATGGCTTACCAAGCAGTGCATCGGTGCGCGCCCGGGATCCGAACCAGCGAACCCCGGGCCGCCGCAGCGGATCGCGCGCACTTAACCGCTTGCGCCACCGGGCCGGCCCCCTTTTATTTTTTTTTAATAGTTTCATCCTGAGAACTTTATCCCCAGTTTTCTGGAAATATGTCTTATTTTATTGCATTATGGACACCTGGACCCCCCAAATATGTCATCCTTCCCAAGCTGGTCCTGGCAGAGACTGTAAGGCTAGAGTTGACATGACAATATCTCTTCTCTGAACAGGTTATGCTCTTGGGGGGTGGAGCAGGGGGAGGGGCAGCCCTGGGAGGAGTCATCTCCACTTAGCCCACCTTGTACCACGTATGAATCAGTAGCCACAACAGGTCTCAGCTGGGCCACATCTGGAGAACTGGGGTAGGGGTACAACATCGCAAAATACCTGGCCCTAACCTGGTCACTCATCTCTTTTTGGGCAACAAGGAAACTAGCCTGCTGCCTGAGAACACAACACCTGAGACGGAGGCCAGCAGAAACATTTGCCTGCCCTCACTCCTTCTGCCCCTGCTTCCACCTGCTCCTCATCTGCCCACCCACTAAGATCCATGCTGCATATCATCTCTCGAACACCCAGCATGGTTGAGACTGGGCATCCTTCAGGTTTGCCTGCAGACAAAAACATCTCTTCAAGTGTCACTCGAGTGATAGTGAAGACATCAGGCAGGCAGGAAGACTTTATGATAGCTGATGACAACTTGGTGAGGCTGTTCAAAGAGAAGCTATCTGCTCACTTTAAATGCCAAGTGGATCAACCAGTGCCGGTCTTCATGGGCCGCCTTCTCAAAGACCATGACACACTGAGCCAGAGGGGCATCATGGATGGCCACACCATCCACTTGGTCATCAAGTCCAAACATGGCTCCAGATCCCTAGCCCATTCCTTCCAGAACCTGCTGACCAATGTGCCCTGTCACTGGGATAGAAACACCAAAGGAAACAGCAGTGGGGTATACCAACCTGCTGGTGTGAGTCACACCCCAATGGAATCAGCTTTTTTTGTGGAGCCTGATGCACCCAAGGTGCATACCCAGGACCTGGAAGTGGGTAGTCCAGAGCTCATAGCACAGATGCTGGAGAATCCTAGCATCCAGCGGCTTCTGTCCAACACGGACCTCAGGAGACAGTTCATTTCAGAACACCCAGATGTGCAACAATTGACGCAGCAGAACTCAGAGGTCTCACACATCCTTGACAATTCTGAGATCCTATGCCAGACTCTGGAGCTGGCGAGGAACCTTGCTATGATTCAAGAAATAATGCAGATCCAGCAACCTGCACAGAATCTTGAGCATCCACTGAACTCACAGTCATACTTGCGTTTAAAGACAATACCAGGTGGAGACAATGCCCAGTCATTGCCAACGGGTCAGAGCTATGCTGATTTCCATGACCAAATGCTCAACAGCTCAGCGGATCCCTTTGGGGGCAACCTTTCTCAGCTCTTCTGGAAGGACAAATACCTGAACAAATCGAGTCCTTATCCCCATCTCCACCACCACCCCAGGAACAGCAGGACCAGCTCCCACAGCTCCCTACAACCCGAGTCATCTATGCTAGTTCTTGTGGTTTATCCTCAATCACTTCAACCAATGCTACTTCCAAGAAGGTAAACCATACTTCCAGGGCCAATACTGCCACCAAGGCCCAGAATCATACCTGTGCCATTCAGCAGCCAGCTGGGGTACCAGCCTTACCTAGCATAGGCCTCACCCAGCAGCCCCAGGCAGAAGACAAAAATGCCACTATCTCTCTAGACAGCTCTGGCAGGAGATTAAAGATGATCTCCAGCTGTCAGATGAGCAGACAAGTTCCCAGAACACAGGAAGTATACTGCAGTTGCTTTTGAACAACCCTTACCTGGCAGCCCATGTGATGTTGTTCATGAGTATGCCCCTGCTGAGTGAACAGTTGAGGCAGCAGCTGCCCACATTTCTGCAGCAGAACCAGCTTTCCAACATGCTTGGAACCCTAGCAAACCCTAAAGTATCACAAGCAATATTGCAGATTGAGCAGGGTCTGCAGCTGTTGGCCACAGAGGCTCCTGTTCTTCTACGCTGGGTTGTACCATACCTATGGGGCCTGGGTTGGCTTCCTGCACCCAGCTGCAGTTACCCCGACACTGCCCTAGACCTGGGATGTGCCAGGTATGGCTGACCCCAAAGGGCCTGAGTGCTGCCACAAATCTGGAGCAGTGCTGCAGAGGCTACAATCCCTAGCTGGAGACACTTCCCACCTTCTACAAGTCCCCAAGATTTGTTTCAGCAAGCAAATCGAGTCTCTTGAGGCCGTGGGAATTGGGAACTACCATGCCAACTTGCAGGCACTCGTTGCCACTGAGAGGGACACCAGTGCTGCTATCTACAACCTCAAGAGATCCCATGGATTCTAACCAGCATGCCTACCTATTTGCTTGTTACCTGCCTTCTGATCCATTTGACCACCTCATCTGCCTTTTCCACCTCTTCTGATGTTTCCATCCAGGAGAAGTCCTGCAATAGGAGAAACCAAACAATGCATTCTTCACTGAATAATAGGCCATTGGCCATGGCTGGAAGATCTGTCAATAAAATGGCTGCACCCACTTGCCCCCATGTGAGGTTTGGCTTTGTTTCTTTTGCAAAAAAGGCAACTATCTGTGTGTGATATTCCTATCTCACCTACCAGACATATATGAACACACACACACACAAACCACATGCATATATTACTAAAGAGTTAGAGAATCTTAGTTGTACACATGGAACCTCATGCACAGATATCATACCATGCTCACATACGCAAGAACATGCATATGTAGCCTCAGACAGGTGTGTACACACGCACAAGCTCACATAGCCAAAGATTCATGTATATAGGCACGTAAAGTCAACACACTGTACACACAGCCATGTGCATACATAGCTACACACAAAAACTTAGAGACACATAAACAGACCCACATGTAGAGGAAGAGAGTCATAACACATTCATACAAAAAGGGGAGAATATAACATAGATAGACCCAGATATTTAGTCCTAAAGACTTCCTTGATTTCTTGAGTCCAAACTGTTCAAGTTTTAAAGTGGAAGAAGAGTGGTCTGGAGGGCCAGAGTAGGAAAAATCCACAAATCAGGAGGGTCTTGATAAGTCTTTATCCTATTAGGAGTCTCTTACTAATTGCCATTGTCACAATCATAGGGCTTTGCTGGATTGTAACTAATCTCTCTTTAGCACTGAGAGATCCAGCTGCCGCCACCCTCACTGCACATTCCAGTCACCACAAACCCAGACCTCCATGAGGCATGGCACCTTCCAAGAATATCACATCCTTCAGCATATCAAAGGTTTGTAGCCTGTGTTTTCTACAGTTACCCAAGGTCCATCTCCTCCTCTTTCTGTCTCACCAAGAGTATGCCATCCAATTGGTATACAAACATTTGTGGTTCATTTATCCAATTATTAAATAATTTAATAAGCTCTTGCTGTAATTTAATAAGTCAAATATTGTTTTAGACATTGAAGAAATAGCAGTGACAAAACAAAAATTATTTATTTATGGAGTTTACTTTCCTTCATGGAGGATACAGACAATACTCAATTTAACTTATAGATATTTTAGGTGGTAATAAGTACTATGAAGAAAAATGAAGCAGGATAAGCTATGCTAAACAGGCAATCATGAGGGAAGGCCTCTCTGAAAAGGTGACAGTTGAGCAGAAATCAGAAGGAATTGGGAGAGCTGAACATGCAATTCCCTGGGAGAAGTATGTTCCAGGCAGAGAAGGCTGCATGACAGTAAAAGCCATGAGGTAGGAATATTCTTGTTGTGTTTGAAGAATAACAAGGACATGTTGTAGCTCGAGTGGAGTAAACAAAAAAATGGGGGGGGGGGAACAGGACATCTGATAAATCATGAAGAGCTTTGTGGGTCTAGAGAGGACTTTGGTTTCACTATGAATGCAATACAAATGCACTGCTGGATGTTGAGCAAAGGAAGGGAGTGATTCAATATTGTCAGTCTGGCTGCTGAGCAGGGAATAGACTGTGGGGGAGGAAAAAGTTGGAAGCAGGGAGACCAGTTAGTTATGCAGCTTTTGTGGTAGAGTAAGTGGGAGACGGCAGTGTCTGGTACTGGAGTGGGAGCAGCGGAAGTGGTGAGAAGCATTCAGATTCTGGTCTGCAAAGAGGACCCAAAGAGATTTGCGTGCTCTTCACAGACCACCAATCCTCTAGCCTTGACATTGCCATCAGCAAGAGCGAAGGACAGGCCCACAAAGCTCTAAGTGCTTCTAGCAAACCTACTGGCAAAGACTCCCACTCCACCACACAACCTGCCAAAAATGTATATCTCAAGAAAGAAATTATAGCTAAAACTGATTTTTCACATCCCCATTAAGACATCTTTATCCAATTAATTAATCTGATTAAGCCTTATACCCTGCGTGCCTCAGTTTACATAAAAATCCTAAACTCTCCAGGTCATCTGTCTGATTCTCATCCTAATTTGCTCTGAAAATCCCTCACCTAACTCACTTTTACACTTGTCATCAATTCTCCAAACCTTTCCACCCTACCATTTAGAATTCATAATTTAGCAACAGCAAAATCCTCTATCTACAGCCTTCTCTCTAAATGTTTTCTCACCTCTTTGCTGTAACTGCAATCTGGTTGTTCACCGAGGATTCTGCTTCTCCAGTGCTGGCTGCTGCTTTCATTCCCTGTGGACTCAGAAGAGGGTAAGTGTCCTCCTTGCACCTTCTTTTGCTTCCTAACCAGTTTTCTAGCTCAACACTACTCCATGATCTACCAATATAATCATTCTGGCATAGTACTCACTTAGCAACCTCACCATGTTTATATCCAATTCTGCCTAATCTCTGTGTAGGCAGAGAAAAGCATTCAATGTGCTGACTAGTTTCATGTAAATTTATTGCCAAGAGCTTTAATTGGCCTGTTAATAATCCTACTGCATTTTCCTACTCCAATATTTTACACCTGACTGTGCATCAGAATCACCTAGAGAGTGTGTTAAAACAGATTTCTGAGCTTCATTCCAAGGGTTTCTGATGCAATATGTCTAGAGTGGGTCCCCATATCTTGGATTTGTAACAAGTTTCCCGGTGATTCTGAGGCCATCAGTCTGGGGACCACACTTGAAATTCCAATGCCCTAGTCAATTCACTACCTTATTCTTTGAGGTAATCATTTCATACCTTTTCTACTCTTCTCAAACTTTTAACATCCCTTTTTCTATTCTCAGTCTTATCTGATGTTTTGCTTATTCCAACCAGAAAACAAAAGTGATCAGAAATGACTTCCTCTTGACTCCACCACTAAATAGACCAACTAACTTGAATCTGTACCCGCACACTCTGCACCCCACCTTGTTGTAATGAATAAACTCCTAAATCAAGCCTGACACTTGGGAACTTGATCCTAGTCCTTCTAATATATCCACTCAACAACTTACTCTTGTGATTATTTTCTCTTTCTTCAGCATCATTTTTCCCTCCTCATTGGATTCTTCCCATGAGAATAAATACGTGATGTAATGTTCTCAGCTTATGAAAAAAACAAGCAGAAATGCCTTTACCCCCACGTTCCCACACAGCCATCATTCTCTCTCTCATTTACAATACTGTTATTGGATCCACTTCCTTTCCAATCCCTTTGCTTTTAAACCCACTCCAGTCAGGTTTTCTGCCCCGACCAGTCTTCCAAACCTGGTCTCATCGTGGATCCTAATTCTCTCTGGTCAAATCCAGTGGTCAACTCTCAGTCCTCATCTTATTGACTTACCAGCATCATTTAACACAGTTGTTTACTCTTTCCATTCTGAAACTCTTCATTTACCTTCTCTCTCCCTCTTTCTCTCTTTTCTTTATCTGAGATAATGTTTTATTTCTTCTCAATTTCCTTTGCTGAATCCATCAAATCTTCCAGACTTCTAAATATTGTAGTGTCTGTGACTCAATCTTTTTACCTCTATTCTTTTACTACAATCACTAATCTCATGATTCTAAATATTCTGTCAATGCGATGAACTCTAGACTCATGATATTGAACTACTTTCCTACATTTCCATTTAAATATAAAATAGACATCTCAAATATATGTAAAACTGGACTCTTAATTTTCTGTTTAACAACGTTATTCCCTGGTCTTTTTTATCTTAGCAAATAGACAATTCATTGTTTGAGTTCATCTGGGGGATAATAATAATTAAAAAAAAAGTAAAATAAGAAGTTCATGTCATCCTTTACCCCTCTCTCATACCCTAGATCCTATCCATTAGAAAGTCAATACTTTGAAAATATATAAAGAATTTGTAGCTAATGTTGAATCAGAGAGAAGACAGGAACATAGAATGCCAAGAAGAAAAAGCTCATCTGAGGAGTAGCTGAATTTGGGTTTTAATGGGACACAAGGACTAAGGAGTCTTTCCTAATTGTCCAACCCTTGTCTGAGTCTCCACATACTGCATACTAGGTTGTAGAAGCAAGATTATTGGTTGAGAAGGAGGGGTCAGCCCAGGCCCCTCACTGTGAAGAAGGCAATTAAGATAAAGGGAATAGAAGAGTTAAAGGGCAGAGAATACAAAGTTCCCAGGGATCCACCTTGGAGAGGTCTCAAAAATCCATTGTATGAGGCTGTGATGTCAGTGCTGAGGTCACAGAGGTGGCCTGATGGAGTGAGTTCCAGCCCAGAAGGCTTCAGGGGTGGCTGTTCAGCAAGATGAGGGCAGCTTGGAGCCCTGTATAAGAGGAAGGAAGGGGCCACAGCTGATTGGTATGTGTTCCCCAAACTGAGCCCTTCTTCCTGTCTTTGCCCTGCCACTCATAAACTATGGATCTCTTTCCCAGGGTTTCAGGTTTCCCTCCCCTGATCCCAATATCTCTCAAACCCGTAATCCTCCCAGAACATCCTATCCCTGGAACCTCAAACTTCCTTCCACGTGGACCCTCCAGTTCTTCCACCCTGAGACCCCAAACTCTCTTCCTGCTCACCTTTCTTACTTTCACCACTGCCCAAAAGATGATCTTGCTCTCCCATTCCCATCCCCCAGCTGTGTCCCCACAGACCTGGGCCTCCTGCTGCCCACCATGGCCAAAAGCGGAGAGGCCCTGCCACAGGGCAGCCCAGCACTGGTCCAGGATCCCCACCTCATCAAGGTGACAGTGAAGACGCCCAAAGACAAGGAGGATTTCTCAGTTACAGACACTTGCACCATCCAGCAGCTGAAGGAAGAGATATCCCAGCGCTTTAAGGCCCACCCTGACCAGCTAGTCCTAATCTTTGCTGGCAAAATCCTCAAGGACCCTGACTCACTAGCACAGTGTGGAGTGCGAGATGGCCTCACTGTCCACCTGGTCATCAAGATGCAGCGCCGCACCATGGGCGCTGAGTGCCCACCTGCTTCAGTCCCTACCCTAGCTCCAAGCCCTCGATCACTGCCTCAACCAAGCTCCATTAACCCAGCAGATGGGCCACACACTTTTAGCTTAAGTGTCCTCACAGGCCTTAATGGGCTGGACCTGACATCTGGTAGTTTCCCTGACCAGCCAAGCTCACCAATGTGGCAGCACATATCTGTGCCTGAGTTTGTGGCTCAGATCATTGATGACCCCTTCATACAGGGTCTGTTGTCCAACACAGGCCTGGTACGGCAGCTGGTTCTTGATAATCCTCATATGCAGCAGCTGATCCAGCATAACCCTGAGATTGGACATATTCTCAACAACCCTGAAATCATGCGGCAGACCCTGGAGTTTCTACGCAACCCTGCCATGATGCAAGAGATGATGCGTAGCCAGGACCGGGCACTCAGTAACCTGGAGAGCATCCCTGGTGGCTACAATGTGCTTCGTACCATGTACACAGATATTATGGACCCAATGCTTAATGCAGTACAGGAGCATTTTGGTGGCAATCCCTTTGCTACTACCACTAGTGCCAATGCTACCAGCAGCAGCAGCCAACCTTCAAGGATGGAGAATTGTGACCCTCTTCCCAACCCCTGGGCTTCCACATATGGAGATTCAGGTAGCAGGCAAGGCAGGCAGCCTGGGCACCAGGATGTATCTGAAATTAGAAATAGGGTTCCCAACATTCTGGATAATATAGGGCTCTATGACTATCTCCAGCAATTATATGAGAGCCCCCAGTCCCTGGGAACCTACCTGCAGGGGACTCCATCCACCCTTAGCCCAAGCCAAGAACCAGTGCCACCAGGAAACCGAGTTCCGCCAACTCCACCCTCATCCCAGGATCCTGAGTCAGGCCAGCCTCTCCCCAAGGAGTCAGTAGCAATCAAGGGAAAGTCTTCCTGCCCAGCGTTCCTGAGATATTCCACAGAGAGCAGTACTAGACAAGAGGGAGGCCAAGATGGTGCAGGGAACAGCTCTAGTGGCCACAATACCAACGTGCCTGATCTTGTCTCAGGGCTGGGGGATGCTGCCAACAGAGTCCCATTTGTTTCTTCACCACCTTCCCCCATGGAAGCTACCTCTGGAATCCCTGAGCATGCCTGGCTGCCACCACCAGCTTATCCAAGATCTCTGAGGCCAGCTGGAATGAATCAGGCCCCACAGTTGCAGGATGAGATGCATCGGCAGTTGCCGCCGCTACCGCATCTTCAGGCAGCCATGGCAAACCCTCGTGCCATGCATGCCCTGCTACAGATTGAGCAGGGTCTGCAGATCCTGGCTACAGAAGCACCTTGCCTCCTGCTGTGGTTCATGCCTTGTCTAGCAGGGCTGGGAAGTATAGCAGGAAGTACAGAGCCTAGAGAATGTGTCTCTATGCCTGAGATTGCCCCCTCAGTCCCAGCTCCTGAGGTCCCTCTAGCACAGGGCTCTATGGAGCTGGGCTTCCATTCCATTCCCTTCCTCCAGATGTTGCAAGCGTTAGCTAGTGCCAATCTCCAGCAGCTGCAGCCAGAGACTCACTTCCGCGTGCAGCTAGAGCAACTTCGGGCCATGGGCTTTCTGAATCCTGAAGCCAATCTCCAGGCCCTCATCGCCACGGGGGGCGATGTGGATGCTGCTGTGGAGAAGCTGAGGCAGTCGTAGGAGCTCTAGCTGTTTAGACCATATCTTTTCCTGTGTGCCTTTCCATACCCCACTGTTCCAGCTCCCCCATTCCTGAATGCATCTTCACTATGAACCAAATTTACTATGATGCCCTTTACTGTGGAAACAATGTTGTTCCAGAGTCAATGAGGAAGAATGAGAGCCAGAAACAGAAAGGGGGTGCTGTGAGTGACCCAACCACCCCTGCCACTGTACCATCGTGGGGCCCCAGCCTGAGCTCTGCTTATGCCTATCTTGAGAGGCAATTACATCCAATCTCCAGTGTCATTTGCTGCCTGAGTCTGATTCTTTGTGGGCTGTGAGAAAAGGGGAGGATATGGGAGAAGAAGTGGTGATAAGAGCTGTCTCTGATGGGACAGGAGGGCTTGGAGGGGAAACTGAAAGGTTTGAAGTTAGAAGATTCAGAGGCGTGGAGAACAGAGGAGGATGAACTGAGGCTTGCAGCTTTCCTGGTGTCCTTCCAGGGATCCCCCAGATTTTGTGTCCTGTGGGAACTGCCACCGTGTACTCTTTCTTTGGGGCTTTCTACCATCAGCCTGATTGAAAAATGGGCACAGTTTCTTATTTTTATTGCCCCTGAAGACTGTCCCACAGGTGGCTTTCACTTTCTGGATTTGATGCTGATTCCTGAGAGGATAGAGATAGAGCAGGATTCAGGCTGAGTTCTAAAATTCCCTAATCTCACCAAGTCTACAAAGTTACTGTTCCTAGTAGCCAGGTAAAGAGAGTTGATTTCATTGTCGTGGATTCAGCTTGTCCTGGATTTTGTCTTTCTTGCAATTCCTAGCTCAGAAACTGAGTACCTACTCTGTGCTCAGCACCCTGGTAGGGATTAGAAATTCAATATGAGTAAAGAGACGTGATCCTACCCTCATGAGTCTATGATGTGGTAGCAGGAAGTGGTTAGACTGAGTATTTGAAGAGTACTCATTGTAAATAATTAGAAACTATGATAAATGCTATAAAACAGGGGGCACTGTGAAATAGCATAATAGAGGCTTGATCTCATTTGGGAGATGGGGAAGGATCTGAGTATATACTCCAAGGTAAAATCTGAAAAGTGGTATGAATGAAGTGGGTAAAGATTTGAGGGGGGAGGGAAGAATATTCAAGCAGAAGAGCCATTCTGTACAAAGGCACTTAGGTAGGATGTGCATAAAACACAGGAGGTGCCCTCAGCATCTCAGGCTAAATTCCTTCTTGCACTCGGCTTCTTCCCATTATCTGTGTACTTTTAGGGTAAAAATGTTATGATTCATAAGTCAAGAAAGTGAACCATGTCTTCCAGGACACATAAATATACTTGTGGGCTCACACAGGGACACACTATGGAGAAATGCACAAACACACAATGTATATTCACACTTAAATACATCTTTATATGGGCACACCCTGTGTACATGTGCACAAGCATACACATACAGCAGAGTCTGTTAGAGTTTTATTGCAGAATGGGAGGTAAACATTAAAAATATTAATGCTATATTCCTATTAAGGAAAGAAAGAAGATTTGATGGAAGGACACCACTATGGTAAAAGAGGCCATGGGGTCATAGACTCAGTGCTGAGATTCCTTTTAGGAACTGAGAGAAACAGAACCTACCCCTGGAACCCAGGTATTTGAACCCACCTCTCTTTACGTTTTAGCTACCAGTATGTGGCTTAGAGATACAATGAGCTTTTGGGGCAACTTTCTCCTACTGTTTTAGGTTTCAATCTCCAGGTGGAGCACAAGATTTCAAAACTCTTTTTTCCTCCAACATCACTCCCCATCAGTGGAGAAGTTCTTGCCCAGATCAAAGGAACTGTTGTTTACTGTGGTGCTAAGGGAAAGGCAGAGGAGAGTCTTGCCTCTCTGTTTCCTACAACTAACAAGGCAAGTGTTCTGGGGCTGCCTCTGACTTAGGAAGATGTAAAATGCAATCTCTATCTCCCATCCTGGGAAGGCCTCATAGGTCTGAGAAAGAAAGGTTTCTGCTTTCATTTGCCTTTCATATGGCCTAAGGGAAGCATGAGGGCTCATATGAAGTAAATCCCAGCTCGACAGGGCAGACAGCAGGTGGGAATCTGGGTCTAAAAGTCCCAGTTAGGGAGGAGAGTGCTCATTTAACAGGCCATTTTCCGGCCATATCCTGTTGAGAATCCTCTACAGTTGATTGGGTGTTTGGAATCTTTGCTCTAGCCTCATCAGAGACTGAACTCATCAGTCCTGTGCCCAGCTCGATGGTGGTGTCCAAGAAAAAGTAGTTCCTGAGGCAGGGACGGTCACTGACCTCCACCTAGCAGCTAACACAGGGCCTGGCACATGGAAAGCACTCAATGAGTGACTGAATAGATGAACATTGAATGATGAATGAGGAAATGAGCAATCAAATAAGAAAGTGCTTAAGGAGACTAGGTAGATATGAAACAAGTAGAGGTTATCACAGGACCAGGGCTTGTGATCGGGGAAATAAATACTGCTGGAGTTTTGGGAAAAAGAGGTCCCTGCATCTTGATGTTACTGAAAGGGCAGGCCTCCAGAGATGTACCGTTTGCAGTCCCGGCTCTGACTCTCACACTCTATCAGCAGTGGTCCAAGTCGAATATCTGGGTCTTGGACGGATCCCACACCAGGGGTTTGTGTGGGTGGAGAAGAGAAGCAGAGTCAGTTTTGGTCATACTGAGCCTAGTGCCTGGCTCTTCCCAGAGAAAAAGTACCCTTTCTTCAGACCAAGAGATTTGCTAGAAAGCAAAAAAGCTGTGAAGTCTGCAATGCTGATTTGCATCACAAATAGCCATCAGGTATGTGGACAGCAATTTAAGAAAAAGATATCATCCAAACAACAGAAAGTGCTTTTATGCATCTGTGTTCTTTATTTTTTTTAGATATTTCCTAATATATCTGTCATAAATACATGTCCACGTTTTTTTTCTAGATATTTTAGGGTTTCACTACTTACATTTAGTTTCAAATAATAGTTGACACTTATTGAGGCTTTCCTACATGCCAGGCTCTGCTCCAAGCTCTTTACATCTGAATCCACACACTAGTCCCTTAATGTAGGTAGTATTATTATCCTTATTCTTCAGATGAGGAGAAGTGAGGCATAGGGAGCGGGAAAATACATTGTTTAAAGTTATATAACTCCTGAGTGGTAGGGCCAGGATTTGAATTTAGACAGTCTACTTCCAGAGCCCACACACTTAACCACTGCACTAAGTCAAGTTAATTAATGCTTTAATCTTTACCTATAAAATGCACATGATTTCACTCATATGTGGAAGATAAACTAACACACAGACAGAGAGAATAGTTTGGTGGTTACCAGGGGGAAAGGGGTTGGGGGGGTGGGCACAAGGGGTGAAGGGACACATTTATAAGGTGATTGACAAAGAATAACGCACAACTAAAAGTTCACAATGTTATAAAGTATTATGACATCAATAAAAAAAAAGTGGAGGTGCAGGATTTGTGGTATTTAATGGGAGTTTTTGCTCCCCGACTCCTGCAAATAGCTACACTGGATTGAAATACCTTCTTTACCATATCCTACCTATGTGTATATGTGCATTTATGCTTTTTTAAAAAAATTTAATCTGTTAGTACCACACTTCTTCAATAATTTTAACTTTGAAATATTTAAAGACAAAAATTTCAATGCTTTACTCATTGTTTTTTCACAAAATACCATTGTCTAATATTGTCTATTTATTTTTCTGAACACACTTTATAGTAGTTGTCAAATTTCAGAAAAAGCCAAATGACATCTTGATTGGGCTTTCCATTACATTAATAAGTTAAAGGAGAATTGAGAAATTTACAATAGATAGTTTTTTTCTTTTAGAATAGGGAATGTTTCCATTCAAGTTTCGTGTACTTCTCTATAAAAACTGTAGTTTCTTCATGTAAGTCCTATACATTGGGTTTATTTAAACATTACATTTTTTTTGGTTATTTTGAGTGAATTTTTCCCATTATATTTTCAGAATGGGTATTGCTGTGATGAAACTGCTGTCACTAGTGACATTATGAATACTTATTTCAGATAGACTTCATTGATTCTCAAGCAGAAGCATATGCATCTTTGATAACGAGTCATAAAACTTCCATTCTTCTAATAGTTAAACTTCTTTTCTAAAAACATAATTTGACTTGTTTCTCCATTTAAAAGCAATATATATAGTAGATGATATAGATAAGGAAAATAAGAATATAAAAATCAGCAATAATTCCACTCCTCAGGTAGCACTGCTAATACCATGATGATTGTCTTTCCACATAGTTTGCAAAACTGTGATTATATTGTACAGAGTGTTGTAAAGCCTGCCTTTTTAACTTGATAATATATCATGAAGCTTTCTTTCCAAGTAGCCTTTTGCATGTCATTAATTCAATAAATATTTCCTGAACACTTATTATAAGCCAGGGACAGTGCTTGGTGCTAGGAATATAATGCTGAATAAGATTAGATATGGTTCTCGTTCTAAGGAGCTTATGATATAGTGGAGATAACAGATCTCAAACAAACAAACAAGAAATGAAAGTAATAGCTAACACAGAGCACTCACTAAGAACCAGGCACTTGTAGGGGAGGGGAGAATTTCCTCCCCTTTTCCCTTCTCGTTCTTATGGCTAATAGAATAATTAAAATGACATAAAGCAGGTTAACAGGAGAAAATCAAAGTTTAATATGTGTGCATGAGGAATTCACATAAACGTGGAGAATTCCAAAGACAGTCAGGCAAAATGAGGCACATATATGTCTTTCTGGACTAAGCAGAAGAAGAAAGAGGTCAGAGACTTCAAAGAGGGAGAAGGCAATTTACAGGAGGATTAAAAGTGTTATTTGGTAAACAAATGTTTGCTTGGCTGTCTATAGAAAATGGTACCCAAGAGAGAACTTTGATCAAACTGGGCTTGCTAGGTTGCTCCCTGTCTACAACTCCTAGTTCATATTATACTAGAGCTATCTATAGTGATAGTTCCTTCCTGGGACAGGCTCTTCTATCTTAAATTCTTAGGCAGTTTGGGGGAAATTCAAAGATTCTTCCTGAGGCTTCTGTGCCTTGTTTGTTTTCAGCTCAAAATAATCCACATACCAGAATGGTATCTCTTGGAGTGGCCTGTCCCTGAACCCCAGCACACTGTTCTATAATCTTTATATTTGTTAACTCATTTAATTCTTCCAACAATTCTATAAGGTAGGTACTATTAGTAAACCTATTTTACAGGTGATGAATAAAGTAAAGCACAGGAATGTTAAGTGTATAGTTCAGGGTTGCACAGATAGTAAACCGTGAAGTTGGAGCTGGGATTTGAACCAGTGTTTCTAGAGGCCATGCTCTTAATCTCTATTCGTATCCCTTTCTATTACATAAATAATTATTGAATTACAATTAAAATAAATTTTGGGGCTGGCCTGGTGGCATAGTTGTGAAGTTCGCCTGCTCCTCTTTGGTGGCCCAGGGTTCGCAGGTTTGCATCCGGGGCGTGGCCCTGCACACCACTTATCAAGCCATGCTGTGGCGGCATCCCATATAATGTAGAGGAAGATGGGCATGGACGTTAGCCCAGGGCCAATCTTCTTCAGCAAAAATGAGGAGGATTGGCAACAGATGTTAGGTCAGGGCTAATCTTCCTCAAAAAATAAATAAATAAAATAAATAAATAAATAAATAAATAAATAAATAAATAAATTTCATGCAGTAAATAAACAAGGCATTTTGCTAGTGTATATAAGGGGAAGAGGGATATATTTTTAGAAGGGTAGTCAGAGTGCATCTTTCTGGAGGGAGTATTTATGCAGAGACCTGAAGGGTAAGAGGAAGCTAGACATTCAAAGACCTGGGAGAAGAAAGTTTCAGGCATAGGAGAAAGTATAAAAGAGTTCCTTGAGTTTATCTAGAGTTTGATACTTCTGAAGAAAAAGGAAAGAAGGCCAGTGTGTCTAGAGTACAGAGAATGGGACGGAGAGTACTTCAAATTGAGACGGGAAAGGCAGGGAGACCACACAGGCCTTTGTTGCCCATGCACGGAGGAGTATGGATTTCATTCTCATCTGATGTGGAGCACGAATGAGAGACTGACAGGGGTGAAACCTGAGTCCAGTCAGAAGATCTCTGCAGTCATTCAGGTGAGAGATGGTGTTACCTTAGACTAGAGTTATCCATAAGACATATGGCAAGAAGTGGACAACTGAAAATATATTTTGGAGGTGGAATTTACAAAACATTCTGATAAAATTGGATGTGCAACTTTAAGACAAGTGAAGAATTGAGGATTAATTTATTTACTCAGCTAACATTAATTGAATATCATCTCTATACCAAGTCCTGTCTTACACACTGGAGATAGGAGGTGTTCTAGGTCACAAAGCCCTCTTCACAGAGCCCACAGAGAGTGGACAGATACCAAGTAATCAAATGATATACTTTCAAGCAAAGGCAGAGGCTAAGAAGAAAGTAAGGAGGGTAAGGAGTCAGAGATTGACAAGTGGATTCTTTTTGGGTAGTAATCGGGAAGAACATCACTGAAGAGAGCATTAAGCAAAGATGTGATGAATAAAGGGAATTAGCCAAGTGAAGGTCAGGAGCAAGAGTTCTCAGACAAAAGGGACATCAATGAAAAAGGAAGCATGAGCTTGCTGTGTTGCAGGAGTACAAGAAGACTGCTGTGACTGGAGCGGGGTGCCCAGGATATGGGGTCAGATAGGCAGGTATGGGCCACATTATTAGGGTATTTGAGTCTTGGTAAGGCTTTTAGATTTAATTCAAGTATAACAGGAAAACCTTTGGTGGTTTTGGATGAGGCTAACTGATCTATATTTTTAAAAGATCATGTTGGCTACTTGTAGTGTAAGCCTTGCCAATTGGTTTTTATTTTGTAATACAAGTGCCTGACTTAAGCTTTGATTGCCGAGGCATCCACTTTAAAAAGGACTATCTCCAAAAAAGCATTGCCAGCCACAGGACTAAATAAAGAGCCAGCCCTGCTCCTCATATTTCCTTTGCTTTAGAGATCGTGGTTGATTTCCATAACTGACCATTTGGGCTTGATTTTTTCTCTTCCTGAGATTTAAATTCTTGCTCTTATATTTTAAATCAACCAATAAAGAATGAGCCCATAAAACCCTAGGCTCCCACCCTCAAAAATCCTGTCTCTTTCAAAGTTTCCTGATGATTATTGCTGAGGGTGTCTTGCAATCATAATAAGAACCACAAAGGCTGGTCCAGCCACAGCATTGGTTATTCACAGGCTAAGACTGGTACACAACACTACTGTGGGGAGTAGTGACTCTCATGGGCCAAGAAAGGAGGTAGGGAAACAGCTAGGAGGTTATTGCAGTATGGAAAGTATTGAGGTGATCAGAGTCAGAATATATTGAGAAGAAAGAGCCAATAATACTTGCTGATATATTAGACATAAAAAGAGAGAAATTAAAGGTGATTCCTGTGTTTTGTGCCTGAACAACTGGACAAATTACAATCTTATTAGAAGGGTGAAGGGAACTGGAGGGAATGGCAAGTTTGAGATTTTGTTCTGACATTAACTCTCTTGGTTGTAAAGTTAGCTGAGATAGGGTAGACTACGGGAGAAATAGGTTTGTGGGAAGAGAGTTGAGTCCACTCACTGATCTATACTATTCCACTTACCATGATGGCAAAGGATTCTAATATATGCTTGCTCCACATTCATTCTACTGTTGGACATTTAGATGAGCAAAACCTCATAAACTCCCGTG
This sequence comes from Diceros bicornis minor, assembly GCF_020826845.1. Taxonomy (NCBI): domain Eukaryota; kingdom Metazoa; phylum Chordata; class Mammalia; order Perissodactyla; family Rhinocerotidae; genus Diceros; species Diceros bicornis. The sequence goes on along the minus strand of NC_080746.1, from coordinate 62,268,918 downwards.
ACAATAAATCATTGTCCATGTCTTTAATTCAGTCTCCCTCTCTCCCTTCCACTCTCCTTCTCACCTTTCCTTTCTTCTCTTCTACACATTTTATTTAGTACCTGCTGGCAATGGTGTTATAGTAGCAAATTAGATAAGGTCCTTGTTCTTATGGAGCTTATATTCTAGTGAACGGAGACAAAAATAAAATGAATAACTAAAGAAGAAACATGACATAATGATAAGTTCTGTGCAGATAATTAAGATAGACTGATAAGATAGTGGATGGTTGGAAAGGCCTTTGTGAAGAGATGATCTGAATGGAAAGAAGAGTGAACCTTGTAAAGATGAGGTGGGCAAGCATTAAAGGCTTAGGGAACAGCTAATGCAATGGTCTTAAGTGTGGGCAGGCACTTGGCCAGTTCCAGATCCAGAAGGGAGGCTGGTGTGGCCAAGTTTTGTAGGAAAAGGGAAAATCTTCATCAGGAAGTCAAGGCGGGAGTCCAACCATGGGAGGCTTTGGAAAAAGACAAGGAGTTTGGATTTTATTCTAAGTAAGTGATAAAGAGGTAGGCTTTGCTACTCTCATCAGGGAGATTTCTTGGGTTTAATTGAACAAACTTATCATAAGCTACATTTGGCTCAGATCTACGCAGAGGATAAAGGAAGGAAAACATAGCTCACTGGGTTGCACTTTACATGCATTATCCCCTTGAATCTTCAAAACAAATCCGTGAAAAACTACCATTTTATCAATGATGAAAACCAGGCTTGAAAAGGGTAAATGACTAGTTGAAGGTTATAAAATAGTGGCAGTGGGAGTCAAACCAGGGCTGTTTGACCCTAGAGAGTCCAAGCTCTTTTTTTCTAAATAGTAAATTCTAAATTGATTAAATAAATATTAAATTTGCTTTATTTTATAATTATAAAAAGAATATATGTGAAATATAAAATAGTTAAATGATATCGGCTCCTCAGGAAGGATGAAGTGTGGTTCTTGTGCTGAAGAGCTCTGTGGGCAGTGTGGCCAGGTCTTCGGCCTTGAGATTTGTAAATGGATTGGGAAAGGCCATCAGTTGGTGCTCGGTAAGGAGACTGCTACACATTAGTGTCTTAGCTAAGAAAAAGCCAGAAATATTAATTTGGATATCAGATTCTGCTGAAGGCAACCCAAAGGGAATCCCCAAAAGGAATTGGTCTTGCTAGTATTATTTGTATGGAAGAAGTTGTTCTGAGGTCTGGGCATTACCAGGGGAGGTCCACTAGACTGCTGGCTGCCAGCCAGCCATGAGGCTCACTCTGTGAACTTTCCTAGGACTGAGAAAGTCTTTTAAACTAAAAAATTACAACTTATCAGGGTCTTGATATTGGTTGGACAAGGAAGATAGCGATTCAAACTAGTCAAAGTTTAAGAACACGTATCAATACACCATAAAGAACGTAGGTGTAGAAGGATCTAGATGTTCATGTTGCCCACATCTCTCAGAATCGTCTAGGTGAATGCCTAGGAGGTGGCATTCTAGGCAGCGGAATCCTAATTTCGTGGTCTTTAAAAATTCTAGCATCAGAAAAAAAAGCCAAGTTTATAATGGCAGATGCCTAAGACATCCTGATGTATCCATCTTCACATAAAAAAATATAATTGCTGCAGGGATTAGACAGGCTTTACCCTAGGGCCCTACCTGCCCAGAGCTTTCAAAACAGTGCCTTAGAGAGTCATTATTTTTTGCTTTTACAACTGAAATATGTCCCTTCCCAAGTTTTATCAAATTATGAAGTGGCAATTCTCTTCTTCACATATACCTTAAATCTAGTAATTGTTAAGTCATAAAGACCTAGAGTCAAATTGTTACTTCTCATAATTTCTCTTGTCTAAGCTCTGATTCTCTGAGAGTTGAGATCATAGTTTATCTCTCTGAGAGTAACTTTGTTTACAAGTTCTTGGGGAACATGATGCTGTCTGTCTTAGAACCATGTAGATGGGTTACTCAGCCTGGTGGGCCTCAGACAGGCAAGCTGCCTACAGACCCCAATGAGGCTGATTGGACTAATTATACATATCTTCATTCCGTTCATATAGAAATGGGAACTTGAGGCCTTGACTGGGCCCTGGTCGATCTACAGTAATTTAGTGGAAGATAGTTCACTAGAATCAGTACTTCCTAAGCTGGTTCTTAGACCAATGACTTTTCTACTGAGCTATATTAATTTATCAAACTCAAGTGGTATGATTTTCAACAGTAAAATAGGCTGGTGCAGAACATGTTTCTTGACAGAAACACTTAAATTTTTTTCTATTGCTATTTAAATCAAATCATAAAGACAGTCAACCTCAAACAGGTGGTAGAGACCCCTGCCCTTCCCCCATTCAGGTCTACTTCTCAACTGTGACCTCATCACTGACATCATATCCTCTAAGGCTGGCTCTGGAGAAAGGCAGCTGACACATCTATGGGACCCAGGTCACTGCAGGGCTACCCTGGAAGGTGGCATCCACAGGACGTGGGTGAGAGGACATCACTAGACACCTATTGGTCCCTGCACCCAGCTGTGCTCAGTGTTACATCTAGGCTTCTACAGGTCCTCAAGTGGCCCTGCATTCTGCTCTCAAGGAAACATGGCACAGGCTAGGGAAGAAGCACGAGATAGCCAACTGATGTCTGGTCGGGAGCCATCATCGTACATCATCCGAGTGTCTGTCAAGACGCCACAGGACTGCCAGGACTTTATGCTGGCAAAAAATAGCAGTATCTACCACTTTAAGAAACAGATCTCCAAACGCCTTCACTGCGACGCTGACAGACTGGTGCTCATCTTCACAGGAAAGATCCTCCGGGATCAAGACATACTGAGCCAGCGTGGCATCCTTGATGGCACTACAGTCCACTTGGTGGTGAGGACCCAGCTGAAAGGAACTCTGCTGTGTCCCAGAACTCTGCCAGGCCCCACAGGCCACTGTACCCATCGTTCTGAACCCTCCACCTCAGAGAGTGCCGGGATGCTAGCCAGGTTGGGCCGGCTGGCCCGGAGCTCACGTGATCTGGCTAACTTCCTTGGCCAGCTGACTCAACTTGTGATGGCTGCGCCCGAGTCTGTGGTGCAGTTCTTAGAAGACTCTATGGTTCAAGGCCTGGCAAGTGAGAAATCAGCCAATTCCAGCCATGTTTCTGAACCCTCAAAGCCAGTACAGAAACCCAAGCCAGCTCTCAAGGCTCTGGAAACCTTGCAGAACCCAGCCCAGCAACAGGAGCACCTGCAGGCAGACAAGTCGGGGCTTGAGATCTTGAAGGCAGTGCCAGGTGGTGACAATGCTATGCATTCCGTCTGCTCTGATGTCCAGCAGCTCATGCTCTCCACTCTGGCCCCACTGGTTGCCTTCAAAGGCCACAGCCTAGGTTTAGAGCCTTGCAAAGGGGATGCGAATACTCACAGCAGTACAGACACCACTGCCATCCCCACAGCCTCTGCAACTGCCAGGCCATTGACACGGGAGGTCAGTGCAGGAGTAGTTGCCAAGGCCAGCGGCATGGCCTCAAACCAGAACAATTCAGGATGCAGTACTTGTATGCCAGACTTATACTCAGGCCAGGATCTTCCCTTACAGGATAGCCAGCAGCCCATAGGGAAAGCCACTCTAACCAGTCAGCTGAGACCCTCACCCTCTGCCTTACGTAGAGCCTTGCACGTCCTGCAGCAGAATCCAACTCTGCTACACCAGCTGACAGCTGGTAGCCCCTTGCGAAACCATAAGCCACTACTTCCCATCCTCACCAACCCACAAGCACTGCAGGCATTGATACAGATAGAAAAGGGACTGCAGATACTGTCCAGGGAGGTGCCTGAGCTGGGACTTTGTTTATGGGGCCCAGGTAGACCAAATGTGGCTAGAGGAGCCCCTGAAACTACGGGTGGAGGACAGGGTCATAGAGCAGACCCTGTGCAACACACTTGGGCCATTCTTCAGCTCCTACATGCACTGGCCAATGCCTGCTCCCAGTCTACTCAATTCTCACCCTCATCCCCCCTCACTGAAGGCCACTACCAGCAAGAACTGGAGCATCTGAAAGCCATGGGTTTTGCTAACTGTGACGCCAATTTACAGGTCCTCGTGGCCACAGGCGGAGACATCCATGCTGCCATTGAGAGGCTGCTGGGGGAACCAGAGGCCTAGGTCCCTCCAGGTGATGCCCACAGTGCACCACTCCATGGAGAGGGAGGAAAAGGAAAGGGAAGGGGAGGGGAAGTAGCTTATTTTGTGAAGTCCTCCTACTCAGATCATGTGCACACTTGCACAGCCTCTCCCTCATTGCCCAAGCTTGTTCTACATTAAAAAGATTGCTTGGTTCTCCTGTGTGATGTCAATTTGGGGTAGATGGGCAAAGAAAATGTTGTTTTGGGGAAGGATTGATCATGTTATATGGTCTTGGGTCTGGGCTTCCCCTGTTACCCGTAATCTCAGAGTATTTTCCCAATTTGAACATGAGATGGGGAAATCCTGAGTTTTTTCAGCACCTTTACTCCTGCTCAATTAGCTCCCCAGTTCCCCACCAACATTACCTTCATCACCACAAGCCACCTCTAGTCCAACTCCAGAGTGATCTGAAGGAATCCTGGCCTTCACTCTTCCAGGAAGCTATGACTGTGGCCTCTGGAAGCCACTCCCTCTTTGACCTTGTTTCTCTGTCTTAGGTCCAGTCTCTTGATATTGAGAAAAGATGTTTAATTTCCCTCTCAGCTAGGGTTCTTGCTTTAATATCTGCCTATACCAGGATCCTGTTCTTAGGAGGTCAACCCCCACTATTTCTGAAGCTCCATCCTCTTACTATGCAGGCTTCTTCCCTTTTTGCTGCAAAATGCTTGACTCTGCTGTGTTACTGGCTACTGAAATTTATCGCTCCTTTTGTCCCTGAATTTCTTGAAAGAGTCTCCTCTTTCAATGACCATGTTTCACCATCCCCTGCAGTCAGAGACTTGCCCCCAGCATGGTACAAAAACTTTCTTAAACTGTTGCTCATTCCTCATCTTCCCAAATTTTTCTACAGATTTTGATATACTGACCTTTCTTTCTTTAAGCTGCTTCATTTATTCTATTTTCTTATCCATTCCCATAGAACAGTGCTTCCTGAGAGTATGTTACATTGATTCCTTATTCGTCCTTTAAAGAGTTTGGCCATTTCCTTGGATCTGGCTCTTCTATGCTCATGGTTCTTCCCTCTCTGAGTCTATTTGTACTTTCCACAGCCTGTTAGCTTTCCCTTTGGGTGTCCCAGAGGAACCTCTGGCTCAGAAAGGTCCAAATATAATTCAGCATCTTTTCCCTTGCCCCATTCCTACTCTGAATTCTGTAGTCCTTATGTTTTAGTGAAAGTCATCAATACTTTCCCAATCCACCTGTTCTCTTCTATAAATCTCTGATCTATCAGTGAGGTGACACATATGTAGGCAGATGAAGCATGACCCAGAGGACCAGTGGCTGTGTGTAACCATGTAGCAGGATAAAAGCAGATGAAAGAGAGAAGACGGAGCATATTGGGAGAGTTACTTTGGGGGAAATCAAGGACTAAAAATTCAGAGTCAGCTCCAAGGGTCAATTTACAGCTGAATCTCATGCTTCCTGGGGGCCAGGGAGGATGGATGTCTCTGATCTAAACACTGTGACTTAATTGTGTTGTGATGCCCCATGAACTTAGAGAACTGAAGGTTGTGGAGGTCAGGGACCGGATAAAACACCTTTAGGACCTCACTTCCGAACAATGAGCATGGTGCACAGTTTACTCTTCATTTTTCTGTAGCACCAGGATGTTGGTCTGAATTTCTGAGATTAGTGATGCATGTTTGGTCCCAGGGAAGAGTAATAGTTCCTAGAGTGACATGAGGGTGATGAGCAGGGCATTATCTTGGGATCCTAGAAGCATGCTTTCCCTCCTCCATCATGCAGGCCAGACACCTGAATGGGGAGGGAGATCTTAGTAATAATGTTAATAGTTTTCCTGGGGGCTGGACCTTGCTACCTTCAGTCTAGTAGCAGCCTACTGGATTCTACAAATCACCCTCCTCTAGGAACTACTTCATTCTAGTGTCAGGATGATAAAAGAGCCAAAAACAGAATTTTAAGAAGTGGAGGTGCTGCTAAGGCTGCAGAATCCTCCATCTCTCTATTATCTATGGTATTTGCAAGCTTGGACTTTGTTCAGCAAGAGGAAACCATGGGGAAGAACTTCCCTGTTCTATACCCACAGGGTATCAATCCAGAGTATAGGCCACAGCTAGATCCCTGTGCCAGGGTGTTAGCAACTGTGTAGTCCCTGCATCCCAGATTATCTCTTTAAGCAGGTGAACAGGAGGTGAGATGCTTCTGGAAAAGGCAAAATTGGAAAAGAGAATTGAGGGATCTCTGCTAAAACAACTCCTTTCCGTAATACCGATGTTGGAGGGAGATTAATGTTTTAGAGAAGGAGGAAGAATCCTGGGTAGAATGAATGGGCTGAATCCCACAACACTCACGTATACATGCATCAACTCACAGAATAATACACAATGAAAAATATGGTCACTGAGACATATAATAAAGTCATAAACTAGAATTAGACCAGATCACATGGAGGATATCTCACTGTCCTGCAATTATAATACTATAGAAAATAGACTTTGATAGCCCTGTGCATAAATTTCAGTCATGCATAGAGATAAATTATCTCTACTCAACAAAAACTATTTATTGGAAGTCCGTCAGTTGTGCATGTATATTACAAAACCATACACAATTCCAGTCACAGACATGCAATCAGCACACAGACATCCATTCACAAACAGAAATGTGAAGATAAGTGAAAATCACAAATTATAATAAATGACGACAGTTTTTCTTATAGGAAATGAAACAAAAATACTACACTCTTTTGCTCAATATAATACATTTAGAAATTTTAAATGTCGGATTTTGCTGTTATTTAGAGTAAAAATATGAGAAATTCAGAAAGTGACTCCTTGAAATGTTTTCCAAGGCAGAGGACTTGAGAGAAACTCAGGGAGCGGGGGAATAATAAATCTAGCAACCATTCTGTAAGCACCGGGAGCCATTCGCTTTTGAGATAGTGTAGTTATTCCTTTGAAGTTCCTGCAAGACTTGGGGAGTTATTTTCGTTTTACAGGTGGAGAAAAAGGCTCAGAAAGTTAAGTGACTTCCCAGACAAGTGTGGGTGAAATCCTAAGCTGGCTCTTTTGATTCTAGTACCCTTATTCTATGCGTTGCAAAAGAGAGTCAGATCATGAATGTGTGGGATTCAGAATGACCATTAAGAAAACAGGATCTGGTCAGATTGGACAGGCTTGACTTTAGAACAGGGTAATGGAAAGGCTTAAATATCTGCCCAGAGTGTGGAACCTTATGGAAAGAGGAACCAATGGATCAGAGTTAGTGGTCTGTGGAGTAACTTCTTCAGAAGGGACACTAAGAAGAGACCTAGGGTCGAGCAAAGAAGAACAGATATGTCAAAAGGATGATGCAAAAGGTTAGAGCTGGTCAGCTACTCAAGGGAGCACAAGGGCAAGAAATAGATGTCTGTTGAATTCATGTAAATGTAGATATAGAAACAAAAGAGTATAATCCAAGAATAAAAGTGGAGTGACTAAAGCACTAGGACATCTCCAGCTCCCTGAAGTCTACTTCTATCTGCTTTGTGTGGAGAATAATGTCTAGTCAGATATATTCCAACTTGACTCTTAATACTAAAAAAGTGTATAAGGGAGATGCAGTGTAGGAGGAGAGAAACGGACAGGAATGGGTCCCCCAAATCTTTATCATTGTAGAGGATATCCCTTATGCAATTAACTCAATTTCTTGGATTGGAGTAGAAGCAAAAACATCCAAATCCCCTTCCACTATGCTGCTGATTTTGCTCCTATGGGATGACAAATTTATGCACTGGCCTCTGTCATTGTGTCCGAGTGAGAGTGGAGGGGTGGAGAAAGAGAAAAGAAATACCTAGAAGATGTTTGGGAGAGAAGTTAGACTCTCAGACACAGGACAGGTCAAAGAGAGGAGATGGGGGCAGAACTATTCTTTATTGAATACCGTCTTAGAACCCCCTATAAAGCATCTTCTGCCATGTGGAGAGAACAGATGCTTCAATAATTGAGCTTTTTGCTATTTATTATTTTCCTTTAAGTATTAGCTTCAGTGCCTGCTGACCTCAAAAGGGGATCCTGACAGCCTCCAATGTCAGTGATGAGAGTTTCCCATAAACTTTCATCCTGGTGGGATCCCAGGGTTGGAGATTTCTATGTCTGGATTACCATTCCTTTTGTGTCATATACCTGGTGGGACTGGCTGGGAATATCGCCCTCATCCTGGTCATTGTGATGAACAATGCTCTTCATGCACCCATCTACCTCTCCCTTTGTCTTCTCTCACTCATCAACCTGGCTCTCAGCTCCTCTGGCCATTTTGTGGCTTCATGCTGGTGAGATTTCCTTTGGTGGATGCCTGGCTCAGATGGTTTGTGTCCATTCTATCTATGTTCTGGAGTCTTCAGTAATTTTTGTCACGGCCTTTGATCAATATGTGGTTATGTGCAACAAGTTGAAATATACAACAAAGGGAAACATTTGGTCTGATTCATCAGTCTGAGATAGAATACGAGGATAGTATAAAAGCTACGGTGGTTGGTTGATATATTTGTGAGTGGAATTGGGGAGCACTGGGCTGCAAACTATGGGACTTGGACACATCTAATATTGGACACATCGCTTGGTCACTCATGAACCTAAATATCCTAACCAGTACCTTAAGTCCCTTAGAGCTGTATGATCCTATAAATCTGATCCACAGGAGGGTGCATTCTAAATATTTCTCTGGAAGTCCAGAGTCCTGAATCCTGGCCCTTCCTCTGATACTAACTTTCTGGGTTACTCATCTTCACCTTCTTCCAGAAATAATGTGAAGATCATAGCAAGTTATCATGGTGAATTTGGTTTGGCCTTTTTGATTAAATGAAGTTAGGATCTTAGAGGAATAAACACAGGACCCACAAAGAGACATTTTAGGAGCAGAATAGCAGTTGCAAAGGCATTGGACGCTACTCGCTACTTCCACCCTCAGTGTCTTTGCATACGTTTTTCTGTTCCTAAATCATTACACTACCAGGTCCCTTTACCATTTACTGTTTCAAAACGCAAAGCGTCTTCACTTCTGTTCCTACATGTTCTTGCAGGTTGGCATCCTTATAAAGAGCATGCATTTATGGCTCCATGCTTGTGATATTTGTTCATCCATACACTAAATCATGCAAAACTTAACTCCTATTTTGTTCCAGGCTTAGCCCTGATATAGTCATATCACAAAGTAGGAAATGAAAAACTTTACCTGAGAGTATCATTAAAAGTTTCCCATTTTTCTGCTCACCTTTATAGCAAAAGTAATTACTAAAAAGAGTTGTCCATACTCATCAACACCGAATTCCCTCCTCTTGTTCTCTTAGACTTGCTATAATTAGGCTTTTGCCCACGTAACTCCAAAGTTTGAAAATGTTCTTGTCAGGGTAACCAAAGATCTCTGCGTTGCTGAATACTATGGTCTCTCCTCAGCCATCATCCTACTTGCTTATCAGTCGTAGTTGAGTGATTCTTGTGGTTGATACAGTTTATTACTCCCTCTTCCTTGAGACACTATTTATTGTCTTCCAAGACATTTTTGGATTAACTCTTATCTCACAAATTTTTTCCTCTCAGTTCCCTTTGTTGGTTCCTCCTTACCTCCCTGACCTCTGAACCTTGGTGTCCTTGTCTGTCTGTTTTCTCTCATGTCCTTGGTGTTTTCACCTAGTGTCACTGTTTTAAATACTACATCCATACTGTTGAGCTCCAAATTCATATTTCCAGTCCAGACTCCTCCTCTGAATTGCATACTGCTATAGCCAAACTTATGGGACCCTTTCTGATGACTATCTTAGCAATATAAATTCAAAGTGTTCAAAAACAAACTTGTGATCTTCCCCCATAAACCCGTCCCTTTCCAGTCTCCCTTGTCTTTATAAATGGTAACTCCACCCTTCCAGTTTTGTTTTTTTTTTTTTTTTTTTTTTTTTTGTGAGGAGATCAGCCCTGTGCTAACATCCGCCAATCCTCCTCTTTTTTTGCTGAGGAAGACGGCCCTGGGCTAACATCTGTGCCCATCTTCCCCCACTCCACACGGGACGCCGCCACAGCATGGCTTGCCAAGCAGTGCGTCGGTGCGCGCCCGGCATCCGAACCAGCGAGCCCCGGGCCGCCGCAGCGGAGCGCGCGCACCCAACCGCTTGCGCCATCGGGCCGGCCCCGGGCGGCCCCCCCACCCTTCCAGTTTTTTGACCAACAACATTAGAGTTATGCTTGACTTTTCTCTCTCTCGATTGCAGTCAATCTATTATAAAATCCTGTTGCTGCTACCTTCAAAATATTCCCATAATCTGACCACCTTTTACCATCTCCATGGCTACCACTCTGTCAAATCACTGTAATTGCAATAGCATTCTATACAATGCCCCTGCTATCATCCTTGCCCCTCCTCCTTCTGCTCTGTTCTCTACATAGCAGCTAAGTTGATCCTTTTAAACACTTAAGACAGATAATATTGAGTTTTACAGGTGAGGAAATAGGTACAGAGAAGGTCTGTAATTTTCCCAAGGTCACACAGTTTGTGACTGACAGAGATGGAGGAAACCAAACTCTTTGATTCCAGAGTTTATGCTCTTAGCTTTATGCTGCTCCACAGCCAGAATCCAACAGTTCCCATGAAATCAGTGAGTAACAAGTGTGTCCTATCCTGCTCTGGCACAAAAGAAGGGACAAATTAGGTTTCCAATTCTCCAGGAGTTTATAATTTCATTTAGAGAGAAAAAGCTCAGAGAATAATTTAAATCACAATGAAGAAATTATGTATAAATTAACTTATGATTAGCACAAATTGAATATCTCCCTGATGCTGAGAAGTGTTAGTAGCATATTAAAATAACATGGGAGGCAGAGACAGGTAGTAGGTAGGTTTGCTCAGAGCTCAAAGGAAAGGATTTTCTTTTTTAACCCTGCATATACTAGAAGGTGAGTGTGTGTGTGTGTTTTGTAAGAGAGAGAGAGACAGACAGACTTGGGATCGGTGAGTGGGGTGAACTCTGGTCCTGGAAATGAGCTACAACATTGGGGAGAACTTGGCAGGGTTGCTCCTCAGGGCCTCACCAGGGCTGAATTACTTAAAATCCAGTTTGAAGGGTCTCCCTCAGCACAAATTGAAAGAGCTAGACTCAGGGCAGAAAGAAACAAGCATACCAATAAGGCAGAGTTCCACGAGGTTAGGCTAAGCGTAAACTCTTCTCTGCAATTTGAGAATTGTATTGATTCATATGCAAAAGTGGGACTCACTTCTCAAAGTGGTCTAGCAGAAGGATTGTTAAAAGATCCAGCAACGCCAGGTTCACAGAGCAGGTTAAATCATTCGCATGTGCTCAATGATTGGTGACATCTGTCTAGGCTCAAAAGTTGAGTTTCTTTTACATGTGCACTTAGTAATGGATGGTGCTGAATCCTGGGTTATGGTGATCAGGGAAGCATCACCTTGAAAAATCTTGCTTTTTCCTGTTAACTACTAACTTCACTTTACCTCAGTCTTGAGTTAAAACTGATTGAAGATTCTTTACACACATACACACACAAAAGGACATAAGGAAACTTTTGGAGGTGATAGATATGTTTAATACCTTGACGGTGGTGGTAGTAGGACAAGAGTATACCCTGCATATATCCAAACTCGTCAAATTTTAAACACTAAACATGCACAGTGTTTTGTATATCAGTTATACCTCAAAACTATTAAAAAACTGATTGAGATTGATAGCACCACTGTTTCAATACAAATTGATTCATAAAACTTGTAAGAGCTGCACATTTCTTCGGATCTTGGTCTGGCTTTTGAGGACCCCTAGGAATTTAATCTTACTCAGCTTCCTTAACCTCTTTTAGCAGTCTTCTTTGTTGGCTCCTTCTTAGACAGTGGTCCTGTCTCTCCTTCTCTTCCAGTTTCTGCTCTACCCCTTGGATCTTTCTTCCCTGAGTCCCACTGAGGCCACAGACGTGACTGACCCTGGCCCACGAGGACTCCGTGTGTGTGAACTTACCTCTAAAGCTAGACTTGGATCTTTCCATGGCCAGAACTAGCACTTCTCCTCTTGTTTCACCCATACTTTGTGATATTTTTTCCTCTAATTGTATTCCTGAGTGAAAAACTCTCCCTTCCCTCTATCCTGATCCTGTGGATGTGTCTTCAGGTGAATAGCTCAGTATAATATAAATAAATAAAAATCAAATTACTGCATATCTACTGTGTGCTGGACACTATGCTAGACACTTGACATACGTTGTTATGAGTCATCACAATAGCACAATGAAGACATCATTTATTTATTAATTAATTCAACAAGAATATGATACACACCAATATGATCCATAACATTTGTTACATAATATTTACTGAGTGTTTATTAACTATAAATAAGGCACAAAAGAGATGCCTGCTGTGATGAAGTTTTAAAATGATAAACTATCAAGAACCAAATAGATAAACACTACAGATTATTTTAGGTCATGCAAATATAATAAACATAGCATAATTTTATATATTTAAGGTTTATGAACCAAATGCTATCAACTACCACCAATTTTTATTGAATGCTTGATTTATACCAGGCACCATAATAAACCCTTTAGTAAGGCTTGGAGTGGTTTAGTAGTTTGCCCTAATTTATTAGTTACTAGTAGATAAGAGAGACAATATCTGAGCCAAAAGCTATCTGAATCCAGATCTCACATTTCTTTCCATTATAAAATATTGTATAATGTATGAATTATTGTCCATATACATACATAACCTTAGGACTATTAGCCCCTCTGAATCACAGGCTGTATATTTAATACGCAAACAATAATCTTTTTTTTTTTTTTTCTGAGGAACATTTGCCCTGAGCTAACATCTATTGCCAATTTTCCTCTTTTTGCTTGCGGATGATTTGCCCTAAGCTAACATCTGTGCCAATCTTCCTTTATTTTGTATGCGGGTTGCTGCCACAGCACGGCTGCTAACAAGCCGTGTGGGTCTGTGCCTGGAAACCAAAGCTGGGCTGCTGAAGCAGAGCATGCTGAACTTAATCACTAAGCCATAGACCAGCCCCAATTATCATCTTTTTTAACTGTTGGGAAGACTATCTGTGGACTTATTTGTGTATTTTAGAACTGAGGTTACTAAGGCAATGAAGGGCTATTTAAAAATGCACTTAGATTCTGTTCAAGCCTCCCTGATACTTCATAAGGGATAATTTTATGGCTAAAAGGGAAAGGACCACAAAGTGGAGGTCCAGAGGAGAAGTGGAGAAAATACAGTTTTAATGAGCATTATTAGTATCCCAAGTACTGTCTAAATATTTTAGAGTTGTTATATAGTATGCTTATCACAATAACTCTGTGAAGTAATAAAATATAAACCAGTTTTAAATAAATTATAACTTGGTTAACAATATTTAGAGAGATTATATAACTTTCTCATCTTTATTTATTGAGCATTTTACATGTTAGGCACCATCTTAAGTTTTCCATATTCATTAATTTATCTGTTCCTCACCACAACATTAACAGTTAGATATTATCATTATCCTCCATTTAACAGGTGGCCAAACTGGGGCATAGAAAGATTTAGCACCATGCTCAAGGCCACAAAACTAGTAAGTTGAGGAACCAGGATTCAAACCGAGGCACTCTGACTTTAGGTCATCTGTGCTTTCAATTACTACCCAAAGTATTGGAACTCAGATTCAATTTACTTTAAATGTTTTATTTCTTTTCTATGCAGACTCACAAAATATCCCCACCATGAAATCCGGACTCCTTTCAAGAACAGGAACTGACTTGCTCTTTAGTAAATCAGATACTTTTGAGACAAAATTAAAAATATTATTACCTTTCTTGACTGTTCAGAGTTGTTCAAGGAGCCTTAGAAATAAAGTATTTCAAAGTAACTATTGATAACTCCAATTCCTCTGGCCTTTCCTTTTCCTTCCAGAGCTACCCTCCATGTAAACACATTCCTCTCATATGATAGGTCTGCATTCATGTCATGTAAATGCATACTACTACCACACCCATTTATTTTTCTCAGCTCCAATCTCTGCTTAGAATTCTCATATTGAAATTTTCCCTAAGTGAAGCAGTCTTAGAAGTCGACTCCGAATCTCCTTGGTCTTAGCCCCATAGATGATAGGGTTGAGCACAGGAGGCACCAGCACATAGAGATTAGCCAGAAAGATGTGCACATGCTTGGGGACTCGATGCTGGCCAAAGCGATGAGTGAGGAAAGAGAAGAAGGCAGGAATGTAGAACACCAGGATGACGCCCAGGTGAGAGCCACAGGTGCTCAGAGCCTTGTGCTGGGCATCGCGGGAGGGAAGACGAAAGACAGCATGAAGGATAAAGCCATAGGAGATAATAATGAGAGTAGAGTCCAGACCCATGGCCAGCAGGGCCACAGTCAGCCCATAGACAATATTGACAGTGATGTTGGCACACGCCAGTCGAGCAATGCCCATATGCTCACAGTATGTGTGTGCCATGACACGTTGCTGACAGTAGGGCAGGCGCCTCAGCAAGAAGATGAAGGGGGAGACAATGGCCACACTACGCAATATCCCCACAAGGCCAATTCTGCCTATGACGGTATGATTGAGAATCGTCGTGTATCTCAGTGGGTTGCAGATAGCCACATATCTATCGAAGGCCATGGCGAGAAGCACCAAGGACTCCAGAGTATAGATAGAATGGACACAAAACATCTGGGTCAGACATCCACTAAAGGAAATCTCACCAGCCTGAAGCCACAAAATGACCAGCATTCTGGGCACAGTGGTGGAGCTGAGAGCCAGGTCGGTGAGTGAGAGAAGGCAAAGGAAGAGGTACATCGGTGTATGAAGAGCCCTGTCTGCCACAATGACCAGGAGGAGGGTGGCATTTCCAGCCAGTGCTACCAGGTACATGGCACAAAAGGGGATGGCAATCCAGGTGTGAGCCCACTCCAGCCCTGGGATCCCCGTCAGGAAGAGAGTGGCTGGGAGACTGTTGTCACTGATGTTGGAAGCTGACATTCTGCTTGATAAACAAAGAGCTCTATCCCAGGGGTGATGGTGCACCTGTCCTGTAACATCAAGTATTTGGTTCACTCACATAAAATGATGACCTTCCTGTGAAATAATCTTTTTCAGACTGAGACAAATATTTATTGTTATTAGCTTGTTCAAGCATCTTAAAAGACTCTATCACATATAATTTGCTTTTTTTTTCCTTCTACTAATCCCTGTATTTATCAGTCATTTTTTGAATTCTATGTTCCAAGCACCAAGATAAGTATTTAAGCATCTGTCCAATCTGACCCTTCAAGACATGTGTCCTACCACCACATCTTGCACATTATTTATTAACTTTCTGTCCACTGACGTCTAGGGATATTCTCTGCCTCACTTCATTCATACTTTTTTGAATGCCTTGGAAGTCTTTCTTTATTTTCCCCTTCTCTTTTTTTTAAACTTTGGTGAAAGTTTCCCTGCTTCCCAGAAGCCTTCCCTTTATAATCTGGGCCTTAATGATCTTTTTTTTTTTTTTTTTAATTCTTTCACTGCTTTGCAAAATCCCATTGGGCTGATACTATGTCTTTAGGCAATTGTAACCTTTGTACTGATCATGACTCTGTGCCTAGATATTTTGATCAACATTTACTAAAGACTAAATTCTAATAAATCTTAGTAATATACCGTTGACTTTTTGACTTAATGATATAATAACATACTTTATTTTCTGTGTTTATAATATATCTTCACAGATATACACCAAATAGCTTCTTTTTATATCTCACCTAAAATGCCTAGAAAGAGTGTAGGCAGCCCAAATATGCTTACTTACCTCATGATTGATTAACTACAGTGATTTGAGCATTCATGAAGGTGTAGTAGAAGAAAGCAAGAGATATATCAGACACACCAGATAGGGAGATAGCACTCCCTACTATAGTAAAGCCAGTTCAAAGTCCTGCATGCCTATCAGAGTAATGGCTGTATGTAATGGCCAGATCAGAACGCCAAGTGCTGATAGATGCAGACTGAGGGAGAAAGTGGAGTGTCCTTGGGTTGCTAATAGTGAAGATATCCTGGAAAGGGTATCTGTTTTTGCTGTAGAAGGCTAGCTAGTATTTATATACACTCTTTCTTGGTAACATATTGTGTACTTAAAGGAAATCTTTGTAGGATTCCAAGAAGCTTGAATTTTATCCTGATTTTGTAACAAGATTGATGTGTGACTTGAAACAAATCTTTCTTCTCTGGGTAGTCTTAATTTGGAAAGAGCAATGACTTTGTAGTCATTCTCTTCTTTTCTAACTGCCCAATATATGCATTGGAAAAAATCCCACAATCTTTTTGTGCCTTAGTTTTTTCATCTCTATATTGGGAATGACATCACCTGGCCTACTAAAGACTTCACAAGATTTTGTGTTTGAGCGAAAAGTAATATGCAAGCCATTAAAAATTTGGTTACCTCAAATAATCCCCTTCTTCTTTGTCTTTTTTTTTAAAGCTCTTTATCTCCTAACAATCTTTTGGAGAAAATAAAGTATAATTATCATTTTTATTCCAAACCAATGGGAAGAAAGGGTCCAGAAGAGTGAATGTGCACAATCTAGGTCACAAAATGTGTTAATTGCAGAACTGAAATTAGGTTTTATGTGTCCTGATTCAGTTTCGGGTTTTAACCTCACTCAAATATCCATTAATATGGCCAATATCTGAATTCTTATCTTTTTCAAGCAATATATTTTATCTAATATCAGTTCATAACACTGCAATAACCTTATCCATTATCTGAACTCCAAAGAGGAAAAGAGAATTAGAGAACCCCTCTGTTTGCATAGAGACTTTCACTGCTGGCACCGACTGGCTTTGGACTCAGCCTTGACACAGGCCTTTGACACTAAGGGAGAGAAGCTTGACTGCTGGAGGGCAGAGAGCTGGACTCACTACCATCTTTCTTTCTCTTCTCTTTCTAGCCTATTCTTGCCCCCTAAGGAAAATTTTAAATGGTTATTCTAAGATAGCTTCTACTCTGTGACCATAGGTGGATGCAAGGACCAGAAAGATTGGGGTATGAGCAGAGTTTTTTTAATTTTCTCTCCTGGGAAACAGTAGAATAAGGATATTGAGTGGCAGTGCCACTCTGGTTCACAGTGGGGGCATCCTCCCCAAATTGTTGCAGGTTCTTGTCTTTTGAGGTGCCCCTCTCTGATCTAGACCTCAATAATTTGACTCTCTGTTCTTTCATTCAACACAGTTGTTGGATAATCTGGTTCCAAGAACATACCTGTGTGGCGGACATGCATTTGAAGGTGGAGCACGCTGATGTTGCAGCTCTGTGAGAGGGTGTCCGTGAGTGTGAGGCTTTGTGGAGAGAGTGTGGTGGAGCAAGAGCTTGTGCAGGAGGTGTGTATCTGAATGCAAAGTGTTGTTTAGGGAGGTGAAAGCTGTGTTTCTGTGCAGATCCAAGTGGGAGTGGCATGAGAGAGTAGAGGGGTCTGAATGTGTCCTCTGGGTTGAAATTTCTGATCTTTCCTCAGTTCTCTGGGCTCAGTGAAGGCCTGCAGCTCAGCTCTGTGTCCCAGCCTCCTCTGGTCAAATGGCTTGATAAGCGAGATTATTTATTGACTCTCTGTGATGCTCAAGTGTGAAAGCCAAAGTAGCCTTCTCTAGGGATTTGATCTGTGGTGCACATTTTGAGAGGGAGATATAGAAGGAGGGGTTGACAAAATGAGGGAGAAATAAGGAAGGAAAGTTTTTTACTTCTCAAGGAAAGTAGAAATGAAACAGCTAGTATATTATGTTTCATACTCCCTTCTCATCTCTTACTTTCTCTTTTCTTCCTTTGTCTCCTTATTGTCTCCTCCTTATTTCTGTTTGTTTGTCTCCTAGAACTCTCACTCACTGTGGGTCCACCAGAATTCTGTGTTCGTGGGGCATGGTGAAAGATTTATGTGAATGGGGCAGCAAGTAATGGTGGTGGACATGTGCATACATCATTGTACCATCAGACTTCACTTACAAAATGCAAGTTCAAATATAAAATTATTGGGGCCAGCCCGGTGGTGCAGCAGTTAAGTGGGTACACTCTGCTTCGGCGGCCTGGGGTTCACAGGTTCAGATCCCAGGTGTGGTCAGACGTACCACTTGTCAAGTCATGCTGTGGCGGCGTCTCATATAAAGTAGAGGAAGATGGGCACGGATGTTAGCCCAGGGCCAGCCTTCCTCAGAAAAAAAAAAATAATAATAATAAAAACAAATAAAATTATCAAAAATTGCATGACGATGACAGCAGAGTGTTAAGAAAAGCACAAGCCGTCTGAGTATGGGCGCTGTGCAACTGCCTAGTTCATATGCCCACGAAGTCGGTCCTGGTAGGGAGTGACATCAGTACTCTAGGTAGATCCCCTCATATCCCTCGACATCAGCCATCCATCAAGTCCTTGCACCAAGGATTCCTTTCATCAAAGCCCCTTCCAGAGTTAATTTCTCCTCCATGACTGCAGAGTACTGTACTCTCTTCCTTTGTAAAACACCTCTCTTCTCTGAAATTAATTGGAGGCTGTGGTCTTCAAAATTTTTATGTGGGGATTTCCTAATATAATTTTTAAAACACTATATTACCCTTCAAAAACTTCGACATCTAAAAGTCATCATTAAAAGTGTAAATAGCAGAAAAGGATATAATTTCCAGGATATTATGAATATTAACATTTAAAAATAAAACTCCTGTGTGACAATTTTAAATGTATCCTATGGAATCTTTACAGCCTAGAAATTTCCAACTCATCATAATCCATTTAAAATATATATGAGCAAGCTTTCTTAACTCTCAGAAATTTAATATTATTGCTTTATCTCCTTGAAGTTGGTCCATTTCCCCATATATTTATTTTTTGCCTGAATATCTCTTTTATACTTGTAATAATAATATTTATGAAAATTAGAATTATTTTATTTGCTATAACAATGGGCTCCAAGTGTTAAAATGTTATATAATTACAATTGTTATAATGATCCATTAATAAAAGCAACATGAAAATCTTTAAATTTTATAACTTATAAACATATGCCTAATTTTTTTGGGAAATATACCCCTTAATGAGATTGATGGAGCTTTTATTTTCTTCCAAAAACTTCATGCATTCTCAAGTAATATTGATCAAATGAGATACAGTTCACATTCATTATTCTTAATTTTATCTTTATAAAACTAAGCTCTGAGAACCATTGCTTACATAGATAACTTAGTTGGGAGTGGAGGGAGTTTTGTTTCTGCAATGTAGGATTCACACCATAATTGAGAGTAACTGCTGTAATCAGCAATGGTCCTAAGACAGGAGATTCTGGTTATCTGAATCTCAAAGGAGGGAACCCATATAGCTGAGTCCCAGACCTCTGAGGAAGGATTCCAATAAGGTGGTGCTGGTATATCTCAGGGAAATGATCAGGTTGCTTCAAAGTAAGGGACAAATAAAATATGCAACTGGGGGATGGGGCCAGCCCCATGAAATAGTGATTAAGTTTGCAAGCTCCAGTACAGCAGCCCGGGGTTCACAAGTTCTGATCCTGGGCAGAGACCAATGCACCACTTGTCAAGTCATGCTGTAGGGGCATCCCATAGGAAGTAGAGGAAGATGGGCACAGATATTAGCCCAGGGCCAATCTTCCTTAGGAAAAAGAGGAGGATTGGCAACAGATGTTAGCTCAGGGCTAATCTTCCTCACAAAAAATAAATAAATAAATAAATAAATAAATAAATAAATAAATAAATAAATAAATAAAAATGCAACTGGGAACCAACTGTTTTTGTTAGAAACATCTGTATTGTCAAAGAGAAAAACAGGTGCTTGGATGACACTAACAGGAACAGAATGTGAATAGGAAAAGCAAATCCCTTCTCCTTCTTCCAGCTTCTAGTTGGCCTCAAATGTCTCCTATTGGCAGAGCTTAACAGGCAACCAGCTGGCAAAGGAAGAACGTAGTCCCAGCCTAGGAACTGCAGAGAACACAAGGGTGGTTTTGAAGCTGAGGCAATAGCTTAGCAATTAACACAGTAATCCTTTGATTCATAAATATACATGCATCATAATTTGTATGACATTTTGGGATTGAGTAAATATATTTCATGTATTAAAATCAGAAATAAATCTATTTATTTTGTTAGACCTTACAATAAAAAAATTTTAATTATTTAATGTAAGAGAAAATTATACAGCACTAAGAAAATAAGAAACATTTGATAAGTTTAAATAATCTAAAAATTGAATGTAATTTAAAAAATATTTCATATAATTTGATAATAATAGTTTTTAATTGAATAACACATACCTTTTCTAAAATCCAAACACACACACAGAAGCACAGCACAACGTTGTTATCTTCGAGTCATCTAGTGAATTTTGAAAAATACTGTAGTCCTTAAAGACATTTCAATTATATTTACAATTACTAAATTTAAATCTTCGGCTATTAGGAGGTATTTTTCTTTCCAGTTGACAACATATTCTAATGATAAATATTTGATTATAATTGCAAAAGTGCCCTTAAGTTAAACATGTGAAAAAAACAATCTTTTGTATTTGAATCTTTATTTATCTTTCTTTCATGAAATTCCTCATTAAGAACATTGCCTTATTTAACTTTAGATCAAGGATGAAAGAGGCAAAACCACTTCCACTGCCCTTCTTATTTTACAATATATTTATATTCAGAACATCCAAACATTGCCAAAATGCTCTGCATATTAAACAAAGGCTTGCTTCAGTCCAGGGAGGTTTTATTCAATAAAATGGCTGAATTTTCAAAAGATCAGTGGCTTTGTGTCATTTTAATTTGCCCCAATCCCATCCCCCACTCTCCAGCTCTGCAGTAGCCTTAAAAAACAACAACCTCTTTTCACAGTGAAAACCAGTAGCCCGATGGTGTCCAGAGGGAGCAGACTGGGGCTGGAACTCTTACAAAATCTCCTTTTTAGAAAATTTTCATTCTTTGACCTGTCTGGTGGTTCCCCTGACGACCTCACTTGCAAGGCTGTCTATATTTGATCTGATCCAGAGCTCTCCCGATGCAAACAGCCTTTTCTCTGTGGATGATTATAAAAAACTACTGCAGACAATCAATTAACTTTGCAGCTGCCTGAGATAGTGGATAACAGTTGGGGCAAACAATAAACCAACCAAAAAGCTAAAAATTGGAAATAGCTGAGGAATGGGATATTTATAATTGCTTTGAACTGTTTTGCCGTGTCCTTGGAGATGAAGAGGTCCCAGTGCATCTCCAGGACTCTGCACATGCCTAGGGCTGTAGATATGCCAGAAAAGATCTGAGAAGTCCCTAAGCCCTCACCCCTGGCTCACCTGGGGGCTCTGTACAAGCAGGAAATGGAAGCTAAAGTAGAGTTGCAAACAGAGTATCTCAGTGTTGAAGTGCCCCAACATGTGTATAGAGCTCTGAGATCAAGATTTGGCCACCCTGAAATATATCTCTTTACCTTGATTGTTTTCTCTGAGGGACATTTGATCTCCCCCACTAACTGCCTAAAGAATTTGACATAGTGACTCCTTCCTGGAACAGATCTTCTATCTGATGGCTGTAATATAATATAAAAGAGATGTTACAATAGGAAAGGCACCAACAAGCCCATCTTATGGGAAGTTCTGTCTCTCTGGCCACATTCTCTGGATGGCCCTGCGTGGAGTTGCCAGACAAACATTTACATTTATAAGGGAAATCGCCATTTGTAAATGTATCTCCCTCTCTGTATTGGGAAGAGGGGGGACGACCTCATTTCTAGAAACTTATCAATGTGGAAGGTGAGGCCTTAAATCTGCATAATAACCTTACTCTTGTTTACTGTGCTTTAGTGGTAATTTCCTGTAACTGACTCCCCCCACCCCCAACATCCTCCTTAGTCATTGGCTGAACATGGTATTTAAGAAGAGAATTTCTCCTATTGTGTTGAGAAATGCAGTGTCCCTGCTTTCTCCCATGTATACATGTTATTAGACTTGGTATTATTTTCTCCTGCTAACATGTCTTGTTAATTATTTGACCAGCCATAAGAACCTTAAGGGAAAGGGCAGAGGGAGATTCTCCCTCTTCCCCCACAACAGAAAGACTTACTGTTTCCTGGCATGTGAGGATATCTCTTTGCAGTTATTCACTGACCACTAAGCTAACAAAGCAGAGACTTCAGTGACTACACGTGAAGAAGGATTGATGTTACAGAATTAATTCAGAAAATCACTAAACAAATAACAACAACAACAATGGCAACCACAAATAGCAATAAAAGCAAACCCTGGGGAGGGAAGAGAACCTGATTCCCAGAGTTGCTGTTATGTTATTTACAATGTCTAGTTTTTAACAATAAATTCAGGACATAAGAAGAAACAAAAAAGTACGGCCCATACACAGGGAAAAAAATGCCAATAGACACTATCCCTGAAAAAAGCCCAAACATTGGGCTCACTAAATCAAGACTTTAAATTAGAGATTTTAAATATGTTCAAAGAATTAAAGGAAACTTTGAGACTGATGCTATCAGTAAAGAGACAGAAATTTTTTTTTAATTACATATAAATTTTGGAGTTAAATTACAATAACTGAAATAAGAAAATCACTAAAAGTACTCAGCAGAATATTTGACGAGACAAAAGAAATAGCAAACTTGAAGACTGGGCAATGGAGATTACCCAGTCTGAGTAACTGAAAAAAAAAAAAAGAATGGAAAAAAACAGAGCATCAGAAACCTATGAGACATCATCAAGAATATCCATACACATGTATGGAAATCTCAGGAGGGGAGAACGGAGGAAGAGGAAGAAAGAGTATTTAAAGAGATAAAAGCCAAAAACTCTCGAAATTTGATGGAAACATTAATTTACACATCCAAGAAGCTCAACAAATTCCAAATAGGATAAACTTAAAAAGATGCTCTTTGTAAGCGATGTTAAGAAGGGACTCTGCAGAAGGCCACTTGGACTCTGAACAAACTTCTCTGAGTCCTTAATAAGGGGTAAATTTATGGCTCAAAGGAAATGAAACTCAAAAGTGGAGGAGTGGAGAGTAATAGGAGAACATATAGTTTTGTTGAGTACCAATCATATCCCAAGTGCTGTTGAGCATATATAGAGTAGTTATATAATATCATTATAATAAGTATGTAAGGTGAGATAATGCAAAATAAGTCTTAGACAAGATAAAACTGAAATAATGTTTTGAGAGGTTACATAAGTTTACATCTTATACTTATTTATTGAGCACATTACATTTCAGGTACTGTTCCATGTTTTCTATATACACTCAATAATTTATTTAAACCTCACCACAACCTTGAGTTAGATATTATCATTATCCCTATTTTGCAGTTCACCAAAATAGGCATAGAAGGATTTAGCAACATGCTCAATACACAAACCTATTAAGTGGAGGAGCCAGCTCTCAAACCCAGGCACTCTGATTCTAGAACTTGTACTCTTAACCACCGCCCAAAGTTTGGGAGGTCAGATTCAAATTCACTCCAGATGTTCTGTTTTTTATTCGTTTGTTTTTAACTTGAAATCCCAGTAGAGTATGGGAATATTCTACCATTCACCATGAGCTGTGGTGTCTATTCCAAAACAGGACTGTGTTGCTTTTTGGCAAGTTATAACCCCTTCTGAGATGACAGAGAAAATGTAATCCACTTCTGGGCAATTCAGAATTGCTCAAGGAGCATATTTAATGTGATTCTTAACATATCCAATTTATCTGACCATTCCTCTTCCTTCCAGTGCTTCCTTTCATAGAAACACATTCCTCTCATATCATAGGCTTCCATCTATGTAAATTCATCTAGACAATTATCCACCAGGTTTCTCTCTCCTTCTCATCTCCAGCCCCTGCTCAGAGCTCATACTGAGACCTTCCCTAGGCAAAGCAGTCTTAGAAGTCTACTCCAAATTTCCTTGGTCCTAGCCCCATAGATGATAGGGTTGAGCACAGGAGGCACCAGCACATAGAGATTAGCCAGAAAGATGTGCACATGCTTGGGGACTCGATGTTGGCCAAAGCGGTGAGTGAGGAAAGAGAAGAAGGCAGGAATGTAGAAGACCAGGATGACACACAGGTGAGAGCCACAGGTGCTCAGAGCCTTGTGCTGGGCATCGCGGGAGGGAAGACGAAAGACAACATGAAGGATAAAGCCATAGGAGATAATAATGAGAATGGAATCTAGACCCATGGCCAGCAGGGCCACAGTCAGCCCATAGACAATATTGACAGTGATGTTGGCACACGCCAGTCGAGCAATGCCCATATGCTCACAGTATGTGTGTGCTATGACACGGTGCTGACAGTAGGGCAGGCGCCTCAGCAAGAAGATGAAGGGGGAGACAATGGCCACACTACGCAATATCCCCACAAGGCCAATTCTGCCTATGACGGTATGATTGAGAATCGTCGTGTATCTCAGTGGGTTGCAGATAGCCACATATCTATCGAAGGCCATGGCGAGAAGCACCAAGGACTCCAGAGCATAGATAGAATGGACACAAAACATCTGGGTCAGACATCCACTAAAGGAAATCTCACCAGCCTGAAGCCACAAAATGACCAGCATTCTGGGCACAGTGGTGGAGCTGAGAGCCAGGTCGGTGAGTGAGAGAAGGCAAAGGAAGAGGTACATGGGTACATGAAGAGCCCTGTCTGCCACAATGACCAGGAGGAGGGTGGCATTTCCAGCCAGTGCTACCAGGTACATGGCACAAAAGGGGATGGCAATCCAGGTGTGAGCCCACTCCAGCCCTGGGATCCCCGTCAGGAAGAGAGTGGCTGGGAGACTGTTGTCACTGATGTTGGAAGCTGACATTCTTCTTGGTAAGCAAAGAGCTCTATCCCAGGGGTGATGGTGCACCTGACCTGTAACATCAAGTATTTGGTTCACTCACATAAAATGATGACCTTCTTGGGAAATAATCTTTTTTAGACTGAGAAAAATATTTATTATTATTAACTGGTTCTTTCATCTTAAAAGATTTATCACCTATAATCCGTTTCTTCCCCTTGCAATTTTCTATAGTCAAGATTCATGTTTTGAATTCTATGTTCCAAGCACCAAGCTAAAAATCTAAGCATTTGCCCTTCTAGCTGTTCCAGACTTATCTCTCACTACATCCTACACATCATTCACTTCTCTTTTGTCCAATATCTAGGGAAATTTCTTGAGTGTTCTTTTAGTCTATGCTATTCCGTTTGCCCAAGAAGCCTTTTTTCTTTATTTTCTACCTCTAGTTTTTAAACAGCAGGCCAAGTGTCTCTGCCTCACCCAAGCTTTCCTTCTCTAGTTTTTAGTCATCTTTATATTTTTTATCCACCCACTACTTTGCAAAATCCTTTTGAACTGGGACTATGTCTTTATACAATTGTAACTTCCAAACAACTTGACTGTGTTTATACCTAAATATTTTGATCAATATTCACTAAAAGGCTCAATTCTGATAACTCTTCATAATATATCATTGACTTCTTGATTTAATGCCATAATGTTTTATTTGCTTAATCTGAGTTTGTAACGTATCTGCCCATATATATGCCAAATGGCTTATTTTTATATTTCACCAAACGTATCTATAAAGAGGTTTGGTGACCTGAATGTGCTCAAATGTCTCATGATTGATTATCTACAGTGATGTTAGCACACGTGGGTACAATAGAGGAAAGCAAGAGATGCAGCAGACATGCTAGCTGGGGAGACAGCACTCCTAACTATGGCAAAACCAGCTCAAAGTCCTGCATTCTCACCAGTGTAATGACCATACGTTGTCATTTCCAATTTATAAATGATGTACCAGGTACATCATTTATGTATCTGATGTATCTGGTGATGACCAGATCAGAATGCCAGGTGCTGATAGCGGCAGATTGAAGGAGGAAGTGGAGTGTCTTAGAGTTCACCATCAGTAGACATTTTGGAAGAGTAAATTCTTTTTGGCTGCAGCAAGCTAGTATATTATACATCCTCCGCCATTAACATTGGGTACCTAAAAGAATCCTTTGTTGAATGTCTGGAATCTCAAACTTTAGTCCTGATTCTGTCACAAGAGTGTTGTATGACCTTGAGAAAATCTCCCTTTTCTGGGCAGTCTTGATTTACAAAGAACAATGATTCTGGAATCCTAGTCTCACCTTTTCTACCTATTCACTATTTAGCATTGGATAAGACCCGCAGACTTTTTGAGGCTCAATTTCCTCATTTGTAAATTGGAAATGACAACACCTGGCTTACTTATCTCACACAGTTTTTGTGATTGAGAAAGAGTAAAGTATATGGAATTAAAGTTTGTACACCAAAAATAATGCCCTCCCCAATTTTATATGCTCTTTGCCCATAGCTGCATATTGGAGTGGTACAGAATATAATAATCATTCTCACTTTTGTCTTACCAAGAGGAAGTCCAAGTTCAGAGAAGTGAACTGATGTAATCCAAATCACAAAGTATGCTACTGTTGGAACTGAAATTAGGTCTCAGTTTTCCTAATTCAATGTTTGGTGTTTTCTCCTCACTTAACTGCCCATTTTTATGGTCAATACTTGAGTTCCCGTATTTTTCTTGCAAGGCACTCTAGTATCTAATGCTGCAACCACTTTATTCATTTGGATTCCAAAGAGACAGATAAAAGTGGAGAGCACCTCTTCCTTTTCTCGAAACTTTCATGATGTCCCAGCAGCTGGAGGAAAGAAGCTTGGGTGATAGAGAGTGGAGAGCTGGAGTCACTATCATCTTATCTTCCCCTCTTTTCCCATTCCTATTCTTGCCAGCAAAGGAAGATTTCAAATAGTTATTGTAAGGAAGCTGCTACTCTGTGAGCATCTGTGGATGTAAGTACCAGAAAGATTAGGTACAAACAAGATTGTTTTCCAAGAAAAATAAAGGGAAAAAGACATTGAGCTGGATCACCACTCTGGGTGGAATGAGGGCATCCTCCCAAATTTGTCCCACTCGGCCTTGTCTAAGGGTCATTATGATGGCTAAGTATTTGAGGTCTCCCTCTGAGACCTAGACTTCAATCACTGAATTCTGAGTTCTTTCTTAGAACATAGTGTTTTGCAGAGTCTGACTTCAAGTACATACCTGTGTCAGTGACATGCATTCACAAGTTGAACACGCTGAGGTTGGAGCTCTGTGACAGATGTCATATGTGAGTATGAGACTGTGTGGGAGAGTGATGGAGCAACAACTTGTGCAGGTGATGTGTACGTAAATGCAATGGTTTGTTTAGGGATGTGAAAGCTATGTTTTTGTGCAGGTTGTATGGGGGTGGTTTGGATGATAATGTGGTCTGTGTGTGTAGTCTGGGTTGAAATGTCTGATCTGTCCTCAGTTGTGTGAGCTCAGAAAATGTCTTCAGCTTAGTTCTGTGTTCCAGCTTCCCCTGCTCAAGGGACTTGGTCAGGGAGGTTATTTATTGACTCTCTGTGACACTCAGGTATAAAAACCCAGGGGGACTGCTCTGAGGATTTAATCCACCGTGCTTATTCTTAGGGAAAGACTAAAGACGGGTTGGAAAAGGGAGAAAGAAATAAGGAAGGGAAATTTTCCATAGGGAATTTTCAAGGAAAGTGAAAATAAAATTTAGTAATTTTTATTTATCTTGTCTTTTTTTTCTCTTACTTTCCCTCTTCTTTCCTTTTCTTCTTTTTCTCTGTTTTCCTTGTGAATTCTGTGTATCTCACTGAAATTCTATACATGATGAGTCCATGGTATTCTGTGTACGTAGCTCATCACTATTACTACATGCAAATAGAGTGGCAAGAAATAGCTGTGGACATTCCCTTGCTCCATTGTCCCATAGCCTTCATTTTACAAACAAAATTTCAAAAATAAATTATTAAGAATTTCAAGAACATGGCAGCAGAACATTGAATTAAACAAAGGACCCTTCTGAGCACAGACCTTACGCTACTGCCCAGGTTTCACGCCCATGAAGCTAGCGCTGGGAGTGAACATCAGTCCTCTGGCCAGATCCACTCATATCCTTTGACATTCACCACCCATCAAGGCTTTGTACCAAGGATTCCTTCCATCGAAGCCTTCAAAGCACTGCATTCTTCTCCTTTGTCTATACATATCTCCTCTCATATTAATATAAACCAGTGGTCTTCAAAAATTTTTTCCTGGATATTTTCTAAAATAATTTTGAAATAGTATATACCCAGTAAAAAATGTTAAATTGACATCTAAAAATTGTCATTTAATATTTAAACAGCAGAAAAAGGTATAATGTTCAATATATTGTGAATATTGACATTTTAAAATAAAACTGCCGTATCAGTCTTTCAAGGGTATCCTATGGAATCTAAATATCCTAGAAATTTTCTTCCCTCTATTATCCATTTAAAAATATATGACCAAGATTTCCTTTACTGTCATAAATTTAACATTACTGCTTTGTCCCCTTGAAGTTGGTTTATTTTCCTACTTATTAATTTTTATGCTTAAAAATCTTGTGATGATCACTCTTTCATCACTGTTTGCAATGAAAATATGTATGCAAATTGAAATTATTTATTTTTTCTTTGATCAGTAGGCTCTGTGTTAAAATGTTCTATAATTACAATTATTTTAAGTACAAATTAATATAAGCAATATTAACACCTTTAATTTCGTAAATTATTAAACATAAACTTATTTTTCTGAAAAATACAATCTTTTCAGTATTACAGTCTTTAATAAGATGATGGAGTTTTTCTTATTTTTCCTTCAATTAGATTATCCATTCAAAAATCAATATTGATGGAATGAGACAAGACTCACCCGCAGTTATTCTTAATTTAATTTTTATAAAACTACGCTCTGAGAACCTTTCTTTTTATATAAACAACTTAGCTGAGAGTGGAAGGAGTTTGCATTGTAGGGAACGTCATCACAATAGAGAATTAGTAACTGCTGGCATCAACTTTTGCTGTAAAAATGGAGATTCAGGTTATCAGATGCTCAAAAGAGAATGCCCACAAAGCTGGGACCCAGACTTGTAAGGATGGGCCACAGAGAGATGCTGCTGGTGTAGTTGAGCAATGTGATGAGGCTGTATTGAGGTAAGGGTGAAAAAAAGACACTATAAACTGGAACAAACTGCTTTTTTTTAATTTTTTTATTAGAATCAAGTACTGTTGCCAAAGATAAAGCAGTTTCTTGGATGACAATGACAGGAACAGAAAACTAATAGGAAAAGTAAATCTCTTATCTTTCTTCCAGCTTTTCAGTCTGCATTTAGGCCTCCTATTGGTAGACCCTAACAATGTATTTAATTTCAGAACTTTAAATACTGCCAAAATACTCTGATCTAAAGCCACATGTTATTCTTAAAATAAATATGTATAAGACGGAGAAAGGAAGCCCTAGGCAGATATATGGTTATTTAATTAATAATTAAAGTGGCTTGCTCTAAGTCAGTAATTGAAATTATCCCTTTACTTGCCTGTGAGGGCCAATGCACCAGAGAGGAATATGAGGAAGCATGAAATTGAAATTTAAATGTTTTTTCAGATGACATCTTTTTTTTTTAGTTAAGTTTGTAATCATAATCATAACAAAGTAAACGATCACAGAAATTGATCTATTTCTATCAGAGATGGTTTATCTGGCAGTTTAGGCTTTGTTCTTCCATCAAACTAGCTCCTATATCATCTGTCTCTCTGATATGATCCCTAGGACTGCTTAATGCTCTAGAAAAAAATCACAAATATCCACAAATTAGCACAATGTAAATTCATGGCCTCACACTTCAGCAATCATTCCACTTGATCCAGTTAATTTTCTCTACCGTTCCCCTTAATTGCCATTTCAAACACCCACTGCTTTCTAAGAGCCTGCTGCACCACTGATACTCAGCAGGTAGAATGTTTCAAATTTGGTGACTACTTAAAGAGATATGGGGAATGAATGAGCGAAGGGATGTGTAGAGTGAAAATTAGGTTTCTGGCTTAGTCAGCTACAAAATTCATGTCATTCATTGAGAAAAGCAAAGTAGAAAAAAAAAGTTTGTATTCATATTTTGGACATTTTCCCATAAAACAACCAATTACAGGTACAAAGTGGTCAGTTGGAAAACAATAAATAAATTAGAGCCAAATACATGGGTTATTGATTAATGTATTTGAAATAGTGAAAATCTGTCCAGGGTCATTCAGAGAGAGTATATAGAGTCAAAATTGAAACTGGCTAAGAAAAGAACCATAGATAATGTAAATATTTAGAAGAGCAAGCAGGGAGAGTTATTTGTAAAGGAAATTGAAGAGAGAGATACATGGGGATAGGTGGAGGACCAGGAAAGAGTGACATTACTGGTCCAAGAAAGGAGAAAAAATCAAGAAAGAAGGAAAGTCAACCGTATCAGTCTCTGGACTGGAAGTCCATTGTATTTAGTAATACTGAGGTCGGTGGTGACCATAGAAGCACAGTGTGATATTGCTTCCTTGTGATATTTTGTGGTGTGATATTGCTAAAATACAGTCCATTATGGGGTTAATGAGGAACAAGAAAGAAGAGACAGTGAGAGGATGTGGATGGCCCACAAACGTGTCTGTGAGTGGGTCACAGTGTAACAACTCACCCCAAGCTGTAGTAAATGCGCTTGTCCTTTTAAGACTTGAGGAATAGAAGGGCTTAGATGTTCCAACTAAAATGTTAATGGGTCAGAAGTAGAGAGATGAGTTAAGACCAATTCCTGAAGGATAAAACATGCCTCTTTCATTGTTTAGGTATTAAATGAAGGTAAATCTGTCTACCTTGAAGAGCTTAAGCAGGCAGTTTTGGATTTTTAAAAATCACTTTATCAATAGAGGGAAGGAGTGGCTGAGTGCTGGCAGGTTTGGTTCAGGAACCGATTAGGAGTCTGTTTTGATAACTCAGATAATTCAGGTGTAAGTCTAATCTTAGACAGATATGGTATCAATAAAGTAGCAAAACAATTTGAGGAAATGTTGTAAGATGTGACAATTAATTGAACAACACAGCTGAGAGAAAATAATTAAAGATAAGTAGAAGTTTTCAGGCCAGAACTGATAATGTCAGTGCCCTTAATAAGAAAGCATGAAGAAAAAATGGTGGGCCTTTGCCTGTGCTTCCTCAGTGAAATCAGAAGACCTCTTTTGATCCTTAGTGTCCGTGCCTGAGCACTCTCCAAAGTCCCACTACTGACTGGGGGCCGTGTCTCAGACTTCCACGCTGTCTGTTCTCTCTAAAAGGAGAGTAGATGATGGTGAAAGAAGCGTAGTAACATTTATTGCATTATTGCTGTGTGCCGAGCTAAGTAAATATTCCGTTTGATTCTCACAACTACTCAGTGAAGAAGGTCATAAGATATTATCATCTCTACTTTAAAGAAGAGGAGGCTGAGGTTTATATTACAATTTAGTGTCATACAACTGGTAACTGACTGCCTTGCTCTCATTTCAAAGACTGTTGTTTTCCCACCTTTGCCATACTTGCTCCTTTTTTCCCAAATTGATTTTTTGGTTCTTATGTCTATCATAGTGCCTTGGTCATAATTTCTTGATTCCTATGTCTACCAAGTAATGGGATAATGTCAGGGAAAATGGCAGAGAGTACCTCCAAAAAGCAACTAAAAAACTGGCAAAAATGGTCAGAATGAGCATTTTTGTGGGTTACCCTTTCCCTTTCTTGAGACTGTCCTTTGAGAAACATTTATAATTTTGAAGTCCAATTTATTTACTTTTTATTTGTTGCTTGTGCTTTTGTTATCGATTCTAAGCAACCATCACTGAATGCAAGGTCATGAAGATCTCCTATGTTTTATTCTAAGAGTTTTATGGTTTATGTCTTATATTTAGTTTTTCAATCGATTTTGAACTGTTTTACATATGATGTGAGGTAAGGTTCGATCTTCACTCTGTTGCATGCCGGTATCCAGATGTTCTAGCACCATTGGTGGAAGATACTTATTTTTCCCTGTTGAATGGTCTTGGAAGCTTGGTCAAAAATTAATTAACTAAAGATGCATGGTTTATTTCTGGACTCGTAATTCTATTCCTTTGATCTAACATCTATCCTAATGCCAGTATCACACTATTTTGGTTACTATAGCTTTGTAGTATGTTTTGGAATAGGAAAATTAGAGTTCCCCATCTTTACTCTTATTTTTCAAGATTGTTTTGGCTACTTGGCATACCTTGTAATTCCATCTGACTTTTAGAATGAGCTTTTGTATTTCTATAAAAATGGCCATGGTGGGAGGGGAGGCGACATCCATATGTTTATTTCAAAAGATGCAAGAAAGGCATTTGACAAAACCCAACCCCCTGGGGTGATAAAAGCACTCAACAAACTAAGAATAGTAAGGAACTTTCTCAACCTGATAAAAGACATCAATGAAAAACCCACAGCTAACCTCATACTCAGTGGTAAAAGCCTAAAAGCTTTCCCCCTAAGATCAAGAACAAAACAAGGCCTCTTTCTTTTGCCACTTCCACTTAACGTTATACTAGAGGTTTTAGCAAGGACAGCAAGGCAAGAAAAAAATAAAAGGCATCCAAAATGGGAAGGAATAATAAAAATATCTCTATTTGCGGATGACATGATTTCTCATATGCAGAATCCTAAGGAATACACACACATAGACACACAACTATTAGAGATAAAAAACAAGTTAAGTTCAGCAAGGTTGCAGGATACAAGATCCACACAAAAAATCACTTGTACTTCTATACAATAGCTATGAATAATCCAAAAAGGAAATTAAAGTAATTTCACTTACAATAGCATCAAAAAGAATAAACCATTTTACAAAAGAAGTACAAGATCTGCACATTGCAAACTATAAAATATCATTTAAAGAAATTAAAGAAGCCTAAATAAATGTAAAGATATGTGATGTTCATGGAATCAAAGCCCTAATATAGTTAAGATAGTAATATTCCCCACATTGTTCTCCAGATTCAAAACAATCTATGTCAAACTCCCTGCTGCCTTTTTTACTGAAATTGACAAACTGTTCCTAAAATTTATATGGAACTTCAAGATTCAGAATAGCCAAAATAGTCTTAAAAAAGAAGAGCAAAGTTGGAGGACTCACGTTTCCAGATTTCAAATCTTATTGCAAACCTAGGTTAGGCAAGATAGTGTGGTACTAATGTAAGGGTAACATGTAGACCAATGGAATAGAATTGAGAGTCCAGAAGCAAACGCATACATCTATGGTCAATTGATTTGCAGCAGGCGGACCAAGATTGTTCAATGGAGAAAGAAAAATCTTTTCAACAAATATTGCTGGGTTAATTGGATATCCACATGCAAAAGACTGAAGTTTGGCCCCTCTCTCCAAATATTTACAAAAATTAACTCAAAACTGATCAAAAATAGAAATGTAAGACATAAATTTATAACATCTTTAGAAGGAAACTTAGATGTAAATCTTTGCACCCCTGTATTAGACAATGGTTTTATGATATGGCACCAAAAGCACAAGCAACCAAAGAAAAAACGATAAACTTGACTTTATCAAAAATAAACTTTTTGTACTTCTAAGGACAGTGTCAAGAAAATGAAAAGACAACCCACAGAATGAGAGAAGTATTTGCAAATCATATGTCTGATAAGAGTTTCATATCCTAGATATATAAAGACACCAACAACTTAACAACAAAAAGACAAATAAGCCAATTAAAAAATGGGCAAAGGATTTGAATAGACATTTTTTCAAAAAGAGATATACAAATAGCCAAAAAGCACATGAAAAGATGTTCAACTTCATTAGTCCTTTGGTAAACGCAAATCAAAACCACTATGAGAAACCACTCCATACATATTAGGAAGGCTATAAACAAAAACAAAACAAAATAAAAACAGAAAATAACGAGTGTTAGCAAAGATGTGGAGAAATTGGAATCCTCATATATTGCTAATGGAAATGTATATTGGTGAAGCCACTTTGGAGAATAGTTTGGCTTTTTTTCAAACAGTTAAACACATAGTTAGGAAATGACTCAGCAACTTCACTCCTAGGTGTATATTCTAAAGAACAGAAAACATTTTCGCAAAAAAGCTTGTATACTAATATTCAAAGAAACATTATTCATAATAGCTAAAAAATGAAACAGTACAAATACAAATCAACTGATTAATACACAAACAAAATGTGGTACATATATACAAGGGATTATTATATCAGGAATGAAGATATATAATGAACATTGAAAACATCATGCTAAGTGAATGAAGCCAG
Source organism: Diceros bicornis minor (assembly GCF_020826845.1). Lineage (NCBI taxonomy): Eukaryota > Metazoa > Chordata > Mammalia > Perissodactyla > Rhinocerotidae > Diceros > Diceros bicornis. The sequence goes on along the minus strand of NC_080746.1, from coordinate 62,234,584 downwards.
ACAGAAAAAGCCCCATATATTATTACTACATTTATATAAAATGTTCAGAGTAGACAAGCCCAATAAAACAGAAAGTAAATTAGTTGTTGCCAGTGGCTCGGGTAAATGAGAATGAGGAGCGACTGCTGATGGTAATGAAATTTCTTTTTAGAGTGATGAAAATGTTCTGAAATTAGATCTTGCAAATGGTTACACAACTTTGTAAATATACTAAAAACTACTGAATTGTACACTTAAAAATTGAATTTTATGGTATGTGAATTATATATTAACAACAAAATTTTTAAAAAGAAATCATAGAATCATGTAATTGTTGAAACTTGAAAGTTTAACTGCCTGGGACCCACCTGTTTATGTGACGCTATAGACAAAATGGATGTAAGCTATGGAGGATCTGGGTGGGGGGTTTAGAGGAAAGGGTCAGGTTTGTCTCCCAGATCTTAGCTGGTGGCCTTATGGGAAAGCCAGGAGTTCATAGTCATAAGGATGGGAGAGATTGATTTTAGCTTCTTTTATTTTCTTTTTTCAGTTTTCGCTATTTATTTTTGAGAGAGGTTGCACAGAGAGAGGCAAAGGCAGAGGGACAATCAATTCAATAGGAAAGAAAGGATGAACAGGAAAAAAGATAAACAAGGTAATGATTTACAAGTAGATGAGGCATGTTCCAGGGTCTTTGCTGGATAAAAATTCTCATTAGGTTTTCGAAAATCTTAAGTGAAAAATGCATGGTGTATGTTTGAATGAAGTTCTGCCACTCAGTGGTATTATAACTTTGAACCTAATTTGACCTTCTGGGCACTCATTTTTCTCATCTGTAAAACGGGTAGAGAATATTTCCAGCTAAATTTGGTTTTTAGGATTTAAAGAGACAATGCCCATATAGTTCTTGATGGAGTTCAGGGAATATTGTAAACAGTAAGTATCATCAATGATTATTATATTTCTGTCACCTATGACTCTAGCTAACCCTACATTCTGGCTTCTTAAAAGTCCCCTAAGAAGAGGGCCCTGGTGTGGGGACTTGGCTTGGGAAAATGAAACCCTGGAGCTGAAAGTCAACATGAATGAGTTATGTTCTTGGCTTACCACTTCCTATCACTGAGAACTTGGCACACACACTCCTCAGCTGCCAGGGGTTCCTTAGGACCCATCCTTGAGAGGATCTCAGGAGCCATGAGGACAAAGTGTAGGGACAGATGAGCCCTGCTCAGCTGGGAGGTGTTACTCTGGCCTTTGCAGACAGGTCTGAATCACCCATGAGAATAGATAGTAAGAGGCGTCCACTGGGATACACTGTGAGGAGCCTATTCCCAGCAGAGTTTGGCTGGGGGATATTATAGCTTATAGCTCCTCCACTGCTCAGAGCCTGAGAGGCAGCTCCTGTGAAATGTGGAGTGTGTAGTGTCTTCTACAGCCTTGGCCTAGCTTGGGAAAACAAAGTCCACTCCTCCTGGAGCACCTGGGGCATTGCATTGGAGCTGTTCTCAGTTTTCTTATTTGTCTTTTCTTTTTTCTCCCTTTTCATGTTCAATAACCTAGTCACCGTCTCCCTAAAATTCCTTCTCTGGCCTTGTATTCACTTTCCCCCACCCGACCCTCCCCATTTCCATATTATTTCCTCTATATTCTTTATCCCCTTCTCTCTGTCTCTTTCTCACTCTCTGCCTTTTCCCTTGCCCTTCAATCCTTCTCTCTCTGTCTCTTTCTCACTTTTCTCTTCATCCTTTGCCCCTAATTTTTGCTTGGTGTGAACGCTGAGAAAATATATTAAGGAACAGAGAAGACGACTCAGCTGAACTCTATCATTTGTCATTAGGACAGGAAAGAGGTACTAAAACCGACCTTATTCTGAAGCAGCAGGTTTATAGTTCAGACAGTTTTACACTTCCTTATAGCGGAACAAATGACAAGATGAAATGAGACTCCAGGGTGGGGTGCTTGCTTAAGAAGTGGGTGACGCGTGCATCTCCTTGAGACCATCTCCTCTAAAATCCTCAGTCAGTTTCTTTGTGTGGGACTAATGGAAGCTCACTACACTGTACAGGTTTTCCAGGGCTTACCTGGTTCATCCTCCCTACTTCTTCGAATCCAATGTTGCTGCTCAGCATCCCCATCCTTCAGCAGTAGTGCCTGAAACTTTGTCCCAGACTCTTATCCTTCTGGTAGAGAATTTCTGCCTGATTTCTAGTCTGATTGTTCATTGATGTAATACTGAGCTTATGCCAGAGTAAAAGCAATTTCGCCCGCAAAGTTCACATTAAATAATAAGTTACTCAAGGGTGGGCAATTACACTCGTATTAGGCATTATGTATGAGAAGTAGAGGGGATTGAACACCTAAATTCTAAAACTAGTCAGCGAAGCCACTTATCTACAGGGTATGCAAGGGTTTGTGGACACGCCATATAAATATTCCTAAATGTAGCTCCTCCCCCAGATGGCTGTTTCTGAAGTTCTGAAGCAAGTGAGCAAAGTGAAAGATGTAAAACGCACTGAGTTACTTCTTTATCATCTCGTCTCACAACCTGATTTGGGCTGGTGTAAGGCAGTGTTTCTCATCTTCTACTCCTGTTGAAGTTTGAAAGTCTGTGAAAGGAAAAACAAAGATCTATAATGGAAATGAAATGATGCTATTCTTTAAAAACTCATAGGAAAAATAAGGTAAGGGATAGAATGTTTTCAATCTAAAATTTTTCTCTCAGTTTTTCTTAAGATTTTGCAATTTACTTTTGTTTCTCTGTACTCTATTATGTGATAATATATGGTTTAAAAATACATATTTAAGTTCAATATAAATATATTTCATGACTTTTGTCAAAGAAAGCACAATGTACAATTTATCTTCCATCTAAACATGCTTTTAAACAATAACAACAACAGCAGTACTTCTGTAATGCTTACTATGGGCAGGACCTGTTCCATGTCCAAGTTCTCTGTCTCTGTCTCTTCTTCTGCTTCTCTCTTTCTATCTTATATATGCATGCATGCACATCCATTGGGCTACTTTATTTTATCCTTATCTTAAAAGTAAAAAAACTACAGAAGAGAGTTTAAAATTTACCCAATGGTATACATCTACTGAGTGGCAGCACTGGAACCCAAACCCAGGATGTTCTGGCTCCATGCTCTTAACTACTATACTATGATGCCTCTTCAGACATATTGCTTTTCTGGGCTTCCTGCATGGACTCTTCCAGTGTGAAATATGGGGCTCTGGGCCATGTAAACACCTCAAAACGGGAGATGGATTATTGAGTTCTAGTTCTAGCCATGTAACTGCCTCCCAAGACAACCTGGAGTAACTCTCTTCCCTTTCTTGGACACTTGGTTTCTCATCTGTCTGACTGGGTGTAAGCGTAAACATCTCTTGGGGGTTAGCTAACATCATGGCTATGAAATTTAAGACATTTCAAGGAAAGCTGTGATAATGGCCTAAGGAAGGCATCCAGAGGGCTACCAATGAGACTGAATGAGCTGGTTAACCACCCTGGAAGGTCCTAATCTACTCTTCTACTGAAAGATGTCTAAGAAAGAAGACTTTCTTTCAACAGTTAGCATTTTATGAACTTTGGTCATTCTCCTAGTGTATTTTAGGAATAAAATCAATGTATACTTCCAATTATATATCTAAATTTTCCTTTTTCTCCCTAGGAACAATAGTCTTAGAAACATGGTATAATTTCTCCAAAAATTCATGCTGGCTGGTGACAAATATTCCCAGAGTCTCATGAGCAGCTTTAAGATCAATGCCTCTGATGTTCCCACCTCTATCTTGATGGGCTTCCCAGGAATGGAGGCCATGGAGGCCTGGCTCTGTGTCCCTCTCCTGCTCTGTGCCATCTCCATTGTGGACAACACCCTGATCCTCCTCACTGTTAAGGAGGAGCAGAGTTTGCAACGGTCTAGTACTACTTCTTGTCCCTACTCTCAGTCAATGACTTGGGGGTGTCCTTTTCCACATTGCCAACTGTGCTAGCTGCCCTCTGATTCCATGCCTGGGTGATTGATTTTAATGCCTGCTTGGCTCAAGTGTTTTTCATCCACTTGTTCTCTTGGACAGAATCTGGCATCCTTCTGGCTATGAGCTTCGATCGCTATGTGGCCATCTGCAACCCACTGCTCTATGCCACAGTGCTCACTAATGCCTGCATTATGGCGATGGGCCTGTGTACTGTCCTCTGAAGCTTTGCCCTCATTCTGGTCTTCCCATTGCTGCTGCACAGACTGCCCTTCTGCCACCCCCAGAACATCCTCTCCCATGCTTACTGCCTTCATGTGGATATGATTAAGCTGGCATGTACTGATGTCTCCCTTAATAGCCATTATTGTCTGTCCATTGTGCTGTTCACCTTTTGGCCTGGACTCTGCACTCATTCTCATTTCCTATGTACTCATCCTGAGATCAGTGTTAGCCATTGCCTCCTGAGGGGAGCACCTCAAGACGCTCAACACATGCATGTTCCACATCCTAGCTGTGCTCATCTTCTATGTGCCCATGGTGAGTGTGTACATTATGCATTGCTTTGGTGCTGGCCTGCCCCATGTTGTCCATATCCTTGTGTCTATTCTCTACCTCTTTGTGCCTTCCATGCTCAATCCTATCATCTACTCCATTAAGACAAAGGAGATACATAGCAGACTTCTCAAGATGTTCTTCAGGGCTAAATTCTGACTCTTTGGTAGATCTAGAAGTACTGGATATTTGGTGTTGGGGGTATAGTCAACCAGACACCAGAGAAGGAAATGATCAATCTGGAGGGTGTTAGTGATGCACTCTAAGTTTTAGAATCAATGATCAATCACTTAGTTTAGTTTATGAGGCCAGTACCTGCCAGTAAAACCTTGGGACTCATCCAGAAGTTAACTATGTCAATGTCTTCCAGAGACAGAAAAATTGTCTCTTTTCAGGAATAACCAGGAGAATGTAAAGCATCCCTACACGGTGGGATTATTCTCTGGAGGAGAGAGGGACTAACTTCAGGATACTTGGTAACATGGCTGGGATTTCTGGTTATGGGACTGCACAACTCCAAAAAAGACCGAGATACAGAGGGGAAATTATGGGATGAGTATCACATCATTACCAATATGCAAATTTAGCTCAAGTGGTTGATTTCTAATGCTGCCAGGAGCCAGAGCCTTTCCCATACTGCTATTTGAAATGTTGTTAAGTTTTGGAGTTTGACAGCTTGGTGGTTAATTTTATGTGTTAACTTGACTGGGCCATAAGTTGTCTAGATATTTGGTTAAACATCATTTCTGGGTAAGTCTGTGAGGATGTTTCTGGATGAGATTAGCATTTGAATCAGTAAACAATGCAAAGCATATTGCCCTCCCCAGTATGAGTGGGCCTCATCTAAACCAGTGAATGCCTAGATAGAATAAAAGGCTGGATACTTAAGAAAGAAATCTCTCTGTTCGTCATAGAGCTGAGAAGTTAGTCTTCTCCTGCCTTTGGACTCAGATTTGGACCTAAACTTACACTATTGGCTCTCCTGGTTCTTAGGTTTTCAGACTGGAACTAAACCATTGGCTTTCTTAGGTCTGGACTTCTCAGTCTCCATAATTGTGAGAGCCAATTCCTTATAATAAATCTAATAAATCTCTTTACACACACATCCTATTGGTTCTGTTTCTCTGGAGAACCCTGACTAATACAACAGCTACAATATTTAAATAGTGAGTATTAGACTTTAAGATTCTTGGATTTTGCTCATGAGAGACCCTGAAATATGTAGGCGTTTGTCTCTGCCAACCTCCACTGAACTGAACAGCCCTTTGCTTGTATCAATCTTGTGACCTTTCCCTCACTCTTTCACATTTATCTGTATTCCTCTCACAGATCTCCCTAAAGCAGCAACCTTGTCTTCACTCTGTTCATCTGCATCAGACCTGCTACAGGCCCTCCACTAAGATAGTGTCTGATGATGTTAGAGCAATATGAAAGAATAAGTGAAAAAAATGGATGAATAGATAATAATGAATAAATAAGAGAAGGAAATAATGAATGAACAAATTAATGGATGAACATATGAACTAATAATGAATTACCTTAAATCAGAATCTCATATTAGGAAGCATTTCCTCTCCCTCTGTGCCTCATAACTCCCCCTACAGAGAGAAGTGCAAGTTAGAGATGACTTCTTTTTTTTTTTTCCTTTATTCTTTTTATTCCCCCAGGCTTATTCTGATATAACTGACAGATAAAATTGTGTAAGTCTAAAGTGTACTATGTGATAATTTTCTACACATATATATTGCAAACTGATTACCACAATAAGGTTACTTAATCCATCCAAAGGTGTGTCATCTTGAGTAAGTGAACTGAACTTCTCAGTCTTAATTTCCTCATGTGTAAAATGAGACACCAATTTGATTTATCTACTGCATATGTTTGCTTTGAAAAGTGAATAAAATAAACGTCTCTAAAAATTTTATAATAATATACATAGCTTATTTACTCATATTTTTATTCAGCAAGAACGAATGCAAAATTCAATGATTAGGTTCAAAATATCATGTGCATAAGCCATAGTCTAAAGAACTATTTTGTATAAGATTTTTTTGAACCTGAAGTAGAACTGTTCACTACCTGCTTTGTGTCTCCACTATGCTCAGAATATATTTTAATCATATCGGTTGGTTTGGGTAGTTTGTCTCGTCCACTAGGCTGTAAGAACTCATGGGCAAGGATCACATCTCATTTACATTCGTACTCTTCAGTCTCTAACATAGGACCTAAAATATACCAGACACACACACACACAAATAGTTGAGGAATGAATTAGTAAGTGATTATATATGCACATATTTATATATCAGCTATCTCTTTATATTAAAATGAATTACTGCATCGTAAAAAGTTTTACTCTAAATAGATCATAATTTTACTAAAGAATAATTTTATATGAAGATTTTGATATTGATCATAGTTTAAATACCATATGCATTATTGATATGACCAGAGTGTGTAGAAAATAAATTGTACTCAAAATTTTCAAACATGCCACAAATGTATCTTGCACATTTATATTGCTCAGACCTTATGTACTATACCCATAGCAATTTAAATAGAGTGCCAGCACTGTGCCTGGACTTTAATAGGTGCTTAAAATAAATATTTTTTGAAAGAATGTTGCTGTTTAATGATTTTGGCTCTCTCACGTATATGTCTTATAAAAAAGTTGCTGTCTTAATAAGTGGATAATAAGCTTTCAATGACAGTACTTTTGCTGGCTCTTTTTAATCTGAAGGACTTTGAAGCAATGATTTGGCTCATTTATGTACCTGTGAAAAGCAGTCTGAGAACATCTGGGCTAATGTTTTCTACATCACATTCTATAAATAAAGACACTCAGAACCTTGACCTTAGAAATCTCTCTAGTCTAAAAGGGGCTCAGCAGACATTTGCTAGTGACAGTCCTGTTCTATTCAGTCCATTAAATAGAAAGTTCATGCCTCTGACTGAAGCTATAACTTGCCAGTTTGGAGATAAATCTCAGACTATTTTCCTAGTTCACTGATGAGAGCTGTGATGACAATGACACTCTCATCGTCACAGGGCTCTGGTTCTCCAGGTCATCAGATACAGCCAATCTGAGCTCTTGGCTCCTTTAACCTTATCCTATGAATTAATCTTCACTTCTCAGGTCATTTATTGATTTCTTTTAGAACTTTCTTTTAGGACTATAACATGAATTGCACCTCGCCTCTTGAAGCAAGACTAGGACCTCCCACCTGTTATGGGCTGGAAGTAAGTCCAGGGGCCGTTCTATCTGTGTGTCTGCTTGACCTGCTGGAATTATATGCCAGGAAGTTTATTCTATGGAACAAAAGGAGAAGACATTTTCCACATTGGTGTTGGTGCATGGAGAACCTCCTGAGCTCACAAGATTGGAGCAATATAGGGCATAGGAAGTATTACTGAATGGGATCTGGGTCCTATGTGGGGTTATTTGACCTTTTACCTTTCTGAATATATTTCTACACAATTGAGAAGCCTCAATTCAGTTCCCACTGTCCACTTCTGTGGCTAAGTCCCTCAGATTCTACAAGTACACCTCACACTGCTGTTTGAGGATATGCACCTCCGCCTGACTCCACGTCATGAAGTGCTTTCAGTGTGGACCTTCAAACATACAATAAGGGACTCCCTCTTATTCTCCTACTTTCAACACATTCAAAGGTGCATATAGAAAAACAAAGTTCAGGTCTAAATTAATGACTTCAGAACAATGAAAAAACCCTAAACACATAGTCTTACCTACTTGCTATGTTCTGTTTCATAGACGAGAAAATGTCCATAATTAGTCCTTTGAAAAAGATGTGACTATATTTCCACTCCAAGATGAAGAGTGTCATAACTGTTACCTAATATAATTTTATAGTTACATATTCCAAAATAAAAAATGAACCATGTGAGGGTATGTGATATTACGATTTATAAGAAATATCAATCAGATTCCCAAAATATATTTCTCATATATAATTGGACTTCACCCACAGTTCCTGGCTCACAGCTCCCAAAATTTTTGAAATTTCCTGAGCCATAAGAGCAATAGGAATATCTTTTGTTATAATATTTGGTCTCTTGTCCTCAGTTTCTGAAAAACACATCAGAGCCATAAAGGTAAAAGGGGTGTCTGGTTATTCATAACAAGCCCCTTTCTACCACAACTGGGTTTATGTTAATGAGGTGACTTTTGGAAAACATCTAAGGGTAGGGGCTGGTTGCCAGGGGAACCAGCCATGAATAGAGGGGTGGTACTTTTAGTCTCATCCTCTGATTTCCAGGGAACAGAGACGTCCTGGAGGTTGAACCAACCACCAATGGCCAATGATTTAATCAATTATGCCTATGTAATGAAGCTTCCATAAAAACTCAAAGGGGTGGGGGTTTGGAGAGCTTCCATGGTTGGGGAACAAGAACACCTCCATGTGTTACTGTGCTGGGTCCCAAACTCCCCACGACAGAAGTTCGTTTGTTCGAGTCCTTGCTCTATGTATCTCTTCATCTGGCTATTGATTAATATCCTTTAATATACTCTGTAATGTGGCAGTAATGCAATGAGTGAGCATATTTCCTGAGTTACGTGAGCTGCTCTAGCAAATTAATCAAACCAAAGGAGAAGGTCGATGAATCTCTGATTTGTAGCCAGTTAGTCAGAAGCAAAAGTTATCAACCTGAGCTTGCAATTGGCATATGAAGCTATGCCAGGAAGTCTTGTGTAAGCCCTTAACCTGTGGGATCTGATGCTAGTGTCGGATCTGAGTTGAACTGTATGACATCCAGCTGTTACATAACAGAATTGCTTGGATGTGTGGAGAACCCCCCCTCACCCATACACACACAGATACATACACTGTGGAACTGGTGTCAGAACTTCAGGGTGCTTAACACAGTGTATGGCATAGAAAAGTTTCTCTAGAAACAGTGGGAGAAAGGGGATGAGACGGTATTGCATGGAAATGAAAAACATCATATCCAATTTAATAAAAGTATCTTCCAAAAATAAAGTTTGAAGGAGAAAGACCCTCAGCAAAGAAATGTGGAAGATGACAAAAAGGAAGTTATGTGATCCAGGAAATGGGATTCCAACTCACAAACTCATTAGGGCAAATTCTTTGATGCCAGCTGGATAAGAGACCTGAGAAGCAACTGATCCAGACTGAAGCAAGAAACTAGAGGCCTTCTGGGAGAAGTTAGTGTTTCCCATTTCACGCTTTCTCTCTTCTCAAATCACTCACATCTGTTACTCCAGCTGATGATCTTAATTTTTTGCCAGAAGAATGTCGATGTGATTAGAAAAGAACTCTCAAATTCCTATCGCTAAGTTTGGACTTACCTTCTCCTAAAGATAAACTGAGACATATTAAAAATTTAAAGAGTTTATTTGAGCAAAAATCAATTCAAATTGGGCAGCATCCAATCTGGCATATAGAAAAGAGCTCTGAGCAGCTGAATGAAATAAACAACTTTTATAGACAGAAGAGAATAGGAACAAGGAAATTATACTAGGAAAAAAAAAAGCAGATTGGTTGTTGCAAGGTTTCTTTCCTTTAGGGGATGGCAGGGGTCTGTCAGGCTGATGACCTAGCTAGTGCTGATCGGGGATTCCATTTCTGGGAGAGCTGTAACTATAATTGAGTCTTGGTTTGTGACGTGGGGCTTAGCACAAGTGACTCAATTTGGGGCCAATCGTCATGTGTTTTTTAACACTTCTGTCTCCTGCATATAAGCAATGATGGAAGCATCCCTCTTCTCCAAATTTCTTGGCCCCATAGTTGAGACTATTTATAGTCCTGCCATTATAGATTAATTTCTCACTAATTTCCCATTCACTCTTTAAGCCTTATAAAAGCCCCCTTGTTCTGCCACCCATTATCCTCCTCCAGTGCTCCCTTTCAAGCCCTTGTACCTGTGTTTCTGTTTTCACATCTGCCAGAAATGACCCTTCCCTGTTCTTTCCCTATTCTCTCCCTTCTGCCTGAGGCTCACTCTATTAGTTTTCTGTTGCTGCTATAAGAAATTATCAAATATTAGCAGTTTAAAACAACAAAAATCTACACATTCCCATGACTAAGATCATGTCTAATGTTGAATGAATAACTCAATTTATAATTACTTTTGTTAACACACACCTTATACCATAGATTGTTAGGGTAGAAATTGTGACCTTGTCACAAATGAAAAGATTTTTTTTTATATGTGAAAATTTAAAGAGATAGCCTTATGAAAAAGGAACAATAGACACAGAATTCAGATAAATCCATGCATATTGATCAGGACTTGGATGATTTCCTGACCTTTCCCCTTGGCAATTAGTGTGACTGTGAGACGGTCTAGGAGTGTATTAGGTGATGCACTGAATCCTTTGGTCTGACTTATGTGTGAGGGAGATTCTTGAAAAGATACTGCATTTTCAGCCTGGTTAGTCTCAATCAAACATTAGATGTCTGAGAGGTTCTTTCTAAACCCAACATCTTTTACTGTCCTTCCTGATCTGGTTTAAGTATGCATCTCCTGTTACTAATCACTATTCCTTCCAGCTATATCCACTAGTGTTTTCCTAGATATAAGTTGTTCAAGCTGTTCAAGAATTTATTCTTATTGTGTTGCACACTTAAGTCAATATCTATCCCCAACTGTTTTACTTTCAAAGCCCAATGTTTGAGATTTAAACATAACCGTTACCATCTATTACAGGCTATATAGATCAGCCAATGGGCTAAATGTCTTGCATGCCTTATGTTATTTAACAATCCCAATAATACTATGATTTAAGTACGATTATAACTTACTTTATAGGGGAAGATATAAAGCTGTATGTGGGTCAGAAACTTTCTCAAGACAAGTGGTGGAACCTAGACTCAAGCTCAGATCCATCTAGCTCAAAACCTTTTCAGCTAATCCTTATTACCTAGGTTGGCTCCATATTAGGTTCTCAATAAACATTTGTGAAGAAGGAAGCATAATGCAGTGTCCTCATCACCTTCTTAACCAGGGCAAGTACTTTCGATAATTTAACCTATAATTATACTATGTGTATGTTCAGCCACAGTATACCCATGCTTCTTAAAATGCTTAGGATCGATATCATGGATCATCCAGGTGAGAATTTTACATGTTCCAATAATTCAAATGCTGAAATTAACTTATATGGGGCTTAAGCATTCTTCATGGGAGTGAACATTTCTTGCGATATTGATCATATTCACATAAGCTAAATTAGAAGATTTATGTTTAAATATTCTTCTGCCACTAACAAGCTGTATAAATTTGAGATGTCTCTTTTCCTTTCTAGACTCTAATGGCCTCTTCTATAAAATGAGGGGCTAAATACAATATTCTTGCAAGTGTCTTCCAGTTCAGATTATTCCTACTCCTGCATGCCTACCCCTGTCAGTGATGAAATACTAAGTCAGAGGGGTGTGGAACACTGTAGATTCTCACTCTTCCCATCAGCCCATGAGTACCTGAGCTGATAAAGGCTCAAGAGACTTCCTGGATTCAGCCTTATATTGCTTAGGCCAGGGAGCTGGCAGAGATAACTGGGGCTGTGGGCAGGGCATGCAGGGCCCCCACTACTACTCTTCCTTTCTCTGCACCTTCCATGCATAGAGCTCTCTCACATAGGTAAGTTGGAGTGTCAGACTCTCCAGACTGAGGCCCTAAGGCACTCTGCCCCTAACTTAGAAATATGAGTGCTATAATATGACAATCTGAAGGAAGGAAGGCTATCTCTAATCTGAGTCTTTTTTTTTCCTGCATGCTTACACATTTATAACCTTTCTAGTTCTATATTTTCTATCTGTTGATCTTGTTCTCTGAAATCCTGCCATGCTTCCTGCTTCAGACATTACTTTCTCCTCAGGATACTGCGTTAGGCTGTATTTCTGATGTAGATGCCTTGGTGTGAATAAACATCTCCACACTTTTCTCAGAATAATCTGGTATGAGGGGGTATATAAAAAGATACTGGCTGCTCTGGAAGCCATTTGACAGGACCCTACTTATGTGTTAAGAGACTCCAAAATCAAAGATGTCTGCATAATGCATACAGAGGCAAACAAAAATGTTTAGGAAGAGATTTCAGGTAGAAAAAACAAAGGGGTCCTAAATATACAGAATGGAAAAAAAAATTGCATCCTGAGAAGAAAGGATGGAGGAGTCTTCATTCAGATAGAGGAGTAAAGGCAAATGAAAGGCTGGAGGTGAGGGTGTAGAGCAAGCTTTATAACCCAGACCTGCAAAGGCTTTGGTCTTGAGTTTTCACAACTGTCTGCCTTTGGATCTTCACAACCTCATTAGCTAAGTTTCTTAGCATCTCAATTTACAACAAAGAGAGCCCAACCCAGAAGGGATGAGTGACTTACCAAGTGTATCTCCTGTTCAAGACCCTGCACTAAGCAGAGCAGGGACTGAAACAATGAATAAGAGTCAGGGATGGGTTCTTGGAGCTGGAGAGTCGGGAGGAAAGATAGGATTCACAAAGCTATAGTGCAAGGCAGGCAGAGAAATGGGTACAGAAGGAAATGCAAAGCTATGGGTATGAGAGCGGTGGGAGATAATTTACCCCTGCTGGCAATGACCAGCCAAGTATTGATGGAGGAGGGCGCCATTGATCCTGGGCCTTGCAAGATGGATCAAATGGGTATGTTCACACATTCTGGGCAACTTGTGGGAGGTGAGGAGCTGTGGTTCATGTTTGGATAACAGAAAATAGACCAGTCTGTGTATCTTACGGTACAAGGAGGGAAATTTTGAGAATTGAGACCAGAAATTTTGATTTTGTAATGACCACAAAGGGCCTTTAATTCTAGGCTAATGAGTTTGGTTTTGATCCTTTGGTAATGAAGGAGCATACAGTGTTTCTAGTCAGAACAGTACCATTGTTAGATTTGACTTTAAAAAATATTAGTTCTACTCCAGATTAGAAAATGAAATAGAGAGAAGCATAAGATTCATTAGAAGATGGTTGTCATGGTGCAAGAATGCGATTTCCTGAGCCTAAAGTATGAGGCTGCAGGTGGAAGGAAATAGAGAAAGGTACTGACAGAGGCAATTTGGAGCCAGTGTTTTCATCGGTTGTTACCTGATATAATGCAGTTGTAAAAGAAATGAAGAGTCAAAGCGATGTCTGGATTTTGAGTTGCAATATTAAGTATAATGATGATATTAATCAAAGAGATGGAGAACACAGATGACAAGATGTTCCATGGTATAGAGAATGGTTATTAATCTAGTGGCTTTCAGGAGGTAGGTGCTATTCAGTGCTGAAGAAATAATTAAGAAATGACTTAAATTATAATTGATTAAATTAAATTATTCAGGTTGAAAAGTGATGCCATAAGTTAAGTGGAGAGAAGAATAAAAAGATGAGTGGAAATATGGGAATCTAATGCATCTTGATGAATGTCTACAATGTTATCTCAATGGATGAGTATCTTCTCTCCATCTATCTTCTGTCTGGATGAATGAATGGAAGAGCTGAGAGACTATATTGGAGTAGGGAAGCTGAGCAGTCGTGATAATGTAGCAAATGTTCAGTAGCACGAGAGAGTGGAAAGAGGAAAAGTTCATGGTTTGATGAATAAATGGAATGCTCTGAAAGAGGGCAGAATAATCAAGGAAGTAGTGATCAGGAGAGTATTGTTTTAGGTCCTAAAGAAAATATTGTCCATAGATTGATAAACAAAAGAGTTCATAGCTTTGAATGTGAGAAACAGCATGGTGGCAATAGGCACAGGTGTAAAGGAGACAATGTTACCTGTTCAGCCACCTGGACAAATTGAGAAAACTCAGACAATTCCAGAAATTTTGGTGATATTGAAAAGCAAGGATCAGTGATTTGGTGAACAAAATTGATTAATGTTCTAAAGTGATGGGCTGGATAGTGTGTGAGTGTCTGAAAAAAATAGGCCTAGGCCATGGATAGAACTGTGTGTTTGTCTTCTTTGCAGGACAGTTGTCCCAGGATCTAAGCAATAGTCCCAACATGGGATGTAACCCCCACAACAGCTCAGAGTTGCCTCCTTTCACCCTGACAGGGCTCCCAGGGCTGGAGACCTCCCAACACTGGATATTTCTGCTCCTTGGTGCTCTCTACATTGTCTCCATTGTGGGCAATGCCCTTATCCTTTTCATTATCAAGGAGGAACAGAGCTTGCATCAGCCTATATACTACTTCCTGTCCTGCTATCAGTTAATGACCTAGGTGTGTCTTTTTCCACACTGCCCACAGTGCTGGCCACATTTTGCTTCCACTTAAGGAAGATCAGCTTTGATTCTTGCATGGTTCAAATGTTCTTTATCCACCTCTTCTCCTTCGTGGAGTCTGGGATCCTGCTGGTTATGAGCTTTGACCGCTATGTGGCCATCTGTAAGCCGCTGCGCTATGCCACAGTTCTCACTGATGCCCATGTGGCACGTATGGGCATATCTGTTATCATCCGCAGTTTCTGCATGGTTTTCCCACTGCCTTTGCTTCTGAAGAGGCTGCCCTTCTGCAAGGCCAATGTACTCTCCCATGCTTATTGCCTGCATCCAGATCTGATCCGCCTGCCATGTGGCAACATCACAATCAATAATATTTTTGGTCTATTCATTGTCATCTCTATCTTTGGCCTGGACTCTGCACTCATTCTCCTCTCCTATGTACTCATACTGTGCTCTGTACTTGCCATTGCATCTCGGGAGGAACGGTTAAAGACACTCAACACATGCGTGTCACACACGTGTGCCGTGCTTGTCTTCTATGTGCCCATGGTTTGTGTGTCCATGGCTGCTCGCTATGGGAGACATAGCGCACAGTATGTGCACACAGTCATGTCCCTTATTTATCTCTTCGTGCCTTCAATGCTCAATCCTGTCATCTATTGCATCAAAACCAAAGAGATTCGTCGGAGGCTTTGCAACGTACTACTGAAAACAAACTTTTAAGCAGGAATCATGTTGAAAGGCCAAGATTCAGAGGATATTTACTGTTACTCCACCAATTTGAGACCTATTTTGACAAGGCTTTTTAAATTTCCTTTGGGCACTTACCTTCTATTAGGATTTTTGCCATCAGATGTTTGATGACAGCCTGCTACTAGTTAAGACTCAAATTAAAAGGTTTTGGCAAAGTAAACAGGGTCACAATTTAGCAAAAAATATTGCTCAGTTTTCCTCTTTTTTAATCCATAAATGTACATCCTAATAATCATCCCTCACTTGTTATAATATGTTTCTATTATCCTTATTTAATATGAATCATCATGAAGGAAATTACTTACCATGAAAATACTGCTGTAATGGGTAAAGGATTCTTTTCTCCAAGATTACGGCAAAGGACTTCTATTTTTAATTCTTTGAGGAACATCCATACTATTTTCTACTACGGATGCACTATTTTACATTCCCACCTACAGTGTGACAGGGTCCAAACTTCTCCAAATCCTTGCCAACACTTGTTGTCTTTTGTTTTTTTTTTTGGTAATAACCATCTTGACAGGTGTGAGGTGACGTCTCATTGTGCTTCCAATATATTCCTTGATAATTAGAGATGTTGAGCATTTTTTGATATACCTGTTGGCCATTTATATGTCTTCTTTGGAGAAGTGTCTATTCTTCTCCTTAGTCCATTTTTAAATCAGGCTATTAGTTTTTTTGCCACTAAATTGTAGGAGTTCCTTATATATTTTGGAGATTAAACTGTTGTCAGATTTATGGTTTGCAAATATTTTCTCCCATACCATAGGTTGCCTTTACACTCTGTTGATGGTTTCCTTTGCTGTGCAGAAGCTTTTTAGTTTGATGTCGTCCCATTTGTTTATTTTTGTTTTTTTTGCCTGTGCTTTTAGTGCCATAACCATATGATCCAGCTCAGTTTTGATTATTTATTCAAAATAATTGAACTCAGGATCTCAAAGAGATATTAGCACTTCCATGTTCATTGCAGCGCTATTCACATTACCCGAGATGTGGAAACAACCTAAATGTCCATCAACTGATAAATGGATGAAGAAAATATAGTATATACATACAATGGAATATCATTCAACCTTAAAAAAGAAGAAAATTCTGCAATATGCAACAATATGGATGACCATGAGGACATTATGCTAAGTGAAATAAACTAGTCACAGAAAGGCAAATATTGCATGATTCCACTTATATGAGGTACAGAAAATAGTCGAATTCATAGAATCAAAGAGTGGAATGATGGTTGTCAGGGGCTGGGAGGAGCAAAGGAATGAGGGTTGCTAATCACTGGCGTAAAGTATCAGTTAAGCAAGATGGGTTAGCTATAGAGATCTGCTGCACGACATTGTAACCGTAGCCAAAATAATGTATTGTGCACTTAAAAATTTGTTAAGAGGGTAGATCTCATGTTAAGTGTTCTTACCATGATAAAATAAAATAAAATAAAATGATAAGATTCTGTCAAAGAATATTAGTTAAAATTAAAAAATATGTATGTATATATGACACAGTAGCTATAGCTATGCATGTCAATATGTATTTCAAATAACACCACACTATCTACCCAGGTTTTAAGATGAAATAAGTGTAATTGTACATAAATTATATTAACTGATGTAACTTTCAGTAATAACACTGGTAAATTTGGATAATTTTTTAATGAAAAATAGAAAAGTGAAAGTTAAGAAATTAAGCATTCAATTTAACACATTATAAAAAAATAAAATACTATAAAAAATAATTGAAAATAGTTAAAATGAAAGAACTAAATGAATGGGAATGGGAAAGAGTGAAAGCAATCCAATAAGCAGTCTTTTAGCAAGCTCGCAAAATAGATCAACCTCTGGAAAATCTACTGAAGGGAAAATACAACTAAGGAATCACATATAATACTAGATTGGAGGGATTTTTAAAATTACCATTGTATAAGTAATTTGAAATCATGAATAACTTGGTATTTTGGGGAAAATTATGAAATGTAAATAAGTGAAGAATTAACTGGTAATTGAGGAGAAATTGAAAGCTAACTATTATACTTTCACCATCTCCAATATATTGTAGTACAACTTACTTTTGTTCAAAAATTTCAAGAAACAGATCATTCTTCTCATACTGTAAATAAAATTGGAAAGCTATGCTAAAAGGCAAATATAATCCTGATCTGTGATACAGAAAAAAATTTATATCAGCAAAAAATTCTATAGATTAAAAACACTAATGTAAAAATATGTGTAAATACTAAATGTTGTTAATACTATTAAGCAATAAAGGCAAAGAATAATCAACATATATCCTAGGATTAAAAGAAGGACTAATTTTTCAGTAAAATTTATTATTAATGAGTGAGATAATTAAAAAAAAATATGTAAGCAATAGTCAATTCCAGAAAAGGTATCTAATAAAACCTAAAATCCATCCTACATAAAAATAGATTTAAAAATTTTCTGTATATTTTCTTAACGTGAAAGATCATCATTTTCTGATTAAAATATGGGGAAAAAATTTTGCCAATTTTGGCCACCATTATTTATTATTTTGAAGAAATATTTGAGCAATATAGTGTAACTTGAGAGAGAAACGATCAATTTTATCTTACCCCTTATCTATAATTGGATATAAAATCCTGACAACTCTAATTAGACTTTGATTTATCCAATCTATGCCTCTACCTTACCACTGTTGCTATCTCTTTTAGGTCCTTCATTATCACCTCTCACTTCGCCTTGGCAATATCTGTCAAATTGATCTCATTGTTTACTGTTCTCTTGTCTCATTTTTCCACTATAGAGGAGGAAGAAATATTCCTCTACCTTTCTATGTTCTTTTGGCTGGTTCAAGAATTAAACTGACATAAGACAGAATAACAGCAGAAAACCAAACAAAGTTTAATAGCATGTACACATGGGATAAACTCAGGAAAACTGAGTAACTTGCCAAAGTGACCAAAGCCACCACCTTAAATACCATCTTCAGCTAAAGTCAAAAGATAATGTTGGGAGTAGCGGTTTGGGCGTTCAAAGCGGAGGAAGGCAATTCACATGGAGATGGAAAAGCAAATGTTTGGTAAACAAATGTTTGCCATGCCAGACAGAGAAAATGAGACGTGGAGAGGCTTTTGATTAAGTGGGCCTTACAAGGTTCTCCTCCCTGTCTACCACATCCAGTTCATATTATAGTATAACTGTCTATGGTGATAGCTCCTTCCTGAAACAGGGCTTCTATCCTAAACTCATTTAGGATGTTAAGGGTAAGGTCAAAGTTTCTTCCTGTGTCTTTTTTTACTAAAATAATCAAGCCAAAGAGACACATTTTAGGGTAGCAGATTTTGCTCCCCTACAATGGTTTAAAAATATGTAATAAAATTTATTATTTTTATGCTTGTAATCTATTTGTATAGAATTATACCACAACACCTAGATATCATTCTGCCCTTCTCTGTATATAGCTCCCTATTTAAATCATAAGCTTCTTGAAGGAATGGATTGACTGTTAATATTAGAAAGAGTGTGAACTTTGTGCAAGGCAGATCATGGCCTTGGAAAAATCCCAACCTTTCTGGACCTCAATTTACTCATTTGTAAAATTGCTATAAAAATAACCAGATTGTTGTGTTTTTTAAAGTTTGAGATAATGTATGTAAGATGGTTGGTCCATTGCTTGGCATATAATAAATACTTGATAATGAGAACTCTTGCTTTTAAAAGTAATTAAATTATCCTCAGAGCTTAACGTTATACAAATTATACGGTAGATTTCAATAAATACTTATGGACTGGGTAAATGAATGAATGCAGCCATATTATTAATATTTTCAAGTGATATAATTTGTGAGTCAAGAAAAGACAAATTCTTAATGAGGAAGGTTTCCAAAATTGAGAAAATTTGCCAAATATAATAATATAAAACTAGTAATTTCAAAAACATAGCAAATATTTTAATTAATAAATACATCAATTCTTAAAATTAAAAAATTAATTCAACTCAGTAATATTTTAATGAGAAATTTAATGGAAGAAAACTTCAAGTATTATTGATAGGTTTAAAAATAAACTTGAATTAATGGACACAAAAGCATGTGTTTCCTAGTTGGAAAGATTAAACAAATGTGAAAGTTGTCATTCTTCCCAATTCAATTTGCTTAATTCTGAACATTTTGGGGAATACAACAATGTGATTTTAAAATTACTGTCGAATTCTTGTACAATTGTGTTTGTTGTTCCTCAAAGGTGCAAAAAAGTTGAGAAATGACACGGGGTAGAGTAGATTTCCCAAATGTTAAAATAGGAAGGAACAAAACAAAAAAACTAAACTAATTAAAATAGAGATATGGTTGCAACAACAGATTTCTAGCCTAGGATAGCTGAGAAGAATGTATAAACAACTGTAAAGTAGTATTTAAAATAAAACGTTTTATCAAATAGTATTTATAGCATACTGAGAATTTTTTCTTGGCAAAAACACTAAACGTAATATTATTGTTAAATATTCATACATCTGCATGGAAAAAGTATTTGGAAGAAATAAAGAAATTATATTAGTAGTTGTCTCGTTAGTAAGAATTGGAAAGATTTATTTTCTATTTATCTGTATATTCTACTTTTCTATAAAACATATACACTATATTTTTAATAAAATGAGAGAGAGGGAGAGGCACGTAATGAGAATAATCTGAGAATTCCTAGGAGGTGAGCCTCAGAGGGGCAAGGTTTGAGTGTTGGTACCAAGATGCTTTTCAAGTGCTCATCTCAAGGGATAAGCATTTCCTTTCCCTAGGGGGGTCATTCCCTTCTAGATGTGACTATAGGTTGTGGAGGGCCAATATCATTACCCATGGTGGCATAATTCTGAGCCCCAAGAGACTCATCTCTCCTGGTGCAAATCAGGAACACATCAAACTTTCACTCTCTGTATTCCACTTCACCAGAAGCCAATGCGAACCAGAATGTTTTCTCTGTAGTCAAAGGATAATCTCAGATAACTAATTTAAAACAAAATGTCAGAACATTTGTCTATGGCAGGCCTGATGTCAGGACTAGTGCCACTTGATCTCTTCATTTAACTGGGCTAACTAGACCAGTCATTTAAAATCTCTCATGCTCATTTTACCAGCTGCGAAGTACGTAATACTAATGATAGCATTTCTTCATGACTTATTAAGTGCTGGAGTCAAAGATTATTTTATTTTATTACTTTTTAAAAAAATAATTAACTCCTATCAGCAAGCTTATAATGTAGGTAAAATTATGATTCATGTTTTACAGGTAAAGACACAGAAGCACACAGAGTAGATTATCTTCTCTAGGATCACACCGTAGTAAGTGGAGGAGCTGGGGTGAACCCAGGCAGCTTGACTCCCAAATCCAAGGCTAGCATGATTTTGAGTTGTTGACACCACTTTGAAAACTGTTGCAATTCTTGTCCTTTCTCTTGTTGCCTTATGCAGTTAATTTAAATGAGTTAATGGTGTTGACCAACATATAAAACACTTACTAAGTATACACGGATGTTATTCTTGGGACAAAATAGCTACAATTTAGTGAGATAAGGTGTCATGATTATTGTCTGTGGCAGCCAAGAGAAGGGGCATCTAACACAGCATGGAAGGCCACTGATTTCTCTAGTGCACATTGGCTTGGATTAATTAAGGTGTAAAAGTGAATCAGATATTTTACAAAGATTCTGTCCAGGAATGAAAAAAGGGTTTGGATTGAGAATAATTGATTAATGTCTCAAGTGTGAGCCATTATGCAAGATGGTACTACGGAGCCCATAGTTATCTAGATACATTGACAAAAGAGCGTAATTTGAATAGGTGTGCACATGTCATATGTACCTTTAACATCTGCTTCACCAAATACTATGGTAAGCAGTTTTGCAGAAATTTATGGAAAGAATGCTGATGCTGTTATGCTGATGGTGTTAATTATGGCAAAAATATTTGTAGTATGCTTAGTGTTTGCTAAACCTTGTGCTGGGCGCTTTGAGTATATTAAAGAATAAGAAAGATATAGACTCATCTTTCATGGAACTTATATTAATGCAGGAAAGAGGCATAGAATAAATAATTTACTGTTTACATTAAATCACTTGATCAAAATTGCAAAGCACTAGGAAAAATCAATGGAGAATATTATATAAGCATTTGTTAGGATGAAATTAGAGAATCTTCCACAAGGCAGTTTAAGATAACAGCTGGTGGATAAGGAGTTAGAGACATGAAGGTAATTTAGCGGGGAAAAGCTCCCAAAACATGGAAAAAAGCATTTCTAAAAGCCCTGAGCATTTATGAAAATACATTTCTTGTATTTTCAAGAAAAAGAAAGTTCATTATGGTTGCAACAGAAAAAACAAAGAGGAAACGGCTTAAGATAAAGTTTGCAAGAAAGGCGGTTGTCATTTCATACAGGCTCCTCTGGGCCATGTAAAAGTTCTGACTTTATTATAATGAAAATGGAAATAATATGATGAAATTTTACTTAAAACATATTTCTTTAATTTGGAAAGTGGATTGGAAGAGACCTGAATAATGTGGGAAATCAGTTAAGATTCTATTATTATCTAAAGTCGACATGTTGATATTCTTACCTAAAGAGTCACTGGGGATGGAAAGAAGTCAATTAAATAGAAAGATATTTAAGAGGTAGAACTGAAAGGACATAATAACATTTCTGCAAGTAGAGTTCAAAAGTCCAACAGTTCTATATAGAAGCTCTCTTCTCTTTCCCTGGACATTTCTAATTTATCCTTCAGGTCTCAATCTAAACTAATCTTCCAGATTGTTTTAGGTACCCTCTTTAGAAAAGTTCTTATTCTTAGCACTCTAAATTTCTTTTCTGAAGCAGATTAATGCATGAAATTATTTGTGCATTCTATTGTCCCAATGACTGTGAAAGTAGAGAGAAGGCTTATATTGTCCATTGATGTACCTCAGCAGCTCCTTCAGTGTGATGTGTCTCTTAGGAATAAACTCAAGCTAACAAGACCATGGCATAGACACATAATGCTATCAATTCACAATGATAAATAGAATTATCACATGGGCAAAAATTCTCCTCTCAACATGGCTAGCATGTTTTACCTGGTGGGAGACACCATAATTATATTTCTAGGTGAACAAGGACTAAGAGGCAAAGGGGCATAATTACAAAATTTGAAAGTTTCACATCTTAAGTTCTGTTGGACAGCTCCAAGAACACCCCCAACACATTAGGCCGTTAGGCCCTGGTGCTTAGTGGGCCAGTTGTGTCTTCTCCTTATAACTGCTTGGATGCTCTCCCTCAAGTCTCTTTTTTTCTTTGCTTTAAGCTCCTCTTGCAGTTGGTGATTGTGTGTATGTGTGTGTGCGTAGTATATTTGTTTATAATTATGATTTTATCTCTGGATTGGAATCTTGACTCCTCCAATAATTATATGGTCTTGGCAAGCATCATAAACTCCCTGAATCTCTGATATCTCATCTGTAAAAAGTAGATGAAGCTTATAACCGATAGGCTTCTGTGAATATTAAATAATGCATACGAAGATACTAGTAAGTTTATGACACATAGTAGATGGTCAATAGGTGGTAACTATTTTTCATACTTTATATTTTAATTAGATTAAATTGGTCCAATCTTAAATTTATGGAAATCATTGTGTTTTAAAATGTATTTTTTTGTTTCTCTCTTCACATCTCTTGCAACTGATTTACTGACTAATTCTAAGAAGGCAGATATATTTTTCTCATTTCTAAAAAATTGGAGGCACTTTCCCTTGTGTGCTCTTTCTCTACTCTCATACATACATTTGCACACACTCACACATACACACACATGCACACAAACACAGACACTACAAGCAGATATTAACAAAGGCCTCTACAGACACTAAGTCCTGAAGAACTTTGATGTCCCTCTACATAAATTTAAAAACGATTAAAAAAATTAATCCATAAAAGAAGTGTAGTGAAGTCTAATAAAGTTCTAGTTTTCCAACAAGGAAAACTCATGTTGTAGGGGAGGAAGAAATTTTCTTCTACTCTTGTAGGCTCTTCTGGCTGGTCTAAGAACTAAATTGATATGAGACAGAGTAATAGGAGAAAATCAGACAAGTTTAATAACATATATACATGACAGAAACCCAGGAAAACAGTGACTCACCAAAATGACCAAAGCCACCACCTTACATGCCATCTTCAGCTAAACACAAAAGAGGATGTTGAGGGTAGTGGCTTGGGACTTCAAAAAGAAGGCTAGTCACATGGAGATGGAAAAGCAAACATTTGCTTAGGAAATGTCATGCCAGGCAGAGACAATGGGACATGGAGAGGAATTTGATCAAATGGGCCTTGCTAGGTTCCTGCTTGTCTACCACACCTAATTCATATTATACTACAGTCATCTATGGTGATATTTTCTTCCTGGAACAGGCCTTCTATCTTAACTTTTTTTAGGCAGTTGGGGTAAAAGTCAAAATTTATTCTTGAGTCTTTTGTTCTTAAAAATAATCAAGCCAAAGAGACACATTTTGGGGTAGCAGATTTTGCTTCTCTACAATGTTTTAAAAAATCTAATAAAATTTACCTGGAGATGTCTCTCTATCATCTATCTATCTATCTATCTATCTATCTATCTATCTATCATCTATCTATCTTTCTAATTATCTAAATATCTCTCTATCTTTCTACCTGCCTTCTCTCGTAGTGTTTTCTCTGTTGCTCTAACTCTCTATGCTCAGTCTGCCTACTGAAGAATCCAGTACTGCTTTTAGGCATAATAAAATGTATTCATCAGGTTTTCTATGATGATTAAGTGAGCTAATCTATATCAAACAACATAAAATGGTCCCAGAAACTTGGTAGGTGCTCAACAAATATCAATTATTCTCTCCCTTCCCAAACACTGGTAATAAGAGACAGCATATTCGGTGGAGATAGACTCTGGAGTCTGGATCATGATAATTACATTCAAGTTCTTATTTTGTAAACATTTTGTCAGTGTATGTCAGCAAGTCTCTTCACCCTTAGAGTCTCAATTTCTTTATTACAAAGGTTTGAAGGCGATACAAAATAACCTAAAGACTCTCTTAGTTTTAAGACCTTTGATTTAGTGTCTTGGGAATCAACCTGCCCTCATAGCCCTCAGAGCTCCCAGAGTCAACTGGCTATCTCATCTTCTATTCAAATTCTTTTTAGGCAGATGAAAAGCTGGCAAGTCATTACAATCTTCTTTTATAAGCACTTAACATGTGATATTATGTTTCATAGTCAACTGGATCTATAGACATTTGTACTCCAATTTTATAAATGAGGAATTTGGAACTAGAACAAATTAAATAATTTTCTTAAGGACACTTGCTTGGACAGGGCAAGAGATACTTCTAAATCCAGATCTAAACATAGGGTGACAAACTGACCAAATTTGCAGAAACTAAGGGGTTTTCCCCAGTGCAGGATTTTCAATGTTGAAACCAGTACAGTTCCAGGCAAACCAGGATGGTCACTCTATTTACTTAGCATCAATAATTAGGCTCTTAGTGGTTATGCTGTTTTGCGTCTTGAGATCTATTTGGGTTGTGGCATGGTTAGTAGAACGAGCCTTAATCCAGGAATCAGTGAGAGATAGAGGGTCTGGGATTCAATTCCGCTTTGCTTAACTTACTGAATAGATTCTTTCTGGGTCTCAGTTCCTCTCCTATAAAATAAAGGGCAACACAATTTTAACTCTTAATTTCTTTAAAACCTCTAAGCGGGAGAAATGCCAGGGCACAGAGAAGCCATCTATTCAAGATTTTTTGCATACCTGCTACTTCAGCCACCTTTCTGAGCTCTGGGGCTTATTGCACCCAAGGGACTCTTAAGTGGAAGGTTTATAGAGCTTAGGGCAGGAAGGAGGTGGAGGCTGGCAGGCAAGTTGTGTGCAGAGTCTTCAGTGTTTCCCCTAGTAGACACTTCACCTACCTCTCTCCTCCCATCCACCACAGCTGCCCTGGAAAGGTAAGCTGAGACTTCAGCTCTTCTTTCCCAGACGTCTGTAGGAACCTCATCCGTAGCTACAAAATCCTAAGGTGATTAGAGTACAAATATTTGAAGGAGGAGAGGCTTCTGTGATAGAAGTTTAGAGATTTTCTTTGCACTCCACTTATGACCCCAAACTCATATTCTCCATCTGTACCTCTTGGTCCTTGAATCCCTCTATCCTGCCCTCATTGTTACAGCTTTATTCCATGGTTCCAGCATGTATAGACCTAGCTATGCATCTTCTGAGGCTTTTGTTCAGTCTGAATGCTTCAATATGATTAACTCATACTCTAATATTGTCGTTGGGCGGTGGATAAAAGGCAAAAGAGGGGAGGCTTTTTTTTTTGGGAAACTGAAAGTGGGAAGACAGTATGGAAAGAGGAACCTCAGCCTCTGAATACCCATCTTCATTACCAATTTATTGGTTCCCATTTATTCAATACATATCTTGCACCATGGTCCTGAATATGAATTTTAAATGTTTTCCTCTGAATGTTTTTCTACACTATAGATAGGAATATAAGGTATGAAGGAATAAACTAAACTCACAGCTGATATATGGAAAAGTTGAGATTAAAAATTAGTTATTTGATATTAGGAGAGTTACTTAACCTATCTAAATTCATTTTACACTTAAAAATGTGTGGCTCAGCATACCTTCTTCCTTATATATTTTATCTATTTAATTAATATTTATTAATTAGAACTATAACTGCTAATCTCTGAGTTCTGTTCCAGGCCTCTATGCCCAGTGACTTGGCTAAGCATTAAGGATAAAATGAGAAGAAAAACAGACAATTATGGGAGCTTATAATTTAATGGGAGAAAAAGATTCTAATTAAATAACCAGACAGATATATAATAATTCACTATAATTCTAAAGTGAAAAGAGTCATAAAGAAAAATATGTGTGAGGATGTATAACAGGGACATACAAACATGAGCAGAGAATTAATGAATGATTAGGATAATTGGAAGATGACAAGTTCCCAGGTTGTGCTGCTGATGCTGCTCTATGCCATGGTGAGGATATTTGAATTCTATTTGAATTCTTATTTCAAAAGCTAAGGGAAGCCATTGGAGATTTTCAGTAGGAGGGTAACATCATTTAATTTATGTTATAAACAAATAATTTGGCTGCTTTGTGGAGAATGGATTAGAGAGGAGCATGACATTAAGATGGTAGAGCAGCAAGGAAGGTCCTGCAGACATCCTGGTTAAAGATGCTGAGGAATGGATTACAGTTGGAAGTGAGAAAGAGAGGAGAGCCAATGTTAAGTACAATTTGGAAAGGTGGTAACAGATAAATTAAATCCGGGAATGGGAGATGGACAGAGATGTCTCCTAGGTTTATCTGGCTTAAGCACATGGATAGAAGATGATGGATTTTCATGAGACGATAAATATTGGTGAGGATCAAGTATGGTGATTGACCAAGATCAAGTTTGCTTTTGTTGTATTTGAGATGTTGGTGAGCTATTACAATCGGTAATCCCATAGGGAGTGGGATGCTTGAGTCTATAGCTAGAAGAGAAGTCTGAGCTAGAGACATAATTTGAAATCATTAAAGCATATAGGAGAGATAAGAAGGGCATTATGAGTAAAAAATAATTATGAAGATATTATTTATGAAAGAGCAATGAGTGATTTACTAGAATAAAATGTGGGGAAAATAAAGAGGGTTTTTAATGTTGTTTTTGTTTGTTTCCTATGATAGTACATTATGAAATTCATTCTCAATAAGGAAGAAGTTGGTGTGGGGTAGGACATATCTGAAGCTGATAAGAGTGACCTAAACCCTTGATTCTCAAACTTGGCCGCCTATTGGAATTGCCTGGAAACTTTAAAAAATACTGATTTTTGAGTCCCACTGCCAGAGATATTGATTTAATTGGTATGAATGTGGTCTAAGCAAAGATTTTTTTAAAAAGTTCCTCTAATGAATCTAACAGACAGCGCAGTTTGAGAATCTTTAAACAGAGGAAAAAAACACGTGAACATTCAGGAGAGAAAAACCAAGAGCAATCAGGAGTGGAGGAGCATAGAATTCTGGAATCTCAGTAAATAAGTGAGGAACTCAAGCCACAGAGAAAGAAGAGTTGGAATGATGCTTGAGTGCAGGCAGGAGAGGAGACACAGCTCAGAGTATAGACAACAAATGTCATCACTTGCATGAGAGGGAATGCATTAGTAAGTGGAGAGAATTAGAAAAGAATTCATGGAGCACATATTGTACCTGACTTCTTAAAGAAGGTGGTGGCTAAGAATTAGCAGAGAGAAGGGCAAAATCATTTTCTGCCACTGGAGAAACATTTGAATCTTTTTGTAAAGAATACAGTGACAGGAAGAATAAAGAATAATGTGCAAAACCAAAGAGTT
This sequence comes from Diceros bicornis minor, assembly GCF_020826845.1. NCBI lineage: Eukaryota > Metazoa > Chordata > Mammalia > Perissodactyla > Rhinocerotidae > Diceros > Diceros bicornis. The sequence goes on along the minus strand of NC_080746.1, from coordinate 62,206,743 downwards.
AAGAGATTTTTAAGGATAGGATATAAAGCCCAAGACCCATCTGTGGGTATGGTCAGACTACGGAAAGCTTGAGACGTAAACAATGACCCCTAACCTGCTCCTTCCTGATCCTCACATGATCTTTGGTATGGAATCTAAGTATTATTGTCTCTTCCATCCTGAGGACAGTGACCACTCCTCATCTTTACGTCTCCACTGTCTGACCTCACTGTACTCTTGTTGTATTTCCCCAAATGCCTCTCAGGGACTCTCATGGGAAGTTTGGGGACCAACATCTCAAGTGCTACCAGCTTCACACTAACAGGCTTCCCAGAGATAGAGGGCCTGGAGAACTGGTTAGCTGCCCTCCTCTTGCTGCTTTATGTTATCTCCATAGTGGACAACATCTTAATTCTCTTCATCATAAAGGAGGAGCAAAGCTTGCACTAGCCAATGTACTACTTCCTATCTCTATTGTCTGCCAATGACTCGGGTGTGTCCTTTTCTACATTGCCCACTGTACTGGCTACCTTGTGCTTTCATGCCCCAGAAACTGCCTTCCATGCCTTCCTGACCCAGATGTTCTTCATCCACTTTTTCTCCTGGACAGAGTCTGGGATCCTGCTCTCCATGAGTTTTGATCGTTACGTGGCCATCTGTCACTCCTTGCATTATTCTACAGTGCTCATTGATATCCATGTAGCCCACAGGGTCATATCCATCATCATCCACAGCTTCTGCATGGTCTTCCTACTGCCTTTCCTTCTGAAGAGGTTGCCGTTTTGTAAAGTCAATGCACCGACTCATTCCTACTGCTTGCACGCAGATGTGATCTGCCTGCTCTGTGGAGATACCACCATCAACAGCATGTATGGCCTGTTCATTGTCATCTATGCCTTTGGTTTAGACTCAGTGCTCATCTTCCACTCCTATGTGCTCATCCTGTGCTCTGTGCTGGCCACTGCCTCCCAGGAGGAGAGGCTTAAGACACTCAACACATATGTGTCACACATCTGTGCTGTGCTCATCTTCTATGTGTCCATGGTTAGTGTGTCCATGGTTCATCGATTTGGGAAGCATGCCCCTGAGTATGTGCACAAATTCAGGTCCCTGGTATATCTCTTTGTGCCTCCAATGCTCAATCTAATTATCTATTCCATTAAGACTAAGGAAATTCGTAAGAGGTTACACAAGATGTTATTGGGACATAAACTTTGATCAGAGAGAAACCGTCTGGAAAGCCAGGTACCCTAGCAGTTTGTTGTTATTGCTGATTTTGGGGTACTAGGCTAGTCTATTGGAGGATTTTAATCCCTTTCCACACAAGTACTTACGATTGGGTACCTGCCATTAGTTATATGGGATAGCTTGGCTACATAACCCATAACTCAAAACAACAGGCTGCTCTACCTTGAAATTAACCATGTCACAGGTTGTCCCAAATGACTTCTCTCAGACTTGGCAAGGAAGAGGATCTTCGATTAGACCCTTTTATTTGTCCCAATATACTAGTAATATTTATTCTGTCAAATATATCTCAAAAACAGACATAAGACTAGGGATTATGTTACTTGAAATCATAGGTATCACCCAATACTTTTTTTTTTTTAATTTTTTGTTTATTGCAGTAACATTGGTTTATAACATTGTAAAAATTTCAGGTGTACATCATTATACTTCTATTTCTGCATAGATTACATCATGATCACCACCAAAATACTAATTACAACCCATCACCACACACATGTACCGAATTATCCCTTTCACCCTCCTCCCTCCCCTCTTCCCCTCTGGTAACCACCAGTCCAATCTCTGTCCCTATGTGTTTGTTTATTGTTGTTATTATCTACTACTTAATGAAGGAAATCATACGGTATTTGACCTTCTCCCTCTGACTTATTTCACTTTGCATTATACCCTCAATGTCCATCCATGTTGTCACAAATGGCTGGATTTCATCGTTTCTTATGGCTGAGTAGTATTCCATTGTGTATATATATCACCTAATACTTTTTAAAGGAATAATAGTTTTCAATGTCTTTAAACTTGAAAAGTTAAAGATACACAGTAACTGTGACCAACTTTACACTTCTGAAAAAAGTAAGAGTATTCTTGAGTCTTACAAATGGAACATATATGCTTGCCATGCTGACTCTGCTATATAAATCATGTAACACCTGAAATTCAGAAGTTTAAAAGCAGGAAAAGAGTTTTGTGGAAATAGGTATATATTGCCATCTCAAGTTGTGACTGGGGTGTGGATGAACTTTCTCTAGAGAGCTAGTAAGCACCCTAAATGGAAGTTTAATAGGTACTAGTGACTGATGGTGGGGCAAGTTGACTTCAGTAGCATTGGCAGTTTACCCCATGATCTGCTGGAATATAGACTTTCACAGCCTATAGTGAGCAGCCAAGCCCAGAGATTTCAGCACATGTTAGAGCAGAGGAGAGATGGTAGCTGAAGGATATCAGGAAATTCACAGAACATAATCCCTGGAGAGTAACAGTCATAAAGTGAGAGGAACCCTCTGCAAATTTACACAAAGCTCATACAACACAGACTACACAGGCTTCTAGCCACTTGACAGAGGTAAGCACAATAGTGTAGGGACTTTCACCAGACAGTGGACAGGCCATGGCATAATTCAACCCTGTTGGATAACTGGGGAAAGCAGATACTGGGGCAAAAAGTTCTCATTTTTTTAAAAAGAAATATCCCTTTTCATGTTTTCTCTCACAGGATCATGAAATAACTTGTAAAATAAAGCCATATGGCTTGAGTGACATGATGATGCCCTAAACATAGCAGCTGTATAGATTTGAATCTCTCTCGAATCTCTCCCTCCAGAATGCCAAATTAATTAACCATTACAAAAAAAAATAACTGAACAAAACAAAGACTTAGAGATATCTTCAATAATATTAGATGACAAGGAAATCTCAAATATCCTAGAACAAGGTAGGTGCAGCGAGATACAAGAGTAGAAATTATATGGTGGGGAGCAGTGCAGTGAACGGGAATGACAAACTGTAATCCAACAAGAAGTGCGAAAAAAAAACAGTCATAAACATTCACCCCCCAGTGGGAGAGACTATACCCCATGCAGAAACCTGGGCAGATGGCTTTCAGGTTAACTGGTGAAACTGGGAAGAGTCCCTACAATGACCAAGTCTTTGTGCCTGTGAGAGGAACAAGCAATGCTGTGGAAGTCCTAAGCATTCGAGAATCTCAGAAATGTACAGGAAATAAGCTTTCCAATAGGATATAACCTCAGCATGAAAGAAATCACGTAAAACAGATAAAGATCACTTGAGTAAGAGAGAAAAAATTTTCTGATGACAAGTGAAAAGACTGCAGAGGAAGTAGAAACAAGAAAGTGCTGCAGCAGCTGAATGAAACATCTGAATCCCTGTAGAGCTCTAAGGCTGAAAGAGAGCAAGGGAGCAAAACATCCTGTAGAACCAAACTTAGCTCTGATACACACAAGCGGCCTCAAAGAGAGGTGCTGCTTTACCTTTTGCCCAAGAACAGAGGGAGCCCCAGAGCCAAGAGGATAGAAAAGCAACCCTGTCATCCCCTCCCAGTCCAGAGAATCCTCCTCCCAGTCACCCTGGAAAATCAATCTTTCCTATACATGGGGACAAAAATTGGATACAAGCTAACTCTGTACACAGTTATGAGCAAAAATGAAACAAAAAAAAAAATCAAGGGCAAAGATTTATCCATAGCCCTGAGAGTCGAGCTTACAATGGGAATCTTCCTTAGTTTTTAAAAGATCATTTTATATCCTAATGCTTCAGTATCTATACCTGAATATTAGAAACCACATTGCTGACTTCAGTTTTTCTTAGGCTTTTTTTTTTATGTGTATATCTTAGCCTCAAAAACAGAAATGTGAAGTCACAGAGTAAGGCAGGAGGATGGGAAGCGTGAATACTTACTGTATCACTGAAAGTGTTTCTATCATCATTTTGTGCAGTGATCCCCTTATTTATTCATTAGGAAACACACATGGAATGATTAATATGAGCCTAGCTCTGTTTTAAGCCCCGGGGAAGGCAAAGGTGATTCCTGGTTCCTGAAAACAAAGAGCATGTGTCATACGGAAATGTTTCATTGCGTGGGTCTAACAGCTGAATATGGGTGTGCTGAGTGAAATGCTGAATAAATAAGGCATCACTTCACAAAATGGTGACAGAAATTTCTTTCAGCGTCACACAAGTACTCACTTTTCAGCTCTTAGTTGGATAAGGACCACTGAGGCATGTGCATACACACACACACACACTACATATAACTTGTTTATATTGACTACAGATTATAGAGAAATATGTTGAGGAGGCAGAAAATTAAAAGCTCTTATTTTCCTAATATAGAAAAAGTAATCCTATATATATATAGGAGATATATATATATATATATATATATATATATATATATATATATATATATTATTAAAGCACTTTGTTCCAGAGTACTTGGCGTTTGTCATTTACCTTTTTCCCCCAATTATTTTATTGAGGTCATAATGGTTTATAAAATTGGGTAATTCAAGGTGTACATTATTATTTATCAGTTTCTCTATTGACCGCATTGTGCTCACCACCAATAGTCTAATTTTTATCCGTCACCATACATATGTGCCCCTTTACCCCTTTCACCCATCCTGTCACCCCATTCCTCTCTGGTAGCTACTAATCTCTTTTCTTTATCTGTGTGTTTATATCTTCCACAGGTGAGTGAAATCATGCGGTGTTTGCCTTTCTCAGTCTGGCTTATTTCGCTTAACATTGTATTCTCAATGTCCATCCATGTTGTGACAAATGGGATGATTTTGTCTTTTTTTACAGCTGAGTAGTATTTTATTGTATATGTATACCACCTCATCTTTATTCATTCACCCGTTGATGGGGACTTGGGTTGCTTCCAAATCTTTGCTATTGTGAATAACGCTCCAATGAACATAGGGGTGTATGAATCTTTTTGAATTGTTTATTTCAAGTTCTTTGGATAAATATCCAGCAGTTGGATAGCTGGATCATATGGTATTTCTGTTTTTAATTTTTTGAGAAATCTCCTTATTGTTTTTCATAGTGGCTGCACCAGTTTGCATTCCCTCCTGCAGTGTATGAGTGTTTCCTTTTCTCCACATCCTCTCAACATTTATTTTTTGTCTTGATAATCGTAGCCATTCTGACAGATGTAAGGTGATATCTCATTGCAGTTTCTTTTTTTATTGAGGTCATAAAAGTTTATAACATTGTGAAATTTCAGTTGTGCATCATTATTTGTCAGTCACCATATAAATGTGCCCCTTGAACCCTTATGCCCACCTCCGAACCCCCTTCCCTTCTGGTAACCACTAATCAGTTCTCTTTGTCCATGTGTTAGTTTATCTTCCACATATGAGTGAAATCATGCGATGTTTTTCTTTCTCTGTCTGGTTTATTTCACTTAACATAATGCCCTCAAGGTCCATCCATGTTGCTGCAAATGGGACAATTTTGTCTTTTTTATGGCTGAGTAGTATTCCATTATATATATATATACCACATCTTCTTAATCCATTCTTCAATCATTGGGGAGTTGGGTTTCTTTCACATCTTGGCTCTTGTGAATAATGCTTCAATGAACATAGGGGTGCATAAGTCTCTTTGAATTGTTAATTTCAAGGTCTTTGGATGAATACCCAGTAGTGGGATAGCTGAATCATATGGTATTTCTATTTTTAATTTTTTGAGAAATCTCCATATAGTTTTTCATAGTGGCTGCACCAGTTTGCATTCCCACCAGCAGTGTATGAGAGTTCTCTTTTCTCCATATCCTCCCCAACATTTGTTAATTTTTTGTCTTGGTGATTATAGCCATTCTAACAGGTGTAAGGTGATATCTCATTGTAGTTTGGATTTGCATTTCCTTAATGATTAGCGATGTTGAACATATTTTCATGTGCTTGTTGGCCATTTGTATATCTTCTTTGGAAAAATGTCTGTTCATATCCTCTGTCCATTTTTTGATTGGATTGTTGGTCTTTTTCTTGTTGAGTTGTATGAGTTGTTTATATATTTTGGAGATTAACCTCTTGTCAGATATATGATTTGCAAATATTTTCTCCCAGTTAGCGGGTTGTCTTTTCATTTTTTTCATGGTTCCTTTGCCTTGCAGAAGCTCTTTAGTCTGATGAAGTCCCACTTGTTTATTTTTTCTTTCGTTTCCATTGCCCAAGTAGACACGGTATTTGAAAAGATCCTTCTAAGACTGATGTCAAGGAGTGTACTGCCTATATTTTCTTCTAGCAGTTTTATGGTTTCACGTCTTACCTTCAAGTCTTTAATCCACTTTGAGTTAATTTTTGTGTATGGTGAAAGATAATGGTCTACTTTCATTCTTTTCATGTGGCTGTCTAGTTTTCCCAACAGCATTTATTGAAGAGATTTTCCTTTCTCCGTTGTATGTTCTAAGCCCCTTTGTTGAAGATTAGCTGTCCATAGATGTGTGGTTTTATTTCTGGGCTTTCAATTCTGTTCCATTGGTCTGTGTGTCTGTTTTTGTACTGGTACCATGATGTTTTGACTACTGTAGTTTTGTAGTATATTTTGAAGTCAGGAATTGTGATGCCTCCAGCTTTATTCTTTTTTCTCAGGATTGCTTTAGATATTCAGGGTCTTTTGTTTCCCCATATGAATTTTAGGATTTCTTGTTCTATTTCCATGAAGAATGCCTTTGGGAGTCTAATTGGTAATTATAGCCATTCTGATGGTCATGAGGTAATATCTCATTGCAGTTTTGGTTTATATTTAATATATTGCTGTACTTGGTTTGTCAATATTTTGTTGAGGATTTTTGCATCAATGTTCATCAACAATATGGGCCTGTAATTTTCTTTGTGTTGTCCTTGTCTGGCTTTGGGATCAAGATGATGTTGGCCTCCTAAAATGTGGTAAGAAGTGTTCCATCTTCTTCAACTTTTGAAATAGCTTGAGAAGGATAGATAATAAATCTTCTTTGAATGTTTGGTAGAATTCTCTAGGGAAGCCATATCGTCCTGGACTTCTTTGTTTTGGGAGATTTTTGATTACTGTTTTAATCTCTTTACTTGAGATTTGTCTGTTCAGATTCTCTATTTCTCCTTGATTTCAACCTTCAGGTTGTATGAGTCTAAGAATTTATCCATTTCTTCTAGGTTATCCAATTCATTGGCATATATTTTTTCACAGTGTTTTCTTATAATCTTTGGTATTTCTGTGCTATCTGTTGTAATTTCTCCTCTTTCATTTCTAAATTTATTTATTTTTGCCTTCTCTCTTTTTTTCTTAGTGAGTCTGGCTAAGTAAAATTTGTCAATTTTCTACGTCTTTTCAAATAACAAGCTCTTACTTTCATTGATCCTTTCTACTGTTGTTTTTGGTTTTTTTTTGGTCCCTATTTCATTTATTTCTGCTTTAATATTTATTATTTCCCTCCTTCTGCTGACTTTGGGCTTTGTTTTTCTTTTTCTAGTGTTGTTAGGTGTAGTTTAAGATTACTTATTTGAGGTTTTTCTTGTTTGTTGAGATAGGCCTGTTTTGCTATGTTTCCCTCTTAGAACCACTTTTTCTGCATCCCATAAGAATTTATATGTTGTATTTTCATTTTCTTTTGTCTCCAGGTATTTTTTTATTTCTCCTATTATTTCTTCATTGATCCAATGGTTGTTCAGCAACATGTTGTTGAGTCTCCACATATTTGTGACTTTCCAATCTTTTTTCTTGTAGTTGATTTCTAGTTTCATGGCATTGTGTTCAGAAAAGATGCTTGGTGTGATTTCAATATTCTTAAATTTGAGATTTGCCTTGTTTCCCAACTTCCCAACTTCCCTATCTTTGAGGATATTCCATGCACACTTGAGAAGAATTTGTATTCTGCTGTTTTTGGATAGAGTGTTCTATATATTTCTGTTCAGTCCATCTGATCTAGTGTTTTATTTAAATCCACTATTTCCTTGTTTTCTTCCCGTCTGGAGCATCTATCCATTGAAGTAAGTGGAGTGTTGAGGTCTCCTACTGTTATTGTGTTCTGTTAATTTCTCCCCTGAAGTCTGTTAATAGTTGCTTTTTATACTTTGGTAATCTTATGTTAGGAGCATATATGTTCATAAGTGTTATTTCTTGTTGGTGGAAAACCCCTTTTATCATTATATACTGCCCCCTCTTTGTCTATCATTGTCATTTTTATCTTGAAATCCACTTTGTCTGATATAAGTATCACAACACCTGCTTTCTTTTGTCTGTCATATGCTTGCAGTATTGTCTTCCATCCCTTCACTCTGAGTCTATGTTTGTCTTTAGAGCTGAGATGTGTTTCCTGCAGGCAGCATATTGTTGGGTCTTGTTTTTAATCCATCCAGCTACTCTGTGTCTTTTGGTAGGAGAATTCAATCCATTTACATTTAGAGTGATTATTGATATATGAGAACTTAATACTGCCAATTTATCTGTTGTTTTCTAGTTTTTCTATATTTCCATTCTTTCTCTTCCTTTGTATTTCTGACTGCCATTTCAGTTGTTGGTTTTCTGTGATGATGTTCTCAGTTTTCTCTTTATTTATAAATTGTGGCTCTGCTCTGATGTTTTGTTTAGTGGTTACCACGAGGTTTGCATAAAACATCTCATTGATGAGATAATCATTTTCTGATAGCTTCTTATCTCCATTAGCCTAAGCAGGTTCCATCCCTCTCCTCTTCACCTTCTGAGTTATTGTTGTCACAAATTATTCTATTTTGTATTGTGAGTTTGTGACTAAATTTAATTGTTTATAGTTATTTTTGATACTTTCCTTCCATTTATCTTTGTGTCATAATTGTGTTTGCTAACCTGTTCTAATAGAGAGCTGCAATTTTCTGGTGTCTGTCTATTTATCTCCTTCCTCAAGGCTTCGTAAATCCTTTCTTTTTTCTTTTTTTTTTCCAAGTATAAGGGGGGTGTGTCATTTCTTGATTATTTCTTGTAGTGGGGGTCTTGTGGCAATGAACTCCTTCCACTTTTGTTTATCTGGGACGGCTTTTATTTCTCCATTGTATCTGAAGGATGGTTTTGCTGGACAGAGTATTCTTGGCTGAAAGTTTTTGTCTTTCAGAATTTTGAATATATCATGCCATCCTCTCCTAGCCTGTAAGGAGAGAAATTTCTGCCAAGAAATCTGTTGGAAGCCTGATAGGGGTCCCTTTGCAGATTATTATCTTCTGCCTTGCTGCCCTTAATGTTTTTTCTTTGTCATTGGCTTCTGCCAGTTTTACTGTTATACGCCTTTGGAGAAAGTCTTTTTATATTAATGTAATTAGGAGTTCTCTGGCTTCAAGTACTTATAAGTCCAGTTGCTTCCCAGGTTTTGGAAATTCTCAGCTATTATTTCTTTTAATAAGCCTTCTGCTCCTTTCTTCCTCCCTTCTCTCTCCGGAATATCCATAATCCATATGTTGCTTTTCCTAATTGAGTCAGATATTTCTCAAAGAATTTCTTCCTCTTTTTAAAATCTTTAGTTCTCTCTCCTCCTCGACCTGAAGCATTTCTATATTTCAGTCCTCTAAATCAATCAGTAATTCTGTCCTCTATAATGTCTGCTCTAGTTTTTAAGGATTCTAGATTATTTTTTATCTCATTAATTGTGTTCTCCATACCCAGAATTTCTGTTTGGTTTTCCAATCTCTTTGGTGAAATATTCCTTCTGCTCATTAATTTTGCTAATTTAATTCCTGAGCTCATCAAACTATCTTTCTGAGTTTTCTTGTAACTCACTTAGTTTCTTTATGGCAAGTATTTTAAATTCTCTGTCATTTAGAGTGTAAATTTCTGTGACTTCAGGGTTGGTTTCCAGAGACTTGTCATTTTCCTTTTGCTCTGAACTTTTATTGTATTTTTTCATGGTGTTTAATGAACTGATTCTTTGCTCATGCATTTGTGGTAGTATCAGGTCACAGATGTCACCTGCCACTGCTGGGGGTAAGCAGGAGCTGTGTTTCTGATCCTTCCTCATCTGCGGGTACGGCTGCTCTGCATTTGCACAGGCTGGCCACAGCCATTTGGCAGACCACTCTGGTGCGGTGGGGCCTTTTTGTCTCTGTGCTCGGCAAGTAGCTTGCACAGGCATGGCCAGAATTGTGGTTGCTAGTGGTTTGGCTGAGCTTCTGTGCTTGGTGTGCAGGGCATCTTCTTGGGGGCTGAGATGCAGCCACTCAGTGGGGAACATTCCCACTGGCAGGGCTGCCAGGGCGTGGTGGATGCTCCCACAGGCTGTAATACTCCTCCAAAGGCATTCACGTGCACGCCAGGCTGCCCATGCCTCCTCTTAGCGTGGTGCTGGCCCCTGTGTGAGGCTCCGTGACTGGATTTGCTGCTGCCGAGGAGAGGGAGTGGCACACTTACACAGTTCCACTGCTTCCTGGGGATCTACTTCTTCCACTTGCAGATGTATAGCCATGTGGGTCTTTCAGGTATCCTGCTGTTCTGTGTAGGTATCCTTTGTTGGTTAATGAATGTCTACTTAGTTTTAAGTTAGAGAGAGAGAGACAAAGGGAACAGATCACTGTGCCATGTTGCGGACATCAATCTTCTCTCTATCTTATTCTTGTTGATGATACAGTGATGATGAGGATGGTAAAAATGTCGATGATAATGATGACACCATGGAAGACAGCCAAAAGTGAAAATCAGATTTTGATGCAGTGAAACATGCAGACAATGGCTTGGTGGATCTCCTCTGTCTTGGTGCTATAAATAAGAGGTTTGAGCACAGGAGGTACAACGAGGTAAATATTGGACACGAGGTCATGTATGTAGCATGGGACATGCTTCTCAAAGTGACGTGCTGTGGAGAGACCAATCATTGGCACATAAAGAGCAAAGACAGCCAAGATATGAGACACACATGTTGAGAGCTTTGAGGCATTTCTCATGGGAAGCAATGGCCATGACCACATGCAGAGTGAGCACATAGGAGAGGAAGATAAAAATCAAGTCCATTTTTTTAATCTTAGCTACAAGAACGAAGAGTCCATAGATGCTGTTGATAGTGATATCAGCACAGGCCAGCTTCATCCTGTCTGGGTGCCGTCGGTAGGAGCAGGAAAGATAGGCAGGTTGGATCTGCAAATAGGCAGCCTCTTGATGAGGAAAGGAAGAGGAAAGAGGGTGATGAAGCTCCATGTAGTCACAGCTAAACCCATTCCAGCAATAACGTCAGTGGTGAGCACAGTGGCATAGTGCAAGGGATCACAAATGGCCACATAGCGGTGAAAGCTCATGGCCAGCAGAGTACCCTAATCTTTCACGGAGGAGGAGTGAATGAGAAACATCTGGAGTAAGCAGGCATCAAAAGCAATTTCTCAGCCATCAAGACAGACGGTCCTGAGCACAGTGTGCAGTGTGACCATGGACATGGCCACATCACTGAAGGACAGCATGGACAGGAAGTAGCACATGGGCTCATTGAGGCTAGGCTCCACTCACACAGCCTGTATGATCATTGTGATGCCCCCAGGAGCCACAGCATACGTCACAGAGAGGGGTCCTGCTAGCCCAGAGTGAGAGCGCTCCAGATCAGGGGTACCAGTTAACAGAAAGAAAGCAGGGTGAGTGACACTGAACAATCTCATTGCAGGAGGGAGCCTGGGGAATTTTTAGGGTCAGACCTTCTGACTTGGAGACTTCTGTGAGTTGCACTTACTGGAGGACAAGAAACTGGGTAGTAAGAGACACAGCAGATGATGTCCACGCAGTTGAAAACTGATGCATTCTCAAAATCACTGGTTTGGGGAAAATGCAGGTAAACTCCTTTTCTTCATATTTTATGATCATCTGGCCACACACTGGGTTAATGTTTCCCTCCATTTTATGGAAGAAGGAAGACATTGACAATTGCTTCAGAAATATCAATTGGTTACAAAGAAAATGTTTAAACTGCATTTAGCTATAAACTATTTACCATAATTTTAATGTGTTTTAGAAGCATCATTAAATGGAAATAGTTAACTACAATTCGTGAATAATTATAAAAGGACACCAGGAATCTGAATTATCAATAACTCTTGGAAGTACTTAAATATTTCCTTGAAAATGTTGCTTAATTCTGATGTGTCACTGATTAATGAGAGCATTCCACAGAGCTAGTTGGAATTATGATCTGTACTTGATCAGGAAGGTGAAGGGGCAGTGGGATGTTAAGGAAATTGACTGCCTCTGAACGTCAGCCTTACATTGGCAGAGGTGTTGCAAAAAAGCAACAAAGAAACCGTAAGTTTGTGCAAAGGCACAAAGCTGTCCCTGTTTTAGGAAAAATTATGAATCATCCCCTAAATATACTATAGCTACACTAATATTCATCCTGTGGGAGGGCATTTTTCTAAATACAGACTTTCACACCCATACACAGTCATACGTACTCAGAATATCCATTATTCACATAGACACATTCATATATCTTCACTCAGACTCATACTGGATCCCATTCATACTCTTAACAACCCTCACTCATACTTCTCCTTCTCTCTCACACCATCCTACTCTTATTGTACAAATATATTTGACATCCCCCTCTTGATCTTTATACTCTTGAACATGCACATGCCCTGTCGTGCTCATACTCTCAGTCCACATTGACATATATGCAGCATTTATACATGCATAACACTTGGGTGTACATGTAGATTTGTTTACACACACAACACTTCTGCCTGCATGTTTGTAGACTCCTAGTTTTCTGCTGTTATTAACCCAGTTGCCCACATAGGCATTCATAGTATATGGCAAGTAGGTGATAAAACCTCAATATAAAAAAGATCTTTAAGACTCTCTAATATCTTACTGAGGTCTTTGAAGCATCATTAAGGTGTGGGAGAGGAAGTTGAAAAGGAAAACAGAGGTACAAATCTGGATGGAAATTTCTCAGGTACCTTTGAGGAAAGGAAGTGGCTAAAGACAGATACGTGTGAAGAAAATGATGCAAAACAGGCCTGTCTTGCGCTAGACTCCGTTTCTTCTGCTTCTGGAATCCAGATCCTTTCCTTTAGCTGAAGCCATAGAGGAACCAAGGTGGTTTAGGGGAATGGGCTGGCCTGGGGATCAGGATTCCTAGAATTTAACCCTGGCTCTGTCATGCCCTGGTTGTGTGAGCTTGGAAAAAATCCATTTCTCTTTCTATACCTTTGCGTCCTCATTCTTAATAACTTTTATTTTATTTGGTTTAGCTTTTTTTTGCTTTTTTCCTCAAACCTCTCTCTTATGAGGCTCATGTCTAGGAACTCTCAGATTATTCTCATTTGCTTGAATCTCTCTCTTATTTTATTAAAAACAAAATGTATATGTTTTATAGAAAAGCATATTATTTTTTTTTTTTCTTCATGTTTTAACATTTGGGAGTGTATCTACTCCTGTCCCATTTCTCACCTTTTTAGAATTTTTTAGAAAGGATAATCTCAATAGTACAAGAATTCTAAGTTAACCTAAAAAAATCATGTTGCTGTATTCCCAAAAATGTTCAGAATTAAGTAAATCGTATTGAGAAGAAATGACAAATTTAATATTTCTTTAATCTTTCCAACTAGGTGCATGCTTTTGTGTCCATTCATTCAAGTTTATTTTCAAATCTATCAATAAGACTTAAAGTTTCCTTCCATAAAATTTCTCTTTAAAATATCACTGAGATGAATTAGTTTTTTTAAAGTTTGAGTATTGAAATATTTATTAATTAAAGTATTTCCTTTGTTTTTGAAATTACTAGTTTTTTATTATGTTATTTTTGGCAAATTTTCTCAATTTTTGATAACCTTTCTTTTTAAGTCTTTGTGTTTTGTTGATCCACAAATTATATCACTTGCAAATAATAATAATATGGTTGCATTCATTCATTTATCCAATGAATAAGTGCTTATTGAAATCTACTATATAATTTGTACAATATTAAGCTCTGAGGATAATGTGGTTACTATAAAACTAAGAGTTATCCTTATTGAGTATTTATTAAATGCCAAGCAATGAACCAGCCATCTTACACACATTATCTCTAAACTTAATAAAAGTATAACAATCTGGTTATTTTTGTAGCAATTTTACAAATGAGTAAACTGAGGTTCAGAAAGGTTGGAATTTTTCCAGGGCCATGATCTTCCTTGCACAAAATTCACTCTCTTTCTAATACTAACAAACAAGCCATTCCTTCAAGAAGTTTATGATTCAAATAGGGAGCTATATACAGTGAAGGGAAGAATGATATCTAAGTGCTGTGGTATAATTCTACACAAATACATTAGAAGCATAAAAATAATAAAGCATCTGTTTCACCACTGTTGGATGTGAGAGGACCAGGTAGATGGACAACAGGTAGTAAAGGTAGTGCTAGAAATGTTTCATAGAGTAGATAACCCAAAAGCTGAGCCAGTGCCTGGTCCATGGTATCTGTCTAGAAAATATTTTTTGATGAATAATTAGAATGATATGCAGTTTCCAGGCATATAAGAATGCACAAGATATTCCAAGTAAAGGCTATCAGAACAAAGATATAGAGGCATAAAGCAGCCTGTTGGTTCAGGAATCACATCTAGTTCCACATGGCTGGAGCAAATTTTGGCGGGGGATGGGGGACTGGTTAGGGATAGTGAGAAATAAGAGATCGATACAGTAGTGATATTATTGAGAGATTTGTTATGAGTTTTGGACTTTAGGCAGTAGGAGCCTTGGAGTGTTTTATAATCATATAGATCCTTCAGGAAGATCGTTCTGACTGCAGCGTGGAAAAATGAGAGAAAAGAAAAATAAACAATGAGATCAGTTTGGAAGATATTGCCAAGGTGAAGTGAGGGGTAATAATGAAGGCCTCAATAAGGTAGCAACAATGGTGAGGTAGAGACAAAAATCGGACAAATCAAAGTTTAATTAAAGTTGTCTGGAAGTAGTATCCAATTAAAGATAAAGGGTAAGATAAAATTATTTCTGTCTCAAGTTTCACTATATTGCTCGAAGATTGCTTCAAAATAATAAATAATGATGACCAAAAATGGCAAAATTGTTTTTCCCTTATTTTAACCAGAAAGTATATGATCTAACACATTAACAAAATGAATAGAAAAATTTTTGCTTTATTTTTATGTAGGATGGGTTTTAGTTTTCATTAGATACCTTTTCTGGAATCTACTATTGCTTACAATTTTTTTCATTGTTTCACTCATTAGTATGATGAATTTTATTGAGGAATTTCTGAAACATGAGACCTTCTTTTAATCCTAGGATATTTGTTGATT
This sequence comes from Diceros bicornis minor, assembly GCF_020826845.1. Classification (NCBI taxonomy): domain Eukaryota; kingdom Metazoa; phylum Chordata; class Mammalia; order Perissodactyla; family Rhinocerotidae; genus Diceros; species Diceros bicornis. The sequence goes on along the minus strand of NC_080746.1, from coordinate 62,191,495 downwards.
ATTCTTTGTTTACATAGCTTAATAATTTTCATAACTTTTGTATTTACACGTGTTTCATTAGTGTGTTTAATCTGTAGAATTTTTTGATGATATAAATCTTTTCTATATCACTTATCAGGATTATATTTGCCCTTTTGCATAGCTTTCCAATTTTATTTATGATTTAAAATATACAATATGAGAAGAATGATCTGTTTCTTGAAATTTTTGGACAAAAGTAAGGAAAAAGATTTGTATTATAATATCTTGGAGATGGTGGAAGTATAATTGTTAACTTTCAATTTCTTCCTCAATTAACAGGTAATTCTTCATTTATTTACATTTTATAATTTTGCCCAAAATATCAATTTATTTAAGATCAAATTACTTACAGAGGATTCTACTGTAATTTTAAATATATCTCTAATCTAGTATTATATATGATTCGTAAGTTTTATTTCCTAATTGAGTAGATTTTCCAGAGGTTGGCCTATTTTGTGAGCTTGCTAAAGGAGTAGTTATTGGATTACTTTCACTCTTTCCCATTCACATTCATTCAGTTCCTTTAACTATTTTCAACTATTTCATATAGTATTTTGGTATTTTATAATGTCTTAAATTGAATGCTTAATTTCTTAACTTTCTCTTTCTATTTTTTATAAAAGATACTACCAAAATTTACCAAATATTATTACTACTGAAAGTTAGATCATTTAATACAATTTATATGCAATTACATTTATTTCTTCTGAATAGCCGGGTAGATAGTGTGTGTTATTTGAAATAAATATTGATGTGATTAGCTATAGCTATTTGATCACATATATTTTTTTATTTTAACTAACACTCTCTTGGCATAATCTTTTGAAATCAATTTATTTTATTGTGGTGAGAACACTTAGCAGGAGACCTACCCTCTTAACAAATTTTTAAATGCACAGTACATTATTTTTGACTATGGGTACAATGGTGTACAGCAGATCTCTATAGCTTACCCATCTTGCTTAACAGAAATTTTATGCCCATTGATTAGTAACTCCTCATTTCTCCTTCTCACAGACTCTGGCAACAATGGTTCCACTCTGATTCTATGAATTTAACTATTTTCTGTTCACCACATGAGTTGAATTATGCAGTATTCGGTTTTCTTTGACTGGTTTATTTTACTTAGCTTAATGTCCCCAAGGTCATCCATATTGTTGTATATTACAGAATTTTCTTCTTTTTTAAGGCTGAACAGTATTCCATTGTATGTATATACCATACCATATATATACCATATATATACATACATATATACCATTGTATGGTACATACATACATATATACATACCACTTATCAATTGATGGACATTTAGGTTGTTTTCACGTCTTGAGTTTTGTGAATTGCTGCAATGAACACGGAAGTGCTAATACCTCTTTGAGATTCTGATTTCAATTCTTTTGGATAAATACTCAAAACTGAGCTGATTGGGGTTTATGACACCAGTAGCACAGGCAACTAAAAACAAACAAATGGGATGATATCAAATTTAAAAAGCTTCTTCACAGCAAAGGAAACCATCAACAGAATGTAAAGGCAAACTACGGAATGGGAGAAAATATTTGCACACTATATATCTGATAAGGAGTTAATCTCCAAAATATATAAAGAAATCCTACAATTTAGTGGCAAAAAACTAATAACTTGATTTAAAATGTACTAACAGTTGAATAAACATCTCGCCAAAGAAGACATACAAATGGCCAACAGGCATATGAAAAAATACTCAACATCTCTAATTGTCAAGGAAATGCATATTGAAAGCACAATGAGATATCACCTCACACCTGTCAAGATGGCTATTACCAAAAAACAAAACACAATTGTTGGCAAAGATGTGGAAAAATTCAAACCCTTTCTCACTGTTGGTAGAAATGTAAAATAGTGCATCCGCTATGGAAAATAGTATGGAGGTTCCTCAAAGAATTAAAAATAGAAATACCTTTGCCGTAATCTTGGAGAAAAGCATCCTTTACCTGTTATGGCAGTATTTCCATGGTAATAAGTAATTTCCTTGGAATGATTCACTTTAAACAAGGGTAATAGAAACATGTTGTAACATGAGGACTGATTATGAGAATTTAAATTTTTGGATTAAAAAAACAGGACAATAGAGCAAATATTTTTTGCTAAATTATAACCCAGTTTGCTTTGCCAAATCCTGTTGACCTGAGTTTTATCTACAGCCAGGCTGTCATCAAACATCTGATAGCAGAAATCCTAGTAGAAGGTAAGTTCCTAAAAGGAAATTTAAATCACCTTGTCAAAACAGGTCTTGAGGGGCCAGACTGGCGGCATAGTGGTTAAGTTTGTGCACTCTGCTTTGGTGGGCCAGGGTTCAGAGGTTAGGATCCCAGGCACGGACTTACCCACCACTAGCTCATCAAGCAAGGCTGTGGTGGCAGCCCATATATAAAGTAGAGGAAGACTGACACAGATGTTAGCTCAGCAACAATTTTCCTCAAGCAGAAAGAGGAGGATTGGCAACAGATGTTAGCTCAGGGCCAATCTTCCTCACACACACACACACACACACAATCAAAACAGGTATTGAAAACTCAAATTTGTGGAGTAACAAAATCATTGAATTTATAAATATCCATTGAATCTTGGCCCTTCCACATGTTTTCTGCTTAAAACATTGTTCCCAGTAGTATTTTGCAAAGCCTCTGTTGAATCTCTTTGGTTTTGATGGAATAGACGATAGGGTTGAGCACTGGAGGAACAAAGAGATAAACAAGGTACATGAGTGTGTGCACATACTGTGGGCCATGTCTCCCATAGCGAGCAGCCATGGACACGCCAACCATGGGCACGTAGAAGATGAACACAGCACACATGTGTGACACACACGTGTTGAGTGTCTTTAATCATTCCTCCTGGGATGCAATGGCAAGTACGGAGCACAGTATGAGCACATAGGAGAGGAGAATGAGTGCAGAGTCCAGACCAAAGGTAGAGATGACAATGAATAGACCAAAAATATTATCGATGGTGATGTTGCCACATGGCAGGCAGATCAGATCTGGATGCAGGCAATAAGCATGGGAGAGTACATTGGCCTTGTAGAAGGCCAACCTCTTCAGAAGCAGAGGCAGTGGGAAAACCATGCAGAAACTGCGGATGATAACAGATATGCCCATGCGTGCCACACGGGCATCAGTGAGAACTGTGGCATAGCGCAGCGGGTTACAGATGGCTACATAGCAGTCAAAGCTCATAACCAGCAGGATCCCAGACTCCACGAAGGAGAAGAAGTGGATAAAGAACATTTGAACCATGCAGGAATCAAAACTGATCTTCCTGAAGTGGAAGCAAAATGTGGCCAGCACCGTGGGCAGTGTGGAAAAAGACACACCTAGGTCATTAACTGATAGCAGGGACAGGAAGTAGTACATAGGCTGATGCAACCTCTGTTCCTTCTTGATAATGAAAAGGATGAGGGCATTGCCCATAATGGAGACAATGTAGAGAGCACCAAGGAGCAGAAATATCCAGTGTTGGGAGGTCTCCAGCCCCGGGAGCCCTGTCAGGGTGAAAGGAGGCAACTCTGGGCTGTTGTGGGGGTTACCTCCCATGCTGGGACTATTGGTTAGATTCTAGGACCACTATCTTGCAAAGAAGACAAACGCATAGTTCTATCCATGGCCTAGGCCTAATATTTTGAGACTTTCATATACCATCCAGACCCTCAGTTAATAGCATTAATCAATTTTGTTCACCAAATCACTCATCTTTGCCTCTCATTGTCACCAAGATTGCTGGAATTGTCTGAATTTTCTCAATTTGTCCAGGTGGCTAAACGGGTCACATTGCCTTCCTTTACACCTATGCCTATTGCCACCATAATCTTTCTCACATTCATAGCTATGAACTCTTTTCTTTATCAATTTATGAACATCAATTTGTTCAAGACTTAAGAAAAAATACTCTCCTGATCACTACTTCTTTGAATATTCTGCCATCTTCCTGGGTATTCCACTTACGTATGGAACAATAAATGTTTCCGCTTTCCACTCTCTCACACTAGTGACTATTTACAACCATATCATGACTCTCCAGCTTCTCTACTCCTATATAGTCTCTCAGTTCTTCCATTCATTCAAACAGACAGAAGACAGAGGGAGAGAAAGATATCTGTCCATAGAGAAAACCTTCCAGATATTCATCAAGATGCACTAGACTCCCATATTTCCACTTCATCTTCTCATTCTCTCAATTAAACTTATGGCACCACTTTTCTCTCCAAATAATATAATTTACTGAAAGTCATTTCTTCAGAACTAAATAGTGTCTACCTCCTGAAAGCCACTGCATTAATAGTCATTGTCTATAGCACAAATTATCTTCTCATTTGTGTCTCAAATTATCTTCTCATTTGTGTCTCCATCTCTTTGAATACTATCATCATTATGCTTACTGTTGAGACTCAAAATCCAAACATCACTTTTACTCTTTCTTTTCCCACACTAAAACTACGTTAAACCAGGTAACAACTGATGAAAATACTGGCTACAAAGTGACTCTGTCAGTAATTTTCTCTATTTCCTTCCACCTTCAGTCTCACACTGAAGGCTCAGGAAATTACGTTATTGTACCATAATGACAGCCTCCTAATAAATCTCATGCCTCTCTCTATTGCATTTTCTAATCTGGAGTAGGACTAATATATTTTAAAGACAAATCTGAAAGTGGTGCTGTTCTGACTAGAAGCCTTGTATGCTCCTTCATTACCAAAGGGTCAAACCAAACTCATTAGCCTGGAATTAAAGGCCCTCTGTGGTCAGTACTAAATGAAAACTTCTGGTGTCAATTCTTAAAACTTCCTTCTTTGTATCATAATACACCCCGATTGGTTTGTTTTCTGTTATCCAAACATGAACCACAGCTCCTCAGTTCCTACAGGTAGCTCAGAGTGTGTGAACATATTCATTTGATCCATCTTCCAGGGCCCAGGACCGATTATGCCCTCCTCCATGAATACTTGGCTGGTCATTGTCAGTGCAGGTAAATTGTCTCCCACCACTCTCATAGTTATCGGTTTGCTTCTCCTTCTGTACCCATTTCTCTGCATGCCCTGCGTTATAGCTTTGTGAATCCTATCTTCCCTCCTGACTCACCAGCTCCAAGAACTCAGCCCTGACTCCTATTCATTGTATGAGTCCTTGCCGTGCTTAGTGAAGGTCTTGAACAGGAGATGCACTCAGTAAGTCACCCATCCCTTCTGGGTTTGAGCTCTCTTTGTTGTAGATTGAGATACTAAGAAATTTAGCTAATGAGGTCGCGAAGATCCAAAAGTGGATAGTTGTGAAAACTCTTAGGACCAAAGACATTACAAATCTGAGTTCTAAAGCCTGCTCTACACCCTCACCTTCAGCCTTTTATGTGCTTTTTGTCCTCCATCTGCATCAAGAATCCCCTATCCTTTCTTAGGGTGAAATTTTTTCTGCATTCTGTATATTTAGGGCCCCTTTGTTTTTTCTGCCTGAAATCTCTTCCTAAACATTTTTGTTTGCTTCTGTTTGCATTATGCAGGCATCCTTGATTTTGAGGACTCTTAACACTTCAGTAGGGTGCTGCCAAGTGGCTTCCAAAACAGCCAGTGTCTTTTTATATACCCACTCATAAAAGATTATTTTGAGAAAAGTGTGGGGATGCTTATTTACACATAGGCACCTACATCCAAAATATAGTCTGGTGGTGTCTTCCTGCTGAAAAAGTAATTTCTAAAGCAGGAAACATGGCAGGAACTCAGAAAACAAGAGGAACAGATAGAAAACATAGAACTGGGAAGGTGATAAATGTGTAAGCATGAAAGAAAAAAAGAGAACTGACTCAGATTAGACATAGCCTTCCTACTTTCAGATTGTGATATTATAGCACTCAAATTTCTAAGTTAGGGGCAGAGTGCCTTAGGGCCTCAATCTGGAGAGTCTGATACTCCAACTTACCTACCTGAGAGAGCTCTATGCATGGAAGGTGCAGAGGAAGGAAGAACAGTAGGGGGGACCCCTGCATGCCCTGCCCACAGCCCCAAGTTACCTCTGTCAACTGCCTGGCCTGAGCAATATAAAGCTACATCCAGAAGTCTCAGAAGCTATCAGCTCAGGTACTCATGGGCTGCTAGGAATAGAGAGAATCTACACTGCTCCACATCCCTCTCACTTAGTATTTCATCGCTTGTACGGGCATCCAGGAGTAGGAAGGATCAGAACTGGAAGAGACCTGCAAAAATACTGTATCTAACCTCTCATTTTATAGAAGAGGTCATTAGAACTTAGAAAGGAAAAGAGATATCTCAAATTTGTAGAGTTTGTTAGTGACAGGAATATTTAAATCTAGATCTTCCAATTTAGCTTATGTGAATATGATCAATATTCACAAGAAACACTGATTCCTGTGAAAAAATGCTTAAGCCCCATATAAGTTAAATAAGCATTTGATTTTATTAGGAAATGTGAAATTATCAGCTGGATCATCCATGAAATTGACCCTAAGCATCATTAGAAACACTGGTATCTTGTGGCAGACTGACTACATAGTATAATTGTAGGTCAAATTATAGAAAGTATTTGCCCTGGTTAAGAAGGTGTTGAGGACGCTGCACTATGCTTCTTCTTCACAAATGTTTATTAAGCACCTAAGCGAGAGCCAACTTGGGTAAGAAGGATTAACTGATACAGTTTTGGGCCAGATGGAACTGAGCCTGAGTCTAGGTTCCACCACTTGCCTTGAGAAAGTTTCTGACCCACATGCAGCTTTATTTCTTCACCTGTAGAATAGGTTATAATCATACTTACATCATAGAATGTCTGGGATGATTAAACAACATAAGGCATATCAGGCATTTAACCTATTGGCTGCCGTATAGCACTTAATAGATGGTACTGGTTATGGTTAAATCTCAAACACTGGATCTTGAATGTAAAAAGATTGGGAATATATATTGACCTAAGTGTACAATAGAACAAGAAAAAAATTCTTGAATAGCTTGAAGAACTCATTTCTAGGAAAACACTAGCAGATATACCTGGAAGAAATAGCGATTAGTAACAAGAGATGCGTACTGAACCAGATAAGGGAGGACAGTAAAAGAAGTTGGGTTTAGAAAGAACCTCTCAGACATCTAATGTTTGACTGAGACTAACCAGCCTGAAAATGCAATATCTTTTCAAGAATCTCAGTCATACATAAGTCAGACCAAAGGATTCAGTGCATCACCTAATACACTCCTGGATCTTCTCACAGTCACACTAATTGTCATGGGAAAAAGTCAGGAATCACCCAAGCGCTGATCAATATGCATGGATTTATCTGAATTCTGTAGATTGTTCCTTTGTCATGTCTATCTCTTTAAATGTTCCCATATGAAAAAAAAAATACTGTCTTTTCATTTGTGACAAGTTTATAATCCCTACACTACAGGTCTATGGTATAAGGTATATGTTAACTAAAGTAACTATAAATTGAGTCATTAAAAAAATAATACATTGAGTCCCTCACTTAACATTAGATATGATTTTAGTCGTGGGAATGTGTAGTTGAGTAAGTATAACAGGACATACTGTTGTTCAGGAGACTCCTAAGAAAACACTCATAATAGCTCAATGAATGAAACGATAAGAGATACAAGGAGGATTTTAGGGAAGAACAAAGTAGGAGAATTTGCAGAATTATAGGGCAGTCAGAGAAGGTTTCCAGGCACATGTAATATCTCTCCTGACTTTCAAAGAATAAGCAAATATTATTGAAGTGAATATGGTAAGCAGAATGCCTCCACTGAGATATCCATGTTTGGAACCTAGGAACATGTATGTTTCATGGCAAAAGAGAATTTGAATATGTAATTAAGATTATGGACCTTAGGATTTTTTTTTGGGGGGGTAATCCATGTGGACTCAATCTACTCACATCAGCCTTTAAAAGCACTAGACTTTCTCAGGCTGGAATTAGAAATATGTGGCAGAAAGAGAAGTCAGAGATTCAAAGCATGACAGGCACTCGACCCACAATTACTGGAGGGGGGCAAATAAAAAAAAATAAAATAAAACACATAAGAAGTAATGTGGACAGCCTTTAGCAGCAAATACCAGCTCCCAGCTAGCAACCAGCAAGGAAATTGTAACTTCAGTCCTACCTTGGTGAAGAATTGAATTCAACCAACAACTTAAATGAGCTTCAAAGCAGATTCTTACTCAAAGCCTTTAATAAGAAACGCAGCCCTGCCATCACCATGATATCAGCCTTGAGAGACCCTAAACATTTAGAGTTTCTGGATTTCTGACTTACAGAAACTATGAGCTAAGAGATTTTTGTTGTTTTAAGCTGTTAAATTTGTGTTACTTTCTTACAGCAGCAATAGAAAACTAATGCAGTGAGGCAGAAGGGAGAGGACAGGGAAAGAATAGGGAAGAGTCATTTCTGGGAGATGTGAAAACAGGAACAGAGGTATGAGGGATTGAAAGGGAGCACTGGAGGAGAAGAATAGGCAGCAGAACGGGGAGCGGGTATAAGGCTTCAAGAGTGAGTGGGAAATTAGTGAGAAATCACTCTATAAAGGCAGGACTATGAATAGTCTCAACTATGGGACCAAGAAATCTGGAGAAGAGGGATGCTTCCACTATTTCTTATATGCAGGAGACAGAAGTGTTAAAAAACATGACAATTGGCCCCAAATTGAGTCACTTGTGCTAAGTCCCACATCACAAACCAAGACTCAATTACAGTTACTGCTCTCCCAGAAATGGAATCCCCTGATTAACAGTAGTTAGGTCATCTGCCTGACAGACCCCTGCCATCGCCTAAAGGAAAGACACCTTTCAAAAACCAACCTATTTTTTTGCCTAGTGTAATTTCCTTTTTCATGTTCCTTCTGCCTATAAAAGTCTTTCATTTTGTACTACTCCTTAGAGCCCCTTTCTCTCTACTAGGTTGGATATTTCTAAATACAAATTAATTTTTGTTCAAACAAATTTTTTATATGCCTCAGTTTATCTTTTAACAGAAGATAAGTGCAAAGTTAGTGATAGGAATTGAAAGTTTCTATCAAATCACATCAGCATTCTTCTGAAATAAAAGTAAGGTCATCAGCTGGGAGTAAGAGGTTGAGGTAACAGATGTAAGTGATTTGAGAAGAGAGAAAGGATGAAATGGGAAACATAGAAGCATCTATGACCAGTGTGGCATGTCTAATACAATTTGGGTTAATTAATGAAACCACTGAGTTTATCGTTGCCTCAAATTTGTCTACCCTCTTAATCACAGTTCTCTTACATTAAATGCTACTTAATTTTCTTGGTAACTTCTACTGGAAGCCCTCTGTTCTCTTGCTTCAATCTGGATCAGTTGCTTCCCAGGTCTCTTATCTAGCTAGCATCAAGGAATTCAGCCTACTGCTCTCCTGAGCCAGAACTCCATTTCCTGGATCACATTTCTTCTTTTTTTTCATCTTCCATATTTGTGTGTTGAGAGTCTTTCTCCTTCACACCTTATTTTAGGAAGATATTTAATAAATTGAATACTATGTTTTCATTTCTATGCAATATTGTTTTCTATCCTTTCTCCAACTGTTTGTAGAGAAACTTTCCTGCGTTATACACTGTGCTAATCACAGTAAAAGTCTGGTACCAATTCCACTATGTGTGTGCGGGCAGGTCAGGGAAGTGTTCCCCACACATGCACACAATTCTCAGACACCAGTGTAGGGGAGCAGGATTTGCTACCCCAAAATGTGTCCATTTGGCTTGATTTTTTTGTGTGTGTGAGGAAGACTAGCCCTAAGCTAACATCTGTTGCCAATCCTCCTCTTTTTGCTGAGGAAGATTGGCCCTGAGCTAACATCTGTGCCCATCTTCCTCTACTTTATATGTGGGACGCCTGCCACAACGTGGCTTGATAAGCGGTGCGTAGGTCTGCACCTGGGATCTGAACCTGCGAACCCCAAGCTGCCAAAGCAAAGCGCGTGAAGTTAACCACTGCACCACCAGGCTGGCCCCCGGCTTGATGATTTTTAAGAATAAAAGACTCAGGAAGAAACTTTGACCTTCCCCCTAACTGCCTAAAAGAATTTAAGATATAAGGCCTGTTTCAGGAAAGAGCTAATACCACAGATAACTATAGTATAAAATGAAGTACTGGTGGCAGAGAGGGAAGAACCTAGCAAGGCCCCTTTGATCAAAGTCCTCTCCATGTCTCAAAGTCTTTGCAAGGCATGACAAACATTTGTTTACCAAACATTTGTTTTTCTATCTCCATGTGAATTGCTTTCCTCCCGTTTGAAGTCCCAAACTACTACCCCCAACATCCTCCTTTGTCCTTAGCTGAAGATGATGTTTAAGGTGGTGACTTGGACTATTTTAACATTACTCATTTTTCTTGGGTTTCTCCTGTGTATACAAGTTATTAATCTTGTTTGATTTTATCCTGTTATTCTGTCTCATGTCAATTTAATTCTTAGACCAGCCATAAGAACCTAGAAGAGTGGAGGAATATGTCTTCCTCCCCTACAGGACCTAGATTCAAATGCTACTTGCATCGCTTACATTTTCTGTGACATTGGAAAAGTTATTTAACTCACCATGCCTTAGTTTCCTTATGTGCAAAATATGGATAATAATGTGTTTGTTTCATAAGGCTATTGTGACGTTTAAATGAAACAGTGGAGTTGATCAACACATAAAACACTCAATAAGTATGTTTGAATGTTATTAGTGAAGGGAAATTGTTACAATTCAGTGAGATAAGGTGCCATGATTAATGTCTGTGCTAGCCCAGAGAAGAGACGTCTAACATAGCCTGGAGGGTCACAGATTTCTCCAGTGTACATTTGCTTGGATTAATTAAGGTGGAAGAGTGAATCAGATACTTTACCAAGATTCTATCCAAAAATGAAAAGAGAGTTTAGATTTGGAACAATTAATTGATGACCCAAGTATTGGCAATTCTGCAACATGGTACTATGGGGCCCATAGGTATCTAGATACATGGAAAAAAAATCATTACTTGATAGGTGTCTATAAGTCATATGTACCTTAACATGTGATTCATTAAATACCATGTAATCAATTTAGCAGAAACTTATGGAAATAATACTGATATTGTTATGCTGATGGTGTTAATTGTGGCAAAAACATTAGTTGTATGCTTACTATTTGCTAAACATTGTGCTCGGTACCCTAAATATATTAAAGAATAAGAAAGACATAGACTCATTGTTCATGGAATTTACATATTAATGTAGGAGAGAAGTATGGAATAAATAATTTATTTCTTAAATTAAATCACTTAATCACAACTCTGCAAGGTGCTATAAAAGATCAATGGAGAACGTGATACAAGGATTTAGCAGCCTAGGAGGTTAGGGAATCTTCCACAGGGCAGTTTAAGATAATAGTTGGTGGGGGCCCGGCCTGGTGGAGCAAGCAGTTAAGTGTGCGCGCTCCGCTGCTGCGGCCCGGGGTTCACAGGTTCGGATCCCAGGCATGCACAGATGCACCGCTTGGCAAGCCATGCTGTGGCGGCGTCCCATATAAAGTAGAGGAAGATGGGCATGGATGTTAGCCCAGGACCAGTCTTCTTCAGCAAAAAGAGGAAGATTGGCAGATGTTAGCTCAGGGCCGATCTTCCTCACACAAAAAAAATAATAATAATAAAAAAGATAATAGTTGGTGGATAAGGAGCTAGTGAGATGAAGGGAAGGTGAGTGGAGAAAGCTTTCCAAAACATGGGAAAGAACATTTGTAAAGGCCCTGAGGAAGAAGTAAAACTTGCATATTCAAAGAAATGAAATATCATTATGGTTGCAAGAGAAAGAACAAAGGGGAAATGGCTCGAGATAAAGTTTGAAGGAAAGGCGGTTGTCATATCACACAGGGTCCTCTGGGCCATATGACAATTTAGACATTATAATAATGGAAATGGAAATAATATGATGAAATATTACTTAAAAATATTTCTGTAATTCGGAAAGTGGATTGAAAGAGAGCTGAATAATATGGGAAATCAGTTAAGGTGCCATTTTATTTATCTCAGATTCACATGTTGATATTCTTATCTACAGATTGACTAGAAATGGAAAGAAGTAAATTAAATAGAAAGATATTTAGCACTTAGAACTGAAAGGATATAAAAGTATTTCTGCAGGTAGAGTTCATATGTCTAACACATTTATTGAGCTCTTTTCTCTTTTTCCCTGAACATCTCTCATTTATCCTTCAGGTCTCAAACTAAACTAATCTCCCAGATACTTTTAGCTCCCCTCTTTAGAATGGTTCCCATTTATAGCACTCTAAATTTCCTTTCTGAAGCAGATTAATGCATGAAATTATTTGTGCAGTCTATTGTCCTGATCACTGTGAAAGCAGAGAGAAGGCTTGTCCTTCCCATTTATAGCACTCTGAATTTCTTTTCTGAAGCAGATTAATGCAAGAAATTATTTGTGCAGTCTATTGTCTTGATCACTGTGAAAGAAGAGAGAAGGCTTGTCCTGTCTATTGTTGTTCCTCAGTACACCCCTCAGTGTGGTTCTCTTTCTTAGGAATAAAATCACACTAAACAAGACAATGACATAAATGCATAGTTCTATTTATTTAAAATGAGAAATGGAATTATTACTTGAGCCAAAATACTCTTCTCGACTTAACTAGCACATTCTACACGGTGGGAAACACCATAATTACATTTCTAGTTGAACAAGGAATAAAAGGCAATGGGGCATAATTATAAAATTCGAAAGTTTCATGACTTGCATTCTGGTGGACAGCTCCAAATAGACCCCAACACATTAACCCATTAGCCCCTGGTGCTTAGTGGGCCAGTTTGTCTTCTCCTTATAACTGATTGATTAATGAAGTCCTTCAAGTCTCTTTTTTTCTTTGCTTTAATCTCCTCTTTCAATTGGTGATTTGTGTGTGTGGGAGTGTGTAGTATATTTTTTTATAATTATGGTTTTCTATCTGGACTGGAATCTTGACCCCTCCAATAATTTTATGATCTTGGCAAGTGTCATAATTTCCCTGAATCTCATCTACCTCATCTGTAAAAAGTAGACAAAAATTATAATTGATAGGCTTCTGTGAATATTAAATAATACATATGAAGATACTAGTAGGTTTATGACACATAGTAGATGGTCAATAGATGGTAACCATTTTTCATATCCTATATTTTAATTAGGTTAAATTAGTCAAATCTTAAATTTCTGGAAATAATTATTTTTTATAAAAATGTCTTTTTATTTCCCTCTTCTGATCTCTTGCAACTAAATTACTGATTAATTCTAAGAAGACAGATCCATTTTTCCAATTTCTAAGAAATTGGAGGCACTTTTCCTTGCATACTCTTTCCACATCCTCACACATACTTTTGAACACACACACACACATGCATGCACACAAACACAAACACTGCAAGCAGACACTAACAAAGGCCTTTAGAGACACTAGTTCCTGAAGAACTTTGGTATTCCTCTATAATTTTAAGAATAATTAAAAAAATTAAACCCCAAAATAGGTGTAGTGAAGTTTATCAAAGTCCTAATTTTCCTATGAGGAAGAAAGTTTGCAGTGTTTTAAAAAATATCTAATAAAATTTATCTGGAGATACCTATCTATGTATCTATCTATCTCCTCTTTTAGTGTTTTCTTTCTTGCTCTAAGTCTGCATGCTTAGTCTGCCTACTGAAGAATCCAGTACTGATTTCAGGCGTGATAACATGTACTCATCAGGTTTTCGCTGAGGATTAAATGAGGTAATCTATATCAAAGAACCTACGATTTCCCCAGACACTTAGTAGGTGTTCAACAAATATGTTATTCTCTCCCTTCCCAAACTCTGGTAATAAAACACAGCATGGACAGTGCAGATAGACTTTTGGGTCTGGATCAAAATAATTCAAGTTCTGATTATCTGTGCATGTCAGCAAGCCTATTACCCCTTAGAATCTCAATTTCTTTTTTATAAAAGTTTGGGTGTGATACAAAATGGCCTAAAGGCTCTCTTAGTTTTAAGATCTTTGATTTAGTGTCTTGGGAATCAACCTGCCCTCATAGCCCTCAGATCCCCCAGAGCCAAATAACTCTCCCATCTTCTACTTAGATTCTTTTTGACAGATGAAAAGTTGGCAAGTCATTACAATAGTTCTTGTTTTATCACATTTACTAGGTGATATTATGCTTCATAGTCAACTGGATCTACAGGTATTTGTACTCCAATTTTACAAATGAGGAAATTGAAACTTGAACAAATTAAATAATTTTCTTTAGGACATTCACTTAGAGTGGGAAGGAGATGGTTTTAAATCCAGATCTGAGAATAGGGTGACAAACTGTCCCAATTTGCAGCAACTAAGGGGTTTTCTCCAGTGCAGGATTTTCAATGTTAAAACCAGTACAGTTCCAGGCAAACCAGGATGGTCACTCTATTTGCTTACTGCCAATAATTAGGCTCCTACTGGTTGTGCTATTTTGCTTCTTGACACCTATTTGGGTTGTGGCATGGTTAGTAGCAAGAGCCTTAATCTAGGAATCAGTGGGAGTCAGAAGGTCTGGGATTCAGTTCAGCTCTATTTTGAACATACCGAATGGGTTCTTTCTGGTTCTCAGTTCTTCTTCTATAAAATAAAGGACAGCATAACCCTTAATTTCTTTAAGACCTCTAAGGGGTAGAAATGCCAGGGCACAGAGGAGCCATTCACTCAAGATTTTTGCACATCTCCTGCCCCAGCCACCTCCCTAAGCCCTGGGACTTACTGGGCCCAGGAAACTTTTAAGAGGCAGCTTGATAGAGCTCAAGGCAGGAACAGGCGGAAGCTGGCAGGGAAGTTGTGTGCAGGGTGTGAAGAGTTTTCGGTGTTTCTCCCTAGCAGACACATCACCTACCTCTCTCCTCCCATTCACCACAGCTGTCCTGAGGAGGTAAGTTGGGACTTCAGCTCTTTCTCCCAGAGTTCTGTAGGAACCTCAATCATAGCTTTAAAATCCTAAAGTTATTAGAGTACAAATATTTGACGGAGGAGAGGCCATCTGTGATGGAAGTTTAGAGATTTTCCCTGCACTCCACTTTTGTCCCCATATCCATAACTCCCTATGTGTGGCTTTTGATGCTTGAATCTCACTATCCTGTCTTCATTCTTTTTTTTTTTTTTTAATTATTTTGTTGAGGTCACCCTGGTTTATAACATTATATAAATTTCAAGTACACATCATTATATTTCAGCTTCTGTACAGACTGCATCATGCTCACGACCAAAGTCTAGTTTCCATCTGTCACCACACATATGTGCCCCTTTACCCCTTTCACCCTGCCACTACCCCATTCCCCTCTGGTAACCACCAATCTGTTTTCTGTATCTATGTGTTTGTTTGTTTATCTTCCACATATGAGTGAAGTCATATGGCAATTTGCTTTCTCTGTCTGACTTATTTCACTTAGTATAACACCCTCAAAGTCCACCCATGTTGTTGCAAATCTACCTTCCTTCTTATAGCTTTGCTGTATGGTTCCCAGCATGCATAGACCTAGCTATGCACCTTCTGAAGCTTTTGCCCAGTGTGAAATCTTCAGTGTGATTAAATCATATTCCAATATTCCTTTTGGGCAGTGGATAAAAGGCAGAAGAAGAGAGCCTTTTTTTGGGAAACTGAAAGCAGGAAGACAGTATGGAAAGAGGATCAGGAACCTCAGCCTATAAATACCCCTCTTCATTATCACTTTATTGGTTCCCATTGTTCAGTATATATCTTGTACCAGGGTCCTGAATATGAATTTTAAATATTTCACTTTTTTTTTCTAGTATACTATAGATTTGAAAATAAAGTATGAAGAAAAAAACTAAATTCACAGCTATGTGGCAAATCTGAGATAAAAACTCAGTTATTAGATATTATTTAACTTACTTAATACACTTAATAACGTGTAGCTCAGAAGACCTTCTTCCTAAAATAATATGTTTATCTGTTTAATTAATATTTGTTAATTGGAACTAGAACTGGTAATCTCTGATTCCTAGTCCAAGCCTCTATGCCCAGTGACATTGCTAAGCAGTAAGGATCAAATGAGAAGAAAAACAGACAATTATAGGATCTTATAATTTAATGGGGGAGAAAGCTAATTAAATAACCAAACCAATATATAATAAATCACTATAATTCTAAAGTGTGATAAGAGCCATAAAGGCAAATATGTATGAAGATGTATAACAGGGACATACAACCATGAGCGGAGAATCAATGAGTGATTAGAATAATTGGAAGATCACAAGTTCCCATGTAGTGCTGCTGATGCCGTTGTGTACCTTGGTGAAGATGTTTGAATTCTACTTGAATTCTTATTTCAAAAGATAAGAGAAGCCATCGGAGATTTTCAGTAGGAGGGTAACATCATTTTATTTACATTATAAACAACTAATTTGGTTGTTTTGTGGAGAACGGATTACAGAGGTACATGACACTAAGATGGTTGAACAGCAAGGAAGGTTCTGCAGACATCCTAGTTAAAGATGCTGAGGGATGGATTACAGTTGGAAGTGAGACGGAGAGGAGAGCCAGTGTTAAGTATATTTTGGAAAGGTGGTAACAGATAAATTAGATCTGGGAATGAGAGAGAATGAGAGATGCCTCATAGATTTACGTGGCTTAAGCACATGGATAGAAGATGATGGATTTTTCTGAGGTGATAAATATTGGAGAGGATCCAGTATGGTGATTAACAGAAAGTTTAACTTTGTATTTGTTGTGTTTGAGATGACGATGAGCTATTACAATTGGTAATCCCATAGGGAGTGGGGTGCTTGAGTCTATACTAGAAGTCTGAGCTAGAGTCATAAATTGAAATCATTGATGCACAGAGGAGAGATAAGAAGGACATCATGAGTAGAAAATAATTTTGAAGATAATAGTTATAAAAGAGAGCAGAGAAACGAGTGATTACTAGAATATGTGGGAGAAATAAAGACGGTTTTTATTGTTGTTTTCATTTGTTTGTTTCCTGTGATAGTAGATTCTGAAATTGATTCTTAATAAGGAAGAAGCTGGTGTGGGGTGGGACATATCTGAAGCCGATAAGAGTGATCTAAACCCCTGATTCTCAAACTTGGATGGCTATTGGAATTGCCTGGAAACTTTAAAAAACACTGATTCTTGAGTCCCACTGCCAAAAATTCTGATTTTATTGGTATGAGTGTGGTCCAGGCAAAGAGTTTTTTAAAGCTCCTTAAATGAATCAAACAGACAGGACAGTTTGAGAATCTTTAATCTAAACAAAGCAAAAAACATTTGAACATGCAGGAGAGAAAAACCAAAGAGCAATCAGCAGTGGAGGATCATGAGATTTGGGACTCTTGGTGAGTAAGTGAGGAACTCAAGCAACAAAGAGAGAATGATGAGCTGGAATGATGTTTGAGGGCAGGCAAGAGAGGAGACAGCTCAGAATATAGGCAACAAATGTCATCACTTGCATACGAGGGAATGCATTAATAAGTGGAGAGGATTAGGAAAGATTCATGGAGGACATACTGTACCTCAGTTCTTGAGGAAGATGGTGGCTAGAACCTGGTAGAGAGAAAGTGTAAAATCATTTTCTGCCATTGGAGAAAGATTTGAAACTTTCTGTAAAAAATACGGAGACAGGAAGAATGAGGAATAATGTCCCCCCAAAAAAAATTTCAGAGGATTTTTGTGGAGAAGGATGTGGAGCCCAAGACCTATCTGTGGATATGGTCAGACTGCAGAAGGCCTGAGAGGTAACCAATAACACATAACCTGCTCCTTCCTGACCATCTCATGATCTCTGGTATGGAATCTAAGTATTATTGTCCCTTCCATCCTGAGGATAGTGACCACTCCTGATCTTTACATCTTCCACTGTCTGTTCTGACATTACTCTGGTCGTGTTTTCCCAAAAGCCACTCAGAGATCCTCATGACAAGTTATAAGACTAACATCACAAGAAGTACCACCTTCACTCTATCAGGCTTCTCAGAGAGGGAAGGCCTGAAGCACTGGTTAGCTGTCCTCCTCTTGCTACTTTATGCTATCTCCATCCTAGGAAACATCCTAATTCTCTTCATCATAAAGGAGGAGCAGAATTTGCACCAGACAATGTACTACCTCCTATCTCTATTGTCTGCCAATGACTTGGGTGTGTCCTTTTCTACATTGCCCACTATACTGGCTACCTTGTGCTTTCATGCCCCAGAGACTGCTTTCCATGCCTGCCTGACCCAGATGTTCTTCATCCACTTTTTCTCCTGGACAAAGTCTGGGATCCTGCTGGCCATGAGTTTTAATTGTTATATGGCCATCTGTCACCCCTTGCGTTATTCTACAGTGCTCACTGATATCCGTGTAGCTCACATGGGCATATCCATCATAATCCGCAGCTTCTGCATGGTCTTCCCATTGCCTTTCCCTCTGAAGAGGCTGCCCTTTTGTAAAACCAATGTGCTGACTCATTCCTACTGCTTACACCCAGACCTGATCCGCCTGCCCTGTGGAGATACCACAATCAACAGCATGTATGGCCTGTTCATTGTCGTCTCTGCCTTTGGTTTAGACTCAGTGCTCATCTTCCTCTCTTATGTGCTCAATCTGCGCTCTGTGCTGGCCATTGCCTTCCAGGAGGAGAGGCTTAAGACACTCAACACATGTGTGTCACACATTTGTGCTGTGCTCATCTTCTATGTACCCATGGTTAGTGTGTCCATGGTTCATCAATTTGGGAAGCATGTCCCTGAGTATGTGCACAAATCCATGTCCCTAGTATATCTCTTTGTGCCTCCAATGCTCAATCCAATTATCTATTCCATTAATACTAAGGAATTTCATAAGAGGCTATGCAAGATGTTATTGGGACCTAAACTCTGATCAGAGAGAGACCTCCTAGAAAGGCAGGTATCCTAGGAGTTTGTTGTTGTTGCTTATTTTGGGGTACTAGGCTAGTCCATTGGAGTGTTTCAATTTGCTTCTACACATGGACCTATGATTGGCTACCTGCCATTAGTTGTGTGGTATAGCCTGGCTATAACTCATAACTTAAAACAGCAGGCTCCTCTATGTTGTAATTAACCGTGTCACAGGTTGCCACAAATGACTTGTCTCAGACTTGACAGGGAAGAGAATCTTCAGTTAGACCCTTTCATTTTTCCCAATATACTAGTAGCTATGATTTCAAGTAAATCATAAAAACATACAAAAACTAATGCATATATATATACTATGTTATGACTAGGGATTATGTTATTTGAGATCATAGGTATCACATAACACTTTTCAAATGAATAATAGTTTTGAATATCTTTAAATTTTAAAAATTAAAGATACACAATAGCTGTGACCAATTTTACATTTCTGAAATAAGTAAGAGTATTCTTGCGTCCTATAAATGGAATATACATTTTATAAACAGAAGATACATGCTTGCCATGCTGACTCTGCAATATAAACCATGTAATATCTGAAATTCAGAAGTTTAAAAGCAGGAGAAAAGTTTTATGGAAAAAAATCATATGTTGTCCTCACTTGGGCATGACTGAGGTAAGGATTAACTTTCTCTAGGGAGACAGTAAGCGCCCTAAATGGAGGGCTAACAGGTACTAGTGACTGATGGTGGGGCAAGTTGACTTTAGTAGCATTGGCAGTTTATTCCATGATCTGCTGGAATATGGACTTTCATGGTCTGTAGTGAGCAGCCAAGCCCAGAGATTTCAGCACATGCTATAGCAGAGGAGAGGTGGTAGCTGAAGGATATCAGGAAATTCACAGAGCATAATCCCTGGAGAGTAACAGCTATGAGAGAGAGGATCCCTCTGCAAATTCACAGAAAACTCACACAAACAGACTACACAGGCTTGTAGCCACTTGACAGAGGTAAGCACAATAGTGTAGGGACTTTCACCAGGCAGTGGACAGACCATGGCATAATGCAACCCTATTGGATGACTGGGGAAAGCAGACACTGGGGCAAAAAGTTATCATTTTTTTTTTAAAAGAAGCAGCCCTTTACATGTTTTCTTCGTGATATAACTTGTCTAAAATAAATATATAGAGACCCAGTGACATCATCATACCCTACACATAGCAGCAGTATAGATTCCAAACCTGCCAAACCCATCCTGAAAGACAAATTAACCAACTATTACCAAAAAAAACCCCCCAAAAACAAAACAGAATAAAATCCTAGAAGCAACATCTTCAAAAATACTAGGGTGACAGGGAAATCTCAAGAATCCTAGAAAAAAGTAGGTGTAGCCAAACCAATGAGGGCAACAAGATTAGAAATTGTGTGGTGGGGGTCAGTGTTGTAAAGGTGAATAACAAACCTTAATTCAACGAGAAATAAAAAACCCGCAAAATCACACTCTCTCACTATCAATAGGAGAGACTACACCCTAAGCAGAAACCTGGGCAGATGGCTTTCAGATTGGTGAAACTGGGACAATCTGTACAATGTCCAAGTCCTCGTGCACTTAAGAGGAACAAGCAATGCTGTGGTGGTCCTAAGCATTTGAGAATCTGAGAAATGTTCAGGAAATAAACTTTACAAAAGGATATAACCTCTGTCTGAAGGAAACCACATAAAACAGATAAAGATCACTTGAGTAAGAGAGAAAGAGGGTTCTAATGACAGGTGAAAAGTCTGTAGAGGAAGCACATGCAAGAAAGTGCTGCAGCAGCTAAATGAAACTTCTCAGGCTCTGTAGAGCTCTAGGGCTGGAACAGAGGGAGGGAGCAAAACACTCTTTAGAAATAAACTTAGCTCTGATACACACAAGTGGCCTCAAAGACAGGTGCTGCTTTCACCTTTTGGACAACAACAGTTGGAGTCCGAGAGCCAAGAGGCTGGAAAAGCTACCCAGTTATCCCTCCCAGTCTAGAGAATCCTCCTCCCAGTCACCCTGGAAAACCACCCTTCCTTATATATGGGAACAAAAATTGATTATAAGGTAAGTCTATGTGCAATTATGAGCAAAACTGAAAGAAAAAAATCAAGGAAAAGTATTAATCCATAGCCCTGAAAGTCAAGCTTACAATGGGAATCTTCCTTCTTTAAAAAAAAAAAAAAATCTTTTTTATATTCTAATGCTTCAGTATCTATACCTGAATATTACAAACCACATTGCTGACTTTAATCTCTTTTAGGCTGCTGCTTCTTTTCTTTTAAATACATCTGTTAGTCTCAAGTACGGAATTTAGAAGTTACAGAATAAGGCAAGAGAACAGGAGAACAACTACTACTCTATCACAAACTATTTCTATCATCATTTTGTGCAGTAATCCTTTATTTCTTCCTTCAGCAAACACACCTGGATGACTAATATGAGCCTATCTCCATGCTAAGCACCAGGGATGCAGAAATGTTTGGGGCCTGGTTCTTGATAACAAAGAGCATGTGACATAGGGAGATGTTTCATTGCATGTGTCTAACTAGTTGAATACGGATAGTGAGCTAAGTTAAGAATAAATAAGGGATCACTGCACAAAACAGTGATAGAAATTTCCTTCAGTGTCACAGAAGTACTCACTTTCCAGCTCTTAGTTGGACAAGGACCACTGAGGTGCACACACACACACAGACTGTATCTTGTTTATACTGATGACAGTATATAGACAAATATTTTGAAGAGGCAGAAAATTAAAAGCTCTTACTTCCTTAATATAGAAAAATAATCCATTATATATATTTATATGCATATATATATTTTACTGCTGGTGAATATATATTGATGGATTTCCTAATTAATAGACTTGCAAAAAATATCTTTTTCATTCTGAGATAAATTGCTTTTATTCAAATTGGTAAAATAAGTATTTAAGTGATGCACTGACATCTAACTAAATGGTAAATTATGAACCTGTTTGCAATATTTTTGTGTGGATTGAAGGCTGAGGGTTCTTTAAGAAATTATATTAAAAATATATCAGAATTGCTTTTAAAATGGTGCCCAATTGTTCAGTTTATGCTTGAGTTGTGTCTTATTACTCTCCTTTCCTCTAATAACCATGCATTTGTTTTTCCACATTATTTTTAAAAATGTTCTTGTGGACATTTGGATTCCAAATGTTGAATTCTATGTCCTGTTGAGTGTAACCATTAATCTCCACATCTTGCTGAATAATAGACATGAGAAATATTTTCAATCTAGTGTCTGTAACCCATTATAAAATGTATTGAATATATATGTTTAGCAGGAATATCTCTGTTTAAATTTCTGATTTATTTTGCTTGAGTCTTCTACTTTTAGTCAAAGATATGCTCGTTAAAATGCCAACTCTCAGATTTTTGTGTTAAATCACACAATAGACTTTCTTTTCACAAAGTCATGTCAAATATAGAAAAAGCCACTTAGCACTCTATCATTTCTAAGCTATTTAACATTTACAGAAGAATTTGCCTCAGTCAGAGACATTGGTTTGACTGCTGAGATGAATGATTAAAGTTGACTCAAAGACGTTGCTTATAGGCTGTCTTTCATTGTAAAAATACAGATTGTCACCCAGGAAACTCATTTCTCCTAGCTTGTCATATGAGATATTTGCCTTAAATACATAGCTTTGTGGTTCTCAGCCTTCATTCTGTACTGACACTTCAGATGAACTTTGACCTCAGTTCCAGCAGTAACACTCTTCCATCACACCACAGACATCCAAAATGTGGTGTAGCTTTGTAAGGGGGTATTTAAAAGGAATATGTACTTAGTAAACATATCCCAGGAGACTTTGACATGCCTCTTCCATCTCTCTTCAGGTAAGTTCTTCTCACAAATGCTAATGACAAAATTCCATAGTCATTGAGCCCTCAAGCCTAACACTGTGCTGGTCCATTAATAGGTTTCAATAAATATACCTGCATGAATAAATAAATAAATAAATGAGCTGCTATGTTTTTATAAGCAAACAAAAAAACCAAAAGTTACGCAAAAAATAGTTTGCCACTAGAACTATACCCACGGTCCCAAAAAACTCCACATTTTTAGACATGGGGTTGAGCAAAGGAAAGTGACTATATATCTCTGCTGGGAGGAAAGGAGCTTGAGAAATTGTTCTGAGCACTGTGACTGGCACTAATGATGTAAGATCAAGTTTGTCCAATAACCTGCTCTGTTTTTGCATTTCTGTTAGTGGAGGTCTGTTTGTCATCTAAACTTTTAATAAAGCCTGCCACACACTAATGCTTTGAGTGAGTGGTGCATGACTCCAGAAATTTACAGAGTTTTGTCTGGGGATGATACTTGCCATGGAAGAGTGTTGGAGGCTTATGCAAATATCAGTAAAATATCAAATGTTTAGGTGCTACCAGCTTACTCTCGAGTTACACATGTACAAAACAAACAGACTAATTAAATTAAATAATCACCGAATGAATAATTTAACTCTTTTATTTATTTTTGGGTAGTGAAAGGAAAGAAAAAAGAGAAAAAAAAACACTTTATGTTATAAATATGAACACAAACCACATACACTTTCCACTGGTAGGACAAATCCATGAAACCAAATCACGGTTTCTGACATTCATGTCAAGTGACTACTTGCTTAGCAGTCATCCTCTTCCTCTGCAGAGAGTAATTCCTTGGCAGTGACTCTTGATTAATTGTTTGAGGTTAGGAAGTTGATAATTTACTTTGTATAATAATTACCAACTTCATAAGCTGTTTGTCTTTATGAAACCTGAAAGTATTTGGAGCTCAAGTCCATGAAATATGAGTTTGTGTTTTTTCATTCCATATTACATTCTAGTTATATTGACTTTTCTATGACTCTTACTCTAAGGCACAGAGATCAAGAATCCTATGCTACCATGACTCTTGTTCTAGTTTCTTTTCTTTCTCTCTTCGTTGAACCACACCACAGGGGCCCTGGAGCATAAAATATGCACCCATGACAAAACAAGACAAAAGCATGTCATATTACTTAGAGATTTTTTTTCCATAAACCCAAAAATAGTTGCCTTGCAAGCTTAGCTGAACCATATTCAGTATTTAATTTTCTCAGGTTAAAGGCAGACCTAAGGGGCCTAAAATAAAAGAAGTATAAAAATTTATTTTTTCCTTTTTTCTAGGCTAAAATCCAAGTATTTAACTATTTCAATAAGAAAAATATTGAGTTCAAAGAAAAGCTTGAGTATCTTAGTGTACTTAACGGACATTTTTGGAAACCTAGATTCCAAATGCTTACTTTATCTCCATTCAGAAATAGTTCCCTCCTCTGGCAGCTAACACTTCTCCTTGATATTTCCTTAATAGTGCTTTGTTCAGAGAGAAACTCTAGAAAACTGTATGCTCTGACACTACAAGGTCCGGCCCAGTTTCCCTGGTGAGTTAGGTTAGACTTTGTAGGGATTCTCCTTTATTTTAGTCTAGATGTAAGCTCAAACTTAGTCTGAAAGCACAAAAATGATACCAAGGATCTTCTTATTGTATCCCACCTATCTGGTATCAGAGAAAGAATATGCAAGGTAAATTAATCTGAGAGAAAGTCTGAAAGAATTATTTTCTAGTGTCTAAATTGTAAATGGTCTACTTTGCCTATCTCAGGGCTTTTTGGAGCTGGAAATCCTAGAAGGACATAATTTCTGATGTCTGTTATCATGTCAATGTATGGAAAGACATGAATACCCCAAGAAGGAAAGAGAAAGAGAAATCATTCATCTAGTACAAGGTAAAAAAAAAAAGTTTATGTTTCAGCTGTTGATCATTATTTTCCTTGGGGGAGGATTGAGTGGTGAATAGATAAAGGAAGCAGGGAAGAGTCTGTAGTTTCTTCTAGGCATCAATTTTCCTGGGTCATATTTGTTTATACATCTTATGACAAGTTCTGACAGTATATCATATTTCACTTTGTGAAGTTAAAACAACTCATGAATGCTTAGGAATGAAAATGGTGGTGAAAGCAAGGGTAGCAATGGTAATGTTAATAGTGATGCCAATTAGACAGTTAGGTAGTATTTGTAGTGGTTGGGTACAACTACCAACCAATATTGAATCTTATCTGGATTGCATTTTATCTGTATTACTCTAAACAATTTACTTAGTTTTCTTTACCTCATAAGATTTTTATGAAGATTAAATGAATTAATGCACATAAATAATTTAGAACAAAACCTGGCACTTTTAAGGACACAATATTTGATTATTATTACATTAGTAATATTTATTCTTATAGAAAATAATTCCTGGCTTAGATTAACTCTTCTCCTTAAATTTCTGTCTAATTACACAATTGCTTTCAATATTTATCTTTCTAATGATGCTGTTGATGTTTCTAGAATGTACTACTCATTTGTTTTAAGTATTACAGCTCCGAGCTCCATTTCCGGATCTTTTAGCTTTTTCCCAGTGTACATCTCTATCTTATTCTTCATGATGATATGATGATGATGATGATGACACCATGGATAGCAGTGTATGTCTACAATAAACATCAAGTTTTAAAGGCAAATGTGAAAGTCACATTTTGATGCGACGAAACATGTGAACAATGGCTCGGCGGATCTCCTTTGTCTTGGCGCTATAAATGAGAGGGTTGAGCACAGGAGGTACAAAGAGATAAATATTGGACATGAGGACATGTATGTAGCGTGGGACATGCTTCCGAAAGCGGTGCACTGTGGAAACCCCAATCATTGGCACATAAAATGCAAAGACAGCCAAGATATGAGACACACATGTATTGAGAACTTTGAGACGTCCCTCACGGGAAGTAATGGCCAAGACTGAGCGCAGAATGAGCACATAGGAGAGGAAGATAAAAAAGAAGTCCATGCCAAAGGTGGATACAAGAACAAAGAGTCCATAAATGCTGTTGATAGTGATGTCAGCACAGGCCAGCTTCATCATGTCTGGGTGAAGGCAGTAGGAGTGGGAAAGAACATTGGATCTGCAGATAGGCAGCCTCTTGATGAGGAAAGGAAGAGGAAAGAGGATGATGAAGCTCCGAGCAGTCACAGCTAAACCCATGCCAACAATAACTTGGTTAGTGAGCACAGTAGCATAGCGTAAGGGGTCACAAATGGCCACATAGCGGTCAAAGCTCATGGCCAGTAGAATACCTGACTCCATCATGGAGAAGGAATGAATGAGAAACATCTGGATTAGGCAAGCATCAAAAGCAATGTTTCGGGCATCAAGGCAGAAAGTTCTGAGCACAGTGGGCAGTGTGGCCATGGACATGGCCATGTCACTGAAGGACAGCATGGACAGGAAGTAGTACATGGGCTCATGGAGGCTAGGTTCCACTCGCACAGCCTGCAGGATAACTGTGTTGCCCCCCAGGGCCACAACATACATCACACAGAGGGGTCCTGCT
The DNA here is from genome assembly GCF_020826845.1 of Diceros bicornis minor. NCBI lineage: Eukaryota > Metazoa > Chordata > Mammalia > Perissodactyla > Rhinocerotidae > Diceros > Diceros bicornis. The sequence continues at coordinate 62,165,176 of NC_080746.1, read as the reverse complement.
AGCCAGGAGTGAGAACTCTCCAGACCAGGGATACCAGTCAGGAGGAAGGAATCAGGGTGAGTGACATTGAACAATCCCATGGCAGGAGGAAGCCAAGGACTTTTTAGAGTCAGACCTAACCTGGAGACTTCTGAGAGTTGCACTTACTAGAGGACAAGAAACTAGGGAGTAAGAGACACAGCAGGTGGTGTCTACAAAGTTGGAAATTGATGCATTCTTGAAATTACTGGTTTGCGGAAAATGCAGACAAACTTCTGTTCTTCACATTTTATGATCATCAGTCCATAGACCAGGCTAATATTTCCCTCTGTTTTATGGATGAAGGAAGACATTGACAAATGCTTAAAAAATACAATTAGTTACAAGGAAAATGTTTAAACTGTATTAACCACACTTTTAATGTGTTTTAGAAGCATCATTGAATGGAAATATGTTAACCACAATTCATAGATAGTTATTATAAAAGGACACTGGGAATTTGAGTTATCAATAACTCTTGGAGGTACTTAAATATTTCCTTGAAAATGTTGCTTAATTCAGATGTGTTGCTGATTAATGGCAGCATTCCCCAGAGCTAGTTTGAATTACGGTGTGTTTTTGGTTGGGGAGGGGAAAAGGCAGAGGGATGTGGAGGAAATTGACTGCCTGTGGATATCAGCCTTTCATTGGCAGAGTTGTTGCAAAAAAAGCAACAAAGAAGCCATATGTTTGTGCAAAGGCATAAAGCTGTCCCTGTTTTAGGAAAAATTATGAATTCTCCCCTAAATATAGTATAGGTACACTAACATTCAGCCTATGGGAGGGCATTTTTCCAAATACAGACTTTCACACTCTTACACAATCATATGTACTCTCAGAATACCCATTATTCACATAGACACATTCATGCATCTTTGCATCAGCCTCATACTGGATCCCATTCATACTCTTAAGAACCCTCACCCACACTTCTCTCTCTCTCACAATCTTACTCTTATTCTACAAATATATTTGACACTCCCTCTTGACCTTTATACTCTTGAACATGCACATGCCCGGTCATGCTCATACTCTCCGTCCACATGGACATATATGCAGCATTTATATGTGCATAACACTCAGGTGTACATGTAGATTTGTATACACACAAAACACTCTACCTACATGTCTGTAGACTCCTACTTTCCCACTGTTATTAATCCATTCATCACATAGGCACTATTTTACCTTGATGTATTGCATTTACCTACAGTTTCTTATAGTGGCAAAGAATCTGTTACTCACTCAATTCCTAGAGGCTAACCCACAGCTACTTCTTGTGAGAGTGATTATATTCTTTAATCTCCTATCATTTTGATGTTTTAGAAACCCTTCATGTTCAGTCCCTCCTAATGAATGAAGTCAGAGAAGGCTAGAAGGCTTTTCACCTGGAAGACAGGTTTTAGGCTTATAAGGCTTCCTCCTTTGGAAGAGGAACTCTAAATACATATCACTATTTTCCCTTTCTTCTTCCTCTCCAATCTCTTATAAAGCAAGGTCAGAACATAATTTCAGAGTCCTTTCTGATGCGAATGGAGGAGGAAGGGAACCTGGGAGCCCTAGGTATCTGAAGGCCGCAGAGAGGCTGGAATGATATGTAATGCAGCATTATCACTGTGGGAACTCTCCTGGATTGTTTCGGGCTGTGTACAGCTCATATCTTCTTGCGGTTCCCGGAAAATCAGTGGTCACTTCTCTGCGATTGAATGAATTCTTTCTGGTCTTAAAGCTCAGTCTGTGCATGCCTGTCTCCTCTCCAGAAGTGTGATCCTTGGGATGCAGGACTGAACAACCTTGTTTGTCTCTTGTTTCTCCCACTTGACTACAATTCTCATTTCTCATACAGAGCATCATACGAAATAACAAGCAAAAACAGAAGAGAACTGTGCTAATACAAAGGGGAAAGAAAGAGAAGGGAGAAGAAAAAGGCTTCAATGAAAGCAAGATTCCTTGCAGGGCAGGGCCAAAGCCATTCCGAGTGTGGAGAAATAAGTTTTAGTATTTGTGGGGAAAAGACTGCCTGGAAGTCCCATGATCACATTCTTTACCATTCCCAGTGGCCACTGACCTTGTGGGTTGTCTATATGCATGTGAAGAAAACAATACAATGAGAAAAAAACAATACTTACTGAGCACATGCTATGTGCTAGATACTCTGCAAGGAACTTTACATCCATTTACTCATTTAATCCTTCGTGGGAAATTGAGTCCCACTGAGGGATGTTGCCTTATAGTGCATGGCAAGTAAGTGATAAAACCTCAATTTAAAAAAGAGCTTTAAGACTCTCTAATATCTAACTGAGGTCTTTGGGGCATTACTTAGGTGTTGGAGAGGAATTCGAAAGGAAAATAGAAGTACACATTTCTGGACGAAGATTTCTCAAGTATCCTTGAACAAAGGAAGTGGCTAAAGGCAGATTCATGTGGAGAAAATGATGCAAAAAGTACCTGTCTCCAATGCTGGACTCAATTTCTTCTGCCCCTGTAACCCAGAATCTTTCCTTTAGGTGAAGCCACATAGGAACCAGGGTGGTTTAGGGGAATGGGTCTTGGTCTGGGGGTCAGTAGTCTTGGGATTCAACCCCTGCCCTGGCATGCCCTGGCAGTGTGATCTTTGGAAAAATCTATTTCTCTTTCTAGACCTTGTGTTTTTAAAGACATTTTTAAACATCCTTTACGGCTCTGATGTTCTTTTATTTTACTTTTTAATTTCTAATCAAACAAAGAATGCCTATGAAGATTTGCAAGAGTACTGAAAGAAGGCAAAAATAAGGTAGGGATGGGATTGGAGGGATGTCCAGAGAGGCCCATTAAATGGTCATAGGTTTTAATCTACATCATGAATAGTAAAAGATTAGAAATGCTTAGCTATTCATGTTCATCTAAAGTTTATGACTAGCTAATTTTTCCTACCCTTTTAAACTCCTGAGCACTTTTACATATTTTATCTCAGAATTTATAAGAGCAAAGTTAGACCATGTGTGCCGGCTCAGCTGTTAGTCTGAGTCACGGAATAGGTTGTGACCACTTCGCTCCTGGAATTCTGAACATTTCCTGTGCTCTGAGTCCTGCATTCCTCCCTCAACTTGCAACAGTGTTAATGAATCATGGAAACATTGATCCCAAGGAAACTATTCTGGAAAGTGAGCTATCTAGAGAAATGCAGTGAATTACCCAGAGTTATCCAATCAGTTAGTTGCAGTGCCAGGACATGAACCCGGAGTCCAGGGACTTTCCCACCTGCTCTGCCCATCTACCAAGACACTGCTGTCTGATATCCTCCACACAGGCTCTCCCTCTTCACCTCATCCTACCCCTTTCTCAGTCTAACTCTTTCTTAGAGCAGGCTTCAGGAGCATCAGCTAACTCACACAAGGTTTCAGAACTCACCAGAAGACAGACAGATGAGAGACGCCCATACCCACAGAACAACACGTTCTTCTCTCTATCTGCTAAAATGAATTCATGCCTGCCACTTTTATATCTCACTCTAAGCCCCAGGAGAGAGAGGAGTGATGCTGCCTCTGTGCTTGGAAACGCATTGGGAAGGTTTTAGTCTCTTGAGGTCCTTAATGACTAGTGAGAATAAAGAAAGTGCTCTTTTAGGTGAAAAAGAACTCATCAATCTGCCAGACCAATTTGTTACCCAATGCAAAATACCATCTTGTGATGGATGGGTAGGCATATAAGAGAGGAGCTCATTATCTTTTAAGAGATCTCAGGATTATGTAATATCCAGCAAATAAAGTATAATCAGACAATAACTAATTTTACTTTTCTTATCCCTTTAAATGCATAGAATAAGGCTAGTTCTTTCTTCACTTGTGGATGAAAACTCAGTTCCCTAAGATTTCTGTTCACATTCAGATAATAAAACACCCTCTGGTGAGTCATTAGAATGCCAAGCCTCATAGAATAGTCAAACTTTCCCATGTTCAGTTACAGCCTTTCTTCTTTCATCATCCCTCACTTGCTAACCATGGTTTCAGGCTCCTCCTCCCCAGGAAAGACAGAGAAGGGGAAGTGGAAGATTCGCAAGTCATTAGTGGTTCAGTTAGCTACTATCATGTTTACTAGGTGTGTTAAATGTTTAAAGCTGACTCTTTCATTGGGTACTTTCATAGATTATTTGAAGAACCTTCTCCCTATCTTTTACTTCTTCTCCACTCGATTTAAACTAATGTATCCTATTCCATATGGTTGCTTATGACTCCACTCACAATCCAGATGCCCTTTGTAGAACATACATTCTTCTGGACAGGATCTAAGACAACACATGCCAACTCTATCTATGTAGCCCATCCAGGAAATGCTCAGCCTTCCTCTATTGCAACAAATGCCCCACCCCAAATAGTAATAGTCTCTCATTCAATTCTGTTATCAGAATAACAAAGTAAATTTTCTATCTCCATTTAGATTTCCAGGCATAAGTAAGGAACCCATCTGCTGTGTCTCTCTTTCTCTAAATTTCAGCGGACATATGTTTCCTCTCTTTTGACTCAAAGTAAAAATGGCAAGTACATCCCTACCCCTTTCTCTTGGGTGTGGGGTGTGGGTTGGGAAACTTAACTCTTTCCAATGGATCGCTTTAGCAATCTTTGTTTAAATCCTCTAATGCATAACTTTTGTACCTCTAATTAGGGCAGAATTTCTCAACCTCAGCACTATTAACATTGTGGGCTGGATAATTCTTTGTTGTGGTGTGATGACGTGTGCGTTGCAGGATATTTAGCAGCATCCCTGCTCTGTACCCAGTAGATGCTCCACCCCAGTTATGACAACCAAAAATACCTCTAGATATTGCCAAATGTCCCCTAGGTGACAACAGCACCACAGGTTGAGAACCACTGAATTCAGAGAAAGTGTTTAAAAGTCATCTAACTCGTTCTCTAAAAACTAATTCAAAATTTCCCCATGGTTGTGCTTTAAGAATATAGTATCCATTGTCCTCATTTATTAGCCATTTTGAGATATGAAGAATTGCTTTTAAAATTCTATTCCGAGACATCTCAAACTCCTAGCAGACTGGAATTTCTCCTCTCAAAAGTCCATTTTCCGACCTTCAGTATACAATTTGGGATTTGCCTGTTCTCTGTTATCAAACCATTCTTGCAAGGATTGCAGCTGTTGAATACACACAAGACCCTTCATTGCTTCTCTTTCCAGTGATCTCTCTTCACTCCGAGCCTTATAGCATTTGTTCTCCCCATCTTATACTTATTCTCCACTTGATTTAAACTAATATATCCTACTCCATATGGTTGCTTATGACTCCATCCACAACCCAGTTCCCCTTTGTAGAACCATACATTCTTTGGACAGGATCTAAGACAACACATGCCAGCTCAGTTACTGAACTAGTTATATGCCAGTTACTGAACTTCTTACAGATTCTCAAATACTCTATTTCATGACTTTGTGCTTTGTGTGATTTTGTCTGTATCATTTCCTCTGCAGGGAATTCTGCCACCTAAAACTCTTACTGGTGAATCCTACAGCTGCAAGATCCATTATAAACTTGACCTTTTTTTCTTATGCATACCTTATTTATAAGCTATACAATTCTTTTCCTAATCTCTTGAGATTTTCATGACACTCTGGGTCCTTGACATTTCTCCATTACAGAGTTTATCAAATACTACTGAAATTTTCTACAACCTTAAATAAATTATGAACACTGTGTATTATTCATTGCATTATCCCCAGTACCTAGCTAAGTGTCTGGGACTTGGTTGGAGTTTAGAATGAATGAAGGAATATAATTATTGTCAGCTTCATAATCACATGAACCGTGTCTTATCCAGGGCCTGGCAGAGCTTTATGTGATGTAGGTATTTAGCAATTGCTTTTGGAATGGAGTGAGCCCATTCTGAATGCAAGTGTACATATTTAGAGAAATAGCTAAAGGTATTCCCATAAATTAGCAGTTATCACATGTAACCTAAGACAGTGTCATCTACATTCACTGCCATTCACTGATTTTCACAGTTTCTTTAAAATGAAGTTGAGAAATATTTCCTTAGGTGAGGAAATAACATGGGATGTACGACTAGCCATTTTCAGAGTATTGCGTGGGATTTGGCCTCTTTTAACCCAAAGAGTTTGACCCTTGTTCTGGCACCAATAGATTTCTCCCAAATACTTCTTCCTTCTCTATTTTACCTGAAATGTTACAGGTGTTGTCAATCAATTTGTTCACAATTTTCTCAAGCTATTGTCACAAAACTCAATGTGAAGACTATGAAGAAAGAAGAGGTCTGGTTACTCTCACCTCCCCCTAGTATGTATTAGGTGCTCAATAATATTTGTGAATAATAAAATGATTAAATAAGTGAATTAGCCCAACATCATTGTTAAATGTGCAGTCTATACCTAGGCTTGATTAAACTTTTCAAACTCTGGCATAGGAATGCCTTATCCATGTTACTATCAATTGATGCATAACAAATTACCAAAAAACTCAGCTGCTTAAAATAACAAACACTTATTATCTCATTAAATTATTAACATTTGACTTATTCGTTAAGGAACAAGGGTCCAGAAATGGCTTAATCAGTGGTCCTGGCTAAGAGTCTCTCAAGAGGTTGCAGTCAAGCTGTTGGCTAGGGCTGCAGTCTACGAAGACTTGACTAAGTCTGGAGTATCTGCCCACAAGCTCACGTGGCTGTTGGCAGGAGGCTTCAGTTCCTGGTCATGTAGCCATTTCCATAGGACTGTTCATGACATAGATCCTTCCAGAATGAATGATCTGAGAGACAGATGGTGCAATGCCACATTGCCTTTCTTTTCTTTTTTTTTTTTTAACCTAGTATTTGCCACACACGTGGTCATTTACTCCTTATTCTATTACTTAGAAGTGTCACTAAATCCACCCACATTCAATGGGAGAGGATTGCACAGGGGCATGAATACCTGTAGCTGGGATCTTTGCAGAGCAGTAGAGAATTCAGCGTTAAAGCGTGTGTTGCTGATTATCACAGCGATTTCTAGGATGTTAAAGAAAATATTATCACTTCAAATCTGAGAAAAGAATAGGGAAATTTCCATGGAGGAAGTGGTTATAAATCACCTGGTAACCAAACTACTACTCATCTTTTCTTTACTTTTCTCCTTCTCCTTCTCCATCCTCTTGCTTATATTCCCTTTTCTTCCAGACCTTCCCCTTATTTCTTTTCATTTTCTCGTCTTCTCTTCTCCTCCCTATCTCTCTCTTCTTCTCTTCTTTCATCTATATTCTCTTCCACGTATCCCTCTTCATCTTCTTCCATCGCAACAGCTATGGTAGAAGTGATTCCTTCTGCTCCACGTGATCAAACCTTATGCTTTAGTGCACACTGCCCCTTGTCTCCTTCTTCACACTGCACAAACAAAATGAAACAAAATAAAACAAAACCCTGATTCTACGTTGCTCGAGTCACTTCAAGCCTCCTCTGTTTATTCAGTCAATATATACTGAGTTTTTACTAAGTGTCAAGGCACTATGTAAAGCATTTTGAACACCTGAGAATATAACAACATATTCCTAGATTTAATTTTATTTTCTTCATCCCATTTTTCACTCTCTGAGATTATCTTACTACCTTTTGTTGTCTGTCTTCCCCACTAAAATATAAACATCATCAGAATAGCCTTGACTGTTTTGTTACAGTTGTGTCTACATTTTTTAAAATATTGTGGGACACCTGGTAGGTACTCAGTTAGCATTTATTGAATCAACAAACTCGTGATCCCTACTCTTTAATTTTGCTGAGGAAGATTAACCCTGAGCTAACATCTGTGCCAGTCTTCCTCTACTTTATATGTGGGTCACTGCCACAGCATGGCTGATAAGTGGTGTAGGTCTGAGCCCAGGATCCAAAGCCATGAATCCAGGCTGCAGAAGCAGAATGCACCAAACTTAACCACTATGTCACAGGGCTGGCCACAATCCCTACTGTTTTTGACAAAAATATTGTGAATATGTTTCTTGTTTAAATATCTTTGAAATTTTAGTGACTTCTCTGTTCAAATGTTTCTCATTATTTCTCATTATTTGCATAATATAAGCTCAGATGCTCCCACGATATGCTTTACCTTCTTGACAATAGTCCTTTCACATTTAGTGCAATTGATTCATTTGTTATATTTCCAGCTATACCATAAATTCTCCCTGAGAAGGATACCACTGGTTGTGGTCACCACTATGTCTCTAGGTCTTAACATAGCACTTGGGGTGCAGTATTTAGTGATTTCCATTGAATTCATATGTATTAGTCACAATCTAACACAAAACAAAAACCACGGTCGACTTACAGTCAATTTAGAATATAAGAACAACATGCGTTCCTTTAATTGAAAAAAAATAATGGAAAAAGTTGTTAACCAAGTGTTAGAGAATGCACAAAAGACAAAGGGAATATGAAGGTGTCGTTGGAGGTAGCAAACTCTGGAAGCACCTGCTAATCCTAGGACTGCAGGAAGAAAGGGGTGGGTTTAGAATTATTAAATCTTACAAGCATAGAGGAGGAGTGTTGCAGAGCTGAAATTCAGAATTTTGAAGAGTGGGCACTGTTTAGGTGGTACTGGGCTCTCAAGAGTTCACACAAGATGCCCTGTAAGAATGGAACTTACTCCTCTAAGATGGAATGGTTGGGGTCTTCTCTGGCTTGTTCTGAAGTTTTTAAGAGGTCATGGCAAGACTGGTTCTGGGAATGATGGAAAGCTGCAAGATGGAATCCACTAACGTCACTGGAATAATTCACTGGTGTTTGGGTTAAGAAGTGTTGCTGGGGTTAACATTGGCAACAACAAAGAACAAGTCTTCCTTCCTACACCAGCTTTCTAGTGCCCCCTATTTGCAGATTTTGGGAACTGGCAGGCAAAGGAGAAATGCAGTTTGCAGAAGTCCAGCCCAGATATCACAAACAATATAAAAGGTGAAATTAAGACTGAGAGATGATAATATAATAACCAGTAAAACAAAAATGAAATAAATCCAGGAATTGTTTACACAAGTTTCAAAAGAGATGAGAAGCTGACCAGCAGACGCTAACACAACCTAGAGATTTGCAATGCAGGAAGCCACTACCACCCCTAGGCTGGAGAGTCAAAGGTGGTGTTGCTGAAGCTGGAGCCAAAGTGATCTTAACCAGCAGAAGCTAGAGCCATGGAAAAGATGCAAACCCATGCCAAAGACTCTGCTTTAGGCAGGAGAGTGGAGCGACTGAAATACTCTGTCTGTCAATGATTCCCAACAGCTGAACCCATCTGAAAGCCAACTGACACTGGAGTTTGGGATATTCTTCAAGTAATAATTGGACCCTTGTGATATGGATAAGAGCTACAGAAGAGTGAGGAGTGTATCTGAGGGTGAACAGATCTATCCTTGGTATAGAATAAGGCATAAGTCATTCATTCACCTTGGTCTTATTGTACCACTAGCATTGTAAGATACATGATCTTCCATGAAGTTTCATCTTCATAGTCAGCATCCTTTAAGGTGTCAACTCACTGTCATCCGTGAAAGACGAGAGTAATTTAATTTCTCAAGTTCTGAGGAGTAGAAATTCTGTTCATAAAATAATCTCTCCTAAAGTCAGATAGCTAGATTTCTCTGGGAAGTACTTCAAGATTGGCACACAATCAAAACCTACTTATATCCTTAAAACCTTACCTACTCAAGTAGAATTGATGACTCTTTCTTCATAACATTGAAAAGTTGCAACATCAGTACACTTTCCCCTAAATATTTCGGCATTAATATCATTAATTCAAGTTTAATATTTTGTGTAGTTTTTTGATTTCTTTCAAACATATAATGCACAGATCTTACACTTACATTAGATAAGTTTTGGCAAATGCATTGATTTTGTTGTGGAATACGTTTATGACATATTTCTAAGTGGCATCTGGAGGTGTATTTTTCTGGACTGTTCAAAGGATCAGTTTTTCAATATTTATCTTCTTTGCAAGAATCCTTATTGCTCTGGCTGACATCAGTGCTGAAAATAATACCTGGAGCAGAATAGTGCTCAAAAATGTGTTTTTCTTCCATTTTTTGTTTGTTTTTAGTTGAACTGAATGAAGTCTGTAATTTTTAGGGTCCATATACTGGTGGAGCAAAAAGAATGCTTACCTCAGAAGCATGTTTATGGATGCCGACATGCATTTGTACAAAAAATATGCAAAGCAGTTAAACTCCACGTATGAATCTGTGAATAGATATTATGATATTAATTTGTTGAACATTTTGTTCATCTGTTGATGAGAACATTGATATGTGTTAGAAATATATACTTTGGAGTATGTGAGCATTGAGTATATTTAAAGCATATTTTATTGTTTCTTCAAGTATGTGTATAAGTCTCCAACTATTTCTAAAATTGTGTCTGTAATCTACATTGGTCTTTATAATCAGTGTAAGAATACACAGATCACAGTGTGTGTTTGATGTGCCAAGATATGTGATTAGTGACTAAAGCATTGGGCACTTGATGAGTGTATTTGTTTTTATCTGTTTGTATGTGTATGGATCTAAAATAGGCAATGTGAATGTTATTAAATAAATAGCTGAATATGTCTAGGGGTGTATCTGTGGGAGTCTGAGAATATTATAACTATGTATGTTTGTGTGTGTGTGTGTGTGTGTGTGTGTGTGGTTTGCATCCTCTGATCAAGGAAGGATTAACAGAGTAATGGGTATGGGTGATGACATCAGGGATGATGGGGTCAAGAAGAGGATTCTCCTGGGAGTAACTCTCATATGACCAAGCTCACTACTCGTTGATATCACCTTCTCCATTATTTCCACTTTCCCTTCTCCCACCACAAACAAACAAGCTTTGAGATTCTGGGATATTCATAAAGAGGAAAGTATGCTGATGCTACTGTACTGGTTGGACTCACAGACCAGTACATCCAGCTACACGGAAAAGAAGCGTCTGCCACCCAGTGAGTGTCCCTCCTTCAGATTCCCTACCTGGCTCCTTATCTAGAAATAGTCCCAAACTTGAACACTCTCACTGCAACCTCAGGCACACTCTGACCCTCATATTTCCCCTCCAAATGTGAGCCAAATATGCTCCCTTCCAAAGCCTAGGACCATAGACCCTGAAGCAAGGCTCCCATCTTAATCAAAACTCTAATACCAAACCAAATACATACCCTTAGATTAAGGGGCTGATGCATCAGATCTATATTTTGTCTTGAGGGCATTCTATACTATTTTTTCTCCTTCAGTTTGAATTATTGTCTCATATACTTAACTGTCAAGTGTGCAGCTGGAGAGAAAAATCACAGAACCAAATGAAATGAAGTCATTTAACATCGTGGTCTTCAATCTTTGCTGGATTTTTAGTGTTGAGTATGCCATGGGAATATAATTGATAGAGATATTACTGTGGGCCTGTTAATGCTGATGTATTTGTGGCACTGTGTGTTTATGTGTGTGTGTATGTTTGTAGGTGTGTGTTCTGGAGGATATAAATGTGACAGGATATTTGAAACATAGTATATGATGCCAATGAGTACCTATGAGCCTTCCTAAATTCTGTGGTTGTGATAATGTTATGTGAGACCAAGGGAGTGGGTGATAGTTACTGCCTGTTTGATATGAGGAGTACCTGTGAATATCTGAGTACCTAAGTGTGTGTAGGAGTGTAAAAATGTATATTTGGTGGTACCTCTGTGTGACCACGTGTGTGTCCATGCTCATGCACATCCTGTGCAAAAGAGCTACATTGTTGTGTCTGTCTCCATCTTCTTGATCTTTCTTCCTAGATTAGTCACATTTAGGAAGGCTTAACTGACACCCCTGTGGTCCTAACAACAAAAAATGTTTATTGGGTGGTGGCAGAGAAGTTTTCAAAGTTGCTTTCTAGAGTGAGGAAAATCTGGATCATAGATAAAATATGCCCTTGCAGATTACCTAAATTTACAGACCAGGGGTTAAGGACAGGGGGTAAACCTATCTTGTGAGAGTCTTTAGTATTTGTTAGTGCTCTTAAGAGTCCTTCTGTTTCTTCTGAATCTAGAAATAATATTGGAGAGAAGATGATAAAACAAAACAGATATGGACAGGCTGGATCTAAGAAGACTTCTTGGAGACGTTGACTTTAAACCTGGGCTGGGAAGAAGAGAGTTTAGAGGGGAGTAGGAAAAAGAAATCCTACTGATAAAAGGATTCCTTTGAATTCCCAGTTGGAGGAGAGAGAAAACAAAGGAATAGATAAATTCCTTCCAACAGCACGTGTACTTTTAGGATCATTAGTGATATCTAGACATTCTGCAGCCTTTAGTCACCATCTAATTTCATTGTATTTATAGAGAGGGCTAGAAGAAGATGGAAATCCTAGAAAAGTCAAAGGAATAAGGGAGCCATTATGTCTAAGGTCAAGAATGTAGTTTTATTTTATTTTTTTAATCTTAAATATAGATATTTTCCAGCTTTATTGTGATACTATTGACATAAAATATATGTAAGTTTAAGGTATACAATGTGATGATTTGTAACACGTATATAGTTAGTTAACACCTCCATTCCCTTACATAGTTACTTTTTTGTGTGTGTGGTGATAATATTTAAGATCTACTCGCAATGACTTTCAGGTATATGTTACAATATTGTTAATTATAGTTGCTATTCTGTAATTAGATCCCCAGAACTTATTCATCTTATATCTGGAAGTTTGCACTCTTTGATGAACATCTTCCCCCACCCCCTACCCTGCACCCAGGCCCTGGCAACAACCATTCTACTCTACAGAATGGAACATTAATTTTGGTACATCCAGCACCATGGAAATACACTTATAGAGATATTTTGGATAAAGGCTGAGAAGAAGTCCTTTATGATGTGGTTTTTCAGTTTGCCCCACTCTGACTGTTGCTTATCTTTCTTGGAGTTAGGCTGATGAGGCTCAAGGACAAAGACAGAGAAAGAAGATTCTGTGAAGAAGGTAGAGAAGGAGATGACAAGATAGAAGGAAAATTGGGGCTAGAAGGTGCCACTGAAGAAAGAAAGCAGTGCTAATAAGGTGAATTACCAATAATGTGAACTCTGGTAGGGTGGTCAAATGGATAAGGGGAGGGAATGTTTTCATTAGATTTAGTGACAAAGAGGTCATTAGTGACCATAAAGAAATTAGTTTCAGTTGGGAAGGGGCAGCGTGGGAGCCACATACAGTAAATTGAGCAGTGATAGATGGTAAGTCAATAAGGTTGAATCCTGACTTGAGGATCTCAGAATGGAATTGGAGAAGCAGACACTTAAACAAGCTCCCCTTTGTTGGCATCCACAGAGACAGTGTTTCAAGAAGTTTGACTAAGAATTGGGGAAGGATAATAGAATGGCAGCAGGAGAGGGAAGGTTCTGTTTTTATGATGGGATGGTCTTGCACATGCTTATTGCCTAAAGGGAAAGGGACAGAAAGGGAGAGGCTGAACATACAAAACAGTGGACTAGTGGAAGAGGTCTCTGAAGGAGATAACAAGAAATGGAACCCTAAAAGTGGAGGTCCTGGTCTTGGAGAAGGCGAGATATCTCTTTCTCAAAAACCATGTGGTAAGAATAGATAATGGTGTGAATAAGTTTAAAATTTAGGTAGTGGTAAGTAATGTCTCTTTTATCCAATAACATACTTCCTTCTTTGGTTTTATCCAGCTATACACACAGTTTGATTACAGAAATTATCAACAGTGGGCTTTACTGTCTGAATGAAGGAGAGGCAAAGAGGAGGTGAAGATACTGGTCTTAGTGGGAGAGTAGATAAGAAAAAAAGTGAGGAAAGAAGAGCTAGTAGACAAATAGACCATAAGAAAATGGAAGAATTATTGAGATCCTGAAGACAAGTGCATGGGCATGAGAAGGAAAAGAGCTGGAAGAAGGCTACGGTCAGAATGTGAAAAAACTGAAATTTGAGATTTCAGAGCTGGAACAGTTTTTGGTGATGACAAGTTCAGGGGTAGCCATGGGATTGGAAGGCTGAGGTGAAGTCTGAGTAAGGGTTATTGAAGCCATAATTTTACAGCTGTAGAGGTTTCATCTGCACCATCTACTAAAGGGTTCCTAAAGGCATGGGCAGTATGCCCTCTTCCCTATCTTAATTTCTATTTTTCCCCAAATTCCCAGAAAATGGCTGCTGGGGTGAGATGAGGAAGTGAAGGGACACTGCGGTTTAAAGTGAAGATTAGGAAACTGTTCGTCTTGCCTCCTGCCTTGTTGCTTTGCCACATTATGGGCACACACTTGATCATCACACCTTCACAGTGTTTCTACTATGGCCTTGACAAGGTACTGGGCACTGGTGCTACAGAAATGTATAGAGCCTAGTTGCTAGCCTCAAAGAGCTCATAGGCTAACGGGGAAAGCAGGAACATAGACAAACACTTTCAAACTCTGACCTTTTGTGTTAGAGACAGGATGTCTGAAAGAAAGTGAGGAACTCCCCCAACACATCCTTGGGCTCACCTCCCATCTGTATTCTCCGACCTGCCTGCCATGTTGGGCCTCAATGGTACCCTCTTCCAGCCAGCCACATTCCAGCTGACAGGCATTCCTGGATTGCAGACAGGCCAAGCTTGCGTTGCCCTGGTTTTCTGCATCCTCTACCTGATCTCCATCATAGGCAACCTCAGCATCCTCGTTCTGGTGGTTCAGGAACCTGCTCTGCACCAGCCCATGTACTACTTCCTCTCTATGCTTTCTCTCAATGATCTGGGAGTGTCCTTCTCTACACTTCCCACTGTGCTTGCTACATTCTGCTTCAACTACCATCATGTTGGCTTCGATGGCTGCTTGGTTCAGATGTTCTTCATCCACACTTTCTCTTTTATGGAATCAGGCATACTGCTGGCCATGAGCTTTGTTCGTTTTGTAGCTATTTGTGACCCACTACATTATGCCACTGTGCTCACCAACAGCCGTATCTTGGCTATGGGCCTGGGCATCCTTACCAAGAGCTTCACCACTCTCTTTCCTTTCCCTTTTCTGGTGAAACGACTGCCCTTCTGCATGGGCAATGTTTTGCATCACTCATACTGCCTCCATCCAGATCTCATGAAAGTAGCATGTGGAGATATCCATGTTAACAACATCTATGGGCTCTTTGTCATCATTTTCATCTATGGCATAGACTCAACTTTCATCCTGCTTTCCTATGCATTTATCCTGAGAACTGTGCTAGCCATTGCATCCCAGAAGCAGCGGCTCAAGGCACTCAACACTTGCATGTCACACATCTGTGCAGTGCTGGCCTTTTATGTGCCCACAATTGCTGTCTCCATGATCCATCGCTTCTGGAAAAGTGCCCCACCTGTTGTTCATGTCATGATGTCCAACGTCTACTTATTTGTACCCCCCATGCTCAACCCCATCATCTACAGTGTGAAGACAAAGGAGATACGCAGAGGAATCCTCAACGTCTTCTTTAAATCTCAGAGCTGAGGAAGACTGCAGAGAACTCTTGTGGAGAAAGAATTGGGACTTGTTTAACAACTTTAGGAATGCTAAAACAAGGAGAAGAACTCAGGATCTTGATTCTTGTGACTATGGAACTAATAAAAAGGATAACTGACTCAATAAAATTACATAAGTATGTATTGAACATTTACCATGTGAAAACCCTTTGCTAGTTGCTGAGAATGTTATAGTGGTGAGTAAGATACATTATTAAATAGATAGACAGATCCAGGGAAAAATATAAAAAAGAGCATCAGATGCCCTGCAAAATGTTTGGCTTATATGGGAATAATGGAAGTTGTGCAAAGCAAATAGGCTTAAATATAAATAATTCTACTACCAACCAGAGTTAGAGAAATGATAAACATTAGAGACAAACACGTTCTGTGGAGGCTTGGTGCCTCCACATGCTAGACAGAAGACCCATTTGGTTTGTGGAAATCAAAATAGTTTTTGTGTGTGTTTATGATGTAGCTTATGAAGGATGAGAGGAGTTAGGGTCCTTGGCACAGAGTGGCAGGGAGAGGGAAGGTAATGATCTTGGCATAAGTAATCAGTTGAGAAGAACTATTTAGGCAAGAAAGTTTAGAACCTTACTATTCCAAGTGTGGTCCAATGAACAACAGCATTGTTGTGTCTGGTAGTTTGTTAGGGAAACAGAATCTTAAGACCTACTGAGACCTGCTGAATTTGAACTGCATTTAATAAGACCCTTGGGTGATTAAAGCTTGCGAAGCACAGTACTTCTCTTTTTGAACACCTCTCAGGTAGTGCTGATCTGATGTGTAACAAAAATAACAAGACTCATAAATAACAAGAATGTGGAAAGGTGGTTCTCAAAGTGTGATTCCCAGACCAGCATCATTATCATCTTTTGCGAACTTGTTAGGCATGCAAATTCTCAGGCCCTTCCTCAGGTCTCCTGAGCCAGAAATTCTGGGGGTGTGAAGTCCAGCAAAAGGTCCTCCAAGTAATTCTGATACATGTTAAAGGCTGAGAACCTTTAACCTAGACTATCAGTCTAGAATATTTGGGAGAATTGCACACAGTTTTGTTTAGACAAAGGGGAGGTTTCACACTGAGAAGCTTGGGAAACACAATTTTGAGAGATTTCCTAAGTCAGATTGTGGGTAGTTTTTGAAGCTGGGGAACTGAGTGCATGACAAGTAGGTGTATGGTTTTGGTGGTGAAGGCAAATGCAAACTTGCAGCCTATTCTCTCCACAAGGTGGTGCAGTTGGAACGTAGAAACATTCTTCACAGAAGAATTTGATGAACAATCTCCAACCAATCCACAGTCACTCTGAGGCCCCTGCCCCATCATGTGATTCCCTTCTTTTTCTCCCAATTCCCACCCTCTGCCATCTTAATCTCAACCTCAAAATTCAGGTAAACTCCAATTTTAAGGTTGCCCTCTAGGGCAACAGAACCTACAGGGGGAAAAACATCAGTCAGTTGTCACAATAAGATGCAGGATCTGGCAAGGGTTCTTTGTCAATGTGTCTTTGAGGCATACCAGTCCCCTGATCAAGACCTCTTCTGAGACTTCTTTATCTTTTCTACAAAGTCTATTAACTTCTTTGTGAAGAGTATATTCCTTCTTTAGATGGGATATGTTTAATCTGGTTGTATTGCTCTACACTAAACACGTACCTGCAGATTATGCCTATCTTTGCTTTGCTTCACTGTGAAAAGATTCACTTGTACTCCACAGGACAAATTTATTTCCCTTTTTAAGCTCTGTGGGGAAAAGTGCTTCATCATTTCCCCATAGATGACTTTTAACACTTGTAATAAATCTCTTTTGTTGGGATTTGCACAGATGTTATGATTGGCATTATCATTCTGAGAGTAGACAAGTAGCTAGGGTTTCTCTAGGCTTTTCCTCTTATTTAGTGGAAGAAGAAGCTGAATCTTGAAAAGGATTTTTCAAAAGTCAAAAAAGATAACGGCAGTCCAAGGTAAAAACCTACACCTAACACAGTGTTTGGTACCCAGTAAAGGTGAATTAAATGAGCAATTAAGTGACTAACTAAATGAGTGAAGACATGCTTGCTGCTCTTTATGCTGGTCTTAATGACAGAGCTAGAGTCACTTTGCTCTGTGACTTTTCAAAGCCCTGCCTCTCCCCACCAGTGAATTACACCGATCTGAGAGATCATTTATTTCTCTTTCTTTTCCAATGAGTCTATGATTTGATTCATGAGGTTGTTGTCTGTATTCTCCTGAATTTCATTTCCTGGTTCTCAACTCTTTATTTCTAACCCAACCAATTCTACAATAAGGGAAAGCAGAAATAGTTCTCAAACTGCCTCTCTGAGATACTTCAAAGTTCCACATGGAGAAGGAAAATTTTTCTCTCTCCATCTTCTGTTTGCTTCCCTCCACCTATCCCATCACTTGATAGAAAAGGGAGAGAGCTCACCTGCATTCCTTCCCTCAATATACCCTTACTGTATTTGGAACTGAAACAAGGAAGAGGTAAAATGAAATACTTAATGAGAAGATTAGTTATTTGGGAAAAAATCTATTTGGGGGATCTGAAATTGGGGCCTGCAGCAAAACTTATGATGAGAATAATTATAATATGTGGTGCAATCACATTAAAAAATGTCACTTTCTTCTTTTCATTTGAGTCTCCCCCCCGCCCCCATAGATAGGTACTAGTCTCTCTACAGGTCAGATTCCAAGTTGAAGGAAAGCTAATCTCCTAAAATCATGAAGTTAGTAGATGGGAAAGCTAGGCCTCAAACCTACATCTAAGTGACTTTAAACCCCATGATCTCTCAGTACCTGGGATGTCTCTCCTGGAGGAGAACTCAGTCTTGTGGAACTTGGTGAAGGGTTGAGTGAGAGGTGATGGGAGTGGGAATTGAACAGAAAATAGTAGTGATAAATGGGTGGAGGCAGCCAAGGTCATACCATCTTTTGCTTAAATCCTGGGGCTGGATCTGCTCTCTAAGCTCTCTTCTCTCGGCTTTGTGTTGTGAAATTTGTGCATTGGGCACTGATCTTTAGCTTCTTCCTGGATATGGATTTTAAGCCCAGAATTTGGGGATCTAGACTCTGGGTTCTGGGGTCAGAGTTTCAGTTTTGAGACTGGATCATTGGGGTGGGAGTGGAGGAGGTTGCTATGGAACTTGGAGGAATTTGTCTCCATCCTCCTTTTCATCACAAGGAAGGAGATGGAATTTTATTTTCTCCGTGGAGAGAGGGCAATATCCCTAGAGGGTATGTTTTTGTCTTTTCTTTATGCTCCCAAGGAGAACATAAAGAAAATCCCCCTCCTTTTCCCATCACAGCATCACACTCAGGCAAAACAAGACCCCAGAGGCCCTGACCCTTGGCAATTCTCATTCAGAGACATAAAGTCAGCCTCCTGTCTTGGCTAGTGCCTGCCTGAACCCCATTCTGGAGCCACTGTGAGCTCTTGCCTTCTGTCTTTCAATCCATTTCCCCTCACAAAGCTCTTTCAGACGAGTTTGAATCTATTTGTGTCTTCCAGGTATTTGCACAAGAAGTATGTTTTGTCTACAATTCTGTTTGTGCCTCTGTGTAGTCTCTCTTGTCTCTATATCTTTAAGTGAGTCTGGTTAATGCATGTGTGTGTTTCCGTATTAGCCACACTTTGTTTTGCCTATGATGGAAAGATTTAAGATAAAAAAAAATCTCCAAGTCTGATTTTCATATAGGTTTTCTACAAAAAAAAAGTAATATTCATTCAAATGCCCGTGTGTCCTCCCAAACACCTTCAGATAGGGCTGCCAGAGACTGCTTCATCGGTGAAAGACGCGTGATGGCCACACGACAGGCTGAGAGCTTGCCTCTGATCTGTCCTACATAGATACACAACCACGATATTCTCAGTGTCACAGAAGAGGAGAGACCCTGACAGTCTGGAACATCAGGTCTGAGGACAGAAGGAGGGTTGAAATGGCCTTTTAATCCTAGTTCAGCAGATGCTGGAATTCTCCGTCCTGCATTCCTATCAAGGGTTATTCAGTTTTTGCTTGAACATCTCCACTCCGCAGAGACATATCTTATTGCACAGCTTGAACTCTTAGAAAAAACTTTCTTAACTGAGCCCCAAACTTGTCTCCCTGTGCTCTCCACATATCACTCTCCACCTCTTACCCACATCCTCACCAATCTCTTCTACAGTCTCCTCTTCTCAAAGCAAAACGTCACTGGTTCCTTCAGTGCTCTCTATATGACTTGATACCCTTTGCCTCTGAGTGAGTCCCAGTTGGTTTAACTCTGATATAGAGTATGGAACGTGGAACTGAATATACTTCAGTTATGGCCCTGAGGAGTATGTTCATGCTTTTATTAATTCATGAATTTTTGAGCATGTCTGTGTGTTAGAATCATGAAGTTCTGGGGAGGTAAGGGCAAACTAGGCACGAGTCTTATCTGAAAAAAGCCCAAATTATGACAGGGAGAACAGCAGTATAAATATAATTCTAATCAAATAGGAAAAGTCTGTATAAAATATTAAAAAGTCATAGATGAGAAAGTTATTATTTCTGCTTAAATAGTGCTAGAAACAGCTGTAGATAAAATGAAAGTTTTGAGGATGAATAATAGTAGGCGTTCAAAAAACTACCAAGGAAGAGAAAGATAATGCAAGCAGGAAAAAAAAGAAAGAAAGCATAGAATTATAAATATACACTTTAGAACACATTGTCTTCTCAATAAAATACCTCTGTTAGTAAAGCCTAAAACCCATTAATTTGTTGTAAGCTGCATATCACGCTGTTCATTCATATTAGACTTACTATCCGTGAGACACTCTGACAGGAGGACTTGTGGTAGGAGATTAAAAATCAGGTACTTTGAATATTTAAAGGAATTTAGGATAGGTAATCTGAAGAAGGGAAGATTACAGGATATTATGATTGAAATTTTCAGACACTATCCATTCAATTATTTATTTATCTGATAACTTACTTATTAAGCATCTACTATGTGTAGATGTGCTGGTATTGGGTAACTAGAGGTCAAAAATGAAAAGAAAAAAAAGCAATCAGTACCATCTTTACTTTGATGGAGTTTATAATCTGGTAGGGGATACAGGCATTGAACAAATTGTTACACAAGTAAATATGTTTTCAAATTTACTTGTGTTTTGCAAGAAAATAACAGATACAGTGAAGAACAATGTTCAGGTGAAATCTGAAACACATTTCTTCATTATTTTATTTCCTGCCAAAGGTGAGGTTTCACCAGTGGCAGGCAGTCTCCAGTGAGGCAAGTCAAGACCCACAGGTGAGATGATTAGATAAAGCCTAAAAATGCTCCTACTGGGGCCTTGTCTCCCTTTTGGTGCACCTCCAGGTAAGTGGTATGTAACACTAGCCCCAAAGCTAGGCTACATCTGTGGGCACCACCTTGGAATATTCTGAGCAAACTCAAGTCTATTTAGAGGAGATCTAGGATGCTGAGGAATCTAGCAGATGATCAAACAGAAGGGGATGTTTAAGTTGCAGGTTAGGAGTTGGGTAGGAAGGTTGTCTGAAAAAAAAGGGAAGGCTTAGGGAGTACTTGCAAGTTACTTTTTGGTCTAAAACACTGTCACTGTAAAGTAGCTAGAATGTCACAAAATGGGTCTGGAGTGGTTCTCAACATTTGGTTCACCTGGGAGCTTTAAAACATATTGATAACTTGATACCACATCCAGAGATTCTAATTTAATTGGTATGGGGGGTTACCTTGGCACTAGGATTTTTAAGTTCCCCAGGTGACTCTACTGTGTAACCAAGGTTGAGAACCATTGATTTAAAAGGCAGAACCAAGGGACATTAATGGATAAAAGGAACAAATAAGTATATTTCATCTGTCAGGGGAGTTATTAATCTTGAGGGAAGCACAGAGATATAATGCATGGAATTTCAGCAAGGCTGGTGCATGAAAAGAGGACTTGAGGGTGAAGAGAGTAAGAGAATGCAGGGTCTAGGGCCATCCTCACTATTATATTGTGTGTCTCTATGGTTATAGCTCTTTGTATTCCCTTAGCTGGGTATTCTTCTAATTGTCCATCCATTCCAGTGGGGCATTCCCATTGAACTCTTTAGCTATACAGATCATTTTACAACAACAGTGGGTAACTGAAGGATGAAAAATTGGTAAAGAATCATCAGTGTATCATATATCCAGTTGGTTGAGTGAATGAATGAACTGATGATTAGAGATAATTCAGCTTTTATACCAACTGTGACTGCACATCCTTACTTCACTGTTTTCTTAAATTTATTTTACAAACAATGTATTATATTTCATTATGTGATGTTACATTACATTATAATATAACGTATTATTTTTATCTTCTGATTGGGGTTTAACTGTTTCTCTCTGATCTCTTGGCCACTAATAGAGTCCTTTATCTCTGTGTCTTTGTCCTTTCCATGGATTCTAGATCAAATCTGCTATTTTGATGCCATTTCATCTTTACTTAATAGGCTTTCTGAATTCTGTTTTTAAACTCAGCGGTCACTTGTGTATTAGTATAATTTTCACCTGGGATTTCTGTATCCTTCACCACCTTACTCATATTTCTCTTTTTTTCAACTTTCTAAAACCACCATCTCACTTTCATCAAAACGTTTCTTTCCCTGGAGTGGAGTGAGGACACACGTAGATTACCACTCTCCCGGTGTCCCTGTTTGCTCAGACCCACACTGGCAAAGCTAAAACTCAATCCTTTCTTATCGCTCCATCCTGGATCAGACTGGAGTTTACTCTTATTTCCATAGTGAAATGGAAACATCACTACAAGAAGAGTCTGTGGATCTAAGCTGTAACCTAGGCTCTGAAGAAATTGATTCTTTGGTGCATTACTCACTCTTCCTCTCTGGGTTTTAGTATCTCCCTAGGAATAAAATAGTTTATATTTATTCAGTGCTTCATATGCCATACAAATCTTTTTTATCTTTTCAACAACCATATGAGGCAGATGTATTTTTATCCCTAATTTACAAATGGACACACTGAGGCTTAGAAATATTAAGTTACCTGCTCAAGGTCACACTGATGGTAAACTATAGATAGGGCTTCAAACCAAAGTCTGACAGAATCCTTTTGCAGAGGTCTAAAACATTGAACATATGATGTTAATTTTCTCATTTGTTTCTTACATCCAAAGTAATAGTATTATTATTATCTCCACTTTACAAGTTAATAAAAAAATACAACTTTGGATCAAAGTATAGATAAGTTGCCCATATCACACATCTAGTAACTGGCTGCCTATGGATTTTGACACAGTTCTGATTTATTCCAGTGTTTCTCCTCTTAATTTTAAGCTATGCTGTCTCTCACAAGATTGGGAAGTCTCAAATATCTCTTTTACATGTAAAATTTTAGGATTCTGGCTGTCAGAGAACAGGAGGTAAGAAGAGAGTATCTGTTATAATTTTACTCAGAATGATGTATATGACTTCAGTTTCCCCCATCTCTCTCCTTCAGCCTTTGAGGTGGGCTGCTAAAGCAGAAGACCTTGTAGGTGGGAGCTAACTTCAGTTTTTCAAATGGCAGGTAAAGACTGATCTCTGCTGTTGGTGACATGGGAACCAAGAGCAATGGAAGTCTTGACCTCTTATCTGTCTTCCTGACTGGCATCCCAGGATTGGAGGCCCAACATGGCTGGCTCTCCATCCCCTTCTTCACCATGTACATTGTGGCCATTGTGGGCAACAGCCTAATCATGGCAGCTGTGCAGGTGGACCCTGCCCTACGTGAGCCCATGTACCTCTTCCTCTCCATGTTGGCTGTCACTGAGGTGAGTGTTTCTGTGTCTACACTTCCCACTGTCATGGGCATTCTTTGGTTTGGTGCCTGTCAGATTGACTTTGATGGCTGCCTGGCCCAGATGTTCTTCATTCATACCTTCTCTTGCATGGAGTCAGGAGTCCTGTTGGCCATGAGTCATGACCGCTTTGTAGCAATCTACAATCCACTGCGCTATACAGCCATCCTGACACTGCCCCATATCATCTCCATGAGTCTGGTCATTTCACTGAAGAGTGTGACACTCACGGCCCCCCTTCCAATCCTTTTGAGGCAACTACCTTATTGCCATACTGACATCCTCTCCCACTCCTATTGCCTCCACTCAGACCTGATCCAGCTGCCTTGTGCTGATACTAAGCTCAATAGCATCCTGGGCTTGGCCATTGTCCTGGCCACTTTTGGGCTGGACTCACTGTTCATCGTGGTCTCTTATATGCTGATTCTTTACACAGTGCTGGGCATTGCTTCTGGGGAGGGACGGCGGAAGGCTCTCAATACATGTGTGTCACACATCTGTGCAGTCCTTGTGTATTATGTACCTATGATTGGTGTGTCTGTGATGCATCGTGCTGCCAAGCATGCCTCACCTGTGGTTCACACACTCATGTCTAGCATCTACCTCTTTGTGCCTCCTCTGCTCAACCTCATCATCTACAGTGTCAAGACCAAGCCAATCCGACAGGGAATTGCCACCTTGTTTTCCTGCAAGAGAGAATTACTCTGAATCACTCCAAGGGGGCAGAGACTTTGAGTCAGTTCATAAACTCTCATGGTGTTTCTGCTGTGAGCAAAGTTCTACAGCATGCATTTTGAGGAGGAATATGTGCAAAGAATTCAAAGCATTGCCACCAGCCTGGATCTGGATCACAAGAGTTATCTCTGGCCCTTCCCATGTAACAGCTTATCAATGAATGTGCATCTCTGTATGTGCACATATGCATGTCATCTCTAATAGATATGATAAACTTGAGGGCAGAGATCATGAATTTCTCTTTTCTTTCCACCCCAAATCCCTAGCAAAAAGCCTGATGAATAGCAAATTAATAGTAAAGGCTTGAGACTTAAAGATATTTGAATTGAAATAAAACAAATTTCTGTTTTGATGGGTAATGCAGGGATTAAGAGTCTTCTCCAATAAAAGATCCTCCTAGGAACATACCTTTGAGTGAGGTGAGCATACTTTCTGATTTGCCTCAAATAATCATGGTTTATACTTATTTTCCTCAGCATTATCACTAATAGCACTCCCTTTCCTCTCAAAAATGTCATTGTCTAAACAGTAAATTATCTGGTAAACCTACCTATGAAGCAACATTCTTTCTGCTATGCAAGGAACCAGACTCTCCCACAGACCTCAATCCCATGGTCTCTAATCCCAGAATTTATGTACCAGGAGACTCTGAGGATGAAAAGCAGCTGACTAAATGGCCTCAACTTAGGCATTATGAAAATATGAACAATCTCACAACGCCCAGGTTTCAGATCCTAAGAGTCTGAGCGAAAGCGCCAAATTCTGCTTTAGTAGAATCTCAGACCCTATCTTAGAGCCAAATAGGTCTGGTGTCACTGTACCTGGATATTGCTGTTCCCCTTTCCTCCCTCCCTTCAGCCCTCAGTAAACTCACCATACCATGTGGCAGGTATATTTTCATCTGTTTGTTAACCCCATCTGTCCTCTAGCTCTGTCAGGTACTTCCAGGAATGTCTTCTCATTTCTCCAGGGGAACACGTAATCAGTTTGAAGACCACTGATTTGAGACCACTAGTTTGGATGCCTACCAATGACAGCTTCCATAAAGCCAAGGTGGCTGTCCTGGAGAAATCCTGGTCAAATCCCACTGTCAAGTATCAGGGAAGATGATTTCTTCTGGAGTGGTACCCAAAGACTTGTGAATGAATATGGATGTCTTTCACTGAAGAGAAGCTAATTATCTTATTCATTTATTCAAATAATATTTTTGAGCCCTTATTACATGTAAGGCATAGATATATAATAATACTTTATTTATAGATGCATCATGAAGAATAAATCTAAAAACTTAACAATGGATGTTGCAGTAATTTCTTGGAGCAGGTCCAATTTTCCCTTCTAGGTTTTAAATGTCATCAGCAGATGGATATACCATGTAAGCCATAAGTCCAAAGCATGAGTATGCATAAATAGACTTTGTATATGTGGTTGAATCTCATTTTTAGCAGGATTACTTTCACAGCCACTTCTTTTATAATAGAAATCATCACTTCTGGGGACATGGTTGCCTAACAGCAATACTCAGAGACATGTGCAGATAATTCTTATTAGATTTTTTTTCACAGTTGTTCAGGAATCCAGGACATAGAAAACCAAAAATAATAGTTGCATGATTTAAAAAATATATATTATGTTAAAAAATTATCTAGTAAATCTTTTTGGCTATCTTCTGACTCTCTCAAGGACTGTGACTTTGAGTAACAATTTCCAAATGACAAAAGCAAAGATGTTTTGCAGTCTTGTAGGGGTAAGGTTAAAACTATACTGTCTAATATGGTGGCTGCTAGCTACACATGGCTATTGAGTCTTTGGTGGCTAATTTGAATTGGCATGTGTTATAATGACATGTGACCAGATTTTGAAGACTTAACACGAAAAAAAATGAATGCAAAATATCTTATTATTCTTAACATAGGTTACATTTTGAAATAATAACATTTTAGATATATTGGGTTAAACAACATATACTTTGAAAATGATTTTTACCTTTTTTATTTTACTTTTTTAATGTTGCTACTAGAAAATTATAGCTAATATAAGATTGTATTATATATCTATTGAACAGTACTAGGTTAGAAGTTAAATTGTGCAAATTAATAAGAAACGATAATGAAATAAAGAATGAATTTGAAATTGTCTATCAGAATTTCTTTGTTTAACGAGTTCCATAGGTTTAAGGTCACAAAATTTCCAACATGAATGGCAGAGAAAATATCTTATGTTTAGAGAACTTGAAGTATATATATACTTTGTTAACTAATATTTATTTTTTTCACCTGCAAATGGTAGCAAAACATCATCACCTTTAACATTCAGACAGATATCCCTCTACGTTTTTAAAGAATTTAGGCGTGTATAAATAGAAAAGCTCTTTAGAAAGGAAAAATTCAAGAATAAATAAAGCCTCCAAATTTTGACTTTGTAACTGTCCAGTAGCAACGGTTAAAGTGATTTTAGGTCATTTATTTCAAGATATATGACAGCACCTTAAAAGTGTCTGATGTATTTCCCCAGTAACATTCCTCATATAACAATGTGTTAAAGTTACAAATACTAATATGCACAAATAGCTAATTTCTAAGAAAAATATGTATAGTACTGCAGCATAATGAATGTGGTATCTGCAATAACTTAACATTAGCTAACTTTTAATATACATGGTACTGCTACCTTTTTCTGACAATTCACAGGTTAAAAGTTGGTGCTGGAGCGCTCTGTTTTGCAGATATTACTTGATGTTTAAAACACGATCCAGATGCCACATTCAGTAAATATATATATCTTTACTGAAAGACACTCAAGCCATGACTAGAGCCTGGCTTCCAAGATGAGCGGCAAACATATTTGTAAATAAATAGAGAAAGATTGTACAAGTGTTCAAATTCATTTTGTATTCCTGGTAAGGGTTGTTAGACAAATCAGACTAGTTTAGCATTTTTATAAAAAAATGTTTAAATCTTTTTTTTCCTGATATTATTTGAGTATGGAATATAATGCTAGAATAACGTTTTAATTTATGGAAGTCTTGAGTTAATTTTCTCATTGAAAATCTAATAATTTTTAGCTTTAGCTCCAATATTTTCTACACTGATTTTATTTGTCAGATAAATTAAAATTGTTTCCAAAAAATATTTAAGTTTATGTGAATGCATGTGATTGTTGTTAACTGGGTTGTCATTGCTTCTAGCCCCTCTCACCTGATGGAACAAAGAAATCTGTCTATATACTAACCTGTGTAATACAAATATCTATAAATACTTCTGTAGTTAACCATCTGCATCTACATTAAGCTAAACATGACTTAGTACTGATGTCTCCAACTCCAGCCCATGAATCATTTAAAACTTCTCCACTTGCTTTTCTGTAACCTTCCAATCTAACAGTGAGAAACCTGGCTCCCACCATCTGCCATCCATTTACTTAATTGTTCAATTCCAGTACACATGTATAGTGATTATGGAACTGTTAATCCACACCCTTGTGAGAAATTACCTTATCAACTAGAGTACAGAATTTATTATACTTCCTTTTGGCTTTAGTCTTATACACTCTACCCATTTCCAAAGTTACTTAGGTCAGCCAACTTTTCCCCCATCCCTTTCAGTGTAGGTGTTTCATATATTTGTAATAGAATTATATTCTTTTGTCATATTCTGCATTCCATCCTGGGATCCCCTGATGTGCTGAATGATTTTTTTAAAATTTACATGCATTAATGTTCACTCTGTGCTGCTGTAAATTTCTATGGGTTTGAGCAAATGTATAGTGTCATATAAGCACCATTACACTATTACAGAATGATTTCACTACTCTAAAAACTCTTCTGTGTTTCACCAATTCGATGGCTCCACTCCCCTAAATCCTTGGTTACCACTGATCAGTTGACTTTCTATAGTTTTGCCTTTTGCAGAATTTCATATATATGGAATCATACATATTTTAGACTTTTAAGACTAACTTTTTCACTTAGTAATATACATTTAGATTTCATTCATGTCTTTATGTATCTTGATTGCTCATCCCGTTTTAATTTCTGAATAGTATTCCATTGTATGGATGTACTACAATGTGTTTATCCATTCACCTAAAAAGGACATCTTGGTTGCTTCAAGTTTTCTGTCTCTTTTTCTTTTACACTCATTATTTGCAAAAAGGTTCTTAGGTGCCTGGATGGAATTAGGTTCCTTCTTTTGTAGCCACAGCCTGGGATATCTTCCACTTGAACTAATGTAATCCATTTAACATCTTCAAAAATTGATACCCAATCCTATGTCTTCTGAGATATATATATATATATCTCATCTAAAATAATTGACAAAGGGTCAATAAGACCACCTTCTAAATTTTACAAAATACAAACAGATTTCTGTAATAAAATGTGACCAACATAGTTATTCACATTGTAGGCACTGAATAACTTATGCAGAAACATTTACCAACAAAAAAGTTTCCCAAAAACCAAATCTATTTTGAAATCTAAACATATCATGCCATTTCTTAAGTTATAAAGCACATACAAATACACACATGCACACACACACTGAGAAAATATTAAACAGTTTTGTCTAGGGAAAGGAAACAGAAAAGGTTGAGCAACAAAGGGTAAGGGCCAACTTCTTTATTTAATCTCCATTTGACTTACAGTTAAATTTTGGCTGTTGTCTGGAGTTCATGACCTGTGACCATAAAATTCAATTCATAGATAGCTCTCATCAACAATATTTATTTAAAAGGCAGAGATGTCTCTCAGCAGCTGTTGACAATGCATTTTGCAGAGGTGTGACTGACACCAGTCATCAAAGCATCCCTTGCTCTAGTTGCTTAGTCTAAATTTTGTAACCAGGACAGTGAATCAGACCTTTCATTGGTCATTAAACAAATAATTTTGCCCAAGAATCCCCCTTCATGTTTCTAAACTCCAGTCCCTT
Source organism: Diceros bicornis minor (assembly GCF_020826845.1). Taxonomy (NCBI): domain Eukaryota; kingdom Metazoa; phylum Chordata; class Mammalia; order Perissodactyla; family Rhinocerotidae; genus Diceros; species Diceros bicornis. The sequence goes on along the minus strand of NC_080746.1, from coordinate 62,136,256 downwards.
CATAACTGAAATATTTATGCTATCTTCTTCTACAGAAGGCCTTAATTTTACAGTTACAGAAATATAGACTGTGGCTTCTTGGTTGTATTAGTTTGCTAGGTCTGCTGTAACAAAGTACCACAGACTGGATGGCTTAAACAACAGAAATTTATTTTCTCACAATTCTGAAGGACTCTCACAATTTCTCACAATGCTCGTTTCTTTGAGGCCTCTCTCTCCTGGCTTGTAGATGGCTGTCTTCTTGTGTTGTAACGTGGTCTTCTCTCTCTGCTTGTACGTATCTGCGTCCTAATCTTTTCTTCTAAGGACACGAGTCATATTGAATTGAGCCCATCCTAATGACCTCATTTTAACTTAATTGCCTCTTTAAAGACCCTATCTCCACATACAGTCACATGCTAAGACACCAGGATTTAGGACTTCAACATAGAAATTTGCAGGGGACACAATTCACCCCATGACACTAGTAGATCTCATTGTCCTGAAGCTGAAAACAAGGGCCAGTGATACTGGGGTGACCTGAGACTTCTGCTGAAACCTTTTTTTTTCATTTATTTATAGATTTTTAAATAAAAATTGTATATATTTAACATGTACAACATGATGATTTGATACGCCTGTACATAGTGAAATTATTATTACAGTAAAGCTAATTAATGTCATCTCCTGACACAGTTACCATTTGTTGTGTGTGATGAGTGCACTTGAAATCTACTCTCAGCATGTTTCCAGTGTTCAGCACAGTATTATTAAATATAGTCATCATGCTGTACATTAGATCTCTAGACTTATTCATCCTACATAACTGCAAGTTTGTACCTTATGACAAACATCTCCTCAATTCCCCCACCTTCCCAGCCACTGGTATCCTCTCTTCTACTCTCAACTTCTATGAGTTTGAGGTTTTTTTAAGATTCCACATGTAAGTGATATCATACAGACTTTGTCTTTCTCTGTCTGGCTTGTTTCTTTCACTTAGCATAATGTCCTCTAGGTTCGTCCATTTTGTCACAAATGGCAAGATTTGTTCTATCTGATTGCTGAATACTATTCCATTGTGTATACATACACCACATGTTCTTTGTCCTTTCATCCATCGACAGACTCTTGGGTTATTTCTATATCTTGGCTATTGGGAAAAATGCTGCAACAAACATGGAAGTGCAGATATCTCTTCAACATTCTGATCATGCTCTTTAATGCTTTCTCCTTTTATGCCTTCCAGGATGCCTGAAAGAGACTAGATAGTTACAATTCACTCAAAAAGATACCATCACATTTCAGCAATTGTTTTCCACATTAGAGGGACTGCCAAGTCTGTAAAGCTCTGTAGATGAAAAGTCCCTTGATCATAGAAGCTTGAGTTTGATGACGAGAAGGTAAGTCTGCATCATTGTATTAGTTTTCTATGGCAGCTGTAACAAATTACCTCAAATTTAGTGGCTTAAAACAGCACTAATTTATTATCTTACAGTTCTGTAGTTCAGAAGCCTAGAATAGGTCTCATTGGGCTAAAATCAAGAGATTGGCAAGGCTGCCTTACCTTTCTTGAAACTTTAGGGGAAAATCCATTTCCTTGCCTTTTCCAGCTCCTGGAGGCTATGCCCATGTTGCTTGGTTCCCAGCTGCATTTTTCCCTTTTCAAGGCCAGCAATGTCAGGGTGAATCCTTTTCATACTTCCTTTCCTCTGGTTTTCTTCTGCTTACCATTTAAGGATCCTTGTAATTACATTGGACTCACCTACATAATCCAGTGTAATCTCTCTATTTTTAAGGTGGATAATTAGTAAGATTAATTCCATCTGCAGCCTTAATTCCCCTTTGTCATGCAAACTAACATATTCAGAGATTCCAGGGATTAGGATGTGGACTTTTCTTTTGGTGGTGGGAGCATTATTCTGCCCACTACAATTATGTTCTGTGTTATCATCCTGAACGCCTATGAATGGAGACTTCCTTTACAGCTGTTTCGTTTTCTGTCTATCGATGTATTACTTAGAAATAATTATTTTAACTATACTTTTAGTGATTATCCCATAGATTACAAATTGCATCTTGACTTCTTATAGTCTACCTTAAATTACTATTTTTCAACCTTATCAATAATGGTAGAAGCTTAGAACATTTTTAACTAGTTATATCCCTTGCTTATTGTGTTATTGCTGCCATACATTATAAATCTAAATATATTTAAAGCCCAGTGCATCAGTATTATCATTTTATCCTGTCAATATTCATTTTTATTTACCCACATATTGTCCTTTTCCATTGATCTTCTTTTTCATTTTGCATTTCTGTGTTTCTTTCAGGGATCATTTTCCTTCTGCCTAAAGAACTCCATCAATATTTTTTTAGTACAGGTTTGATATTAACAAATTCTCTCAGTATTTGTTTATCTGAAAACTGTGCTGCATTCAATATATTTCTATTTTTTATTGGTTTCTGTCAATTTGAATAAAACCTGCTTAGGCATGGTTTTCATGGACTTTGTGGTCATTCTTGAATATGTGAGTTGAGTCCCCAGATTAGGGGAATTCTCAACCACCATCTCTCTCTCCTCTTCCTCTGCTATTCCAGTTTCCATGAATGGTACATCTTTAATTATGTCCCACGTGTCTTTTATAACTTCAATTGTTTTTCTCTCTGTGTTTTGGTTTGACTATTTCTATTGACTTGTTTCCCAGTTCACTGATCAACCTTCTGCTGCATTTAATCTTCTGTTAAATGCACTTATTAAATTCTCTATTTTAAGTATTGTCTTTTCAGTTCTAGAATTTCCTTTTGACTATTTTCATATAAACTCCAATTCTTCGGTGAATTTTTCCATTATATATTTCATCAACTTTCCCCATCTTTTCCTCTGTTTCATGAAAATACTAATCAGATTAAATCTAGTTATTTTAAAGTTTTTCTCTGTTCTGTTAATTCCAATATCTGGATCACCTTTTGGTCTGCTTATGTCCTCTTTTCCCCAGGAGTTTCTCTGTTTCTGGACGAAGACCAGATTATCAGCCTTTTCGCCTTGCAGAGAACTGACAAACACTTCCATGGAAAGATGGCTCTAGATGTCATCTCACTTCTCTAAGCTTCCCCACTCTCCAAAATATTGGTCCCTCTTGTTGCCACTGTTTCAAATTTTGCTGATGCCTTTTAAAAAATACACACACACACACTTATTTTTTAAAAAATGATTTTTCTGGTTGTTCTCAGCAGAAGTTTTGGTCTCATTACAGGCTACATTATCCTGCCCAGAAGTCAAGCATCTCTTTTCAAAGCGGAAACTACCAGGAACACACCTACAGTTGAATAAATTGGGTTTATTTTATTTTCTGTTATTTTGTCCTATTTTTTTACATTTTTATAGTGGTGTATTGAAATACTAATAATTGCACATATTTAATGTATATAATTTGATGAGTTTGGACATATGTAGACATCCACAGCATCACCACAATCATCTATCATCTTCAAAAGTTTCCTTTTTCCTCCTCCTTTTTTAAATTAAAGACTTTATTTTTTAGAGCAGTTTTAGATTTACAACAAAATTGAAAAGATGATACAGAGGTTTCCTGTATTTTCTCTGCTGCCACATATGCATAGGCTCCACCATGATCATTCACCAGAATGGTACATTTTTTACCATGGATGAACCTACATTGACACATCATAATCACCCAAAGCCCAGAGTTTACCTCAGGTTTCACTCTTGATGTTGAGCTTTCAGTGGGTTTGGACAAATGTATCATGACATATGTCCATCATTATAATTTCATACAGTATTTTCACTGCCCTAAAAATCCCCTGTGCTCTGCCTATTCATCTCTCCTCCTTTTAGCTCTTCTTTTAAGATTGTTGCTGTTTTAAGAGTATATTGGAAAGGTGATAAGAATGAACGCCAGACCATCTGCTAAGACACTGAAATATTTCAGGCAACAGATGATGGTCATTTGGACAGGAGTAGAAGCAATGGAAATGGAAAAAAATAAAAAGATTTTGAACGTGATTAAGGATGCAGAATCAACAGGATCTGTTTGACTCTTTGAATGGGAGAATGTGGTAACTGAGAAAGACAGAGTCAGGAATTTTTTTATTTAATCAGCACATATTAATTAGACCTGTAGTATAAGCCATGCTTTCTGCTTGTCTCTGTGGATACAGATAGATAGAGTTCCAGGTTTCTAATTTGGGAGTATATGGGAAGTGGCACTTACTGAGATATGGAATACTACCAGAAAGTAGATGTGTGCATTATGTGTGTGTATGGTGGCATGTGGGGGAGAGAAGGAATTACTAGTACTAAGGGTAGTCAGTAATGAGTATAGTTTTATACATACGGAGTTTGAGATGACGGTAAGCCATCTTAATAGAGATCAAAATTAGGTATATAATTCTAGAGATCAAGAAACAATTTTGAGCTGATGATATGAATTTGGGAGTTATATATACACATAAGGGTATTGAAGCTGTGAGAATCAATGAGACTGCTAGAGAGAGAAAGAAGATGTAAAAGACAAAGGGCCCAGGGAGATTCCTGGAAATTGTGCCACTTGATAACCCTATAACAATGAGAGGTTCACTTACCTCTCTGAGCCTAAAAACCCTAATTTTCACAATTTATATAATATTTCTATCCCCTGGGGCTATTGTCATGACTTAATTCTGTAACTTGGACTATCCTGGTTTTCAGTTGTTGCTTTCCTATCCCATATAATAATAATAATAAAAATAATAATAATAATATAGTGTTAATAATAATATTAGCAGTATTAAATAACAAGGAGGGGCAAAGACAGATTCTATGTTGTTTGAGAGTTTTTTTTTTTTTCAAGCCTATTATGATTTTCTCCTTTTGGAAAAAGGGAAAGTCAGAGCCAGGAGAAATATGTAATAATTATATACATTTTGAAAGGACTTATTTAGGTAACAACAGCAGATTGTACTCACCAGCAGATTATTGTTGCTATTTGAATGTATGTACCTGTTCTTTGATCCACAGATTAAATTATGTAGTAAGAAAAAGACATATTTTCTAATAACTTAGTTTTGAAAATAAATAATTAAGGGTGAGCTATTGAATCTGATCTCACAACTTGGGAGAAGATGAATCAGTAGCCCTTGGACAATTATGTGGGGCACATCCTATGTGAGTTGTACTCCAAGACTAGATTCAACTTCCTAGCATCACCCTTGAATATAGTACTGAAGTTGGGGCCCCCATACTGTTGAAGAAAATCCATAAGAACATTTTTTGAGACATACCTAAATATGTGGTGGGACATTTATTTAAGAATTTACTATAAACTCTTAAAAAAGTAAGATTTTCCTAGAAGGATTCTTAACCTATATGTGTTTCTGAGATTTACTTCTCTTTATTCCTGAATTGTTTCTGTTACTGAGAAGAATCTATAGGATCTTGTTTACAGAGTCTGAGAGGTGAGAGGTGGGGAGTGTAGCATAGGAGATATCCCTGATCTCCCAGGTGGGTTAATGGGCATCACCAGGCCCTTTTATATATACATTCATGTGAATAACAGTAGAAAATCTCACAAAATGGGATTAGTGAAGTGAAGGGAACAAAAACAGCATTTGAGAACAATCTACACTCTAAACTGTGGTGTTTCTTTAGTTACATAGTTTTAGTTATGTAGTCCTCATTTCTTATCCCCCATTAATACTATTTACAGCTTTATTGAGAGTGCTCCCTCCTGTTAACTTCATATTCCTTTATCAAAAGTATTTCTGCAACCCTAAGGCAGTTTATATGTGTTTTCTATATAATATTCATTAAAACCAGTTATGGAGGTATAAGTGTGCACATTTTACAAATGAAGAAACTGTGCCTCCAAAAAGTTCAACAACTTTATCAGCTCATTTATTAACAAGTCATGACGAAAAATCATACCTACTCAATAAAATAAGAGCACGGTTTGAACCAGGTTAGAAAACAAATCAAATTCTAAACAATTCTTAGCTGTTTCTAAATAGTCACACTTTAACATTCAAGCTCTTTTTATGCACATCTTCCAGAGATGTCTTATAGCTCCCATCTACATCTACTATTTTCCTTTGGCAGGAGTTTCCTTCTCTCTGAATGCCTGGTTCCACCATCGAGTTTAAGTGAACTCTGCGTTGAAAATTAGTTCAACAGCGTCTCCAACTCTCAGGCTACTTCCATTTTCACTTTTGATATTTAGTGTTCATTTCTTGTCCAAGTAGCACTGATATCCACAACGGTCTTTCTCTCTTCAGTTTGACATCCTAATTTATGAAGATTCTCTTTCATTATTGCAATTTAAGATTACATGAACAGGGCCAGCCCCGTGGCTTAGCAGTTAAGTGCGTGCGCTACGCTACTGGCGACCCGGGTTCTGATCCTGGGCACGCACCAACACACTGCTTCTCTGGCCATGTTGAGGCAGCATCCCACATACAGCAACTAGAAGGATGTGCAACTATGACATACAACTATCTACTGGGGCTTTGGGGAAAAAAAAAGGAGGAGGATTGGCAATAGATGTTAGCTCAGAGCCGGTCTTCCTCAGCAAAAAAAAAGAGGAAGATTGGCATGGATGTTAGCTTAGACCTGATCTTCCTCACACACACACAAAAAAGATTACATGGGCACCTGTGTTCAATTAAAAGCTGGCATTTGCTATAGAAATTATTTGTAAGGGTATGGGCATGTTACAGCTTCAATAAGTATTTTTATACAATAACCAACATTTTGAGTTTATAAAGCAAAATTTTATACTTTACCACATGCTTAATAACACCACTGTAAAGAAAGGAGAACAAAGATTATATTTTGAATTATATTTTTAAATATTTTTTCTCAAAGTCATATGGATAGTGAAGAGTATAGTTTTAAAAACTTCAGGTCTTTCAATTTCTACTTAAAGAATAATGATTTTTCTTTATTTTAATTGGAAGCTTCTTATACAACACCTATTCCCTCCTCCATCTATGCTACTGACAATTTTAATGGTAGTAGTCTCTGCTCTTGACTCCATGTTATTAAATAAAGGCAATCCAGTAAAATTAAATTTCAGTAGTTAGTGCACTTTCCTCTGGAAAAGGAGATGGAAGAGTCCCTGGCGGATCTGCTTAGTCTTTATACTGTAAATGATGGGGTTCATCACAGGAGGTGCCAACAGGTAGATATTGGCCATGATAACATGGACCAGTGGAGAGGCATGCTTGGCAAACCGATGAGTCATAGATACCCCAACCATGGGAACATAGAGAGCCAGAACAGCCAGAATGTGGGACAGACAGTTATTGAAGGCTCGGAGTCTCTCAGCCATGGAAGCTACTGCCAGGACACTTCTCAGAATCATTGCATAGGACAGCACAATGAGCAGAGGGTCCATCACAACAATGAGCAAAACCAGAGCAAATCCATACCAGCTGTTGACTCGGATGTCAGCACAGACCAGGCGAATCATATCCTGGTGGAGGCAGTAGGAGTGAGAGAGAAGGTGGGAGTGGCAGAAGGGCAAGCGCTTGAGTAGGAAAAGGGAGGGAAGAACAGCCAGAACACAGCGGCAAATGATGGCTAACCCAATTCTGCCAAGGACTTCATTGGTGAGGGTGGTGGCATAATGGAGGGGGCGGCAGATGACCACGTAGCGGTCAAAGGACATGGCCAGCAGGACTGAAGATTCCATGAAGGAGAATCCATGGAGGAAGAAGAACTGGACAAAACAGGCCTCAAAGCTGATCTTCCGAATGTTGAACCAGAGGAGCTGCATGACTGTGGGCAGGGTGGTGAGGGTGAGACCCAAGTCAGCCAGGGCCAGCATGAAGAGACCTAGGTACATGGGCTGTTGGAGGGATGGCTCTGTGCGGATGACAGCAAGAATGGTGGTATTGCCCATGATGGAGATGGTGTAGAGACAGCAGAAGGGGATGGAGATCCAGATGTGGCTGGCCTCGAATCCAGGGATGCCCGTGAGGATGAAGTAGACAGTGTCCTGGGTGGTGTTAGTTACTTCAGACATGCTTGATGAATGCAAAACCAGAATCTGCATGTTCAACAATAAGAATTCCATCATTGTGTTACTGCCAAAGAGTCATTGTCTATTCAATCCAGGACCCAAATATGTGTCTCAGATTGTTTTTCTAACATCATTGAGCCATATATTAGGCAGAACAGTAACAAACAGAACTGTGGACTCTTCTGCTATAGATTTCTATTTAAAATTACCTTATTTTTCTAACTTTCAGCCCCCACTACACACTAAAATTTAACTTTATGCTTCCTGCAAACCTTGTAATACATTTCCCATCAGCTCGTGTATATATGTATACGTACATATAAACTTAACATATGTGTATTTACTAACTGAAACTTCTTTCATTAATATTTCAAATAACTTTCTAATAATCAAATCCAGAGACTTATTTTAGCACATATTCTACTCGACACACAGAAAAATAAGTTTCTTCTCCCCGCTTCCTTCTATTCAGTTGAATGGAAATATTATTGAGAGAAGGAAGCACTATGATGATGCCTAGGTGTCTTACTCAAGCAACTATGTGGACTGTAGTGACAATTACTTTTATCTGGAGTATTATTAGAAGGAGACTCTGGGGGAATGATCACGGGTTTGGTTTGTGCATGTTGAGTTTGATATTCAAAGGAGCTATCCAAGAGAAAAGACAACTAAGTAAATGGATATAAAACCCAAGAGGACAGATAATAAGCCTGGTAGGAGTTTTGGATGTCGTGGCATATTGATGGTAGCTGAGAACTCTGGAATTGATGTGATAACATAGGTGAGAATTTAGGGTGAGAAAGGAAGTAGACTGAGGACAGATCTGTAACAAAATGCAAAATTTGGCAGCTGGGTAGATGTGGAAGTAAAAGCAAAGAAAATTGTGAAAGATTGCTCAGAGAAGTGGGTGAAAAACAAGGGAAATGGGAGTCACAAAGGCCAGGAAGGTAAAGGGCATGGTCATCACAGTATAGTGCTTGCAGATGCTCAGTAAAACGAGTACTGGAAAGCATCTATTTAATTTAAGGATGTAAATGTCAGTAGTAACCTTTTGGAAAGAGATTTCAGCAGAATGATAGGAGAAGAAGTCAAATTAAAGTGGTTTAAGTAGTGAATTAATTTGAAGGAATGGAGACAGTTTCTGTAGATTGTGTATTCTAAAGAGGGAGTTGTACTGCCCCCTATGGGTGAATGCAGACTTTCATTCTTTAAAAACAAGAACATAACTTGAATAACGAATGACTGTTAATTTTTGGAGTGTTCTGAGAACGAAAGAGTGAACCTTATTGTCTGAAATACACAAAACATTTAATGGGTTTCTGGAATTCATGGAGGCTAACTGTAGTCCCCCTAAAGTTTTATAAATGCCAAAGTAGAAATTCCTGCAAAATCAACTTAATAATTTAGAAAATAATACAAAATAAATTTAGGGGAAATAGGAAAAAGGAGATGAAATAAAGATAAATGTTTTAATTGAAAAAAACGATCAAATGCATTCAAAATTATTTTTTAAAAGAATCAATGTAATTTGAAACTCTCTAGCAAATTTGATCAAGAAAAAGAAATATAGGCAAATATGTAGAAATAAAATGTAATGAGAGAGCAAAGACTGAGAGAAATTATAGAGGCCAATGAGAGGTCACCAACAAAATAGTAAATAATAGGAATTTGAAAGTTATTTAGTACTTAAACTATAAACCAAAAGGCAAGACGCCAGAGCAAAGGTTTTTACAACTTCCTAACAGAGTCCTAATGGACTTGATTAATAGGTCTGAGGCATTAAAAACTTCTGAAGTATTATTAATAAAGATTATGCTAATCAGAGAGATGTTTGGTCATTTGTAGAAGCATAAAGGATGAAAATCCTAGAGACATAGGTGCCCATCCAAGCACTGTGTAGGGGGCAGGTCCTATTCATGTCACAAGAAATGACAACTATGTGATGGCCACATGAGGCCACCTAGCTCGACACTATTCGACATTTAATAGTTGCCTGCATTCTTTCCCTGATGCAGCACTCTTGACCGTAATTTGGGTCCCTACAGCATTTTTTTTTTTTTTTTGGATATTAGGCAGAAAAATTTTTTCATGCATGTGGTACTTCTCTTTGATTCTATATCTCAGTTTCCTTTAGCTTGGTTAATGTGAATACTAATAGGGAGATATATTTGATTTTGACAGGATCATGTTTATGAGCTAACAAAGCTAAGGCAAAAAAGAATTACTCCAAAAAAAACTTACTAAGAGTTAAATGATGCCATATTCAGAAGATTATTAAGAGCCAAGACATTACGCTTTCTGTGGGACATGCAAATATTCTTTCAAGCTTCAATATTTCAAACTTCAGTATGTTCTCTACAAGTCATATGTCTCAGCGCTGTGGTTGAATACAACAGATAATCCATGTGATATGCTTATTGCTGTGGATGGCAGAGAGTAGGGCACAGCAGTAGTGACAGCAGTGGAAAGGTTCACAGAGAACTTACTATGTGTCAGATACTCTTCTTAGAGCTTTACTTGTTTTAATTCACATTATAATTGCATAATTGAGGTCTATCACTTTAAACAATGAGGTACATGTGGTACTGATGAATGAGTAATTTTTTATCTTTGAAAAGCCAGGGAAGTCTTAATGGAGGAAGTGGTTTATCATTTTTTTTGTAGTTTGAATAGAAACTCAAAAAGGGGTGGAGAGTGGGGTAAGATGGGAGATAAGAGTATTTCAAACAAAGCAAATGATAATAGCACCTGACATATGCAAGAAATGATGTCCTCTAGTCCTCTGTAGGCTCTGAGTGTGGGCCCAATTGCAGAGGTGGTTGAAACTGTGTCAGAAAGATGGTGAGAACAGAGAAAGCGCTTGAGAGGATGATATTGGGGCCATCAAAGGCTTCAAGTCAGGGAAGGACATCATCATATTTTTAGTTGAGAGAGGGGATGTGGGAAGATAAAAAACAAAACAGATGTAGGGGGAAATTATACTTTTCTGAATATAAGCAGGTGATAAATATATGAGTGATAAATATATGATAAATAAATATGTATTCATCATAAATATATGATAAATGTATGTATCTGTGAGTATGTGTGAGTGTGTGAGTGTTTATGGGCATATGTGTTGGGGGGAGTGGACAAGAAAGAAGACATGATGGATGCATCATTCCAAAGTGTGTCACAGAGTAGATAATTTAAGGACATACACTTGGCCTCTTTGATCCTAGGACAGACCTAAAGCCAATGGGTATGTGTTAAAAAAAAACGTCAAAGCTTAACATCAGAAAAAGTTGATAATAATTTTCTTCTACTATAAGGCAGTTATTTCTAGTCTCTTAAGTAACCCTAACTCTCCAGGTATGTAAAATCCTTAGGGCCTCTCTACCAGGTGCAGATGGTGTGGACTCCTGCATTAGGCGTGTGGGGAGTTTATTGAGATCTTTAGGTTTCTTCCAGCCCTGCTTCTTTGCTTCTATGACTTATTGTTGTGTGTTAAGACATGGGTTCAGTAACTGGCAAGTACTGAGAAAATGATTTCTTTACCTTCGCATTGGCTTCTAAACTCACAAGCCCTTACTTGAGCGCAGTGTAATCCGTGAGTCCCTGGCTGGTTCATGCTGGCTTCTGTTCATTCTTCACTCATATGCTTTCATGCTTCCCTTGAAGCCACCGCTTTCTAAGATATTTGTTGAGCCATTTGCTGGGCAGAGAGGAGGACAAGCAAAAATAGGAACAGAGGGGAAACCACTCAGAAAAAGCCAATTCTCTGGGCAGGATTTGCTGAGAGATGATCCCTTAACAGTTATTGACGTGCGCTGAAAACTCTTCAACTTCAACAACCACAAGTTTGGTATAAGAGAATAACGGCAGCAGGGCTACTTTTTGAACTCAGTTGGAGGACAATGGTAATTCTCCCAATGAACTACTTCATTTCATGTTCCCTACCTGTCACATCCCCTCTCCCAGTCCCACCTTCTGTCAATACGTCTCTGAAATGGGTTGGCTTCACTCTTGTCCTTGTCGCTATGGAGTAGCTCCTGTTATCACCCTCCAGGGCATCCCCCTCTTCTTATTACTGCTCATCCATGGAGCAATCCAGCCTCACCTTTGTGCTTTCTTGTTCCTTCTATGCTCTCTGTGGCTTCTATTCTCTGCTCTGTGGCTGAGTGTGGTTATCTGCTCCTCAAGAGCCCAGGTTGGAATGCAGGGGAATCCTCTGGAAGGATGTTATAGGAATATGAAGATTGTGCTCTGAGACTTGAGGCCCCTTGGGACAGAACCAGGAAAGATAATGGTAATAACAATAGCAGCTAACATTTACTGAGTGCTAAACATGTACCAATAATTGAGCTAGCTGACTCATGGAAATGTGAAGATTTTGTTAGGTGACATGGAAAAGACATAGCCTGTATTCTGGCAGATATTTTCTCAGCGATCATTAGTTCTCTTCTGCTTTTTACAGTAGCTTATACGGCTTTGAGAGGGACTATTATATTGGAAAAGAGTTGCCATTTGATGTTGTCATCTTGACTATGACCAAACTCAGATTTGATATGGCTTGAAGATTTGGGGGAAGTTATCTCAGATCTCTTGATAGACTTAAAAGTCAGAAAGGCAAAATGGGATTTCCTCTCACCAGTAAAGTGGGATTTCCTCTTACCAGTAAAATGGGATTTCATCTTCCAGTGTCTTACAGATATTAGCCTCAACATACATTGTGCTTTACTTCATCCCTAGGAATCTGGACCTCTACTCAGGCAAAAAGGGGCTGTGATGAGTGTCATCTACATACAATTGGCCTAGGATCTTATATGTGACTTTATTTAGATTATAATTCTCTCTAGACGGTGGATATCCGCAGCTGTTTAGGTGTTCACCCTGAATGTCTCTTTGTTTTCTACCACCAAAGTCACAGAGTGTTTCTTGAAAATATGGCTCGTCTTTGTGATTTCGCCTGGTGTCTTGCCTACCAGGTTTTTGTATCTATTTTGACTGCAAGGAAGACCCATCTATACGCGATTCCCATTGCTTCAAAAGTGAGATTATGGTTATGGAGCAGAATATAAAGTTATAAACCCTGAAAATGTAGAAATTAAATAAAAAACAGTTTGGTTGGGAAAGAATTTGGGATGTAGTATTAAATATATGATTACTCCACCTTTAGCAGTCAAGGCTCAAAAGACAATTTAAAATTGAAAAATAGGGGCCAGCCTAGTGGTGCAAGCGGTTAAGTGTGCGTGCTCCGCTGCAGCAGCCCACGTTCACCGGTTTGGATCCCAGGTGCACACCGACGCACTGCTTGGCAAGCCATGCTGTGGAGGCATCCCATAGAAAGTGGAGGAAGACGGGCACAGATGTTAGCCCAGGGCAAGTCTTCCTCAGCAAAAAAAGAAGAGGATTGGCAGATGTTAGCACAGGGCTGATCTCTTCACACACACACAAAAAATATGAAACACAAAGTATTAAACTAAATATTATATTTATCAGTATAGAGGTAAAATTGTCAAAATTGGCATAATATTTATAGTATTGATAATTCTGAAGTTGAATTTGAATGAAGAGTACATGTGAGTTCCTTATAATATTTTCTCTCTTTTTATGTATATTTGAACATTTCCCTAATAAAATGTTTTAAAAAATGAAGTAGTAGGTAGAAGACGGTGGTGGACTGGGAAGTCTATTAATTTCATTATTGTTTATAGTAAGGGATAACAGATACTGCCTAAAGAAATAGAATATTAAATGTGCATGTTTTAATATGGCTCACAAGATTTGTTTTTACATTATTAAATGAATGAAAAAAAACAAAAAACAGTGATATTTTGTGACACATGATAATTGTATTAAATTCAAAATTTAGTGTCCATATATAAAGTTTTATTGCAATACTCTCATGCTTATTTATTTATGAATTGTCTATGGCTGCCTTCATGCAACAATGGCAGAGTTGAGTATTTTTGAAAGAAGCTGTATGGCCCACAAAGCCTAAAGTATTTACTATCTGACCCTTTGCAGAAAAAATTTGCCAACCTCTGACCTAATTGGAAATGGACATAAAAGATAAGCAAATGTCAAAGAAATGGAGATAGAAATATTTCCTGATCATATAAAAAGATGTTCACTCGCACTTAGAAAGTAATTGAAATCAAATTGAGATATTTTTCAATCATTATACTAGCAAAATCCAAATATATCAAAACATTCTGGTTGTCAGGGGTATAATGAAAGAAGCTCTTTCACGATTGCTGATGGGACAGTTAATAAGTACAACTTATATGGAAGGAAATGACAATACTGTTACTGTTATCTACCAAAATTATAAATACAGAAAATCCTTTACTTAGCAATTCGACTTCTAAAAATTTAGCTTACAAATGCATTTACATATGTGCAAATTGACATATACACAAGATTATTCACTGCAATATTATTTATAAGAGTACATAAAAGGAAAGCAAAGTAGATATTCATCAACTGGGAGATGATAAATAAGTTCTGATAACATACAATGTACCAGAATCAACACAATGAAATATTATGTAGATGTAAAAACAAATGGTGATGCTCTTCATGTACTGGTTATAAATTATCTCAAAGATATATGTGTATTTTAAGAATCAAGTACAGGACAGTGCAAAGTTTTCACTGGGAAAAGTATAAATGTGCATAATTTCTTATTTATATATAAATACATTTCTAAAAAGAAATACAACAAACTGGAAATAGTTGTTGACTTTGGGGAGGGAAATCAGAATGATTGAAATAGATGCATAACGTGATATTTTCTATATATATATATATCATAATAGGAAAATTCAACTGTGTGAATGTTTAACACTGTCAACAATATTTACAAAAAAAATATCCTTTTGTTGTTGTTGTTGTTTTGCTGAGGGAGATTTGCCCTGAGCTAATATCTGTTGCCAATCTTTCTCTATTTTGTATGTGAGCCACCACCACAGCATGGCCACTGACAGTCGAGTGGTGTAGGTCTGCTCCCAGGAACCGAAACCAGGCCACCGGAGAGGAGCACACTGAACTTAACCACTAGGCCACTAGGGATGGCCCTAAAATACACATTTAATGAACTTTAAATTCTGTGAATGTCTAACATTGTCAATAATACTTACATTAAAATGTGTACAAAATTAATCATTATTGATATGAAAAATGGAATAGAAGGAATTAAATGGTAACAAAGCATGCTAAATTCTTCATTTATTTGAAGATGAGAGACATTTTGAGTAACTTTTGACTTTATAAACTATGTATGTTTAACTTTACCCATAAGAATAAAAATACAGTATATAACTCCAAAACAAATAGGGAAAATAATAAAAACAATAAATCTGGTAGAAGACAGAAAAGAAAAAAATATATATAAATCAAAAGATAGAAACCAGATAGTTGAACACATTCAACTATATATAAATTTCAGGTATTAATAATAATACAAGTATAAACTCATAGTGATAAATATAATGAATGAAAAAACAATAACATGTGAGAAAGTTCTAAGAAATTAAAGCATAGAGATGAGTGGTAACTGATTTTGCAGAGCAAGGAGATATGGAACCTAATTGGCTACAGAGGAACAAGTGAACAAGAAGCCACACAACTTTGGTAACTCAGAAACTTATATGAACTTGAGGCATTTGGAACTTAGGATGGCAGGGTGTATAGGCCTCAAAACTGGATGATTTTGTGACAATCAATGTGAGGATGAGTTAGATACAAAGATTCACTCCTCCCCACCACACAGACAGATGATTACTACACTCTAAAAATGTCAGATTGCATTTTTATACACAGTTTTATTGGGATATAATATTCAAAGGTAAAAGTACCCACTTTATAATTGTATAGCTCAATAATTATTACATAATGAATAGATCCTGTGTCCTCAATTCAGACCAAGAAATAAACTATTACTATGCCCAAATAGTCAATTTTGGTAGGTGTCCCATACGCAGTTGAAAAGAATGTGTAGTATGTAGTTGTTGATTTCTTCTTCTTTCATTCTTAATTAGATCAAGGTTTTATCTTATGTTTTTCAAGTCTTTTAAATCCATTTGATTTTTACCGTTTGGACTACTTATTATGCCAGCTATTATGAAAGGTATAATAAAATCTACAACTATGACTGTGGATTTATCTACTTTTTTTGGTGTTCTGACAACTTTTACTCTATATATTTTGGTTTCTATTTAAAATTTAGAAAGTTTTTTTACCTATCTTGCATATTTTTATTATGTAATGTCCCTCTTTATTGATAGTAATGCTTATGCCTTGAAGCTTACTTTATCTGATTTTAGCGTAGCTATTCCTGGTTTCTTTTAGTTGGTGATTACATGGAATATCTTTTTAAATATCTTTACTTAAAATGATTCTGTGTCCTTCTATTTTAAATAATTTTTAAAAGAAGCTCATATATTTTTAGTTCTATATGACAATATTTGTTTTTGTTTTTGTTTTGGTGAGGAATATTGGCCCTGAGCTGACATCTGTGCCAATCTTCCTCTATTTTGTATGTGGGACGCTACCAAATCATGCCTTGATGAGCAATGTGTAAGTCCGTGCCCAGGATCCGAACCCGTGTTCCCCGGGCTGCCAAAGCAGAGCATGCAAACTTAACCACTATGCCACCATGCTGGCCCCGACAATATTTGGCTTTTAATTGGAGTATTATCCATTGATTTTTAATAAATTAAATTATTTGAATGCATTTAAATTTAGCATCTTACTATTTTTAAAATTTTTTTATACTCTTTTCTCATATCCGGCTTTGTTTTAGACTATTTATTATGTTTTATCATTATATTTTTCTTTATATAAGATTTTGGTTAAATAATATTTTGCTATTCTTTTATTAATCATCATAGAGATTAAAATATGCATCTTTCACTTACCAAGTATGTGGACTGAATGTTTGTGTCCCCAAATTCACATGTTGAAGCTCCAACCCCCAAGGCGATGGTATTTGGAAGTGGGTCTTTTGGGAGGTAACTTGAATTAGATGAAGTCATGAGGGTAAGACCCCTGTTTTGCAGTTACTGTCCTTTTGAAAAGAGGAAGAGGGATCAGACTTCTCTCTCCACTATGTGAGCGCACAGCTAGAAGGTGTCTATCTGGAAGCTGTTTGGTGATAAGTATTTTATTTTTGGTAATTTAAGAATACAAAATATTATATTTCTTTTATACTGTCGATCTTTATTTATATTTACCCAGGTATTGTTCTTCATTGCTTCTTGCCATCCCATACTCTATTGAATGATTGCCCTTTAAATTTCCATTGGTGATGGATTCTGTGTTTATTTTGCCTCTATTATTGAATGATATAATTTCTGTATATAGAATACTTGCTGGCATTTATTTTCTTTCAGAAGTTTGGTGACATCACTCCCTTGTCTTTTGTATTTCCATTGTTTCTTGTTAGCACATCAGAAAGAGAGTCATTATTCTTTTTACTGAAAAATTGATGGATAGATGGCAATATCTTCTCTTTTCCTCTAATTTTAACATGTTCTCTTTAAATTTTTCTTTCCGCTATATGATTTTGAACTTCCTTGGTGTGTTTTGTTTTTTTGCTTTGTATTTATCCTTCTCGGATAAATCTCCTTGAATCTTTGGCTTATGTTTTATTACATTTGGAAAATATTTATGTTATTACATTCAAATATTGCTTTTTGCTCCATGATACTCTCCTTCTGTGGCTCCAGTTACACATATATTTGATCTTTCCAGCAAATATCAAATGTTCTTTAAGATATTTATTTATTTATTTATTTATTTATTATGCTTTAGCCTTTCACTTCTCTAGAGATGAAAAGGTGAAAATTATCTACAGTCTGGATATAACCAAAGTTATTTTTCAAATATTTTGAGTCTTTCTTCAGTTGTGTCGAATATGATTAAACCTATCCATTTAGTCTTTAATTTCAGTAATTTTTCAGTATTTCCATTTTTTTTAATAGTTTCAAATTTGTTGCTTAAATTTTATACTTCGAAATTTAAGTTCTTGGCTATATTAATCAAAATTATTTTAATGTCTGTGCATGCTAACCCCAATAGCTTGATCTTCTTTAAATCTAATCCTTTTTCCTCTTTTCCTTTTTTTCTTGGTTTTTGTTCACTTCTTGTATTTTCCATTCCTGGTTAGATTTTAACGAAGGTCTTGATAAATTGTAAGGATAATTCGAGATCTTGGCTAATATCATCCTGCTGACATGATCTCATTTTACTTCTTATTAGAGTGACCAACCATCCTAATTTGTGGCTAAGGGGTTGCCTAGGATGGGTATTTTCTGAGATAAAGCTAGGAAAGTCCTGGAAAAACTGGGATGGTGGTCACCCTAATTCTTACAGACAGAGTAGTAAAATTAGGTAATGAGTTGATTTAAAAAACCTACGTTAGGCTAGCCTATTTCTAATCTTCCCTACCTCCAATATGTAAATTTTCTGGAATCCAAATTTATGCCTAGATATTTCCAGACCCCCTCATCTATGGGGATCCTTGTGTTTCAAGTTTTGTCCCTCCATACTCCAGCCCTTTGAGACTGCTCTAAGCTCTTCTTATTTTGTCAGCTATTACTTTTGAAGTGACAAATTTCTTAAGGGGAAAAATGGTACCAAACATCAGGCTCACTTGTCTGTGTTTTCTTTGTCTTAGGATTCTTGGCCTTTACATCCTCATTGCATTGGATGCTGTCTGAAGTCATTTACAAAATATATCTCTATCTTTTCTAATTGTTCTTAGAAGGAGGATTGGTCTGAAGCAAACTAATATTCCTTTGACAAATGTGGAAATGCTTATAACATTTCATGCATTTTTCTCAAGTGTTCTAATTCATAATTTAGCTTCATGCCTATCTGAATATAATGATATATCATTTTGTCCTTTTGAGGACATAAAAGATCAAGATAGTTTCAAAAGGTCTAAATTTTAAGTTAGAATATTAAATATAATGGCAGAAAACAATGGAGCCAAATTCGATATTTTCCCATAGAGTCACACTGGATTCTGCTTATTGTTCAATTCGTAGACACTCAGAGACTTCATTTCACTGTGTGATTTTCTCGAATTTTGTCTGATCTTGAGGTTATCTCTGAGATAGGACTTCTGGAAATTAGAATGATAAAGATTGGAAAGAATGAAGCTAGACGGTACATTATGTACGGAGTCCTTTCTAGAATGGAGCTAATAGGTATCCATTAAATAAACCACGATCTGACAAACAATACATTTATAATCTCAATGTCTTGATGGCCTTAAGTTTAGGAGTAAACATATTTAAGAAGCCTGAGGATTCATCACGCAATCTTAGAGATAAAAGAAAAGTTGGTACCTAAGATTCTAGTTTTATGTCAAGCCACCTGACAACCTGGTAAGATTTCTTCCTGTACCTCTGTATCTATAGGATATCTTTCTCCAGACATTCTAAAGATATCCTCTCTTCTCTTTTCCTCCCAGGGAATTAACACTGTCTCATTTCCCTGGTCAACTATGGGATGGCCCTTCCTGTGGGTTTACCTACTTGGTTTCACTTGATATTTCGAAGTTATAGTTCTCTGCTGAGTTCTATCAGCTCTCATTGGGCTATAAATGTAGGGTACAATTATAGGCAACTTAAGATCCCCGGGTCAGAATCTATGGAAACTGGGTATCTGGAAACCTGGAGGTAGAGTCACAGAATTAACTTTTATAAAAATCTTTGACCACTTTGTCATCTCTGCAATGCACAATGCAAGCAAACCATTTAAAATTCACATTAAAAAGCTATATTTGCATGTGGGAGTGTCAGAAGGTTCATTTTAAAGTGGTTCTCAGCATCATTCCAGGAGGTACAAAGTAGAGTAGAGACAAAGGTAGAAAAAAAACCTGTTTTTAAGCTCTTTGAGGGAAGAGATCTTGTCTCTTTTGTAACCACTTTATCTCTAGGGCCTAGATTTGTGCCTGACCCATTGATTGTGCTCAATTAATGCTATTTGACTGATTACTTAGAGAATCCAAGGAGCTGAAGTTCTCGCTTAGTTGACAGTACAGTTTAGAGGTTAATAGCTTAGACTTTGGAGTTTGACCCAACTGGATTGCAATGCTAGCTCTTGGATATAGGTTTGAATAATATGTTTACTATATCTAAGCCCCAGTTTTTTATCTGAAAAAATATAATAATTGCATTAATCCTACTTCATAAGTTGTGGGAAGTGATTGAAATGAGAAATATAAAGTGCCTAGAATACATTTGGATCTCAAAAGTCTTAGTTTTTTTCCCTGGAAATATAAATGTAAAATTTTTACATTATTTGAAATGTCTGCAAAGGAATATCCAATCAGACAGAAAATATTAATGTCCACAAAGGGAATGCTTGCCTTTTCGAAAGATTCTGCATCTTGGGTGGAAGACCTTCAGAATTTTGCATAATGAACAATATTTTTAATCTTTGGATCTCCCAATGTGGAGTCTTGATGAAGTTGAGTGAATGCCACATCAGAGCTGGTACTGGAAGCCTCTTGTGAGCCAGCTAGTATGTCCTCCTGCTATTGAGGTACCAAGAACTCAAGAGAATGTAATTCATTTTAATTCCACTTCCCCTAGAACAGAAGGCTCAATAGATTTCCCAGGACACCTTTCAACTCCTGATTACGTTTACCTATGGGGAATGCTATGTTTTCATAAACAATTCTTCCAGCTATGTAAAGTAATGGAAAACCTCATGTCACACAACATATTTTAAAATAACTTCAATTCTTTATAGTGTTCTGTCACACATAATCCATCCCCACTTGCACCTCCACTGCAGTTCACTGCTAGACTATAGAGAACTTCCTTTTAGATAACATAATTTAAGGTAACATCATTTGCATAACAGACAAGCAAGGACCACTTGTGATTACAGAAAAAAGTCCTTTCCTACTTTGTCCTTTGTCTAAATTGCAGCTCTCTTCTCTGATAGCATTCGGACAATGCCATGACGGATCTCCTTGGTCTTAATGCTGTAGACAATGGGGTTGACAACAGGTGAAAAGAAGAGGTAAGCACTGGCCATCATAGCATGCAGCAAAGGGGACACATGGAGTCCAAAGCGGTACACTATAGATAAGCCAATCATAGGCACATAGTAAGCGAGCACAGCACAGATATGTGAGCCACATGTGTTGAGTGCCTTCCTTTGCCCCTTCCCAGTGGTGATACACAGCACAGTGTGGAGTGTGAACCCATAGGACACCACAATGAGTAGTGAATCTAGCCCAAAAGTGGAGATAACAATGAAAAGCCCATAGATATTGTTGAATGAAATGTCCCCACAAGGTAGATGGATAAGATTGGGGTGGAGGCAATAAGAATGGGAGAGGGTATTATGACCACAGAAGGGCAGGCGCCTTAAGAGCATGGGCAATGGGGCCATGAGCATAATGCTTTTCAACCCAATGAAAGCCCCTGTACGAAAGATACGGGGCAAGGTTAGGATGGCTGTGTAGTGCAATGGGCTGTGGATGGCTACAAATCGGTCCACAGACATAGCCAGCAACACAGCTGATTCCATAATGGAGAAAGAATGGATGAAGAACATCTGAAGAAGACATGCATCAAAACTAATCTCAGTGGTGCCAAAAAGAAAGATGCCTAGTACTGTAGGCAGAGTGGATGCAGAGACACCAACGTCAGCCAGTGCCAACATAGCAAGAAAGAGGTACATGGGCTGGTGTAGGGCAGCGTCTGTTCTGATGACATGAAGAATGCTGCCATTCCCAAGGAAGATGATAATGTACATCAAGCAGAAAGGGATTGATATCCAGATGTGCTCTGCCTCCAGCCCTGGGATGCCAACCAGAATGAACGTTGTAGGTAAGAATTCCAAAGAGCTATTGGAGTTCTTCATGTTGAAACCTCATCCCGTGGAATCAGTGCTCCCTTGAAAGTTAGAAACAATCTAGTGAGATGTCATCACAATGGAAAAAGATCCCTGGACACTGAGGAAGAGGAAGAGGAAAACAAAGCTCACAGATTTAGATAGCCAAAGTCTCATGCCTGAAAATTGACAAATGACCACCATCAGGAAATTCCTGGTATTAAGGGAGTTACAATCTCCATCAGAGGAAATTTCAAGGCTGATAGAAAATTATCACTGTAAACTGAAGTTCACCTTGGATCTGCTAAGGAAGAAATGGTTGCCTTTACTTGGTGTGGAGATGCCTGGCCCTAAAAAGCTGCTGGGGAGACAGGCATGTGTAGGCAATGTCAGCCTAAGATATGAACTAAGGTCAAAAATGGGTGAGAGATAATATTGGTAAATATATGGATATAAGGCAAATAGCACACTAAATAAAAACAGCTAAATATACCTGATGAATGAGTATAGCTATATGGATAATTGAGGTCCAAAGCAAGGCTGAGAAGTGAGAGTGACCAGACCCTGGAGCAAGTGACTGGAAAATTAAACTAGAAAAGAATGTAGTTTGGACCCACACTGGGTTTAGCTGTTCTGGGCTTTGAAAAGACTAGGAAGCAACTGGAAAGATTATGTGTGAATGACAGAATGAGGCAGGAACCAAGGCTGGTGGATTTGTACGCAGACTTTAAGGTTCATGAAAATATTCTGTGATGGTGATATTTACAACCTCTTGACTCACAGTCCCAAAGACAACCTACCTGATCCACTGGGACTTCTTTCTGGCTCAGACACACCTCTGAATACACTGCAACAACAACACTGGGACCCTAAACAGACTTTCAAGGAAGGTTCTCCTGGACAGAAGAGGAAGGCAACAGAGAGGAGGAGAAAACCACGTCCCTAAATTGGGTATGTTTTAAGCTGAGCACTGATTCGGCCAGCACAAGAATAACAATAAAATCTTGGACTGACAGAGTAGGAAGGACCTCTGAAGGTATTTTTCTACTCATTCACTCACACACACACACACACACATACATCTGCTCACGTACTTGCACATGCACGTATTTCCTCACTTGCTGATGTCTTGTCAGCATCTTCTCTGATGAGAACTCTCAACTCAGCCAGTGCTCAACTTACAGGGGCCTCACTACCACATGCTGGTTATTATTAAGTTCTTCTTTGCAGGTTAAGGAGATACTCATTCAATGATTCAACTCATTCAATGATTCAACTCATTCATGATTAGAAATTAACACATCAATGGTTGATTCACAATTTCGTTAGCTTACCAAGATGGTGGAGTTAACTACTACAAGCACACTAGTTATACAGTATTTTGTGGGAGAAGGACATACAGACATAGTTAAGTTTGTACAGATCCCATTAGACAATTGGATTTACAATAAATTTTTTAAATAAGAAATGGACAAAGCTAGCTTTCTTTTCAGAATCAAAAAGTAGAACAAATGGGAAAATTATGGTATTTAACCTTCACAAGTTTGAGCCTCCACAAAGAAGGCAACCAAGTTTTACATTTTTAACAGCCTTTTTACATAAACTCTATCTTCTCTTAGTTCCAAGTTTTATCTTCATTCCCAATTATTCCAATTCTATCGTTATTTGAAAAGAAAAGCCTTCCTAGTTATTATCAGAAACTACTATTTGGCTTACCCCCTCCACTACTCAGCAAACAACAGAGAGGATGCACATCTGTAACCAATCCGCCCTTCTTTATGCCGTGCACCATACACGACCCTGGCCCTACTCAGAAAATCTCTTCAATTTTCACCCACAGGTCAAAGAACACATCTTCTACAAATATTCAAATACAGTCATCACACACCCTGGAGTCTTCTCTCTAATCTAGTTACAATTATGTTACGTGCTACAAAAGAAAAGTTCAAGACACAATGGGAGGGACCTAGGGGAAAAACCTAATTTATTCTTAAAAATCAGGAAAATTTTTCCTTGGAAAGTGATATTTAAACTGAGACCTGAGGAATTAGTAGAATTTTTCCAAGCTAAATGAAGAAGATGGGCATAATGTCATGCAGAAAATAATTACTATGCAGTGGGTATATAAGACTTCACTTTGACAAGAACTAAAAGAAAACAGGGAGAAAATGAAATTTGTTAATGGATATTAAAATTGTTGATTTTTTGATAGTTTTTACATCCTTGAAATCATGATAGGAAAAAATGGAAAAAAAAAAAAAGGCTATTGCCTGCCTAAATTAAATACAGGATTCCTGTGTACCTATCATAGTCTGATGCAGTTTACCTCAACAAATATTAGCTTAGGAAAAACTTTGTGCTGGGGATTGTGCTAAAATTTAGGTAGGGAAATTTTGAGACAAATTATTGACCTTAAGGAATGATCACATACGTCAGAACTTGACATGGCTGAGAGACTTGGGGGACACTTCTGTTTCTCATTTGTTAGGGGGAATATATGTTCTTGCCTCACCTCCAAAAGCCCAACATATCTTTCTTAACACTTTAAATGGAGCAAATATTGCCCTGCCTGTGGGTTGAGCAGTTGTTCCTCCTCTGTGTGTCCTCACCGCACCCTTGATCCTTTTGCACCCCAGTTCTTGCCTAAACCACCTACGATGACCTGATGTTGGAAGGGACAAATCTTGAGGGATACCTGAAACTCAAGTCTCCTTTCTCTATTCTCAGCAATCTCCTCTGCCTTTCTATCCTCTTTTCTGTGTTTTGTTTTTTTTTTTTCCCTATTCTTTTTCCTTTTTTGTATCCTTCCCATCTTCAACCTCCAACGTCTCCCCAGCCAATCAGGGCTCAGGTGTCCTTCAAAATGATCTTAAAAAGCAATCATTGCCCTGAGTTTAGGATTTGTATTACAAGAGCATTTCAGGATTGGGAAAGGAAAAAAGGGACTATTTAGTTTCTAGCCTACTGTAATAGGACACAACAAATCAGCAGAAAGAAGAGAATGTGATGCAGTGTATACTCCATCCCTGGAAGTAGATGGAATTGGAGGTGGATGCTATGTGCAGTATAACCGTACCTACTTAAGCTTTATGAAGCTCTGTTTCTTTGTTTTTAAAGATAGAGATGTTGATACCTATCTCAGAGAGCGGCTCTGAGTGTTTAATGTGAGCCTTTAGCAACCAGTGAATACTAGCATCTCCCCACTCTTTCTGCCTCCTCTCTCAGGCATGCTCAGAAGGGGTCACTCAAAGTCAGATTGTCCTCAAATTCCTATTAGTAATGATCTTTCCTTGTCATTGCCTCACTAGCACTCAGATCACAACTGTGAGGAAAACAAGGACACAAGGACTTTCCATTTAACAGATGAGCATATAAAGAATATACAGGCACTGAATAACTAACTTAAGATGGTATGATGGAAAAACTATTTCTAGAATCCATGGCATTCTCTGATGTTTCTGTTTTGTTCTTCACCTGCTGTCAAGTTTAGGAAAATCTTCCTCTCATTCCATCACATAGGTTCAGGAAGCTAGGGGGATGACTATTGACTAGGGATGAATCTAAAGGTCTAATTGTGGGGTAGAGTTGGGACTCCTTCTGAAAGCTGCTTCAGGAGGCAGGACTGATAGATCATGGGCTTGAAAACTCACCACAAGCAGAACTGACCTTTGAGCATCAAGTGGGACTGTGGAAGCTCACTTCAGCAAGTCCCTGCCATCTTGGCATTAACATCTCCCTAGTCCTAGGGTTGGAATGCTGCCTTCCTTTTTGTAACCTGATCAGGTCAAGGAAGTGGAGGAATAGAGAGGGACTTGTCTTCTCTAAGGAGCAATTATCCAGGTAATTACATCACCCCTTCTCAATGTCCAGGGACCTATAAGGGAAAGATGCAAAGATATAGAGTCAGCATCTCTGTGCAATGAGTGTAATAATAGTGTGTACCTCCTATGAGAATGAGATAATTGATATATGTAAATTGCTTAGAAATTGTGTGGCTCATAATTAATGTACTATAGTGGTTAGCTAATATGATAGTTATTATAGGACAATTGTGTCCTGGAGAAATAATATATTAATCTACTATGTTCACCAACTATCACTTTTATAAAGAGGCATTTAACAAGTAATGAGCAGGGCACAGATTGTTGGTATCCAGAGAACATCAAGGGTGTTTAATATCAGGAGATGACAGAATCCAAGTGGTTAAGCTCCTGTGAGAAAAAAGTTAAAGACTGAATTGGGAGCAGGTGAGGGGGAGACTGATCAGAAGATATGATAACTAGGGCTTTGCAGCATAAGGTGACTAGACAGAGCTAGCAGAAAGTGAGCATTTCCAGAAACCAATGTTAAAGAGAATTTAAAATCGCTAAAACAAGCAGTTTTTATTATTTGTAAATTACCTGTTTGTTGGCTAATTTTCTGATTAATAAGAGAAATAAAAAAAGGAAAAGATTTGGCTTGAAAATCCACCATGACACATTTATAGGATTTTTTAAACTTGTTTTGAAAATATGCTTTGTTCTGCTGTTGATTTAACAAGAAAGAAGAGAGCTTTGCATAATCAGTGAGGAGATACTTTAAATGATAAGTTATGTGGGTAGATTGGATCCAGATATATGTGAAGTCATTAATGAGCTGAAAGACTTGGAGAAAATGGAGGGATTAAGTGAGAGATGGCCTTAATAAAGTGAAAAAAAATCTAGTGTGAATAAGATGGTGAGGGAACTTTGGAGAAAATATCTATGATCAGAACATGGGATACTAGAGATTAACAACAGAAGAGAAGTACTTCCGGCTGATGGGGAGATGCAGGATATGGCCATGGAGTGAGCAGCCAAAGTAAAATCAAATTAAACTTCTTCGAAATTGAAGAAGATCAGAAGCTGTGATGTTAGTAAGGTCGTTAAATGGATGACGCGTATGGACACTGAGCTGAATATGGGATGTTGGTATATTTTTCCCCAGATGTCAGTGTACATTTAGCAAAAATGTACAAATAAAGGAGATTGTCAGTTTCCATTATAAACTGAGATTGTGTTCTGGGAGACCTTTGGTCAAATTTCCCTTCATTAATTTTCAGCACCCTTAACACTTGTTATACATTTAATGATCTTGAAAAAAATATGAAAATTAGAGTTTGTGTTTATTAACTATTGTCCTCAAGTGAGTCATACCAAGGACACCTCACACCTTTCTCAGAAAGACATAATTCATATCATTCTAACTAATGGAACAGGAAATATTTGCAATCTTTCCACGCAAAGTATTTGTCTAGAAATTTTTTTCAGCTGTGCAGCAATTTTTATATTAAACTGTTGCTGAGGAAAATATACTTTATATGGGAACATTGAGATGAAATTGTGTTTTAAAAAATGGAGGATATAATTTTCTGCTACTGAAAAAACAGGAATTATATAATTTGTACTTCAAATAAGACTAGGATACTGGAGTATCAAACATAGCATACTTTTGTAATTCCACGTCTCATATGAAGTTTTTTCATAATAAATGGAAACAAGGAAAATCCCAATACACCATATATGGAAAAACACACTACATATATTTTAGTTTACTCTATCACAAATGCGCTTGCACTATGTGTGTAAAACTTAATGTTACATAAATTTTATGCATTTTAATATAAACATTTAGTTATGCATTTTCTTTCCCGGTTTAGCCAAAATAATTTATCTATCTGTCTATCTATCTATAAGATATAAGCTTCTTTAGAGAAAAATGCTGTTTAATTTTTCTTGTCTTTTTGAAAGACTTTAGTTTTACTTTTTGACAACAATGAAAATACCAGCAATGCGACTATAGTGAGATATATCACTTAGAGGGAGAAATCAGGTTTTTCATAAAGTTGACCCATGGGCTTAATGTGTGATAGATCAAAGCGAAACAAACTTAACTAAACTAAAACTAAAACAATGAGAACAACAACAACAAAAAAAAAACAATTAAAAAAACCACAATGTTAGTTTCTAGCTATATGATATTTGTTTTAGGTTTAGTAGATTATTCCCGCACATGAAGAATTTATGATTTCTTATTTTTTCCAGAACTCTGTATTAGTATAAATTTCCCTCAATTTTTAAAACAATTTAAACATATTTTGACATGTCATTAACATTTTCCATCCGTGTTTCATATAATTTAAAATATGTCTTAAATGCCCACAAATTTAAGTTTGTTCTTGGAGGACAGGGGAACTTGCCCTTTCAGCCTAGATCAAAAAAATTAATGAAGCTGTCGCATTGATGTCACCACTGCCAATCACCTCTGCATCAAGAGAATTATAAAAGAGATTAGAATAGCTCATTTCCCTCCCCTTTAATGTAAATACTCAGATGTGTGCCAAACTCTCTGTGCTTGTTTCTAAAAATTGAAGGATGTAGATCTGATTGAATTTACAGAGGAGGAATTTTTTTAAGTAGAGGACTGGAAATAACATGAATGTGCAATTTTGTTTACTAGGACATTAAGTAGAGAATTAAGAGATAGGACAAAAACAACCATTTAAATGTTGTTTAGGGCTCCTGATGTACACAACTTTCTATTTATTAAAAGTTAAATTACACATTAGGTATAGCCTAGAGGGAAATCACCCCTGATTCTTAGCAAGCACTTAATGTAATACATCCTGATACCTAGTAAATGTGTCTTTGGAACAGAGAAAATGCCCTTGGTTTTCAGTCTAACTGGTAGTAGAGACATGTCTTGGACTGAGAAAATGATCAAGTATGCAATGCTTGTTTAAAATCCATTGGCTTGTTGGATGTTGAATAAATAGGCTCAATTCATATTCTCACTCATGACCACTTTGGAAACCAGCCATGATTCAAAGACAAAAACTATGCTAGACTCATTCTGATGTCTAAATTAAAACCTATTTTAATAATAGGTTTCATCAATATTGGAAGACATTCCTCTTGTTTTGCCATCGCAATAAAAAGGTTCTCTACATATAACCCAAATATACTTGGTATGACAGCTTGCTCATCTTCTATTTTCCAAGAAGAGAAAATTTTAATATCATATAGAACTTAGTATAACAGCTTGCTCATCTTCTATTTTCCAAGAAGAGAAAATTTTAATATCATATAGAAAATTTTTCTTGCACAATTACGAAACTTTTTTTACCTATTTCTCAGTCTTTAAGGTGAGTAATAAAAAACATTTTAATAAATGTTGAATATGGATATGTAATGAGTCCAAGCAACTCCAAGAATATAGAAAGCTTAAAGTATATTATATTATATGTATCAGATTCAGATTAGAATTTTGAAGTGACCTGGTTCTTTATTTAATCAGTAGATGGATGATATTAAAAGAAAAATCACTTTCATTAGAGACAAAATCTAAATATAGCTTCATGCAGTAAAAAGTAATCTATATCTCTTTTTGTTGACCATTAATCTATATTAGCATTTTGGTATCACCTAGTTTGTGGGGTGGGGTAGAATATTTAAAAGAGAAAGAGATTGGCCTCAGGGTATTAGATATGAACTTATGTCGTCCCAGGAAATCCCATTAAGTAAATCTATATGTCCCAAAACCTCTTGGGACCATGCCATCCCTTCTTCAGGGATGCTTGATTTCTTTTTGAGGTATTTTTTGTTAATGATACTGTTGTTTTCTCCACCAGGAAAAACTAGCTCTATTTCTATTCCATTCTACTTTCTCTTTTGCTATAGGGCCTTCATTTTTTTCATGTGAAGGAGAACATTTTTCTCTTACTCCTCCTTCATTCACGATAGCTCATAAATCAGCAGTGGTGACAAAAGCCATGCAGGAGTATGAATACCAAATAGGCATCGCTACAGTCCGAAATGATCCAGGAATGCAAAACCCAAAGGTCCTCTCTAGTCTGATAACCCCTAGCCCTTTTTCAGTACCAAAAGCAAAATGCTATTGCATTTCTCTTGAATTTTGATGCTCTAGGTATTGGGGTGGATTGCAGATGGAGAAAGAGAAGAATGCATCAACAGTGGCATTCTACAGGAGTAGAGATGCTGCACAGATTGTCAAAAGTAGTACAACTGGAAGAAAATGATCATTGACATTAAATACAAGAGTACATAGACATGATGAGAGTCTTCTGCCCAATTGTCACAGACAAAATGTCTAGTATTGTGCAAAAAATCAATATGTAGGGATCACCATGAGCAATGAGTCCAGCCTGTAGGTAGAGGTGACAACAAACAGTAGATAACAAGTGCCAATGGAAAAGTTCATATGGATATCTTCCATAAAGGTAAGTAGGAACAGGAACATCAAATACCTGAGTCTCAAAGACAATATCCATTCAATAATGCAGGGAAATGTTGGCATAATTGAGCAGAAGAGTGGGTTAAGGAATGCCAAAAAGTGATCCACTGAAATAACCATCAGAATAACTAAGCCCTGGGAGTCAAAGAGTATCTAGAGAACCCCTAGAAGAAATGTATATCAGCACTGATCCTAGTATGCTAAAGAGGAAATTATCTGGCAAGGTAAGAAGTAAGTTGGGAAAAGTATCTTGATCGCACTGAGTGGCAAAATATTCAGGATGAGGAATGTGAATTTATATACGGCATGTTCAGTCTAAGTGAGGTGAAGAAAATTATGGTGTACATCAGACAGAAGTGTCTGTAGATCCATAACGTGCTCTTCCAATACCTAGATGAATGGTTCAGGTGAGATCTCCACAAATTTATTGGGGTAAGATCATCTTGCAAGACAAGTGTACGAATGAATATTTGAAACAAATTAGAGGTATATAATGATCATTGAGTTATGAGCCGCTAATCAAAACTACATCTTCAGAGTAGAGTGTGGCACAGGAAGCCTGTAGATTGTGGAAGGGAAAGATGGGCATAGTTTTTTCTCCTACGGCTCTCTCTGAAGCTCCCTATTCTGTGCTAGGGAGGAACATATATACACCACGAAATGCTAAACTGAATACCAGTATGCCTGAGAAAGCGAGAAACGAGCCACAGTGGTAGCAGTCATCAGATTCAGTCTCTTCCCCAAAGAGAGGTACTATTGGGTGTGGCAGAGATGCAACAGCAAGAATGATGACTAGGCAGAATGGATATGTTTATGAAGGAAAAAAGTAGAATTGTGAGCAACATGGAGATACTCCCACGAGAAAAATAAAGAAACTATGTGTATGAAAGCTTCTAAAAAAATAATTTAAAAAAATAAGAAAAAAGGAATCCATTTTCAAAACTTCACTCCGTGTTAGTCTTCACTGTATTTTGAAGCAGATTCTCAAGGCGTTTAAGCATGAGGAATTTTAAATCATAGATATATAAGTGAATTCAACTCTATTTTCATGATCTATCATCCTTTGTATAATGTGAAAAATCCAGCTTATAGGGCTGTGAAGATTCATAAAATATATCAAAAGATTTATAACTTTGGTAATACCCTCACATATCTCCTTCTTATTTCCAAACTTCTTTCCCAAATGTAGTCTCATATTTCACATACTATATCTAAAATATTACCATAGATTTTCCATATAGGGTTAAGATTAAAACATGCGTATGTTTTCCCAAGGGTCCCCAAATGTCGCTGGGAATGTTTAACTTCAGCACATGTATGGGGCTGAGCATGTGTTTTGTATTAACACCATTAATGTTTTACTGAGAAGTTGAAGGGCTTAGTATTTGCCAAGAGCATATTCTTTTGGCTTTAGAATGAGAACCTGAAAAGAGTCAGACAGGGAAAAAAATGCAGTCAATATAGAAACAAAGGGGAGACAAAAAGTAAATGATATACACAGTGTCATCAAATTGGGTTAATATAGAAGAAATGGGGTGAAATAAACATAAGGGCAAGGAATTATGTGTATACCTGTATTAATTCATTCAATAATTCATTTATTCACTCACCAAATATTTATTAAGTAGCTAGATTATGCCAGACTGTATAGGAGTCACTGAGTGTATGTAGTAAACAAAAGAGACACAGTCCATGCCTTCTAGAACTTAAAAAGGACTGAGCTAGAGAGAAAATAAAAAAATAAAACATACACAGACAATTACTCGATTACAATTGTTATGTGTGGTATGACAGAAATGACAAGAAGCAAAAAAGTGCTAATAGAATGCATAGTGGAATAGAGGGGCCAGGGGACAACTAGTCTTGATAGTCACTGAAGGTTACAGCGACTATCAAGGAGAAAGGGACAATGTAAATAGAGACAATGGAAATCCAAGGAAAACAAGGCTCTCAATAAATTTGCCCCTCTCATGTCACCCTAGTAACATTCAGTCTGCAATGATTTCAACTCAGCACAGCTTCTGAAACCTCACATTTCAAATTTACCAGCTGGCTGAGGATATCTAGCATTAGCAAACTTATCCTCTCTGCTTTCCACTTCATTATCTCACTGTATATGAACAATAAATTCTTCCAATAAGGTCTTTATGGGAGGAATTGCTGTTATTCCTCAAAGTCAGCATTCCTCAAGAACCTTACAGAATCCTGATTAACAAAACTCTTCCCTCTGGGCTTATCATCAATGCAGTTTCTCAGTTATGGGGCTTTGCTCTTAGTACTTTGTTTGCTTCTAATTGTCACAAGTATTGAACTGGTTTTCACTATAAATATAAATATAGGTCTAACTTTATATATGTTTTTTATAATAGAATCAAGTGTTGAATGTATTATATTTGAAATTTTTTAAACAATACATATAAAATGAGAATTCCTTTTGTTCCTCTCTTCACTTCACAGACTGTCACAGACTTCTCCAAAAGAGTCATTTTTGTTACCAATTTAGTGTGTTTTTGCACACATAAACAAATTGATATATTTATGTGTTTAAATTGTTTTACAAAAAGTGATATGTATATATATTTTTTTCTGCTATTTCTTGCTTTAGTCTTGTAAACCTATCAATCTGGATCAACTGTTTACCTACTGTGGCCAGTTAGTGGATTTTTTTTAATCTTATTTCAAGAAGTGAAAATTCTTATTCAAATTCAACTCTCTTATTCACTTCTTATTCAAGTGACCATGAACAAACATGTGAGTATAAATCTAGGGATGTACTGAGAATTGGAGTTTCTGGGTTAAAGAGCATGTTCATTTTAAGTTGACACAAACAACAAAATAGCAGACAAAATACTGTACTATACTAATACAGATTACAACGTATAGTACATGAAAATGTGTGTTCTCCATACATTCAGTAACATGCAGCATCATTGAGCATTCTAATTTTGACCAGGTGATGAGCATTCCCTCCCTCCCAGACCACCTTTGGTGATGAAACTGACTGGCTTGAGGGTAACCACTTCATAGGCCCTAATCCCCTTAATATTTACTTTGAGGAAAGAGTTGGATTATTTCCTGGGGAATCTGCTTAGTCTTAACAATGTAGATGATGGGATTGAGCACAGGAGGCACCAGAAGATAGACATTGGCTAGGAGTAGACGGAGAGCTGGTGCAGCATGCTTCGTGAAGCGGTGCACCAGAGCCATGCTAATCACGGGCACATAGAACACAAGGACTGCACAGATATGTGATACACATGTGTTGAGGGCCTTCTGCCATCCCTCCCCAGAGGTAATGCCCAGCACTGTGTAGAGGATCAGCACATAAGAGATGATGATGAGCAGCGAGTCCAGCCCAAAAGTAGAAGTAACAATGCAGAGCCCCAGAATACTGTTGGGACGAGTGTCCCCACAGAGCAGCTGGATTAGATCTGAGAGAAGACAAAAGGAGTGGGAGAGGACGTTGTGTCCACAGAAGGGAAGATGCTTCAGGAGAAAGGGCAGTGGGAACATGAGCATCACACTCTTCAGTCCAAGTGCAGCTCCACTACCAGCAATACGGGGAAGGGTCAGGATGGCCGTGTACCGCAGTGGGTTGTAGATGGCCACAAAGTGGTCCACAGACATGGCCAGCAGAACTCCAGACTCCATGATGGAAAATGAATGTATGGAGAACATCTGCAAAAGGCAGGCTTCAAAGTAGATCTCACTGGCACCAAAAAGGAAGATGTCCATCACAGTGGGCAGTGTAGAAGCAGAGACACCAAGTTCTGCAAAGGCCTGCAAAGCTAAGAATAGGTACATCAGTGGTGCAGAGAGGTATTTTTCTTGATCACTGTGAGGATCAAACTATTGCCCACAAGAGCGACAAGATACATGAAGCAGAACAGGAAGATACAACAAGAGTACAGGGCCTCTAGACCAGGGACACCAGTCAGTAGAAAATATTTTGGGGTGAATTGACTGCTGTTGAACATTTTCCTCTGTGTGAAGTCTGAGGATTTCGACCTAGGCAGGTGTCAGTGATGTAACCTGGGGTGAGACACATAAAGATTGTTTAAGACAGAGGGACCTGCAAGTTTCTCTATCTAGTACTATCTGCCAACATATGTCCCTACTCCCACCCATGACCAGTTCCATTTGGTCTTCAATGCTAAATAAAAATATGGATTCCTGACTTGCAAAAAGGTATTTCTCCAGAATAAGGAAATTTGGTAGAGTGTTTTATCATTCATAATTCAAACTAATCCCCATAGTGGTTTCACTATGTATATTTGGTAGGAATTGACTGTTTCTCATGTCTCTGTCAAGAGATGGTACTGTGTAGTTTAAAGAAGACATCATTGAAAAGACATTGACACAAAGAAAGCTGTGATCTATCAGACATTCTATTATTCCCTTTTAGAGCATGTTGGATTGTAAGTGACTGACTAGGACAGGGATTAAGAATAAAATTTCTTCAATGTCAGTATAGAATTGCTCAGGAGATAAAGATTCCGAATGCCCATCCTTGCCACTCCAAGCAGCATCAAACAATGTTCTCCATTGGAGACACAGAATTATCTACCCTTACCTGGATAAAACATCTTTAAAATGGGCTCAGGTTTCCAGGTTCATCCCACAACCTCCTGGATGATTACTTTGCTTTTTACACATGGTGGCGGAGAGTGTAGAAAAAAGTCAATGTTATAAAGGTTTATGATTTTGACCACTGGAATTCCATTAATGGAAAGAATTATTCTGCTCACGGGAAAATTCCTCTCTTTTTGTCAATCCACACACTGCAGTGTGATTAATTGATGCTTATTGTGTGTATAGGCACAATGAACAAGAGTCCTAGAGTGTGGTCCCTTCAGACCATGTTTCTGAAACTTCAAAAATAATGACAATTTTAATCCATGGTGGCCCACCGCAATAGCACTCATGCCCTCTGAAACCCTGCCTGGGAAGGCAACCTGTGTCTCTTTACATTATCCAAGACACATATATCGTTAAGGTGAAAAAACAACACCTTTGCATACCAAGATGATGTATCTATGATCAATGGGAGATAAATTAGAAAAAAAAAATGAAAGAGTAAAAATACTGATATCTCTTTTATCAGGTATAGAAAACAGATCTGAACCCCCAATTGGAAACAAACAAAAATATGATATAGGGGGAAATGTACTAGAGATGAGGAAGCTGGAGATATTAAAAGATAGAATATAGCTGAATCTGCAAACGTGATTTTAAACCCCTGATTTCCACTGCCTACTGGGGTATTCTGTGATCTTGACATTTTAAATCGGTAAAAATTAGATAATCATATATAGAATAAAAATTAAGGGGAGTAAATATAATAATGTGTGTAAAAGAGTCTTATAAACTTTGCAATAATCACAAGCTACAAGAAAGTAATATTGGCCATTGTGGAAGACATTAGAACATCACTGAAGACCCATGCCTTCTCACTGAGGGATGAACTTTAGTGATGACATAAGGGGTCACTTAACTAGAAACTACTTACGTTGCTGATATTCTGAGCCTGATCTCTTTTCTAGTTAATGTTTGGGGTATATTGTCTCTTTTAATTTGACCCTCCCATGCCTCAATTTAGCATATTGATAGCCTAAGTCATTTATTTCTTGTTTATAGTGCTTAAGAATTTGATATATTTTCAGCAATTTCCTTGGATTACTTAGAGTGAACTATTCATTTATAATTGTGTACCTTATTTACGACTCCCACATTTCATGTTATGTGTTTTGGAATTTCAGAGCAGTGTGCATAAAAGCTAAGACTGCAGACCACGGAGTCAGATTGCCTCAGCTGGAATCCTGGCTCAGTCACTTTCTGTCTGGCTCTCCATGTCTCCATCTGTGAAGCAGACATAATTATAATATGTAGCTCCATAGGCTTGTTTTGAGACTTAAGTTAATGAGCATGGAGCAGTTACTATACAACACATTTTCAATAAATGCTACTATTGTTGGTGAAATAATAATAATAATTATTATTATTACATCATCAGTATAAATCAGGCATTTAATTTTTGTATCTTTTTTCATTCAGACCTTTCTCCATCTTTATGGATCATATAAAATCTTTGCAATTAAGCAACTTCTTAATTGCTTAAAATTTTCCAGATTGAAGATATCAACCCGGTATCTTTATCCAGACCTTATACGGAATCATTACAAGTATCTGGAATGTCTCTAAGAAACCTTTTGACACTGCTTCTTGATCCACCAGGGACACTGCATCTCACACATATTAAAAGAGTCTGCTGCTCTCCACAAGCTCCTCTGAGAATTAAAAACAAACAAGCAAAGTAACAAAAAAACGTTTGCATGACAAGTGAGCCACTGCATAGAACTGTCAGGACTGAGTATCATCTGCCACGTGAAAGGAAGTGGATGAAGTTTGAGAGAGAATATGCCTGGCCATGATTCAGGCTGTGGGGAGGGAAAAGCAGTCTGGGATGCAGACTGAACTTTGGGTTTGTCGTCAGTGACTATTGGCTAGTATGTTAATTTTGGAGACAAAAAAAAAAAGAAGAAGAAAACTGATTCAAAGTACATGACATCCCTTGGCACTTCAGAATGGTCTGGTGTGGAGGAAGTTAGTGGAATCTGAATATCAACTGTTAGTTTGAATAAATAAAGGGAAGAGTGATTTTTGTTCCCCGTACCATTGTTTAAGATGAAAGGAAAATTCTTTGTAGCTATACATGCATCCCCTCTGAATGGCACACTTTCTAATGCCTATGAGACTCTAGTGAGGAGATTTTTCAACTTGACTCCTCCCTGTATCCTGACAGAGCCTAACTTGTCTTTTCCTCCTGGTCATTCCTGTGATTTTTTGTTTTGTTTTATTTTTGTTATTGTTGTTTTCTTTTCTTTTCTGAAGCACTCTGGCATTCAGTTCAATTAAAAATTATATTAAAAAAATACAACCTCCACCACTGTTTTATTACATGTGGCTCAGGTGTCAATTCTGTGATGTCCTTCCTCACTCGTGCAGGTAGTCACTCTCTACAGCAGCCTCCCACAGCACTTCTCTCTCTCTAGCACTTGCTTCCCTGTATAGCACTTTAGTTATTTATGTGACTTTCTCCTGGTTGTCTTCCAGCTCTTCCAAAGAAGACCTAGAGCCTATTAATTTTTTTTTTTTTTTTGCTGAGAAAGATTCACCCTGAGATAACATCTGTGGCAACCTTCCTCTATTTTGTATGATGGTCGCTGCCACATCATAGCTCCTGTCAAGTGATGCATGCCTGTGCTCAGGAACTGAACCAGGGCCACCAAAGCGGTTGTCTTAAGCTCTTCCAAAGAAGACTTAGAGCCTATTTTTAGAGCACATCACCAAGGCTTAATAAATGGGAAGAGAGAGAGGGAGGGAGGACAACAGGAAAGAAGGTCCATGCTAATATACAGTGATGCTATTCTAGGCTGAGAGTTTGGTGAGAAAAGTACTTTGTATTCTTTTACCAAATGAGAGCCTCTTTGAGGACAGAAAAATAATATAATAACCTTTACCTTCATTATATATGAGGAGCTTTTATTGTAGGAAGTCAGAGATTGATGCTAACGAATGAGGTACGAGGGTTAAGTGAGAAACATTATAAGGAGGGGTTAAAACCTGGTGTCTGGTAGGGAAGATGGCAAGTAAGAACAATGAGAAAAGAAAAGAAAATGTCCTGATTTAAGGCTACATATCAGGTACTCTGGAAGGGTGCCCTGTGTATGTTATCTTTGTATATGTCACCTTATTTATCCTCAATATACTCAAAATGACCTAAGCATAGCCATTTTACAACTTGAGAGAGTGAGAAATTGGCATTTCAAGTGACTTGCCAAAGTCACAGGGGCAAAATGGAACTTAAATTTAGGAGAGAAGGGAAGCCTAAACCAAAGCTATAAGAGGAAGCCGGTGATAACGAGTGAGATGGGGGTGGTGTGAGGTTGTGTCAGCCCAGGAGAAAAGTGACGGGGGGCAAAAAGTGTAGGTCATCTGAGGATTTGGGTTTAAGAGTGACCAACCCCTAGAGGTTATGTAGCTGTCTGCCTGGGACGAAGGGGACAAGGCCTATTGGTATCGAAGGTGAAGGAGAGGAGAGTAAATAGGCTTAAAAAATGAAGATAGATTTAAAAACAGAATTAAATATCTCGTATAAAAAGAATTGAATTTTGGCACAGAAATGGAGGGTCCCTGCTCCACTTTTCCTGAATTAACAGAGAGCAGATGCATAAAACACACTCCAGGTGTTCCTCTGCCACAATGAGGCTTTCCGGACAAAAGTCTATGTCCTCCAGGGAGGAGTCTTCTGTGACATGAGGAAAGGGGAAATAAAGTGTGTGCTGGAAATGAGCTGCATGTCTGAACAAAAACCCCAAGTATGGCTCACCTGAACAGATTTCCCATCCTCCTGATCCAATGGGCTAGACTTCCAGGGCAAACTCCACTCCTCCTCTATGAGGACCCAACTGCCCTTCAATATATTTGGTCTCAGGCCTGGTCTCCAACTCACTAGCTGGAGACAGTGGCTAACTTGCCTTCTTATTTTTCATGACTCCAGACCTAGCCCTCTGCTTCCCCCAATTTTGCCAGTTTGTCCCCTGGTATACACAGGCAAACCAGCCTCAACAGAACACGCTGCCTCTAGGCCTGCAGGAAAAATGGGGCCAAGAGCAGAGGATCTCAGGAAGTGCTCTCTGAGGAACCAGAAGTCAAAATCTGAGAAAATACAGAACAAGATGATGCATGTATGTGTAGCTATGTGTGTATGTACATGTATGTGTGAGTATGCTTTTATGTTCACACGCAAGTGTGTAAATTTATGTAAATGTACACATGAACACATGCCTAGGTATGCAAATGTGTGCATGTATATGCATAACCGTGCTCCTTCATGTAGAATTTTATTTGCAAGTTTACATGAATCTATGAGCATGCATATCTTTCCCTTATATACATGTATCATTGAATGTGCATACATTCATGTCTGTGGACGTGTATGCATGTGTGTATTGAATTTCCCTATTCACATATGTATTTTTATAGTAGTATGTGTTTGTTTAAAGATCCTTAACCACTCTGGTAATTGTTTTATTTCATAAGCCTTATTGGTCAGGGACATTCGTGTGTCCTATGGGCACAGCAGAATGGCTTGTACTGAAACTGGTAAAGCATGATCTAAGGGGCCTTTTGAATTTGTATCTTATACTCAGATCTGATGGTTCTTTCCTTAAGTTAGTAACTCAGGGACATACCTCTGTCATAGCACCACCCACAGATTTGACACACTCTCAAACTCAATTTTTCTCACTCTGATTATAAACTAGGCTTTTATGTTTCTTCTGGGTAAAGTTCCCCTGTTTTTTGGTCTCTGAGAAAGCAGGAACCTCACTCACATGGCCCAGTCTAAGTCCTGTTGCACCCTGCATTGACCTTTCCTGCATCACCTGCAGAACTGAAGTAGAAGCACCTGATTTCACTGTCTGTTTTCTTTCTTTAACTTTATTTTTTCATTGTGAATGTGTGAATAGCCTCTGAACCTGTTTCCTCTCCTTAAAAAGGGAATGATTATACTTGCTTCCAAGGGCAAAAAAGAGAATTTAATAAGATAACACAATTGAATAAACCTAAATGTAGTAGGCACTCAAAGTGTTATTTTCTTCATCACAAACAGAATCCCACTGTCCAAGAAATCATTCTCAGTTTCTTTTAGAATTACCCTTGGCCTTCTCTAACTTTCCTCTTCCTCTTGCCCTTGCCTCTGGGGACCACTTTTGACCTTTTGTATTAGAGCAGGCACTGACCCTGCTAGTGGCCCCCTCAACCGTCAGTCTGAGACTTACTCCTAACCACAGTCTCCACAGATGATCATCTCGCCCATCCTCCCCTGAGGTGGAATCCCCCATTTCCAGATCAGACAAGTCTTCGCAGCCAGAGTTGCCAGGATGATTTTCTCATTTTCTGCTGCTCAGTTGCTCCTGTGTTCTGAATCTTTGAAAGCTTAGTTGCATGAGACACTCATCTTATGTCCTTAATCATGTTGTATTCTAAAAGCTCATGAGTAGGATCCCTTACCCAGTCTGGTTACAAGAGGAATTGCCCATGAATCTCCTCAGCATCAGCAACCTAGATTCATTTAGGTGTTGGAAGTGTCATACTTCTCATTGCCTTCGTACACTTTGTGTCATTTATGATCTCTTGTTCCCCAAACATAGAGGCAATGGCTAAGCAACTACATTGGAATGAGGCAGTCTTTTGGCAAAACTGAATAAAGACTGACTACGTGCTTGGCACTCAGGTTTTCCAACAAACCATATACATGTCAGGTTTCCTATTCCTCCTCCATAGCTACCTCAGCTTGTACCCTGAGAAGAATTCCATTCTACTTTCCCTGAAATTAAGCAGAGATTAAGGGATCTCTGTTTAATAACAGCTTATATTTGTGGATCACTTATTCTGTTCCAGCTACAGCTTAGAACCCTGTATGAGTCTATCCTCCTACTTTATGTAAAAGTAACAATCTGTCAAACACGAATGAGCACTTATGTTTTATAAACGGGAATCAAGAGAAGATAAATGTGCCATCGATGAAAGACTAGATTAGAAGATGAAGCAAATATATTTCACAATAGCAAGTTATTTTAACTTATTTCATTTCTCTGGCAGCTTTCCCATCATCATAGTTCAAGGCCCTGGCTGGAGGGATCCATTGTTATTTCTATATTCTTAACAATTC
This sequence comes from Diceros bicornis minor, assembly GCF_020826845.1. Classification (NCBI taxonomy): domain Eukaryota; kingdom Metazoa; phylum Chordata; class Mammalia; order Perissodactyla; family Rhinocerotidae; genus Diceros; species Diceros bicornis. Next base: position 62,095,408 of record NC_080746.1, on the reverse strand, counting down.
TTATTTAAGTGACAGCTATTAGAAATATTTTACAACCACTATTAAGTTGTTATGTACTTTATAGGCATTTTCTTCTGTAATTCTCACTATACTGCTATAAAGGATTTATAGAGATAACCACTTAATCCTGATTTTGTGGATGAGGAACTTGGGTCTTAGAGAGGATAAATGAATTTAAAACCATGCTAACTCATTCTTACAATGGTAATTAAAAGCACAATTAAGCTATTAATTTATTGTTATTGGATTAATTACACTTTCATATAAAAACTGTAGAAATTCACGGTATTAAATTATGTTATTCTGGTCTCATTCTGAATCCATTTCTATCAACTTTTTTCTTGAGTATAGGTAACATGTACATAATTCTTTGCATGTTTTATAATTTTTTTGGTTGAGACTGAACATTTTAGATAAGAAATTGCAGCAAAACTGGATTTTAATTTTTTTTGTCTGGACTGTTATTATTGTTTTTTGATTCTTTTTATAATAACTTGCCTGGACTAAAACTAAAGAATTTGCCTCCCTTATGGTATGTTGATGTTGATGTCTCTGATCAAATTTTATATTCTTCTTTTGATTTTTTCAGCCTGTATTCCTAGGATATCACCCTTGTGTCTGCATAGTTTAGTGGCTAGCAAATTATGATGGCATATATTGTGTTCAAAGACGTTTTCTCAGTAAGGTTTCCATCCTTGTCAATGGATCTGTGTGTGGGTTGGGAATTGCATCCAAAGATCAGCCAGTTCTCAAAAACTGCCCTGACTTTACTTTCTGCTGGGCCTCCTGGGTCTCTCCTGCACGTGCTCGTAGTTCCCCAGTCAGCCGTGCAGGTGCGGAGAGAAGCCTTCTGTCTCTCTCAATTCCAGAATCTCTTTCTAAAATTTCTCCCTAGTTTGTTGCTTGCCCCAACCTGGACCACAATTTGGGGCTAGCAGATCCGTGGGGTTTCCCTGTTAATTTATCACCAGTTTTGCTACTTTTAATGAGAATGCTGCTGCATTTTCACCCTCTACCCCAAATCATATTTGCTCTTTGACAGTGTGGGAGATCAAAATTTGGCCACTCTGAAATATGTCTCTTTACCTTGACTATTTTCTGATGGACATTTGACCTCCCCCACTAACCGCCTAAAGGAATTTAACTCTGGGTATGGACAGATGGGCAGGGTCCTCACTAAGCCCATTCTTTTCAAAGTTCTGTTTACCAAATAGTTACATTTGTAAAGGTATCTCCCTCTGTGTAGTGGGAAGAGGGGGGGATGACCTTATCCGTGAAAACTCTTATCAGGATGGAAGAAGAAGACTTAAAGGTACATACTCTTGATTACTATAATTCCAGTCTCTCCAGCCACATTCTCTATAGGTGGCCCTGTAAAGCATTGTCTGACAAACATTTACATTTTTCTCTTCATGAAAATTGTCTTCTTCCCCTCTGAAATCCCAAAACACCACCCGCCCCCAACATTTTCCTCTGTCTTTAGCTGAAGATAGTATTTAAAACGAGAATCTCTGCCATTGTGTTGAGAAACTCAGCGTCCCTGGTTTCTCCCATGTATACATGTTATTAAACTTGGTATTATTTTCTCCTGCTAACCTGTCTTGTTAATTATTTGGCCAGCCATAAGAACCTTAAGGGAAAGGGCAGAGGGGGATTCTCCCTCTTCCCCCACAACAGCTAGATGTCAAAGCCCCAAGCTGATAAAACTATAGTTATCACCAACCACAGCGAGCAGTGGGAGTGTGGAAGCAGATCCAGACATGAATGTTATAGGATCCTACATGTCCTAGCAGTTTGTCATGACTACATATTTCTCAACTTGTCATTTGTATTTGGTCAATTTTCAGAGTCCTGAAATGGTTGCTTTCGATAATTTTTTTTTCAGTTTTATTCTTGCATTTGGGGAAGAGATTTGCTGAATTCTTTATGCTGCCATAATCGGAAGTCTCCCATCTGAGACTTCCAGAATGAATGTAGTTATAGTAATAATGCACACAGTTTGATATTCATACACCCCACCACACTTTTATCTTTTTTTTAATCCATTTATTGCATGACAGAATTCTTATTCTCACCATTCACAAAATATCTATGATGTCAGAAGTCATAGCTATTTTTAGTTCCCATTTTGGACAAGTTTCTTAGCCTTGTTTGAACTCTCATGTAAAGAAATCCCACTCATTGAAATATCATTTATCACACATTTAAGGCCTTGTTAGATATTAAAAGAGTAATACAGTAATCTCTAAGAAATTATATGAATACATAAGATTCAGTAAAACGTGATAATTTCAGTCTTTTACGAATAGGTTACTGTTTGGTCTTAGTAAATCAAAATTCTTTTTCAAATAATGAGTAAAAACTGGGCAATATATGTGTACGTTATAGATTAAAAAGTAGTATGAATAGGTTTAGAGAATAGATAGTTGATCAGATAAATAACCAGGGATTCAATTTACTCAATACTTAATTATAGAAATTAGGGGAATAAATAGGACAGAAGGAAAGTTTAGACCCAATTCAGATCCACTGTACATGTACAACTAGCCAAGTTCACTTTCAAATAACCCTATACCACTTCATGGGTAGTGTGAGTACCTTATAATGACAAAATAGTCCTAATTCCTTCCTCACATCCCTTGTTTCATCGCTGTCATTCATTTCACTTATATATATATATATAATCATACATAAGCATTTATATCTACATATAGATATATACATATGCATACATAATTGAATGCTTTGAATACTTACATACACGGTTATATATACATTGAATACATGGATAATTGAATTGAATACATACATAATTGAAAACTTTACTGCTATTATTAGTTTGAAGAACTGTTTTCTGTTAGATCAGTTAAGAATAAGAAAAATAGTTTTATTTTACCTTCACTTATTCCTTCTACAACACACTTCATTTCTTTATGTAGATCTGAGTTTCTGACCTGTATTATTTTCCTTCTCTCTAAAGAACTTCTTTTAATACTACTTGCAAAGCAGGTCTACTGGCAGCAAATTCCATCCATTTTTGTTTGTCTGAGAACGTCTTTATTTCTCCTTCATTTTGAAGGATGATTTCACAGTGTATAGTGTTCTAGGCTGGATTTTTTTTTCTCTCTCAGCACTAAATATTTCACTTCATTCTCTTCTTGCCTGTATGGTTTCTGAGGAGAAGTTGGATGCAATTCTTATCTTTGTTCTTCTATACATAAGATGTTTTTATCTTCTGATTTTTTTCAAGATTTTAAAATTTATCTTTGATTTTCTCCAATTTGAAAATGATACACGTAGGTATAAATTTTTGGCATTCATCCTGCTTAGTGTTCACTGAGCTTCCTGAATCTGTGGTTTGGTGTCTAAGATTAGTTTTGGGACATTCTGTCATTATTGTTTCAAACATTTCTTCTTTGCCTTCTCTCTTTCTTCTCCTTCTGGTATTCTCATTATGCTTATGTTACACTTTTTGTATTTGTCCCACAGTCCTTACATATTCTGTTTTTTTTTTTTTTCAGTCTTTGTTCTCTTTGCTTTTCCATTTTTAAGGATTCTATTAATTATCCTCTAGTTCACAGATTCTTTCCTCAGCCGTGTCCAGTCTACTAATAAGGCCATCAAAGACATTCTTCATGTCTGTTACAGAGATTTGATCTCTAGTATTTCTTTGTGGTTCTTAGAATTTCCATCTCTCTGCTTGTTCTTACAAGCTGTCTGCTTTACCAATTACAGCCCTTAGCATATTAATCATAGTTGTTTTAAATTTCCAATCTGATAATTCCAATATCTTTGTCATGTCTGGTTCTGATGCTTGTTCTGTTTTTTCAAATATGCCTTGTAAATTTTTTTGACAGCCAGACATGATATACAGGGTAAAAGGAAGTGCTGTAAATAGACCTTAGCAATGTGTTGGTGAGGCGTGGGGGAGGGGAAGCATTCAATAGTACTATGATTAGATCTCAGTGTCTTTAGTGAGTTTGTGCCTCTGGACTGTGAACCTTACCAGTGTTTCTCAGTTTCTTTCTCTCCCCTTAGGTGGGACAGGATGGTTTGAGTGGGCTGAAGTTGGGTGTTTCCCTTCCCCCAGGTCAGTTAGGCTCTGATAATACCCCAGCTGGTTAGGCTCTGGTTAACCAGTTTCCCTCAAGGGTAGGCCTTGTTAAAAACAGAGTACTGTGACATATTTGAGCATGGTTCCTTTTCTCCTCTCCCTGCTGAAAGCCCTAGGGGATTTTTCTCAGATATTTACTGTGGGACTCAGATAGAGCTACTGGAAGTAAATTTCAAAATATTGTGAGGGCTCTCCAACGACCAAGTCCCCCTGGGATTTTAAACTCTGTTGTCAACATTGAGCCTCCAGCAATTTGCCATTACAGTTCAGGTTTTCTTATCCTAGTAGTGGTTTCTGCTCGAGTCTCTGCTCTGAGAAGCCATGACTCCCTATAATAACCTATCTCTCCAATCTTGGGGACGACAGTTGCCCTGTGTCTTTCCTTCTTTTATGTATCCTAGAAAAGGTGTTCGTTTTTCAGTCTGTTCAGCTTTTTATGTGTTGTTAGGATAGAGTGATGACTTTCAAGCTCCTTACATGTGGAACTAGAAATCAGAAGTCCTATCCTCCATTTTTTAAATACTATCCTCTCGTGGGTTTGATGAGCCCGCATTCTTAACCATTCCTTTTATCTCATTAACTTTCCCTATAGTCTCCTTTGCTAGATTCACTCTTGTAACAGAACTATAAATTCTATGACCTTTTAGCACTCTATCAGGACCATCTCACCTTGCTTTACTTACTTTCCCTAAATGCTATTTCCATTTTCATGAATTTAAATACCAACTATATGTTGATGACTCACAAAATTACGTATCTAAGCTCCAAGCTCAACCATTCAAATAAAAATTGACCTCACCCTTTGATGTCTTACAGACATTTCAAACCTAACAGGCTAATAGTACTGTTCTTAATCTTATTCACTAGTTCTCTTTCACCACAATGTCAATTTTTCGCATCTCATTAAATTGTATCCCATCTGCTTATTCAAGTCTGAGGACTGTGCATCATCTTTCATTTGTCTTTTCCCTGTCATCTCATATTCATATCTAATGCACCAAGCTCTCTAGTTCGATTTTTGTAATGTCTCGTGCACTTCTATCACACTCCCTCCAACTTTCAACTTAACTTCTTGAATACCTCATACTTCACCTCTCACCTCTCTTTTTTCTACCTTTAAGCCATTCTTCTTAAGTCTTCTGCCATGATCCTTATTTTAATGTCACATTACTCAGTAAAAAAAAATCCAATCTCTTTGCATTGGCTAACAAGGTCCTGAATAGTCTGATGCCTGCTTACACTGGAACTGCTTCTTTAGGACACTTATCCTTTCTCATTGCACTATAGCTATTCTTTCAAGGTCTTTAGACATAAGGTGACATTTTTTTCTCCTGTATTCTCTCAATTCTCAGTATGAGTAAATTTTTACAAATCCTACATCTCAACTAAAATAAGTGATTCCTCAGATGGTGCAATACAAAGTAATCTCCATTCCATTGTACTTATCCATTGACACATTTGCTCAGTTCTCCTGTCTGGAAAGGGGACATGCAAATACAAAGAAGCCCATATTTTGTTTGCTGACTATTGTGTCCCATACATCCTACATAGTGTCTGGCAGATAATAGTCGTTCAATGAATATATGTTGAATGAATAATCTGGTCTACTCTAAAGGAGAAAACAATTTCAACTGCGTATTATTCTTTTGTTATCTTGGTGTGTAAAAGGGAGTTCTTTGTCACAATCCTCATATTTTCATTAGAACACTCTTCTCTTCAAGAGCAAGCCATATTGAATCATCACTTCGAAGGACCCTTTCTTAGTTCAACTTACTCATATCCATGGGAGCTGTGAAAATTCTGATGGGTGACAGTGCTCTGAAAATCACCTTCCTGTGTGGCCCAATATCTTGGCATGTTTTCTCTAGATCTGCTGGTCAAGAAGTGGAACTCAGTTTTAACTCCACTTTATGGACTAGATCCTATGCTAAGCACAAGGGAATAACAATGGAAAACAAGATGGTGGTTCCTGCCCTCGTGGAGCTAATGGTCTAGTGAGCACAGCAGACACAAATCAAGCAATCATGACCCATTTTGCTAAGGACTTCAGTAGAAGAATAATGAGACACAGTAGGAGTAGGAGGAGGAGGATCTAAAATCTTCTAGGAGTCAACAAAAGGCTTTCTTGATGAAGCCATTTTTAAGTTAGATTTGAAGACCTAAAAGATGAATATGCTTATTATTTGTTTGTTGGCATCCAGGCCCAGTTAATCTTTCTATTCTGGTTATAATTGGTGAGGCTGGAAGGCTACAAAACTATACTTCTCGTACTACTCTGACAGCTTTCTTCCTAGTAAGTTCTCTCAGTGGGAAGCAGTGTGGGAAATCAGGAAGTTGGTGAAGGAGAAAAGTTTCTTACTTTGTGCTCTTTCAAGAATGTTGCTGACTGTAAGTCCTCGACAATTGCAACAGTGAAATCAGGCCTCTCGAGCACCTCAGCACCGAGAGGAGCTGTGGCTGGGGGTTCTTGGCAATGGCAGCACCTCTAGGAGTTTATCAGCAGGTTCAGGTTTTTGGGGTCATCCCAGGGTGAGAACAGCCTTTTTAGTTTCTGAATAATACCCTTGTTTTCTCCTTACTCCTCCAACAGTCTCCCATTTCTCCTTTTTGACAACTTCTAAAACTTTTGTAAACATTCATTCTCTTAAATCTCTTTTGTTTGAAACACTCAGCATTGTCTTTCTCATTGGACTCTGACTGAAACAGGTGAAGAGTGAATAATACACAAAGAAAAATGTGCAAGAGGAAGAGTTTTCCAAGAAGAAATAATTTAATACAGGAGATAAAAGAGATTTTTCCTTTTTTTATTTTTTTTACTTTCAGTGAATTATAAATCCAGTATTTTGGAGGCACAGATGAACCTGAGAAAATGATCACTGGAAAAGTTTTCGAATAGCAGAAGTCTAATTCACCACTGCCTTACGACTTGCAATCAAAATATTTCCTAGCCTATCACTGAGAAAATTAAGGCCACCAAATGAGAACATCTCCAACTTCCTCCTCTGCAACCAACACATTTATATCTGAATATCACTCTGCTTCTTTTCTTCCAGGAGATAGGATGTCCTTTCTCCTATCCAAAATCTTATCTACTGTCTCTTTTACAGGAGACAACACCCTCACTTCTTTACAGAACTTGACTCACCAATATCCCCTACTCTTTCTTCTTTCTTCCTCCTCTTCTTCTCTATTTATTTGTAATTATTAGCATGTACACACTCCTCTCAGATTTATCTTGTTAAAAATATTTTTCCATAATATTATTCACTTTCTATCATCCTATACATTTTTCTTCTTTTTTCAACTAAGTATTTTGAGTGGATATTTTACACTTGTAATTATTATTTTTAAAGCTAAATTAGGAATAGTGAAGATAGGAAGGAGTAAATGTGGAGAGCAAAAATTAGTCATATTTGTACAATTAGAGAGTTAAAGAAAAATGAAGAAAAACATGGAGGATCTTAGGACTTATTTCTGTCTCAGAGTATAGTATGGACAATGAGGGTAAAAAAGGAACACTAGAAAGTTCCTCTTGAAGTTATAATAAAGTTATCCTTGATGAATGGGGATATAGTATAAATATTATATTATGAGGAATGGTGGAAACTCAGTTAATCCAAAGAATGTGAATTGATGATTTAACTTTCCGCATCATCAGTGTAATTTATCACTAAAGACATTATTATAGATTTAGAGTTCTAACAAATCAGTAGAGGAGAAAATATAAAAATGATGTTGAACTTGTAAAATTTATGCAAAAAACAATTAATCATTATTTTTTGTGTAAGAAAATGGTGACTATTTATAAGTATATACATAAGTAGTAATAAGCATCAACTTTATTTGATTGTTAATATTAGAGTTAATTCATGATGTACAGTTGATCAAACTAAAATAAGGAGGCAGAAATTGCTTTATGGTAAGATGGCTCTAAAAAGAAGCTTTAACTCATTCCTCATTTTGAATTGCCATGGTCCATCCCCAATGTCTTATTGTGTCTTCCCCAGTGAAACCAGACCTTGCGGATCTGCTAAGTTTTGATGCTATAGATAAGAGGGTTCATCAGGGGTGGGAAGAGCATGGAGACGGTGCCCATAAGGATGTGCACCAGGGGCAAGGTGTGGTGCCCAAATCTGTGCATGATGGAGAGGCCTAGCACAGGCATGTAGAGGGAGAGCACAGCCAGGATGTGGGAAACACAAGTGTTAAAGGCTTTGAATCTCTTCCCTGCCGAGTCAATGGCCAGCATGGTGTGGAGGATGATAGTGTAGGAGAGCAGGATGAAAAGGACATCAGAGCCCATGGCCAGCATGATGATGCATAACCCAGAGAGTCTGTTGAAATGTGTGTCAGAACAGGCCAGACAGATCATGTCCTGGTGAAGGCAGTAGGCATGGATCAGTACCCCAGGATGACAGTAGTCAAATTTCAATAGGTGCAATGAGGGTGCAGCAGTGATGGCGGCACGCTTTATGCCCAATATAACCCCAGCCAATGCCACACGAGGACCCATGGTTACCGATCCATAATGCAGTGGGGATTGGATGGCCACCAGCCGGTCCACAGCCATAGCAAAGAGCACAGCTGACTCCATGAAGGAGAAGGAGTGTAGGAAGTGCTGCTGCAGAACACAGGGCACCAGGCCCACCATCTGGGCATCAAACCACAGTACACCCAACACTGAGAGCAGTGTGGACATGCACAGGACCAAGTCTGTCACAGCCAGGATGGCCAGAAAGTAGTACATGGGCTGGTGCAGAGAAGAGTCAGTTCGTACCAGATGCAAAATGGTGGCATTGCCCAGGAGGGCCACAAGGTATCCTACAAAAATTGGCAGTGAGATCCAGTGGTGAGCCCATTCCAGGCCTGGGAAGCCTGTCAGCAGGAATGTAGAGAAGCTCAAGTTGGCACTTGGTAGGACGGGCATCTTTATTCTCAAGACGCCTATTCTCTCTGGGAAAGGTGACGGTATGTTTGAAGGTTACTAGGCCAGTAAGCATAAGCTGTCCTTTTGTCCTTGGGCACCAATCCCATCCTTGCTGGTCTGGCCTCTCTGCACTCTCTGGGACTCGGTGACCTCTCAGTTAACCACCGCCCTCACAAGCAACCTGTCCTTTTCCTGCTTTCTCTGCTCTTTCTCTTATTTCCGTCTGATCCTTTACTTACCTCAATGACATTAAGCCTCAACAAGAGTTTTCTCTACTCTTGTTCTTGACCAGCCAGTGAAACATAGGTTTTTTTTGTTTTGTTTTTTTTAACTTCTCTTAGAAAAACCCATATAGCCCAACCTCAACAGAATGCTCAGATTCTCAGAAATTCTGTTACTCCCAATCATCTTCTTTGTATGACCTTACCGCTTCAATCTTTCCTGTAGAAGAAATTATATCAAGCCTTTCCTGTAGAAGAAGTTATCTCTAATTTTTCTAAACATATTGAAGATGCCTGTAGAAAGTTTCCTCATCCATATTCTCTCCACTTTATCTCGTTATTGCCATTATGCGATCCTCTCCACATGTCCACAGGATCAGGAGAAGAAGCATTTTGTTTCTCTTCAAACTTAACCCCTCTCAAAGAACCCATGACTCACTATCCAGTATCTCACATCTTAAGCATCTTCTCAGTCTCCCTGGGAATCTCACTGTTCCTCTCATGAAGTCATACTAATTCATCCTTTGTAGTCTATATTTTTAAGGCTGCCACCTTTACCCTAACTCTTGAGATTTCTTTATTTTTGAATCTGATTTCAGAGTGTTCTGATATGCCTGTTTCCTTTTTTTCTTTTTTCTTTCTCTTTATCTTTTGAAAGATATTCCTCCTCAGATATCAAGATAGAGGCCTGACACAACTTTACTAAATCAGGTAAACTCATCACAGCAACATTTCCTAAACAGGTATTGAAAAACACGTCAGTAAGTGTACATTTTATAATAGCAGCAACAATGACAAAGCCTATTCCTTACTCTAATTACTTTATTAAATACTAAAATCAGAGGTACCTGTAGAGATGTTTACGAGACAAGCCCTGCTATCCTGGATTTCAGTGTCTGACATAATATTTGCTTCTATATCTTCATCAGTAAAATAATGATAATGATGTTTCCTAACGTAAGAATAGACATGTTTTAATTGGCACACCATGTGTACAGAATTTCGCACAAAGTCTGGACTCTAATAAACAATCAATATATTTGTTATTGCTCCTGAACCAAAAACTGATTTTCCTTTAATTTTTCCCTACTGTTTTTACTCTTTACCTTCTCCTATTATACGGAAATAAACTCCATCTCTTCTTTAATATGAAAGTGCTTTAGATCTCAGTATAAGATGCCATGTGCCATTGAAGGATTGAGGATCTACTGAGAGACTAACGGACTGAGGAAGTAATAGAGAGAAAGCAAGAGGGGTTGGCCCAGTGGCGGAGTGGTTAAGTGCGTGTGCTCCGCTGCTGGTCGCCTGGGTTCAGATCCCGGGTACGCACCAACACACCACTTGTCAGGCCGTGCTGTGGCGGTGTCCCACATAAAGTGGAGGAAGATGGGCACGGATGTTAGCTCAGAGTCAGTCTTCCTCAGCAAAAAGAGGAGGATTGGCATGGATGTTAGCTCAGGGCTGATCTTCCTCACAGAAAAAATAAAAGAGAGAGAGAGAGAGACAACAAGAAAAGGGAATACTAAGGAATAAATGACAGTACATACTGAAAGACAGAAAGCAAGGTTGAAGGACAGACTTAATGATGAAGGTGAGGAATGGAGGAAGGTATAAGAGGGTCAGGTAGGAGAAGGATGAGACATAGCGAAATGGTGGCCTTAATAAGAATATGCTGAGGGGCAGAGTTGGGGAGAATCATGAGTCAAGATGCAGGGGAGACCGGAAGATGATGAGAAAGTGGAAGACGAAGGATGGAAGTGTGGTAAAAGTTGGTGAGAGAGATTTTGAAGGACAGGAAAAGAAAGCTGAGTGTCAGAGGGAAAGAGAGTTGTGTAATTTAGAGGGAGAAGCTGAGGAGCAGAAGATGACGGAGAGTGAGGCAGAGAAGGAAGGGAGGAAGGTCCTGGAGAATGGGCAAGCTAAGGTCCGAGAAAGGGTTGCTTAAAGTCTAAGAGGAGGGAGACTGATGGTAGAGAGACATAGAGAGAGAACTGGGGAGAAGAAAGAGATGGAGGAAGTTGATAAGAATTAATAAGAAGCTTAGAAACTGAGAGTGGATGAGGAGAGGCAGAGGAAGAAACAGAGGGATGGAGGGGCAGAGTGGGAAGTCAAATGAAAGAGAGAGAGAAGAGATTTGAGGAGAAGAGAAAGTCGCTTGTGAGACAACAGGACAGGGAGGGCTGGGCAGCAGAGAGGATGGGGTATGGGAGATGTGGCCAAGCACCAAAGGACTAATTTAGGGAAGCCTCAGGAACAGAGAGAGGATGAGGCACCAAGGAGCTTGAGGTTGCTACCCTAGAGAAAGAGGCCAGAGAATCTCCCACCGTCCTTTATTCAGTGTTCTTATCTCAAGTCCACTGGACAGTGAGGAATCTATCTAGTCTTGTGTCTGTCTAGACACAGTTTCGTTAAGCAGTGTAGTGTGGTGCTTAAGGAAGTAGCTCTGGAATCAGATCTGCATTCAAATCATAACTCCAATATTTATTAACTCCGTGATTGTGCGAATTACTTGCTTAATCTCAATTTCCTTATCTGAAAAATTGGGACAATTATTATACCTACTTTATAGGTTATAGAGCCATTTGTATGCAATTCTAAATGTGGTACAGTTAAAACCATACACTCAATAGATATAAATCATTACTGTTTGCAGTTTCCATCATTATCTTCTTATTGAAAGTTGTCAGTAACAATTATCTACCATTTGACAGCTACAGCTCTTCTCTTCATGTCTGCACTGGGCTCTATGGGGAAGTCAGTAAGTGACCTGACAACAGTGAACAGAAGGAACTCAGTTTGGGTTGGGTGCTCTGAGCTCTTGAGCAGGGTTTTGGACAAGCCAGCCACATGACTGGTGAAGTGACCAAACCCTTCTGCTCCTTTGCTTCTTTCTATGATGGAAGATTTTCACATATTTCCTGCCTTCTTTCCAGGGAAATTATTGGGTTAATGGGATCACGGAAAGAAGTGCTTTCAAGTACTGGAAGCCACATCAATTGGGAGGATGGGGGATTTGTTGAGATTATGATTCCTTGCCTCCCACAATCTTGTATTGCTCCACTCCAAAACCCAGCCCAGAAAGAAGTTCTGGTCTCTTTCCAACATAAAAGATCATGCAGAGATAATATAGAACAGCAGCTTTAATCATAGACTAGCCATCGTCATGGAAGCTGTCCTATTCCATAACCCTACTTATAGACCTGCTAGATAAGAGATATCAGAGAAGTCATTGGATTGGCTATCTCTATCCACAAACCAAAGGACCTTCAACAACTAACTGTCTCTTGCTGTCTGCAGCTTCTTTCCTGGTCCCTACAGCACTCCTCAGTCCTCTCCCCGGCTCTTCTGCTTGACTCAGGCTGCTGCTTTGCATCTGCTGCACTTGCAATTACAAGGCTATATCTGTCCTTCTGCCTTGGGTCTTGAGCCCTCAGAGGAAACTTACCAGGTGGATGCAGATCTGAAAAACACCAGAGAAGGATGAGCATCCTCTGAGAACTTAGACTTGGGCGCCCCAGTTATCTTCCATGGAAACTTAGTGAGCCATAGGTACCCCAATGAGATATTTCAGCAGACCAGAAATTCTTCATTCTCTTTTCCTAATAGTTCCTATTATTACAAGAAAGTTTAACGGTTGACCTCAAGCCTCCATTCTGCTATCCTCTCTTTTCCCTAGTCAAGACCCCCACTTGGAGATGCTCTTTTCTACCCAGTAGTTATTTAGGCTCATTCATTCAGCAAACATGTATAGACTATAAGCTTTGGGCCCTATACTTGGATGCAAATATTAATAAGATCTGATCTCTGCTTTTTAGAAAATTATTGTCTTTTCCAGGAAATAGATATGAAAAGGACTAACTGTCCCTGAGAAAAAATAACAAAGGACTCACAGGACATACAAAGATTAAACAGGTATTCTGTACTAATGGCCACTCTCTCACTAGATGCAACATTCCAGATAGAGAGGAAAACAGACAAGGGCTCACAATTGTTAAAATATAAGACTTTATGTTAAGGATGCTCACTGATCTCGGGAGAAGAATAGATGAACTCAGTGAGAATGTCAACAAAGAAATGGAAGATATAAAAAAGAACCAATCAGAAATGAAGAATATGATACTGGAAATGAGAAATTCACTAGAGGGACTCAAAAGCAGAGTAGAGGATACTGAAGAACGAATCTGCGAGCTGGATGAATGACTAGAAGAAATTACCCAAGCTGAACAGGTAAAAGAAAAAAGAATTAAAAAGAGTGAGGACAGTCTAAGGGACCTCTGGGACAACATCAAGCACACTAACATCCGTGTTATAGGTGTTCCGGAAGGAGAAGAGCGAGACAAAGGTGCAGAGATTCTATTTCAAGAAATAATAGGTGAAAATATCCCTAAACTAAAGAAGGAAACAGACATCCAGATACAGGAAGCACAGAAATCCCCAAACAAGATAAACTCAAAGAGGCCCACACCAAGACACATCATAATCAAAATGTCCAGAATTAAAGATAAAGAGATAATCCTAAAAGCTGCAAGAGAAAGTCAAGTTACATACAAAGGAAACCCCATAAGGCTATAGCTGACTTCTCAGCAGAAACCTTACAGGCTAGAAGGGAGTGGCATGATATATTTAAAGTGCTAAAAGGAAAAAACTTTCAACCAATAATACTCTACCCAGCAAGGTTATCATTCAAAATGGAAGGAGAGATCATAAATTTCCCAGAAAAGCAAAAATTAAAGGAGTTTGTCACCAAGAAACCAGTGCTAAAAGAAATGTTAAAGAGACTGATTTAAGGGGAAAAGAGAAGACCACAAATAGGAAAACTTATCTATTTCCATGACAAGAGGGTAATGGATACAAATGCACAAAAAAGAAGTTAGATATGATATCAAACACATAAAATAAGTGAGGAGGGGAGTTAAAGAGTAGAGCTTTCAGACAGAGGTCAAACTAAAGAAACCATCAACTCTGTATAGAAGGAGAAAGGAACAGAGAAGGACTACTAAAACACTGAGAAAAAAAAAAGGTAAAAATGGCAGTAAGTACATACTTATCAATAGCTACTTTAAAAGTCAACGGACTAAATGGTCCAATTAAAAGGCATAGGGTGACTGATTGGATAAACCACCAAGACCCATATATATGCATCATACAAGAGACACACTTCAGACCTAAAGACACTCACAGACTGAAAGTGAAGGGATGGAAAAAGATACTCCACGCAAATGGCAATGAAAAGAAAGCTGGGGTAGCAGTACTCATATCAGACAAAATAGACTTTAAAACAAAAACTGTAAAAAGAGACAAAGAAGGACATTACATAATGATCAAGGGAACAATCCAGCAAGAGGATATAACGCTTGTAAATATCTACGCACCCAATGTAGGTTCACCTAAATATATAAAGCAATTATTAACAGACATAAAAAGAAAAATAGACAGTAACACAATAACAGTAGGGGACTTTAACACTCCACTTACACCAACTGATTGATCATCCAAACAGAAGATCGATAAGGAAACATTGGCCTTAAATGATACACAAGAACAGATGGACCTAGTAGATATAGACAGAGCATTCCATCCGAAAACCGAAGAATACACGTTCTTTTCAAATGCACATGGAACATTCTCCAGGATTGATCACATATTAGGCCACAAAACAAGTCTCCATAAATTTAAGAAGATTGAAATAATACCAAGCATCTTTTCTGACCACAGTGGTATGAAACTGGAAATCAACTATAGGAAGAAAATCAGAAAAGCCACAAATACATGGAGATTAAACAAAATGCTACTGAACAATGACTGGGTCAACGAAGAAAACAAAAAAGCAATCAAAAAATACCTGGAGACAAATGAAAATGAAAATACGACATGCCAGAATTTATGGGATACAGCAAAAGTGGTTCTAAGAGGGAAGTTTATAGTAATAAAGGCCTATCTCAACAAACAAGAAAAATCTCAAATAAACAATCTAACAATGCACCTAAAGGAACTGGAAAAAGAACAAACAAAGCCCAAAATCAGTAGAAGAAGGGAAATAATAAAAATCAGAGCAGAAATAAATGAGAGACCAAAAAAACAATAGAAAAAATTAATAAAACCAAGAGCTGGTTCTTTGAAAAGGTCAACAAAATTGACAAACCTTTAGCTAGACTCACCAAGAAAAAAAGAGAGAAGGCACAAACAAGTAAAATCAGAAATGAAAAAGGAGAAATTTAAACAGACACCTCAGAAATACAAAAGATTATAAGAGAATACTATGAAAAGCTATATGCCTCCTAATTTGACAATCTGGAAGAAATGGATAAATTCTTAGAATCATACAACCTTCCAAAACTGCATCAAGAAGAAGTAGAGAATTTGAATAGACCAATCACCAGTAAGGAGATCAAAAAAGTAATCAAAAACCTCCCCCAAAATAAAATTCCAGGACCACATGGCTTCCCTGGTGAATTCTACCAAACATTCAAAGAAGACTTAATACCTATCCTTCTCAAACTCTTCCAAAAAATTGAGGAGGGGGGAAGCTCCCTAACTCATTCTACGAATCTGACATTACCCTGATACCAAAACCAGACAAGGACAACACAACAAAAGAAAATTACAGGCCAATAACACTGATGAACATCGATGCAAAAATCCTCAACAATATACTAGCCAATCACATACAGCAATAAGTTAAAAAGATTATACATCATGATCAAGTGAGATTTATTCCAGGTATGCAGGAATGGTTTAACATTCGCAAATCAATCAACGTGATACACCACATTAATAAAATGAAGAATAAAAATCACATGATCATCTCAATAGATACAGAGAAAGCATTTGACAAGATACAGCATCCATTTATGATAAAAAATCTGAATAAAATGGGTATAGAAGGAAAGTACCTCAACATAATAAAGACCATATATGAGAAACCCACAGCTAATATCATCCTCAATGGTAAAAAACTGAAAGCTATCCCTCTAAGAACAGGAACCAGACAAGGATGCCCACTGTCACCACTCCTATTTAACATAGTACTGGAAGTCCTAGCCAGAGCAATCAGGCAAGAGAAAGAAATAAAGGGACCCAAATTGGAAAGGAAGAAGTGAAACTGTCACTATTTGCAGATGACATGATTTTATATATAGAAAACCTAAAGAATCCACCAGAAAACTTTTAGAAGTAATAAACGAATATGGTAAAGTTGCAGGACACAAAATCAACATACAAAAATCACTTGCATTTCTATACACTAACAATGAAGTAGCAGAAAGAGAAATTAAGAATACCATCCCATTTACAATTGCAACAAAAAGAATAAAATACCTAGGAATACACTTAACCAAAGAGGTGAAAGAGCTGTACATGGAAAACTATAAAACATTGTGGAAAGAAATTGAAGAAGACACAAAGAAATGGAAAGATATTCCGTGCTCTTGGATTGGAAGAATTAACATAGTTCAGATGTCCATACTTCCTAAAGCCATCTACAGATTCAATGCAATCCCTATCAAAGTTCCAACAACATTTTTCAGAGAAATAGAACAAAGAATCCTAAAATTTATATGGAACAACAAAAGACCCCGAATAGCTAAAGGAATCCTGAGAAAAAAAGAACAAAGCTAGAGGTGTCACACTCTCTGATTTCAAAATATACTACAAAGCTATAGTAACCAAAACAGCATGATACTGGCACAAAAACAGACACACAGATCAAGGAAATAGAATCAAAAGCCCAGAAATAAACCCACACATCTATGGACGGCTAATCTTCGACAAAGGAGCCAAGAACACACAATGGGGAAAAGAAAGTCTCTTCAACAAATAGTGTTGGGAAAACTGGATAGCCACATGCAAAAAAATGAAAGTAGACCCTTACCTTACACCATACACAAAAATTAACTCCAAATGGATTAAAGACGTAAATGTAAGACCTGAAACTATGAGACTTCTAGAAGAAAACATAGGCAGTACGTTCTTCGACATCGGTCTTAGCAACATCTTTTCAAGCACCATGTCTGACCGGGCAAGAGAAACAATAGAAAAAATAAACAAATGGGACTACATCAAACTAAAAAGCTTCTACACAGCAAAGGAAACCATCAACAAAATGAAAAGACAACCTAACAATTGGTAGAAGATATTTGCAAACCATACATCTGATAAGGGCTTAATCTCCAAAATGTATCAAGTACACATGCATCTCAACAAGAAAAGAACTACCAACCCAATTAAAAAATGGGCAAAAGGCCTGAACAGACATTTCTCCAAAGAAGATATATAGATGGCCCACAGACACATGAAAAGATGTTCAAAATCATTAACTATCAGGGAAATGCAAATCAAAACTACAATGACATATCACCTCATGTCCGTCAGAATGGCTATAATTAACAAGACAGGAAACAACATGTGTTGGAGAGGATGTGGAGAGAAGGGAACTCTCATACACTGCTGGTGGGAGTGCAAACTGGTGCAGCCACTATGGAAAACAGTATGGAGATTTCTCAAAAAATCAAGGAGAGAGCTACCATATGATCCAGCTATTCCACTGCTGGGTATTTATCCAAAGAACTTGAAAACACCAATGCGTAAAGCTACATGCACCCCTGTGTTCATTGCAGCGTTATTCACAATAGCCAAGACTTGGAAGCAACCTAAGTGCCCATCAAGGGACGAATGGATAAAGAAGATGTGGTATATATACACAATGGAATACTACTCAGCCATAAGAAACGATGAAATCCAGCCATTTGTGACAACATGGATGTACATTGAGGGTATTATGCAAAGTGAAATAAGTCAGAGGGAGAAAGTCAAATACTGTATACTTCCCTCGTTAAGTAGTAGATAATAACAACAATAAACAAACACATAGAGACAGAGATTGGATTGGTGGTTACCAGAGGGGAAGGGGGGAGGGAGGAGGGCAAAAGGGATAATTGGGCACATGTGTGTGGTGATGGGTTGTAATTAGTATTTGAGTGGTGAACACGATGTAATCTATGCAGAAATAGAAGTATAATGATGTACACCTGAAATTTATACAATGTTATAAACCAATGTTACTGCAATAAACAAAAAATAAAAAAAATAAGAAAAAATAAGACTTTATAAAATTATGTGAATTTCGGTTACCTGAAAAATGTATGTTTTACAAACATAGTATCAGCTTCAAAGACTTAGGCATGAGGATATTAAATAACATGACGTGCTTGTAAAGAGTTCTGCATGTGGGAGCATAAGGTTGGTGATGGTAAATGGCCAGACCATGTACACAAGATACTGTCATTAGAATTAATAAATGTAGCTTTGATTAATTTTGTTTTGTTTTGTGTTGTTGGTTTTTTTTTTTTTTTTTTTTTGAAGCAGTATAGTATAGTAGTTAAAAACATAGATGCTGCGGAAGCATAGAACTTCTATGAACTTAGAACCACAGAAGTTCACTTCTATAGCATAGAAGTTAAGGAGAAGTCTAAGTAATTGTGATTTTTTACTGGAACTTCTTTCAGCAAAACAGGCTCTTGTCCTGAGCAGACTGACCACATCTGAAGAGAAGGTCTATCATAGCACTTTAAGAAAATCAGACAGACCTGGGCTTGGGACTTGACTCTGGCGCGCATTAGAAATGCTACTAAGGAAAGTTCCTTTTCTCTGGGAACCTCAGTTTTCTCACTATAAATGTCAAAAACAATAACACCTTCTTCACAATTTTGGTGTAAGAATTAAAGAAAATATTTAACATAAAATGTACCGGGCACTCTCTGCTTTGTAACAAACGCTCAATAAATGTTCGCTTTTATTATCATCATCATCATTATTATTATCAACATAATTGCATTTAATCTTTTATACTCTTTGTAAAATTTTTTTTAGGTTATAAAACTGGAATGTGTTCTTTGGAAAATGTGGGTAGTTCAAAGATGACTAAATGCATAGATATAAAGTTATAAATAATAGCATTTTTCTATGGATGTAAATATTTTTAGAGCTTTTCCATAACAATTGCTATTTACATACAGATTTGTAATCATTTTTCATTTAATGTTATGTTTAAAATAATTCAGAAGGTATGTAAATATAATTTTTCTTATACTAATATTTTTATTTTATTATACTAATATTTTTATTATTATTATACTACTAATATTTATCAAATGAATATGCCACAATTTATGTCACATTTTCTTCCAAGATATTTAGAATGCTTATAGTTTATTATTGTTATGAATAATAACACAGTTAACTTTTATTATCCATTTATTTATTAATTCAACAAATATTTTTTGAACACCTATATAGGTGCTAAAGTTCACTCTGTGACCAAACAGGAAAAAAAAAACATCTTTGTCTTCAGGGAGCTTATATTTTAAAATCTTTATTTTTTATTCATAATTAACTCATTAGGATAGATTTCTAGAAGTGGTATTTCTGAGACACAGCATATGAATATGTTTAAGTCTTTTGATGCATTTTGTTCTCTATAAAAGGCAAATCAAATTATGCTCTCACACCAGTGTATGAAAATTCCTCTTTATCACATACTTATTAGCACAGATTTTGATTACTCTTTTCTTCAACATTTTTTTACTAACAAAACAAAAATATATTAATTTCCATTTTAAATTCGGGTAAGGTAAAAATTTTCAGAGACGTTACTTTCTATATGTATTTCCTAATTTTGAAAAGAGGGAAGTTAAATGTTAATGGTGTATTTGTTAATAAGTGACAAAAATGGGACCTCAACTCTATTATAAACCAAAATCTTATGTTCTTTATACCTCATTCTACCAATGGGATCCAAAGAAAACAAATTTCCAGTCAATATGGAAAAAAACATTCTAAGTCTCAGAGTTGCCATTCAATACTATGTCCTACCATGTGGATTTCAATTCAAGTGCAGAATGGAACCTGTGTCTAAGGGAGTGCCTGCTTCTAAGACTGGAGAGACTCTGGGGTTCCTTAGGGCCTTCCAAGCCTAACCACGGAGATTCCAACATCCATTCTCTCCCTCCACCCCCATGCACACACATATGCACATACGAGACACCACACAAACACAAAAGAGTCCGTATCCATTTTTAGAATTTGGTTCCCTTTTAAATTTCACTTCGTATTTTGTTTCTTTTTTTGTCAGGAAATTTTTCAATAGTAAAAATATAGAGAATATATAATAACCATCTGAGTAAATGTACATACATTGTAGATATCATCTCTTAGTCTGGTTTGTATTTGTATTGTCTCTTTGTTTTTGGTGTCTTCTGTTTTACTATATATATATATTTTTTAATTAATTAATCTATTTAGTATGTTTGTGTGTGTGTGAGGAAGATCAGCCCTGAGCTAAGATCCATGTCCATCCTCCCCCTTTTTTTTTTTTTTTTTTTTGCTGAGGAAGTCTGGCCCTGAGCTAACATCCGTGCCCATCGTCTTCCACTTTATGTGGGATGCCGTCAAAGCATAGCCTGACAAGTGGTGCATCAGTGCGGGCCCGAGACCGGAACCCAGGCCGCTAGCAGCAGAGAGCACTGCTACGCCATGTGGCCGGATTCTGTTTTACTACGTTTTAATATCTATCAATCTACCTACCTACCTATCTATCTATTCTCCAGTGTTTTCCTTTAAACATTTTCAAGTTTTCCTTTTAACATTTATATCTTTAATATAATGTGTTTTTATGTGTACTGTAAGATAAAGATCAAATTCTATCTTCCTCATGAATAAAACATTTAGCTAACACTGTTTATTGAGTAATCGCACCTTTTCCA
Source organism: Diceros bicornis minor (assembly GCF_020826845.1). Classification (NCBI taxonomy): domain Eukaryota; kingdom Metazoa; phylum Chordata; class Mammalia; order Perissodactyla; family Rhinocerotidae; genus Diceros; species Diceros bicornis. The sequence goes on along the minus strand of NC_080746.1, from coordinate 62,074,387 downwards.
ACTGTTTTTTAATATTACCCCTTTCAAGTACAATTATATTTGGAGGTCTTTGTCTGGAATGTTGTTACCACCATCTCTTCAACACCACCTGCTACCACCATCTCTTCTCTCATTTTAACCAGGCAAACAAAAAAAGCCAAAAACTGAATCAGAAACCAGTCTAGCAGATATCATCCATCGTGTACCACTCTAAGGAATTCTCTCAGATTATGTATTGACTAAAGAAAAAAATGAAGAGACGTAGGAGGCTGGGACATAGGGGCAAGAAAAGTTACCCTGTGTTGAGGCAGGGATGTGGCAATTCCTGCCCTAGGAAACTCTAAACTCCAAAGTCCAGGGTAAGAAAGAGAGAATTGAGTTTATTAAACAGATTCAACAGGTTTTCCTATGGGCCCAGAATAGGCAGACGGAGTGGTGGATTTTATACAAGATTTCCCAAGGCCTAAACCTGTGAAGAATGACTCTCAGGAAGCACTTCCCGGTCATAGAAATGTTAACCTGTGGCAGAGGGGGCAGAGGGCCCAGAGTGCCAAGAGGGCCCGAGTAAAGCAGAACTAAGAAAATGATGGGGAACACTCCTTTGGATGCCATCAGAAAGGAGTCTTCTCGGGCTTCCTGGATGTGAAGAGGGAAAGCTTCCCTACAAAAGAAGTTCTCTTTCTTAGCTTTAGATTCAATTTTATGCATTTGTGTATCCAGGAATTCACTTAGGATTTATTTGTTGAGTATCTGTTAGGTGCCAGTAATTGTATATATGGAGATTCACTGGTGAAAAATACATGCATGATTCCTCCAAGGAGCTTAATCTAGTAATATATTCTGTAGGACAAAAAAAAAAACAAAAAAGAAAGGAAACAAAACTAACGCCAAAACAGTACATTACTATGGGACAAATGTTATAATGGGAAATACAGAGTTCTGAGGAGACAGATGGAGCATCTGCTCTGGTATTGGAGAGAAGGTCTGTCAGTGAAAATGTCTAAGGGAAAGCAACCTCAGAGCTGAGACTCCAACATGAATTTCATTTAGCCAATAGTAGGGGCAACCTTCTTTGCCAATTTTACATTCACAACATCTTGAGCAATGGGATTATGATTTAGACATGTCTGTGGTTTTTTCCTTCATGGAAGCTTTGTCATATTTCATGTCATTGTGCAAGATCTCACAACTAAACTGCCCAGAAGCAAACACTGATTTTGGTTTACTCTCAGACCTGAGGTTTGGGGCTCATAGGTCGATTGGAATGGTAAAATCAGAGGTAAGGAGTCAGGGGTGGGGTCAAGGGCTTCTACTCAATGAACAGGGCAAGAAGGGAGCGGGAGCACAGCCTCAGAAGGATTTGGAGGAAATCTGACTGAATTAGCCATTAGGGAAGTTCTGAATCTTCCCTCAAGAACCTTCCCTCAAGAATTTCTTCCATCCAGAAGTCAAAAGATACTGCTTAGCCAGGATAGAAACCAAAGAGAAGTACCTTGGCCAGGTACACAAGAGGCAAGCAGTCCCAAGGAGCCATGGGAGGAAGTACATTTCCCTAGGAGAATTAGAACAACTCACATTTACCTGTTTTCTGCCAGGTTGTGTTCTGGGTGATTTTTATTTGTTATTGTTTTTTAGTTTTTGTTCAGTTTCACTTTAGTATTAGTTTTTGCACATTGATGATGACCCTCAACAGATGTTTCTTGTGAGCAGTTTAGTTTGCTACCAAAATAGCCAGGTCTTGTATATAGGCAGAGGCATTATAATTCAAGCAAGAAAAGGGCAGCATTCCTAACCCATAACTCAAGAAAGAAATTCACCGTATTTTATTTACAGCAGTGGAAAAAAATCATGGGGAACATGAAATGTGATAATAGATAATCAACACAGCAAATCTTTGGCCTGATTGGGACCTTATTCTAGGCACCCAGTGGAATTTTTAGCCCCAGGACTCAGTATTAGTCTTTCTAAGGCCCAGGAGCTTGCTAATGACACGGAGGATCTCCTTGGTCTTAATACTGTATATGATTGGATTAAGCATGGAAGGCACAAAGAGGTAGATGTTGGCCATAAGAAGGTGGACAGCAGGTGGAGCATTCTTCCCAAAGCGGTGCACCAGGGACAGCCCCATCATAGGCACAAAGAATACCAGCACAGCACAGAGGTGTGAGGTACAGGTTTGGAAGACTCAAAACCTCTCCTCTTGAGAAGTCAGTCTTGCCACTGTGTACAGGATGACACCATAGGACAGCGCAATGAGCACCAGGTCCAGCATCACAGTGAACACCACCAGTGTCAACCCATACAAATTGTTGAAGATGGTGTCTGCACAGGCCAAATGTATCACCTCCTGGTGTAGTGAGAAAGAATGAGAGAGGACTTGAGGCCCACAGTAAGGAAAAGCCTCCAGGAGGAGGACAATGGGAACAAGGGCCACAGGTCCCCGGAGGATGACAACCAGGCCTGCCCTGGCCACTCGCTGGCTAATGATAATGACTGAGTACCTCAGGGGGTGGCAGATGGCCACAAAGCAGTCAAAGGACATGACAAGGAGCACTGAGGACTCCATGAAGGAAAATGAGTGGATGCAGAGCATCTGGATTTGACAGGCTTCAAAGTAGATACTATGGGAGTTGAACCAGAAGATTCCCATAGTAGTTGGCAAGGTGGACACTGACAGTCCCAGGTCAGTGATGGCAAGAAAGGACAGTAGATAGTACATGGGTGTGTGCAGATGACTGTTGGTCTTAATAACTGTCAGAATGAAAAAATTGCCTGAGATGGCCACCAGGTACATAAGGAAAAAGAGGATAAAAATCCAGTGTTCGATGGCTTCCAATCCAGGAAAGCCAGTGAGGTAGGACATGGGGCTAAACTGAGTGATGTTGGACTAGAGCATGAATCGAGGACTGAGGGGATATTGGGTTGGCATTCCTCAGGGACTGAGCTGAAAATAAATGGATATTTCTGGTTATTAATTCTTCAGTTTCACTAACATTCACACCATCATAAGTGGAATCATGACCATCATCATCTTTGGTTCCGTCTACTGCACTGTTATCAATTCTACCACCCTCACTACCAGATTGAAACTTTCTTTGATAGCACCACTCTCACCAGGCTTTCCTCTATATTTCTATTATTTCTATTTCTTTTCAGTCTCCTTTGTGGCTTCTCTTCATTGCTCATCCTTTAAATATAGCAGCAATTTTCTGGCCACGCTCTATTGTTTCTCCCCAGGCAATATCATCACTCTCATGAATTCGCATACCACCCATATGTTGATAAAGGTCAAATCTGTAACTCCGTAACTTCTCTTCTTTTTTGATTTCAAGACATATATCTAGCAACATGCTGAGTTTCTGCATACAGATATTTCATAATTATCTCAAAAACATGTCAAAAATTAAACTTATAGGGGCCGGCCCGGTGGCGCAAGCGGTTAAGTGCGCGCGCTCCGCTGCGGCGGCCCGGGGTTCGCTGGTTCGGATCCCGGGCGCGCACCGACGCACTGCTTGGTAAGCCATGCTGTGGCGGCGTCCCATATAAAGTGGAGGAAGATAGGCACAGATGTTAGCCCAGGGCCATCTTCCTCAGCAAAAAAAGAGGAGGACTGGCGGATGTTAGCTCAGGGCTGATCTCCTCACAAAAAAAAAAAAAAAAAAAAATTTAACTTATAGTCATTTCACCCAAAAGAATTTTCAGTTACCTGTTTTCCTTAACTCAGTAGAAAAATGTGGACTTATGAAAAAAGTTGAGGAAGAGATATAAATTCGAAGGATATTAGTCTACAGGCTGGATAAGGAAACCTCAGAAGTGAGTGTAGAGAGAAGTTGCTAGCATTGAGCCCTGGGCAAATGTGAAATTTCAAGAATGAGAAGAGAAGTCTCCATGAAAAGATACTGATTGAAAAAAATGTCAGCTAGACAGGGAAAAAATCAGGAGAGTGTGGTCTTATGTGAGTTTCAAGAGGGATTAATCAATTATACATAATGTCACTAAGAGGTCAATGTAATAAGGACTGAGAAGTGACCAAACAATTTAGCAATGTGGAACTCACAGCTGACCTTGAGAAGCAGTGTCAGAGGAGTGGCTAGGAATAAAATCATCCCAGCCCACCCCCAGAAAGACTATGTTAATGTCAAGATTTCTGATTCTTTCTGCTGTGGCCATGGCTGCTTTTGGCCCAGAACAACCACAGTTCCCAGGTTCTATACAAGACCACTTGAGTGTACAACCAAACCCAATCTCACAGTGTCAATAAAGCAGTTCTTTGAAAAAATAGAGTGTATTCATGAGAGAAAGAGGAAGAGTGAACAAACAGATGGACAAAGGCAATGCAGGATTCCAGGCAGTGATGATGGTGCATTCAATGTTTATTAATTCAAAGTGGAACCAGTCAGCATTTAGGTGTGTTTCTAATCACTATATTTATCTGCTCAAATTCAGGACAGAAGTGTGTAGAGGGACTAATTTAACCAGACTAATGTTAGGATAGGTCAGCATGATGAAAGTTAGGGGTATATGTTAAGGAATGGGTATGATGATGTACTATGGACGCTAAACTGGATAAAAAGAAAAGTTAAACATGAGAGAGTGACGGACAGTAAAAAGAGATCAGAGTTCTTGAGTATGTGATGGGACTGAGCTGCTGATTCAAGGTAAAGAACACAATCCTTGATGAGAGGTGTTCAAGGAGCTGAGAGTAAGGCTGCTGATGGGATCAAAGGAGAAACTATTGAAGTCACTGAGAACTATGCCTGCGTCACTAGTGGAAAGAGAAAAGTGAGTCAGTGCTAAAACCTTCAGTGAATAAAGTGGTGTGTCTGGAAAGGTGGCTGGTGGATGCAACAAGGAGGGATAGCGATGATAACTGACACCGTCATACACTGAAAAGAAGGGGGAAGGAGGTGGCAAGAATAAAAAATGTTCAGGAGGACCAGGGTCAGCCCTTCATCACTTTGACAAGGAGATGAAAGAACTATTCACATTTATCCTTTCTATTTCTTCACCCCTCAGTTCACTACTCAACCAACCACCCAACAACCTTTTTTTTTTTTTTTTTTTTTTTTTTGCCCACTTAGCTAAAGCAATGTTCTTTAAATTCTCCAGTGACTCTGTGGATGAAATTCAGTGGAGACATTTAATCATGCCTGATTTCATTGCAAAGATGGTCTTTATGGCTTTGTCTTAATTGTTCAAGTTCTCTCTTGAATTCTTGATGCCAGTACCTGCTGGTTCTCTTTTAATTGTTATCACAGTTCAAATTCAGTCTCTTTCATCCATTGCCCAAATGTTCGTGTTAGTCAGTCTTCTGACATTGGACACCTTCTCCTTCATTGTATTTTCTATTCTTCTCATTATTATTGTTATTAGTAATAGCAGTAGTAGTAGACTGATGACCCAGATGTTTATCTCTAGCCCAGACAACTCTGCTATACATCAGGCCTGAATTTCTGCTTTCCTCCTTGATGGCTCCAAATGGATGCCAATTAAACCCAACACGTCTAATATTGAGCCCGTCATCTACCCTCTCCATACCTGATTCTCCTCCTATTGATGCATTTTTGATGATATCATTTACCACCTTCCAATCATACATGACAACATTTTGGATCTCATGCTTTATTTGACACACTCCCACTTCCCACATCTAATTTTTAACCGAGTTAAAGTATTTTCTACCTCCTAAATATCCCTGTAATCTATTGCTTTGCCTCCACTCTGTGCTCACTGTCATATTTCTTAGTTTTTCTACACCTGCTTAACTGACTTTCTGTCAATTAACTTGCAAGGCTTGACACTCCTTCTCCTGATTCATTCCCCAATGCAGCCATGAGAGTTTTCCAGAAAATACTAACTCCATCAGTCACGTGTAATCAGTCCTTCAATAGCTCCCCTTTCACCAAAGTTAAAACTTGTAAAAGAGCTATATACAGTGGCAGCTCCAATTTATTGAGCCCATGCATGATTCAGACACTGTATAAAACTTAACATAATCGTGTCTATTTCTCATAACCATGAAGTATTGTATCCTCACTTCATAGAGGAGGAAGCTACAGAAAAGGTCAATAACTTTCCCAAGACCTCACAGTGACCTCACATCAGAGATGGGATTCGAGCCCCTGTCTTCCTAATTCCAAAGGATATGGTTCTAATACAATGTAATACTCTGTCTTTAGCAAGACCCTTCCTGCTTTGCTACTTTTCCAAACTCCTCTTTTTTTTACCACAGTCAGCAAACTCATATCGTCTTTCTACAACTCCCCGTGTGTACTTTCCTTGTTTCTATTCCTTATATGGCATTATTTCTTGCTTTCCTAACATAAACCACCCTTGTTTTTCTGACCAGTGAACATTTGCTGATACTTTAAGACAGCACAGATATTTGCTCTGACAAATCTTTCCTGACTTTCTTGTGTAGAGTTAGGAAAATCTTTCTCTGTACTCACAAGGTACCCAGCCTGCAGCACTATTAAAGTATAAATGTACACACATACATCTTTTATAATTTTTATATATATAAGTATATATACTTATACTTATTTACATACAGTATCTACTAATATGGTATATATAAGTATATATGTACAAATATGTATAAGTATTAATAAAATATATAGGATATTTTCTTATGTATACTTTATATAATATAGTATATATTTTATATACATATATTCTTTATATACTATATAGATATTTTTTATATATAGGTATAAAAAGTATAAGTATATACAAGCAAAAAGGTATACTTAAACATATATTTATACTTATATATTCATACATATATTTATCTAATATACCATATATGCAATATACATTATTTGTATGTTATATATAGTCCTTATATGAGTGTGTGTGTGTGTTTGTAACTTAGGATTTAACTCACATTTTTGTACCAACTACATGAATTCCATAAGACCCCTGGAGTGCAGAACAGTGTCTAACATATGGTGGGCACCACTATGTGTTTTTGCATAAAAAACTAAATAAGTGAATGAGTGACTCAAGTGCTTACCTCTTGTCTTGATTAGTGCCTGGAGTTTGATGCTGAGTCTCATTTTCATCGCCGTCAGCACAAGAAGGACAGGGAGAGGGATATGATGGAAATGAGAAGTCTATAGAGAGATCATGACAGGGCTGGGATTATTCATCCTAGAATAAAATTTCCAGTGAGTTTTTCCTGTAAATGAAAGACAATTGTCCACACATTGGGAGCAAGAGATGTTTCTCCATTTCTACTAAAAAACAACAGTCCATTTGTCAGCACATAGTCATGTATAATGAGAATGTAATTACAATATTCACAGCACAGGAGGTACAGTTGAGACCTGAAGAGGAAATTCCTGAAAAGAGAGATTATCACCATGCAATAAGCAATTAGCTGCCTACCTTACCTATGTGTTCTAAATATTCTTTTGTTCAATTTAATATTTGCTATTTTTTTAACTGAATTGGTGGTGGAGGCCACTGTTTCTTATGAGCAGGAGAATATGCAAATAGAGTCATGCCTAAGCAAAAGGATTTGGACCAGATAACCTCATGCTTGAACCAGGGAGAACATTCCCACAATATTCAAATGCATCTGTAAACATGCCTCTTGTGACTGGGGTGACAGAGGATTTTGGAAGAGGGGAGGGCATATCCTGGATACTGGGGAAATCAAAGAGAATTGTCTGTATTAATACACACAGATTGAGGGAAGGACCTTCCCTGCTATGTTCAGTCTTCTGGCACATAAAATGCACTGAATATATGTGTTGAATGAATGAATGGCTATTTGGTTGATAAGAGGAAAAGGGAAGGCTGAATGTCCCAGATAGCTCGACAGGGGGGAGTCTATGGAGACCAAAGGGTTTATGCTATCTTGATGCCAGTGGGAGGCTGATTTCCAGAGCCAGGAAGCGCCTGATTTGGCCATGTAGGCCCAGGTCAGGAGGACCCAGGCAGCACTTCCTCCTGGCCATAGGAACAGAATATCGCAGATAATCTCTTCTCTTCCCTGGGGAAAGCAGGCGCTGATCCTTTGTCTGGCTCTGTTTCTGTGCATAGATGCTAAGAGATCAGAAGTGGAAGAGATTCTGTGGGATCCTGGATTCTAAGACTTAATTTTACAAATGAAAAAATTAAATAAGGCCCAGTGTGGAGAATACACTTGCCTAGATTCATTTAAGCATTTTGAGGAGGAGCCAGAATTAGATTCAGACCACCTCCTTCCAGGATCACTACTTCCCTGGACCCCTGTACATCCCCCTCTTGTCGCATTTTCTCTCTTTCCTTTCATATGATCCCCTAACACCCACCCTGGAAACTGGACAGCAGTGGAAGACTCACCAGCAGCTGCTAATTTGGAAAAAGTGAAGCCCAGGTAATCTGTACTGAAGAGGGAAGAGAGCAGGTGAGGATGATACCAGGGTCAGTGAGAGGCATCAGACTGTGGTTGTCCAGAAAGGATTTATCCTCCTTCATCCTCTGTGCATGTGAAACACCATGGCTCCAGCTGGGAGAAGCTGAGGACAAACAAAGAGTTCCCAGGGCTGGGAGCTGTGTGGGCAGAAGCCATCATTACTCTACCCTCCTTGGCCCCCATCCTTCTTTCCTTCCAGGGGCTCACCTGCGGCTGAAGAGTGCTAATTTTATGGAGTTCAGTCTCCAGACTTTGGGTGCTGGCAGATATCTGCTGCAAGAAAGGTGATCCTGCCTCACTCATTTTTTCTACTTTAGGAAGAAACTGATCTCCATCACCTGTCACTTCATTTGCTCTCTCCCTTTGTTCATTAGAATGGATCCATAGTTTGTGAAGAGGCTGGATGTGGTGTAAGAAGATTATCCATGCAACTTCCACAGTGGCTTCTCAATTGCTCATCCTACTTGAAGCACCACAGCTATCGCTGTTCCAAGGTCCTCTTACTCTTGCACCCATTGCCATGTCCGTTTCTGTATTTCTTTTACAAGATCATTCATTTGCTCTTCGTTTCTGCCAGTCACTGTGTCTTTGAGCCCAGAGGTCTACTATATTAAAACCTTCTGTATATACTGCCATCCCAAACACATGTCCAGACCAGTGTCTCAGGCTTTTCCACTCAACTTTGAATGTGTGGGACAATCCTACAACAAACCCTAAACAAGCAGTCCTTCCTCAACATTTCTTCTCTTCTTGCCTTCTTCAGTCTTTTGGTGGCAAATACCATCATCTTTTAGAAAAATCAATTTGCATTTCTTCCTCAGTTTATGTTAAAGAACCTGGATTGATGTGGTCAGGTCATATGCATGCTTTTCTTCCCTTTCAACATGCAGACACACACACACAAACTCACACTTGAAGATTGGCGTGAACAAGGTATTATATTGTTATATCCTTCAAACTGGGGATGGTTGATCAGAGTTGTACGAGAGTGAAATCCAAATGGTGCATATAGATCCAAACTGAGGATAGATGCCCATGAAGCTTATGACATGCCAGTGTGATCAGAACACACCTAGATAAATGTGGCACCACCTTAGACCAGGTAAATAACCAGAGGTTATGGCCAGAGTGTAGGCAGGCAGAGTCAGGCAGACAGAACAGGATACAGGGAGTGCGGCATCTTACCAAATTGTAGTTGTTGCAGAGGCTTCTGGCTGGTACACAGGGGAGAGCTGTCCATCCTCATTTAGGCTTGTTGGAGAAGAAATCCCAACCAGAGAAATTTGGGAAAATTTTGCCTTTATTGAGAACATAATTTAGTCCATGTCCTACAGGGAGCATCAATGCAAGAGTGTGCCTATACGTACATGTGCTAGTGGTTTTTAGTGTGTGTAATATTATTTTCAAATGTGCTTGTGTGTGTGTTTGTGTCCATGAAAGAGAGAGACATAGCGAGAGACAGAGAGGTATCTCTTTGCCTTTGGCTGCGTGTGTATGTGAGAACACGACTGTCTTAGCTCATTTTCTCTTCCACAAGGAGCTCAACTGAGCCTGTTCTGTATCAGAGCATGAGAAGGCCTGTGGGAGAGAGAGACAGGAGTATTTGAGTTTGGCATTCTTCTCGAGGTCTAAGTATAAGCTATATTTAGGGACCCTGTACGCAGAATCAATACCTAGCTCACTGAGCCAGGCTTGGGGGCGTATGAGTTTACTCCTAGAGCACTGAAACAACTGGTTAATATGCATCTGTGGTTTTCCAATGTAACCACCAAGAGCAACCTTCAGCCCAAAGATGGGCTTAAATTTAAGCCCTCTACCCCGATTGCCAACAGATCAAGAAAGTGGATCTTCTCTTCCAGCACCTTCTTCCCACATGCTATGTACCTCCTACACAGCTCTGAAAACTGCTGGCCAGTTCATTCCTCCTCTGAGGATGATCCTTTCCGTGTCTCATGCACACACAAAATGGACATACTCAAACCTCTGTAAACTCACATACAAACCTGAAATTGATGGAGAGAGATGACATTTTTTCTCTACTTTCTCAGATCCTAAAGATGATGATCTCATAAGACATAGATCTCACTCTGTGTCCGTTAGTCTCAGTCATATTGACGAGGCTTTGGATCCCCAATCCGACAAGACACAGACCTAAATTAAACCGTTACTCAGGGTTCTCAGTCTTTCCAGACTCACAGACTCACTTTGGGGTCTCTGTCACAGAAAAGGGATATAGATTCAGCTCACTCTTCCCCTGACCCAAGGTCCAGGCCTGTTGAATGAGGCCTTCCCTGGATGAACTACATTTTGTGGTGTGGGATTGATGTGGATCTTTCAGGCTGGAAGGATCCTCAGAGCTTGAGCTTGCCAAAGGGAACCTCTAGCCTGGTCCAGAGCCCTTAAGAAAGCTTCATGTTGGAGTTTATTTTGTCCAATCACCTGCCTCCCTGGATGCCAGCATCTATGTGAGCATAGAGCCTGGAGTATTTCCTTAGAAGAAGGTTCTACATCTTCCCACAGCAATCCTCTCAGAAAGCTCTTTTTTCCTTATATCCTATCTCTCTCCGGTCATTCTGAGAGGAACGAATTTTCATCCTCGTTGTTGAAATTTTTCAGGGACTCCTTCTGGAAAGCCAAGGATCCACCCTCCCACCACCACCACCAACTTGGGCTAAGGCCTGCCTGTCTTTGTTTACTTGTCTGTCTCTCCTCATGGCCCATCAAGCTCAGAGAACTCAAACATCTGTCGCCAAAGCAAGTCTGACGTTCCCCAGAATTTTTCCTACGCCATTCCATAGTCTCTTCCACAAACCTTATAAAAGAGAAGGCATTTTCCCTAGATCTGTTCTTTTTGTTATTCATTCACTGGCCGTGAATCTGTTGTGAGCACATTGCAGCTTCACCCGTTCCCTGCACTGTGTGTTATAGGAAGATAAAGAACTGGATTTTGCCTACAGTGAGTAGATCTTGCAACACGTTGGATAAATGACACTAAGAGTTCAGAAAGCCTTTAAAATGCATTATAGAGAGTAATAAAAACAGATATTGGTGTTACGGTACTAGAAGAATGGAAAATATTTGAGAAACTCTTATAATTCCAATGAGAGATGAAGAAAGTCACAGAACATAGGCAAAAAGAGGAGACTCATGAGGCACATGTTAAGAGAGTGCAACCTACATGACTTTCAGACTATCAAGATGTGAATCAAGTCTGATACACTGACACATTGACACCTCCTAACATAGCAGTCTGGACCTACTCTCCTGAAGTCAAGTAAACACATCTTCTAATTATTTTATATTTATATCTTATCGTCAAGTTCTAGCTTACCCAACTCCTGTGACCTTCCCAGTCCTTTTGTAATAATGTGTATTTTGAGCCTAGGTAGAACCATTCTGTTCTGAGATCTTTTGCTAACTTTCTCTGCCTTCTTCATCAGGCTTCTCATCTCATATCTTTTTTTCCTTCCCATGAAAAGGATATTGTCAGCTGAGCCATGATCTGGGAAGTAGTGTTAGTTTAACAGGATCTCAGAATCAGTGTGAAAGTCCCTACAGAGAAAGAATTTCTTATAAAACTTTGGTGAGAGGTAGCTGTTCTCCCCTCTTCACCCAAACAAATATTGAGCATCAGAGCCAGGCCAAGGATAGACAAGGTAGGCACCTAGAGAGTAAAATGAACGGAGGCACTCGTGTTCATTGTCATGCAAGTGCAAGGTTGGCAATTGCAAGACCCCTAGAATGAGAACTTCCTTAAATTTGCACCTTAGATGGCCACTTGCTTCATGTTAGTCCTGCTGACTTTCTGTTATATGTTAGGAACTGAGGATACAAAATGATTAAGAAGTGGTCTTCTCCTAGGAGAGACAGATAGATATTAAGTCAATTACAATGGAGTGGTATAAACCCTCCCATAGAAATAAGAAATTAAACCAGACTTAAGGGCTTAGAAAAGACTTCTTAGAGCAGTAACCAGATAAACCAATATGTGTTACAGTAGTGAATTAGCCAAGAAAAGAAGAGGGGATGATATAGTTTTCCGAGCATGCAACTAACCACCGGAATATTTTACAATAGTGATGAACTCATCCTCTTGGAAGATGGTATGAAGAAACAGAAGTTCGTAGGACTTTGAAATTCTAAGTACGATTATTTAGCTGAATCCCAGCCATATGATGTCAAGCAAGTGATTTAACCTTTCCCAGCTTCCCTTTTTACAGTAAAGTATATTTATATTAATACATGATTCAGGTAGCTATTAAGAGGATCATGTATGACAAGGAAGTGATAATTCCTGAAAAAAATAAACTAACTAATTGTGTACTAAATTAACACAAACCACTCCACGTATACTTTCTTAGGAAGCCTGAGAAAGAGCCTAAATAGTAGCACTGTTTCTGCGCTTCCTCATTCACAGCAGTGAGGAAGCCTAAATGGTGAATTTATTTATCTATGTCATGCAGGTGTTATGCTAAACAAACTAGTGGAATTGTTCACATGGGAAGTCTCTGCCTTACTTGTAGGCCTAAGAGAAAGGAACTGGGCTTATCAACTAGTCACAACGGACCATGGACTCGGCTGCTACTATGCCTCTATGTAAGTATAGTTATCACACTACTGTCTAACATAGGCTTTGCATTTCCCCTCCTCCCACCCTTGAGGCTTAACTTCTTGGCCGACTTCAAAATAACAGTACACTGCTTATGGGGGCCCTAACTTTATCCAGGATCCTGCTGCTCCAATTTCTTCAGCCAGCCTCTGGCAGAAGATGCACTTGACTCTGATCATAAGGACTTTACTCATCACTTGGTAACAACCATCACCATAATCTTGTGACCCAGGGATTCTCACTTTTGGGAATGTGCCCAATAACACTTATTGGGCACATTCCCAAAAGTGTCACAAAGCAACACTGTTGGTTAAAGTTGGGGAATGAATGTGTCTCTTTAGTCAAACTTGGGAAGTTTACAGATCACCCCCATATATCCAGAGATAAAAAGATTTACATAGGGACATTCATGGACCCCCACAGATATCCATTTATCCAACAAATATTTATTAAGCACCTACTATATGCCAGTCACTGTACAAAATTCTAGGATAAAGCAGTAAATAAATGGGAAGGTCTCTACTGTCATGAGCCTCAAAGTCTACAGAAGCATTGCTTGTCACATTGCTCCTGTGTAGATAAATTGAGTACAAAGCGAAGCTGTAAAAACCAGTAAAGTGGCCTTCTTTGAAATAATAGCAGACCAACAGCTCTTCTGGAAGCTTCCTAGCAATAGCTGGTCAAACTGGACCTTCTCTCTTTTCTGGCCTGTCCACATCTCCCTATTAGCAATTCCAGTATATTAAGAATATCCTCTCCTTTCAACAACCTAGAGCAGAAGCAGGAATCAGAAGACCCTTTACAACCCATTTATTCTGTAGATACCAATGACAATCGAGAAAAGAGATACCACAAGGTGGCCTCCCGTGGAATCTTAGAATGGTGACCACCCACTTCTTTTCAAGTCTTGATGGGCTATCTGAAGTTGTACTCCACACTCTAGCTTCAGCCCAGTGGGGATTCATTTCGAGTGATATCTGAAGAATGTCTCTTGGTTCTCCCATGGCCTACAACTGTTATCTCAAAAATATCTACTAAAACTTGTCCCTCATCTTCCATTAAGCTAACATTGTTTGTCTTATTCTGTAACATATCACCAATTTGGATATGAGGAGATGAGGAATTTAGACATGGATGAGATTAGGAATTTCAGGAAATATTTGGAAACTGTGAAAAAGAAAAAAAATAAAATCCTAGTAGAGAAAAATAAAATACTAAAATAAAAAATTTATTGGATGGGATCCAGAGTAGACTGGACAACATAGAAGAAAGGGTAACAGAACCTGAAGATACATCAAAATGAATCATCTAAATCAAAGCATTAAATGAAACAAAAAGATTTTTTAAAAAAGTTAACAGAATCTCAGAGCCTGTGGAACAATATCAAGCTGTCTACCACATGTGCAATTAGAGTTTTAAAAGTAAAGAAAAAAAGGGGTCAAACATTTTTTTGAATAATTTTTGGCTGGTTTTTTCAAAATTTGAACATAAAGGGTATCTATTAACTCAAACGTTGAGAAAATTTTGAGCAAGATCCATTAAAAAAGAAAACAAACAAAAAATGCATATATTTCAAACTGAAGACACCAAGCACTACACACACACATGCACACACACATCTTAAGAGCAGACACAGAAAAAGACACATTGCATACAAAGAAATTATGAGAAGAATTTTGTCTGACTTTTCCTCAGAAAAAAAGGAACTCAGAAAAAACAATGAACTTCATTTGTGAAGTGGTGAAAGTAAAATCTGTCAATGTAGATTTCTAGGAAAACATTCCTTCAAAAACACAAGGGGCGGAGGGATGCATTTATATGGTGATTGACAAACAATAATGTACAACAAAAATTTCACAATAAAAAAAAGTAAACTGGTTCAAAAAAAAAAATTAAGGTGAATTAAGTATTTTCAGATTAAAAAATAATTGAGATTAAGACTGTTTTCTTTGTATTATTGTTAATCAAAAGCCAATTGACTATTAAAGCAAAAATAATAACAAAATATTGTGGAATTATTATATAAGCAGAAGAAAAATATATCTCAACAGTAGAGCAAAGGACACCTAGGGACATAAATGGAATTATAATATTATAGAAGAGTAAGAAATGTACCAACACAATGAGTCAAAACATTTTTGATTCCAAAACAGGGCAAGGACATTTATGAGAAAAGCAAATCATTATCCTATATTGTCCACGAACATCTTTTTTGTTTTGTTTTGTTTGGAAGGTCTTAACCGAATAATAGTAAATTAATCCAGTAATAATCAAAATGGATAAGACCTCAGAACTGGTCATTTTGGGGGAGGAAGAAAACAACAAAATGCAGCACATTTTTTTCTAGAATTTCGTTAGTTGATTTTAATATTTTATAGAAATGAAAAAGATTGAGAATAGCCAATGTTGCAAATAGACAACAGTCTTTTAGAGCTCTGAATACTACCTAATTTCAAAACTTACTATAAATATTCAGTAAACAAGATAGTAAAGAAGCATCATAATGAGAGATAAACGTACCAATGGAACAGATGAGCCAGTCCAGAAACAGACCTTCACATAAATCAAGTATTGATATTTGACGAAGTCACTAACTATTTTTGCGAGATAGAATAATCTTTTCAACAAATGGTGCTGGTACAACTGGTTATCTATGTAGAAACAAAATGAGGTTTGATCTACCTTACACCTTACACAAAAATTAATTTAAATACAAAAAAGACCTACATGTACGTAATAAAAATATACCCAAACTATAAAGCATCTAGAAGAAAAAATAAGAGAAAATCTTTGTGACTGTTTTTAGTTAGGACAAAATAGTAAAAGGTATAAACAAAAATTAATTGATAAAGTTAACTTCATCAAAATTAACAAAGTCAGCTCTTCAAAAGACTGCTAAGGAGACGAAAAGTCAATCCAGAGATTGGGGAAAAAAATTTTTACAATATGTATGCTTGAAAAAGCACTTGTATGAAGATTAAATAAATAACTCTTACAACTCAATAATAAGAAGACAATCCGATAAAAACAAGCAATTATTTTTTATTGATAATAATGTTTATTGTTTTGTTTCCTGTGTTGTCCTTCCCCTGTACATCCAAGCACATGCACAGGAAAATCACTTTTCAAAAAAGTTTCATGCTTAAAATCAAGCAAAATTTAATCCAAAACTTTCCACAAAAGAAGATATTCTAATGGCTAAGAAGCATGTAAAAAGATAATCAAATTATTAGTTATCAAGGAAATGCAAATAAAACCACCATAAAATATCACTTTACACATGCCAGAATTGCTACAATTAAAACAGACAGTAATGCCATATGTTGTCGTAAATGTTGCACCTGGAACTCTCATATGTTGCTGTAACAGAGTAAAATTCTTCAACAATTGTGGGAAGTACTTGAGAGTTGGGATGTTGAGGCACAGTGTATTTGGATAAATATGTTAAGGTCTCATAACTGGTAAGCCATAGTCAGAACTTGATTCAGGAGGTCTCCTGTCATAGTTCAAGTCTTTACCAAAACGCAAGTCAATGGCATATTAAAGTCTGTATTTTTCAGACTTTAATATTGTTTATTGGGGGAAAGTATTTCAAAATACTATGGATTTGAAATGCCATTAAATACATAGATCTCCTGTCTTTGTGTTCCCTCTGCCTAAGTATACAGATGATACATTTCTGCTTGCTCCCCCTATGCCTTAGTGATTTTTCTACTCTTTCCAGACTAAAGGCAAGGATGGTCGTTTTGGTTTATGCATTCTTAAGATACAAAAATGTCCCTGCATTAAATGGTTAAGCGATATAGGTTTGCTGAAATTTCTGAGAAAAAAAATTAGGGTTCTCAAACCACTTTTTATGTTTCTAATGAGAACAGAGTCTTAATAACCTGATTTTTTTTACTTATTGAAGACCCTGACACAGTGTCTGAGGATTAGGAAAAAAGATAGGCTGATGAAAGTAATTAAGATATACTGTACATTTGAGAATTTGGATAATAATAATAATAACAATAATAACAATTAGAATTACCAGAGTTAACAATTATTTAGGTCTTGGTGTATCCCAGGAAGTGTCCTAAGCACTTTCCAATCAAGATTATTATCCCTGATATACTGAAAATAAGATTCAGGCAAAGAAAGTTTGTTACCAGCCCAAAGTCACAGAATTAATGAGTACACAAGTTAGATTTTGAATCCAAATTTTCCTAACTCACAACCACTTAGGTAGGAAAATGCAATAGTTGCGCTTCCTTAAAAAAAAGATTACTGATCATATTGGCGAAATAGTTATAAAAATTTTGAAAAGAAAACAATTATGGGGGCCGGCCCGGTGGTGCAAGCGGTTAAGTGCGCACGTTCCGCTGCGGCGGCTCGGGGTTCGCCGGTTCGGATCCCGAGTGCGCACCGACACACCGCTTGTTAAGCCATGCTGTGGCAGCGTCCCATATAAAATAGAGGAAGATGGGCATGGATGTTAGCCCAGGGCCAGTCTTCCTCAGCAAAAAAGAGGAGGATTGGCATTGGATGTTAGCTCAGGGCTGGTCCACCTCACAAAAAAAAAAAAAAAAAAAGAAAACAATTATGTATTGTAAAGAAAAATCCTAATTTTGTTCAACTATAGAATAAATAAACTAAGAGTTATCTGGTACTTAATTCTAACTTTTATCATTACATTTCTCTGAATCTGAGTTAATTTATCTTCACAACTACTGGAAAAAACAAACAGTAGATAACAGAGAAGAGTACTGGAAAATTCCTAGTCTAAGGTTTCAGATAATAAACACTTCATAAAGAGAATTTCCTCCTAATAATTTTTCCTTTTCAGAAGAATTCCAGTTATTCTCTGTCAAAAGCATCTCTAGAGAAACTATTTATGCAAAGCTTTCGGTTTGGTTGGTTGGTTTGGTTTTAGTTTTGCTCAAGTTGTCCTTGGAAAATCAGCTTGGAATCTCTGAGCTCTTCTCTGTGTTCCTTATCTGGACACGGTACAGAGCAATCTTTGCCACACAAATCTTCCTTGCTTCTGTCTCATGGGTTCCTGTAAACAAAGACACTGCTTCTTTCCCTGAGGACCTGTAGGAGCCCATACAAATGCTGCTACTCAGCAGGGTGAGAAGTTACAGAGAAAACTGAAGGCACATGGCAAGAAGACACGGGTGAAGTACATGGTCATGGAATATCAGAAAAATGGAATAGGAAGTCAGGCTAAACAGGAAGAGTTATTTCAGTGAATTGGACAAAGAGATTTCTGTGACTACAGAGCTAAGGGAAGGAGGAGCGAGGCTGAAGGAGCTTGGAAGATGTGACCTAAAAGTCTAGATCATGGTCTACGGGCTCACTAGATTCTGACAAGGCACAGATTACTGAAGGAAACTTTCTAGGGGTAACGGTATTTCGAGAGGAAGGGCACCAAGGAAAGAGTCTCTCAGTGATGCAAAACTGCTGAAGGTCTGAGGCCATCAGTATAGAGGCAGGATAGTGATGGGTCAATAGGAAGGGATTCTGGTTTATATAGCCCGGTATTCCTCCTGTTCTCTTCTGCTTCTTCAATCGGCCAGCCTTCGTAGTGGTTAAGATAACACCTATGATGATCCTTGGGCTCTAGGGGACTCCTGAGTACTAATTTCCATTTTCTGGTGGAAAGCAGAAACAGCGAGATATTTTAAGGTTTTCAAGTGCAAGTTTAGAAAAAGCACAAGGAAGTTTTACAAGATACCAATGTTAAAAACAAACTGATGAAGTAGTTTATCCAAACTTTGATCACTATGAACTTAAAGATCTTCACAGAAAACTATTGGCTGATCCAAAGGGTCAAGTTGCTTTATATACTAAGAATATTTTGACTTAATCCCACCCTGTGAGGCTGTTCCACAGAGATGCTCCTACTCATTGTTACAGTCTTTCCCAGATAGTGCTCCCTAGCCTGGTGATCTAACATGGATCCTTTTGACAGATATCTGGATACCAGAGTTTTATCCATTTGGCTCACGCAAGGTCCTCTTCTGCTTCCTTTGCCAACAAATAGTCCCTGCACCACCTGGCCTCTACAAGTTCTCCTTTCTCAGGGCTCCTAGGTTCTGAAGGCAGGCATTATCTTTCCCCATTTCTTTTCCTCAGTTCATTTCTCCCTTTTGTGGTTTGGCTTGCTCAAGTGTCAATAGCTTTGTTGGGATTACTTTTTACATTTACTGGGCTTAGCTCTCTCTTTTCTCCTAGCCTCATGGCATCAAAGGATGTCCTACAATAATCTCTTCTCCACAGCTATTCTCTCCAACAGCCATAAAACACTCCTAACCTTTCTGCTGCAAAAGCATAATTGCTTTCCCGACAGGTAAACAAGTACTTGGGTTTAAAAAAATGACCACTTCACGCTCTCAATTCAGAGAAAGACAAGAGATGACAAGCTCTGAGCTAGAACAAGCAAAAATTATAAAACTTTTGTTAATTCATTTTAAAACTATCTCCCTTTCCCCCAGATTTTCCTTGATGATATATCACGTAGTTACTTTATTTGGCCATAGAAAATTACTCCAATCTTTATGTTTTCCACTTTTCACAGATTTGGCAAGGAATCTGGTCTTGTGGCTACCTCTTCCAGTCATGTTTTTGGTTACTAACTCCACTCAAGCCCCCTTCTACTTCATCCTGATGGGCATCCCTGGCTTTGAGGTTTTCCATGCCTGGATTTCCATCCCCATCTGTTGTTTCTACACTATCTCCATCATGGGCAATACCACCATACTGGCTGTCATCAGGGCAGAGCCCTCTCTACATGAATCCATGTACTTGTTCCTCTCTATGTTGGCCTTAACAGACCTGGGGCTTACCCTCACCACTTTGCCTACAGTCATGAGGATCCTCTGGTTCAGTGCCTCAGAGATCAGCTTTGAGGCTTGTTTTGCTCAGTTCTTCTTCCTCCACGGATTCTTCTTTATGGAGTCTTCTGTGTTGTTGGCCATGTCCTTTGACCGCTATATGGCCATCTGCCACCCCCTCCATTATATCTCCATTCTCACCAACCAGGTAATCAGCAGAATAGGTATAGCCATCATTTGCCGCTGTGTTGTGGTGGTTCTTCCAGGATTGTTCCTGCTGAAACGGCTTCCTTTTTGTGGCTCCAATCATCTATCTCACTCCTATTGCCTCCATCAAGATATGATTCGCCTGGTGTGTGCTGACACTACTATCAATAATTGGTATGGATTTGTTCTCGCTCTGCTCATTATTACACTGGACCCTCTGCTCATTGTGTTCTCCTATGCACTCAACCTGAGAAGTGTGCTGAGAATTGGCTCCCAAGTTGAAAGTCTCCGGGCACTCAATAACTGTCTGTCCCACATTTTGGCTGTTTTTGTGCTCTATGTGCCCATGGTGGGATTGTCCATGACTCACCGCTTTGCCAAGCATGCCCCTCCAATTGTACATGTCATTATAGCCAATGTCTATCTCCTAGCACCTCCTGTGATGAACCCCATTATCTACAGTGTTAAAACCAAACAGATTCGTCGAGCGATTTTTCACCTCTTTTCTCATAGACCATTGTAGTAGACTGTTGAGAAGTGGGGTTTTGGTACTAGTCCTCATAAAAAAGAATTTGGGAAGCTTGGAAAGTTATGCTTTGGTGTCCAGTCATGTATAAATCTGAAAGTAGGAATGAGAGTTAAATACTTTATCGTGCTTCCTGAATTTGTAATTGAAACTAAGCTGAATCACAGACACTTCATGTAGCTGCTTCATTTACATGAGATATTTGCATACTAAGTTCCTCAAAGCTATAATTCTCAACGTTTTTCCTTTTGCTTGCATTTACTCATGAAATTTCTATTCTTACTTCCACTTGGCTAATATTATTCTTATCTGTCAGTTGTCATTAGTTCATGGCATTCCTGGTTGTACCCATAGCATCCTCTTTCAGGCATGGTTTTCACTAACTTCTAGCTTCATCATCTTCTGTCCTCTCTGGGTAAAAAGACCCATTATAATTGAGTCTCATCTCCCTGAATCACATTGTTTGGGGTGTGAAAATATGGTTAATGGTCTTGCTAGACTTTCTTAGGCATTAGTGAAGTAGAATGAGTGATTTATATTTATTGTGGTCTGATTTTTTCATAAAAAGATTATATGATTGGCCTTGGCCCTTGATGGAAACAATACGGTTAAGGACAAATTATTGCCATATTTTGGATGTGTTAGAAAAAATGAGCAGGATATGACTTGAGAGTCAAAAACTGTCTCCAATTTCTATAGTTCCTATTGTATTTATTACAGACCTCAAATTTATAACAATTGTAAAGCTTAGTCCTCTGTTCTAGACTCTCAATTTATGTACCAATGCAAATTCCAAACTTTCCTTTGGAGAGCCACAGGAACTTAGGAGGATCTTATTTCCTGGGTATGTCATCATAATACTTTCTCTTCAAGGAGCCTACTCCAAATTGTACAATAATATTTACTCTGTCACTTTCTTTCCCCTCATGTTCCGGTTTTAATTCATTCCTTATATTTATCTCCCTTTGCCAGCTTATCTAATAGATAGCAGTAAACTGTCTCGTTATTCTTACCATTATTCTCTAACATAACAACATATTTACTGACTTCATAGCACTAATGCACAATATGTACTTGCTATGTGCTTAGTTAGTTGTTTGTTGTCTCACTTTCTTATGTTTCCAGATAACTGAAGTTATTTTCTCGTACTTAAGTTATTTTTTTTTACTTTTAAGTTTGCTTGAAGCATATTATCCATGCTAAGCATTTAAAATTCTTTAAGGGAAATTAACTCTTTCAGCTTTTATTAACATTAGGCCAATATGTATCTCATCCTCCAAGGCCACGTGACGAAAGTGTTCTGCGGGGTTCTGTGAAGACTGCTGTATTTTCCATTTTCAAACCACTTTGTCCTTTTAGATCTCTCTGACAAGTTCCTTTTTATTATTTGAGATCCCTTATAGAAATTGGTTATAAATGACAGAATGTTTATCCAATAAATAATCAATCTATTCCATGTTCTCTCAATCATCAATTATCAGCATTCCTCACCACATACCACTTTAGCAATGGATTCTCTTTTACAGAACTTCAGTAGCCTCTACACATACAAACCACGTGTCAGCTGTTACTTCCACCAGGAAAAGGAGAGAGCATTCACTGACAGCTACTTCATCCTGCCACTCACTCTCTAAGGGGAATGTTTCTGTGCACGCGTTCCAAAAAATAAAGAGTCAAATACCCCTAAAATAACGACAAATAAACATAAATTAAGCATATTTGTATCAATTAGGAATCTTTTCATCTTGAGAAATAGAAAAATTTTCTCATTGTCTTAAGGAAAATAAATTAAAAAATAAAAAAGTGCAGTGTGGGGGAATGGCAGGGATGTATTGGGGAATTATTTTCCCAGATACAATTTACAAGAATCTTGAGATAAGACTTAGAAATAGAAAGTCATCAGAAATCCTGATAGTTTCCACTAACCAAGCATCAGAAATTCAACCAACAAAAAGCAGAAATGGACTCACGAGGGTATTCGGGCCGTGACTGCAGCAAGTCCAGGACCCTCTTACTTGAGGCAAAGTAGTCACCACTGCCATAAACTGATACTGTCCATTATTTTCACACCGTTCTTCAATGTCTAAAGTCACAAGTGGACACACTAATTTGCTTGGGGTTATGTTGTTGAACTCTGAATGCAGAACTTGAAGAGAACAAGAATCTCTCCTCTCTTATTCTTCCATAAGATGTTGGAGCTCTATCAACAAAGCTACAGACAACAACATAAGTTACTTCTTCAAGATAGGGGAAATTAGATTCTGAATTGCTACCCTAAAAATATAATCCATATTCATTATAGAAACCATAACTCAATACAGTTTTCAGTAAACTGGCAGTTACTCAGGAATAGTTTTTTAGATACCTGAGTCTTTAGTATGTTCAGGACATAGTCTATTGGTTGCCTTTTGTTGAGCCCTATTCTGTTCCATAAGTGGATGTGTGGTATATCCGAGTGTCAGTCTCTGCCACTCATTGTTGAGAACTCATATATGCAAGTGTGTCAATTTAGCTCTTTCAGCAAGCTGATGCCAGCCAGTATGGGTCTAATATGTGTACTGGGTTGGATGACATCCCTCAAAAATTCCTGCCCACCTGGAACCTGTGAATGTGATCTTATTAAGAGATAGGGTATTTGCAGTTGAAATAAAGTAAAGGTGAGGCCATAGATTGGAGATTCTAAAGACCCCTTCCATATCAGGATGCCAAATGCAAGTCTAGGTTGTTATGTTCACTTCTGACCAACTGACTACAAATCACAGGTTCCCACATCCCCCCTTGAATTGATCAATTTGCCAGAGCAGCTCACAGAACTCAGAGAAACATTTTACTCACTAGATCACTAGCTTATTGTAAAAGGATGTAATTCAGGAACAGATAGATGGAAGAGATTCATAGTACAAGGTATGAGGAAACGGTGCAGGGCTTCTATGCTGTCTCCCAGCAAGCTTGCTACTCTCCCAGCACCTCCACATGTTCACCAACCTGGAAGCTCTCCCAACCCCTTCATTTTGGGTTTTTATGGAGGTTTCATTACATAGCCATGATTGATTAAATCATTGGCTATTGGCAACTGATTCAACTTCAGCCCCTCTGCCCTCCCCAGAGGTCAGGGAAGTGGGCCTGAAAGTTCCAACCCTCTAACCACAAGACTGGTTCTTCTGGCAACAAGCCCTCATCCTTAGATGGCGTCTAAAGGTCACCTCATTAATGTAACAAAGACATCTTTACACTCTCATCATTTAGGAAATTCCAAGGGTTTTAGTAGCTCTGAACCAGAAAAGGTGACAAAGACCAAATATATATCTTATTATAAATCTGAATATCACAGTGACCTAAAGGGTATAGCCAATGTGGTCTCAATCATAGATGAATTATAAAGAAGGCTGAAAATTAGAACATTTAATATATACCTGAACCTGTATCTTTTGAACAAGCTGACTATTTCATGAACTTTAAGGTTTTGATATAAAATAAACAGAATTTGGATTCTCTTATTGTTTATGATCTGTTGTGTTATTTCCACTCTTAACATTAATGTCACGCTTTGGATATAATGAGATATAATTTTTTTCTCTATCTCTTGAGATATTCTTATCATTATCTCTTGGGATATCTCTGCCTCTGGTCACTCTGTTAATTCTTTATGATGTGATTTTATGTCTCTAAGCTACAACTCACGTTTTTACAGTCTGTTCAATTTCTCTGCAGAATTTTTGTGGGCCACTGAGTGCGAGAATCATATATTCAAATTTTTTTATGAATGTTTTCATTTGATTTAAAAAAAACAAAGAACTAACGTGAAAGACCCTGGCTCCTGGGAAAGGTCTTTGAGGACTAGGGTATAAACATCAGAATGTGACGCGGACTTTAAAGTCATGTTCCAGTTCCCATGAATGTACTAGAAATATCTAGAACAAAGTTTTTACTTCAGTTTCCATACTAGGGCCAGCGGAAGGAAAGGTTCAATCACTATTCTGACGACTCAGACTATGTGCTCTTTAGGAAAGGCAGTCCCTCTGGGTAGCCCTAACAGTTTTGAAGAGTCTCTTTTCTGAAATACGGTCATATGACTCTTTTCCCTCTCAGTTCATTGAACTGGAACTCCAGGACAAATAGTAGTATGGCAAAGCTTTTTCTACCTCTGTATCTCTCAGGTCACCTTTTAACTATCACCCCCTCTGAGAGCCCTCATTTGTCACATGAACTTATGCAAGTCTTTCTTTGTTATTCTCTATTGCCTCATCCTTTTTTTTGTTTCTTTCATAGCAGTTGTATAAAGTTGTAATTATTTTTTTTTATTGTTTGCCTCTCCTGTTAAAATGTAAGCATTATAGAGGCAGAGAATACACGTACTGATATATCCTTAGTACCTAGTAAATACTAAAATATAGGAGCTTCTCATTAAATAAATAAATGATTACTTATCATTAACTAACTCAGTAAATAAATAAAGCAGACTAGATGTTTTCTGTCATTAAAACTCAACGCCCAATGGCAGAACAGTAACATATCAAGAAATGCACTCCTCTGGGGATTTGATTTTAACTTTCTCTATAAATGTCTCTGACCTGACAATCTGGGCACTTCAATTTAGTCTATGTAGATAATATACATAAAATTTATTTCTCACTCTACTGTAGCAGTTCCAATTGTGGCCATTCAGTATAAGAGAAAGATCTCCTTCACCTATTTAATGTCTCACAACATTAGTAATCCAGACTCTGGATTTAGAATTCACTATAAAAGACTGAGACAGTCAATGGTAGGAATAATAAATAATAACTACATTAACAACTACTGTTATCATTATTACTTTTTGGCTTACTATTTGCTAGCCCTGGGCTATTTGTTTTCCTCATTTTCTTTCTCTCAGAAGTAGCCTGTAGATGCTGTATAAGCCACAAGATGGCGGGAGTGGTTTATAGAACAAATAACTCATCTAGGGTCATGCGTAGGGAGCTTTGAAGAAAACTTGGTGACACCAAATAAGGTGGGTTGGAGACAGGAAACCAAGGTCTCTTTTCCCAATTCTTTTTCCTAAATGTAGATGCTGAGAAAATGTCTTCTCTTCTCTCTCTGTTGTTAATAGTAAAGCCAACGAATTCATCACTTTTAAAAATCATTGGCTTATTTGGAGTCTTAGTCTATATTCGCCGTAACCCAAGAATGCACACAACCAGCACTGCTCTTACTGTAGCGTGATGGAGCTAACAGTGCTGCACAGCCCCTGCCATTGACTAAAGAATATATATTGGAATATTTTCATATATGTGTAGGTAAACGTGTAGAAAAAGGTGCAGTGGGATGCATACTAGATTATAAAGAAGGATTATCTCTAAGGAATATAGGAAGTTAGGGATGAGGGGTCTCTTCACTTTATATTTAATATATATGAAATACATCTAATGTTTTATATTTATAGTGTAGAAACATTTAAGCTATTGCACAGAAATTTTTTAAAACTCAATTATTTACTAGTTACATGGTCTTGAAAATTTTCTCAAATTATCCGATTTTATTTTTTATCAGTTAAAATAAGATGCAAAAAATTTGTTCCATAGAGTTCTATTAAGGTATAATGACTTTAAATCTCCTAATAATGCTGTACTTGGCACATAGTGGCTGCTAAAATACTACTGCTAATAGATTTCTACTAGCTATTATTAATAATTTCAATTAATATTTGTTAGACCATCATTTTGTACCTACAATCCTACACACAAGCACATACATATCATCTTCTATCTTGTTTGCCTCATGCAGTACTAGATAACAAGTAGGTACTCGATTATATTTGTGAATATTTGAATGAATACCTACTTTTTGTTTTTTTTTCTGTGAGGAAGATCAGCTCTGAGCTAACATCCATGCCAATTCTCCTCCTTTTTTTTTTTCCCCTTTTTCTCCCCAAAGCCCCAGTAGATAGTTGTATGTCATAGTTGCATGTCCTTCTAGTTGCTGTATGTGGGAGTCCACCTCAGCATGGTTGGACAGTTGGTGCGTCGGTGCTGTGCCCGGGATCCTAACCCGGGCCACCAGTAGTAGAGCGCATGCACTTAACCACTAAGCCATGGGCTGGCCCCAGAATACCTACTTTTAAAGACTCCATCTTCCCGTAATCTTAGATCCTGGTTGTATGGCGATATATATTTTGATTACCCAAACACTCTAGCACAGAGTCTGCTTCAATGGCACTTGATAAATGTTGATGAATGAATGTTCAATCTCAGAAGGAGTCCAAAAAACATCTGGTCCACATGGCTGACCCACAATTTAGACTTCTTGTAGATCTGTACCAGATTTTTGAGGGCCTTGAGGAAGCAAAGTCTTCCAAAAACTTGTAAGCAAAGTCTTCCAACATCCTCAGGAGTTCCTCTGAATCCTCACACGAGTGCACAAATTCAATGCTCTACACCCAAGAACACCTTGGTCTACAGAGGAAAGCCACCACCAGCTCTATGCATTTGATTCCTCCATTTTCTAAGCTTAATACCTTAAGTCACTCAGTCTCGGAGAATCTCAAAATCTTCCCTTGACAAATAGAACTAAAACCTCTATCATTCCCTGCTGTCTCACAGGGTCCTTGTGAGAATAGAATGCAAGTTTTCTCATTGGGGTACCTTGTATACTGTCAAGCATTGTGCTTATGAGCAAGTTTTTCAAAGTCCTCACTTTCTTTGACAGACAAGACCCTTCTCACCCCGAATGTCAAATGATGTCATTTTCATCAAATGTCCAAGAACAATAATAATAAAAATAAAAATTAAAACTTCTGTATTATAAACTATAAGCCAGGAACTATTAAGTGCATTACATATGTTAATACTTTTAATTACTAAAACAATCCAATAATGTGGATATTATTTTATCCCCATTTAAAAATTAGCAGACCCAAGCACAGAAAGAGGAAATGATCTGCCAAAGAGTACACAGCCAGTAAGTGGAAGCGGACATTCTAAACCAGATTGTTTGATTCCAAAACTACCGTACAGGATTATGTATAGAGAAGCATGAAGTAATGGGTTTTTAGACAGCTAGAGAGGCCATGGCTGGATTACCCATGCTGGGTCATAATTACGTAATTGGTTGAAGATGCAACAAATCTGAGTGAGCTGCAGGCTCCATAGGAGCAAAGGGCCAAGTGAAGCTTGGGTTACTTGTGAGGTGTAATTAAGAGGTAGTTTTGCCTTGGTCAAATTTGAAGATTATCTGACTCCTCACTAACTGCTGAATAACGACAGGCAAATGTTTAGTCTTGATTTGGAGGTGAGGCGCTAGATAATGAAAATAGATACAGGCAGAATGCATCAATTAAAGAATACAATTGAATACGTATATTGTTATAGTGTCTCTCTTATGATGTACCAGCACATCAGAAACATCATTTTTCATTTTAACTTCCAAATCCTCTGTTAAGTGTGGTTTTACTCCAGTTAACAATGAAATAAACATAACTCTGTGGTTAAGTGACTTTGCAAGTTCATGTGCCTATCTGCAGCAGGGCTTCTCTTGCATTTGAACCATATTGAGACTTGAGATACTGTCCTCTGCCCCGTTTCTAGAGACATTTATCCTGGTTCATTCTCTGTAGGAGGAGGTGGCAGTATTTGCAAAGCTTGGGAGGGGAATGATGGGAGACCATATAGCATGTGCCCAAGAGATAAGACTCCAAGTCCTGGGAGGGACTAAAAGTTTGGGCCTGTTGTCTCATGGCTCAGATAGCACCCCCCACCTCAACCCTCCCAACTCTGCAAGCATAGGAACTCCTGCTTGGGAAAGGATAAGGGTTAGTCGCTGATGAAGAATTATTTTCCTGAATTTAAAAATTTTATTCTAGAGACTTTGGGTCCCAGTGGAACACTCTGATTTCCCTTCTCCCTTAATATCCCACTCACGAAGAGACCTTCCCTTGGGATCCTTTTCTGATCCTCACTACTGTCTCTGTGGCCCTCCCTCCTTTGCCTTCTACACTTTCTTCTCTCATTTTCCTTCCCCTCCATTCCACTGACCTTTAACTTCCCACCTGAGTCTGGTTTTGTCCTCTTCACTCGCTGTTTCTTATCTTGCCCTCTTGGACTCACCTCTAAGTCTCCTAATCTTCAGCACAAAGCTGGACAAACTATGCGTGTCCTTTAGAAGCTCTTGCATTACCAGCTGGCCCACAAACATGCTCGTTGCCAGGTTCTCCGCAGGGTGGTTGGTTGATTCTAAGTCCCTCTGTACCTGGCACTTAGCAGTGCTTTGACTTGTGAGATTCCCAGTGCAAGGATGATGCTGGGCTCCCCTCTCCAGCTCACATTCATGCCTCTATGACCACAATCAAAACCCTCAGATCCCCAGAGAGGCAGGCAGAGGCCCTCTAAGAACGATTAGGGACATAAACTCCATCCTGCCATCAGTCCTGCATCTATGATGTAATAGAGAATGTTTATTTAAGTGGAGGTGATGCCTGGACCATAACTCCTGCCCTCGAAGGTTGTATCTAAATTTTTTTTAAAAATTAGCGTATAATTTAAATGTATTGGGCTGTGTTGAATACAATCATGTGTGTTTTACTGCAATGTTAAGTCTCACCAGGGCCTCAGTGCACCTGGAATGGTGTGACGTCAGTAGTCAGAAACATGCCCAGAGCCTTGTCAGGGCAACAACAGGATTTGTGTGTCTCATTAATGTTTTAATGTATGAATATGATTTGTGCAAGGACTTCTTTAGGGTAGTAAAAACATATCAACTCCTGTGCATAGAGGAGAAGATGTTGCTGACTGGCAGCTCAGAATACACTGGGCTGTTCTGCCTCTTTCTAAATGCGTCTCTTGACTGTCCTTTCTACCACATGCTTAATCTTATCCCTTCTCCTTATGGGATAGAGGATAAGAGAATTTTGATAACTTATTGCCAGGCTGAGGCCAGAATGACATTGATTTACTTTAGCTTCACTATATGCTCTAATCTCATGGTTTCCATAGCTGGCAAACACCAATGGTACCATAATAACACTGCTTTCAAGGCACTGAACCTGTTGCTGAGTGACTACTAGTGCTTCAGGTTCACTGGACACCTATCATGGACCTATGATATAATAAAGACTATTTTAAGATCTGGGCAGCACTGGCTTTAGTGGTCCAGGTGTCTACAGAATACCTTAGCAGACATAAAAGAAATATTCTTTGTCAGCTTCAATAAACCACCACTTGAATTCAAGGTTATTACAAGCACTATCATCAACACACTTGGTTTTAGTGAAGATCTCTTATTTGCCCCATAGTGAGTGGGCTGCTGTCACAAGGAGGAGAAACAGCAGCAGTTGCCTGAGCAACCCCTTTGTAGTCTCCAGTTCCGCATCGTTTTTTTCTTTGTGTATCCAGCAGTTCTTAGGAAAAAATGGAGACCACAGTGATTGAAAATCATTCACTAAAAATTGACATTTTCTGTACTACAATGAAATTGAAATTCACCAATGGAAACTTAGGAAACTTGAAAAGGATGTGGTGTGAGGTTGGCTTCAGTATACTCAGAGTCCATTCTCAGGAAAGAATGGGCAGACCCAGTACACAAGGGACATTGGTCATTCATTGTGGGGAGTCTCTTGTGACACAGTGGATGGGAAAATAGCTTAGAGGGATGTCCCAGAGTGTACACAGACAGAGACATCCAGAAATTTACATGGAGATGCAGGAATTAGAGGAATAAAGAGACACAGCAACATTACCTATTCTTAGTTTATTGTTTCATTTCATTAAAAAACATTTTATTAAGCTCCTACTCTATTCAAAGCATTGTGCTTAGAGCTTGAATACAGTGTGTGTCATACTTAGTCCAGTAGGGGAGGAGGAGAGATAGACATGAAAGGGGAAATTTCAAGTGTGGCAGGTGGTTCTAAACAAAAAGGTGTGCCAATCTCATGGGCCTATCACACACATGATGCCTTAAGAGCTTGTAAACGGAGCCAGGTATTTGCCATGGTCCCGTATTTGCATATTTGGCTTGCTTCCATATTACCTCAAATTCCAGTGATTCTATGAAGTTCTTCTGCTTTTATGATCAAAGGTAAGGGAACGTTCAGTAGTCAGAAGTTCATCTTTGTCTGGACAGAACCAACGGCCTTGATTTCATGAAACTTTAGGGAAATTATTTGCCTCTACGTGGCCTGCACAACGCTTGTTGAACTCAAGAAATTTTACTCTTTTTCCTGTATTGAATCTATGACCACCATTACTGCCAGCATGGAGAGTGGGATCTTATCTGGCCCAGAAATCCTCCTCACATGATATGTGGGTGAAACCTATCCTTAGAGCCATGAAACTCTTTTCTCCAGCCCAGGCTTTCTTCCACCCCTAGCACAAGTGTCTTCTTTTTCTTTCTTTCCTACATAATTGTACACACAAAGCCAACCCTTTATTACCCCTGTGTTTTGCACACAGGAGGAAAACACGCCAACCTCCATTCATGTCCAGTGCCAATCTGAATTAAATTCCTCTTTAGGTTCTGATTATACATAATTTCTGATTAGCACACTTTCATCAATATTCATAATAGAACTTTTTCCTCTATCCAGATGTTGGTTTACTTCTTCATTTTAGTTCACTTACTATGTAAAAATTGAGCATTCATATTTTAGATGTACAGTTGTCCTATAAGTGTACTGTGTTCAATAGAAATCATTTGGAAATTAGCTCCGACTCTCTGCTTCTTTGACGACAATGTTCTAGAAAAGGCCAACAAGCTTTACACAAGTGACAAAAGAGGTAAAAGTAATTGGTTACAGGGATGTCCAGTCCATAAGAAAAAAACAGCAATGAATGGAATCTGTCTTAAATTATTTATTTATTTATTTTTTTGTGAGGAAGATCAGCCCTAAGCTAACATCCATGCCAATCTTTCACTTTTCGCTGAGGAACACTGGCCCTGAGCTAACATCTGTGCCAATCTTCCTCCGCTTTATGTGGGACGCTGCCACAGCATGGCCTGACAAGCGATGCATCTGTGCATGCCTGGGATCCGAACCAGGGGCGCCAGCAGCAGAGCACGCACACTTAACCGCTAGCCACGGGGCCGGCCCATGTCTTAAATTAGTTGAACCATGCCACAGAACTCAGAGTCTAGTCAGAGCTGCTATTAGCAGAATGAGAGTATTTGAGAACAAAATAAATATCAGTTGAACACATGCTAAGCACCTTGCACTATGTTTAGTATTTTACATGGCTTATTATATGTCATCCTCATGAAAAAAAAAGGGAGTGGCAAAAGAAACAGCTGTATCTGAAGGACACTTTTTGTATGATATTTGTCCGTTTATTTTGAAATGTTTCATAAAAACTTATGCCAGTCAAGTCATAATTATGTTTATAATCTCATAGTCTATTCTCAGAAAAGAGAGATTAAATGTCATGTTCTCAGTGGTGGCAGAGAGAATAACTGGAAAGTATTACTGTGAATTTGCTTACTTTTAATGCTGTAGATGTCAGGGTTCTTAAAAGGAGGGAAAAGGAAATAGATTTAGCTCATTGTGATGTGTACCAGATGAGGAACATTCTTTCGAAATTGGTAGATGAATGTCAAACCAAATACAGTGACGTAGAAGAGCAAGATGCAGCAGATGTGAGAGATGCAAGTGTTGAGAGCCTTGGACCTCTCCTCTCCAGAAGCAATGTTCATGAGAGTCTTGAAAATCAAAACTTGGGAGCAAAAGATTGTCAGGCAGTCTAGTAGGACCATAGGAAATATCACCACAACAGGATACAGATGATTGAAGGTGATGTCAGCACAGGCTAGTTTGACAACATCCTGGTGGAGGCATAATGGATGAGAGAGGACATGGGATCTGCAACAGGAAAACCAATAGAGAGGCAATATCAGGGGCAAGATGAGAACAAACCCTTTTATAAAAACTTCCACTCCAATCTTTATGACTTGGATGTTGGTAAGAAAGGAAGTATATCTCAGTGGGTTGCTAATGGCAACGAACTGATCATAGGCCATGGTGAGCAAAATTCCAGACTCTATGATAGAGAGACTATGGATGAAGTAAACTTGGAGAAAGCAGGCATCATGGCTGATTTCCCTATGATTCATCCACATCATACTCAGAACTGTAGGCATTGTAATCAGGGTCATCCCAAGGTCTTTGATTGCCAGCATGGCTAAGAAATAGTACATGGGCTCATGGAGGTTATGGTCATCTCTGATGAGAAATATGAGAATGCCATCGCTAAGAAGTATGGAGATGTAGACTACAGATAATGGGATGGAGATCCAGTGGTGTTCCTTTTCCAGGCCCAGAGAGCCAGTCAGCAGAAAGGATGTGGCACTGGTGTTAAGTTCCATGATGGGCAATACAATAGGATAAATTTTCTCTTAAGGAAATTCTGTGTAAAGGTCTGGAGATCTTTGGAAATTCTCCTTCAGTGGCTTCTACTTTTTTACTTAGTGTAGATCTTCCCCTAACTGCAGTGACATCGAAGAAATAAAGCATTCATTCTTAGCAGAAACTTAGAGTTGGAAAAAAATGATAATATGAACAATAACTCCAAATTCAGTGCCTAATATATGTGCCAGGCAATGTACTAGGCACGGAGGATACAGTACTGAGTGTGCAAGACAGAGTTGGGTCTTGTTCTTCTGGATCTTAAAACGTGCAATAGGTTCAAAGAAGAAAAGAGGAATAACAGTGACATAAAAAATGATGATAGAAAATTTACAGGATTCTATGGGAGCATTTACATCACTTACTTTATTAAATCTGTCAAGGTTTGGACATGGCTAAGGAAACTTCTGAGAGGATGTGCTATCTGACACATATGTGGGAATGAGTCTGGTAAGAAGGAGGCAACATGTCATTCTGAGGGAAGAGCAGAGGAGAATCCTAAGGCAAGAATGAACTTGAAGAAATAATTGATAATATAGTTAGAGAAATCAAGATGAGTGTAACAAATGATTAGATTGTAGAGGTTTTATTAGTTTGAAAAAAATCATACAATAGGGCTATCATGGTCGCCCTCTTACCACGTGTAAGGTTCAAAAACACTTAAACATTTATGCTTTGTAAATACTTCCATCAGTGTTGGGAGAGCTAGGAAATGAAGAAATACCAATATATCGCCATGGGCATTAAGAAGAATATTCTAGAGTAAGTTCATTATATATATGTATAAAGCTTCCAAGACCTCTAGACTTTCACTTTTAGACAACTCCTTAGTTGTCTAAGTTCTAGCTCCTCTAATTTTCCATTGCATAATTTTGGGAAAACCCCTTTGACTCTCTCAGCCTATGATCCTCATCAGAAAATAAATGAGACTAGTTAATTTTCCCTTGCCCTGCAGGGACTAAATGCAATATCATTTGGGAGAGGACTTTCTAAGTGCGAGATACTATGCATATGTGAGGGGTTTTGTTACATTTATTGTAAAGGGCCATTCTGATTCCATTTGGCAGAGGTAGGTCAGGATCACTCACACTCAGATATACTGGATAATTCCAATTTGATCAAAATGTTTGGAGAAAAGTTTTTGGATAATGGGGTGTTAAGAAGTCTTAGAATGACAGTGGCTGAAATGAATAGCTAGGATTAGTGAAAGGTTACTGGTGTCTGGGTGGGGGGATGAGGAAATGAGAAAAGGTGAGAAACACTGTGGTAAGTGCTAACCACACCAATTGAAGTTGAAACATTGGGCTTCATGTGGGGGTGGAGGTGCGGCAAACTTTGCCTTGGTAGAGTTCAGAAAAGGAGGAGCAGAATGTAAAAAACAAAACAAGAAAAAGCAACTTTGTTTTGACAGAGATGGGTCTGAGTTGCCTGTTTGCACAACCCTAGTCATTGATATTTCCTATGCTATCCTGCGACCGGGGGACCAGAGAGGGAAGACAGAGCTAGAGAACACAATTTCTTCCTATTATACGACAAATTTGGTCTGGATGTGTTGCATATACTCCCTATTTTTAAATAGACTGCCCACAAAAGTCCTACTTTCCCCATTTTTTAATAACTAATACTGGAATTGATTAAAAGCCCCTCACAGACTCAAAATTCAAGGAAATAGCAGACTTGTCTTTTTCCTGCACCACATCAGACAAGGGGAATTCCAGAAATTATAACCTGCTCAGTAGTATCTGTGAGAAAAATCAGCCTTAATATATCCTCTTTCTGTGTTCACTCTCAAAGACTGAGTATCTGTGCTTGGTTATGTCAAAGTAAGGAGCATACTTTGTGGAGCTCAGTCCTGGTGATGTGTGAGTGTGTGTGTGTCAAGAGGTTAGGGGGTTGGAGGAACAACCAATTACTAATTAGGATCATATACTCAGTGACATAGTTTGTTGCTGTTGAAATAAATTTCTAGGCCTAAGATGGAGCTGCTCCTGCCCTGGGCTCCACGTCAGCAAACTGAATCTTAGATAACTTTCATGTCCCTGTAAATGTTCCTCTTGACCAGAAACTCCGTATATCCAGTCAGCTAGTCCCCAAACACCAAGCCAACTCTAGGCCTTCTCGTCTCAAACAAGGTTGACTATGAGGCTCCAGCCAATCAGATATTTTCAATTTTTCTCTTGCTTGTTCTTTATTCTTCATGTTACGAAAGCCTCCTGCCTTCTGCTCCATTTCACGGTTCTCCAAGTGGAGACTGTCCACTTCACGAAGTGTTAAATAAGTTTGTTTGTGTCACCTAAATTGTCTTCTTCAATCATTTTTTAACACTGCAAAGACCCATAAATCTGACTTTGCCTCATGACCTTCAAAAGTATATCTATCAACTCACCGTGAGG
Organism: Diceros bicornis minor; assembly: GCF_020826845.1. NCBI lineage: Eukaryota > Metazoa > Chordata > Mammalia > Perissodactyla > Rhinocerotidae > Diceros > Diceros bicornis. The sequence goes on along the minus strand of NC_080746.1, from coordinate 62,039,087 downwards.
GGGTCCATCCCTGGGGAGACCTTGAGATCTTGTAACGATAAAAACTATTTCCCCAAACTAATCTTTCTGTTTCAGAAACTTGGAGGCTTCAAGAAGACACTCTGGGCCTCTCTTCTCTTCAGTGTCTTCTCATGGAGGAACCACTAGACATTTATGTGATAAACTTTACATTTGCCTCTACTTGGGCTCCTTTTTCCTCGTGTTGTCAACCTTCATTTCCCCAAACTCTGTCTGCCTCATACCCTTTCTTCTTATCTTCTGCATTCCTGATGTCATCTCTGCTATCTGACCAGATAATTTACAACTAACAATGCTATCTATTCTGATATATGGTATCCAGCAGATCCTATTAAATCACCAAATTCTCCTTATAAGGTTCAAAGCCATGAACTGATCATCTGATCTACAGATACACTAAATTCCTGACCTTCTTACCAGTGAATACTGGCTCTGAATGGCCTTCTATCCAAAGCATCCAGAAGTGTTTTGACTTGGGTATCATCCATTGCTGGTAAAAATGCTGACCACTTTCCCCTACTCATTCCACCCCAACATCAGATCCATATCACTCTCTAGCTGTGTGGGGTTTGAGATTCTCAAAATCTGCAGTGCCTATACCTTAACATGGAAGGAAGTGAACAAAGAAGCCATCCTCTGACTATAGGATTTGCATATTTATTTCCTGTAGGATACTGGACTAATTTCTGGGAATATGCACCAATTTAAAGCAGTGTTTCTAATGTCGAATTTGTCAAAGTCTGCTGCTACTTTAATATGAGACTGGCCTATTTGGCAAGTTTCTCTTTCTGTTAGTCTACACCTTTGGTCAATATGGTGCCTTCCCTCCTTAAGCTGATCTAAGCTCTTGGGGAATAAACACCTGGCGGAACACACTGGGGCAAAGAGGAAGCTGGTTCAAACAGCTGAAAAGAGCACAAGGGAAATACATAATCCATCCCAGAGCCCTGAACCACCCCAGAGACATCTGCTTCTCTTCTCACAAATCTTCTGCCTTTTTCTTCCAAAATATATCTGCCTAGTAGGGAGGGGAAAGTGGATTTTGGCTTTTTCCTATTCCAAAAATCTGCAAGAAGAGATTATTTAGAGGCCAAGTTTTAGGGGGAGAATTTTGGATATGTTCCTATGCCCCCTCACCTCTTGACTGATACGTGATTGCCTTTCTCTGTGAGTTCCAATAAGACAACTCTCTATACCCTACGCTGCCCTGCCATGCCTGTTACCTATACCGTGCCTTCCAGGACAAGACAGGCTTGAGCCATCTATAGACCTATTCCTCAGTCTTTTGTCCATCGGTGACATAGATGTGACCCTGGAACCCTGAGCCTGGCCAAAGTCTTGATTCCAACACCACATCTTTAGATTATACCCAGAAGCCAAAGTTCAAGGAGTATTTGTTTCAGAATGAACTCCCCATGGCCCATTTCTGCCTCCTCTCTTTTTCTTTGTTCTCCCAGCCTTGGAGATTTGGAGCTTCAAAACAGTGGTCCCCCAAGTTCTCATCTTGTGTCCTGGTTTGGTTATTAGCCTTGTCACAAAGAGGGTAATTAATTTTAAGAAAGCAGTGCTTTGTTCATTTTCATTTCTATATAGTATTCCATTATATGAATATACCACATATTTACTTTTTTAGTCTCCATAGTTTGCAGTAATAGTTGAGGCTATTGCAAATAGTGTTGTCTGATCATCTGTTACATGTTTGTTTGATTGTTTGTTTTGTGCACATATGTATGAATTTCTGTTGAGCCTAATCATAGGAATACAAATTCTTGTATAAACATATGTCCATTTATAATAGATACTGGCAAATATTTTCTAAAGTACTTATATCATTTTATATTTCATTAGCACTTCATGAGTCTCAATTGGTTCAAATTCTTAACAACACTATTTTCAGGGTTTTTAAAAAGCCATTCTACTGAATGTGTGTTAGTATCTCTTTGTGGTTTTAATTGTCATTTCCCTGCTGACTAATAATGTTGCACACATTTTCATGTATTTATCGATTACTTGCCTCTCTTGCAAAGTACCTCTTCCAGTCTTTTTCCCCTTAAAAAAAATGTAGGGGCCAGCCTGGGGGAGTAGTGGTTAAGTTTGAGGCCTCTGCTTCTGCAGCCCGGTGTTGGCAGGTTTGGATTCTAGGTGTGGAGCCATGCATCACTTATCAAGCCATGCTGTGTCAGGTATCCCACATATAAAGCAGAGGAATATGGGCATGGATGTTAGTCCAGGGCCAATCTTCCTCAGCAAAAAGAGGAGGATTGGCAACAGATGTTAGCTCAAGACTAACCTTCCTCACCAAAAAAAAAAAAAAAAAAAAGTAGATTGTAATTTTTTTAATGATTTTCAGGTATTATTTATAAATTCTTGATATAAGTTATGTCAGATATAGGTATAGCAAATATCATTACTACTCTATACCTAGTCTTTTATTTTCTCAATGATTTTTCACAAAAATAAGTTATTTTAAATGTATATTCATTTTTGGTTCTTATTTGTGTGTAATATGTAAGAACTCTCAAATTCAAAATCAATGAATAAACTCCCTCAGTTATCTTACAATAACTGTTTTAAGTTCACCACAAATTAAATTTTGGCTATGGTGAGAGGAGAGGATCAAGAATAATTTTTGTGTCCAGATTCATTTTGTGCCTTGATAGCCCACATTCTTTTCTGACTCCAGAAGGACTCTGGATATTATAACTATAATTGGATGACCCTTTTGCACCCTTTCACGTAGTTACAATAATATCTTGTTAACAGAAAGGGGCATGATAAAGCCTGTGGGATGACACATTTTATTCCCTACAGTAGCTCTCTATCCAGAACATTATACTCATGTTAAGCAATGAAATTCATAGTTTCATAGATGGCCAAGCCACCTGATAACTGATTATGTTCCTGCCACGGATTGAGTTCTCCAAAAGCAGATGCTGAGACAGAGTTTGGGGTATAAGGTGTTTATTAGAAGTTAACACATTTGGGGAAAAAGAAGAGGAAGCAGAATTGGGCAGAGAGAAAAATCAAACTTAAGATACAGAGTAACAAAGCTTCATCCAATCTAGCAGGAAGCTCTGGAGCAAGTATTACACAACAGTACTACCCCACGTTGTGGTTGAAATGTAGGCTTTTGAAACCTCTCCTCACTTAGTCGCCTAAGAAGGAAGGTCATAATCTTGGGCAAAGTGGCTCTCTGCAGCTGAAAGAGATACTACATAGGCTGGGATTTGGAGGCTGTCTGCTGACCACATTCCCAGAGCTGGACAGCAAGTCTTTCCTTGATGGGGAATTTGCCCTGTACATCTCTATGTCTACAACATTTTCCTTGTTGATAGTCTGTATTTGGAGGACATTTTCCAAGACCTATAAGACTTGTATCTCCTAATCTAATTATTGTTCCCACCACTCACAGACCAACGGACAATTGGAGCATATTATTCAGATATTTAAAGAACATCTCCAGGGTTTCACTAGCTCCCAACAGCACAGATGGCTCCATAGGCTTCATAGGAGCACATACTTAGAGAATTTCATTACAATTTCTATGTTAGAACCATCAAATAAAAACAAAAATGCTTTATATTTTAGGGTGAGTATTTGTTTTCTTAAATTTTTTAATTTTGAAATAATAATAGGCTGATAAGTTGCAAAAATATATAGGGAAATCTTATAGACCTTTCCCCCAGTGTTATCCAATGACAAAATCTTGTATAACTATAGTACAAAATCAAAATCAGCAAATTGACATTGGTACCATCCACGGAGATTATATAAATGTCACCAGTTTTACATTCACTTATTTGTGTGGATAGCTTTACGTAAACTTAGCACATATGTAGATTCACGTAAATACCACCACAGTCGAGGTATATAACTGATCCATCTTCACAATGCTACCTCATATTGCTCCTTTATAGATATACCCACTTTTCTTCCTTCCCTCCCCTCCCCTCATCCCTAACCTCTGGTAGCTACTAATCTATGTTCTATATCTAACTTTTATTATTTCAAGAGACTTACATAAATGAAATCATTCACTTTTTTTTTTTTAGTCAATAATATTCTCTTGAGAAGCATCTAGTTGTTGCATGTATCAAGAGTTTGTTTCTTTTAACTGCTGAGCAGTAATTCATTGTATGGTTGCTCCCGTTTGTTTAACTCTTCACCGACTGAAGGACATTTAGGTTGTTTCCAGTTTTTGACAATTACCGAAAAAAAAACTGCTATGAACATTTACGGACAAGTTTTTGTATAAACATAAGTTTTTGTTTCTCTGAGATAAATGCCCCACAGGGCAATTGCTAGGCCATAAAGTAAGAATATGGTTAGTTTTATAAGAAACTGCCAAATATTTGCCAGAGTGGCTGTACGACTTTCCATTCCCACTGGCAATGTATGAATGATCCAGAGCCTTCGTATTCTTGACAGCATTTGGTGCTATCATTTTTTTTTTATTTAAGCCATTCTGAAATGTGATAGTGATATCTAATTGTGGTTTTAATTTGCATTTCCCTAATGATTAACGATGTTGACATCTTTTCATGTCTTTACATGCCATCTGTGCGTTCTCTTCAGAAAAATGTTTGTTCATGTTTTTTGCTTATTTTATAATTTTATTGTTTGATTTTTTTTTTACTGTGGAGATTTGAGAATTCTTAAAATATTCTATATATTAATCCTTTGCCAGATATGTTGTTTGTCAATATTTTCTCCTACTCTGTAGCTCATCTTGTCATCCTCTTAATAGTGTCTTCTCATGTCAAATCTAAGAACACTTCACTTAGCCCTAGGCCCCAAAGATTTTATCTTATCTTTTTCTAAAAGTTTTAGAGTTTCAGATTTTACACTTAAATTTATGATCAATATACATTTTGAGTTAATTTTGTATAAGGTGTGAAGTTTCAGCTGAATATTTATCCTCTCAATTCTCTGGGATGGTTAATTACTCCAACACTATTTATAGAAAGGGCAATCATTCCTCCATTGAACTACATTTGCAAGTTTGTAAAACATCAATTGAAAAGTGCCATTGTAGTTTTAATAAGGATTGCAGTGAATCTACACAAGTCTTTGGGTAATATGGGCATTTAAACAACATTAATTCTTCCTATCTATGAACATGGAATATATTCCCATTTATCTGTGTCTTTTTCAATTTCTTTCATCAATATTTTGTCGTTTTCAGTGTACAGATCTTTTAACTCCTTGGTTAAATGTATTCCTAAGTATTTTATTGTTTTTGATGGTATTATAAATGGGATTGTTTTCTTTCCTTTTTTTTTTAGATAGTTCATTGTTAGTGTATAGAAAAGAAACTCATTTTTGTATGTTGATTTTGTAACTTGCAAAGTTATTGAAATTGTTTAATAGTTTTAACAATTTTTGGTAGAATCTTTAGGATTTTCTATACGTAAGATTATATCATCTGCAAACAGAGATAATTTCACTTTTTGCTTTCTAATTTGGATGCTTTTTATGTATTTTTCTTGCCTAATTGATCATCTGGGACCGCTAATATCCCTAGATAACCAAAGCAATCCTGAGAAAGAAGAATAAAACTGGAAGCATCACACTTACTGATTTCAAACTTTATTACAAAGCTATAGTAATCATAACAGTGTGGTACTGGCATAAAAACAGATGCATAGACCAACGGAACAGGATTGAGAGCCCAGAAATAAACCCCTACTTATAAGGTCAACTAATATTTGGCAAGGGAACCAAGAATACTCAATGAGGAAAATATCTTCAATAAAAGGTGTTGAGAAAACTGGATATTCATGTGCAAAATAATGAAATTGGACCCCTATCTTACACCACTCACAAAAATTAACTCAAAATGGATTAAAGTCTTAAAGTAAGACTTGAAACTATAAATCTGCTAGAAGAAAACATAGGGACAAAGACTCTTGACATTGATCTTGGCAAAAATATTTTGAATACGACACCAAAAGAGCAAGTTACAAAAGCAAAATTAAATAAGTGGGATTACAGCAAACTAAAGAACTTCTGCATAGCAAAAGAAGCCATCAAAATGAAAAGACAACTTATGGAATGAGAGAAAATATCTGCAAACCATACATCTGATAAGGAGTTAATACCAGAAATATATTAGGAGCTCATACAACTCACTAGTAAAAAACAAAACAAAACAAAACAATTCAATTAATAAATTGACAGAGGACCTTCATAGACATTTTTCCAAGAATGACATACAAATGGCCAACAGGTACATGAAAAAATGTACAACATCCCTAGTATATGGAAAATACAAATGAAAACCACAATGAGATATCACCTCACACATTTTAGAATGGCTATCATCAAGAATACAGAAATAACAACTCTTGGAGAGGATGTGGAAAACAAGAGAACCCTTGGGCACTGTTGGTGGAAATTGATACAGCCAGTATAGAAAAGACTATGGAGGTTACTCAACATATTAAAAATGGAACTACCATATGATCCAGCAGTCCAACTTCTGGATGTATATCAGTAGGAAATGAAATCACTATCTCAAAAAGATATCTGCACCCCCAAGCTCACTGTAGCATTATACACAATAGCCGAGACATGGAAACAACTTAAGTGTTCATCAATGGATGAATGGATAAATAAATATTTATTTTCACATTTTGTTTATCATATATATCATATATATATCATATATATCATTCCATGTAATATATAACGGAATATTTTTCAGCCATAAAAAAGAAGGAAATCCTGCCTTTTGCAGCAACATGGATGAATCTTGAGAGCATTATGCTAAGTGAAATAAGTCAAACAGGGAAAGAGAAATTCTGTATGATCCCACTTATATGTGGAATCTAAAGAAAACAAACTCAGAAATGGAGAGTAGAATGGTGGTTAAGAGGGGCTGGGACTTGGGGGAAATGGGCAGATGTTGATTAGAGAGAACCAACTTTATAAGATGAATAAGTTCTGGGGATCTAATGCACAGCATTTTTAGCATGATGACTAACAATACTATGTTATGTACTTCAAAGTTGCTAAGAGAGTAAATCTTAAATGTTCTCACCACAAAAAAATGGTAATTATGTGAGGTGATGGAGGTGTTCATTAACGTTCTTGTGGTAATCATTTCACAATGTATGTTATCAAATCATTACCTTGTACACCTTAAACTTGTACAATGTTATATGTCAATTATATCTCAATAAACCTGGGGAAAAATTTTTTTTAAATCTTTATTTTGAAATAATTTCAGACTTAGAGAAAAGTCAAATATAGTAAAAATATTACTGTATATTCTTTTCCCAGATTCCTCAAACGTTAACATTTTACCACATTTGCTTTATCATTCTCTCTCTCTCTTTCTGTTATATATTTTTTCCTGAACAGTTTGAGATTAAGTTGAAGACATGATGCTTCTGTAACTTTAAATACTTGAGTGTGTTTTCTAGAAACAAGGACATTTTCTAACATAACTAAAATGCAGTGATCAAAATCAGGAAATTAATGTTGATACAACATCATCTAATTGACAGACCTCAACCACCACCAATTATCCCACTAATGTCCTTTATAGCAAAATAATAATAATTTTTTTTCTTGGTCATGATCCAATCTAGGACACATGTTGCATTTAGTTGTTGTCTTTTTAATCTTTTTTATTGTGGAACAGTTCCTCAGTCTTTCTTTGTATTTCATGATCAGTTATTTTGTAGAATATCCCTCCATTTGTGTTGTAGGAAAAAATTGTGAAAAATTTGGAAATGGACCAAAAGATTACGGGATATCTCCAAGGAGAACCAGAAGTTGCCTAGTCCTTTCCAGGTTATCTGATTTCTATGTGGCTCTGAACCTTTCATTATATTCAAGCTCTTTTACAGCTCTGTAGATCATAGAAAACTGAGAGCAGTGTAAATGGTTCTTGTCCATACAAATCACAGATTGTGTTTAGTGGAACGCAGTTGATTCTTGCTCCTTGCTACTACCTAGTTCTGCTAGTTGTTGTATCCCTTTGTAAATTCATTCCAGGATTCCTTATCTGACTGTATATGAGTGGTGCTTTGGAGTCTCCTACAACAGGCTGTAATATTTTACTGGTTCTGTCATTAACGAGATAAATAAAATCTTTAACACATGTTCCTTTTATATCTGTATAGGAGCCATGATTATACCTTAAAAAATTTCTCCTTTAATAGTTTATCTGCTATTTCTTCATGATTAGGTTCACTTTGTTCATTTTTAATAGGAATACTACAAAAAAGTAATTTTGTTTTCTCAGTACATCATATCAGGATGCACATGATGTCTATTTGTCCCATTACCAATGCTGTTAACTTGGATCACCTGGTTAAGGAGACACCTGCCTGGTTTTTCCACTGTCAAGTTATTATTTTGTCTTTTTTTTTTAATTTTGTTTATTGCAGTAACATTGGTTTATAACATTGTATAAAATTTCAGGTGTACATCATTATACTTCTATTTCTGCATAGATTACATCATGTTCACCACCCAAATACTAATTACAACTCATCACCACACACATGTGCCGAATTATCCCTTTCGCCCTCTTCCCTCCCCTCTTCCCCTGTGGAGAGAAGAGAACTCTCATATACTGCTGGTGGGAGTGCAAACTGGTGCAGCCACTATGGAAAACAGTATGGAGATTCCTCAAAAAATCAAGGTTAGAACTACCATATGATCCAACTATTCTACTGCTGGGTATTTATCCAAAGAACTTGAAAACACCAATGCGTAAAGATGCATGCACACCTGTGTTCATTGCAGCGTTGTTCACAGTAGCCAAGACTTGGAAGCAACCTAAGCGCCCATCAAGGAACGAATGGATAAAGAAGATGTGGTATGTGTACACAATGGAATACTACTCAGCCACAAGAAACAATGAAATCCAGCCATTTGTGACAACATGGTTGGGGAAAAATTTTTTAAGTAAAAGCTAAAAGAAAATTAAAAAGAAGACAATTGGGCACATTTATGTGGGTCTATTTCTGGGTTGTATATTCTGTTGCATTGTTCTGTGTGTCTATCCCTCCATCAATACCATACAGTCTTGATTTCTATAGCTATATAATAAACCTTAATACTGAATAAAGTTATTATTTCCATTTTATTCTTTTTCAAAATTGTTTTAATTATTTATATTCTTTGGCTTCCCACATAAATTTTAGAATAAGCCTGTCTATGCCTGTAGAAAGCTTTGCTGGGGTTTTGACAGGAATTGCATTAAACTATGGATAAATTTGGGGAAATTATTGAATCTTCCAATTCAGATGGTTCCTATCAGGGTTGAAGGGGAAACCACAGATATTATCATTCCTGGGACTAAAGTGATGAGCTGTGCTTGGCTAAAGCACTGTATTTTAAGTATGTTCACTACATTTCTAGGAAAAGAGAAAAATTCTGGCAAGATGAACCAAATAAAAGAATAGTGAGGACTACAGATTGTGGGTTCAGGTTGGGTACTAGGGGGGGCTGACGGGCTTTTACTATATTGACTCTAGTCCTTCTAACGTTCCACTCTCAAGCTAGCTTTGAGATAAACCAAAAAGAAAATATAATTAGAATTCAAAAGATGTAGGCCGAGAAGATGTGTAAGTTTCCTCCTGACTGCAATTGAGAAAGATTTGACCTGTGAAGTAGATGTGGAGGATAAATGTCCTCCCATAGCTGATAGTGGAGTCTGCTGGAGCCATAAAGGCAAGCGCTCTGATTTCTCACACATGAAGCTGCCACCTGAGACTCTGTTAGCTCCATACCTTATTTGGAGAAGATGCTTTAAGACCTTGGGGAGATTAACTAAGTGTTCCCCTCATTCATAGGAGTGGTTAAGATAGAGAAACTATTTCTTAAGTCCCCATTTGGCTGGAAAAGGAAAAACTCTGGGGAGGTGCTTTCTTCATTAATAACCTCACTGACCGGGTCTCTTAGACGACTTTGAGAAGGAGCCATATGATCTGAGTGCTCAGGCAGGACCCAAGAACTCTGCTCCTCATCCCTAACAACGAAACTGTGGTACATGTGAGTATGGGCAGTACTTAAGTACATTTGAGTACTTAAGACCTGCCATGACCAGTGGTGTGGATATGATTGACTATCCCATATGTCTTCTATCTGCAGAATAAACATAAAGGCACCTCTTAATCTATAAGATATTTAAATGAGGCAGAGAAGAGTGTAAATGGCAGAAGGTTACCTGAATTTTGACATACTCAACTATAGATTCTTCCTCTTGGTTCTATTCTCAACCTTTGTAACCTCTTTGCTTTCGTATGGTCTTTTCTCAGCTTTTGTGTCTTCCCTCAAGGTCCTTCTTCTCAGAAGCATAGAGAAGCTCCTAGCTGAAGGCATGTGAATTTCCCACAGCATGAAGCACCAGGTACATAGGCATGGAATTTTTGGGAATAAAGAAGAAGAACCTGAGTTGAAAGTTATTGGCAAATAGAATTCCTTACACTTCGGGTAGCCTTCTCTGTAGTGATTCACTACTTGTGTTACATATTCTTTTACAAGAGAGAATTCTTCACAAAATTGAGTTAAGAAGTTGGGTTAAAGATCATTGCTGAAGGGTCAGAGAAGTAAAATGAATGAAGTTGTATTTCAAACACATCAGAAGGGGAGAGGCTATGGGTGTTTATCTTTTCATCCAGTGACTGAAGAATAAACCATACTTATTACATTTTCCACAAGCACTATATTTTAGTGTATGTCTCTTATTCCTGAGAACAGAGTATGGAGAAAGAGAAGTGATTCTGTCAATTTTCTACACACTAGGGTCAAGCCAAAAGGGCTGAACCACTGCCTCGTGCCAGTTGCCTGGCACCTTTCCAATGCTAGAAACTTTCAGGTAGATCTCATCTGCACAGGTACAAGGTAAGAGGAGGGTTTTCACTGGGAGCATCTTGAAGGTGGTGGCTTTCACGGGCTAAATAACCTCAAAGAAGCATATTTGAATGAGAACATCTTCTAATTTGAAAAAATCCGGCTTGAACAAACTACTCTGGTATGTGACAGGAAAAAAATAGAATATTCATTTGCTCCAATTCCGCCATATTTACTGATAACTCTTGATTTACTCACAAGTCAATATATATCTTTCAGACTTCCTCTTTTGAATAAATGACTTCACCATTCTCCAGTTTGCTTAAGCCAGGAAAAAAAAAATTGAGTCAGGGTCACATTATTTTTCCCTCATTCCCATTTCCAATATATAAGCAAGTCTTGGTATTATCTCTATTAAAAACTATATCTTTGTCTGTTTAAACGTTCTTCATTTCCATTACTCTTCTAGTCAAAGTCACCCTAACTCCTCATCTGGATTACTCCAATAGCTTTATAACTACTCTCCTTTCTTTTTTTTTTTTTTTTTTTTTTTTTTTTTTTTGTGAGGAGATCAGCCCTGAGCTAACATCCGCCAATCTTCCTCTTTTTTTTTTTTGCTGAGGAAGACGGCCCTGGGCTAACATCGGTGCCCATCTTCCTCCACTTTATATGGGACGCCGCCACAGCATGGCTTACCAAGCAGTGCGTCGGTGCGCGCCCGGGATCCGAACCAGCGAACCCCGGGCCGCCGCAGCGGAGCGCGCGCACTTAACCGCTTGCGCCACCGGGCCGGCCCCTACTCTCCTTTCTTTTATCTTGCTTGATTATGCATTCTTTTCATAGCTGTCCAAGTGATAATTCAAAAATGCAAATTTGAATATGTCACCACCTCCTCCTCCATTGTGATTTTTAAAACTCTCCAATGTCTTCTCATCACATTCCTAGTAAAAACTAACTTCCTATTGTTATCTGGAAGGCCCTACGAGACCCAATCACCACCTGGGTCTCTGATTTTACCTATTGTCCTTCTCTTGTTTGCTCACGAGGCTCCAGACACAGTCATTTCCCCCTCTCAATGGAACAATCTTCCTCTAGATCTTCATATGGCCAGTTCTTCTTTATTATTCAGGTCTCAGCTCAAATGTCACCTTCTCAGATAAGCAGTGTCATGTCATCCAAATTACGGTACTAAACTATACACAGTTATTATCACACTCAATCTCTATTAAATAGTGCTGTTTTATTTTAAAATTGCACTTGCATTTACCTAAACTTTCTTATTTATTTTCTAATATAATTTACGGCTTATAAGATCAGGGATTTTGTCTTATCGCCATTTAATTCCAGTGCTTAAAATATCACGTCTATCGCATAGTGGGTGCTCAAATAATATTGGGTTAATTAATGTATATATGTATAATTGCAGACATTATATGTATACATGTATATGTGCACACGTACATAGAGGTATATATGTATAATTGATATGTATATGTAACGTGTGTGTGTGTGTGTATGCACACCACATGTTAGGTACTCGGCTAGGTGTTGAGCAAGGCAAATGAAACACGGCTTCTATTTGCAAGAGACCCATAATCTAGTGGCAGAAAAGATGTTAAAATCTCCTTAAAGGGCACATCTCTTCCCTCTACTAATAGACAACTCTCTGATTAAGCAACAATAGAGCTCTCATTTAGTGTTGAGTAGGACAGATTCAGAAGCCTATAGCTGGATATAAAAGGAAGGAAATCAGAAAGATGGTTGTTTAAGTACAAATGGAAAACTTGAAAGGAGACCATTTCTGGGGAGCTCTAGGGAGTTACCGTACTGGGCCTACAGAAAAATAATGGGGAAAGAGAAAGAAACTACGTGGAAATAACAGAAGATAAATTTTTTCAAACTGAAGGATAAACTCTATCATGAGCCACGTCCTTGGCTGGCCTAAACATTTATTCTAACCTGAGTGTCTAGAATCATCTAACTTCTGGACTGTTGCAGTGAGTAGTTATGTAGTATCCGGGATGAGACTAAGAAACATTGTAAACATTTTTGTTCTCCCCGACACTAATCCATGAAATATGGAGGCAATATGCCTCTTCCTCATATCTGTCTGCTCCTTAGCAACAGTGGTAGTGGCACAGCTTCTTTTTCCATACTTTTTTCTCTTTGATTCCTGACTTTTGTTTAGAATTTAGAGAAGTCATACATATGCAGGGTAATGTGGGTTAGGAATCACTACTGTGAAGGTAATTACAGCTTTGGGTAGTAGATTAGAGTACGGTTAGAATTGCGTTCCTTGAAATCCCTCAAGCATGCATTCTTCTGTGAAGTCTAGTTAATTCATAGTTGATGGAAACGATTTCTAAGTTGTAGTGTGCATCATAAATTTCCTGGGGAGCTTGTTAAAATGCAGATGACCATATGAAATTCCAGGGATTTAATTAAGTAGTTAGAGGATATTCCCTGGTATATGCAGTTAAGAACACAAAAGATACAGGTTTTCCTAAGAGTATGTTCTGAGAAACAATGGCTTATATGGATGTGATTATTACTTTTAAGAAAGAATTCTGCATGTATATATGCATGTATATGTACACACGTGCACAGATGTATATACACATGTATATATATCATTGATATGTATATGTAACACGTGTGTGTGTATGTGTCTATACACACACCACATGTTAGGTACTTGGCTAGGTGTTGAACAAGGCAAACAAAACATGGCTTCTATATGCAAGAAGCCCGTAATCTAGTGGCAGAAAAGATGTTAAACGATCTTAAAGGGCATATCTCTTCCCTCCACTAACAGACAACTCTCTGTTTAAGCATCAGCAGAGCTCTCATTTAGTATTGGGTGGGACAGATTCAGAAGCCTATGCCTGGATATAAAAGGAAGGAAATCACCAAGATGGTTGTTTATGTACAAATGGAAAACCTGAAGGGAGAGAAATTCTGGGGAGTTCTGGGAAGTTACTGTACTAGGCCTACAGAAAAATAATGGGGAAAGAGAAAGAAACCACATGGCAGTAATGAAAGATAAATTTTTTCAAAATGAATGGTAAACTCTATCATAAGCCACGTCTTTGGCCAGCCTAAATATTTATTCTAGCCCGAGTGTCTAGAATCATCTAACTTTTGGACTACTATAGTGAGCAATGAGTAGTTACATAGTGTCCAATGAGCCAAATGAACAATGTAAATAGTTTTGTTCTCCCCAACACTAATCCAAGAAATTTGGAGGCAATGTGCCTCTTCCTCATATCTGTCTGCTCCTTAGCAACAGTGGTAGTGGCATAGCTTCTTTTTAATACTTTTTGTTTTTGATCCCTGACTTTTGTTGAGAACTCAAATATATGCAGGGTAATGTGGCTTAGGAATCACACTGTGAAGGCAATTACAGCTTTGGGTAGTAGATTAGAATAAGGTTAGAATTGGGTTCCTTGAAATTCCTCAAGCATGGATTCTTCTGTGAAATCTAGTTGATGCATATTTGATGGAAATGGTTTCTGAATTGTAGTGTGCATCACAAATTTCCTGGGGAGCTTGTTAAAATGCAGATGACCACATGAAACTCCAATGATTTAATTAAGTAGGTAGAAGATAGTCCCTGGAATATGCAGTTAAGAATACAAAAAATACAGGTTAGCTTAAGAATATATTTTGAGAAATGATGGTTTATAATGATGTCATTATTACCTTTAAGACAGAATTCTGAGATGATATACTTGGAGCAATACCTTGAAAGAAGAGCTGCATTTCTGTGGTTATAACAGGGAAAAAAGGACATTTCTTCTGGAAAACCCAACATGTGGCCCAACAGCAGCTCCAATTCCTTCCTGTTGACTGGTTTTCCAGGCTTGGAGGCCTCTCACCACTGGATATCCATACCCTTCTTTTTCGTATACATCTCTGTCATTTTTGGCAATGGCACCCTCTTCCTTCTCATTAAGGAAGATCACAACCTTCATGAGCCTATGTACTACTTCCTGGCCATGCTGGCAGCCACAGACCTTGCAGTGACCTTGACCACAATGCCCACAGTACTCGGAGTTCTCTGGCTGGATCACAGGGAGGTTGGAAAGGTAGTCTGCTTTTCTCAAGCCTACTTTATACACTCACTTTCCCTGGTAGAGTCTGGTATTTTGCTTGCTATGGCCTATGACCGTTTTATTGCCATTCACAAACCCCTGCGATATACCTCTGTACTCACTAATACTCGAGTGGTGAAAATTGGGCTGGGTGTTCTGATGAGAGGATTTGTATCTATTGTCCCCCCAATCTTGTCCCTCTATTTTTTTGCCTATTGCCACTCCCATGTCCTTTCCCATGCATTTTGCCTTCACCAAGATGTCATCAAACTGGCCTGTGCTGACATCACTTTCAATTGACTGCATCCAGTTGTGCTTGTAGTCCTTACACTTGAGCTGGATTCTCTGATTATCCTCATCTCCTATGTGTTCATACTCAAGAGTGTACTGAGGATTGCCTCCAGAGAAGAGAGGGCCAAGGCCCTCAACACCTGTGTCTCCTATATCTGCTGTGTCCTGGTTTTCTATGTCACAGTGACTGGATTGTCTCTGATTCATCGCTTTGGGAAGCAGGTTCCACATATTGTCCACCTCATTATGAGCTATGTGTATTTTCTGTTCCCTCCACTAATGAATCCTATAATCTATAGTGTCAAGACCAAGCAGATCCAGAGTGGCATTCTTCATCTTTTTGCTACCCATAGAGTTGGAGCCTGACCTCTGACCATCACAGTTCCTCACACAGGACGCGAGAACTCTGCTTTTTGGCAGGGGAACAAAGTCTCATATCAAACACCCATGATCTTGGTAAAATAATTGTCAAGACAGAGTTACAAATTGTCCTAATGTATCTCTTTAAACCCAGCTCTTTGCCATAATCTAGTTTACGTAATTTTTTTAAAATGTCTGGGGGCCGGCCCCATGGCCTAGCAGTTAAGTGTGCACGCTCAGCTGCTGGCGGCCCGGGTTCGGATCCGGGCGCACACCAAAGCACCGCTTGTCAGGCCACGCTGTGGCGGCGTCCTATATAAAGTGGAGGAAGATGAGCACAGATGTTAGCCCAGGGCCAGTCTTCCTCAGCAAAAAGAGGGGAATTGGCATGGATGTTCACTCAGGGCTGATCTTCCTCACCAAAAAAATAAATAAATAA
Source organism: Diceros bicornis minor (assembly GCF_020826845.1). Taxonomy (NCBI): domain Eukaryota; kingdom Metazoa; phylum Chordata; class Mammalia; order Perissodactyla; family Rhinocerotidae; genus Diceros; species Diceros bicornis. The sequence goes on along the minus strand of NC_080746.1, from coordinate 62,023,073 downwards.
AAATAAAATAAAATTTCTGTATACTGATTATCTCTCTGCCATTCAACCCTTGTGAAAACAATACCCTAGGTGTTTATAGGTGTGTCTATAATGCATCTGACATGTATTTCTTTGAGGTTAGAAAGGTGCTGGATAGAAACAGAGTTATAAGGATATAAAATAGAGAGTCGGTTTGGGTGAAACGGAGTAAAGTTTGGTCTATTTATATCCAATTGAATCTTTAACTCCTGTGGATTCCCTCATAGACATCCACACAATTGTGGGGACCTATATGTTTGGTCATTGAAGCTCAGGAATGTTCCCAAAAGGAAGTAGAAATTCTTCCTTGATTAGTGTTGTAATCCTACTTATCATCCCAACTACCTCATTGATTCCTCTCCTCTCCATCAAATGATCATGACTTTGTCTCAAGAACCATATGGTTATATTTATTCCACAAGGCAGTACCTACTTATAGAAAGATTATCTGTGATTAGTGGAACCATGGATAAATGAGAGGAAATAAACATAGTTAGCACCTCCTTCCCTCTTTGCCCTTATTCTTAATCTACTACTCCAATCTTTAGGTCTGATGTTGGTGCCATCTCCAGAGCATGTACCACTAGCTAACTAGTCTTTTTGAGTGGAAGAGACAGTTCTCTCTCCCTCCTTTTACTATGAACAAGGCCTGAGGGACTGAAGGAATAGGTTTCCACATTTTTGAAGAATAGCTGATTTTATACATATATCTGACCCCATTTTATAAATGTCACTGTCTCAAGGAATAAAATATTATTCTTGTTTGCTTGAAATATTCTGATGAGTTACTAAGGGACTTGTGACTCAAGTTAAAGCAGTCTCAAAGGGTGGAAGCTATGTCTTCATTAGACCAAAATCAGAGCAGAGATAGAACTAGGTGAGCCAAGAAAAGGCACTGTATAGAAGATGTTATTGGTGTCATTGGTGCTTTGTCCAGATCACTTTATAGACCTGAGTATCTACCCCCTCTTCCTGTGAGTGTTGGCTGCTCATAGCTCAGATTTGCTGCTTTATTAAGGTTATTATTTTAACTCAACTGGAATTGCCTCCCCAAGATTACATCCCCTCATCACCAGGAAGCAGGCTGTGGACATATACCAACTCTCCTAACCTCTGAAGTTAAACTCCAGCTGAGACTATGTTCTTGCTTATCTCCTTCCCCAGTCTACCCTCCTGAGAGCATTCATTAATAAATTACATATATCCGAATCCTTCTCTCAGGCTTTGCTTATAGGGAGTCCAACATAAGAAACCTGCAACTCTCATTTCTTTCCTATTTTATCGAGAAATTTAATTGTGAAAGGACTGAGCTTATAAAAGGAGAGTAACTATACGTTTTACTCATTTTTTTTCATTCTTGCCTCTTCTATGACATCTGAGTAACACAGTCTGAATACTAAATTATTAGTGCGAGTGTGTGTATGTCATGATGTTATGTCCTGTTTTTTCAATTATCCATGAAACATGTGTCCATCACCTGTCCCTCAACTTATAGGGGACAGGTGCTTACTTATAGGACTTGATATTTTTCATTATATCTCAAAAACCCTATCACCTACCAAGGAAAGCCAGTCAGAATCTTTTTTAGGATTTTTGCAAAATAAAACCATACATAAGAATTATACTTTCATTGAGGTAGAATTAGTAAGATGATATGCTTAGGATTGTTAATAGGTATGTTTTCCATCAGATGAGTGATCTCAGAGTACAATTAGCATGTAGATTAAATTATGAATAAAGAAATGGCAAATCCCCAAGAATCCTCAAGCCTCTGCTTCTATGTTTTCCTGAGGCTCAGTGACAAGGAGAATAGCTCAATTTCCCCTCTGATTGCACAGCCTAATAAAATTTGTCTTTTTATTTCATTTTATTTTGCTCAAGTTTCAGACGGGTTTCTGTCACTTATAACCAAAATAATAATTATACCATCAGTTACAGATGTGTGAATCTGCTCCAACTAATATTTAAGATCTACAAAACAATATTAGACATAGAACTACCTGTTTTCCCATAATACAGGAAATGAAAGCTAAAAAATGGGAGGGAAGCAAATCTGGTTGAATATTTGATGAATAATTTATTAAGTGATTGCCCTTGTTTAGGAAAGTAATTTCTGATTTGAAAGTAACTGAGGAAATACATTCATTGAGAAGAGGCTGTAGTGTGAAAATAGAAGTGGAACAGCTGAGGGAAGGAGTAAAGAATTAACTCCCTTTGTTTATACAAAAGGACTACGAATGACTGAGACCCAACCAGATATTTATTTCTTCAGAATCCATTTTATCAATCAATATAAGCACATCATTTCCTTGAGTATATGTTACTATAATCAAAAACTTTAGAGTTTAGTATAGTTCTCATACAGGTCTCCCTGTGGTAAAATGCTGGTTACCATTAGCAACCTAATTGCCAGAGTATCTCCCAGGAAACACTGCAAATACATTTTTTATTCATAAGAATCATGGACTTCAGAGTGGCCCACTGGACCAACACACTAACACATCAGTGAATCGCCTTCATACAGATAATCTGGTGAACTCTGTAATTTAGCTTATGACCACTGATGACTTCAAAAAATAACTGTTATGGAAAAGGACTTCGTGGTGAATAAATTCAGTGGTTCCTACTGAGATGAATAAATAGCATGTAGTTACAGGAGATGTAAGGACTATAGGAATATGTATTAGGAAAAAGCCTTTGCAAGTATCATTCTCTCTCTTCCAAAAAATATTACAACTATATAGTATCGGGTTTAATGGAAAATTTAATATGAGAATATTGAGTTTGAGTTAGGAAATGGAAAGCTAAATGCGCATTCCTGTGGATAAAAAAACAGAAACCAGTCTTAAAAATGATCAGAAAGAGAGTGAAAAATATTAAAGATACACTGAAAAACCAAATTATGATCTACTAAGTCAACAATTTATTGTTCCTCCAAATATAAAATGAATCCATGCTTGGTGAGAGGCAGAGGAGTTTCATTCAGTTAATTAACAAATAATTGCTGGGTTCCTTCTCAGGAGATGCAGATTTTGTAAAATAAATGAAATATTTTAAGATACTTGTTAGATATTATGAGTATTAAGTGAGGTACTCAGAGTATTAGAAATGTTTAAAGGACCGAAGGGTTTCTATATCCAATTAAAGAATGCCAATCCATTTTTATTTTATAGCCTGCATCCTCAGACAGAATCATTGTCATGAATAAGCTCATAGACAACGTTCATTTTTATAGGAAATGTAGCAATTTTTATCTCTAGACTTCTAGTGCTTGTCACCATGCGTACAGGTGGTAGTAAATAGTGAAGAAGCACTACAAAAATGGTTAAAGCAAGATGGACTCTACAGGGGAAAATTTTGAAATATGGGTTCTGCACAAACTAGTGTGGAATGCTGAAGGCTGACAGGTAGTAGAATCAAACTCCACAGAAAACATAGGCTGGTAAATGTCAACACAGGCTTGCTTGATAAGTAGCAAAAATCCCTAAGATGACTTCCCTGAATCTTTAGATTCAGGTATTCAGACAGAATGTCTGAATGTTACCTTCATAGATGTCATGTATAATAAGGGGTAGGAATTGGACATAAGCTATGTGGCACCAGAGCTCAGATCTAGAGTCAAGGAATAGTAAGTCCAGGGAAGATATTTTAACTCAAGAAAGTAAGATATTGTTAATAATGAGGCTGCCTGAATATCTTCAAAACATATATTCCCATGAAGATTGAGCTCTGTGGCCCAGAAGGAGACAGGCACTGACTGAATGACCCTTGTTGGAAAATACTACTTGAAAGAAAGGCTTTCATTACAAGAGATGGGAGGTCCTTCTAAATCTGAGCGATTATGCTGCTTTGATCCTACTTATCGCAGGCAGAATAGCAGCAAATATAAAGGGGATGAATCAGGTTTTGTAAAACACATGCTTGACAGAGCCATAAATAAATACCTAAGGAAATGCTAGATGCTGTTGGTGCCCTGTCCACTTCCTTCAGTGCCAGCAACCTGGCTGCATTGAGTGTTGGTTGATAAGAGCTGATGGGCACTCTCATTTTCCAAAGACCTGTCCTGTATCTTACCTGGAAAGTTACCCTAATCCTGAGGCATCTTACAGCAAATGACTTCACACCTGTTCTAAAGAAAGTGGTGTTGCTAAGAATGCAGTTATACAAAAGGGATAGGAGAGCTATGTAGATGAAAGGGTAAATCTACCTACTGATGAAACAGGGCATAGCTTGAAGTTATGGGGATTATCTCAGGTGCTTACTACCCTCACTTCATTTTGAGCTCAAAATATGGCTCTCCCATATCAAGTCACCCTTAAATTTCTACTTAGTACAAAGGGTTTTCAAGCACAAGGACATTCAGATTGAAGTCATTCCGAAAGACTGACTCCTAATCATGCCTTCTCAAATCCTGTTGAGTTTCAGAAAGATTATGAACAGAGAAAAGTTCAGGAGGATCTTAAATGAATCTGAAATGTCAGAAGTGAAAATATGACCTGCATGGTTGCCCACATTGTACCCATCCTCATTTTAAAGTCTCACAGTTAGTCTAGGCTCCAGGATACATTTAGGAGACAATGCTAAGACACGATAAAAATATTCCTAAGATCCTTATCTCTGCCAGAATATGAGTATAGTCCTTTATACTCAAGTAGAAATTATCAGAGAAAGTCAAAGACAGTAAGAACAACCACTATGCCCACTATTTCACTTTTCTACTAGATACCTGAAGTAAAACAAGATTTTAACTTGACTGGTATTGTTACAGAGGCAAGAAGTATAATCTGTGGTTAATACTTACCAAGAAAAAGATAAAAAGCTTACTGTTTAAAAGAATTTAGCAGCAATTACATCATTTGTGACAAAATATCACTTCAAGAATGCAAGTGTCAAGTACTGTAATGATTGATTTCATTTGAAACCAAGGAAATGTAAGTGTCAGTATGTTATCAAACTTCATCTAAATTTAGTGAGCTTACTGGCTCCAGGATTTAGAAATGACAACCTGGACACAGTTTTGATGGTATCTTCTCTTTTGAGGGGTGTCAGAAAGAACAAAGTTGCTTTGACAGCATGACTTCCATCTATTAGATGAAGCTATAGTTCTGCTTTCTGTCGGCAATAAAAACGTGGGGTTGTAGGACAGAGTTCTGCGGACCCACCTCCTTTCCAGATGAAGCCAGGAAAAAGTATCCCAGAAGCCTAATTATCTGCAGCCAGATGGATCCTGGAGAGCCATCTTCATGTAAAAATAACTTCACCAATTAATACTATTAGCAGTCTTCAAAGATAACACTTGCATGAGGTTCTATATCAAGACCCAGCGATTACCTCTCTCCTTAAATCCTGGTTCCCCAAGGTAAGGCTCTGGTGACCATGGGAGAATGGAATAGAGATAATAGAGAGGAAAATGAAGATGACTGCTCTTCTTGGACTACTCTTCCTTCATACAGATGTTGCAAGAAGGTAAACAGATAACTGAGGAAAACTATCTGTCTCCTTGGATTCTGTCCAGTGTAACAGATTGCAACATAAAAGTTCAACTCCCAGAAAATACCAAGATCTTAGAGATAAGCAGTGGTTTTTTTTTGTCATGAGCGCTGCTATGAATAATCAAGAGATTCTGGTTGCTAAATAGACTTTCTTGATAGCCCAGGGCTCACAAGAATATTTTTCCAGGGCGGGCCCCGTGGCATAGACGTTAAGTGCGTGTGCTCTGCTGCTGGCGGCCAGGGTTCCAATCCTTGGCGCACGCTGATGCACCGCTTGTCAGGCCATGATGTGGCAGCATCCCATATAAAGTGGAGGAAGATAGGCATGGATGTCAGCCCAGCGCCAGTCTTCCTCAGCAAAAAGAGGAGGATTGGTGTGGATGTTAGCTCAGGGCTGATCTTCCTCACAAAAAAAAAAAAAAAAACACAATTAAAAAAAAAGCATATTTTTGCTACAATAGGAATATTCGGTGGAAGAGGCAGGAAGAAGAAGAGAGACTGATGTTGGGAGTGAATGTACAGGGTAGGGTCACCATGACACACGTAGGTCTCTATGTTACATCCTCTCCTCCACTTAATGCTGTTCTCTATGTTCAGATTTCTTTCTCTCACATCAGCCTATGTTACCTTTCTGCCCTGTTTTCCTCTTCTTTGAGTTTTTTACCTTCGGTGATTTGAGTATTTCTCAGCTTAATAGGATAAAACTGTGTGTGTTCTTACCCTAATGCCTATCTTTAAGAGCTACTCTTCCCTTGAGGCTTAGAAATGATAACTGTATAAGAACTCCACTGGGGATAAGACACACTCAGGGCTAATCAGGCATGTCCACCATTGGCACCTCCACACAACATGACTGTGTGTGTACCTAAAAATTTTGATCAATATTCACTAGAGATTCATTTCTGGTAACTCTTAGTAACATACCATTGACTTCTTGACTTAATGCCTTAATGTTTATTTACTTAATCTGAGTTTGTAACGTATCTGCTGAGATATACACCAAATGGCTTATTTTTACATCTCACCAGAAGTGCCTTTAAAGAGGCTAGGCAACCTGAATATTCTCAAATGTCTCTGATTTATAATCTAGTGATTTTAGCACATATGTGGGTACAATAGAAGAAAACAAGAGATTCATCAGACATGCTAGCTGGGGAGAGAGCACTCTTACTATGGCAAAGCCAGCTCGAAGCCCTGCGTTCTCACCAGTGTAATGGCTGGATGTGATGACCAGATCAGAATGCTAAGTTCTGACAGAGGCAGATTGAAGGAATGAGTGGAGTGCCTTGGAGTGCACCAACAGTAGACATTCTGGAAGAGTAACTTATTTTTAGCTGTAAAGAGCTAGTATTATATATATCCTCCCCCATTGACATTGTATACCTACAGGGATCTTTGGAAGATGCCTGAAATCCCGATCTTTAGTCCTGAGTCTGTCACAAGAGCATTGTCTGACCTTCAGAAAATCTTCTCTCTTTTCTGGGCAGTCTTTATTTACAAAGAACGATGATTCTAGAATCCTAGTCTCAACGTTTCTACCTATTCACTATTTAGCGTTAGATAAGTCGCACAGTCTTTTGGAGACTCAATTTCCTCATTTATATATTGGAAATGACAACACCTGGCTTACTCATCTCAGTTTTGTAGTTGAGAAAGAGTAAAGCATATAGATTTATAAAGTTTGGACACCAAAATAAGACTCTCCCCATTTTTACAAGCTCATTGTCCCATAGCGGCATATTGGAGTGGAACAGAATATAATAATCATTCTCACTTCTGTCTTACCAAGAGGAAATGCAGATTCAGAGAAATAAACTGATGTAATCTAGATCACAAAGCATGTTACTTTCAGAAGCAAAATTAAGTCTCAAGTGTCATAATTCAAAGTTTGATGTTTTCACCTCACTTAACTGTTCCTTTATACGACCAATACATGAACACCTACATTTTTCTTGCAAAGCACTCTAATATCAGTATCTAATCCTTTAATCACCCTACTCATTTGGATTTCAAAGAGACTGATAAAAGTGAAGAGGCCCTCTTATTTGTCTGGAGATTCACTGATGGCCCAGCCACTAAAGGAAAGAACCTTGGGTGGTAGAGAGTGGGGAATTGGAGTCACTATCATCTTATTTTCCCCTCTTTTCCCAGCCTATTCTTGCCTGCAAAGGAAATTTTCAAATTGTTATTGTAAGAATGTTGCTACTCTGAGCATCTGTGGATGTGAGTACCAGAAAGATTAGGTACAAGCAAGGTTATTTTCCAGGGAAAACAATGGGAAAAAGACATTGAGCTGGAGCACTACTCTGGGTGGAATGAGGGCATCCTCCCAAATTTGTCTCACTCGCCTTGTCACTGGGTCACTATGGTGGCTAAGTATTTGACATCTCCCTCTGAGATCTAGACTTCAATAATTGAACTTGGATTTCTTTCTTTGAACATAGTTTTTTCAGGAATCCGACTTCAAGATCATATATGTGTCGGTGACATGCATTCACAAGTTGAGCACGCTGAGGTTGGACCTATGTGACAGGTGTATATGTGAGTATGAGACTGTGTGGGAGAGTGATGGAGCAACAGCTTGTGCAGGTGATGTGTATCTGAATGCAATGGTTTGTTTAGGGATGTGAAAGCTGTGTTTTTGTGCAGGTTGTATGGATGTGGTTTGGAGGATAGTGGGGTCTGAGTGTGTAATCTGGGTTGAAATGTCTGATCCATCCTCAGTTGTGTGAGCTTTGTGAGTGTCTTCAGCTTAATTCTGGATTCCAGTCTCTTCCGGTCAAGAGACTTGGTAAGGGAGGTTACTAATTGACACTCTGTGACACTCAGATGTGAAAATCCAGGAGAATTGCTCTAGAGGTTTAATCCATAGTGCTTATTCTTAGGGAAAGAATAGGGAGAGGTTGGAAAAGGGGGAAAGAAATGAAGAAGGGAAATTTTCCATAGGGAATTTTCAAGGAAAGTGAAAATAAAATCCAGTAATTTTTATTTATTTTGTCTTTCTTTCTCTTACTTTTTCTCTTATTTCCTTTTCTTCTTTTTCTCTGCTTTCCTCCTGAATTATGTGTATCCCACCGAATTTCTAGACATCCCAGGTCCATGGTATTCTGTGTGCATAGGGCATCACTAATGCTATATGCAAACAGAGCATCAAGAAATGGCTGCGGACATTCTCACACTACATCATCCCATAGCTTCAATTTTACAAACAAAAGTTCCAAAATAAATTATTGAGAATTTCAAGAACAAGGTAGCAGAACATTGAATCAAGCACAGGACCCTTCTGAGCATGGACCTTATGCTACTGTCCAGATTTCATGCCCAGAAAGCTAGCCCTGGGAGTGAATATCAGTCTTCTAGCCAGATCCACTCATACGTTTTGACATTAGTCATATTTTTTAGCCTTTGCGCCAAGGATTCCTTCCATCGAAGCCTTCAGAGTCCTGCATTATTCTCCCTTGTCCATACACATCTACTGTCATATTAATACAAACCAGTGGTCTTCAAAAATTTTTGCCTGGGTGCTTTCTAAAAGAACTTGGAAATAGTATATACCCCCTCAAAAATGTTAAGTTGACATCTAAAAATTATCATTTAATATTTAAATAAAACATGAGAACATGATGTAATCTATGCAGAAATAGAAGTACCATGATGTACACCTGAAATTTGTACAATGTTATAAACCAATGTTGCTGCAATAAAAAAAATAAACAACAAAAAAAACAGAAAATAATTAAATAGTAGAAAAGGACAGCATGTTCAGTATATTGTGAATGTTGATATTTTAAAATAAAACTGCCCCATCAGTCTTAGGTGTGTCTTAGAGGATCTAAGTATCCTAGAAATTTTCTTCCACCTATTATCCACGCAAAAATACATGAACAAGGTTTCCTTAACAGTCATAAATTTAAGATTACTGCTTTGTCTCTTTGATGTCAGTCCATTTTCCTACATATTAATTTTTATGCTTAAAAATCTTGGGATGATCACTTTTTGTCATTTTTTGCAGTAACAGTATGCATGTAAATTAGAATTATTTATTTTTCCTCTAATCAATAGGCTCCAATTGTTAAAATGTTCTATAATTACAATTATTTTAAGTATACATTAATAGAAGCAATATAAAAACTTTAATTTCATAAATCGTTAAATGAAAACCTATTTTTTTGAAAATACACTCTTTAATAAGACTGATGGAGTTTTTCTTATGTTTCCTTAGAGTATACATTCAAGAATCAATATTGATGGAATGAGACAAGACTCATCCTCAGTTAATCTTAATTTAATTTTTATTAAGCTAAGCTCTGAGAACCATTGTTTTCATATAAATAACTGAGCTGATGGTGGAGGGAGTTTGTATTGTAGGGAACGTGGCCAAAATAGAGAGTTAGTAACTGCTGGAATCAACTTCTACTCTGAGAAAGGAGATTCAGGTTATCAGAAGCTCAAATGAGAAATTCCCCAAGCTGGGACCCAGACTTGTAAGGATGGGCCACAGAGAGCTGCTGCTGGTGCAGCTGAGCAACGTGATAAGGCTGTTTTGAGATAAGGGTGAAAAGAAAATTGGAACCAATTGCTTCCGTTAGAATCCACTGCTGTTGCCAAGGATGAAACAGTTGTTTGGTTGAGAGTGACAGGAACGGAAAACTAACAGGAAAAGCAAATCTCTTATCCTTCTTCCAGCTTTTCAGTCTGCATCTAATGTCTTTTACTGCTAGAGCATAACAATATATTTAATTTCAAAACTTCCAAATACTTCCAAAATACTCTGATCTAAAGCCATATATTATTCTAAAAGTAAATATGTATAACATAGGACAGCAAGCCCTAGGCGGATATATGGTGATTTAATAAATAATTAAAGTGGCTTGCCCTGAGTCAGAAATTGAAATAATCCCTTTTCTTGTTACCTACAAGGGTCAATGCACCAGAGAAGAACATGAGGAAGCATGAAATTGAAATTTAAATGTTTTTTCAGGTGACAGGTTTTTTTGGAAGCTAAGTTTAGCTAAGTTTGTAACCATAAACCTAACAAAGTAAATATCACTGACACTGATCTCTTAATACAAGAGATGGTTTATCTGGCAGTTTAGGCTTTGTTCTTGCATCAAACTAGCTGCTTGTTACCTATCTGGGATCAATCTTATCATTTGTTTTCTCTGATGTTATCCCTAGGACTGCTTAATGCTCTAGAAAAAAATCACAAATATCCACAAATTAACACAATGTAATTCATGGCCCCACACTTCAGCAATCATTCCACTTGATCCAGTTAATTTTCTTTATCATTCCCCTTAATTTCCATTTCAAACATCCATTGCTATCTTAGAGCCTGCTGCACCACTGATACTCAGCAGGTAGTATGTTTAGAATTTGGTGACTACTTAACTAGATATGGGGAACGAATGAGGGAAAGGATGTGTAGAATGAAAATTAAGTTTCTGGCTTAGTCAGCTACAAAATTCATGTCATTCATTGTGAAAAGGAACATGTTGACTTTAAAGTTCCTATAAAACAACCAATTAGAGGTGCCAAGTTGTCAGTTGGAAAACAAGAAATAAATTAGAGCTGAAGTTATGGATAATTGATTAATGTGTCTGAAACAGTGAAAGTCTGTTTTTTCTTTCCAAAATAATTCAGAGATGGTATATAGAGTCAAAATTGAAGCTGGCTTAGAAGAGAACCACGGATAATGTTAATATTTAGGAAACAAATGAGGGAGAGTCATTTGTAAAGGAAATTGAAGAGGGAGAGACATGGCGATAGGTGGAGGATGAGGAAAGAGTGACATTACAAGTCTAAGAAAGGAGAAAAAAATCAAAAAAGAGTGGAAGACAACTGTATCAATCTCTGGACCAAAAGTCCATTGTATTTAGTAATATTGAGGTCACAGGTGACAATGGAAGCACAGTTGTGTGGTGTGATATTACTAAAATACAGTTAATTATGGAGTTGATGAGGAACAAGAAAGAAGAGACAGTGAGAGGATGTGGATGGCCCATGAAGATGTCCGTGGGAGTGGGTCACATTGTGATGACTCACCCCAAGCTGTAGTAAATGCACTTCTCCTTACAAGACTTGAGGAATAGAAGGGATTAGATGTTTCCACTATAATGTTAATAGGTCAGGAGAAGTAGAGAGATGAGGATAAAATACGTCTCTTTCATTGTTTAATCTGTAAAGGAAGGGAAATCTGTATACATTGAAAAGCTTAAGCAGAAGGTTTCAGGTTTTTAAAAATCACTTTGTTGGGGCAGCACCCGTGGCATAGTGGTTAACTTCGGCACATTCTGCTTTGTTGGCCCAGGTTTGCAGGTTTGGATCCCAGGCACGGACCTACACCACTCATCAGCCACACTGTGGTGGCAACCCACATATAAAGTAGAGGAAGATTGGTACAGATGTTAGCTCAGCAATAATCTTCCTCAAGAAAAAAACAGAGGAAGATTGGCAACAGATGTTATCTCAGGGCTAATTTTACTCAGAAAAAAAAATCACTCTGTCAATAGAGCAAACGAGTGGCTGGGTGCTGGCAGATTTGGTTCAGGAACCAATTAGGAATCTGTTTTGGTAATTCAGATGGTGAAGGTCTAATCTTAGGCAGATATGATATCAATGAAGTAATTAAACGATTTGAAGAAACATTGTAAGATGTGACAACTAATTGAACAACACAGTTGAGAGAAAATAGTTAAAGACAAGCAGGAGTTTTCAGGGCAGGGCTGATAATGACAGTGCCCTTAATAAGAAAGTATAAAGAAATAATAGTGGGCCTTTGCCTGTCCTTCCTCAGTGAAATCAGAAGACCTCTTTTGATCCTTAGTGACCACATAAGCACTCTCCAAAACCCCACTACTGACTGGAGGCCGTGTCTCAGACATCCACTCTGTCTGTTCTCTCTAAAAGGAGAGTAGATGATGGTGAAGGGAGGGCAGTAACATTTACTGCATTACTGCCATGTGCCAAGTAAGTAAAGATTCCATTTGATTCTTAGAACTACTCAGTGAAGAAGGTCATAAGATATTATCATCTCTACTTTAAAGAAGAGGAGGCTGAGGTTTAGATTACAATTTAGTGTCATACAACTGGTAACTGACCGCCTTGGTATAAACACCAGGTATCATTTCAAAAACTACTATTTTCCCACCTATGCCATACTTGCTCCCTTTTCCCAAATTGATTTGCTGGTTTTTATATCTATCATAATGCCTTGGTCGTAATTTCTTAATTCCTATGTCTACCAATTAATGAGGTAATGTCAGAGAAAATGGCAGGGAGTACTTCCAAAAGCAGCCACTCAACCTATTTCTGGGAGAGCCGAAACTGTAATTGAGTCTTGGTTTGGTGTTGTGGGGCTTAGCATAAGTGACTCAATTTGTGCCAGTTGTCTTATTATGTTTTATTTATTTTTTCGGTGAGGAAGATTAGCTCTGAGCTAACATCTGTTGCCAATCGTCCTATTTTCGTTGAGAAAGATTGACCCTGGGCTAACATCCGTGCCCATCTTCCTCTACTTTATATGTGGGATGCCTGCTACAATATGGCGTGATAAGCGGTGTGTGGGTCCACCCCCGGATCTGAACCTGCGAACCCTGGGCCACCAAAGTGGAGCGCGCAAACTTAACCACTATGTCACTGGGCCAGCCCCCTGTGGTCTTGTTTTTAACACTTTTTTCTCCTGCGTATAAGCAATGGTGGAAGCATCTCGCTTCTCTAAATTTCTTGGCCCCATAGTTGAGAAGATTCATAGTCCTGCCTTTATAGATTAATTTCTCACTGATTTCCCACTCACTCTTTAAGTCTTATTAACCTCTCTTGTTCTTCCATCCATCCTCCTCCTCCAGCGCTCCCTTTCAAGCCCTCATGCCTGTGTTCATGTTTTCATATTTGCCAGAAAGGACCCTTCTCTTTTATTTTCCTGTCCTCTCCCTTCTGCTTGAAGCTCACTGCATTTGTTTACTTTTGCTGTTGTAAGAAATTATCACAAATTAGCAGCTTAAAATAACAACAATCTACAAATTCCCATGACTAAAATCATGTCTAAAGTTGAAGGAATGACTGGATTTGTAGTTACTTTTGTTAACATAAACCTTATGCCACAGAGTTTTAGAGTAGAGATTCTGACCTTATATACAAAAAGACAATATTTTCTTTTCAGATAGGAAAATTTAAAGAGATAGACTTATGAGAAAGGAACAATAGACACAGGATTCAGATCTATCTATACATATTGTTCAGGTCTTGGGTGATTTCCTGACCTTTTCCCATGACAATCAGTGTGACTCTGAGAAGATCTAGGAGTACATGAAGTGATGCACTTAATCCTTTGGTCTGACTTATGTATAAGTGGGATTCTTTAATAGCTACTGCATTTTCAGCCTGGTTAGTCTCAGTCAGACATTAGATGTCTGAGAGGTTCTTTCTAAACCCAACTTCTTGTACTGTCCTCCCTGGTCTGGTTCAGGATGCGTCTCTTCTTACTAATTGCTATTTTTCCCAGCTATATCTGTTAGCATTTTCCTAGAAATTAGTTAAGCAAGCTATTCAAGAATTTATTCTTAATGAGTTATACCCTTAAGTCAATATGTATTCCCAATTGTTTTACTTTCGAGACCCGGTGTTTGAGATATAAACATAACCACTACTGTCTATTAAGTGCTGTATGGCAGCCAATATACAAAATGCCTTGCATGCCTTGTGTTGTTTAATCATCTCAATCATTCTATGATGTACGTATGATTATAACCTATTTTACAGGTGAAGAAATAAAGCTGTATGTGGGTTAGAAACTTTCTCAGGGCAAGCGGTGGAACCTAGGCTCAAGCTCAGGTCCATCTAGCTCAAAACTTTATCAGCTAATCCTCATTACCTAGGTTGGCTCCCTATTAGGTTTTCAACAAACTTTTGTGAAGAAGGCAGAATGGTGCAGTGTCCTCATCATCTTCTGGACCAAGGCAAACACCTTCTATAATTTCACCTATAATTATACTATGTATGTGGTCAGACACAGTGTAGCAGTGCTTCTAATGATTCTTGGGGTCAATTTCATGGATGAAACAGGTGAGAATTTCACATGTTATAATAAATACAAATGATTAAATGAATCTATATGGGGCTTAAACACTCTTCATAGCATTCAGTGTTTCTTGTGAATATTTATCTTATCCGCATAAGCTTAGTTAGAAGACTTAGGTTAAATATTCTATCACTAACAAACTGTATAAATTTGAAATGTCCTTTTCCTTTCTAGGATCTAATGAACTCTTCTATAAAATGAGGGTCTAGATACGGTATTCTTGCAGGTCCCTTCCAGTTCTGATCTTTCCTCATCCTGCATGCCCTTGTGGGTGATGAAATACTAAGTCAGAAGGATATGGAACACTGTAGATGCCCCCTGTTCCCAGCAGCCCATGAGTACCTGAGCCGATATAAGCTCAAGGGACTGCCCGGTTGCAGCCTTACATTGCTGAGGCCAGGGAGCTGGCAGAGGTAACTGGAGCTGTGGGCAGAACATGCAGGACATCCACTAATCCTCGTCCTTTCTCTGCACCTTCCATGCATAGAGCTCTCTCACATAGGTAAGTTGGAGTGTCAGACAATCCAGACTGAGGCCTTAAGGCACTCTGCCCCTAACTTAGAAATCTGAGTGCTATAATATGACAATCTGAAGGAAGGAAGGTTATCTCTAATCTGAGTCTTTTATTTTTTTCCTGCATGCTTTCACCTTTATCCCCTTCCTAGTTCTATATTTTCTATCTGTTGCTCTTGTTCTCTGAAAATCTGCCATGCTTCCTGCTTCAGACCTTACTTTCTCAGCAGGAATACCCCACCAGGCTATATTTCGAATGTAGACGTCTTGGTATGAATAAGGATCCCCCTTTTCTCAAAATAATCTTGTATAGCGGGTATATAAAAAGATATGGGCTGCTCTGGAAGCCACTTTGAAAGACCCTACTTAAGCGCTAGAACACTCCAGAATCAAGGGTGTTTGCATATTGCATACAGAGGCCAACAAAAATGTTTATGAAGAGTTTTCAGGTAGGGAAAACAAAGAGGTCTGAAGAATACATAATGGAGAAAAAAATCACATCCTGAGAAGAAAGGATAGAGGAGTCTTCATTCAGATGGAGGAGCAAAGGCAGATGTAAGGATGGAGGTGAGGGTGTAGAGCAGGCTTCAGAACTCAGAGTTGCAAAGAGTTTTGGTCCTAAGAGTTTTCACAACTGTCCACTTTTGGATCTTCATAATCTCATTAGCTAACTTTCTTAGCATCTCAATTTACAACGAAGAAATTCAAAACCCCAAAGGGATAGTGACTTAGTGAGTGTATCTCCTGTTCAAGACCTTACATTAAGCATGGCAGGGACTGAAACAATGGACGAGGCAGGGCTGAGTCCCTGGAGCTGGTGAGTCAGGAGGGAAGGTAGGACACACAATGCTATACTGCAGGGAAGACAGAGAAACGAGGCCAAAAGGTGATGCTAACTTACAGCTATGAGAGTAGTGGGAGAGAAGTTACTCCCACTGGCAATGACCAGTCAAGTGTTCATGGAGGATGGCGTCATTGATCCTAGGCCCTGGAGGATGGTCAAATGGGTATGTTCACACGTTCTGGGCAAACTGTGGTAGCTGCGGAGCTGAGGTTCATGTCTGGATAACAGCGAATAGACCGATATGGGTATCCTAAGGTACAAGGAAGGAAATTTTGAGAATTGAGCCCACAAATATTGATATAGTATTGACCGTGGAGAGACTTTAATTCTAGGCTAATGAGTTTGGATTTGATCCTATGGTAAAGAAGCATACAAAGTTTCCAATCAGAACAGTGCCATTTTTAGATTTGCCTTTAAAAATTGTTAGTGTTAGGGCTCGCCCAGTGGCATAGTGGTTAAGTTTGCATGCTCCACTTCAGTGGCCCCGGGTTCGCCGATTCAGATCCCATGTGCTAACCTACACACCGCTCATCAAGCCATGCTGTGGCAGCATCCCACATGCAACATAGAGGAAGAACGGCACAGATGCTAGCTCAGACCCAATCTTCCTCAAAAAATAAAGAAAGAAAGAAAGAAAGAAAGAAAGAAAGAAAGAAAGAAAGAAAGAAAGAAAGAAAGAAAGAAAGAAGGAAGGAAGGAAGGAAGGAAGGAAGGAAGGAAGGAAGGAAGGAAGGAAGGAAGGAAGGAAGGAAGGAAGGAAGGAAGGAAGGAAGGAAGAAAGAAAGGAAGAAAGAAAGAAAATTAGTCCTACTTCAGATTAGAAAATCAAGTAGAGAGAATCATGAGATTTATTAGGAGACTGTTATTATGGTATAGAATTCAGTTTGTTGAGCCTGATATGTGTGAGTGCAGGTGGAAGGAAATGGAGAAGGTTACCGAAGGCCAAATACAGAAGGTTACAAAGTGAATACACTTTGGAGTAGCTATTTTCATTGGTTGTTACCTGGTATAATGTATTAAGTAAAAAAGAAAGAGTTAAAGTGATGTTTGGATTTTGATTCTCAGTAGTAGGCATAATAATGATATTATTCAAAGAGATGGAGACCACAGATGAGATGCCATTCCATGGGATAGAGAAATGATTATTAATCCAGTGGCTTTCATGAGCGAGGTGCTAATCAGCTAGGAAGAAATGATTAAGAAATGACTTTCAATAAATTAAATTATTCAGGGAGAAAAGTGGTACCATAAGTTAAATGGAGAAAGAATGAAAAGATGAGTGAAAACGTAGGAGTTTGGCTGGATGGCTTTGATGAATGGCTGGAAGATTATCTCTATGGATGGATATCTTTGTCTCCATTTCTCTTCTGTGTGGATGATTATATGGAAGACCTGAGAGACTATACAGGAGTAAGGAAACTGGGGAGTAATGATAAGGTAATAAGTGTTCAGGAGCATGAGAGAGTAGAAAGAGGAAAAGTTAATGGTTTGACAAATAAGTGGAATGCTCAGACAGAGTCCGGAATAGTCAAGAAAGTAGTGATCAGGAGAATTTTGTCTTGAACAAAATTATGCCCATAGATTGACAAAGAAAAGAGTTCGTAGAGTTGAATGTGAAAAAATGAATGGTGGCAATAGGTACAGCTGTAAATGAAGGCAACGTGACCAGTTTAGCCAGCTGGACAAACAGACATCTTAGACAGTTCCAGAAATCTTGGTGACAAGGAGAAACAAGGATGAGTGATTTGGTGAAAAAAAAACGATTAATGCTATAAAGTCAGGGACTGGATGGTATAGAAAAGTGCTAAAATATTAGGCCTAGGCCATGGATAAAACTGTGTGTTTGTCTTCTTTGCAGGATAGTGGTCCTAGGATCTAAGTAATAGTCCCAGCATGGGACGTAACCTTCGCAACAGCTCAGAGTTGCCTCCTTTCACCCTGACAGGGCTCCCAGGGCTGGAGACCTCCCAACACTGGATGTTTCTGCTCCTTGGTACCCTCTACATGGTCTCCATTACGGGCAATGTCCTTATCCTTTTCATTATCAAGGAGGAACAGAGCTTGCATCAGCCTATGTACTACTTCCTGTCCTTGTTATCAGTTAATGGCCTAGGTGTGTCTTTTTCCACACTGCCCACGGTGCTGGCCACGTTTTGCTTCCACTTAAGGAAGATCAGCTTTGATTCTTGCGTGGTTCAAATGTTCTTTATCCACTTCTTCTCCTTCGTGGAGTCTGGGATCCTGCTGGTTATGAGCTTTGACCGCTATGTGGCCATCTGTAACACACTGCGCTATGTCACAGTGCTCACTGATGCCCGTGTGGCATGCATGGGAGTGTGTGTTATCATCCGCAGTTTCTGCATGGTTTTCCCACTGCCTTTGCTTCTTAAGAAGTTGCGCTTCTGCAAGGCCAATGTACTCTCCCATGCCTATTGCCTGCATCCAGATCTGATCCGCCTGCCCTGTGGCGACATCACAATGAATAATATTTTTGGTCTATTCACTGTTATCTCTAGCTTGCTTTGGTCTGGACTCTGCATTTCTTCTCCTCTCCTATGTGCTCATACTGCGCTCTGTACTTGCCATTGCATCCCAGGGGGAACGGTTAAAGACACTCAACACATGTGTGTCACACATGTGGGCTGTGCTGACCTTCTACGTGCCCATGGTTGGTGTGTCCATGGCTGCTGGCTATGGGAGGCATGCTCTACAGTATGTGCACACACTCATGTCCCTTATTTATCTCTTTGTTCGTCCAATGCTCAACCCTGTTATCTATTCCATCAAAACCAAAGAGATTCGTTGGAGGCTTTGCAAAATACTACTGAGAACCAAGTTTTAAGCAGAAATCATGTTGAAAGGCCAAGATTCAATGAATATTTACAAATTCAGAGGATTTGTTACTCCACAAATTTGAGTTTTCAAGACCAGCTTTTTTAAATTTTCTTAGTGAGGAAGATTCGCCCTGAGCTAACATCTCTCACCCATCCTCCTCTTTTTTTGCTTGAGGAAAACCAGCCCTGAGCTAACATCTGTACTAATCTTCCTCCATTTTCTATGTAGGATGCCTCCACAGCATGGCTGGTGAGTGCTGTAGGTCCACCCCTGGGATCTAGGCCAGCAAACCCTGGCCACCAAAGCGGAACGCACGGAACTTTCACCCCTGGGCCATGAGGCCTGCCTCTTCAAGACATGTTTTGACAAGACCTCTTAAATTTCCTTTAGACACTAACCTACTATTAGGATTTCTACCACGAGATGTTTTAAGACAGACTGGCACTAGTTAAGTCTCATGCCAACAGGTTTTGGCAAGGTAAACTGGGTCATAATTGAGCAATAAATATTTGCTCAGTTTTCCTCTTTTTTAACCCCAAAATGTGCATCCTCATAATTAGTCCCTCATTTTGTCCCACTATGTTTTTATTATCCTTGTTTTAAGTGAATCATCACAAAGAAAATTACTTATTACCATGGAAATACTGCCATAACGGATAAAGCATTCTTTTCTCCAAGATTACGGCAAAGGTGGTTCTATTTTTAATCTTTGAGGAAGCTGCATACTATTTTCCACTACAGATGTACTGTTTTACATTCCCACCAACAGTGTGAAAGGGTCCAGTTTTCTCCACATCCTTGGCAACACTTTTCTTTTGTTTTTTTGATAATCGCCATCTTGACAGGTGTGAGGTGATATCTCAGGTATCTCATTGTTGTTTCAATATGTATTTCCTTGATAATTAGAGATGTTGCACCTTTTTGCATGTATCTGTTGGTCATTTGTGAGTCTTCTTTGGTGAAATGTTTATTCAACTCTTTAGTCCATTTTAAAATCAGCTTAACAGCTTTTTCTTTCTTTGTTTTTTTACATCCATTTTTTTTTTTTTTTGAAAGGAAAGATCCACCCAGAGCTAACATCTGTTGCCAGTCTTCCTCTTTGTTTATTTACTTATTTATTGGTCCCCATAGCCCCAGTATATGGTTGTATATGCTAGTTGTAAGTCGTTCTAGTCCTTCTATGGGAGCTGCCACCACAGCATGACAACTGACAGACAAGTAGTGTGGTTCTGCAACCTGAAAGCAAACCCAGGCTGCTGAAGTGGTGAGCACTGAACTTTAACCAGTAGGCCATCAGGGCTGGCTCAGGTTACCAGTTTTTCGCCACTAAATTGTAGGAGTCCTTATGAATTTTGGAGATAAACCCTTTATCAAATACATAGTGTGCAAATATTTTCTCCCATTCCATTGATTGCCTTTACACTCTGTTAGTGGTTTTCTTTGCTGTGCAGATGCCGTTTAGTTTGATGTAGTCCCACTTGTTTATTTTTGTTTTTGTTGCCTGTGCTTTTGATGTCATAACTACATGATCTAGCAATCTCAGTTTTTAGTCTTTATCCAAAAGAATTGAAATCAAGATCTCAAAGAGAATTTAGCACATCCATGTTCATGGCAGCACTACTCACAATAGCCAAGACATGGAAACAACTTAAATGTCCATCAACTGATAAATTGATAAAGAAATAGTGGTATATGCATAAAACAGAATACTATTCAGCCTTAAAAAAGAATAAATTCTACAATATGCAACAACATGGATGACCTTGAGGACGTTATGCTAACGAAATAAACCAGTCACAGAAAGACAAATACTTCATAATTACAGTTATATAAGGAACAGAAAATAGTCAAATTCATAGAATTAAACGTGGAATGATGTTGCCAGGGGCTAGGGGAGGGGAAAATGAGGAGTCACTCATCAATGGGCATAAAATTTCAGTTAATCAAGATGGATAAGCTGTGGAGTTCTGCTGTACAGTTCTGCAGTGCAACATTGTACCCATAGTCAACAATAACGTACTACGCACTTAAAAATTCGTTAAGAGGATAGATATCACGTTGTTTTCTTATGACAATAAAATAAAATACAATACTTTGAAATAAAATAAATTAAAAGTTTATCCATGACACAAGAGCTATAGCTGTGTGTATCAATATTTGTTTCAAATCACACACACTATCTACCCAGCTTTTAAGATGCGATAAATGTAATTGCATATAAATTGTATTAAATGATCTAACCTTCAGTAATAATAACAGTTGGTAAATTTTGGTAGTAGTTTTTTAAGAAAAACAAAAAAGGCAACAGTTAAGAAATTAAGCACTCAATTTCAATATTATAAAAGAATGAAATACTGTACAAAATAATCAATAATAGTTAACAGAAAAGAACTGAATGAATGTGAATGGAAAATAATGAAAATAATCCCATAAATTAATCCTTTAACAAGTTTGCCAAATAGACCAACATCTGGAAAACCTAATCAAAAGAAAAATAAAACTTAGGAATCATATATAATACTAGATTAGAGGTAATTTTAAAATTACATTGGAATGTTCTGTGAGTAATTTGAAATCTTAAGTAAATGATAATTTGGGGAAAATTATAAAATGTAAATAAATGTAGAATTAACCAATAATTGAGAAATAAATGGAAAATTAACAATTATACTCTCACCGTCTCCAACATATTATGGTACAAAACCTTTCACCTAGCATTTCCCTCAAAATTTCAAGAAACAGATCATTATTCTTGTGTATCTTACAACATAGATACAATTGGAAATCTATGCTAAAGGGCAAATATAACCTAGAGAATTGATATAGAAATATATTACATCAGCAAAAAATCCTACAGACTAAACACACTGATGGAACCATATGTATAAATACTAAAAGCTGTTAATACTATTAATCAATATGGACAAAGAACAATAAACATATATCCTCAGATTAAAAGAATGACTCATTTTTCACAAATTTTTCAGTATAATTCTTCATATTAATGAGCGAATTGATGAAAAAATATGTAAGCAATAGTAGACTCCAGAAAAGATATTTAATGAAACCTAAATCCCATCCTACATAGAAATAAAGTAAATTTTTCTATGTATTTTATTAATGTGTTAGATCACATACTTTCTGGTTAAAATAAGGGGAAAATAATTTTGCCATTTTTGGCCATCATAATTTAGTATTTTTTGGAGAAAACTTTGAGCAATATAGTGAAACAAGGCAGAAATGAAGAACTTTATCTTACCCCTTTATCTGTAATTGGATACTAAATCCAGACAATTCTAATTAAACTTTGATTTATCCAATCTTTGCCTCCACCTCACCACGGTTGTTACTTTATTTGGCTCCTTCATTATCACCCGTCACTTCACCTTGGCAGTATCTTCCAAACTGATCTCTTGTTTACGGTTCTTTTCTCTCATTTTTCCACACTTGAGCCAGAATGATCTTCATAAAGAATCTTTCTGATTATAAAACTCTTTATATCCTTGAATGGCTCCTACTGCCTGAGGATAAAGTCCAAAACCCTTAACAAGTTTCTTAGTAATATCATCACTGTATCCATCTCTTATGTCTTACTACTCCTAACCATTCCCCTGTCCCCCCAAAACATTTGCTCCAGTCAGGTTGAACTACAGTAATTTCTGAACCAACAGGCTGCTTTATGCCTCTACAACTTTATTCCGAATGCCTTTACTAGGACTATCTTGTGCATCTTATATACCAGGAAACTGCATACCATTCTAATTATTCATGAAAAACTATTTTCTAGACAGATTGCCATGGGCCAGACACTGGCTCAGCTTTTGGGTTATCTACTCTATGAAGCATTTCTAGGACTTCCTTTGCTGCCTGCCCTCCATCCACCTGGCCCTCTCACCTCCAACAGCAGTACGATAGATGTTTTATTATTTTTATGCTTCTAATGTATTTGTGTAGATTTATACCTCAGCATCTAGATATCATTCTGCCCTTCTCTGTATATAGCTCCCTATTTGAATTGTAAACTTCTTGAAGGAATGGAATGATTGTTAATATTAGAAAGAGTATGAACTTTGTGCAAAGCAGATCACGGCCTTTGAAAAATCCCAACCTCTCTGAGTCTCAATTTACTCATTTGTAAAATTGCTACAAAAATAATCAGATTGTTGCGTTTTTATAAAGTTTAGACATAATGTATGCAAGGTGACTGGTGCGGTGCTTGGCATTTTAATATATACTCAATAAGGAGAACTCTTAATTTTATAGTAACCAAATTATCCTCAGAGCTTAATATTGTACAGTTTATACAGTAGCTTTCAATAAATATTTATGGACTGGATCAATGAATGAATGCAACCATTTTATTATTATTTACAAGTGATATAATGTGTGGATCAAGAAAATACAAATGCTAAAAGGGAAAGGTTACTGAAAATTAAGAAAATTTTCCAAATGTAATAAAATAATTCAGAACTAGCAATTTCAAAAATGTAGGAAATATTTCAACTAATAAATATTTCAATTCTTAAACTTAAAAAAGTTAATTCATCTCAGTAATATTTTAATTAGAAATTTTATGGAAGAAAAGTTTAAGTATTATTGGAAGGTTTTAAAATAAACTTGAATGAATGGACACAGAAGTATGTGTCTAGTTGGAGAGATTAAACAAATATTAAAAGTGCCGTATCTTCCTAATTCAATTTACTGAATTCTGAACATTTTTCGAATACAACTACATGATTTTAAAGTTAACTTAGAATTTTTGTACTATTGAGATTACCCTTCCTCAAAAGTGCTAAAAGTGAGAGCTGGGACAGGAGTAGGTAGACCTCCCAAACGTTAAAACATGAGGGAAAAAGCCCTCAATGACGTACTTTTCTATACAACGTATGCATTACGTTTTTAATAAAATGAGACAGATAGAGAGAGACAGAGACTCAGGCAAATGAGAATAATCTGAGAGTTCCTAGAGGTGAGTCTTACAGGGTAGAGGTTTGAGGGAAAAAACAAAAGAGCTAAACTAATTAAAATAGAAGTTATTAAGAATGAGGACGTTGAGGTCTAGAGAGAGAAATGGATTTTCCCAAGCTCACACAGTAAGGGCATGCCAGAGCCAGTGTTAAATCCCAGGTCTCCTGACCCAGCTCAGCCCATTCCCCTAAGCCACCTTGGTCCCTATATGGCTTCAGCTAAAGGAAAGGTTCCGGGTTCCAGGGGCAGAAAATGTTGAGTCCAGCATTGGAGACACGTACTTTTTGCATCATTTTCTCCACATGAATCTGCCTTTAGCCACTTCCTATGTTCAAAAGTACCTGAGAAATGTGTACCTCTATTTTCCTTTTCAATTTTTTCTCTAACACCTAGTTATGCCTCAAAGACCTCAGTCAGATATTAGAGAGTCTTACAGCTCTTTTTGAAATGGAGGTTTTTATCATTTACTTGTTACGCACTATGAGGCAAGCTCCCTTAGTGGGCCTCAGTTTCCACATCTGTCAAGGATTAAAAGAGTAAGTGGATGTAAACTTCCTTGCCAAGTATATAGCACATAGTATGTGCTCAATAAATACTGATTTTTTTTTCTCACTGTATTATTTGTGTCACACACATCCAAACAACCCGCAGGGTCAGCCGCCACTAGTTAGAGTAAAGAATAAGATCCTGGGACTGCCAGGATGTCTTTTCCCCACAAATACTACAAGTTATTTCTCTATGTGCAGATTGGTTTTTGCCTTGCCCTGCAAGGAATCCTGCTTTCATTGAAGCCTGTTTTCTTCTCTCTTCCCTTTCTGAGCCCTTTATATTAGCTCAGTTCTCTTCTGTTTTTTTCTATTTTGTATGAGGCTCTGTATGAAGATGAGAGTTATACTCGGGGGAGAAACAAGAAAGAAACAAGTTTGTTCAGTCCTGTATCCCAAGTGTCACACTTATGGAGGGGAGACAAGCATGCACAGACTGAGTTCATGACCAGCAATCACACAGGAAAGCTGCCACTGACTTTCTGGGAACCACAGGAAGACCTGAGTTCTATATAGCCCAGGAAAAGCAGGAAATTTGACAGAGTGATAATGCTGCATTACATACCATCGCAGCATCTCTGTGGCCTTCGGATACCTAGGGCACCCAGATTCCCTTCCTCCTCCATTTTCCTCAGAAAGGACTGAGATTATGTCTGGCCTTGCTTTGTAAGTGGCTGGAGAGGAAGAAGAAAGGGAAAATAGTGACATGTGTTTCTGGAGTTCCTCTCCCAAAGGAGGGTGCTTTATAAGCCTGAAACATGTCTGCTGGATGAAAAGTCTTCTAGCCTTCTCTATCTTCCTTCATTAGGAGGGAATGAACATGAAAGGGTTTCCAAAACATCAGAATGATAGGAGATTAAAAAATATAATCACAGTCACAAAGATATGGTCGTGGGTTAGCCTCTAGAAATTGAGCAAGTAATACGTAAGTGCCACTATAAGAAACTGTGAGTAAATGAAATACAAGAGGGTAAAAAATTGCTCATGTGGGTGAGTGGGTTAATAACAGTGGGAAAGTAGAAGTCTACAAACATGTAGGTAGAGTGTTGAGTCTGTATACAAACCTACGTGTATATCTGACTGTTATGCATATATAAATGCTGCATATATGTCTGTGTGGACAGAGAGTATGAGTGTGACTAGGCGTGTGCATGTTAAAAAGTAAAAAAGTCAGAGGGGGTGTCAAATATATTAGTATAACAGGGTTAAGATTCTGTGAGAGAGAAAGGTGTCAGCGAGGGTTATTAATAAGATGAATGAGATCCATAGCAATGGGACAGAATTTCAGAATTCATACTAATGAATTGTGAAGGTAGATGAATCTGTCTATGTGAATAAAGGATATATTAAGAGTATGTATAACCGTGTAAGGATGTGAAAGTCTATATTTGGAACAACGCCCTCCTACAGACTGAATGTTAGTATACTTATAGAAAATTGAAGAAAGATGGCATACTTTTTCCAAAAACAGGAACAGCTTTGTGCCTTTGCACAAACATATGGTTTCTTTGTTGTTTTTTTGCAACAGCTCTGCCAATGAAAGGCTGATGTCCAGAGGCAGTAAATTTCCTCCATATTGCACTGCACCTTTCTCTCCATGAACAACCA
Source organism: Diceros bicornis minor (assembly GCF_020826845.1). Classification (NCBI taxonomy): domain Eukaryota; kingdom Metazoa; phylum Chordata; class Mammalia; order Perissodactyla; family Rhinocerotidae; genus Diceros; species Diceros bicornis. The sequence goes on along the minus strand of NC_080746.1, from coordinate 61,997,171 downwards.
CATATCATAATTCCGACTAGCTCTGGGGAATGCTCTCATTAATCAGTGACAAATCTGAATTAAGTAACATTTTCAAGGAAATATTTAAGTACTTCCAAGTGTTCTTGATAACTCAAATTCCCAGTGTCCTTTTGTAATAACTATTTATGAATTGTAGTTAACATATTTCCATTTAATGATGCTTCTAAAATACATTAACATTGTGGATAATATAGTTTAACTTTCTTTTTAACTACTTTATATTTTTAACCGTTTATCAATGTCTTCCTTCTTCCATAAAACAGAGGGAAATATTAGCCCAGCCCCGGGCTAATGATTATAAAATATGAGGAAAAGAAGATTGCCTGCTTTTTCCCCAAACCAGTGATTTCATGAATGCATCAGTTTCCAACTCGGTAGACAACATCTGCTGTGTCTCTTACTCTCTGGTTTCTTGTCCTCTAGTAAGTGAAACTCTCAGATGTTTCTAAGTCAGAAGGTCTGACCTTGAAAAGTGCCCTGGATTCCTCCTGCGATGGGATAGTTCAATGTCACTCACCCTGCTTCCTTCCTCCTGACTGGTATCCTTGGTCTGGAGAGCTGTCACTCCTGGCTAGCAAGGCCCCTCTGTGTGATGTATGCTGTGGCTCTTAGGGGAAACACAATGATCATACAGGCTGTGAGAGTGGAGCCTCGCCTCCATGAGCCCATATACTACTTCCTGTCCATGCTGTCCTTTCGCGATGGTGCATGTCCATGGCCACACCGCCCACTATGCTCAGAACGTTCTGCCTTGATGGCCGAAGCATTGCCTTTTATGCCTGCCTAATCCAGATGTTTCTCATTCATTCCTTCTGCATGATGGAGACAGATATTCTGCTTTGACCACTACCATTTGTGGCCATTTGTGATCCCTTGTGCTATGCCACTATGCTGACCAATCAAGTCCTTGCTGGAATGGGTTTAGGTGTAACTTCCTGGAGCTTCGTCACCATCCTTCCTCTTCCCCTCCTCATCAAGAGGCTGTCTATCTGCAGATCCAATGTTCTTTCCCACTCCTACTGCCTGCACCCAGATGTGATGAAGCTGGCCTGTGCTGACATCACAATCAACAGCATCTATGGACTCTTTGTTCTTGCATCCACCTTTGCTATGGACCTGTTTTTTATCTTTCTCTATGTGCTCATTCTACACTTGGTCTTGGTCATTGCTTCCCGTGAGGAACGCCTCACAGCTCTCAACACACGTGTGTCTTATATCTTGGATGTCCTTTATTTACCAATGATTGGGGTCTCCACAGTGCATCATTTTGGGAAATGTGTATGTCCAAAGCTACATACATGTCCTCATGTCCAATATTTACCTCTTTGTACCTTCTATACCCAACTCCGTCACTTACAGTGCCAAGAAAAAGAAGATCTGCCGAGCCATTGTCTGCATGTTTTGCTGCATCAAAATGTGACTTCACATTTGGCTTTAAAATATGATGTTTGTTGCAGCTATAGGCTGTCATTTATGGTGTCATCATCATCATCATCATCATCATCATCATCATCACCACCATATCATCTTCAAGAATAAGATATGAGACGAGTACCAGGTGAAAAGGAAAAGATCAGGAAATTAAGCTCCAAAACTTGAAATAATACATATGACTAGTGCATTCAACAAATGTAAATGGCATTATTAGAAAGATAAATATTGGAAACAATTGAGTAATTAGAACTTTATGGAGAACGAGTTAATCTAAGTTAGGAATCATTTACCATATTAATAAATATTAATAACATAGTAGTACTAACACATAGAGTCCTTAAAAGTGCCAGATTCTGTTCTTCATAACAATCTTAGGAGGTATAGAGAATTAAGTAAATTGTTCAGAGTTACACAAATAATATGTGATCTAGATTAAATTCAATATTGGTCGGACTCCAGTATTTGTACCCAACCACTACAAATCCTGCTTCTCTAGCTAATTAGCATCACTACTGGCATTACCATTGCTATCCTTGCTTTCACCATCATTTTCGTTCCCAAACATACATGAGTGTTTTATCTTCACAAAGTAAAATGTGATTTATTGTCAGAACTTGCCATAAGATGTATGAACAAATATGTCCCAGGAAAACTGACAGATGTTAACATGTAGAAAAAACTCCAGATTCCTCTCTGCTTCCCTTGTCTGCTCACCACCCATTCATCTCCCAAGGAAAGCAGTGTTCAACAGCTGAACCATAAATTTTTTTTGACATTGTACTAGAAGCATTTCTTTTTCTTTTTCTTTCTTGAGATGTTAATTTTCTTCCATAAAATGACAATATAAGAGATGTCATAAATTATGTCCTTCTAGGATTGCCAGCTACAAAACGGCCTGGGATAGGCAAAGTAGAGCATTTATGATTTAGACACTAGAAATTAATTCTTTCAGAACTTCTCTTAGATTGATTTACCTTGTATACTCTTTCTCTGATACCAGAGAAGTAGGCTACAATAAGAAATTCCTTGGCCTAATTTTAGTACTCTCAAACTAAGTTTGGCTTACTACTAGACTGAAATAAAATAGGTGCCCTATGAAGTCTAACCTAACTCACCAGGGAAACTGGGCCGAGACCTTATAGCAGTAGAGCATCCAGTTATCTAGAATATTTCTTTCTGTACAAAGCTCTATTGAGGACGTATCAAGGCGAAGTGTCAGGCCAGAGGAGGGAACTATTTCTGAATGGAGATAATGTAACTATTTGGCATCTAGGTTTCCAAAAATGTCCATGTGTACATTAAGAGACTCATGTTTTTCTTTACACTTAACATGTTTTCTTTTTGAAATGGTAAAATACGTGGATTTGGGCCTAGAAAGAAGGAAAGATGCATTCTTATATTTCTTTTTATTTTAAGCCCCTTAAGTCTTCCTGAAAGCTAAGAAAATTAAATACTGAACATGGTTCACCTAAGCTTGTGAGGGAACTATTTTGAAGTTTGTGTAAAAAACAAAGTGTAAATAACAAAGGTCATACTTTTGTCTTGTCTTTTTATGGGTGCTTATTTCATCTCCAGGGCTTGTGCGGCATAGATCAATGAAGAGAGAAAGGAGAAACTAGAACAAGAGTCATGGTAGGATAGGATTCTTGATCTCCATGCCTTATAGTAAGAGTCATAGAAAAGTCAATATAACTAGAATGCAATACAGAATTGAAAAAACAAAAATCCATATTGAGTGTATTCACATGGAACTAATTTCTGTGTGAGCCCAGGAAGTGGGAGAACCTTCAGAAATGCAACTGTGTTAGGGTAATGAACAGGACCCTGGGCACGGCTGACCATGAGCTTCCCTTTCTGAATACCTCAGAGAGGTCCAGCCTATCTCCAGGAAGACATCTATATCCTGACCAACTCTGCTAAGGCAAGACTATTTTGCTTCTGCATTACAATTTACTTAAATGAGAAGTGTTCTTCACCCAGAAACGGTTTTACAAAGGAATAAATAGGAGCAGGGACACAGAGAGTCTATCATCTGAGTTAGAGTTATCTCCAGCAAGGGCATTTTCTCGTCAGGAGAATATCCAATACTCCATTCTCAATTGGACACATTTTCTAACGGTGCTGATGCAGTGTGGACTCAGGAAAATTTCTCCCTAAAGTGTTTCTCAAGCTCTATTTCTCTATTCCTAGCAGAGATAATTAGTCACTATCCTTTACTCAACTCCAGGCCTAAAGAAATGTGAGGCCTTTTCAAGAGAGTAGATATACTTCTAGCAGCAAACTACTTTTCTGATAAGCTTTGCTTTTTGTTTGTTTGCTTATAAAAATGTATTAACAGCTCATTTATTAATTTACTCATTCAACAATATTTATTGACACCTACAATGTGCTAGGCACAGTGTTAGGTTTGAGGGCTTAGTGTTTATGGAGTTTAGTTAGTAGGGTTTGTCAGAGAAACCTACCTGAAGAGAGATAAAAGGGGTATGTCAAAGTCTCCTGGGATATGTTCACTAACTACATGTTCCTTTTAAATACCCCCTTACAAAGCTATGCCAGGTTGTAAACGGCTGCAGTGTGGTGGAGGTGTGTTACTGCTAGAAATGTGGTCAATGTTCATGTGAAGTGTCAGGACAGAATGTAGGCTAAGAACCACAGGCTGTGTATTTAAGGCAAATATCCCATGTTACAAACTCGGAGGAATAAGCTTCCTGGATGACAATCTGTATTTTTACAACGAAAGATAGACTATAAGCAACAATGGCTGGGAGTCAACTTTAGTTATTCATCTCAACAGTCAATCCAATGTCTCTGACTGAGATGAATTCTTCTGTAAATGTTAAACAGCTTAGCACTGATAGAGCGCTACGTGGCTTTTTCTATATTTGACATGACTTTATGAAAACAAAATCTATTGTGGATTTTAACACAAAAATCTGAGAGTTAGCAATTTAGTGAACAAATCTTTGACTAAATGTAGAAGAGGCAAGGAAAATAAATCTGAAACTCAAAGAAATTCCCGCTAAAGATATATATTCAAAACTTTATGTAACTTGATTACAGACACTAGATTGGAAATAATTTCCATGTTAATTATTCAACAAAGAATGGAGATTAATGTTTACATTGAACACGAAATACTATTTAACATTCAGAATCCAAATATATACAAGATTTTTTTTGCAAATAGCGTTTAAAACGAGTATATGTTTATTAGGGGAAAAGAGAGTCATAAGACGCAACTCATATATTAACTGAACAACTGAGCACTACTTTTAAACCAATCCCGTAATATTTTTAATATAATTTCTTAAAGAATCCTCTTAGCTTTCAGTCCTCACAGAAGTATTATGAACAGGTTTGTAATTTATCATTTGTGTAGATGTCAAGATACTACTTAAATACTTATTTTACCAGTTTGAACAAATACAATTTATCTCAGAATGAAAAAGCCTTTTTTTCACAAGTTTGTTAATTAGGAAATTGGTCAATATTTATTAGGCAGCAGTAAAACATATACATATATACATATATATATGTATATTCATATGTTTATAAAATGGATTATTTTTCTATGTAAGAAAATAAGAGCTTTTAATTTTCTGGCTCCTCAACATATTTCTCTGCAGTCTATAGTCAATATAAACAAGTTATATTCAGTGTGCGTGTGTGTGTGTGTGTTCCTGTGCTCCTCAGTGGTCTTTATCCAACTAAGAGCTGGAAAGTGAGTACTTCTGTGACACTGAAAGAAATTTCTGTCATCGTTTTGTGCAGTGATCCCTTATTTATTCAGAATGGAGCTCACTACATCCATATTCAGCTGTTAGACAGATGCAATGAAACATCTCCCTATGTCACACGCTCTTTGTTATCAGGAACCAGGCCCCATCCTTCTCTGCATCCCTGGTGCTTACCACGGAGCTAGGCTCATATTAGTCATTCCATGTGTGTTTGTTAATGAATAAGTAAGGGATTCCTTCACGAAATAATGAGAGAAATACTTCCAGTGATACAGTGGTACTCACTCTTCCCATCCTCATGCCTTATTCTGTGATTTCTCAATTCTGTAGTTGAGATTGAGATGTATTAATTAAAAAAAAAGAAGGCTCACAATACTAAATTGAGCTTTGTGGTTTGTAATATTCAGTTATAAGTATGGAAGCATTAGGATATAAAAAGATTTTATTTTTTTTAAAGGAAGATTCTCATTGTAAGCAGCTACTCTTAGAGCTGTGGGTTAATCTTTGCCCTTGATTTTTTTCTTTCATTTTTGCTCATGACTGTGTATACTTAGCTTATATCCAATTTTTGTCTCCACTTATTGAGAAGGATGGTTTTCCAGGGTGACTGGGAGGAGGATTCTCTGGTTGGGAGGGGATCAGAGGGTAGCTTTTCCAGCTTCATGGCTCTTGGGCTCCCTCTGTTGTGCAAACAGCTGAAAGTAGCACCACTCTTTGAGACCACTTCTGCGTCATGGAGCTAAGTCTGTTTCTAGAGGATGTTTTGCTCCCTTCCTCTCTTCCAGCCCTACATCTCTATAGTGCTTGAGAAGTTTTATTGAACTGCTGCAGCACCTTCTAGCAACTGCTTCCTGTACAGCTTTTTGCCTGTCTTCAGAAATTTCTTTCTCTCTTACTCAAGTGATCTTTATCTGTTTCATGTGGTTTCCTTCAGGTTTTGGTTAAATCCTTCTTGAAAGCTTGTTTGCTGAACATTTCTGGGACTCTCAAATGCTTAGGACCACGAGAGGACTACTAGATCCTCTCAGGTCTAAGAGAACTTAGAGCTTATACTATCATTCCCATTTTCACCGGTCAATGTGAAAGCCATCTGCCTAGGTTTCTGCTTAGATTATAGTCTCTCCTGTTGAGAGTGAGATGCTTGTGATTTTTTTTGGTTTTCATTTCCTGTTGGATTGAAATTTGCTATTCTCCTTTACTACACTGAACCCCACCACACAATTTCTAATCTTGTGCTGTCCTCTTTGCTCTCAGGGGTTTGGCTACCTTTACTTTGGTTAGGATACTTGAAATTTCCCTGTCACAAAGTATTGTCAGAGAGATTTTTATTCTGGTTTATTTTTTTGGCAATCATTGGTTAATTTGGTATTCAGAAATTATTTGGGGAAGATTCTAATCTATACTATTGCTATGTTAGGGGACTTTTTAACCAGTGTTTGTTTTCCCCAACCATTTATCAGGGTTTAATTAGGCCGTGGTTTGTCCAATGCCCAGTGAAAGTCCCCTCACCATTGTGACTACATGTCAAGTGTCTGCAAGCCTGTGTGGTCTGTGTTGTGTGGGCTTTGTAAGAATTTGAAGAGGGATTCTCTCTCTTTACGGCTGTTATTCTACAGGGATTATGCTCTGTGAATTTCCTTATATCCTTCAGCCACCTCACCTCTGCACTAACATCTGCTAAAATCTCTTGACTTGGGTACTCACTCCAGGCCATGGAAGTCCATATTCCATCAGATCTTGGGCCAAACTGCCAATGTTACTGAAGGAGACTCACCCACCATTAATCTTTAGTATCTATTAGCCTTAAATTTAGAGTGCTTACTAGCTCCCTATAGAAAGTTAATCCTCACTCTAGTCATGCCCAAGGGACGGCAATGTTATTTTTTTCCACAAAACTTTTCTCCTGCTTTTAAACTTCTGAAATTCAGATGGTACGTGGTTTAATTTGCAGAGTCTTCATGGCAAGCATATATGTTCCAGTTATAGGACTCAGGAATACTCTTACTTTTTTCAGAAGTGAAAAATTGGTCACAACTGTTGTACATCTTTAATTTTTAAAGACAAAACATTTATTCCTTTAAAAAGTGTTGGGTGATACATATGATCTCAAGTCACATAATCCCCTTTATGACATGATTTATATGTATACATTAGTTTTTGTCTGTTTTTGAAATTTACTTGAATTATGGATGATATGAATATATTGGGACAAATAAAAAGGTCTAATTGAAGATCCTATTCCTTGTCAAGTCTGAGACAACTCATTTGTGGCAACCTGTGACATGGCTAATTACAAGGTAAGACAGCCTGATGTTTCAGGTTATGAATTATAGTCAGGCTATACCATACAACTAATGGCAGGTACCCAATCGTAGCTCCATGTGTAGAAGATTGAAACCCTCCATAGGACTAGCTTATTATATCCAGAAATCAGCAATAAAACAAACTCCTAGGGTACTTGCCTTTCCACGGAGTTCTCTCTCTGCTCAGAGTACCAATAACATATTGTGTACCTCTTACTCATTTCTTTAGTCTTAATGGAATAGATAATTGGGTTGAGCATTAGAGGCACAAAGAGATATACCAGGGACATGAACATGTGCACATATTTAGGGGCATGCTTCCCAATCGATGAACCATGGACACACTAACCATGGGCATTTAGAAGATGAGCAATAGCACATCTGTTGACAGATGTGAGACATATGTGTTGAGTGTCTTAAGCCTCTCCTCCTGGGAGGCAATGGCCAGCACAGAGCACAGTATGACCACATAAGAGAGGAAGATGAGCACTGAGTCTAAGTCAAAGGCAGAAACCATACACGCTGTTCATAGTGGTATCTCCACAGGGCAGGCTAATCAGTGTTGGGTGGAAACAGTAGGATGGGTCAATACATTGGCTTTACAAAAGGGCAGACTCTTCAGAAGGAAAGGCAGTGGGAAGACCATAACGAAGTTGCAGGTAATGATGGATACGCCCATGTGAGCCACCAGAATATCAGTGAGCCATGTAGAATAACACAAGGGGTTGCAAATGACCACATAACGATCAAAAATCATGGCCAGCAAGATCCCAGACTCTTTCCAGGAGAAAAAGTGGATGAAGAATATCAGGGTCAGGCAGGCATCAAAAGCTGTCTCTAGGGCATGAAAGCACATGGCAGCCAGTACAGGGCAATGTAGAAAAGGATACACTCAGGTCATTGACAGACAACAGAGAAAGGAAGTAGTACATTGGCTGGTGCAAACTCTGCTCCTCCTTTACGAGGAAGAAAATTAGGATGTTGTCTAAGATAGAGATAACATAAAGCAGAAAGAGGAGAGCAGCTAAACAGTGCTCCAGGCCTTCTGTCTCTGGGAAGCCTGATAGTGTGAAGCTAATAGTGCTTAACATTTTAGTCCCAAAACATCCCATGAGTGTCTCTGAGTGGCTTTTGGGGAAACACAACGAGAGAAAAATGAGGTCTGAAAGTGGAAAACATAAAGAACAAGGAGTGGTCTCTGTCCTCAGGATGGAAGGGACAATGATACTTAGATTCGATACCAAAGCTCATGAAAGTGTCGGGAAGAAGCGAGTTAGTGGTCAATGGTTTCATCTCAGATTAAGTCTGACCATATCCACAAATGGGCTCCAAATCTTTCTCTACAAAAATCCTTGGACTCCTTTCTTTCTTTTTTTTTTTTTTTGACATTCCTTTTTCTTCCTGTCTCTGTATTCTTTACAGAAAGATTCAAATGCTTCTCCAATGGCAGAAAATGATTTTTCTTTTTCTCTCTACCAGTTTTTACCCACCACATCTTCAATAAGTGAGGTACAGTATGTCCTCCATGAATTCTTACCTAATTCTCTCTGCTTACTAATGCATTCCCTCTTATGCAAGTGCTGACGTATGTTGTCTATACTATGAGCTCTGTCTCCTCTCTTGCCTGCTTTCAAGCAACATTCCAGTTTCTCATTCTCTGTTGCTTGAGTTCCTCACTTATTCACTGAGAATCCAGAATCTCATGATCCTCTGCTTCTGATTGCTCTTGGTTTTTCTCTCAAGCATATTCACGTGTTTTTTCCTGTTTAGATTCAAGTTTCTTAAACAGTGCTGTATGTTAGATTATTTGAGGAGCATAAAATAACCTGGCCTGAACCACCCTCATACCAATTAAATCAGAATCTCTGGCAGTGGGACTCAAGAATCAGTAATTTTTTTTTAAACTTCCTAGGACATTCCAATAGGCACCCAAGTTTGAGAATCAGTGGTTTAGATCACTCTTATCAGCTTCAGATATGTCCCACCCAACACCAGCTTCTTTCCATTGAGTATCAATTTCAGGAACTGTTGTCCTAGGAAACAAACACACAAAAACAACAATTAAAAACCTCTTTATTACACCCACCTATTCTTCTAGTAATAACTCATTTCTCTCTTCCCTTTCATAAATAAAATCTTCAAAATTATTTTCTACTCATAATGTCCTTCTTATCTCTCCTCTGTGCATCAATGGTTTCAAATTATATCTCTAGCTCAGACTTCTCTTCTACATATTGACTCAAGCATCTCACTCCCTATGGGACTATCGATTGTAATAGCCCATCAGCATCTCAACCATAACAAATGAAAACTTGAATTTTTTGTTAATCACCATACTTGATCCTCACCAATAACTATCATCTCATAAAAATCCATCACCTTCAATTCATGTGCTTAAGTCAGGAAAACCTAGGAGACGTTTCTGCCCCTCTTCCATTCCCACAACTAATTTTTCTATGACCATCTTGCCAAATTGTACTTAACATTGTCTCTCCTCTCTGTCTCACTTCCAACTGTAATCCATCCCTCAGCATCTTTAACCACGATGTCTGCAGGGCCTTCCTTGCTGATCGACCACCTTAGTGTCATGACCCTCTGTAATCCATTCTCCACAAAGCAGCCAAATTATGTATTTATAATATAAATAAAATGACGTTACCCTCCTACCAAAAATCTTCCAATGGCTTCCCTTACCATTTGAATTAAGAATTCAAATAGAATTCAAACATCCTCACTATGGCATAGAGCAGCATCAGCAGCACATCCTGGGAACTTGTGATCTTTTAATTATTCTAAACACTCATTAATTCTCTGTTCAGAGTTGTATGTCCCTGTTACACATCCTCACATATATGTTTCCTCATGACTGTTTTCACTTTTGCATTATGAATTATTATATATCTGGTTATTCAATTAGTATCTTTCACCCCCATTAAAATATAAGATCACATAATTGGTTGTTTTTCTTCTCATTTAACCTCAACGCTTAGCTGTATCACTAGGCATAGATCCCTGGACTATCAGAGATTATCAGTTCTAGTTCCAATTAATAAATATTAATTAAATAGATAGATAAAATATCTGAAGAAGGAAGTATTCTGACCTACACATTTTTAAGTGTAAAATGAATATAGATAAGTTAAATAACTCTCCTAACACCTAATAACTAAGTTTAACCTCACTTTGTCACATACCAGCTTTGAATTTCACTTATTTCTGCATAATTTATTTTCATATCTATAGTTCAGAAAAAAAAGTACAGAGGAAAACATTTAAAATTCATACTCAGGACCCTGGTGCAAGATATGTACTGAATAAATGGGAACCAATAATGTGGTAATGAAGGAGTATTTAGAGGCTGAGTTTCCTGATCCTCTCTTCATACTGTCTTTCTGCTTTCAGTTTCCCAAACAAAATCTTTCTTCTTTGCCTTTATCCACAGCACAATGAGAATATTGGAAAATGAGTTAATCACACTGATACATTCACACTGGACAACAGCTTCAAACGATGCCTAGCTAGGTCTATACATGCTGCAAACCACAAAGTAAAGCTGTAAGGAGGGCAGATTTGTAACAGCATGAATGGACCTTAAGAGTACTATGCTAAGAGAAATAAGTCAGACAGAGAAAGACAACCACCATATGACTTCTCTCATATGTGCAATATAAACAAACAAACAAACACATAGACAAGGAAAACAGATTGGTTTTTATCAGAGGGGAAGGGGGTAGGGACAGGGTAAAAGAGGTAAAGGGACACATATGTGTGGTAACAGACGGAAACTAGACTTTGTGGTGAACACGATGCTACCTATACAGAAGTCAAAATACACTGATGTACACCTGAAATTTATATAATGTTATAAACCAATGTGACCCCAATAAAGTAATTAAAAAAAAAGAATAAAGGCTGCATAGTGGGATTCAAGAACCAAGAGGTAGAGATGCAGAGCATGGATTAGGGGACAGAAGTGGAGTGCAGGGAAAGTGTCTAAACTTCCATCACATGCAGCCTCTCCTCCTTCAAATATTTGTACTCTAATCACTTTAGGATTTTGAATCTATGAATGAGCTTCCTACAGATCTCTGGGAGAAAATAGCTGAAGTCCCAACTTACCTCCCTAGGGCAGCTCTTGTGGATGGGAGGAGAGAGGAAGGTGAAGCGTCTAGTAGGGAGAAACACTGAACACTCTACACACTCTGCACACAACTTCCCTGCCCGGCTTCACCCTGTTCCTGCCCTGAGCTCCATAATGCTGCCTCTTAAGGGTCCCCTGGGCCCAGTAAGTCCTAGGGATCAGAGAGGTGGCTGGAGCAGGTGATGTGCAAAAAATCTTGAGTGCTCCTTTGTGCCCTGGAATTTCTCAGAATACCACATCTTTGTTTGAGGTTCAGATTTATTTTCCTTACCTCTTCTACAATTAGTCAAAGATTTGTTCACTAAATTGCTAACTCTCAGATTTTTGTGTTAAAATCCACAATAGATTTTGTTTTCACAAAGCCATGTCAAATATAGAAAAAGCCGCTTAGCGCTCTATCAGTGCTAAGCTGTTTAGTATTTACAGAAGAAGTTGTCTCTGCCAGAGACATTGGGCTTGACTGTTGAGATGAATGATTAAAGTTGACTCCCAGCCATTGTTGATTATAGTCTGTCATTTGTCGTCAAAATACATATTGTCACCCAGGAGGTTTATTGCTCCCAGTTTGTAATATGGGATATTTGCCTTAAATACACAGCCTGTGGTTCTCAGCCTTCATTCTGTCCTGATACTTCACATGAACATTTACCACATTTCCAGCAGTAACACTCCTCCACCACATTGCAGCCATTTACAACCTGGTGTAGCTTTGTAAGGGGGTATTTAAAAGGAACATGTAGTTAGTGAACATATCTGAGGAGACTTTGACATACCCCTTTTATCTCTCTTCAGGCAGGTTTCTCTGACAAACTCTGCTAACTAAATTCCTTAAACACTGAGCCAGGCACAGTGTAGGTTTCACAAAATATTGTTGAATGAATAAATTAATAATGAGCTGTTACATTTTTATAAGCAAAAAAACAAAAAACAAATCTTATAAGAAAAATAATTTACCACTAGAATTATATCCACTCCCCTAAAAAGACCTCACATTTTTTAGACCTGGGGTTGAGTAGAGGATAGTGACTAATTATCTCTGCTAGGAGGAATAGAGCTTGAGAAACACTTTAGGAAGAAATTCTCCTGAGTCCACACTACATCAGCACAGTGAGACAGTGTGTCCAGTTGAGAATGGAGTGTTGGATATTCTCCTGATGAGAAAATGCCCTTGCTGGAGATAACCCTAACTCGGAGGATAGACTTTGTAAAACAGTTTCTGGGTGAAGAATACTTCCCATCTAAATGAATTGTAATGCAGTAGCAAAGTAGTCTTGTCCTATCAGAGTTGATCAAGTCTGGAGATGGCTTCATGGAGGTAGGGTTAGCCGTCTTTGAGGTATTCAGAAAGTGAGGCTGATAGTCAGCCATGCCAGGGGCCTATTCAGTATGCTCTCTACCATGCTTTCATTTCTGAATGTTCTTCCACTTCCTGAGCTTACACAGAAATTAATTCCATAGAAGTCAATGCAATATGGACTTGTGTTTTTTAATTCCGTATTATAATCTAGTTATATTGACTTTTCTATGACTCTTACTATAACGCTGTTATGAGAGGTGTGGGGGATTTGATTGGAGATGTAAAAGAACCTTTCCACTCCAAACAAAGGGACTGAAGGTATATTTTGTTATATATAGTGGAAAGTAAAGGTGACAGTCTGTGAACAGATCCGAATAGGTCAAATATTAAGAGGGAAAAACATCAGCTCGACTGGAAAGGGAAAGCATCCACATCGACTGAAGGGAAATGATACAAATCAACTGGAAAGAAAAACACCAGGTTGACGGAAAAGAGAACACACCAAATCAATTATTTACAACAAATCAATTACTCACAACATCCACGCCCCACTGCCAGGAGAGTCCTGTCAATCAACACGGCTGGGCAAGAATCACAGGTCCTGGGCAAGGCGTCCGTTCCACAGGTGGTACTCTTACCAGGCCTCAGTCTCCAGCAGTTTTTTATAGCATCAATACTTTCCAGAGTAAGCAGTTACAGAGCTTTTACAGAGCAAGCATTCAGCGTTCCCATGCACAAATGGTTATCAGTGGCATACATGCACTGAGCCTCCTGGCTATCGTCCCAGCCCGGCAGTTGTGTACATGCATTGTTTACCCTGGTTATCGTCCCAGCCCAGCACAGATGGCCAGTCTGCCCCAGGCTGTGGCCCACAAAGGGCCTTGAAATTTTTACACACTGCAACTATCTCCGTGGAAGAAGGGCCAGTTCCCACCTTGCAGAAAGCAGCTTTTATATTTCTTTTTGTGCTGCTGGCTGTAGGTCAATGGAGCAGCCAAACATGGCTGTACTCACGTCAAGACAAAGGCACAGAGATCAAGAATCCTATTCTATCATAACTGTTGTTCTAGTTTCTCCTCTCTCTCTCTTCGTTGACTCACACCACAGGGGCCCTGGAGAATGAGTTATGCACCCATGAAAAGGCAACACAAAAGCATGACCTTTATTACTCAGAGATTTTTTTTCCGCAAACTTCAAAATAGTTTCCTTACAACCTCAGCTGAACCATATTCAGTATTTTATTTTCTTGAGTTAGAGGCAGGCCTAAGGGGCCTAGAATAAAAGAAGTATAAGAATTTATGTTTTCTAGCCCAAAATCCAAGTATTTTACCATTTCAAAAAGAAAAAATGTTGAGTTCAAAGAAAAACTTCAGTCTCTTATTGTACTTACGAACACTTTTAGATGCGTGGCTTCCAAATGCTTACATTTTCTCCATTCAAAAATAGTTTCCTTCTCTGGCACCTGACATTTCTTGATATTTCCTCAATAGAGCTTTGTACAGAGAGAAAAACACTAGATAACTGGATGCTCTGCTGCTATGAGTTCCGGCCCAGTTTCCCTGGTGAGTAGGTTAAACTTCATAGAGCATCTTTTTTATTTTAGTCTAGAAGTAAGTTCAAAATTAGTCTGAGAGCCCTAGAATGAGGACAAGGAATTTCTTATTGTAGCCTACCTCTCTGGTATCAGAGAAAGAGTATGCAAGGTAAATCAATCTAAGAGAAGGTCTGAAAGAATTATTTTCTAGTGTCTAAATCATAAATGCTCTGTTTTGCCTATCCCAGGCCTTTTTTGGGAGCTGAAAATCCTAGAAGGACATAATTTCTGACTTCTCTTATCATGGCTTTGTGTGGAAGAAAAATAAAATCCGAAGCAGGAAAGAGAAATCGTGCTTCTAGTACAATCTCAAAAAATTTTATGGTTCAGCTATTGAAAATTGCTTTCATTGTGGGATAATTGAGTGGTGGGCAGATAAAGGAAGCAGAGAGGAATCTGGAGTTTCTTCTAGATGTCAATATCTATCGGTTTTCCTGAGTCATATTTGGTCATATATCTTATGACAGGTTCTGACAGTACATCACATTTCACTTTGTAAAGTTAAAACAACTCATGTATGTTTGGGAATGAAAATGATAGTAGAATAGGTAGCAATGGTTACGTTAATTGTGATGCCTATTACCCAGAGAGGCAGTATTTGTAGTGGTTGTGTAGAAATACTGGAGAGTGACTAGTATTGAATCTTATCTGGATTACATATTATCTGTGTTACTCAGATCAATTTACTTAATTCTCTATACCTTCTAAGATTGTTATGGAGAACAGAGCGTGGCACTTTTAAGGACTCAGCGTCTTTTTCTTCTTATTATTATTATGTTAGTAATATTTATTATTACAGAAAAGGTATCCTGGCTTAGATTAATCTTACTCTATAAAATTCTGTCTAATTACTCAATTGCCTCCATATTTATGATTCTAGTAATGTCATTCATGGTTGCTGAAAGTACTACACATTTCTTTCGTTATAAGTTTTGCAGATTAATTTCCTGATCTTTTACTTTTCCTCCAGTGCACATCTCAATCTTATTCTAGATGATGATACGATGATGATGATGACAATGACGACACCATGGATGACAGCCAATGGCTACAATAAACATTAGATTTTAAAGCCAATGTGAAAGTCACATTTTGATGCGACAAAACATACGGACAATGGCTCGATGGATCTCCTTTGTCTTGGCGCTATAAATGAGAGGGTTGAGCACAGGAGGTACGAAGAGATAAACATTGGACATGAGGACATGTGTGTAGTGTGGGACATGCTTCCCAAAGCGGTGCACTGTGGAAACCCCAATCAACGGCACATAAAATGCAAGTACAGCCAAGATATGAGACACACATGTGTTGAGAGACTTAAGGCGTTCCTGACGGGAAGTAATGGCCATGACTGAGCAGAGAATGAGCACATAGGACAGGAAGATAAAAAACAGGTCCATGCCAAAGGTGGATACAAGGACAAAGAGTCCATAGATGCTGTTGATAGTGATGTCAGCACAGGCCAGCTTCATCACGTCTGGGTGCAGGCAGTAGGAGTGGGAAAGAACATTGGATCTGCAGATAGGCAGCCTCTTGATGAGGAGGGGAAGAGGAAGGAGGGTGATGAAGCTCCTGGCAGTTACAGCTAAACCCATTCCAGCAATGACTTGATTGGTCAGCACAGTGGCATAGTGCAAGGGATCACAAATGGCCACATAGCGGTCAAAGCTCATGGCCAGCAGAATACCTGACTCTATCATGGAGAAGGAATGAATGAGAAACATCTGAATTAGGCAAGTATCAAAAGCAATATTTCGGGCATCAAGGCAGAAGATTCTGAGCACAGTGGGCAGTGTGGCCATGGATATGGCCACATCACTGAATGACAGCATGGACAGGAAGTAGTACATGGGCTCATGGAGGCGAGGCTCCACCCTCACAGCCTGCAGGATAACTGTGTTGCCCCCAAGAGCCACAGCATACATCACACAGAGGGGCCCTGCTAGCCAGGAGTGAGAGCTCTCTAGACCAGGGATACCAGTCAGGAGGAAAGAGGCAGGGTGAGTGACATTGAACAATCCCATCACAGAAGGAAGTAACGTATTTCTTACTCAATTCCTAGAGGCTAAACCACAACCATTTAGGGTCAGACTTTCTGACCTGGAGAATTCTGAGTGTTGCACTTACTGGATGATGAGAAACCAGGGAGTAAGAGACACAACAGATTGTGTCTACACAGTTGTAAACTGATATATTCATGAAATCACTGGTTTGGGGAAAATGCAGGCAAACTTCTTTTCTTCATATTTTATAATCATCAGGCCACAGGCGGAGCTAATATTTCCTTCTGTTTTATGGAAGAAGGAAAACATTGATAAATGCTTCACAAATATCACTTAGTTACAAAGAAAATGTTTAAACTATATTATTCACAATATTAATGTGTTTCAGAATCATCATTGAATGGAACCATGTTAACTAAAATTGATAGATAGTTATAAAAGGACCACGGGAATTTGAGTTATCAATAACTCTTGGAATTACTTAAATATTTCCTTGAAACTTTTGCTGAATTCAGATGTGTCATTGATTAATGAGAGCATTCCCCAGAGCTAGTTTAAATTAGGATGTGTGTTTGGTCAGGGAGGGGAAGGGGCAGAGGGATGTGGAGGAAATTGACTGTCTGTGGATATCAGCCTTTCATTGGCAGAGTTGCTGCAAATAAGCAACAAAGAAACCATATGTTTATAAAAAAGCACAAAGCTGCTCCTGTTTTTAGAAAAATTATGAATTCTCCTGTAAACATTCTATAGGTACACTAACTTTCATCCTGTGGGAAAGCATTGTTTCAAACACAGACTTTCACACACTTACACAGTCATACATACTGAGAATATCCATTATTCGCATAGACACACTCATGTACTTTCACATTAGCCTCATACTAGATCCTGCTCATACTCTTCATAACCCTCACCAACACCTCTCTCTCATACACACAATCTTACTCTTGTTGATCAAATATATTTGACACTCCCTCTTGAACTTTATTCTCTTTAGCATGCATGTACCCTGTCATGCTCATAATCTCAGTCCACATTGACATATACACAGAATTTATATATGCATAATACTCAGGTGTACATGTAGATTTGTATACACACTCAACACTCTATCTACATGTTTGTAGAGTCTTACTTTCCCACTGTTATTAACCCACTCACCCATGGTGCACTTTTTTACCCTGATGTTTTGCATTAACCTACAGTTTCTTATAGTGACACAATGTATTTCTTACTCAATTCCTAGAGCTAACCCACAACCATTGTTCTATGAAAGTAATTATATTTTTTAATTCTCCTATCACTCTGATGTTTTTGAGATCCTTTCATGTTCATTTCCCCCTAACGAATGAAGATAGAGAAGGCTAGAAGGCTTTTCACCTGGCAGACATGTTTCAGGCTTATAAGGCACCCTCCTTTGGGAGAGGAACTCCAGAAATACATGTCACTATTTTCCTTTCTTCTTCTTCTCCAACCTCTTACAAAGCAAGGCTGGAGCATAATCTCAGAGTCCCTTCTGATGGGAATGGAGGAGGAAGGGAACCTGGGAGCCCTAGGTATCTGAAGGCCACAAAGATGCTGGAATGCTATGTAATGCAGCATTATCACTCTGTCAAATTTCAGGGGCTGTATAGAAGTTAGATCTTCCTGTAGTTCCCAGAAAGGCAGTGGCCGCTTTTCTGTGTGATTGATTACGTCATTTCTGGTTTTAGAGCTCAGTCTCTGCATGCTTGCCTCCCCTCAGAAGTGTGATCCTTGGGATCCATGACTGACCAACATTGTTGGTTTCTTGTTTCTCCCACCTGACTACAATTCCCATTCTTCTTACAGAGCTTCATACAAGGTAATCAGAACAAAACAGAGGAGAGCTGAGCTAATGCAAAGGGGACGGAAAGAAGAGGGAGAAGAAAATAGGCTTCAATGCCAGCAGGATTTTGTGCAGGGTGGGCACAAGGACCTAAGATTTACTTTTTATGGAAAAAAGATGGCCTGACAGTCCCAAGACCACATTCTTTTCCATAGGCAGTGGCCACTGACCTTGTGGGTTTTCCGAATGCATGTGAATAAAAGAATACAGTGAGAAAACCAATACTTACTGAACATATGCTATGTGACAGATACTCTGTAAGGAAATTTACATCCATTATTAATTTAATCCTTGACAGATGGGGAAATTGAGGCTCACTGAAGGAGCTTGCCTCAAAAAGTACGGCAAGTAGACGATAGAACTTCAACTTAAATAAAGATCTAAGACTCTCTAATATCTTACTGAGGTCCTTGAGACATCATTACTGTTTTGGAGAGGAATTTGAAAGGAAAATAGAGGTAAACATTTCTGGACAGAGATTTCTCAGGTACCCTTGAACAAAGGCAAAGGCTAAAGGCAGATTCCTGTGGAATAAATGATGCAAAAAGTACCTGTCTCCAAAGCTGGACTCAATTTCTTCTGCCCCTGGAACCCAGAACCTTTCCTTTAACTTAAGACATAGGGATGAGGGTGGTTTAGGGGAATGGATCTGGTCTGGGTTTCAGTGGTCTTGGGATTCTAGCTGGCTGTGGGATACTCTGGCTATGTGAGCTTGGGAAACCCTATTTATCTTTCTAAACCTCAGTGTCCTCTTCTTTATAACTGCTTTTAGGGACATTTTTAAGGATCCTTTATGCTCTGATGTTTTGGAATTTTATTTTTTAATTTCTGATCAAGTAAAAAGTGCCTATGAAGATTTGCAAGAGTACTGAAAGAAGACACAAACAAGGCAGATATGCGGTGGGAGGGAAGTATAGAGAGGCCCGCCTAATGACCATAGTTTTTAATCTACATCATGAATAGCAAAAGATTAGAAATGCTTAGCTATCCACAGTTCATCTAAAGTTTACGATGAGCTAATTTCTCCTACTCTTTTAATCTCCTGGGCACTTTTACATATTTTATCTCAGAATTTATAAGAGCAAAGTTAGACCATGTGTGCTGGTTTAGGTGTTAGTCTGAGTCATGGAATAGGTTGTGACCACTTTGCTCCTGGAATTCTGAACCTTTCCTGTGCTCTGAGTCCTGCATTCCTTCCTGAACTAGCAACCGTGTTAATGAATCATGGAAACATTGATCCTAAGGAAATTACTCTGGAAAGTGAGCTATCTAGAGAAATGCAGTGAATTACCCAGAGTTACACAATCAGTTAGTTGCAGGGCCAGGACATGAACTTGGAGTCCAGGGACTTTCCCACCTGCTCTGCCCATCTACCAAGACGCTGCTGTCTGATATCCTCCACCCAGGCTCTCTCTCTTCACCTCACCCTACCCCTTTTCTCAGTCTAACTCTTTCTTTGAACAGGCTTCAGGAGCGTCAGCTAACTCACACGGGGTTTCAGAACTCACCAGATGACAGACAGATGAGAGATGCCCATACCCACAGAACAACACATCTTTCTCTCTATCTGCTAAAGTGAATTCAAGGTTGCACTTTTATATCTCACTCTAAGCCCCAGGAGGGAGAGGAGTAATGCTGCCTTTGTGTTTGAAAATGCATTGGCAAAGTTTTAGTCTCTTGAGGTCCTTAATGACTACTGAGAATAAAGAAAGTGCTCTTTTAGCTGAAAAAGAACTCATCAATCTGCCAGACTAATTCTTTACCTAATGCAAGATACCATCTGGTGATGGCAGGGAAGATGTATAAGAGAGGAGCTCATTATCTTTTAAAAAAAAAAATCTCGGGATTATGTAATATCCAGCAAATAAAGTATAATCAGACAGTGATTTTACTTTTCTTATCCCTTTAAATGTATGGAGTAAGGCTAGTTCTTTCTTCACCTGTGGATGAAAACTCAGTTCCCTACAATTTCTGTTCACATTCAGATAATAAAACACCCTCTCTTGAGTCATTAGAATGCCCAGCCTCATATAATGGTCAAACATTCCAGTGTTCAGAGTTACAGTCTTTCTTATTTTCTCATCCCTCACTTACTAACCATGGTTTCGGGCTCCTCTTCCCAAGGAAAGACAGAGAAGGGGAAGTGGAAGTTTGTAAGTCATTAGTGGTTCAGTTAGCTGCCATCATGTTTACTACCTATGTTAAATGTTTAAAGCTGACTCTTTCTTTGGGTGCTTTCATAGATTCTTCGAAGAACATTCTCCCCACCTTTTATTTCTTCTCTACTTGATTTAAACTAATGTCTCTTACTCCGTATGGTTGCTTATGACTCCATCCACAATCCAGATCCCCTTTGTAGAACCATACTTTCTTCTGGACAGGATTTAAGACAACACACGCCAGCTCTCTGTATGTAGCCCATCCAGGAAGTGATCAGTCTTCCTCTACGGTAACAAACGCCCCACCCCAAAAAGCAATAGTTTCTCATTCAATTCAGCTATCAGAACAGCAAAGTAACTTTTCTATCTCCATTTATAGTTCTAGGCATAAGTAAGGAACACATGTGCTGTGTCTCTCTTTCCCCAGATTTCAGGGGACATACCTTTTCTCTCTTTTGACTTAAGGTAAAATGGAATGTACCTCCCTATCCCATTCTCTTGGGTGTGGGGTGTGGGGTGTGGGGTGTGGGGTGTGGAGTGTGGGGTGGGAGACTTAGCTCTTTCCAATGGATTTCTTCAGAAATCTTTGATTAAATCCTCTAATTCATAACTTATACCTCTAATTAGGGCAGAATTTCTCACCTGAACACTATTAACATTTTGGTCTTGATAATTCTTTGTCGTGGTGTGATGTCCTGTGCCTTGTAGGATGTTTAGCAGCATCCCTGCTCTTTACCCAGTAGATGCTCCACCCCGGTTATGACAACCAAAAATGTTTCCAGACGTTGCCAAATGTCCCCTAGGGGACAACAGAACCACTGGTTGAGAACCACTGAATTCAGAGGAGGTTAAAAGTCAGCTAACGTGTTCTCTAAAAACTAATTCAAAATTTCCCCATGATTATCCATGAAGAATATAATACCCATTAACATCATGTATTAGCCATTTTGAGATATGAAGAATCCATTTTAAAATTCTATTCCAAGACGTTTCAAACTCCTAGCAGGTTGGATTTTCTCCTCTCAAAAGTCCATTTTCTGAGCTTCAGTATGCAATTTGGGATTTGCCTATTCTCTGTTATCAAACCGTTCCGTCTGCAAGGATTGCAGTCATAGAGTATATACAAGACCCTTCATTGCTTCTCTTTCCAATGATCTCTTCACTCTAAGCCTTACAACATTTGTTCCTATTTGACTGGACCTCTAGCGGATTCTCAAATAAATACTCTATTTCATGACTTTGTGTTTCTGTGATTGTGTCCACATCATTCCGCTGCAGGAAATTCTGCCATCTAAAACTCTTCCTGGTGAATCTCACGTCCATAAGATTCATTAGAAGCTTTACCTGCTCTGCGATTCTTTTCCTTATCTCTTGAGCTTTTTTGTGACAGCCTGGGTCCTTGACATTTCTCCATTACAGAGTTTATCAAATACTACTGAAATGTTCTACAACCTTAAATAAATTATGAACTGTATGTGTTATTCATTGTATTATCCCCAGTACCTAGTTCAGTGTCTGGGACTTAGTTGATCCTTAGAATGAATGAAAGAATAAAATTGTTGTCAGCCTCACAATCATAGAAACAATGTCTTATCCAGGGCCTGGCAGAGCTTCGCGCGAGGTAGGTATTTAGCAATTGCTTTTGCAATGGAGTGAGCCCATTCCAACTGCAAGTGTACATTTTTAGGGAAAGAGCTAAAGATGTTCCCATAAATTAGTAGTTATCACATGTAGCCTAAGACAGTGTCGTTTACATTCATTGCTATTCACTGGTTTTCAAAGTTTTTCTAAAAAGAAGTTGAGAAATATTTCCTGAGGTGAGGAAATAATATGGGATGTACTACCAACCATTTTCAGAAAATTACATGGGATTTGGGCTCTTTTAACCCAAAGAGTTTGACCCTTGCTCTGGCACCAATGGATGCCGTCCAAATACTTTCTTCTTCTCTATTTTACCTGGAATTTTACAGGTATTGTCAATGAATTCATTCACAAATTTCTCAGGCTATTGTCATAAAACTCAATACGGGGACTATGAAGAAGGAAGAGGTTCTCTTCCTCTCTCACCTCCTCATAGTATATATTAGGTGCTCACAATATTTGTGAATAATAAAACGAATAAATAAGTGAATTAGCCAAACATCATTGTTAAATATCTAGTCTATACCTAGACTTGATTAAACTTTTCAGACTGTGGAATACAAATCCTGTATCCATATTAGTTATAGACTGATGTATAACAAATTACCAAAAAACTTAGCAGCTTATAATAACAAACACTTATTATCTCATTAAATTATGAACTTTGTGACTTATTTATTAAGGACCAAGGGTGTAGAAATGGCTTAATTGGTGGTTCTGGCTAAGAGTCTCTCACAAGGTTGAAGTCAAGCTGTTGGCTAGGGCCACAGTCTAGGAAGACTTGACTGGGTCTGGAGTATCCAACCCCAAGATTGCATGGCTGTCAGCAGGAGGCTTCAGTTCCTGGCTGTGCAGCCCCTTCCACAGGACTGTTCATGACATAGCTCCTTCCAGAATGAATTATCTGAGAGAAAGATGGTGCAATGCCACACTGCATTTTTTTAAAACCTAGTCTATGCTTCACACGATCCTTATTCTATTACCTAATAATGTCACTAAGTCCACCCACCTTCAATGGGAGGGTATTGCACAGGGGAAGGAATAGCTATAGCTGGGGTTTTTGGGAGGCCGTAGAGAATTCAGTGTTAAAGCATGCATTTCTGATTATCAGAATAATTTCTAAGAGTTTAAAGAAAGTATTATCACCCCTAAAGCTGAGAAGAAAATAATAGAGGAAAGTCCCCTGTAGGAGTGGTTATAAATCACCTGTTGATCAAACTGCTATTCACCTTCCTTTTATTTTTCTCCTTCTCCTTCTCCCTCCTCTTGCTTATATTCCCTTTTCTTCCATACTTCCTCTTTTTTCTTCTTATTTTCTAATCTTTTCTTCTTCTCCCTATCTCTCTCTTCTTCCCCTCTTTCCTCCACATTCTCTTCCATGTATGAGCATTCTTTATCGTCTTCTACAGCAACATCTATGAGAGAAGTGTTTCCTTCCGCTCTACACGATCAAACCTTATGCTTTAGTTCATGCTGTCCCTTGTCTCATTCTTCACACTGCAAAGCCAAAAAAAATAAAACAAAACCCTGATTCTACATTTCTCAGGTTGCTTGAAATCTCCTCTGTTTATTTGGTCAATATATACTGAGTTTTTACTAAGTATCAAGGCACCATGTAAAGCATTATGGCAAGCCAGAGAATATAACAATATATTCCTAGTTTTAATTTTATTTTCTTCATCCCAATTTTCTCTCTCTGACATTATCTTGTTACTTGTTTGTTGTCTGTCATCCCACTAAACACCATCAGAATGTCCTTGACTATTTCATTACACTTGCGTCTACATTACTTAAAATATTGTAGGATACCTGGTAGATACTCAATAAGCACTTATTGAATTAATGAACTCAAGATCCATACTCTTTTCGATGAAAATACTGTGAACATGTTTCTTAAACATCTTTGAAATTTTAGTGACTTCTCCTTTCAAATGTTTCAGATTATTTGTACAATATAAGCTCAGGTACTCCCACAATACGCCTTACTTTCTTGATAACAGTCCGTTTACATTGATTGCAATGGATTCATTTGTTTCATTTCCAACTATACCGTGAGTTCTCCCAGACAAGGATACCACTGGTTGTGATCATCATTATGTCTACAGGTCCTGGCATAGTTCTTGGAATGTAGTATTTAGTGATTGTTTATTGAATTCATGTGTATTCGTCACAATCTAACACAGGAAACAAAAACTAGGGTCCAGTTACAGTCCAATTAGAATACAAGAATCACATTCATTCTTTTAATTGAGAAAAAATAATATAAAAAAATTTTAACCAAGTGTTAGAGAACACACAAGACAAAAAGGGGATATGAAAATGTCATTGGAGGTAGCAAATTCAGAAAGCAGCTTCTAACCCTAGGACTGGAGGAACAAAGGGAGGGGTTTGGAATTATTAAATCTTACAAGCATGGAGGAAGAGTGTTAACAGAGCTGCCACTCAGACTTTTGGAGTGTGGGCATTGTTTAGGTGGTAATGGGGTCTCAAGAGATCACACAAGACTTCCTATGAGACTGGAACCTACACCTCTAAGATGGAAGGGGTGGAGACTTCTCCGGTTTATTCTGAAGTTTTTAAGAGGTCACAGTAAGACTGGCTCTGGGAACATTGGAAAGCTGCAAAATGGAACCAACTAATGCCACTGGAGTTAACCACTGGTGCTTAGATAAAGGAGTGTTGCTGGGGTAAAACTGACATGAACAGAAAGCAATTCTTCCCTCCGTACTTTCCCAGCTTCCTAGCGCCCCCATATTTGCAGATCTTGGGAGCTGGTTGTCAAAGGAGAAATGCAGTTTGCAGAGGCCCATCCCCAGTATCACAAAGAATAATATAAAAGGTGAAACAGACTGAGAGACAATTACATAGTAACCAGTAAAATAAAACAATGATATTAATCAGAGAATTGCTTATGCAGGTTTCAAAAGAGCTGAGAAACTGACCAGCAGATGCTAATACAACCTAAATATTTACAACAGCAGGAAGCCGTTGCCTCCCCTGGGCTGGAGAGTCAAAGAGGTGTTGTTGAAGCTGGAGCCAAAGTGATCTTAACCAGCAGAAGCTAGAGCCATGGAAGAGATGAAAGACCACGCTGGAAACTTTGCTTTAGGAGGGAGAGTGGAATAACTGAAATACTCTCTGTCTGTCAATGCTTCCCAACAGCTGAATTTATCTGGAAGCCAGCTGACACTGGAGTTTGGGATAGTCTTCAAGTAATGATTGGACCCCTATGATATGGAGAAGAACTACAGAAGGAAGAGGAGTGGATGTGAGGGTAAACATGCCTATCCTTGGTAACGAATAGAAGCGTAATTCATTCATTCACCTAAGTCTTATTGTATCACTAGCATTGTTAGATACGTGATCTCCCATGAACTTTCACCTTCATCATTGGCACCATGTAAAGCATCAACTCTCTGTTGTCCGTGAAAGATGAGAGGAATTGAACTCTAATTCTGAAGAATAGAAATTCTGTTTATAAAATGATCTTCTGTCTCAAAGCCATTAGCCAGATTTCTCTGGGAACTACTTCAAGATTGGCACACAATCAAAACCTACTTATATCCTTAAAACAATACTTACTCAAGTAGAATTGATGATTCTTCATAACATTATACATTTCTGCCATGAAAGCAGTGATCACACTCTATTATAGTTGGCTCTGCATGGTTCTGTAGCCTCCAACGGAAAGAGCAGTCTGGGAGAAGAACCGTATGCCCTTAGGATGGGGCACAAATATGGCAGGGAGTGATTCTTTGTTAAATATAAACAGTTGACCGTGGGATAAAACAAGCTGCAGCTGAGAAATTTGACTCTTGTCTTTAACCATATGAAAATATATCAATTATATGAAATACATAAAATTTATTCCCTTATACATACTAATAATGAGTTTATACAAAAGATGATCAAGGTTTGTTTAAACTAGGACTTGAGATTGTTTTGCATTAGGTTGAATTTTAATTGCAGGTTTGAATGTGGTTTGTGCTTTCAGAAAAATGGTTTATGTCTTTCTTCATCTGCTTTTTTTTTCCTAATTAAAAAGGAATCTCCACATTTTATCATGAAAACTTTCAAACACAGAGAAATCTTGAAATTTGACAGTAAACATCAGTATACTCACCACATATATTATACCATTAATATTTTATTATGCTTGCTTTATCATATGTCTACCTATGTATCCATCTCTCTATCCATCCATCAATCCATTTACCTTATTGAGGCATTTCAAGGTAAGTTGCAACATCAATGCACTTCCTCCTAAATATTTCAGCATTCATATAATTAATTGAAGTTTAATATTTTGTATATTCTTTGATCTTTTTTAAACATATAGTGCACAGATCTTACATTTACAAATGCATTGATTTTGTTGTGAAAGATGTTTATGACATATTTCTAGGTGGCGTCTGCAGTCATATTTGTTTGAAGTGTTGAATGGATCAGATTTTCAATATTTAGCTTCCTTACAAGAATAGGTGTGTGTCTTTATTGTTCTGTATAACATCAGTGCTGAGAATAATACCTGGAGCAGAATAGTGCTCAAAAATGTGCTTTTCCTCCATTTTTTTGTTTGATTTTAGTTGAGGTGAACTAAGTCTATAATTTATAGGCTCCATACAGTGATGGAGTGAAAGGAATGCTTATGTAAGAAGCATGTTTATGGATGCTGACATGCATTTGTATAAAAAATATGCAGTGCAGTTAAACTCCATGTATGAATCTGTGAATAGCTGTGGGGATGTGAATTTGTTGGACATTTTCTTGATCTGTTAATGAAGATGTGGATATGCATTAGAAACATAGTCTTTAGGATATGTGACCATAGAGTATGTTTGAAACATAGTTGATTGTTTGTTCAAGTATGTGTATGAGTCTCCAACTACTTCTAAAATTATGTCTATAATCTACACTAGTCTCTATAATCAATGTAAGAATGCAGAGATTACAGTGTGCGTTTGATGTGTCAAGATATTTGATTAGTGACTAAAGCATTGGGCAATCGATGAGTATATTTTTGTTCATTTGTTTGTATGTGTATGGATCTAAAACAGGCAATGTGAATGTTAGTAAATAAATAGCCGAATGTATCTAAGGGTATATCTATGAGGCTCTCAGAACATCTATAACTGTGTATATTTGTGTGCATACGTGTATTTGCCTCCTCTGATCAAGGAAGGATTAATGGAGTAATGGATATGGATGATGACATCAGAGATGATGGGACCAAGAATGAGATTCTTCTGGGAGTAATTCTCATATGGCCTAGCTCACTACTCCTTGGTACCCTCTTCTCCACTATTTCCACTTTACCTCCTCCCACCACAAACAAACAAGTCTTGGAATTCTGGGATATTCATAGATTTATGAGTCATAGGAGAGAGAACTGATGCCACTCTATTTGCTGGACTCACAGACCAGTACATCCAGCGACACGGAAAAGAAGCATCTGCCACCCAGTGAGTGCCTCTCCTTCAGATTGCCCACCTGAGCTTTCTTTTCCTTTAATTTTAACATGTTCTTTTTAATTTTTCCTTTTCAGCTCTATGACTTGGAATTGTTCAGGGGTGTTTTATATTTATCCTCCTTGCAGTCTATTGTGTTTCTTGAATCTTTGACTTATGTTTTGTGTCATTTTTGGAAAATATTTATGTTATTATATTCAAATATTGCTTTTTGCTCCAGGACACTCTCCTTCTGAGGCTCCAATTACATGTGTATTTAAACTTTCCAGAAAAAACCTCTATGTTTTTTAAGGTATTGACTTAATTGATTGATTATACATTGTCTTTTCACCTTGCTAGATATTCAAAATTATCTATAGCCTGGAAATACTCTAAATTATTTTTCCAACACTTTGATTCTTTCTTCAGTTGTGTCAAATGTAATTAAACCCATCCATTTAATTTCAGCAATTTTTTTTAGTATTTTCATTTTATTTTTAATAGTTTTCAATTTGTTGTGTAAATTATATAGTTTGCAATTTAAAATCTTGGTTATATTAATCAAAATTATTTTAATGTCTATGTATACTAACCCCAATAGCTTGATCTTCTTTGGATCCAATCCTTTTGCCTCATTTCCTTTTTCTCTTGATTTTTGTTCAATTCTTGTATTTTCCATTCCTGGTTAGATTTTAATGAAGGTCATGAGAAATTATGAGGATAATTCAAGATGTTGGTAAATATCTTTCTGCTAAGAGTAGATAATTTTTCCTCTGATTAGAGTGACCAACCATCCTAATTTGTGGCTGAGGGGTTTCCCAGGATGTGGTATTTCCTGAGATAAAGCTAGGAAAGTCCTGCAAAAACTGAGAGAGTTAATCACTCTAATTCTTACAGACAGGGTAGTAAAATTAGGTAAGAAGTTGATTTAAAAAGACAATGTTAGGCTAGTCTAGTTCTAATGTTCCCTTGCTCCTGGGTGTAAATTTTCTGTAATCCAAATAAATGCCTAGGTATTTATGAGTCCCCCTCATCCACGGGGATCTTTGTATTCCAATTATCCTCCCTCTACACTCCAGCCCTTTGACAATCCTGTAAGCTCTTCTCATTTTGTCAGGTATTACTTTTGATCTGACAAATTCCTTAAGGGAGAAAATGGCACTAAACATCAGGCTCACTCCTCTATCCTTCCCTTGTTTTGGAGTCTTCGCCTTTACATCCTCATTGCACTGGACGCTGTCTGAAGTCATTTACAAAATATTTCTCTAACTTTTCTAATTGTTCTTGGCAGGAGGATTGGTCTGAAACAAACTAACATACCCTTGATGAATGTGGAAATGCCTATAATATATCATGCATTTTTTTCAAGTGTTCTAATACATAGTTTAGCTTCAGGCCCATCTGAATACAATGGCATATCATTTTGTCCTGCTGAGAAAATAAAACACCAAGGTAGTTTCAAAAGATTTTAAGTTTCAAAAATGTTAAGTTAGGATAATAAATATAATGGTAGAAAAAGATGGAACCAAACTTGATATTGTCCTGTAAAGTCATATTGGATTCTACTTATTATTCAATCTCATAGACACTCAGAAACCTCTGAACTCTTTGCCCTCTGTGATTTTCTAGGATTTGTCTGATCCTGAGCTTAGCTCTGAGATTGGACATCAGGAAAATAGAGTGATAAAGACTGGAAAGAATGGGGCCATAAGGGGCATTCTGTATGATGTCCTTTCTAGGATGGATCTGAAAGGTCCATTAGGTATCCATTAAATGAGCTGTGATCTGACAAACTATACACTTATAATTTCAAAGTCTTGACGGCCTTAAGCCTAGGAGTAATCATATTTAAGAAACCTGAGGATTCACCATGCAATCTCAAAGACAAAACAAAAGTGAGTATCCAAGATTCCCATTTTATATCAAGCCACCTGACAACCTGGTCACGTCATTTCTTCCTGTACTTCTCTAGCTATAAGATGTCTCTCTCATCTTTCTCCAGACACTCTAAAGATATCCCCTCTTCTCTTTTTCTCCCAGGGAATTACCACTCTCTTATTTCCTGGTCACCTATGGGATGGCCCTTCCTGTGGGTTTACCTGCTTGGTTTCACTTGATATTTCTAAGTCATAGCTCACTGCAGAGTTTTTTCAACCCTCATCGGGCTATACTGGGGTATAGATATAGGCAACTTAAGATCCCTGGGTCAGAGTCTATGGAAACAGGGTATCTGGAAACCTGCGGGTAGAGTCACAGATTTTACAAAAAATCCTTGTCTGTTTTGGCATCTCTGCAATGTACAATGCAAGCAACCATTAAAATTTTTTAAATTCATATTCAAAAGCTTTATTTGTATGTGGGAGTGTTATAAGGTCTATTTTAAATTGGTCCCAGGCAGCATTCCAGGAGGTACAATGTAGAGCAGAATCAGAGGTAGGGAAAAAGTTTTTTTTTTTTTCGTGGGGAAGATTGGCCCTGGGTTAACATCGATGCCCATCTTCCTCTACTTTATATAGGATGCCACCGTAGCATGGCTTGATAAGCGATGTGTTGGTCTATGTCCGGGATCCAGGCTTGCAAACCCCAGGCCACCAAAGCGGAGTGCGCAAACTTAACTGCTATGCCACTGGGCTAGGCTTGAAAAGAGCTAATTTTAAGCTCCTTGAGGGAAGACACCTTGTGTCTTTCGTCACAACTTTATCTCTAGGGCCTAGACTTGTGCCTAACCCATTGATTGTGCCCAATAATGCTATTTGACTGACTACTAAGAGAATCCAAGGAGCTGAAGTTTTTGCTTAGTTGACTATATAGTTTAGAGGTTAATAGCTTAGACTCTGGAGTGTGACCCAACTGGATTCCAATGCTAGCTCTTGGATGTACAGGTACGAGCAAGATGCTTAATGTATCTAACACAAGTTTTTCATCCGAAAAGTAACAATAATTGCATTGATCCTACCTCATAGGGTTGTTGTAGTAAGTGATTGTAATAATAAATATGATGTGCCTAGTAAACATTTGCATCTCAAAAGTCTTAGTTCCTTTCCCTGAAAATATAAATGTAAAATTTTTGCATTATTTCAAGCATCTGCAAAGGAATATCCCATCAGATAGAAAATATTAATGTCCACAAAGGGTATGCTTGCTTTTTTTAAGGATTATGCATCTTGGGTGGGAGACCTTTAGAATTTTGCATAATGAACAATATTTGTAATTTTGGGGACTCCCAACTTGGAGCCTTGATGAAGTTGAGTGAACGCCACATCATAACCAATACTGGAAGCTTCCCTTGAGCTAGCTAGTGTGTCCTCTTGCTATTGAGCTCAGGTACCAACAACTCAAGAGAATGTAGTCTATTTCACTTCTTCTTCTCCTAGAACAGAAGTCTTGATAGATTTCCTAGGACATCTTCCAACGCCTGATTATGTTTCCCTATGGGGAGTCCTATGTTTTCACAAATAATCTTTCATGCATTCCTACTCCAGGTATGTAAGGTGGTGGAAAACCTCATGAAACACAACATGTTTTACAATAACCTCAATTCTTTATGGTATTCTGTCACACATAATGTACCCCCACTTGCACCCTCATTCCAGTTCACTGCTTGATTATGGAGAACCTCCTATTATATAACATATTGCAAGGTAACATCATTTGTACAACACGCAAGCTAGGACAACATGTGATTATGGAAAAAAATCCCTTGCTACTCTGTTCTTTCTCTAAGCACTGGCTCTCTTCTCCGATAGAATTTGGACAATGCCATGTTGGATCTCCTTGGCCTTAATGCTATAGACAATGGGGCTGACAAGAGGTGAAAAGAAGAAGTAAGAACTGGCCATCATAGCATGCAGTAAAGGGGACACATGTTGTCCAAAGCGGTGCACCATAGATAAGCCAATCGTAGGTATGTAGTAAATGAGCACAGCACAGATACGTGAGCCACGTGTGGGCGCCTTCCTTTGCCCCTTCCCAGTGGTGATACTCAACACAGTGTGGAGTAACAACCCATAGGACACCACAATGAGTAGTGAATCCAGCCCAAAAGTGGAGGTAACAATGAAAAACCCATAGATATGGTTGAATGAAATGTCCCCACAAGGTAGATGGATAAGGTTGGGGTGGAGGCCGTAAGAATGAGAGAGGGCATTAGGGCCACAGAAGGGCAGGTCCCTTAAGAACATGGGCAATGAGGCCGTGATCATAACGCTTTTCAGCCCTATAATAGCTCCTGTGCCAAAAATATTGGGCAAAGTTAGGATGGTTATATAGCGCAGTGGGCTGTAAATGGCCTCAAATCAGTCCACAGACATGGCCGGTAACACAGCTGACTCCATAACTGAGAAAGAATGGATGGAGAACATCTGAAGAAGACATACATCAAAACTAATCTCAGTGGTGCCTAAAAGAAAGATGCCTAGTACTGTTGGCAGAGTGGATGCAGAGACACCAACCTCAGCCAGTGCCAACATGCTTAAAGAGAGGTACATGGGCTGGTGTAGGGCAGCGTCTGTTCTGATGACATGAAGAATGCTGCCATTCCCAAGGAAGATGACAACGTACATCAAGTAGAAAGGGATGGATATCCAGATGTGCTCTGCCTCCAGACCTGGGATGCCAACCAGAATGAACATTGTAGGTAAGAATTCCAAAGAGCTATTGGAGTTCTTCATGTTGAAACCTCATCCCATGGAATCAGTGCTCTCTTGAAAATCAGAAACAAACTGGTGAGATGTCATTACAATGGAGAAAGATCCTTGGACACTGATAAAAGGGAAGAAGAAAACAAAGCCCATAGATTCATATGGCCAAAGGTCTCATGCCTGAAATTTGACAGATGACCACCATCAAGAAATTCCAAGTATTAAGGAAATAACTGTCTCCATCAGAGGAAAGTTCAAGACTGATAGAAAATTATCCCTCTAAATTGCCGTACCCCTTGGATCTGCTAAGGAAGAAATGGCTGCCTTGTCTTGGTGTGGAGATGCCTGACCCTAGAAAGCTGCTGGGGAGACAGGCACTGTCAGCATAACATATGAACTAATGTCAGGAATAAGTGAACAGAGATATTATTGGTAAATATTGGATATAAAGCAAATAGCACACTAAATAAAAGCAGCTAGAAATACCTGATGAATGAATACAGATACATGAATTATCGAGGTCTAAAGTGAGGCTGAAATGTGACAGTGACTAGATCCTGGAGCAAGTGACTGGAAAATTAAACTAGAAATTAATGGAGCTTGGACGCACACTGAGTTTAGCTGTTCTGGGCTTTGAAAGTATTACGAAGCAACTGGAAAGATTATGTGTGAATAACAGAATGAGGCAGGAACCAAGGCTGGTAGATTCGTATGCAGACTTTAAGGTTTATGAAAATATTCTGTCATGATGATTTCCACAATCTCTTGATGCACAGTTCCTGGAGACAACCTACTTGATTCACTGCGTCTCCTTTCTGGGTCAGACACACCTCTGAATACACTGCAACAGCACTGGAACCCTAAACAGACTTTCAAGGAAGGTTCTCCTGGACAGGAGAGGAAGGCAACAAAGGGAGGAGAAAACCGCCTCCCTAAATTGGGTATATTTTAAGCTAAGCACAGTCTGGGCCAGCACAGGAATAACAATACAATCCTGGACTGACAGGGTAGTAAGGACTTCTAAAGGTATTTTTCACCTCTTTCACCCAAACACGCACAAACACTCACACACACTTCTGCTCACATACTTGGACATGTACATATTTCCACACTTGCTGAAGTCTTTTCAGCATCTTCCCTGATGAGAACTCTCCATTCAGCCAGTGCTGAACTCACAGGGACCTCACTACCACATGCTGGTTCTTATTAAGTCCTTTGTAGGTTGAGGACATACTCATTCAACTGACATGATTAGATAGTAAGATATCAATGATGACTTGCACTTTCGTTAGCTAATATTAGCTTGTATTATCTACTACAAGCACACAAGCAATACAGTATTGTGAGAGAAGGGCATACAAACATAGCTAGCATCATACAGATCCCATTAAACTACTGGATTTACAACAAGTTTTTGAAATAATAAATGGGCAAAACCATCTTTATTTTTAGGATCAAAATTGGAACCAATGGAAAAATCACAAGTTTGAGCCTCCACAAATAAGGTTACCAAGTTTTACTTTTTTTTTTGTTTTGTTCTGTGAGGAAGATTGGCGCTGAGCTAGGATCTATGTCCATCTTCTTCTATTTTGTACGTGGGACACCACCACACATGGCTTGATAAGTGGTGCTTAGGTCCGCACCTGGGGCTGAACCTGTGAACCCAGGGACGCTGAAGTGGAGTGCGCAAACTTAACCGCTACTCCACTGGGCCAGCCCCAAGATTTAGATTTTTAACAGTCCTTTATAGACACTGCATCTTCTCTATCTTGGTTCCAAGTTCTATTTTCATTCCCAATTATGCCAACTCCATTGTTATGTAAAAACAAAATGCCTTCCCAGTTATTGCCAGAAACTACTATTTGGCTTACCCCCTCCACTACTCAGCAAACTACACAGAGGATGCACATCTGTAATGAATCAGCCCTTCTTTATGCCGGGCATCATACAGGACCCTGGCCCTACTCAGAGAATCTCTGCAACTTTCCACCACAGGTCAAAGAACACACCTTCTTCCGCAAATATTCAAATACAATCATCACACACCATGGAGTCTTCTCTCTAATCTAGCTACAACCATGTTAAGTGCTATAAAATGAAAGTTCAGGATACAAGGAGAGGAACCCAGAGGGAAAAGTCTAAATTATTCTTAAAAATCAGGAAAAGCTTTCCTCAGAAAGTGATATTTTAGCTGAGACCTGAGGAATTAGTAGAATTTTTTCAAGCTAAACTGAGAAGTTGGGAGTAATGTCATGCAGAAAACAATTACTATGGCAGTAGGTGTATAAGACTGCACCTTGACAAAGACTAAAAGAAAACATGGAGAAAATGAAAATTGTTGATGGATATTAAAATTTTTGACTTTTTTCATAGTTTTTACTTTCATAAAAACAGAAGAGGAAAAAATGAAAAATAAAAAAAAGCACCTATTCCCTGCCTAAATACAGGATCCCTGTGCATCTATCATGGTCTGATGCCGTTTACCTCAGCAAATATTAGCTTAAGAAAAAACTTTGTGCTGGGGGCTGTGCTAAAATTTAGGGTAGGGAAATTCAGGGACAAATTACTGACCTCAAGAAATGATAACACACATCAGAACTTGCCATTGCTGAGGGACTTGGAGGACACTTCTGTTCCCCATTTGCTATAGGGACATAATTCTCTCCTGACCTCCAAAAGCCCAACATATCTTTCTTTTTTTTTTTGTTTTTTGTTTTGTTTTTTTTTAATAGAGTCATATAAGGTTTTTTTTTTTCTTTCTTCAAGTTTTCTTTTTAATTGATGTTTTAATGGTTTTTAACATTGTGAAATTTTGGGTTGTGCATTTTTTTTTGTCCATCATCAAATATATGACTCCTTTCACTACTTGTGCCCAACCCCCACCCCCACTGCCCCTCGTAACGACAGTACAGTTTTCTCTGTCCATGTGTTGGTTTATATTCCACATATGAGTGAGATCATACAGTGTTTGTCTTTCTCTTTCTGGCTTATTTCACTTAACATAATACGTTCCAGGCCCATCCATCTTGTTGCAAATGGGACGGTTTTGTCTTTTTTTATGGCTGAGTAGTATTTCATTGTATATATATACCACATTTTCTTAATCCCATCGTCAGTCGAGGGACACTTAGGTTGCTTCCACCTCTTGGCTATGGTGAATAACGCTGCAATGAACATAGGGGTGCATAAGCCTCTTTGGATTGTTGATTTCAGGTTTGTTAGATAGATTCCCAGTAATGGGATGGCTGGGTCATAGGGCATCTCTATTTTTAAGTCTTTGAGGAATCTCCACACCATTTTCCACAGAGGCTGCACCAGTTTGCATTCCCACCAGCTGTGTATGAAGGTTCCTGTTTTTCCACATCCTCACCAACACTTGTTGTTTTTTGTCTTGGTGATTATAGCCATTCTAACGGGCGTGAGGTGGTATCTTAGTGTTGTTTGGTTTGCATTTCCCTGATGATTAGTGATGTTAAACATCTTTTCATGTGCCTATTGGCCATCTGTATATCTTCTTTGGAGAAGTGTCTGTTCATTTCCTCTGCCCATTTTTTGATCGGGTTGTTTGTTTGTTTGTTGTTCAGTTGTGTGAGTTCTTTATATATTATGGAGATCAACCCCTTGTCAGATGTGTGTTTTGCAAATATTCTCTCCCATCTGGTGGGTTGTCTGTTCATCTTGATTCTGGTTTCATTTGTCTTATAGAAGCTCTTTAATCTGATAAAGTCCCACTTGTTTATTTTTTCTTTAGTTTCCCTAGTCTGGGTAGGCATGTCATCCGAAAAGATTCCTTTATAACCAATGTCAAATAGTATGTTGCCTATATTTTCTTCTATGATTTTTATAGTTTCAGGTTTCACCTTCAGGTCTTTGATCCATTTTGAGTTAATTTTTTTGAATGGCGATAGCAGATGGTCCACTTTCATTCTATTGCATGTGGCTGTCCAGTTTTCCCAACATCATTTATTGAAGAGACTTTCCTTTCTCCATTGTATGTTCTTAGCACCTTTGTCGAAAATTAGCTGTCTGTATATGTGGGGTTTTATTTCTGGGCTTTCAATTATGTTCCATTTATCTGTGTGTCTGTTTTTGTACCAGTACCATGCTGTTTTGATTACTATTGCTTTATAGTATGTTTTGAAGTCAGGGATTGTGATGCCTCCTGCTTTGTTCATTAGTCTTAGGATTTCTTTAGCTATTCGGGGTCTTTTGTTGCCCCATATAAATTTTAGTATTCTTTTTTCTATTTCTGTGAAGAATGTCATTGGGATTCTGATTGGGATTGCATTGAATCTGTAGATTGCTTTAGGTAATATAGACATTTTAACCATGTTTATTCTTCCAATCCACGTGCATGGGATATCTTTCCATTTCTTTATGTCATCATGGATTTCTTTCAATAATGTCTTGTAGTTCTCATTGTATAGGTCCTTCACCTCCTTGGTAAGATTTATTCCTAGGTATTTTATTCTTTTTGGTGCAATTGTAAATGGTATTATCTTTTTGAGCTCTCTTTCTGTTAGTTCATTATTAGCATACAGAAATGCAACTGATTTTTGTAGATTGATTTTGTACCCTGCAACTTTGTTGTAGTTGTTGATTGTTTCTAATAGTTTTCCAACAGATTCTTTAGGGTTTTCTATATATACAATCATGTCATCTGCAAATAGTGAGAGTTTGACTTCTTCGTTACCTATTTGGATTCCTTTTATTCCTTTTTCTTGCCTAATTGCTCTGGCCAAAACCTCCAATACTATGTTGAACAGGAATGGTGAGAGTGGGCAGCCCTGCCTCATTCCTGTTCTCAGAGGAATGGCTTTCAGTCTTTCCCCGTTGAGTATGATGTTGGCTGTGGGTTTGTCATAAATAGCCTTTATTGTGTTGAGGTACTTTCCTTCTAATCACATTTTGTTGAGAGTTTTTATCATAAATGGATGTTGTATTTTGTCAAATGCCTTCCCTGCGTCTATTGAGATGATCATGTAGTTTTTCTTCTTTGTTTTGTTGATGTGGTGTATCACGTTGATTGATTTGCGGATGTTGAACCATCCTTGCGTCCCTGGTATAAATCCCACTTGATCATGGTGTATGATCTTTTTAATGTATTGTTGTATTCAGTTTGCCAATGTTTTGTTGAGGATTTTTGCATCAATGTTCATCAGCGATATTGGCCTGTAATTTTCTTTCTTTGTATTGTCTTTGTCTGGCTTTGGTATCAGGGTGATGTTGGCCTCGTAGAATGATTTAGGAAGTGTTCCATTGTCCTCTATTTTTTGGAATAGTTTGAGAAGGATGGGTATTAAATCTTCTTTGAATGTTTGGTAAAATTCACCAGAGAAGCCATCTGGTCCTGGACTTTTATTTTTTGGGAGGTTTTTGATTACTATTTCAATCTCTTTACTTGTGATTGGTCTATTCGGATTCCCCATTTCTTCTTGGTTCAGTTTTGGGAGGTTGTATGAGTCTAAGAATTTATCCATTTCTTCTAGATTGTCCAATTTGTTGGCATATAATTTCTCATGGTATTCTCTTATAATCCTCTGTATTTCCGTGGTATCCATTGTAATTTCTCCTCTTTCATTTCTAATTTTATTTACTTGAGCCTTTTCTCTTTTTTTCTTAGTAAGCCTGGCTAAGGGTTTGTCGATTTAGTTTATCTTCTCAAAGAACCAACTCTTTGTTTCATTAATCCTTTCTACTGTTTTTTTGGTCTCAATTTCATTTATTTCTGCTCTGATTTTTATTATTTCTCTCCTTCTGCTGACTTTTGGCTTGGTTTATTCTTCTTTTTCTAGTTCTGTTTGGTGTAATTTAAGGTTGCCTATTTAGGCTTTTTCTTGTTTGTTAAGGTGGGCTTGTATCGCTATGAGTTTCCCTCTCAGGACCGCTTTTGCTGCATCCCATATGGTTTGATATGGCATATCATCATTTTTGTTTGTTTCCAGATAGTTTTTTATTTCTCCTTTAATTTCATCAATAATCCATTGGTTGTTCAGTAGCATGTTGTTTAATCTCCACATTTTTGTCAATTTCCCAGTTTTTTTTTTCCTGGTTCATTTCCAGTTTCATAGCATTATGATCTGAAAAGATGCTTGTTGTGATTTCAATCTTCTTAAATTTATTGAAGCTTGCTTTGTTTCCCAACATATGGTCTATCCTAGAGAATGTTCCATGAGCACTTGAGAAGAATGTGTAGTCAGCTCTTTTTGGATGGAGTGCTCTGTATATGTCTACTAGGTCCATCTCGTTCAGTTTTTCATTTAAGTCTACTATTTCTTTATTGACTTTTTGTCTGAATGATCTATCCATTGATGTAAATGAGGTGTTAAGATCCCCTACTATTATTGTGTTGTTGTTAATGTCTCCTTTTAGGTTTGTTAATAGTTGCTTTACGTACATTGGTGCTCCTATGTTGGGTGTATATATATTTATAAGTGATATGTCTTCTTGGTGGAGTGTCCCTTTTATAATTATATATTTCCTTTCTTTGTCTTTCTTAACCTGTTTTATCTTGAAGTCTACTTTGTCTGATATGAGTATGGCAACACCTGCTTTCTTTTGCTTGCCATTAGCTTGGAGTATTGTCTTCCATCCTTTCACTCTGAGCCTGTGCTTGTCTTTAGTGCTAAGATGTGTTTCATGAAGGCAGCATATTGTTGGGTCTTGCTTTTTAATCCATCCTGCCACTCTGTATCTTTTGATTGGACAGGTCAGTCCATTTACATTTAGGGTAATTATTGATATATGAGGACTTAATGTTGCTGTTTTGTCACCTATTTTCTGGTTCTTTTGGGTTTCCTTTGTTTCTTGTCCCATTTGTTTCGGACTGCCAATTCAGTTTGGTTGTTCTGTCTTATGACTCTTCTAGTTTTCTCTTTGTTTATCATATGTGGTTTTGTTTTGATTATTTGTTTAGTGGTTACCTTGAGGTTTGGGCAAAAAATCTTGTGTATGAGATAGTCCATTATCTGATGGCCTCCTATTTCCTTATACTAAGTCAATTCAATCACTTTTCTCTTCCCCTTCTAAATCGTTCTTGTTATACCTTATTCTATCTTGTGTTGTGGCTGTGTGTTTACAGTGATGAGGTTAAATTTATTTTTGGTGAGTTCCTTCCTTTGATCATTGATGTTAGTATTTAAGTGGTTGCTAACCTATTCCGGTAAAGATCTACTATTTTTCTGAGTTTATCTACCGATTTTTCTCCTTGATCCAAGCTTTGTATTCCCTTTCTCTTCTTTTTTTCAGGCCTGAGTGCCTTCTTGAGTATTTCTTGTAGTGGGGGTCTCATGGCAATGAACTCCCTTAGCTTTTGTTTATCTGGGAGAGTTACTATTTCTCCATCATATTTGAAGGATATTTTTGCTGGATAGAGTATTCTTGGCTGAAAGTTTTTGTCTTTCAGTATTTTGAATATATCATTCCAGTCTCTTAGCCTGTAAAGTTTCTATTGAGAAATCCACTGAGAGCCTGATGGGAGTTCCTTTGTACATTATTTTTTGTTTTTGTCTAGCTGCCCTTCATATTGTTTCTTTGTCATTGACTCTGGCTAGCCTTACCACTAGGTATCGGGGAGAGGGCCTTTGTCTGTTAATACATTTAGGTGACCTGTTGGCTTCGCTTACTGGTATTTCCTACTCCTTCGCCAGACTTGGGAAATTCTCAGCTATTATTTCCTTGAATAGGCTCTCTGTTCCTCTTTCCCTCTCTTCTCCCTCAGGAATACCTATAATTCTTATTTTACATTTTCTAATAGAGTCAGATATTTCTCGGAGTCTTTCTTCATTTCTTTTTAGTCTTAGTTCTCTCTCCTCTTCCATCTGGAGCATATATGTATTCCTATCCTCTAAAATGCTAATTCTTTCCTCCATATTCTCAGCTCTGTTATTTAAAGATTCCAGATTCTCCTTTATCTCCTCCATTGTGTTCTTCATCTCCATCAGCATTGATTGGTTTTTCTTTATGATTTCAATCTCTTTTGTGAAGAAACTCCTAATCTCATTGAATTGTTTGTCTGTGTTGTCTAGTATTTCGTTGAGTGTTTTTATGATAGCTATTTTGAAATCTCTGTCGCTTAGATTATGGATTTCTGTGTCTTCAGGGTTGGTTTCTGGGTGCTTGTCATTTTGCTTCTGGTCTGGTGATTTCACATATCTTTGCATTGTGGTTCCTGAGTTGGCTTTGTTTTTCCTCATCCTGGAAATCTCTGGTTGCAATTTCCACCCACCGCCACTGTGCGATCCTCATTCCTGCCCCCCCCCCCACCCTGCGATCCATGGGTCGAGTGCTTGATCTGGTCTGCCGCGGATTGCTTGGTCTGGTCTGGTTGGTTGAGCTGCAGGGTCCCCTTTGCGGGGGGAGGCTCTCTCTTTTGCCCTCTGGGTCCCTGGCGTGGGGGGCTTCTCATTTGTCCCTCGTTATCGGCTCTCTGGGGTGCTCAGATGTTGATGGTAGCCCTATGGCTCTTCTGAGTCCTCTGTGCGGGAGTTTCCCACTGGCTGAGAGAGCCTGAAGAGCTACGGTTTCACCTCCGAGGGCCGCCCCTCCCCCCTCTCTGGGAGCCACCCAGCCCAGGATCACTGATCTGATGGGGAGGGAGAGGAGTTCTCCTTACCTCTCCCCACTTCCTCCGGGGGCCCAGCATGTTCCACTCTCAGATGTGCGGCAGTGTGGATCTTTCGGATCTAGCTTTTCACTGTCTGGGATTCCATTGTTGGTCTGTGACTGTTCCTTTTGTTGTATCTTATCGGGGGAAGAGTCCACGGGAAAGCTCACTCTGGCATGACGTTGACGTCACTCCCCAACATATTTTTCTTAAGTCTTTAAATGGACCAAATATTTGTCTGCCTGTGGGTTGAGTAGCTGTTCTTCCTGTGTCTGTCCTCACCACACCCTTGATCCTATTGCACCCCAGTTCTTGTCTAAACCACCCCAGATGACCTGATATTGGAAGGGACAAATCTCGAGGGATACTTGAAACTAGTATCTCCCCTCCCTGTTATCAGCAATTTTCTCTGCCTTTCCATGCTCTCGTTTGTTTTATTTTTTTTCCTATCTCTTTTGCTTTTTTGTATACTCCCTATACTTGACTTTCAAAGTCTCCCCAGATAATCAGGGCTCAGGTCTCCTTCAAAATGATCTTAAAATGCAATCATTGGCCTGAGTTTAGGGTTTGTATGACAAGAACATTTCAGGTTGGCAAAGGAAAAAAAGGAACTATTTAGTTTCTAGGCCACTGTAATAGGACAGAACAAATCAGCAGAAAGAGAATGTGATGCAGTGTATACTCCACCCCTGGAAGTAGGTGGAATTGGAGGTGGATGCTATGTGCAGTACAACTGTACCTACTTAAGCTTTATGAAGCTCCGTTTCTTTGTTTTTAAGGATAGAGATGCTAATACCTACCTCAGAGAGTGGCTCTGAGTGTTTAATGTGAGCCTTTAGCAGCCAGTGAATACTAGTATCCTCCCACTCTTTCTGTCTCCTCTTTCAGGCATTCTCAGAAGGGGTCACTCAAAGTCAGATTGTCCTCAAATTTCTATTAGTAATGATCTTTCCTTGTCATCACCTCACTAGCACTCAGACCACAACTGTGAGGAAAACAAGAACACAAGGACTTTCCACTTAACAGATGAGTATATAAACAAGATACAGGCACTGCATGACTAATTCAAGATGTTATGATGGCAAAACGATTTCTAGAAACCAAGGCATTCTCTGATGTTTTTGTTTTGTTCTTCACCTGCCATTAAGTTTAGGAAAATCTTCCTCTCATTCCATCACATGGGTTCAGGAAGCTAGGGAGATGACTATTGACTGGGGATGAATCCAGAGAGCTAATTGTGGGGTAGAGTTGGGACTCCTTCTGAAAGCTGCTTCAGGAGGCAGTGCTGGGAGCTCATGGGCTTGAACACACACCACAAGCAGAACTGACCTCTGAGCATCAAGTGGGACTGTGGAAACTCACTTCAGCAAGTCCCTGCCACCCTGGCAATAACATCTCCCTAGTCCTGGGGCTGGAATGTTGCCTTCTCTTTGTAACCTGATCAGCTCCAAGAAGTGGAGGAATATAGGGGGACTGAGGCTCTCTGAGGAGCAAGTACCCGGGTAATTACATCACCCCTTTTCAATTTCCAAGGACATGTTAAGAGAAAGAAACAATGGTATAAAGTCAGTACATCTGTGCAATGGGTGTAATAATAATATGCACTTACTAGGAGAATGAGATAATTGGTATATATCAATTGCTTAGAAAAGAGTCTAGTTCATAAAAAGTGTGGTATAAGGGTTAGCTAATATTATAACTATTATAGAACAGTTGTATCCTGGAGAAATAATATATTAATATATTATGGTCATCAACTATAACTTTTATAAACCCACACATAAAAAATAGTGAGCACACTCAGAATAGTTGATCTCCAGAGAATATCAAGGGTGTTTAACATCAGGAGATGACAGAATCCAAGTGGTTAAGCTCCTGTGAGAAAAAAATTAAAGACTGAATTGGGAACAGGGGAGAGGAAGACTGGTCAGAGAGGTATGAGGAACAAGGCTTCAGTGTAAGGCGACAAGAGAGAGCTAGCAGAAAGTGAGGATTTCCAGAATTGAATGTTAAAGAGGATTTAAAATTGCTAAACCAAAGAGTTTTGATTATTTGTAGATGACTGGTTTGCCCGCTAATTTTCTGACTGATAAGAGAAAAAAAAAAAGAAAAAATTTGGCTTGAAAATACACGATGACCCATTCACAGGACTTTTTAAGTTGTTTGGAAAATATACTTTTTGTGCTGCTGGTTTAACAAGAGAGAAGATGGCTGTGCAATCAATGAGGAAAAGCTTTAAGTGATAGCTCATGTGCACAGACTGTATCCAGATATATGTGAAGTCAGCAATGAGCTGAGAGACTTAGGTAAAATGGAGGGACTAAGTGAATCATGGCTTTAATAAAGTCAAATAAATCTAGTGTGAATAAGTTAGTGAGGGAATTTTGGAGAAATATGTCTGTGATCAGAAAATGGGATACTACAGGTTAATAACAGAACAGAAATACTTTTGCCTGGCGAGGAGATCCAGGATATGGCCATGGAGTGAGCAGCCAAAGTAGAATTGAATTAAACTTCATTGGAATTGAAGAATATCAGAAGCTGTAATGTAAGATCATTGAATGGATGATGCACATGAACACTGAGCTGAGTTTGGGA
Organism: Diceros bicornis minor; assembly: GCF_020826845.1. Lineage (NCBI taxonomy): Eukaryota > Metazoa > Chordata > Mammalia > Perissodactyla > Rhinocerotidae > Diceros > Diceros bicornis. The sequence goes on along the minus strand of NC_080746.1, from coordinate 61,953,684 downwards.
TGTTGGTATATTTTTCCCCAGATGTCAGTGCCTGTTTCAAACCTTTAGCAAAAATAACACATAAAGGAGAAGGTCATTTTCCATTATAAACTGAGATTGTGCTCTGGGAGATCTTTGGCCAAATTTTCCTTTATAAATTTTCAGCACCCTAAACACTCATTATACATTTAATGATCCTCTGTCTCTCAACAAATATATGAAAATTAGAGTTTGCGTTAACTATCGCTCATAAGTCAGTCATACCAAGGCCGCCTCACAGCTTTCTGAGAAAAATGCATTTCATGTATTTGCATATAATGGAACAGGAAATATCTGCCATATTTCCATGAGAAATATTTGCCCACAAGCATATTTTTTTCAGTTGCGCTACAATTTTTATATAAAACTCTTGCTGAGACGAATATACTTCGCATGGGAACATTGGGATGGAACTGTGCTTTTTAAAAAGGAGGATATAATTTTCTGCTGCTGAAAAAACAGGAGTTGTATAATTTGTATTTCAAATGAGACTATGAATATTGGAGTATCAAACATAGTATACTTTTGGAATTCCACAACTTATATGAAGTTTTCCCATAATAAATGGAAACTAGCAAAATCCCAATGCTCCATATATGGAAACACACATTACACATATTTTAGTTTACTCTTTCACAAATGCATTTGCACTGTGTGTACAGAACTTAATTTTACATAAATTTCATGCATTTTAAGATAATCATTTAGTCATGAATTTTCTTTTCTAATTTAACCAAAATTATCTATCTATCTATCTATCTATCTGTCATCTATCTTTAAGATATAAGTTTCTTTAGGAAAAAATGCTCTTTAGTTTCTCTTGTTTTTTTGGAAGACTTCTGTTTTACTTTTTGATGACGGTGAAAATGCCAGCAATGGGACTATAGTAAGACATCTCACTTATCATAGAGAGAGAAATCTGATCTCTCATAAGGTTGGGCTGAATGGCTTAATGTGTGATAGATCAAAGCAAAAAAAAAAAAAAAAAAAAAACCAAACAAAAAAACTAAAACAAAAACAAAAAAACTAATAAACAGAAAAGCCCCACAATGTTAACTTCTAGCTACGTGATATTTGTTTTAGGTTTAGTAGATTATTCGTGCACATGAAGAATTTATGATTTCTTATTGTATTCCAGAACTCTGTATTAGTATAAATTCCCCTCAACTTTTTAAAACACTTTTAAATATATTCTGACAACTCATTACCATTTTCTATGAGGGTTTCCTATAATGTAAAACATGTCTTAAATGCCCACAAATTTAAGTTTGTTCATGGAGGATAGGGGAATTGACCCTTCCAATCTAGATCAATAAAACAGTGAAGCTATCACATGTCACCACTGCCAAACATCTCTGCATCAGCACAATTGTAAAAGAGATTAGAACAGCTCATTTCCCTTTCTTTTCATGCAGAGTCTCAGCAGTGGGCCAAACTCTCTGTGTTTGTTGCTAAAAATTGAAAAGTGTAGATCTGTTTGAACATACTGGGGAAAAATAGAACGTTATAAGTAGAGGACTGGAAATAATGTGATTCTGCAATTTTGTCTAAAAGGATATTATGTAGAGAATTAAGAGACAGGACAAAAGCAACCTTTTAAACGTTGTCTAAGGCTCCCGGTGTACACAACTTTCTATTTATTAAAAATTAAATTACAAATTAGACATAGCCTAGAGGGGAGTCATCCCTGACTCTTAGCAAGCACATAATATAATGTATCCTGATAATTACCTAGTAAATGTGTCTTTGTAACAGAGAAAATGCCCCTGGTTTTCAATCTAACTGGTATTATAGATATGTCTCAGAATAAGAAAAACAGCAAGTATGTAAATGCTTGTTTAAACCCATTGGCTTGTTGAATGATGAATAAAGAGGCTCAATTCCATATTTTCACTTATGACCACTTCTGAAACCAGTCATGATTCAAAGACAAAAACCGATCCTAGGCTCTTTCTGATGTCTAAATAAAAACCAATTTTAATAGTGAATTTGATCAATGTTGGAAGATATTTCTCTTATTTTGCATACAATTACAAAAAAAATGTTCTCTGTATCTAAATTAACTAAATATACTTAGTATAACAGTTTGCTTATATTTTATTTTCCAAGAAAAGAAAATTTTAATATTATATTGAAAATTTTTCTTTCATAGTTAGAAACTAATTTTACTAATTCTCAATCTCCAAGGTGAGTAATACAAAACATTTTAATAAATGTTGAATACAGATATGTAGAGAGTTTGAGCAATCTCAAGAATATAGAAAGCTTAAAGTATATTATATTATATTATAACTATCAGATTCAGATTAGAATCATGAAGTGACCTGGTTCTTTATTTAATTGGTAGATAAATTGTATTAAAAGAAAAATTACTTTGACTAGAAAGAACATCTAAATACAGCTTAATGCAGTAAAAAATAATTATATTACTTTTTCTTGACCATTAATCTATGTTGGCATCTTGGATTCACCTAGTTTGTGGAGTGGGGTGGGATATTTAAAGGAGAAAAGGATTGGCCTCAGGGTATTAGCTATGCACATATTTTGACCCGGGAAATCCCATTAAGTAAATCCATATGTCCTAAAACCTCTTGGGACCATGCCATCCTTTCTTCAGGGACACTTGATTTGTTTTTGAGGTGTTTAATGTTAATGATGCTGTTGCTCTCTCTGCCCAGGAAAAAACTCAGCTCAGATTTCTGTTCCATTCCACTTTCGTTTTTGCTCTAGAGCCTTCATTTTTTCATGTGAAGGAGGACACTTTTCTCTAACTCCTGCTCTATCTACTATAGTTGATAAATCAGCAGTGGTGACACAAAGCCATGCACTAGTCTGAATTCCAAACTGGCATCACTACAGTCCAGAATGGTCCTGGAGTCCAGAACCCAAAGGTCCTCTCTAGTCTGATATCCTCTAACCTTTTTTTTTTTAGTACCAAGAAGAAAAATGCTATTGCGTCTCTCTTGAATTTTGATGCTCTACGTATTAGGGTGGATTGCAGATGGAGAATGAGAAAAATGCAACAATGGCAGTCTACCGGAGTAGACACACTGCACAGGCTGTCCAAAGTAATGCAACTGGAAGAAAATGATCATTGATGCTAAGTACAAGAGCACATAGACATGATAAGGGCCTTCTGCCCTATTACTACAGATACGCTGTCTAATATTGTGCAAAAAGTTTAGTATGTAGGGATCACCATGAGCAATGAGTCCAGCCTGTAGGTAGAGGTCATAACAAACAGTATATAACAGATGTCAATGGAGAAGTACATGTGGATGTCTTCCATAAAGATAAGTAGGAATAAGAACATCAAATACCTGAGTCCCAAAGGCAATATCCATTCAATGATGCAGGGAAATGTTGGGATGTTTGGGCAGAAGAGTAGGTTATAGCATGCCAAAACTGATCAACTGAAATGACCATCAGAATAACTAAACCCACAAGGAAAAGAGTATCTAGACAACCCCCAGAAGAAATGCGTACCGGTACTGATCTTGATATGCTAAGGCAGAAGTTATCTGGTATAGTAAGTAGGCTGGGAAAAGTATCTTGATCACAGTGAATGACAAAATATTCAGGATGAGGAACATGAGATTATAGAGGGCATGTTCAGTCTAAGTGAGGTAAAGAAAATTATGGTGTACATCAGACAGAAGAGTCTGTAGATCCAGAATGCTCTTTTCCAATACCTAGATGAAGGTTCAGGTGAGATCTTCACAAATTTATTGAGGTAAGACTATTTTGCAAGAGAAGTGTATGAATTAATATTTAAAACAAATTAGAGGTACATAGTTATCATTGAGATATGAGCCACTAGTCAGAACTACATCCTCAGAGTAGAGGGTGGCACAGGAATGTTGTAGGTTGTGGAAGCGAAAGACAGACATAGTTTTTACTCCTACTGCTCTCTCTGAAGCTCCCTATTCTGTGCAAAGAGGAATATATATACATCATGATATGCTAAACTGAATTCCAGTATGCCTGAGAAAGAGAGAAAAGAGCTATAATGTTAGCAGTCATCAGATTCCCTCCCCAAGGAGAGATACTATCGGGTGAGGCAGAGATGCAACAGCGAGAATGACAACTAGGGAGAATGGATAAGTTTAGGAAGGAATAAAGTAAAATTATGAGCAACATAGAGATATTCTCATGAGAAAAATAAAGAAACTACATGTATGAAACCTTATAAAAAATGATTTTAAAAAACTCCATAAGAAAAAAAGGAATGTGTATTCAAATCTTCAGTCCACATTAGTCTTCACTGCATTTTGAGGTAGAATACCAAAGCATTTAAGGATGAAGAATTTTAAATCATATATATATCATATATATATATATATATATATATATATATAGGAGAATTCAAATCTATGTTCATGACCTACCATCCCTTGAATAATGTGAACAACCTACCTAATAGGGTTGTGATAATTTGTAAAATATATTGAAAGATGTATAACTTTCATAACACCCTCACACATCCCTTTCCTATTTTCAAACTTCTTTTCAAATATAGACTTATATGTCACATACCATGTCTAAAATATTACCATAGATTTTTCCATATATGGTTAAGATTAAAAGATCCCAAAGTCTCCCAAATGTCACGGGGAATATCTAACTTAACCGCATGTAGTGGGACTGAGGTTGAGTTTTGCGTTAACACCATTAATGTTTTACTGGGAAGATAAAGGGCTTAGTATTTGCCAGGTGCATATTATTTTGGCTTTGGAATGAGAACCTGAAAAAGTCAGAGAGGGAAATAAAAGGTAGTCAATATAGGAAGAGGGAGAGAGATAGAGTAAAGGATATATACAGTGTCATCAAATGGGGTTAATTCACCAAGAAGGAAAAGGGTGAAATAAACTTCAAGGTCAAGGAAGTATACATAGACCTGTATTAATTAATTCAATAATTCATTTATTCATTTGCCAAATATTTATTAAGTAGATAGACTATTCCAGGCACTATAGGGTCACTGGGTGTGTGTAGCAAACAAAAGAGACACAGCTCACTCCTTATAGAACTTAAAATGTATTGAGCTAGAGAGACGTTAAAAAAGTAAACATACATAGATAATTACTTGACTACACTGTGGTGGGTTGTATGAGACAAACGACAGGGAGCAAAAAGTGCTCTTAGAATGCATAACGGGATGGGAGCTGAGGACAACTAGTCTTGGTAGCCACAGAAGCCTACGACAAATGAGATAGCGACAATGTAAGTCCAGGCCCCTACAATCCAAGGAAAACAATAATTTGCTCTCAATAATTTTCCCTGAACTAACATTTGGTCTGCAATAATTTCAACTCAAGACAATTTCTGAAAACTCATATTTCAAATTCTCCAGCTGACTGAGAATATCCAGCATTAGCAAACTTATCCTCTCTGCTTTCCACTTCATCATCTCAATGCCTATGAACAATAAATTCTTCCAATAAGGTTGTGGCAGGAAGAATTAGTGTTATTCCCCAAAGTCAGCATTCCTCAAGAACCTTACAGAATCTTGATTAACAAAACTCTTCCCTCTGGGCTTATCATCAATGCATATTCTCAGTTATGGGGCTTTGCTCTTAGTACCTAGTTTGCTTCTAACTGTCCCAATGTTTGAACAGGTTTTCATTATAAATGTATATATGTATAACTTTATATATATATATATATATATACTCAGACACATATACATTTTTTTATAACAGAAGAAAGTGTCAAACATATAATTTTTGAAAAATTTTAAACAATTTGGACAAAGTAATAATTCCTTTTGCTCCTCTCTTCACCATCACAGACTTCTCCAAAAGATCCATTTTTGTTATCAATTTAGTATATGTTTTTGCACACATAAACAAATTGAAATTTTTATATGATTAAATTGTTTACAAAAAGTGTCATCAAATATATATATATAGTTATTTCCTGCTTAAGCCTTGAATACCTATCAATCAGGGTCATTTTTGTTTTACTGCAGAATATTCCATAGTATGGATAGATCCTAGCTCATTTAACTATCTATTGGTGGCCACTTAGGTTTTTTTAGTCTTAATTCAAACATTGCTGAAGTGAAAACTCTTATTCAAGTCTCTTATTCACTTCTTATTCAAATGACCATGAAAGAGCATGAGTATGAATCTAGGGGTATGCTAAGAATTGGAATTTCTAGGTTAAAGAGCATGTGCATTTTAAGTTGACATAAAGAACGAACAGCAGACAAAATACTATAATTTAGATTAAAATGTATAGTGTATAAACATGTGCTTCTCTACACATTCAACAACATGCAGCATCATCAAGCATTCCAACTTTGACCAGGTCGTGAGCACTCCCTCCCTCCCAGACCGCCTTTGGTGATGAAACTGATTGGCTTGAGGGTAACCATTTCATTGGACCTAATCCCCTTAACATTTTCTTTCCAAAAAGAGTTGGATTATCTCCTGGTGAATCTGCTTGGTCTTAATACTGTAGATGATGGAATTGAGCACAGGAGGCACCAGAAAACAGACATTGGCTAGGAGTAGACGGAGAGCTGGTGCAGCATGCTTCATGAAGCGGTGCACCAGAGCCATGCAAATCATGGGCACATAGAACACAAGGACTGCACAGATAATTGATACACATGTGTTGAGGGCCTTCTGCCATCCCTCCCCAGAGGTAATGCCCAGCACTGTGTAGAGAATCAGCACATAAGAGATGATGATGAGCAGCGAGTCCAGCCCAAAATTAGAAGTAACAATGCAGAGCCCCAGAATGCTGTTGGGACAGTATCCGCACAGGGAAGCTAGATTAGATCTGAGTGAAGACAAAAGGAGTGGGAGAGGACGTTGTGTCCACAGAAGGGAAGATGCTTCAGGAGAAAGGACAGTGGGAACATGAGCATCACACTCTTCAGTCCAAGTGCAGCTCCACTACCAGCAATACGGGGAAGGGTCAGGATGGCCGTGTACCACAGTGGGTTGTAGATGGTCACAAAGCTGTCCACAGACACGGCCAGCAGAACTCCAGACTCCATGATGGAAAATGAATGTATGGAGAACATCTGCAAAAGGCAGGCTTCAAAGTAGATCTCACTGGCACCAAAAAGGAAGATGCCCATCACAGTGGACAGTGTAGAAGCAGAGACACCAAGCTCTGCAAAGGCCAGCATAGCTAGCAATAGGTACATTGGCTGGTGCAGAGAGGTATTTTTCTTGATCACTGTGAGGATAAGACTATTTCCCACAATGGCCACAAGATATGTGAAGCATAACAGGAAGATAAAACAAGGGTACAGGGCCTCTAGACCAGGGAGACCAGTCAGCAGAAAATATTTTTGTGTGAATTGACTGCTGTTGAACATTTTCTTATGTCTGGAGTCTGGGGACTTTGACATAGGGAGGTGCCAGAGATGCAACCTGGGGTGAGACACATAAAGATTATTGAAGACAGAGGGACCTATAAATTCCTCTGTTTAGTACAATCTACCCACTTATGTCCATTCTCTCACCCATGAGCAGTTCCATTTGGTCTTCAATACTAAATAAAAATGTGGAGTCATGACATGCAAAAAGGTATATCTCCAGAATAAAGAAATCTGGTAGCATATTTTATCATTTGTAAATCAAACTAATCCCCATGGTGGTTTCACTATGTATATTTGGTAAGAATTGAATGTTTTTCATGTCTCTGTCAAGAGATCATACTGTGTAGTTTAAAGAAGACATCATGGGACAAATATTGACATAAAGAAAGCTGTGATCTGTCTGACATTCTATAACTCTCTTTTAGAGCATGTTGTATTTTAAATGAGTGATGAGGACGGGGATTAAGAATAAAATTACTTCAATGTCAGTATAGAATTGCTCAGGAGATAAAGATTCTTAATGCCCATCCCTGCCACTCCAAGCGGCATCAAAAAATGCTCTCCACTGGAGACACAGAATTATCTATCTTGACCTGCATAAAACATCTTTAAAATGGGCTCCATTCTCCATGTTCATCCCACAACCTCCTGGATGATTGCTTTGAATTTTTACACACAGTTGAGGAGAGTGTAGAAAAAAGTCAATGTTACAAAGTTTAACGAAAAGAAGTATTGTGTTCAATGGAATTCCATTAATGGAAATAATTATTCTTCTCATTGGAAAGTTCCTCTCTTGTTTTCCAACCACACATTGCAGTGTGATTAATCAGTGCTTACTGTGTGTATGGGCATAATGGGTAAGAGTCCGAGAGCATGGTCCCTTCAGACCATGTTTCTGAAACTGCAGAAATAATGACAATTTTAATCCATGGTGGCCCACCTCAATAGCACTAATGCCTTCTGAAACTCTACCTTGGAAGGCAACCTGTATCTCTTCACATTATCCAAGACAAATATATCTGTTAAGGGGAAAAGAAAAGACCTCTGCATACCAAGAAAATGTATCTATGATGGATAGAAGGTCAATCGAAATCTCTGCGTTAGAAAAAGTAATGAGAGGAAAAAACTGATATCTGTCTCATCAAGTACAGAAAATAGATCTGACCCCCCAATTAGAAACAAACAAACAAAAAAAACGTGATATAGGGGGAAATGTACTGGAGATGAGGTAGCTGGAGTTATTAAAACATGGGATACAGTTGAATCTGCAGACATGATTTTAAACCCCTGATTTCTATTTTCTAGTGGGCTATTCTGTGATCTTGACATTTTAAATCTGTAAAATGTAGATAATCATATATAGGATAAAAATTAAGGAGAGTATATATAATAATGGGTGTAAAAGAGTCTTATAAACTATGCAGTAATCACCAGCTACAACAAAGTAATATTGGCCATTGTGGAAGACATTAGAACATCACTGAAGACCCATGCCTTCTCACTGAGGGATGAACTTTAGTGATGACATAAGGGGTCACTTAACTAGGAACTACTTACGTTGCTGATACTCTGAGCCTGATCTCTTTTCTAGTTAATGTTTGGGGTATATTGTCCCTTTTAATTTGACCATCCCATGCCTCAATTTGGCATATTAATAGCCTAAGTCATTTACTTCCTGTTTACAGTGCTTAAGATTTTGATATATTTTCAGCAATTTCCTTGGATTACTTAGAGTGCACTATTCATTCATAATTGTGTACCTTATTTACGACTCCCATATTTCATGTTATGTATTTTGGAATTTCAAAGCAATGTGCGTAAAAGGTAAGACTGCAGAACTTGGGGTCAGATTGCCTCAGCTGGAATCCTGGCTCAGTCACTTTCTGTCTGGCTCTCCATGTCTCCGTCTGTGAAACAGACATGATTATAATATGTAGCCCCATAGGCTTGTTTTGAGACTTAAACAAGTTAATGAGCATGGAGCAGTTAGTATACAATACATTTTCAATAAATGTTACTAATGTTCGTGAAATAATAATTATTATTACATCATCAATATAAATTAGGCATTTAATTTTTGTGTCTTTTTTCTTTCAGACTTTTGTCCATCTTTATGGATAATATAAATATTTTTGCAATTAAGCAACTTCTTAATTGCTTAAAATTTTCCAGATTGAAGATATCAACCCGGTATCTTTATCTAGACCTTATATGGAATCATTACAAGTATCCGCAATGTCTCTAAGAAACCATTTGACACTGCCTCTTGATCCACCAGGGACACTGCATCTCACACATACTAAAAGAGCCTGCTGCCTCCACAAGCTCCTCTGAGAATTAAAAACAAACAAGCAAAGAAACAAAAAAACGTTTGCATGAGAAATAAGCCACTGCATAGAACCCTCAGGACTGAGTATCATCCGCCACCTGAAAGGAAGCAGATGAAGTTTGAGAGAGAATATGCCTGGCCGTGATTCAGGCTGTGGTTAGGGAAAAGCGGTCTGGGGAGCAGCCTGAACTTTGGGTTTGTCGTCATTGACTATTGGCTACTACGTTAATTTTGGAGACAAAAAAAAAAAGAAGAAGAAAACTGATTCTAAAGTACATGACATCCCTTGGCACTTCAGAATGATCTGGTGTGGAGGAAGTTAGTGGCATCTGAATATCAACTGTTAGTTAATTTGAATTAATAATGGGAACAGTGATTTTTGTTCCCCATACCATTGTTTAAGATGGAAGGAAAATTCTTTGTAACTATACGTGCATCCCCTCTGAATGGCACACCATCTAATGCCTATGAGACTCTAGTGAGGAGATTTTGCAGCTTGACTCCTCTCTGTATCCTGACAGAGCCTAACTTGTCTTTTTCCTCCTGGTCATTCCTGTGATTTTTTGTTTTGTTTTATTTTTGTTATTGTTGTTTTCTTTTCTTTTCTGAAGCACTCTGGCATTCAGTTCAATTAAAAATTATATTAAAAAAATACAACCTCCACCACTGTTTTATTACATGTGGCTCAGATGTCAATTCTGTGATGTCCTTCCTCATTCCTGCAGGTAGTTAGTCACTCTCTACAGCAGCCTCCCACAGCACTTCTCTCTCATCTAGAACTTGGTTCCCTGTATAGCACTTCAGTTATTTATGTAACTTTCTCCTGGTTGTCTTCCAGCTCTACCAAAGAAGACCTAGAGCCTATTAATTTTTTTTTTTTTTTTGCTGAGGACGATTTGCCCTGAGATAACATCTGGGCCAAACTTCCTCTATTTTGTATGATGGTCGCTGCCACATCATAGCCCCCCTCGAGTGATGCACGTCTGTGCACGGGAACTGAACCGGGGCCACCAAAGTGGTTGTCTTAAGCTCTTCCAAAGAAGACTTAGAACAAATTTTTAGAGCACATAAGCAAGGCTTAATAAATAGGAAGATTGAGAGGGAGGGAGGACAATAGGAAAGAAAGTCCACGCTAATATACAGTGATGCTATTCTAGGCTGAGAGTTTGGTGAGAAAAGTACTTTTTATTCTTTTACCAAGTGAGAGCCTCTTTGGGGACAGAAAAATAATATAATAGCCTTTACCTTCATTATATATGAGGAGCTATTATTGTAGGAAGTCAGAGATTGATGCTAATGAATGACGTGCAAAGGTTAAGTGAGAAATATTATAAGGAGAGGTTAAAGCCTGGTGTCTGGTAGGGAAGAGGGCAAGTAAGAACAAGGAGAAAAGAAAAGAAAATGTACTGATTTAAGGCTATGTATCAGGCACTCTGGAAGTGTGCCCTGTGTATGTTATCTTTGTATATGTCATCTTACTTATCCTCAATGTACTCAAAATGACCTAACCATACCCATTTTACAACTTGGGAAAGTGAGAAATTGGCATTTCAATTGACTTTGCCGAAGTCACAGGCGCAAAATGGAAGTTAAATTTAGGAGAGAAAGGAAGCCTAAACCAAAGCCATACGAAGAAGCCAGTGATAACAAACGAGATGGGGATGGTGTGAGTCTGGGTCAGCCCAGGAGAGAAGTGAGGGAGGAGCGAAAAGTGTAGGTCATCTGAGGAGTTGGGTTTAAGAGTGACCAGCCCCTAGAGGTTATGTAGCTGTCTGCCTGGGATGAAGGGGACAAGGTCTATTGGTATGGAAGGTGAAGGAGAGGAGGGTAAATGAAGATCGATTTAAAAACGGAATTAAATATCTCGTTTAAAAAGAATTGAATTTGGGGACAAAAATGGAGGGTCCCTGCTCCACTTTTCCTGAATTAACAGAGAGCAGATGCATAAAACACACTCCAGGTGTTCCTCTGCCACAATGAGGCTTTCCGGACAAAAGTCTGTGTCCTCCAGGGAGGAGTCTTCTGTGACATGAGGAAAGGGGAAATAAAGTGTGTGCTGGAAACGAGCTGCATGTCTGAACAAAAACCCCAGGTATGGCTCACCTGAACAGATTTCCCATCCTCCTGATCCAATGGGCTGGACTTCCAGGGCAAACTCCACTCCTCTTCTATGAGGGCCCACCTGCCCTTCAATACAGTGGGTCTCAGGCCTGGTCTCCAGCTCACTAGCTGGAGATAGTGGCTGACTTGCCTTCTTATTTTTCATGACTCCAGACCTAGCCCTCTGCTTTCCCCAATTTTGCCAGTTCGTCCCCTGGTATACACAGGCAAACCAGCCTCAACAGAACATGCTGCCTCTGGGTCGGCAGGAATAATTGGACCCAGAGCAGAGGATCCCAGGAGGTGCCGTCTGGGGAATCATAAGTCAAATCTGAGAAAATGCAGAACAAGATTTTTTTGTTGTTGTTTTTTTTTTTTTTGTGAGGAGATCAGTTCTGAGCTAACATCTGCCCATCCTCCTCTTTTTTTTTTTTTTTGCCAAGGAAGACTGGCCTTGGCCTAACATCCGTGCCCATCTTCCTCCACTTTATATGGGATGCCGCCACAACATGGCTTGCCAAGCAGTGCGTCAGTGTGTGCCGGGATCCGAACCGGCGAACCCCAGGCTGCCGCAGCAGAGCACATGCACTTAACTGCTTGCGCCACCTGGCCGGTCCCCAGAACAAGACAGTTGATATGTGTGTGTGTGTGTGTGTGTACATGTCTGTGTGAGCATCCTTTTATGTACATATGAAAAAATGCAAATTTATGCAAATATACACATGAACGCATGCCTATGTGTGCAGGTATATTCATAACCGTGCTCCTTTATGTAGAGTTGTATTTGCAAGTCTGCAGGAATCTGTGAGCATGCATATCTTTCCACGTTTACATTTATCATTGAATGTGAGTACACTCATTTCTGTGGACATGATGCGTGTATTTCATTTCTCTGTGTACATATGTATTTGTATAATAGCATATTTTGTTTAAAGATTCTTCTACACCACTCTGATAACTGTTTTATATCCTAAATCCTATTTATCAGGGACATTCCTGTGTCCTATGGGCACAGCAGAAATGGCTTGTGCTGGAATTGGTAAAGTATGATCTAAGGGGCCCTTTGAATTTGTATCTTTCACTCAGATCCAGGGATTTTTTCCTCTGGTTAGTGACTCAAGGACATATGTCTGTGATGTCACAACCTAAAGATTTGACACAGTCTCAAACTCATTTTTCTCACTCTGATTATAAACTAGGCTTTTATGTTTCCTCTGGCTAAATTTCCTGTTTTGTGGGGTCTGAGAAAGCAGGAACCTCACTCACTGTGTCACCATGGCCGAATCGAAGTCCTATTGCACCCTGCATTGGCGTTTCCTGTATCACCCACAGACTAAATTAGAAGCACCTGATTTCACTGCCTGTTTTCTCTCTCTAACTTTACTTTCCATTGTGAATGTATGAATAGTCTCTGAACCTGTTTCCTCTCCTTACAAAGAGAATGATTGTACTTTCCTCAAAGGGCAAAAAAGAAAATTTAATGAGATAGCTTAATTGAACAAATCTAAAAAATAGTAGGCACTCAAAATTTAATGGTACTTTTTCATTACAAACAGAATCCCACTGCCAAAGAAATCATTCCCAGTTTCATTTAGAATTACCCTTGGCCTTCTCTAACTCTCCTCTTCCTCTTGCCCTTCCTTTGGGAACCACCTTTGACATTTTGTTTTTGTTTTAGAGCAGGCCTTGACCGTGCTAGTGGCCCCCTCAGCCATCCGTCTGAGATCTAGTCCTAAATACATTCTCCACAGATGGTCATCTCACCCAGCCTCCCGTGAGGTAGAATCCCCCATATCCAGATCAGGCAGGTCTTTGCAGCCGGGGTTGCCAGGATGATTTCCTTCTTTTCAGCTACTCGGTTGCTCCTGTGTTATGAATTGTCACCAAATCATTGAAACCTAGTTGCATAAGATGCTCATCTTATAGCAGTGTCCTTGATCGTGTTGTATTCTAAAAGCTCATGAGTAGGATCCCTTAACCAGTCCGGTTGTGAGGGGAAATGCCCATGAATTTCCCCAAAATCAGAAACCTAGATTCATCTAGGTGTTGGAGCCAACATACTTCTCATTGCCTTTATACACTTTGTGTCATTTATTATCTCTTGTTCCCCAAATATAGAGGCAATGGTCAAGCAACGAGGAACGAGGAAGTCTTTTGGCAAAATTGAATAAAGACCAAGTATGTGCATGGCACTCAGGTTTTCCCACAAACCATATACATGTAAGGTTTCCTGGTCCTCCTCCATAGCTAGCTCAGCTTGTACTCTGAGAAGAATTCCATTTTACCTTCCCTGAAATTAAACAAAGATTAAGCGATCTCTGTTCAATAACAGCTTATAGGTGTGGATCACTTATTCTGTTCCAACTACAGCTTAGAGCCCTGTCATGAGTCTATCCTCCTACTTTATGTAAATATAACAATCTGCCAAACGAAAATTACAACATTTGTTTTATAAATTGGGATCAAGAGAGGATAAATATATCATAGATGAAAGACTAGGTTAGGAGATGAAGCAAACACATTTCATAATAGCAATTTATTCTAACTTATTTCATTTCTCTGGCTGTTTTCCAACTATCACACCTCAGGGGCATGGCTGGAGGAAGCCATTGGTTTTTCTATATTCTTAATAATTCTCATTTAAGACATCTCTTAGAAATATTTGGCAACTACAAATAAGTTGTTATATGCTTTATGGGCAGTTTCTTCTTCGATTCTCACAATATCTCCATAAAGGATGTACCATTTAATCCTGATTTTGTGGATGAGGACCTTAGAGAGGATAAGTGAATTGAAAACCATACTAACTCATTCTTACAATAGTAATCAAAATCAGAAACTATTAATTTATTGTTATTGTATTAATTACATTTGAAATAAAAAACTGGAACAATTCACAGTATTGAATTACTTTATTCTTGTCTTTGCATTTCTATCAACTTTTTTTCTTGAGTTATAGGTAACATGTACCTATTTCTTTGCATGTTTTGTAATTTTTTTTTGAGATTAGACATTTTAGATAATAAATTGCAGCACTGCTGAATTTTATTTTATTTTTTCTGGAATGCTGTATTATTGTTTTTTTTTTTCTTTTTTTAATAACTTGCCTGGACTTAAACTAAGGAATTTATTTCCCTTGTGGTATGTTGCTGCTGATGTCTCTGCTCAGATTTTATATTCTTATTCTGATTTTGTCAGCCCATCTTCCTAGCGTACCACCCCTGTGTCTGCATAGTTTAGTGCATAGCAAATTATGTTGGCATATGTTGTGCTCAAACACCATTTCTCAGTAAGGTTTACATCCTTGTCAATGGATCTGTGCATCGGTCAGGAGTCACATTCCAAGTCAGCCAGTTCTCAAAGCTGCCTTGAATTTTACTTTCTGCTAGGCCTACTGGGTCTCTCCTGCACATGCTGATAGTTCCCCAGTCAGCCATGATGGTGTAGAGAGCAGCCTCCTCTCTCTCTCAATTCCAGAATCTCTTTGTAAAATTTCTCACTGGTTCATTGCTTGCCCCGATCTGGAGCACAATTTGGGGCTAGCAGATCTGTGGGGTTTCCCTGTTAAATTTATCACCAATTTTGCTACTTTTAGTGAGAATGCTGCTGCATTATCACTCTCTACCCCAAATCACATTTGCTCTTGGACAGCAAGATGTCAAAGCTGCATGCTGATAAAACTACAGTTCTCACCAACAACACTGAGCGGCGGCAATGTACAAGCAGACCAAGACAAGAATGTTATAGGCTCCCACTGATCTTACTAAACGTACTAGCAGTTTTTCATGACTAAATATTTCTCAATTTGTCATTTGTCTTTAGTCAATTTTCAGAGTCCTGAAATGGTTGCTTTTGATAGTTTTTTTTTCCAGTTCCATTCTTGTATTTGGGGAGAAGATTTGCTGAATTCTTTACACTGCCATAATTGGAAGTCTCCTATCTGTAGCCCACGTTTAGTTATATAAAATTATAGTAATAATGAACAGAGATTGAAATTCTTACAACCTATCATACTTTTAGCTTTTTTTTTCACTTATACCATGACAGACTTCTTATTTTAACCATTCACAAAAATCCATGTCATGAGAACAGTCATAGACTATTTTTCCTTCTTATTTTGGATGAGTTTCTTAGCCTTGTTTGAACTTTCATAGAAAGAAGTCTCATTCATTCAAATATCATTTGGCACATATTTTAGTCACTCAGATATTAAATGATTAATACAATAATCTCTAAGAAATTAGATGAACACATAAGACTCAGAAAAATATAATAATTTCTGTTTTTTAAGAATCTATTACTGCTTAGTCTAGGGAAATCTAAATTCTTTTTCAAATAATGAGTAAAAACTGGGTAATATGTGAGTAGGTTATAGATTAAAAAGGATGACTAGATTTAGAGAACAAATAGTTGACCAGATAAATAAACAGGGACTCAGTTTACTTCATATTTAATTATAGAAATTAGGAGAATGAATAAGACTGAAGGAAAGTTTAGACCTAATTCAGAGGCAATGTACACTTACAACTAATCCAAGTTCACTTTCAAATAACACTACACCACTTCATGGGTAGTGTGAGTACCTTGTAATGTCAAAATAGTCCTACTTTCTTCCTCACGTCCCTTGTATCATTGCTGTCATTCATTTTACTTATATATAGGCATACATAAACATTCATGTATATATATATGTGTATGATATACACATAAACACAGATAATTGAATGGTTTATATATAATAGTATGTAAAATTGTATGTACATTGAATACATTAATAATTGAATTCAATTGAATACATACATAATTGAACACTTTGCTGATATTATTATTTTGAACAAATAACTGTTTTCTGTTAGATCAATTAAGCATAAGAAAAATAAAAGTTTTATTTTACCTTCATTTATTCCTTCTACAGTGCTCTTCATTTCTTTATGTAGATCTGAGTTTTATGACCTATACCTTTTTCCTTCTCTCTAAAGAACTTTTTACATTTCTTGCAAAGGAGGTCTACTGGCAACACATTCCATCCCTTTTTGTTTGTCTGAGGAAGTCTTTATTTCTCCTTCATTTTTGAAGAATGATTTCACAGGGTATAAACTTCTAGGTTGGTGGGTTTATTTCTCTCAACACTAAATATTTCACTTCATTCTCCTCTTGCCTGTTTGGTTTCTGAGGAGAAGGTGGATATAATTCATATCTTTGTTCTTCTACGGGTAAGATGTTTTTATCCTCTGGCTTTTTTCAGGATTTTTTCATTTATCTTCGATTTCCGGAAATTTGAAAATGATGCACCTAGGTATAAATTTTTGTCATTCATCCTGCTTAGTGTGCTCTGAGCTTCCTGGATCTGTGGTTTGGTGTTTGACATTAGTTTTGGGAAATTCTGTCATTACTGTTTCAAACATTTCTTCTGTTCCTTTCTCTCTTTCTTCTTCAGTATTCTCATTACACATATGTTATACCTTTTGTAGTTGTCCCACAGTCCTTGGATATTTTTTTTTCAGTCTTTGTTCTTTTTGCTTTTCAATTTTTATTTATTTATTTATTTATTTGTGAGGAAGATCAGCCCTGAGCTAACATCCATGCTAATCCTCCTCATTATGCTGAGGAAGGCTGGCTCTGAGCTAACATCTATTGCCAATCCTCCTCCTTTTTTTTTTTTTACCCCCCAAAGCCCCAGTAGGTCGTTGTATGTCATAGTTGCACATCCTTCTAGTCGCTGTATGTGGAACGTGGCCTCAGCATGGCCGGAGAAGCGGTGCGTAGGTGTGTGCCCGGGATCTGAACCCGGGCCTCCATTAGCGGAGAGCGGGCACTTAACCATTAAGCCACAGGGCCGGTCCCTGTTTTTCAATTTTTAAGGATGCTGTTGAATATCCTGTAGCTCATATATTCTTGCTCAGCCGTGTCCAGTCTACTGATAAGCCCATCAAAGGCATTCTTCGTTTCTGTTATAGTGTTTTTGATCTCTAGAATTTCTTTTTGGTTCTGTCTTAGAATTTCCAGCTCTCTGCTTACCCTGCCCATTTGTTCTTGCATTATAGTCCTTAGCATATTAATCATAGTTGTTTTAAATTGCCCGTCGGATAATTCCAATATCTCTGTCATTTCTGGTTCTGATGCTTGTTCTGTCTTTTCAAATTGTGTTTTTCGCCTTTTGTTATTCCTTGCAATTTTTTATTGACAGTAAGACATGATGTATAGGGTAAAAGGAACTGGTGTAAATAGACTTTAGTAATATGATGGTGAGGTGTTGGGGAAGGGAAGCACTACCCCTAATCACTGAGATCTATAATTAGGTCCCAGTGTTTTAGTGAATCTGTGTCTCTGGGCTGTGAACCTTACAAGTGTTTCTCATTTTCGTTTCTCTCCCCTTTGGTGGGACAGGATGGTTTTAGTGGGCTGAAGTTGGGTATTTCCCTTCCTCCAACTCAGTTAGGCTCTGATAACACCCCAGTAGGTTAGGCTCTTGAGGGCAGGCCTTGTTAAAAACAGAGTGCTCTGACACATTTGAACATGGTTCCTTTTCCCCTCTCCCTGCTGAAAGCCCTAAGGGATTTTTCTCAGGTATTTACTGTGGGAATCTGATAGATCTACTGGAAGTAAACCTCACAGTATTGTGAGGGCACCCCTAGGACCAAGTGCTCCTGGAGTTTTAAACTCTGTTGTCCACAGTGAGCCTCCAGCAATTTGTCAATTACAGTTCAGGTTTTCTGATCCTGGCAGTGGTTTCTGCTCAAGAGTCTCTGCTCTGGTAAGCCATGACTCCCTAGATTAGCTTATCTCTCCAATCTTGGAGCCAGCAGTTGCCCTGTGTCTTTCGTTCTCTTGTGGATCCTGGAAGACT
Source organism: Diceros bicornis minor (assembly GCF_020826845.1). Lineage (NCBI taxonomy): Eukaryota > Metazoa > Chordata > Mammalia > Perissodactyla > Rhinocerotidae > Diceros > Diceros bicornis. Next base: position 61,935,051 of record NC_080746.1, on the reverse strand, counting down.
TGTTTAGTTTTCAGTCAGTTCAGCTTTTGATTTGTTGTTAGGATGGAGTGACGACTTTCAAGCTCCTTACGTAGGGAACTAGAAACCAGAAGTCTTTTCTTCCATTTTTTAAATACTCTCCTCTCATAGGTTTGATGACCCTATATTCTTAACCGTTCCTTTTATCTCAGTAATTTTCCCTTTGCTAGATTCACTCTTCTGGTGGACCTATGAATGTTAGGATTTTTAGCACTCTATTCAGGACCATCTCACCTTTCTTTACTTACTTTCCCTAAATGCCATTTCCATCTTCATAATTTAAATACCAGCTATTTGCTGATGACTCACAAAATTACATTTCTAAGCTCAAAACTCAACCATTGAAATAAAAATTGACCTCATCCTATGATGTTTTACAGACGTTTTAAATCTAACATGCTAATAACAATGTTCTTCATCTTATTCCCTAATTCTCTTTTTCCATAATGTCAATTTTTCACATCTTATTAAATTGTATTCCCATCTGCTTACTCAAGTCTGAAGTCTATGTATAATCTTTGATTTGTCATTTGCTGGTCTTCTCATATTCATATCTAACCCACCAAGTTCTCTAGTACTATTTTTGTAGGGTCTCCCTCACTTCTATTACACTCCCTCCAACTTTCATCTGAACTTCTTGAAAACCTCATAATTGATCTTTCACCTCTCCTTTTTCTACCTTTAAGCGATTCTCCACAAAGCTACCATGATCCTATTTTAATGTCACATTACCCATTTAAAAAATATCCGATCTCTTTGTATTGGCTAGGAAGGCCCTGAATAGTTTGATGTCTGCTTACACTGGAACTGCTTCTTTACGACACTCATCCTTTCTCACTGCACGAAAGCTATTCTTTCAAAGTCTTTAGACATAAGGTGACAATTTTCTCCTGTATTCTCTCCAGTCTCAGTATGGGTAAGTTTTTACAAATCCTACATCTCAACTAAAATAAGTGAGCCCTCACACCATGCAATACAAAGTAATCTCCATTCCATTGTACTTATCCATTGACACATTTTCTCAGTTCTCCTGTCTGGAAAGGGGACATACAAATACAAACAAGCAAATATTTTGTTTGTTGACCATTGTGTCCCATGCGTCCTGCATAGTGTCTGGCTAATAATAGTCATTCAATGAATATTTCTTGAATGAATAATCTGGTCTACTCCAAAGGGGAAAATAATTTCAATTGTGTATTATTCTTTTTTTCTCCTGGCGCATAAAAGGGAGCTCTTTGTCACAATCATCATTTTTTCGTTAGGCAACTCTTCTCTTCAAAAGCAAGCCATGTTGAATCACCATTTCCAAGAACACTTTTTCATAGTTCAACTTATTCATGTCCATGGGAGGTGTGAAAATGCTGATGGGTGGCAGTGTTCTGAAGAGCACCTTCCTGTGTGGCCCAATATCTTGGTTTATTTTCTCTAGATCTGCTGGTCAACAAGTGAAACTCAGTTTCAATTCCACTTTATGGACCAAATCTTGTGCTAAGCACAAGGAAATAATAATGGAGAACAAGATGGTGGTTCCTGCCCTCATGGAGCTAATGGTCTAGTGAGCACAGAAGACACAAATCAAGCGATCATGAGCCGTTTTTCCAATGACTTCAGAAGAATAATGGGACTCAAAAGGAACTGCAGTAGGGGGATCTAAAATCACCTGGGAGTCAACAAAAGACTTTCTTGAGGAAGCCATTTTTAAGTTAAATTTTAAGACCTAAAAGATAATATGCTGATTCTTTATTTGTTTGCTTCTAGGCCCAGTCTGTCCTTCTATCCTGCTTACAACTGCTGAGGCTGGGAGGCTACAAACTACGCTTCTCATACTACTCTGACAGCTGTCTTGCTAGTAAGTTCTGTCAGTGGAATGCATTGTGGGAAATCAGGAAGGTGGAGAAGGAGAAAAGTTTCTCACTCTGTGCTCTGTCCAGAATGTTGCTGACTCTAAGTCACCTACAATTGCAACTGTGAAATCAGAACCCCTGAGCACCTCAGCTCCCAGAGGAGCTGCAGCTGGGGGTTCTTGGTAATGGCAGCAGCTCCAGTAGTTTATCAGCAGGTTCAGGTTATTGGGGTCATCCCAGGGTGAGATGAGCTTTCTTCATTTCTGGATAGTATGCTTGTTTTCTCCTTACTCCTCCAACAGTCTCCCATTTCTCCTTTTTGACAACTTCCTAAAATTTTGTAAACATTCATTCTCTTAAGCCTCTTTTGTTTGAAATACTCAGCATTGTCTTTCTCATTGGACTCTGACTGAAATAGGTGAATAGGCAGTGATTATACAAAGAAACATGTGCAGAGTTTGCCAAGAAGAAATAATTTAATAGAAGAGATAAAAGAGATTTTTTTTTTTTTTTACTTTCAAGGAATTAATAATCCAGCATTTTGGAGGCACAGATGATCCTAAAAAAATGGTCAGTGGGAAAGTTTTAGAATCGCAAAAGTCTAATTCTCCACTGCCTTATGACTTGAAATCAAAATATTTCATAGCCTAGCACTGATAAAATTAACGCCTCCAAATCACAGTCTCCAACTTCCTCTGCTGCAATCAACACATCTATATCTGAATATCACTCTGCCTCTTTTCTTCCAGAGATATGATGTCTTTTCTCCTATCCAAAAACTTATCCACCCTCTCTTTTATGGGGGACAACACTCTTGCTTCTTCTGTAGATCTTGACTCACCAATCTCCCCTACTCTTTCCTTTATCTCCCTCCTCTTCTTCTCTATTTATTTTTAATTATTAGCATGTGCAGACTCTTAGATGTATCTCATTCAAAATATTTTTACCATCATATTATTCACTTTCTCTCATACTACACATTTTTCTTTTTTTCAACTAAAAATTTTCTGAATGGGTATTTTATATTTTTAATTATTTTCAAAGGTAAATTAGCAGCAGTGAAGATGGGAAAGATTAAATGTGGATAATCAAAATTAATTATATTTGTGCAATTGGAGAGTTAAAGAAACATGAATAGAAACATAGCACGCAGGGTCTTAGGACATATTTCTGTACCCAACAATAATATGGACAATGGGGGTAAAACAGCAACATTTGAAAGTTTCTCTTGGAGCTACAATAAAGGCATGCTTGAAGGGTGGATATAGTAGAAGTATTATATTGTGAGGAACTGTGGTAAACTCAATAGTTAATCCAAAGTATATGAAGCGACGATTTAACTTTCCACATCATCAGAGTAATTTATCACTAAAGACATTATGATAGATTTAGAGTTCTAACTAATCAGTAGAGGAGAAAATACAAAAATCATATTGAACTTGCAAACATTTATGCAAAAAACAATTAATCATTATTTTTATGTAAGCAAATAGTGACTATTTATAAGTATATACATAAGTAGTAATAAGCATCAACTTTATTTGATTTTAACATTAGAGTTATTTCATGATGTACAATTGATCAAACTAAAATAAGGAAGCAGAAATTGCTTTATGGTAAGATGGCTCTAAAAAGAAACTTTAACTCACTCCTCCTCTTGAATTGCCATGGTCAATCCCCGATGTCTTATTGTATCTTCCCCAGTGAAACCACCCTGAGGATGGCCCTGCGGATCTGCTGGGTTTTGATGCTATAGATAACAGGGTTAATCAGGGATGGGAAGAGCACAGAGACAGTGCCCATAGTTATGTGCACCAAGGGCAAGGTGTGGTGCCCAAATCTGTGCACGATGGACAGGGCTGGCACAGGCACATAGAAGCAGAGCACAGCCAGCATGTGGGAAACAAAAACGTTGAAAGAAGATGAAGGAGATGGGAGGCAGAGAAGGAAGGAAGGCCCTGGAGAATAGGGAAGCTAAGGTCTGAGAAAGGGTTGCTGAAAGACTGAGAGGAGGGAGACTGGTGGCAGGGAAACGGAGGGAGAAAACTGGGGAGAAGAAAAAGATGGAGGAAGTAGATAAGAATTAATAAGAATCTTAGAAACTGAGGTTGGATGGGGAGAGGCAGAGGGAGGAACAGAGAGGTGGAGGGGTAGAGTGGGAAGTCAAATGAAAGAGAGAGAGAAGAGGTTTGAGGAGAAGAGAAACAGGAAAGACAACAGGACTGGGAGAGCTGGGCAACAGAGAGGAGAGATGGTATGTTGGATATAGCTAGGCACCAAGGGACTGATATGGGTAAGTCTGAGGAACAGAGAGAGGGTGAGGCACCGAGGAGCCTGAAGTTGGTACCCTAGAGAAGGAGGCCAGGAAATCTCCCACGGTCCTTTGTTCAGTCTTCTTATCTCAAGTCCACTGGACACTGAAGGATCTATCTAGTCTTGTGGCTGTCTAGACACAGTTTCATTAGGCAGTGTAGTGTGGTGGTTAAGAAAGTAGCTTTGGAATCAGATCTGCATTCACATCATAACTCCAATACTTATTTACTCTATGATTGTGCAAATTACTTGCCTAATCTCAATTTCCTCTTCTGAAAAATTGGGACAATTATTATACCTACTTTGTGGGTTATAGAACCATTTGTACACAATTCTAAATGTGGTGCAGTTAGAACCATACACTCAACAGATGTAGATTATTGTTGTTTGTAGTTTCCATCATCTTCTGATTGAAAGTTGTCCACAACAACTATCTACTATGTGACAGTTAACAGCTCTTCTCTTCATGTCTGCAGTAGGCTCTGTGGGAAAGTCCATAAGTGATCTGACGACAATGAATAGTAAAAAACCCAGAGTTCGGTGCTCTGAGCTCTTGAGCGGGTTTGTGGACAAACCAGCCACATGACTGGTGAGGGGACTAAACCCATCTGCACCTTTGCTTCTTTCTATAATGGAAGATTTTCACATGTTTCCTGCTTGCTTTCCAGGGAAATTATTGGGTTAATGGGACCATGGAAAGAAGTGCTCTCAAGTGCTGGAAGATGCATCAGTTTTGGGGGGATTTCTTGAGATTATGATTCCTTGCCTGCCAAAATCTTGTGTTGCTGCACTCCAAAGCCCAGCCCAGTAACAAATTCTGGTCTCTTTCCAATCTAAAAGATCATGGGGAGATATTATAGAACAGCAGCTCTAGTCACCGACTAGCCATCGTCATGGAAGCTGCCTTATTCCATAACCCTACTTATAGACCTGCTAGATAAGAGGTATCAGAGAAGTCATTGGATTGGCTATCTCAATCCACAAACCAAAGCATCTTTGACAACTGACTGTCCCTTGCTGTCTGCAGCTTCTTTCCTGGTGCCTACAGCACTCGTCAGTCCTCTCCCTGGCTCTTCTCCTTGGCTCAGGCTGCTGCTTTGCATCTGCTGCACTTGCAATTATAAGGCTATATCTGTCCTTTTCCCTTGGGTCTTGAGCCCTCAGAGGAAACTTACTAGGTGGATGTAGAGCTGAACAACACCAAAAAAGGACGAGTATCCTCCGAGAACTTAGCCTTTGGGTGCCCCAGTTATCTTCCATGGAAACTTAGTGACCCACAAGTACCATTATGAGATTATTCTTCGTTCTCTTTTCCCACTAGCTGCTATCGTTACAAGAGAATTTATTGATTGACCTCAAACCCCCTTTCTGTGATCCTCTTTTCCCCAGTCAGGCTTCGTTTTGAGACTCTCCTTTTTATCGAGTAGTTATTCATGCTCATTCATTTAGCAAACGAGTATAGACTACAAGATTTGAGCCATAAACTTTGATGAAAATATTAATAAGACACAATATCTGCCTTTGAGAAAATGATTGTCTTTTGCAGGAGATAGACGTGAAAAAGACTAACTCTCCCAGAGAGAGAAAAAAAAGGACTCACAGGAGATACAAGGATTAAATAGGTATTCTTTACTAATGGCTGCTCTCTCACTAGATCCAACATTCCAGATAGAGAAAGAAACAGACAAATGCTCAGAGTTGTTAAAAAGCAAGACACTATAAAATTATGTGATTTTAAATTACCTGAAAAATGTATGTTTTACAAACATAGTATCAGCTTCAAAGACTTAGAGAGGTATGAGGATATTAAATAACAAGACGCGCTTGTAAAGAGTTCTGCATGTGGGAGCATAGGGTTGGTGAGGGTGAATGGCAAGACCATGTACACAAGATACTGTAGTTAGAATTAATAAATTTAGCTTTTATTAGTTTTTTTTTTGTTTTATGTTGTTGGTTTGTTTCTGTTTTTTATTGAAGCAGTTTTAGCATAGTAGCTAAAAACATAGACGTTGCAGAAACATAGAGTTCTATGATCTTAAAACTACAGAATTTCACTTCTATAGCATAGAATTTAAGAAGAAGCTAAGTAATTATGATTTTTCACTTAAACTTCCTTCACTAAACAGGCTCTTGTCCTAAATAGACTGACCCTGTCTGAAGAGCGGCAAAAATGGTACCTCAATTCTATTCTAAACCAAAATCCTGTGTTCTTTATACCTCATTCTACCAATGGGATCCATAGAAAACAAATTTCCACTCAGTATGGAAAAGAACATTCTAAGGCGGAAAGTTGCCATTCAATAGTGTGGCTTACCATGTGAATTTCAATTAAAGTTAAGAATGGAACCTGTGTTTAAGGGAGTGGCTACATCTAAGACTGGAGAGACCCTGGGGTTCCTTAGGGCCTCCCAAACCTAAATCATTGAGATTCCAACATCTCTGTCTCCCCCCACCCCTGCCCATACACATTGCACACACGAGACACCACACAAACACAAAAGCGTTCATATCCATTTTTTGAGTTTGCTTCTCCTTTAAATTTCATTTTGTATTTTGTTTGTTTTTCAACAGGTTATTTTTCAATTGTAATAATATAGAGAATGATGTAATAACCACCTGAGTGAATGTACATGTACATGCTTACTTAGTTTTAACAAATCTTAACATTTTCGTCTATTTGCCTCAGGTTTTTCTTTTTTTTTTTCCAAATAGAATTGAAGCCTCCATGTAAAACTTCTCACTTCAATTTAATACCCTCTTTCCCTAGAGCTGTTTTCCAGAGTTTCTCATTTATCATTCTCAACTTAGTTTTTAGTATTTTTCATACACATTAGGTATTATCAGACTTTTTACATTTTCATTAATTTTATCGGTGAAATATGATATCTTTGTTATTTCGTGTTTTCCAAATTTATAGTGAAGATGAACATGTTTTCAGATATTTATTGTCACATTTGTTTTTCTCTTCTGTACATTGCCTATCATTTCTTTGTTCAATTTCTTATTAGATTCTCTGTCTCTTTATTGATTTATAGATGTTCTTTATATATCCTGGACACTATACCTCAGTTGCTCATCTAGACATACATTGTAGATATGATCTCCTATTCTGGTTTGCACTGTCTCTTTGTTTTTGATGTCTTCTGTTTTACTACATTTTAATATCTATCAATCTACCTACCTCTCCACCTATCTATTCTCCAGTATTTTCTTTTAAACATTTTCAAGTTTTCCTTTTAACATTTGTCTTTAATATAATGTGTTTTTTATGTGTACTGTAAAATAAAGATAAAATTCTATCTTCCTTATGAATAAAAAATTTGACTAACATTTTTTATTGAATAATCCCACCTTTTCCAACTCTTTTTAATATTATCCATTTGAAGTACAATTATATTTGGAGGTCTTTGTCTGTAACGTTGCCACCACCATCTCTTCAACACCACCCTCTACCACTGTCTCTCCTCTCATTTTAACCAGGCAAACAGAAAAAGCCGATATCTGAAACAGAACCCAGTCTAGCAGATATCAACCATCTGTGTACCACTCTAAGGAATTCTCTCTGATTATGTATGGACTAAAGAAAAAAATGAATAGACATGGGAGGCTAGGACATAGGAAAAGTTGCCCTGTGTTGAGGCAGGGATGTGGCAATTCCTGCCCTAGGAACCTCTAAACTCCAGAGTCCATAGTAAGAAAGTGAGAATTGAGTTTATTAAACAGCTTCGGCAGGTATTCCTCAGGCAGAAGGAGTGGTGATTATATACAAGAATTCCCAAGCCCTAGACTTGTGAAGAATGACTCTCAGGAAGCACTTCCCGGTGATAGTAATTTTAAACTGTGGCAGAGGGGGCAGAGGGCCCAGAGGGCCCGAGTAACGCAGAACTAAGAAATGATGGGGGACACCCCTTTGGATGCCATCAGAAAGGAGTCTTCTCAGGCTTCCTGGATGTGAAGAGGGAAAGCTTTGTTAGAAAAGAAGTTCTCTTTCTTAGCTTTAGATTCCACTATATGCATTTACGTATCCAGGAATTCACTTAGTATTTATTTGTTGAGTATCTATTTCGTGCCAGTCATTGTATTTACGGAGAAAAAGGCATGTGTAATTCCTCCATGAAGCTTAATTTAGTAATACATTGTGGAGGACAAAAAAAAAAGAAAACCAAATTAAAACACTGAGCAGTACATTACTATGGGACAAATGTTACAATGGGAAATGCAGGGTTCCGAGGAGACAGATGGAGCATCTGCTCTGGTATTGGAGAGAAGGCTTGTCAGTGAAAATGTCTGTGAGGAAGCAACATGAATTTCATTTAGCCAATGGTAGGAGCAACCTTCTCTGCCAATTTTAGGTTCATAACCTCCTGAGCAAAGGCATTACGATTTAGACATGTTTGTGGTAGTTTCCTTCACGGAAGCTTTGTCACCTTTCATGTCATTGTGTAAGATCTCACAAATAGAGTGGCTACATACAAACACTGAACAGCTTACTGTGAGATCTGAGGTTTGGGACTTATAGGTCCATAGGAAAGGTAAAATCAGAGATGAGGAGTCAGGGGTGGGGTCAAGGGTTTCTACTCGATGAGAAAGTCCAAAAGGGAGCAGGAGCACAGCCTCAGAAAGATTTGGAGGAGTTCTGCCTGAATCAGTTATTAGGGAAGTTCTGAAACTTCTCTCAAGAATGTGACTCAGGAAAGCAAAGGATACTGTTTAGCCGGGCTAGAAATCAAAGAGAAAAAACTTTCTCACTAGAGAAGAGGCAAGCAGTCCCAAGGAGCCATGGAGGGAAGTACATTTCCTGAGGTGAATTAGAACAACTCACTTTTATCTGGTCACTGCCAGGTTCTTTTCTGGGTGATTTTTATTTATTATATTTTTTTAGTTTTAGTTTAGTTTATCTTTAGTATTGGTTTTTGCACGTTGATGATGACCATTAACAGAGTTTGGCTGTGGGCAGTTTTTGTTGCTACCAAAATAGCTAGATCTTGTATATAGGCAGAGGTATTATAATTCAAGCAAGAGAAGGACAACATTCCTAACCCATAACTCAAGAAAGAAATTCACTGCATTTTATACAAAGCAGTGGAAGAAAATCTTAGGGAACATGAAGTATGAAAATAGGAAATCAATGCAGCAAATCCTTGGCCTGATTTGGGACCTTCTTCTAGGCACCCAGTGGAATTTTTAGCCCCAGGACTCAGCCTTGGGCTTTCTAAGACCCAGGAGCTTAGTGATGGCATGGCGGATCTCCTTGGTCTTAATACTGTATATGATTGGATTAAGCATGGGAGGCACAAAGAGGTAGATGTTGGCCAGAAGAAGGTGGACAGCAGGTGGAGCATTCTTCCCAAAGCGGTGCACCAGGGACAGCCCCATCATAGGCACAAAGAATACCAGCACAGCACAGAGGTGTGAGGTACAGGTTTGGAAGATTCGAAGCCTCTCCTCTTGAGAAGTCAGTCTTGCCACTGTGTACAGGATGACACCATAGGACAGCACAATGAGCACCAGGTCCAGCATCACAGTGAACACCACCAGTGTCAATCCATACAAATTGTTGAAGGTGGTGTCTGCACAGGCCAAATGTATCACCTCCTGGTGTAGGCAGAAAGAATGAGAGAGGACTCGAGGCCCACAGTAAGGAAAAGCCTTCAGGAGGAGGACAATGAGAACAAGGGCCACAGGTCCCCGGAGGATGACAACCAGGCCTGCCCTGACCACTCGCTGGCTAGTGATAATGACTGAGTACCTCAGGGGGTGACAGATGGCCACAAAGCGGTCAAAGGACATGACAAGGAGCACCGAGGACTCCATGAAGGAAAATGAGTGGATGCAGAGCATCTGGATTTGACAGGCTTCAAAGTAGATACTATGGGAGTTGAACCAGAAGATTCCCATAGTAGTGGGCAAGGTGGACACTGACAGTCCCAGGTCAGTGATGGCCAGAAAGGACAGTAGATAGTACATGGGTGTGTGCAGATGACGGTTGGTCTTAATAACTGTCAGAATGAAAAAATTGCCTGAGATGGCCACCAGGTACATAAGGAAAAAGAGGATAAAAATCCAGTGTTGGATGGCTTCCAATCCAGGAAAGCCAGTGAGGTAGAACATGGGGCTAAACTGAGTGATGTTGTACAAGAGCATGAATCGAGGACTGAGGGGATATTGGGTTGGCATTCCTCAGGGACTGAGCTGAAAATAAATGGATATTTCTAGTTATTAATTCTTCAGTTTCACTAACATTCACACCGTCATAAGCAGAATCATGACCATCATCATCTTTGGTATCGTCTACTGCACTGTTCTCAATTCTACCACCCTCACTACCAGATTGAAACTTTCTTTGATAGCACCAGCCTCACAAGGTTTTCCTCTATATTTCTACTCTTCTCAGTCTCCTTTGCTGGCTTCTCTTCATTGCTCATCCTTGAAATATTGCAGTTCCCGTCCTTGGCAATTTTATGACCATGCTCTGTTGTTCGTCCCTAGGCAATGTCATCACTCTCATGAATTTGCTTGCCATCCATATGTTGATAAAGGTCAAATCTATAACTCCATAACTTCTCTTCCTTTGATTTCAAGACATATATCTAGCAGCATGCTGAGTTTCTGCATGTAGATGTTTCATAGTTATCTCAAAAACGTGTCAAAAATTTAACTTATAATCATTTCACCCAACAGAATTTTCAGTTATTTGTTTTCATTAACTCAGTAGAAAAATGTGGACTTCTGAAATAAGTTGAGGAAGCGATATAAATTTGAGGGATATTAGTATACAGGTTGGACGAGGAAACCTAAGAAGTGAGTATAGAGAGAAGTTGCTAGCATTGAACCCTAGGAAAATCTGCAATTTCGAGGTTGGGAAGAGAAGACTCCACTAAGAGAGACTGAGTGGAAAAAATGCCAGCTAGATAGGAAGAAAACCGGGAGAGTGTGGTCTTGTATGAGTTTCAAGAGGGATTAATCAATTATATATAATGTTGCTAAGAGGTCAAGGTAATGAGGAGTGAGAAGTGACCAAAGGATTTAGCAATGTGGAAGTCACAGTTGATCTTGAGAAGCAGTTTCAGTGGAGTGGCTGGGAATAAAATGATCTCGACTCACCCCCAGAAAGACAACGTTCATGTCAAGATTTCTGATTCCCTCTGCTGTGGCCATGGCTGCTCTGGGCCAGAACAGCCACAGTTCCCAAGTATCCTCTGCAAGACCACTTGAGTGGCCGATCAAGCCCAAACTCACAGTGTCAATAAAGCAGTTCTTTGAAAAAACAGAGTGTGTTCATGAGAGAAAGAGGAAGAGTGAACAAACAAATGGACTAGGGCAATGCAGGATTCCAGGCAGTGATGATGGTCCACTCGATGTTTATAAATTCAAAGTGGAACCAGTCAGCATTTAGGTGTGTTTTTCATCACTATATTTATCTGCTCAAATTCAGGAAAGAAGTATGTAGAGAGTTGAATTTAACTAGATTAATGTTAGGGTAGGCCAGCATGACTCAAGTTAAGGGTATATGCAAAGGAATGGGTATGCTGATGTACTGTGGACACTAAACTGGATAAAAAGAAAAGTTAAACAGAAGAGAGTGAGGGACAGTAAAAAGGGATGACAGTTTGTGAGTATGTGATGGGAATGAGCTGCTGATTTAAGGTAAAGGACACAATCCTTGATGAGAGGAGTTCAAGGAGCTGAGAGGGAGGCTGTAGATTGGTTCAAAGAAAGGACTATTGAAGTCACTGAGAATTATGTCTGGGTCATAATTCCATAGTAGTGGAAAGAGAAAAGTTAGGCTAAAACCTTCAGTGAATAAAGTGGTGTGTCTGGAAAGGTGGTTGGTGGATGCAACAAAGGCGGGATAGCGATGGTAACTGACGCTGTCATGCACTGAAAAGAACGGGGAAGGAGGCGGCACGAATAAAAAATGTTCAGGAGGACCAGGGTCAGCCCTTCATCACTTTGAAAAGGAGATGAAAGGACTATTCACACTTATCCTCTCTCTTTTTTCACCCCTCATTTCTCTACTCAACCAACCAACCAACCACTTTTTTTTTTAGCCCACTTAGCTAAAGCAATACTGTTTAAATTCACCAGTGACTCTGTGGATGAAATTCAATGGAGACACTTAATCATGCCTGATTTCATTGCAAAGATTGACTTTGTGGCTTGCCTTTATTTTTAAAGCTCTCTCTTGAATTCTTGATGCCAGTACCTGCTGGTTCTCTTTTATTTGTCATAATGGCTGAAATTCAGTCCCTTCCACCCATTGCTCAAATGTTCATGTTAGTCAGTCTCCTGACCTTGGGCACCTTCTCATTCATTGTATTCTCTATTCTTCTTATTAGTATTGTTATCAGTAATAGTGGTAGTAGTAGACTGATGACCCAGATGTTTACCTCTAGCCCAGACAACTCTGCAATGCATCAGGCCTGAATTTCTTCTTTGTTATTTGATGGCTCCAAATGGATGCAAACTAAACGCAACACATCTAATATTGAGCCCACCATCTACCCTTTCAATACCTGATTCTCCTCATATTGATGCATTTTTGATAATATCATTTACCACTTTCCAATCATACATAACAACATTTTGGATCTTGTCCTTTACTTGACACTCTCCCTCTTCCCACATCTAATTTTTAACCGAGTTAAGTGTTTTCTACTTCCTAAATATCCCTGTAGTCTATTCCTTTGCCTCAACCCCAGTGCTCACTGTCATAATTCTTAATTTTTCTATAGCTGCTTAATTGACTCTCTGTTACTTAACTTGCAAGTCTTGACACCCCCTCCCCTTGATCCATTCGCCATTGCAGTCATGGGGGCTATCTGGAAAAATGCAAACTATATCAGTCACTGCACTGTAATCAGTCCTTCAATAGCTCCCCTTTCACCAGAATAAAGTTCAAACTTGTAAAAGAGCTATAGTGGCAGCTCCAATTTATTGAGCCCATGCATGATTCAGAAGCTGTATAAAACTTAACATAATTGTGTATATTCCTCATAACCATGAAGCATTGTATCCCCACTTCACAGAGGAGAAAACTACAGAAAAGGTCAATAATTTTCTCACAGTGACCTCATGTCAGAGATGGAATTTGAGCCCATGTTGGCCTAATTCCAAAGGGTGTGGTTCTAATACGATGTAATACTCTGTCTTTAGCCAGGCTCTTCCTGCTTTGGCACTTTTCTAAACTCATCTTTTTTCTATACAGTCAAGAAATCCATTTCTTCTTTACACAATTTGCCATGTGTACTTTCTTGTCGCTATTTCTTATATGGCTTTATTTCTTACTTTCCTAGCATAAACCACCTTGTTTTTCTGACCAGTGAACATTGGTGGATCCTTTAAGACAGCACAAATATTTACTCTGACAAATCTCTCTTGACTTCCTTGTGTAAGAGTTGGGCAAATCTTTCTCTGTACACACATGGTACCTTTGCTGCAGCACTATTAAAGTGTAAAGGCACACACATACATCTTTTACATATTTTATATATATATATATGTTTTTTATATTTATATATAGTATCTACTATTATGTTATATATATGTATACATACACAAATACGTATAAGTAATACATGTGTATTTTCTCATTTATACTTTATATAATATAGTATATATTATTTATATACATATATATTCTTCATACTGTATAGATATTCTTTATATATAAATACAAAAAGTATAATTATATACAAGTAAAAATGTATACTTAAACATATATTTATACATATATATTTATCTTATATATTATATATATAATATGTATTATTTGTATATTATGTATAGTCCTTATATGAGTCTGTGTGTGTTTATAACTTACGATTTAACCCACATTTTTGTACCAACTAGATGAATTCCATAAGACCCCTGGAGTGCAGAATGTGTCTAACACCTGGTGGACACCACTATATGTTTTTGCATAAAACACTAAATAACTGAATGAGTGACTCAAGTGCTTACCTCTTGTCCTGATTAGTGCCTGGAGTTTGGTGTTGAGTCCCGTTTTCACTTACTTCAGAATAAGAAGGACAAGGAGAGGGAGATGAGGGAAATTAAAAGTCTATAAGGAGACCATGACAGGGCTGGGATTATTCCTCCTGGAAAAAAAGTTCTGGTGAACTTTTCCTGGAAATGAAAGACAATTACCCATACTAAGGCAGCAAGAGTTGTTTCCCCATTTCCACTAAAAAGCAGGAGTCCATTCATCAGCACATAGTCATGTCTAACGACGATATAATTACAGTATTCACAGCAGAGGCGGTACAGGTGAGAACTGAAGAGGAAATTCCTGAAAAGAAAGATTATCACTATACGATGAGCAATTAGATTCTTACCTTACCTATATGTTCTAAGTATTCTCTTATTTCAATTTAATATTTGCTATTTTTTAAAACGTATTAGTGGTGGAGGCCACTGTTTCTTACGAGTAGGAGAATATGCAAATAGAGTCATGCCTAAGCATAAGGATTTGGACCAGGTATCTCATGCTTGAAGCAAGGAGAACATTCCCACAATGTTCAAATGCATCTGTAAACATGCCTCGTGTGACTGGAGTAGCAGAGGATTTTGGAAGAGGGGAGGGCATATCCTGGATACTGGGGAAGTCAAAGGGGGTTGTCAGTATTAATACACACAGATTGAGGGCCTTCCCTGCTATGTTCACTCATCTGGGACATAAAATGCACTTAACATACATATTGAATGAATGAATGGCTCTTTGGTTGATAAGAGGAAAAGGGAAGGCTGAGTGTACCAGACAGCTTGACAGGGAGGAGTCTATGGAGACCAAAGGGTTTATGCTATCTTGATGCCAATGGGAGGTTGATTTTCAGCACCCGGAAGGGCCTGACTTGGCCATGTAGGCCCAGGTCAGGAGGAGCCAGACAGCTTTTTCTCTGGGCCTTAGGAACAGAATATTGCAGATGGTCTCTCTTCTTCCCTATGGAGAGCAGCCTCTGATCCTTTGTCTGGCTCTGGTTCTGTGCGTAGACTCTGTGAGTTTCAGAAGTAGAAGAGATTCTGTGGGATCCTGGATTTAAAGACTTAATTTTGCAAATGAACAACTAAGTAAGGCCTAGTGTGGGGAGTACACTTGCCTAAGGTCATTCAAGGATTTTGAGGAGGAGCCAGAACTAGGCTCAGACCACCTCCTTCCAGGATCACTGCTTTCCTTAAACCCTGTACATCCGCCTCTTCCTGCATTTTCTCTCTTTCCTTTCATATGATCCCCTAATTCCCACCTGGAAACTCTGGCACAGGACAGCAGTGGAAGACTCACCAGCAGCTGCTAATTTATAAAAGTGAAGACCAGGTAGTCTGTACTAAACAGGGAACAGGGTAGGTGAGTCTGACACCAGGGCCAGTGAGAGGCATCAGGCTGAGGTTGTCAGAGAAGGATTTATCCTTCTTCCTCTGTGCATGTGAAACACCATGGCTCCAGCTGGGAGAAGCTGAGGACAAACAAAGAGTCCCCAGGGCTGGGAGCTCTGTGGGCAGGAGCCGTCATTACTCTCCCCTCCTTGGCTTCCATCCCTCTCTCCTTCAGGGGCTCACCTGGGGCTGAAGGCCCCTAACTTTACAGAGTTCTGTCTCCAGATTTTGGCTGCTGACAGATATCTGCTGCGGGAAAGGTGGTCCTGCCCCACCCATTTTTTCTGCTTTAGGAAGAAACTGATCTCCGTCACCCGTCACTTTGTTTGCTCTCTCCCTTTGGTCCTTAGAATGGATCCATAGTTTGTGAAGAGGCTGGATGTGGCATAAGATTATCGATGCAACTTCCACATTGGCTTCTCAACTGCTCATCCTCCTTGAAGCACCATAGCTACCACTGCCTCAAGGTCCTCTCACTCTTGTACCCATTGTCGTGCCCATTTCTGTATTTCTTTTACAAGAAATTTGCCCTTCGTCTATGCCAGTCACTGTATCTTTGAGCCTATAAGTCAGCCAGGTTAAAACCTTCCATATATATTGCCATCCTAAACACATGTCCCGGCTAGTGTCTCAGGCTTTTCCACTCAACTTTGAATGTGTGGGACAATCCTTCAACAAACTCTAAACAAGCAGTCTTTTCACAACATTTCCTCTCTTCTTGCCTTCTTCATCCTTCTGGTGGCAAATACCATCATCTTGTAGAAAAATCAATATGCATTTCTTCCTCAGTCTATGTTAAAGAACCTGGATTGATGTGGTCAGGTCGTATGCACACTTCTCTTATCTTTCAACAAACACACATTTGGAGATTGGCATAAACAAGGTGTTATATTGTTATATCCGTCAAACTGGGGCTGGTTGTTCAGCATTGTGTGAGGGTGAAACCCAAAATAGAGCATATAGATGCAAAGTGAGGACAGATGCCCACGAAGCTTATGACACACCAGTGTGATCATAACACACCTAGTTAAAGGTGGTATCACCTCATACCAAGTAAATGACTAGAGGTTACAGCCAGAGTGTAGGCAGGCAGAGTCAGGCAGACAGAACAGGATACAGAGAACTGGGTGTCCTACCAAATTGTATTTGTTGAAGAGGGTTCTGGCTCCGTACACAGGGAGAGAGCTGACCATCCTCATTTAGGCTCTTAGGAGAGGAAATCCCAACCAGAAAAATTTGAGAAATTCTTCCTTTATTGAGAACATAATTTAGTCTATGCCCTAGAGGAAGCCTAGTTAGGGACAGTATAGGGATAATATAGCAGTGACAACGTTGTTATTTTTACCATCAACAGCAACTATTGATAGTATTTGAGGGCATCTATCATATATAAAATAATACAACAAGTATTGTAAGTGCAACCAAAGAGATGGACATAGCAATTATATGACTTTGGGTGGGTGGTCACTGGCCCACTGGGGAGGCCCGAGAAAGGTACTTGAACTGAGACTAAGTAAGAATTAACCATGAGATGGGGCTTTATAGAAAGGGATTTCCAGGAAGAAGGAGTAGCATAAGCTAGGACACAGAGGTGAGGAAATTTTCCTAAGAACTATACAATTTTCCAATACTCAAATATAAAATTTAAGAAAGGTAATACCTTACAATGAGACAGTAGAGGTAGGCAAGGTCAAGACGTTGGAAGGGTTTATATGACATGTGAAAGACCATATACATATTGATGATTTTGATTAAGAAGGCAAGGAGTGACCTTATCATATGTTTAGTAGAGTATATTGTTAGCCATATGTAGGAAGGATTTAAAGTCTACAGTGGATAGACATTACTTGATGTATGGAGTTAGGTGAGGATATTTAACTGATAGCTTTTCACATCACTGTTAAATAATAATACTGTTTAATGAATAATCTGCCACTTATCTGGAGACACAGTATTTGCTTTATTATATTTTTTACTAGCATCTATATATCAGCTTTCTACTCTGCTTCTCTGAATTATATAATAATTGAAGGACTGATGTTCAGGAAATAGTCATTAAAAAACACTCTTAGCTCTTTTCGCTTTTTTATTCCCCTAAATGATCTTTAGATTTATTTTATCACATCAAAAAATAGTCCTCTTTGAACGAAAACTGAAATTACTTTAAACATTTTTAACAATTTTCATTCACTGTGCACATATTAAGTGCCTACTCTGAAAAACTCTGAGCATGGCCTTGCAGATACACAGGTAAATACGACAGTCTTGCCTTAATGAAGCTCACCTCCAGTAAAGCAAATAGATTGTTAAACAGAATTCACCCAACAGTGTCACTAGTCTAGGCTAGGGAGACAGAATTAGTTTTGGAAAACTGGTGGCAGGGAGCAACAAAGGAACAGACCTTGGCCCCAGATCTATTCCCTTGGGTAATCTTGGAAACTTGTGAATATGAAGTGAAGTGTATGAGGGTATGTGGTGGTTGGGAAGGGGGAGTATCAATATGCTGATGTGAGTCATTCAGGCCTTAACTCTGAATGTATTAGAATCCATTACTAAAGTATCTAAATCCATTTCTAACAGTGTCAATGCAAGAATGTGCCTATTTGTATATATGCTAGTGGTTTTTAGTGTGTGAAATATTATTTTCAAAAGTGCTTGTGTATGTGTGTGACAGAGAGAGAGCGAGTGACAGACGTATCTCTTTGCCTCTGGTTGAGTGTGAGAGAGGCTGTCAGTGTGAACAAGACATAGCTCACTTTCTTGTCCACAAGGAGCTCAACTGAGCCTATTCTGTACCAAAGCATGAGAAGGCCTGTGGGAGAGAGAGACAGGGGTGTATTTGAGCCTGGCATTCTTTTCAGGGTCCAGTATGAACTATATTTAAGGCACTCTCTAGCCAGAATCAATACCTAGCTCACTGAGCCAGGCTTGGTGAGGTAGGAGATTACTCCAGGAAAACTGAAACAACTGGTTAATATACATCTGTGGTTTTCCAATGACACCACCAGAGGGAGCCTTCAGCCAAAAGATGGGCTTACATTTAAACTTTCTACCCCCACTGCCAACAGGTCAAGACAGTGGATCTGTTTTTCCGGCACCATCTTCCCGCATCCTGTATGTCTCCTACACAGCTCTGAAACTACTGGCCAATTCATTCCTCCTCTGAGGATGACATTCTCTCTGTCTCATACATACACAAAATGGACATACTCACACCTACACAAACTCACATCAAAACCTGAAGTTGATGGATAGAGATGACATGTTATCTCTACTTTCTCAGATCTTAAAGATGATGACCTCATAGGACATAGATCTCTATGTGTGGCCTTTTGTCCTAGTCAATTGACCAAGCTTTGGATCCCCAGTCTGACCAGACATGGCCCTAAATGAAACCTTTACTCAGGGTTCTCAGTCTCTCCAGACTCACAGACTCAATTTGGGGTCTCTGTCACAGAAAAGGCATATAAACTCAGCTCATTATTCCCTTGACCCAAGGTCCAGGCCTGTTGAATGAGGCCTTCCCTGGATGAACTGTATTTTGTGGTGTGGGATTGATGTAGATCTTTCAGACTAGAAGGACCCACAGAGCTTGAGCTTGCCAAAGGGATCCTCTAGCCTGGTCCAGAGCCCTTAAGAAAATTTCATGTTGGAGTTTATTTTGTCCATTCCCCTAACTACCAGGATGCCAGCATTTATGTGAGCACAAAGTCTGGAATGATTTCTTAGAAGAAGGTTCCATAGCTCCTCACAGCAATCCTTTCAGAAAGCTCTTCTTTCCTTATATCCTATCTCTCTCCAGTCATTCTGAGAGGAACCAGTTTTCATCCTCCTTGTTGACATTTTTCAGACTCCTGGAAAGCCAAGGATCTGCCCTACCACTGCCACCACCAACTTGAGCTAAGGCCTGCCTGTCTTTTTTTTATGTATCTATCTCTACTCATGGCCCATCAAGCTCAGAGAACTCACACACCTGTCTCATCAAAGCAGGCTTCACATTTTCCAGACTTTTTCCTATGCCATTCCATAGTCTCTTCTACAAACCTTATTAAAGAGAAAGCATCTTTCCTAGGTCTGGTCTCTTTGTTATTCAATCAGTGGCCAGGGGTCTGTTGTGAGCATATTGCAGTTCTGTATGTTCCCTGTATTGTGTATTATAGGAGGATAAAGAACTGAATTTTCCCTACACTGAGTAGTTCTTGCATCATATTGGAGAAATAGTACTAAGAGTTTAAAAAGCCTTTAAAATGCTTTAAGAAGAGTAATAAAAATAAACATTGGTGTTAGGATGCTTGAAGAAGGGAAAATATTTGGGAAACTCCTATGATGATTCCAGTGAGAGATGAACCAAGTCATGGAATATAGGCAAAGAGAGGAGAAGAATGAGGCACATGTTAAGAGGGTACAATCTACACAACTTGCAGACTATCAAGGTATGAACCAAGTCTGATACACTGACACTGACATCTCCTAACATAGCAGTCTGAACCCATTCTCCTGAAGCCAAGGAAACACATCGTAAAATTATTTTATATTTATTATTAAATAACATATTTATATATTTCATATTTTAAAAATATAAAATTATTTGATATTTATGTCTTGTCATCAAGTTCTAGCTTACCTAATTCCTGGGACCTTCCCAGTTCCTTAATAATCTGTCTTTTGAGCCTAGATAGAACCATACCCTTCTGAGGTCTTTTGCTAACTTTCTCTGTCTTCTTCATCTGGCTTCTCATCTCATTTCTTTTTCTCCTCCCCATTAAAAGCAGATTCTCAGCTGACCCATGATCAAGGAGGTGACATTAATTTAACAGGATCTGAGAATTAGTGTGAAATTCTCTGTAGAGAAAGAATTTCTTATAAAACCTTGGTGAGAGGTAGCTGTGCTCCCGTCTTCACCAAATATTGAGCATCAGGTCCAGGCCAAGGAGAAGCAAGGTAGGCACCTAGAGAGCAAAATTTAAGGAGGCGCTCATTCTCATAGTGCAAGTGCAAGTTCAGCAATTGCAAGACTGAGAGTGAGAACCTCCTTGAATTTGCACCTTGGATGGCACCTTGCCACATGTTAGTCTCGTGGAGTTCCTGTTATGTGTTAGGAACCGAGGGTACGCAGTGATTAAGAAGTGGTCGTACAGACTTATATGCTTCTGGGAGAGACAGATAGATATGTAGTAAAATACAACAGACTGATATAAATGCTCCCATAGAAATAAGAAATGAAACCAGACTTAAGGGCTTAGAAAAGACTTCCTAGAGGAGTAGTCAGATAAATCAACATGTGTTACAGTAGTGAATTAGCCAGGAAAGAATTGAGGGAGGATACAGTTTTCCATGAATACAGCTAGCCACTGGAATGTTTTCCAATGATGATGAACTCCTCCTCTTGGAAGATGGCATGAAGAAACAGAAGTTCATAGGCCTTTGAAATTCATCAGTTAGTTGAATCCCAGTCATATGACATCAAGCACATGATTTAACCCCTCCCAGCTTCACTCTTTTCAGTAAAATATATTTATAGTAATACATGATTCAGGCAGCTATTGAGAGGATCATATGTGACAAGAAAGTCATAATTCCTGGAAAAACTAAAATAGCTATTTGTGTCCTAAATTAACACAAATTACTCCACATATACTTTCTTAGGAAGCCTGAGGCAGAGTCAAAGCTGTAGCACTGTTTCTGTGCTTCCTCCTTTACAGCAGTGAGGAAGCTTAAAGGGTGAATTTACTTATCTATGTCATGCAGGTTCCATACTAAGTAGTCAGTGGAATGGTTTAGACAGGGAGTCTCTGCCTTACTTGCAGGCATAAGAGGAAAGAGCCAGGTTTATTTACTGTTCGCAATGGGCCATGGACCAGGCTGTTGCTATGCCTCTATATAAGTCCTTTATATCACACTATTGTCTAATATAGGCTTTCCATTACCCGTCCTCCCACCCTTGAGGCTTAACTTCTTGGCTGACTTCAAAATAATGGTATTCTTCTTATGGGGGCCCTGCCTTGATCTAGGATTCTGCTGCTCCAATTTCTTCAGCTGGCCTCTGCCTGCACCTGCACATTGACTCTGATCCCAAGGATCTTGACTCATCACTTGGTAACAACCATCATGGCAGATCTGTGACCCTGAGTTTCCACTTTTGGGAATGTACCTGATATGTGTCACAGCACAATACTGTTTGTTAAAGTTGGAGAATGAATATGCCTCTTTAGTCAAACTTGGGATGTTGAATGGATCACACTCATATACCCAGAGATGTGCAGGCTTACATTGAGACCTTCAGGGAGCCCCACAGATATCCATTTATCCAACCAATATTTATTAAGCACCTACTATATGCCAGGCACTGTAGGAAGTTCCAGGAGACAGCAGTAAATAAATGGTAGGGTCTCTACTTTCATGAGCCTCCAAGTCTACAGCAGTATTGTTGTTCACATAGCTCTGTATAAATAAATTGAGTACAAAGCAACGTTGTGAAAACCAGGAGAGTGGCCTTCTTTGAACAACTCAGTAGCAGACCAACAGCTCTCCTGAGTTCTTCCTAGCATTAGCTGGTGAAACCAGACCTTCTCTGTTTTCTGGCCTGCCCATGTCTCCCTATTAGCAATTGCAGTACATCAAGAATATCGTCTCCTTTCAACAACCTAGAGCAGAAGCAAGATTTGGAAGACCCTTTGCAACCCACTTATTGAAAAGAGATGCCACAACATGGCCTCACACAGACTCTTGGAATGGTGACCTCCTTATTTTGATAGGCTATCTCAAGTTGCACTACATACTCTAGCTTCAACCCAGGGGGGAATCATTTTGAGTGATATCTGAACAATGTTCCTTGGTTCTCCCCTAGTCTACAGTGTTCTCTCAAAAAGTTTGACTGAAGCTTGCCCCTCATCTTCCATGTAGCTAACATTGTTTGTCTTATTCCATAACATATCACCACTTTGAAGATGAGGAGATGAGGAATATAGATAAGGATGAGATTAGGAATTTCAGGAAATATTTGGAAACTGTAAAAGTGAAAAAAATGAGAATCCTAGTAAAGTAAAATAAAACATTAAAGTTAAAAAAAAATTATTGGATGGAATCCAATGTAGATTAGACAACATAAAAGAAAAGAAAACTGAACTTGAAAACACCTGAATATAAATCAACCAAACCGAAGCACTGAATGAAAAAAAAAAAAAAAAGACACAAAAAGATTAAAAAATAATTTAACAGAATCCCACAGGCTGTGGAACAGTATTAAGCTGTCTACCATACATGCAATTAACGTTCTAAAAGTAAAGAAGAGAGAAAAGGGGTCAAACATATTTTTGAAGAATTATTGGTTGATTATGTTCAAAATCTAAACATAAAGAGTATCGTTAATTCAGATGCTCAAAAAATCTTGAGAAAGACCAATTAAAAAAGAAAACATACAACCAAATGCATATATTTCAAATTGGAGAAAACAAGAAATACACACATGCATCTTAAAAGCAGGCATGGAGTTTTACGTGACTTTTCATTGGTAGCAGTGGAGATCTGAAAAAAAAAAAAAAAGGCACTTAATTTGTGAAGTAGTGAAAGTAAAATCTGTCAGTGTAGATTACCAGTGAAAATTTATTCAAAAATTAAGGTGAAATAAATATTTTCCAATTAAAAAATAATTAATATTAAAACTATCTTCTTTCTGTTACTAAATTCATCAAGAGACAATTGAATATTAAAGCAAAAATAATAACAAAATATTGTAGAATTATTGTATAAGCAGAAGTAAAATATATCTCAACAGTAGAGCAAAGGGCAGGTTGAGATATAAATGAAATTATAATGTAACAGAAGAATAAGAAATGAGAAATGTACCACCACATTGGGTCAAAACAATTTTTATTTCAAAACAAGGCAAGGACATCTATGAGAGAAGAAAATCACTATCCTACACTGTCCATGAATATGTTTACTGTTTTTGTTGTGTTTTTAAGGTCTTAACCAAATAACAGTAAATGAATTCAGTAACAATTAAAGAAAAAAAGACTCCAGAACCAAGTCATTTTGGAAGATAAAAATAAATAAATAAATACACTAAAATAAAATTCAGTAAATGTATTTTGTAGAATTTTTATAAGTTGATTTTAAATTTTTTATAGAAAGGCAAAAGACATAGATCAGCCAAACAATGGCAAATAAAGACAGTCTTTTAGAGCTCATACACTACTAATTTCAAAACTTACTATAAATCTTCAGTAAACAAGATAGTGTAGAATCATCATAATGAGAGACAAACACATCAATGGAACAGATGAGAGAGTCCAGAAACAGACCTTCACATAAATCAAGTATCGGTATTTGACAAAGTCACCAACTATTTTTATGAGAAAGAATACTCTTTTCAGTAAATGGTATTCGTACAACTGATTATCCATATAGAAATAAAATGAACTTTGACCTACCTTATACCTTACAACAAAGACCTATATGTACTTGATAAAAATATACCAAAACTATAAAGCATCTAGAATAAAACATATGAGAAAATGTTTGTGACCTATTTTAGTTAGGGCCGAATAGCAAATGGCATAAACATAAATTAATTGATAAATTCAACTTCATCAAAATTAACAAAGTCTGCTCTTCAAAACACTCTGTTAAGGAAATTAAAACTCAGTCCAAAGATGGGGAAAAAAATATTTACCACACGTACATTTGTAAAAGCACTTGTATTCAGATTAAATAAAGAATTCTTACAACTCAATAATAATGACGGATAATCCAATAAAAACAGACAAACTTTTAATGCAAAATTTTTCACAAGAGAAAATATTCTAATGGCTAAGGAGCATATGAAAAGAGGATCAAATTATTAGGCATCCAGGAAATGCAAATAAAACCACCATAAAATATCACTTTACACATGTCAGGACGACTGCATTTAAAACAACGGACAATAATGCCATGTGTTGTTATAGATGTGGAGCACCTGGAACTCTCATACGTTGCTGTGGAAGAGCAAAAGTCTTCAACAATTGTGGGAAGTACTTGAGAGTTGGGATTTTGAGGCACAATGTGTTTGGATAATTATCTCAAGGTCTCATAGCTGGTAAATAAGAGTCAGAATTTGAATCAGGAGGTCTGCTGTCAGAGTTCCAGTCTTACCCAAAACACAAATCAATGTCATATTAGTCAAAGTCTGTATTTTTCAGTCTTTAATCTTATATATTTCAAAATAATACTATGGATTTGAAATGCCATTAGATACACAGATCTCCTCTTTCTGTGTTCCCTCTGCAGCGGTAGACAGATAGTACATTTATGTTTGCTCCCCCTACGCCTTAGTTATTTTTCTGCTCTTTCTAGACTGAAGACAAGGATGTATCATTTTGGTTGATGATTCCTAAGATATAACAATGTCCTGGCATTAAATAGGCATGATATAGGTTTGCTGATATATCTGAGAACAATCGTTAGGGTCCCCAAACTACTTTTACATTTCTAATAAGAACATAATCTTAATAATCTATTTTTCTTTAATTATCAAAGATCCAGACAAAGTACCTGAGAATTAGGAAAAATATAGATTGAAGAAAATAAATAAAATAATTGAGTCTTTGAAAGTTTGGATAATAATAGTAATAATAATAAAACAATAATAACAATTAGTATTCTAGTAGCTAACAATTATTTAGGTCTTGGTGTCCTAAGACCAAGAAACATCCTAAGCACTTTCCAATCGAGATTATTTATCCAGGACATACTGAAAAAAAGAGTAAGGCAAAGAAAATTCAAGTTACCAGCCCAAAGTCACAGAATTAATTAGTACTCAAATTAGATTTTGAATCCAAAATTTCCTAACTCATAACCACGTAGGTAGGGAAATGCAATATTTGTGTTTTATAAAAAAAGGATTCCTTACCCCATTGGGGAAAAAGATATGAAAAATTTGGGGAAAGAATAATTATGTTTTATAAAGAAAAATACTAATATCGTTCTATTAGAGAACGAATAAGTGTTACTTGATACTTAATTCCATCATTACACTTCCTTGACTCTAAGTTAATTTATCTTTACAACAAGTAGTAAAAAAAAAAACAAAAAGAAACAGTATGTCATAGAGAAGAGCGCTTAAAAATTCCTGGGACAGGGTTTTATACAATAAATACTTCATAAAGAGAATTTCCTCCCAAGAATTTTTCTCTTTCAAAAGAATTCCAGAAATTCTGTGTCAAAAGCAGCTCAAGAGAAACTATTTACACAAAAGTTTTTGTTTGGTTGGTTGGGTTGGTTTCGGTTTTGCTCAGGTTGTCCTTGGAAACTCAGCTTGGAATTGCTTGGAATCTCTTCTCTGTATCCCTTATCTAGACACAGTCCAGAGCAGTCTTTGCCACACAAATCTTCCTTGCTTCTGTCTCTCGGGTTCCTTTAAACAAAGATGCTGCCTCCTTCCCTGAGGACCTGTAGGAGCCTGTACAAATGCTGCCTCTCAGCAGGGTGAGAAGTTACAGAGAAAACTGAAGCCGCCGGGCAAGCAGACACAGGTGAAGTACATGGTCACGGAATATGAGAAAGATGGGTTAGGAAGTGAGGCTGAACAGGAAGAGTTATTTCTGTGAATTGGACAAAGAGATTTATGTCACTACAGAGCTAAGGGAAGGAGGAGTGGGGGTGAAGGAGCTTGGGAGACATTATCTGAAACTCTCGATCATGGTCTACAAACTCACTAGATTGTGCCAAGGCACAGATTACTGAAAAAAACTTTCTGTGGGTAATGTTATTTCGAGAGAAAGGGCACCAAGGAAAGGGTCTCTCAGTGATGGAAAAGCTGCTGAATTTCTGAGGCCATCAGTATAGAGGCAGCATAGTGATGGGTCAATAGGAAGGGATTCTGATTTATACAGCCCAGGATTTCCTCCTATTCTTTTCTGCTTTCTCAATCTACCAGTCTTCATAGTGGTTAAGATAACACCTGTGATGACCCTTGGTCACTTTGGGATTCCTGAATACTGATTTCCATTTTCTTGTGGAAGGCAGAAATAGCAAGATATTTTAAGTTTTTCAAATGCATGGTTAGAGAAAGCATAAGGAAGTTTTACCAAATAGCAATGTAAAAAAAAAAAAGGAAAAAAACCGATTAAGTAGTTTATCCAAATATCAATCAATATGAACTTAAAGATTTTCACAGAAACTACTGCATGATCAAAAAGGTCAGATTGCTTTATGCACCAAGAGGGTATTTTGCCTTAATCCCACCCTGTGAGGCAGTTCCAAGAGATGCTCCTACTCATTATTGCAGTCTTTTGGCAGAAAGTGCACCCTAGGCTGGTCGTCTAATATATGTCCTTTTGACAGATATCTGGGTACCAGAGTTCTACCCATTTGGCTTATGCAAAGTCGTCTTCTAGTCCCTTTGCCAATAAATAGTCCCTGAACCACGTGGCCTCTAAAAGTTCTTACTCATGGCTCCTAGGTTCTGAAGGCAGGCATTATCTTTCCCCATTCCTTTTCCTCAGTTCATTTTTCTCTTTTGTGGTTTGGCTTGCTCAAGAGTCAATAAGTATGTTGGGATTACCTTTTGTATTTACTGGTCTTAACTCTCTCTTTTTCTCCTAGCCTCATGGCATCAAAGGATGTCCTACAGAAATCTCTTCTCCACAGCTATTCACTGCAACAGCCATAAAACACTCCTACACATTCCTGCTACAAAGGCGTAACTGCTTTCTGGACAGGTAAACAAGTACTTGGGTTAAAATAAAGACCACTTCATGCTCTCAACTCAGTGATTGACAAGAGATGACAAGCTCTGAGCTAAAACAAGCAAAAAGGTTAAAATTTTGTTAACTCATTTCCCAACAATCTCCCTTTCCCTAGGTCTTCCTTGATGATATATCCCATAGTGATTTCAAGAGGTCATAGAAGATTTACTCAAACCCTTATGTTTTTCACTTTTCACAGATTTGGCAAGGAACTCTGGTCTTGTGGCTGCCTCCTCCAGTCATGTTTTCGGTTACTAACTCCACTCAAGTCCCCTTCTACTTCATCCTCACGGGCGTCCCCGGCTTTGAGGTTTTCCACGCCTGGATTTCCATCCCCTTCTGTTGTCTCTACACTATCTCTATCATGGGCAATACCACCATACTGGCTGTCATCAGGGCAGAGCCCTCCCTACATGAACCCATGTACTTGTTCCTCTCTATGTTGGCCTTAACAGACCTGGGGCTTACCCTCACCACTTTG
The DNA here is from genome assembly GCF_020826845.1 of Diceros bicornis minor. Taxonomy (NCBI): domain Eukaryota; kingdom Metazoa; phylum Chordata; class Mammalia; order Perissodactyla; family Rhinocerotidae; genus Diceros; species Diceros bicornis. The sequence goes on along the minus strand of NC_080746.1, from coordinate 61,907,293 downwards.
CCTACAGTCATGGGGATCCTCTGGTTCAGTGCCTCAGAGATCAGCTTTGAGGCTTGTTTTGCTCAGTTCTTCTTCCTCCATGGATTCTCCTTTATGGAGTCTTCTGTGTTGTTGGCCATGTCCTTTGACCGTTATGTGGCCATCTGCCACCCCCTCCGTTATATCTCCATTCTCACCAACCGGGTAATAAGCAGAATAGGTATAGCCATCATTTGCCGCTGTGTTGTGGTGGTTCTTCCAGGATTGTTCCTGTTGAAGCAGCTTCCCTTCTGTGGCTCCAAACATCTCTCTCATTCCTACTGCCTCCATCAAGATATGATTCACCTGGTGTGTGCTGACACCACTATCAATAATTGGTATGGATTTGTTGTAGCTCTGCTCATTATTACACTGGACCCCCTGCTCATTGTGTTCTCCTATGCACTCATCCTGAGAAGTGTGCTGAGAATTGGTTCCCAGGTTGAAAGTCTCCGGGCACTCAATAACTGTCTGTCTCACATTTTGGCTGTTTTTGTGCTCTATGTGCCCATGGTGGGATTGTCCATGACTCACCGCTTTGCCAAGCATGCCCCTCCACTTGTACATGTCATTATGGCCAACGTCTATCTTCTAGCACCTCCTGTGATGAACCCCATTATCTACAGTGTTAAAACCAAACAGATTCGTCGAGCGATTTTTCATCTATTCTCTCATAGACAGTTGTAGTAGAGTGTTGAGAAGTGGGGTTTTGGTACTATTCTTTAAAAAAACGATTTGGAAAACTTGGAAATTTATGGTTTGGGTGTCCAGTCATGTATAAATCCCAAAGCATAATGGGAGTAAATACATTATCATGCTCCCTGAATTTGTAATTTAAACTAAGCTAAATCACTGACACATCATGTAGCTGCCTCATTTACATGAGAATTTTGCATACCAAGTTCCTCAAAGCTATAATTCTCAACTTTTTTCCTTTTGCTTGCATTTACTCATGAAATTTCTCTTCTTAATTTCATTGGCTAATACTATTCTTATCTGTCATTTGTCCTTTGTTCACGGCATCCTGATTGTAACCACTGCATCCTCTGTCAGGCATGGTTTTCACTAACTTCTAGCTTCATCATGTTCTGTCCTCTCTGGGTAAAAAGACTCATTATAATTGAATCTCATCTCCCTGGATCACATTGATTCAGGAGTGACAATATGATTAATGCTTCTGCTCGATTTTCTTAGGCTTTGGTGATGTAGGATGAGTTATTTATATTTTTTCTGGTCTGATTGTTTCAATAAAGCATTATCTGGTGAGCTTTGGCCTCTGATGGAAATAATACAGATAAGAACAAATTCTTGGTATATTTTGGGTGTTAGAAAAAATGAGCAGGATATGACTTAAGAGCCAAAAACTGTCTCCGATTTCTATAGTTCTTACTGAATTTATTACAGACCTAAAATTTATAACACTTGTAATGCTTATTCCTTTATTTTGGTCTCAAATTACATACCAATGTAAATTCCAAACCTTCTGTTGGAGAGCCACAGGAACTCAGGAGGATCTCATTTCCTAGTTATGTCATCATCGTACCTTTTCTTCAGGGAGCCCACTCCAAACTGTACAGTAATATGTGCTCTGTCGCCTTCTTTCCCTTCCTGTTCCAGTTTTAATTCATCTCCTTAAATTTGTCTCCCTTTGCCAGCTTATCTAATAGATGGTATTAGCCTATCTCCTTATTCTTACCGTTATTCTGTAACATAACAGCATATTTATTCCCTTCATGACAGTAATGCACAATATATACTTGTTATGTGCTTAGTTAATTGTTTATTATCTTGCTTCCCCTATGGTTCCAGATACCTGGAGTTATTTTTTTGTAGTTAAGCTATTTATTTTTAAGTTTAGTTGAAACCTATTATACATGCTAAGCACTTAAAATTCTTTAATGAAAGTTAACTCTGTCAGCTTTTATTAACATTAGGCCAATATGTATCTCATCCTCCAAAGCCATGTGACTAAAGTGTTCTGCAGGGTTCCGAGAAGACTACTGTATTTTACATTTTCAAACCATTTTTGTCCTTTTAGATTTCTCTGACAAGTTCCTTTTTGCTGTTTGAGATCCCTTGTAGAAGACAGTAATAAATGACATGATGTTTACCCAATGAGTAATCAATCTATTCCACAATCTCTCTTAATCATAAATTACTGGCATTCCTCACCACATCCCACTTGAGCAATGGATTCTCTTTTACAGAAGTCCAGTGGCATCTACACATACAAACCATGTGTTGGCTGGTATTTCCACCAGGAAAAAGAGAGAGAATTCACGTATACCTACTCCATCCTGCCATTCTCTCTCCAAAGGGAATATTTGTGTGCATGCTTTGCTTAAAAATTGTCAAATATCCCTAAAATAATGACAAACTATAAGCATATTTGTATCAGTTAGGAATCCTTTTACCTTGAGAAATGGAAATTTTTTCTCACTGTCCTAAGCAAAACAAATTAAGAAATAAAAAAGTGGAGTGTGGGGGAATGAGTTGACAGGAATATACTGGGGAATTATTGTCCCAGATAGAATTTGCAAGAATCTTGAGGATAAGACTTGGAAATAGAAAGTCAGCAGAAATCCTGATAGTTTCCACAAGCCAAGAATCAGGAATTCAACCAACATAAAGCAGAAATGGACTCACGGGAGTATTCAGGCCATGACTGCAGCAAGTCCAAGACCCTCTTACTTTAAGCAAAGTTATCACCACTGCCATAGACTGATACTGTCCATTATTTTCACATCCTTCTTCAATATCTAACATCACAGATAGACATACTAATTTGCTTGGGGTTATGTTGTTGAACTCTGATTGCAGAACTTGAAAAGAACAAGAATCTGTCCTCTCTTACCTCTCCACAAGAAGTTGGACCTCTGTCTATCAACAAAACTACAAACAACATAATAAGTTACTTTTTTAAGATAGGAGAAATTAGGTTCTGAATTGCAACCCTAAAAATATAATCCATATTCATTATAGAAACCATAACCCACTACAGGTTTCAGTGACTGGTAGTTACTCAAGAATAGTTTTCAGAAACCTGAGTCTTTGGCATGTTCAGGGTATAGTCCATGGGTTCCATTTTGTTGAGCCTTATTCTGTTCCATAAGTAGATGGGTGGTATATCCAAGTGTCAGTCTCTACCACTCATTGTTGAGAACTCATATATACAAGTGTATCAGTTTAGCTCTTCCAGCAAGCTGATGCCAGCCAGTATGGGTCTAATATGTGTACTGGGTTGGATGGCATCCCTCGAAAATTCACGTCCACTCTGAACCTATGAATGTGATCTTATTTAGAGATAGGGTATCTTTAGATGAAATCAAGTTAAGACCAGGCCATACTGATTACAGTGGACCTTAATCCAATCACTGGTCTCTTTTTAAGAAAAGACACAGAGACATCATCACACACAGAGAACAGACAGGCATGTGAAGATGGAGGCAGAAATTGAGGTGATAAAATTACAAGCCAAGGAATGCCAGGGATTGCCAGAAACCATCAGAAGCTAAGAGATAGAGGCATGGAAGAAATTCATCCCTAGAATCTCAGAGTGATCACGGCCCTGACAACACCTTGATTTTGGAATTCCAGCCTCCAGAACGGTGAGAGATAGTTTTCTGCTTTAAACTACCCAGTTTGAACAGATTTTTGACAGCAGCCCTGGGAAACTAATGCAACATGCTAGAAGTTTACTGGGGTAAACACCCATGAAGGATAATGAGGAGGAAATCTTGAATAGTCAGGAAAAATTTCAGACCAAGATGACACTCTGACACCTATGAAAGCAGTGAGGGAAGGAATAAGGCTATGTAGGATAAGTCTAGGACTTAAATACAGCTCTGAGAGAGTTTCATCCAGGCTGACCTGGAGCTTCAGAACAAAAATTGTTCATTAGAGTCTTAAACCCAACAGAAATGGCCCAGCTCTTGTACTGTCACTGTGCACAGTCATTGGCTACGAATATCCTAGGGAAGATTGTGACCTTGGCATGATCATTGTGATGGACCCTGAACACGGGACAGTTGGAGGCTATCAATTATCCACACTTCTTATAGTAGGTTCTCTCAAAGGGAGATCTGAGCGGTACACCTTAATGAATCCATCAGCAAGAATATTCAAATGCATAGCACCAGAGCACCAGGGGCCATAGTTCATCCAAAGCCACACAGTGTCCTCTAACAGCTGGGGAAAGTAGTTAGCATGGATTGGTTTTTCAGAATTAGCATTTTATATTTTTTAGGTTATTTAGTGTTTTTCTGTGTATTTAGTTTTCCTCGTTCATAGACAATCAGCAGCTATCGACACCAAATGGTAACATGGGAGGACATACTCCACCTCATCTCTAGTAGCCTTCTCCATCCACACCATGTTATATACAGAAGAGGCTATAATTAACCAACACAGTTGGAAATGTCTCTAATTGACATGGCTGATGAGACTAATCATCCATTTCTTCTGCAAAAGAGATCAGCGCAGACATCTGCAGCCTCAGCCAGCAGGCTGCCCCCTAGCATGGCCTGTACCCTTCATTTTCCCACTGGTAAAAAGATTTCTTACCAACAGATAATTATATTTGTTCTTGATCCCATTCCAATATCATTATTCCTATTTTAATTACTAAATTTAACTTTATAATATTGTAGCAATCGAAATATGAGTGGGAAAAAGTTGATATTATTTTTTAATTGAAGTCAAATGCTTTGGAAAATCCATGTGAAAATGACTCACTAAAGTAATTGCTGTTAAGTTAAGCACGAATAAGATAGCTATAAAATATTGAGAGAGAAGAAAACATAAAATTCTAAAACCATTCTTCACTCTCATTGTATTTCAAGTATCGAATTATTCTCATTCCATTCTAAACAAACTGAAAGAATACATGATGCAATATTAGGAAAGGTTATGCAAGAAAGACAACACTGGATTCTAACCAAAGATTCATATCAAAAGGAAAGGTGCAGGTTGTGTATCCAGAGCTTACCGGTGCTGATAATTGTATAGAATGTGAAAAATTGATATTGGGAAACTTCCTGTTACCTGAGATTTGTTATTTATTTCACACATCTTGCAGGTTCCAATTATACCAAAGAAAATGATATAGTTATGAATTAAAGGTGGAAAAATTTTTGAAAAGTGTGAATGACGCATATATATATACTGTAACAGAAACACAAGATCTAATGGAAAAGGAAGTGGCTAAGAAGGGACTAAACAGAGTAAAAAATTGCTCAATTCTATAGTTGGCCTAAATAATTTTGCATTATAATGAATAAATTATTTAATGGTAAAAAACAAAAATTGAGGCTACGCTCTGAAAGAGATTCTATATCTTCTGGATACAACATAAAATCGTATTTTTTATCAAATAAAAGAACTTAAAATAATTCTGCCATCATATGAATTTTTATAGTTTTATGATTTAGTTATTCTTTTAACCAGCCAACTACTGGTTCCTGATCCACTCAAATGAAAGAGGGATTTTGTACAATATAAGTAAAGCTGCATGCTTGTTATTCAAAGGCAACTGGTATCCATTAGAACTTCATTCAAAGCTAAGCCAAGTTAAAGTTCAAGCTAAAAGAGTTGAACTTGTAAAGTTCAACTGTACACTAGCTCTAAATATGTCTCTTTAAGAGCATTTATTGTGTCCTACTCCTTAGGATATACTAACCACTGTAATAAGAGCTTTCAATGATTATCTAATTTAAATCTTCATAATATTGCTACAAATTAACTTCTACAGCAATGGCAATTTTTTCTTTTTTGTGAGGAAGATTGGCCCTCAGCTAACATCTGCCAATCCTCCTCTTTTTGCTGAGGAAGACCGGCCCTGGGCTAACATCCATGCCCATCTTCCTCCACTTTATATGGGATGCCACCACAGCATGACTTGGCAAGCAGTGCGTCGGTGCGCGCCTGGGATCCAGGCCGGCAAACCCCGGGCCGCCGGAGCCCAGCGCGCGCCCTTAACCACTTGCGCCGCCGGGCAGGCCCCAGCAATGGCAATTTTTTGAAGAAGAGGACTGCAACTCTTTCTGATGGAGAATGAAAGGAGGGTGGCAGGAATGTGTATGTGAGCTGATATGTGGGATCATCCCTGAGTGTTGATGTGTCAGTCTTGGTATGCGTCTCTCTGTGTGTTGAAGTGATTGTGTCTGCATGTATGTGTCTTTTCATACATTGATTCATTCCTTAATTTGTGGTTTTATTTAATAAATACATTCAAGGCAATGTTCTAGGTGCTGAGGCTATTGCAACAGACAAACAGGTAACTCTTGACCTCATGGAGTTTACATTATACCATGAATAAACCAAATAAATAAGTAAAATATAAAGTATATTAGTTGCTAACATGTGCAATGAAGAAGAATAAAGCAAGGAAAAGGATAGGCAATAAGGGGATGAGTTACAATTTTATAACAGAGTAGAGTGGGAACCATCTCTGAGAAGGAAATGTTTGAGTGGTTCCATGAGTATGTTACTTGAATGTGAACTAAGGCTTAATAACTAAGCCTGTATAGTTGAAGCATAACTTGAGAACAGTAGATTAGATGCATTGTGTTTTAGCTCCACATCACAAACCTAAATTCCACGGTGGGAAGACACAAAGATGTCAAGATAAGGAAGTCCCTCCTTCCCCAAACAGGTCGAAGCATTGTAGCTTTCTTTCAAGCATATTCTCCATTTTAAAATATGTACTAGCAGACATTGCAAATTCACTTACCAAAATATAAAGAAAAACACAAAAACAAGAGGTTTGTGACAAACTTCTAAATTTTCTAGTTTCTCAAATTTTCCCACGTTATTTTATAGGCAATTCCTAATACTTGTAAAATATTGTAGCAAATGGACATATTTTTTTCTCTGATCTCTCTCACTCTTACTACCTTCATCACAGCATGATTTTTCTGGGATGTGTTGATACGGTTATCAGTAATTTGTATGGGTTATGCTGGTCATGTTCATCATTATCATGTGCTCTCGCTCCTCGGCTAAGACCCTTAATAACAGCCTCCTCCACATTTTGCAAATTCCAGGTCTTGTGTTTACCGTGAGACTGTCCGTGATCACTGATTTGCCAAGGGCATCATATAATGGTGATGACTTGACTGTGATAACCCTCATTATCTGTAGTATAAAGCCACACTGATATCTCAAGGAATTGTTTGGCTCTTATTCCTGAAGTCAGTATACTAGAGATGGAAAAGTGGGGATGTTGTACCATTTCATTGGTCTGGAGGAAAGAGAAGTATATAGTGGACCAAATTTCCATGTACATCCTCAGATTTGATGGGGTCCACATATCTGCATTCTTGACTCTCCATCACTTGCTCAGTGGAGAGCTGCAGCAATTGCTTCTATTTCTTCATTTTCTAGGATTACCAGATGCCTTAGCCACTCCAGGATAAGGGCCAGACTCTCCACAGGGTCAATTGTGTCTCTTGAAGCCATAGTAGCATCAGTGCTCAAACTTAACCTAGCAACTCCTGTACCCCTAGCACTTCTGGACTCAGATGCCACAGTGAGTGGGATCTGACTTCCCTAGGGTTTTCCCGGAGGGACTTGGTAACCTAACCAGGAAATGCACAGCAATTAACACCTACTAGGGATAAATTTAACCAATGAGAGAAAGAAGATCATAAGGCGATATCAGGTAACTTCTCTTCCTAAACCCTCCTATGGTCTGTGCAAAGGCCTGGTGGTTTATCCTAAGACATCCCTCTAACCAAGCAACTAATTTTATTTTCATGTGAAGCTGTTTCTAGCTTAGTACTGTACCTCCTTGTGTTTGCCTTCTCTTTTTCCATGTTTCATCTTTTTCTCCCTTCATTTTCACCGCCTTCAGATTGTATCCTCCAATAAAACGTTAGCCCATAGGCTTTCTCTCAGGTTTTGTTTTCTACAGGATTCAGACTCAATGACTATTTTGGGCTCTGAGACCCAATTCCACTTAAGAGGGGCAGTTTATCCACACCAAAAACAAGCAATCCTGGGACACCAGGTGGGTGTTCTAGAATTCAACTCAATTCTGACACTATCCACCCAGAGATAGGACAAGATCCCATAGGTTAAGGGCTCAGTCCCACAAGACTGCCCTTCACTTCAGATGCCAATGGCAAGCCCAGGTTGCCACCTGTCCTTCTGACCAATTGGCTACAGATTGGAGATTCCAATGATCTCTTCCATATCATGATGCCAATCACAAGTCCAGGTTGTTATCTGTAATTCTGACCTACTCACTACAAATTAGAGGTTCCCACAATCTCATCTTTGAGTTGTATCAATTTGCCAGAGCAGCTCACAGAACTCAGAGAAATATTTTACTTACTAGATCATCAGCTTATTATAAAAGGGTATAATTCAAGAATAGCCAGATGGAAGAGATGCATAGGGCAAAGAATGTGGAAAGGGAACAAAGCTTTCATGATCTCCCCTAACGAGCTTGCAACTGTCCCAGCACCTCCACGTATTCACCAAGCCAGAAGCTCTCTGAACCCCCCCCCTTTTGCGTTTTTATGAAGTTTAATTACATAGGAATGATTTATTAAGTCATTGGCTATCGGTGACTGATTCAACCTCCAGCCTCTCTCCCCTCTCCAGAGGTCAAGGAGGTAGGCCTGAAAGTTCCAACTCTTTAATCACAAGGTAGGTTCTCTCAACCAGCCCTCATCCTTAGATGGAGTCCAATAGTCACCTCATTCATTTAACAAAAGGCACATTTAGGCTCTCATCACTTAGAGAATTCCAAGGGTTTTATGACTTTTGTGCCAGAGAAGCTGACAAAGACCAAATATATATCTTATTATAAATCACAACATCACAGTCACCTAAAGGGTATAGCCAATGTAGTCTCAATCCTAGATGACTTATAAAGAAGGATGGACATTTTAACATTTAAGATATACCTGAACCTGTATCTTTTGAACGAACTGGCAGATTCATGAACTTTAAGCCTTTTCTCTAAAACAAATCAAATTTGGATTCCTTAATTGTTTACGATTGGTTGTGTTATTTCCACTCAACACTAATGTCATTCTTTGGATATAATGAGATATAATTTTTTTCTCTATCTCTTTAGATACTGTTATCCCTATCTCATGGGGTACCTCTGCCTCTGTTTACTCTGTTAATTCTTTATGATGGAATTGTATATCTCTAGGATACAACTCAGATTTTTACAGTTTGGTCAATTTCTCTACAGAATTTTTATGGGACACGGAAATTGAATCATATATTCAAGTTTTCTTTTGAATGTTTGTATTTGATTTTAAAAAAAAAGCAATATGAAAGACCATGGCTCCTAGGAAAAGTCTGTGAGGACTAGAGCATAAATATCAGAATGTGATATGGACTGTATGACCATGTTCCAGTGCCCCTGTATGTACTAGAAATGCGTGGGACTAAGTCCAGAATAAAGTTCTTACTTCAATATTCATACTACGGCCAGTAGAAGGAAGGGTTCAATCACTATTCTGATCACTCAGACTATGTGTTCTCTGGAAAAGGCAGTCCCCTCTGGGTAGCCCTAATAATTTTGAAAAGCCTCTTTTCTGAAATATGGTCATATCACTCTTTTCCCTCTCAGTTCATTGAACTGGAACTCCAGGACAAATAATAGTATGGCAAAGCTTTTTCTACCTCTGCACCTCTCAGGTGACTTTAACTATCACCTCCTTTGAAAGCTCTCATTTATCACACCAGCTTATGCAAGTGTTTCTTTGTTATTCTTTATTGCATCCACCTTTTTGTTTCTTCCATAGCAGTTAGATAATGTTGTAATTATTTATTGTCGTACTTTTTTATTGTTTGCCTTCCCTATTAAAATATAAGCATCGTAAAGGCAGAGAATATATGTACTGATATATCTTTAGTACCCAGTAATTACTAAAATACAGGGGTTTCTCTTTAAAGAAATAAATAAATGATCACCTATCATTAAGTGACTAATTAACTAAATAAAGCAGACTAGATATTTTCTGTCATCAAATCTCAATGCCCAATGGCAGAACAGTAACATATCAAGAAATGTACCCCTCTGGGGATTTGAATTTAATTTTCTCTATAAATTATTCTGACATGGGCCGGCCCCGTGGCTTGGCGGTTGAGTGAGCGCGCTCCGCTGCTGGCGGCCCGGGTTCAGATCCCGGGAGTGCACTGACGCACCGCTTCTCTGGCCATGCTGAGGCCACGTCCCACATACAGCAACTAGAAGGATGTGCAACTATGACATACAACTATCTGCTGGGGCTTTGGGGGAAAAAATAAAATTAAAAAAAAAATTATTCTGACATGACTATCTGGTCATTTAAGTTTATTTTATCAAGATAATACATGTAAAATTTCTGCCTCACTTTACTGTAGCAGTCCAGTCTTGGCCAGTCAGTATAAGAGAGAGATATCTTCTTCACTTATTTAATGTCTCACAGCATTAGTAATCCAAATTCTGAATTTAGGATTCACTATAAAAGACTGAGACTATCAATGATAGGAATAATAAATAATAACTACAATAGCAATTACTGTTATCATTATTACTTTTTAACTCACTATTTGGTAGCCCCAAGCTTTTGTTTTCTTCATTTTCTCTCTGTGTTGCTCCAGGAGATACTGTACAAGCCAAAAGATGGCAGGAGTGGTTTATGGAACAACTGACTCATCTAGGGTCATCCAGAGGGAGCTTTGTAGAAAGAACTTGGTGACACCACATAAGGAGGGCTGGAGGCAGGAAACCAAGATCTCTTTCCCCACTTCTTTTTCCCAAGTGGAGATCCTGAGACAATGTCTTCTCTTGTCTCTCTCTTATTGACAATAAAGCCAAAGAAGTCATCACTTTTAAAAATCATTGGCTTATTTAGAGTCTTTGTCTAGATTCACTTTAAACCAAGAATGCACACAAGCAACCAGCCCAGCACCACTCTTAGTGTAGCGTGATGGAAATAACAGTGCCACACAGCCCCTGCCACCAAGTATAAGGATATGTATTTGAATACTTTTATATATAAATGTACATAAATATGTAGAAAAAGATGCAGTGGGATACATGCTAGATTATAAACAGGGATTATCTCTAAGGAAGATAGGGCAGTAGGGCTGAGGGGTCTCTTCTGTTTATATTTAATATACATGAAGTGTATCTAATATTTTATATTTATATTGTAGAAATATTTAAGCTATTACATGGAAATTTTTAAAAACTCAATTATTACTGGTTACATGGTCTTGGAAATTTTCTCAAATTATCAGATTTTATTTTATTAGTAAAAGTAATATGTAAAAAATCTGTTTTATATGTTTTTATTGAAGTATAGTGAATGTAAATCTCCTTATAGTGCTGCACTTGGCACACAGTAGCAGCTAAAATACTACTGCTGAAAGATTCCTACTAACCATTAATAATAATTTCAATCAAAATGTGTTTATCACTTTGTGCCTACCATCCCACATGCATGTACATGCGTATCATCTTCTATCATGCTGACCTCATGCAGTCTAGATAACAAATGGGTACTCAGGTTATATTTATGAGTGTTTGAATGAATACCTACTGTTAAAGACTTCACTCTCCTTATTTGTCTAATCTTAGATCCTGGTCATGTGGCCATATATATTTTGATTACCCAAACACTCTAGCAGAGATTCTGCTTCACAGGCACTCAGTAAATGTTGATGAATGAATGTTCAATCTCAGAAGCAGTCCAAAAATCATCTAGTCCTCATGGCCAACTCACAATTCAGACTTCTTGTAAGTCTGTACCAGATCTGTGAGGGCCACAAGGAAAGGAAAAGTTTCTAAGTAAAGGCTTCCTACATCCTTAGAAGTTCCTCTGAATCCTCATGAGAATGTACAAATTCAACATTCTACTCTCAAGAACACTTTGGCCTACAGAGGAAAGCTCTACACATTTGGTTCCTCCAGTTTCTAAGCATAACACCTTAAGTCACTCGGCCTCTGGGAATCTCAAAGTCTTCTTTTGACAAATAGAGCTAAAACCTCTACCATGTCCTGCATTCTCACAGGGTCCTTGTAAGAATAGAAAGCAAACCTTTACATTAGGATATCTTGCATTGTGCACAATCTTAAGCATTGTGCTTGTGAGCAGGTTTTTACAAAGTCCTCAATTTCTTTGCCAGATCAGACCCTTCTCACTCGGAATGTCAAATGATCTCATTTTTATAAAATGACCAATAATAATAATAACTAAAATTTCTATAGTATTCACTATGGGCCAGGAACTATTAGGTGCATTGCATATATTAATACATGTAATCATTAACACAATCCAATAATGTGGATACAATTAGTATCCCCATTTAAGGTTGAGCAGACCAAAGAACAGAAAGATGAAATGATTTGCCAAAGAGTACACAGCCAGTAAGTGGAAGCTGACGTTCTAAACCAGATTGTTAGATTCCAAAACTACTGTACTGGATTGTGTATAGAGAAGCATGAAGCTATGTGTTTTTAGACAGCAAGGGAGATCGTGGCCGGATTACTGAAGCTGGGTCATAATTAAGTAATCGGTTGAAGATGCAACAAATCTGAGTGAGCTGCAGGCTCCATAGGAGCAAAGGGCCAAGTGAAGCTTGCGTTACTTGTGAGGTGTAATTAAGGGGTAGTTTTGCCTTGGTAAAACTTTGAAGAATTTCTGACTCCTTACTAACTGGCTGAGTAAGGACAGAGAAATGCTTAGGCTTGGTCAAGATTTGGAGGTGAGTCACTAGATAATGAAAATAGATACAAGCAGAATACATAAGTAAAAGAATACATTTGAATGCAAATATTGTTCCAGTGTCACTTTTATGACGTACCAGCACATCAAAAACATCATTTTTCATTTTAACTTCAAATTCTTCTGTTAAGTATGGTTTTATTCCAGTTAATGAAATAGCTAAAACTCAATGGTTAAGTGGCTTTGCAAGGTCACGTGCCTATATGCAGCAGAGCTTCTCTTCCATTGAACCATATTGAGACTTGAGATACTGTCCTCTGCCCCGTTTCTAGAGATATTTATCCTGGTTCATTCACTGTAGGAGGAGGTGGCAGTATTTGCAAAGCTTGGGAGGGGAATGGTGGGAGACCATGAGGCATGTGCTTAAGAGATAAGACTCTAAGTCCTGGGAGGGACTGAAAGTTTGGGCCTGTTGTCTCAGGGCTCAGATAGCACCCCCACCTCAACCCTCCAACCCCGCATGCACAGGAACGCCTGCTTGGGGAAGGATGGGGGTTAGTAACTGAGGAAGAATTATTTTTGTGAATTTAAAATTTTATTCCAGAGACTTTGGGTCCCAGGAGAATACCCTTATTTCCCTTTTTCCTTTAACATCCCACCCAAAAAGAGACCTTCCCTTGGGCTTCTTTTCTTATCCTCCTTCCTTTCTCCCTAGCCCTTCCTCCTTTGCCTTCTAATTTTCTTTCTTCATTTTCCTTTCCCTCCATTCCACTGACCTTTAACTTCCCACCTGAGGCAGGTTCTGTCCTCTTCACTAGCTGTTTTTTATCTCGCCCTCTTGGGCTCACCTCTAAGTCTCCTAATCTTTAGCACAAAGCTGGACAAACAACGCATGTCCTTTAGAAGCTCTTGCATTACCAGCTGGACCACAAACATGCTTGTTGCCAGGTTCTCCCCAGGGTGGTTGGTTGATTCTAAGTCCCTCTGTACCTGTCACCTAGCAGTGTTTTGACTTATGAGATTCCCAGTGCTGGGATGATGCTGGGCTCCCCTCTCCAGCTCACATTCATGCCTCTATGGCCACAGTCAGAGCCCTCGGAACCGCAGAGAGGCAGGCAGAGGCCCTCTAAGAATGGTCAGGGACATAAACTCCATCCTGCCGTCAAGCCAGCATCTATGATGCAATAGAAAATATTGATTTAAGTGGAGGTACCTGGATCATAACTCCTGCCCTCAAAGGTTATATCTAAAAATTTGAAAAAATTGATGGATAATTTAAATGTATCAGGGGGTGTTGAATACACGCTGGTTTGTTTAATTGCAATGTTAAGTTTCACCAGGGCCTCAATGCACCTGGAATGGTGTGACATCAGTAGAGCCTTGACTCAAGTCAAGGCTCGACTGACTACTGAAGTCAGTAGTCAAGCCCAGAGCCTTGTCAAGGCAACAACATGACATGTGTATCTCTTTAATACTTTATTGTATGAATATGCTTTATTGAAGGACTTCTTTAAGGTAGTAAAAATATATAAACTCCTGTGCATAGAGGAGAAGATGGTTGCTGACTGGTAGGTCAGAATATATTGAACTGTTCTTCTGTGTCTTTCTAAACACATCTCTATGATAATTTCTACCACATGCTTGATCTTATCCCTCCTCCTTATGGGATAAGGGATAAGATAACTTTGATAACTTATTGCCTGGCTGGAACCAGCCTAACATTGTTTTGTCTTTGGCATCACTATATGCTCAAACTCACGATTTCCACAGCTTGCAAACACCAATGGTACTATAATAACAGTGCTTTCAAGGCACTGAACCTGTTGCTGAGTGATTACTAGTCCCTCAGGTTCACTAGATTCCTATCATGGACCTATGATATAATAAAGTCTTTATTTTCAGGTCTGGCCAGTTACTGGCTCTAGTGGTCTAAATGTCTACAGAACACTTCATCAGAAAAAAAGATATATTCATTGTCAGTTCTAATAAACCACCACTTGAACTGAATGTTATTACAAGCATTATTATCAACATATTTGGTTTTATTGAGGGTCTCTTATTTGCCCCACACTGAGTGGCTGCTGTGGTAAGGAGGAGAAGAAGCAGCAATAGCCTGAGAAACCCCCCTGCAGTCTCCTGTTCTCTATCTTTTTTTCCCTCTTTTTCTCCTTGTGTATCCAGCAGCTCTTAGGAAAATATGGAGACCACAATGACTGAGAATCATTTGCTAAAAATTAACATTTCTTATAACCACATTAAAATGGAAATTCACCAATGGAAGCCTAGGAAAGTTGAAAAAAATGCCCTGTGAGGTAGGCTTCAATATACCCAGAATACATGCTTAGGAAGGAATGGGCAGATCCTGTACACTAGAGACTTTTGTCACTCACTTTGGGGAATCTCCTGTCACAAATTGGATGGGCCAATAGTTTAGAGGGATGTCCCAGAGTGTACAAAGACAGAGATATCCAGAAATTTACATGAAAATGCAAGAATTAGAGGATTAGAAAGACACAGGAATATCATCCACTCTTACTTTATTTCATTTAATAAAGAATATTTTATTAAGCTCCTACTCTATTCAAAGCATTTTGCTTGGAGCTGGAATACAGTGTGCTTTTTAGCCCAGTAGGGGAGGGGGAGAGATAGACATGAAAAAGGAAATTTCAAGCATGGCAGGTGTTTCTAAACAGAAAAATGTGCCAATCTCATGGGCCTGTCAAAAATATGACACATTACAGAGATTATAAACTGCACCAGAGCACTTGCCATGGTCCCACATTTGCGTATTTGGCTTGCCTCCATATTACCCCAAATCCTAGTGATTCTGTGAGGTTCTCCTCCTTTGGTGATCAAGGGCAAGGGAATATGCAGAAGTCAGAAGTTCATCTATGTCTGGACAGAACCAAGGGCCTTGATTTCGTCAATCTTTAGGGAAATAATTTGCCTCTAGGTGGCCTGCACAAAGCTTATTGAACACTAGCAATTTTACTTTATCCTCTTCCTGTTTCCTCTTCCTATAACCACCCTTACAGCCACCATGGAGAGTGGGATCTTATCTGGCCAAGAGATCCTCCCCACCTGATATGTGCAGGAAACCTATCCCTACAGCCAGGAAACCCTTTTCTCCAGCCCAGAACTTCTTCCACCCTTAGCACAGTATCTCTTTCTTTTTCTTTCTTTCCCACATAACTGTACACACAAAGCCTATATTTTGTTACCTCTGTGTTTCACACACATGAGAAATACACACCAAGCTCCATTCATGTCCAGTTCCAGTCTGAATTAAATTCTTCTTAAGGCTCTGATTATACATAATTTCTGATTGATTACTTTCTAATCAAGATTCATAACAGAACTTTTTCCTCTGGACCAGGAATTGGTTTAGTTCTTCATTTTAATACACTTGCTCTGTAAAAATTGAGCATTCATACTTTAGATGTACAGTTGCCTTATATGTGCACTATGTTTAGTAGTAATCATTTGGAAATTAGCTCAGACTCTCTGCTTCACTGTTGACAACATTCTAGAAAAGGCAACTAGCTTTACACAAGGGATGAAACAGGTAAAAGTCATTGGTTACAAGGATGTCCAGTTCATATGAAAAAAAAATATGAACACAGTCTGTCTTAAGTTTGTTGGACAATGTCGCAAAACTCAGAGTCAGGTCTGCTATTATTAAACTGAGAGTATTTGAGTATAAAATGAATATCAATTGAGCACATGCTAAGCACCTTGCAATATGTTTAGTATTTTACATGGCTTATTATATTTCATCCTCACGAGAATAAAAGGAGTGGCAAAAGAAACAGTTCTATCTGAAAGACATTTTTTATGATATTTGTCCATTTATTTTAAAATGTTTCTTAGAAACTTATGCCAGTCAAGTTATCATTATGTTTATAATCTCTTAGTTCCTTCTCAGACAGCAGAGAGTAAATGTCATGTTCTTGATGGTAGCAGAGAGAATAGCTGGAGTATACTACTGCGAATCTGCTTAGTTTTAGTGCTGTAGACGACAGGGCTCATAAAAGGAGGGAAAAGGAAATAGATTTAGCTTATTGTGATATGTACTAGATGAGGAACATTCTTTCCAAATTGGTGGATGAATGGCAAACCAAATACAGTGACAGAGAAGGCAAAGATGCAGCAGAAGTAGGAGACACAAGTGGTAGGAGACTCGGACCTCTCCTCTCCCGAAGCAATACTCATGACAGTTTTGAGGATCAAAATATAGGAGAAAAAATTTATCAGGCAGTCCAATAGGACCACAGAAAATATAATCACAACAGGCTACAGGCGGTTTAAGGTGATGTCAGCACAGGTTAGTTTGATAACTTCCAGGTGGAGGCAAGATGCATGAGAGAGGACATGGGATCTGCAACAGCAAAACCAATAGAGAGGCAATACTGGGGATAAGATGAGAACAAATCCCCTCATAAAAACTCCCATTCCAATCTTTGTCACTTGAGTATTGGTAAGAATGCAAGTATATCTCAGTGGGTTACAGATGGCAATGAACTGCTCACAGGCTATGGCAAGCAAAATTCCAGACTCTATGATAGAAAAGCTGTGGATGAAGCAGGCATGGAGAAAGCAGTCACCATGGATGATTTCCTTGTGATTTATTCACATCAAGCACAGCACTGTAGGCATTGTAATCAGGGTCATCCCAAGGTCTGTGGATACTAGCATGGCTAAGAAATTGTACATGGGCTCATGGAGGTTATGGTTATCCCTGATGAGAAATATGAGAATGCCATTGTCAAGAAGTATGGAGATGTAGGCTACAGATAATAGGATGGAGATCCAGTGGTGTGCCTTTTCTAGACCCACGAAGCCAGTCAGCAGAAAGGATGTGGCATTGGTATTGAGTTCCATTATGGGAAATACATGGGATAAGTCTTCTCTCAAGGAAATGTTGTGTATAGGTCTGTAGGTCTTTGTAAATTCTCCTTCAGTGGCTTCTACTTTATTTTTTACTGAATGTAGATCTTCCCTGAACTACAATGATATCCATGAAGTAAAGTATTAATTCTTAGGAGAAACTTAGGGATAGGAAAAAAAATAATATGAACAATAACTACAAATTCAGTGACTAATACACGTGCCAGGCAATGTACTAGGCAAGGAGGGTAGAGAAGTAAGTGTGCAAGACAGAATTGGTTCTTGTTCTTCTGAATCTTAAAACTTGAAATAGATTCAGAGAAGAAAAGAGGAATAACAGGGATATAAAAAATTATAATAGGGCCGGCCCCGTGGCTTAGCGGTTAAGTGTGTGCACTCCGCTGCTGGCGGCCCGGGTTCGGATCCCGGGCGTGCACCGACGTACCGCTTCTCTGGCCATGCTGAGGCCGCGTCACACGTACAGCAACTAGAAGGATGTGCAGCTATGACATACAACTATCTACTGGGGCTTTGCGGGGAAAAAAAAGGCGGAGGATTGGCAATAGATGTTATCTCAGAGCCGGTCTTCTTCAGCAAAAAGAGGAGGATTAGCATGGATGTTAGCTCAGGACTGATCTTCCCCACAAAAAAAAAAAAAATTATAATAGAGGATTTACAGTATACTATGGGAGCATATATGTCACTTACTTTACTAAATCTGGCTAAGATTGGGCATGGTCAAGGAAAGCTTCCCAGAGTATATAATATCTGACACATATGTGGGAATCAGGTAAAAAAGAGGGAACATTTCATTCTGAGGGAAGAGCAGAAGAGAAATTCTTAAGGCAAGAATGGGCTTGAACAAATAATTGCTACTCAATACAGTTAGAGAAATCAAGAAGATAGTAACAAATGATTAGACTGTAGAGGTTTTATTCATTCTAAAAAATCATACAACAGGGCTAGCATGGCAGACCTCTTACCACATGTAAGGCTCCAAAACACTTAAACATCTATGCTTTGTAAATACTTCCATCAGTGTTGGGATAAGCTAGGAAATGAAGAAATACTAATATATCGCCATGGGCATTAAGAAGAATATTCTAGAGTAAGTTCGTTACATATATGTATGAAGCCTCCAAGACCTCTAGACTTTCAATTTTAGACAACTCCTTAGTTGAAGTTCTAGCTCCTCTAATTTTCGATCGTGTAATTTTGGGCAAATCCCTTCAACTCTTTCAGCCTATGATCCTCATCGGAAAATAAATGAGACTGGTTAACTTTGTCTTGGCCTGTGAGGGCTAAATGCAATATCATTTGGAAGAGGACTTTCTAAGTAGTGAGGTACTATGCATATGCGAGGGGTTTTGTTACATTTATTGTAAAGGGCCATTCTGATTCTGTTTGACAGAGGCAGGTCAGGATCACTCACACTCAGATATACTGAATCATTCCAATTTGACCAAAATATATGGAGAAAAAGTTAAGATAATGGGGTGTTAAGAAGGATTTGGATGAAGAGCTAGGATTAGTGAAAGGGTACTGGTGTCAGGGATGGAGGGGGTGGAGAATGAGGAAACAAGAAAAGTAGAGAAGCGTTTTGATAAGTGACAAACAGACCAATTGAAGTCTGAAGCATGGGGCTTCATGTGGGGATGAGACAAACTTTGCACTTGTGGAGTTCAGAAAAGGAGGATCAGAATGTAAAAAACAAAATAAGAAAAAGAAACTTTGTTTTGACAGAGATGAGTCTGAGCTGCCTATTTTCACAGCTCTAGTCATTGCTACTTCCTATGCCATGCTGAGGCCAGGGACCAGAGAGGGAAGACAAAAGACAGAGCTAGAGAACACAATTGCTTCCTGTTATACAAAAAATGTGGTCTGAATGTGTTGCATATGCTCCCTATTTTTAAATAGAATGCCCACAAAAATCCTATGTTCCCCATTTTTCAATAACTGATACTGAAAATGATTAAAAGCCCCTCACTAGATCAAAATGCAAGGAAATAGCTGAGTTGTCCTTTTTCTGCGCCACATTAGACAAGGAGAATTCCAGAAATTATGATCTGCTCAGTAGTATCTGTGAGAAAAATCAGCCTTAATATTTCTTAATATATCCTCTTTCTATGTTCACACTCAAAGACTGAGTGTTTGTACTTGGCTCAATCAAAGTAATGAACATACTTTGTGGAGCTGGTTGCTGGTGATATCTCTGTGTGTGTCAAAAGGTTAGGGGGTTGGAGGGACAATTAATTAGTAATTAAGATCATGTACTCATGACATAGTTTAGTAGTGTTATGATAAATTTCTAGGCCCAAGATGGAGCAATTCCCGCCTGGAGTGCCACATCAGCAAATTGAAACTTAGACAACTTTCGTGTCCTGGTAAATGCTCTTCCTGACTGCAGTATACCAAGTCAGCCAATCCACCAAACACCAAGCCAGCTCTGAGCCTTCTCACCCCGAGGAAGGTTGACTATGTGGCCCTAGCCAACCAGATATTTTAATTTTTTTCTTTCTTGTTCATTATTCTTTATCCTACAAAAGCTTCCTGCATTCTGCTCCATTTTGCCGTTCTCCAAGTGGAGACTGTCCACTTAGTGAAGTGTTAAATAGTTTGTGTCACCTAAATTGTCTTCTTCAGTCATTTTTTAACATTGCAAACACCTAAAATTCTAAGACTGTTGCCTCATGATTTTGAAATTATATCCATCAATTCACAGTGAGGGGTCCGTCCCTGGGGAGACCTTGAGATCCTGTAATGATAAAAAACTATTTCCCCAAACTAATCACTCTGTTAGAAAAACTTGGAGGCTTTAAGAAGACACTATTAGTCTCTCTTAAGTGTCTTCTCAAGAAGGAACACCACCCAGCCAATTACATAACAAACTTTACATTTGCCTCTCCTTGGGCTCCTTTTCCCTCTTGTTGTCAATCCTCATTTCCCCAAAACTCTGTCATACCCTTTCTTCTTATCTTCTACATTCCTGACCTCATCTCTGCTGTCTGACTAGGTAGTTTATAACTAATAATGCTATCTATTCTGATAGACGATATCCAGCAGACCTGATTTAATCATGAAAGTCTAATTTTAAGGTTCAGCACATGATGTTTATACTTTTCCAAAACCATGAACTGATCATCTGATCTACAGATACACTAAATTCCTGACTTTCTTCTTTTTTTTATTTTTGTCAGGAAGATTAGCCCTGAGCTAACATCCTATGCCAATCGTTCTCTCTCTTTCTTTTTTTTTTTTCTGAGGAAGATTGGCCCCAGGATAACATCTGTGCCCATCTTCCTCTACTTTATATGGGGCTCTGCCACAGCATGGTTTGACAAGCAGCACATCAGTGCATGTCCAGGATCCGAACCTGCGAACCCAAGCCAGCAAAGTGGAGTGCGAGCACTTAACCAATACACCACCAGGCCAGCCCAAAATAAATTCCTGACTTTCTTACCAGTGAATACTGGCTCTGAATGGCCTTCTATTCAAATCATCCAACAGTGTTTTCACTTGGGTAGCATTCCTTGCCGGTAAAAATGGTGACCCCCTGCCCCTACCTACTCCATCCCAACACCAGATTTGCTATCACTCCCTATCTGTGTGAGGTTTGAGATCCTCAAAATCTGTGGTACCTGTACCTTGACATGGAAGAGGATGAACAAAGAAGCTCTACTCTGCCTTTGGTTTACAGGATTTGCATATTTATTTCCTGATAGATACTAGACTCATTTCTGGGAGTAAACAGCAATTTAAAGCAGAGTGTCGAATGTCGAATTCCTCAAAGTCTGCCTCTCTTTTACTCTGTGACTGGTCTATTTGGGAAGTTTTTCTTTCTGTTAGTCTATACTCTTGGTCATTATAGTTCCTCCCTTCCTCAACCTGATCTAAGCTCCTGGGGAGTAAACACCTGGTGGAACACACAGAGGCAAAGAGGAAGCTGGTTCAAACAGCTGAAGAGAGCAACAAAGGAAACAGATAATCCATCCCAGAGTCCTGACACACCAAAGATATCCATTTCCATGGATATTCTGCTTTTTTCTTCCAAAATATATCTGCCTAGTAGGGAGTGAAAGGTAGATCTTGACTTTTCCCTGTTCTAAAAATCTGCAAGAAGAGATTATTCAGAAGCCAAGTGTTAGGGAGAGACTTTGGGATATGTTCCTATGCCCCATCACCTCTTGACTGACATATTACTGCCTTTTTCTGTAGGTTCCAATAAGCTAACTCTCCATACCACACTCTGCCCTGCCACGCCCTGTTACCTATACTATAGCTTCCAGGACAAGACTGACCTACTGACCTACTCACCAGTCTTTTGTCCATCTGTGACATAGAAGTGACCCTGGAACACTGAGCCTGACCAAGGTCTTGGTTCCAATACCACCTCTTTAGATTATACCCAGAAGCCAAGCTTCAAGGAGTACTTGTTTCCGAAGACCTTCCCCAAGGCCAATTTCTGCCTCCTCCTTCCTTCTTTGTTCTCCAGCCTTGGGGTTTTGGAGCTTTGGGACAGTGGTACCCTAAGGTCTCATCTTGTTCCCTGGCTTGGATGTTAGCCTTGTCATCAGGAAGGTGATTAATTTTAAGCATCACATACAGGTAGGTAAGAAAAAGTAGAGAGGATGGCCTTTTTGCTCCAGCTTTTTTTGAGAACTCACAGGACTCTGTCTCTGCATTGAAGCATCTGTGAATATAAGGATCAGAGTAGGGCATTAAATTGATCTATCAAGAAAGTTTCCCCACCTTACCTCCCTTGACTCTACCTTGAGATATTCAGTCAGGGCCATCATGATCTCAGAGCTCTGCTCTGCTTCCTAAGATTCAGCTCTTTCAAGAAGAAACTGAACTTGTCAGTTCTTTGTTTCTTATGAGCTCTTTCTCTGATCTCTCCATCCCATCTATGCAAGATAGGGAAGGATAGAAAGTTAAGAGTACTTTTGGGGTTGTCAATCAAATGTACCCATTTGAAGACTTTATAAAAGATGTTGTTATTCTAATATCCTTTATATTAGTCAGCTATGGCAGGCCCCAGGGTTACTAGTCATAGAGAGAAAGTCAAGAAAGGTTTCCTTTAATGTAGGTTAGATCCCCCTGAATTCATTTTCAAGAGCACAAGGAAAGGATGAATTCTGACTTAAAGAGCTGTGATCTTATATTTTTGAGGGGATTAGATGAGACTACAACTTAGGATGCCCAATATTTGAGAGTATTTCAGTGCATATTAACAGAGATATTCAGGGTACATGCATATACAGAGGCATAAACAGACAAACCAATAGACATACAAGGAGACATGAGTCACTTTAAATTTTATTAATTTTAATAAAAAGTTTGTATTTTGTTAAAAATTACCAATGTTCTTGTAGCACTGTAGGAATAAGACCTACGACAGCATTATCCTCCGGGAGTACATAGTCTAGAAGCTGTGAAACGAGAAACATAAATGTCACACCTAAGTACAGACAGATACACAGCCCAGTTGAGTGAAAATAAATAAACAAACAAACAAACAAACAGTCCCTTGAGCTGATCTGGTAAAGATGTTTTCAAAGCCTGGAAGCCGCTCTGAAGATCTGGTTTCTTGTTTCTTTTTGTTTCCATGTTACTCATAAGTGCCAGGAGTTCTGGGATATTCTCAACTTCTCATGACCAAGAGTAGGTGCAGGTGTCAGAGACCACTTGGAATGCCAATATGACAGAGCCCAGAGACAAAGTCCATCTATATGAAAGAAAGTGACTAGTCACTGGGTGACACTTTGTGTAACTCTAGCATTTCATACTCTAACTTCTGTTCATAAGAATATCTTTTTTGATTCACTTTAAAACCTATCATTTGAGGGGGCCGGCCTGGTGGCGCAAGTGGTTAGGTGGGCATGCTCTGCTGTGGCCACCCAGGGATCGCCAGTTCGGATCCCGAGTGCGCACCGATGCACCGCTTGTCAAGTCATGCTGTGGCGGTGTCCCATATACAGTAGAGGAAGAAGGGCACGGATGTTAGCCCAGGGCCAATCTTACTTAGCAAAAAAGAGGAGGATTGGCATTGGATGTTAGCTCAGGGCTGGTCTTCCTCACAAAAGAATAAAATAAAATAAGGTAATAAAATAAATAAAATCTATCATTTGAGTCATGACCATGACTCTCCAGCTGGCCATAGGATTATGAACACCTTCTCCCCATCCCTAAACTAGGAACAAAACCAACTTTGATAATTATTCGGAGTCAGAAGAGATCATTTTTTCTTTAATCATAACATTACCTCCATCCTCTCCCTTCCTCCCCACTCACACATATGACCCACTCTTTCTCAAGTCTGGTATTTTACACCTTCTAGGAACACCTATCTAGCCTGATGTATGATGTACTTCCAAACTGGAACTTAATACCACTTTACTATCTGAAAATATATATCCCTGTTTAGCAGTATCTAGAACTAACTCATTAAGACAACAGTCATCTGGATTAGGAATTATATCACTGTTTATTATTATATAATTATATCTCTGCATTATATTATTTATATATATTTACATATATATTAATAACAATGATGAAATCATTTAATAGATGTTTTTCAGAAATTTAACACACTTAGATATACTTACCCTAGAGTTGCCATATTCAGCTGAGGACAGGGTAAGGCTCATTGCCTTACTTAGTGCAATTTTCTAGAAATAGTAACTAGCTCCATATAAACAAAAAGACTAGAGGAATGTCTGAGTTCAAGAGTATCATTTCTAGGTAAAGAAGAGCCAATACGTGCAGAATATATGGAAAAACAATGGCTTTGACTCGAACATTGGTGATGCATATCGAAGGTCCAATAATCATACACCAGGTGTCATAGGCTAACCAAAGAGGGTGAGTTACCTGGGAAAACAGTCAATAACGTGGACATTTGAGATATATGCTTAATGCTGTACATATGTGTGTCATATACAACTCAGCAATAAATGGGCATGGTGAGATGATGTTCTATATAGCAGAGGGGTTGGTTTCCACTGACATGTCTTTGCCTAGTTGCTCCTACCAGCAAAGCTCTCAACTTGTCCAGGTTTCCTGAGTTATTCCTTGGAGAGCAGTGAGTCAAGTTATGCTCTAGAATGAGGCAGAGAAAATAAGCGAATTATACCACTCTGGATCTGCTTGGTTTTAATGCTATAGATGACAGGGTTCATAAAAGGGGGGAAAAGGAAGTAGATGTAGCTCATTGTGATGTGGACCACAAGAGGAGCATGTTTTCCAAACCTATGGATAAACGTCAGACCAACTACAGTGACATAGAAGACCAGGATGCAGCAGATGTGGGAGATACAGGTATTGAGGGCTTTGGCCCTTTCTCCTCCAGAAGCAATGCCCATGGCAGTCTTGAGGATCAAAATGTAGGAGAAAAAGATGATGAGACAATCCAACAAGACCATTGCAAATACAACCACAACTGGATAAAGACGATTGAAGGTGATGTCAGCACAGGCTAACTTGATGACATCTTGGTGTAGACAGAAAGCATGGGAGAGTACATGGGATCCACAATAGGGAAACCAGTGAAGGCGAATAATTAATGGCATAATTGACAGACCAGCTCTTGTCAATACCCCCATCCCAATCTTCATTACCCTGGTGTTGGTAAGGATGGAAGTATATCTCAAGGGGTTGCAGATGGCAATGAAACGGTCGTAGGCCATGGCAAGCAAAACACCAGACTCCACAATGGAAAGAGTATGGATAAAGTAGGCCTGAGAGAAACAGGCCCCACGGCCAATCTCTCTGTGATTCAACCACAGGGTGCCCAAAACTGTGGGCATCGTGGTCAATGTCACTCCAAGGTCTGTGGCTGCCAACATAGCTAAGAAATAGTACATGGGCTCATGGAGGTTATGATCATCTCTGATGAGAAAGAGAAGGGTGCCATTCCCAAGAAGAATGGAGAAGTAAACCACCAACAATGGGATAGAGATCCAGTGATGTGCCTCCTCCATGTCTGGGAAGCCAGTAAGTAGAAATGAGGAAGCAGTGGTGTTGAGCCACATTGCAGGCTTTGCAAAGAGAAAAATACTCCCTTTGGGCAATGCAATATAAACTATAGTTATCCTGATATTGCCCTTGAGTATGCTACCTGTTCATAACGCTGTTTATCGGTCTTGACTTCCAGTGATAGCAAGGACGGTAATTTAGTCATCCCTTGGACCTTCCTAGGTATGGAAGAATAGAACGTATAAGGAACAACTCTACATATTTTTCAGGGTTGACTATATATAAGGTTATAAGACAATATACTGGGGACACAGCAATTTGTATAAAATAGACCTGGTTGATGTCCTTATAAATTATATAACCAAGAAAATAAAGACAAAATGAAAGAAGAAATCACTATATTTAAATAGTGTCCTAATAGTATTCGAACTTACAGGATGTTTTTCACGGTGCTCCTTTTCTTGACTGATGGTATTGAGGATGGATATAAAGGTTTCACGGAAAGTATGAATCCTAGAGGATCAGTAAAAAATTGGTTCTAAGCAGTGTTGGAGGAGCAAGTACGAACATTCTATGGCCAAACAAATAATAAATAAGTAAGCAAATAAATAAAATAAAATAGACTTAGTTGATTTGAGGGAATGCCTAATACTCAATACATCTGGAGGGAAAAGCCAGTTGACTAAGCTCTGAAGACTTTTGGGAGGCTACAAAAATGATATGAGTTAATTGTATGTGTTTATCTCCAAAACAGATAGACCTCAAATCTATGTTGCCTGGCATCGTAACAGCTTGGTTATTGATGTGCTATGTCGTAAAGCATTCAAAATTTCATAATATAGATACAAAAATGAGCAATAAAGTGTGGATTTTATAATAAACATTTGAGAGCACTATTTTTTAACAGCCAAATTACTGTTGGCATATCACCTATTTGGAGATACAAAGACAGAAATTAGTTATTTAGGCAAGTTCAAGAAGAATATTTTTTAAAATCTGTGGAGTCAGATGAGTTTTAACAAAAGTGAGGAGTTTCTGTGAATTTTAAGGTATCATCTGCTACAGGCAGGCAATCTGTGAGAGTAAAAAAGCATACATTGGCGGCATCAGCCAGAGAAAAATGGGGCCGCCTTCTATGATAGTTGGTATGGACTGTGCATTTCATATGCTTTGAAAAGAACATCTTGTTGTGAATTGAATGTATGGCTCCAAGCACCCCTTTTTGCCCATGAAAATACTTTTGCAAGATTACTGGGCTTTCACCTTCAGAAGAATTTGGTTGAAGTTCCAACTTTGTTACTTTGTAACAATGGTGATAGAGTAAAGTCACTTAATCTTGGGCTTTGGTTTCAGTATCTTTGAATGGTAAATTCAACTAGTAATTTCTACCTTTCCCAGTCGTGTTCTTGATACAAGGTGTGAGAATGGAATGGAATTGCCAATGGAAAATTCTTTTGCAAAGAGTAAATTACTCTTCGCTTTTGAAGTCATCTTACTATTACTGAGAAGAGCCTCCTCAGTCTCTATCTAGTGGGTATACACCAGGATCATTCATTCACCCTGATATGTTTCTAATTTTCTTAAGAAGCCTGGGGAACAGATATAAGATGATGGGGTTTTGATGAGCCTGGATTTGACTGTAACAAAGTATTATACTAGAGTTCATCTGAGCAATGGATAAAAAATGAATGGAAAGCAAAAGGAGGGAAGGAGAGTGGTGAGTGAGTGTGGCGACTTCTGACAGTAGCTAAAGATAACATCAAGCCTGGAACCCTGGGACAAGGGTAGGTTGAGGGAAAAGGAACTCGGTCTTCACAGCATTGAGAAGAGAAGGAACAGCTGACTGCTGCCTGTAAGTGAAAGGCTCAGAAAATACTCAACTTATGCAGGGTTGAAGAAGTGGGAGTGGGGGCACCAGACCGGGAAGATAGAGTGGAAAGGTATATGTAAGAACAAATAATTGTTGAGTTTTTATTACGTATCAGGATACTAGAACATTACATGTGCCTCATTCTTTTGTAAAATCCTCACAATA
The DNA here is from genome assembly GCF_020826845.1 of Diceros bicornis minor. Taxonomy (NCBI): domain Eukaryota; kingdom Metazoa; phylum Chordata; class Mammalia; order Perissodactyla; family Rhinocerotidae; genus Diceros; species Diceros bicornis. The sequence goes on along the minus strand of NC_080746.1, from coordinate 61,879,699 downwards.
GCCTATTTGTCCCACTTTATAGAGTCATATTGGTTACATGTCCAAGGTGACACATTAAGCAAATGACAGAGTCTTATTTATGCACCGTGGATTAGGAAGATTCCAGGAGTTAGGAAGAAATCTTTGTAGTGTTTAGGAGTACAACCAAGCTTGCTGCCTTACTTTTCTGTTTTCATACTGAAAAACTGTTTTTACTTTATTTACTCAGAGCTATTTTTGTGGTACAAGACATTATCTGTGAGTTCTGAAGGGGTTAAAGATCCTAGACCCTTGCCTCATCCCTGCAGCCACCTATCATCTACCAGAGTCTCTGTCCTAAAGTGAACTTGGGTTTTCATTGATAAGAAGCCAATTCCCAGGGCCAGCCACCTGGCGTAGCGGTTAAGTGCGGACGCTCCATTGCTGGCAGCCCGGGTTCGGATCCCAGGCACGCTCGATGCACCACTTGTCAGGCCATGCTGTAGTGGCATCCCACAGGAAGTGGAGGAAGATGGGCACGGATGTTAGCTCAGGGCCAGTCTTCCTCAGCAAAAAGAGGAGGACTGGCATGGATGTTAGCTCAGGGCTGATCTTCCTCACAAAAAAAAAAAAAAAAAGAAAGAAACTAATTCCCAGTTTCCAGTCTGCCACATAAGGGTGGCCTCCACGCACATACCCTGAGATCCTGCTCAGACTTTTACCTGTCATAGTTTCTCTCACCTTCCCTTGAGTTCCTTTCCTTCAATTTTCCTGACACTTTATCCTCTATCTCCAATACTTAGTCCCTTGCTTCTTCTTCTTTTTTTTTTTTAATCTCCTAACCTTTGTCTCTTACCATTCCATTCTGGATAGTTCAAATTTGTAATCCATTCTTCTGTTTCTTCTATCTGCAGGGCTTCCCAGGGCTCCATTCTCAATACTTAAATCTTGACACAATGCCTAGCACATAGTGTGTGTTCTTTTTCAGTCACTGAATGACTGGTTTTCCTACAAATACAAATTGATTTTCTGACCATCTTACAGCCTGATTTTGAGCAGATTCTCAAATCATCAAAGCACAAAGATTAAGTGATAAAACCTAGTCAGTGGTTGATTGACTCTGAATACCTAGCTGTGTACACCCAGCAGCTGGAAATGCTTTGAGGGTTGTTACAAGGGATATAAAAAGAAAGATTCTAGCCTGTTTTCAATTCAGCAGGTATTGAACGCTTATTGCACACTGTGTACTTTTCCAGGTGCTGAAGATATACAGCTATGTAAATCACTGTCCCTGATCTAAGGCCATACACAGCCCATGCTCCATCCAAGATTAATTTTGACTTGGCTTATTAGGCTTGATGATGATCAGATAGAGACTTCTCTTCAGAAAGTGTTCGTACCTCTAATGTTTACAGAGCTACCCTTGTCAAACTTTTTCTTAAGATTGTATCATTGGAGCTTATCAAGACTTCTCAGGAAAAAGACTATGCAGGAAATCACAGGGTTGGAATGGGGGCCAGAGAGGTTGAAAGTTCAGATATGAGGAGAGCAAGAAGTGGAAATGCATAATTCATTTCTGAGTCTATACCCATTACCTGATTTGTTCCTACGGATCTTCTTTGCCTCATGTGTTCCAGAATCTATCCTTGGCATGATTTTATATATCAGAGCAGATAACCCTTAAAGAAGCCAGGTTTTAGAGATGTTGAAGAGTCTTTAGGACTCATGACTATTCTCCACACACTTTTGACAGATAATACTGTCACTTTTCTCCTGTTGAGAAACCAGCTCCCTATTTCCTGCCCTCTCTACTCAGAGGCCTGCAGTGAGACCTCAGAGAGAAGATACACTAGATACCCTCACTGACCTGAATTTTGCTTCACTCTCATTCTTCAGTGCCATAGTCATGAATCTGGAATCCTTAGGCTTATCAAGCTTTTAATCATAACACCATTGTTTTCATAATCTGCACAAAAGCCTGACTGGTAGGAACATTAATTTTAGAAGCTCCTCTCTAGGGTCCATTCTTGATTTAGGCCACTCATTGCCCCTCCTTCTCTTTCCTACCCCCTCCCTCCCTCCCATCATGCATCTTTTTCCTCTCTGTTTGCACCTTCAGTTTTAGAGATCTGGGGCTTTGAATAATATTCCCCAAGGTCTCTGTCTGTATCCTAGCTTTTACTTAAGCCCTGTTGCTAGGAGAGTGATTAGTTATTTATATCTATCAGCATGTGGAAGGAAATTAGACCAGTTAGGGATCTGGACTGAAACAGAGTTCTTGACAGAGCACTTTCCCCTGCTGTCTGTGAGAACTCCCAAACCCTGTCCCTCAAATGAAGAATGTGTGCAAATTAGAGGGCAGGGCATTAGTTTTGGTAAAGTAAAATAATTCCTCTCATCTGCCCTCTTTCCCTTAGTCTTGATGTCTGGCTGCAGCTGATGGGAGCCCAGAGCCCTGTCTCATGGCCAGGGAGCTCCCCTTTCTGTTCCCTGATTCCCTTTCTTCCCTGTGTCTACATCTTCCAACCCCATGTTCTCTATAAGAAGACTGGAGAAGATGGGAGTCATTTTTAATCCAGTTTTGAGTAAGACATAGAGGAGAAGAATCATAATTCCAATTGTCTGGAAGCCAAGAGTCTTCCTCTCTCTTCTCATAGAAAAATAACAACTCAGGATACATGTAATTAAGAGCTGAATGTTGGAACTTGAGTACTTGATTCACATTATGACTCTAACTCTTGCTGAGCCATCTTGAAAAAGTTATGTAATCTCATAGTTCCTTAACTCTAAAATGTATATAATGATAATTATGATTGCATAAAGTTGTTGTGAGGTTTAAATATGCAGCACTTAGAATGGTACTCAACATGCAATAAGCAACCAGTCAATTCCAGCTATTATTGCATCTGTTATAATCAATCACACTTATTTTAATTATTTTTTGAACTGTCTTCCTCCATTGAACAGTGAACTATATGAAAAATACACTCCATCTTTGACAATTTTATGGCATGTGGATATTTAAGTGATTAAACTATAGAATCAATGTAATAGTCTCCAATTTCCGCTACTGGAGATAGGTGACACCGCAGGCATTTTAATGACATGTCTCTGATTGAGGGAGAGTGATTTTCATTTCCAGATTACAACCACTATCTCATGAACACTTCTCTACTTAGCAAAGAATCTTTTTAAAGTCTACCACATGATAGTCATAGATATAGGTATAAAGGATATAGGGATAAATAAAGATACATTCCTTTTGTCATTAAGGAAATTATGAAATTCAGTTTAAATTAATTATTAAGTGATTTATTTTATTTAATTTAAATTTAAATTTATTTTATTTAACTATTTAATTACTGATACAATGAGGAAGAAAACAGTATTGAGAAAGAATATTATAGATAAAACTAGACAGACAATCAGGAAAGGCTTCAGTGAACATTTTTTTTGAGTAAAAATTTTATTGAAGTTAATTTACGTAAAGAAATGTGAACAAATCATAAAGGTCTACCTCAATTAATTTGTTGCATAATAAATTCACCATTGTAATTGACACCCAGAACAAGAAATAGAACTGTACCAGTATGGCAAAAGCCCCATTGTGCCATTATCCAGTCTGTCTCCTGGACTGGGTTTATCTAGTGGTGACCTTTAAAAGTAGAATCATACTCTATGTGTTCTTTTCTCTCTGGCATCTATGCTATCCTTAAGTTTATGAGAAATATCCATGTGTTTGTACGTAGCAGCGGTTTCTCCATTCTCATTTCTATACAGAGTTTCATTATATGAAGATGCCCCATATTTACCTTTCTAGACTTTATAGTTTGCAGTAATGGTTGGGGCCATTACAAACAGTGCTGCCCTGATCATTCTGGTACATGTTTATTTGATTGTTTGTTTTGTGCACATAGATATGAATTACTGTTGAGCCTAATCATACACAATTTCTTGTATAAACATATGTTCATTTATAGTAGATACTATCAAATATTTTTTAAAGTAATTGTATAATTTTATATTTCATTAGCATTTCATGAGCCTAGATTGGTTTACATCCTTAACAACACTAGGCATTTTTGGGGTTTTTAAAAAGCCATTCTACTGAGTGTGTAGTAGTATCTCATTGGGGTTTTAATTTGCATTTCCTGGATGACTAATAATGTTGCACACGTTTTCGGGTATTTATTGGTCACTTGCCTATTTGTAAAGTACCTAGTCCAGTCTTTTTCCCATTAAAAATAGGTTGCCATTTTCTTAATGATTTTCATGTGTTATTTATAAATTCTTGATATGAATTATGTCAGATATAGGTATAGCAAATATCTTTACTACTCTGTAGCTGACCTTTTAATTTTCTTAATAATATGTTTTCACAAAAATAAGTTATCGTTAACGTTTATTTATTTATGGTTCTTGTTTGTGTGTGATATGTAAGAACTCTTAAATCCAAAATCAATGAATAAAATCCCTCAGTTATTTTGTGATAGCTTCGTTTTAACTTCACCACAAATGGAATTTTGTCTATGGAGTGGGGTTGGGATCAAGAATGATTTTTGTGTCCAGGTTAATTTTGTGCCTTTGATTAGCCTACATTATTTTCTGACCTCAGAAGGACCCTGGAGATTATAATCATACTTGGATGCACTCTGTTGCACCCTTTCACATAGTTACAACTTTATCTTGTTAGCAGAAACAGTCATGATATCGCCTGTGGGATGACATATTTTATTCCCTAGAGTCTTTCTATCCAACATTCAGATTCTTGTTAAGCAATGAAGTTTATACCTTCATGGATGGCCAAGCCACCTGATAACTGATTATGTTCCTGTCACATGTGGGGTTCTCCAAAAGCAGGTGCTCAGACAGAGTTTGGGGTGAAAGGTGTTTATTAGAGGTTAACACCTTTGAAAAAAATAAGAGGAAGCAGAATTTGGCAGAGGAAGAAATCAAACTGAGATACAGGCTGACAAAGCCTCATCCAACCTAGTAGGAAGCTTTGGAGCAAGTATTACCCAACAGTATTACCCCTTGTTGGGGTTGGAAAGCCCAGGCTTTTAAAATCTTTCCTCACTTAGTCATCTGAGAAGGAATGTCATAGTCTTGAGCAAAGTGGCTCTCTGCACCTGAGAGAGATACTGTATGAGCTGGGATTTGGAGGCTGTCTGCTGACGACACTCCCAGAGCTGGACAGCAAGCCTTTCCTTGATGGGGAATCTACCTGCACATCTCTATGTCTACAGCAGTGTCTGTGTTGATATTCTATATTTGGAAGACATTTTCCAAGATGTATAAGACTTGTATCTCCTAATCTAATTACTGTTCCCACCACTCACAGACCAATGAACAATCGGAGCATATTATTAGGATATTCAAAGAATATCTCCAGGGTTTCACTAGCTCCCAGCAACACAGATGGTCCCCTAGGTTTCATAGGAGCACACACACACAGAGTTTCATTACAACTTCTATATTAAAATAAAAAAATTCTTTATATTTTAAGGGTATTTGTTTTCTTAAATTTTTTATTTCGAAATAATGATAAATTCATAAGAAGTTGCAAAAACATATATAAGTTGATCCTGTGGACCTTTCACCCAATGATAACATCTTACATAACTATAGTACAAAATCAAAGTCAGTGAACGGACATGGGTACCATCCACGGAAATTATTTAAATGTCATCAGTTTTACATGCACTCATTTGTGCGTATAGCTTTATGTAATTTTAGCAATGTGTAGATTCATGTATCTACCACCACAGTCAAGATATATAATTGATCCATCTTAACAATGCTACCTCATGCTACTCCTTTATAGATATACCCACTTTTCTTCCTTCTCTCCCCTCTCATCTCTAACCTCTGGCAACTGCTAATCTATGCTCCATATCTAAATTTTGTTATTTCAAGAAAGTTACATAAATGGAATCATTGACTTTTGTTTTTTAACTTTGCAAAATTCTCTTGAGAAGCATCTAGTTGTTGCACGTATCAGTAGTTTATTTCTTTTCATTGCTGAGCAGTAATCCATTGTATGGATGTTCCAGTTTGTTTAGCTATTCACCCACAGAAAGCCATTTAGGTTGTTTCCAGTTTTTGGCAATTAGCAAAAAAAAGCTGCTATGAACATTTGTGTACAGATTTCTGTATAAACATAAGTTTTCATTTCTCTGAGATAAATGCCCAAAAGAGCAGTTGCTAGGCCATAAGGTAAGTGCATGGTTAGTTTATAAGAAACTGCCAAATATTTGCCAGAGTGGCTGAACCACTTTCCATTCCCACCAGCAATGTATGAATGATCCAGAGCCTCTGTATTCTTGACAGCATTTGGTGCTATCACTGTTTTTTATTTAAGCCTTTGTGAAATGTGATAGTGATATCTAATTGTGGTTTTAATTTGCATTTCCCTAATGATTAATGATGTTGACATCTTTTCACGTCTGTACATGCCATCTGTGCATTGTCTTCAGCGACATGTTCGTTCATATTTTTTGCTTATTTTCTAACTATATTGTTTGATTCTTTTTTTATTGTTGTGTTTTGAGAGTTCTTAAAATGTTCTACATATTAGTGCTTTGTCAGATATGTTGTTTTTATGTGTTTTCTCCTAGTCTGTAGCTCATCTTTTCATCCTCTTAACAAGGTCTTTTCATGTCAAATCTAAGAACTCTTCACTTAACCCTAGGCCCCAAAGATTTTCCCTTATCTTTTTCTAAAAGTTTTAGAGTTTAATATTTTACATTTAAATTTATGGTCCACATCCATTTTGAGTTAATTTTGCATAAGACATGAGGATTCACCTGAGTATTTCTCCTCCCACCTCCCAGGGATGGCTAATTATTCCAACACTATTTGTAGAAGGGGCAATCATTTCTCCATTCAATTACTTTTGGAAATTTGTAAAAAATCAATCAAAAAGTACCATTGTAATTTTGATAGTGATTGTATTGAATCTATAGAAGGCCTGGGGTAGTACGGACATTTTAACAATCGAAATTCTTACCATCCATGAACAGGGAATATCTTCCTATTTATCTGTGTCTTTTTCAATTTCTTTCATCAATCTCTTTAATTTTTGGTGTACAGATCTTTTACTTCCCTGGTTAAATTTATTCATGAGTATTTTATTGTTTTTGATGCTATTGTAAATGGGATTGTTTTCTCTCTTTTTTTTTCTAGATAGTTCATTGTTAGTGTATAGAAATGAAACTCATTTTTATATGTTGATTTTGTAACTTGCAACTTTATTGAAATAGTTTATTTGTTCTAACAATTTTTGGTGGAGTCTTCAAGATTTTCTGTATACATAAGATCATATCATCTGCAAACAGAGATAATTTTACTTCTTCCTTTCTGATTTGGAGGCATTTTATTTATTTTTCTTGCTTAATTGCATACATGGAACCACTAAAATCCCTAGATAACCAAAACAACCCAGAAGAAGAACAAAACTGGATGCATCACATTAATTGATTTCAAAGTTTATTACAGACCTATAGTAATCAAAACAGTATGGTACTGGCATAAAAGCAGACACGTAGACCAATGGAACAGAATTAAGAGCCGAGAAATAAACCCCACATATACAGTTAACTAATATTTCACAAGGGAGCCAAGAATACTCGATGGGGAAAATCTCTTCAACAAAGGGTGTTAGGAAACTGGATATCCACGTGCAAAAAAATGAAATTGGACCCCTATCTTACACCACTCACAAAAATTAACTCAAAATGGATTAAAGACTTAATGTAAGATTTGAAAGTATAAAACTCCTAGAGAAAAAACACAGAGGAAAATTTCCTTGACAGTGAACTTGGAAACAATATTTTCAATATGACATCAAAAGAGCAAGTAACAAAATCAAAATTAAACAAGTGGGATTATATCAAACTAAAAAGTTTCTGCATAGCAAAAGAAACAATCAACAAAATGAAAAGGTAACCTATGGAATGAGAGAAAATACATGCAAACCATACATCTGATAAGGGGTTAATATCCAAAGTATATTAGGAACTTATACAATTCAATAGCAAAAAAAAATTCAATTAATAAATTGGCAGAGGACCTTTATAGATACATTTTTCCAAGGATGACATACAAATGGACAACAGGTACATGAAAAAATGCCCAACATCCCTAATCATCTAGGAAATGCAAATGAAAACCACTGTGAGATATCACCTCACACCTGTTAGAATGGCTATCATGAAGAAGACAAGAGATAACAACTGTTGGGGAGGATGTGGGAAAAAGGGAAATCTCGTGCACTGTTGGTAGAAATGTACGTTGATACAGCCAATATAGAAAACACTCTGGAGGTTAGTCAAAATATTAAAAATATAACCACCATATGATCCAGCAATCCAACTTCTGGATATATATCTGAAGGAAAGGAAATAACTGTCTCAAAGAGATAGCTGCACCCTCAAGCTAATTGCAGCATTTTACACAATAGCTGAGACATGGAAACAACCTAAATGTTCATCAACAAATGAATGGATAAATAAAAATCTATTATCATGTTTTCTTTATCGTATATATCACATATATATCATATATATCATTCTGTATCATCTACAATGGAATATTGTTCAGCCATAAAAAAAAGAAGGAAATCTTGCCTTTGGAGAAACATGGATGAATCTTGAGAACATTACGCTAAGTGAAATAAGTCATATAGAGAAAGACAAATTCTGTATGATCTCATTTACATGTGGAATCTAAAAAAAAACAAAGTCATAGAAATAGAGGTTACAATGGTGGTCGACAGGGGCTGGGAGTTGGGGGAAATGGGCAGATGTTGATCAGAGAGTACAAACCTGCAGTTATAAGATGAATAAGTTCTGAGGATCTAACGCACAACATTGTTAGCATAGTGACTAACAATACTGTTATATACTTGAAAGGTGCTAAGAGAGTAGATCTTAAGTGTTCTTACCACAAAAAAATGGTAATTATTTGAGATGATGGAGGTGTTTATTAACCTTGCTGTGGTAATCATTTCACAATATATGTTATCAAATCATCATATTGTAAACCTTAAACTTACACAATGTTATATATAAATTAATTCTCAATAAAGCTGGGGAAAATATTTGTTTATTTATTTATTTTTTTTGTGAGGAAGATCAGCCCTGAGCTAACATCCATGCTAATCCTCCTCTTTTTGCTGAGGAAGACCGGCTCTGAGCTAACATCTATTGCCAATCCTCCTCCCATTTTTTCCCCCAAAGCCCCAGTTAATAGTTGTATGTCATAGTTGCACATCCTTCTAGTTGCTGAAGTGGGACGTGGCCTCAGCATGGGCGGAGAAGTGGTACGTCGGTGCGTGCCTGGGATCCAATCCCGGGCCGCCAGTAGCGGAGCGCGCGCACTTAACCGCTAAGCCGCTGGGCCGGCCCAATGCTGGGGAAAATTTTAAAAATAAAAGCAAAAATACAATTTTTAAAAAATCAATTGGGCATATTTCTGTGGGTCTATTTCCAGGTTCTCTATGCTGTTGCATTGTTCTATATGTCTATACCTCCACCAATACCATATAGACTTGATTACAGTAGCTACATAATGAAACTTAACATTGAATAGAGTTATTCTTTCCATTTTATTCTTTTTCAAAATTGTTCTAACTACTTAGATTATTTATCTTCCCTTATAAATTTTAGAATAAGCCCGTCTATGTCTGTAAAAAGCTTTGCTGGGACTTTGACAGGAATTGTATTAAACTATAGATCAATTTGGGGAAAATTGACATCTTTACTATATTGAGTCTTCCAATCCATGAATACATTGTTTCTCTCCACTTATTTAGGTCCTCTTTGATATGTTTCATCAGTATTTTGTAATTTTTAGCATCCAATCTTGTACATTTTTATTAAGTTTATACCTAAAGGTACATTGACTATTAAAGAGGTTGTATAACTGGTCCATGTTTACATTGCTAGTCTACTAGTTTTCTAGGACTGCCACAGCAAAGTACCACATACTGAATGGCTTAAACAGAAATTTATTTTCTCATAGTTCTGTAAGCTAGAAGTGCGGGACTGAGTTCTTCTGAGGCCTGTCTCCTTGGCTTGTAGATGGCCGTCTTCTCACTGTGTCTTCACATGGTTTTCCTCTGTGCGCACTGGTATCTCTCTGTGTGCTTAAATTTCCTCTTCTTAAAAGAACACTAGCCACATTAGATTAGGGCCTATTCTAAAAGCCTCATTGTAAGTTAATTATTTCCCTATAGGCCATATGTCCAAATACAGTCACATTCTGAGGTACTGAGAATTAGAACATCAACATACGAATTTTATTTGGATTGACACAATTCAGCCCATAATAGCTAGTAACCAGTTGAGAATTCCAGTAGGAGTCATCTGTGTCTCTGATTTGCATTAAACATTGCTTTAATCCTAACAAAGCATGGTAAAAACCAAAACATTTCTTCAGGGACAGGAAATTCGTTCTTCTGGTAATATATGTTTATTTTCCTCTAAAACTGGTAACTGGCAGGATGGTTCTTATCAGGGTTGAATTGGAAACCTCAGATATTATCATTCCCGAGCTTAGCATGATGAGATGAGCTTGGCTAAAGCACTGTGTTATAAGTATGTTCACTGCATTTCTAGGAAAAGAGAAAAATTTTGGCAAGATGAACTCAATAAAGAAATAGTGAAGACTGTAGATTGTGAGTTCATGTTGGGTACTAGGGGAGGCTGACTGGCATTTGCCCTATTGACTCGAGTCTTCTAACTTTCCACTTTCAAGCTAGCTTTGAGATAAACCAAGCAGAAAATAGAATTCAGAAGACTTAGGCCAAGAAGATGTGTAAGTTTCCTCCTGAGAGCAATTGGTAAAGATTTGACCTATTAAGTAGATGTAGAGAATAAATGTCTTCCCATAGGTGATACCAGAGTCTTCTGGGGCCATAAGGACAAGCGCTCTGATTTCTCACACATAAAGCTGCCACCTGAGACTCTATTAGCTCTATACCTTATTTGGAGAATATGCTTTAAGACCTTGAGGAGATTAATTAAGTGTTCCAACTACTTCATAGAAGTAGTTGGAACTTCTTGTCTTAACAAGGAACTTCCTTGTCTTAACAAGGAAAAATATTTCTTAAGTTCCCATTTGGCTGGAAAAGGAAAAACTCTTGGGAAGTGCTTTCTTCATGAATAACCTCACTGACTGGGTCTCTTAGCTGACTTTGAGAAAGATCCATACTGAGTCCTCAGGCAGGACCCAAGAACCCTGCTCCTCATCCCTAACAAACAAATTATCACACAGGTGAGTATGAGGAAACATCCAGCAGACGCAGAAAGAGGGTATTAGGAGACTCCTCTATAAGCTGTCTGGAGAGAAGAAAAAGGGAAGGGTCTTTATATCCCATGGCTCTTGATGAGTACACAGATCTCAGTCTGAAGTTGGTAACACTTGGAAAGAGATCTGGGCATGCCCAGTGGTATGAATATGATTGACTATCCTATATGTCTTCTCTCTTTTCTAGGGAATAAATATAGAGGCACCTCTTAATCTACAAGACATTTAAATAAGGCAGAGAAGGCTGTAAATGGCAGAAGCTTACCTGAATTTATATATACTCAACTATAGATTCTTCCTCTTGGTTCTATTCTCAACCTTTGTAACCTCTTTCCTTCCATATGGTCTTTCCTCAGCTTTTGTATCTTCCCACAAGGCCCTTCTCAGAAACCAAGAGAAACTCCTAGCTGAAGATATGTGAATTTCCCACAGTATGAAGCACAAGGTAGAACAACATAGAATTTATGGGAATAGAGAAGAGGAACCTGAGTTGAACGTTACTGGCAAAATATAATTCCTTCCATTTTGAGTAGTGTTCTCTGTAGTGATTCACTACTTGTGTTACATATTATTTTACAAGAGAGAATTCTTCAAAAAATTGCATTAAGAGATTGGGTTAAAGATCATTGCTGAAGGGTCAGACAAGTAAAATGAATGAAGTCGTATTTAGAGCACATAAGAATAGGAGAGGCTATGTGAAATTATCTTTGCATCCACTGACTGAAGAACAGATAACATTTATTACATTATCAATAAGCACTAAATTTTGGTTTATGTCTCTTATTCCTGAGAACAGAGTATGGAGAAAGAGAAGTGATTCTGTCAATTTTCTATCTGTTAGGGTGAAGTCAAAAGGGCTGAATCACTGCCCATGCACAGTTGCCTGGCACCTCTCCAATACTAGAAACTTTCAGGTAGATCACACCTGCACAGGCGCAAGGTAAGAGGAGAGTTTTCTTTGGGAGTATGTTAAAGGTGGTGGCTTTAACTGGAAAAATAAATTCAAAGAAGCATATTTGAATGAGCATCTTTTTCAAAGAAGCATATTTGAATGAAGCACTTTTTTAATTTGAAAAAATCCAGCTTCAATAATCTATTCTTGTATGTGAACGGAAAAACAAAAGTAGGATATCCATTTGCTCAAATTCAGCCGTATTTACTGCTAAGTTGATTTACTCATGAGTAAACACATATCTCCTTCAAACTTCCTCTTTTGAATAAATGACTTCACCATTCTCCCATGTGCTTAAGCCAGAAATCAAAAAAGAAAAAAAAAATTGAGTCGGAGTCACTTTATATTTCTCTCTTCTCATTTCCAATATGTAAGCATGTCTTAGTACTATCTCAAAAACTATATCCTTGTCTGTTTAAATTTTCTTCATTTCCATTACTCTTCTAGTCAAAGTCACCCTAAGTCCTCATCTGGATATTCCAATAGCTTTCTAACTACTTTCCTTTCTTTTATCTTGCTTGATTATCCATTCTTTTCATAGCAGTCCAAGTGATAATTCAAAAATGCAAATCTGAATATGTCACCACCTCCTCCTCCATTGTGATTTTTAAAACTCTCCAATGTCTTCTCATCACATTCCTAGTAAAAACTAAGTTCCTATTGTTATCTGTAAGGCACTATGAGACCCAACCACCGCCTGGGTCTCTGATTTTACCTATTGTCCTTCTGTTGTTTGCTCACGAAGCTCCAGACACGGTAATTTCCCCCCCTCAATGGAAGAATCTTCCTCTAGATCTTCATATGGCCAGTCCTTCTTTAGTACTCAGGTCTCAGTTCAAATGTCACCTTCTCAGAGAAGCAATGTCGGGTCATCCAAACTATTATACTAAACTATACTCAATTATCATCCAAATCAATCTCTATTAAAGACTGCTGTTTTATTTTTTTTTTTTTTGTGAGGAACATCAACCCTGAGCTAACATCCGTGCCAATCCTCCTCTTTTTGTGGAGGAAGACTGGCCCTGAGCTAACATCCGTGCTGATCTTCCTCCACTTTATGCGGGACGCTGCCACAGCGTGGCCTGACAAGCGGTGCGTCAGTGAGCGCCTGGGATCCGAACCCTGGCCACAAGCAGCGGAGCGCGTGCACTTAACACTATGCCACGGAGCCTAAACGGTGCTCTTTTATTTTAAAATAGCACTTATATTTATGTAAATTTTTCTTATTTATTTTCTAATTTAATTTACAGCTTATAAAATCAGAGATTTGTCTTATTGCCATTTAATTCCAGTGCTTAAAAGATCATGCCTATCACATAGTGGGTGCTCAAAAAATGTTGGGTGAATTAATGTATATATTTATAATTGCATGCATTTTATATATGCAAGTATATGTACACATGTGCATAGATGTATATACACATGTATATATGTATCATTGATATGTATATGTAACACGTGTGTGTGTGTGTGTGTGTGTATACACACACCACATGTTAGGTACTTGACTAAGTGTTGAACAAGGCAAACAAAACATGGCTTCTATATGCAAGAAGCCTGTAATCTAGTGGCAGAAAAGATGTTAAACCTTCTTAAAGGGCATCTCTCTCCCCTCCACTAACAGACAACGCTCTGTTTAAGCATCAACAGAGCTCTCATTTAGTATTGGTTGGGACAGATTCAGAAGCCTATGCTGGATATAAAAGGAAGGAAATCAGAAAGATGGTTGTTTATGTACAAATGGAAAACCTGAAGGAAGAGAAATTCTGCGGAGTTCTGGGAAGTTACTGTACTAGGCTTACAGAAAAATAATGGGGAAAGAGAAAGAAACCACATGGAAGTAATGAAAGATAATTTTTTTCAAAATGAATGGTAAACTCTATCATAAGCCATGACTTTGGCCAGCCTAAATATTTATTCTAGCCCGAGTGTCTAGAATCATCTAACTTTTGGACTACTATAGTGAGCAATGAGTAGTTACATAGTGTCCAATGAGCCTAATAAACAATGTAAATAGTTTTGTTCTCCCCAACACTAATCCAAGAAATTTGGAGGCAATGTGCCTCTTCCTCATATCTGTCTGCTCCTTAGCAACAGTGGTAGTGGCATAGCTTCTTTTTAATACTTTTTTCTTTTTGATCCCTGACTTTTGTTGAGAACTCAAATATATGCAAGGTAATGTGGCTTAAGAATCACACTGTGAAGGCAATTACAGCTTTGGGTAGTAGATTAGAATAAGGTTAGGATTGGGTTCCTTGAAATTCCTCAAGCATGGATTCTCCTGTGAAATCTAGTTGATGCATATTTGATGGAAATGGTTTCTGAATTGTAGTGTGCATCACAAATTTCCAGGGGAGCTTGTTAAAATGTAGATGACCACATGAAACTCCAAGGATTTAATTAAGTAGGTAGAAGATAGTCCCTGGAATATGCAGTTAAGAATACAAAAAATACAGGTTGTCCTAAGAATATATTTTGAGAAATGATGGTTTATAATGATGTCATTATTACCTTTAAGACAGAATTCTGAGACGATATACTTGGAACAATACCTTGAAAGAAGAGCTGCATTTCTGTGGTTATAACAGAGAAAAAAGGATACTTCTTCTGGAAAACCCAACATGTGGCCCAACAGCAGCTCCAATTCCTTCCTGTTGACTGGTTTTCCAGGCTTGGAGGCCTCTCACCACTGGATTTCCATACCCTTCTTTTTCATATACATCTCTGTCATTTTTGGCAATGGCACCCTCCTCCTTCTCATTAAGGAAGATCACAACCTTCATGAGCCTATGTACTACTTCCTGGCCATGTTGGCAGCCACAGACCTTGCAGTGACCTTGACCACAATGACCACGGTGCTGGGAGTACTCTGGCTGGATCACAGGGAGGTTGGAAATGTAGCCTGCTTTTCTCAAGCCTACTTTATACACTCACTTTCATTTGTAGAGTCTGGTATTTTGCTTGCTATGGCCTATGACCGGTTTATTGCCATTCAGAACCCCCTTAGATATACCTCTATACTCACTAATACTCGAGTGGTGAAAATTGGGCTGGGGATTCTGATGAGAGGATTTATATCTGTTGTCCCTCCGATCTTGCCCCTTTATTTTTTTCCCTATTGCCACTCCCATGTCCTTTCCCATGCATTCTGCCTTCACCAGGATGTCATCAAACTGGCCTGTGCTGACATCACTTTCAATCGACTATATCCAGTTGTGCTTGTAGTCCTTATACTTGTGCTGGATTCTCTGATTATCCTCATCTCCTATGTGTTGATTCTCAAGAGTGTACTGAGGATTGCCTCCAGAGAAGAGAGGGCCAATGCCCTCAACACCTGTGTCTCCCATATCTGCTGTGTCCTGGTTTTCTATGTCACAGTGACTGGATTGTCTCTGATTCATCGGTTTGGGAAGCAGGTTCCACATATTGTCCACCTCATTATGAGCTATGTGTATTTTCTGTTCCCTCCACTAATGAATCCTATAATCTATAGTGTCAAGACCAAGCAGATCCAGAGTTGCATTCTCCATCTTTTCGCTACACATAGAGTTGGAGCCTGATCTCTGACCATGATAGTCCCTCACACAGAACGTGAGAACTCTGCTTTTTGGCAGGGAACAAAAGAAGTATCATATCAAACACCCATGATCTTGGTAAAATAATTGTCAAAATAGAGTTACAAATTGCCCTAAAGTGTCTCTTTAAGCCCAGGTCTTTTGCATAAACTAGTCTGTGCAATTTTTTAAAAAAAATTCTGTATACTTAATATCTCTCTCTGTTTGCTGTTTAATTCTTGTGATAACAGTACCCAAGGTGTTTATAGGTGTGTCATAATGCATCTAACATGTATTTCTTTGGAGTTAGAAAGGTGGAAGATAGAAACAAGAATTATAAAGACATAAATTTAAGAGTTGGTTGGGTAAAATGCAGTAAAGTTAGGTCAATTTATATCCAACTCAATCTCTAGCTCCCGTGAATTCCCACATAGATATCCATACAAATTGTGGGTATCTCTATATGTTTGGTCACTGATGCTCAGGAGTTTTCCCAAAAGGAAGTAGGAATTCTTCCTTGATTAGTGTTGTGATCACTTATCATCCCATCTATCTCATTGATTCCTCCCTTCTCCATCAAATGATCATGACTTTGTCTCAAGAACCATATGCTTATCTTTATTCCCCAAAGCAGTACCTATTTATGGAAAAATTGTTTGTGATAAGAGGAACTACGGATAAACAAGAGGGAATAGACATAGTCAGCACCTTCTTCCCTTTTTGCCCTTATTCTTAACCTACTACCCCAATCTTTAGGTCTGATGTTGGTGCCATCTCCAGAGCATCCTCTAGTCTTTCTGAGTCAAAGAGCTAGTTCTGTCTCCCTCTTTTTACTGTGAACAAAGCCTGAGAAATAGGTTTCCACATTTTTTGAAGAATAGTTGATTTTTATACATATATCCTGACTCCATTTTATAAGTGTGACTGTCTCAAGGAATAAAATAAAATTATTCTTATTTGACTGAAATATTCTGATGAGTTAGGAAGGGACTTGTGAGTCAATTTAAAGCAATCTCAAAGGGTGGAAGCTATGTCTTCATTACACCTCAATCAGAGCAGAGAAAGAACTTGGTGAGCCAACAGAAGGATCTATAGAGTAAATGTTATTGGTGTCATTGGTGCTTTGTCCAGATCACTTTACAGAACTGTGCACCTACCCCTTGCTCCTGTGAGTGTTGGCCACCCATGGTTCACGTTTACTGCTTTCTTCAGATTAGTGGTCTCAACTCAACTGGAATTGCCTCACCAAGATTACAGCCCCTGGTCCCCAGGAAGCAGGCCTTGGACATATACCAACCCTCTTACCTTCTGAAGTTAAACTCCAGCCAGGGCTATATCCCTGCTTATCTCTTTCCCCAGTCTACCCTGCTTTTCCTCACTACCAGTACCCTGAAAGCATTCATTAATAAATTACATACACCTGAATCCCTGTCTCAGGCTTTGCTTGTAGGGAGTCCAAGATAAGAAACCTGCAACTCTCATTTTTTTCCTATTTCACCAAAAATTTTGATTGTGACAGGACTGAGCTTAAACAAACAGAGTAACTATATGTTTTACTCATATTTTTCATCTTTATTATTCTATGACATCCAAGTAACACAGTTTGTTTGAATACTAAATTGTTAGTGTGAGTGTGTGTGATAGTAAGTCATGTCCTGTTTTAAATTGTCCATGAAATCAAACACATCCCTCAATTTCTCTTACTCTGTCCACCACATCCACAACTTATTCCATTCATAATAATATCATGAGGTAGATATTATTATCACTAATTTATAGATGAAGAATATGAAGATAAGAAAAGTTAAATATCTTATCCAAAGATGTAAAGTCCATAAGCAGTATAGTTGTGATTTAAATCCATATCTTCTAATTCTAAGGCCAGTGTAAATTGTACTCTACCATCACGTGTGGGCTCTGTTTTCTGCCCTGTACTCCACTACGCTTATAGAAGCAGCATCTACGCTTGTCTGAGAATTTCTCCTCCTCCTCCTCCAAAATGTGTTTCCTTATAGGAGATCATATTTTTCATTATATCTCTAAACCTCTACTCCCTGCCATGTAAAGCCAGTCAGAATCTATTTCAAGACTTTTCAAAATAAAATCATAAAAAAGAGTTATACTTTCATCGTGGTAGACTTAGACACACGATATGCTTGGAATTGTTAATAGTCATGTTTTCCAACAGATGAGTGATCCCACACTATAATAAGCATTTAAACTAATTATAAATAAGGAAATGGAAAAGTCCCCAAAACCGTCAAGTCTCTGGTTCCATGTTTTCCTGAGGCTCAGTGACAAAGAGAATAGTTGAACTTCTCCTTTGATTCCACAGTGTAATAAAGGCCTCCCTTTTTATTTTGTTTTATTTTCTTCAAACTAGCTTCAGTTGAGTTTTGGTCACTTATAACCAAAATAATACTAATAATTATACCATCACAGTTACAGATCTGTGAATCTGCTCCAACTAATATTTAAAATCTGCAGAATACTAAATAGTATTAGACAGAGAACTACCTATTTTCACAAAATATAGGAAGTGAAAGCTAAAAAAAAAATGGTAGGAAAGCAAATTGGTTGAGCATTTAGTGAATAATTTATGAAGTGATTGCCCTTATTTAGGAAATTCATTTTTCATTTGAAAGTAACTGAGGAAATACATTCATTGAGAAGAGGCTGTAGTGTGAAAATAGAAGCAGATAGCTGGAGGTGGGATAAAAGAATTACCTCTATTTATCTACACCAAAGAACTACAAATGGCTGACATTTACCTAGACATTTATTTCTTCAAAATTCATTTTATTTATCAAGAGAAGTACATCATTTCCTTGGATATATGTTACTATAATCACAAAATTTAGAGTTTACTATAGATCTCATACAGGTCTCCCTGTGGTAAAGTACTGGGTACCATTAGCAACCTATTTGCAACAGTATCTCCCAGGAAACACTGCAAATATGTTTTTTATTCATAAGCAGCATAGACTTCAGAGTGGTCTACTGGACCAATACACCAACACGTCAGTGAATCTCCTTCGTACAGACAAGCTGGTGAAGTCTATAATTAAGCTTATCATCATTGAAGACTTAAAAAAATAACTGTTATGGAGAAGGACTTCATGATGAATAAATTCACTGGTGCCTATTGGGATGAATAAACTGCATATAGTCAGAGGAGATCTAAGGTATATAAGACTATATGCTAGGAAAACGTCTTTGCAAATACCATCCTCTATTTTCCAAAGAATACTACAATTATATAGCATGGGATTTAAGGGATAATTTATCACAAGTATATTGAAGTTGAGTTAGGAAATGAAAGACTAAGTGTGCATTCCTGTGGATGAAAGACAGAAACCAGTCTTAAAAATAATCAGAAAGAAAGTGAAAAACATTAGTGATACTTGAAAAACCAAATTGTGATCTAATAAGTCAGTAGATTATTCTTCCTTCAAATGTAAAATGAATTCATGCTAAGTGAGAGACAGATGAGTTTCACTCAGTTAATTGAGAAATAATTGACGATTCCATCTCAGGAGATGCAGACTTTTGTAGGATAAATGAATATGATGTATTTAAAGATACATATTAGATATGAGTATTGAATTATGTTCTCAGAGTGATTAAAAATGTTCAAAGGACCCAGGGGTCTCTATATCCAATTAAAGAATGCTAATCCATTTTTATTTTATATCCTACGTCTTCAGACAGAATCCTTGTTATGAATAATCTCATAATCTCACAGAAAGCATTCATTTTTATAGGAAATTTAGCAGTTTATGTCTCTAGACTTCTAGCACTTGTCATCATGCTGACAGGTGGCAATGAATAGTGAGGAAGCACCACAAAAATAAATAAAATGAGATGGACTCTACAGAGGAAACATTTAAAAACAGGATCTGCACAGACTGGTATGGAATGCTGAAGGCTGACAGAAAGTAGAATCAAACTCCACAGGAAAAAGGAGGCCTGTAAACGTCAACATAGTCTTGCTTAATAAATAACAACAATCCCTAGGATACAGACTTCACTGGATCTTTAGTGAAGGTATTTAGAATACCTGGATGTCACCTTCATAGATGTCATATGTAATATGGGATAGGAATTGGACCTAAGCTATGTGACATGGAGCTCTTATCTAGAGGCAAGGAATAATATATCCAGGGAAAATATTTTAACTGATTTTAATAATTTTTAGTAATGAGTCTGCATGAATATCTTCAAAACCTATATTCTCAGGAAGATTGAGCTCTGTGGCCCAGAAGGAGACACTGACTGGATGACCCTTGTCAGAAAATACTACATCAAAGAAAAGCTTTCATTACATGAGGTGGAAGGTCCTTCTAAATCTGAGTGATTATGCTGCTGTGATTCTGTACTTCACAGAAAAAATAGCAGGAAATATAAAGGGGATGAGTAAGGTTTCGTAAAACATGTGCATGACAGAGCCATAAAGGGTTACTTAAGGAAATGGTAGACACTGCTGGTGCTCTGCCCACTTCCTGCAGTGCCCCCACGTCTGGCTGCTTTAAGTGTTGGTTGATCACGGCTGATAGCCACTCCCATTTTCCAAAGACTTGTCCTGTGCCTCACCTGGGCAGTTATCCTAGCCCTGAGTCAACTTGCAGCAAATGACTTTATATCTCTTCTAGAAAAAGTGGTGTTGCCAGGAATGGAGTTATACATAAGTGATAGGAGAGGTATGCAGATGAGAAGATAAATCTACCTACTGATGAAACAGAGCATGGCTTGAAATTATGTGGATTATCTCGAGTTTTACTACTATCACTTCATTTTAAGCTCAAAATACGGGTCTCCCAAATCAAGTCACTCCTAAATGTATACTTAGTACAAAGAGTTTTCAAGCACATGGACATCCAGACTCAAGTCATTCCCAGAGACTGACTCCTAATCATGACTTCCTAAATTCTACTGAGTTTGAGAAAGACTTAGGAGCAGAGAAAAGTTCAGGACGGAATTAACTCAATCTGAAATGTCAGAAGTGAAAATATGACCTCCATGGTTGACCACATTGTATTCATTCTCATTTTAAAGTCTCACAGTTAGTCTAGGCTCCAGGATACATTTAGGAGACAAGGCTAAAACAAGATAAGAATGTTCCTCAAATCCTTATCTCTGCCAGAATATCAGTATAATCCTTTCTACTCAAGTACAAATTATCAGAGAAAGTCAAGCATGGTAAGAACACGGTCACCACACCCACTACTTCATTTTGCTACTAGATAATTGAAGTAAGAGAAGATTTTTAACTTGTATTGTTCCTGAGGCAAGAACTGTGACTTCTGGGTAAGATTTACGAAGCGACAGATAAAATGTTTACCGTTTGAAAGAATTTATCAGCAATCACATTTATGGGAAAATATCACTTCAATAATGCATATGTCAGGACAGCCCTGGTGGCCTAGTGATTAAATTTGGTGTGTTCCGCTTCAGCTGTCTGGGTTCGGTTCCTGGGCACTATGGAAAAATATCACTTCAAGAATGCCTGTGTCAAGTACTGTAATGAGTGATCTCATTTGAAACCAAGGAAAGGTAAGTGTCAGGAAATTATCAAACTTCATCTAAGTTTAGTGAGATTACTTGCTGCAGGATTCAGGAATGATGAAATCAAACAGTTTTGATGGTATCTTCTCTTTTGAGGGGCGATCAGAAAGGACAAAGGTGATATCACAGCATAACTTCCATCTACTAGATGTAGCTATAATTCTGCTGTCTGTCTGCAATAAAAATGTGGTCTTATAGGACCCCCCCTGCAGAGGAGGCCAGGAAAAAATATCCCAGAAGCCTAATTGTCTGCAGACAAAGGGATCCTGGGGAACCATTTTCCTATACAAATAACTTCACCAATTAATACTGTTAGCAGTCTTCAAAGATAAAACTTGCATGAGGTTCTACATAGAGACCCAGCAATTACCTCTCTCCTTAATTCTTGGTGCCCCAGGTAAGGCTCTGGTGACCATGGGAGAGTGGAATGGAAATAATAGAGAGGAAAATAAAGATGACTGCTCTTCTTGCACTTCTCTTCCTTCATGTAGATGTCGCAAGAAGGTAAACAGATAACTGAAAAAAGCCATCTGTCTCCACAGTTCTGTCCAGTGTAATAGACTGCAACATGAATGTTCAACTCCCTAGAAAACACCAAGATCTCAGAGATAAGCAGTGATTTTTTTGTCATGAGTGCTTATATAAATAATCCAGAGATCCAGGTTGTTACTCAGACTTTCTTGATAGCCCAGGGCTACCAGGAATATTTTTCCTACAATAGGAATACTCTGGAAGAGGGAGGAAGGGGAGGAGAGACTGAGGTTGAGAGTGAATGTACAGGGCAGGGTCACCATGACACTTGCAGGTTTCTATATTACATCTTCTCCTCCTCTTGATGCTGTTCTCTATGTTCAGTTTTCCTTCTCTCACATCTCCCCGTTACCTTTATGCCTTCTCTTTCCTCTTCTTTGTGCCTTTTGCCTTCATTGATTTGACTAATTTTCGCTTATAGGACAAAACTCTGTGTGTTCTTACCTCAATGCCTATCTTTAAAAGCTGTCATTCCCTTAAGTCTTGGAAATGATCACTGTATAAGAGCTCCACTGGGGTAAGACATAATCAGGACTGATCAGTCATGTCCACTATGGAAGAAAAACTGGAGTCTGGAGGGCCTGATGGTGACCACATATGCAGGTAGATGATAAGTTATTGGTGATTCTTAACTGCACATTTGTTTGGGAAAAGGCAGTGCTTGGATCAGTAATTTTACACACTGGTTAGCTAGGCTATCAGTAAGTAATAATTGGAGGTCAATGTCATTACATCAAGCAGTTTACCCATCAGCATACCAGCCAGTTAGTACATCAATGTGTTAATAAGATAATTAAAATTTCATTAATGACTTGACAATCAGTATGTCAAAATCTGTCATTGCTTCCAGGAGGATTGATGTGTTAATATAGCAGTCAGTATGATAGGCAATGTTGGTAACTGACTGGGAGTACATCTATGTTTTATTTAGAATGAGTTAATTAGAGCCACTAGGTCTGAGAGATTGGTAATAGACTGTAAAAGACAAAATGTTTCATGTTAAATTTTGTGCTGAAGTCTGGGTGATATTTGAAGACATCTGGGACTCAGCTAGAGGGAGAGGGCAAAGTGAGGGATAAGATTTTAATAAACCCAAGAAAAGTGTAATGGATATAAGAGGGAAGGAGCAGAAAAATGACAGGATGGAGATGAATCCTATGTTCATGAGCAAGAGAGGCAGAAATCACCAGAGGTGCCCAGCCAAGGCCAGCAAAAATTAGCTGAACTATGCATATGAGTGAAAAATAATTGTGCCATGTTGTAAGCCATTGAAGTTGTATAGGGCTTTGTCACGTGGCAATTTTGTGACAATAGCTAATTGACACAACTAGCTTACATAAACTCTGTAAATACTAATTTATTACTAGTTTATTGTTATTAGCAAAATATGGATTATAGCTGTCCCTTCTCACTAGTTTTATACTGCACTGTAACAAGTACCATCAACAGTTCTGCTTAAAGCAACATTGGTTTAGAATGTCAGGATTCCATAGGTCATAAGTCTACTAGGCTTGATTGAGTCCTCGGCTTAGGGTATCATAAAGCCAAAATCAAGGTGACGGCTGGCTGGGTTCTTATTTGAAGGTTCCAGGGAAGACTCCACTTCTAAATTCATTCATATTTTTGGCAGAATTCAGTTCCTTGTAGCAATAAATCTGAGGTCCCTGCTTTTCTGCAAGCTGTCAGCTGAGACCCTCTCTCTGCTCCTAGAGGCTGCCTGAATGCCTTCTTATGTGTCCGCCCATAGCTTCAAACCAATATCTGTCAAGTCCTTCTCAAATTTGAATCACTTTGGGTTCTTATTCCACTACTAGTCTGTGAAAACTCTGCCTTTAAGGGCTCATGTGATTAGATTAAGTCCACCATTTTGTCCATTGTAATAAGTATGTCTGTTTTTGTACTACTATATTCACTACATTTAGCACAACTCTATCTGATTTAAAGAAGAAAGGAATATCAGATTACTAAGTAATAGAAACACATCTGATTGTCCTTAGGTAAACTTGAGGAATTGAAAAAAGAGTCACTTCCAAGTTTCTCTCTTCTGTCTTCTGGCACCAAAGGCAATGCTTCCCTGAAGCAGAAAGTAAATTCCATAAACTTTAGTAATATAACAATTCCACGGGGTCAGAAGGTACCTGCAGACTTCAGGCATCCCTCTTTGGGGCTCCCTGTATAGGTTGGTCCTTTGGGGTTGCATAATATATTTATCCATACAAAGTATTGTGTGAGCTTCAATTCAAGTAAAGATGGTAAAAACCAAAGAGAACTTATTTTTATTATTCACAAGATCATGAGGTTTGTATCCCTAAAGCTCCATCCAGTTCCTTATTTACGTAGGTATCTTAAAGTCCTATTTGTTGAATTAATGAAGACATAATATGAACAGTGCATGTAAATTAAAAGTACTGACTTTTTTCCCATGATATAAAATATGTTCATAATACAGAGGATAAAAAAACTAGAAGACAGAACTAGAAATGGAAAAAGAGTCTTAGATTTCCGGTGAGATCAAGTCAGAAATTTGGATAAGCTTTAGCAGAAGATTCTGACCAAGATAGTGAGGGATTAGCAAATATTGGATTTAGAGAACTGGGATGAGAAATTAATGAAAGAGGGATACAAGTTGAGCACAATTCTATTCAAAGACTGTGATTTCTTATTTTTCAAATGATATGGCAAAAATAATTTTTATAGTCTAGAGTTGTACTGTCTAATACTGTAGCCTATGGTTAGCTTGAGTTACGATGTTCTGTAAGTATAAGCTACATACTGGATTTTGAAGAATTAGTACAAAAAATGTAAAATATCTCACTCATGCTCTTTATACTGATTACATTTTCAAATGATAATATTTGGGATGTAGTGGATTAAATATAATATGTTATATATATAATATATTATTAAATTATTTTAACTCTTTCCTTTCTACTCTTTTTAATGTGGCTACTAGAAAATTTAAAATCATGTAAGTGGCTCAAATTATATTTCTACTGGATAGTGCTGCTCTAGAGAGATCTTTTTTTGTTTCTTCTCAGGGAACCACCATGTGGTCCAACATCAGTGCTGTCCCTTTTCTACTGACTGGCTTCCCAGGTCTGGAGATATTTCATCCTTGGATTTCCGTTTCTTTCTTTGTCATCTATGTCTCCATACTTCTCAGCAATGGCACTCTCCTGTTCCTTATCAGAGAAGACCACACTCTTCGTGAACCTATGTACTACTTTCTGGCTATACTGGCAGCCACAGACCTTGGAGTGACTTGGACAACGATGCCCACTGTGCTTGGTGTTCTGTGGCTGAATCACAGGGAGATCAGCCATGGAGCCTGCTACTTCCAGGCCTATCTAATCCACTCATTCTCTATTGTAGAGTCTGGAGTCTTGCTCATCATGGCCTATGATCGTCTTATTGCCATCTGCAATCCTCTGAGATACACCTCCATCCTCACCAATACAAAGGTGATGAAGATAGGTCTGGGGGTTCTAATGAGGGGATTTATATTTATTGTGCCCATAATCATCACTCTTTCTCAATTCCCCTACTGCAAATCTCATGTCCTCTCCTATGCCTTCTGCCTGCACCAGGATGTGATCAAACTGGCCTGTGCTGACATCACCTTCAATAGACTCTATCCTATAGCTCTGGTCTCATTAACTGGTTTCTTGGACTCTGTCCTTATCCTTATCTCTTATATCCTAATCCTGAAGACTATCAAGGGAATTGCCTCAGGTAAAGAGAAGGCTAAGGCTCTAAATACTTGTGTCTCCCATATTAGCTGTGTTCTGGTTTTTTATGTCACTGTGACTGGGCTGACCCTCACTCATCAATTTGGAAAATATGTGTCACATGTAGTTCATATTATCATGAGCTGTATCTACTTCCTTTTCCCTCCATTTGTGAATCCAATAATCTACAGTATTAAGACCAAGCAGATACAGAATGGTATCAATCACCTTCTCTCTTTCCACAGAAATTGAGCCTGATCTACTTACTTTGGAGGTTCTCCCCATTGCAGGATGGTTTTCTTGGGAGAATGCACTATATAATGCCAATGTGGTTCAGAATCAAAAAGACTGACGTTCTTGTCATTTAAAAGATGCAAAGTCATTGCTCTGATTCACAGTCTTTCGCCCCTATCACACTCTCAAAGACATTGACCTTACTCTTGCTGCTCTGTTTGGTAGGTTGCTTTGCTTTATTTTGTCATTTTCTACTCTGGCAGAATAACTTGTCTTCATGGTTATCTGAGGTCAATGATACTTGAAATGGCTGCAAAGTTTATTCAACAAGAGGAGAATGAGATAGCTTGATAGAGTCCCCTGACACTGTGTGGAAAACATTTCAAAAATTTTCTGTATGCCTGACAGTGCATCAGAGATGATGAAGGGTCTTGGACAATCCCACTGGTATTGCATGGCACTAGAGTGGATCAGAAATGTAGAGAATAAAATATACAAACCAAGAGAGGCCTTACTGACAAAACAACCAAAGGCCAAGCAAGAACTTGGATTCAAGAAGATGCCAGCATAGCTAGATGTCCACCAAAGATTAGTGAGAAAGCTCTGAGTTGAAGATATCAGGTGTCTTCAACCTTATGGGATGAGGACTCCAAACTACCTATAATAATAAAATAAAGTTCCATTTCTTGCACACCTGCGTTTTTGTTCTGTGTTCTGCAATTCATAACCTCTACATATGCTTAATGAAAAAGTGATACTAGTCATGGAAGTAGTCTAATAATATTCTTGCAGAGGTAGCATTTTGTTTTTTTCCTGGATTGGGGGGGATGGTAGTGAAATAAACTGCCTTCAGGAAATACTGTAATTTTATGGTGTTGAAACACATAAGATATTTAAGGAACCTTCACTTCAAGGCCTCTCATACATTTTAGTCCTTGCAGGGGTCAACATGACCAGAATCTGTATATCAGCAATATCCTAAGAGAAGCTATATTTTATTAGTTCATCAAGAGTTAAGGAGGGTTGGGGAAAATTATGTACATTAAGAAAAATTATAGAAAATACGTTGGCAGATAAAATGACAATGTATTCAATAAATAATTAGTCCATGACTTTTTTATTGAAGAAAGAGTTGCATAAAACTACCAGGATCACTGGAATGATTTCCTATAACCAATAGATTCTCTTTTAAAAGAATTTACTTCTCCATTGAAGATGGTTATTTACAAAATAACCTTTGAATACCATTGACTTAGGTCTTCCACCATTGTGTGCTCTCATTCTTGATTCACCTAGCTTTTTTTCTCATTTTAATTGGGTTTTTCCACTTAATTTTATAAGAGAGAAAAGAATGAGTAGATCAATTGACTTGTGTAATCCAGTAAGTTTGAAAATTTTTCAAAAAGAATATATAACAAGAACTTAAAAGCAAGGGAAAAGATACCTTTAAAAAAATCATAAGGCATCATGTCATAAGTAAGTCTAATATAACGTGTCTCTAATAAAGTGATACCTGGAAATGAATTAAAGGAGAGACAATGAAATAGACAAGGTAATTTCATATTTATAAACTATTTAAAGAAGATGGAACAGGCATGATCTTTATTTTCTTATCGTCAAAATGTATAAGCAAAAATGATTTAAAAATGTAAGAAAATTTAAGATAAATGTAGTTACCAACAATTTCTAATTATATCATTTTATTATGTATAAAATTATATTCTAACTTCTATAATATATACTTTTTTACCAAACTTGCGTAGATAAAATGCAGAGTACATGCTAGACATAAGGAACATCCTATTACTTTTAAGAAGGCTAAAACTATAATCATTTCCATAGTTTTGGATATGGTAAATTTACTTGTGTCAATTTATTCTTACAAAATAAGGAAAAGTTGTAAAAAAAAAAAATACAGCATAGTATGACAGAAAGAATGTGATGTTTGAAGAGAAAGGCACCTTTACCCTTGCCTCCTTCATTTACAACCTTTGTGATCTTGAACAAGCCATTTAATCTCTGAGCCTCAGTTACCTCATCTATCAATTAATAATAAGAAAATACAACTTGTAAGTGTTTTTCTCTGGGGATTTGAGAAAATACATATTGCTATTAGCATTTATATTTTCTATTTATTATGTTAATGTCATTGCATTAACAAAGACAAACATCTGAAAATTTTGACCTGTCAACACTAAAATAGGTATGAGGGAAGAGCATTCTGCCAGTAAGAAGTTATTAAATATATGATGATTCTTTCATATGATGAAATATATAGCTAAAAAGAATAATATTATGAGAAGTTTTAAATAGCCTTTGAAAATAAATATATACAATTTCAAGTTTTCTCCCTCAGTTACTCCCAATGTAGCTTTCTCCTACAATACCAGGACTTCCAGTCCATTGACACTTTTGTTTCTAACTCCTTCTTGTTTCCATTTACCTTTACATCCTAGACGGATTTTATTGTCCAGTTCTTTAAAGACTCTCATGTCAATATCTTATGATGTTTTTTGCTTATTTTAAATCCATCCTAGACACTTAACTCTCCTATAGTCTTCTGAGAAAACAGCAAAACAAAGCAAAACTACCCCTTGTTCAGCTTTTAACATTTTCCAGGCCTTGTGCAACACTTACATAAATCAATTTATACATTTTTTACTACCATTCTTAGGAGAATCTATTTAATCTTGACAACGATCATTTCAACAACTTCTATCATCTCCATTTTACAGATGAAGACGCTAAAGTGCTGAGTATGTAAAGACACAGAACCTGTAAGAAGTAGGGTTAGGGTTCATACTCAAGTCGACTGGCTCCAGAGCCCATGCTCTTAAAAAATTATTCTAATAATTTGAAATAAAGTTTCTAATCTAATCTAGTCTGGTCTGATCATTGATCATTTTCAATTCTCTTCTCCTGCTTTCATAATTGTTTTCTAAACTCAAGGCACACACATGTAACTACCTAGAAGACATCTCTACCTGACTGCTTATAAACACAGAAGGCTCTAAAATGAATGGGTTCTCTTCATTCTTTCTCCAAATTTAGTGTGTAAAACAATATTTAGTGCAAAAGATTCAAACAACAAATAATTGTCAATTACTTAATAAACTCGTTATCTTCCTGTGATCCCCATGTTAATAAATAGAACTGCTCTCTACTCAGGTAAAATCAGAAATGCAGGTATCATCTTTCATTATTCTCTCTCCTCAATCTACCACCTTCAATCAGTCACCAACTTCTCTTCTTTCTAACCCATAGAACCTTTCTCCCATTCCCTTCTGTCCAACTCTACTGACAACACCTCATTGCGTACACACCAACACCATTTCTCACCTGGATTGTTGCAATTGTATCCTATACTTTTCTCACTCACTCTTCCACCTTTCCAATGTGTTCCTCATATTTTGACCAAAGTAAACTTATAACAATGATAATCTGATCATGAACCCCTCTTCCCTTACTTCACACTCATTGCTCTTAAGGTAATGTCCCAAATCTTTACACCATTTGTAAGACCCTACATGATTAGAACCTGTGACCACAGATTCATTTTGTGTCAAATTTTCCAACTTTATTTTTTTAGCTATACTAAAATTCTTTTTGTTGCAATTCATCATATTTATCTTGCCTTAGCCTATGCCCTTTTTTCTTTCTGTATGGAACTAAACTCTATCCCATTGATGACTACCATATTCTTTACCATTCTCATTGTTTAATTCTCAGCTTAAATCACATTTCCTCTAGGAAGCTTTCCCTTATCCTAAAGATACCTTCTATGTGCTCCCTTTAGCATGCTATCATCCATGCAGTCATGACAGTGTTATGAAAATTTGATACATATCTTCTTTCTAGTACCCTATATTGTAACATTCTGTAAATAAAGAGACCATGGTCCTCATGGTGAACTTGACACAAAATGGCCAATGATCTACAAATAATTTAATTTTAAGACAAAAGGTTGACTATCTCCATACACATGGCTGTTAAGAAATCCACTGATGTTCTTCTGGAACAGAACTTTTTTCTCAAAGAAATAGGAAAGACAAAATGCAATTGAAATTCACAGTCTCTAGGATCAAAAATAGTACATGTGATCTCCAGAGAAAATGGTATACCTTTGGCATTTCAGGTCAACAACAAGAGGAGCGTGCATGGATTTCTTAAATCCTGATGCTGAGGTTTATGGAGGCAGAGGGGTCACATAGCCAAGTCCTGACATCCCTACCTCAGCTGGCATTTGAGTTTCCAGTTTCCTCACATATCTTTTGGGAAATGTATGAAAGGCCTGAGGACATTGATTAAGTGGCCCAGTTCCTCCCATACAGAAGAGAGAAGAAAGAGACATCAAGGAGTCTCCTGTGTGGCTGTAAAGCTGGATTACCTCCCCGAAACTCTAGGGAGGTAATTTCTGTATACATGCACTTTCTAATGAGGTTTCTTGAGGAGGCTATATGAGGGAATCATCTGGACTGAGTCTTGATATGGGGCAGAATGAGTTCCTATTCCAGCAACAAGACTGGAGTGGGTGATTGCCAGGAACAGAAATATGAATCACTCCTCTCCCTTCCAATGTTATATGTAGCCAAGGAAACATGTAAGGTTTTCCAAAGGCCTGCATAGAGGGAAGATCCCAGGAGAGGTGAGAAACATCTAAAACACAGCCTTTTTCCTTCTTTTCACTAAGTATATTCAAGGAATTTTGCTAGATTAGGCTTTTCTAATCTGGTACCCTTGAGTTGGCATCACGAGAACTGTGAATGCCACAAATTAAATGTTAAATTGTGTGCTCATACCCATTTTGGGAGATAGAGGTTTATAATTTTCATCAAATACTAACAGCAGACCTTGAAACACACACCCGTGTGTGTGTTTGCATCCGTGCGTATGTCTACACTTTCGGAACTGCTTTCTTGAAAGGGCTTGGGTAATTGTCAGTGAGATTCACTAGGAAAAATCCTGAGACCCTGGTCCTGGTCCATCACCCTATGGTCTATGGGGGCCTAACCCCCATCATATTCAGGAATAATGAAGTATATGTGGAGAGCAAATGAGCGGAGGAGGAATCACCGTTTCTCTGTTCACTTGTTTATTTGGACTTTGTGAAGGATTCACTATCCACTATTTTCTTTTGAGGTCCACATATGTTTCCTATCCTTTCTTTCTTCATACATGTAAGCCCCCCTGTCCCTTTCACTTCCTCCATATCCATTAAGAATCATGTTATGCCCTCAACCCCAGCACTTTGTGCTGTTTCCATGGAAGTCTATGTGTGGGTGTGCGTGTGGGTGTGTGTGTGGTTACAAGTTTAGGAATCCTGTTCACCTAGAAAAATGTCATAACATCAAAATCAGATTGGTAAGATAGCTGGAATGCAACCAGGAGCAGGGCTCAGATCTATCTATATTTTTTCATGTTTTAAGCATTAAGGACCCTGCTGAGACAATCATTTGCAAAATTTTGCATAAAATTGCAGGGTAATCATTAAGCCCAATTATACACCCCTGGTCTTCATTGTGAGCTCTTCCATGACAGAGACTGTGATTATTAAATGGCTTTCCTGGCAATCAATACAGTGGGAGTCATGCGACATGTCCTCACTAATTCTGTGCAGAGTCAAAATAGCAACCTTCCCACTAGACCTAGATGCGATTGAGGAATGGTGTTTCTACTGGCTGTTTATACCTTCATGTGTAAGGTGCCCTTTGAAGGACAATTCATCAGGTATTGATAAGACAGTTCCCTCAGAACCTTAGAAAGTCACTAAAGAAAATACATGTTCTGATTTGGAAGCTGCCTATCAATTTCAAGACCATAGCTTCCCTATTTTCACCCAAAGTAGTTCTTGTGCACCCGATGTCATTTTCTTAATATTTGTCAATAAATAAATCCATACATAGCCATAGAATTACTGCTACATTATATAGGATGCATGCAGGATGGTCCCAGCCCTGAGACAACTATCTACAGAGGGCCCCAGTTTGATGAAAGCATCTTGTACTCCTAGAAATCCCACACACCTGCTTCTGGATAAATATCAGGGCTCTCTCTCAGTCCTGGGCATGTTTCCCCTTGTGTTTTTCCTTTATTCCAAAAGACTTAGGGACATGGCATATTTTTCACATTCTTAGAGCTACCTTCTCTATATCTTGTTACAGAACCTTCTCTATATCTTATTATTTTCCTAACCAAGCCTAGATATGGAGGGAAATACAGCCTCCTTATTTCTCAAACATTTTTCTGCTGATAAAAATAGTGAAAACATGTGTCCTTTTGGTCTTGAACATTTTATTACCAGTCTCCGCAAAGATCTAATTAATTTTCAAGAAGAAGCTCACAAAAGTTTACAAAGTCTGAAAATATAGCTTAATAATTCTGAATTTATTGTCTTAAATGAATTCAGGACCTTATGACTTTCTGCTATTTTCACACTTCAAGATAGATATCTCTAAATTACTACCTCTCCAAACTGCCTTTCTCTTCTTCTTACACATTGCTCTTTCATCCATGTTCTTAAAATTAAAGAAAATTTCAGGGACGGAACAAAATTTGTGTAATAATCATAATTTAAGCCTCTACGTGCCTTAACTGTGCTTTAATTTTAGGGAACACCTAGTGTTAGTGATTTCTATCTCCATGAGTACCATACTCATACAGATGTAACTTGAGAGCATTTTCTTACACAAGAGTTAGATTCTTTGTGATTTGCACTGATTCTGATCTATTTATGATAAAAAGAACATCTTTCTTATGAAGGAAGGAAGTATTCCACTGCTCAGTAGTGGAGACGTGCCTTGATTCTTCTGAATTTATGGTGAAATAAGACTATAGCATAAAAAATAATAGGTTCTTTATTTCCAGTTGTGGCAACCAAGAAAATGGAAATAGTGGAGATGACTGACATCTTTAGGCTGTGGGAACATTATAATGTGACCAGCCACACAAGCAACAGCTCATTAGGAGTAAAGTGTTGGAGGAAAAGGAGATAGAGATAACAGGAGACATAGAGAAAGAATCTGAACATTTAATTATGTCAAATGACTTTGGAAAGGACAAGAGGCAGAAAGAGAACAAATGAATGGTGAAGGAGTAATGAAAAAAAAAAGTGTGTGAAGACATTTGGAGGGAATGAGGAAATCAACCTGGTGGAAGAATCGAAAAGCATCTATCTCCAAAGAAGGAATAGGTATAAAAAGCTTAAGGCAGTGTTTCTCAGACATTACTGTGCACCTGAATCATCTAGGGATGGCAATAAAATGCAAATTTTGACTTAGTGGGTTGGAGGTGGCATCTAAGGCTGCACGTCTAACAGATCTGCATGCTTGTTAGTTGTGGTTTGTCTGTGGTTCACACTTCTGGTAGCCAACCTCTAGAAAGTGGTAACCATTGGAGCAACAAAGCAATTGGAAGTGATGGTGATGCTGATGTGTTCCATAAAACACTGACATTCAATTTCAAAAGAAAACAAAGCAAAGTTTTTAACTGAAAAAAGTATTTTTTATCATGATTGTGAAAGATAAAATCAATGTTAAATATGTCCGAAGTGTCAGCAATCACAGTAAGAAAGATTATTATAGATCTGTCTTATTTGTCTTGTTTATTGTTGTCACTGTTGCTGCAAATATTTTTAAGCATATGCACAACAGTAGGGCCTGATGTTTAAAGAAAAATTAATGAAAATTTTTCTTTTAATTAGAGAAAATTTTAACCTTTAACCTATATTGTCTTCTAATTAGAGAAAGACTAGCACTCATCATCTCAAGGATTACCTGCAAATCTCTACTCTTCTTCTGCTGGAAAATGCTTGCAGAGTTACATTGATCATACCAATTAATTACGCCCAAGTAATTAATAGTGAAGATTGTGATTAAAGCTGCTTTGATACATTACCACTGAAAAATATGTGTTCTTGGATTCACAGCTTTCATAACTTTGCTCTCCACCTGCGGATATACTCTGTGGCTCAATATTACTGCTGCCTACTTTTTGCTGACTGGCTTCCCAGGTCTGGAGGCAGTTCATCACTGGATCTCAATCCCCTCCTTTGCAGTTTACATCTCGTGGCTTCTTGACGATGGCACTCTCCTCTACCTTATCAAGAATGACCATAGTCTCCATGAACCCATGTACTATTTCCTTGCTATGCTAGCAAGCACAGATCTGACGGTGAGCACCATGCCAACTGTAATGGGTGTCTTAAGGTTGAATCACTGTGAGATGAGCCACAGAGCCTGCTTCCTGCAAACCCACTTCATTCTTTCCTGTTCCATTGTAGAATCCGGCATCTTAGTTGCCATGACCTATGGCAGTTTCTTTGCCATACATAATCCCCCGTGATATACTTCAGTTTTCACCAATAGTCAAGTGGTAACATTAGAGATGGGAGCTTTTATGATGGGTTTTATATTCCATCATGCCTGTTATCTTTCCTTTTTTTTTCATTTCCATATTGCCACTCTGATGTCCTCTCCCATGCTTCCCGTCTTCACCAAAATGTCATGAAACTGGGTTGTGCTAGCATAACTTTCAATAGACTTTACCCTCTCATTTACATGAGAGCTTGGGGAGGGAAAAGGATGTCAAACCACATACATCCTGTTGGTCATGGAAAACGTTTGGGTGTCTACCCGAAGAGTCATGGAAAGCTATTGAATAGTCCTAAACAAGGAGTGGCGTGATTTTATTGATGTTTGCAAATTGTAAGTTAAGATACTATGTGGATTTGAGTGAGGCAAGCAGGAAACAAGAAAATAAAAAAGAAGATACAGTACTAGCTCCTGAAGGAGATACCAGTAGCCAAAATTTTTAGAGTGAAGAAGAATGTAGTGGATAGATATAAGATATATTTAAAATTTAAAATCAATAAGATGTGTGGGTTTTTTGGAAAAGTAAATGAAAGAAAAGTTTGGAAAGAAACAAATATAATATTAAATTTCTGTATTATTTTAAGGACATTGGTGTCATCAAACCCCAAAAGATCATTGATTACATATCAAATCCATCAATCAGAAGAATTTTAATATTTTTGAAAAATATTATTGGAACTCAAGGATGAGTAAAAGTCCAAATGGTGAAATTGTAACTTATTAAAATGATCAAAGGAAATATTCTATGTTGTAGCACTGAGCTCTTAAGAGAATACAATAACATATTCATTAAATAATCATATACTGAACTGATTTTTGGTATGTATAGTAAGGGTATCTTTTTATACAATTATTAATAACCACAGTAATAGCTAGGTCTGTGTCAGTGTGTGCTGAAAGGTTAGGGGGTACAAAACAATAGAAACAAACTGAAACTGTAGACATCAAAAAAAGCTCATAGAACACGTGTGTCTTTGCATTTCTATCCAGGGAGAGAGCAGGATAGATCAGGGTTTCTACTGAGTGATTTTCACTGGTGTGCGTTCAAGAAAAAAATACGAGCCAGTTCTAAATCAATATCCTAAACAAAATACTCAAGATGACATAATACATAAATTATGACAAGAAGGAATGGGTTACAGATGGAGAATTAGATACAGACACAATATGAAGATAGAATGAAGAACTAAAACCTGGATTCCTCTCTGAGCAAAAAGCAATGATACACTGGAAAATGAAGTTTTTACACAAGGGCTTAAATAAGTTACCATAGGACTGGGGCATATCCTCACAGATGCCTGGTCATAGATTTCTGAGGAAGACAACATGGAACTGAAAACGCTCATACATAATTCCGTACTTTAAATGCACCTGAGGATTAGCCATCCTAGTCAAATTCTAAGAACAAGTGCAAGAAATCATCTCTAAGAAAGAAGAAGCTTTGCAACAGTGTGTGCATGTGGATGCATGTGAGTCGGTGCATATGCTAATGCACACACGTATAACAACAAAAATAATTTTGTGATCATTATTCTCTATAAATCAATTCTAGTTTTAAAACTTTTCATTACTTTCATAATAAATTTAATGAAGAGAAATTAATATTGTAAGTTTACCTTTAAATCGTCATGTCAACATCCTTTTAAATGCCCTCTAGAGTGAGTTAGGAGACTCCCTGGGGCCATGATTTGCATTTCATATTTTCCAAATGAAATCACAAATCACTTACAAATAGAGAATTTAAAGAGTTTCTGTAAATTTTCAATGTATTCACCTCAGAATGCCAGATCCTACATAAATCTATTTCTTCATTTATTCCCACTTTGAATACTCTATTTTCCAAACTAAAAAGAGAAAACTAGATAAGTTTGATTTAAATAAACTTTTATGATTTAAATAAATGATTTCAATAAACTTTTCCCTTGTCTTAATGACAAGAAAGAAATGTCAGAACTATATAAAGAAAAGAAAATATAATCATTCCAGAACTAAAAATATGAGACATCTACACTTTATAAGTACATCTCCAAAGAGAAAGAATAGAACAGGTGATCTCTCTGCAACAAACATTTGCTATGGAATCCTCTGTACAATGCTAAATACCGGGAAGACAGAACATTGTGGAAAGAAATGGAACACAATCCTTGCAATGCTTAAAAAATCGGGCTTGGGAGAAGTTTTCTGTATGCCCGTGTACTAAAACTTTTTCAGACTGATTTAATTGTGAAACTGGATTATTCCTCCACAAATTTTATAAGGGGAAAAATGTGCCCCAGAGTAAAATGTTCAAGCCATTGATGTTGCGTATAAGACAATATCCTAAAATCTGGTTACCTCCCAAGGGTTTCCTGTGTCCCTCATAACATGCCCATGAGGCCTATAACACATCTAAGCATCTTAACAGAAAATTCTACCCCATTCCATTCCCATTTTCTTTGCTGACCTTGGCGAGGAGGTTTTTATGGCTGAGCAACGACTGGCTTTGCAAGCCATGTTTGAAGCATAGAAGCTGTGGGAAATCTGTGGCTCCCGTGGTGGTCACTGGTTAGTGTGATATTGTAGCCCCACTCTGATAGTTAAATCTTAGGAATGGGCTGCCTCTTTTACAGTATTAAATTTGATTAAAGAAATCTCAGTGAAACTGGTCAAAGCCCTTCGAGTTAAAACTCTATTAGTTCCCTCATGCTAAGTGAGAAAGACCTCAACTACCTGGCATGGGTAGCTTGAAGGCATGGACCTTCAAGTCATAGTTTAATTACCTGCCACATATGTGTGAGAAGATGGAAGACTCAAACTATAGTGAGCCAGCATCATTGATGTACTTCTTGGGCACACCATAGGTTGAGAACTTGACAATATTTGAGTGTTCTTGAAGAGGTACAAGAGGGCTACTCACTGTTGAATAAGTAGGGATGTTTTCAAGATGGAGGAAGCAAACTATAAGGAGGTGAATTTATTGATGATGT
The DNA here is from genome assembly GCF_020826845.1 of Diceros bicornis minor. NCBI lineage: Eukaryota > Metazoa > Chordata > Mammalia > Perissodactyla > Rhinocerotidae > Diceros > Diceros bicornis. The sequence goes on along the minus strand of NC_080746.1, from coordinate 61,842,532 downwards.
TGTTCTCAAACTTTGACTTAGAGGTTGAGTGCTCTTTTCTAGGTGCCCTCTTTGTTTCTGGAGGAAAATATCTCTGAAAATGATTTCCAACTGCTCAAAAGCCTAGCCTCAGAAGAATAAACAAATAAATTGTGGGACACATTTTTTTTTCCTGAGGAAGATTAGTCCTGAGCTAACATCTGTTGCCAATCTTCCTCTATTTTGTACATTAGCTGCCACCACAGCATGGCCACTGACAGATGAGTGAAGTAGGTCCATACCCAGCAAGCAAATCTGGGCTACCAAAGCAGAGCATGCTGAGCCAAACCACTAGACCACCAGTGCTGGCCCAAATAATTGCAGTACACTTTTATAATGATTGTTATACATCAATGAGAATGAACTAACTATAACTATAGGAACAGCATAGATGAATCTCACAAACATGATGTTGAACAAAACAATGAAAACCAAACTTTTGTGTGATTCCACTTATATAAAGTACAGAAATAGGTAAAACTAATTTATGCTGTTACAATTCAGGAAGATAATTACTCTGGAAGGAAGTAGTGATTAGAAGTGGGTATACGAGGTACTTCTAGAGTGCTAGTCATATACTATTACAAGATCTGGGTGCTGATTACACAGTGGGTTGAAAGGATTACGCAGTAGTTGAAAAGTCATAGAACTGTACAAGTATGGTATATTCTCTTGTCTATATGTATATTTTACTTCAACAAAAATTAAAAATGCAAGAATGGGCAAAGATAAACTAAGCTGAGGCAACAATTGGTACGTGTACACAAATTAGGAGTCATATATTAGTATTTGCAAATGAATTCAAAGGAAAAGATTAAATTTGAAAAGACAGTGCAATATTTATAAAATATGTAAAGAAGATAAAACAGACATGATTCTTATTTCCTTATAATATCAATAAAATATATAAGGTAAAACTCCTGAGAAATGAAAAAAAATAGTTGAAATATAAGTTTAGTTATTAATCAATGCAGATTATCATATAGCATTATTATATGTAAAGCAAAATTCAAATTATTAAAGCACATAGCTTTTTGTCTAAACCTTCCTAGATAACATGGATAGAGTTTATACTATGACACAAAGAAAAGCTCAATATGTTAAAAAGGCTAAACTTCAATCATTATCTTTCTTTTCGATACAGTAATTTTACTAAAGCCAATTTATCTTTAAGAATAAAGAAAACTTATTTTTAAAAAGATGGTACAATATGGTAGAAAGAATGTGGTCTTTGATAAAATAGCAGTTCTACTCCTGACTCCTTTATTTACAACTTTTGTGAACTTGAAGTAATCACTTAATCTCTGAGCCTTGGTTATCTCATCTAGCATTTAGGAATAACAAAATGCAGTTCATGAGAGTTTTTCTCTGAGGATTTCAGAGAGTTTTATGCTATTGGCATATATATGATAAATATATGACAATTGTATTAATATTAACATCATTAACATTAACAAAAATTTATTAACATCATGAATATTTTTACAACTATTACGCAAAAAGTTAGGGGGAAGGATAATCAGAAAGTGGGATATTATTAAGTATGTTACAATTCTGTCATGTGATGAAATATATAGCTAGTAAGGAGGATATTATAAAGAGTTTTAAATAGTCTTTGAAAATGCTCATACTCCTTCTAACTTATTCCCAATATAAAATTATCTTGCAAAATCAACACCTCCAGTACATTAACTTTCCTATTTCCTACTCCCTTTTATCTTCATTTATCTTCATGTCCTAGTTAGATTCTATGGTTTGCTTCTTCAGAGACTCTTTTGTCAATATCCTATATTCCTTTGCCTTATTTTCAACCCATTCGAGGCTTTTCGCTCTTCTGGAGTAGGAAAAAAAGTTAAAACTACCTTTTATTGAGCTCTTAATATTTTGCTATGCCCTGTGCTAAACATTAACATAAAGTAACTCATTTAATCTTTATAGCAATTCTTAGGCATATTTATTTAATTCTCACAATTCTTTCTACGACTCCTACCATCTTCATTTTACAGGTGAGAAAGCTAAGGTGCTGAGTGTGTAAAAGACATATATAACTGCTAGGAGACATCTTTACCTGATTGCTTATAGACACCAAATGCCCTAAACTGAATGGATTCTCTTCATACTTTTTCCATATCCAGAATGTAAAACAATGATTGACATGAAAGCTGTTCAATCAACAAACAACTGTTAATGAATAAAGTCATTCTCTTCCTGTGATCCCTCTGTTAGTACATAGAACCACCCTCCACTCAGGTAAAATCAAAAATGCAGTGTCATCTTTCACTATTCTATCTCCTTAATCTACCACATACAATCATCAAGCTCTATTCTTTCTAAATCATAGACTGTCTCTTCCATCCACTTCTAGCCAACTTTGCTGATAATACCTCAGCACATCCACACCAACACAATTTATCTTGTGCATTGCTGTATCCTGAGTCTTCTTACTTGTTCTACCTCTTTTCCAATGTTGTCCTCATACTATAGCAAAGTGACATTTAACCATGATTATCTGATCATAAGCATCAACCCCATCACTTATTTCATACTCATTGACATTAGGGTAAAGGCAAAACTCCATATATGATTTGTAAGACCTGTAATTTGTAATCATAACCTGTGTCATATTGTGATTTATAATAAAAAATATATATTTGGTCTTTATCCTTGTTTCCAGCACAGGGCTCCCAAAACCATTAGAATTTCCTAAGTGATGAGAGCTACTAAAGTGTCTTTTGTTATGTTAACGAGATGAGTTTTGCAAAACCCTTAGGTCACTCAAAAATGGGAATTGACTGCCAGGAAAACCAACCTTGTGATTACAGGGTTGGAACTTTCAGTACCAGCTCCCGACCTCTGGAGAGGGGAGAGGGGCTGGAGGTAGAGTTTAATCACCAATGGACAATAATTTAATCAATCATGTCTATGTAATGAAACCTCCATAAAAACCCAAAAGGACTGGGTTCCGAGAGCTTCTGGGTTGGTGGATATTTGAGGAGAGTGGCATACTCAGAGAGGGCATGGAAGCTCTGTGCCCTTTCCCCATACCTTGCCCTACGAATCTCTTCCATCTGGCTGTTCCAAAGTTATATCCTTCTATAATAAAAACTGGTAATCTATTAAGTAAAATCTTTCTCTGAGTTCTGTGAACCACTCTAGCAAATGGATCGAACCCAAGGAGGAGGTCATTGGAACCTCTAATCTGAAGTTATTAGATCAGAAGCACAGGTGACAACCTGGGCTTGCAATTGGCATTTGAAGTAGGGGCGCATTCTGGTAGGACTAAGTTCTTGACTTGTGGAATCTGATGTTATCTCCAGGTAGATAGTGTCAGAATTGACTTGAATTGTAGGACACCCAGCTGGTGTCAGGGCATTGCTTGGTGGTATGGGAAATGCCCCCCACACACACACACACACATTGGAATTGGCACCAGAATCCTTTAACCAGCTACCACAGATTCATTTTCTGTCAAGCTTTCTTTCATGTCTTGTTCTAGCAACACTATAATTCTTTAGTATAAATTTAATATAAAACTACTTTTTGTTTGAAGTCATCATATTTTCTCTTGTCCCATGACCAGTGCATGTATTTTTCTTTGTTTGTTTGGCTTGCTTATGATTTTTTCTCTGCTTAGAATTAATGCCTTAAGCTACCAAAAGCCATCATATCCCTTACTTTTCTCAGTATTCAATTGTCAGCTTAAACAGCACTTCTTCTAGGAAGTTTCCCCAGATCCCAGAGACATCTTCTATGTGTTCTTCCCAGCACACTAACATTTATGCAGTAGTGACTATGCTATGTAAGTTTATAGTGAATATTTTCTTTGTATTCCCCACTATTTTTAAGATCTGTTAATGAAAAGAATAAGTCCATCACCATGAACCTGACACAAAACGGACAATGATCTAAATTATAAACAAGGTAATTTTAAGACACAATATAATATTTCCCTCATTCACATGGCTGTTCACAGATCTATTGAGGTTCCTTGGATCAGAATTGATTTCCCCAAAGAAACAGAAAAGACAAAAATGCAATTGGAATTCACAAATGCTAGGACTAACAAAGGCACATATGACTTCTGAGAGTAACTGGCATCCTTTTAACCTTTAATATAGACAATGGGAGGGCATGCACGGATTTCCTAAGTCAGGATGCTGAGTATTGTGGAGTCACATCCTTATACCTGTGCAGCATCCCCACACAGGGGAAATCCTGGTATCCCCACGCCTGTGCATTTGAGTTTCCAGTTTTCCTAACACATCCTTAGGGAAATTCATGAAAGACCTAACAACATTGGTTAAGTGGCCCAGCTCCTCCCAGCAAAAGAAGAAAGGGAAGGAAATCAAAGAGTCTCCCAAGTGGCTGAAAAGTGAAACTCTGGGGGAGGGGGGCTGATTTCTACGTACATAATCTCTCTAACCTTGACTCTTCAACAATTTTTGAGAAGGAAGGATCTGGACTAAGTCCTCAAATAAGACAGAAACAAGTCATCTTTCCAGCAACAAGACTGTGGCGTGAGTGAACATCAGGAACAGAAATATGGAAAGATTCTTCTCCCCTCTGATGTTAGTTGCAGTCAAGAGAAGAAGATAGGAAGATTTGCCAGAGGCCTGCATAGCAGGACATATCCCACCTGGGGTAGGCAATATCTATAGCACAGACTTTCATTTGAACAAATGTGTCAAGGCAGATTTGGAATGTCTAATGGGAGAGCCATGGATGGGCTTCAGGAAAACTGTAAACGCTTTTAGACTGAATATGACATCGTCTGCTCTTGTCCATTTTCTTCCCATAGATGGTTTACAGCTTTTGTTAGGATTCCATAAACTACTGACATTCGATTTGAAAACACAACATAGAAAAGCTTTCTAACAAAAAACTGTGTCTCTATTGCAATTGTGAAATATAAAATTAAAATAAAGTTTAAATGTATCAAAAAAACTACAACCTAACAAAAAGGTAGTTTAGCTATGCAATATTATCATTCATTTGTATATACTTATCTTCTTTTTTGTTACCATTATTACTTCAAACATTTTCCTGCATATATATAATAGAGGGATTTGATACTTTAAAAAACAATGTTTTTTTTTAAATTGAGAAAATTTTAACCACTAAGTTAATATTATATATAACTTAGGATAAGACCAAGATTCCTCATCCTTAGTACAGTCTAGAAATCTCTAATGCTATTCTACAAGAAAGTAGTTGCAAAACCATAATTATTATTAATTATCCTAAGTAAAAAGATTGTGATTGAGGCTGCTGTAATATATTTCCATGAGGAGTTGTGCAGACTGAAAAATCTGGATTTCTGGGTTCATAGCTTCCATAAATTTGCTCTCCATCTGTGGACATATCATGTGGTCCAATATTAGTGCTGCTCCCTTTTTGCTGACTGGCTTCCCAGGCCTGGAGGCAGTTCATCACTGGATCTCCATCCCCTTCTTTGCAGTTTACATCTCTGTGCTTCTTGGCAATGGCATTCTCCTCTACCTCATCAAGAATGACCACAATCTCCATGAACCCATGTACTATTTCCTTGCTATGCTAGCAGGCACAGATCTGATGGTGACATTGACCAACATGCCATCTGTAATGGGTGTCTTATGGTTGAATCAGTGGGAGATGAGCCACGGAGCCTGCTTACTGCAAGCTTATTTCATTCACTCTCTTTCCATTGTGGAATCAGGTATCTTGCTTGCCATGGCCTATGACCGTTTCATTGCCATCTGCACCCCTTTAAGGTACAACTCTATCCTTACCAACTATTGGGTGATGAAGGTAGGACTTGGAGTACTGATGAGAGGCTTTTTATCCCTTTTGCCCCCAATTCTGCCACTGTATTGGTTTCCATATTGCCGTTCCCACGTTCTTTCCCATGCCTTTTGCATCCACCAAGATGTCATGAAACTCGCCTGTGCTGATATTACATTTAATCGGATATACCCAGTTTTTCTGGTTGCACTGACTTTCTTCCTAGATGCTCTGATTATCCTCTTCTCTTATATCTTAATCCTTAAGACAGTTGTGGGCATTGCCTCTGGAGAGCAGCGAGCTAGGGCCTTCAACACTTGTGTCTCCCACATTAACTGTGTCTTAGTCTTTTACATCACCGTGATTAGCCTGACTTTCATCCACAGGTTTGGGAAGCATGCACCACATGTGGTCCCTGTTACCATGAGCTATGTCTACTTTCTCTTTCCTCCATTCATGAACCCCATTATATACAGCATCAAGACCAAGCAGATTCAGAAAAGCATCATTTGCCTGTTTTCTGTGCACACTAGGGCTTGAGGCTTTATTTAAGAATCTTCAGAACTCCAGGATTTCTGGATCTGTTGCATAATGGGAAGGGACCTGAGTTTTATACCTAATCTTCCTTTAATCAGAGTTATATAGACTTTAATTATTACTCAAAGTTACAAGCTAAGTTGAGCAGGAATGCAATGAATACATGCATGTACATATATTGCAAGGAATATACAGATATGTATAATCATATAGATGTATATATGAATATACATATAGATATATACCCATATATTCATACATTCATACATATACTCAGATAGATAATAGATTTAGATATGTAGATATGTATGTTTATATATATGTGTATATATATATGTAGAGACAGAGAGAGAGACACACACACTCTAGGAAAGTAGAATTTGGAGATAAAGGATATAGACAAATATTCTAATAAGCAAGGAATATAGGACAATTCAGATTCCATATAGATAACAAGTACATGTAGTATTTCAGAAAAGGTCAAGTTAAATGTCCAGCCTGGGTCAAGTACAGCCTATATAAGGAAAGACGTGCAATTGCAGCTCCATTTTATGGCCACACAAAGATCAACTACAGCATGTGGATTGAGGACCATGGAACTTGACTATATCTCAAAACTACTATATTTCAAAGTAAGATTTATTTTTCAAGTGATAGAATGTCATTTATAAAGCTATAGTAGAGTCTCCCTGAATTCATGAATTTGCCATTAGTTTATTTCATGAATTTATTTGTTTCACTTTATCTAATGTTCTTTCTAAATGCTGAATAGATGAGAAAAACACTAGTGATATATCTGGTAGATAAAATATAGTCTGATATTGTAGTTTTTGTGTATTCAATTTATTTTGTATTGCGAGAAAGCACAAACAATTTTCAGTTTCTTGCAGCTATTTGCAAGTCTCACTTTAGACTTGTCTGATTGTATTTTTTTGGCTAATTTTCATTCTTTTCTAATTGATTAGTAGGAGTCATTGTATATTATCCCTAAAGTTTTATTTGTATTGTAAATATTTTCCAGTTTCATCTTTCTCTTTCTATATACATAATTTAAAAGTTGTACATAAATAACTTTATCATTTACTTTATCTGTTGCAATATTGGGGCCATACTCACAAAGGCCTTCCTGTTTCCAGATTTATTTATATCTTTTCTTGTACTTTTGCATAATTTATTTGCACATATCCTATGTTACAATTACTTTGTGGTTACAGTAGCGTAAGGAATTTAAATCAGTCCTCATATACCTGTTTTCGTGGAAGTAACACTAATATTCAATCGTTTACTTAGTCGATTTTTTTAAGGCACTGGTATGAGACAGGCACTTTGGTAAGCAAAAATTATATAATAGCATCAAATAAACAAAGACATTTCCCTCTTGATTTTTCAAACAATTGGAAAGTCAAAAAACCAAATAAATCCAAATTTGAAATAAATCCTGTGATTAATAACAAAACAGAAAGAAGAAACTGCTCTTTGATACTGCAGGTCCTAAAAGAGGCAACATTCTGGCTTGAGGTAAGGATAAGTTTCCCTGAGAAAGCGTCCCATCTGGTCAGATAGGACAAAAGATTAGAAACTAACTGTGAAAATATGAGTAAGGATATTCTAAGAAGATAGTATGTATGGAGGCCTCCAGAGGGATGGATTGTGGAGCCATCCAGATAGACAGCATGGCTACTTGGAGAGGGTGATGACTTTGAGGAAAAGCTGCAGATGGAAGAGGAGGGCAGATCACAAAGTACCCTGTTGGCCATGGTAAGGGTTTGAGTATCTATCCACAGTCATGGACAGCTACTGAAGGAAGTAACACGATTTCATTGAGGTCTTTAAATCATCACTTCAGTGTTATGCATAAAATGGATTTGAGGGAGCAGGAGACAAACAGAAGAAACAATAGGAGGATGTTGGAGTAGTTTGAGAAAGAGACAATAGTAGTTCAATTTATGAAAGTGGAGATGAAAGGTAATGGATAGATAGCAGATATATCTAGGATCTAAATTTAATAAGATTCACAGGTTCTTACAGGGAAGAAGGGGTTGGGAAGAAGCAAAGACAATGCTAAGTTTCTGTTTTTATGCTATTTTAAGATGGTAGTACCAATAGAAAAGCAATTATTGCTTATGTATTAATTTTATAAATAAGAACAATAGTAGCAAATTAAAAAGTTCTGGGACCCTGCCAATGTGACCAAAGGCTGAAGTTGTGATTTAATAAAGTAACCAAAGGAAATATTCCAGGCTGTAGGACTGGGCTTTTTAAAACAAATCATTAGTGTATTAATTAAATAGCCATTCACTGAAATCATGTTTAGTATGTGGTTCATTTTATCTGATCCTTAAGAGTCCTAGTAACAGGAAGGCATGTGTCAGAATATGCTGAAAGTTTAGATGTGCAGGAGAAAAGAAACACACTAAAGCTGATGGCGCCAAAAGAAGCTCCTATCCAAGGAGAAAGCAGGACAGATCAAGGTTCTTCTTGGGTAGCTTTCACTGGAGCAGAGCCAGTTCTAATTATCAGTCTGAAAAATCCTGCCAGATACAAGATAATACATAAATTATGATATGATGCAATGGGTTAGAAACAGAGGATCTGATACAAATATAAAAATGAAGGTGGAATGGAGAACTAAAACCTGTATTACTCTCTGAGCAAACAACAATAATATATGGGAAAATTAAGTTTTTTCATAATGGCTTACCTAAATTACTATAGATTTAGGGCATATCTTCACAGATGCCCAATCATAGAAACACATAGATCTGAAAAATGTCTACACTCAATTCTTTCCTTTAAGTGAACGTGTTGAATGAATTATCCTTTTCATTTATGAAAGCGAAATCAACAAATCATCTCTAAGATCTGAGACTTTATACTGCTATGCACACGTGTACTTGTGTGTGTGCACACACACATATGAAACAATGATAAATTTTCAATGTTTTATCCTCTAAATAATTTCTGGTCTCAAACTTTCCTTTTGTAACTTTCACAATAAATTTAATGAAGTAGAATGAGTGTACTGCATTATTTTCATTGTCGTTTATACATGGTTTATGTATTATGATATATATCACGAAAAACTTGCCATTTTAACTATTTTTCAGTGTACAATTCCGTGAAATTACATTCACAACGTTGTGCAACCGTCACTGCTATTTCCAAGGTTTTATTATCCCAAACAGAAACTCTGTAACTATTAATCCATAACTCCCCATTCTACCCTCCTCCCAGCCCTTGGTAACCCCTAATCTACTTTAAGCCTCTATGAACTTGCCTACCCTACATGTTTCATGTGAGTGGAATCATACAATATTTGTTCTTTTGTATCTGATTTATTTCATTTAGCATATTTTCAAGGGTTACCATGTTGTAGCATGTATTAGAGCTTCATTCCTGTTATGGCTGAATAATATTCTCTTGAATGTATATATTACATTTTGTTTACCTATTAATCTGTTGATGGGCACTGGATTATTTCTGTGGTTTTTTTTTTGGCTGGCCAGTCTGCTGCCTACCCTATCCCACCCCAAGAGCACTTCCTCCCTAAAGGCCCAGAGGGACAGCCCAGTCCCCAAGAGAGCACACTTGAGTAGCCCATCATCAGGAGGCCCACAGGCCCCTCCGCCGCCCGCTGGCGACAGGACATAAGAGGAGGGGCCCTGCCATCTCCTGGAGGGCAAGCCTCAGAGCTTGCCTGAAGGAGATGACCCAGGGAGACAGGGGTGGGAAGGGTAGGGGGCAACTTTCTTCACCTTACCCCAAAGAGTACTAATCACAACCCAACCAGGCCTCAAGTACGACGAAGCCCGCAGAGGCCCGGGGAGGGTGGGGTGCCAGGGGCGCCACCCAAGCCAGTTAGGAGGGGCAGCCAGGAACCCCCTGGGGAAGGAGAGAGCGGATTTTTTTTTTTCTTTTAGTAAGTAATGCTCTATTTATTACCAGGAGGGCACGGATTTAAATACTAAACAATTTAAAACATTCAAAGTTTTCCATATTCCTTTTTTCAGCAGGAACTGAAGATAATTATGGATGTAAATTAATAAAATTCTATGGAACATTATCATATAAAAGTAGATGATGAAATTAATTTTATTATAAACAAATCTCAATTGGGGAGGGATAATAAAGCTATAAATAAACTGATCTCACAATCAGAAATTGTTCATTCTTATATTGTTTCCAGATTAATTTTCAATTTTTGCCATTTCATGTGTTATCTAAGGTATTTACAATATCTCGGCATATATATTTTTATTATATGATCAATTTACTTTTTTTAATTTATTTTTTATTGAGGTAACATTGGTTTATAACATTATATAAATTTCAGGTGTACATCATTATGGCTATCGTGAATAATGCTGCAATGAACATTGGCATAAAAGTATCAGTTTGAGTACTTGCTTTCAATAATTTTGGATATATACCTAGGAGTGGAACTGCTAGGTCGTACAGTAACTTTACATTTAATTTTTTGAGGAACTTTCAAACTGTTTTCCACAGATCCTGCACCATTTTACATTCCTGCCAGCAGTGTACAGGGTTCCAATTTCGCCATATACTCACCAACAACTGTTTTCTGTTATTTTGATTATAGCCATCCTACTAGGTGTGAAGGGGTACCTCATGGTTTTGATTTGCATTTTCCTAACGACTTTGATCATCTTTTCATGTGCTTATTGGCCATTTGTATACTTTTCTTTTTTTGCTGAGGAAGAGTCACCCTGAGCTAACATCTGTGCCAGTCTTCCTCTATTTTATATGTGGATGGATGCCACAGCATGGCTGACGAGTGGTGTATGTCTGTGCTCGGGAACCAAACTCGCTAACCCATGCTGCTGAAGCGGAGCACGCCAAACTTAACCACTACGCCACAGGGTTGGACCCATGTACTTAATTACTTTTAAACCAAAGTTTCTAGATGTTCTTCTGGAACTCTTTTAGTCTGAGTTTGAGGACTCCTTGAGCCTCTAATTTTCATTTCGTGTTTTCCTAATAAAGTCATAAATTCCTCACAAGCAGATAATTCCATAAAATTATGAGTAAATTATTCATGCCTTCCCTTCAATATGCCCACAATTTACCCAAATATATCTCTCCACCTTCTCCCACTTTGAATATTATACTACCCAAACTGACTCCTTGAAGGAAAAAACTAGACTAGCTTCCTGGAGGGAAGAAGTTTGCATTTCAGATTATTTGAATAAAACTTTTCACTTGACTGGGAATGATGTGGGAGAGCAACATAGAAAAAAGAAACTATAATCATTCCAGAACTGGAAATATAAGACCTCCACATATTGTAGGGACATTTTCAGGGAGTAGGATTAGAACTGATGATTTCTTTGCAAGAAACATTTGCTCTGCCCTCCTCTGTATACAGCTCTATATTGAGCAGATAGGAAAATATGGAGCAGAGTAGAATCCAATTGTTGCAATACTTAAGAAATAGTTTTTGGGGAAAGTTTTCTGTATGGCTGTGTACTAAAACTTTTTCAGACTTATTTAGTTGTGAAACTGAATTATTCCTCCATAATATAAATAAGAAATATAGGGGGAGCACTGTGCCCCAGAGTGCAATGTTCAAGCCTTTAGTGTCAAATGTAAACCAAAAAGCTAAAATCTGGTTTAATATTTATAAGTGTCTTACTAGAAAATTCCCCTCCAGGTTGTTCCCATCTTGATTTGCTGACCGTGGTGAAGGATTCTTATGGTTGAGGAAAGACTATCTTTACAAGTCATATTTGAAGACTAGAAACTGTGAGAAATCTATGACTCCCATGGTTGTCACCAGTTACTGTGATATTGTATCCCACTCTGATAGTTAAATTTTAGGGATAGGTTGCCTCTTTTACAGTATTAAACTTGATGGAAGAAACTCCAGTTAAACTAGTCAAGGCCCTTCATGCTAAAACTCTATTAAGTTCCCTCATGCCAAGTGAGAAAGATTCTAGCTACCTGGCATGGACCAAGTTAAAGTTTATTTGATCACCTGTAACTTATGTCTGAGAGGAATGAGAGATTCAAGCTATAGTGGACTTGCATCATTGGCATGCTTGCTGGGCACATAGTAGGTTGGGAACCTGACAATATTTGAGCATTCCTGAAGAGGTACAAGAGGGCTTCTCACTGTTGGGTAAGCAGAGTTGTTTCCAAGATGGAGGTAGCAGACTGTAAGGAGGTAAATTTATTGGTGAAGTTGTCCCCAAACTTCGGGTTAGAGATTGAGTGCTGAGTTTCAAGTGATACCACTAGTGCTGAAGAAGAACTATTTCAAAATGACTCTTGGAGAATACAATTCCCTAGCAAGGTGTTTAGTTGACACAAAATCTTATTCAGTGGAGATACAAAGTCTGCATGCTCCATATTATCAGCTCTTCAATAGATGATAGATAGATAGATAGATAGATAGATAGATAGATAGATAGATAGGCAGATAGACTTCCCAGATACCTGCCAACAACAGAGGCAGTGGTTAGTCATTCTGCCTTCCATAACCTAGTTGGATCAGAGATGCTATAACTCCTTCTTTCATCATAGTCTCCAGAGGGAAGGTTCCCTTACAAATCCTCAACACACTAAAACATCTTTCAACCTTGTCCCTGGGCCATTAGGCCTAGTTACCCTGCCTATATGTGAGGCTCTACTTAGTGATTTCAATTATGACTTTCTGTATCTACATATATGGTGATGACATAGCTGACATAGAGAGGAAGAAAATAAATTTAATTTGTGGTATAGTATCTTCTGGGTAGAGTACTTTATTGAAACTAAAACTCTCTTCCTGGGTATTAGTCCAACCAGTTAGTAGTGTGGGTAGATTACAGAAATAGGTAGACTTAGTGTATTTAAACATCAGCACAACATTTTTCAAAGCAGTCTTTCAGTTAGGATGAAGAAATATAAATTCTATAACAGGTGGTTGAAAAATCTTACCTTACGCCTCACTAATCAACCAAACCATGCAGAAGGAAAAAAGATCCATAAATCTCGCTTCTTGATCCTATCATGTTATGTATTTCTTTCCATAATATGGTTGATGTAAAAGTTAGGGATACATAAATGATAAACAATAAAGAAAAGGAGAGATCATGATTTGACATGCTTGAGCAAGGGACTGAATCTAAAACTATTAATCTTATTATAAATAAAAGTAACAAATGTACAATTTGACCACAAATCCAACTGCTTGATCGTTCGATTCTGCATTCATTCACTCAACTAATACTCCAACTGTGTGTTAAGCTCTGTGCTATGCACTGAAAATGCAACTCCTTTAAAAATCTTTCAGAAGTTTTAGTTTATTATGTCTAATGTGAATTGACTTGATAATAAAGTTATTAACAATCTACAACCACTTAATTATAATTCTGAAACCAAAAGGTTCTGCAAAATGAATTATGATATGCGTTTATTGGCAAAATCTGACGTGATCTAAATTCGCATTGTGGCAAAATCTGACCTAAACATTGAGAAGATATTTTTTATCCCCTTAAGATAAACAGGTAATAGTTTATAGGGTGTTACAGGGTGTAAGCTGCTGGGAGTGCCATATACAGTGTATAGAATATGCATATTATTCCTTTTTTTAAATCTGAAAGACTGAATTCTGAAATGTGTCTTGAGACGAGGGTTTTGGATACATAGTTTTAGAGCTGCACATTCACAGACTGCTTAAACAGAAGGTGAGCATGTGATCCAGTGGAAGAGATTTTCAGAATGAGACTGATCTGACAACATCTGGATTATTATGTCCAGTTAGGAGTAGGATGATAGGAGATTAATCAGAAGTAAGAATCATTATGTGATAAACAATTAATGTCCTAGTGGATGATCAACAATCAAGAAAGAAGTCTCAAAAGTATTAAATGTAGATGTCTTCATAATATTTAGACATAATATATGAATTGGTTATTTAGACCTTATCAATTGGATCATGGAGATAAGTACTAGGAATAAAAGGTAGATATTTCAAAGAAGTAGATTTATATTTAAATATATATTTATAACACACACATATATATAATATATAGTCAAAAATTGGAATGGATTACTTCATATGGTAGGATTTTCCAATCAATGGAAACAGCAAATCGATGTCTGATCAAATTGTTAGGTGGTGGCTGAAGGATTTGGTAAAGAGTTGGATCGGATGGCGTCTGCAGATGGTTATTCCTAAAAATACTATGGCATGTGAGAATATAATTCATGAATAGTTTTAAAAAAGAGGAATGGAATATTGTTTCCCAAATGCCAACATTTAAGAAGAAAAAGTGACTGATCTTCCCATTCTATGACCCATAGAACACTTGAGAGTGACTTAGGCCGTGCTACATCTGACCTTAGAGACACTGCTTCTCTCAGAGATTCTCCGTCCAGAGAATAAATGGAGGGTCTGAGGACCAACTTCAATGGCCCAGATCTTTGTCAGATGGGAGAAGAAAAGAGGATTATTTGGTATTCCCAAATAGCCTATGTGGAAATGAGCTAGAATGACTCCTTTGGGAGTTGTTTCTTTAACAAATATACCTCTCATCAGGACTCTGAACACATACTGGAGGAAACAACAACAAACCAATCCTCAGATCATCCTCAGGAACCACAAAGAGAGAGCTGTGGCTCACGTAAGGAAACCTAGGGATTCAAATGCAGCAAGGATGTCTAAGAGTAACTTTTCTACATGGCTTATGTAGTTCTTCTGTAAAGGATGAGAAAGCATTTGTCTTGTCTTTTTTATTTTTTTAATGAAATGAAGAATTCAAGAAAGGGGATACCATATGGAAAGGCAAGCTTGGAAGGAGAACTACATTTATATTCAATGGATGTTCATTGAGAACATGAACTTGGGGGCAGATAAGACTGTATTTGAATTGCTATATACCACATATTTGTACCATGGACAAATTAGTTAACTTCTTGAAGGCTCAGTTTTCTCATCCGAAGGATGTAAATAGTGTATTGTTTTTACTTTCTTGTTATTTATTCACTTTCCATTTCACAATCATTAGACATCTATTCCTACTGTTCTATTAAAATTGTGAAGATCACCAAAGACTTATTTGAGAAAAATAATGGATATTTTCCATTTTCATCTTACTTGGCGATTCTTTGACGTTTTTCACTATTAAATTACAACAATATCTACTTCTATAAAATTTCTTTTCCAGCTGCTTTTGTAATTACAGATCATCTTTGCTATCCTCTTATATTTCTGCCCACTTCTTTGTCTATCTCCTTTGAGATCTTCTTTCTATCCTAAAATAGAAGTTTTCCTAGGTTCGCAGCTTTTCTCCCCGTATCTATTTTCTCATCTTAACTTGTACCTAAGGTAAGATTTAAACAATCACTTAATAGCTGAGATCTTTCAGATTGTCGTCTTCAGCCTATGGCTTCCTATTATTCCAATCATCAGTAATTTATTCTAAAGGAGCAGGAATTCTCAGACACTAGGTATGCGTGAAGGGAATGGAATCAAGAGACACTGATTGTATGAGGTGCTTGCAGATTATCCAGAAGTAAGGAGAAGATATTCCCATTTTCTCAACATGATCCTAATGTGCTCTCTTCTCTTTTCAACTTCTTATGTTTTTCTAACTGATTTCTAGAACAGTTACCCAGCCTCTAGTCAGCAGGACAAGTTGAACAAACACTGAATGATGTGTCTATATGACTTGGAAATTATTGAGAAGTCAGCATTAGCTATTTTCAGAGAATCAGCCCAAAGAAGACCTTAGAGAGGGGTGAGAGGATAGTGAATTCCAGTCCTCTCTGCATCTCTGATGGAGCCTCTAGGCTTGCCTGATGCGGATGAGAAATTCCACTGAAGTTACCACTGTCACTAATGTCATACACCACACATTAAGAGACTCCCTAAACCGGGCAGCTATTCCCCCTGGCACATTTGAGAAATGTGAACAGTTCCTGCACTGCCAAATTTACCATAATTAAATGCCAATGTGGCTGCTGCTAGGTACTTCAGATAATGAATAAGGTATTCTTTTAACTGTGGTCAATCAAAAAATATTGATACATTGTAATAACTATTCCCAAAGGGGTTACCACACAGTTTGGGTACCTAAACCCTGCTCAGCTCAAATTCCAAAACTCATTTGAAATCCAATAGTCATAGTTTAGACTTTTACAACACCATATAGTCTAAGCAAGTTTGGATTTTCTCCTACTTCCTTCCTCTGGTCCACTTTCTGGGTAACAGCTGGTCCAAATAGGTCATTTGTCCCGATACCATAAAAAAGTTGTGGCCTTATTCCATTCTCTATCTCTCCATTCTACAATTTTATTAGAAAGGCAATGTTGGAGGGCTAAGGGGATGGAGCAGGTGGGAATTATGATTTATGATAATATACACATCGCTGCTGTGTAGAGGTAGATAAGTGTTGTCAAGGTAGATCAAGTTGGTTGGCAAACTTATCAGTACCCACATCAACAGAGTATCTGCTACTTCATTGCCCAGATTGACTTTTCTGTCATTGACAGTATTCCCCTGAAGTGGTGGTCATTTCCACAGCACATTCACCTTTCCTCCATCTATCTCCCCCCACCATCCACTGCTCACTATTAGAGATAGTACCATGTGCCAAATTCTCAAAGAAAAACATCTATTCTTGTTTTTATAGGTTTTTATGAAATGGAGGTGGTACAAAGATTGCTATCACCACATTCTTCCTGAATTCCTCTTCAGAGATATCAGTAGTGATATTTATAAGAGGAAACAATATTTAAAAAGACCCTGGCCACGTATAGATTCAATTGAATTTGGGAGAAACTAACGTTTCTCTTGTGGTTCTCTTTAATTGCTATTGTCATCAACTTGCCACAAAATTTCTTAGTTGTATGCAAACAAAGCTAACTTGATTTGATAAGAGTGTAATTATACATAAGCTATATTTCAAAGTTCCCCATAAAATCCATTCTTAATTTTCTGGATATTGGTTTTCTAGATTCATAAATATTAGTAGGTCTATATGATTATCTTCACCAGCAATATAGTCATCATCTTTTTCCTTCTAGGAGTCCTTATCTTCTCCCTAGAATGGTCTGTGTGAAGTTTATGCATTCAATCATTAATTTCTGATATTGCTTTTGCCATTCAGAGACTCATGCTTTTGTTTGTTTTTAATCTGTGGCTCAGTATGAGTATTAGTCTCCTGGCTTTTGAGGAGACTTTTGATCTAGGAGTCCCCCTTCCTTAAAATATTTCCAGGAGCTCTCAAATCCTGTCTCTCTTCCTATTTTGAAGCTTGCCTCTCGTGTTGCAGGTCTCACATCTTTTGCAACACAGAAAATTTCCAGAGTCCCAAGTCCACTGAATAGTCACACCTTTCTAAGATGGGTTGACTGACTCTGCCCACTTGTGCTGATTTCTCTAGACTCTCATGTGAGTCATCTCACTCTTCATGGTCTACTTCAAAGGTAAATATTGGTAACTGCATTTCTCAAAAATTTCATGGTCATAGACTCATTTCTATTGATTAATCGTTTTCCTCAGTGATTAATCAGTGAGACAGGTATCTGATTGGTTTCAAGAGAGAAAATCTGAACTGGCCCAAATGGAAAGAAAAACAGCCTACGTGAAACATAATATGAGGAGGAATAAAAGAGTGAAAAGAATGAAATAGAGCCAAAGGAATGATTTTGGGAACTAGGAGTAAGATGTGTCATCGAAACACAAGATGCGTGATAGAGAGAATAAAAGTTGGATACTGACGAGTAAATTATTGAGATTACTAACATGATTAGTTTTAATGTTATTTGTTATTCTAGGCAAAGGCTTTGTGAATACAAACTTACTGTTAAAGCTGAGATAATCCTCAGCTTGTAAGCAAGTTTTGAGGTGAAAAATGGCCTGAAGATGTGCTACAAGAAGATGGAGAGAAGGAAAGAATACTTCATATTTAGAGGTCATAGCCCCTGAAAAAGCTCTTCTCCTCCTGAAAAATCTACCATGTGGTCCAACAACAGTGTTGCTCCTTTCTTGCTGACTGGCTTCCTGGGCTCAGAGGCTATTCACCATTGGATCTCTATTCTCTTCTTTATTGTCTACCTCTCCATCCTTTTTGGCAATAGCACACTTCTCTTCATTATTTGGAATGACCACAGTCTTCACGAGCCCATGTACTACTTCCTGGCTATGCTAGCAGGTACAGACCTTGGAATGACACTAACTACAATGCCCACAGTCCTGAGTGTTCTGTTGCTGCACCAGAGGGAAATTGCCCAGGGTGCCTGTTTCACTCAGTCCTACTTCATTCACTCACTGGCCATTGTGGAATCAGGTGTCTTGTTTGCCATGGCCTATGATCGTTTCATTGCCATCTGCATTCCTCTGAGGTACAACTCCATTCTTACCAATTCCCGGATAATGAAAGTAGGACTAGGGGTACTGATGAGGGGCTTTGTGTCCATTGTACCCCCAATTCTGTCACTCTATTGGTTTCCATATTGCCGTTCCCATGTTCTTTCCCATGCCTTTTGCCTCCACCAAGATGTCATGAAACTCGCCT
Organism: Diceros bicornis minor; assembly: GCF_020826845.1. Lineage (NCBI taxonomy): Eukaryota > Metazoa > Chordata > Mammalia > Perissodactyla > Rhinocerotidae > Diceros > Diceros bicornis. The sequence goes on along the minus strand of NC_080746.1, from coordinate 61,823,693 downwards.
GTGCTGATATTACATTTAATCGTGTATATCCAGTTATTCTGGTTGCACTGACTTTCTTCCTAGATGCTCTGATTATCCTCTTCTCTTATATCCTAATCCTTAAGACAGTTGTGGGCATTGCCTCTGGAGAGGAACGCGCTAAGGCCCTCAACACTTGTATCTCCCACATTAGCTGTGTCCTAGTCTTTTATATCACCGTGATTGGCCTGACTTTCATCCACAGGCTTGGGAAGCATGCACCACATGTGGTCCATGTTACCATGAGCTATGTCTACTTTCTCTTTCCTCCATTCATGAACCCCATTATATACAGCATTAAGACCAAGCAGATTCAGAGAAGTATCATTTGCCTATTTTGTGTGCACACTAGGGCTTGAGCCTTTGTTTCAGAATCCTCAGAGTTTCAGGATTTTTTGGCTTTTTACATTATTGAAAGAGAACCTTTGTTTTAAACTCAGTCTCTTTTTTAGAGTTAGATAAGATTTTAATTATTATACAAAGCTAGAAGATGACTTGAGTGTATATATATATATTCTAATATTACACGTATTAGAATGTATATTTTACAATAGAATAATTATAATGTTTTGGTATACATATTATAAAAACATATATGTATTCTAATATACATATTAAAATATATATTAGAACGGTATATAGGGAACAGATGAGATGGGACATTCTAGATCCTGTGTATAAAGGAAGAATATGTACTACTTCAGAAAATGACAAGACAAGTGGACTAAAACAGCCTGGTTCAAACACAGTTCATTTGAAGAAAGATGTGCAGTTGGAGTTACATTTTATGTATTATATAAAGGGGAATTAGAATATTTATAATCTTACCATCCTTATGTTTTGAATTGAACTGTATTGGAAATGATGTTGCTCTGTAAGTAAACAAAACTTCGTGAAGAAAAGTAACAAATGTGTAGAAGTCTAGAAAGCTTACTCCTGAAACTTCAGTTTCCTTTAGTAAACCAGTGTATTTTCTTAGTAAAAGGAAACGGATACAGATTGAAAGCCCAACAGCAACCAACCAGTTTCCTATCAGCTAGTCGAAGCCAGATCCCCTGGCGCTCCCTTCCTTCTCCCAATGGCTGCTGAATAATCACATGCTAATTTTTCCTTTTTTCCAGCCTTTTACTTTACTTCTTGATATTTTTCTCCTGAAAAATTGACTATAGATTTAAATATTGCCCCTGTTTCTATCTCTCCTTTCTTGTTTCTCACATAAAAGAACTCAGGGTTCTTTCATTTCATAAAATTTTTCTGCTAATCAAAGCAGAAAACCTGGCAAAAGTAATGTGATGCACTGATAGAATAGTTTCTTCCTTCCACTTTCTTCAAAATCTTTTAAGTCTTCATGCTATTCATTTGGTTGAACCATAGTCTAGTGTCTGTTGTTAATGTTATATGTAATGATAATTAACTTACTCCTCTCTTGTTAGTTCTGTGCTGCTGTATGGAGCTAGTCTAGCAATGGACGTGTAACCTAAAAAGCCGTGCATATTGCTCTTGGAAGACTACTGTTTCTTCTTATTTCTAAGTTGGTTTTTCTAGTTGGGCTTCCTCCCAACATCCTATTGTCTGATTGAAAGCTTATGTACAGAGCCCAGGAAATAATCAGTCCAGTCTAGATTCTCTCTGCTTCACCTAAGAAACTTTCCATACTGATGTCATATCCAGTCAGTGAGCACTCTAAGAATATTCCATCAACTTCAACATGGATGTTAATAGCAATGAAGAGCCAGAGAATCTCCAATGTGAAAAATCCCATTTATAAGATTTACCGTATTATTCAGAAAACTTTGTAAGCAACAGAAATGACAAGTTACAGAAATTGACTCTGGCTCTTCTAAACTAATAGAGAATATTGGAAAAATATTGGAGTGACATTCAGAATTTTTTGCAACATTTCAGGAAATAAAGCATTTCCCACGGAACAAGTAGTAGAAGTCCATCAATTCTCTCTTAGCAGAAACGGGGAATGGAACCTACTGCTACAGCTATGAATCCTAGTGCTGAGGACACCACTGTCACAGCTTCCATTCTTTACTTTTTATATCACTTTTGAACTGAGTTATAGAATTGAATTTACTTTTTTTTAATCATTCTTGAACCAAGTTATACAATCTAAATATTGGAGCCTAGATAACACTGTGGCCCAGTTTTGGAGCTTGAGGAGAGCAAGAATCTCATCCTGTTAGACCCTCTGGTGGGAGAGAACTAATCAAAAACTAAATCCTAAATAATAAGTGATTCCTTCAAATTAGGAGGGATATGTGAATACAGGACACCTCAAAACTAACAATGTCTTCTCCTGAAAGATTCAGTCATTGTGCAAGTGGTTAGTGATGGTTCTTACAAAGTTGAGCCTAAGGTTCCATTCACTGTCATTTTGATTGTCTTTCTCTATGTACCACTTATTTTACTTTTCTAAAGTTGGCATGTTGGGTATATTTCATTTAGGGATATAGGTTTCTAGTTACCTTTGCCATTTGGTCTGAAATGTACATCATTCCAGAATATGAACTGCATATAGGGAACCTGTATCCCTACTGACCACTGCAAGGATGTCAGTGGGAGAAAAAAAAAAAATAGTGGTCTTAAAATTCTAAAGCAAGTAAAATATTTTTGTAAAAATGTCAAATGCAGTATATTACCTTATTTCCCAAGAAATCATTAGATGGTTTTTTCAATGCTTTTCCTTTGGTTGTTACGGGAAGACAGCCTACAACAGTAAATGTATGGGGCAAATTTAGAAGCAATATGCTGAAAAAAATTCAGGTAAAAATTCAAGTATGATACAGAATTCTTATATTCAGAAAAAGAAACAGAGGTATCTAAATATAAATAAGAAGAAGTGATGGGAGCAATTGAGAACCCAAATTTACTCATGTGGTAGCAAAGTATGCCATAATATGATTTGACACTCTATTGATCTTTGAACGACCTGTATTAATTCTCAAAAGTCAATGAAAAAACAACAGAATGAATATTGAAAAGTACTGATTTTCTAAAATAAATGCACATGTATAGGTTTTAATTTTAAGTAAAACTCATAACGTAAACATTCTTTTTTTATAATTCCTTGTTTTGAAAAGCCTTTTCAATTAATAAATCAATATTTAGCAACTGATCCAGTCATATATAGGGATATTTACAGTACGATTTAACACTGTTCTTCCAAATGTGTGCAGCTTCCAGACAAGTCTCTTAGTCTCTCTTCTCATGCTGACCTCTACTACCCAGTTTGCCAAAGCTAGGACCCTCCCACACAGAATGTCTTGAGTCAGTACTGACATGAAAGCAGGAATTGTGTCTATGCTTTCCTCCTGAGGGATTACCAATAAGAACAGTTTATTGTCTGTCATATCATGAGTTCAGCCAGGGTAGTAATTGTGTTTCCCCATAAGCTTATGGTCTTCCCAAGTATGACTGCCTAACATTCTATAAACTTCCCAACCTGTTAATGCTAACCTTTAAAAAATAAACAATTTTATTTGTGTAATGTGTCAAGGGCTGATTTATTTAATTCACGGCAGATTTGAATTTCTCACAGACATTACAAACATCCTGTTTCAGGTGTTATTCCGAGAGCTTTACGTGGATTAATTTGTTGCATGGTCATGTCTACTCAGCAGTTCTAGGGAAGGGACAAAAAAATCTAAGCAACACACAGCTTTCAAGCATCCTGTTTATGGATACAGAGTTTGGCAATTATTTAACGATTCTGATTTATGAATGAAAGGGGAGTTTTACACATTTAATAATTTAAACATGGTAATGAAGATGTTTCAGTTTTTCTTTATTTCCTTTTTATTTTTGCCTGAAATATGAAAAATATATTTTTACCCCCACATTTCCAAACATTTTACTAAACCTCTAAAAACCTTCTTTCTCTGGGTCTCATCCCCTTCCTCTTCCTTCATGGGTGGTTTGTGGACATGGGCATAGCTATTTGTGCATGTGTGTATAAGTATGGGGAGGTGCAGTGTCTCCAGGAACACTCTCTAGCCATCTGATCTTCTCCAGGCCTCATCTCTCTCTCTCTCCTAATTAGCATACTGTAAAATTGACTTCTTCAAGATGCAGAGCAGTTTCAACACCCAAAAATAACTCCCTCATACTACCCTTTATAGTTATACATCCCAACCCTAACCCCTGTCAATCATTGATCTGTTTTTTATCATTATGGTTTTGTCTGTTCAAGACTGTCATATAATAAAAATCATAGGGCATATAACTTTTTAAAATTAGCTTTCACTTAATAAATGCCTTTGAGATTCATCTAAGTTGCTGTGTTTATCAATAGTCCATTCCTCTTTAATTGTCGAGTAGTATTTCTCACATGGATGTTCCATTACATGGATGTTAACTGTTTTCCTGCCATTTCCTAATAATTTTTAATTAGTGTTAGCCTCCACTTATGTTCCACTTCAACATCTCTGTATTATATTTATCATTTTCCTCCTCTCTTTATTTTCTGTCCATCTTGTGAACGCTCCCTCATGAGACATTCTCCCCAAGCTCTCCCTTTATCTGACTTCTTACTGATTCTCTTTGGTGCATTCACTCTCTGATAGCCCACCCAAGCATTTTCTCATCATTATCAAATGTTATCACTGTTGAACGGCTGGATCCAAAACGATTGTTGACAGATCGGGCCAGGGAACAAAACTAGCAAAATGAATTGTAATAGGGATAAGCATAGGGACTGCACTTAAGATTAAGATTCAACTCCATAACTTTAAGTGGGAGATACAGGTATTTCTTTAAGGTGGCTTGAAAAACTTAAATGTGGAACCTGGATCCTCACTGGAATCTATACTAGTTATAAAATAAAATCAACTATGTATTAAGATCTTTGCTACTCGATGCCCTAAGAGCATCACACTTTATCTAGTTGACCCTCACAAAAATTCTTTGAGCTATTTTTCATTATAATTCTTAATATACAGTTGAAGAGATTGAGACTTAGGCAGATTACTTAGGTAGGTTAAGTATTTACCCCAAATCACACATTGTGGAACTTCATCAGATGTATCCATACAAAAGTTTGTGGTGCAAGTGAGGGGAGTTTTCACTCCTTCATGTTCTGATCAGATGAAAACAAATAGAATATTCAGTCCCTCTATCACGCTTTAAATAGGACCCTGCATATCTGCTGAAGACTAGGATGAGGAGTAAATAACTCAAGCTATCACATCTGAGAGGTGTATATGGGTGGGTGATCCTAACAGAAAGAAGGAGGTTGGCAAGTCTATGTTTTTGAGAGTATATGTAAGAGCTACATTATGCTGCTCTGTGTGAGTGGTCTGTATTTAGAAGAATATGTGTGTAAAAGTGTTTGCTCATAAGTGCTTCAGTGTGCCTAGAGATGTCAACTACTTGGAGTTTGTAGGTGTCTATTCCTCTAAAATGTGCCTGGATATGTCTATTTGCTTCTCTGAATCTCAATGATAAGTGTTTATCACAGTAAATATCTAATAACTATCTGAGGGATCTTTTAATATTTATCCATTCATGAAAATTTATTGAGTGCCTAATGTACCAGGTCCTATAACAGGGACTGAAGAAACAAAGGTGAATAAATATAAATAAAATATATAAATACAGATAAATATAATGCAACTGTAATTTAAAGGGCTGTGTAGTTTAGTTAGAGAGAAAGACATGCAAACACAGAATTGATATATGTAGAAATGAGCTATAAAAAAACACAACGTATTTATCCGAAACCTTTGGGATCACAGAAAAGATGGTCATCTCACACTGCCAAGGACAGACAAGGAAGAGTTAACTAATATGAAGTGACTTTAAAGGAGAAAATGTATCAGAAATTCCCTTTCCATATCTCCTTATTATGTTGTAATGATGGAACAGATGAAGGCAACAAATAAATTTTAAAAAATTATATTTATGCTGTTTAGATGCTTTAACCTGAATCTTTCTTTGCATGCTGAAAATGCATCCATTAGCCTATTGCTAAATATGAATTGAGGTAGGAATCTATACATACAAAAGAATTGGAGAGAGGAAAACAGAATAAGCATGACAAATCATACATAAAAATTAAGAAGGGATTAGAAGAACTGAAGTTTAGGTAAAGCAATGAGATGGTAGATAAGATATCTGTATAAAAGTGATATTTTGAAGAAAAAATAATACTCCAAATTTGAGTTTCTTTATATAAAATAATTAAAATCTATTGTGCTAAGTTATAAGGAAAAGTTTTTAGCTCAATATAGGGAAGACATTTTCAACAATCAAAGTTGTACACTAATGGAACAACAGGCTATCTCATGTATTACCAGCTACTATAAATGTCCCAGAAAAAGCAGCAAAATCATTTACCAGTATTGTAAATAACCAAGTACCTTGTAGAAGATTGTACAAAGCCTCTAAATTTTCTATGAGCTCTAAGAATCTCAAATTATTCATTACCTAACTTACCTGAAAATGTTTTTATACAAATGTGTACATCATACTCCAGTAAAAAATCTGCGTATATTACCAGGGATTTCCCATTTGTAACTTTGTTATTGCTGCTTATTTTAGGAATAGCCCCTGTTTTTGTCTACCTGATAATATCACTTCCTTTTCCAAAGACTACCTCAAATGAATAAGCACGTGTTCTCCAGTCTTTTAAATTTTCATGGAACTTTATTTCTATAGACGAAACTTTATTCTTCTTTGTAATATATATACTCCAAATGATTATTACATAAACTACTTATCTATAAAAACTAGAACCTAACCTTCTAAACACTTCTAGACCAACAATATTTTAGTATATGTGGGGAGAAGAAGCAGTTTATCTCACATCCACGGATGAGTCAACCAAAAGAGCAGCATGTCTGTCCATTGGTATATGGCTCCCTCAAGCTCTGGGTCAGAGTTCTCTTTGCCACACTGCTGCTTACTACATGGACATAGAAGGAGTGGCTTCACTTGAAAAGGTGTTACTTTGGTCATGTTGCTCTCTGGAAGGGAGTAACCTTCTCTCTTCCTTTTCATAGAAAGACCCATGTTTAATGCTTGGAGATATAATCTCATTCGTTTATCCCCACCTCTACCCATAAGTGATCCTCATGTCCTTGCTCTAACTCCCAACACCCTCAACATACAAACGAGGATAATTCAAGGGTAAAACTGATAACACTACTACTAATAGTAATAATAATACAATTATTATGGCTGACACTATGCACAAGGCACTGCTCGTATATTAACTTATTTAATATTCACAATAATTCTGTGAGTCAGGTACTATTATACCCCCTTTTCTACAGATGTGAAGACTGAAGCACAGAGGCATGAAATAATGTCCCAAGATTAAGCAGCTGGTAAATAGCAGAGGGGAAAATTCAACTCAGGCTCTTTGGTTCCAGAATACATGTTCTTAACTATTATACAATAATAATTCAAGACAAAACATTTTTCAAAGCCTAAGTTATTTGTTCTGTAATAAGATATAGTTTGGACTGAGAGAGGCTAGATTCAGCCAAATATTATGGAGTTTGGTAATCTTTTGATTCTCCAGGTCTTATTCTCGCTGCTTAAGCATAAAAAATATACTTCATTATGCCTTTGATTTTACAATCAGTACTCCTGTTAATTTTGGCAGTGCAAGGAAATGCTTATCACTAGTGACTAGTATGGCACCAACAATATGGATCACTGAAATCTATGTGCTCTATCTTTTTTATCAGCTGTTGCAATTAAGTTGGCCATGTGACTGGTTTTGGCTAAAGGAATGTGAAGATAATAATACGTCCCTGACCAAGCTGGAGGTGTCTTATCATCATGCTCTCTCTCTGCTTCCACGTGGCAGGAAGTAAAGGATTCTGAGATGGTGAATTCAAATGCTAGAAAGAGTCTGGATTCCTGTGCCTGTACTTGGAGGAGAGCACCCAGGAGAACTAACTAATAATCAGCATCTGACTGTGACATGAGCAATAAATAAACTGTGTGATAAACTGCCTAAAATTAATGAAGCAAATTATGTTTCCATTATTACAGTTTTGTATTTATTGGTGGCTTATTTGTTTGCTTCTACTCCAATTGTTTCCTGTTGCAATACCATTTCAAATTCTCATCTCATGGGCTAAGGTAAAGTGACTATCAGTTCCAGACCTCTAAAAATGATAAAGGTTTTCTTAGTTCACCTTTCCAAATTTGCTCCTTTCCTCAAATTCTCCTAGATTGATCTTCATTGGTGAGTTGTAAGGAATCATTGAGCATTTCTTAAATCCATTATTGCATTATTACGCATCTGACATTTTAACTATGACCCAGATTTCTGAATGGATTTAAGACAAAAGGTGTTAGTCTCTGCAGCATGGCTTTATCAGTCATGCACATGGTGACAACACCAAGAACTTCTACTTCATCCTCACAAACATCCCTAGCCCTCCCTGCCTGGATCTCTCTCCCCTTCAGTTATTTCTACATTGTCCCCATGGTCAGCACTGCTATCCTGGCCAGCATCTGGAAAGAACCCTTCCTCGATGATCCTATGTTCCTCTCTAGGTTGGCTCAAATGGATCTGGCCTTTACCTTCACCATCCTTCTCACAGTCATGGGATCCTGTGTTTCAGTGCCTCAGAGTTTAGCTTTTAAGCTTATGTCCATTTATACTTCCTCCCTAGATTATCTTTTATAAAATCCTCTATACTGATGGCCAAATCCTTTGACTACCCTGTGGATATCTGCTACTACTTGTATTATGCCTCCATCTTTATTAACAGAGTCATCAGCACTGTTGGCATCATAATTATTTGTAATTATGTCTTGCCTGTCCTTTTGTGCCATTCTAGATCAAATGGTTTTTCGTTTCTTGCTCTCACCATCTCTTTCATTCCTCTTGCCTCCATCTTGACATGATCCGCTTAGTCTGTGCTCATATCTGGACTAATAATTTGTATGGGTTTATGCTAGTGTCACGCATCATAATACGGGGCCCACTGTCTATTATTTTTTCCTATGCACTGATCTAGAGAAGTATTCAATCATTTTACTCTTTGTGGAAAATATCTATAAACTTTCTAGTTCACTCTGCTGCAGCAGTTTCAGTTTAGACCAATAAGCATGAGCACACCTTCTTCTCTGATTTAGTGTCTCACAGCCTGTTGGCCTACACTCAGTTTAATCTGAGTGATCACTGTGAAAGAGAACGTCAGGGGTTATGACAATGAAAGAAGTGAATGATTTCAATCAAACTATTATTTTCTCTTTTATTAGTGTATTGTATCTGTGACACATATCTGGAAGAACTCTTTAGAAAAGTAGGCTGCAGCTGTCGCTATGACCACTAGAGGGAAGGAGATATCTATGGAGTTAAGAGGCCAAGATTGGTGGAGCTTCAAAAGAGGGAAGTGTTGAAGAGGTCTCTTAATGGAAGGTGGGTGCACCCACCTTACAGAGACAGGGCAGCTGGGTAACCCTTCCAACTTCCCTTTTTCCCAGTTGTGTCTCCTGAGAAAATAACTACACTTTTTTCCCCATTTCTAATAAAGCCAAGGATAGCAAAACATTACCATCTTAGATTTTCAAAATGTCACAGACTTTCAAAATTATTTTAGATATTAGTCTTTATTTATTTATCCCAGGATTGCAGAAAGTATAATATTACCTTCAACTTAATGTAATGGTAAGAGCTTTTCAAGAGTAAAGAGACAAATATTGAATCTGTTCTCTCATCCCTCTGTCCCTCTTATTTTCCCTCCCTCCCTCCCTCTCCACCCCCAAGCCCCATATCACAGAAATATATTCTATATGGAAGGAGTTGCATCAAACAGCAGGGGCTGGTTTCCTCTAGGAAGAGGAATGACATTAGGAAGCTAGAGTTGCATGGGATCTTTGAGTTTTTAGTTTTATATGCATTTGTACTGTGAGAGTATTCTATAATATAAATAAAATTATTTCCTAGCTATTTAATGTTTAGATATTTCCTTACATATTCCTGAGTTAAACTTTACTCACTTGGAAAAGGGGGATAAATACTTGCTGCATAGTATATTAATGATTAAGTGAGATAATGCGTGGGAACCCCAGACAGTGTCTGACATGCAGAGGTGCTTAAAAATATGTATTAAAAGGTAACATTTATAAGGTTCTTACTTTATGCTAGGCACTATAAGAAGTTCATTGATGCATTAGACTATTAAGATCTAATTTTAACACTAGAATAAATACAGACACTACTATCCCAGTTTTATACTGGAGACCTCCAGACTCATAGAAGTTAATTAAATTGCCCAATGTCAGATATATGTTCCAAAGACTGAACTCAGACTGTAGTTTGTCTAATTTTAGATCCTGCCCTCCTACAGATTACACTAATCTGCTGTTCTAAAAATCATTATTCTCTGTTTATTATTAGAGGGCAGTGTCTACACCCCCAAAACAGTCTCAAAATTAAGCTAAGCAGTTGATAGAGATATAAGGGTTACTCTAGGGACCACAGGGGGGCAGCAGATTTGTAATTCCACTTTAATTCCAACCCCAAAACCCCAAACCCAAACACACACACACACACACACACACAGCTCTGAGCACTTACATACTATACTACACTCTAGGCTTTTTGTTTATATTTATGAATGAAGGAATAGATACATAGATGAATAGATGATTAGATAGATGAAGTAAATGCTTACGTTCATGATCGTCTCCCTACTCTGTTTAAAATGTGCCTGTCCCAGATCTGAGATACCTGGCCTTGTTTAATTCATCAATGCCTAGGTTAGATTCTGATGTTAACGGCAGCCAAAATATTTGAAAAACAATTTCTGGCCCACAACTCGTGCTTTGGAGATGATTGGACTAAAAAGTTTCAGGAGCATGTTAATGGGGAATGAACACTAATATCTCCTCTTTTCCCTGAATCTGAAAAGATTCCCAGCTTCTCAATACTTTCAGTCCCTCTTCTACTGCAATAGACCTTGATGGAGAGTTGAACTTGGTAGACAAAGGGGAAAAGTATGTCAATCCCCAAAGGCACAGCCGCAGACTTCTCAAGGCTTCTCTAACCCTGAAGGTAGGCAGGGATCACTTCTCTGAGGACTTCATGGAATAGGATAAGGACTTGTCTGCACCTTTTTGAGACCACCAGTTCTTTACGGAGATTTCTACCTGAAGACAGCTAAACAGGAACTATATGACCTCAGACTACCCACTCTATCTGGGTCCCCACTGCTGGAAAGACCCAGGCTCCTGTTGTTGATTTCAGCTCTTTTTGGTTATAAAAAATTGAATTCTGATCTTAATCCCGTCCCTACCTTAGTCACTTTTTTGGAAAACTAACTATGTATTGTCAACTATCTCGTATCTCTCAGGCAGTGTCAGGAATTAGTCATTGAAATACTCTGCAATGTTTCTTCCTGATTTTCTACCATGTGTCAGGCATAGGACTAGATGCTATATACACATTATAATAATAATTTGGTTAGCTTTATAATATTTATATTATTGATAAAAAATTGAGGCCTAGAGATGATAGCTTTTATTTTCTGAACTCATAACGGCTTTGTCTTTTATTCATCATACTAACCTGGTAGACAAGTTACCAGTCTTGTCTTAGTAGACAAGACCCAGACACTAACAATTAAAAGCTATTGTGAATTTACACAAACACAGCAAAATTGATTTGAAATTAAATCTATTGTCAACTTACAAAAAAAAGCACACATACATTTTTCCCACTGAGCCATTGAAGCAAGAAAGACAGGAAAAAAATTGAAAGAGTACATTTCTCAATGATTCCTTTACTATGATGCAAAGACAAGCACATGAACCTGAGAAGAGGGGTATTGTCCATGACTGGTGTGTGGGGCGAGATGAGGGTTTGGATGGGATGGCATACAGTGCAATGACCTTACCATCACTTGCAGAGCAGAGAGCTCTCTGGGTCTCAGGCACACAAAAGGGAGTACAGGGTGTACATAGACCTCTGAGTACTGTTCGTTTTTTTAGGGGAAGAATAGTCATAGCCTGAGTTTATGGACTATGAGCCCTTTCTCCTCTCTCTTACTCAGCATCCAGGTCAGAATGATATGGATTGTCTTGCCCCTGTGCAAGGCTGACTCACTCCAAGGCCCAGACATGGGAGTGGTCCCCATCAGGGCTCAGATAGCATTATCTGTAGGGCCAGGACCCAGGAGGGGCAGCCTCTCCCTCTCAGCCCCTGAGCAGAGTTTGCTTATTTATGTCTTTGAATGATATATTTATTTTGAAAGAAATAACTAGAAGCCCGCCAGCCCTAAGACCTAAGGTCTTTTAGATTCCATCTGTTCCTTCTCTCAGAATGAGCAGTTAAAGGCAAAGGATCTCAGTGCAAGTACACTGGACAGCAGGGGTTCAGGAGCTTTGAGTCCTAGTCCAGGCATTTCCATGACAAAATAAATCATACTGAGAAAGTCCCCACCCTTCTCTGAGCTTCAATTTCCTCTCCAGTAAACAGCCAGCTAGAGTAAATTGACCCTTCTTCCAACACAGAATTTCTATTGATTAATTTCATAAGCTCCCTCAACTCCTAAACCAGGAATGTCATTGAACCCAATACTCCTCAACTAACCAGGTTCTCTCATTCAGCAACGAAATTCTCTTCTTTAACAGGCTGACTGGGTACTGATGTGTGGGTGCTGGTCCGTGTGTAGAGAAGCAAGGATGCCCCCTTCCTTCTGTTCTCATACACCTCTAAGAAAGGACTTGACACCCTTGCCTGATAGCCACTCCACTAACTCATTTCAGAGATTCAATACCTTTGCTGCAGGGAACTCTTAGGCAGTAGAGAGCAGTGGTTAAGAGCATGGACTCTGGAGCCAGACTGCCAAGTGGCTGGCAACTCAGCACCTTTTACTGGTTGTATGACTCAGTTCTCCCATCTGTAAAATGGGGTTTTAAGATTATTGTCACATTGAGTGAGTTAATATATATGCAAAGAGTTTAAAGTAGTGCCTAGTATATGCTAAGTACTCTAGAAGTGTTTGCTATTTTTATTGTGTCTAACTGCAATCATTCTTGCTACAGCCAAAAACTATTTTTATTCTGTACTTTATGTCAGTTTATTTATAACAATAATAATAAAAATAACTGACATTTATCAAATGCTTACTCATGTGCCAGGAATTGTAATAATTACTTTGCATAACATATATCATTTAACTTATTTCTCTGAGGTGAGGGAACAGTCCACCAAGTGATAAGTGGTGGTGGTTATGATCACTGTCTTCAGGTAAATGCTTGGCTTTGTGAATTCAAGGACTGTGGCTCTCTGGTTCACTGTTATGTCTCCAGCACTTGTTACAACACATGCAATTTGTGTTTAACAAATGTAAGAATGTTCCAATATGGAAAAGTTATCTTCTGGAATATGGATTTGAGTTATACTATGTGACACAGGATTAAATGGTTTTCATTTATGTAGGAACTTTGTAAATATTAAGTTGTCTAACAAAGAAGACAAGGGCTCAGTGTAAAAGCCATGAGCTCCTCCCCATTACAGAAAGTGTTTCACCCATGATTGTATGAATATGGCGAGGGTGTTTCTGAGGGGATTCCTATTCTAAGCAGAAGGTTGGTCTTGCTGAATTCCTAGACTCTCATAGCTCTGTGAAGGTCTGTGACATTACATTTTATTCTCTGCTCGTCCATCATACACATAATGAACACACATGACAGAGAGTCTCCTCACACTTCTTGACTGGATGAATCAGATTATCGAGTGGACGCGTTGAGGTAAATGGGGAAGCAGAGCAAGAAAGAGCTCTGCGTGAAGTGGAAACCACAATGCTCCCTTCCCATTCAGGGCTCCAGCAGAGGGGAATTCGGGGCTTTGTGAATCCTGGCCTAAAATCAGGAGCCCCATAAGATGTGAAGAGGAAAGAGGCCCAGAGCCTACATGGAGCCTCCTGCCCCAAACCTCCAGAGCCCCTCTCTTCAGTGTGTCCTATTAGAATCTCCTCACCTCCATCCAGAAACTATTTTTCCACAATCTATACTCCTCTTAGCTGAAGTAGTTCCCTATGAAGACATCCTACCAGCATCCAGTCTAGTCTTCAGATTTCGGCTTCCAGCAGGACCTGAATCCTGTTGTCCCGTGTTCCTTCCTTGGCTCCTTCCATTGACCTTGATCCTCCCTCCCTACCCTGAACCTTGCTGAGATGATCCATTGGTGAGTATGACTTCTTCAAGAAATACCTCACTTGTTAATGGCTTATCCCCAAATCCCACTCTAATATGCAGAATCACTGTAAGGAATTAGGGGAATCACTATGAGAAAGAAAGAATGAGTGGGAATAAAGGGGAATAAGATGAGGAGTGAGTAGGAGAGTTGTGGGAAAAGAGGGACAGGATTAATTAATGGTAAAAATCCACTACTATTTATTGAGACCTTTTATATTCTCAAGTCTGATCAATTAAGCTTCTGCTTTGCAGACAGTATGTCGTATTTCCTTCCATCCTCATACTAACTCCATAAGATGGATACACTTATTATCCCTGTTTTCAGATGACAAGACAAGCTCAGAGAAGTCAAGGCATTTGCTTAAGGGCAGACTTATAAGAGGCGACACTAGTTCTTGGACCCAAGTCGGACTCTGAATCTGCTCCTCAGAAGCTGTTTGCTGCACTGCTATGAGCATTAGATGGATGGGCCTAGGAAAGCAGGGGGACTGGGCAGTGGATGAAGGAGGCAGGAGTGGAGAAGTCGATGACTTTAACTTTGGGAGCAGGAGTCTATCAGGGCTTGGACTTCAGCAAACTTTGACTCAGCAAACTCGAGGCCACCAAAGGGACTTTGGGAGCTGGTATGTAAGACGTATCTATCAGAGGTCACAGAGAGGGCAGGGCTGGAGCTAGCTGCCAGCTATCAGGGCCCAGAAGGGCTACAGGACTGTGGGCTCAGATAGGTGGTCAGGTCAGGCTGGCAGCTCAGGGTGGAGCCCATGACTCTTAGGGGAGATAGACCGTGAGTACAGGGGTGAGCATGGAAAGGATAGGGAGGTAGAGCACAGCAGCATTTTACGTTCTACTACGTAAAATGAGACTCCCCATCACCTCAACTAGGGGCACGTGCCTTGACTCCTCTGAGCTCAGTCTCTTCATCTATAAAATAAAGTTAATAATTGTATCTATTGTATGGGGTTACTATGAGGATCAAAAGAGATACACAATGTCTGGACCAGTGACAGCAATTCAGGCCAGAGCTATGGGGTCCCTAGGAATGAGAGGTCTCAAAGCAGCAGGTAAGTACTAGAAAATAACACCAATCACTCTTAAAGATATAGAGACAGTATCAAAGCCCAATGTTTAATTTAGCAATGGCCTGAGACGCCGTGCAACAGGAGCCTCTACTCCCTCAGTAAGACCATCTTCCCAGGTGCTGTGGTCAAAGTCCAGAGCTTAGCTTTAAGGGCTAAAACACCCACTGATGAAGGCAGCTGACAGCAACTTTGTAGTGTGAGAAAATCCCATTTCATTGGGAACATGTATAACCCAAGATTCTGAAGCATAAGAGGTCCACTAAGAATCTGAGCAGGAGACAAGATGAGTAAGGAACTAGAGACCATGGGAGAGACCCGTGAAGAAATAGAGGAGAATTAGACTTCAGGAAAATGAAAAGGGGATGGGAATTAATACTTACTGAAATGTTTCCGTGTGTCAGGTGCCATTCTAGGATATCTAAATAGTCTCATTTAATATGCTAGTTCTGTGAGGTATATACTAATAAACATATTATAATAAATGCTAATGATAAGTAATATATCTTGAGTATTTAGTATATACTAAGATATAATTTAACTTCATTATGTGAATTAACTTTTAGTGTATCCTCATACCAATACTCAAAAGTAGATTAATGTCTCTTACTGATGAGGAACCTGGCACAGAAAATGTAAGGAAATTTCTTAAAGGCACATAGCTAATAAGCAGCCAATTTGTGATTTGAACTCAGGTGGTTTGGGGTCTCCTACTGTCTACATTACACTGTCTCTCTTTAAATGTGGGGAACTTGATGGTCAAAGAGATGAAATAACCTATTCAAGCTCACAGAGCTAGTGAGTAGTAAGGCTAGGATGTAGGCCCAGTTCTGCTGTTGCTGAAGACTGTGCTCTTTCCACAACAAAACATCAACACAGACATGCAGCGTGGAGCCAAGTAACAGAAGTAGGCCCCCCTGCCACCTACTCCCCACTTTCACACCTTGGAGATTGAAAATCAGAGTTACAGCCACAATTGCAGACCATACATCTTTAACACTCTTGCATCTCCTTAGGAGAATTTGAGAGAGAAAGAAGTAAAGAAAAATTTGGAAACAGGTTCAGAAGACAAAGAGGCTCTAGCCAATTACAGAGCTTGTTGGATTATGGATTATAGGTTATCGATTATGGGTTCCTGAGAACACTGGAGGCCTATACCTGCCCAAATAACCACTTTACTCCTTGAACAAGCTGCAAGTTTGATTAAGGAAGAGGGTGTTCAGGTATTATATTCTTCAGTTACTCCTCAGGCCTAACCCACTGCCCTCTCTTTACCCTAGCTTGGAAACTCACTGCCCCCAAAACATATGTGTATGTGTCTATTTAACTGTGTGTGACGTTCTAACTAGTGTCAAGTACTGAGGACACTAAACCATGCTGAGAGTAGTGCTGTGATGAGTTAGGAATACAAAAAACGAAGAAATTCTGCAAGTTCCCTGCACCTCCCTTTGCAGAGCTTGACAACAAGAGTCCTCTCAAATTTTACCAGTGCAAGACCCTGCTCTATATGTTAACTTCTCCAAAATCAGTTTGGGCTTCACACTGTCTTTCTCATCTGCAAGCAGAATGGAAGAAGTCAATATCAATCCTACAGAAGTCCCTATATCATCTGTGTTAGGTTGAGCTCTCCTGCTTCCTCTATCTCGAAAATCAGCCATCAATGTTTCTTCTTCTAAGCCAGAACTTAAGGTCTTAAATTGCCTGGGGAGATGCTCACTGATCAAAGGAAGACTAGGGAGAAGGGCACAGGTACAAGGATAAGGAGTAAAGGGATAGGAGCATGGGAGGGTCAGAGACAGAGAAAGTAGACCAAAAGTTTTGACATGATAGTCCTTTGTCTAAATATCTTCCATAGAATTGTTTTGGGAGGTCTGAATATTGTTTCAAAATAAACTGAATCTGCTGCCAACATTTAAAATCAAGAAATGCCAGCCACAGAAAGGAAAAATTGCATGATCTCACTTATACGTGGAATCTAAAAATGTTGAATACGTAGAAGCAGAGAGTAGAACAGTGGTTACTGAAGTGGGGAAGTGGGGGAAATGGGGACATGTTGGTCAAAGGGTACAAAGTTGCAGTTAGGTAGGGTGAATGAGTATGGAGAGCTAATGTACAGCATGATGACTATAGTTAGTGATACAGGATTGAATACTAGACATTTGCTAAGAGAGTAGATTTCAGTTGCTCTCAATCACACAAAAAAATGGTAACTCTGAGAAAAAGATATGTTAGTATGCTTGACTGTAGTAATCATTTCACTATTTATGTTTACATCGAACCATCATGTTGTACACCTTAAATATATACAATTTTTATTAAAAAATAAAAAAAAAGGAAAAAAATGCCTGAAAATATCTGTTTCCAATCATCCTTTGAAAGTAAGATGTGACCCTATTAGTTATATGTATATACTTATTATAATATTATAACAACAGATAACACTTAACAATGCTGTGTCCCTATCTCTTTATACAATAAGCTAAATTAATCCTCATGACAACCCTTATGAGCTAAGTCACATTATCATCCCACATTTCAGAGACATGGAGATGTTAAGCAACTTGTCCAAGGTTACATAGGAAGTAGGTGGTGTTGGGATTACTTAGCCTTTCCCAATCCCTCATGGGAACATTTGGCTAAAGTGTTGACTGCATTATTTTATTAGAAATGAGCCTGCATTCATTGCAGACCCTACCTGACACCCTATTCCTTTATGTGATTTGTCTGACCCCAGTAGGCTTATGAAAACTTTGCTGTAGAAGAGAGGAGGAAAGGAGAGCTTACTGCGAAGAATGATGAAGTCTCCTTCCCTAACCATGGACCAGTGAGGCTCCTCTCTAAAACTAAATCCTTCTGTCTCATTATATTTTAGTTAGTTTCACACACTTTGCCTGAAGGGAGATAGAGAACAGGTATTCTCCACTGTGAAAAACCCATTTTCATCTCTCAAGGCTCAACTTACATTTCCTTAAGTCTATAAAACCTTTTGGTCCATTCCTTACTCCCAAAAAAGAACTCACACTTAGAGAGTCATAATTTTTGCCTCCCATATATATCTCTATTCAGTAAGAAAAATGTTGTAATATAGTATTATAATTAACTATTGTTTTGACTAGGACTTCTGGAAGGCAAGATATATTCTTATTTATGACTCAAGCACTGAAATTAGTGTCTAGCACGTGGCGGATACTCCAAAAACATTTGCTGGATGACTGAACTTTCTACAAACCCAACCCCTTCTATCCCCTCCAGCCTCCTTGTCTCTGATTAAATAAGCTTAAATTTTCCATTAATTCATGTTCCATTTTTGTCTAAGCCTCCATTGCTGCTTTCCCATAGTCCAAGCACAGACATTTCTACCAGGGCCCTAGTCTGAGTCAATGCCTTGCCCCCTATCTTCTTGGTCTGTATAGCATTCTAGGCCAGGATCTGGCCCCAGGACAGCCATGCTGAATCATGCTGAGTCATGTTGAGGCTTAGGGTGTGTGGACAGATGTTTTTAGCCTTGAGTGATGACTGCTATCTGGATCCCCAGCAGGAAGCTTACAGGACAGATGGCAAGAAAAGGAGAAGTTGTCTGCCTGTAACTGTAACTCCACCCCAACCAGCATTAAGAAGGGAAAGGGATCTCTGGGGCAGAATGTGACATGTCCTAGAATATATTCCCTTATGATTTAAAAGATTATTTCTGATTGTCCCAACAGATGCCACAGAATAATCGATCATTATTCATCAAATATTCATCTTGTAGTTTGTCTCTCATACCTAGAAGCAGAAAAACCACCCCTTGTCAGTACGTGTGCATGAATTTTTAGTTCATGAAATATACAGTCATTAATCAAATGCTATCAGAGTAATTTGAAGCATAGGACCTTTGTCAGTGAGGTTTCTGACCCTTCCTCATGTACTATATAACCTAGGGCAGAATCTTAGTTTCATTCTGTCTATAAAGACGTGTCAGGGCTAGATGGCTAAGAGATTTCTCCAGCTGTCACCTTCCTAAGAATCCAGGTACTGAACACCTACTTTGCACAGAGTCCTGTATTCATGGCCTGAGATATGGATATGAAAGAGGAAGACATGAAACAGAGGAAAAAGAAGGCATTATTCACCATTTTAGGACACCTCCAGACATCTAGGTGACAAGGGCCTATGCTCTTAGAGGGCACATGCTGGGTCAGATCTGACTGGGGATGCCACTTAGGAGCCTTCAACTTAAGGAAACGTCTCAGTCCAGTCTTGGTGCTGCTACTCTTATTGGGAAAATGTAGACAACTCCAAGCCTGATAGGGAAGAAACATTCCTCGAGAAGGGCCAGCAGGGTTTCCATGTGTTGATAACTGTCAAGGACTGCAAAGGGATAGAAACCATGAGACAGTGCTTGGGGAGAGAAAAACCAGAAGGTTAAGAGATCAGAAGAATGATGCTGAAGTAGGCTTCTACAGGAGTTACTGGTGGCAAAAGATGTTTCAGAAATGTGATATGACTTGAGGAGTTACATAATTGTGAAAAAATTTTTAAAAAGAGGCAGATAGATTGGTTCAACTGAGCCATGAGGGATTTTCAGATGAGCATTTGATTCATTTAATACATTGGGCTTCTAGAGCTCAGGAGCTGTGTTGGTTCTGGATGCCCAGGGCCCGATATAGGCCCTGGTACATATTTGGCACAGTTTTCAGTATTTGTTGGTGAACGAGTGACCTCTTGTCAGTCTATTTGGCTTTGATAGGAACACAGAGAGAAGATCTAGTGATTTTGTGCTGTAACTTCCTTCTTGATTCAAATATAGGACTCAGAGACAGGCTACCTGATGCATGTCTAATGTAAATGCAGATATTAGGAAGGGAAATCTACCTGAAGAATGTTTATAAAAGCAATAGAATACAGAGAGTGAGTTAAGCGTGTGATAACTGCAAGAAAGGCTGGAATAGGAGCCATTTAAATCACAAATTAATGAAAAAAAGTGATGGAGAAAAAAATTGGGGCAGGGATTAGAGAGACTAGTATGGTTTGAGTTGGGAGAGGTGTGTAGAAGACTGATGTTGGGCCAAACTTGAGAGTTGTGAATAAAGAACCAGAGAATTGTTCATTCATTCATAGTATGAGTAAGGAGATATAGCTTGATGGTTCAGAGCAATGTGTTTAGGAGTCAGATACTCTTGGTTTCTGTTTTTCTTGGGAAAATTAAAGAATCCCTTAAAGTCTTTTATCATATATAAAATGGGAGTAGTAATTACACTTTATCACTTATTTGTTGTGATGACTATAGTATATCGTATATGAACTACTTAAAAGTACCCAAAACATCACATTCTCAAAAAATGACTACTATTATTATGGCTATCATTATTGCTATAATCACTGGTCTGTGCCAGGCAATACACTAGGTGCACGAGATGCAGAAATAGCACAGGACCAGCAGTTCTGTGTATCCTCCTATGGTAATCAAATGAATTATGTGAATAGAATTAGGAAGAAAGAGAATTATGTGAATAGAATTAGGAAGATGGGTGAAAGAGACAACTTGAGAAAACATTTTCATTCCATGCCAAAGTATTTCAATATTACCCTATGGGCAAAGAATGAGGAGATAAAGATTAGAGATTTGAAGTTGAAGAATAAGATCACATCTGTTGAAAAGAAAGATAATTTGGGTCACAAAATGAGAATTGGACAAGAGTCATTCATTCATTCATTCATTCAGCAAATATATCCAGAGTACTGTTCTGTAACAGGCTCTGTGTTAGACTCTAGTTTACTAATGTGAATAAACGCAAATAAAACACTGCCACTGGACTTAATGAATTCATCTATTCTGGCAGGGGGTAGTCATTCAGGTAAACAGATGACTTTTATTGCAAAATAATAACTGCTGTGGTGGAGAAGTAGACATGGAAGCAAGTTGTTCTGCCAGTATTTATTGACCAAAGGGATAAATGAGTGATGATCTGTGACAACAAGAAGCAAAAGAGATGAAGTTAGTAGGTGATTGTAATAGCAGGTGCTAGAAATGATGGGGTTTTGAACCAGAACCAGAAGAAGGAATGAGGCTCTATTTCATCAATTCTCAAGGTGGTGTGCAGAAAATTGGTGTGCAAGGTCCATAGTGGTCTAGTGGAAAATCAGATGAGAATATAGACACTTGGGGTATCAGCTAGAATTCAGTCTTAGGCAGAAAGTTTGGAACTCATAGAAATTCAGGATTCAGAGGCAAGGACATCCTGAAGACTAACGACTCTGAGCCAGACAAAGCTAGTTTTTTCTCACAGAAATTACTCAAACTGTGTGGAATTCAGGCTAGAAAATTCATAAAGAAATTACTCAATCTATATATAATTCACACCCTAAATTTTATCCATTATATATTAGTTTCATACTTTCTAAGGAACTGACAGAAATTTTTGATTTGTTTGTTTTGTATTCTCTGTTCATTTGCTAATGTACCCCCACACTCTTGAGCAGTGGTTCAGAGCAGGTGATCAACAAATGTGTGTTGAATGACTGATGTGGCTCTGAAGGTGACAATCTAAAAGGTAAGCTTTGACCAATAGTGACAAAGCTACATCACAGCCTGAGGAAATACATTCCTAGTTTATTTTCTTAGCAAAAGATAGAGATGGAAGAACTTTTCCCGAGTTCAGCCCTCTGCCTTTGCCCAGTGCCCACAGTTTTTCATCTGCGTGCCTCTTTTGGCTTAGATCAATGCCTGTAGCTGAACTATCTGGTCAAGGTTCTGTTCACTCCTAACCCTGTGGTCATCCTGACCATCTTATCTTTCTCAGTGCAGCCCCTATGAATAGGTCTTAATCAAGGGCTCAGATCAGAATTCTATACAATTCCCTAGGAGGTCTTGTTATAGATCTCCAGAATTTTTAGAGGAATGTTGTTTATAGAAATGTCTGCAGAGGTGAAATTTATCTAGGACACACACACGGAACTATAGTAAACCAGAAGAAAAAGAGATCACTTGCTATTTAGGGGCCTGAAAAAGGGAAGATTCCAAAGAAGAAGTGTTGGAGAAACATGTATAATTGTTCCTGGTTCTTGCCCTGTTTTAAGAAATGATTGTTGGTATTCAGGACCTGGCCAATCATCTGAGAAATTTTCCTGGAAATTCCAATATCACACTTCCATTGTGACTCTGACATTTATTCCTCCTTCTCTAGGCCACCTCTCTAACCCCAGGCCTCCAGACTGGCTCACTCTATGATGTCTTCACTGAACTGCAGTAACTGTCTCCTGACCATTATTTCTACCTCCGTTCTCTGTCCCTACCAACACCCACCAAAATGATCTTCCTCAAATACCAAGCTAGTCCTGCAATATCCCTTTGGGGCAGGAGGAGTCAAAATCTTCCCACTGCCTTCAGGCAAATGGCTGTTTATTGATCCGAAACCTTTAATGTATATCAGCTTGGGATATAGTTCACATATTTATTTAAAGTGTACAATTTATGATTTTAGTATATTTACAATTGTACAGCCATCACTACGATCAAATTTAGAACATTTTACTCATCCCAAAAAGAAACCTCATATCCTTTAGCAGTTACTCTCCGTTTTGCCCAAATGCCCTCTCCTTTCTCTCCCCCTACCCCTTCCAGATCTAGGCAACTACCAACCTACTTTTTGTTTCTATGTGACCTGGAACTTTTAATCTTTCATAATTTCTCCTCACTCTAGCTTCTTCACTCCTTGCTCCAATTCTCAATTCTATTAGGAGCTATTTTTTTCCATAGTGCCACCTTGTCAAGAGTTGTATCCTTATTGTACTTATTAAATACGATTTGCATATATTTGGATCTACTCTTGTTTTTTTCTCCAACCAGGTCACGACTTTTTGAAGGACAGAAAGGAGGTACGTCCAGCTTCACAGGTATATGACCTGTGCAGTCCTGCTGGGCTCTGTACTCAGAAGGGCCCCATGCTTCGTTGAAACATCTGCTGTTGTTGACGTGAAATTCTTAAGAATTTTTGACAAAGGGGCCATGCATTTTCATTTGCACTCAGCCTGGAAATTATGTAGATGGTCCTGGAGAAAAGGATTGTGTCTTGACTATTTCTCTAACACAGTTCTCAGCATAATGGGTAGGGTATGGTAAGTACCAAAATGTTTGTTGAATTGAATTCTATCCTTCTTATTCCATTTTACACACAGAGGAGTAACTCATCAGGGAGATAGGAACACCCCTAGGGAGGAGGTGGTGCTCTGGAGTATGACTCGGTATTTAGAAGAAGAGAATGGGGAGCTAGCCTCTTTACATAGTACAGAGGCCTCAGCCTAAGCACTCCAATCCCTCACCGCACAGAATTCTTTTATGTCTGATCTTTCTCTAACTTATCCCACAGTTTTCCCTCCTCAAAGAAAATGTGAGTTTCTTCAGCTAGAAAGTCATAGCTTATGGCCTCTGATCAGTATCTAATAGATATTAGTTGATGTCACTTTGGCTAAAGGTCTGGTGTGTGAACAAACTCCAGAGATGGTTTCTGATTATTCTATCTACCCGCCCACCCTCCCCACTTGAAAACAAGAATTCTGACGCAGTTACTGTGATGAACAAAAGCCTTGACAAAACTCAACATAATGATTCCCTTTATCCAGCTTTAAAATCCTCATGCTGACATATACTCACACTCAGAAATTAGCTTGTATCAGAATGTGCACATATGCATACACACAAAAGCACAAATCCCACAAATCCCATATGCTATCTGTTAGAAAATACCTTTGACTTTACCTTAAAATTTTCTCTAGAGATTGACTCCTTGCTGCCACTTCCACTGCTACCCCCCTGGCCTAAGCCACTATAATTTCCTCCTCAACTATTACTGTAGCCTCCTAACTGGTCTTTCTGCTTCTACTGCTGCCCCCCCACAACTTCTCAACACAGCAGCCAAAGCAACCTTTTAAAAATATAAATCATATATGGTAACCTCTTTGTACAAAGCCCTCTGATAGTTTTCTATATCACCAATAATAAAGCCAAAATATTTACAATTTTCTACGATAACAACAAAAACAATTGCTGATACTTATGTTGGCATATATATATATATAGATATATATGTATATATAGTTTGTGTATATGTAGACATATATAGGCATGTATATGTGCAGATATATTTATAATATGTATATTATATAGGTATACATATGTGTGTGCATAAATATATATATATATGGTTTATATATATTTTCTTACATCTCTATATACAGTTATTATTATTGTCCCAAATTTTATAGATTAGCACTTCTATGACCACATCTTCTTCTACTCTCTCCCTCACTTAATCTGCTCCTACTTCAGCTTCATTATGATTCCCTGAAAATTCTAAGCCCTCTCACTTTCAGATATTTATATTTGCAATTTCCTGTGCTTTAAATGTTTAATCAGAGTTTCATCTGAATTGCTTCCTCATCGTCGATTAGCACCCTTTCAAGTATCCCCTCACTGCCACACTATTTAATGTAGGGATACCCATGCACTCTTGTCCCCATCACCCTCTATCCTTCATTCTAGGGTTCTTTTCCTCCATAGCACTTCATGTCATTTGGCATATACTATATATTTTACTTGTTTATTTACTTTTTGTCTATCCTCGCACTATCAACTCCATGAAAACAGGATCTTTGGTTTTTTCATGTCTGTATTATTAATACTTTTGCAATATTGAATAAATGAATGAATAGCCAAACACACACACAACTATAAGTACAAAGACATATACATATACATCCACTGCTACACACACACAAAGAAAACAGGGGAATAATGCTGGAAGTAGTAAGGCCAAGGAGAGCTCCTTAGACCTCAGCAGGCAGGACCTGGTTTGGATTACTGAGTTCCAGGATGTGGGCCATGTGTTTTGTAGCTTGAGACTGGCTCTTGAAGGCTTATTCTGGACAAAATAAAAGACACACGACTAAAATAGAAACCAAGGTACTTATTTATTAATTTACATTGAGATACATAACTGGAATACTCATGTCTATGTGAACAATAAATTCTTTTCTTATATCAATCAAGTAAAAGTAGAGGAAACAAACTGTGCTTAGGCAGATAGTCAGATGCAAGCATGTCAAGTAATCATCTTGTGAATGGCGTCAGATGTGGCTTGTTCATCCATCTTCATGAGAAGGATAGACTTGGCCTGGACATAAATGTTATATGAGGTTCAAAACTTCTCTGGACTCTAAACCAAGAAAGCGACCTTCCTTTTTCTACACTTTCCTTTTTGGCCAACTATCTAGTGATTAGCACATTTCTTTTTATACATCAGAACATTCCATAAGATTATAGTTAAGAGCTTCTGATCTGGTAGTCATTCTGTCTCTTTCAAGTGATTTTGAATCTCTCTTTTTTATCACTACATTTATTTTTAATCTCAGTTGAAGTTAGAGAATGCAATTTATTCCCCTGGCTTCTTAGGCTTTTAATGTTATCTAGTCACTGTAGCCTTCATATTTTGACAATACTCACATGTTTGTAACCACACTCACACACATATGTGTATATATATATATATGTATATTACACAGAGCGTATTTATCAGGCATTTCTGAGCAGTTATCCATGCAGGACTCTCAAGCACTAACCCACAGTCTCTTCCATTTATCTACTTGTGTTGGAACCAAGAATGGGGTCTTTGAAGGCAGTAAGAGAAGTGCTCTGGCTCTCACTGTCTTTAGTTTGTCATCTCCCTTGCCATAGCTCTGTGTAGTCCTGAGCTGTTATCTATGCCCACAGTTTCTCACCCCACCCAGCTATCACCAACCCAAGTCCCCAGAATGAGAAAAACACTGGATCTGCCTGCTTCTATTGATTAAAAACAAAATAAAATAAATGACCCCAAAACCCCAGAGAACAAATGAATAAGCAAATGAAAAAGAAGAATAAGAAGGCGCGGGGAGCGATAGAGATGGGGATGGGGAGGAGGAGAGGGAGGGGAATGGGGAGCAGGATGGAGAGGGGAATGAGGAGGGGGAGGGGGAGGAGGAGAAGAAGGAGGAGGAGGAGGAGGAATAGAAGGAGAAGGAGAAGGAGGAGAAGAGGAGGAAGAAGAAAACAAAAACAGACCCAGGAAAAGACTGGTGACATTAGGGCCTGAAGGAGGCTAGAGTACAAAGAAGAGCTACTTTAGCTTCTTGGTCAGGAGCCTAAGAGGCATTCCATTCCCTCACAGATACCTCAGATTCAATAAGATAGGAGTTGTGGGAATTTGGTTTCAGAAAGAACATTTCTGGGGCTAGAATTAGCAAGGGCTAAAAGGAGTTCGGGGGAGGAGCAGTTATGAGCTACTCCTAAACTGCCCCCACTAGGTCATACAAAACAAAGGGTCCTAGTTTCTCATAATTCCTCATGGTGGATGATCTTGTTAATGGATGAAGTCTAACCAGAATCATTACTGCTTCCATGTAAGCCCTGCTTACTAACCAAATCTCAAATTTATCCTTTTCCAGAGAGAGGCAATTTTTTTATTCAGGAAACATGCCATGCTATAGCTTCAGTACTGAATACCCAAAGTACTGAAGATTGCATGCCTAGGTAAAAAAATAATCATTAACTTCCTTTTAGAATTCAAAAGTCACCAAGTCAAGGACTTCCCAAATTTCCAGCAGCAGAGATGGAAACTTAGCATAGAATTGGATCTTTTCCATCATTTCTGGATACAAAATTCTAAGCCCTACACCTATGAGAGTCCCATTTGAATCAACCCTAGATAGAAATTTAAATATTGAGTTTATGTATGCTTTAGAGTGAACAAAGTTTATAAATTACTCCTTGACTTAGGTCTGGGTACGAGCCATGTGTTATGGACCAATGACCTATGGTAGTGCAGTAAACTGAAGGGATGGGAGATTATCAAGCACTGGTTCTAATAATAGTGTCGTTCCTTCTGACTATTCCAGAGTGGTTTTTTTCTATGTTGTTCTTAGTTCATAGAATACATAAGGCAATACTATTTAAAATAAACACAAAAAATAAGAATTTCCTAGAATTTTAATCATGAAAATAAATGAAGGCAACTTTACTTAAGGTCAAAAATTATCAAGTAAACCAAGAAAGTAAAGCTACATTTCATGGGAAAATGGAAAACATATGACTTTTCTAAGTTTCCAGATTGAAGGTCCATCATATAGAAACTAACTGGCTGTTTCTGGCTTTCCATTTCCTCTTCCCAAAAAGATTCCTCTTGCTTAGTTAACATTCACACATATCTCTGGCTATGCCTTAAGCACAGTGGTCCCAGATGTCAGTCAAGCCGTCAAAGTCCCTGCTGCAAGCTGCCAACTGAAAGAAGTCACTCTGAGAATGAGGCCCAGCTCTGGTTCAGATCACCTACAACCTTTGTGAGAGGTGACTCAGAGGCATGGTGTATAGAAAGCAGTAGTGTTGCCTGACTGCTGGTTGTGGCCTATTCTCGCATTCTTCGAAATTATACCAGAAAATGTTCATTGGCTTCCTACACGGCAGCCACAAGAATTTCCTGCTACTCATGGTACCCAATGTATTCTAGGCTAATGCAACACATAACAGAACCTTTGATCCAATCTATTTCTGTTGTGAGAATGTAAATTCAGGTGGATAATGGAAGCAGGCACACTTATAGCCTCTAATCAAGAGCCCTAAGCAGGTTTTTGTACCTTCAGTGGTTTATAAGCCCTGTTTATAATTTTTCGATTTTAAAATTAAAAACAAATAATTCATTTGTGATGAAGAATAACTTTTGAAGTAGTTTTTCTCGGATAATACTATGAAAAACATGCAGTGAGGTCAAAGGCCTATTTTACATATCAACAATGTAATTTACATAATTCTCCATACTAATAGTACCTAAAGATAATATAATATTTGACTCATAGGATTAGTATACATGTCATAAATTAGCTATCAAGATTTAAGAAAATATTTGATTTTTCCTTGCTGAAAAGAAACATTTTACATTTCTTAAAATTCTGCACAGAACTTACAAATATACAAATGCTACAGGATACTCTGAGGCAGGAATTCATCTTTATCAAGTCTTAGAGTTTCTTTTTAAGACTTCTTTTTTATTTAAATACCTTAAAATTTTTTTATTTTATTAATTTTTAATTTTATAGGCAATAAATGAACATTCTTACTGTATATTTTTTCTGACCATTTACTTTTTCTGATCTAATCTGGATAACCATGTCTCTTCTCTCTCTAAACTTCAGGTTTTCATTCAGGAAAATACCAATAATCATGGTATTTCATAAGAGAAATAAATAAAATACTTCAAAATGTGTAGCTGAGATAATTTAGCTTGAATCAACAAGCACCTAAGCAATAATGTGACCATACTCAGCCTATCTGACTTCAGAATCAGAAGTCATAAGCCTTGTACTGAACTACAGACATCCTGCCTTCCAAGCCTGTAAACTTTCATGAAACTCTTTCCCAAAACCTGTAGTAATAAGAGAGCAGTGGATGGGCTGGATCCCCGGAGGCAAGCCAGCTCTGTTCCCAAAGACCCTTACTAGAGGAAGAGATATGGGCCTTGCAGTGAGTGTGAGGGAGGGGGAAGAAGATCAACCCTATACTCTGAATCTAAGAGAAGACTAGTGTCCACACTGAATTGGAAGGAGAATGGGACATACTCATAGTGTCTGCTTCAGGGAGAGGCTTTTTTCCCAAACTCTTGGTCTTGAGAGGCCTGTTTTTTATTCTCTGGGCTTTGTTAACATCTGATCCTCATACCAAAGGTCTAAAGAAAAGGTCACTGTCCCTACACTGTGGATTTACAGAAAATTTGCCTTGGAAATCTAGAGCTCTATCTCTATTGAATAAATAACTCTTATCCACCTAAGGGCTATTCTTCACTGAGTAGCCGGCTGTTTCTTGTCCATTCATTGATCTTCTACTTCAGTGATCAAATATCTTCTCTCTTGACCTAGAATCCTGTCACCCTACGCTATATAGTCTAGTCCAGGGAGTCTTTCCTGTCTTTCTTAAGGGAGAAAAAGCTAAGAAACACTTGCGAGCATGACAGCCCAGGAACACCGATCCACTAAAGTAAGCGATTTAATTGTGCAATTATAGAATGCTATTCCTCCATAATTCCTTACCACTATATCAAGAGGACTCCAGTACAATAACAGTGGGTTGCAACTTTTTCAGTGCAGACTCTATTTCATGATGAGTTTTTAGGGAAGCCCAAAGACAACAGAGGCATCAAAAAACAAGGACACCAGAGGAATTTGAAGCCTCTGGTACTTACTGACTACAGCAAACATTAAACATACTCCAATATCCAGCCTGATTAACATGTTTATTCCTCATTTTGATCACAAGTCCTGGTTTTAAATAATTTCAGATTCCTCAGCAGTGTCACTGGTGTAAAGAAGTATGAGAAGGACAGAAAATCAAGAAGAGTATTCAGGGTAATGTTCCCAAAGTAGCTGCTTTTCCCTGTAGTCACTGAGAAATGGACAGAGATAGGGTTTCCTGGAAGCACAGGATGTAAGCTTATTCTGCCTGTCTTATCTATGAAACTGCCCTTGGGTATTGTACTTTGGAATTGAGGTCTTAGTCCTATTGTGAATCCTTGCTACTCTGTTCAGCTGCCTGAAGTAACTATGTATGTGTTTTACCTCCCCTGGAAAACTAATTTCTAGGGGCTTGGTTATAATCCACTCCTCAAGAGAGCTATAACTGGCTGAGATTCTGTGTCAACAATTGCATTTTTTTTTCTTAACCTTATTCTTGTCCCTGTCACCGTTTTTAACCCAACTATTAAAGCTGTTTTGACTGAAACTCTTTCCGTATCTTGGGCTTAGCTCCTCTCTATGGGTCTTTCTTGAAGAAGGAGAATGGGAGAGATGGATGTCATACTGGAGAATGACATGGGGAGAGAAGAGGGTGAAAAAGGGGAATGAATGGAAAATTGTATTGAAGATAGAGGAGTTAACAAAAGAAGGATGTCTCAGGAACCAGCACACATTATCACAAACTCAGAGCACACCCTTCATTGCTGACCCTTTCCTGACCTGGCTCCACCCCTGAGGGACACATGTCAGCCTTGACCAATGACTTCAAAGTACTGGGGGGAACAAGGGGCCAGAAGTTCAGCAGAAAACAATAAAAGGCCACACGTTCCAGCAGCAGCACATACCTGCTTCTGACACCTCTGTGATCATCTGCAAGCTCCCAGACCTGACATCATGGTGCATTTTACTGGTGAGGAGAAGGCTGTCATCACTAGCATGTGGGGCAAAGTGAATGTGGAAGATGCTGGAGGCGAGGCCCTTGGCAGGTAAGAACTGGGTTTCAACGCGTGGGAGAAGATGGTGAATATGAGTCTGGCAAATGACCAGGAAAGCCCGTAAGATTTTTGAAAGTCTCTAATTTTCCTTCTGCTATGGTCCCATCTCATAGGCTCTTGGTCGTCTACCCCTGGACCCAGAGGTTTTTTGACACCTTTGGCAACCTGTCCTCTTCCTCTGCCATAATGGGCAACCCCAAAGTCAAGGCCCATGGCAAGAAGGTGCTGACCTCTTTTGGAGATGCTGTTAAGAACATGGACAACCTCAAGGGCACCTTTGCTAAGCTGAGTGAGCTACATTGTGACAAGCTGCACGTGGATCCTGAGAACTTCAGAGTGAGTTCCAGAAATGCTCCTGTGCTCTTTTTTGCTTTTTACCTTGTGATAGTAATGGAAGTTGAGTCTTTTATTGGAAACAAAGATGTCAGAAAATATGGCTCTAATTTGGTATTAGAAGGGCAGAACTCCAGTTGGCATAATCAAGACCACGTAGATTCAGGACTAGTGACAGTAAAGGGTTACTAGCAGCCTGAATTTGCTTAAAACGTTTCAGGAACTTTCGTGGGAATTGAATGTGCTTATCCTAGAGAATATCAGAGAATAGCGGACTAGTTCAAGGAATAATGGAATTTGACTTTTGATAGATGAAGGCCTATGTAAGGAAACAGAAATTTCTTATTTTATGTGGTTCCTGATGGTTGAAGTTTAGGAAGAGATTTGGGGAAAAGATTTTTAGGTAGATTGTCTCAGAGAAAAATACAACTTCTCTAAAACGTACTAAATTACCTATCAGTATTGTGACCATGTGGACGCTTGTTCCTGCATTGGCTGGAGACTTTAAACTCACTCTCAGAACCTGTGCAGCTCTGAAATCCTATGATTACAGGAATTAGACCATTGGTAAATGAGACAGGAAGAGAGAGAAGCAAATAAAAATGGTGAAATGGGAGAGAAGATGGAGATATAGATAGGCAGAATGTTGAATGGAGGGCTCATAAAAATTAAATGGAATTTAGGGTCTAGAGTGTCTGGGTTTATTGGGCAGGCACAACCTTTGGAGCAGTTTAAGGTGCAGAGTTGGCAGGGAGTGGAGGTATTAGGCCACTTTATCTGCAATTCTTTTTGGAAACGCCTATTCAGCACGCCTATTTGTAATTTTGTCTTTCACCCAACAGCTCCTGGGCAATGTGCTGGTGATTATCCTGGCTTCTCATTTTGGCAAGGAATTCACCCCTGATGTGCAGGCTGCTTGGCAGAAGCTGGTGGCTGGGGTTGCCAACGCTCTGGCCCACAAGTACCACTGAGTCCTCTTTCCAGGTCACCAGCGCCCTTTTGTTTCCCCAATGCCCTCCTTCTGCACATGGAGACTGGAGTTTGGCCTTGAGAACACAGCTTCCGTGTAATAAAGTACATTCTATTCAGCAATCAGAAATTAATATTGTGTCTTCTCCATCTTTTACTCTTGTGTTAAAGGAGAAAACGTTTGTTGGCTAAGTTTTGGGGAGAGACATAGGAAGAAACAAGAGCTCCTTTGAGAAGTGTGTGAGGACTCTTCAAAGGAAAATAGACATTATGGAAGGATTCCAGAGGGTCTGAGAGGATGCCAAGATGGGGAAGAAGTTTTCTGGAGTGGACAAAGTATTAGTTAAGAGGGCAGGGACTTATAGGGCAGTGTAGCAAAAACTTGCTGTAGAGGGGAAAGAAGGAGGTGTTAAGTAGTGCCTGAGAAAAAACAAAGTAGATTTGTGCATTTCAGACTTCAGTTAAAAAAAAAAAAGAAAGAAAAACATCTTTGTAGGGATCCAAGGTCTAGGCTAGGGTTACTATTTCAATTTTCTCTAAGGTACATTTTTAATCAGCTAACTTGTCATGTCTTTTGTGAGATTGAATTGGAGATAAGAGGATAAGTTGAGAGACAGCTGGGAGCTTTCTGGAAAGTCCCCAGGAAACAAACATAGACTGCTTTTTCCTGAAGGGTTCCACTGTCTCCCTGGGGAGCCAAGGCTAAGACATATGAAATCATTGTGCATTATCTTCTGATTGAATGTAACATGTACTGAAATAAAATTAGAATTAGGATATTGTGTGAATTCTGGGGGGAGAATAACCAAGACTTCTTATGGCAGATAAGATATTAACAAAGGCTCATAGTCTAAAACCAGCAAGCTAGAGCTTGGTGACTTGCATGAAAATAGCTGTCTGGCAGTAGAGGAAAGAGTAAGATATAGGTAGAGTATTCGAAAAGACTTGATAATGCAAGGCCTTGATTAGAAAAATAAAAGCTATTGCTATGCTGTTGGCGAGAGTAAACAATAAATATTCTTAGAACTTATATGACTCAAGGAATAGGATTTGGGGGGAAAGTAATTTGCTTAATGCACACAAAGTCAACTCAAAACTGCACAGATTAGATGTAGATGCTAATTCAGGGGAACAGACGTAATAGCCTAAACCCAAGAAGAGCAGTGAGGTCTGGAAAAGGTGAAGGATGAGCAAAGGTAGAGTTAGAAGGACATGGTATCTGATTGGCTGGGGTAGATGAGAAGGAAGGAGGTGGTGGTAGATGGCTTAAAGATCCCAGCTCATATGAATCTAACAGGAAGAGGCCATGCACTGACCTGGGGATCCTTGTGGAGGAGTGACAATAACTGAATCATTCTTGAGGAGGTTATTGCTAGGTTGCTCAGGGATTCTTGACCTTCAGGCCTTGAGTCAAACTCTCTCATCAAGGCTTGAGACCTTCACATTTTACAAGCTAGTGTCAAATCTTGGTAAATTTAACTCTATTAGGCATTTCATTGCCCCCACACATTGATCAGAATTTGTTCTGTGAATTACCTTTTAATTTGCTTTTATGTCTCCACGATAAGAGTGAGAGACCAATGATTATCATATTTGCAGGCTATCAACAGCACTGGTATCTCTGAACCCTGTAACTTCTCATTATGCCCCTAAACAGGGTAAACAGAGGCAACTCATGGCACTAAAACTTTTTACCTAGACAGTCAGTCAGTCAGTCAACAAATGAGAGCAATGTCCATCTTTAATCAATAAATCTCTTTCTCTTTCTTGCCCTTCAACTATTATTCTGGCTCTGAATGTCAAGGGGTCAAGGATGGTGATGATGAGTGGTGGGCAGAAGAAACATTCTTTATCCTTTACAGATCTAGATTTAGATCTAGATTTTGCCAGTTGGAGACAACTTAATTGAAAACAATTTCATAGTTAACAAACACACATGCACACGCACATGCATACATGCAGGTCTGGATCACTCAGATCTTTAATGGATGAAATGATGGCTAATTATTGTCAATAGGCAATAAAAGCCACCTGAACGATATAATGTTGTGATGAACAGGATATTCTTGGAATATTAATCTAGCTAAAAGTACAAAGAATTTAGAGGTTATGTCATTACCGGAATTAAAATCCTATAACAGCTTCTCACTCCCAACCACTGAAGATAAGTTCTAAGTTACTCGGTTATGCTTTCTCTTGCAGCAATATTTCCTGCCATTCTCACCTTTACTATTTACATATCAACCACACTAGCCCATTATTCATATCTCTAGCATACCAAAGGTTTGTTTTACCTCCCTCAGAGATTTTCATTCACTGGTTCAACTTTCAGACTCTATCCCAGTATCTTCCCATGGCAGATTCCTTCTTTTCATTCTGGACCAGATCAAATACTACCTCTGTAGAGACACACTTCCTGATGTAATTGCATCCCTCTCATTAAGTCTAGATATTAATTTTCTTCATAGCAAATGATAATATCTGAAATTATTTTGTTGATATGTTTGCTTATTCATATTCTGTATCTTCCACTCCCAAATTATAAATCTTAAGAGGAAAGTTTTCTTCTCTGCTTCATTTACTTTAAATCCCCAGTACTTAGAGTGATTACAACACATAGTTATTAAACAATAATTATTGAATGAATGTTTGAGAATACATGAGAACGAATGTTTGAAAGAAATGAGATGGCTTTTGTAAAGAAACAGCTTTATAAGTGAGGATTTGGGTAATGTCAGAAGCAATGACACAGGAAAAATTGGAAGGATAAAACAGCTCTGGACAGGGAGAAATCAACAAGCCTTTGGAAGATATTGCCTCAAAAGCATAGGAGGGAAGCAGGAGTTACAGATGATCTTTGGATCAATTTCCAGGTTTCTGAAAGAATCAGGAAGTTGTTTGCAGACATGAGGGGTTATAGGAATCCATTAGTCTGAGGAGGAGTAATTAAGATTCACTCACGTCAGAGGCCTAGAAACGAGCATCTGAGTTGTTCTCCAAGTCTAGGTTCTACAAAACCAACGGGATTATCAAATGTGGTCAAAGATCTACATATACTCACCTCACAGACCTCCTATTTTAAAGAGACTCTAACCTGGATTCCCCTCAGGCTCTGTGCCCTATACCTCCATACCAATAAAAATGTACCCTATGTACCCTTAGGTTTTGAGAGGTCATAAATTATTATGGCTATAATCAGAAAATAACTGCTGATATCTTGACAAATCTCATCCTCCTGCACTTTTCCTCATCCCCATCAATGAACAGATATAGGCTTTACATAAGATTATGAAAACTGAAAGGATTTCACCTATATTATTGTAATTTCAGGCAACCTGATAAGTTAGAGGATAAACTAATTTGAAGATAGAGGCATCCTGTAATAAAATGCACAGGTAACTCCTTAATCTGCTTTTTCTTATGATCATCATGTCCGGCTACAGGGGCAAATAATCAAACAGATTTCCAAAACTTCAGGCATCATAATTTATCAAGGTCTCAGTGGGTTTCCTGGCTGTGCTCGAAGTTGCCTCTTCTCTTCCTTCATTTTATTGATTTCTGATCTTAAAAAAAAATCCTCTTGGTTTTGCCTCACATCTTTATCCCTTTTTCACATTAAATATTTCCCATTTCCCTAAGAACAGATAACACCCTCTCAACTATATCAAGTATAGTAGACCGAGAGAATTACTTCTCTCATAGCAGAAATTGGGCTATAATGTATTGGGGTGAGCTCTTTAGATTTTAGAGTACCCTGTAAGTACACATGGAGGTGGATTCTTACATGTTGTTTTTTTAAGGATTTATCTCAGAGAGAAACAAATAAATCAGCTTTTTGGAGCTCTAAATGCAGAAGTAGCAGACTGAGAGAAAAAAATAAATAAACCCTTCCCACTTCCACTGGAAGTATGCCCTGTTTAGTCCCACAAATGCTTGTTTGAGATGCATGAGACCAAGTACCTTAGGTCACAGGGGCAGTAGTGTGTTGAATACTGTCAGTGAAGATTGCCTCTGCTAGTTAGATATGAGGAAAAGTTAAACAGAGCAAGGGAGTGTAGATCCAGCACACACCAGAGACAACTTCCTTAAGCTGCAGCCCATGCCACGGAATCTTCTACTGCTCTCTGCATTGAACACATGAGCACCCTTCTCCTCCAACACCTAAACATCTATCTTTTCTGGCAAAAAATGGTAGATACATGGAATATGCCACAGACTGTTATCCAATGACTCAGAGGGAATATCTTTTGCTCAAATAAGTACATTGACAAGTAAGTGAACTGAAAAACACTGGAGTAACATTCAAGCCTGCCCTAATTTACTTAGTTTTTCTAATCCTGCTTTTTTTTGATGTTGGATAGAAATATTTATTACTATTACAAAAATGTATTAAATTGTGCACCCAATGTAATCTTAAAAGAACTGGGAACCAAGAAGTGCTGTGGCTTCCTCGATATAAAGACTGGCTGAAAAACATATTTGTCACAAATCTTCACCCAATGCCTAGGAAATTTATAATTCCTACCCTTTTTAGTTCTAATCCATATGTCATCATCAGCTTTCATGTCATTGCAGGATAGTGGTGGTAGGGACCTTGAGATATGAATTGGATACTAGATGGAGTGGGAGGGATGGGGCGTAAGAGGAAAGAGAAGAAAGAAGTGAAGGTTCAAATTGAACATGAACAGTAGAGTCCTTCTGAAGGGGCCACCTAACACTATCAGAGACACAAATATCCATCTTCTAGACTATCCTTTGTGCAAACCCCACCCATGGTGGTGACTACCCACCTTTGACCAATAGTCTCATTTTACTGGGGGAAACAAGAGCTAGCGGCTAGAGAGGAGGAATAAAAGACCACGCAAAGAAGAATCAGCATAAACTTACTTCTAGCTCATCTGTGATCACCAGAAAGCTCCCAGACACCGTAGTGCATTTACTGCTGAGGAGAAAACTATTGTTGCTAGCCTGTGGGCCAAGGGGAATGTGGAGGCAGCCGGAGTCGAGAGCCTGGTGAGGTAGGCACTGGAGCACAGGGCAGGGGGCAGAAAGGCAGAAACTGTTCCTGAAAGAGGGATTGGTCAGGTTTCTTATGTATGCCGACTTTCCATCTGGTCTGTGACTATGATTATTCCATAGGCTCCTAGTCATCTACTCGGGGACCTAGAAGTTCTTTGACAATTTTGGCAACTTGTCCTCTGACTCTGCAGTAATAGACAACCCCAGGGTCAAGGCCCATGGCAAGAAGCTGCTGACCTCCTTTGGAAATGCTGTTAAGGACGTGGATAATCTCAAGGACATCTTTGCTCAGCTGAGTGAGCTGCACTCTGACAAGCTGTATGTGGATCCCGAAAACTTCAGGGTGAGTTTGTGCTTTGTTCTTTCATCCTTGATATCTATGACATGGCTACTTTTGATAATTTGTACCAGCTACCTCTTGTAGGAGGAAGTAGGAGTTAGCTGGGGGATCTGATATTTTGATGCTGGGATTGATTTTGAGAGTTAGATTGCTGTAAACGGCATAGCTAAGACAAGGTAGAATAAAAATCAGGGGTACTGGAAGAGCACTCACATTTGATATTTCTGAAAACCATCTTGTGAAGAGTGCTGGCTGAAATTGGACTAAATGTTTTGGACTGGGGACTGTAAGTTTGGGGATGGAGAGGAACATCTTGCCTTTGATAACTAAAAATTTCTGTGAAAACTGATGAACACCTTTTGGCATAATTCTCAAAGTTAGAAGAAGACCAGCCAGGGCAAAGTAAGGACTGGCTTTTAAAGAGGATTTTTTCCCCCCTGAGCAATGATACTATGACCTTGTACACATTACATAGCCTTCTTTTTCACATGATTGTTCAGGAAAATAGCATGCATGTAATGACTGGGATGTATACTATCCCATAAGGCCCCTAGCAGTATTATACTCTTACTTTTAAAAAGATAAAGACAAAGCAATGCAAAGCAATTGTTCTTGGGTCATGAGTTGGCAGGGCAAATAAGAGAAGAATAGAACACAATATGAAATACAGGGCTGGGAGTCATATTGAAGCCAATATCAAGCCCATAATGATGTACTTTTGTGGGAATGGGACCCTGAACGCTGCTTCAACTTTGATCAGGAAGGAAATGTGTCTTATATCTATTTACTGTAAGGCCACCTTGAGGCCTTCTGTTCACTATATAGTACTTTGTTTTTATCCCTACTCTTTCCCCAGTTCCTAGGCAACATGATATTGATTATCTTGGAAACTCACTTCAGCAAGGAATTTACCCTACAGATGCAGGCTGCCTGGGAAAAGCTGACCACTTCTGCGGCTAATGTTCTGGCCCATAAGTACCATTGAGTTGCCTGTCCAACTATGCTGCTGCCTACTGGAGAGCCCGGTGTCCCAAGTGTCCCAAGAGTCCATCTCCTGAAGATGGAAAAAGTGCTCTGCCTCCAGTCTTAACTTCTATATGATAAAAAAAAAATAAACTCTGTTCTATAGGAAATGTCCTTGTCTTCTCTTCTCTGTCTTTGTCTTTTGTTTCTTTTCAAAAGAAAGCAAGAACTCCATGGGGACTGAGGGATTTGGAGATGGAGTGTATGAACAGGACAACAAAGAGATTCTTGTGAGATTGTTTAAGACAATGCAAAACTTGTGAACAGCTTCAACAGGATCAGTGCAACCATGTCTTTACAGAAATGCTTAGAATGGAGGGACTCATGACAGATTAAGAACTTTGTTGGCGGTGGGTGGGATATGTTGACTCAAAGTAAAGGTTCTAAGACCGATGTCTAAGAACGTACTTCCTATGTTTTCTTATAGAAATTTCATGGTTTCAGGTCTTACATTCAAGTCTTTAATCCATTTTGAGTTAATTTTTGTGTATGGTGTAAGATAATGGTATACTTTCATTTTTTTGCATGTGCCAGGCTAGTTTTCCCAACACCATTTATTGAAGAAACTTTCCTTTCTCCATTGTATGTTCTTGGATCCCTCATCAAAAATTAGCTTTCCATAGATATGTGGGTTTGTTTCTGGGCTGTTGATTCTGTTCCATTGATCTGTGTGTCTGTTTTTGTGCCACTACCATGCTGTTTTGATTACTATAGTATTGTAGTATATTTTGAGATTAGGGAGTGTGATACCTCCAGGTTGGTTCTTTTTTCTCAGGATTCCTTTGGCTATTTGGGGTCTTTTATTGTTCCATATAAATTTTAGGATTCTTTGTTCTATTTCTGTGAAAAAATGTTGTTGAAACTTTGATAGGGATTGTGTTGAATCTATAGATTGCTTTAGGCAGTATGGACATTTTAACTATGTTAATTCTTCCAATCCAAGAGGATGGAGAAGATGCTCAACATCATTAACTATCAGGGAAATGCAAATCAAAACTATAGTGAGATATCACCTCACTCCCATCAGAATGGCTATAATTAACAAGAAAGCAAACAACAAGTGTTGGAGAGGATGTAGAGAGAAGGGAACTCTCATACACTGCTGGTCGGAGTGCAAACTGGTGCAGCCACTATGGAAAACAGTGTGGAGATACCTCAAAAAAATTAAGAATAGAACTGGCATACCATCTAGCTGTTCCACTGCTGGGTTTTTATCCAAAGAACACAAAAACACCGATGCATAAATAAACATGCACCTCTATGTTCATTGCAGCACTATTCACAATAGCCAAGATGGAAGCAACCTAGGTGTCCATTAAGGGACGAATGGATAAAGAAGATGTGGTATATATACACAATGGAATACTATTCAGCCATAAGAAATGACGAACTCCAGCAGTTTGTGACAACGTGGACGGACCTCGAGGGTATTATGCTAAGCAAAATAAGTCAGAGGGAGAAAGTAAAATATTATATGATCTCATTCATAAGTATAAGATAAAAACAACAAACACATAGAGACAGAGATTGGATTGATGGTTACCAGAGGGGAAGGGGGAGGGAGGAGGGCAAAACGGACAATTAGGCACATGTGTATGGTGATGGATTGTAATTAGTCTTTGGGTGGTGAACATGATGTAATCTATACAGAAATTTAAATATAATGACATACATCTAAAATTTATATAATGTTATAAACTAATGTTACCACAATAAAAAAAATTAAAAATTACAGGTTTATATATATTCTTATCTGTACAAACTAAGGGTAGAGCTCAGTTTGGGGTTATAGTTAATTTTATATAATGTAAGAAACATAGTTTTTGGTCAGCTGTACTGGGGTGAAAAGAATTTCCCAGAGTACAAGTCAAGGACCATTGCCTGGCCTTTCCCCAGTGTTATCAAATGCACTAATGGGGAGCCATCCCTAAGACATAAAAAGCCACTGCCCTGGTTTGAATCTGGGTATCACATGCTAGCTCTGTGACCTGAGATATATTACTAAATACCTTATACCCTCATTTCTATATCCTGTTTATCAAAGATTATTTTGTGAGAAGTAAATAAATTAATACATGTAACATCTTTAGTGCCTCACCTGGAACATAATAAGCTCTCCCACTCTGAATATAGATAATTCATTTTCTATATAATTTCTGTCTTTCAATGGTACTGTTTATGTTCTCTATATACTCTACCTATCTACATATATGTATGTGTATATATTGATAAATATGGTTTTTTCCTAATGATAGGGTTTTTATTTTATATTTAGCTATAAGTATAGCTATCATTATAAAAGCAATTGATCTTTGGTGGCAAGAAAAGGACATTTTGTGAGGAAATGGCAAATTCAAAACCTGAACTTCAGGAATCAGCATGCCAGGTCTAGATGAAAAAGAAGAGATGAGTCCTTTAAAAACAGAGGGATGATATAATCAAATTTGGAAAAGAGTTGGAGAGACCTGATGATGAGGGGAAGAAAGTCAGTGTTACATGCAATAGGAACCAGCCAAAATTACTGTATAGGAGAGCGAATACGAATGAAGAGTTTTAGGAAAGTTGATACAAGTGTTGGTGCATAACTGATCAGAGAAGAAAGAGTCTAGACTTAGGTATGGCCATAGGAGTTGCTTGTGATTATAAAGAAGGAATTGGATAAAGGACTGGATTTTGACAAAAGCATTGAGACTAATATTTGAAAAAAAAATTTAAAAAAAAAGGACAGTTAGGGAAAAGATTCAGCAAGACTTGGAAACTGATTGATAGTTAGTGAGGAAGTCACAGATGATAGCTAGGTTCCTTGTCTGCTGAGTAAGAAAGAAGGAAATCTATTGACAGAGTGAAAAATGCCTGGATGTTCCTTTATTTTATTTTTTGTGTATGTGAGGAAAATTAGCCTTGAGCTAACATCTGTTGCCAATCTTCCTCTTTTTGCTGAGGAAGACTGACTCTGGGCTAACATCCATGCCCATCTTTCTCTACTTGATATGGGATGCCATCATAGCATGGCTTGATAAGTGGTGCAGCGGTCCGTGCCCGGGATAACCGCAAACTCTGGGCCGCCAAAGCAGAGTGCACAAACTTAACCCAGAAGGCCCCTAGATGTTCCTTCTTTGGAGCTGGAAATGACCACAGCCACTCTTGTGGCAATCATTTCAAACTCTAAGGCATTAAAGAAGTCTCTAGAACATTCAAACTAACTCAACAAATATTTAATAGGTTTTAGAAGACCTCATCTCCTTTCTAGCCCGATTTCACTGACTTTTAATACTAAATTTTTTTCCTCAGAGTCTTTCCCATATATGTCCACACTGAAGAGTTCTAATGTTTTCTTGGATGGGAGCACATAGGACGATGGCTGCTACAATTCAACAGCTTCTGGAGTTTCTTTAGCATTTTCATGAGTCCCTGAGTCACTTATAACT
This sequence comes from Diceros bicornis minor, assembly GCF_020826845.1. NCBI lineage: Eukaryota > Metazoa > Chordata > Mammalia > Perissodactyla > Rhinocerotidae > Diceros > Diceros bicornis. Next base: position 61,782,025 of record NC_080746.1, on the reverse strand, counting down.
CACTAAACAGAATAAACAGGAGCATCTCATGCACAATTAGTAGCCAGTCACTCACACACTTAATGCACACTAATTAAGCTCCTTCTGTAAGCAATTACGGTGTCCAACATCTTCAAATCCTATATTTGTCCTATTCCCTGCCTCTTTTAGGCATCAGTCTATTTTCTAAATTAAAGAAGGCAGGATTCCTTCTTTTCCTGTGTTATTTATTACTCTTTTCACACCTGAGCAATCTCTCACCTCCTTTGACCCTTCTCCTCTGCTGTCCTCATGGATTATTTGTGAACACGTATACACACACACACACAGGCCTTCACAGGGTATTAAATACACAGGGTATTTAATATTTGAATAGGATCTAATATTTATTAATAGTCTATAAAAGCCACCTGAGATGATAGTTTAGTAATAAACAAGATATTCTTTCAACATTAATCTAGATAACAGTGCAAATGGATTAGAAATGATGTCATTATCATGGTTAAAATTCTCTAATAGCTCCTCACTTCTCACCACTGAAGATACTGTTAAAGAGATTAAGCAGGTGCTACTTCTGTAACACCATCTCTGGCCGCTCTTCTTACTATTTACATATCAACCCCATTGATCCACTATTTATCTCTCTAACGTACTAAGTATGTATACGTGTATGTGGTGTTGTGTGCGTGTGAGTGTGTTTGCTTTCCTGTCTTAGAGTATTACATTTGCTGTCCCGACTTCCAGAAACTTTCTTTCTTAATATCTTCCCAGGGCAGGCATGTTCATGTCATTATGGCCCCAGCTCAAATATTACCCCCTTAAAGAGATTATTGCTTATATAATTGTGTCCCACTTGCATCAAGACATTTATTTTCTTCATAGCAAATAATAATATCTGAAATTGCTGATTGATTGACTAATTTATTCTATGTATCTCTCACACTATATAATATAATCCCACACGAGCTTCCTTTTCTGAATTGTTTATCTTAAATCACCAGTACATGGAACAACTGATGGTTCATAGTAGCTCAGTATATTTGTTGAAAGAATATGTGTTCATACTGGTTTATAGGCAAGAGTTTAATGTGATGGACAGGAAAGTTAGGAAGATTAGCCTGGCTGTGGTACTGAGTACATTAGAGATTGTGCTAATGTCAGGTGTACAAATCCCTACTGGTTTCCCATGCCTTAGAATAAAATACTAACTCTACTCTCATGTACCCAAATAATAAGGACTGGGCCCAACTCTCCAACTTTGCTTCCTCCCATTCTTCCCATAACATATTTTACACCGATCTTGTAACGCGTTTCTCTAAATGAAATTTTAAGTTTGTTTTTTCTTTCATTCTTTTTCTTTTTCTCTCCAGTCTCAGAGTTTTGCACTTGTCCTTCCTGCTTCTAGAGACTTGTTTCTCCAAACTACTTACGCCTGTCTCCATCTTGTCATTAAGGTCCCACTTCAAGTGTAACTTCCTTTAAGACATCTATACTTATATTATTTTTCTGTAATCACTTACTAACATATCATCATATGCATTTTCTTCCTGTCATACAACACCATCTGAAATTCTCTTATTCATTTATTTGTTTAATTATTGGTGTTGGTCTCCTCTGCACACTAGAATGTGAGCATCATGAGACTAGATAAGCTGTTTTCTTCATCCAAGATACCTAGTGTTTAAATAATGTGTGGCATGATTGGTCTCAATAAATATTTGTGTTTTTTGTTTTTTGTGTGAGGAACATTAGCCCTGAGCTAACATCCGATGCCAATCCTCCTCTTTTTTTGCTGAGGAAGATTGGCCCTGGGCTAACACCCATGCTCGTCTTCCTCTACGCTATATGGGGCGCTGCCACAGCATGGCTTGACAAGCTGTGCGTCTGTGCGCGCCCGGGATCTGAACCTGCAAACCCCGGGCTGCTGAAGCAGAATGTGTGCACTTAACTGCCACGCCACTGGGTCGCCCCCAAATATTTGTTTTTTTAATATATGATGAACGATTGGAAAATTGTTAAACGATTATGATGATGATCTAGCATTGATGTGATAAGCATCTAGATGCCAGAGGGAGCAGTGAGCACGGAAATAAATTGGAAGCGTGGAACAGCCATGAGCAAGAAAGAATCAAAAAGTCTTGGCAAGCAAATTTCTGAAGAGAGTGAGAGAAAAGCAGGAGTTAGAGGTAACTGCTAGAATCACCGTCTGATTTGCTGGAAAGATGTGAGGCTATTTACCAACATTCAGAGCTGCGAATATCCCTGAGTCAGAGGGACTACAGTGTGCACACACCCTGTTGAATGTGAGCTTTAGGGTCATTGGAGAGCAAGTGCCATGAGCTAAAACCTCAGGCCAGGACTTCAACTGAGTCTAAGTGGGATTCCTAGCTGTATTTAAAGTTTTCTCTCCTTTCTTGTATTTCATTGACCTCTTCTTCTGAAGCAAACCCTTTCGGGATTGATTCAAATTCTTGTCTTCATATCTCTGTACCAAAGTGCTCCCACGAATATAGTTTGGGACTGAGAGCTCACAGATAATTGGGTTTGTCATCGTAAACTAGCTTCTGGTACCTTCACAATTCTTACTCGTGTTTTATATTTAAGCCTTTTCCAAGCTGAATAGATAAAAGGCTCTCATTATATCAAATAGATAGAAAGGATTTATTTTCTAATAGAAGAAATTCAGCTCTAAAATATCGGGTTGAACTCTAAATTTTAGAGTTCCTCTGTAAATACACATGGAGCTTATTTATTAAACTATATATATATATTTATACATGTATACACTTTTTTTTTTTTTGGAAAATTCATCTTGGGGAGAAACAAACAACCAGCTTCCTGGAGCTCAAAAAGGAGGAAAAATACGCTCTGAGATAAAAAAAAAATAAAATAAACCATTCCTTTTCCCACTGGAAGTGTCCCCTGTCTTGTCTTATAAACGCTCGTTTGAGATTCATGAGACTAAAGTACCTTAGATCACAGGTGCAGTAGTGTGTGGAATATTGTCAATGAAGATTGCCTCTGCCAGTTAGATATGAGGAAAAATTAAACACAGCAAGGAGTGTGCTTCCAGCACACACTCTTCCAGTGGCAGAGACTACTCCCTTAATCCAGAGCCATTGCCACAGAGTGTTCTAATAGTCTCTTCACTGAACACAAGAGCAGCTATTTTCCCCCACACTCAATTGCGTATTCTCTGACACAAATGAGTAGATATATGGTATTAGCCAGAGACTCTTGTCCATATAATCTGAGTGAAAAAAATTTGCTCAGACATATGCATATATTATAAACAGAACACAACAACAATGAGGCAATGCTCAATTCTTCTCTAAATTACCCAGTTCTTACTTATCCTGTGTCCAAACTGATGTTGGATTGGGATCTTTTTTCCTGTTTGCAAAAACTATAAAATCATGACCCCTATCTGAACTTTAGAAAAATTGGTAACCAAGAAGAGCTGTGGCTTCTTCTACACTCTAGGTGAGCAACAAAATGATGTCTTGTAAATACCCAACGCAATGCCAAACAGATTTCTAATTCTTAATCTTTCTAATTCTAGTTATGTCTCATGGTCAGCCTACAGGTCACTTCAGGGATAGTGGTGGTGGGGAGGTTGAGATATGAATTGCATAATAGATGGTAAAGGAGAGGACAGCAGAATCCCCCTGATAAGGCCAACCAACGCTATCAGAAACACCAATGTCCATCTTGCTGACCCATCCTTGTCCAAACCCCACCCTTGGCGGTGACAACCCATCCTTGACCAATGGTCTTATTTCATTGGGAGAAGAGAGGGCCTGGGGGCCAGAGAGGAGGAATAAAAGACCACACAAAGAAGCATCAGCACAGACTTGCTTCTGGCTCATCTGTGATCACCAGAAAGCTCCCAGACACCATGGTGCATTTTACTGCTGAGGAGAAGGCTACTGTTGCTAGCCTGTGGGCCAAGGTGGACGTGGAGGCAGTTGGAGGCGAGGTCCTGGGAAGGTAGGCACTGGAGGCCAGGGCAGGGGGCAGAAAGGCAGACAGCGTTCCTGAAAGAGAGACTGGTCAGGTTTCTTACGTACACTGAGTTCCCATCTGGTCTGTGACTATGATCACCCGACAGGCTCCTGGTCGTCTACCCATGGACCCAGAGGTTCTTTGACAATTTTGGCAACTTGTCCTCTGAATCTGCAATAATGGGAAACCCCAGGGTCAAGGCCCATGGCAAGAAGGTGCTGACATCCTTTGGAAATGCTGTCAAGCACATGGATGACCTCAAGGCCACTTTTGCTCAGCTGAGTGAGCTGCACTGTGACAAGCTGCATGTGGATCCTGAGAACTTCAGAGTGAGTTCTGAGCGAGCTTGTGCTTTGTTCTTTCATCCTATGTATTTGTGCTGTGGGTATTTTAGGAGAAACATGCACTTAAGTCTTTTCCTATATTGATATTTTGGGGAGGTAATATTTTAGAGAAGGGTTGGATTTTGGTAGTTAACTTGTTCCAAAGATCATAGTACGTAAGACCAAGCAGACCAATTACTACGATCAGTGGAGGCCACTGGCCTTCTGATATTTCTTAAAAAATACATGGTGTGAAGAGCATTGGCCAAAATGGAGCTAAATATTTTGGGGTGGAGAATACAAACTGAGCCAGGCAGAGGGACACCTTGCGTTTGGAAACAGAAATTTTCCATAAAAATTGATGAATATATTTCTGCATGGTTCTTGAGTGTAGAACTAGGACTAAGCAGGGCAAAGTAAGAGAAATTTTTTCAATGGATGATTGTGTTTCTCCTCTTCCTCTCACCCCTTAGCAGTGATGAAATGCTCTTGTGTACAAGGCACAGGATTCTTTGTCATATGAGTGTCCAAACAATTTGAATGTATGTATTATCTGGGGACTTAGATTACATATATTAAGTTTTCTTGAAGCACTATAATCCTACTTTTAAAAAAGACAAAGAGTCTCTAAAGGAGAGAAGCAATCCCAAGCAATGTTCTGAGGTCATGAATTGGCAGAGCAAATGAGAGAAGAATAGAACACAATGGGAGGTACAGGGCTTGGAGTCATATTGAAGCCAATGTAAAGCCCATAATGAAGCACTTTTGGAGGAGCATGACCCTTAAAGTTGCTCAAACTCTTACTAGGAAGGAAATGAGTGTTTTATTTATTTGCTGCAAGGCCAGCTTGAGGCCTTCTTTTCACCATGTACTATTTTGTTTTTATTCCTACTCTCTCGCCAGCTTCTAGGCAACATGATACTGATTGTCTTGGCAACCCACTTCAGCAAGGAATTTACCTCACAGATGCAGGCTGCCTGGGAGAAGCTGACTATTGGTGTGGCTAATGCTCTGGCCCACAAGTACCACTGAGTTCCCTGTCCAGCTATGCTGGCGCCTACTGGAGGGCCCGGTGTCCCAAGAGTCAATCTCCTGAAGGCTAGGGGACAGTGCCCTGCCTCCAGACTTAAGTCCTACATGATAAAAATAAAATAAAAATTATGCTCTATATGGAATATCCTTGTCTTTTCTCTCTGTCTTTATCTGTTTTTTTGATTCAGCTAATAGAAAACACTCTGATGGGAATGGGAGTATTGGAGTTTGGGAATTTGGAGTAAATAGAGAAGAAACTTTTATGAGATTCCGTAAGATAAGAGTGGCTTCAATGAAGTAGTTACCCCTAAGAACGGAAAGTAGACTCTTGAGTTGGACGAGGTCTTTAGAAAAAGGGAGAGACTGGAGGTACTCTTGCGAGATGCAAGAAGACTGTTGATATTAAGCATGGGCATGTTAGGACTCAAATTAGGGGACCTGGATAGGCTGTTATTGTACAAACTCAGGATAGAGGTCTTTTTTGGGTTAAGTTCACTTCTATTTACTATAAGAAACATATTTATTAGCTATAATGCAGTGAAGATGGGGCTTCACCCAGTCAGGGACCACGCTCTAAACTTTTCTCTCATATTTTCAATGGTATTAATGGAGGAACCATCCATAAGTCATAGGAACTGACTGCCTTGGTTTGAATATGTACTTCACCTGCTAGCTCTGTGACTTGGAACATATTTATAATTCTATTAAGACTTTGGTGGAGACAAAAGGCCATTTACATGGGGAAATGACAAATTCAGGAATCAGCATGCCAAAACTAAGTGACAAAAGAGAAATCGGTCCTTTAGAAGCAGTGGGGTGGTATAAAATTAGAGAAGCTGTTAGAGAGACCAGAAGAAGCAGGAAAAGACAATATTTTCACAGCAGAAAGAACCAGTGAAGTTTCTTGCACACAAGAGTGACATAATGAATAGGGAAATTGATCCACATGTGGGTATAAAACTGACAAGAAAGGATTTAACTTGGATATAGCCATAGAGGCTTGCTGTGATTACAGTGAAGTGGTGAGCAAAGAACTGAACTTGACAGGGGCAATGAAACTAAGAATAAATTAAGTAAGGGACCATTGTGGCAAAGGGAACATAGTGAAACAGAGAGTGGAGAAGTCACCAATGATAGCCAGGTTCCCTGTCTGGTGAAAGAAAAGAAGGAAATATATTGACAGAACAGAAAATGCCTACATGTCTCTTGTTTGGAGCTGGCAATGAGCACAGCTACCTTAGTGGCAATCACTTCAAATTCCTGTACCTAAGTCCCTGGCATAGAAGCAAAAAGCCAGGGCTTTGGATTAATAGACAAAGATCAAATTATAGCCCCATCCCCTAGAAAAGTTTAGTTAACTTCTTTTCAGAATTAATTTTCTGGTTTGTAAAGTGGGATAATGATTCCTACCTCACAATATGTTTCAAGGTTTCAAGGAGATATTTATAAAGTGTGTTGTGTATCATTTTTGAAAAGTTAGTGGTCATGGTTTATACAATGCACTAGGATCTGTTCCTCTGTGCTCTGATTCATTGTGTATTCTTGACCTGATTATGTTCTTTCTGAGCTCCAGACCCATGTATCCTACTATTTCCTTAATATCTCATTTTGGATTTCTCAAAAGTGCATCAAATACAATATGTCCAAGACTGAACTCTTGATCTTTTCCTAACGTGGCCCTCTTCTTGTGTTCCCCATCTCAGTGACTAACGCATCATCCATTGCTCAAGCCTGAAATAGAGAAGGCATTTTTACTCCTCTCCCACTACAATATCATTCTAACTATTTGTCTCTTGCTTATCTATCCCTAAAATCTATTTATATACTGAAGTAAGAATAATTTTTGAAAAATACAAATCAAATCATGCAACTCCTATCCTTGAAGTTTTCAATGATTTTTCTTGGCTTTCAGGTTAAAGAATAATAATATGTAACATAGTTTAAAGATCATTCATGTATCCTCTGCACCTTCCTTTCATATACCACTCTCCCTTGTGATCTAAATCACAGTCACACAGTCCATCTTTCAATATATAAATCATATAGTTTGAACATTACATTGTACAATTCATCTGTATTGTTGTATGTGAAGCAGTAATTGATTCTTTTCACTATTTTCCTTTACCGTATTTATCTATTCCACTAAACGAGGAACATTTAAGTTGCTACTAGCTTGAGATTCTTATGCATATTGATGTTTCAAGCATTCATCTACATGTCGTTGGACACACACAAGCATACGTTTCTCTATATCTAGAAGTATAATTGCTAGGTCATGGGTGTTGCATATAATCTGCTTTAGTAGACACTACCAAATATTTTCCAAAGCAATTATACTATTTTACACTCTCATTAGCAGAGTATTAAAGTTTTTGTTGATCTATATCCTTGTCAAATTTTGGAATTGTCAATCTCTCCTCTCCTCTTCTTTATATTACTTTCCCTCCTCCTTCCCTTTCATTCCATTCTCTTCCCTTCTGTTAGTCCCTCCCTCCCTCTCTCACTTCCCTCCCTTCCTTTCTTCCTTCTAGCTATGCTTGTGGATATATATTTGTATGTCATTTTATTATTATTTTGAATTGAGAAAAGAGTGTAATTTCCTTTGAATCTTCATTCCTGGATTTAAGTCTACTTTTTTCCTGAGGACACAGCTGTGGAAATTTCTGCACTTGCGTTTTCCCAGAAACCCTGTCAGAGTTAACCTGACTGAGTGAGGTAAAATCTTCCTGGCAATTCCTTTGCATTCTTTCTTTAGTCATATCACAGATTTAAACAAATATGTTATAGGTATCAGACATTTTCCTTTATCTCTCATTAAATTCTTCCCATTATAATTCATGCTCCACAAATATATTTTAGTAGCTGGTAAGGAGACAATACTCACTGTTTCTCATTCTTTTAATGAACATTTATTTCAATGAAGAAATGGAAAAAAGAAGTTTTGTGACTGGAAATATTTATCAAAAGAAGGAGAAAGAAAGTTAAAACGATGACAAAATATTTATCTATTCCAATCATTTATAAATATCTCTAGAGGCAAAGGGAAGCTCCATATAGAATCAACTTGATAAAATTTCTGCTTTCTAGGTCTTAGTTTTCTTATCTATAAAGTGAAAGAATTGAGTAAGTTAAACTCTAAGGTACATACCACTATATCAGACTAAAACATTTATGCATAAATGAGACTAGGAGTATATTTGTAGAAGGAACTACTAAAGGAGATGAGATCAGGAGATAAGCAGAGGGAGAGCAGAGTTTCTGAGTCAAGACACCTAAGATCTAGAACAGTCAATAACAGGACCTGTTGAACGGGACTGAGGGATGAGGGTGCATCTTCTATTCTAACAAACCAATGAACTTCTGCTATTTCCTTGGCCAATCTGCTTATAGGAGAAGGGAGGGCAGAGCCAGGGCTGGGCATAAAAGGACGAGCAGGGCCAACTGCTGATTACACTTGCTTCTGACACAACCGTGTTCTCTAGCAACCACAAAACCAGACACCATGGTGGAGCTGACTGCTGAGGAGAAGGCAGCCGTCCTTGCCCTGTGGGACAAGGTGAACGAGGAAGAAGTTGGTGGTGAAGCCCTGGGCAGGTTGGTATCCAGGTTACATGGCAGGCTTAAGGAGAGCAGCAGAATCTGGGCATGTGGAGATGGAGACAAAGCAGTCCCCTGGGTTTTTGACGGGCACTGACTCCCTCTGTCCTTTGTGCTGTTTTCATCCTTTAGGCTGCTGGTTGTCTATCCATGGACTCAGAGGTTCTTTGACTCCTTTGGGGATCTGTCCACACCTGCTGCTGTTCTGGGCAACCCCAAGGTGAAGGCCCACGGCAAGAAGGTGCTGCACTCCTTTGGTGACGGTGTGCATCATCTTGACAACCTCAAGGGCACCTTTGCTGCCCTGAGTGAACTGCACTGTGACAAGCTGCACGTGGATCCTGAGAATTTCAGGGTGAGTCTAAGAGATGCCCCCCTTTTCTTCTTTTCATTTTCTAGTCTTTTGCTTGTTCTTTTACCTACATGTTCTTCCTCCACATTACTTTTTATTTTTGCATGTCATCATTTAATGTTTTTCAAAATTTATACAGTTTTATATTCTTTCTTTGATTATTCCATATTGTTTCCTTTCTCATAATCTTTCTTTTTTTTTAATCAAGCTCTTTATTTAATGTCTTATTTTTTGCCTCTCTCGCTTTTTTCCCCCTAACTTCCTTTTCCGTACCTAGTGCTCAAATTGTGCATACCAGCTCTCGTATGCTATTTCTACGCTTGGAAAAACCCTCTGTCTCTCCAAATGGTATTGGAAAGGTTCCTCAAAGAGGAGAGGCAGATAGTGCTGTTCTAGAATTTCTAAATCGTTTCAAAATTGAAGAATAATCGGAACATTATAGAGTCAAGATTCAATGGAAAGGAAAGGAAAGTGAATATGTGAGGATGAAAGACCAGAAGTAGGGATTTGGGGCAGCAGTAGTTGCTAAAAGACAGCCCATCCTCACACTAATTAATCCATTAATTAGTACATATAATATATATGATAAAATATATAAATGTATAGAGTACATATCTATCTATCTGTTTGTAATACATACATATATATTTACTCATTTATGCTGGTGGAGGTAGCCTGAGGATTAACTTCTGCTACAGTGTGGGCAGAGGAAAATGATTGTTGGCCCAATTTCTCAGAAGCCAAGCTTGATTTCTCTGTTAATCATGTGTTTGTGTCTATCTACCTCTTCCCCACAGCTCCTGGGCAACGTGCTGGTTGTTGTGCTGGCTAAACACTTTGGCAAGCAATTCACCCCAGAGTTGCAGGCTGCCTATCAGAAGGTAGTGGCTGGAGTGGCCAATGCCCTTGCTCACAAGTACCATTGAGATCTTGGCCTGTTTCCTGGAGACCATTGGAAGACTCTATTTCCCTAGAGTCTATCTTCTGAACTTGGGGAAATAATGCCTCCGCCTCAAGGGTATGGCTTGTACCTAATAAAGAACTTTCATCTCAACATCCTGATTCATTTCACTTATTTTATTTTTTTCCTCTGGGTGTATGGGAAAATCCCTGAGTGTCTACAGTTAGGAAGCTTTTGTGTCTTATACAAAGAGGTCAGGGAAAATGAGAAAAAGAAGCGAACCACACATAGTCACTAATGGATGACAATTCTACCTCCAAAGCAGAGGAATTGTCAAGAAGGTTTGAAATATAGAGAGGATACTGGCATTACAGGGGCCTATGGGAGACTTCAAACCTAAGACATAGTCTTCAGCTTATGATCTGATCCATTTCCAACAATTACTCAAAAGATAATATGCTCAATTAGAGATATCATGATTGCTCAAGACACTGTTATGTTTCCTTTTTTCTTCCTTCCCTTGCCTGCACATTGTAGCCCACAATACTACACTCCATCAAGAGTTCCTGCTCTAAGAAATAACACCCTTCTCTCGCTTGCCCCAAAACATCTCCCAAAATAATTCCTGCCCTTGTCCCATTTCAGGCACAGTTCAACACTCACATATCACTTGTGACCTCTTTTGACCTTAGCCTCAAAGATCTTTGCAATATTGCCTAGGGAAATCTTTACAAACCCTTCTCCCCTACCCATTTTTCACATTTGTTTATCCATCACACTCACATTCCATGCTGTATAGACATTGCTGCCTATTTTGTACTATTCTACATGACTATTGTGGCTTGTTAAGTGCTTCCATAAGCAGTAAGTGAGTATTTGTTAAAGGATATAGTCAGCGAATTAATGAATAATTATACCTTGTTTTAGAACTCCTGGGACTAGAGGGACAATCTGAACAATGGATGATTGTATAGTGTTCTTTTGGTGTTAATGCCTCAGTCTACAATGGGGAAGCGTGTAGGAAAGTAAAGCACTGATCAGACATTTGCTTTCTGATCATAGGTAGTAAAACAAATTTGAGCACTATTTTTGTCATATGTCAAATTAGAAGGATATCTAGAACCTTCTAATTTGTATGCATTTCTTTAAATCTATATTATGATCTTGTTGATTAATTTTAGACTTACTTGACTACCTGAAACAGAACCTGTTGCTTTTTTCTGTATAAAAGTGCTTTCATAATAGCTCTGCCTGTTCTACCAGCATATAGGCAACGCATTAGAGTTTACTGTTTCACCTTTATATTTTGAATTGCCTGAGGGCAGAGGCTTTTTTATATTCATTTTTTTCTTCTCAGATCATTCTACAAAGTAAGCACTGCGAACTCTTTATATCTGAATAGGATACTTAAGAACCATGGGCTCACATCCCAGAAGCAGATATCTCAGAGCAATTTTATGAAGACTACATTTATACTCCTGAACACAGAATAGTTCTCATAAGAATCAGCTATTAGGAGAAGCAGAGACTTTCAAACAATTTGAAAGAGGGTAAGAGAGATTGTAGGTTTCATGATCTGGAAAGGGGGAACCAAAGTAACTGTCTTCCCTCTAAATGATCATGAAAAGAACCAAAATATATAAAACTTACTGTACTCTCTTTTGTTCCTTCACCTCTGGAACTGGCCAATGAATTGAGACAAGAAGTTGGGCGTAAAAGTCCCAATACTGGAGAATTCAAGAGAACATCACCCGGATGGGACTTGCATCAAGCACAAAAAATTACTATATACCAGGCATTACTGTCTCCACATTGGGAGTGAGGAAGTGAAGGGATGGAAAGAGACTTGGCAGTTTGTTATTATATTCTCATTCTTTGTTAGAGTAGAGCTTCTGTAAAAGTCTAGGAGTATAAGTAATGCCTTAATATTTGATCTTAATTATATTTGATAATTTACCCAACGGTTATTTCAATTTCCTCTCTATAATGTTGCTTTACATAGTATGTTTAGTATGTTTGAATGAAGATGGGGTATGTGTGTAAAAGAAAGAAAGTTAGAAAGAGAAAGGAGGAAGGGAGAGAGAGAAAGGGGAGAGGAGAGGAAAGAGGAGGGTAAGAATGGAGAGAAGAGGAGAGGAGGGGAGAGGTAAGAAAGAGACAGAGAAGAAAATAATATTGTGGGTTAGGTTCTATAACCATTTAAAAATACTTTAATTTAATGTTAAGAGAATTTAGCATGATATTCTAGATTATCCATCTCTTGAGCCTCAGCGCAATGGCTTGGAGATTTGGCCTTATGAATTAATACCTTACGTATTAGATAAGGGTGCCCAAACTGAAGCCAAGTTTCTGTCTCTAAAGATGTAGAGGTTCAAATTTAACTGGGGAAAGACTGCCCCTGTGCTCTCCATAAACAGCACATGGGCCACTTAGTGAGGTAAACAAAAGCTAATTATGAATGAAAGTCTGAGCTGAATGGAGGAAATGTTAATGTGGAAGTGGTAGACTGACATATTAATTGTTCTGTAATAATTAGAATATACTTTATCAAAGTTATGGCTATATTAACTTCATTGCTTTTTAGAAAGAAATATGACATTTTAAAAACAAGTTGAACTATCCTATTCTCAAACTATTCTATCTATATGTCCTTTGTTTTATGAGTTCTACTCTTTTTGGAGCATTTTTATTTTATTTTATTTTATTAATTTAATTTAATAATATTTTATTTTTGAAAAGATGTTAAACTGAGGTAACCAAGAGATTGTGTATTTGGAAGAGAAGAGTAAAGAATAACTGTGCTTGACTCAGGAAAATATAAATTAAATTGCTGAAATAGTCTACTTAAGTAATTTAAAATTGAACACTAGAGCATGTACAAATGTGTTCTAGTTGAGTGTAATTTTTGAAACAATGACAATACCACACCTCTCCAGATGAATGTCATGATTCTTTTGAAGGAAGTTAATATTCACCCTCTTAATTATACTCAGACCAGGCCCATCCTGGTATAGAGTATTAGAAATTAGGTAAACTTGACAGACTGGAGTAAAGGAAAAAACCTTCTGTCTCTCTGTCTCTCTCGGGGACTTGTGTGTGTGTGTGTGTGTGTGTGTGTGTCTATGTCTGTGTGTGTCTGTCTGTCTGTCTGTCTGTGTGTTGAAGGCTCAGTGGGGTTGGAATCAAAGCAGAGCAGGCATCCTATGGTATGCTTCACAGAGTAGAAGTAACTTCACAATGGTGAAGATGGCAGTGGGCCTAAGAACTTTCCAGAACCTTTGAATGCTGATCTGGATTTGAACCTAAGGCTCTGAACACGACCACATTTATCAATATTCATCCTTTCTTATTTTGTCTGGTATGTCTGAGCTTTTGATGTCTTATTACAGCTTGCAGCCTTATCCCTGCAAGGTTATGAGCAATAGAAGGAAAATTCTGTTTCACTCTTCAGTCATGCTAAGTAGCAATGGTGAGAGAGAGCAGCAACTCCTGGCCGGAAGCCAGGATGACAGTAGCTGCAGCAGATGCCAGTACAAAAGAGTGGCTCATGGGTCATCCATGGCAAAAGAAGGTTTAAGGAAGAAGGCTCAATAGAAGAACTTTAGGGCAACAATTTCTGAGCACAAGAAATGGCAGGGGAAGGCTTTAAGTAGATGTTAATTTCTGTCAATCAAGATGGCAAAGCTGCAGTCTTGACAATTTGGCTCTTTACAGGAAAATATAAAAGTATTCTATACTATTTCATAAGGTCTGTGAATTTTCCATGACACAGAGTTCCTGCAAAAGACATGTTCAAACTTCCCCAGAAAACCTGCTTTTATTTACATATGCCTGACCTCTGATATCAGGGGAGTGACATAGGGTCTTGAAAACAGGCTGAATGTAAAACAATGATAAAGCTAATAGAGGTTTAAACTCAATAAAATGAAACTCAAACTCTAACAGTAAAACCAAATCTTTCTTTCTTTCTTTCTTTTTAATATTTAAAACATTTGAAAGACCTCTTTTCCCAGAAGCCAACCTGAAATACCCTTTCCCAAGGATAGACCAATAGTAAGATCCTCTTTGCTTCAAGGTTTTAGAGAAGAATTAATATAAATTGAAAATATTTAAATTCTATCTGTTTTATCCCTATAATTTTTTATGGGCATATAATTCTGATCTAATCTCTGGATAGCCAGAAAAGAACCAAGCCTTTCCTACATGTCTAAGAATAATCAGAGTAAGTTTTTCCACAAGTACTTGATGAGGCTTGGGACGGGTAAATAAGGTGATGAATTTTTACTTTTTTTGGGGGGTGATGGAGAAAGTGTTTTGGAGAATGAAGCAATGGAAGTGGGAATTTTGTGAATTTCTTTAGAAACGGAGCAGTCCTTTTCTTCTAGTTCACCTAAAAATGTTTCTGTACTTGGAGTTTCAGAGCGTTAGAGCTAAAATGATGAGAGATTTCTGTTAAATATCTGTTGCCAGTGATGGCAATGGAGAGAGAAAGATGATTCCAGACATCAAGGTGCCTGAATCAGGAGAGGATTCTAAGGTAGAAGAAACATGGTGAGTAAAAAATGTATGGCCCTTTCCTTAGTGACAGGAAATGGGACTTCAGGAAGGGGGAAGATGCGGTAGGTGGAAATGATAGACAGTAGGGAAAATAAGTAGCAGAGCCCTCAGGGACATCTGAGATGCAATGCTGAGCTCAGAAATACTTGCTGCTTTTGTTCTTTTCATTGCATCTTTTAATGGGGCAGAACTCTACATGTGAAGTTAACAAAATTTATTACATGGGGGAAAACAAGGGGGGATGTTGGAAAATCTATACAGATAGAAGGGTAAATTTTAATAGAAGAGAGTTTAAACAAATAAACAAAAATATATAGAGAAAATGGGATTATGGGTGATGAATTTGAGGCAAAGAAATGATTATTTCTTTGACTCAACAATATTGGAGGAAAAAAAATAATCTGAGACAAAGCTGGAATTCCTTCTACTTTCCTATTTCTCTTTTGAAGTCACAGAGAAGCTGCTCTGTTCTTGCAGACACTTTCCCAGATCAGTCCAGAAAGAAACAAGTTATATATCCCTGGTTACTCGTTGAAAACATTGCTTCCCTTAGTGTGACTAACAATTTGGGTTGTAACTGATTTTCATTTATTTCTACTTTTTACTACATTGAGAGATCTCTATGTTTTCATCTGCGGATCCCCAAAACCTAATAGAGTAATTATTTCACAGACCACTCTTGATTCATATTTATTCTATTTTTCAATCATCCTTTATTTGATTATATGACTAAATTAAGAAAAAATTAATGAATATTTATTTTCTTACCAGAAGGATTTAAACCAAACCCAGAGAAGGAAGATATACTTAGAACAGGGGCAGAGGTCTCATCCATGCTGTCCTTGCCATTATTTTGCGTATTCCGAAGACTGAGGAGGTCATCCAGCCACAGAGTCTGAAGCTGAACCACAGCAGGTAAATCCCTTCCACTTTCTGGACCTCAGATTCTTCATCTGTGCAATAAGAAAATTGAAGAGGCAAACTCTGAGAGATTACCAGGCTGTCATTCTAAAAACACGTACAAGTCAATTTTCCAAGGAGGACGATTATAGGAGCATTTGCACTGCTGGGATGGAGCCTGGAGATACCTAGAGAGAGGGCTGATGTTCTGAAGCCAGACTCATAAGCCAGTGCTAGAACTGCTGAGGACAGGTATGGCTGCCATCACTCAGGCCTCACCCTGCAGAACCACACCCTGGTCTTGGCCAATCTGCTCACAGAAGAAGGGAGGGCAGAGCCAGGGCTGGGCATAAAAGGACGAGCAGGGCCAACTGCTGATTACACTTGCTTCTGACACAACCGTGTTCTCTAGCAACCACAAAACCAGACACCATGGTGGAGCTGACTGCTGAGGAGAAGGCAGCCGTCCTTGCCCTGTGGGACAAGGTGAACGAGGAAGAAGTTGGTGGTGAAGCCCTGGGCAGGTTGGTATCCAGGTTACAAGGCAGGCTTAAGGAGAGCAGCAGAAGCTGGGCATGTGGAGATGGAGACAAAGCAGTCCCCTGGGTTTCTGACAGGCACTGACTCCCTCTGTCCTTTGTGCTGTTTTCATCCTTTAGGCTGCTGGTTGTCTATCCATGGACTCAGAGGTTCTTTGACTCCTTTGGGGATCTGTCCACACCTGCTGCTGTTCTGGGCAACCCCAAGGTGAAGGCCCACGGCAAGAAGGTGCTGCACTCCTTTGGTGACGGTGTGCATCATCTTGACAACCTCAAGGGCACCTTTGCTGCCCTGAGTGAACTGCACTGTGACAAGCTGCACGTGGATCCTGAGAATTTCAGGGTGAGTTTATGTGGCCCTCAGTTTCTCCTTTGTCTTCCTTCTTATGGTCAAGCTCATGTCATGGGGAGAGGGATGCAGTTCAGAATGGGAAGAGGTACTGTGGCTGTATCTCTGCGGACTCCGGAGGAACGTTTAGTTTCTTTTACTCTCTTTGCTCACATCCCTTGTTTCTACTTATTCAATCTTGTTTTCCTCTTTTTGTTCTCTGCCATGTTTTCTCTCTATCTTTTTAATTAAACATTTTATTTTGAGTGTTTAATTAAAAATAATTTTCTTCTTTTAATCTACTTCACAAAAAAATTTATCTAACGCTTTCTTTCCCTTATCTCTATCTCTTTCTTTCAAAGCAAAGAGAATAAAATGTATTATTGCTTCTTTGCATGGTTCTAAAGAATAACAGTGACAACTTAAGTTCTGAATTAAGACAGAAACGGAGGGACATTATTAAGTATAAATTCAGACTGATATGGGTGGATTCACATCAACAGTAATATCCAAGATCCAGCGGTCTTTCTGCTTGTGTTCTAGGGCACAAGTTTGAGATGAGGCTAGAATATTCTGAGTCCAAGCTGGGTCCCTCTGCTAACCATGCCCCTGTCTCTTGTCTTTTCCCCACAGCTCCTGGGCAACGTGCTTGTTGTTGTGCTGGCTCAACACTTTGGCAAGGAATTCACCCCACAACTGCAGGCTGCCTACCAGAAGGTGGTGGCTGGTGTGGCCAATGCCCTGGCCCACAAATACCACTGAACTCCCTTTCCTGCTTTTCAAGAAAGGTCGTTGTCCCTAGAGCCCAACACCTGAACATGGGGATATTATGAAAGGATGTGAGCATCTGGCTTCTGCCTAATAAAGAACATTTATTCTCATTGCACTGGTGTATTTAAATTATTTCTGTGTCTCTCACTCAGATGGGCACGTGGGAGGGAAGGCATTTAAGACATAAAGAAATGAGGAGCTAGTTCAAACCTTGGGAAAATACATCTATATCTTGGACTCCATGAAAGAAGAGGTTGTAAATATTTAGCATATGTGGGAAACAGACCCTGCTGTCTAGTCTCAGTTTCCCTTCGAAAAGGATTCAAATTGAGGCTTGATTTGGGAGTTAGATTTTTGCTATGTTTTATTTAAATTAGTTATTCTATTTAGCCTTCCTTATAAACATGTTCTCTCCAATAAGTTGTCCTCACAGCCCTAAATTCACTAAGTTCTTCTCCTAAAGACACCCCTGTCCCTCCAAGATTTCCCTTATGTGTTCTGCTTTCCCCATTGCCATCCTCTCATAGCTCTTATCTTAGCTCTCTCTCTCTCACCCCATGGAGATCTGCTTGAAGGATGAAAAGCAGGGGGAGGTAGTTTCCCTGACTCTTCCCCTAAGCCTTTCAGTCTGCACTCGAAGGAGGGAGCTGCTAATATTGTGATAAGCATAGGACTGAGGATAATGTAAAAAATGGCTTTTTGTGGCTTGATACTCACTGCTATTTTATAATCTTTTCATGTGCTTACACCAAATGTGAGCCCATTCTCTTCAGGATGCTTTAGCATTCATATTCAGGAAGTGATTGGAGATCTGCTCTCTTCCTTATCCTGCCTCTGGTGGCTTCTCTACCTTTGTAGTCATTAGCATAGAGTTACCATTAGCAACACACCCTAATTTCATTTTCTCATTCAATAGTCACTTATGTGGATACTAGATTCTGAAAATAAAATAAGAATTTCAGGCGATCCTTGTCTCCTCTTGCACCCCCAATTCTGAATCTAGTTAGGGATATCTGAAAGTAATTCATCTAACAAGTGACTATAAATGAGTATGCACGAGGTTCTATGAGATCAGAGGGTGAAGCCCTCCATATGAAATGAATGATAAAGTTAAGTATATACTTATCAGAATGAGAAGGAAAAAGAAAAAATCAAAACAGAAAGGGAGAATAGCATATGCCAAATTGCTGATGAATAAGGTGTTTGGTATTCTGAGAATTTCAAGTAGGTAAGAAAGACAAGCAAAGCAAAATTGCCTGCAAGGGAATTGGATAGGATAGGATAAGATAGGACAGGATAGGATAGGATAGGATAGGATAGGATAGGATAGGATAGGATAGGATAAGATAAGGATAGAATAGAATAGAATAGAATAGAATAGAGTAGAATAGAATAGAGTAGAATAGAGTAGAATAGAATAGAATAGAATAGAATAGAATAGAATAGAATAGAATAGAATAGAATAGAATAGAATAGAATATGAACTTTCATGAACATTGTGGAGGATATATTTAAAATTAAAAATCCATAAAGGAGAGGATACAATCTAGCTATTATGCATGAGATGCTTATACTAAGAACTGACAAGTGAGATGGGATAGTATAGCAGGTTAAGACATAAACTTTGAAATCAGACAGCCTGGATAGAAAACAGACAGCCTGGATAGAAAACATTACCACTTATTAGCTCTGACCTTGTGAAAATCACTTATGTTTCCTGAACCTCGTTTTTCTTACCTGTAAAATACCCAATGGTATATATCTTTCTTGTGGTGTGACTGTAAGTATTAAATGAGATAAAGTGTAAAAAAAGTTAATTGCAACATATGGTACTTCACAATGTCTGACACATGGCTCAGCAAACGTAATCTAAATAGTGTTTTTGTTATAATCATTATGAATAATAAAGGTAGAAGTGGTGTCATTAATACTGATGATGATGCTTGAAAGAATTGTCTCATTAAAGAGGAAAACCATAGCCAGAAATATCATTCCTCGACTGGTACCATCCATGCCCCTTAACCTCTTATATTCAGGAATCTGTATGATTTGTTGATTATCGGAAAGCCTCAGCTGAGTGCATGAGTTAGGGTGCAGTTAAAAGACTGAAACCACACAGAAATTTGAAAAGAGAAATTTAATTATAAGGAATTGTTAACTATAACCAAAGATTGGAGAAATGGAAGATTAGTCAATAAGGAGTAAGAGGACTCTGAAAATATAAGAATAGAAGACATAGAGAGCAGTCACTGCTCTTAGTGCTGGATAAAGTAATCGATTAAGGAACAATCTGCGAGGGGTCTTTTTCCTGGGACTGATAGCCAAACCTCTTGAGAGACAGCATGCCCAAAGCTCAAGAGAAAGCTGAACAATTTTTGAGGCTGCTAAACTGCCCAGGGGAGGTGCATGAGAAGCCATCCACTGGCAGGTACCACTTCAGCAGCATTTATTGAGAATCTGTTCCCTGGAGTGCCAGGGGAAGCCACCCATGTGAAGGAACTGCACCTCAGATCTTCCTATGAAACTGCCTGAGGTTGTAACAGAAGTGATTCATGGGAAATTCCAAAAGGACAGCACTTTGCTACAAAGCCACCCAAGGGGGTGTCAGAGGGACCCATTCACAGGAGAGGCTACACTGGCAGCACTCTGCTGCAAAGCCACGTGTGCTGCTAGAACCTGGCACTCCAGAAGCTGAGCACCTTGCCATGGTCTGGTGTCGCAAAGACAGAGATTATTGCAGGATCCTGCCTAGCAGATCACACCAGAACTAGGAAGAGAATCTTTTTCCTTCTCCAGTGCCTCTCTAGCACACTCTGCTGACAAAAACTTAACATTGTGCCAACTGGAAAAGGAGAACTTTTAACAGGGTCTACTTCTATTATCATAGAATAGATGATTGAGTGGATTTGGAATTGATAGGCAATCCATTGACAACTGACACACCTGACATACAGTAGGTTCTTGTGTCAGTTAAAGTCTGTAGGGTAATAAGAAAAACTCAATTAGAACTAGCAAACAATAAAGCAGTATTTAGAGGCTTATGGAATCAATAAAAGAAATAGAGCAGACTTTACTACTGTTTGGATTAACAGTTTTTCCTCTGTGTAAATTTGATATATTTTTCAACTTGTTCACATGCTGGGCCAACAGGAGGGGTGTCTTTTTTGGGACCCTAATATCCAAACAGAAAGATTGTTTGGATTACTACTACTTTTTTGTTTTTGTTTTGATCATGATTATGATGATGAGTTTGAAATTCAAGCACACAGTTGGGTTCATTATACTCTTCACTTTATAGCAGATTTTTAACACCACTCCAAAAAAGGTTTCATTTTATTTTTACCCCTCTATCCTTCATCTTTACATTGTTATCCTTTTTTATGTACTTAAAAACTGTTCATGTACTCTTGTAAAATACACAATGATTGTACACATTTTAATTTACACAAATTGTATTTTTCCATAAAATCTCATGTTTGTTTGCTGTTTTCACTCAATCTGTTACATGAAAATCCAGTTGTTTCTCACAGCTGCAAAAACAACATTCATTACATTTTACTTAGCCATTCCCCTTGAGATGAACAATGAAATTGTCTCCCATTTTCTCCAACATGAACATCAATAAAATGAGCATCTTTCAATGCATTCTTTTGTAGGAAACCGAATAGCCTTGGCTGTATAAATGTGGGTGGCATTGCTTGGTCATAAAATTTATTAATACTTAATTCAAAAATATTGGCAGACAGCTTTCAAGAATTGTGTATATAGTTTATATTCCTATTAGCATTTCCTATGCAACACTTGATTTTACTCAACTCTCTTATGTTTTGTCATTATGAGTGCAAAGTAATATCACAACTTTTTAAAAATAGAATTTATCTGATTACTACTTTATTTAAAGATCATTTAATTCACTTCTAGGTAATTCAGTCTTCTCTTTGCGTGACTTATCCATTCATATATTTGGTTCAATTTTTAATTATTGTCCTACCTTTCGATTAATTTCAAGATTTCTTTTTAATTGATTTTGAATGTTAAAAATGCTTTTCTAGATTGTCATCTCTAGATTAACTCTGTGATATCTTTCATTGAGCTGAGATGCTTAATTTTCCTCTCATTCTTTGTACCTGGAGAACTGGTTTAAGATTTCTTTCCCTAATATTTAAACACAAAGATTTTTCCCTTAACATTTTGTTGTCAATGTACTTTAACTTTTATGTTTGTACTCTACTTGAAATCCTGTTTTGCATATGGAGGGTGATAGGAATATAGCTCTGCTTTTCTTCAAATAGAGGATGTTTTTTCCAAATGTCATCTACTAATCAATCTATGCTTTTGCTTTGTGATGTCATCCTTGTCACCACTCAGGTCCCCATAGATATGTGACTTTATTTATGAACTCTCTGTATGTTCCATTGTTCTTTTTGTTGATTCTTCCACCAGGATCATATTTTTTTCTAATATTTCTTTATTTTTTAACTATAGTTCTGCAGTATGTCTAAATATCTAATGTGCTCTTTCTAAATTATTCTTTCATGTACATTTAGAATAGATCTGTATTATAAATGACAATTCCTTTGAATAGTTTAGCTGGTGATCTGAATGAGGTAACTTTGAATTTAGAGACATGTTTGGGGAGAATAGAAATCTTTACTATATTGAGTTGTACTGTCTATGGAGACAGCGTGTGTTTCTATTTATCTAGATTTTCCTTTATGTAATTTTGGAGGGTTTTGACCACTTTTATAAAATATATCACACAAATAAAACAACAAAAAAAGTGCATCTCAATGATTACAGTTGCGTCCTTGATTTCTCAGACACAAACATCTATTTATCATTTTACTGTTTTCCAAGATAATACAACGGACTTAGAACATTTTGTCTGCATTTCTCCCCTTTCTGATTCATCTTTTTTTATATATTGTAAATATTTTATACAGTTTTAGCCCCTGGATTTCCTATTATTATTACTTCAAGCAGTGAAGAAACATTGATAACTACATATTGCATTCATTCCTTTTCATTTGACAATAAAAACATTTAAAAAGTTCTCTATGTTAAATAAAATCCTGTGAATAAAAGTAACAGGTAAATGACAAAAGAAAGTACACTTATTAGATGTGTGACAGAGAAATGGTTAAAATTCTGAAATGTAATTTCTCATTCAATTCAAAAACAAAATATAAACAGAGAAAACTCTTTAAAAAGGCATGCAAGTATACTCAATAAGAAATAATAATTGCCAGTAAACTTCAAAACTTTTTAACTTGGTCAGTTATTTCAAAATGTAATTTTAAGTGGGTATATTTTCTGGCTTACATTATCTTCTCAGATGCATAATGTGCCATGTTGTCGAAGATGATGGTGGGGAGATCAATCACCCCCATACATTGTTGCAGGGATTCTAAGATCAGTTAACATTTTTTGAGCACATGAAACACATGATATTAACATTTTTTTATCAAGTAATCCCAGTTCCAGGAATTTATCAGATGAAAAAATATAAAAATATGTGTGGGTCAGCATTATTTAAAATTAGTGAACTACTTAACCTAAAAATCAATAAGGACTGTAAAACAAATTTAACACAACTTTTATGGAAATTTGTAAAACTATTACAAATAATATTTTTGAAATATATTTCACTTATGGATGTATGAAATATGTTCATAATCAAGTGAAAAATAGGTTAGAAAACCATATATATAATGTGAATATATGTATATATGTATTATATATCTAATATACATGTATATTAGACACATACATGCATAATATGGTCACTTGTTAAGTTAATGTATTAATAAGATATTAGAGAAAAGACACTGAAGTCCATATTGATAGTTAGGATTTCTTGAAAGGTGGGCATTAGTAAGCTTTGCCAGGCAAAAGTGAGGAAATTAAAAATTGTAAATCCTAGTAGTTTACAAAAATAAAGGTTTATTTGCATCTTATATTGATATCTGCAGCTACAAGTTGATTAAGACTGTTCTTTCTATTTTATCGGTTCTTGACCCAGACTGAAAGAGCAATTCCTATTTGGGATATGTCTTTCTTATGGCAGAGGGAAAAGAACAAAGCTTGCAGAAACACACAGTGGCTCTTATAGCTTATGCTGGAATGTTGCATATGTCCCATGGAATCATACTCCTCTGGCTAAAACAAGTCACATAGCTAAATCAGGTCAATGAGGTACAGATGTGCATTTTTCCCATAGGAAACATTCTAATATACAATGAATAGCATATAACCTTCTTACAGCAAAGGAAAATGAAGAGTTTCAAACAAGAACAAAGTCTACCAAAATTGGATTGCAGGTGTTTTATTCACTTATAATAATTTCTACATTTTCCAAATTGCATATAACCAACATGTATTAATTTATAAAAAAATTAATGATGAATACAGTTTTAATATTGTTTATTCCTTTTCTATTTTGAGCATAAAATAGGATCTTGAAATAGTCTCTATAGGAGACATGTGCCAGGATTTAGGCTTTGCAGTGAAATGAAGAGGAACAACATAACCACAGAACCTAAGGGGCAACTCCTCGGCAGCTGGTCATGAAACAGCAACAAGGCAGGGGGATGTGAATGAAATAGAGCAATTTCAGATTTCTTGCTTGAGGATGGCAGTCACTTACAGGACAAGGAAGCAAAAAAAAAAAAGAATATGTTTGGTGGAAAAAATATAAGATCACTTTCGGGTGTGTTGAGTCTGAGAAACATGCAGGATGCTAGAGCTTAGAAGAGAGGATATGGGAGTCATCCGCATATATGTACGTAGTAAGTGAAAGCAAGATGAAACTGTTCCGAAAAATAAAAATAAGACTATAGACAAAGCTTTCTTTATCACATTAAAGAAAAGATTGTCAATAACAGAGACGTGATATAACGATATAACATAAAACAATAAAAAATGTGATTGTCACGCAGGAGGACATAACTTTGGAACAGGAAAAAAAAAGAGTTGAAAGTAAACTCTTTTCTGATTAAAAATAGCATTTAATGCTTTAAAAAAATGATGCAATATAATTGGTATGTTATCTAAATGTTATAGTCTAGTGCCTGCACGACTTGGAGAAGGAAAGATTAGATGGGTTTCACAGCTGAGTCTTTCTTCACATGCCTGCTGCATTATCTTTTCCTTCAACAATAACCATTCAAGGTTTTCTTTATTCCCTGTTTTCACAAGATATCTACAAGATTACGTCACCACTTTTCTATGATATCCCTCAGTAAAGTGATTGGTAAAAGCCAAGCCTGTATTTTGCTCTACTATTTAATATCATTTCTACCCAAGGCCAAAGTTCCGTTAAATCTCACTTAATACCGAGGCTACTGCTGGTGTGTTGCCTGCTTTATCCACTTTGTTAAGGATATTTTATACATATATATGTATATTTCTACTATCTTACAATCCTCCTGATTAGGTAAAAATCCCATGTTTTGAGTGGTTGAAGTACTCTGGGTTTCCTCCTGGTATTAAAGTTCAATGCATAATCTACACTTTAAAAACAATATCCACGGGGCCGGCCTGGTGGCATAGTGGTTAAGTGCACGCACTCTGCTTTAGCAGCCCAGGGTTTACAGGTTCGGATCCTGGGCAGGGACCCACCTGGGGCGCACCACTTGTCAGATCATGCTGTGCAGGCATCCCACACATAAAGTAGAGGAAGATGGGCACAGATTTTGGCCCATGGCCAATCCTCCTCAGCCAAAAGAGGAGGATTCTCAAAGGATATTAGCTCAGGGTTAATATTCCTCACCATGAAAAAAAATGCTAATAATAATATCAGTAATTAATGCTATCATTCTGAGCATTTTGGCCCAGTTCCATGTAACCAAAGGGAGGTAAATATTTGAATAAGGCATAGTAGTCTGCAAGAGTCAGATACAGCAGAGAGGTCAAGTAAGATACATATTAAAATTTGTGCATCAACTTCAATAGTTACAAATTCACTTGTGGCCATAATGAGAGCAGTTTCAGTAGTTAGGATGGAATCTGAAATTAAAACGCCATAGGTCGAAAAGTAAATCAGAGGGGCTGGCCTGGTGGTGTAGTAGTTAAGTTCATGCACTCCACTTTAGCGGCCCTGGGCTCATGGATTTGGATCCCAGAGGTGGACCTACACACCTCTCATCAAGCTATGCTGTGATGGTGTCCCATATACAAAATAGAGGAAGATGGGCACGAATGTTAGCTCAGGGCTAATCTTCCTCAGCAAATAGAGGAAGACTGGCAACAGATGTTAGCTCAGGGCCAATCTTCCTCACCAAAAAATAAATAAATAAATAATTTTTTTTTTAAAGAGTAAATCAGAATTGCTGAAGTAGAGATCAATAAGAAATAAGAAATAGTATGTACTCTTGAGGAAGATGGACCCAAAATGACCTCCCTCTCAAGCTTTAAAAGGTAGCTTCAGACTTCCACGGAGAACTAGGATGAAAATCTAAATTTAGCAGCCTCACTAAGGTAGTTTTGTGGATGATAGCTTCCTTAGCTGATGATCATAGTATATACAGTGACTCTATCCAGGCATGGCCAGCGAATTCAGCTTTTCATCAGTTCTGCTAGAAGGGAGACAGCCAACATATCCACATCCTATTGAAGCCTAGTCAATTGCTCAAGAAATAACAGTGTAAATATATTAGACCCTTGGATCTGATCTAAATGTCTCTAGTGTGAACCCTGAAGAAAGAAAAGACTTTAAGTATGAAACCAATAATCAAACTCTATATGCTAATTAGCATGTAGCATACAACCTAGAAATATCCCTTGCTCTCGTGGTTTAGACAGCTCAACAGACTAAGAGGCTTGGGATAGAGAATAGTTGAAGGTACAAGAAAAACATGTCCTTGCATGTTGAAGTCACCAGTATAAAATGCAGGCTCAGACAATTCCTGCTTGGTCCATGCTATATACAATACTATGAAGCCCATACTCTGGGATGAGCCCGAGGTCTTCTGATTTTAAATGGAACTGAAGATTTTCAGAGTCTACCTATTAAATTTACACAATTGAAGATTCTAACTAGTCAGGGAGATTGGGTGAAAAACCCTGATACTACAGGTGGGCTCCTTACTGTTACTCAATCCTTCTGAGTTGATTTGGCATTAATAATCGGCATGAACTTGTTAAGAGGTGATAGATATCACCCAAAAGATGTACCCATAGATTTCAGTGTAGATAATCATTATAAAGGTGTTACTTTCTGTCCCCTCTGGAAATTGCTTCCTCTTGATCCTTTGGCTCATTTAGTTGGAAACATATAACCCTCCCCAAACTGAAACCTGAGCTTTTATTCAGCACACTGCAATAAAAAAGTTAACATAACTTGCAGACTATTGAGTCACATAACCAAGTAAATATAATACGAAGAAGTAAATAGTATATGAAGTAAGTATCATGCCATATCATGCTGTTGAGAATATAACCAAGTAAATATCATATCTTATCAGAAAAAAATTATGAGAACATTATGGACATTGTTACTGTGCCACAGACAATGATTCTGGGAGCAAGTCAGCAAAAGACATACAAATGCTCCAGGGGCCAGAAATTTAGGTCTTCCTGAAGGATGTAGATTTAAAAAAACGTATGCAGTAACTCCACATCAAATGGCTGACTTTCTCTATCAGCAGTGGCAGACTTTCATGTGGTGATATGAGAATATTATCCATTGCTGCTCTATTCTGGTGAATAGTCAGAAGAACTTGCTTATTCACAAAGCTAGAGTACCAAGTCAAAAAATAATAAGTAAATTAATTAATTAATATGCAAACAATCTTCACCTAAATACAGAATGGAAATGAATATAAGATGTCCTTCCAAATATATAAATGGGAATCCTCCAAGCCTCCACGATCAGAAGGAAGTTAAACGTGTGTCTTGGTGACAACTTCGTGTATCCTCTGAATGAAATCTTGCCTTTAATATTGATCTGAGTGTTAAGGAGTTTGCATACAGAGAGAGCACAGAAGAGCAGGAGCCCTGTAGATCTAGATGAAATGATGATTGGTATTAGCTGATAGACTAAGACACAGAGTAAAGTGGAAAGAAGAGTCACGCAAACAGTCTGAAAAAAAGTGGACTAAACATGCCTGCATAGGCATCAATACGAAAGCGGGGAGTGGGGCAGGCAGAAATGTTGATAATAAAGAAGGTCCAAACAAGGGCCTGAGAATGGAGGTGAAAGACTAATAATATTAAGTGGTCCAGGTTCTATAACTTGATTTGTTTAGCAGAGTACACTTTGTAGGTAGTATTGTGCAAAAGTACTTAAGCTAAAGATGGTTTTATTATGGAAACAAACTATGCACATCAGATAATTTGCTCTTGTATCACTAGGTTTTGCCTCCTACCATCCAAATTCTCAAATGTTCTCTTCTAGTTTTTGTTTCTTTTAATCATTAGAAGCATAAAAAATGTAATATCAAGACTGAGAAACGTTCAATAAACATTACTAATTACCGACTCTATAAGCATCACTTAGTACACTTTTGGCTAGAGGTATAGTGTCTTCGAGTGATAAATGCCAAGCTTTGGCAAAACTAGGTGCTATCTGGCTTTTGTTCTACTCCTGCACTAACATTAGTTGGAGGTAGGAAAGGAGGAATAATTTAATAGCCATCAAGCAGTGCAGAACATTCTCAATTATTCAGATTAATAAAATAGATCAGAGTCAGATTTGTTTCAAATTTTCTTCTGCTTCTAAAACTTGGTTAATAAAGTTACTGATTTTTCTTCTAGGACTGTATTTTATTTTCTGATTGTTTGGTTCTGGGTGATATTAAAATGAATATATTTACTACTTTCTCACAACAAAATGAGAAAGAGGACTCAGGCACATGAGGAGGACTGATGTTAGAGCTGAACAAAACCTGCATGTTTTGTCACAACTAATCCAGCTGAAGGAGATTTGAGTGACTGAGAACACACTAGATTTCTGCCCGTTTCAGAGAAAATGCCTTGATAATATCTCTGCAGATCTGGTGAGTCTTGATGCTATAAATGACTGAGTTCATCAGAGGTGGAAAGAGGACATACACATTGCCCATGATGGTATGAATGACGGGGGAGGAATGCATTGCAAACCTGTGTACAATGGAAAGTCCTAGCACACGGACATAAAATGCTAGGACAGCCAAAATGTGTGACATACAAGTGTTGAGAGCTTTTAGTTGCTCCCTGTGGAAAGCAATGGCCATTACAGATCTGTGAATCAGAATACAGGAGAACAAGATGAAAAGAAAGACTGAGACCATAGTGAGCAACATGACCAACAAGGCATAGAGGCTGTTGAACCATGTGTCAGAGCAGGAAGAATCATATCCTGGTCTAGAGAACAGGAGTGAGAAAGGATATTGTCATGACAGTGGGAGAAACCAAGGAGGCGCAGGCCAGGAGGGATGGCAAAGGATGCATTTGATCCCCCAAAACACTGCAATCTTGGCTCACCCAGCTGGTGAGCACTGAGGGATATCTCGGAGGGTTGGTGATGGCCACAAAGAGATCATATGCCATGGCTTAAAGCATGGCTGACTTCATGAAAGAAAAGATATGGATGAAATGAAGCTGGAAAAGACAGATATATAAATGGATACTTACAAAATTTAGTCATGGCAGTCCCAGTCCTGTGGTTGTGGTTGATCCACAGAGATCCAAGTTAGTTCCTGCCAGCATGGCCAGAAAATAGTACATGGACTGATGCAAGGATGAGTCCATGAAGACAATGTGAATAACAGCGGCATTGCCCAGGCCTGCCACCAGGTATACCAAGAACATAGGGATGGAGATTCAGCACCAAGCCAATTCAAATCCCAGAAAACCTGTCAGCCAGGGCTTGGAAGAACTAACATTGAAATATGAAAGACCAGGCATGCCAGGGACCACTAGACATAGCAGAATAAAAGAAACGGCTTCCCTATTTTGACTTTTAACAAAAATTTGTACCAGGTGAGAATTCAGAGTGAGTTGACTCATTTAACTTCTTTCCTAAATCCCAAAGATCTCAGCCTGGGATGGTAATATTGGGTAGTATGAAATTTGGGAAGCTTATTTTCAATGGGCCTGAGCAACATCAAGGCAGAAGTGCTATCAGGATCCAGGTCTAGAAGAAATTGAATTCCTATATGCATCTGGAATCAACATGTAGGAAAAACTCTTTCATTTTAAAGTCAAAGGTTTTAGGAGGTCAGATCAGCGGTGAAAAATGATTGATGATAGAAAGGGGTTTGAAACAGCCCAGGTGAAATAAAACAAAGAGACAAAGATATAGGCAATCCATATGAAAATGTGCATCAGTTGGCTGATGTGCAGAACATCCAATGTTCTCTTTTATATTTTGCTGTGGCTGAGTATTTCCAAGAACAGAAAATAAGAGCATAGAGGCACTGTTCCTGACGTACTCTAACAGAGGTCTAAAACTTCTGCAGTGCCTAGAAGTAGGTTCTCCAACGGAGTCCTGGGCCCTTCATAACATTTCAGGTTGTGAAATGACACTATCCTGAAGATCTTGTCTGTATTCTTCAGACTTCAGACTTTGGATCGATTTTCCCTTTTGTTGGGGATTCCACAGAGTCATGGATCCAGATGTAAGTCAGTACGCAAGGAAGCTAAGAAGACATCAACTAAAGGGGATTTGGAAGCCAAGGAGTATTATGGAAAGAAAAAAAATGAGATTGGGAGAAAGGCAGGGATTGATAAGATTCTACCCAAAGTGCTCTCAAATAAAGAGTGACATTCTTTTCTTTGCCAAAGATAATTGGCAGAATTGCTAAAAGTCTCAACTAGCCTGCTGGTAGATTGGTATGACATTCTCTGCAGGCGCTCTGTCTTCTCTTTCTTCTAATTTTCTTATATCAGATCACCCATGACAAAACACACAATCTCACACCTAACTGTGAGTCCTTAACAGTTCTTGTGTGTACATCATGAGAGAAATTTGGTGATTTGCTACTCTTTACCACTTTTTGGTTCAGTTTTATTCGACAAGCATTTATACTGGTCCTATCTAGTAAATATAAAACTTAAATGTCTTAGGTGTTGAAGGTAAAAAATAATATTATTTTTTCCCTCAGAAAATTTATGAGCAATTTAGTTCAAGAAGTTTCCTCTTCTTTAAAGATATTCAGTTACGACTATCATTCTCTTTCTCAGATGCATGTGGCAATAAAATATTTCCACACATGGTGCACTCTTTGATCTCCTTTGCCAACCTGAATTATTAATATTCATTTCTAGCCATTA
Organism: Diceros bicornis minor; assembly: GCF_020826845.1. NCBI lineage: Eukaryota > Metazoa > Chordata > Mammalia > Perissodactyla > Rhinocerotidae > Diceros > Diceros bicornis. The sequence continues at coordinate 61,751,487 of NC_080746.1, read as the reverse complement.
TAGTAACTCAAGTCCTACTCCTGAAACTAAATCAGAGGGCACTAAGAAAATTAAGAAATACCACGAAGGAGCTCATGCAGGAATTATCAGAAGGGGAAAATGGAGATAAAAGTAGCTTTGCTTTGTTGGTAACGGAGTGAAATGCATAAGAGAACTGACCTTCTCAGTCTCTGATGAACCCTGAGCTGGGCAGCTGCCAGCACAACATGCAGAGCACGTGGGAAAAGTAGGAGACCTTAAGTCTCAGCTGGTGCTGCTCCTAGCCCCTTCTTTGTTCCCCAGCTGCCTACTCATTATGGAAGGTAAGACTAGGCTATAAACTTCACCAAAATATCAATTTTTGCACCTAAACCAAGGTTAAACAGCTTTGACTCCATGAAGAAAAGGGAGGAAACAAAAAGGAACAAAAAATACCTGAAAAGAAAAACAAAAAAATTTAGGAATGGAGAGAGTAGAGAAATTCCGAAGGTAGTACGGATATGGGTTTATTGTTTTTCCCCCAGAAATAGACTAAAGTAACAGAAGATTTAGCATAGGTGATCCTCCCCTTCCTCTCACTTTGCATAGTAGACCTAGCTGTGGAAAAAGAATAGTCTGACTGCCTGCAAGGAAGAGATTTCCTACCTTGCCGAGATGATCTACAGCATACCCAAAATTTAATCAGATATTTTTGAGAGAATGACCTTAAGAAGAGTGTGAATCCCTTTAGATGCCCTGGTATTTCTCTGATTTTATTCCTACTGGGGCCAACTTGCCTCTCACAACTGTTCTCCTCATATAACTCCTAGTCAAGCATGGGAAAAAAATGTGTGCATTTTTTTACAGAATGCAGCCATGGACAATTTAAACTTACCAGAACTCAGTTTCTTCAATGGAAAGATAAATTGTTTGGCACTATATACCAGTGATGAAGACATGCATACCCTATGAGGCAGCAATTTCCAGAAATTCATATATATGTGTGTGTGTATATTAAAAATGTACAAGAATCTTCATAGCAGGATTATTCATTACAGTCAAAAGCTAGAAAAGATCCAAATGCCCATCAATAGTAGTGTCAATAAATTTATTGTTATATATACATAAAATGGAATACTATCCAGCATTGAAAAGGAATCGATTACAGTTATATCAACAATATGAACGTAGTTCATAAATATTATGTCACAGAAATAAGTCAGACAAAGAGCATGGTAACATTCAATTCATATAAATTTTAAAAAATGGAAAATGAATCAATCATGATAGATATAATAAAACAAATCAGGATTTTGGTTAACTTTGGGGAGAATGAAGCTAAGACAAAGAGGGAGCATGTGGGGGTCTTCTAGGATACTTTTAATTTTTTATTTCCTGATCTGAGTTGTTGCTACATTTTTGCAATTGTTAACTGAGCTGCACGCTTATTATTTTTTAAGTCTAATTTTATTTATTTTTTTCCCCCAAAGCCCCAGTAGATAGTTGTATGTCACAGCTGCACATCCTTCTAGTTGCTGTATATGGGACGCGGCCTCAGCATGGCTGGAGAAGTGGTGCCTCCGCGCGCGCCCAGGATCGGAACCCAGACCACCAGCAGCGGAGCATGCCACTTAACCTCTAAACCACGGGGCCGGCCCGCTGCTTATGATTTGAGTATATTTCTATATGAATATTGTACTTAAAATATTTAAAAACAAAATTAAAAAAATAAACAATGGAAAAAGCCAGATTATTTCTTTGGATTTCAAGGAATGCCTATAGATTTAGGTATTAACACATTCTTAAATGCCTTTAATTAAATTGGCTTGAAATTTCACCACCATATCGGCTTTTGCACCTAAATCTAGGTAGAAAATCTTAACTCTACGGAGAAAAGAGGAAGGAAATAGAAAAGTAACAAAAATACTTACAGAAGGGAAAGGCAGAGCCTAGAAGAACAACGTAAAAAAGAGGTAGCTCCTTAGTAAGGTCTGTACATTCTAAGCAGTTGTTATGCCACATTTCATACACATGGTCTTGGGAAAGGTAAATAAGGTGGTGAGATCACACAAGTATTAATTGGTAGAATCAAGATTTTTCTAATTCCAAAGCCAGTTATATCCTCGCCATATAATGCCATGTCCCCTAAGAACAACTCCATTGATGGGGAATTCTTTGCTGTGTTCCAGGGTTAAATTATCACACATTTCATGACGTGGAAGAAATGCTAAAATAGCATAGTGGTCATCTCCACTTACGTGTCCAATGCACATCTCAAACTCAATATGTTGAAAACTTTACAAATCATCATTTCCCACATATTTGAATTTTCTCCTGTACATTCACAAAACTTGGTGAATGTTTCATTCAGTTATCCAAGCCCAAACTCCATCTGTGAAGGTGACTCTACTCTCTCCTCCATACTGCATATCTATTAATTCATTAATTTCGTGTCATTGTAATGATTTTCACAGAAACTTATAAGTATTGATTACCAGACAGTGAGCTGCTTCTCATATATTATTTTCATACCAACTTTATTAGAAAATAAGCTAATTGTTAAGTAGGCTTAAGTGTTTGGCTCAAAGTTATGTACCTAGTAAATATCAAAGCCAGTATTTGAACCCAGTTTTCACTGACTCCAAGGATCATTCACTTAGCTATAATTTCCACACTCTTTCATGGCCTTTCTTTCTCTTAAATATTCCCAAACTCATACATTGTCTCTATCTTACTCTACTTGAAATTTCAAACTATGATCATTTCTTCCTTGGAGTATTACAACAGGTTCTAACTAACTCTCTTCACTTTCCTATTGTACCTTGCAATATGGGTTGGCAAGTCCTCTCATGAGCCAGCTTGAGTTCTAATCTCAAGTCTATAACTTGATAACTCTGTTTTGGGGGAAAATCACTTAATCTCTCTCTGTTTCAGTTTCCACATAAATAAGTTGAGAACTATAAAAGTACATATTTTACAATTTGTTCTAGTGAGCTAATTAAGATAAAATGCTTAGAGCAATGACTGAAATAACATAGGTTCCCAATAAATGGTTAGCTCTTGATAATAATCATCATGGTGATATTAACAACAAAATGTATTACAATAATCAATTTTCTCTACCTGAGGCCACAGTGGACTTTCTAAGAGACAAATTTGATTGTACCCCTCCTTTGTATGGTGTAATAGCTGAAAATTTCTTCAGGCTCATCCTTCCTCTTTATTTCCTTTTCCCTGAAATGTATACTCACACAAACACACACAGACACACACACAAGAATATTATGCATGTTCCTTTACTCTTAGACATTAACATATGCTGCCATCCCTTCCTGGATCACCAAGGCCACTATTTTCACCAATATATACTGTCTTTCTGGTGTTATGTGTTACTTCCTACAGTACATTTTTGCTGACCCTTCTCTTCCTCTGAAACTCCAGCTGTGGCCTTCATTTGTGTTTCCACAGCACACAGATATGCATTAAAACTGGAAAAATAGATATCACACCAGATTCTATTACTCACTAATCTCTAAACTCTATGATTCCGGACATTGTCTATTTTTTTACCATAACCTTTACTATAAAACCTGGACACACATACCTATACACAGTGTATTTTCAAAACAAAACAAGAGAATAAAAAAAGAAAGAAAAACTTGTTAAGTGACAGTGCAAGATTGAATGAAAAAATAATCTCTATGATACCAGTGGTTTTCTTGGGTATTTTGTCCCATTGTAGAATAATGAATCCTTCCAAATAGTTACCACTTCCAGTCTGAGAGACATGCCTGGCTCGTACCTGATTTGTGTGGCCTTGAAACCTGGGACTCTCATTTCCAAAAATGCCTGGATCTAGTGTCTCGAGATAATAAGCTTTTTTCACCTATGGGGCATTCTAGAAATCTAACGATCTAGGAATTCTAGGAAACAGAAAAAATAAAATTTTACATCTTCTACAATTTCACAATAAAACGATGGCCAATAAACACTAAAATTTGATTCGTATAAATAAGAAATAGTCTATTCTTATACAATCCAAAAATCCATTGTTGAAGTCTACAGCAAGGGCAGCCTCCTGCACTGCATCTATCAGAATAGATGAATCTTGGACTGGAAAGGCAAAGGTGCCATATTAGTCACACATGTCCTCATGTAAGCTCTACAGGGAAGTCTACCCGTTTATACCCCACCATCTTTTCTTCCCAGTAATAGCACATCCTGGCAATAACATCCTGGTGAATTGCTTTGAGTAACTCTCTTCCCTAAGACACTGTGGCTACATTCCCAGCCCTCCTTTATCTGGCTTAGTTTAGAATTTCAGTGGATGGGTTAATTTTCGCCTCTTAGCAAACTTCCCATCCTAAGATCAGGGCTAGCATTATCCTCTGCACAAGGAATTGTAGCTAAGAGCCCCATCTCTGTGGCAGCAGTAGAGCTAGCAGGCAAGTCATGTTCTTTAGCGATGTGCTGGACACCATTTCCCACTCCTTCTTGTCTGTAGGGATTTGGATTCCCATTGATTGTGTAGGAGAGTTGGGCAGCCATTTGGGGATCCCCCTCTGCTAGTCATCCTGGACTCCGTCGCCTACAACCTCCTTCTCTCCTATGGTCTGGGATACAATTATCTCAGTAATATCCAATCATCTGGGCCTAGATTCCATTAAGCAAAGTACTGCTCTCTCAGTTGGGAATGAAGCAGGCAAATTTGAGGGATTAATTTACAGTTCCTCATAGTCTCCTGTTGTAGAATAGGATGTAACTGGAAATTAATGCCAGTACCTTAACTCAAAACTTCATTATTAATAAAATTTCTATCAAGCATGTAAAGACAATCATGGTAATGTGAATTTCCATGAATAAATCTCGATTCTTGATGTAAATATAATTCTGTGTATTACCCATAAGTTTTCTAGATCTCTTTCTGAAGATATTAATGGTTTGATAAGACAATACTTTTTGTTGCTGGCAAAGCTATTCTTCTCCAGTATGTGAGGATCAGAGAATGAGAGAAGTGACAGAGATGGTGATTCTAGATGAAGCCATAGAAATGCCTTGGATAACAATTGGGTCCGAGTCTAGAAGTCCTGGTTTTGGCTCTCAATTTCTTAGAAAGTCCCTACAAGTTTCTTTATCATGAAAAAGAGGCTAATGAATTAGATTGTCTTAGCAATAAGCTGAAATTTTGATGGAACAATTTTAAATATGTGTAACACTTTAAGTATTTATGCTAAAAAATTTGCTTATTTTAGTAAAACTAAAGATAGATTTACTTGCCCTTTACACTTTTCTGCTTGGTTTTTATCCTTCATTCAGTGTTTGTCATTTTATTAGGTCTGATTTTTATTTAAATTGTCTCATATTTTCTTAAATATAGAGAAAATATTAAAACAAAATAGATAAACTCCCTTGCAAGAGATCATTTATGTCATAGTCCAAGCAACTCATACAAATCCTGATGGAAATTTCTCAAATATCCAGATAGCCACAGTTAAACAGATGCATCACTTAAAATGATTTTTATTATGCTTCTAAATTATGGATAATAATTTTTCGATATTTCAATCATGATGAGAGTATTATTTATAGACATCTTATGCAATACGTAAGTAAAATATATAGTAAAGACTAGATGAATAAATAAATAATATATAATAAAGAGACCATTTGCAAAATTAATACTAATAGCCATTCATATAAACTGGTATTTTAAGCCTATCCTGGGTTTGTCTTGAATAAGTTGTCTCTGATGCTAGCATATTCAGAACGCTGAACACCCGGTTTCTTTGCACTAGGCTTATAGAAGGTTCTTATCTCTTCAGCCATGCCAAAACCCTTAAGGGCTTGGCCTCCCTTACACTTATCCAGTTCTAAAACAAAGTTGCTCTATGCATCCTTGAAGAAAGGGGAAATTTCATCGGACTGCTTCTGCCCCCTGCTGGTGTCCAGATGGAACCATTAGAGGAATATCTACCAAAGAGTGACCATTTAATTTATTGTTCAAGGCGGGTTGTGCGTGGGTGTCATTAAACAATTATGCTGAAGAGCAAACAAAAACCTGGACTGTCCTGGCAAACAGAGATGATTTTTATTCAATATAATTATTAAAAAACTGACTTTCAGACTCAACACTCTTCCTTTATGCCTTTAGGGTAAGCAAGGACTATTGTCATTACTCTACCTAACATGATAAAGGCAGCAAGTAATCACATAGGGAATCATTTCCGAAGGATAGAGAAGAAAAAAAACAGAGATACCTGGACATGTAGGTCACTTTGAGTTGGAGAGGATACAAAAAGACTCCCATGAAAGAATGATCCATTTAATTTGATCACACATATGCTTTCCAAGTCAACATTCCAGACAAAGTGCACAGAGGGAATACCATACTCCTGTCTCTGCCCTGAAGTCAAATTCACTGCTGCTTGTCCTCTCTAATTATTTTTTATGCCAGACATTGTTCTGTTTGCTAGAAATTCAGAAAGAAATATCATGCAATGCACACTGATTTTGAGGTGGCATAACACAGCATGATGTTTTGGAAAATGATGGGTCTTTTCTGTTTTTTAATATATGTGGAGCATGTGGTGCATCTGACATATCTGACAATTTTCCTCTTGAAATCTTCATTAATTGGTCTCAACAACACTATCCTCTTCTGATTCCCATCTTACCCCTCAAATTAGAATTTTTAAAAATTCTCCAACATTTATTGCTCTTCCATTGCTAAAAGGCTGATATTCTTTGTGGCGGTACCGTTAACATTTGTGGCTAGTCTGAAGACGCCTAAATAATATGTACTTTTCATGCATGTCTACATTCACAGAATGCTTGCATCTTTTGTCATCAATCCCAGGGCCTGGGTTATATGTATGGATAAGGCTAGGAATGACAGGATTCATATTTGAAATCTGAGTGTTGTGTCCAAGGCGTTCAAGAATTCCGAGGGTAGAATCTGTTTTATGTATCATATAAGGAAGGCTCTGGCATATTCATCCTCAAAACAAGTTATCTAATAACTTGTTATTAGCTAATTTAAGAGATACTACATTAGTGATTCTTCCCAGATAAAGATCTTCACCAAAGTGGTTTACCAACTCCATGTGGACAGAATAGTGGCTGTTGCTAAAACTATTCTTCAATGTGGCAGAACAAATTATTTTGAGAAAAGGTCAAGGCTTCAGAAATACTGCTCCCAACCACTGAGAAACTCTACGTCTTACCAAAGAAAAGGAAATAATTAAATAGTTCTGCTCTCTTTCCTAACACCAATTCCTAGCTGCATTAGCTGAAGAATGAGAAGAAAGCAGGGATCCACTTATGTCTAAATTAGCTGTTCAAAATAAGGACTGTCTGGGATTCCTTTCTATTCTTTCACTATTTAGGCCCTATAGGAAGATGAAGACTGTCATTAGAATTTCTCTGTCTCATTTCTTGGCTGAGGTACTAACATTTGGGACTCTAACTTGCCTATAAAATAGCTATCTAGAATCAGTTTGGATAATCTTAAATGTTGAAGCAGATTTAGAATTAAAATCCCAATCAGTCCAACATCTTCAATTTACAGAATATAAAGCAGAGACCCAGGGGATTTCTACCGCTATTTTAGTTTCAGGGCCACAACCCCTTATCCATTCTCTTGAAATCCACTGAACTTTGAAACTTGAAGTTTTTGGCTGCACAACCTGACCTAAAGTGATTGTAAAACCTGACATGAACTAGTGTGAGGATATTTATCATCTTTATTTATCCTACATAGTTAAATATTCATATGTTCTTTGAAATAATATCAATCTATTTGATTATGAGTAACTCATCAAGACCCTGTGGATACTGTTACCTAATATCAAGAATATGAGTTTTCTAAACTCTGGAAAATTATTTTCCTAAAACACGTGGCCTAAAGATTTCAGATAATGGACTATGGACATCTGAAAGAGAGATTAAATGTATCTGAGATCATTTTCTACCAAAATCTTTTGATCAAAAAATAATACATAACTCTTCAAAGAGACTTGGCAACTAGAGCTATAGAGTCCCACAAATTCGGAAGCATCAGAATAAGTTATCAGTAGAGCCTACAGCCTGCACCTGTAGGTCCTATTCTTTGTTCTTCTGGTTACCACCAGACAATCAGATGCAGAGGCCAATTTCTATTGTTACCTAATTCCTCACTATACTTCCTCAATCTCTTTTCCTCTAATATACTTTGGTTCCCTTAATTTGTTTTCCAAGGATAGGTGGGAAAAGTACCGTTCCTTTTTTCTTTTCAAAACTGGAAGGAGAAACTATCCAGGTAACTATCATTTATTGTTTCAAGACCTTTGGATAAAAAGCATTTGAAATACAAGGACCACTTAGTGTCTCGCTTTCCATACATCACTCACACTCATGTAATAAGATACAGCCTCTCTCAGCCAGTGAGCACAAGATGTCTAGGTAATCGATTGGGGATTTGGGCTCTTGCCTGGTGTTGATCATCCAATCAAGGTCAGCTGATGGTCAGTCATCATATTTATAGGGAAGATATACTAATGTTGGTGAAAAAGGTTTTCAAGAAATCTTTGCTAAATATCTGCAAATTGTGGATATTTGGAAGGCTCCACTTGAGAAAAGTTAATGAGAAAATATCTTCCTCCACAAATCCCTTTCACCTGCATGGAGTCAGTTTTGAGTACCATTAATAAGTTGTAATTTGTCTTTATTTATTCTTTCCTCCTTCTGGATCCCTCATTAAAGTGCCCTTCAAAAGATGAAAAGGATGTCTACAGTAGCTGATTGCATTTCTGGACCCCTCTGGTGCTGAGAAATCCTACCACGTGACCAATGGAAGAGAGAAGAATCTAAGGAGCCTTAAAATTTCAAGGTAAATAAAAGTACAGAATCCAGTTTTAGGTAACTTCTAAGAAGAGTACAATTCTTCCTCCACATGTGGCATTGACACCTTATGTTTGCAGATGCCTTCATGGGAACAGGATATCAGTGCAGTAGCATGAGTCTGACATAAAAGGAAACTTGGATATTTATCTGTAAGTGTGTATTAACTTGGGTGTCCAAGAGTGCATTCCAGAGGGAAAAAAATGGACAAATTGTAGAGGGAGAGAAAGCAGGGGTGATTATCCCTGAGTACAATTTACTAGAGCCAGCTCTAGGCCATCTCTTTCTATGAGAGGAGTAAAATTCAGTCCTCTAGGGTCTGAAGATCTTGGGATTGAGAGATGCCTAGAAGGAGGTATAAATAGACCATTCCAGATTTACTATTTGTGTTTTGGGCATCTCCTTGCTTTTATTTTTTCTCCACTCAACTAGTTAAATATCTTCAGGATCCTAGAAAATATGGGTAAGTAAACTGAGTTATGCTCAGTGAAGACATGTAGAAAAAGACGCCAGAAAAAAATTCAAGAAACTGCAGAAGCTGTCATTCTTCCTAGAACTTAATCATCTTGCTTTTGCCTCAACCCTGACCTGTGATGTACTGGACGTGGCTTTAGCTGGATTTGATCTGCAATTGTAGCATCTCTTTGTGCTCTTTTATTAAATGAGGCCTCTGCAAAGAGTCCAGATATATTTTTTCCTTTTAGAATATGTCTATGGAGTGGTCATTTTTTTTGATATGCAGATCTGAATGTTGTGCTTAGATGTGTTGAATTTATGTTCCAGTAGTTAAAAACAAGGCTCAATGATTTTAAAAAGTTTAATAGCTAAAGATAATGTATATATGTACATGTTCGTAAATATATGCATCAATTTTTCCATTGAATTGACTGAATATTCATTATGAATCAGGTGCTAGGCTAGGCACAGATTAAGAAGCTGAAACTCAGAGATTTTAACTCCCTTCTCTATATAACAAAGATGTTACATTGGTGATGGGGCAAGAATAAATCTCCATTTCTAAGACAAAGTGTCTATCACTGTACTAAATTGTCTATACTTCATAAAAGTAAAATCACAGATTTGGGGTGAAAATTACCAATTGATATCAGGTGCCCAGTATAAGAAAATAAGTCTTGGCCTTTATGGAAACCTAAACCAGTTCAGTCTCTGTTTAGTGGATCATAAGCCTGAAGCCCAGAAAATTAAACTTGTTCCAGAAACAAATACTTTGGTCTTAATAATGTTAATTTTTCAAATGCCCTAATTTCACCTGTTGTTGGGATAAAAATATATCTGGTTTATGTAGCAACCATCCTAAGATACTAACTTCAGAATTGACTCACATTTTCGATTGGTGCTTATTTTTAGGTATTTTACAAATGAAAACTTAACTTCAAATTAGGTAAGCTTTTAATGGTCATACAACCAGAATATGACCTAACCAGTATTTAAATGCAATTCTATGTGGCCCTAGAACCACACTATTTCTGTTAACCACACACTGTTCTGTGCATATATGCATGATTCAGTCAGAATATGCCATCAGTAATATTACAAAATAATGCTTCCACGAGCCCCAGACCAATAAGTTAGGTAACTGGAGGTGATAATGCTATAGTAAAAACAATACCAAATAAACAAAACAGATCACGAGTGTCCCAAAAGATCACTGGTGGTACCAAAAGATCAATTAGAAGAAAATCTGCAAAATTTGTTTTCTTCCCTCCCATCTCCATGTCTGTGTTTCTTTCTATCACTCAGACTCTTCTCTCTCCCATCTCTGATATCCTTATGATGCCCCACTCACTATAAGCCCTCTCCCCATAACTACATTTGACTGACACACGTGGCTTTAGCATAGATCTATGTCAGATCTATGTCTTTGTATGCTCCTAAATTAATCTTTTTTCTCACTCTCTGAACATTGAAATCCCATTTAAAAGAAATTTCAAACAATTAATTTCAGCTATATGTAAATAAACAATTGGTTTATGTTTTAACAATTTAACAATTTATGTTAAAAAATTGGTATTTAATTTATGGATTAAAATACATACAGAGACTTAAGCATCTCAACATTTTATTATAGTATGTTTAAAGAATCACATACCAACTTAAGAAAAGGCCTAATGGGCTGACCATTTGAGTTTTGTATTTTCTAAACTATAACTCAAAAAATGGGTCCAAACATTTCAATTATCTAAAATGAGGGGTTGGAATATTGAACACAATAAAAAATAAAAGCAAAGGTAGTAACACTATACTGTCCAATGATTAGTATACTGAACACAGTGAAATCAAGGGATGAAGAGGCAGTCATTACTTAAGCCCATGTACCACCTCAGAAAATAAGAAGTTGAGCTAGATTTTATTTGAGAATGAGGACTGGGGGAGGAGGGAAGCCGGTTGTCATCCACTTATTTTGTATTTATGTCTATACCTATGTTTATATCTATATGTTTATATGTACACACACATGTGTGCACACACACACACATACAGCCTACCCTAATGTCATATCTCCCAGCCTGCCTTTTCACTCAACATCTCCCTTGCTTCTATCCTCATTCTCTTGAAACTATGCAAAATAGTAATCAGTAAATAACTCTCCGTCCATTTTATTGAAGGACTATGGACCCCTGCTTTACGATATGAAAAAATCTTTATTTGCTGCTGTTGTGGTATTTGGAAATACAAAGTATACTGTCTAATTTTCAATCAGTGATCCAAGAGGGATAGAATATTTTTCCTTCACCACATGCTAGGCATATCCATTTAAAAACCCAACTCAGTTTGCCATTGAAAATAGCTTAGATTTTAATGTTCACCTTACAATTTTAAGGAATGTATTGATTAGCAGACAAGGATCAACTTAATACACCTGTGTATCATCAATGCCTAACTTGAGGCTTCGTATCAAATCAGTGGTCAATGTTGAAGAAGGCATATATGGCATATTGCTTGAAATCTATTTTGCCAAAACCTAATTCCCTCCTTCTTCCATTAGCAGTATAATTCAATTTCACACGTGTCTGTTTTACTCAGGGATATGGTCAGTGAAAAATTTGATGACATGTTTCTGTATATAGTTTTATTTTTGTAGGCAGTATTGGATGGTGGTTAGGATCAGAGCTTTCAAATTTACCCTGTCTGACTTTGAATCCAGTGGGACCTAGGGCAAGAGGCTGAAAGTCTGTGGGACACTTTTTTTCATCTATAGGAATAATAACAATATCCATGTTGTGGATTATTGTAAAGTTCTTTTCAACAGGCTATTGTGAAGATTTAATAAGTTAATATATGTGAAATATTATGACACTTATTAAGCACTTATTAAATGTTAACTATTATTTTTTCAATATACAAGATTTAATTCTTCCATGGAAGGAGTCAGAGTGCAATTTTAGGCTAGTTAATCCATCTCACTGTCCTTTCACAGATAAGACATATTGGGAAAACAAAACCTGATCAGACATCATTCAGCCTAAAGTGGTGCTCCTGAATCCTCAGTCAGCCCTGTGGTCTTTTTCATTAAAGGTACTAGGCCTGGAGTACACACAGCCACAGATGGCTCCTTTCTTTTACAATCACACCAATCCCCAGGATATGTGGTATGTCCTGATCGGAATCCCAGGACTAGAAGATTTGCACATCTGGATCTCCATCCCTGTCTATTCTATGTACATTGTGGCCGTTGTAGGCAATGTCTTCTTGATCTTCCTGATCATGACTGAGCACAGTCTCCATGAGCCCATCTATCTCTTCCTTTCCATGCTGGCCTTAGCAGATGTCTTGCTTTCCACAGCCACAGCCCCTAAGATGCTGGCCGTCTTCTGGTTCCATTCCATGGATATATCCTTTGGTAGCTGTGTATCCCAGATGTTCTTAATACATTTTATCTTTGTAACAGAATCTGCCATTCTCCTGGCCATGGCATTCGATCGCTATGTGGCCATCTGTTACCCACTAAGGCGCACTACAATCTTAACCTCCTCAGTCATTGGGAAGATTGGCATAGCAGCTGTGGTCAGAAGCTTTATCATCTGCTTTCCCTTCATCTTCCTGGTACACCGACTTATGTTTTGTGGGAGAAATGTCATTCCCCATTCCTACTGTGAGCACATGGACATTGCCAGATTGGCATGTGACGATATCAGTGTCAACATAATTTATGGACTGACTGTGGCCCTACTGTCTACAGGACTGGATATAGTGTTCATCCTCATGTCCTACACCATGATCCTTTGCACAGTGTTTCAGATACCCTCCTGGGCTGCCAGATTCAAGGCTCTTAACACGTGTGGTTCCCATATCTGTATCATACTTATGTTCTATGCCCCAGCATTCTTTTCATTTTTTGCCCATCGCTTTGGGATTGAAACCATCCCTCACCACATCCACATTCTAGTAGCCAACTTCTATGTGGTGGTGCCCCCTATGCTCAACCCCATCATTTATGGGATGAAGAGCAAACAGATTCAAGATCGAGTGATTTTGCTTTTCTCTTCCATCAGCACATGTTATTAAAATGAGGAATAATGCTAAATACTGAGTATTTCTGAATAAAACACATTCACACACACATTGTTTAAAAGTCTGTTTCAGTGAGGAACAGGAAGAAATGAAATTAATTAAAAACCCTCAAACATACGTAAAAGGATAAGATCTGCCAAAGTTTCCAATGCATTTTCCTAAATACTTCAAGATTTTGAAAAAATATTTTAAATTAATGATATTCTCAATTCTCCTAGACATCCTGTCATCATACATTTTTACTTATTCTTAAGAATACATAAAAATAACTGAGAAAAGAGAAATATATTTTGGGATTTAACTCAGATGGACTTTTCCTACGTAGAGCTAGGACGTGGGAGTGGTAAGTCACAGAGCTTTTTTTTATAGACAATTGAAATTCTGCTGAAATATAAAACACTTCTGCTGTAATCAGCAAATACTTAGACCAATAGTATGAAGCCATCATATTATAGTTATTTTTGTCTGCACCTATTCTTCAGTTAAAATGTAAGTTCTATAATCAGATATTTTCTGATTCATTGATATCTCATAAAGTCTACTGTATGGAAAAGGCACATGGTTTATATTTATTAAATGAATGGATAACAGTGAATTAAAACAATAAATAAGCAACATTAAATTAACCCACCTGAGACCAAAGAGATAACTTAAAAGTTAATACTTTTTTTCTACATAATGGGGATTTTAGGCCAAAATCGTCACTAGAGCATCCAGGAATCAACAGTGACTTCACTGAGGGACTAAAGAATTGAAAACTTCCATACCCAGGCCAAAAAAAGGCAAGAAAATATTAAATAGGATATTTATACAGAATCTTATATAAAAAGGCTCTAATCACACTAAATATAACTATCTATAAGCTTGCCAGAATGTAGCTTAATTTCTTTATATAAAGAAAATATTTTTACAATCTCTCCTTCTTCAAGGCCTAGCACAATGCCATGAGAATGTGAAATCTGACCTTATTTACACTTAAAGAAAGAAAATAAAACACTTTGAGGTGTTTTCTTGAACATTTGCAACCTTTTTAGGGTTGGTTTATCTTCTGTTTCTGTATAACATTTACACACACACACGCATATATATGTATATATATGCGCGTATATATGTATATATATGTGTGTGTATATATACATATGTGTATGTGTGTGTATATATATATATATATATTTATGTGAGTCCATGCGCAAAATGAAAGGATATTTCCTTGACCCTTGGAGCCCTGGATAATTACCTTGGCTTGCGATATATGTTATATTTACTTTAATTTCAGCAAGGGAGTCAACTTTAGGCGTAAAAGAAAACTTTGATGTTAGAAATCCTGGTTTGCCTGTCACACACTCATTGTATGAAATTGGCATGTCATGTAACTATTGGTTCTCGACTGGTAAAATGGAATTATTTTAGTACCTTCCTCATTGGTTTGATAATTAAATATGTCATATGATGTATTTGACATTTAATAAATACTATTTTTTTTAAATTTTGACAATGATGGTAATTTTTATAAGTAGAGACAGTATAGAACCCAATCCACCAAACTAAACCTAGCCATAATGCCAACAATCCATAGAAAAATGGTTGGAATAGGTCATCAGGATAGATACCAATGTCACATAGAATGTTGACAAAAGTTACAAGAAACATGAAGATTCCGATTCAGGGGCAAACTCTGCAAGGAATGAAGGAGAGTAAGAGAGTAAATAGATTATAGTACAATGAGATAATATTTGATTAAAAGGAATGAGCCTTAAAAAAAGACTCTTTAATGCTTGATTTGGCAGTATGGAACTAGGAAAATGACAATTTTACATCCAGGATGTATGAAATATGATAGGAATAAAAAAATGATTGAATTCGCAGCCTTAATTTTAAAGAAACTTTCAGGTTGCGGGCTCAGGAATGTGTAGATGCTGAAAGGAGTTAGGAGATCACTGTCTGTGCTTAGGCGACAAATGCAACATCACTGAGTTGTGGCACTGGAATTTTAGAAGGGGACTTTCCATATCCTACTGTCTCCTTGACGCTAAACCTTCAGCTACTTAAAAATGACTAAAGAAGGCAGAATACTACACAAGATGGAAATGGCGAGTTCTGGAGGGGCTTGGAGAAAACTGACTTGCTCTCTCAAATACTATTTAAAAAGAATGGGACGCTAAGAGATTGCTAAATTGAGGACAGTCCTTCATATAAATGGGAGAGACTGGGTAATCTGTTATTAGACTCCGAGACTCAGAGAATCAAAGGATATATTGTCCAAGTAGATGAACAGCTTTTCCCCAGAGGCAGATTTAGATAAACGACATAGTCAGAAGAACAAATGTTCCTCCTTGTGGTTTTGCTATGCCCTAAGTGGTCTCAGACATCATGAAATTCTGTAATATGAAACACAGAGTATTAAAAAAAGGTATCCAAAAATGTGAAGAGGGTAAACAAGACCAGGATACCCAATGTCAAAACTACAGCAGAATATCGTGTTATCATTGGGTTTTTAGCTAATATAAGTCAAAGTATAGGAATTAGGAAAAACAGACACAAATTCTGGATTTTTAAATTATTTTTATTTGTTTATTTATTTTCCTATTCCTTAGAAAGCATACGGAAGTCAACAGAATTCCACAAGAACAGCATAAAAATATTTTATACTATATTGTGTACTTGAAATTTGCTGAGAGTATAGATCTTTGGTATTCTCACCACAAAAAAGAAAATGGTAGAGATGTGAAGTGATGAATATGTAGATATGCTAGGTTTTGTTGAATATTTCACAACATGTACCTCTATTGGGTCATTAGGTTGTACACGTTAAATGTATACAATTTTTGATTGTCAATTATACCTCAACAAAGCTGGGGGAAAAGTCAATAATGCTTTAAAGCAGCAATAATGAATGAGAAAATAAAATAGAAAATGACCTCATTCAAAATGGTAATAAAAACGTATATATACCTAAAATAAATGTAGGAAATGTTCATTGCATAATATACCTTGTAATAATAATTGTCTCCAAAGCAATATATAAATTCAGTGTAATCCCAATTAACTAATATTATTTTATTGTTTGCATGCAGATTTTTTTTATTGTGGTAAATCTATGTATCATAAAATTTGTTACATTAATCATTTTTAAGTGTACAATTTAACAGCATTAATAATATTCACAATATTATACAACCATCACTACTATCTAATTCCAAACATTTTCATCACCCAAAACAGAAACTCTATACCTATTAAGCAATAGTTTCTCATTCCCCTGGTAATATTTAATCTATTTTATACTTCTATGAATTTGCCTATTCTAGATTTTCATATAAGTGGAATCATAAAATTGTGTGTCTTATTTGTTTCACTCAAAATAATGTTTTCAAAATTCATCCTTGTTGTAGCATGTATCCACACTTTATTTATTTTTATGGGTGCATAGTATTCCATTTGTATGTATAACTCACACATTTTTATTCATTAATCTGTTGTTATACACTTTGGTTGTTTCCGTCATTTGGCTATTGTGAATAATGCTGCAATGAACATTAACGTACAAGCATGTATGATTAGCTGTTTTCAACTTTTTGGATGCATACTCAGGAATGAAATTACTGGGTTATATGGTAATTCTATGCCTAACTTTTTTTGGGAACTGTCAAACTGTTTTCCACAGAATTTGCACCATTTTACATTCCCACCAGCAATGTATGATGGTGCCAATTTTTCCATATCCTTGCCAACACTTGTCAGTTTTCTTCTTTTTTAATTATAGACATTTTAGTCAGTGTGAAGTGGTATCTCACCGTGGTTTTGGTTTGTATTTCACGTGGCGTTGGTCATTTGCATATTTTCTTTAGAGAAATGACTATTCAAGTTCTTTGCCCATTTTTTAATTGGATTGTTTGTCTTTTAGGTTTTGAGCTGATGCAGTTCTTTCTATATCCTGGACGTTAAACCCTCTCAGATATATAATTTGCGAATATTTTTCCCATTTTGTAGATTGTATTTTCATTTTCTTGATAATGTCATTTGATGCACAAAAAAAATTTAATTTTGATGAAGTCTGACTTATTTATTTATTTTCTTAATTTTGTTGCTTGTGCTTCTGGTGTCATATCTGAGAAGCTATTGTCAAATCCAATTCATGAAGATTTACCTCTGTTTTTTCTAAAAATTTTATGGTTTTAACTTTTTTATTTGGGTCATTGCTCTATTTTTAGGCATGCTGGGTTTTAATGTTTATTTGAGAGAAAATTTTAAAAATTACTTGACAAATTAGACATCAGTTTATTATAAAAACAAAATAATCACAACAGTGAGGATATAACCAAATAGGCAAATTAAAGAGCAGAATCCAGAGTCAAGAAATAGATCCATATTATATAAAACTTTAAAATAAAATATATAGTTTCTCAAAATGTTTGAAGAAGTACAAAATTTTGGATGGAGTGAAAGTTCTCTCCTCTCTCCTGTCTCTCAACTCTCTTAATATTTCTCTTTATTACTATTACTGTCTCTGTCTCCCGTTGTCATTATCTATATCACTTGCTATGTCTACAATTCTATTTTTATCTATATCTCTATTACTGTATCTATTTTTGACTTTGTGTGTGGAATAGCTTGTTAACAATGAAAAGCATATGCTATAAAGAAAAATGTTGACTACATAAAAATTGTGTGGCATGTATATTGTATATGACAAGAATGAACAAAGTTAAAAAACAAAAATATATTGAAAATATAAACAAAAGTTGTTCTATATTTAAATTATAGTTAATGATTTTGTAAAATTAATTATTTGTTGTCTATTTCCTTTGTTTTCGTATCTGCATTCTCTTATATTTCCTGGAAAAAGACATTGGAAAATACTAAAAACTGGGAGAAACTATCCCTGTTTTCTAATGTGTTTAATTTTTCATTTCATGTGTTAAACACTTATTATGTTCCACATATAGTGATAAACAATTTACATATATTATCTTATATCACTATTATTGTGTTTCAAACACCTGGATCTCAGATAACTTAAGTAGTTCCCCCACGATCACAAGTCTATTAAGTGTTAGAACCTTGAATTCTCTTTATTACTGTGTTAAATTGCTTTTGTTACACATTCACTCCTGTACAAAAGACAGGAAGTTATCAGATTCATCAGTCCTCAAATTCTGCATGAAGCTATCATCTCTATGCTTATTATCACTGCCTTTCACTGCCATAAATGACCCAGCTGAGGTTTCAATTAGTTACTTCTGTGTTTGCCACGTAGCCCATGTAGGAATACACTTCCACACATCTAATCAGATTTCTCTTCCACACTTTGTGGTTTATGTGTCCCTTGTTTCAGAAATAAATTTCCTGTATTTTTTTGTAAGGAATTATCTGAAATATTACTGTCAGGAGCTCAGAACTGGATGTACAATAACTGACTAGAGATTTATAGTTTTCCATTCCCTGTGTGCTTCTCAATATCTTCCGAGGAAGTTTCTCCATGACCTTTTCCATGGTTCCATTAAGTTCACACCTGTAATATCCACTCTTGTTGACATCCCAGGGCTGGAGGCAGAGCATATCTGGATATCTGCCTCCTTCTGCCTGTTGTACACCATCACCTTCCTAGGAAACGGCATCATTCTTCATATTATCCACATTGACTCTGCTTTTTACCAACTCGTGTACATCTCTCTGGCCATGCTGGCCTTTGTTGAACTACGTGTCTTTGCTTCCACCACACCCACTGTGCTAGCCATTTTCCTTTTTGGCGTGAATGATATCAGTTTTGGTAGTTGTTTGCTCTGGATGTTTTCCATGCACTGTTTTACTTCATGGAGTCAGGTGTCCTTCTGACTATATTTGTACGCCACTTCATTGCCATCTACAGACCATTGCACTATACAACCATCTCAACAATTCTCTGTATCACTGGGATGGGAGCCACCATTGCCTTGCAAAGTGTGAAGCTCCCATTCCCACTACTCTTTCTTCTGAAGTGTCTGCCTTTATGTGCCAAAATACCCTCACACACTCTTACTGCCTGCACTCAGATCTGATCAAATTGCCTTTCGGAGACACCATCTCCATGGCATCCGGGTTTGTTTGTCATTAAATTCATATTTGTGATGGAATCATTGCTCGTTGTGATTTCTTATGTGCTGATTCTTCACACAGTACTAGGAGTATCTTCTAGGGCAGGATGGTGGAGGGCACTCAACACATGTGTTTCACACTTCTGTGCTATGCTTTTGTATTACATGCGCATGATCAGCCTCTCCTTGTTGTTATCGCTTTGGGCAGCATTTACCTCCACTCCACTGGTTTATTGTTGCTTATAAGTGAGCTATAAGCTTTAGTAGATGGTGAAAAGAAAAATAGCCCTACCCTTCCCCCTGAGAATAGAGAATGTCATTACTCTGAAGTAAGCTTATAGAAGGAGCTGTGGAACCTGGGCTTTTTCCTGGTGATGACATCATTTGTCTATCAAATCCTTGAGTACTCAATTCATTTGTTTTTTTCCCCATGAAAATAGGTAGAATGGGTCTGAGAGGTCTGTGTCCCCAGGTTCATGCAATTTAGTGATATGTATTTGTGAATGTAAAGAATCAGGACACAAAAGAGTATGTATTGCATTATTCACTTTATATGAAGTTTTAAAATAAGTATAACTAATTTAATGTCAAAAAAATCAGGACAGTGGCTACTTCAATAGGTGTAGAGGTGAGAGAATAACTGGGGAAACACATGAGGAAATTTCTGGGAAGATGAATATGCTCTATATTGTGTTAGGGATGTAAGTTGCATGGTTGTATCCATTTGTCAAAATGATACAGCTAATATTTCCATATTTCAATGTATGCCAATTTACCTCTAAACCTGTAAACAATAATAATAAAATAATAATAATAACAGCAATAATTATTGGGTTGCATAGTGCATTATAGGGTGGCAGTATAGAAGATACAAGAATGGCATCATGGTGATAGTTGTTGAACCTGAATGATTGGTAGATGGAGGTTCACTATAATAGTTTGTTTCCTTTGTACATGTTCAAATTTTTGTAATAAAAATTTTTAAAAATATTAAATCTTCATTGACTATGTGCCGTAAAACAGAGATAACTTTCAATTGTCAGAAAAAATATTTGAGTTTAGGAAACTATTTTATTTTTAATGAGCTAATTGTTAGAAAAAAAAACAATCTGAAAATACTGGTTTTAGGAGGAAATGACTGAAACAAACATGAACCTTGCTTTGTAAATAGCCTTAGTTGTCATGAATCCCTCAGTGGTTGACATGCTTCTGATCAAGAAGAGGGCAAGGAAGGAAGGAACAATTTGAGGTAACTCCCCTGGAGAGGGCCTGCGGGGCTCAATTTTTTTTTCAGGTGATTTTGACTTTCCACTAACTACAATGAGTATCTTCATAAACTACACAGTCTTGAACAACTAGCAGTCAACCAAATAATTAAGTGAGATTCCTGTCTTAAATTTAAGTGTATAAGGTGATGGGTGGCATAACTTATATAATTTTTTTCCTGTTTTTATCTAATTTACTCAACTTATTGAATTTTCATCATTTTTTTATATAACTATCTTTGAAAATGCTCAATTCATTGGAATCTCATAAAAATGGATTATGATATTTTTAATAGGCTGTTTTTAATTTTTCAAGGTAGTTTGGAAGCCATTCCATAACAATAATTGACTGGCAATCTCCATCACAATCCTTTAAATAGTATTATAAATCTCATTATACAAATGAAAAAACTAAGACAAACTATGTAAATTTATCAAAGTCATGCAAAGAGAAAATGGTACTTGCAAGAACCAAGTCTGCAATTTGCTGTTGGACAGTTGAGTCAGATATACTTATGTCCAAATTCTAGCTATCTCACTATTAATATCAATGGGACCTTGCTAATGATTTGACCTGTGTGAATTTAATTTCCTCATCTGTAAACAGGGGATAAAATAGAGTTTAGCTTTGATGGTTTAAAGATTAAATAAAATGATGCATATAAAGCAATTAGCATAGTTCCTGGTAGAATTTGCTCAAGAGGTACTTAGATTTTATTATACAATTGTCATTACTTTCCCACCAAATCAGAAGAAAATGTGTGAATCATGCAGCCAAATTGCACATTGCCTGGTAGTAGCTCTATATCTTAATTTTAAATTCAAAAACATCATAAAATCATTAATTTATTTCACAAGAGCTGTACACAGCTTACCATACTAAGTGATTTATGTAGATTAAGATCATTTAATCCACAGAACAGATGTATGTCTAAATATGTGATATTGTCTCCCAGTCTGTAGCTTTATTTTAATCTTTTTAATAGCATCATTGAAAGAACAAATTTTTTTTTGATGAAGTCGAATTTATCAATTTATTTTTCTTGGTTTATGCTTTTGAGTCCTTTGCTTAATACAAGGTCGCAAAAAATGTTATGTTTTCTTCCAGCAATTTTATAAGTTTAGATCTTACGTTTAGATTTTTAATCCATATCAAGTTAGCTTTTGTTTAGGAGAAAAGTTGATTTTCTTTTTATGGATATCAAGTTGTTTCAGCATTATTTCTAAAAAGGACTATTCTTTCTCCATTGAATTATCTTGTCATTGTTTTTGAGAATCAATTGATGTTATATGTAGACATACATTTCTTGATTCTGTATTCAATGATTTGTCAGTGCTTTTGGCAATACAAGTCTCTTAATCACTTTAGCTTTATCAAAACAAGAGATGGACAGAAAATAAATCTAATTGATTTTACTCTGCTGAGGACCTGGGTTGCCAGATTGGTGTATGCTTCATAATGAATGTATATCTATATTTTTGGTAAACAAATTAGATATGATAACTCTTTAAATACCGTTTAGTAGTCTAACCAAAAAAAAACCAAAAAACAAAAAAAGGAAGAAAGAAGATAGTAGGTATTGATCTAGGTATGAAGGGATTTCCAAAGGTTACAATAAAGTGGAAAAAAATTGTTTACACATCCTGCAATTAAATGAAGTGGGCAGGGACAATTTTGCAAAGGACGTGCAGTACAAAGGAAATTTGGATAAGATATGCCGTATGTATCTGGAACAGAGTGAGAAAACAGGAGCTGGAAATATTGTTATAAGAGTTGGTATAATAAAGATAAATAGTAAATTTTTTGAGAAGATAGAATTATTAACAAATTTGTATAGGTGAAGGTGAAATGAACAGAATTTAGGGGAGTACCAAAATTTAAAAACAATCAGTAGAACAGAAGAAGAGAAGGGAACCAAGATGGCAAACTACTCTAAATTGTTTGTTGGTGACTTGAGAATAGACTGAAGATTAGTTCAGATGCCAAGCTGAACTCTGAATCAATTTCATTCAACATAAATCAGTACCATTGTTTCTCTTTCCTTCACAGAGGAAATTTGGGAAAGAGTATTTAGGTTCCCTTGTCTTTTCATCTTTATCTCTTATTCTCCCTGAAATCCATTGTGAATGCCCTCCTCCATTTCACTGAAAGTATCCCTCCGAAATTTGCCAATGTCTCAACATTACGTCAAGTTCCTCTTAAGGTTAGCTACATACAAGAAAGTCTAGAAACCAGATGAAACATGTCAAGGAGAAAGATACCATGTGCATAAGCCTTTCTTACAACTTAATTGTTCTCATGATAAAAGATATACTAACTTATCTCACCATATCTCTAAAATTTGAAGCCATGTGTATATCACATCTTTTTCTTTCCATCAGGAGCACATGGTATGATTCCTTCACATATATAAAACACATAACAAAAGACTTTAGAAGGAAGAGAGGGTGAAAAGAAAAGAGGGACTAAGATACAAAGAAAGAGATGGAGAAAAATTTAGTCAAGTGTGCAACAACTTCCTCAGAGCTCAATAGAATAAGATTTAGAAATGCCCATCATAATTAGTCATTCTGAGAATATTACTAAATTTACAAAAGTAGCTTCAATATACTGAAAATCTGAGGAATGAGACTGCTAGAGAATGAAATGTAAATGTGTGACGAAAGAGCAATTATGAATACATATTTTTCTTTCCAGAAGTGCCTTAGTGAAAGGAAAGGACAGAAAGATATTTATTTAAATAGAATTCATTGGTAGAGGAACATGTCCACATTTAAGAGGATTTTAAATTTTTTGTAAATGAGGACAGCAGAAAAGGAACTCAGCTTATAAAAAGAAAATTTGAGTATACTAACTTCTCTGCATTTAGCCTATGGGGAAAGAGAAAAGAGGAAAAAGAGGAAATTTCTGCAAGTTGTAGAAAAGATTTCAGGGGTATTACATGTGGATGAACTCAAGAGAGCTTAATTAAAATCTGTTGATTCCCTCATGTTTTTGCTAGAGGCTAGGAACTCCCTCATCTCATGTTTATAACTCCTCCTTCTCCACACACCAGGAAACATTAAAATTGGTGGCTAGCATCTTTCTTCTCCAGTTTGAGCTCAATAAATTGATCTGTGCCCTAGAATAATACAGACCTTACCGTGAGTTTTGTTGGAGGATGAACACACAAATATTATCTCAGGCAGGCTTACTGAAGAGGGAGAGTGTCTGTATTGCAGAGACGAAAGAAAAGTATGAAAGGTTGTCCCAGAGTGTCCATATATTGGCAGATGGTCCCATTACCAAGTGGGTTAGGGTTCATGCATTGACTAGGTGCTGTTACGGAGGGTGCAATTAGAAGAAGAAACATTGCAGAACAGAAAATACAAAGGAATGAGACTGGCATCTCAGGAGAAGAGAAGAATTGATGAGTGATAGTGAAATGAAGAACTGACAATCCTCTTCAGTTTCCTGTAAGAGCAGAGCCAGCTCCCAACACAAATTGGCAAGTAAGTCTCATTATTTCCGAGTTTACCTCCATAATTATTTTATTACCAGTTTTTCCAACCGCAGTCACTCCATCCCACCAGCCCTATACTCATTTGGGTACTTCCACCTGCCATCCCATGATCTATACCTGTTGGATAATGCTCACATGTCAGCTCCTTACTCTTAAGTAAGTCAGACACTGTGATTGTTCTTAAAAGATACCTATTCTAATTTTGATTATCATAGAGGAGGAAAATCTTACCCCATTTAGAAAGAGTCAGTGATCTGTGGATTGGGGAGTAACGGAATTAATCATTGGGGAGCAAACCTGTCATGAAATGACCCCTACTGACTTGGTTCTTTCACTTGAGGTTTAGCAGCATAAACCACAGCTGCTTCCTGCGTTATGGGCATATTTGGTGACATTCACTATGTGTTTGGCTGATCATGAGTTTGCTGACATAAAGCAACTTTCTTGGAGAGTCTGTGAAAGAATGAAAGAACCTAATCATATTTTTCACAGAATTACAAACATTTCTCTAATGTACAGATTGAGAATTTCTTGCTTAAAAATATGTAATATAGGGCTGGCCCCGTGGCTTAGCGGTTAAGTGTGCGCGCTCCGCTGCTGGCGGCCTGGGTTTGGATCCCGGGCGCACACTGACGCACCGCTTCTCCGGCCATGCTGAGGCTGCATCTCACATACAGCAACTAGAAGGATGTGCAGCTATGACATACAACTATCTACTGGGGCTTTGAGGGGGAAAAGTATGTAATATAAAAAGTACTGATTTTGATCAGAGATGAACTTTCAGACAAGGCATAAGACCACAAGTTTTCAGAAAATTCAGTCTTCAATGAATTGAGAAGTGATTAAATTTTCTTCAGCTGCCCATAGCCCTCTCCTGAACCAGCCCTCTTCTGGTATCCTAAGGACTGCCCTCTGTGTTCATTTTCTAATTCTATATCTGAATCCTTTTAAGGAACCTGTCCTTTCGTCCTTTATTTTCTATTAATTTCTTATGCCTGAGCTCACAAAATGATTCAAGTGTTCCAGATGATCTATGGTTCAGTAAGGATTAATGAGCCTAAATGTGCCAAATCTCATGCTAATGGTAGCTCTGAGAGCTTAAACCCAAGAAATTAGCTTCTATTCTAGCTAAGTTACCTAGGCAAAATAAAATGCAGTTTTACTAGAAATGAAAAAAGTAGCAAGGAACATTGACCCAGACCTGCCTAAAGTACATGGATTTGAATGATCTTTTCTGAAGCTCTTTCTTCACTTTCTTTTGAAAGGACATCCAGTCTTACTAGATATGTAGGAACCTATAGTTATTATGTACAGATACAGTGTTGCATAGATCATATAGAAACATATAGATATATAAGTACATTAAGCTTTTGGGTTTCAGCCGATTCTATCTCTATTCTTTTTCACAGGGAACTTTTACACTAATACTGGTCAGAGTCTAAGAATTTGCTGGGCTAAACTGACTCTTCCTGACTTAGAGACAACTGGGAATAATAGCATATGAGAGAAGTATCCGGAATGTGGGATTTGGAGAACTACATCAAACTCTGATTAAAATGCAATTTCCAAGCAAAAGAAACAAGTTCAATTTGTTCACTCACAGGTACAGAATGGATATAACAGACAAGTCAGCAGTTAATTCCCTTATCCAGGAGATTTTGGTTCTAATGCAGTTGGCCTGCCATGCACATAAGAAATTATTGTGATTCAGTGCTTGTAGATGCCCTTCCTGAAAATAGTGTTGGTTTCTACGGATCTCTTTTCCCTTCAATAGGATGAATGATATGATCTTAGAGTTCCACCTATTTCAGACAGACTCAATACAATGACTTTGGATAAAATAGGAGATTGAAAAGGAACAGAAGCAGTGATTAACTTCTTTCCTTTGTATCAAGAGAGACAAAGACACTATGGCCATGTTAAACATCACAGTCTTCATGCCTTCTATACTGACACTAATAGGGATCCCATGCCTAGAGTCATGCAGTGCTGGATTGGGATCTCATTCTGTGTCATGTATCTCATTGCTATGATTGGAAATTCCCTGCTTCTAATCATCATCATATCAGAGTGCAGCCTCCATGAGCCCATGTACATTTTCCTAGGCCTGCTAGGAGTCACAGATATTGCACCTGATAGCAGCATTATGCCCAAGATGCTTGGAATCTTCTGGTTCCATATTCCAGACATTTATTTTCATTCCCGCTTCCTTCAAACTTGTCTCATACATGCATTTCAGGGCATGGAGTCAGGCATCCTGCTGGCCATAGCATTGGACCGTTATGTGTCCATCTGTTACCCACTAAGACACGCTGCCATCTTCACCCGCCAGCTAATCACCCAACTAGGGGCTGTGGTAACACTCAAGGCTGTCATTCTAGTGGCCCCAAGCCTACTATTGATAAAGTGCCAGTTTCAAAATTATCATACAACAGTCATCTCCTACTCCTACTGTGAGCACATGGCCATTGCAAAACTGGCTGCAGAAAATGTCAACGTTAGCAAAACCTATGGTTTGTTTGCAGCCTTTGCTGTTGCAGGTTTTGACCTCATATTCATCACCTTGTCCTATATACAGATATTTATCACAGTTTTTCGTTTGCCCCAGAAGGAAGCTAGGTTGAAAGCTTTTGATACTTGTATCGCTCACGTCTGTGCCTTCCTCTAGTTGTACCTCCTTGCCTTCTTCTCTTTCTTTACACACAGGTTTGGTTCTCATATCCCCCCTTATATCCATATCCTCTTTTCCAGCTTCTACGTGCTGGTCCCTCCATTTCTCAATCCACTTGTCTATGGTGCAAAGACCAAACAGATACGCGTTCATATGGTAAAAGTGTTCTGTTCATAAAATCCATCTTGATTAATACCTTCATGCCTTCCTCTTTATGCAATATCAACAGTCTATCAAAACTAAATAAAGTAACAAAAATTCCTCATTATTTGAGATTCTTGAGTTTTCTATTTAATTGTTTTCTGAAAGTTGTCAGCTGAAAGTTCTGAAAGTGAGGTGATTTTCAGATCATCATAGCCCATGACAACTGTCAGTCAATGGGGTTGCGTATGCTACCTGGGTAATGAGAGTGAGAAATGTAGAAAGAGCAAAATAATGAACATATGTCGTTTCCTTTGCTGTTTTATTTTTTAGTCCCTGGTTGAGCTTCCTCCTCTAAGAATTCTTCTCCAGAAGGTTTCATGAATTACTATGCATCACCCACTGAATTTAAATGCACCCAAGGCGTATTGTTCTAGGGTACACAGGTGGTCAATGAAACCATGTTGTTGATCATGTTTCTTGTCTTCCCAGTCATGTTTTTTTTTTTTTCCTGGGGAAGACTCACCATGAGCTAACACCTGTTACCAATCTTCCTCTATTTTGTATGTGAGTTGCCACAGAATGGATGCTGAGGAGCGGTATACAACCACACCCAGAATCGAACCCCACCACCAAAGCAGAGCATGCTGAACTTAACTATTAGGCCACCCGGCCAGCCCCCTAAGTCATCTTAAAAAAAAAAAAAAAATCAGAGGAAGTGCATGTTAATCATGTTCTATCCAAAAGAAACAAAACAAACTAAAACAAAACTCCACTGAATCCCTTTAAGACTAATGAGACAATAAACTCTAAAAATGTCCATACATTTTCAGGGTCATTGCCAGAGTTAGGCTCAAAAATCATGAGAACTCACATGTTCCATTTTACACATCAATTCTTTTTCTGCTATCTCCACCACTTACTTCTTTATTCGTTCATCAAGTGTTATCACAAACCCACAATATTATAAATATTATGCTAGAGAAGAGTGGCATAGTGCTAAATTTGACACAGTGCTTAGGTTTCCTGAGTTTGTAGCCTTATATTTCTGGGAGAGAAAGAGAGAGATTCAGGAAAATGAAAGAGAAGTAGTAGTTGTCCGCGTGGATTGTGGGGTTAGCAAAGAAAATGAAGTATTGAATCTAACTGAAAGCAGCAGTCAGGAGAGTCATATTTGTTTTGTTTTCTATTTTAATTAGTAAGTCTGATTTTTGAGGAATGCTGAATGCTGGTCCAAGCAAGTAAGGACATTCTATGCCAGGTAGATGATAGAGGAGATTTAAACTAGAGAACATGGTTTAAGGTTTTGCAGTTTTGTTTTGTTTTTTTCTTTCAATGTAATGTACAATTTTGGAAAACAAAGAAAATAGGTATCAAGAATGGCCACAGATACTGTGCAAAGTTGTTGAACTTTATTCTGAAAACTATAATGTGTCATTGGGGAGTTTTTCTCTATGAGTAAGGCATGTATTGTTTGTGTACATGTGCGTGTGTGTGTGTGTTTGTGTATCTACTTGAGCATGTGGCAGTATATCTTCTCAGCAGATATAAAACATCATGTGTCAACCTGACTGGGCCTCAGGGAGTCCAGATATTTGGTCAAACATTATTCTGAGTGTTTCTGTAAGGGTACTTTTGGATGAGATTAATGTTTAAATTGGTAGACAAAGTAAAGCAGATAGCCCTCATAATGTGGTCCTTATCCAATCAGTTGAAGACCTGAATAGAAGGAAAAAGCTGACCCTCCCACAAGTGTGAGTTCTACCTGCCTGAAGCCTTTGAATTGGAATATTGACATTTCTACTACCTGTGGCCTTGAATTGAAACATTGGCTCTGCATGTGTCTTTAGTTTGCTGGCCTCCAGACTAGAATTACACCATCAGCTCTTCTGGTTCTTAGGCCTTCAAACTCAAATGAACTAAGACATTGGATCTCCTGGGTCTCTAGCTTACTGACTCACCTTGCAGAACTTCGTACTTGCCAACCTCCATAATCGTGTGAGCCAATTTCTTTTCTTTCTCACTCTTTATATATATATATATATCCTATTGATTCTGACACTCTGGAGAATCCTGGCTAATGCAATGATTTTTAAAAAAAGACTGTAATTCTAGAAGTCAAAACTGAAATTAAAAGTTACGATGGGGTTCTAATACATTAATACCTGAGCCCATATTTTATGATTTCATACCTTTTAGGCGATAACTTTGAAAAGAATAGAGTATTACAGCAGAGAATAGTGATATTGTCTCCTGTGGGCGAGGCCTTAGGCTAACACACACAAAGCCAATTTTCAAACTTTATTTATTTATTTTTTTTAATGTTTTTTTTATTTGTTTATTTTGGTTTTGTTATTGTTTTTTTTTGCTGAGGAATATTCATTCTGAGCTAACATATGTTGCCAATCTTCCTCTTTTTTTCCTTGAGGAAGATTAGCCCTGAGCTAATATCTGTGCCAATCTTCCTCTACTATATATGTAGGACACAACCACAGCATGGCTGATGACTGGTGTAGGTCCACACCCAGGATCCGAACCCGTGAACCTGGGCTGCCAAAGTGGAGCATGTGGAACTTTAACACTCGGCCACTCAGCCATGGGGCTTGGTCGTTATTTGTAGTGGACACAATTTTTTAACATGAAAAATTTTAAGGAGTATATCCAAAAGTTAATACCGTTAATTAATAAGTGATATTAGGAAGGTTGTAAGATAAAAGGTCCATAAAAAACATTGTTTTATAATCTACATACCGGAAAACAAAACTGGGAAGTAAAAACAAAACAAAAAAGTGGTAAGTAAAAAAAATAATTTTCTATAAAATTATAAATTTGCTATTGATATAAAACTATGAGACATTTAGGATATTTTTAGCTGCACAATAAAATAAAACACTTTCAAGGATTCTATACTGAAAATTACCAACACTGTTGAGAGAAAGTAGACAATGCTTAAAGAAATAGAAAGCTATACCATATTCATGGATTGGAAATCTCAACATTGTTAAGAGGTCAATTCTTGTTAAAGATTTTATTCTTTTTAGAAATTATCTAAAGATTCAGAGTAGTCCTGAATGGAATCCTAACAAACTTTTGTGACAAGAATTGAGAGGCAGGGGGCTGGCCCAGTGGCCTAGTGGTTAAGTCTGCATGCTCCACTTCAGTGGCCCAGGATTCGCCGGTTCAGATCCTGGGCGCGAACCTATGCACCACTCATCAAGCCATGGTCTGGCAGCATTCCCTACACAAAATAGAGGAGGATGGGCACAGATGTTAGCTCCAGGCCAATCATTCTCAACAAAAAGAGGAAGACTGGCAACGGATGTTAGCTCATAGCCAATCTTTCTCACCAAAAGAAAAAAAAAAAAAAAAGAATCGAGAGGCCAATTCTATATTTAAATGGAAATTTAAAGGAGCTAGATCCAAAGCAATATTACAATAAAAAATTAATTTTGAGTATCAGCCTTAAGATAAAGAAATAGATTAATGAAACAGAATAGACAATCTGCAACTAAACCTACATTTTTATAGTTGATTGTTTTTCTACTGTTTCTAAAGCAACGCAATGGAAAACGGAAAGCCTTTTCTAAAAATGGAACTGCAATGATTGGTAAAAATTGGTATATGTATAAAGAATCCTAACTTCTATTACATACCATACAAAATAGTAATAAACTGAAATGTAGAAACTAAATACAAACCTTTTAGGAAGAAAAATATTGAATACAGAATATCTACATGACTTGAGAATAGGCAAATATTTCCTTATTAGGACACAGAAAGCTACAAGACATCATCTTTTTAACAACTTTGACTTCAAAAAATGTGCAATTTTGAGAAAATTAATAATCAATAAACAGACCGTGAGATTGTGCCATATATATATATATACACATATATTCTGACAAAAGACTTGAATGTAAATTATACAAATATCTCTTACAATTCCACTACAAAAAAGCAAAAGCAGGCAAATTTCTTGGTCAGATACTACATAAAGAAAAAAAAACTACTAAGATACCCATTAACATCTGTGAATATCAAAAACATTTTGGTGAGGAAAAGAAGCTGAAAAGTTCATATTTTTTATGATTTTATTTATATGATGTTCTAGAACAGATGAGATTAATATAAGGAGAAAAAAATAAATGAGTGATTTCCTCTCTAGGGGTGGGAGGTAGCAGACATTGATCAGGAAGGGACATGATAAGAGAACTTTCTGGAGTGATCGAAATGTTCCATATTTTGATAAATTTTTGAGAAATAAAATAGTCATAAAATAAGCTTAAGATTTACACATTTAGCTGTATGTAAATCTTTCCTCAAAAACAAAAAAGTAATATAAATAAATATTGAACATCTATTATCTTTGTTTTCACAGTAATATTGACTAGCAGTCTGGAGACTACTCACAGTATATTTTAGGCTTGACAAAATGAGAAAAATATTGAGGATAGTGGAAGATAATTTTCATAGTGTTGAGAAAATGGTTGCTGATACGGAAAGAAATGAGATGAGAATGAACATAGAGGATTTGGATTCT
Source organism: Diceros bicornis minor (assembly GCF_020826845.1). NCBI lineage: Eukaryota > Metazoa > Chordata > Mammalia > Perissodactyla > Rhinocerotidae > Diceros > Diceros bicornis. The sequence goes on along the minus strand of NC_080746.1, from coordinate 61,719,925 downwards.
GATTAGAATTTTAAGTATGCATTCATTATTTTTAATAGAGAGAGATATCTACACATGTATATAAACCCAATTATATATTTGTATGTTTCTGTGTATGTATTTGTATGTTGTGGCAGCGACCCACATACAAAATAGAGGAAGATTGGCACAGATGTTAGCTCAGGGCGAGTCTTCCCCAGCAAAAATAAATAAATATATAAGTAAATAAATAATAATGGTAATGTTATAACCCATTGAATAAAATCAGATTCTATGAGTTCACACACATATGAATAAAGCAATACATGAATAAACTAACAAAAATATACACTACATGAATATAATAATAAGGAAACATAAAAGAAACACAAGAGATGGCTATTCAAGATAATAAGCAGTCTAAATTCTTCAAAACTTTCAGTATGAAGAAAGAACAAGAGTCAAAAATACGAAAACACTGTGGCAGCCAGTCTCCTGGCAGAACACTTCCTGCAGGCAGCCAGTTGGGGCCTCCGCTGACAGTAATTGATTTGCAGCAGCAGTGTTCCCTGTAGAGCTAACCAGAAGGAGTTCATGACAAAATGTACAGACAAGTTGTTGGGTAAAGATATTAAAGATAATCACTATCTGAATGTTGAAATTATTCAGCCAAAAAACCTATTTTGTCTCTCTTAAATGTAGCAGGCAATCATGATGGAGAGCCTCTCCTAATCCATGATACTACCAGCACATCATCAGTATAAGAAATTCTGTTTGCCTTTCTTTTTGCCTTAACAATATGATATGCATTGAATGAATCTAAAATTAACAATAAATTGATTATTGGTTTGTCTTGATAAAAAGAGAACATAGAACATAGCTCTCTTATATCTGAAATGAATCAGAACACCATCCTATCCACCTTGAATCTGGCAGGAAAATTATGAAGAATCCATATGCACTAGAAAGGTACCTGACTCATATTGGCTTTTTCAACTCCTCAACTGAGCCATTCTTCGATAGGAACCCTCTACCTGAAAGACAGCAGTATTGGGAAACAGAATCAATTTAATGAAGAAATGATTGCTTTTAATTTTACTTAAAGGTCAAAGCAAATATTTCTGGAAAGCTACTCGTGGAAATAAGATCTTTCAGAATGGTTTTCTATGGTTAAATCTTTTGAGGAGCAAAATCCAAACATTTAATTATCTCTACAATATTAATTTATCAAATGGATATTTAAACATGTGACATTTTATAAACTGTAAGTTTTTCTTTAAATTGGATTAAAATAAGTACTGGTAAATTTAATATATGCTGATGCTTCTACACTGCATTTTAATAAATAAATAAATTAACTTGCAGGAAAGAAATACGCCTGTTAACATAGAACTTTCCTTACCTTCACTATTGTCTCTAAACAATTTTTTTTGAGAATATAGACTAAGGCTGTTTAACATTGTAGCTAGTAAACACATGATACTATTTAAATTTAGATGAAAATTAATTAAATTAAAATAAAGAGTTCAGTTCCTCAGTCTCTTATAAGCCACATTTCCAGTGGTCAATGGTCACATGTGTCTAGTGGGTACTACCTTGAACTGCTCACATACAGAGCATTTTTATATTCACAGAAAGTTCTGTTGGACAGCTGTGGTCTAGATAACATAAGAAGTAAGAGAAAACTTATCCATAAAGAATATTACACAGGAACTTGCTGGGACAAACAATTCGCATATAGATCAACCTACTGATTGAGGAGTCTCAATTTTTGTTTGAGTTTAATTACACAATGACTATTTTCTCCTGACTATCCCCAGCAACATTACTGGGTCAGATTTACTTCTCCAACTAGGTAATCTCTACCATAACAATGTCTTTGGATGATTCCATGGTCATTGTCAGTTACCAGAACATTTTTCCACTGAATAAGACTGGATGCTGCTTGGTTTTTTTAAAACTTGAATTTCATACTTGACTCAAGAGGACTCTTCTCCTCTCTTACCTCCTTCCCCCACTCCACCCAACCTGTAGTGTTTGAAGTAGAGGAGAAGGGTGAAGGTTGTCTCTGAGACACCTTCTTTTCTTCCTTCTAGTATTTGCTACTCTGTATTAGAAGACAAGATGGGAATGTAGATAGGATAACAAAATTCTCCTTATTTTTTTGTCTCCACAATGTTGGTTGCAAGGGGTCTCTGCTCTACCTCTAGTTTAGGCTGATTTCAATTTGGTCCTGGTGGCTTCTCTTGATGTAGCAGCCTCTACATAAGCAGTGTACACATGAAGTCCATATTGGACCTCTCTGTGCCAGAAATCCTCCCAGTCTCCCAGGGCCTTGCAAAAAGGAAACTCATTTCCTTCAACCTCACCAGAAACATATCTTCAAACAAAAGATTTTAGTCATTTGGAGGTCTGTTCCACAAAGGTTCCACATCGAAATATGTAAACAATTTACTTTTGATACCTGATGTTTTACAGTTACAAATTTGCTGTTTGCAGAGAACCTCAGATGTGAACAACTCTAATTCATCTGGATAGAGAAACAGTATAACCAGTTTCTCACAGTGAGCGAATATATGGGGCTCTTTGACAAGGTTATTTGAGATGGAGTCAGCCTATGTCTAAGAATAAGAGTAGTCAATACAGATGAGAGAAGGGCCCAATGCAGGTCAAGTTCTACTTGAATATCTGAGGACTGCCCCTGAACAATAAATACTTATATTTGAAAAAAGTAACTCTAACATAGTGATAAAAAGCATGGGATTCAGAGTCAAATGCCTGAGCTGATAATCCATCGCCAACGCATATTAACTCTGTGAACTTAAGCAAGTTGCAGAACTTTCTGAGCCTCTGTGCAATCATCCCCAAAATAGTGTCTCATGAGTAGCTACCAGGATCATACAGGATAATGCAAATGCAGAGCTTACATTGTTCTTAAATAGTTGTCATTAATTTATACATCACATCCTAATAGCATTATAAACCATGAATTATTTTAAAGCCTTTAGAAGGAAGAGAAGAAGGGAAAAACATGGAAGAGGAGAAGGGGATTTTTAAGAAAATACTTGACAGACTACCTTGTGATAAGTAATTTCACCTTTTATTGCACACACTGCCCACACGCTGGATGGCTCTGTTCTCCGTTGCTAGGCTGTGCTTCGCAATGTGATTTTCTTTACTAAGCACCACATCATTTCTGGTGTAATTTTCCTTTTTTATTAAAATCACATTACCATGTGACATTTATCTAAGTTGCTTTGTCCATAGGCACCACCGAGACCAATAGTTTTTCAAAATTCATATATCTTTTTATGATGCTTCTACAAATGAGAATGTCGCAAAGAGTATGGTCACAAAATTTCACACAAAAACAAATTTAATACTAAGAAAGGCCTCTCATGTCTAAATGTTTATGCCTCTCACCAATTTTTTGTAGTAGAACTAGAATAAAAGAAAATAGTTTCCCTGAAATAAAAATTAGAAAGCAAAATCATCTTTTACAGCATTTAAGTAAAAATGATTTTTTTGTTAATAGCAAATTTTTGTTAATAGCAAAACACTTTTATTTTAATTCAGTTATTTTATGTGAAGAGGCACCTCTGAGAAAGTAATGTAGGTACTTGGTATGGACTGAAAAGTGTCCCCCTAAAATTCATATATTAATCCCTATCTTCCAATGTGATGTAATGGGAGATGGAACCTTTGAGGGATAATTAGCTTTAGATGATGTCATGAAACTGGGACCCACAAGATAGGATTAGTGACCTCATAAGAAGAGACACTAGAGAGCTTTCTCTTTCTTTACCTGCCTTGTGAGGACACAGCATGAAGGTGGACATTCACAAGCCAGAAAGAGAGCTCTCACCAGAAACTGACCATTATGGCACCTTCATCATGGAAATCTAGACTCCAGAACTGTGACAAAATATTTTTCTGTTGTTTAAGTTATCTAGTCACAGTATTTTGTTAGGGCAGCCTGAGTTGACTAAGATAGAACTGCCCATTATTTTTATCATCAACAACAAAAAATTGAGTTTGTTGAAAGAAATGCATGCATCGTTACAAAAATCAAGACAGGTTAAATTGAAAGAGAAAAAAAAAAGAAAAGAATAAAAGGAGGGACAATATGAACAAGAAGCAAAGTAGAAAGCCACAAACCCTTCTTACTCCCACAGAGATACCCACTCAACAATAGGCCTGATAGCAAAGGGTGCCTGGTTGGGAGCCACTAAAAACAAAAGCAATGGTTTGGACTGGCATGCACTCACTCTCCCTAGTCCTCCTCCTTTACAATTCAGTGCATAAGGAGCTGAAGAAATCCCCAACATTTTGCTTCTCCTTTGGGAGGGAAAGTATTGGAGCACCTGTCCAAGGATGCGAATTTTTGGGGGGGCTGCTCTAGGTGCTGGTTTCTGTCTCAGCTCTCTTGAAGCACTGATGGGACCTGGCATACTCTAGAAGCCTGGGGACTGCAAAGAATAGAAGAGCTGGGTGGCTTTCTGCTGCTCCAGAGAACCTGTAGTACCACACAGACACCAGATGGAGAAGATTATGAGCTTCTGAGGAAAGAAATCTCTGATCTCTCTCCTTGGGAATATACATGCACAAATCCAGATAAGACACATCCAAAGAAACATTTGAGAGGCCCCCAGAATCTCTGGCCAGGCTGATTGGTGAAGGTTGTTCCCAGTACAAAGTCAGTCCATAAAGATGGGAGGACGTGGCTGTTTTTCAAATGCATAGATCCAAACACACAGTCACAAGGCACATGGAGAAACAGGAAACCCTGGCTCAATCAGGGAAATAAAATAAATCTCCAGAAGTCAACGTTCAAGAATCAGAGATATACGAATTAGCTGACTAAGAACTGAAATAACCATCACAAAAACACTGAATAAGCTAAGGAAAACAACACCTGAACAAAATAAGAATATTAACAGAGATGGAAAATATTTAAAAAATCAAACAAATTTTGGCGCTGAAGGATAAAATATCTGAATTGAAAAAATTCACTACAGAATTTCAACATCTGACTTGACCAATCTCAAGAGAAAATCACTGAACCCCAAAACAGAATTTTTTTTTAAAATTGAGATACATTTTACATACCATAAAATTCACCGTTTAAAGTGTACAAGTCTCTGGTTTTTAGCATATTCAAAAATTGTGTAACCATCACTACTATCTAATTCCAGAACATTTTTTTATCACCCCAATAAGAATGTCCCATTCCTCTTAGCAGTCACTCCTCATTCTGTCCTGTTCCCAGTCTATGGCAACCACTAATCTACTTTCTGTCTCTATCAATTTGACTTTTTACGTCTGAATAATGTTCCATTGCCTGGATGTTCTCTGAGTTTGCTCTTGCACCTGGCAGTCAGGACTCTAGGCAAGTAAGCTTTTTCATGATACCTGTCCTCTCTGCTGGGTAAGGACTAAAATCTTAATTTAGACAATTTCACAGATAATATTGACATGCCAAGGCCCTTCTATTTTATATTTTCCATACTTTATTTACACATATTTCATCTCACCTGATAAATTTTATCAATATTTATCAATATCAAAAGGTATTCAACTCCCATTTCTAATGCTGTTATATTTAAAAATTAAATGCTTTGTGTCTGGTTTTCTCTGGAAAACATGCAGAAATAAAAGCCTTTTCTGAAAATTTCTCTTTATATTTCCTATTACATTTCACAGAGAAATGCATTTCCATTAAAATGCTTATGAAGTCAACTATTTCTATTTAATATTTGGAGTTCTAAGGAACTATATCTGTCACCAGAATAAGGAGTCACTTCTTTTCCAAAGCATCTTATACTCACATAGTTCTAACGGGTTTTAACTAAACAGTATCTAAGAACATTTTGCTCTCTAACATTAAATAGCATTATAAATCCTTGAAGTTCAAACGTTTTTCCAAAGGTATCCTGGGAGTCACTCAATAGGTCTATATTATTAGTTAAACTCTACATAAAAAATTATTTATAGATATTGTAACCTGATGATCTCACATTTGTATACTTAAAATTCTATGTGAAAAATATTCACCTTTTTTACCTGAAAATATTTCATTTTCTTTTGGGTCCATCTGCTTATGTTTTGGTGAGTGGTTGGCACTATAATATGCATTATATGTTTGTTTTCCTGGTGTAGATACTGTAGCTATGGCTGATGTCAGTCTACCAACATGAAGTCACTGAATACAGAGCTGAGAAGCACACAAACGTCTCTCCTAAGCCAGTAGGATTTGGCACCAGCACATAACTGCCCTCAATCTTGAATCCTATACCATTGGTTTTTCTGAGATGAATATAATTTTAAGGCAGTTTAATGACAAGATGTAGTCAGAGAGTCTTTTAGTGCAAAAAGACAGGTCTACTAAATAGAGGCAGACCCAATGACACAGGACAAAAACAGTATGACTCCAAGTAAGGTTATCAGGTCTCCTAGATGCAGGTAATCCAGCCTTGTTAGACCTTTTCTACAAAGATAATGGAAGTCTTTTCTCTTCTTCTTCTTGATATCAAAGCTTAAAATCCCTTTTGTAAGGCACAAATGCTTTTTTCAACTAAATTAATACTGCCATGAATAATAGACCCCAGCTGGAAAGTTCATAGAGATATGGGGCTGATACTAAAAACTTTGAAAATACATATAATCATTTCATCAGAATTCTGAACATGACTGGGACATTTTGTTGAGAGGTGGTTTGGATAAAGGAAAGAATAGTGTCACCAAAGTTCATGTGGAATAAGTTCAGAAAGTGAAGGTGATGGAGGCTCTGAGGTAAACTTTCCACAGTCAGCCCCTTTCATAGGATTAAATAAGAAATAAGAGCTTCCCTGACTGGAATTAGATTACAGAAATATTCCTTTTATTGTTCTGTCAGCATATATACGCTGATTAGCCTGAATATCTCTAGAATTTTTATTTCCCTTTACTGGCTAATTATTTTTGTAAATGGTGTCAGTGACTTCTTTTGTGTTGTAGAGGAACATTTTCTTCTCTCAGGAATGTTTAAAAGGAAGTCAACTTTGGTTCTCAGTCCCAAAGAGAAACCAGAGTTTGAGAATGTTTTTCAGATGCAGAACCACTATTAGACAATGACTCTTCTAAGTTCTGAACCATATTTTGCCTCCTTTTTCACCCTTGTCCCAGGTGAACCTAAAAACTCACTAGGGAATGGTCAAAACCAATCCACCAGGTGTGTCCTATAGTACAAAACACTCATCCTTCACTAACTGAAACATCAAAAAGATCCACCCTCTGGCTTCTACATGTATTACCACAGATGATCCCTGGTAAGTCTCTGGGCTTGAGATTCTGCACTGAGTGTGGGGAAATGGAGGACTGGTTTCAAAGAGAACACGTATTTCATGCAATCCAATATGATGCCAGAATGACAAAAAAGAAATAGAATCTTACAGTAGTTGTGTGTTCAAACAGTATAAAATTTTGTTTCATAACATTTCTGAATCAGTTAATGACACAATGGATGACAATTTTAAAGTGAGGTTGGCAAATAGGAGGACCTCTAGAGAATGATCTGGGCTAATAAATGAATGGAAAGCTTATTTGTTAAAAGCTCAGGAAATTATATATGTTTAAATTGAGAAAGATTCAGATAAAATGATGCCTTCCAAGTTTTTCAGGGAAAATGCTTATTCAAGTGAAATGCTCATCAAATATCTGAAATTATACATGGGAAGGAGAGAATAAACTTCTAAGTATTATTAGCTAGCACTTTTTGACAGAACAATACACTTTATGTTTATTTCTAATATTTCAAATAGATTAGATAATTTAATCCTCACAGTCATCCTGTAATGTATGTTTATCCATTAACATTGTTTTAGCAACAAAGAAATTGAGACAATTAGAAGTTTTATAACCAGCTGAAGAGCATGCCAAGCTAAGTAGTGGCATCCAGGATTTAAACTCTCTTGACTGACTTCAGATCCTGTGTAATTAACTGCTGTGAAACTTGGTTTAGGTGTGTCTTTGGAATGTAGACCTACGACTTTTACGAGAAATTAAGTGCAAGGTGGTTAGAAGCTCAAAATAAAAACCGACGTGATATTTAGGGCTGTCCTGAAGTGTGGCAAACTGTTTCAGAAAACAGTGTTCTCTATCACTGGAGGGCTTGAGGCAGAGAACCATGGATGAATATCAGAAATTTTATAGACGGTAAAGATTCCCAAGATTGAAGGGAATGTGGATTTAGATCCTAAATCCCTTAGTTCTTTTAGATTCTGGGAATCAACCTGGGTCAGAATTGGATTTTTAAGTAACACTAATGGTTCTGGGTTGATGCTATACATGAGATTCATGATTGTTTCCCTGGCTTATGAATTTCAAGAGTTTAAGATATCTTTCCTCCCTCTTCTAAATATCTACATAAATGTACACACAAATTTGCTTCTACCTTGTCTTTTGTCATCTGGTGCATCAACTCCTAACCCAAGAACATCTTTAGCCTCATCTCTCTCAACTTCCCTACATCAAGTCAGTGAGTCTCATAGATTTTGACTCCTTAATATTCCTCTGATATTGCCAAATCACTCTGTTATCTCCTATGAACTATCATAAATATCCATCTAACTTGATCTTCTAATGCTTAGCTTTCATCCCTTCAAGCCATTCATCAAGCTGCTAGCAGATTGAATTTTATAAAAGGCAAAAGACCAATTTTCCACCTAAAAATTTAAAATTATTTGGCTTAAAATAGTAACTTCACATTTGCTAACCTTCACTTTTCATTAGCCTCAAAAATCATCATTTCTGTTTATGAAACAATTTATAAGTGAAAACTATTTATTGATTCGCACTGATGGTTCATGCTTCTGCGATTTTGTACAAACTATTTCTTTTGGAATGCCCTTCTCCAATCTCCTTTATCTGGCTAGTACCTACTGAAGAAGTATTCTCCCTGATAGCCAATTTACTTTCAGGTACGTAAATGTTAATTCTTATGAATTAAAAATTATTTTTTCCCCAATGTAAGACTGTAGAACAATGGTTAACAACCAGGGATCATGTACCTCCCCCTACTCATCCAGTGGACATTTGACAATGACTGAAGACATTTTTGGTAGTCATGATAAGAGAGAGCGACTGGCATCTAATGGGTAGGTGCAAGGGATGCTGCTAAACCTCCTACAGTACAGAGAATTACCCCAAACAAAAAATATATCTGAGGGGCTGGCCCCGTAGGGTAGCAGTTAAGTGCTCGAGCTCCGCTGCTGGCAGCCAGGGTTTGGATCCCGGGTGCATACCGACGCACCCACTTGTCAGGCCATGCTGTGGCGGCATGCCATATAAAGCGGAGGAAGATCAACAGGGATGTTAGCTCAGGGCCAGTCTTCCTCAGCAAAAAGAGGAGGATTGGCACAGATGTTAGCTCAGGGCTGATCTTCCTTACCAAAAAAAAAAAAAAAAATTATCTGATCTAAAATGTCACTTATGGTGAGATTTGAATAACCTGCCTTAGAATAACATCAGTTAGACTTTATGAAGTTGGAATGTAAAATTATCAGGAAGAAAGGTAACTACTTTCTTCACACAATGAATGGTTCTTAGACTGAAGACAGTGTTTTCAATTTTATACACTTGCTTCTTTGTTTACTTGCTTTCTTCTCTTTTTGCTCCATTCTTCAGATTACTCACAATACATACTCCTGTTGCAATTCAGTTTGCATGTTATCCTCTAAGGATTTTCCAGGTCAACTATTACTTATGTGGCCATATTAAATATCCCAAATTAATATTCCTGGTAAAGGCAAGAGCATACACTTTTGTGCCAAATCACACAGAATGTTAGCCAATATATGGATGACATGATTTTGCAATCATGGTGTTATATCAGACACATAGCATCTAATAAATATGTATATAATATATGTGTTATGCCTATTTGATGAATAAGAAGGTATTAGGGGAGTTGTTTCTATCAGAATCTAAACACACTCAAACTGATTAAAATCTTTTGTACATTTTTGCACAGCCCAGCCTGATTTAGGGACACTCTTATATGTATCTCATAATCTTTATTGAAATATAATTATAAAATATCAGAGGACATAATTTTTTTTCTTCTGTCTTGGTCACTATGCCATGGAATTTGGATCCAGGTAGATTTACCCATAACAACGTCTTAGTGTTTCATTAATATAATAAGGCAATGGTGTCAATATCATAAGATAAGGAAGATAAAATAATCTAAAATATTTAAGGATCTTATGAAGGTGAATGACATAATACATGTTTAATAAACGATAGATGCTAGTTTTAAATTCCAAATACTTTGTATAATGTAGGTACTTCAAAAATATGGGATAAGTAAATTTAACTTGTTCCTCAATTGCTTCAACAAATATTTGGAACATAGTGGATACTTAACAAACGTGTGTTGAATAAAATCATTAGGTAATAAACTTTTAATTTGTGTGTACTAATGCTACCTTCTGATTTGAAGAAGATCTAGTTTGGCACATTGTTTATTTGCTAAAAAGAAGTGTTTCAGAATAAGAAGTCTCAGAAAAGAAAGCCTTGCTCAGAGTTGAATAAGTTTTAAGCAAAAGAGGCAAATTCTCCCACAATTGGCCTGAGGTGTGTTCTAGGTAACCTTAGATGCCTCAGAGATAATCAAAGTTTATCAGGGAAAAAAACTTGAGGATGATGGAGAAGACATGATTGTGAGATTTTTCTACTTTCCCAATCTGTTGTTTTAGGTCTTCCTCATTGTCTTTATCTGATTTATACATCGATGAAATGGTTTCAGAAAATTGGATTGGAAATTACTAAACAAAAGTAAATATGACTTGTAAATTAATATTTTGCATATTCTGGGGAGGAAATATTTTCTTGAAGAAGTGATAAATAAAGGGTGTAAGGAATCATCAGGTAAAAAATCCCTCGAGGGCTTTGAAAATGATAAGGCGAAACCTCTCATAGGAGGCCTTGAAGACTGTAGTGTCATGTGTTTTAGAGACCAATGAAGGGCAGAGACAAAGAATAGGATGGATCTAGTCCTATGAAAAACAATGTATAGAAGAAAATGTTTGCCTTCATTGAAATCATTGTATTTAGAGTGAATATAAGAAGCATAAGGGTATAAGTAACAAAAAACTACATTTCACGGATAGTCTACATTATTACAAATACTTAACAATAAATGATTGTTCAGGCTTAGGTATGTAGTAATGGTTACTGATGGGGAGAGAAAAGAACAAAGGACATAAATTGGCACTTGAAATTAAATAAAACAGATGTGCAAATAGCAAGACATAGTAAGGGACAGCCAAGGAACACAGCTATGAATTAAAAATAAATGATTTATTTCACAGATAATAAGTAGGAAAAATTGCACAATGTGTGATTGGGTTTTGGAAAAACACCGAAATTTTGAAAAATTTTGTTGAAAGAATTCTGCGTCTATTGGAGAGGGACCACGATGTGAAGAGACTAACCTAAGAAGACAAGCTACTGAGCTACAAAATGGAAAAATATTCTGCTCAAACTTATCTTCTGATTATGATTAGCAAAGTGGTCTACCACCAGAGTGGAACCTTTATGTGCAGCCTACATGAAGTTTAGTTCTTGAAATATCTTTATTTTGCATTAAATGATTCTTTTCCTAATTCCAATTGGCAGGTCACAAAAAAGCACAAGTGATGAGTAGCAAACACAAAATAAAGGGAATCTGCTTGGCCCAGTAGTTGTGGATCAGAAAAAAGCCATCTAATCCATTTAATGTTGCTCTTTGAAAATGATTAAGGCATGTTGAAACATAGAACTTGATGGTTGGTGTTACAATAACTTTGTGAAAAGAAATAGAAGATAGGAGAAGAGTAGTGGGAATGGAAAGAATAAAATAGGTCACATTCCATTGTATATATATACTACATCTTTTTTATCCATTCATCCATTGATGGGCTATAAGGTTGTTTCCATATCTTGGCTATTGTGAATAATGCTGCAGTAAACATGAGAGTGCAGATATATCTTCACTATTCTTTTTTCATTTCCTTTGAATATCTATTCAGAAGTGGAATTACTGGATCATAGAGTATCTGTTTTTAATTTTTTGATGAATTTCCATAGTGGATGAACAAATTTACATTTCCACCAACAGTGTACAAGAGTTCCCTTTTCTCCATATCCTCGCCAACACTTATCTTTTATCTTCTTAATGATAGCCATTCTAACATGTGTGAGGTAATATCTCATTGAGATTTTGATTTGTATTGCCCAGATGATAAGTTTATCTAACCATGAGAAAGAAGGAAATCCTGCCATTTGCTACATTAATAATGGACTCTGACATTATACTAAGTAAGATAATTCAGACGGAGAAAGACAAATACTATATAATATCACTTATATGTGGAAATCTTAAAATGATAAACAGAGAGTAAAATGGTTGTTACCAGGGACAGAGGGATGGGGAGATTAGAGTTATGTGCTTTAAGAGTAAAACTAGAACATAAAAAAAAAATTGATAGTGACTATAGACAACAGCATTGTATTATAACCCTCAAATTTGCTGAGAGACTAGATTTTAGTTATTCCAACAAAAAAAAGAAAAGATAATTATGTGACATGAGAAAAGTGCTACCTAACACTACAATGGCAATCGTATTGAAATATATGATGTGTCAAATCAAAAAGTTTTGCACCTTAAACTTACAAATTGTTGTAAGGCAAATATACTTCAGAATAAATAAAGATAAGATGACATACTCCTGAACTAACTAAAGTATATCTTGCTAAAAGAAATTAATTTCTTCTTATTTTTAATTCATGAAGTCTTGACAGGGAATAGAAGGTGAAACAAGATTATCATTCTTTGATTCTTCTGACAAAATCACCATGTTCATATTCAATGGCTCAGTCTTCATGCCCTCTGTACTAACACTCATGGGGATTCCTGGCCTGGAGTCAGTACAGTGTTGGATTGGGATTCCATTCTGTATCATGTACCTCACTGCTGTGATTGGGAATTCCTTAATTTTAGTTATAATCAAATATGAAAACAGCCTCCATAAACCCATGTACATATTTTTGGCCATGTTGGGGGCCACAGACATTGCACTTAGCACCTGTATTCTTCCCCAAATGTTAGGTGTCTTCTGGTTTCATTTGCCAGAGATTTCTTCTGAAGCTTGCCTTCTACAAATGTGGCTTATTCACTCATTCCAGGGAATTGAATCAGGTGTGTTATTGGCGATGGCCCTAGATCGCTATGTGGCCATCTGTGACCCCTTGAGACACGCCACCGTTTTCTCTCAACAACTCTTAACTTACATTGGAGTTGGGGTGACACTCAGGGCTGCCATTCTTGTAGCGCCATGCCTGCCACTTATCAAATGTCGTCTTAAACTCTACCGAACTACAATCATCTCCCACTCTTATTGTGAGCACATGGCCATTGTGAAGCTGGCTATTGAAGATATTTGGCTCAACAAGATATATGGTCTATTTGTTGCCTTCACCATCTTAGGGTTTGACATAATCTTTATCACCTTGTCCTATGTTCAAATCTTTATCACTGTCTTTCGACTGCCCCAGAAAGAGGCACAGTTCAAGGCCTTTAATACATGCATTGCCCACATTTGTGTCTTCCTACAGTTCTACCTCCTTGCCTTCTTCTCTTTCTTCACCCATAGGTTTGGTTCATACATACCACCATGTGTTCATATCCTTCTATCAAATTTTTACCTCCTAGTCCCACCTTTTCTCAACCCTATTGTCTATGAAGACCAAACAAATCCACAACCATGTCCTGAAAATGTTTTTCTCCAAAAAACATCTCGATCATTAGTGACTCTTTCTATAGAGATTTTAGGTTGGTTCAAAGTAGCAACTTGAATATGGTAAAGTTATATCTTCTACAAATGTCTACACACAAAAAACAAGTCTTTAAATATCAGATTCTCATATTGAAGGAGGTATTTAACAAATCAACAAAATACTTAAGAATTTTGGTTTCCTACTCATACAAAGGACAAAACTCTCATGCTGAGATTTAAATTTTTTCCGTTATTCTATTTTTGTCCCCTCCATTTAAACCTAGAGCTTCCTTTCTGCAACTCTTAGACCTACATAGAAACAAAATTGCAGAAAACAACACTTGATTCCAGGTAACTTCCAAGGTCTATGTCACACATCAATATTCTCAACTGCTAACCCAACTCACAGCTCTAATTCTGGCTATGTCTCATTTTCCAATATCTGCTTGTAAATCTATATTTTGACAAATTTCGAATCAATTATCTACTTTTGTCTACTTTCTCTGAAATATAGATGAATATGAAAGTAATATAAAATCGATAATACCAATATCGTCAATACAAAAAGCATATGATGCAAACCAAAATCTGTAAACATTGACTAATTTGTATAGGAAAAAATGCACTAAAAAGATTGATAAGAAAAGAATTAGGCATATTCAAAAATATACGTTTTTAGGAAACAAAAATGTGATCTATACTTAAATAGAAAACACCTTTTCAAAGCTACACATTTTAAGGATTTTACCCCATTTTACTTTTACCTAGATTTGGAGGTTCGTGCTCTAGAATCGAACACATAGACAAATAAGTTCCACTGCATTTGGAGATTGCCTAATGCAGGGATCTAGAGTATAGGATCTGTGTCTTATTTACACTTGTATCAACAATACACAGGATGATGACTGAAACTTCTTAGAATCTCAGTAAAATTGACATTGAATACTAAACAATTTAAACATTTCCCTGCTGCTTATCAATGGTATTCAAAAGCAAAACATCTGGAGACTATAAGGTAATAATTCAACATCATAGTACAGAAATCTACATAGTAGAGAGTTAAATCCAATATTATTAAGGTAAACAAAGAAGACTAGTTGAATGAATCATTACTTAATCATGAAATAAAGTATGAGCCAAACATAAACCTAGAGTATGAGAAACTGACTCCTAAAACAGAGACTTCAGGTCTTTCTTCACTCTTTGCTGCTCCTCTGCCCACACAACTTCATCCTCTTTCAGGATGCTGCATTGATAGACATCAGGTATCAATTTTCTTCAATCAGCCTTCAAGATCAAAAAGATGATTTTTGAAAAGAACCAACGAGACAGAGAGAAATGTTTGGATCTCTAATTTTGGACTAATGTATAGTCAGAGAAAGAAATAACCTGAGAAAACATGTGACTACAAAAAAAGAAAGAGAACATGTCATTCAAGATGTAGAGATAGAAGATAATTTTGGAAAAAGACTTCTTATTGAATGAAGAAGAAAGAAATTTGTCAGAATGTCCTTGGTTTTTAATAAAATTTATGTAAACATGAACTATACGAAATAAGAATGATAAACACATTGACAAAAGGAATAAAACCGCATGTTAACGAATAGTTAACATACGTAAAAGATATAAGTGGCTGAATGAAAAAAAATAATCCAAGTATACGTTTTCTACACAAGATTCACTTTAGATTTAAGGAAACACATAGGCTGAAAGTGAAGGACAGAAAAAGATATTTCATGACAATGGTAAACAAAAGAAAGCATGAGTCGCCATAATTCTATCAGCCAAAACAGATTTTTAGTCAAAACTGTCACAAAAAGCAAAGAAAAACATTATATAATATTTAAAAGATGAATTCACCAGGAAAATATAATAATTAGAAACATATGTGTCCTATATCCAATCACCCAAATATATCAAGCAAATATTAATACAAATGAAGGGAGAAATAGACAACAACACAAAAAAAGTAGGAGAGTTCAATGCTTGACTTTCAATAATGGATCCAGACATCCAGACAGAAAGTCAATGGGAACCTGAGGACTTGAACACTATAGACCAAATAGACTTAACTGACAAATACAGAACGTTCCACCCAACAGCATCAGAATACACATTTTTTTCAGGCACACAGGAAACATTTTCCAGGATAGATCACATATATGGTCACAGAACACATTGTAAAAATGTAAGAAGGTTGAAATAATACGAAACCTGTTTTCTGATTGCACTATAGTGAAAGTAGAAAGCAATATCAGAAGAAAAACTAGAATATTCACACAAATATGTGGAAATTAAGGCACTCTCAAACAATTGATGGGTCATAGCTCAAAGAAGAAATCAAAAGGGTTGTTGGAAAATCTCTTGAGACTAATGAAATGAAACACAGCATACTAAACCATAATGGATGCAACAAAAGCAGTACTAAGACAGATGTTTATAGCAATAAATGCCTATATTAAAAAAGAAAGAAAAATTTCAAAAAATAATCTAACTTTGCATCAAGGAATTAGAAAAAGAAAAAATGAGCTAAGCCCAAATTAGCAGAAGATGAAGAAACAGTAGAGCAGAAATAAACAAAATAGAGTATAGAGTACAATAGAAAAAATCAGCAGAAGAAAGATTTGATTTTTGAAAAGATTAACACAGTTGACAATCCTTTAGCCAAACTAAAAAAAGGGGAGATGATTCAAGTAAATAAAATCACAATGGAAAGAGGAGATATTACAACTGATGCCACAGAAACACAAAGAATCATAAGAGACTATGATGAACAATTATAAGCCAACAAAGTGGATAACCTACAAGAAATGAATAAATTCCTAGATACATACAATCTGCCAAGACTGGATCATGAAGGAATAGAAAATCTGAACGTGTCTATAACTTACAAGACAATTGAATAAGCAATCAAAACCACCCAACAAATAAACACACAGGACAAGATGGATTCAACAGTGAATTCTACCAAGCATTTAAAGACTTGACTCCAAATCTTCTCAATCTCTTCCAAAAAATTGAAGAGGGAAATCTTCCAAACTCATTTATGAGACCCGAATTACCATGAAAACAAGGCATTACAAGAAAAGAATATTACAGACCAATATCCATGATGAACCTAGATACAAAAATCCTATTTGCAAAGGTACATGCACCCCTGTGTTCATTGCAGCGTTATTCACAATAGCCAAGACTTGGAAGCAACCTAAGTGCCTATCAAGGGACGAATGGATAAAGAAGCTGTGGTATATATACACAATGGAATACTACTCAGCCATAAGAAACGATGAAATCCAGCCATTTGTGACAACATGGATGGACATTGAGGGTATAATGCAAAGTGAAATAAGTCAGAGGGAGAAGGTCAAATACCGTATGATTTCCTTCATTAAGTAGTAGATAATAACAACAATAAACAAACACATAGGGACAGAGATTGGATTGGTGGTTACCAGAGGGGAAGGGGGGAGGGAGGAGGGTGAAAGGGATAATTTGGTACATGTGTGTGGTGATGGGTTGTAATTAGTATTTTGGTGGTGAACATGATGTAATCTATGCAGAAATAGAAGTACAATGATGTACACCTGAAACTTTTACAAAGTTATAAACCAATGTTACTGCAATAAACAAAAAATTAAAAAAAAAATCCTTAACAACATACAAACAAACTGAATTCAAGAACACATTAAAAGGATCATACACCATGCCTAAGTATGATTCATACCTAGGCTGCTGGGTTGGTTCAGCACACACAAATCCATAAATGTGATACACTGTATTAACAGAATGAAGGAAAAAAGTCATATGGTGATCTCAATAGAAGCAGAAAAATCATTTGACAAAGTTCAACATCATTTCATGATAAAAACTCTCAACAAATTAGGTATAGAAGGAATGTACTTCAGTATAATAAAGCCATAGCTGAGAAGCCCACAGCTAACATCACACTCAATGGTAAAAAGTAAGACAATATTTTTCCCCTAAGATCAGGAACAAGACAAGAATCCTCACTCATGTCACTTGTATGTAACATAAAGCTGCTTGTCCTAGCTAGAGCAATTTGGCAAGAAAAATAAATAAAAGGCATCTAAGATAAAGAAAGAAGTAAAATTACCTCTATGCACAGATGACATGATCTTATATGTAGTAAATCCTGATTCCACAAAGCAAATTGTTAGAACTAATAAACAAATTCTACAAAATTGCAAGATACAAAATCAACCTGCAAAAAAATAGTTGTGTTTCTGTATGCTAAAAACAAACAGTATGAAAAGGAAACTAAAAAAATTAATCCCATTCACAACAGCATCAAAAAGAATAAGTCTTGGGAACAAACTTAACCGTGGAGTCAAAATACTTGCATCCTAAAACTACAAAACATTTCCAAAAGAAATTAAACCATACACAAATAAAGACGAAAAAATCTCATGTTCATGGATTGGAAGAATTAAAATTCTTAAAATGTTCTTACTATTCAAAGTAGTCTATAGATTCAACACAATCCCTGTCAAAATTCCAAGTAAATCTTTTGCAAAATTGAATAAACAATCCTAAAATTCTTATAGAACCAGAAATTACCCTGAGTAGCCAAAACAATCTTGAGAATAAAGAACAAGTGTGTACAAGTACACACTTCTTGACTTCAAAACGTATTACAAAGCTACAGCAATCACAAACATATGCCACTGGCATAAAGACAGACATATGAGACCAATAGAACAAAATAGAAAGCCCAGAAATAAACCCATGCATATAACATCAAAAGGTCTTTACAATGGTTCTAGGGCTACACAATTGAGAAAAGAGAGTCTCTTCAACATATGGCGTTATGAAAACCGAATATCCACCGGGAAAGAATGAAATTGGACACTTACTTTGCACCATACACAAATTCCACTCAAAATAAATTAAAGACTTAAACATAAAACTTGAAATTATAAAACTCCTAGGAGAAATCATAGAGAGAAATCTTCCTAACAATGGTCTTGGCAATCATTTCTTGGATGTGACACCAAAAGAACAAGCAACAAAAACAGAAATAGAGAAATGGGACAACATCAAGCTAAAAAGCTTCTGTACAGCATAGGAAACAATCAACAGAGTGAAAAGACAGTCTATAGAATGGGAGTAAATATTTGCAAAACATATATCTGAGAGAGGGTTAACGTAAAACATATGTAAAGAAGTACTACAATTTAATAGCAAAAAACAAATACAAAACCTGGTTAAAAACTGCACAAAGAACTTAAATAGACATTTCACCAAAGAAGACATACAAATGATCAACAAATATATGAAAAGATGCTAAACATCCCTAATCATCAGGGAAATGCAAATCAAACCCAAAATGAGATACCTTGTATCTTAATGTTAGGATGGCCATTATAAAAAATAAATAAATAAATAAAGCAAAAAAAGCAAGTAACACGTAACAAGTGTTGGCAAGAAAATGGAGAAATCAGAACCCTTCTGCACTGTTAGTGGAAATGTTTTCTGGTGCAGCCATGATGGAAAGTAAAGTGGAGTTTCCTCAAAAAATTAAAAATAGAAATACCATATTATTCATATATTTATCCAAAAGAATTGAAAACAAGATCTCAAAGCGATATGCATTCCCACATTCATTGCAGCATTATTCTCAATAGCCAATAGGTGGAAACAACCTAAATAACCATGAAAGGATGAATAAATAAAGACAATGTGTGATATGCGTACAATGGAACATTATTCAGCCATAAAAAAGAGCAATTCTGTCATACTCTACAATATAGATGAATCTTTAGGACGTTAAGTGATAGCCAATTAGAGAAGCATGATTCCACTTATATGAGGTATTTTAAGAAGTGAATTTCACAGAAACAAAAAGTAGAATGGTACTTACCAGGAGATGGGAGTGAGATGAAGAGAGTTGTTTTACTATGGGTATAGAGATTCAGTCATGCAAGATGAAAAAGTTGTAGAGATCTGCTGTACAACAATGTGCATAAAGTTAATGATACTGCACAGTACATTTATGATTTTATTAAGAAGGTTGATTTTATGTTATTTGTTTTTCCTCCTACATTTAAAAAAGAATTGAGGATAGTCATTTCCCTTGAAGATGTTATGACTATGTCAGTAGCTCAGAAATAACAGAAGTAAAACCGATGAATCGTTGCAATAGTAACTAGTAAAAGTTTATTGGGTATACACTCAAAGACAGTTTGTAAACCAGGATCACTCAAATCAAAAGGCGGAATGAGGCTCAGAGGTATATTGTTATAAAGCAGCTTATATGGTGAGAAATCACTGACAGTTTATTTTTCACAGTGACAGGTTATAATATTAGAATTTTCTTAAATGATAGGGAATTGGTCAGTGGTCACCTTATATCAACCTTGGAAAACAGTTCAAATTTTCCCTATGATTTCCAGATGCATAAACAAAAAATGACCCAGGACAAGTTGGTCTTGAAAAATAAGCTAAATAAAGCTTTGTTTGCATGGCTAAACTGGTTTTGTCTGGTCAGGGAACTTTCAAGGTTGGTTTCTCTTTGTTTTTGACTTTAACAACTATATGGGAATGGGGGGGGAGGAGGTGGCTTCTAAGGTGCAAGTAACACTGTATTCCTCAATGAGGTGGTACGTATTTATGTCTACCTTGTGAAAATTATTTAAGCTGTGCAACATGTAATTCTGTTTGTATGTTAGACTTCAATAAAAGTTTTTAAAATGTTAAGTAAATAATTTCTCAGAGACATAAAAAAAAAGTGTTTTAAAGGCACTCTTCTTGAAAATATTCTCAATTCAGAATAGTGTGCAATTGTTCACTCAGTTGACCTACCCATAAAGATAGTCATTTGCTTCTGATTGGTCAATACTGTACACCACCTCAATCACCAACTCCTAGTGATTATCTCCAAAAATTCTCAAATATGACCTCATTTCTCTATTAGTTATTATTTATGCCCATTGTCAATCTTTCACAAGAATTTATGAGAAATAAAATATATATTCCATCTTTATTTTATTAGCAGTTCTTATATGTTTCCTGCTTCAGAAATTTTCTAAAGTTTGCATTCTAAATTTAAAACAGTCTCTCACCTCCATATATTATGTATTTGTTTTCAGAATACTTTAAATTTCATGCATTTTTCTACAGAAAATAAGCTGCTTGATGCATCTGTATACCGTTCCTTTGACTATGTATGTAAAAACTTGTACTTCTTTGCTTGCCTAACTGCTATTCAGCTTTTAGAATTTAGTTAGGTGTATCCTTTAGTTAAAACACTTTGGGCATTTGCCTTGTTTTTTTCTATACCCCTCCTAAGCTTTCATAACAAGTATCATATTAACCCCCATTTTTCTTTTTGTAACTGCTTCCTCCACATGGATCACACGTCTAATTTATCTGCATGGTCATGACTTACATAGTACATGACATATTTAATGATAAATATATATGGAATGAAGAAATGGGAAAATAAATACTTAGGAAAATTTTACCAAAATTTGTATATGATAAGCATGCATTCTCACAAAAGGATTATTTACATATTTTCTAAATGAGAAGGATATATGGAAGAAGAAGTGTTCCAAGCTCAAATAACTGAATCACATAATAATTTAATATTTCCAGAATAAATTTCACAATGCCTGGTAGTAATATCTCAATATCCTAATTTTAAGCTCAATAACATCAATAATTGAAGTCATAAATTTATTTGACAAATCTCTATACAATGTACCATACTAAGTGATTGACATAGATTAAGATAATTTAATCCACAGAACAAATATATGAAGCCATTATCAACGTTATCTACATGGTACAAATATGGAAATTGAAACAGAGAGAAGTCAAGGATCATGCCCCAAATCACAGTTAGTCAGTGGCTGAATCTGGATTCAAAACTAGACAATCCAATTCAAAAACTCATTCTTTAGGGCTGGCCCGGTGGCATAGCGGTTAAGTTTGCACCCTCCACTTCGGTGGCCCAGGGTTCTCAGGTTCGGATCCCGGGTGTGGACTGATGCTCTGCTTGTCAAACCACGCTGTGGTGGCGTCCCTTATAAAGTAGAGGAAGATGGGCACCGATGTTAGCCCAGGGCCAGTCTTCCTCAGCAAAAAGAGGAGGAATGGCAGTGGATGTTAGCTCAGGGCTAATGGTCCACATTAAAAAAAACTCATTCTTTAATCAACCATATTATGAGTGGTCCCATAACATAAAAATTCAAATCCAGTTTCAAAATTGGAGTCAGAAGATTATCAAGCAATTATATAAACCATTTTCTTCTTTCAGATTCATAAGGACATAATTTTCTCACCTCTGTTTTCTCTAATTCTAGTCATGTAATGATGATATCTAAATGTTTCTTCAAGAGGATTTTTATAAAATGAGTCTCCACTTGACACCAGTCTAGGTACTAAGTGATTGTCGTTTACTTAACCCCCTCACCATCAGAAATATCATGAAGATCATGTGGGTCAAAATTTGTTTCTCATTGTTATGACAAAGAAATGTTAAAAACAGCAACTAAATGTTATTTATTGCTTTATATGACATATTATTCACTCTGAGTTTGGTTCCTAGATGTGATGGGATGAATCTCCTCTTGGTATCTCACCAAGAATCTGCCTCATCTCCTCATTGTTGTTGTACACAGCAGTTTAGACAAGTTTATGCTGCAGTAACAAATAGCCCTCAATCTCAGTGGTTTAAAACAGAAAATTTCTCTCTCTCTCATGCTACGTTTACAACGTGGTGGAGGGTTGAGGGTGGAGTTATGCTCCATACAACTATCACAAAGAGAAGTTGGCAGAGCCTCTTAACCATGTAAATATGAAGCTCTTAGATGAGGCACTGCATATAAAGAAAAAAATATAGCAAAGAAATACCAGAATTTTGTTGCATTCACCTATAAGTGACACATCAATACTTCTCACATTCAATTTTGCAAAGCACATTTAAAAGTCACACATTTATAGATGTAAAGAAGAGAATGGAAGAGAAGGAAACCAAGAAATACTGATAAACAGCAGCAATGTGTCACTCAGGTTTACAGTTAATCTGCTGTCTTGTCATCAGAGTATAGCCTGATGAGATAGAAATCTCTGAGTACGATGTGACGTCTCAAACTATTCTTCCTGTTATCTGTTATATCTCCCATTCAGTCAGTACTATTCTTCCTATGAAACTGGAATCATTACAATTAAATAGAGCCAGTCTCTTATTTATTGATTATTCTATGTATAAGTGCAAGTACTCCATCAATTTCTAACAGGAAAAGAAGAAATACTATGTCAGAAATTCACTTGACTATTACAAATTGAAACAGACTAGACATTAAACAATAGAGACTAGTGAAGACTGAAGTAAATAAGAGATTTTTCCCCATAGGAAGAAGGTAGAATTATGCAGTTCTAGCCAACTTTTATCTTTTAGGAATAAAGTCCAATGTTACCGTATTTTCGAAAGAAACCACATATCCAAAATTTTAGGCTATTATGAACAACAGTCTTATGATTATTTCAGTAAAAATCTTGCATAGGCTCACATTTTTATTTCCGTTGGATAAATACTATGAGTGAGATTGCAGGGCCCTATGCTATGTGTAAGGTTAACTTTTAAGCCAAATTTCAAACTGCTTTCTAAAGTGGCCAATTTTACACTCCTATCAGCAGTGTATGAGAGTTCTAGATGTTCCTTATTATCACCAATAATTGGCAAACTCAGTCTGTAAATTTCATCTCTCTTAGTTGGTGTGTGGTTTCATCTCATTGTGATTTTAATTTGCATTCTCTATCGACTAAAGATGCTGAGACTGTTTTCATGTGCTTATGTCCCATTTGTGTGTTTTATTGCGTGTTTGTGAAGTAACTTCAAATCTTTTGCACATAGTGCTGGAAATATTCCTAAATACCTCTAAATATATCTAATATTTTGGGCTCCATAGGTACTTAAGCTAGTTTTTCTTTATCGAGGTTTTTCAGTTTGTGATGATAATCCAAACTTTAGAATTATGTTCTCTCCTGTGCTGCTGATATCGTCGCATGATGCGCAAAAGACTTCATGAGTTAATAAACAAAAATTTTAGAATTAAATTGCTTGTCATTTTTATTGTTGTAAATGTTTGTATATATTGTGGATACAAATAATTGACTAGATGTATGTTTTACAAATATTTCTCCCAGTCTGTGGCTTTATTTTAATCTTCTTAACAGTATCTTTGCAGAACCAGTGTTTTTTATTTTAATAAATTCTAGTTTATTGATTCATTTTTATTCTTTTATACTTCTTGGTCCTTTCTAAGAAATCTTTGTCTAATATAGGATCATAGAAAAATGTTGTTTTCTTCTAGCAGTTTTATAATTTTAGATCTTACAGTTAGATCTATAATCCATTTCAAGTTAATTTTTGTTTAGGAACAATGCTAATTTTTTAAAAAGAATATTCAGTTGTTTTGGCATTGTTTTGGAAAAGATTATTCTTTCTCCACTGAATTACCCTGACATTGTTTTTGAGAATCAATTGACTTTATATGTGGGCATTAATGTCTTGACTCTTTATTCCCTATGATTTGTCAGTGAATGTGGCAATCACTGATGTGTGAGTCTCTTAATGTGAGTCTCTTAATTATTATATGTTGTTAAAGTAAGAGAAGATAGATCTAATTCATTTTAGTCGGCTAAAGGCCTAGATTGCCAGTTTGAGCATGTTTCATAACGAATATATACCTATACTTTTGGTAAACAAGTTAGAATTGATGCCCCTTTACTCTGAAGAGCATCAGTGGCCTAATGAAAAAAAGAAAGGAAAAAAAATGAAAGAAGCAAAGAAAAAAAGAAATAATAAAAGTAAGAAAGAAAAAGAAAGAGAAAAAGAGAGGGAGGAAGGAAGAAGGGAAGGAAGGAAGGAGGAAGAAAGAAAAAGAAAGCAAGCAAAGTAGAAATAAAGGTAGGAAGAAAGGAAGAAAGGTAGGAAGTAATGAAGAAAGATAGAAAAAAACTACATAGGTATTGATCTAGTTACGAAGGTATTTCCAAATGTTAGAAGTGGAAAAAACACTGTTCACCCTTCCTGGAGCTAAATGGAGCCATTAGAGACAGTTCAGTAGGTAGAATTACAAGCAAAACTGCATAGTTTGAGGGTGAAAAGGACCCAGGTTAGAACTTCGGGAAGCACCAAAATTTAAATACAATCAGTAGAAGAGAAGAAGGGGAGCGAGCCAAAATAGTAAAGTAGTTTAAATTGTTTGTTGGTGACACAAGGACAAGCTGAAGATTAGCTCAAATGCCAATCTGACCTCTGAATCAGTTCCATTCAACACTATTCAGTACCATTGTTTCACATGACTTTACAGAGAAAAATCTGGAAAGAGTATTTAGCATCGCTTGTCTATTCATCTTTATCTCTTATTCTCCTGACATCCATTGTGAATGCCCTCCTCCATCTCACTGAATGTATTTTTCCTAAAATTGCCAATGTCCCAACATTGCCTCAAGTACCTCTTAAGGTTAGCTGCGTACAAGAAAGTCAGGAAATCAGGTGAAACATGTCAAGGAGAAAGATACCATGTGCAAACTTTTTCTTAGAATTTGTCATTTGTTCTCATGATAAAAGATGCTCTAACTTGGGGCCATCCTGGTGGCGCAAGCCGTTGGGTGCACGCGCTCCGCCGTGGTGGCCCAGGGTTCACTGGTTCGGATTCCGGGTGCGCACCAACGCACCGCTTGTTGGGCCATGCTGTGGCGGCATCCCATATAAAGTGGAGGAAGATGGGCACGGATGTTGGCCCAGGGCCGGTCTTCCTCAGCAAAATGAGGAAGGATTGGCAGATGTTAGCTCAGGGCTGATCTTCCTCACAAAAAAAAAAAAAGATGCTCTAACTCATCTTCCCAAATTTCTAAAAATCTGAAGGCATACATATATCATTCTTTTTCTTTCCATCAAGATCACCTGGCAAAATTTCTTAACATATGAGGCATATAACAACTGCTTTGGGAAGGAAGAGAGGAAGAAAAGAGAAGAGAGAGTAAAGTATAAAGGGAGGGAGGGAGAAAAATTAGTTGAATTTTCAACAACTGGCTCAGAGCTCAATGTAGTAGGATTTAGAAATGTCCATTCTAAATGGTCGTTCTGAGAATATTACTGAATTTACAAAACTATCTTCAATGAAATAGAAAACTGAAGAATGAGACTACAGGAAAAAGAGAGGTAAAAGTGTGATAAAAGAGCAATTATGAATACAGATTTTTCTTTCCAGAACTGTCTTAGTCAAATGAAAGGACACAACGATATTTATTTAAATAGAATTCATTGGCAGAGGAACATGTCTACATTTAAGAGGACTTTAGATGTTTTGCAAATGAGGACAGCAGAAAAGGAACTCAGTTTATTAAAAGAAACTTGTGCAATTTACTTTCTCTGCATGTAGCCTGTTGGGAAAGAGAAAAGAGGAAAGAAAGGAAATTTCTGAAAGTTGTTGAAAGGTTTTCAGAAATATTAGGCGTGGATGAACCCAAGAGGGCTCAATTAAAATCTGCTGGGTCCCCAGTGTTCTGGCTATTGCTGAGGAAATCCCTCATTCCATGTTTACAACTCCTCCTTGTCCACACGTTTACCAGGGAACGTTATAATTGGTGGGTAGCAGCTTTCTTCTCCAATTCAGACTCAATAGATTGATCTGTGCCACCAGAATAGTACAGATCTTGCTGTGAGTTCTGCTGGAGGATGAACGCACAAACATGATGTCAAGCTGCCTTACAGAAGACAAAGAGTGTTTGTTTTGCAGAGACAAAAGAAGCCACAAAAGGCTATCCCCGAGTGTCCATATATTGGCAGATGGCCCCAGCACCAAATGGCTTAGGGTTCATGCATTGACTGGGTGCTGTTACACAGGGTGCAGATAGAAAAAGAGGCACTGCAGAACAGAAAGTGCAGAGGAATGAGACTGGAATCTCAGGAGGAGAAAAGAGTTGATGAGTGATGAGCGATAAGGATATGAAGAACTGACAATCCTCTTCAGGGGTCCTGGAAGAGCAGAACTGGCTCCCAACAACAATTGGCAAGTAAGTCTCATTATTTCCAAATTTATCCCCATAATATTTCATTACCAGTTTTTTTTTTTTTTTTTTTTTTTTTGGTGAGGGAGATCAGCCCTGAGCTAACATCCACGCCAATCCTCCTCTTTTTGCTGAGGAAGACCGGCTCTGAGCTAACATCTGTTGGCAATCCTCCTCCCTTTTTTTCTTCCCCAAAGCCCCAGTAGATAGTTGCATGTCACAGTTGCACATCCTTCTAGGTGCTGCATGTGGGACGTGGCCTCAGGATGGCCAGAGAAGCGGTGCACCGGTGTGTGCCCAGGATCCGAACCCGGGCCGCCAGCAGCTGAGTGTGCGCACCCAACCGCCAAGCCACCGGGCCGGCCCTCATTACCAGTTTTTTCAACCATAATCACTCCATCCCACCAGCCCTGTACTCACTTGTGTACTTACACCTGCCATCCCATGATCTATACCTCTTAGATAATGCTCATGTGTTAGCTCCTTACTCTTGAGTAAGTCACGCCCTATGATTGTTCTTAAAAGATGCCTGTTCTAATTCTGATTATCTTTGAAAAAGAAAATCTTTACCTCTACAAGAAAAAGTCAGTGATCTCTGGTTTGAGGAGTCGTAGAATTAAACATTGGGGAACAAATCTGTGGATACCAAAGAACTTAGTGGACTGACTGGTCTCTCCTACATATGTCAGCTGATAGAGCCTTCCTGTCATGAAATGACCCCTACTGACTTGGTTCTTTCACTTGAGGTTTAGCACCATAAATCACAGCTGCTTTCTGCATTACTGGCATGTTTGGTGACATTCACTGTTTCTTTAGCTCCTCATGAGCATGCTGACATAAAGCATCTTTCTTGGAGTCTATGAAAGAATTAAATAACCTAAGCCTATTTTTCACAGAATATCAAACATTTCTAATGGCTTGAGAATTTCCTGCTTCAATATTTTACTTATTAAAAAGTAATGATTTTGACTTGAGATGAACTTGCATATAATGCATAAGAGCCCAAGTTTTCAGAAAATTAAGTTGTCAGTTCATTGAGAGGTGATATATTTTCTTTACTTGCCCTGTAACCCTCTCCTGAATATCTCAAAGTCTGTCCTCTGTCTTCTGTTTCTAGTTGTATATTTGACAGCTTTCACGGAACCTGTCCTTTCACCCTTTATTTTCTATTCATTTCTTATGCCTGAGCTTACAAAATGATTCAAGCATTCCAGATTATCTATAATTCATTAAGTATTAATGAGCCTAAATGTTCCAAATCTCATGTTAATGGTAGCTCTGAATAACTTAAACCCGGGAAACTAGCCTCTATTCTAGGTTACCCGTTTACCCATTTTCTTATATTCGGTAGTCATCAAGGATGAGTCCTCTGGTCCCCTAGGCATAGCTGCTGAAGATTTCCTTGTCTCCCAGAGATCCCTCTCCTTTAGGTACTCTGTAATGTGTATTAGAGAATTTCAGGTATTTTAAGCACACAACTAATTTTAAGAATTTCAGCTGTGAGAAATATAGGCAAAATAAAATAGTTTTACTAGAAATGTAAAAAGCAGCGAGGAACTTTGACACAGATCACCAAAATACATGGATTTGAAAGATTTTTTCTGAAGTTCTTTCTTCACATCCTTTTGAAAGGACATTCAGTCTTCCATAGATATGTAGAAAAATATAGTTATATATAGATATTATGTTACATAGATTATACGAATATATAAATATATTATGCTCTTGAGTGTCAACTGTTTCTGTCTCTATTCTCTTTCACAGGGAGACTTCTACACTAATATACTGGTCAGATTCTAAGAATTTGCTTGTCCAAACTGACACTTCCTGACTTAGAGACGATTGGGACTCATAGCCTAACACGGGTAGAAGGAATGTGGAATATGGAGAGATTCATTAAACTCTGATTAAAATGCAATTTCTAGGCAAAATAAACAAGTCTAATTATTTTGCATGCAGGTCCAGCATGAAGATAACAGACATGTCAGCAGTTTTTTCCCTTTCCCAGGTGAACTTGCTGATTCTAATGCAGTTGGCATACCACACACACAACATTTTATTCTGCTACAGTAGCTTTTGGACGTCCTTCCTGAAAAAAATGATGTGTCTCTGTGGATCTATTTTACCTTCAAAAATATGAATGACATGCATGATATGATCCTAGAGTCCTACCAAAAACACACAGACTCAATATAACGACTCTGGATAAAAATATGAAGTAGAAGAGGGACGATAGCACTGACTAACTTCTTTCCTTGGCATCAGGAGGCCCAAAGACACTATGTCCATGTCCAACATCACAATTTTCATGCCTTCTGTGTTGACACTAATAGGGATCCCAGGCCTGGAGTCTGTGCAGTGCTGGATTGGGATCCCATTCTGTGTCATGTATCTCATTGCTATAATTGGAAATTCTTTGCTTCTGATCATCATCATTTCAGAGCGCAGCCTCCGTGAGCCAATGTACATTTTCCTAGGCATGCTAGCAGTCACAGATGTTGCACTTAGTACCAGCATTATGCCCAAGATGCTTGCAATCTTCTGGTTTCACATTGCAGAGATTTATTTTGATTCCTGCTTGTTTCAAATGTGGCTCATCCATACATTTCAGGCCGTGGAGTCAGGCATCCTGCTGGCCATGGCCCTGGACCGTTATGTGGCCATCTGTTATCCCCTAAGACATGCTGCCATCTTCACCCACCAGCTAATCACCCAAATAGGGGCTGTGGTAACACTCAGGGCTGTCATTCTAGTATGCCCATTCCTATTACTGATAAAGTGCCGGTTTCAATTTTATCACACAACAGTCATCTCCCACTCCTACTGTGAGCACATGGCCATTGTGAAACTGGCTGCAGGAAATGTCCGGGTTAACAAAATCTATGGTTTGTTTGGGGCCTTCACTGTTGCAGGATTTGACCTCATATTCATCTCCTTGTCCTATATACAGATATTTATCACAGTTTTTCGTTTGCCCCAGAAGGAAGCTAGGTTGAAAGCCTTCAATACTTGTATTGCTCACATCTGTATCTTCCTCCAGTTCTACATTCTTTCCTTCTTTTCCTTCTTTACACACAGGTCTGGTTCTCATATCCCCCCTTATATCCATATCCTCTTTTCCAGCTTCTACCTGCTGGTCCCTCCATTTCTCAATCCACTCGTCTATGGTGCCAAGACCCAGCAGATCCATGTTCATGTGGTAAAAATGTTCTGCTCATAAAATTCACCTTGATTAACACTTTCCTGCCTTCCTCTTGATGTGATAGCAACAGTCTCTAAAAACTAAATAAAATAACAAAAATTCAACATTATTTGAGTTGCTTGAGTTTTGTATTTGTTTTGTGAAGTTTGCCATCGTGTTAGGTGATTTTCAGATCATCATAGCCCATGACAACTGTCAGTCAATGGGGTTGTGGATGCTACCTGGGTAATGAGAGTGAGAGAAGTTGAAAGAGCAAAATAGTGAACATATGTCGTTTCCTCTTTTATTTGTTATCCCCTGATAGAGCTTCCTCCTCTAAGAATCCTTCTCCAGAATGATTCAGGAATTACTATGATTCTCTCACTGAATTTAAATGTCCTCAAGGCTTATTATTCTAGGTTCTTCAATTACTCAATGAAAACAAGTGTTGATTGTGTTTATTGATCTTCCCATTCTTCTAAAAAGAAAAAGATCAGAAGAAGTGCATCTTAACCATGTTCTATTCAAAAGACAAACAAAACAAAAAACCTTTAAGGATCTAATGAGACAACAGAGTCTAAAAATTTCAGTATATATCCTGGGTCATTCAGGTAGTTACAGGCACAAAATTCATGAAGACTTAAGTGTTCCATTTTACACTTTAATACTTTTCTGCAACCTCCACCATTTATTTCTTTATTAATTCATCAAGTTTTATCCGAAACCTATGACACTATAAATATTATGCTAGAGAATAATGGCCTAGTGTTAAATTAGACACTTTGCTTAAGTTTCATGAGTTTTTCTCCCTACATTTCTAGGAGAGAGAGAGAGGTAGGAAAATAAAACAGAAGTAGTAGTGGTGTGCATGGATTGTGGGGTTAGCAAAGAGAATGAAGCATTGAATGTAACTGAAAGCAGCAGTCAGAAGTGTTGCTTGTTTTGTTTTTTATTTTAACTAGGAAGTCGTCTATTTTAATTAGGAAAATTGATTCTAGAAGAATGAAGAATGAATGTCCAAGCAAGTAAGCACATGCCATGCCAGGTAGATGATAGAGGAGATTTAATCTAGACAATGTAGTTTAAGGTAACTGCACAGATTTCTTTTTCAATGTAACATACAATTTGGAATGACATAGAAAACATGAATATCAAGAACGGCCATGGATGCTATAGAGACTTGTTGAACTTTATTCTGAACGCTATGATGTGTCATCAGAGAGTCTTTCTCCCTGAGAAAGGCATGTCTTCTGAATGTATGTATGTGTGTTTGCGTGTCTACTTGAGCATGTGGCAGTATATCTTCTCAGTGGGCGTAAAACATCATGTGTTAACCTGACTGGGCCCCAGGGTGCCCAAATATTTGGCCAAACATTATTCTGGGCGTTTCTGTAAGGTACTTTTGGATGAGATTAACATTTAAATCAATAGATTGGAGTAAAGCAGATAGCCCTCCATAATGTAGAAGTCCCTATCCAATCAATTGAAGACCTGAATAGGGTGGAAAAGGCGACCCTCTCTCAAGTGAGAAATCTTTCTGCCTGAGGCCTTTGAATTGGCATATAGACTTTTTACTATCTTTGGTCTTGAACTGAAACATTGGCCCTTCCTGTGTCTTGAATTTGCTGGCCTTCAGACTGAAACTACATCCTCAGCTCTTCTGGTTCTTAGGCCTTCAAACTCAGACTGAAACTTAACCATTGGTCTCCTGGGTCTCCAGCTCGCTGACTCATCCTACAGAACTTGGGAGTCACTAACTTTCATAGTTGTGTGTGCCAATTCCTTATAATAAATGTCTTTTTTCTCTCTACATATATACATCCTATTGGTTCTGTTACTCGGGAGATCCCTGAATAATACAATGATTTCTTAAAAAAAACTTTAATTCAAGAAGTCAAAAGTGAAATTAAAAGTTATGATGGTGTTATGATAAATACCTGTGCCCATATTTTATAATTTCATACCTTTTAGGGATACTTCTGAAAAGAATGGTGTATTAGAGCAGAGAATAGTGATATTGTCTCCTGTGGACAAGGCTTCATGCAAACACACACACAATGCCACTTTTCAAACATTATTTTAGTAGACACAATTTTTTAATGTGAAAAATCTTAAAGAGTATATCAAAAAGTTAATACCATTAGTTAATAGGTGATATTAGCAAGGTTGTAATATTTAAGGTCCATATAAAAATTGTTTTGTAATTCTACATAATGAAAAAATGGGAAGTAAAAAGATAAAAATTTGCTATAGCTGTAATACCATGAGACATTTAGAACACATTCATGTGTACAATAACATAAAAGACTTACAAGAATTCTAAAGTGAATTATAAAACATTGTTGACGGATTGTGGAGGAAACCTAGAGAAACAGAGAGCTTTACTATGTTCATGGAGTGGAAATCTCAACATTGTTAAGTTATCAGTTCTTCTTAAATTTATCAAAGATTCAAAACAGTCCTAAATGGAATGTTAATCAACTTTTGTGACAAGAATTGAGAAGCTAATTGTATATTTTAAGTGGAAATTAAAAGGAGCTAGATCCAAAACAATCTTTTTTATTTTTATGTTTTGCAACTAAAGGAGCTAGCCTCTGTGCCAATCTTCCTCTATTTTGTATGTGGCTCACTGCCACAGCATGGCTGCTAATGAGTGGTGTAGGTCACTGCCTGGGAACTGAACCAGGGCCACCAATGTGTAGCACATCAAACTTAACTAATAGGCCATGGGGCCAGCACCTAAACAATCTTAAAGTAAAAATTAATTTTGAGTATTTACAATATCTGAAATTAGTACTTAACATAAAATTATAATAATCAAGACAGCGTGGTATCAGCATTAAGATAAAGAAAGAGATTAATGAAACACAATAGATAACGTGCATGTAAATTCACATTTGTATAGTCAGTTGATTTTCTACAGAGGTGCTAAAACAATTCAATGGAAAATGGAAAGCCTTTTCTGAAAATGGAACAGCAGCAATTTGTAAAAATTGGTATATATATATATGAAGAACCTTAAATTCTATTATACACCATACAAAATATTAATAAACTGAAATGTTGAAACTAAATATAAACCTTCTAGGAAGTAAAATATTGAATAAATATAGAATATCTACATGACACGAGGCTAGGCTAATATTTCCTTTTTAGGACACAGGAAGCTATAAGACAGCTTCTTTTTAACAACTTTAACTTCAACAAAAGTATAATTTTGAGAAAATTAGTAAGCAGGAAAGAGACTGTGAGATAGTGCCATATATATACCTACATGTATATTCTGACAAAAGATTTGAATGTAAGATTTGAATGTAAATTATATAAATAACTATTATAACTCCATAATAAAAAGACAAAAATGGGCACATTTCTTGATCAGAGACTTCAGAAAGAAAAACCTACTAAGATACTCAATAACATCTATAAATATCAAAAACATATTGATGAGTAAAAGAAGCTGAATGGTTCATATTTTTATGATTCTATTTATATGATGCTCTAGAACAGATGAAACTAATCTAAGGAGAAAAACATAAATGAGTGATTTCCTCTGCAGGGGCAGGAGGTAGCAGACATCGATTGGGTAGGGCCATGATGAGGGAACTTTCTGGAGTGATGGAAATGCTCTATATCTTGACAGAATTTTAGGTAACACAGTAGTCCAAAAACAAGCTTAAGAGGGCCGGCCTGGTGGTGTAGCAGTTAAGTTCACATGCTCTGCTTCTGCCGCCCAGGGTTTACTGGTTTGGATCCTGTGTGCAGACAGTTGCTTGGCTTGGCAAGTCATGCTGTAGCGGCATCCCATATAAAGTAGAGGAAGATAGGCAAAGATGTTAGCCCAGGGCCAATCTTCCTCAGCACAAAGAGGAGGATTGGCAACGGATGTTAGCTCAGGGCTGATCTTCCTCACAGACACACACACACACACTCACACAAACTTAAGATTTACACATTTCACTGTATGTATATCTTTCCTAAAAAACAAAAAAGTAGAATAAATAAATATTGAATATCTGTTATGCTTGCTTTCTACAGTAATATTGCCTAGCAATCTAGAGACTACTTGCTATACAATTTAGGCTTAAATAATTAGAAAAATATTGAGGATGGTGGAAGATACTCTTCACACTGTTGAAGAAGACAATTTCAAAATATGGAAAGAAATGAACATTGAAGATTTGGATTCTGATTAGAATATTAAGTATGGATTCATTATTTTTGATAGAGAGAGTTACATACATATGTCATATAAAACCAATTATATAATTGTATGTTTTTGTGTTAAACGTATATGCACGTTTATTTCTGTACATCTGTTTCCTAGCTCTGTTCACTGATAGGTGCTAAGAGCAATGACCAATGAGTAACAATGAATAACCTCTGTGCGTAGATCTTGGTTTCTCAACAACTTTTTTCATTAAAAGAGACCAGGGATCCTTAGAAAAATGGCTGTTTCTAGGGCTTGAGCTGTGAAAGGACAAAATAAGTTGGACCCATAGTGCTGTGCCAGAAAGTATGGAAGTGCTCAAAGTATGGCAGGGACATGTCAAAAGGACCCATGATCTAGTATGAAGGGGCTTTCTGGACAAATTCAGGAAATTTACAGCATTAAAATCAATAACAATAGGAATGGATTATAACCCATTGAATAAACTCATATTCTGTGAGTTCACACACATACAAATAAAGCAGTCCATGAATAAACTAACAAAAAAACACACTACCTGAATATAATAATGAGGAAACATCAAAGAAACCCAAATGATAGAAATTCTAAATATCATCATTTAACTCTTCATTTACCAAAGAAACAGTCTTGAGTCTTCAAAATTTTCACTATCAGTAAAGAACAAGAGTCAAAAATACAGAAACACTCTGGCAGCCAGTTTTCTGGCAGAATTTTTCCTGACGGCATCCAGTTGCGGCCTCTGCTGGCAATAAGCAATTTGCAGCAGCAGTGCTCCCTGTGGAGCTAACCAGAAGGAGTTCACGACAAAATGTACAGCCAAGTTGTTGGGTAAAGATATCGAACATATTCACTATTTGAATGTTGAGGTTCATCAGCCAAGAAAGCCTACTTTACCTCTCTTACTGGTAGTAGGCAAACATGATGAAGAGCTCCTCCTAATCCATGATAGTATCAGCACATCATCAATATAAAGAGTATTTTTTGTCTTTCTTTCTGCCTTAACAAAAGGGTATGCATCCACTGAATCTAAAAATTAATAATAATTCAATCATTAGTTTGTGTTGATAAGAAGAGAGCATAGAACATAGTTCTCTTATATCTGAAATGAATCAGAACACCATCCTATCCACCATGATTCCGGCAGGAACATTATGAAGAGTCCATGTGCACTGGAATGGCTATTGACCCGTATTGGCATTTTAAACTTCTTAATTTACACATTCTTCAATATGAACCTTCAATATGAACTGAAAGGGGGAGTATTGAGAAACAATAAACTTAAGGGAGAAATTATTGGTTTTAATTTTGCTTAAAGTCAAAGCAAATATTTCTGGATAAAATACCTATGGGGAAATGATCTTTCATAATGGTTTTCTTCGGCTAAAGTGTTGCAGGGCAAAATCCAAGCATTTATTTCTTTCTACAGTATGAAGTTAACAAATGGGTTTTTAAAATGTGACATTTTAAAAACAATAAGATTTTCTTTAAATTGGATTAAAATAAGTACTGCCACATTTACACTACACTTTAATAAATAAATAAATAAACTTGCAGGAAAAGAAAAATGCCTGTTAACATAGATCTTTCCTTACCTTCACTGTTATCTCTAACACAATTTTTTCTTCAAGAACCTAGACCAAGGTTGCTCAACACTGTAGCTAATAGACACATGGTAGTATTTAAATTTAAATCAAAATCAAGTAAATTAAAGAGTTCAGTTCCTCAGTCTCTTATAAGCCATATTTCAAGGGGTCAATGGCCACATGTGTCTAGTGGGTACTATATTGAACTGAACACGTATACAACATTTCTATCATCACATGAAGTTCTATTGGACAGCTGTGGTCTAGATAACATAAAAAGTGAGTAAAATTTTACCCATAAAGAAAATTACACAGAAACTTGCTGGGAGAAACAGTTCACTTAAAAATCAGCTACTGATTGAGGAGTCTGAAGTTGTTGGAGTTTAATTACAAAATGACTATTTTCTTCCAACTATCCCCCAACGTTACTGGGTCAGATTTGCTTCTCCAGCTAGGTGATCTCTACCTTAATGCCTTTGGATGATTCCATGGTCATTTTCAGTTATCAGAACAACATTTTTCCAGTAAATAAGACAGGATGCTGTTCATTTTTTAAAACTTGAATTTCATACTTGACTCAAAGTTCTTCTCCTCTCTTACCTCCTCCCCCCACCCTCCACCTAATCTGTAGTGTTTGAAGTGGAGGAGAGGGTTGGTGTGTGTCTCTGAGACTCTTCCTTTTCTTCCTTCATATATTTATTTGCTACTCTGGATTTTGTGGCAAGATTGGAATGGAGATAGGGTAACAAAACTCTCCTTAGTTGATGGTCTCCACAATGTTGGTTGGAAAGGGTCCCTGCTCTACCTCTAGTTTAGGCTGATTCCAATCTGGTTCTGGTGGCTTCCGATGTGGCAGCCTCTACATAAGTGGTGTATATGTGAAGTTTCACGCTGGGCCTCTCTGTGTCAGAAATCTTCCCAGTCTCCCAGGGCCCCTCCAAGGATCAACTTATCTCCTTCAACCTCGCCAGGAGCATATCTTCAAACAGCAGACACAGTCAAGCACTTCCCTTGAATGTGAGGGAATCGCATAGTGAGTGAGGAGAAGGGAAAAGAAAAGTGTCTCATATTTTTAGCAACAGAATAAGTCTCCAGATTCTGTAGCTTAGTAAATATTTAGACGGAAAGAGTGTCAGACTCCCCTGTTTTGAAACACTTCCAATGTTCATGAGGATCTTATTGAAGCTGACTCACTCAGCTCTGTGGATGGAGAAGCACCATTGTCTCCTCCTCCAAGGGCAGGGAAAGCAGGAATCTTGAAAGGCAGATTGTGAATGTTCTTTGTCTCTCAAGTTCAGACACAGCAGGAGGAAATTAGGTGGAGGAGGAGAGAAGAGGTGGTAACTGGTATTGGTAGTAGGCGCAAATGCCATTTAACCTTGGCAGCTAATAGTAACTAAGCAATACATAGAGCTTTGTTTCTTCAGCTTTGGGTTTTAGCCATAATTCTAAGACAACAGGAAAAATGTAACTCCACATTGTCTTGCATATTCCATAGATACTAAAATCAGCCTTAAATTTATGCCTTAAATATTCCATCCTATGGTAATAAAGAAGATTTAGATCATTTGAAGGTCTATTCCACTACAGGTTCCACGTGAAAATAAGTAAATCATTTACCTTTTGATACTTGATATTTTACAGTTTCAAATCTGCTGTTTGCAGCCAACCCCAGAGGTGAACAACTCTAATTCATCTGGATACAGAAACAGTATAACCAAACAGTGTCTCACCGTGCGAGAATATATGGCCTTCTTTGACCAGGCTATTTGAGACGGAGTCAGCTAGTGGCTAAGAATGAATGAGAGGAGGGTCCAATGCAGGTCAGGTTCTACTTGAACATAGGAGGACTGCCACTGAATAATCAATACTTATATCTGAATAAATTAACTCTAATATAGTGATAAAAAGCATGGGATTCAGTTTCAAATGCCTCAGCTGATAGTCCATCTCCAAACCATATTAACTCTGTGAACTTAAGCAAATAGCAGCACTTTCTGACCTCTGTGTAATCATCCCTACACAGTGTAGTGTCTCAGGAGTAGCTATTATACAGGATAATGCAAATGCAGAGTTTACATTATTCCTAAATAGTTGTTGTTAGTTTTTATATTACATCCTGCTAACGTTAGAATTCATGAATTATTTTAAAGCCTTTAGAAGTGGGAGGAAGAGGAAAAGAAAAAGAAGGAGGGGGCACTTTTAAGGAAATACTTGACAGCCTGACTTGTGATGAGTAATTTTACCTTTTACTGTCCATCTAGTAGATGGCTCTGTTCTCCATTGCTAGACTGTGCTTCCCAATGTGAATTTTTTTTTTCCCGGCACCACATCATTTTTATTGTGACAGTACTTTTTAATTAAAATCACATAACAATGTGACATTTATCTAAATTTGTCCATAGGAACACCTGAGACCAATTGCTTTGGAAATGCATATCTTTGTATGATGCTTCTATAAATAAGCAAGTCACAAAGACTCAACTCACAAAATTTTACAATCAAAAAATTTAATAGTAAGAAAGGCCTCTTTTATCAAAATATTTATATCTCTAACCCACAATTTGTAACAGCACTGGAATAAAGGGAAGTATTTTCACTGAAATAAACATTAGAAGACAAAATCATCTTTTAAAACAATTAAGTATAAATGAATTTTTTGTCAAATTCTTGTTAAAATGACAAAATTCTTTCAATTTAATTTTATTATTTTATATGAGAAAGCAACTCTGAGAAAGTAATGTAGACACTTGATTTGGACTGAAATATGTCCCTCCCAAATTCATATGCTGAAGCCCTAACTTCCAAAGTGCTTGTAATTGTAGACGGGGATTTTGATGGATAATTAGATTTAGATGAGGTCCTGAGGGTTGGGACCCTCATTATGGGATTAGTAAACTTATAAGAAGAGACAGCAGAGAGCTCACTCTCTCTCACTTTCCCTATCATGTGAGGACACAGCAAGAAGGTAGCCACCTACAAGATAGGAAGAGAGCCCTCACCAGAAACTGACCATGTTGGAACCTTCATCTTGGACTTCCAGCCTCTAAAACTGTGACAAAATAAATTTCTGTTTTTTAAGCCACCTAGTCTACGGTAACTTGTTATGGCAGCCCGAGCGGATTAAAACAGAACTCTACATACTTTGGTTATCAAGAAAAATTTTTGAGTATGTTAAAATCAATGTATGCATCCTTACATCAATAAGACATACTAATTTATTATTATTAAAAAAAGAAGTGGAAGAGGTGACATCAGAAAGAATCAGAACAGAAAGCCTCACACCCTTCTTACTCCCACACAGACACTCAATCAACAACAATACAGGAACCAATTCCCTTTGTGAGAAATCCAGAAACCAGAAAAGAAACTCCTGCACCCCAGACAAGTGCAAAACCACTAAATTGTAGTGTAGGAAAATTGGTGGTAGAACTCAACTTAGTCCGTTCCCCTGGCTGAGTGCAGCATGATCAGGAGAAAACTCCAGCTACTGGCTTCTCCTTGAGGAAGGAAAGAGGAGTGAATCATACAACCAATTTTCAGACGTTTCTAGGGTTGCCTGTGGGACTGGTTTCTCTCTTGCCTAAAGCTAAGTGCTGACGGGAAATGTGCCAGGTTTGGGGCCACTGAGAACAAAAGCCATGGTTTGGACTAGCATGCACTCACTCTCCATAGAATCTTCCCACCCCCCAATTCAGTGTAGAAGAAGCTGGAGAAATATCCAACTCCTTGCTTCTCCAAGTGAGTGCCCAAGGATCTAGTTTTTGAGGGGCTGCTCAAGGCACTGGTTTCTGGGTCACCTCTCTTGGAGAACTGATGGAACCTGGAATACTCTAGAAGCCTGGGAACCACAGAGAATAAAAGAGCTGGGTGGCTTTCTGCTGCTCCAGAGATCCTGCAGTACCACAGACACTAAATGAAGGAGGAGATTATGAGCTCCTGACAAAAGAAACCATCCAATCTTTCTGATTGGAGTTGAAGCACTCAAATCCAGATAAGGCACATCCCAAGAAACATTTGAGAGGCCCCCAGAATAGCTAGCCAGGCTGATTGGTGAAGGTTGTTCCCAGTACAAAGCCAGTCCATAAAGACTAGAGGAGGTGGCTGTTTTTCAAATGCATAGATCCAGCACAAAGTCACAAGGAACATGGAGAAACATGAAAACCTGACTCAGTCAGAGGAACAAAATAAGTCTCCAGAAATCAATTCTAAAGAATGAGAAATTTATGAATTAGTGGACAAAGAATTGAAATTAACCATCATAAAGGTGTTCAGTGAGCTAAGGAAAAAAATATGTGAACAAAATTAGAACATTAACAGAGACAGAAATATAAAAAAACAAAACAAATTTTGGAGCTAAAGAATACAATGAATTAATTGAAAAAATTTACTACAGGAGTTAAACACTTGACTTGATCTAGCACAACAGAAAAATCACTGTACTCAAAAACAGATTATTTTTTTAAAATTGATACATAATTTACATACCATATAATTTACCCTTTAAAGTGTATGAGTCTTTGGTTTTTAGCATATTCAAAAAATTATGTAATTATCACTACTATCTAATTTTAAGACATTTTTATCACCCCAATAAAGGTATCTCGTTCCCATTAGCAGTCACTCCCCATTCTGTCCACTCCCCAGTCTATGGCAACCATTAATCTACTTTCTATCTCTATGGATTTTACTATTCTGGGCATTTCAAGTAAATGAGTTATACAATACATAGCCTTTTATGTCTGGCTTCTTTCACGTAGCATAAAGTTTTCAAGGTTCATCCATGTTGTAGCATAAATCAGAACTTCATTCCCTTTTATGTTTGAATGATATTGCATTTGCATGGATGCACCTGTTTCTTCTTACACCTAACAGGCAGGACTCCGGCCAAATAAGCTTTTCCGTAACCCCTCTCTTATCTGCATGTTAAGAACTCCCATCTTAATTCAGAAAATTCTACAAATAATATAGTCATGGCCAGGCCCTTCTAATTCATATTTTCCATGTTTTATTTACATATATTTCTTCTCACTAGCTGAATTCTATTAATGATTCACAGTAAAAGCTATTCAACTTCCATTTCTAATTCTGTGACTTTTAAAAATTAAATGATTTTTTTCAGGTTTTCTCTAGAAAACTTGTGGAAATAGAGGCTCTTCTGAAAATTTACTTTCTGTATTTCCTGTTACATTTCACAGAGAAATATATTTCTATTACAATGCTCATGGAGGAAATTATTTCAATTTAATATTAGGAGTCCTAAGGGACTATATCTGTCACAAAATAAGGAGTCATATTTTTTTTAAATATTTTATTCCCCCATAGCTCTAATGGATTTAAACTAAATAGTACCTAAAAATATTTTTGTGCCTAACATTCTACAGATTCTTCAAAGTTCAAACATATTTTTCACGTTTCCCAAAATATTGTGGAAATCATTCAATAGGTCTATATTGATAGTTACACTATATATAAAGAGTAGTGTGCAGATTGCAGAACCTGCTGACCTCACTTCTGTTTACTTCATAGTCTATCTGAAAAATATTCATCTGTTTTTTCCTGAAAATCTTTCATTTTATCTTGGGTCCATCTGCTGTTACTTTGGTGGGGTTTTGGCACTCTGATGTACATTGGTTGTTCATTTTCCTGATGTAGATACTCCAGGTATGGCTGATTTCATTCTACCACCATGAAATCACTGAATGTAGACCTGAGAAAAGATACAAGAACCAGCTCTTGTAAGCCAGTATGAGTTGACTCCAGCACATAACAGCCCTCAATCCTATGCCATTGTTTTTTCTCGGATGAATATAATTTTATGGCAATTTAATGACAAGATGGGATCAGAGAGTCTTTCAATGCAAAAAGACAGGTCAACAAAATAGGGCCAGACTCCATGACACTAGACAAAGACAGTGTGACTTCAAGTAAGGTCATCATGTCTCTCACACAGATGAATGTTATCCAGGCTTAT
This sequence comes from Diceros bicornis minor, assembly GCF_020826845.1. Lineage (NCBI taxonomy): Eukaryota > Metazoa > Chordata > Mammalia > Perissodactyla > Rhinocerotidae > Diceros > Diceros bicornis. Next base: position 61,678,197 of record NC_080746.1, on the reverse strand, counting down.
TAGCCTTCTCTTGTACTAAACAGAGAGTAGGAGTCTTTTCCTCTCTTCCTAACATTAAAGCTTTACATTGTTTGTGTAAGGCACAACCCTTCTTTAAACTTAGTAAATATCTGCCAAGAATAGTAGTTCCCAGCTGGGATGTCCATATAGATATTGTGGCTGGCACTAAAAATTTTGAAAATATTCTAATCATTTCATGGGAATTCAGAACACAATTGGGACAATTTGGTGAGAACTGGTTTGGAGACAGGCACAATTAGTGTCACCAAAGTTCATGTGGAATAAACTCAGAGTAAAAGTGATTAAAACTCTCAAGTGAACTTTCCAAAGTTAGCCCCTTTCATGAGCTTGCATAAGAAATCAGAGCTTCCTCTACTGGCATAAGATTACAAAAATATTCCTTTTATTTCTCTGTTAGCATGTCTACACTGATTTGTCTGAATATATCAAGATGTTTTTATTTCCCTTAATCGGCTCATTATTTTTGTAAATAAGTATCATTGACTTGTTTTGTGTTGTACTGGGACACTGTCTTATCTTAGAAATATTTACAAGGAGGGTCATTCTGGTTCTCAGTCCTAAAGAGAAATCACAGTTTGAGAATTTTTTTCAGATGCAGAACCACTATTAGACAATGACTCTTCTAAGTTCTGAACCATATGTGCCTACATCTTCACCCTTATCCCAGATGAACCTAAAAGCTCACCAGGGATTGGTGAAAACCAATCCTCCAGGTGTGTCCTATAGTACAAAACACTCATCCTTCACTGACTGAACCATCACAAAGATCCTCTCTATGGCTTCTATGTTTGTTACCACAGGTGGTCCCTGGTAAGTCTTTGGGCTTGAGATTCTGCACTGGGTATGGGGAAATGGAGGACTGGTTTCAAAGAGAACATATATCCCACGTGATCCACTATGGTGCCAGAATAACAAAAAATCAATAGATCTTACAGTAGTTCATTGTTCAGCTCTAGGAAGGTTTTGTCTCATGCATTTCAGAATATTTCTGAATCAGTTAATGACACAAGGGGTGACAAATTTTAAAGTGAAGTTGACAAATAAGAGGACATACAGAGAATATCTAGGCTAATAAATAAGTGGAAAGTTTATTTGTTAAAAAGTCAGGAAGTTATGTATGTTTAGACTCAGAAAGATTCAGGTGAAGTGATGCTTTTCAAGTCTTTCAGGGGAAATGCTAATTCAGGTGAAATACTCACCAAATATCTGAAGTTATTCATAAGAAAGAGAGAATAAATGTCTGTGGATTAGTAGCTGGCATTTATTGACATTTCCATACATTTTAAGTTTATTTCCAAATATTTTAGATGAATGACGTCATTTAGTCCTCTATGTCACCCAGTATTGTGTTTCTATCCATTAACCCTAATTTTAGCAGTAAGGAAATTGAGACAAGGAGAAGTTTGATTACTGCCTGAAAAGCATGTAAAGCTAAATAGTGTCATCTAGGGTTTAAACTCTCTTAACTGACCTCACAACCTGTGCATTAACTGCTGTGATCCATGGCTGATGTCTGTCATTGGAACTTGAAACAAAGATTTAGAATCTTACAGAGAAATTAAGAGAGAGAAAAGTTGAGGCTTAATAGAAAGACGATCTATCCGACATTTGGAGCTGTCCTGCAGTGTGGCAAGCTATCTCAGAAAACAAAGAGAGTTCTCTATCACTGGAGGGCTTGAGGCAGAGAACAATGGGTGAATGCCAGAGACTTTATAGAGGAAAGAGAGTCCCGAGATTGTAGGGAGGCTGGATTTAGACCCCAAATCCCTTATATCCTTTAGATTCTGGGAATCAGCCTGAGTCAGAATTGGAGTTATAAGTGACACCAGTGATTCAGGGTCAATGCTTTACAAGAGATTCATGATGGTTTTGCTGGTCTATGAATTTCAAGGGTTAAGATATCTTTCTTCCCTCTTCTAAACATCTACATATCTGCACACATAAAGTTGCTTCTACCTTGTCTTTTATCATCTGGTGCATCAACTCCTAACCCAAGAACATCTTTAGCCTCATCTCTCTCAACTTCCCTACATCAAGTCAGTGAGTCTGACAGATGTTGCTTCCTTATATTCTTCTGATATCGACACATCACTCCATTATATCTCTTCTGGACTATCACAAATATTTCTCTAACTTGATCTGTCTATGCCGAGTTCTCATGCCCTTCAAGCCATTCATAAAGGTTCTAGCAGACTGAATTTTTAAAAGGCAAAATGCTGCTGGCATCTACTGTGTAGGAACCAGGAATGCTGCTAAACCTCCTACAATATAGATAATAACTTCAACAACAATAATTCATCCAACATAAAATGGCAATTATGCCGAGATTAAAAAATAGACCTAGAATAGTAGCAATTAGACCTTATGAATTTGGGAAAACTATCAAGAAGAAAGCTAACTATTTTCTTCATATGACGTAAGGTCTTTCATTTTATTTTAATACTTTTTTGCAAGGAAACATTTGCCCTGAGCTAACATCTGTTGCCAATCTTCTTCTTTATTTTTTTTTATCCCTCCCTAAAGCCCCAGTACATGGTTGTATATCCTAGTTGTAAGCCGCTGTAGTTCTTCTGTGTGAGCCACCATCACAGCATGGCAACTGACAGATGGGTGGCGTGGTTCTGCAACTGCGAAGTGAAGCTGGGCTGCCAAAGCGATGAGCCCGGAACTTTAACCACTAGGCCATCAGGGCTGGCTCATGATATATGGTATTTTAGACTGAAGACAGTCTTTTTGATTTAATTTGCCTGCTACTTTGTTTATTTGCTTCCTTTTTCTCTTTTTGCTCCCTTCTTCTAATTACTCATATTATATATTTCTGTAGAGCTTCAGCTTCCATGTTATTCTCCAAGAATTCTCTAAGTCAAACATTACTTACATATCCGTGTTTAATTTCCCAAATTAATATTCCTAATAAAGGCCTTGGCATACATTTTAATTCAAATCACAGAGATTGTTGGTAAGTATATGGATGATATGATGTTGTAAATGTGGTCCTATATTCAGACATATAGCATCTGATAAACATGTATTATAATGTATAGATTATACCTATTTGGTGAATTAAAAAGGTAATATAGGGGTTGTTTCCTTCAGAATCTAAAAGGCACACACTGATTAAAATCTTTAATATATTTTTATACAACCCAGCCTGATTTAGTTACATACTGATGTATATCTCATAAACTCCTCTGAATATAATCATAAAATCTCAGAAGACACAATTTTTTTGTTGTTCTTTCTGAGCCAATATGCCGTGGAATTTGTATACAAGTATATTTACCTATAACAACAAGTTTTACTTTTTCATTAGTTAAATAGAATAATGATGCCAATATCATAAACTATGGCAAATAAAATAATCTAAATATATAAAAATCTTAAGTAGAATAACATAATAAATATTTGATAAACGGCAGATGCTACTTTTTGATTTATAAGCATGCAGCACAATGTAGATGCTTCATTAATATAGGCTAAATAAATTTATCTTTGTTCCCCAATTGTTTCTGGAATATGCTGAAACTTAATTAACGTATATTGAATAAAATCATTGGGAAATAAACTTCTAATTTGTGTGGAGTCTGAAGTGAGGAAGATCTAGGTTGACATATTGTATATTTACTAGAAGGAAGAGATCCTGGACAACGGGTCTCAGGAAGGAAGGCCTTGCTCAGAGTTGACTAGGTTTTAAGAAAGGAAACAAGAAATGCTCCTGCAACTGACCTGAGGCAGGTTATAGGTATCTTTTCATGTCCCAGACACAGACACAATCTAAATTTATCAGAAGAAAAAAACTTGAAGGATGATGGAGAGAATGTGATTGTGAAATTCTCTTGTTCCCAATCTGTTATTTTGGGTCTTACTCACTATTTTTATCTGTTTTATACTCTGCTTAAATGGTTTCAGAAAATAATCTATGCAAATAATAGAAGAAAATGGTTAGAATTTGTAAATTAGCATTTTTAATACCCTAGGGCAGAAACATTTTCTTGGAGAAAAATGCAGGTTGTAGGGAATCAACAGGCAGAAAAGCCCCAGGATTTGGAAAATGATAAGACAAAGGAGGCCCTGGAGGCAGGTAGTGTTATGTGTTGGCGTATCAAGTGAAGGACAGGGGTATGAAGAGGATGGATCTAGTCCTATGAAAAACAATGTGCAGAAGAGTAATTTCACCTCTACAGATATTATTTTGTGAGTGGATAGAAGGTGCATGAGGCTAAAAGCAAAGAAAACGTATTTCATAGAGACTTTGAGTCATTATGAATAGTTAAGAATAAGTTACTGTTCAGGCTTAGGAATATAATAATGGTTATTGACAGGGAGAGAGAATAGCAGAGGATATAGATTGGCACTTGAAATTAAATATAACAGATATGCAAATAACAGGGCACATTGAGAACAAGCTCTGAAAGGAACTGATAAGGAAAACACTCATGGATTAAAATTAATGGATTTATTTTCTAAGAGAATATGTTGGAAAAGATACAAGATGTATGATTGAGTTTTGATAAAACACAGCAAATTTCAAACATTAGGTTGAAATGTTCTGGTAGAATCTATTGGGGAGGGGCCAAATTATGAAGACACTAACTTGAGCAAAAAAAGCTCATGGGCTACAAAACTGTAAAATATTCTGGTTGAACTACTCTTCTGATTATGATCGAGTAGAAGAGTCTCCTACAACTGTGAGTCCTTTAAGTCCAGCCTAGGTGGAGTCTGGTTCTTGATATATCTTTACTCTACATTAATGATTTTTCCCCCAATTCCAAATGACATGCCACAAAAATGCACAGATGATTATTAGCAAACACAAATTAAAGGGAATCTATTTGGTCCAGCAGTAATGGACCAGAAAGAAGACATCCAATCCATTTAATTCTGCTCATGGAAAATGATTCAGGCATGTAGAAACATAGAACCTGACGGTTGATCTCTCATTGGGAAAAGAAATAGATACAGAGGCAGAGTTGGGGTAGAAAAGATAAAATAGTGTACTCCTAAACTAACTAAAGTATATCTTGCTAAAATAAATTAATTTCTTCTTATTTGTAATTCATGAAGTCTTGACAGGGAATAGAAGGTGAAACAAGATTATCACTCCTTGATTCTACCGACTAAATCACCATGCTCATATTCAATGGCTCAGTCTTCATGCCCTCTGTACTAACGCTCATCGGGATTTCTGGCCTGGAGTCAGTACAGTGCTGGACTGGGATTCCATTCTGTATCATGTGCCTCACTGCTGTGATTGGGAATTCCTTTATTTTAGTTATAATCAAATATGAAAACAGCCTCCATAAACCCATGTACATATTTTTGGCCATGTTGGAGGCCACAGACATTGCACTTAGCACCTGTATTCTTCCCAAAATGTTAGGTGTCTTCTGGTTTCATTTGCCAGAGATTTCTTTTGAAGCTTGCCTTCTACAAATGTGGCTTATTCACTCATTCCAGGCCACTGAATCAGGTGTCCTACTGGCGATGGCCCTAGATCGCTATGTGGCCATCTGTGACCCCTTGAGACATGCCACTGTCTTCTCTCAACAAATTTTAACTTACGTTGGAGTTGAGGTGACACTCAGGGCTGCCATTCTTGTGGCACCATCCACCGTGCTTATCAAATGTCGTCTTAAACTCTACCGAACTACAATCATCTCCCACTCTTATTGTGAGCACATGGCCATTGTGAAGCTGGCTATTGAAGATATTCAGATCAACAAGATATATGGTCTATTTGTTGCCTTCACCATCTTAGGGTTTGACATAATCTGTATCGCTTTGTCCTATCTTCAAATCTTTATCACTGTCTTTCGACTGCCCCAGAAAGAGGCACGATTCAAGGCCTTTAATACATGCATTGCCCACATTTGTGTCTTCCTACAGTTCTACCTCCTTGCCTTCTTCTCTTTCTTCACCCACAGGTTTGGTTCTCACATACCACCATGTGTTCATATCCTTCTATCAAATCTTTACCTGCTAGTCCCACCTTTTCTCAACCCTATTGTCTATGGTGTGAAGACCAAACAAATCCGCGACCATGTCCTGAAAATATTTTTCTCCAAAAAAAATCTTGATCATTACCATCTCCTTCTATAGAGATTTTAGTTTGGTTGAAAGTAGCAACTTGAGTATAGTAAAGTTATATCTTCTACAAATATCTACATCTGGAAAAAAAATATCTTTATGATTAGGTGCTCATAATTAAAGGAGATACATAACAAATCATGAAATACTTAAAAGCCTTGATTTGTTACTCATACAAGAATAAAACTCTCTTATGCTGAGATTTCAAATTCTTTACTTTATTCTTCTGTTTTTGTCCCGTCCATTTAAATGTAGAGGTTCCTGTCTGGCAACACTTAGACCTACGTAGAAACTAAATTGCAGGAAACAACACTTGATTCCAGGTAACTTCCACGGACCATATCACACATCAGTATTCTCAAATTTCTAATCCAACCCATAACTCTAATTCTGCTTATGTCTCATTTTCTAATACCTGTTTGAGAATCTATATTTTGACAAATTAGAATTTTAGTCTGCTTTCTCTGAAAAATTGAGGAATATAAAATTAATGTAGTATCAGTAATAGCAATATCAGCAACATAAATAGTATATGATGCATCTCATATACTGTAAATAGTGATGAATTTGCATAGGAGAGAATACACAAAAAAGATTGACAGAAAAAAATGAGATGTATTCACAAATATACTTTTTTCAGAAACAAAATGTGACAATACTAAAATAGAAAAGACCCTTTCAGAGACATTCATTTTAACGATCTTACCCAATTTGAATTTTACCCAAACTTGAAAGTTAAAGTTCCAGAATGGAGCACATAGAAAAATAATTCCACTGCATTTAGTAATTGCCTACAGCAGGTGTCTTGAGTATAAGACTTGTGTCTTATTTGCACTTGTATCAACAGTATATAGGACAATGCCTGAGACTTTTTAGAACCTCAGTAAAAATGACACTAAATAATGCACAATTTAAACACTTTTCTGCTGTCGATCAATTGAAAAGCAACCAATATGGATGTTTTAAGGTAAAATGCAACATTACCATACAGAAAATCTGCATACAAGGGAGTTTATTAGAGTAATAGTAAGATACACAAAGATGGTGACTTGAATGAATCATTACATAATCCTGAAATAAAGTATGAGCCAAACAGAAAATTGGCACATGAGAAACAGACTTCTAAAACAGGGACTTCAGATCTTTCCTTACTCTTTGCTCTTCCTCCGCCCACACGCCTTCAACCTCGTTCAGGATGCTGCATCAACAGAGATCATGTTTAATTTTCTTCATCAGCCTTCAAGACTGGGAACCACTAAGAAGATTTTTGAAAAGAACCAAGTAGACAAGGAGGGCCCTCTGGATCTCTTATTTTAGATAGATTCGTAGTCAAAGAATAAATAACCCAAGAAAACATCCCACTACAAAGAAAGGAAGGGACCATATCCATCAAGAGTCAGAGGTAGAGAATAATTTTGGAAAAAAGTCTTGGTGAATAAAGCAGAAAGAAATTTGAGTCGTAATGTTCTCGGTTTTTAATAAAATTTATGTAAATATGAAGTATGTGAAGTAAATAATGAAAAATACTGTAACAGAAGGAGTAAAATAACATGTTAGTGGATATGAGACAAACGAAAAAGAAGTTTAGTGAGATAATAAAAACTTAATTATTTCATTTTAATTCTATATTAGAACATTAATTATTTCAGGAAGCTGTGGCATCCATAGTGCATAACGAATAATTGATGAGGACATCATACCCTCAAAAGAAAGAAAAATGGCAAATAGATGAAATCTTTCTCAGAGATTATTATACATAAGGGACAAAGAATGGAGATAAATAAGTACATGATATTCCTGAATGATAAACCAAAACAAATAGAATATGATGACAAATTAATCGTGAGTAATTGAAAAACCATATTTCAAAGTATAAAGTATAAAAATGCACCAAAGTAGAAAATGAAATGAGAAAAACACCTATATTTGAAAAACTCAAGTTAAAAAGAAAAAAAAAATTTACCTAAGTGTATCAAGAAGAAAAGAAACACCTTTTATATACTTCAAAATACCTGGTTTCATTTATCCTCAAGAGTATGAGAGAAGGTAAACATAAAAGAACCTAAAAACATATATTATGATATAGCAAAATATGTTTTTAAATAAAAAATGTAGGGTATAATATGGCTGTGGGCTGGCAATCAAGATATTTAAGCCTTTAATTAATTGAAGAGAACAATAACAAAGTGTAATAATTGAGCAACTATTTTTGCATCTAAAATAGAAAAATATATATAAGTCAATTAGTAAGAGTAGACAGTTCAATTCAAATTTCAAAAACTAAAAACCTTACCTTACATAAATAAGTAGTTAAAATTTATCTTTGATTTAGGTAATTAGAAGCAAATGCATAATAGAGCCACAGCGCAAGCATATCCTCTTTGTTTTTTGAAATATAACTCACATACAGAAAAGTGGAAACGGCAATTATTATAAAGGAAACAGCCATGGAACTACCATCTAGAGAAAGAAAGAAATCACTGTTCATTCCCTACATGCCTTGTACATATCTCTTTGTCATTACAATTTCCATTCTCCCCAAAGGTAACGTGTATACCAACATCTAACACTATAATTATTTCCTTGTTTTTCTATATATGTTTACAACCTAAGCATGTATTCTCAACCTTATATTTTGGTTGTGCTTGTTTGTAAATTTTATATAAATGGAATCACATAGAATATATTTTTCTATCTTGTTTTTTGTGAATTTCATCCAGGATACTGTTTGTACCTCTGTTACACTCATTTTCTTCCTGCATAATGTACCATGGCATACATAGACTATGATTTTGTTACTCATCCTATTTTTATGAACATTGAGAAGGGTCAATTATGAATAATATATTCATAAACATTCTTGTATACTTATCTTGAACGTAAAATTATGATTTCTGAACCTAAAAGTCTAATTGCTAACCATAGGGTACTGACATCTTCTGACATTAGTAGATAATGTAATATATTTCTAAAATGCTAGCATCAATTAGGCCCACTAGCAGAATATGAGAATTTGCCTTGCTTAACATCTTTACTAACACTTGATAAAGCCGTTCGTAATTTTAGCCACATAGTGAATGTATAATACTAGCTCTTTGTGATTTAGTTGTCATTTTTCTGACAGCTAATTAGATTGATTCAAATTTTTATATATTTATGGCAATTTGGATATTCTTTTTCACAAATTAAAGACCTTTGTCCATTTTCTACTGGATTATTCGTATTACTTTTTTATTAATATTTGTGAGATTTTTATATATTTTAGAAGTAATACTTTTCTATGTTATACATATTGAAAATATTTTCTGCTTCTTTGTAGGATATTCTTGATGTACTTTTGAAGAACAGATGTCCTTATTTCAATGTAATCCAAATTACTAAACATCTAAATAAGGGCTAGCGCTTTCCATGCCTATTTACGAAATCTTTGCCTGTTACACGTTTGTGAATATAGTCACTTTATATATTGTTTTTCTTTCGTATTTAGATGTAAAATCCATTTAGAGTTGCTTTTTAGTTATAGGTGAATTAGAGTATATTGTATAATTTTTAAACTTTATTATAAAAATGGCACACAATTAACTGTACATATTTAAAATGTAGTGTCTGATGAGACTGGACACATGCATATATCCATGAAGCCATTAGCACAATCAATCCATTGTGTTTCCTCATGTGCATTTGTAATACGTCCCTTCCTTTACCCCAGTCTCCATGCAACCACTTATCTACTTACTATTGCTAAAGATCAGTTTGCATTTTCTAGAAGTTATGTAAATGCAATGATATAATGTGTAATTACATTTTTTGTTCTGGTTTCTTTCACTTTCCTTACTTATCTTGAGATTCATTCATCAATAGCTCTGTTTGTTGCTAAATAGTATTCCATTGTATGGATTGAGTACAATTTGTTTACTTATTCATTTGTTCATGGATTTGGGTTCTTTCCAATTTGTGTCTATGACAACTAAAGCGGCTACAAACTTACAGTTACATACCTTTATGTGAACCTATGCTTTCAGTTTTCGTGGGCAAATACCTAGGTGTAAAATGGCTGGGTCATAGGATAGGCATGAGTTTATGTTAGAAACTGCCAAACTGTTTTCCAAAAATTGTAACATTTTACATATCTACTAACATTTTATGAGAATTTCAGAACTTGCTGATATTTAATGAGTTTTTTAAATTTTAACTATTTGATGGTTGTGTAGTGGAATATTTTTGAGGTTTTAATTTGCGTTTCCCCCATGAATAACAATGTCGAGCACTTTTTCTTGTGATTTTTGGTATCTTTATATCTTGGTTTTTGAAACATCTATTCAGATCTTTTGCCCATTTCTTTGTTAGGTTGTTTGTCTTCTTACTATTAAATTTTCTTGCATGTATATTCTGGACTCAAGTCCTTTTGCCAATATACTTGTTGTAAATATTTTCTCCCTCTCTATGGCTTGCCCTTTCATTTTTTTAATGATATCTTTCAAAGAACAAAAGTCAATTTTTTAAGTGCAATTTTATGGATTCTTCTTTTCCATTTGGGTCTTTTTTTTTATTTCTACAACCAAGGTCACAAAGATTTTCTCCTATGTTTTTATCTAGAAGTTTTATAGTACTGTGTTTTCAATGTAGTTCAATGAAACATTTTGAGTATACTTTTTGTGTACTGTAGGTTTGATAGTCATTTTCATTTTTCATATAGACAGTTATTTGTTGAGGAAATATTACTACACCTATTGTAATTTCTTGGCAGCTTTGTTGAATATCTGTTGTTTATATATTGGTGTATCAGTTTAATTGGCCAGCCCTGGTGGTCCAGTGGTTAAGATTCAGTGCTCTCATCGCTGTGCTTGTGTTCATCTTCTGGGCAGAGAACCATATCAAACGTCTGTCAGTTGTTATACTATGGATGATGCGTGTTGCTGTGATGCTGAAATTTATGCCACTAGCGTTTCAGATACCAGTATGTTGGAAGAAGGACCTGGCCACCCACTTCTGAATAGCAGTGGAGCATTGTCTGATACAGCACCAGGAAGGTGAGAGGATGGTGCAAAAAAGATTGAGCAGCGTTTTGCTCTTCTGTACACAGGGTTGCTAGGAATCAACTACAGAGCACCACCAATAACAATGCCTACTTACCAAAATCACTGCAGCTCTATGGTAAATCTTCAAATTGAGTTAGGTCAGCCCTCTCACTTTGTCCTTTTACTTAAAAAGTATATTTGTTAGGTTTTTTGCATTTCCATATAAATTTTAGAAGCAGCTGGTCACTATCTCCAAAAAGCTTGTTAGTATTTTGATTGAGACTGCATTTAATTTATAAAGCAAATAAGGGAGAATTGTCATCTTAACATTGAGTCTTTTAATCACGAACATAGTGTCTCTCTCTATTTAGGTCGTCTTTAGTTTTCTCTTCAAAGTTTTTAAATTTTCATTTTATAAATATTGAAAGTATTTAAAAAAATGTTTTCCTAATTATTTTATGCTTTGTTGATACTATAAATGTAATTTAAAATTTTATTTGTAAATGAAATTTGTTTGTTACTAGTCTACAAGTCAATTTATTTTTGTATTAGCATTTTATCTTGTGAATTGCTAGATTCAGTTATTAGTTCTAGTAAGTGGTTTATAGTTTTCCTTGAGTTTTTGTATATAAATAAACATATCATGTGCAAATAGGATAGTTTTGTTTCTTCTCTTCTCATCTTTATGCCTTTTGTTTATTTTTCTCTCCGTATTGCTATGGTTTGGACTTCTGTACAGTGTTGAATAGAAGTATTTACAGAGGGTATCCTTGCATTACTCCCAATCTAATGGAGAAATTTTAGTTGTACATTATTAAGTATGATGTTAATCATAGGTTTCTTATGGATACATTTTATCGGTTTTAATAATTTCTCTATTATTCCTAGTTTTCTGATGGTTTTATTTTACATGGATGTTAAATATTTTCATATGGTTTCTCCACAATTATTGAAATGATCACATAACTTCTGTCCTTCATTTTGTTTACATGGTTAGTTTAATTGATTGACTTTATTTTTGTTGTTTATCTAACATTTAGTTGATATATATAATTATAACAATAAACATAACATGCATATAATTAGATTTAGAGGCAAACAGCAGACTGCTGAGAAGCTCAAAATTCGGCTGGTGAGGAAAGAAGAGAGGAGGCTGCAAGGACACCAGCTCACTTCCCTGGAGCATCAGTTGGTGTGTCCCACAGGTGGAGAGTGGCAGCAATCTCCATAAGTCAGTCCAGAAGTCAGTTAAGAGCTTCTGTCGCCTTATTCTTATTTTACAGATGATGGAACTGAGGCTTAAAAGAATTAAAGTAAGTATCCAGGAGCACAAATAGCCCAAGTTTGAGTCCTGGCTAGGAAGACGCAGAGCTGTTTCATTACAAAAGTTGGTTCTTGACCACCGCATGCCGCTTTCATAACTTCACAGCCTTTTGTAATTTGTGTTTTACCTCTGGCCTTTGTTTTCTCTCAGGTAACCAGTGGAATGTCTACACCAGCTAGTATATAATTCTAACTTCAGGAAAGGGCAATTAACTATTGGTATTTATTTGATTCTCTCAGGACTTGAGAGTCTTATGTTCCTAGTTACATCTAAATCTACTTTCACTATCCCTAGAGACGGCTCTTGAGAGCACATTGTTATCCCTACTGTCCTCTCTATTGAATTAACCTCACCCAGTCTACTGTAATAACCATCATATGGAGTACAAGAACCTAGTCTAGCTGATTTCAGGTAGGCTCCCAGTCAGCACACGGATCTATTTGGCATTTTAGTTGCCGTTTGACCTCCTTTCCAGGCCAAATTTGTTCCATGCTGCAGTTCCAGGTACATATAGACTTTTTAAGGTATAAAGAAGGCCTGTCCAAAAAGTCATGGTGCATACACAGTCGCTAAGGGTCTGCTCCCTTCCCAGGTTTGAGGTCCCTTTCAACTGAGGGCTCCAGCTAATTAGATTCAGAGTCTGGGGTAACGGGCAACCACCTATAGCAGCTAGAGAGTTGAGATACCTGTGAGATTGACATATGCCCTCTCTGTGATGCAATAAACTTATATAAATGAAGGCTTACAACAAGAAGCTTGAAATGGGAGCTTGCAGGGATTGCCTTAAATTAAAGATAGACAAACAAAGGTCAATCCAGGAATCAGACAGATCTGAGTTTCTGCTCTGCCCTTCCCTCAACTTCCTGCATACCCTGGGGCATGTCATTTCCTCTTCTCTAAAATGGGGCTCACTTTAGCCACCTCAGAGACTTGTGAGGAATAAGTGAGAAAATGCTCACCAAGCACGTAGCACAGGACCTGGACCCAAATGCATCTTACATATTCAGGGCCAGATGTGAACACTCCTGGAATTAAGATTCAGAGAAGAATGACTACAGGATCAAATGCTGAGAGGCAGAAATGAATGGAGCATCGTATTGTAGAGTTTTTTTTTAACAAAATTAAAATAACAGTATGTCCAACATTCATATACGTCACATTAATTAAGGTATTGCTTCTTGACAAACACTATGTCATTGATAAAGATATTTTGGATATTTTTTCACAAACTGTTAAAAATCATAATATAATATAAAGTAAAAACAATATATCTAATATAACTATTAAAAAATAACCAGTGAAAACTACTAAAGAGTAGTGTGCCAAAAGATTAATAATATCAGACTTTGATTAAGATTATGGGTATATTTTCCTCTCTTTTCTGCATTAATTAGTTTTTATAGAATAAGAAAGTAAAAATCAAAATTGATAGGTATTTTAAATTAAACTATATATTAGAGATATTTAAGAGTATGGACGTGATCAGGAGATGGTTGAAAAACCTGTGATCTCCTTCTCTAGGAAGAATGATCCCTCTTCAACTCCTGGCTTTGCAGTTAGGAAATATATCATCTATGAGTTGCTGATTGTCTTCTCTTTTTCTTAGCAACCCATACTACTTAAAGAGCTTACTATACAGTAAGCCCTGTCCTCCCTACCACTTCCAAACACATTCCCCCCTGGGATGACTGAACTGCATCTGGAAATCCTTTGAATCTCCAAGGCATGGCCAAGAATAAATAAGTAAAATAAGAAGAGGCTACTATTTGTTTCATTTCCAGTTTCCTTTCCTGAAAAAGCATGTGATAAAGCTGGCCAATTTGCTCAGTCAAGGAATGGAATCCTACACTATGCACTCCCCACTTTGAGTTACATTTCCCTGTCATTCATGTGAGAACAAGAGGAATCCCAATCTCTGATGCTGTGAGAGACACAGTTGCACTGCTAAGAGAACATGCTTCAACACTGCCATCTGCTAACTGGACTAGATATATGAGGTCCCCTGGGAATAGAGTAAGAGGACAGTCTTAAGAAATGGTGGCTGCCCCACTGGCCCTAAACCTCCTTCTTCACCATAGGAAGTAAAAAATATATCTCAGGATTTGCAAGAGGTTGATGAAGTTTGGTCATCAGGGAAAATTATGTTAGAAAACACAATCTTTTACAGCTGGGACCAGTAAAGAGTAAGTCACTTCCCGCTGCTGTTTCTGGATACTGAGTAAGTGGATAGTTAGAAATATGTACTAGGTCAAGTGGAGATGAAATTATAGTTCAAATACAAACACAAGTACAGCCAATAAATGTAGAGTCCAGAAACAAAATTCCAAATCATAAAAGTAAAGAATATAAATATATTTTTGATAGTGTCTGACTTGGAAGTTCTAGGAACTACAATTTAACAAGAGTCATGATAAACTGGAGATCTGCTTTGGAAGACTGAGAGGTTAAGGACAGTTAGCAGCATGCTGTTGGAGAAGTTGGCTAGACCTACAGATGTTTCACTTGAAGGAGAGTGGATCATGAGAGACTTGAATCTTTGTGCTATTCTTTCTGAAGATATACAATTCAAAAGCGGGGACAGTGGTTACGGGGACCCAGCATAAGGAGGTCTTTCTGAAAGTGAGAGTTGTACAGTAATTAGACAGATAGACATGGAAAGGCATCAACATACACATAGTCAGCTGCCAGGAGGCTATTCTAAAGAATCCTGTTTTGGGTGGGTGTTTGGAGAATAATCTCCAAAACATTTCTAATTTAAAATTTTTGAGCAGAAGCTAGGGTTGTTGGGGACCAGAGAAGAACTCAGAATAATATTTGGAGGTGATGACTTGATTAATGGAGAAATGTTTTGGAATGCTTAGGACAACAACACAAAAAACTGGTAGATCAGCTTGATTGAGACTTAATCACTCAGGCAACCTCTCTGCTGTCACTTTAAAAAACTATTCATTGATGCACACTCTTATCAGCCCTAAAACTGAACTATAGTTTGTTGCACAGTTATTCAGTGACTGGAAAGTGTAAATTGTTCCCAGCAACAACCTTTGTGTTGCAATGAGAATTTTATTTTGGAGCCATCTCTTTCTGTCTCTGCTGCCTCCCAAGACACTTTCATCTGAAGCTACCTATGTGTTCATCAATCAGTCTCCAGGGAATCTTTTGGACAATTCTCAAAGACGCCCACTCCCTTATACTTTTCTTGTGTTATCTTTCACAAAATATAAAAAAACTAGAACTTTCTACTTCCTTTCGGCAGTAAGTAGCCCTGATTTCTGTATAAGGATTATGTCTGCCAATGCTGCCTCCATATGGAGACCTAGGCTTCCAACCTCATTCACTTAACCTTACCTCTATCCACTTGAGCATCTTCCTCACTGCTCTTCTGGTGAAACACCCAAGGTTTCCCTTTTCCCATACCAAGTACTCTTTAATAGTCTTAGTTTTATTAACTAATATTTTCAAACTGTCCTTACTCTCTAATGAGTGGAAAAGAGACTGTCTGAGTAGTGCGTGTTTATCTAACTGAGGAATTATATATAAGACTTGTTTCCTGAAGCCCAATTGCCATGGTAATATACAAAATTATGCAGCTGCCCTTGTCTGTCTGGATGAAGTCTGGTTCCTGAAGCAATGTTATATATGAAGTTTCCTTGGTGAGAAGGAAGTTCAAGGTGAAGAGAGGTTATTTTAGTAGTGGAGTCATAACCCTAGAAAGGGGCCTTCGACTGATATTTTATCAAAGAAGTGTTGGTGTGTTCTGTAGATATTCCCTGCTAGTCTAAAGTGAATGGTGGGTAAAGAGGAGAGAGAAAGTGGGGAGGAGAGAAAAGTGAGTACAGTGGATTTTGGTGTTTCTCTGTGTAAAGCATCAATCTAATGTCTTTTGTTTTGTTTTCTGATTTCCATGAACAGGTTAGACAAAGAAAGAGAAGATGGAGTGGGAAAGGAAGGAGAGCCCCCCTAAGTAACCTGATCATGTGGACCCCTTCACAGGCATGGTGTCCAGTGACTCAGTTTTCACACTGTGGATGTCACCGACTGTGGGTGGATGATTTTGCTAAAGTGTATACTGGTGAACTTTTCTATGAGCCTTCATGTTGGCATTTTCTCACTCATTTAAAAAATGATAAGTAAGCTGATGAAGTTGATTCTCCTACTTCTGTCATTCAATAATTGTGTGACTAAATTAGAATAGGGTATATTAGAACACAGAGAAGCACAGTTTGGCAAACTTTGCCCCCTTGTTAAGAAGGCCCCTGCGCTGCCATGTCTATTACAAATGGCACTGTGTTCATGCCCTCTGTGCTGATCTTTATTGGGATCCCTGGCCTGGAAACTGTACAGTGTTGGATTGGGATTCCATTCTGTGCTATGTACATCATTGCTTTGATAGGAAATTCTCTACTTTTGATCATCATCAAATCTGAACCCAGTCTCCATGAGCCTGTGTATATCTTCCTGGCCATGTTGGGAGCCACAGACATTGCACTCAGCACCAGCATTGTCCGAAAGATGCTTGGAATTTTTGGGTTTCACTTGCCTGAGATCTATTTTGATGCTTGCCTCTTTCAGATGTGGCTTATCCACACATTTCGGGGTATTGAATCAGGAGTCCTGCTGGTCATGGCTCTGGACCGCTATGTAGCGATCTGTTATCCTCTGAGGCATGCTACCATATTCACTCGACAACTAGTCACTCATATTGGAATTGGGGTGACATTGCGGCCTGCCATTCTGGTAATTCCATGTCTATTGCTCATTAAGTTCCATCTGAAACTTTGCCGAACAAGGTTAATATCCCATACTTACTGTGAACACATGGCCCTTGTGAAGCTTGCCACCGAAGATGTTTACATCAATAAATTCTATGGTCTCCTTGGAGCTTTTATTGTTGGTGGCCTCGACTTCATTTTGACCACCCTCTCCTATATACGAATATTTACCACTGTCTTTCACCTGCCCCAGAAAGAGGCACGTCTTAAGGCATTTAATACTTGTATTCCCCACATATGTGTCTTCTTCCAATTCTATCTCCTTGCTTTTTTCTCCTTTTTTACTCACAGATCTGGATCTTATATCCCGTCATATATACATATCACCTTGTCCAACCTTTACCTACTAGTTCCGCCTTTTCTCAACCCTTTTGTCTATGGGATGAAGACCAAGCACATCCGAGATAAGATAGTAAAAATGTTCTGTTCCAAAGACCAAGGTTGACATTTGATGGAAATCGTTCCCCCTATGGATTTATTGGCTCATCTATTGGGCATATATGATCTGGAAATCCAGTCAATGGTTTGGAGTATCATCATGCTTGAGGAATAAATTAACAAACATATAAATGATTGTGTTAAAAAATTCCATAGATTAAGTCAAAAGCCAGTTAGAAGAAATTGAGGGAAATAGAGGAGCAGATAAGGTGCTGAAAGACTAACTGCTTGCCTATGGGAAGAATCAGAACATACAACTCTCATCATCTGAGGCAAGGTCTGGATGGAATAGATAAACGTGGAGATCTTTCTGCAGGTCTTAGTGGAACATCATACTTACATTGATTCATTTGTACTCAGAGCACCAAGATCAACCTTCTTTATGTAATACACAAGTTCCTCTATATTTGCTCTATAACTCTCCTAAAATTTTCTTTTATGTTTACTTTGTCACATCAAAACCTATCCCTTGAATATGTCTTTCTTGTCAAATATAATCTGAACTTTGTCTGAAATAAATGTCTATAAATATCTCCTTCTTCTGGAAGCCTATCCCTATTAAGTAATTCATGCTATAACCCAATTGGCAATTGTCATGAGATAAAATATGTTTGCTCCAAAAATCTAGGGCTAGGCCATACAGTACTATGCTTATTTTTTATGTTCTTAAGAGTTCTTTTAATTTCTTCATTTGTATAAAGAGTAATTTGAGAAAAGCTCTGGTATTTGGAGTTTTTTAATGAATGTTAAAGCAGTTTTAGATTCATTTAGACAATTTTATTTAGACAACATTTAGATAATATTATTCTAAAGCTTTATTCAATCATTTTCTGATTCAACAAACAATAACCCTTTGACCTAAGAAGGATGGAGGTCTAAGAAGCCTGGACAGAAATTCTGGAGGCTAGAATCATCAATATAATGATTTCCCAAAGTTTTATAATTTTTTTCATACAAATCTAAGTTCATTTTGTCCTGCACTAAGATGCTTGTATACTTATGATAATATGTCATAGAGAAACTGCATTTTGCAAGCCTGTCATAATTGAGATGCAAGTAGTCCAGTGTTTCCCAAAAACATTTGATAGAAAAGATATATTCCAATTTGGTAGGAAAAAGAATCATTGAGGAAGTTGGTTACATGCATGATTTCTGGATTAAAAATGAACTTGGTTCAAAACTTTATTTTGCAACTTGCTAACTGTATGCACTGAAAAACAATTTATTGTCACAAATTCAGCTGCCTAGAGAGAGTGGTTCTCATGGTGTACGTAATATAATGGACATATTTATGTAATGCCCTTCACATGGGGATTGGTAACTGTTAAGGACTCAATAGAGATTATCATCATCATCATCACTGTTTTCGTCATGAAAATCCTCATCACTGTGGTTGTACTTGATTATAAATAATGTGCCACTACTTTTTAAATACTTTATTAATATCACCCTAAAATGCAATTTAAAAATACAGTTTTAAGGTTTTTTTCATGACCCAGTCTGTGGTCAATTTTTATTGACCTATACTTGTTGAGTGAAGTGTTATTCACATCTGTATCCATATCCATATCTACATATTTGTGTTATGTATAGTCAAGTTTGTTCATTGTATTTCATTTTACCATTTATAATCTTAGATTTGTTTGCTTCGGTTTTTAACTTTTGATAGAAGTGTGTTAAAATGTCCCACTTTGAATGTGAGTTAGTCTATTTCTCCTATTAGAGCTGCTGATTTTTTGATTTGTGTAGTTTTAAGCTATGGGTAGTTAGACACTTCCGTTTATTGAGCATGTAAAGATTTAAAGTTAATGTATCCTCCTGGTTGGTTAACCTTTTTATCACTGTGAAATATTTCTCAAGTAATGCATCCTGCCTTAAACTCTCTGTTTTTTTATTTTCTAATAACTTTCTTCTGGTTCCCTGATCTTGTCTTCTGCTCTACAATTCTGCTTTCCTGGATTAGCTATCGTAGTTTTACAATGTCATCTGATTCATTCTATCTCTCTCTCTCTCTTTAATTTTAATTTTTAGTATTTTCTATTTCTCTGGTGAAATTCTTCATCATATTTATTTATTTATTTATTTCTCATCTGTGCCTTTATTTTCTTAAAGATATTAAACATCATTACTTGAAAATCCTGCTAAGTACAATACATACAGCAATTGTGGTTGGGTCTGTTTCTGTTCATTCTTTTTCTCCTCATTTTTGAACTCATGTTCCTGTCTCTTGCCATGCCTAGTAATTTCTGATTGAGTGTCAGACATTATGTACAAAATATTATGAAGCCCAGAGGAAGTTATGTTTTCCTCCAGTGATAGTTCACCTCTTGCTCTGTGATAAGCCCCGTCAGGATTTATCAACTTAATCTAATCCAGGATTTAGCTGAGTTGGCGCTTATTCTACCACTTTATTGGCCAGTGGCAGTCTTGCATCTAAGGCTTTGCCTGCTAGGGCTTTCAACTGGGAGCTAAGTGTACAATGTACACCCTGGATTCTGAGCCTTGTGTGTCAAGCAAGGCAAGACAGCCAAAAACTATTTATTTTTCGAATGTTCTCTGCTTACTTTTTTGGCTCCTCATTCCACACAGTTTTAGAGTTTAGCAAATGTCTTGTGTAAAAACTACCCACTGTCAGCCTTAGGTGGGTTCCTCCTTTCTCACCTGGAGTGAGATCCTTATGTTGCCTACTTTGTTCTTTCCTGCCCTGCCAGAATTCCACCTCTCTGTTTTTCTGACCATTAGAATTGGCTTTCTGCCAGAAAATTTTTTCTTCTTGGCCTCTTGCCTTATCCCCAGGAATAGCAGATGGCTCTCAGCAAATGTGGCTTCAGAAAGTCAGCTTTCTCTGTCCTCCAAAATCCTCCTTTCTGAAGTCTTACTGCTTCAGAACATCTCTAATGCTTTTTAACTTCTTTTTGTGTACCTTATTTACTTTTTCATTGGGTGAGACTTTGCATCTGGATTCTTTCTTCTGTTCTTCTTGACTGAATTATAATTTAGATTTTATAGACAAAAATTTTTATTTACATTACTTTTCACTTTTAATACATTTCTTGTTATGTCTAGAAAACTTTGCCAATCACAAAATTTATATGGTCTCTATATGAAATTGTGATGACTATGAATATGAAAATTCACTTAACAAGTTAAAATTATGCATGTCCCTTGAAATGGTCATAAAATGCCCTCCTTTAAATAAGTGTAATGTATTTAAATGGAAAAAAACGCCATTTATTGTATAAAACTCAAACAATGTAAAATGCTTCTTCTTCTGTCCTCTCTCTCCATTCCCTTATTAGAGTTTAACTGATGAGTGTGATATTCAAACTTTTTTATACCTGAATACTTATAGAATTATTTGAAATGAAATTAATCATATCATGAATATTATTCTGCAGCAGTTTTTCAGCTAGTGGCAATAATAATATAGACAACTCTAAATGACAACTTTTGGACTTTTTTCATTTTTAAAATGCCCAAGACATTGAATATTACAGAAGTACCACAATTTAATTTAAGTTTTTCTCTAAATAAATATTTCTTCAAACATACCAACAATGCAATAAACATTTTTGTGTGTATTTGTCTCTATACATATATATTTTTATAGCTGTGCAAGCATTTTTGCTGTATATACTAATAGAAATAGAATTGCAGTATGTGTATATATATATATATATATACATATACATACACTATGTATTCTCATTAATTGCTGCAGTTTTGTTCTGTGAAGTCACTGAACACTGTATTAGCAAATTAGTATTAAGCTCCTTTGAGCTTCTGGTCATATTTTCATCAATCAATTAATACCTAATCTTTTTTTGTGTTTGTGTTTCTCTTTAAAGATACATTTTAATATATATTAAACACATTTAATATATATTTCTTACAAATAATGAATTACATGCAGTAATTCATGTTGCATTATAATAAAACACTAGCTGGAGAAGGTTGTAACGTTTTCCTGAACCTGGGTGACGTGTCTGTTAATTTCTTCAAATTCCACCCTCACAACAGTGCTGTCTATACAATTATAATCAGTCATCATCTCATGAATCTACAAATTTCACCACTTTTCCATTTTTTCCATCGCTTCAGCACACACTATAGATGTTACTTTAACACTTGTTGGGGCAGCCTCATACCCCAGTTGGTAAATTTCCTCTTCCTTTTTCGGGATGCACAGTGGTTGTGATTCATTGACATTGAACTTACAGACAACCATGCTATAACTCGTACCTAAAGGAAGCTTATCTAATACATGTATTTTCTCTGTAAGGCACATAATGGCCTTGTGTTTAGGAACACTAGACAGCATTTCAGCACTATGCTTGGGGGCCATTTTAATCAGTGAAATCACCAACAAAAAGCACAAAAATGAGAAAGACATAACATTAAATGGATCACAAAAAAAGAGACCCATTTATAGTATAAGAGCTGAAACAAGAAGGCAGAGTGTCACCTTGTCTGACCTCAGCTGGGAACATGTGGGTTGGGCAACTTAAATTTTTTATGCTCTGTGCATGTGCACTAGTGATAGTCAAAGCACTGTGGGTATTGATTTGGAGTTTTCAAAAACATTTTAACATGTAGGCGAATTCACAAATACAGAATCTGTGAATAATAAGGATTAACTATTTATACATATAAATGTATACATAAATACAAGTACACATATATAGATATATATCCAAACATATACACATAATGCATTAATAGCTAATTATAAATTTTCAATTGAGTTATAACAATTAAAATCAAGTATCAATGTGTAAACACAGCATTTTTTCTCTGACATTTCATGAATCACTCTTATTCAAACTTTTTCCTTTTTGCTATCATTCACACAGGATCATTTCAATCTAATGTGTTTTCCAGTCAGTTTTTAGAGTAAAGAAGTTGAGAGGACACCTTATAATGTGAGATATTATAGAAGCTTGACTATTAGAAATCTTCTTCTTTTCTTAGAAATATTTATGGAGGAAAAACAACCTCATCTTACACAAAAATTTAAATTTCCCCAAACCCATTTTACTGTTGTATAAAATGGGGATTATTGCCCTCAGCCTAATCAGTTATTCTTACTTTAAAATCTGATTTACAATATTCATCAAAAAATTGTGTTTAATGTAAACATTAATGTATATAGGATAGGGATCATTTATATTATCATCATTAATCAATATCCCAGTTGAATGTGAAGGTTCCTTCCCACACCTATTTCTCAAATTCCCCTATCAAAAATGAGGAATACTTGTGTAAGTCTTCACTGTAACTAGAACAGATTAATTACCAATGATTTGCAAATAGGATCTTTAGGAAATGGGCTACAGAGAGAACTATTGGACTGAGGATAGAGACAGGCATTGTGAAATAAAGAAGTATCATTACAGGGAGCTCAAAAAGAAGGAACAAATCAAGCAAAAGTCATCCGACAGGGCAGAGCTATTTAGGCAGACTGAGCTGTAGGGAAGTGTATGGGGGATGAATGGTGACAGTTCTGAAAGGCATGAGTCACAAACATAAACTTAGAGTCTTTTAATTCAATAAGAAAAACCAATTATATTAATTTTCTAATAATAAAACACTAAAAGACAAATTAAAAGGTAACAAACTAAACATTAATTTCAAAAATTGAATATTTTCATGTTCTTTGGAATATTGTTGATGGAACTTTGCATACTTAAAGGTGAATGTGTGATAATTTGCTTCCTCCAATCTATGTAGCTTAATTGTAGTTAAGCTCTGCTGATAACTCTGCTGCCCCAGTCATGGCTGATACATATCCATGACTAAGTGACAATATTCAAAGAAAGAAAAATATCTTGAGACTTATACCATATGTTTTTAAGTTTAATTTTTTTTTTTTAATTTGGAGGAAGGTAAATATTGTTTTCAAAAGTAAGAACCAAAAAAATTTACACCTGTATTTGATGATTGAGTCGAATTCCCTAATTTTACCTATTAAGAGAATGAGACTTAGAAATGGAACATACTTTCCAAAGTTTCTCAAAAGCTCGATTATATCCTTATTCCACTTACTAATATTTTACTTAATATCTCTGTGCCTCAGCATCCTGTCCTAAAAATGAAGGGGTAGATCAAACTGTCTTTAGAATTCCATGTATGCTGACACTAAGATGGGAGCCAACTGACAAGTTTCACGAGCATCTTAAACTATTCTGTATTCATTACAATGTATAAATGTGTGTATTTGGGAGTATGGGGTAGGATATGTTGTAGCTGATTCAATGTCATTGTTCACCAAACCTTTTGAATTAAGCTATGTAGTCTAATCTACCAATATCATATGTTCTATTAGATGAGACGATTGGCTCTGCAGACAGTTTTGCTCAATTATACGTAGAAGAGGTATGAATGATCTCAAGAGAGTCAACTTGTGACACATGATAAAAATATGTAAAAGCTGCTTGTCTCATACACAGCAAATGTACACATATAACAGTTACATGCAAAAATAAAATCAAACTCCAAACTAGAATTCAAATATTATGGATGGTGTTACAAATTTAGTAATTATCCAGGCAAATGCTCATTGGCACACTATAGAATATAATTCACTTTAGGTAACATTATGCTTAATTTAAAAATAAAGAAATAATCAGTAAGGCTTCCTTTGTCTATTTTTCTGGCTTTTGAAAACTAAATTAGAAAATGACTATATATACACATTTAACCTGTTAAACATTACATATATACTTATCTTTACTAGTTATTCCTCTTGCAAATACTACCCTCAATTCCCTAAAACATATTAAACTTCTAGTACTCAGTTTTGTTTAGTGAACCATCTCTGGATCCTGCTACGGATTTGTTGGGTCTTGACGCTGTAGATGATGGGGTTCATCAAAGGTGGGAAAAGAATATAGATGTTGCCCATGAGGACATGGACTGCAGGAGAGAGGTGCTTCCCAAAGCGATGCACCATAGTCAGACCAATGATTGGAATATAGAAAACCAAGACTGCACAGATGTGGGAGACACAAGTCTGCAAGGCCTTGAGTCTCTCCTCCCGGGATGCAATAGTCAAGACTGAGTGCAAGATCAAGATGTAGGAGATGAGAATCAGCACTGAATCCAACAACAGTGTGCAGATCACCAGGGTTAAGGCATAGAAGCTGTTGAAGCGGATGTCAGAGCAGGCTAGCCGGAGTAGATCCTGGTGCAGGCAGAAAGAGTGGGAGAGGATGTGGGGACGGCAGTAATGGAAGAACTTCAGGCGGACAATGGGAGCAGTAATGAACAGGAAACTCCTCCCTAAAATAGTCAGACCAATGTTGATAATTCTGGTATTGGTGAGAATGGATGTATATCTCAGAGGATTGCAGATTGCAGTAAAACGATCAAAGGCCATGGCAAGAAGGACTCCAGACTCTATACCTGATAGACCATGAACAAAGAAGGTTTGAGTAATGCAGGCATCCAGACTAATCTCCTGGCTGAGTCCCCACAAGAGTCCCAGCACCGTGTGCACTGTGGACAGCCCCATGCACAGGTCAGTGAGGGCAAGCATGGCCAGGAAGTAGAACATGGGCTCGTGCAGGTTTGGCTCAGTATGGATTACATGGAGCAGCAGGCAGTTTCCTGAGAGGACCATAGTGTAGATACAAGAGAAGGGGATGGAGAGCCAGGGATATTCCCATTCCAGGCCAGGGAAACCCATAAGGATAAAAGTGGAGTTACTGATTTTGGAATCAGATAGAACAGACATGGATCAATAAAGACAGAAATCTCTAAAGGAAAATTGTAACAGTTAATTAAGATTCATATGTATTTTCCGCTGACTTAGGGGAAAGTCTGAAGTAACAGCTATAAGAAGGATGATTGGATTAGTACAATAGCTAGATTAGATATAAGACCAGTGTTGGCATTTTTTCAAAAGCTGAATTTGCTCTGAAACAGATACTAAATTAATTTATGCCTACATATGAAACCTCCTTGTTATTAAATCATTGGCCCCATCAGAGGAATCAGTGTCCCTATCCACAGTGTCACGGTCACTTTCTATCCTAATGCTTCATATTACAGAGAGCAGAGAAAAATGATTTTTTGCTTGTGAGGGTATAATAATCAAATTTAAGCATAAAAACTAGAAAAGGAAAACACATTTGAGTCGTTTACATGTCAAGTCTGGTGAAATAAATTGCAAATCACTGCTGTGGGGTATAACATTAACCTCTGCTTATTACATACAACTTTAAGTCATTTATAGAAAACATTTATCAGTCACATTGTACAATCTGACATCTATGTTTCAGGGACTTAAAGAACGACTGTCACTCACAGCACAGATATACATGCCAATCTTGAAAATGGATCTTGCCTTTCTTTCTTTTGTCACAGTGACATTGAGATTCTAGTAGAAGCAAGATCTATGCAGGTATAAGAAGTACATCAGTCACTGGAGTAAATCCTGGATGCTGTGAGATGCTGAGAGTGAGTGATGCAATATATAGAACTTATGCTCCTTTGGGAGAATGAGGCAAAACTCATGGGCACTGTCTGCATAGAAGACTTTCTATTCCACCAAGTTTTGAATATTCTTACAAGTGCAAGCAAAAAAGTAATTCCTTCAGGGGCCGGGCCCGTGGTTTAGTGGTTAAGTACGCACGCTCCGCTACTGGCGTCCGGGTTCGGATCCCGGGTGCACACCAACGTACCACTTCTCCAGCCAGGCTGAGGCAGCGTCCCACATACAACAACTAGAAGGATGTGCAACTATGACATACAACTATCTACTGGGGCTTTGGGGAGAAAAAGGGAAAAAAAGGAGGAAGATTGGCAATAGGTGTCAGCTCAGGGCGGGTCTTCCTCAGCAAAAAGGGGAGGATTGGCATGGATGTTACCTCAGGGTTGATCTCCCTTGCAAAAAAAAAAAATAAATAAATAAATAATTTCTTCCTCCAGGGAAATTTGCAATGAGCATTGGACAGAGAGATCTGGAAACCTCTTTGGTTTCTCTATGTGTTTGTTTATTGTTGTTATTATCTACTACTTAATGAAGGAAATCATACGGTATTTGACCTTCTGGTACTTTGCTTCCTCCCTGACTGGTCTTTATATTTTATTTGAAGGGCAGAAGCTATATCTTACATAAAACAGGGTATTGTTAATAACATAAAATTTCATTTTATTTTCCTTCATTTTAGCTACAAGTTATCCCTCTTTTTCTTTGAACCCATGGCTTAAGTATTCAAAAAAAATCCATATGCTGGAAAATATAAGCATTGTTTCTAAGTCATATAGTTTTGTATAAGGTTGATAATCCTTATAAGTTGCTTGAAATCAGAGCCTCTACTTTCTTTCTTTTTTTTTAAATTTTTTGTTTATTGCAGTAACATTGGTTTATAACATTGTATAAATTTCAGGTGTACATCATTATACTTCTATTTCTGCATAGATTACATCATGTTCACCACCCAAATACTAATTACAACCCATCACCACACACATGTGCCGAATTATCCCTTTCGCCCTCCTCTCTCCCCCCTTCCCCTCTGGTAACCACCAATCCAATCTCTGTCTCTATGTGTTTGTTTATTGTTGTTATTATCTACTACTTAATGAAGGAAATCATACGGTATTTGACCTTCTCCCTCTGACTTATTTCACTTTGCATAATACCCTCAATGTCCATCCAGGTTGTCACAAATGGCTGGATTTCATCGTTTCTTATGGCTGAGTAGTATTCCATTGTATATATATACCACGTCTTCTTTATCCATTCGTCCCTTGATAGGCACTTAGGTTGCTTCCAAGTCTTGGCTATTGTGAATAACGCTGCAATGAACACAGGGGTGCATGTATCATTACGCATTGGTGTTTTCAAGTTCTTTGGATAAATACCCAACAGTGGAATAGCTGGATCATATGGTAGTTCTATCCTTGCTTTTTTGAGGAATCTCCATACTGTTTTCCATAGTGGCTGCACCAGTTTGCACTCCCACCAGCAGTGTATGAGAGTTCCCTTCTCTCCACATCCTCTCCAAAACTCTACTTTCATAACATATTTGAGTTTTTTTTTTAGCATTTAGTGTGTTCTAGGAATCTTAGCATAATTGAAGACTCAGAATTAGAGTATTTTGTTATCTAAGTTATTTCTAGAATTATTTGAGGATCACACCTTTTATTTTAATAGACAGTAGAGCATAGAGATAAAGAACCTATTTATAAAGCCAGACTTTCTGGGTTGGAAACTCTTCTCCAACACTTTTGAGTACTGTTTCTTGGGCAAAATAGTCAACTTTACATTAATTTTCTCATCCAAAATGGGAACAATAACATTACCTATTTCACAGAATTGTCCTCAAAATTAAATGACTCGAACATGTAAAACATTTAGTATGGTGAAAGACACAGAGAAAATACTTCATAAATGTTAATTCCTAACGTTTCCATTTTACAGATGAAGGAACTGAGATTAGAGTTACACTATTTAATAAGGCATGCATGAATCACAAAAGGCTATTGAGTTCTTGAAATGTGACAAGTCCAAATTGTGATGTTATGTAAGTATAGAACAGATACTGGATTAAGGATTTAGTGTGGAAAAAATGATTTAAAATATCTTTTCAATAATGCTCATATTGATCATATGTTGACATAATATTATATATATATTAGAATAAACACAATATTAAAATTATTTTCATCTGATTTTTTTTTTTACTTAAACATTGAAAACTAAGTGGCTCACATTGTATTTTCACACAATAACACAGTCTACAGATAGGTACTTGGAAACTTTCCCAAGATTACACAGCTATAATGGCATTAATATTATTCCAAGTACTTTTATGAGTCTTTTGTCCCTAACTACATAATCTCTCTACCTTAGAAAACAGCTTCAAGATATTTATTACTGAGAATATTCAAGTCATCCAACTTGATCATTTTCAATGTGTTGAAACACTGTATTTTAGAAACACTGTGAAGAGACTTTGATTTCCTTTAATATTGTGGGCATGAAAACTTGAATGTCCTCTTGTATGCTAAGGAACACTGGATAGATTTATACAGAACTTTTTAATTGCCATCAGCCAAATTTCAAAAGGTGGATGAAACCCACAAGGCTGCATGCCAGAATTGACATTAAGTTTGTTTGTGCTAGAGTTGTTGATAGATCTTCTCAAACTTGGACTTGTGTTCCCACATCCGTTTAGGAAATAGAGGCAAGATGTTGGAGAAATTGAAACTGAACTCCTATATGAAACCAAGATACTGATTGAATGTAATTCAGAAAAATGAGTGGCAAGAAAAATGTTCTCTTTCATAACAAAAAATGAAAAGAGTTTTGATAACTATCTACGTAGAACAATGACCCTTGGTTTTTTTTTCCTCCCTCTTTCATCCCTATTTCTTCCAGCTTCTGGTAATTTTGAAATAATATATAACTTGTGAGAGAAAAAGAGACCCATAGAGAAAAGTAAATAAAATTGCAAACACTGAATATAGAGAGGTTTTCCCCTACGTATTTAGAAGTTTTTGAATCAGAGCCAAATACTCTTTATATTTGGTAGTCAAAGGTACCCAGGGGAACCCAAAAGCAGTGCTAAGAGGGAAGTTTATAGCCACAAAGGCCTACATTAAGAAATAAGAAAGATCTCAAATAAGCAACCTTACTTTTCATCTCAAGGAACTAGAAAAAGAAGGAAAAACTAAGCCCAAAGCTAGCAAAAGGAGGGAAATAGTAAAGATAAGAGCAGAAATAAATAAAATAGAGATGACAAATACAATAGAAAAGATCAGTGAAACTAAGAGCCTGTTTTTAAAAATATAAAAAAAATGAGAAAACTTTAGACAGACTAACTCAGAAAAAAGAGGACACAAATAAATAAAAGCAGAAATGAAAGAGGTGACATTACAATTGATACCACAGAAATAGAAAGAATAATGAGAGATTACTATGAATAATTATACACCAACAAACAGGATAACCTAGAAGAAGTGCCTATAATCCTAGAAAAATACAGCTCACCAAGATTGGCTCATGAAAAAATAGAAAATCTGAACAGACCAATAGTGAGTAGGGATATTGAATCAGTAACCCAAAACCTCCCGACACAGAAAAGGTCAGAACTAGATGATTTCATTGGTGAATTATACCGAATATTTATTAAAGAAGATTTAATATCAGTTGTCAAGTTCTTCAAAAAAATTGAAGCAAGTGGAACACTCCCAAACTCATTTTCTGAGGCCAGAATTACCCTGATAACCAAAGCCAGGTTAGGACACTACAAGAAAAGAAGATTACAGACCAATATTCCTGATGAATATAGATGCAAAAATTAACAAAATATTAGCAAACTGAATTCAACAGCACATTAAATGACCAAATGGGATTTATCCCTGGGCTGTAAGAATGGTTCATAATATGCAAATGAATCTGTGTGATATACCACGTTCATAGAGCAAAATATAAAAATCATATGATCATCTCAGTAGATGCAGAAAAAGTATTTGACAAAATACATCCTTTCTTGATGAAGACTCTTAATAAATTGAGTATTGAAGGAACATAGTTCAATACAATAAAACCCATTTGGTACAAACTGACAGCCAACATCTTAATCAAAGATGCAAATCTGAAAGCTTTTCTTGCAAGATCAGGAACAAGACAAGAGTGCCTACTCTCATCACTCCTATTGTGAGTCCTAGCCAGAGCACTCAGGCAAGAAAAAGAAAAAAAAGCAATGGCGTGCAAATAGGAAATGAAGAAGGAAAATTGTTTATGTTTGCATATGATATGATTCTATATATATCAATCCTAAAGACTCCACCAAAAAAAACAGCTAGAACTAATCAATGAATTCCATAGGCTGCAGGATACAAAATCAACATGCAGAAAACCATTGTGTTTCTGTACACTAAGAACAAAACATCTGAAAAAGAGATAAATAAAGCAATCCTATTCACAACAACATCAAAAACAATCAAATACTGAGGAATAAATTCAACCACGGAGGTGAAAGCTCTGTACACTGAAAACTATGAGACTCTATTGAAAAAGAATTGAAGACACAAATAAATGGAAAAAATATCCCATGTTCATGGATCATAAGAGTTATTATTGCTAAAATGTCCATGTTACCTAAAGCCATCTATGGATTCAACGTAATCCCTATTAAAATTCCAGTGGCATTTTTCACAGAAATAGAAAAAACAATCTTAAAATTTGTATGGAGTCACAAAATAACCCAAGTAGCCAAAGCAACCCTGAGAAAGAAGTACAAAGCCAGAGCCATCACACTTCTTGATTTCAAACTATACTACAAAGCAATAGTAATCAAATAAGTGAGATGCTGGCATAAAAATAGACACATGGACCAATGGAACAGAACAAAGATCCCAGAAATAAATACTCACCTATATGATCACATAATATTTGACAAGGGAGCCAAGAACACTTAATGAGGAATGGATAATCTCTTCAACAAATTATGTTGGGAAAATTGTATAATCACAATCAAAAGAATGAAATTAAACCCCTATCTTACATCACTAACAGAAATGCACTAAAGACTTAAACACAAGAGCTGAAATCATAAACTCCTAGACGAAAATGTAGAGAAAAAGCTCTTTGACATTGGTCTTGGCAATGACTTTTTTGGATATAACAGCAAAAGCACAAGCAACAAAAACAAAAATATATAAGTGGGACTACCTCAAATTAAAAAGCTTCTGCAAAGCAAAAGAAACAACCAAAAAAATGAAAGAGCAACCTATAGAATGGGAGAAAATAATTGTAAATCATATGTCTGATGAGGGGTTCATATCCAAAATATATAAAGAAATGATACAACTCAATAGTGCAAAAAAAAAAATCTTGATTAACAAATGAGCAGAGAAACTGAATAGATATTTTTCCAAAGAAGACACGCAAATGGTCAACAGGTACGTGAAAATGTGCTTGACATCAGTAATATCAGGGAAATGCAAATTAAAACCACAATGAGACATCGCTTTATTCACACATTTTAGAATGGCTATTATCAAAAAGACAAGAGAAAAGTGTTGGCAAGAATGTGGAGAAAAGGAAACCCTGTGCACTGTTGGTAGGAATATAAATTGGTACAGCCACTGTGGAAAACAGTATGGAGATTCCCCAAAAAGTAAAAACACAGCTACCGTATGATCCAGCTCTTCTACTTCTGGGTATATATTTAAGGGAAATGAAAATAGGATCTCAAAGAGACATCTGCATCCCTATGTTCATTGCAGTTTTATTCACATTAGTCAAAATATAGAAACAACCTAAGTGTCAGTCAAAGCCTGGTCGGAAAAACAAGATGTGGTATATATGTGTGTGTGTATATATATATATATATATATATATATATATATATGTATACAATGAAATACTATTCAGCCATGAGAAAGAAAGAAATCCTGCCACTAGCGACAACTTGGATGAAACTTCAGGGCAATAGGTTAAGAGAAACAACTCAGAGAAAGACAGACAAACAGAGTATGATATATATATATGAGCAGTTGTCTATTCTTTGATTTATGACATTAAAATCACTGCATATGTAAGAAATATTGGACTGCATGTCACATAGATGGTAATACTCTGGCTGGTTTTATGGGCAGGCCTTATCACATATCTACGACTGCTGAGGATGACTATCGGTAAATCTAGAGGTTATCTTGGGACATGTTTTGAGACTGTTTTAAATATCAGTATTTATTAGATATGATTATATTGATTACCAATAGAGGTTGCTCTTACGTGACATAATATTTTTTAAGAATAAAACTAAAATAGCATCAAAGATAATTTCCTAAAGTTCTTGTTAGGATCCAGCAAACTTTTATGTAAAAGGCCAAATAGCTTATTCTATGTGGGCAAAGAGGCAATTAAGGAATATTATGTATATATCTATATGACAAAATAGAGAAAACTTATTTCTACAAAATTTTTGATGAAATTCAATGTATAGCAATAATATTAGTAAAATAATCATAGTTGTGTAGTCTTTCTGTGATACAGGTCGAGTAGTTAGAAGAATGGAATTCACTCTTTTCTGGAATAACATTCTAAGTGGGACTGAAAGTCATATTTTCCCTATCATCAAATTGATAGCAAAAGTTCACCTGTAAAAACCGTTCTTAGCTAGCAGGCTGTACAAAAACTGGTAGCAGGCCAGCTTAGGGTCGTCCATTATAATTCTCAGCTTATTTGGAGAATTTTGAAATATGTCTAACACTTACTATTTCTGGCAGTCATCCTGAAAATATGTGGAAATATAAAACCACATGGAGAAAATGTGAAACTAAAAAGTATTTGCACCATCTTCAATTCTCAAAATTCCACAAAAAATCTAGTCTAGTGGACAGATTGTTCAATCTTTGTGGTCTTCAAATTACCAGGACCAGTTCCAAACTGAGACCTACAGGTCAAAAAGAAGTAACTGTAAGCACAAGAGGATAACCAGAGCTCTCCATCTTCCCTCACACTTGGACCAGGACAATGACAGGATAAATTCTTGAACATAACACTTCTTAAGAAAGAAAAATATATTTTGTAAAAGGTAATTTTAATGATTTCTAGAAATTTCAAAATTATCCTTTAAAGAGATTGCATCAATTCCATCAATGACTAATATGACTTGTTTGTCTGAATTCTCAAAAACAATGGTTATTATTGGCATTTTTACCTTTGACAGTCTGATAGGTGAAATATCATTCTTATAATTAGCAATTAAAAGAGTGAAACATTTTACTGTTTTTTTTTTCCATTTGTATATCCCTTCTGTGAAGTATTTTATTGTTTCCTTTGATCATTTTTCTACTTTGTGTCCATTTTTTGCTTCTTGATTTTACAATCTGATGAGTAAATATTGAGTTAATGCTTTCAATGGCTGTATTCCTCAAGACTTCACAAGAGATCTTAAACAGCCCATGGGTATTTCCTAGTAGTAGTGATTTCAAACAAAGGAAGAGGTATTAACAATGGTGAGTTTTGACCATCAGGGACAGGAGGTGACCATTCTCACTCTTGATGTTGGCTTTCAGGTGAAGGAACAATAATGCATTGACCTTTCTGGCTTTTTGCAGACCCTTATCTAAAGGTTTAATCTGGGAAGAATAACGCAGCAACTGACACATTTTCAAGCTTCTGCTTGGTAGAAAACTGCTCATAGGCTGTAGGCCTTTTGTGCTGATCCTCCTGGAGTAGTCTCTACTCCAATGTGGGAATGTTCTCCTGACATCCATGTTACTCTCATTTAAGGGGATAAACCGCCTCACTTGGGATTTGCTCACCACGTCCATTTTGCTTTCAACTAAGCCATATCTTTACATTTAAACAGTATTAAAAATACAGATGATATTTTGTCTTCCATTTACCATTACAATGTATAATTTTTAATTGTTCAGAATCTGTATTAGCATTCTCCAGTGAAGTAGAACCAATAGGATGTACATATACAATTCTCTCTCTATATATTTTTTTTCTAAATTTCCAAAACACACTACAGAAAAATCTAGAATAATATTTGACCTAATACCTAGGCACTATGGCCCAGTGAAGTTGACACATGAAATTAACCACCACAGAACCCAAGGCTAAAAGCAGGTAATTATTTTTCAGGCCCCCACAGAGATGATGTGATGGTTAGTTTCATTGGTCAATTTGACTGGACGCCCTGGTGCCCTGATATTTGGTCAAACATTATTCTGGATGTTTCTGTAAGGGTATTTTTGGATGAGATTAACATTTAAATTGGTAGACTAACTAAAGCAGATAGCCCTCATAACGTGGTGGGTCTCATCCAATCGGTTGAAGACCTGAATAGAATGAAAAAGTTGACCCTCCCCAAGTAAATAAGAAACCTCCCTGCCTGAGGCCTTTGAATTGCAATATTGGCTTTCTTATATCTTTGGACTTGAACTGAAACATTGGCTGTACCTGTGTCTTGAGTTTGCCGGCCAGCAGAATAGAACTACACCATCAGCTTTCCCAGTTCTTAGGCCTTCAAATTCAGACTGGAACTAAACCATTAGCTCTTCTGGGTCTCTATCTTGCTGACTCATCCTGCAGAACTGGGTAGCTGCCAATCTCTATAATTGTGTGAGCCAATTCCTTTTAATAAATCTCTTTTTCTCTCTCTGTATATGCATTCTATTGGTTCTGATACTCTGGAGAACCCTGACTATACAATGATTTTTGAAAAAAAAGACTTTAATTCAAGAAGTCAAAACTGAAATTAAAAGTTATGAGGGGGTTCTGATATATTAATACTTGTGCCCATATTCTGTGATTTCACTTCTTTTAGGTGATAACTCTGAAAAGAATAGAGTACTAAAGCAGAGAATAATGATATTGTCTCCTGTGGACAAGGCCTTAGGCTAACACACACTATGCCAATTTTGAAACTTTATTTTTAGTGGACATAATTTTGTAACATGAAAATTTACAAATTTAGGAAGGGCATCAACAAAGTTAATATCATTAATTAATAAGTGATATTAGCAAGGTTATATGGTCCATATAAATATTGTTTTATAATCTACATACTGGAAAAAATAACTGGGAAGAAAAAAACAATAATTTGCAATACATATAAAACCATGAGACATTTAGGATACACTTAGGTGTACGATAAAATTAAAAATTTGCAAGTATTTTATACCGAAAATTATAAAATATTGCTGAGAGAAGTAGACAAACCTAAAGAAAAAGTGAACTATACCAGGTTCATCGATTGGGAATCTCAACATTGTTAAGATGTCAATTCCTCTTAAATTGATCTAAAGATTCAAACCAGTCCTGAGGGGAATCCTATCAAAATTCATGACAAAAATTAAGAAGCTAGGGCTGGCCCCATTGTGTAGCAGTTAAGTGCCTGTATTCTGCTGCTGGTGACCGGTGTTTGGATCCTGGGCCCGCACCAGTACACTTATTTTCCACCTAAAAATTTAAAATTAGTTAATTTAAAATAGTAACTTCACATTTGGCATTATTCCCTTTTATTAGCCTCAACAACCATCTTTCTGATTTTGAAGCAATTTATAAGTGAGATAAATGAGACAGAGAAAGACAAATATTATAGGATATCACTGCATAATATGTGGAATCTTAAAAACGATAAACTCGGGGCCAGCCTGGTGGCAGCATAGCAGTTAAGCTGATGTGCTCTGCTGCAGCGGCCTGGGGTTCGCAGGTTCGGATCCCTGGGGCAGACCAATGCACTGCTTGTCAAGCCATGCTGTGGTGGTGTCCCATATAAAGTAGAAGAAGATAGGCATAGATGTTAGCCCACGGTCAATCTTCCTCAGCAAAAAGAGGAGGATTGGCAATGGATGTTAGCTCAGGGCTAATCTTCCTTACCAAAAAAAAAAAAAAAAAAGATAAACTCGTAAAAACAGAGAGTAAAACTATGCTTCCCAGGGACTTAGGGTAGGCGGAGTTAAGGCCATGTTACTTAAAGGCACAAACTTGAAACTAGTGGATAAATAACTCATGGAGATCTAATGCACAGTATAGTGATTATAGACAACACCCTTGTATTATAAACATTAAACTTGCTGAGAGACTATATTTTAATTATTCTCACCACAAAAAAGAAAAGAAAATCATTTGACATGATATAGGTGCTAGCTAACCCTAGAATGGCAATCATATTGCAATACATGAATGTATCAAATCCACATGTTGTACACCTTAAACTTACAAAATGTTATATGTCAAATATATTTCAATAATAAATGAAGAAAAGATAAGATTGGGCAGGCCATGGGGTGTCATGGTTAAGTTCAGCGCACTTTGCTTTGGCAGCCCAGGTTTGCGGGTTCAGCTCCCGCACGGACCTACACCACTCATCAACCATGCTGTGGCAGTGACCCACATACAACATAGAGGAAGACTGGCACAGATGTTAGCTCAGGGTGAATCTTCCTCAGCAAAAAATAAAAAAAGAGAGAGAGAGAAAATAAAAGATAAGATAGTATACTCCTCTTTTAACTAAAGTATACTATGCTAAAATAAATTAATTTCTTATTCTTGACCCCTGAACTCTTGACAGGGAATAGAAGATGAAATAGTGATACCACTTTTTGATTCTACTGACCAAATCACCATGCTCTTATTCAATGGCTCCTTTTTCATGCCCTCTGCATTAACACTCATCCAGATTCCTGGCCCGAAAGTTTCGCTCTCACATACCCCCATGTGTTCATATCCTCTTATCAAACCTTTACCTCTTAGTCCCACCTTTTCTCAACCCTATTATCTGTGCAGTGAAGACCAACCAAATTTACGACCATGACCTGAAAATACTTTTCTCCAAAAAACATCTTAACCTTTAGTGACCCGTTCTATAAAGATTTTAGGTTGCTTCAAAGTAGTAACATGAATACGGTAATGTTATATCTTTTACAAATATCTACATCCAAAGAAAAGAAATCTTTAAATATCAGATGCTCATAATTGAAGGAAGATTTTAACAAATCATCAAAATACTTAAGAACTTTGGTTTGATAGTCATATAAAGAAAAACACTCTCTTATGCTGAAATTGCAAATTGTTTCCATTACTCTGTTTTTGGTGTATCCAATTAAACCTAGAGCTTCCTTTCTGGCAACTCTTACACCTACGTAGAAACAAATTTGTGCAAAACAAACTTGATTCCAGGTAACTTCCAAGGACCACGTCACACCTTAATATTCTCAACTAGTAACCCAACCCATAGCTCTAATTCTGGATATGTCTCATTTTTCAATATCTGCTTGTGAATCTATATTTTGACAAATTTGCAATCATTTATCTATTTTTGTCTACTTGCTCTGAAATACATATAATATAAAAGTAACGTAACATTGGTAATACCAATATCAGCAACACAAAAAGTATATGATGCAAACCAAAGTCTATAAACATTGAGTAATTTGATTAGGATTGAATGCACAAAAAAGACTGATAAAAAAGAATTAAGCATATTCACAAATAGCCTTTTTTAGGAAACAAAATCATGATCTATACTTAAATAGAAAACATCTTTCCAGAGCCACATATTCTACATATTCTAATGATTTTACTCAGTTTGAGTTTTACTCAAATTCGGAAGTTTAAGTTCTAGAATTGAACACACAGACAAATAAATTCCACTGCAATTAGAAATCGCCTACTGCAAGGATCTAGAGTACAGAACCAATGTCTTCTTGGTGTCTTCTTGACACTTGCAACAATACATAGGATAATGCCTGAGACTTCTTAGGACCACAGTAAAAATGGCATTGAGTAGCGAACAGTTAAAATATTTCCCTGCTGTTTTTCACTGGTATTCAAAAACAACAAATCCGGAGACTTTAAGAAATAATGCAACATCATCTTACAGAAAATCTGCATAGTAGAGAGTTTATTCCAATTATATCAAGGCAAAAAAAGAAGACTACTTGAATGAATCAATATGTAATTGTGAAATAAGGTATGAGACAAACATTAACCTAGGAGTGAGTATGAAACACTGACTCCTAAACCAAAGACTTCAGATCTTTCTTCACTCTTCACTGTGCCTCTGCCCGCACACCTCCATCCTCTTTCAGGAAGCTGCATCAATCGAGATCAGGTTTAAATTTTCTTCGATCAACCTTGAAGACAAATAAGGTGATTTTTAAAAAGAATCAAGTAGACCGGGAGAGACCTCTGAATCTCTAATTTTGGACTGATGCAAAGTCAGAGAAAAAAAACATCCCAAGAAAAATCTCACTACAAAAAAGAAGGAGACCATATCATTCAAGATGTAGAGGTATGGGGCTGGCCCAGGGGAGCAAGTGGTTAAATGCGCACGCTCCGCTGCGGTGGCCCGGGGTTCGCCAGTTCGGATCCCGGGCACGCACCGACGCACTGTTTGTCAAGCCATGCTGTGGCGCCATCCCGTATAAAGTAGAGGAAGATGGGCACGGATGTTAGCTCAGGGCCAGTCTTCCTCAGAAAAAAGAGGAAGATTGGCATCAGATGTTAGCTC
Source organism: Diceros bicornis minor (assembly GCF_020826845.1). Classification (NCBI taxonomy): domain Eukaryota; kingdom Metazoa; phylum Chordata; class Mammalia; order Perissodactyla; family Rhinocerotidae; genus Diceros; species Diceros bicornis. Next base: position 61,639,544 of record NC_080746.1, on the reverse strand, counting down.
AGGGCTATCTTCCTCACAAAAGAAAAAAAAAAAAAGATGTAGAGGTAGAATATAATCTGGGGAAAAATAAAACCTTGTTGAATAAAGCAGAAATAAATTTGTCATAATGTCCTTGATTTTTAATAAAATTTATGTAAACATGAACTATGTGAAGTAAGAAACGAAAGTCACAGTGACAGAAGGAATAAAACAACATGATAACGGATAGGCAGACATAAAGACATAAGTGGCTGAATGGGAAAAAAAAGATGCAAATATATGTTTTCTACACTAGATTCGTTTTAGATTTAAGGACACACATAGACTGAAAGTGAAGGGACAGAAAAAGATATTCCATGCCAATGGTAAACAAATGAAAGCAGGAGTGGCCATACTTATATTAGATAAAACAGACTTTTTGTTGAATCTGTCACAAAAACCAAAGCAAGACATTATACAATTTTAAAAGTGTGAATTCACCAGGAAAATACAACAATTATAAAAATATACATATCGCTCCCATATCTGACCACCCATATATATGAAGTAAATATTAATACAAATAAAGTGATAAATAAACAGAAACACAAAAATAGTAGGAGTTCAATACTCCACTTGCAATAATGGATAGAACATCCAGACAGATTAATGAGAAACTGAGTACTTGAATACTGCAGACCAAATGGACATTACAGGCTTACACAGAACATTCCACCCAACAGCATCAGATTATGCATTTTTTTCAAGCACACAGGAAACATTTTCCAAGATAGAGCACATGTATGGTCACAGAACACGTCTTAAAAATTTAAGAAGATTGAAATAATACCAAATATCTTTTTCTGATTACAATATAATGAAAATAGAAATCAATAGCAGAAGAAAATCTAGAATAATCACAAATATGTGGAAATGAAACAACACATTCTTGAACCACAACCCTGATGGGTCATGCTTCAAAAAAGGAATCAAAAGGGTAATTGGAAAATTTCTTGAGACTAACGAAATGAAAACACAACATACTAAACCTATGAGATGCACCAAAATCTGTACTAAGACAGAAGTTTATAGCAGTGAATATCGATATTCAAAAAGAAAAAAGATCTCAAAAAATAATCTTTCACTAACGTAGAAAAAGAAGGACAAACTAAGCCCAAATTAGCAGAAGATGAATTAAGAGTAGAGCAGAAATAAACAAAATAGAAAATAGAAAAACAATAGAAAAAATCAACAAATGTAAGATTTGTTTTTTGAAAAGAAAACTTTAGCTAAACTAAAAAAAGAAAAAGTTGCATTTAAATAAACAAAATCACAAGTGAAAGAGGAGACATTAAAACTGATACCACAGAAACACAAAGAATCATAAGAGACTATGATAAACAACTATATGCCAACAAATTGGATAACCTACAAGAAATGAATAAATTCCTAGATACATACAACCTACCAAGTCTGAATTAAGAAGTAATAGAGGGGCCGGCCCCATGGCTTAGTCGTTAGGTGCGTGCGCTCCGCTGCTGGCGGCCCGGGTTTGTGTCCCGGGCGCGCACCTACGCACCGCTTCTCTGGCCATGCCGAGGCCACGTCCCACATACAGCAACTAGAAGGATGTGCAACTATGACATACAACTATCTACTGGGGCTTTGGGGAAAAATAAATAAATAAATAAAAATTATATATAAAAAAAAAAGAAGTAATAGAAAATCAAAACAAGTCTATAAATTATAAGGAGACTGACTTAGCAATCAAACCCACTCAACAAAGAAAAATGTAGGACCAGATGGATTCAATGGGAATTATACCAAGAATTTAAAGAAATGACATCAATTCTTCCCAAACTCTTGCAAAAATTTGAGGAGGGAACTCTTCCAAACTCATTTATGAGACCAGCATTGCCCTGAAACTATGCACTACAAGAAACGAAAATTACTGGTCAATATCCATGATGAACATAGATACAAAAATCCTCAACAAAATACAAGCAAACTGAACTCAAGAGCACATTATAAGGGTCATATACCATGACCAAGTGTGATTCATCCCTGGGCAGCAAGAATGCTTCAACATACACAAATCAATAAATGTGATACACTATATTAATAGAATAAAGGTGAATAAATCAAATGATCATTTCAATAAAAGTAGAAGAAGCATTTGACAAAGTTCAGCAACATTTCATAAAACCTCTCAGCAAATTAGGTGTAGAAGGGATGTACTTCAATATAATAAAGCCATAGATAAGAAGCCCACAGCTAACTTTATGCTCAATGGTGAGAAATTGAGCAGTTTTGTGCCACTAAGATCAGGAACAAGACAAGGATGCCTATTCTTGTCACTTATATGCAACATAATACTGGGAGTCCTAGGCAGAGCAATTTCACAAGAAATATAAATAAAAGACATCCCAACTGAAAAGAAATGAGTAAAATTATCTCTGTGCAAAGATGACATGATCTTATATATAGAAAATCCTGAAGATTCCACAAAACAAATTGTTAGGACTAATAAACAATTTCTGCAAAGTTTCAAGATACAAAATCAACCTGAAAAAGTCAGTTGTGTTTCTCTATGCTAGAAACAAACAATCTGAAAAGGAAATTAAAAAAAAATAATAATCCCGCTTCCAATAACATCAAAAAGAATAAAACTCTTAGGAATAAATATAACCAAGGGGTAAAACAGTTGTACACTAAAACTACAAAACATTTCTGAAAGAAATTAAATCACACATAAATAAAAAAAAAATTTTCATGTTCACGGTTGGAAAGAATTAATATTCTTTTTTTTTTTTTTGCTTGGAAAGATTCACCCCGAGCTAAGATCTTTTGACAATCTTCCTCTCTTTTGTTTTTTTTTCCTCCTCAAAGCCCCAGTCCACAGTTGTATTTTCTAGTTTTAAGTCCTTCTAGTTCTTCTATGTGACCTGTCTCCACAGCATGCTTACTAACAGACGAGTGGTGTAGTTCTGTGCCTGGGAACTTAACCCAAGCCACTGAAGCAGAGTGTGTCAAACTTTAACTACTAGGCCATCAGAGCTGGTTCAAGAATTAGTATTCTTAAAATGTCCATACTATCCAAAGCAATCTATAAATTTAATGCCATCCCTATCAAAACCCAAGTGAACTTGTTCAAAATTGAATAAACAATCCTAAAATTCTTAGAAAACCACAACTGACCCTGAATGCTAAAACAGTCTTGACAACGAAGAACAAGCTGGAGGCACCATACTTCTTGACTTCAAAATATATTACAAAGCTACACGAATCATAACTGTATGACACTGGCATAAAGACAGACATATAGACCAATGGAACATAATAGAGAGCTCAGAAATAAATCCATGCACATAAGGTCAAATGGTCTTTAACAATGGTGCTAGGGCTACCCAATTGGGAAAAGAGAGTGTCTTAATGTATGGCGTTAGCAAAACTGAATAGCCTCAGGCAAAGGAATTAAATTGAACACTTATCTTACGCCACACACAAAATTCCACTCAAAGTGGATTAAAGACTTAAATGTAAAACCTGAAACTATAAAACTCCTCTAGGAGAAATCATAGAGGATAATCTTCATAACAATGGTCTTGGCAATGATTTCTTAGATATGATACCAAAAGCACAAGCAATAAACTAGAAATAGACTAGTGAGACTACATCAAACTAAAAAGTTTTCACACAGCAAAGGAAGAAAACAACAGAGTAAAAAAACAATCTACAGAATGGGAGTAAATATTTGCAAATCATGTATTTGAGAAAGGGTTAATACAAAAAATATATAAGGGACTACTACAACTTAATAGCAAAAAAGAAAAAAACAAAAAACAAAAACCTGGATAAAACTGGACAAAGAACTTGAATAGACATTTCTCTACAGAAGACATACAAATGACCAACAGGTATATGAATAGGTCACTAATGAATGATAATATACGCTAAACATCACTAATCATCAGGGAAATGAAAATCAAAACCACGATGAAGTATCTTGCATCTATTAGGATGACCGTTATAAAATCAAACAAACAAAATAAGCAAACAACAAAATTCAAAAAAGCCAAAAAAAAAAAAAGTAACAAGTGTTGGCAAAAAAATGGAGAAATTGGAACTCTTGTGCGCTGTTCATGGAAATGTTTTCTGATGCAGCCACTATGGAAAGCAGAGTGGAGTTTCCTCAAAAAATTAAAAATAGAAATATCATATTATTAAGCAATAACACTTCTGGGTATTTATCCAAAAGAGTTAAAAACAAGATCTCAAAGAGATATTGCATTCCCACATTCATTGTAGCATTATTCACAACAGCTAATAGGTGGAAAAAACCTGAATAATCATGAATGGATGAATGAATAAAGAAAATGTGGTATATGCATACAACGGAATATGAATCAGCCTTTTAAAAAAAGGAAATTCTGTCGTGCTACAATATAGATGAATCTTTAGGACATTATGGTAAGTGAAATCAGCCATTCAGAGAAGCATGATTCCACTTACATGAGGTGTATAAAGTTGTCAAATTCGTAAAAACAGAAAGTAGAATGGCACTTACTAGGAGACGGAGGAGAGAGAGAAAGGGAGTTGTTTTTCTTATGTGTATCTAGTTTCAGTCATGCAAGGCAAAAAAGTTGTAGAGATCTGCTGTACAACAATGTGCATATAGTTAACAATACTGTACGGTACACTTGAAATTTTGTTAGACAGTTTGATTTCATGTCGTGTATTGATTTCTTTTTTTAGAGCACATTTAAAAAAGAGTCAGAAGAATTTCCCTTGAAGAAGTTATGACTGTGTCAAAAGTTCAGAAATAACAGAAGTAAAACCAATGAATCACCAAAATAGTAATTAGTAAAAGTTTGTTGGACACACACCAAAAGACGGTTTGTAAACCACAAGCACTGAAACCAAAACATGGAATGAGCCTCAGGGGTATATTGTGATAAAGTAGCTTATATGGTGAGAAGGCAGTGACTGTTTATTCTTTGCAGCTATTGCATATAATATTGGAATATTCTTATACGATGGGGAATTGGTCAGTGGTTACCTTATAGCAATCTTGGGAAACAGTTCACTTATGATTTTACTTATGATTTCCAGAGCCATAAGCAAGAAATAACAGGTCAAGTTGGTCTTGCACAATAAGCTAAATAAAGCTTTATTTGTATGACTAAACTGGTTTTGTCTGCTCAGAAGACTTTCAAGGTTGATTCTGTTTTTGATTTTAACAACTTTAAAGGAATATGGGGGGAGGAGGTTGCTGCTGGGGTACGTGTAATGCTATATTCCTCAATGATGTCGTTACATATTTATGTCTACCTTGTGAATATGATTTAAGCTGCACAACATGTGAATTTGTATGTGTTAGACTTCAATAAAGTTTTTAAAATATTAGGTAAATAGTTGCTCAGAAACAAACAAAAAAAGAAAAAGATAAAAAGAACAAATACCGAGGAGCTGTTGCAGATTAATGGATTCTGAAAAGACATAAGTATTAAATGCAGTGTGTGATCCTGGATTGACTTCTGGGCAATAAAAAATGTAGCTATAGAATTCATTCTTTGAACTCTTGTCTAACTTTGAATATGAACTGTAGATTAGGTTATAGTGTGATTTCAATGCTGAGTATCCTCATCTTGCTTATAATAAGATAGTTATGCAATAGAATATCCTTTCCTTGGTAAATACATAAAGAAATATTTAGGAATAAAGTCTTCACGTGTTCTTGTCTTCAACTTACTCATAAACAGTTCAGAAAAATCATTATCTATCTATGTATCTACTGAATGATAAAGTAAAATGGGAAAAATCCATTGTTTATTATTCACAAGCAATTTGTGAATCTGGGTCAATGTTATAAAGGGTTTCTTGAAGTATTCTTGCAAAATTCTGTACATTTAAAATTATATGCATATAAAATATTTTCTTTTAAAGCACTATTTTTGCAAATATTCTCATTTCAGAAAAAGATTTAATTATTCACTAACTTGACAAATCCAAATATATAGCTATTTACTGCCAATTGGACAATACTGTACACCAACTCAATCACCAAGTCCTAGTGATTGTCTCCAATAATTCTCAAATATGATCCCTCTACTCTATTAGTTATTACTTATTCCCATTTTCAATCTTTCATGAGAACTTATGAGAAATAAAATAGATTTTCCATCTTGCATTTATTTCTTATTTATGTTCTACTTCAGAAAGTTACTAAAGTTAGCATTCTAAATGTAAAACATAGTCTCTCACTTCCATATAGTATATATTGTTTGTTTTCAGAGTGCTTTAAATTACTTTCATTTTCTACAGAAAAGAAGCTGCTTGATGCATCTGTATAGTGTTCCTTCTATTCTGTATGCATACACATGTACTTTTTTGCATGTCTAACTGCTGTTAAGTTTTAGAATCTAGTTAGGTGTATCCTTTAATTAAGGATCTTTGGCCATTTCCGTTATTTTTCCTATACCTCTCCTAAAAGTTTTCAACGTAGGTATCACATTACACCTCATTTTTTCTTTTTGTAACTGCTTCCACCACATAGATCATATGTCTAATTTACCTGTATGTTCATTGCCTACATAATACATGACGTATTTTAATGATAAATGCATATAGAATGAAGAAATGAGAAGATATAGATATATTACAATTTTGACCCAAATTTGTATAATAAGCATTCAATCTCACAATATGATGATTTACATATTTGGTAAATTAGGAGGACATATGGAAGAAGAAGTGTTCAAGTCCAAATAATTGAATCACATAATATTTTAATATTCCGGAGTAAACTTCACAATGTCAGATAGTATTATCTTGATACCCTAGTTTTAAGTTCAAAAATATCAATAATTAAAGTCATAAATCTATTTGACAAAGCTCTATACAATGTACTATACTAAGTGATTTATATAAATTAAGATCATTTCATCCACAGAACAAATATATGAAGGCACTATCAGTATTTTCTACATGGTGCAGGCAAGAAATGGAAACATAGAGAAGTCAAGGATCATGCCCCAAATCACGGAGTTAGTCAGTGACAGTATCTGGACACAAAACTAGATAATCCAATTCAAAAACTCATTCTTTAGTCAACTATATTATGAATGGTTCCATAACTTAAATATTCAAATCCAATTTCAAAGTTGCAATGTCAAGATTATCAGACAACTATATAAACTATTTTCTTCTTTGAGATTCATAAGTACACAGTTTCCTCACCTCTGATTCCTCTAATTCTAGTCATGCAATGATGATACCTAAATGTTTCTTCAAGAAGATCTTTATAAAATGGGTCTCCACTTCACACCAGTCTAGCTACTAAGAGATTGTCTTCTACTTAACCATCATCAGAAATATCATCTAAGATCCTGTGAGTCAAAATTTGCTTCTTAAGCTTATAATAAAGAAATATTAAAAACCACAACTAAATTCTATTTATTGTGTTTTATGACATATTATTCATTCTAAGTTTAGTTCCTAGATGTGATGGGCTGAATCCACTCTTAGGATCTCACCAAGAATCTGCCCTATCTCATCATTGTTGTTCTACACAAGTTTAGGCTAGTTTATGCTGCAGTAAAAAATAGCCCTCAAGTCTCAGTGGATTAAAACACAAAATTTCTCTGTATTTCATGCCACTTTTATAATGTAGGTGGAGGGTGGTATTATGCTCCACACAAATGTCGCAGAGAGAAGTTGACAGAGCTTCTTACCATTTCAATATGAAGCTCTTAGATTAGACACTGCAAGTGAAGAAAAAGAATATGGAGAATAAATACCAGAATTTTAATGCTCCCACCTATAAGTGACACATCAATTCTGTTCACATTCACTGGTGCAGAGGAAGTTAAAAAGCCATAAATTTGTAGATGTAAAGAAGAGAATGGAAGAGAAGGAAACCAACAAATACTGATAAACACCACCAATGTGTAAGAAAGGTTTAGGGACAGTTAGTTGTCTTGTCACCAGAGTACAGCCTGACAAGATAGAACCCTGAATGTGATGTGACATTTCAAGCTGTTGTTCCTGTTATCTCTCTTTTATCTGCAATTTGGTCATTACTATTCTTCCTATGAATCTGGAAGCATGATAATTAAATGGTCCCAGTCTCTTATTTATTGATTAATCTACGCATGAGTGCGAGTACTCCATCAGTTTCTAACAGGAAAAGAGGAAATACTGTGTCAAAAATTCATTGAACTTGACTGCAACATGAGATGCTATTAGTAGCACAGAGAGAACATGATGCCAAAATTATGTTTTAATACAAATCTGAAAAACCTAGAGAAAAAATTCTACAGTACTTATAGGACCAGAAATATTAGAAAAAATGTAACAGGCTTGATATTAACCAATGGAGACTAGTGAAGACTGAAGTAAAATGAAAAGACTTTTCCCTATCTGAAGAAGGCAGGAAATATGCAGTTCCAGCCAATTTTTATCATTTAGGAATAAAAGTCCAATGTTACTGTTTTTTCAAGAGAAATCTTCTATCCAAAATTTTAGGATATACTGAACCATAGTGTTATGGTTCTTTGGGTAAAAATCTTGCCTTTTTAATTTCTATTTCTCTTGGATATAGGAGTAGGATTACAAGGTTATATGTGTAAGGTTAACTTTTAAACCAAATTTCAAACTGCTTTCTAAAGTGGCCATACAATTTTACATTCAGATCAGCAGTACATGAGAGTTCTAGATGTTCTTCATTATCACCAATAATCGGCAATCTCAGTCTTTAAATTTCATGTATTGTAGTTGGTGAGTAGTTATATCTCATTGTGATTTTAATTTGCATCTCTAATGACCTAAAGATGGTGAGACTCTTTTCATGTGTTTATGCCCCATTTGTATCTTTTTGTGTATGTGAAGAAAATTCCAGTCTTTTACACAGAGTTCTGGAAATATTCCCAAATATACTAGATATTTTGGGCTTCATATGTATTTTAGCTAGTTTTTCTCTCTCAAGGTTTTTCAGTTGGAATGATAAGCAAAATTTACCATTATGCTCTCGTCCATGCTGCTGATATCATCTCATGATAGGCAAAAGATACGAAGAATTGCTAAACAAAAAATTTAGAAATAAATTAAAGTTGTCAGTTTTGTTGTTATAAATGTTTTTATATATTGTGCGTACAAATAATTGACTATGTATGTTTTGCAAATATTTTCTCCCAGTCTGTGACTTTATTTTATTTTTTTTAATGTCTAAATATCACAGACCAGCAAAGACTTATTTATTTATTTATTTATTTATTTATTTATTTATTTATTTGTGAGGAAGATCAGCCCTGAGCTAACATCCATGCTAATCCTCCTCTTGTTGCTGAGGAAGACTGGTTCTGAGCTAACATCTATTGCCAATCCTCCTCCTTTTTTTTTTTCCCCAAAGCCCCAGTAGATAGTTGTATGTTTAGTTCCAAATACGTCTAGTTGCTGTATGTGGGACGCTGCTTCAGCATGCCCGGAGAAGTGGTGTGTCGGTGTATGCCCCCGGGGTCCAAACCCGAGCTGCCAGTATCGGAGCTCGCGCACTTAACCGCTAAGCCATGGGGCAGGGTCTGTGACTTTATTTTAATCTTCTTAATATCATTTTTGAAGAACGAATGTTTTTTATTTTAATGAATTCTAATTTATCAATTTATTTTTCTTGGTTTATGCTTTTAGGTCCTTTCTAAGAAATCTTTGCCTGATAGAAGATCACAGAAAAATATTGTGTTCTCGCAGTTTTATGATTTTAGATGTTACGTTTAGATTTATAATCCATTTCCAGTTAATATTTGCTTAGGAAAAAGGTTATTTTTTCTTAAATGTATATCAAGTCGTTTCAGTATTATTTGTGGAAACGACTATTCTTTCACCATTGAATTACTTTGACATTGTTTTTGAGATTCGATTGATTTTATACGCGGGCGTTAATTTCTTCACTCTATATTCCCTATGATTTGTCAGTGAATGTGACAATCACTGATATGTGAGTCTCTTAACGACTGTAGCTATGTTATAATAAGAGAAGTAGTGAAAACAGATCTAATGTTTTTAGTCAGCTCAAGGCCTAGATTGCCAGGTTGATGTGTGCTTCATAATGAATACATATCTATATTTTTGGGAAACAAATTGGAATTGATGAGCCTTTACTCTGAAGATCATTCAGTACTCTAATGGTGAAAGAACGAAGGAAAGAAAAAAAGAAAGAAGGAAAGAGAGAAAGAAAGAAGAAAAAAAGGAAAGAAGGAAAGAAAGAGAGAGAGAAATAGAGAGAGAGAGAAAAGGAGAGAGAGAGAAAAAGAAGGAAGGAAGGAAGGAAAGAAAGAAAGAAAGAGAAAGGAAAAGAAAGAAAGAAAGAAAAGAAAGAAAGAAAAAGTGGAAAGAAGGAAAAAAAGAAAGAAAATACATAGGTATTGATCTAGGTATAATGGTATTTCCAAATGTTACAATAAAGTGGAAAAAACGTTGTTTACCCATCCTGGAGCTAAATGAAGTGATCAGGGACAGTTCAGTAGACAGAATTACAAGCAAATCTATATTGTTTGAGGGTGAAAAGGACTCAGGATAAACTTGTGGAGCATGAAAACTTAAATACAATCCGTAGAGGAGAAGAAGAGAAGGGAATCAAAATGGTAAACTAGTCTAAATTGTTTGTTGGTGACTCAAGAAAAAACTGAAGGATTAGCTCAGGTGCCAATCTGACGTTGAATTCCTTTCAACGTGAATCAGTACCATTGTTTCACTCTTCTTCACAGAGGAGATTCTGGAAAGAGCATTTAGGGTCTCTTGTTTATTCATTCTTATCTCTTATTCTCCTGAACTCCACTGTGAATGCCCTCCTCCATCTCATTGAAAGAATTCTTTCTGAAATTGCCAATGTCTCAACATTACCTGAAGTACCGCTTAAGGTTAGCTAGAAATCAGGTGAAACATGTCAAGGAAAAAGGTACCATGTGCATAAGTCTCTCTTAGAATTTATCATTTTTTCTCATGATAAAAGATATTCTAAATCATCTCCTCAAATTTCTCAAAAAATTTGTTGGTATACATATATCATACCATTTTTTGTCTTTCCATCAAAGGCACATGAAAAAGTTTCTTCAAAGATATGAGACATACAACAACTGCTTTCTGAAGGAAGAGAGGAAGAAAAGAGGAGAGAGAATATTATAAAGGGAGAGATGGAGAAAAATGAGTCAAATTTGCAACAACTTGCTCGGAGCTCAATATGGTAGGATTTAGAAACTCCCATCCTAATTGGTCGTTCTGAGAATATTACTGACTTTACAAAAATAACTTCAATGAAATAAAAAACTGAAGAATGAGACTACAGGAAAATGAGAGGTAAATGTGTGAAAAAAGAGCAATTATGAATACATATTTTTCTTTCTAGAAGTGCATCAGTGAAAGGAAAGAACATACAGATATTTATTTAAATAGAATTCATTGGCAGAGGAATATGTCTACATTTCAGTGGTCTTTATATTTCTCTCAAATGGGGACAGCAGAAAAGGAACTCAGCTTATAAAAAGGAAACTTGTGTTTATTAATTTCTCTGCATTTTGCCTGTAGGGAAAGAGGAAAGAGGAGAGAAAGGAGATATCTGTAAGTTGTAGAAAGGATTTCAGAGATATTAGGTGTGGATGAATCTAAGAGGGGTTAATTAAAATCTGCTGGGTCCCTGGTGTTTTTGGCTACTGGTTAGGAAATCCTTCATTCCATGATTATAATTCCTCCTTCTCCACACATTCACCAGGGAACATTACAATCAGTGACTAGCAGCATTCTTCGCCAATTTAAGCTCAATAAATTTATCTGTGCCCCAGAATAATATAGACCTTGCTGTGACTTTTGTTGGAGGATGAGCGCACAGACATGATTTCAGACAGACTTACCAAAGAGGGGGAGTGTCTGTGTTGCAGAGACAAACGATGCAAGGCTATCCCAGAGATGTCCATATATTGTCAGAAGTCACAGCACCAAATGGATTAGGGTTCATGTATCGACTGGGTGCTGTTATAGAGAGAGCAGATAGAAGAAGAGCACTGCAGAACACAAAATACAAAGGAATGAGCCTGGAATCTCAGGAGGACAAAAGAGTTCATGAGTGATAAGCGATGAGCTTTAGTGATATGAAGAAATGACAGTCGTCTTCAGGTATCTGGTAAGAGCAGAAGCGGCTCCCGACAGCAACTGGGGAGTAAGTCTCACTTTTCTCAAGTTTACCCCCATAATTTTTATTATCAGCTTTTCCAACAATAATCGCTCCATTCAACCAGCCCTGTACTCACTGATGTACTTCCTTCTGAAATCCTACAATCTATACCTGTGGGATAATGTTCACATGTCATCTCCTGACTCTTGAAGAAGTCAGATACTGTGATTGTCGTTAAAGGATTTCTATTCTAACTCCGATTATCTTTGAAGAAGAAAAACTTTACCCCTATTAGAAACAGTCACTGATCTATGGGTTGGGGAGTCACAGAATTAAGCAACGGAGATCAAACTTGTGGAAATCAAAGAACTTGGTTGACTGATTGGTCTACCCTAAATATGTCGGCTGTTACAGCCTTCCTGTCATGAAATGACCCCTGCTGACTTGATTCTTTCACTTGAGGTTTAGCAGCATAAACTGCAGCTGCGTCCTGCGTTACTAGCATATTTGGCGGCATTCGGTATATGTTTAGATAATCATGAGCTTCCTGACATAAAGCAACTTTCTTGGAGAGTCTATGATAGAATGAAATAACTTAACCCTATTTTTCACAGAATCACACATATTTCTAATGGCTTGAGAGTTTTTTGCTTTAATATTTTAATTATTAGAAAGTAATTATTTTGACACAACATGAAGTTTCAGATAAGGCATAAGAGCCCAAGTCTTCAGAAAATTCAGTCCTCAATGAATTGAGAGGTGCTTAAATTTTCTTCAGTTACCCTATAGCCCTCTCCTAAATCATTACTGGTATCCCAAGGTCTGCCCTGTCTTTTGTTTCTAGTTCTATATTTGATACCATTTAAGGAACCTGTCCTTCCACTCTTTATTTTCTATTAATTTCTTATGCCTGAGGTTACAAAATGATTCAAGCATTCCAGATGATCTATAGTTCATTAAAGATTAATCAGTCTAAATGGGCCAAATCTCATGCTATTGGTGGCTCTGAACAGCTTAAACCCAAGAAAATAGCCTCTATTCTGTGGCAAAGTTACCCATTTACCTATTTTCCTATATTCAGTAGTCATCAGGAATGGGTCCTATAACGTGTATTACATAATATCAGCTCTTTTATTCACAAAACTCATTTTAACAATTTCAGCTGTTAGAAATATAGGCAGAACAGAGTACAGTTTTACTAGAAAAGTAAAAAGTAGCAAGGAAGTCTGACCCAGATTATCAAAAGAACATGGATTTGAATGATCTTTTTTTGAACCTCTCCCTTCACATTCTTTTGAAAGGGCACCCAGTCTAGCATAGATATATAGATAGATGCATATATTATGTTACATAGATCATATAGGTATATAAATATCCTCTTGGATGTCAACAGTTTCTATCTCTATTCTCTTTCACAAGGAGCCTTTTACACTAATATATTGGTAAGATGCTAAGAATGTGACAGTCCAAACTGACAGTTCTTGACTTAGAAACAAATGAGAATAATAGCATAAGAGGAGTAGCTGGAATGGGGGATTTGGAGACATTCATCAAACTCTAATTGATACAATTTCCAAGCAAAATAAACAGGTCTAATTATTTTTCCCACAGGTCCAGAACAGGGATAACAGACAGGTCAGCAGTTAATTCCCTTACCCAGGTAATTTTGCTGATTCTAATGCAGTTGACCTGCCATAATATCTTATTGTGCTACCGTGATTGTGGATGATCTTCTGAAAACAGTGATGTGTCTCTATGGATCTCTTTTCCTTTCAATAATTTGAATGATATGCATGATATGATCTTAGATTTCTACCAAACTCAGACAGACTCAGTATGATGACTTTGGATAAAACAGGAAGTAGAAGAGGAACAGTAGCACTGACTAACTTCTTTCCTTTGCATCAGAAGGCCTAAAGACACTATGTCCGTGTCCAACATCACAGTCTTCATGCCTTCTGTGTTGACACTAATAGGGATCCCGGGCCTAGAGTCTGTGCAGTGCTGGATTGGGATCCCATTCTGTATCATATATCTCATTGCTGTGATTGGTAATTCCTTGCTTCTGATCATCATCATTTCAGAACGCAGTCTCCATGAGCCCATGTACGTTTTCCTAGGCATGCTAGCAGTCATGGATATTGCTCTTGTTACCAGCATTATGCCCAAGATGCTTGGAATCTTCTGGTTCCATAATCCAGATATTTATTTTCATTCCTGCTTGCTTCAAATGTGGCTCATCCACACATTTCAGGGCATGGAGTCAGGCATCCTGCTGGCTATGTCATTGGACCGTTATGTGGCCATCTGTTACCCACTAAGACATGCTGCCATCTTCACCCACCAGCTAATCACCCAACTAGGAGCTGTGGTAACACTCAGGGCTGCCATTCTTGTAGCCCCATGCTTAGTACTTATAAAGTGCCGATTTCAGTTTTATCACACAACAGTCATCTCCCACTCCTACTGTGAGCACATGGCCATTGTGAAACTGGCTGCAGGAAATGTCCAGGTCAACAAAATCTATGGTTTGTTTGTAGCCTTCACGGTTGCGGGGTTTGACGTCATTTTCATCACCTTGTCTTACGTACAGATATTTGTCACAGTTTTTCGTTTGCCCCAGAAGGAAGCCAGGTTGAAAGCCTTCAATACTTGCATTGCTCACATCTGTATCTTCCTCCAGTTCTACCTCCTTGCCTTCTTCTCCTTCTTCACACACAGGTTTGGTTCTCATATCCCCCCTTTTATCCATATCCTCTTTTCCAGCTTCTACTTGTTGGTCCCTCCATTTCTCAATCCACTCGTCTATGGTGCAAAGACCAAGCAGATCCGTATTCATGTGGTAAAAATATTCCACCTTGATTAGAGATAGATTTTATGCCTTCTGCTTTATGCAATAGCAATAGTCTCTCAAAACTAAGTAAAAGAACAAAATTCCTCCTTATTTGAGATGCTTGAGCTGTCTATTTAATTGTTTTGTGAAATATGCCAGCCTGTTAGGTGGTTTTCAGATCATTATATACCATGACAACTGTCAGTCAGTGGGGTTGTGGATTATACTTGGGTAATGAGAGTGAGAAAGGTAGTAAGAGCAAAATAGTAAATATCTGTTGTTTAGCTTACTCTTATTTTTCATTCCCTGGTTTAGCTTCCTCCTCTAGTAATCCCCTTCCAGAAGAATTCACAATAAATGCACTTCTCATTAAATTTATTTATTTTTATTTATTAAGACTATACTTTCAGGGATCATTGTTATAGTTCATTTTTTTTTTTAAGGGAGTCTTTTTTTTTTTTTAAGGAAGATTGGCCCTGAGCTAACATCCGTTGCCAATCTTCCTCCTTTTTTCCTTTTTTCTCCCCGAAGCCCCATTAGATAGTTGTTTCCCATCGTTGTACATCTTTCTGGTTGCTCTAGGTGGGATGCCACCTCAGCATGGCTTGATGAGTAGGTCCATGCCCAGGATCCAAACCGGTGAACCCTGGGCTGCCAAAGTGGAGTGCGTGAACTTAAGCCCTACTCTACCAGGCAGGCCCCTCACTAAATTTAAATGCACTGAAGGCTTATTGTTCTAATGTGTCCAAGCACTCCATGAAACCATGTTCTTGACTGTGCTTCATGATGTTCCCAGTCATCTTAAAAAAAAAAAAAAACAGAGGAAGTGTATCTTCACCATGTTTTCTCCAAAAAAAAAAAAAAAAACCTATAAATCTCTTTAATGATATAATGGAACAATAGTCTACCAATCTCGGTACATTTCCTAACTCATTCAGGGAGTTATAGGCACAACAATCATGAGAACTCAAGTGTTCCATTTTACACATCAATATTTTTTCTCCTAGTTCCACCATGTGCTTCTTCATTAATTCTTACAGTGTTATCACAAACCTACAAAATTATAAATATTATGCCAGAGAATAGTGGCACAGTG
This sequence comes from Diceros bicornis minor, assembly GCF_020826845.1. Classification (NCBI taxonomy): domain Eukaryota; kingdom Metazoa; phylum Chordata; class Mammalia; order Perissodactyla; family Rhinocerotidae; genus Diceros; species Diceros bicornis. The sequence goes on along the minus strand of NC_080746.1, from coordinate 61,623,497 downwards.
GTAAATTTGACATATCACTTAAGTTTCATGAGTTTTTAGCCTTAAATTTCTGAAAGAATCAGGAAAATATGATAGAAGTACAGTACACGTAGATTGTGGGGTTAGCCAAGAGAATGAAACATTGAATCTAACTGAAAGCAGCAGTCAGGTGACATATATTTTTTGCTTTCTATTTTAATTATGAAGTCTGATTCTTGAGGAAAGATGAACGAATGGCCAAGCAAGTAGGACCCACCATGCTGGGTAGACAATAGAGGAGATTTAAACTACAGAATGTGGTTTAAAGAAACAGTATATATTTTTTTTTTCAATATAAGGTACAATATGGAAAGACAAGGAAAATATGAATAGCAAAAACAGCCACGGATGCTGTGCAAAGTTGTTGAATTTTATTCTGAAAGCTAGATTGTGTCATTGGAGAGTTTTTCTCTATCAGAAAGTCATGTGCTCTTTTGGTGCATGTTTGTGTGTATATGTATGTGTATCGACTTGGGCATGAGGCAGCATATCTTCTCAGTGGGTATAAAGCATGATGCTTTTAAATAATTCAAGGCTATTATATTAGTGAAGAGATGTTGGGTTTTCTCTAAGATTAAGGACTTGAGAACTTAAGGATAGTATATTTTTCTTGAAAATATCAGCCCACAAATCATTTTTTAAAAGATTATGAAAAATATGCATATGTGTGCAGATGTCCACACTTTGACCATTGAGATTAAAATCACTACATATATGAGAAATATTTGACCGAATATCACATAGATGGTGGATACTCTGGATGGTTTTATGGACTGGGTCTTATCACATATCTATGACTGTACAGGACCACTATTGGGTAAAATGAGAGGCTATCTTGGAGCATCTTTTGAGACTGTTTTATTTATCAATATTTATTGGATGTGATTAGATTGGATTACCAATAGGGGTTGTTGTTCTTAGATAACATAATTTATTTAGGAATAAAACTAAAATAGCATCAGAGATAATTTCTTACTGTTCAGCAGGGTTCACGAGTTTTATGTATAGGGCCCAACAACAGCTTACACTTTGTGGGCAAAGAGGCAATTCAAGAATATTATGTAGGTATTTATATAAAAATAGAGAAACCATATTTCAACAATAATTTTGATGAAATTCAACATATAATAATAATATTCATAATCATAATCATACTTCTGTATGTATGTGTAGTTTTTCTATGATACAGGTTGACAAATTAGAAGAACGGAATTCATTTTTTTCTGGGAGACAATATTCTGCTTAAGGGAGGCTGAAAGTCAGATTTTCCCTACCATCAAATTGATTGCAAAAGTTCATCTGTAAAAACTATTCTTAGCTAGTGGGCTGTAAAAAACAGGCAGCAGGCCAGCTTAGGATGGTCCACTATAATTCTCAGCTTATTTGGAGAAGTTTGAAATATGTCTAACAATTACTAGTTCTGGCAGTCATCCTGAAAGTATGTGGGAATATCAAGCTGACATGGAGACAGAATATGAAACTATAAAATATTTGCCCCATCTTCAATTTTCAAAATTCCATAAAATATCTAGTCTAGAGCCCAAATTGTTCAATTATTGTGGTCTTCAAATTAACAGGACCAGTTCCAAACTGAGACCTACAGGTGAAAAAAAGAAAAAAAACGGTCAAGATAAGTACAAGAGGATAACCAGAACTCTCTTTCCTCCCACACACTCCGACCAGAACAACTATAGGATAAATTCTTGAACGTAAGATTTCTTAAATAAGACAAATATATTTTGTAAATGGTAATTGTAATGATTTCCAGAAATTTCAAAATTAACCTTCAAAGAGACTGCATCAATTTTAACAGTGACTAATAACACTTGTTTGCTAAATTCTCAAAAACACTGGTCAATATTGATATTTTTGCCTTTGACAGTCTGATCAGCGAAATATGATTCTCCTTACACTTATTTAACAAAGTGAAATAATTTTGCCATTTTTTTCTCCATTTGTATATCCTTTTTCTGAAGTACTTTATGGTTTCCTTTGATCATTTTGCTATTTTTTGTCCATCATTTTGTCCTTGAGTTTAAAATCTGATGAATAAATATTGAAGTAATATTTTCAAGGGCTTTATTCCTCAGGACTTCACAAGAGATCTTGAATCAGCCATGGGTGTTTCCTAGTAGTAATGATTTTAGACAAAGGAAGAGGTTTTAATGATGGTGAGTTTTGACTCATCAGGGGCAAGACTTGACTTCTCACTCTTAGTGTTGACATCCAGGTGAGGGAGCCATAAAGCACTGACTCTTCTGGTTTTTTGCAGCCCCTTATCTAAAGATTCAATTTGAGAAGAATAACTTGCAACAATTGGCAAACTTCCACACTTGTTCTTCTTGGTAGAAAACTGCCCATAGGCTGCAGGCCTTTTGAGTTGACCCTCTGGGAGTAGTCTCTACTCTGACGTGGGAATGCTGTCCTGACATCTGTATTAGTCTCATTTGATGGGTAAATCAGCCTCGTTTGAGATTTAATTAGCAGGACCATATTGCTTTCATACTAAGCTGTTTCCTTACATTTAAACGTATTAGAAATACAGATGATATTTTGTCTTCCATCTACTACTTCTATTTATAATTTCTAAAACTGTTCAGAACATGTATTAGTCAGAATTCTCTAGAGAAAGAACAGAAACAATAGGATGTATATGTATATCTATATCTACATATCTTCTTGTTTCTGTTACTCTGAAGAATCCTGAATAACATGATGGTTTTTAAAAAAAGACTTTAATTCCATGAGTAAAAATTGAAACTAAAAGTTATAATGGGGTTCTTATAAGTACCTGTGCCGTGTATTTTATGTTTTCATAGCTTTCAGGCGATAACTCTCAAAACAATAGAGTATCAGAGCAGAGAATAGTGATACTGTCTCCTGTGGGCAACGCCTTGGGCTAACACACACTATGACAATTTTCCAATTTATATGTAGTGGACATAATATATAACATGAATAATCTCAAGGAATATATCAATGAAGTTAATATAATTAATTAATAAGTGATAATAGCAAGGTTGTAACACCTGAGTCCATATAAAAATTGCTTTGTAAATCTACATACTGGAAAAAATAACTGAAAAGTAAAAGAATCATAATTTCCTACAGAGTGTGAAACCATGAGACATTTAAGATACATTGATGGGTACAATAAAATGAAAGACTTGCAAGAGTTCTATACTGAAAATTATAAAACATTGCTGAGAGAAAGTAGACAGGAGTTAAAGAAATAGATAACTATGAGATGTCCATGGAATGGAAATTTCAACATTGTTAAGATGTCAATTCTTCTTTAATTAATATAAAGATTCAAACCAGTCCTGAAAAAATCTTACCAATATTTTTTGTCAAAAATTGAGAAACTAATTTTATATATTATATGGAAATTCAGAGAAGCTAGATCCAAAGCAATCTTAAAATAAAAAATAAATTTTGAGTATTACAATTTCTGAAATTATTACTTACTGTAAAACTATAATAATCAAGACAGTGTGGTATCTGCATAAGAATAAAGACATAGATGAATGAAATAAAATAGAAAACCTACAAGCAAACCCACATGTGTATAGTCAATTGATTCTCTACAAAGGTGCCAAGGCAATTCAATGGAAAAGGGAAAGCCTTTTCAACTAATGGAACTACAACAATTGGTAAAAACAGTTGGTGTAAAGCACCTTGACTTCTATTACATGCCATACAAAATAGTGACAAACCTAAATGTAGAACTAAATATAAAGCTTCTAGGAAGAAAAAAAAATGGGATGTCTACATGATTTGAGGATAGGCAAAGATTTCCTTATTAGGACACAGAAAGGTAGAGATGCCATTTTTTTAGCAATTTTGAATTCAACAAAACTATAATTTTGAGAAAATAAATAAGGAATACACAGACTGTGAGATCATACTATATATATCTGACAAGAGATGTGAATCTAAATTACATAAATAACTCTTGAGTGACATCAGCATCATAGCAGAATGAGCTTCCCCCATTGAACTCTCTCCCTTCAAGACACAACCAAAAGGACATTCATATTCCAACAGAAGCTATTCACACAACATAGGGGACTCTGAGGCACCCACGTAGCCATACACTCAAGGACTGAGGTGCTAGAATCCTCAGAGTAAGTGGAAGGAGGTAAGAGGAGCTCCCTTCCTTCCCCAAGGACTGTGACCAAGACACTGAGACCACATGGCTCTCAGAGGAGGGGAGGGATGGCTCACCACATGAAAAAAGGCTGCACTCTCCAAGACCCCTCATAACCTGAGGGCATCCTGCTAAGGAGGAAGCAGAACTGTTACAAGAGTAGTTTCAACAAGCTAGTCCCTCAGGAGAGCAGAGAGGGACAGCGAGGCAAGAAACCTCTGAGATCGGGGAGGCAAAATAAGTGCCCCTCCCCCACCCAGCCTGCCCAATAGGCACTCCAGCACAGTAGTGCTTCAGCTCAGCCCCGTCCCCAGAGACAGCAGCCTCCAGGCACCGGGGCCCCACCAGTGGGGGCAGTGTGACCATGCCCCACCCCCACAGGCAGCGCCCCCAGGTTCCCGGGGCCCAACCAGCAGTGAGGCAAGCCTGCACCCCCACACCAGAGGCAGCGGCAGCTCAGTCCTCGCCATGCCACACCCCCAGCTGCTCCAGCTAGACCAAGCCACGGCCCCAGCTTCCCTGGTTCCACAATGCCACGGCCCCAGTTCATTCAGCAGGACCAAGCCCTCCCCCCAGCTCCTTCGGCTTGACCACCCCCTCTCCTCCTGGCTCCAGCTGCTTTGGCTTTGCCTGTCCTCAGCCTCCAGCTGACTTGGCCCAGCAACTTCAGTGCACCGCACTCGAGTTCCAGCTTCCTTGGCCCAGCGGCCCTCCAGCTCCTCCTTCTTCGGCCCAGCACAATCCAGTTCCAGCTTCATTGGCCCAGAGGCACTCCAGCTCTTCCTTCTTTGGCCCAGTGCACTCTAGTTCCAGCTTCTTCAGCCCAGCAGCACTGCAGCTCCTCCTTCTTCGGCTCAGCACACTCCAGTTCAAGCTTCTTTGGCCCAGCGGCACTTCAGCTGCAGCTGCTTCAACCTACCCGCACCCGAGCCCCAGCTGTTTCGGCCTAGCTGCGCTCCAGCTCCAGCTGTTCCCACATTTCCCCCCCAGCAGCCTCCACTCAGCCACGCCTCAGATCAGCCAGAGGCCTAAGAGAATGACCACGGATTGAGGTGGGCCAGAATACACAGCCCTTGACCCACACCCAGTGGCAGCAAGAGGAAACTGTGACCGTATATTTTCATCATGAGGAAAAGTAAGCCAACACTGACAGGCACCATGCAAAAATACATTAAATCTCCAGACCAAAAGGAAAATGACAAGCACCCAGAAGCCAACCCAGAAAGCACAGAAATGTATAACCTTAACAAAAAAGAATTCAAAATAGCCATCATAAAAAAGCTTAATGAAATACAAGAAAACACAGACAGACAATTCAATGATATCTGGAGTTTCTTCACAAAAGAGATTGAAACTATAAAAAAAAAACCCAATCAGAAATCTTAGAGATGAAAAAAACAATAGAGGAGATAAAGACAAATCTGGAATCCTTAAGCATCAGAGCTGACAAAAGCAGTGTGGAGTTTCCTCAAAAATTAAAAGATAGAGATGCTACATTATTCTGCCATAGCACTTCTGGGTATTTATCCAAAATAATTGAAAACGGGATCTCAAAGAGATATTGATTCTCATGTTCATTGCAGCTCTAGTCACAACAGTCAATAGGTGGAAACAACCTAAATGACCATGAACTGATGAATGATAAATAAAATGTGGTATACGCATACAATGGAAAATTATTCAGCCTTAGAAAATAAGGAAATTCTGTCACACGCTACAATACAGATGAATCTTTAGGACATCATGGCAAGCAAAATCAGCCAAGTAGAGAAGCATGATTCTACTTATATGAGGTATCTAGTCAAATTCATAGAAACAGAAAGCAGAATGGTACTTACTAGGAGATGGAAGCAGAGAGAAAAATGGGGTTCTTTTCCTAAGTGTATAGAGATTCAGCCATGCAAGACGAAAAGGTTGTTGAGATCTGCTGTATAACAAATTCGCATATATAGTTAACAATTCTGTATGGTACATTTAAAATTTTGTTAAGGAAGTCAATTTTATCTTATGTGTTTTTTTGGTAACATTAAAAAAAAAAGAGTGAAGATGATAGTCATCTCCCTTAAAAAAGTTATGTCTGTGTCAAAAGTTCAGAAATAGCAGAAGTAAAACCAAGGAATCATCAAAATATTAAACAGTATAGTTTTATTGGGCACACACCAAAAGACAGTTTGTAAACCAGGAACACTCAAACCAAAACACAGACTGAGCCTCAGGGGTATATTGTGATAAAGTAGCTTATATAGTGAGAAAGCACTGACTGTTTATTCTTCACAATGACGGGTCATAGTGTTAGAATTTTCTTTTTTTTTTTTAATTTTTTTTTAATTTTTTGTTTATTGCAGTAACATTGGTTTATAACATTGTAAAAGTTTCAGGTGTACATCATTGTACTTCTATTTCTGCATAGATTACATCATGTTCACCACCAAAATACTAATTACAACCCATCACCACACACATGTACTGAATTATCCCTTTCACCCTCCTCCCTCCCCCCTTCCCCTCTGGTAACCACCAATCCAATCTCTGTCCCTATGTGTTTGTTTATTGTTGTTATTATCTACTACTTAATGAAGGAAATCATACGGTATTTGACCTTCTCCCTCTGACTTATTTCACTTTGCATTATACCCTCAATGTCCATCCATGTTGTCACAAATGGCTGGATTTCATCGTTTCTTATGGCTGAGTAGTATTCCATTGTGTATATATATCCCAGCTTCTTTATCCATTCGTCCCTTGATGGGCACTTAGGTTGCTTCCAAGTCTTGGCTATTGTGAATTTTCTTAAATGATAGGGCATTGGTCAGCGGTTACCTCATATAAACCTTGGGAAACAGTGTAAGTTTTGCTTATGATTTCCAGAGGCATAAGGAGGAAATGACTCAGGTCAAGTTGGTCTTGCAAAATAGGTTAAATAAAGCTTTGTTTGTATGACTAAACTGTTTTTCTACTCAGGGAACTTTCAAGGTTCCTCTCTTTGTGGTTTTGATTTTAACAACTGTAAGAGAATGGGGGAGGAAGAGATTCCTTCTACGGTGTAAGTAATGCTATACTCATCAGTGAGGTGGTTACATATTTACGTCTACCTTGTGAAAATTATTTAAGTTCTACAACACGTGATTTTGTATGTATGTTAGACTTTAATAAAAATATTTTAAAATATTAAGTAAATAATTGCTCAGAAATAAAACAAAACAAAAAAGAAACAGAGAAGAAAAAGAAATTCTGTTGCAGATTAAAGGATTCTGAAGAGACATGAATATTAAATGCACTGCGTGAGACTGGATTGGATTCTGGGCAAGAAAAACTGTAACTTTAGAATTCCTTCTTTGGAGTATCGTCTAACTTTGCATATGAACTGTAGATTAGGTTATAGTATTATTTCAAAGCTAAGTGTCCTGATCATGATTATAATACAATAGTTATGCAATAAAATAACCTTTTCCTTAGTAAATACACATAGAAATATTTAGGAGTAAAGAGGTACCATGTCTTCAACCTACTCATAAACAGTTCAGAAAAAAATTCTCCATCTCTCTATCTATCAAATGATAAATCAACACAGGCAAAGTCCAGTTTAAACAATTTGTGAATCTGAGTCAATACTATAACAGAGTTTCTTGAACTATGCTTGGAAAACTCTGTACATTTAAAATTATATCCACATAAAAAGGTTTTTTAAAAGCACTCTTCTTGAAAATATCCTCAATTCAGAAGGGGAAACAATTATTCACTCACTTGACCAGTGCAAATATAGAGTGATTGTGCCATACTAAGTGATTTATATAAATTAAGATCATTTAATTCACAGAACAAATGTATGAAGCCACTATCAGTATTCTCTACATGGTGCAAATATGGAAATGGAAGCATAGAGAAGTCAAGAATCATGCCTCAAATCACAGAATTAGTGACAGAACTTAGATTGAAAACAAGGCAATCCAATTCAATAACTCATTCTTTAATCAACCGTATTCTTAGTGGTCCCATTTCAAACATTCAAATCCAATTTCAAAATTGGAATCTGAAGAATATCAGGCAATTATATAAACCAGTTTTCTTTGAGATTCATAAGGGCACAGTTTTCTCACCTCTGTTTTCTCTAATTCTACTCATGCAATGATGATATCTAAATGTTTCTTCAAGTGGATCTTTATAAAATGGGTCTCCACTTGACACCATTCTAGCTACTAAGACATTGTCTTCTGCTTAACTCTCTCACCATCAGAAATATCATCTATGGTCTGGTGGGTGAAAATTTGTTGATTATGCTTATGATAAAATATTATTAAAAACAGCAATTAAATTTTATTTATTGTGCTTTATGACATATTTTTCATTCTAAGTTTAGTTCCTAGATGTGATGGGCTGAATCCACTCTTATGATCTCACCAAGAATCTGCCTCACCTCCTCATTGTTGTAGTATATAGCAGTTTAGGCTAGTTTATGCTGCAGTAACAAATAGCCCTCAAATCTCAGTGGATTAACGTAAAATTTCTCTCTTTCTCATGCTAATTTTACGATGTGATTAGAAGATGGAGGATGGAGTTATGCTCCATACAACTATCACAGAGAGAAGTTGACAGAGCCTCTTACCACTTCAGTATGAAGCTCTTAGATTAGACACTGCAAGTGAAGAAAAAAATATAGAGAATAAATAGCAGAATTTTAATGCTTCCACCTATAAGTGACACATCATTTCTACACATATTCACTTATACAAAAGAAATTAAAGAGTCCAAATTTATGAAAGTAAAGAGAGAACGAATGAGAAGGAAACAAAGAAATACTGATAAACAGAAGCAATATGTCACATAGGTTTAGATTCAGTCAGCTGTTATCATCAGAGAACAGCCTGACTTGGTAGAACTCTCTGGATATGATGTGACGTCTCAAGCTATATTTACTGTTACCTCTCTTTTATCCCCAATTTGATCAGCACTATTCTTCCTATGAAACTGGAAGCATGACAATTCCATAGTCTTGCTTTCTTATTTATTGATTATTCTATGCATGAATGCAAGTACTCCGTCAATTTCTAACAGGACAAGAGGAAATGCTATGTAAAAAATCATTGCACTTGACTGCAACATGAGGTGCTATCAGTGGCACAGAGAGCACAAGATGCCAAAATTATGTTCATCACCCAAATCTGAAAAGCCAAGAGAAAAAAAAAAATGTAAAATTCTTATAGGGCCAGAAATATTACAAAAACAAAACAGACTAGATATTAACCAGTACAGACTAGTGAAGACTGAAGCAAAACGAAGAGATTTTTCCCCATGAGAAAAAGGTAGAAACTATGCAGTTTCAGCCAATTTTTATCTTTTAGAAATAAAAGTCCAATGTTATCATATTTTCGAAAGAAGCTATATATCCAAAATTTTAGGCTATTATGAACAATAGTGTTGTGATTATTTGGGTCAAAATCTTGCTTAGGCTAACATTTTTCTCTTGGATAAATACTCAGAGTGGGGTTGCTGCGTCATATGCTATGTGTAAGGTTAACTTTTAAACCAAATTTCAAACTGATCTCTAAAGTGGCCATACAATTTTACATTCCTATCAGCAGTACATGAGAGTTCTAGATGTTCTTCACTATCGCCAATAATTAACAATCTCAGTCTTTAAATTTCTTCTATTGTAGTTGGTGTGTGGTTACATCTCATTGTGATTTTAATTTGCATTCTCTAATGACTAAAGATGCTGAGACTCTTTTCCTGTGCTTATGCCCCATTTGTATCTTTGTTTGTGTGTATGTGAAGTAACTTCAACTCTTTTGCACAGTAGTTTAGAAATGTTCCTAGATACTTCTAAATATACCAACTATTTCAGGACATATATATGTTTTAGCTAGTTTTTCTCTCCTGAGGTTTTTTCAGTTTGGGGTTGTCGGGAGAGAGGGAGAATCTCCCTCTGCCTTTTTCCTTAAGGTTCTCATGTCTGGCCAAATAACTAACAAGACAGGTTAGCAGGAGAAAATAATACCAAGTTTAATAACATGTGTACATGGGAGAAACTCAGAAATGAGCAACTCGTCCCTCTGTCTAAGCTGCTTGCTTAAGTATTGCAGCTAAAGGCGAGGAACGTATTGGGGGCGGGTAGTGGTCTGGGACTTCAGAGGCCAGGAAGACAATTCTTTTCAGGATCATCTATAGATAATGTGGTCAGGGAGAGACAGAGTTTTTGATAAAAGAGGCTTGGTGCCTTTCCTGTTGTAACCTCTATCTTACATTATCCTTACAGCCATCATGATAATAACTCTTTCTTGAAACAGATCTTTTGTTTTAAATTCTTTAGGCAGTTTGGGAGGGGAAACTCAAATATTCTTCCTGAGTTCTCTGAGTCCTTATTGTCTTCAGCTGGAAATAATCCGCATACCAGAGTGGTGCCTCCTGGGGTAGCTTGCCCTGAGCACCATCAGGGTGACGAGCATAACTTTAGCATTATGTTCTCTTCTGTGCAACTGCCACCATCTCACAATGGGCCAAAGATGAGAAGAGTTACTAAACAAAATTTAGAAAAAAAATGAATTTGCATTTTTTAATTTTTCTAAATGTTTTTATATGTTTTGGATACAAACAATTGACTAGATATATGATTTGAAAATATTTTCTCCCAGTCTGTGGCATTATTTTAATCTTCTGAATAGCATCTTTAAAGAACAAATGATTTTATTTTGTGAAGTCTAATTTATCAATTTATTTTTATGGTTAATGCATTTTAGTCCTTTCTAAGAAATCTTTGCTAACACAAGGTCACAAAAAATGTTATGTTTTCTCCTACCAATTTTACAATTTTAGATATTACATTTAGGTATATAATCCTCACCAAAAAAAAATATATATATATATTTAAGCAAGAAATTTTCAAGCTGTACATTAGAGAAATGTTTGCGAGTCTGTGAAAAATAGGTTAGGTGATTTCATTATTTTACAAACTGCGAGTAATTTGCTTTGTGTCAGCAAGCTCAGACTCAGCTAAACATATACTGAATGTCACCAAATATGTCAGTAATGGAGGAAGCAGCTGTAGTTAATGCTGCTAAACCTCAGTGAAAGAACCAAATCAGCAGCGTTCATTACATGATAGGAAGGCTCTATCAGCTGACATGTGTAGGATAGACCAGTCGGTCAACCAAGTACTTGGTCTCCACAGGTTTGCTCCCCAGTATTTAATTCTGTGAATCTCCTATCCGTAGATCACTGACTCTAACAGGGATAAAGATTTTTTTATTGACAGATAAAGAGAATTAGACTATGCATCCTTTAATAACAGTGTCTGACATTCAAATATAAGAAGTTAACATGTGAGCATTATCCAACAGGTATAGAGAGTAGGATGGCAGGTGGAAGTACATCAGTGAGTACAGGGCTGGTGGGATGGAGTGATTATTTTTGGAAAAGCTGGTAATGAAATGTTATGGGGGTAAACTTGGAAATAATGAGACTAACTTACCAATTTGTGTTGGGAGCTGGCTCTGCTCTTACAGGGTATCTGAAGAGGATTGTCATTTCTTTACAACACTGTCACTCATTACTTATTACCCGTCACATCTTCTTTCCTCCTGAGATTCCAGTCTCACTCTTTTGCATTTTGCTAACATCCATGCCAATCCTCCTTTATTTGCTGAGGAAGACTGGCCCTGGGCTAACATCTGTGCCCATCTTCCTCCACTTTATGTGGAATGCCACCCCAGCATGGCCTGACAAGCGGTGCGTCGGTGCGCGCCTGGGATCCGAACTCAGGCTGCCAGCAGCAAAGCACGCGCACTTAACCACTACACCATGGTGCTGGCCCCTTGCTTTAATATTTTAATTATTACAAAGTAATGATATTGATCAGAGGTGAACTTTCAGATAAGGCATAAGAGCCCACGTTTTCAGAAAATTCAGTCTTCCTTGAAATGAGAGGTGATTAAATTTTCTGCATTTGCCCTATAGCCCATTCTTGAATCATTCCTGGTGTTCCAAAGTCTGCCCTCTGTCTTCTGTTTCTAGCTCTATATTTGACTCCTTTTAAAGAATCTGTCCTTTCAAACTTATTTTCTATTAACTTCTTATGCCTCAGCTCACAAAATGATTCAAGCATTCCAGATGATCTAGAGTTCACTAAAGATTAATGAGCCTAAATGGGCCAAATCTCATGCTAATGGCAGCTCTAAACAGCTTAAACCCAAGAAACTAGCCTCTATTCTGGCTAAGTTACCCCTCTATGCATTTTCATATATTCTGTAGTCTTCATGAATGAGTCTTCTTACCCCCTAGGCACAGCTGCTGCAGATTTCCCTGCCTCCCATAGATCCCTACCATCTAGATATACTGTAATGTGTATTACAGAATTTCAAGTATTTTGTGGACACAACTATTTTCAGGATTTCAGCTGTAGAGGCAAAATAAAATACAGTTCTACTAGTATAGAATAGCAAGGAACTTTGACGCAGATCATCAAAAATGCATGGATTTGAATGACCTTTCCTGAAGCTCTTCCTTCACATTCTTTTGAAAGCATATCCAGTCTAACAAGGATATATAGACACACACAGATATTATGTTTAGCTATTATGTTACATAGCACATATAGATATATAAATATTCTCGTGAGTGTCAACTCTTTCTATCTCAAATCTCTTTCACAGGGACTCTTACACTAACGTACTAGTCAGATAATAAGAATTTGGTGGTCCAAACTGACAGTTCTTGCATTAGAAACAATTGGGAATAACAGCATAGAAGAGGAGCAGCTGGAATGGGGGATATGGAATGAGGGATATGGAGTGATGCATCTAACTCTGATTAAAATGCAATTTCCAAGGAAAATAAATGTCTATTTATTTTGTCCACAGGTCTAGAATGGGGATAACAGATACGTCAGCAGTTAATTCCCTTATCTAGGTGATTTTGCTGGTTCTAATGCAGTTCACCTGCAGTGCACATAACATCTTATTGTGGTACAGTGATTGTGGATGCTCTTCTGAAAACAGTGATATGTCTCTATGGATCACTCTTCCCTTGAATAATATGAATAATTTGCATGCTATGTTCTTGGAGTTCTACCATAATTAGACAGACTCAATATGATGACTTTGAAAAGAAATAAAAAGTAGAAGATGAACAGTAACACTGACTAACAATTTGTTTGCATCACAAGGCCCAAAGACACTATGTCCATGTCCAACATCACAGTCTTCATGCCTTCTATGCTGACACTAATAGGGATCCCAGGACTAGAGTCTGTGCAGTGCTGGATTGGGATCCCATTCTGTGTCATGTATCTCATTGCTATGATTGGAAACTCCTTGCTTTTCATCATCATCATGTCAGAGCGCAGCCTCCAGGATCCCATGTACATTTTCTTAGGCCTGCAGTCAGGGATATTGCACTTAGTCCCAGCATTATGCCCAAGATGCTTGGAATCTTCTGGTTCCATTTGCCAGGCATTTATTTTGATTCCTGCTTGCTTCAAATGTGGTTTATCCACAAGTTTCAGTGCATGGAGTCAGGCATCCTGCTGTCCATGGCGTTGGACCATTATGTGGCCATCTGTCACCCACTAAGACATTTTGCCATCTTCACCTACCAACTAATCACCCAAACGAGCTGTGGTAGCACTCAGGGCTGCCATTCTTGTAGCCTCATGCTTATTATTGATAAAGTGCCGGTTTCAATTTTATCACACAACAGTCATCTCCCACTCCTACTGTGAGCACATGGCCATTGTGAAACTGGCTGCAGGAAATGTCCAAGTCAACAAAACCTTTGGTTTGTTTGTGGCCTTCACAGTTGCCGGTTTGACCTCATTTGCATCACCTTGTCCTATATACAGATATTTATCACAGTTTTTCATTTGCCCCAGAAGGAAGCTAGGTTGAAAGCTTTCAATACTTGCATTGCTCACATCTGTGTCTTCCTCCAGTTGTATCTACTTTCCTTCTTCTCCTTCTTCACACACAGGTTTGGTTCTCAAATCCCTCCTTATATCCATATCCTCTTTTCCAGCTTATACTTGCTGGTCCTTCCATTTCTCAATCCAATTGCCTATGGTGCAAAGACCAAGCAGACTCGTGTTTATGTGGTAAAAATGTTCTGTTCTTAAAATCCACCTTGATTAATACCTTCATGCTGTCCTCTTTATGCAATAACAAGTCTCTCAAAATTAAACGAAATAAAAAAAATTACACATGATTTGAGATGCTTGAGTTTACTATTTAATTATTTTCTGAAATTTTCCAGCATTGTTAAGTGGTTTTCAGATCATCATATACCATGAGAACTATCAGTCAATGAGGTTGTGGATCCTACCTGGGCAATGAGCTTGAGAAACATAGAAAGAGCAAAATAGTGAACATATATCATTTAGTTTAGTCTTTTAAATTTTAGTCCCTGGTTGAACTTCCTTCTCTAAGAATACTTCCCCAGAAGGACTCACAAATTACTATGCATTGTTCACTGAATTTAAATGTACCCAAGGCATATTGTTCTATGGTGTCCAGGTATCAATGAAACCATGCTGTTAACTCTGTTTCTTGATCATTCTAGTCCTCTTAGAAAAAAAGAAATCAAAGGAAGTGTATCTTAACCATGTTCTACACAAAAAAAGGAAACAAAAATCTAAACATCCCTTTAAATATCTAATGGAACAGTAAAGTCTAAAAATTTCAGTAAATTTCCAGGGTCCTTTAGGAAGGTACAGTCACAACAGTCATGAAAATTCAAGTGTTCTGTTTTACTCTTTGGCTACGTTCAACATTTAATGCTTTATTCGTTCATCAACTGTTATCACAATCCTACAATATTATAAACATTATGCTAGAGAATAACGGCATATGGTAAATTTGATACTTTGCCTAAGTTTCATGAAGTTTTAGCCTTATGTTTCTGAGAAAAAGAGTCAAGAAAATAAGAAACAAGCATAGTGCTATCCGTTGATTGCTGGTTAACCAAGATAATGAAGCATTGAAACTAACTGAAAGCAGCAGTCAGGAAAGTTATATTGTTTTGTTTCCTATTTTAATTAGGAAGTCTGATTCTTGAGTAATGACTAATGAGTGTCCAAGCAACTAAGGACCCACCCTGCCGGGTAGACAGTAGAAAAGATTTAACCAGAGAATGTGATTACAGGTAGCCACACAGTTTTTTTTGTTTTTTTTCAATGTGAGGTACAACATGGAAAGACAAGGAAAATACAAATATCAAGAATGGCCATGGGCGCTGTGCAAAGTCATTGAACGTTATTCTGAAAGCTATAATGTGTCGTTGGAGAGTTTTCCTCTATTAGAAAGGCATGTGTTGTTTGTGTGTATATATGTGTATGCATATGTGTGTGTGTCTGTATCTATTTCAGTATGAGGCAGCATATCTTCTCAGTTCATATAAAACATGATGTGTTTAAATAAGTCAACGCTATTATATCAATGAAGAGATGTAGGGTTTTCTCTAAGATTAATGACTTGAAAACTTTAGGAAAGTATATTTTTCCTGAAAACCTCAGCTCATAGATCATTTTTTAAAAAAATTATGGAAAATAAGCATATGTGTGCAGATGTCCATGCTTTGATTCACGACATTAAAATCACTGCGTATGTAAGAAATATTAGACTGCATGTCACATAGATGATGGATACTCTGGTTGGTTTTATTAACTGGGCTTGATTACATATCTCCAGCTGCTGAGGATGACTATTTGTAAATCTGGACGATATCTTGGGGCATCTTTTGAGACTCTTTTGAATATCAATATTTATTAGATATTATTAGATTGGATTTCCAGTAGGGGTTGTTGTTCTTAGATTACATAATTTTTTTAGGAATAAAACTAAAATAACATCACAGATAATTTCATAATGTTCTAGCTAGGGTTCAAGAAACTTTTATGTAAAAGACCTAACAAATAGCTTATCCTTTGTGCTCAAAGAGGCAATTCAAGAGTATCATGGAGATATTTCTAGAACAAAAGAGAAAACATATTTCCACAAAAATTTTGATGACATTAAATAATAATATTAGCAATCATAATCACAATTGTGTAGTTTTTCTGTGATACAGGTCTGGGAATTCGAAGCATGGCATCCATTTTTCTCTGGGGGATAACATTATACCTAAAAGGGGCCGAAAGTCAAATTTTCCCTACCATCAAACTCATTCCAAAAGTTCATCTGTAAACACCATTCTTAGCTAACGGACTATAAAGATATAGGAACAGGCCAGCTTAGAGTGATCACCTATAAATCTCAGCTTATTTGGAGAAGTTTGTAATATGTCTAACAATTACTCATTCTGGCAGTAGTCATCTTGAAAATATGTAGGAATATAAAACCAACACAGAGACAGAATGTGAAATTAGACAGTATTTGTACCATCTTCAATTGCCATTATCCCATAAAATATCTACTCTAGAGTCCAGATAGTTCAAGCATTGTGGTGTTGAAATTATCAGAACCAGTTCCAAACTGGGACCTATAGATGGAAAAGGGGAAAAAAAAAGGTCACTCTAAGTACTAGAGGATAACCAGGACTCTCCATTGACCCAGACACACATCTGAAGTGAACAACTCTAATTCATCTGGATAGAGAAACAGTGTAACGTGTTTCTCACAGTGACAGAATATATGGGCTTATTTGACAGGCTATTTGAGTTGCAGTTAGCCAATGTCTAAGAATAAGCAGTCAATACACGTGAGAGGAGGGTCCAATGCAGGTCAAGTTCTACCTGAATATCTGAGGATTGCCCCTGAGTAATAAATATCTATATTTGAATAAAAAAATAGTGATAAAAAGCATGGGATTAGGAGTCAAATGCCTGAGCTGTTAGTCCTTCTCCAAACCATATTAATTCTCTGAAGTTATCAAAGTTTCAGAACTTTCTGAACCTATGTGGACTCATCCCTAAAAAAGTGTTTCATGAGTAGCTATGAGGGTCATACAAGATAATACAAATGCAGGGCTTGAATTGCTCTGAAATAGTTGTCCTTAATTTTTGCATTATATCCTAATAGCATTAGAATCCATGAATCATTTTAAAGCCTTTAGAAGAAAGAGGAAGAGGAGAAGAAAAGGAGGAAGGGGAGGTGACTTTTAAGTAAAACCTTGACAGGCGAAATTCTAATCAATAATTTTACCTTTTAATGCCCACACGACCCATCTGCTGGATGGCTTTGTTCTCCATTGCTAGACTGCTTCCCAATATGATTTTTTTCCAAACATCACACCATTTTTGGTGTAATTTCCCTTTTTTATTAAAATCACATTGCCATGTGACATTTATATAAATTGCTTCGTCCATGGAAACCACTGAGACCAATTGTTTTTGCAATGTGTATCTCTTTTTATGATCCTCCTATAAATGAGATAGTCACAAAGACTCAGAATACAAAATTTCACATAAAAATAAATTTAATACTAAGAAAGGCCTCTTTGCTCTGAATGGTTATATTTATAACCAATAATTTGTAACAGCACTAGAATAAAGGAAAATATTGTCACTGAAATAAACATTAGAAAGCAGACATCTTCTGCAATACTTAAGTAAGAATAAGTTTTTTTTCAAATTTTTGTAATCAGCAGTAGCCTTTTAATTTAATTAATTTATTTTATATGAGAAGGCAACTCTGAGAAAGTACGTATACATTGCCGTGGACTGAAATGTGTCCCCGAAATCCATATTTTGAAGCCCTAACTCCCAATGTGATGCTAATTGGAAATGGGGCCTTTGAGACATAGTTAGACTTAGATGCTAAGTCACAAGGTTGGGAATCACAAGATGGGATTAGTGACCTCATAAGAAGAGACACCAGAGATCTTTCTCTCTTTCCTTGCCATATGAGGACACAGCAAGAAGGCGGACATTTACAAGCCAGAAGGAGAGCTCTCACCAGAAACTGACCATGTTGGGATCTTCATCTTGGACTTCTAGGCTCAGAACAGTGACAATGTAAATTTCTGTGTTTAAGCCACCTATTCAATGGAATTCTGTTATGGCAGCCTGTACTGAATAAGGCAAAATGTTACTGGCATCTAATGTGTAGGAAACAGGAATGCTGCTAAACCTTCTACAACGTAAGGAATAACTCCCACAACTAAAAATTTTCCGACCTAAAATGGCACTTGTGCTGAGATTAAGACACTCTGTCTTGGAAGAATATCAATGAGGCCTCATGAAGATGGAAATGTAAAACTGTGAGGAAGAAAGGTATGTACTTTCTTCATATAATGTATAGTCTTTTAGACTGAAGATAGTCTTTTTGATTTCATTTCCCTGCTAGTTTCTTTACTTGCTTCCTCCTTCTCTTTTTACTCCCTTCCTCTGATTACTCACATTATGTATTTTTGTAGAGCTTCAGCTTATTTGTTATTCTCCAAGAATCCTCTAGGTCAAATATTACTCATGTGGCCATGTTTAATTTCCCAAATTATTATTCCTAATAAAAGCAGTAGCATACATTTGAGCCAAGTCACAGAGATTGTTGGCAAGTATATGGATGATATGTTGTTGCAAATGCTGTCCTATCTCAGACATGTACCAACTAATAAACATGTATCATAAAGTGTATATTATACTTATTTTCTGAATTAAAAGATAATATAGAAGTTGTTCATTCAGAATCTGAAAAGGCACAAATAGATTAAAATCTTTAGTATATTTTTGTACAACCCCGTCTGATTTAGCTACATTCTGATACATATCTTATAATCTTTATTGAATTATAGTTATAAAATCTCAGTGGACACAAATTTTTTAATTTTTATTTCTGGGCCAATATACCGTGGAATTTGTATCCAAGTAGATTTACTTATAACAACAACAAGTTTTAGTTCTTCATTAATAGAATAGAGTAATGCTACCAATATCAGAAGCTAAGGAAAATAAAATAATCTAAATATTTAAAAATCCTAAGAAGTTTAATGACATACATTTTTAATAAATGGTAGATGCTACTTTTTGAATTCCAAGCAATCGGCACAATGTAGGTGCTTCATAAATATAGGATGAATAAATTTCTCGTTGTTCCCCATTTACTTCTTGGAATATCGTGCGACTTCATGTATATTAAATACAATCGTTAGGAAATAAACTTCTAATTTGCGTGTAGTCTGATGTGAGGAAGATCTTGGTTGACATATTATACACTTACTAAACAGAAGAGTTCCTGAACAAACGGTCTTAGAAAAGAAAGCTTCACTCAGTGTTGACTAAGTTTTAAGAAAAGAAGCAGGAAATGTTTTTGCAATTGACACGTGGCAGGTTATAGGTATCTTTTCATGTCCCAGACATAGACACAGTCTAAATTTATCAGAGGAAAAAAACTTGAAGGTTGATGGAGAGGATATGATTGTGACATTTTTCTTAATTTCAGTCTATTGTTTTAGGTCTTCCTCATCATCTTTATCTGCCTATACTTTGTTTAAATGGTGTCAGAAAATGATCATTGCAAATAATAAAAGAAAATAGCTATAATTTGTAAATTAACACTTTTCATATACTGGGGTGGAAATATTTTCTTAAAGAAAGGTTAAATACAGGTTGCAGGGAATCAGCAGGCAGGAAAACCTCCAGAGCTTTGGAAAATGATAAGGCAAAGCACCTCATAGGAGGCCCTGGAAGCAGACAGTGTTATGTGTTGAAGTAAGCAGTGAAGGACAGGACCATGAAGAGGATGCATATAGTCCTATAAAAAACAATGTGCAGAAGAAAAATTTCACCTCTACAGAAATTGTATTTTGAGTGGATAGAAGACGCATAACACTATAAGAAAAGAAAACTATATATTTCATGGAGACTTCTGTTTTATTATAAATAGTGAAGAGTAAATAACTATTCAGGCTTAGAAATATAATAATGGTTATTGATGAGGAAAGAGAAAAGTGGAAGACAAAGACTGGTACTTGATATTAAATATTACAGATATGCAAATAATGGGGCACAATGAGAACAGGCTCTGATAGGGCTGCTGAGGAAAATACCCATGGATTAAAAAATAATGGATTCTTTTTCTTAGAGAATAAGTTGGAAAAGGTGCAAGATGTATTGTTGGATTTTGGGAAAGCATAGCAAGTTTGAAAAATTAGGTTGAAAATGTTCTGAGAGAGTTTTTGAGAAGGACCAGACTATGAAGAGACTAATATGAGAAAAAAAAAAAAACTAGTGAGCTGTAAAATAGAAAAATATTCTGGTCAAACTAGTCTACTGATTATGATCAAGCAGAATGGTCTACCACTACTGTGGATCCTCTATGTCCAGCCTAGGTGGAGATTAGTTCCTGAACTATCTTTCCTCTACATGAAATGATTTTTCCCCCAATTCCAATTAGCAGGTCACCAAAAAGCACAGATGATGATTAGCAAACACAAATTAAAGGGAATCTGTTTGGTACAGTAGTCATGGACTAGAAGGAAGTCATCCAACCCGTTTAATTTTGCACATGGATAATGACTAAGGCATCTAGAAACACAGAACCTGATGGTTGATCTTTCAATGACTTTTGGAAAAGAGATAGAAAATTAGAGATGAGTAGTTGGGGTAGAAAAGATAAAATGGTATACTCCTAATCTACCTAAAGCATATTTTCCTAAAATAAATTATTTTTTATTCATGAAATCTTGACAGGGAACAGAAGATGAGACAGAATTATCATTCCCTGGTTCCTCTGACCAAATCAACTTGCTCATATTCAATAGCTCCCTCATCAGGCCCTCCGTACCAACACTCATCAGAATTCCTGGCCTGGAGTCAGTGCGGTGGATTGGGATTCCATCCTGGGTCAACAACCTCCTTGCTGTGATTGGAAATTCCCTAATTTTAGTTATAATGACACATGAAAAAAGCCTTCATAAACCCATGTACATTTTTTTGGCGATGTTAGGGGCCACAGTCACTGCACTTAGCACCTGTATTCTTCCTAAAACTTTAGATACGTTCTGGTTTCATTTGTCAGAGATTTCTTTTGAAGCCTGCCTTCTACAATGTATTTTATTCACTCATTCCAGGCAATTGAGTAAGGTGTACTACTGGCTATGGCTCTAGATCACTATGTGGCCATCTGACCACTTGAGACATGCCACTATCTTCTACCAACAACTCTTGACTCACATTGGAGTTGGGGTGACAACCAGGGCTGCCATTCTTGTAACACCATCCCTTACCAAATGCTTATCCAATGTCTTCTTAAACTCTACCAAACTGCAATCATTTCCCACTCTTATTGTGAACCCATGACCATTGTGAAGCTGGCTTCTGAAGATATCTGGATCAACATGATGTATGATCTATTTCTTGCTTTCAACGTCTTAGGGTTTGACATACTCTTTTTCACCTTTTCCTATGTTCAAATCTTTATCAATGTCTTTCAACTGTCCCAAAAGGAGGCACGATTCAAGACCATTAATACATGCATTGCCCACATTTGTATCTTCCTACAGTTCTACCTCCATGCCGTCTTTTCTTTTTCACACATAGGTTTGCTTCTCACGTACCAAGATATGTTCACATCCTTCTATCAAACCTTTACCTGTTAGTCCCACCTTTTCTCAACCTTATTGTTCATGGAGCAAAGACCAAACAAATTTGTGACTATGTCCTAAAAATATTTTTCTCCAAAAAAACATGTCAATTTTTAGTGGCCCCTTCTATAGAGATTTTAGGTTGATTCAAAGTTGAAACTTGAATATGGTAAAATTATATCTTCTACAAATATCTATGTACAGAAAAAAACCCTTTAAATATCAGGTGCTCATAATGAAGGAGGTATTTAACAAATTATCAAAATACTTAAAAATGTTGGTTTGCTACTCATACAAAGAACAAAACTCTCTCGTGCTGAGATTTCAAATTGTTTCTGTTATTCTATTTTGGTCTGTCCCTTTAAAACTAGAATTTCTTTTCTGGCAACTCTTAGAGGTACATAGAAACAAAATTGTGGAAAAAAACACTCAATTCCAGGTAAGTTCCAAGAACCATGTCACAAATCAATATTCTTAACAGTTAATCCAACACATAGTTATAATTCTGGCTATGTCTTATTTTCAAAAATCTGCTTGTGAATCTATATTTTGAGAATTTTTTAATTACTTAACTACTTTTGTCTACTTTCTCTGAAATACAGATGAATATAAAAATCATGTAAAATTGGTAATACCAATATCAGTAACACAAAAAGTATATGATGGAAACCAAAGTCTATAAACATTGAATCATTTGACTAGGAAAGAATTCATGCAAAAGTTTGATAAAATAGTATTAGGCATATTCACAAACATAGTTTTTTTAGGAAACTAAAATGTGACCAGTACTTAAATAGAAAACATCTTTCCAGAGACACACATTTTAATGAATTTACCCAATTGGAGTTTTTCCCAAATTTGGAGGTGTTTAAATATATAGACAAATAAATTCCATGGCATTTAGAAATCACATAGGGCAAGGATGTAGCATACAGGCCCTATGTCTTATTTATACTTGTATCAGTGATACATATATCACTGATGTCTGAGACCTCTTAGGACCTCAGTAAATATGACATTGAATAAAACAATTTAAACATTTCTCTGCTGTTTATCAACGGTATTCAAAAGTAGAACATCTGGTGACTTTAAGGTGATAATACAACATCATTTTACAGAAAATCTGCTTAGTAAAGAGTTTACTCCGACATTATTAAGGCAAATAAAGAACACTACTTGAATGAATCACTACTTAATCTTGAAGTAAAGTATGAGGTAAATATAAACCTAGAGTATGAGAAACACTCCTGAATCAGAGATGTCAGATCATTCTTCACTCTTTGCTGTTCCTCTGCCTGCACACCTTGGTCCTCTTCCAGGATGCTGCATCAATAGAGATCAGGTTTAAATTTTCTTCAATCAACTTTCAAGAGGAATGAGATGATTTTTAAAAAGAACCAAGTAGACAGGGAGAGACATCTGGACCTATAATTTTAGACAGATACATATTCAGAGAAAAAAATAACCCAAGAAAACCTCTGACTACAAACAACAAAAACATACCATATGATTCAAGATATAGAAGTAGAAGATAATTTGGGAGAAAAAATCTTGTTGAATAAAGCAGAAATAAATTTGAATCATAATGTCCTTGGTTTTTAATAAAATTAATATAAACATGAGCTATATGAAGTAAGAAGTGAAAAATATCATGACGGAAGAAATAAAACAACATGTTAATGGATAGACATATGTAAAAGATATCAGTAGCTGAATGCAAAAAAATCCAAATATATGTTTTCTACACAAGATTCACTTCAGATAAGGACACACATAGACTTAAAGTGAAGAGACAAAGATATTCCATGCCAATGGTAAACAAAAAGAGCAGGAGTGGCCATAATTATGTCAGAAAAAATAGACTTTTCATCAAAACTGTCACAAAGGGGCCGGCCCCGTGGCTTAGTGGTTAAGTGTGCGCGCTCTGCTACTGGCGGCCCGGGTTCGGATCCCGGGCGCTCACCGATGCACCGCTTCTCAGGCCACGCTGAGGCCGCGTCCCACATGCAGCAACTAGAAGGATGTGCAACTAGGACATACAACTATCTACTGGGGCTTTGGGAAAAAAAGGAGGAGGATTGGCAATAGATGTTAGCTCAGAGCCGGTCTTCCTCAGCAAAAAGAGGAGGATTTAGCATGGATGTTAGCTCAGGGCTGATCTTCCTCACAAAAAAACAAACAAAAAAACTGTCACAAAAAGAAAAGGAAAACATTATATAATATTTAAAGGATGATTTCACCAGGGAAATATAATAATTAGAAACACATATATCACATAACAAAGCACCCAAATATGTGAAATATATATTGATACAAATGAAGAAAGAAATAGATAGCAACACAAAAATAGTAGGAGAGTTCACTACCCCACTATCAGTAATGGGTAGAACATTTAGACAGAAGGTCAGTGGGAAACTGAGGACTTGAATACTATAGACCAAATGGACTTTACAGACATATACAGAACATTCCACTCAACAGCATCAGAATTCACATTATTTTAAGCACCAAGGAAACATTTTCCAGGGTAGATCACATGTACAGTCACAGAACAAGTTGTAAAATTTAAGAATATTGAAATAATACCAAGTATCTTTTCTGATTACAATATAATGAAAGTAGAAATCAATAGCAGAAGAAAAACGAGATAGTCACAAATACATGGAAATTAAACAACACACTCAAACAACTGATGGGTCGTGGTTCATAGCAGTTGTGTTTCCATATACTAAAAACAAACAATCTGAAAAGGATATTAAAAATAAGTGATGATATCATTTAAAATAGCATCAAAAAATAAAAGTCTTAGGAATAAACTTAACCAAGGTGTCAAAAGACTTGTACACTAACAGTACAAAATATTTCTGAAAGAAATTAAATCACACACAAATAAAGAAAAAAAGAAATCTCATGTTCATGGATTGGAAGAATTAATATTCTTAAAATGTCGATACTATCCAAAGCAATCTATAGTTTCAATGCAATTTCTATCAAAATCCCAAGTGATATTTTTGCAAAATTGAATAAACAATCCTAAAATTCTTAGAGAACCACAAACAATCTTGAATAGCTAAAACAATCTTGACAATGAAGAGCAAGTTGGGGATATCACACTCTTGACTTCAAAACATATTACAAAGCTACAATAAACAAAATTGATGGCACTGGCATAAAGACAGACATATAGATGAATGGAACAGAATACAGAGCCAGGAAATAAACCCATGCATATAAGGTCAAGTTGTCTTTAACAAGGGTGCTAGGGCTACACAATTAGAAAAGAGAGTGTCTTCAGCATATTGTGTTAGGAAAACTGAATATCCATGGGCAAAAGAATGGAATTGAACACTTATCTTACATCACATACAAAATTCCACTCAAAATAGATTAAAAACTTAAACACAAAACCAAAAAAATAGAACTCCTAAGAGAAATCATAGGAGAAAAGCTTCATGACAGTGGTCTCGCAATGATTTCTTGGATATGACACCAAAAGCATAAGCAACAAAAGCAGAAACAGACTACTGTGACTACATCAAACTAAAAAACTTTTGCACAGCAGAGGAAACCATCAATGAGGGGAAAAGACAGTCTACAGAATGAGATTAAATATATTCAAACCATACATTTGAGAAACAGTTAATATAAAAAGTATGTAAGGAACTATACAACTTAAAAGGAAAAAAACAAACAAAAAAGCTGGTTAAAAACTGAAAAGTGACTTGAATACACATTTCTCTAAAGAAGACATACAAATGACTAACAGATATATGAAAAGATGCTAAACATCCCTAATCATTGAGGAAATGCAAATCAAACACACAATGAGATACCTAGCATCTGTTAGGGTGGCCATTATAAGAAAACAAAACAAAACAAAAAAACAAGTAACAAGTGTTGGCAAGTAAAAGGAGAAATAGGAAACCTAATGCAATATTGGTGGAAATGTTTCTGGTGCAGCCACTATGGAAAGCAGCATGGAGTTTCCTCAAAAATTTGAAAATAGAAACACCATATTATTTAGCGCTAGCTCTCCTGGGTATTTATCAAAAAAAAAAAAAAATGAAAACAGGATCTCAAAGAGATACTGCATTTCCATGTTCACTGCAGAAATATTCACAACACCCGATAGGTAGGAACAACCTAAATAACCATGAACAGATGAATGAATAAAGAAAGTATGGTATAGACATACAATGGAATATCATTCAACCTTAAAAAATAATGAAATTCTGTACCGTGCTACAATATAAATGAATCTTTAGGATGTTATGGTATGTGAAATCAGCTGTTCAAAGAAACATGATTCCACTTCCATAAAGTATCTAAAGTTGTCAAATTCATAGAAACAAAAAGCAGAATGGCACTTACCAGAAGATAGAAAAAGGGAGTTGTTTTTCTATAGGTATAGAGATTCAGTTATGCAAGATGAAAAAGTTGAAGAGATCTGTTGTACAATAATGTGCATATAGTTAACAATACCATACGGTACACTTAAAATTTTAAGAAGGTTGATTTTATGTCATGTGGTTTCTTTTTAATCATATTAAAAGAAAAAGTGAGGATAGGCATTTCCCTTGAAGAAGTTATCATTTTGTCAAAAGTTCAGACATAATGGAAGTAAAATCCATGATCACCAAAATAGTAATTAGTAAAAGTTTATTGAGCACACACTGAAAGTTTGCAAATTAGGATGACTCAAAGCAAAACATGGAATGAAACACAGGGGTATATTGTGATAAAGTAGCTTATATAGTGAGAAGGTAGTGACTGTTTATTCTTCACAGTTATGGTTATAATACTAGAATTTTCTTAAATGATAGGGAATTGGTCTTTGATTACCACATATCAACCTTGGGAAACAATTCAAGTTTTGCTTATGATTTCCAGAGGCATGAGCAAGAAATGACCCAGGTGAAGTTGGTCTTGCAAAATAAGCTAAACAAAGCTTTGTTTGTATGACTAAACTGATGTTGTCTGCTCAGGGAACTTTCAAGCTTCTTTTGTTTTTGATTTTAACAACTGCAAACGAATATCGAAGAAGGAGGTTGCTGCTAGGGGTGCAAGTAATGCTATATTCCTCAATGAGGTAATTACATATGAATGTCTACCTTGTGAATATTATTTAAACTGTACAACGTGTGATTTTCTATGTATGTTAGACTTCAATAAAAAGTTTGTAAAATATTAGGTAAACAATTGCTCAGTAACAAAACAGAAAAAAACAAGAGAGAAGACAGAAATGAGGAGTTGTTGAAGATTAAATGATTCTGAAGATATATGAATATTAAATACAATGTATGATCCTGGATTGGATTCTGGGCAAGAAAAAATGTGTCTAAAGAATTCATTCTTTGGACTATTTTCTAACTTTGAATATGGACTGTAGAATAGGTTATAGTATTATCTCAATGCCAAGTGTTCTGATTCTGGTTATGATATGATAAATATGCAATAGGTTATATTTTTGTTGGTAAATACACATGGAAATATTTAGAATTAAAATCACCATGTCAACTAACTCATAAAGAGTTCAGAAAAAAATTAGTGAGTGATTTATCTAATGAATGGTAAAGAAAAATGGGCAAAATACAGTATTTACAATTTATGAACCTGAGTCAATTTTATAAAGGAGTTTCTTGACCTATTCTTGCAAAGTCTGTACATTTAAAATTACATCCATATAAAAAGATTTTTAAAAGCACTGGGTCTGAAAATAACCTAAATTCAGAAAAGTATAAAATTATTCACTCACTTGACCAATCCAAAAAGGTAGTTGTTTGCTTCTAATTGGCCAAGACTGTACACCAACTCAGTTACCAAGCCCTAGTCATTGTCTCCAATAATTCTCAAATATAATCCCTCTTCTCTATTTGTTATTACTTATTCCCATTTTCAATCTTCCATGAGAACTTATGGGAAATAAAATAGAATTTCCATCTTGCATTTATTAGTATTTCTTATACATGTCCTACTTCAGAAAGTTGCTAAAGTTAGCATTCTAAATGTAAAACGTAGTCTCTCACCTCCATATACTATGTTATTTGTTTTCAGAGTGCTTTAAATTTCTTTCAACTTCTACAGAAATGATGTTTGATCAATCTATGTCCAGTTTTTTCTATTATGTACACAAAAATGTGCACATTTTTGCTTGCCTGTTATTCCGCTTTTAGAATTTAGTTAAGTGTGTCCTTTAATTAAGGAACTTTGGCAATTTCCCTCATTTTTCTACACCCCTCCTAAAAGCTTTCATAGCAGGTTTCACATTACTTCCCATTTTTTCTTTATATAACTGATTCCTCCACATAGATCACATGTCTAATTTTCCTGTATGCTCATGACCTAAATAGTACATGACATATTTTCATGTACTATTTTCATGTATCATGTACATATTTTCATGATAAATAGCTATGGAATGAAGAAACGAGAGGATAAGTATATATGACAATTTTTACCATAATTTGTATAATAAATATTCATTCTGACAATAGGATTATTTACATATATTCTGTATTTGAAAGACATGTGGAAGAAGAGCTGTTCCAAGCTCAAATGACTTAATCATGTAATATTTTAATATTCCCAGAATAAGTTGCACAATGTCTGATAGTAATATCTTGATATCCTAATTTTAAGTTCAAAAACATCAATAATTAAAGTCAGAAAATCTATTTGACAAAGCACTGTAGAGTGTACTATAGTAACTGATTTACGTAGATTAAAATCATTTCATCTACAGAACAAATATTTGAAGACATTATCAGTATTTTCTACATGGTGCAGTTATGGAAATGGAAAGATACGGAAGTCAAGTACCATGCCCCAAATCACAGAGTTAGTCAGTGGCTGAATCTGGATTCAAAACAAGACATTCAAATTCAGAAATCTATTCTTTAATGAATATATTATGAGTGGCTCCATAACTTAAAAATTCAAATCCAGTTACAAAATTGGAATCTGAAGATTATGAGACAATTGTACAAACCATTTTTTTCTTTCAAATTCATAAGGACACAATTTTCTCACCTTTGTTTCCTCTAATTCTAGTGATGAAATGATCATATCTAGTCATGTTATGTAATATCAATTCTAGTCATGTTATGATTATTTGGGTAAAAATCTTGCATAGGCTAACTTTTTTATTTCTCTTGGATAAATACTAGGAGTGGGATTGCTGAGTCCTGTGCTATGTGTAAGGTTAACTTTTAACACAAATTTCAAACTTCTTTCTAAAGTGGCCATTCAATTTTACAATCATAACAGCAGTACATGAGAGTTCTAGATGTTCCTCATTATCACCAATAATTGGCAGACTCAGTCTTTAAATTTCATCTATTGTAATTGGTGTGTGGTTACATCTCACTGTGATTTTAATTTGCATTCTCTGATGGCTAAAGATGTTGAGACTCTTTTCATGTTCTTATGTCCCATTTGTATCTTTTTGTGTGTGTATGTGAAGTAACTTCAAATCTTTCTAAATATACTAAATATATCTGGCTTTATATGTATTTTAGTTAGTTTTTCTCTCCTGAGGTTTTTCAGTTTGGGATGATAAGTATAACTTGAGCATGATGCTCTCTTCCTTGCCTCTAATGTACTCTCATCATGGGCAAAAGATTTGAAGTGTTATTAAACAAAAATTTTAGAAAAAAATTGAATTTGTGTTTTTAGCATTGTAAATGCTTCATATAATGTGGATACAAATAATTGAACTAGATATATGTTTTGCAATTATTTTCTCTCAGTCTGTAGCTTTATTTCATCTTCTTAACAGCATCTTTGAATAACAAATGATTTTTTATATGATGAAGTCTAATTTATCAATTTGTTTTTCTTGGTTTGTATTTTGTGGTCCTTTCTAAGAAATATTTGCCTATTACAAGATCACAGAAAAATGTTATGTTTTCTTCTAGCAAGTTTATGCTTTTAGATCTTACATTTAGTTTTATAATCCATTTCAAGTTAATTTTTGTTTAGGAGCAAGGATGATTTTCTTTTTAAATGTATATCCAGTTGTTTCAGCATTATTTGTGGAAAAGACTATTCTTTCTCCATTGAATTACTTTGACACTGTTTTTGAGAACTAATTAATTTCATATGGGTAACAATTTCTTGACTCTACATGTTCTATGATTTGTCAGTGAATGTGGCAATCACTGACACATGATTCTCTTAATGGGAGTCTCTTAATTACTCTAACTATGTTAAAATAAGATGAACTGAAAATAGATCTAGTTGATTTTACTCTACTACAGGCTTAGATTGCCAGATTGGTCTATGCTTCATAATGAATACATCTCTATATTTTTGTTAAACAAATTAGAATTGATGACCCTCTACTTGGAAGAATATTCCTTGGCCTAATGAAAAAAAGAAAGAAAGAGGGAGAGAAAGAAAATACATAGGTAGTGATGTAGGTATAAATGTATATCCAAATGTCACAATAAAGTTGAAAAAAGGTTTCCCCTTTCTGGAGCTAAATGAAGTGATCAGAGACCGCTCAGTAGACAGAATTGCAAGCAAATCTATGTAGTTTGAGGGTGACAAAGACCCAAGATACAAATTTGAGGAGCACCAAAATTTAAATACAATCAGTAGAAGAAGAGAAGAGAAATAAAATGGTAAATTAGTCTAAATTGTTTGTTGAGGAGTCAAGAATAAGCTGAAGATTAGCTCAGATGCCAATCTGACTGCTGAATCAATTCCATTCAACATGATTCAGTACCATTATTTCTCTCGCCTTCACAGAGAAAATTATGGAAAGAACATTTAGAATCTCTTGTCTTTTCATCCTTATCTCATATTCTCTTGAACTCCATTATAAATACCGTCCTCCATCTCACTGAAATTATTCTCTCTAACATTTCAAATGTCTCAACATTACGCCAAGTACCCCTTAAGGTTAGCTATATACAAGAAAGTCTGGAAATCAGGTGAAACATGTCAAATAGAAAGGTACCATGTGCATAAATCTTTCTTAGAATTTATCCTTTCTTCTAATAATGAAAGATATTCTAACTCATCTCCCCATGTTTCTAAAATTTACATTTTTTAGAAATGAATATATCATATAATTTTTTTCTGTCCATAAATAAGAGCACATGGCAAAATTTCTTTACATATATGAGGTATATAATACTTTCTTTTAGAAAGAAGAGAGGAAGAAAAGAAAAGAAAGAAAGGTATAAAGGGAGGGATGGAGAAAAATTAGTCAAATGTGCAATAAATTGCTCAGAGCTCAATATGGTAGGATTTAGAAATGTCCATCCTAATTGGTCATTCTGAGAAATTATTAAACTTACTAAAAAAGATCAATGAGACAAAAAAATGAAGAAAGAGACTACAGGAACATAAGATGTAAATGTGTGATAAAAGAGCAATTATGAATACAGACATTTCTTTCTAGAAGTGTCTTAGTGAAAGGAAAGGACGCAAAGATATTTATTTAAATAGAATTCATTAGCAGAGGAACATCTCTACATTTAAGAGCTCTTTAGATGTTTTGCAAATGAGAACAGCAAGAAAGAAACTCAGCTTATAAAAGAAACCTTGTGCATATTAAAATATCTTCATTCACCCTTTGGGGAAAAAGAAAAGAGGAGGGAAAGGAGATTTCCCTAAGTTGTAGAAAGGATTTTAGAGATATTAGGTGTGAATGAACACAAGAGGTCTTAATTAAAATCTACTGGGTCCCTGATGTTTTGACTACTGAGTAGGAAATCCCTCACTCCATGTTTATAACTCCTCCTTCTCCACACATTCACCAGGAAACATTAAAATTGGTGGCTTGCAGCTTTCTTCTCCAATTTGAGCTCAATAAATTGACCTGTCCCCCAGAATAATACAGATATTGCTGTGAGTTTTGTTGGAGGGTGAAAACACAAACATGACCTCAGACAGACTTACAGAACAGAGAGAGTGTCTGTATTGCAGAGACAAAAGGAAAGTGTGAAAGGCTATCCAAGAGATGTCCACATCCTGGCAGATGGCCTCAGCTCCAAATGGATGAGGGTTCATGCATTTACTGGGTGCTGTTACACAGGGTGCTGATAGAAGAAGAGCATCGCAGAACACAAAATGCAAAGGAGTGAGACTGGAATCTCAGGAGGAGAAAAGAGTTGATGAGCGATGAGTGATGAGTGATTAAGGAGATGAAGAACAGACAGTCTTCTTTAGATGCCGTGTAAGAACTGAACCAGCTTCCAACAACAATTGGTAAGTAAGCCTCACTTTCCCAAGTTTACCCTCATAATATTTTATTACCAGCTTTTCCAGCAATATCACTGCTTCCCACCAGCCCTGTACCCAATGATGTACTTCTACTTGCCATCCTATGATCTACACCTGTTGGATAGAGCTCACGTGTCAGCTCCTTACTCTTGAATAAGTCAGACACTGTGATTGTTCTTAAAGGATTCCTATTCTAATTCTGATTATGGTTGAAAAAGAAAAACTTCAGCCTTATTAGAGTCAGTGATCTATGGATTGGGGAGTCACAGAATTAACCTGGGGAGCAAACCTGTGGAGATGAAAGTACTCTGTTGACTGACTAGTCTGTCCTAAATAGATCAGCTGATACAGACTTTCTGTCAAGAAATGACCCCTGCTGACCTGATTCTTTTGCATGAGGTTTAGCAGCATAAGCCACAGCTGCTTCCTACATTACTGGCATATTTCCTGGCATTCAGTATATGTTTAGCTGATCATGAGCTTCCTGACATGAAGCAACTTTCTTGTAAAACCTTTGAATAAATGAAATAACCTAACCCTATTTTTACAGAATCACAAACAATTCTCTAACATATGTCTTGAGAATTTCTTGCTTCAAAATATGTAATACAGAAAGTAAAGATTTTCATCAGAGAGATCTCTTAGATAAGGCATAAGAGCTCAAGTTTTTGGAAAATTCAGTCATCAGTGAATTGAGAGGTGATTACATTTTCTTCAGTTGCCCTAGAGGCCTCTCTTGAATCATTTCTGGTATCCCAATGTTTTCCCTTTCTCTTCCGTTGCTAGCTCTATGTTTGACACTTTTTAAGGAACCTGTCCTTTCATCCTTTATTTTCTATTAATTTCTTATGCCTGAGATCACAAAATGATTGAAGCGTTCCATGTGATCTACAGTTCATTAAGAATTGATGAGCCTAAATGGGCAGAATCTAATGTCACAGATAGCTCTGAACAATTTAAACAAAAGAAACTAGCCTCTAGTATGGCTAAGTTATCCATTTTGCTGTATCCTGAAGTCATCATGAATGAGTCGTTTTGCATCTAGGCATAGCTTCTGCAGATTTCCTTGACTCCAAGAGATCCTTCTCCTCTAGGTACTCTGTAACATTTATTACAGTATTTTAGCTATTTCATGCACACAACTAATTAAGAATTTCAGCTATTACAAATACAGGCAAAATAAAATACAGTTTTACCAGAAGTGTAAAAAGTACAGGGAACTTTGACCCAGATCACCAAAATACATAGATTTGAATAATCTTTTACAAAGTTCTTCCTTTTCATTCTTTTGCAAGGACATCCAGTCTTACATGGATATATAGATACATAGAGATGTTATGTATTTATATTATGTTACATAGATCATATAGACATATAAATATATTATGCTGTTGGTTGTCAACTGCTTCTATTTCTATCCTATTTCACAGGGAGCCTTTCACACTAATGTACTGATCAGAGTCTAAGAATTTACTGATCCAAACTGACACTTCCTGACTTAGGGATCATTTGGAATAAAAGCTTACTAGAGAAGTAACCAGAGTGTGGGATACAGAGAGATTCAAGAAACTCTTATTAAATGTAATTTCCAACAAAAATAAACAAGTCTAATTATCTTTCCGAGAGGTCCAGAACGGTGATAACAGACAGGACAGCAGTTAATTCCCTTACCCGGGTGACTTTGCTGGTTCTAATGCAGTTGACCTGCCATGCACATAACACAATATTTTGATACAGTGATTGTGGATGCCCTTCCCGAAAACAGTGATGTGTCTCTATGGATCTCTTTTCCTTTCAATAATATGAATGATATGCATGATATGAACTTGGATTTCTACCAAAATCAGACAGACTCAATATGATGACTTTGGATAAAAATAGGAAGTAGAAAAGAAACAGTAGCACTGACTAACTTCTTTTGTTTGAATCAGGAGGCTCAAAAGCACTATGACAATGTCCAACATCACAGTCTTCATGCCTTCTGTGCTGACACTAATCGGGATCCCAGGACTAGAGTCTATGCAGTGCTGGATTGGGATCCCATTGTGTGTCATGTATCTCATTGCTATCATTGGAAACTCCTTGCTTCTGTTCATCATGATTTCAGAGCGCAGCCTCCATGAGCCCATGTACATTTTCCTAAGTATGCTAGGAGTCATAGATATTGCACTTGGTACCAGCATTGTGCCCAAGATGCTTGGAATCTTCTGGTTCCATACTTCAGACATTTATTTTGATTCCTGCTTGCTTCAAATGTGGCTCATCCACACATTTCAGATCATGGAGTCAGGCATCCTGCTGGCCATGGCTCTGGACCGTTATGTGGCCATCTGTTACCCACTAAGACATGCTGCCATCTTCACCCAACAGCTAATCACCCAAATAGGGGCTGTGGTAACACTCAGGGCTGCCATTCTTGTAGCCCCATGTTTATTATTGATAAAGTGCCGGTTTCAATTTTATCACACAACAGTCATCTCCCACTCCTACTGTGAGCACATGGCCATTGTGAAACTGGCTGCAGGAAATGTCCGGGTTAACAAAATCTATGGTTTGTTTGTGGCCTTCACTGTTGCAGGATTTGACCTCACATTTATCACATCGTCTTATATGCAGATATTTGTCACAGTTTTTCGTTTGCCCCAGAAGGAAGCCAGGTTGAAAGCCTTCAATACTTGCATTGCTCACATCTGTATCTTCCTCCAGTTCTACCTCCTTGCCTTCTTCTCCTTCCTCACACACAGGTTTGGTTCTCATATCCCCCCTTATATCCATATCCTCTTTTCCAGCTTCTACTTGCTGGTCCCTCCATTTCTCAATCCACTCGTCTATGGTGCAAAGACCAAGCAGATTCGCCTGCATGTGGTAAAAATGTTCTGTTCTTAAAATCCACCTTGATTAATACCTTCATGCCTTCCTCGTTATGCAATAGCAACAGTCTCTCACAACTAAATAAAATACAAAAATTCCACACTATTTGAGATACTTGATTTATTATTTAGTAAATTTAATGTATTAATTGTTAATGAATAAATTAATTAATGCTGTTTAATTGTTTTGTGAAATTTCTCGGTATATTAAGTGATTTTCAGATCATGAAGGCCCATGACAACTCAGTCAATGGTGTTGTGAATCCTACCTTGGTAACGAGAATAAAAAACATAGAGCAAAATAGTGAACACATGTCATTCCCTCACTCTTCCATTTTTTAGTCCCTCGTTGAGCTTCTTTCTCTAAGAATTCTTCTCCAGAATGGTATTGGAATTACTATGCATCTCTCACTGATTTAAATGCACCCATGTCATATTGTTCTAGTTGTCCAGGTACTCAACGAAAACAAGTATGGATTGTGTTTCTTGATCTTCTCAGTCATCTTAAAAAAATAAAATAAAATAAGAGGAAGTGCATCTTAACTATGTTTTACCAAATAAAACAATGACAAAAAAAAATAAAAACGCTTTACGGATTTAATGAGACAACAAAGTCCAAAAATTTCCATACATTTCTAGGGTCATTCAGACAGTTACAGGAATAAAAATCATGAGAACTTGTTTTCCATTTTATACATTAATACTTTTTCTGCTACCTCCACCATTTGCTTCTTTATTAATTCATCAAGTGTTATTATAACCCTATAATATTATAAATATTGTGCTAGAAATTAGTGACATAGTGGTAAATTTGACACATTAGTTAAGTTTCATGATTTTGTAGCCTTATATTTGTGAGAAAGAGAGTAAGGAAAATAGGGGAGAAATATAACGGCACACATGGATTGGGGTGAGCCAAGAATATGAAACATTGAATCTAACTGAAAACAGCAGTCCGGAGAGTTATGTTTGTTTGGTTTTCTATTTTAATTAGGAAGTCTGATTGTTGGAGAATGATGAATGAGGGGCCAAGTAAGTAAGGACCGACCAGACCAGGTAGATGATAGAGGAGATTTAAACTAGAGAATATGGTTTAAGTTTTCTTTTTTTTTTTTTTTAATGTAAGGTACGTTTTGAAGAGAAAAGGAAAATAAGAATAACAACAATGACCATGTATGCTGTACAAAGTTGTTGAACTTTATTCTGAAAGCTATAATATACTATTGGAGAGCTTTTCTCTATAAAAAAGGCACGTGTTGTTTGTGCTTGTATGTGTGTATGCATATCTACTTGGGCATGAGGCAGTATATCCTCTCAGTGGACATAAAACATTATGCTTTTAAATAGTCAAGACTATTATATTAATGAAGAAATGTAGGGTTTTCTCTAAGATTAATGGCTTGTTAACTTAGGAGACTGTTCCCAAAAACCTCAGCTCATAGATCATTTTTAAAAGATTATGGAAAATATGCATATGTGTGTAGGTGAATATACTTTGAGTCCTGAGATTAAAATCACTGCATATGTAAGAAATATTGGACTACATGTCATATAGATGGTGGATGCTCTGGTTGGTTTTATGCACTGGGCCTTATCACGTGTCGACGACTGCTGAGGATGACCATTGGCAAATCTAGAGCTAACTTGGGGCATCTCTTGAGACTGTTTTATCAATATTTATTAGATGTGATTAGATTGGATTACCAATTGGGGTTGTTGGTTTTAGATCACATAATTTATTTAGGAATAAATCTAAAATAGCATCAGAGGTAATTTCTTAAAGTTTTAACAGAGTTCAGTAAACATTTGTGTAAATGGCCAAACAGATTATGCTTTGTGGTCAAAGAGGCCATTCAACAATATTATGTAGGTATTTATATAGCAAGAGAGAAAACAGTTGCAGAAAAATTTTGATGCAATTCAATATGTAATAATAATATTAATAATCATGATCATAAAAGTGTACTATTTCCGTGATACAGGTTGATGAATTAGAAGAATGGAATTCATTTTTTTGGAGGGGATATCACTTTTCTTGAGTGGAGCTGAAAGTCAGATTTTCCCTGTCATCAAATTGATTACACAAGTTCACCTATAAAAACTATTCTTAGCTAGTGGGCTATAGAAAAACAGGCACTTAGGGTGGTCCGCTATAATTCTCAGCTTATTTGGAGAAGTTTGAAGTATGTCTAACAATTACTACTTTTTGCAATCATCCTGAAAATATATGGGAATATAAAACCAACATGGAGACAGAATATGAAACTAGAAAATATTTGCACCATCCTCAATTGTCAATATCCCATAAAATATCTAGTCTAGAATCCAGATTGCTCAATCATTGTGGCGTTCAAATTAACAGGTTCCAAACTAAGACCTACAGATGGAAAAGAGAAAAAAAGGGTCACTGTAAGTACAAGAGGATAACCAGGAATCTCTATTCTCCCACATACTAGGAGCAGGACAATTATAGGATAAATTCTTGAACATAACATTTCTTAAGAAGGAAAAATACATTTTGTAAAGGGTAATTTTTATGATTTCTAGAAATTTCTAAATTAACCTTCAAAGAGATTGTATCAATTTCAACAATGACAAACAGCACTTATTTGCCTGAATTCTCAAAAACATTCGTTAATATTGGCATTTTTACCTTTGATAGTCTGATTCATGGAATATGATTCTCCTTATAATTAGCTTTTAACAGAATGAAATAATTTTACTGTTTTTTTGTCCCCATTTGTAAATCCTTTCTGTGAAGTACTTTAGTGCTTCCTTTAATAATTTGTCTATTTTGTGTCCATTTTTTTTCTTGAGTTAAAAATCTGATGAATAAATATTGAATTAATACTGTCAAGGGCTTGATTCTTCAAGACTTCACAAGAGATCTTGAATAGGCCATGAGTATTTGCTAGTAGTAGTGATTTCACACAAAGAGATCTTAATGAAAGTGAGTTTTGACACATCAGGGTCACGAGTTGACTCTTCTCACTCTTGGCGTCGGAATTCAGTCAAGGGAACGATAATGCATCAACCCTACTGGTTTTTTGCAGACCCTTGTCTACAGGTTTAATTTGGGAAGAATAACTTGTAGTGATTGGCATATCTCCACCCTTCTTCTGCTTGGTAGAAAACTGCCCATAGGCTGCAGGCCTTTTGTACTGACCCTCTTGGAGTAGTCTGTACTCTGACGTGGGAATGTTGTCCTGATATCTGTATTACCCTCACTTGATGGGTAAATTAGTCTCCTTTGAGAGTTAGCCACCACATCCATTTTGCTTTCAACTAAGCTGTACCCTTACACTTAAACAGCATTAAAAATACAGATGATATTTTGTTTTCCATTTACCACTGCAATGTGTAATTTTTAATTGTTCAGAACCTCTATTAGGATTCTCCAGGGAAACTGAACAAATGTGATGTATATATACAATTCTATGTACATATATTTTTTTTTCTAAAATTCCAAAATACCCCAACAGAAAAATCCAGAATAATGTTTGACCTAATAAATGGGCACCTTGGCTCAGCCAAATTGACACATGAAATTAACCATCACAGAACCCAAGGGTGAAAGCAAGTAACTATTTTTCAGGCCCCCACAGAGATTCACTTTCAAGGTCTGGAAGTCACTAGAGAAGGCTTACTGGAACAAAAAACTTGGTGGAATTCATCTACATTCAATAACTGAAGTAATAATCTTGAAAATGATGAGATGGTTCATTTCACGTGTCAGTTTGACTGGGCCACAGGTGCCCAAATATTTGGTCAAACTTTATTATGGGAGTTTCTGTGAGGGAATTTTTAGATGAGATTAACATTTAATTTGGTAGTCTGAGTAAAGCAGATAGCTCTCCATTATGTGATGGTCCTCATCCAATCAGTTAAAGAGCTGAATAGAAAGAAAAAGCTGATCCTCCTCAAGCAAGAGAGAAATCTTTCTGCCTGAGACCTTTTAATTGGAATAGTGGCTTTTTTTCCACACCTTTCGACCTGAATTGAAACATTGGCTCTTCCTGTGTCTTGAGTTTGCCTGCCTTCAGAATGAAACTACATCATCAGCCCTCCCTTGTTCTTAAGCCTTCAAACTCAGACTGGAACTAAACCATTGGCTCTTCTGGGTCTCCAGCTTGCTGACTCGCTTTGCAGAACGTGGGAGTTACCAACCTTTATAATTGTGTGAAACAATTCCCTATAATAAATCTTTTCTTTTCTCTCTCTCTTTCCATATGTATATATACATCTTATTGGTTCCATAAGTCTGGAGAACCTTGACTAATACAATGATTAAAAAAAAAAAGACTTTAAGTCAAGAAGTCAAAACTGAAATTAAAAGATGTGATGGGGTTCTGATAAGCACCTATGCCTCATGTTTTATGATTACTTACTTTTTAGATGATAACTTTCAAAAGAATAGAGTATTAGAGCAGAGAATAGTGATTTTTTTTTTCCTGTCATCAAGGCATTAGACTAACACAATCCCAATTTTCAAACTTTATTTGTATTCGACAATTTTTTAACATGAAAAATTTAAAGAGTATATCAATAAAGTTAATATCATTAATTAATAAGTGATATTAGCAAGGTTGTAAGATATAAATCCACATAAAAATTGTTCTATAAATCTACATGAAGGAAAAAATAACCAGGTAGAAACAAATAATAATTTGCTCAAGATATAAAACCATGAGACATTTAGGATACATTTATATGTACAATGAAATAAATACTTGCAAGGATTCTATACAGAAAATTATAAAACACTATTGAAAGATTGTAGACAAGACCTAAAGAAATAGATAACTATACAATATTCATGGATTGAAAATCTCAATATTGTTAAGATGTCAATCCATCTTAAATTTATCTGAAGATTCAAACCAGTCCTGAAAGAATATTAATAAACTTTGTGTTAAGATTTAAAAGCTAATTCTATATATAGATAGATAGATATAGATATTCTATAATACATATTCTATATTCTATTTATAGATTTTATATTTTATCTATAGTCTATATATGTCTATATTATATATAGAGTATTCTACAATATATATAGATATTCTATTGTATATATATAGTCTATAAATATACATAAAGACTCTTGACTTCTATTACACACCAAACAAAATAGTAATTAACCTAAATGTAGAACTAAAAAGAAAGCTTCTACGAAGAAAAAAAATGGAATATCTGCATGACTTAAAGATAGGCAATGGTTTCCTTATTAAGACACAGAAAACTAGGGACACCATATTTTAACAATTTTGAACTCAACAAAAGTACAAATTTCAGAAAATTAATAAGCAATACACAGACTGTGAGATTGTACTATAGATATTCTCACAAAAGATTTGAATCTAAATTACATAACTGTTACAATTCCATAATAAAAAGGCAAAAATGAGTAAAACACTTGATCAGACACTTCATAAAGAAACAAACTACTAGGACACACAATAAATCTGTAAATATCAAAAACATTTTGGTAAGTGAAATAAGCTAACAGTTCATAATTTTATTATTCTATTTATATGATGTTCTAGAAGAGACAAAATTAGTCTAAGGAGAAAAAAATAAAAAAGAGGTTTCTTCCTCTGCAGGGGCAGGAGGTAGCAGACATTGCTTGGGACAGGACATGATGAGGGAATTTCTGGAGCAGTGGAAGTGCTCTATATCTTGATAGAATTGCAAGTAACACCTTTGTCAAAACATAAGCTTAAGATTTACAAAATTCACTGTATGTAAATCTGTTCTCAGAAACAAAAATGTAGTATAAACAAATATTGAATATCTGTTGTATTTACTTTTCAGAGTGGTATTGGCTAGAAATTTGGAGATTACTTATGGTATATTTCAAGCTTAAATAAATGAGAAAAATAATGAGGATGATGGAAGATAATTTTTTTTTTTTTTTTGTGAGGAGATCAGCCCTGAGCTAACATCCGCCAATCCTCCTCTTTTTTTGCTGAGGAAGACGGCCCCGGGCTAACATCGGTGCCCATCTTCCTCCACTTTATATGGGACGCCGCCACAGCACGGCCTACCAAGCAGTGCGTCGGTGCGCGCCCGGGATCCGAACCAGCGAACCCCGGGCCGCCGCAGCGGAGCGCGCGCACTTAACCGCTTGCGCCACCGGGCCGGCCCCGGAAGATAATTTTTATACTGTTGAAGAAGCCCGTTGCTGATAAGGAAATAGATGAGACTACAATGAGCATTGAGGATGTGGATTCTGACTGGAATTATAAGTATGGATTCATTATTTTTAAGAGAGAGAGATGCATAGCTATGTACAAATAAACACAATTGTATGTTTCTCTGTGGGTGTGTGCACATTTATTTTCTATTTCTGTCCACTGATAAGCACCAAAAGCCATGACCAATAAGTAGCAATGAATAACCCTTGTGCCTAGATCTTGGTTTCTTGATAACTTTGTTCACCAAAAGAGACCAGGGGTCCTCGGGAAAATGGTTACTTCTAGGGCTTTGAACTGGGAAAGGACAAATTAAATTGGGACCATAATGTTCTGTAAAAAACTAAAGGAGTGTTCAAATATGGTTGGTACATGTCAAAAAGAATCAATATCAAGTTTTAAGGAACTCTCTCTGACCAAATTTAGCAAGTTTTGGGCATTAAAATAAATAATGGTGGTAATGGATTATAACTCACTGGAAAAGTTAGATTCTGTGAGTGCATGTAGATATGAATAAAGCAACATATGAATAATGGATTGAAGAGAAAGCTTTTTCTTATGGTATAATGTCAATAAATAAATATAAAAGTATGATAGATTTAGAAATTCATCAAAATAAAGATAAAACTAATAGGTGAAAATTTGATGTGGAGCAGGTTATTTACAAGTATCAAATGATCTCTTCACAAATTGTTATGAATTAAAAAAGGAGAAAAGAAGCATTATAATGAAGAAACCAGGATGACATCACATTAACCCAGTGAGTAAAAGTAACATCATTAATTTTAGAACACACAGGCATCACATGATTCCTGATATGGTGAACAGAGGAAGTCCATATTATCTGTGGAATTTAAAACAAAAGCAACTAAGAAAAAACACACCACCTGAATTTAATAATAAAGAAACATCACAGAAGCCTAAATGATGAATATTCTAAGTAATAAACAGTCTAACGTCTTCAAAACTTTCACTATGAAGAAAGAACAACAGTTAAAAATACAAAAACACTGTGGCAGCCAGTCGTCTGGCAGAACGTTTCCTGCAGGCAGCCTCTGCTGACAATAATCAATTTGTAGCAGCAGTGTTCTCTGTGGATCCAACCAGAAGGAGTTCATGACAAAATGTAGAGCCAAGTTGTTGGGTAAAAATAGTGAACATATTCACTGTTTGAATGTTGAAATATATCAGCCAAGGAAACCTATTTTAGCTCACCTACGGGTGGTAGGCAATCAGGATGAAAAGCTCCTCCTAATCCATGATAGTACCAGCACATCACTTGCATAGAGAATTCTGTTTGTCTCTCTTTTTTTTAACAAAAGGCATAAATCCACTTAATCTAAATAATAATAATAATCTGATTATTGGTTTATGTTGATAAGAAGAGAAAGTAGCACATAGCTTTCTTTTATCTCCCTCTGAAATGAATCAGAACCCTATCTTATCCATCTTGATTTTGGCTGGAATATTATGAAGAATTCATATGTACTAGAAAGGTAGCTAACCCATTTGGCTTTTTAAACTCCTCTATTTAGCCAGTCTTCAATGTGAATCCTCTAACTGAAAGACAGCAGTGTTAGGGAACCAAATAAATTTAAGGGAGAAATGATTACTTTTAGTTTTACTTATAGGTCAAAGCAAATATTTCTGGAAAAATTACCCATGAGGAAATGATCTTTCAAAATGGTTCTATGTAGCTCAACGTTTTGCAGAGCAAAATCTAGGAATTTAATTCTTTCCACAATATTAAATTCTCAAATGGGATTTTAAACATGTGACATTTTAAAAACTGTAAAGATTTTTTAAACTGGA
The DNA here is from genome assembly GCF_020826845.1 of Diceros bicornis minor. Classification (NCBI taxonomy): domain Eukaryota; kingdom Metazoa; phylum Chordata; class Mammalia; order Perissodactyla; family Rhinocerotidae; genus Diceros; species Diceros bicornis. The sequence goes on along the minus strand of NC_080746.1, from coordinate 61,580,718 downwards.
TTAGTATTAATCCTAGATAACAGTACACACTGATGCTTCTATACCACCCTTTAAATAAATAAGTAAATAAATAAATAAATTTGCAGGAAAAGAAAAACATCCTTTAACATAGAACTTTCCTTATCTTTACCGTTGTCTTGATCTAAATTATTTTTAAGGGTCTAGACCAATGCTGTTCAACACTAGTTACTAGATATACAGTACTGTTTAACTTTAAATCAAAACTTATTAAAATTAAAAGTTAAGTTCCTCAGTCTCTTCCAAGCCACATTTCAAATGCTCAATGGCCACATATATTTGGTGGATACTATATTGGAATGAACACATATGGAACTGTTTATTGTCACAGAAAGTTCTATTGGACAGCTGTGGTCTAGATAACATATAAAGTAAGTGAAGTCTTATTTAGAAAAAAATTTACGCAGAAACTTGTTGGGAGAAACAACTCACTTAAAAATATATCTGCTGACTGAGGAGTCTCAATTTGTTGGAATTTAATTACCACATAACTTTTTTCTTTGAACTATGCCACCAGCAATATTGGATCAAATCTCCTCCTCCAGTTAAGTGATGGATACCCTAACAATGTCTCTGAGTGATTCCATAGTTATTTTCAGTTACTAGACAAGTATTTTTCCAGTAAATAAGACCAGATGCCATTCATTTTTTACAACTTGAATTTTAGACTTGAATCAAATTTCTTCTCCTCTCTTCCTTCCTTCCCCCACCCAATACGATCTTTAGTGTTTGACGTGGAGGATGGAGGTATAATTTGTCTCTGAGACACCTCCTTTTCTTCCTTCTAATATTTATTTGCTACTCTACATTGGGAGACAAGATGGGAGACAAGACAAAACTCTCTCTATTTGATTGTTTCCGCATTGTTGGTTGGGAGGGGTCCCTGCTCTACCTCTAGTTTAGGCTGATTCTATCTGGTTCTGATGGCTTCTCCTGATGTGGCAGCCTCTACATAAGTGCTATACAAGTAAAGTTTCATGCTGGACCTCTCTGTATCAGAAATCTTCCCAGTATCCCAGGTCCCCTCCAAGGACCAACTTATCTTCTCCAAACTCACCAGGAACATATCTTCAAACAACAGGCGATACAGTCAAGCACTTCCCTTACCTGTGAGGGAGTCTCATTGTGAGGGAGGACACAGAAAAGAAACTCATGTTATACTTTTAGCAACAGAATAAGTCTCCAGATTCTGCAGCTAAGTAAATATTCAGAGAGACACAGTGTCAGACTCCCCTTTTCTGAGAGACCTCCAATCTTCATGAGGATTTTATTGAAGCTAACTCACTTGGCTCCATGGATGGAGAAGGACCATTGTCTTCTCCTCCAAGGGAGGGGAAGGAAGAAATTTCAAGGACAAATTGTGAATGTTCTCTGTCTCTCAAGTTCTGACACAACAGAGAAAATGTGCGGAAAGAGAAGAGGAGAGATGATAAGTAGCAGTGGCAGTAGGCACAAATGCACTTAATAATCTTTGCAGCTAATAGTCGCTTAGGAAAATTCAGTGGCTGTGTTCACAGCTTTGGGTTTTAGCCAAAATTCTAAGACAACGGGAAAAATCTAACTCCACATTCTCTTGTATATGCAATAGATACTAAAATCAGCCTTAAATTTGTTTCTTAAATACTCCATCCTACCATTACAGAAAAGATTTTAGTCATTTGAAGGTCTGTTCCACAACAGCTTCCACATCAAAATAGGTAAATCATTCACCTTTTGATACTTTATATATTGTGGTTCCAAATCTGCTGTTTGCAGCCAACCCCAGAGGTGAACAACACTAATTCATCTGGATAGAGAAACAGAGTAACCAGATTCTCATAGTGAGAGAACATATGGGCTTCTTTGACCAGGCTCTTTGAGATGGAGTCAGCCAGTGGAGAAGAATGAATGAGAGGAGGGCCCAATGCAAGTCAAGTTCTACCTGAATACCTGAGGATTGCTCCTAAATAATAAATATTACTATCTGAATAAATTGACTCTAACATAGTGATAAAAAGCATTGGATTCAGAGTCAAATGCCTGAGCTGATTGTTCATCTACAAGGCATATTAAATCTGTGAACTAAAGCAAATAGAAGTTTCTGAGCCTCTGTGTAATCACCCCTAAAATAATGTCTCATGAGTAGCTATGAGCATCATACAGGGTAATGCAAATGCAGGGCTTGCATCATTCTTAAACGCTTGCCATTAATTTTTACGTTACATTCTAATAGCATTAGAGTCCATGAAATATTTTAAAGCCTTTAGAAGGAGGAGGAGAACTTAAAGGAGGAGGAGGAGGCGACCTTTAAGGAAATACTTGACAGATGAACTTATGATCAGTAATTTTACCTTTTACTGCACACTCTGCCCATCTGCTTGATGGCTCTGTTCTCCATTGCTAGACTTGCCTCTCAATGTGATTTTTCCTTTCAAGCACCACATGAATTTTGGTGTATTATTCCTTCTTTATTAAAGTCATATTACCATGTGAAATTTATCTAAATTGCTTTGTCCATAGGAACCTCTGAGACCAATTGCTTTGGAAATGCACATATCTTTTTATGATGCTTCTATGAGTTAGAAAGTCACAAAGACTCAGATCCTAAAATTTCACATAAAAACAAATTTAACACTAAAAATGGCCATTTTTGTCTAAATGTTTATATTGCTAGCCCACTATATGTAATAGCACTAGAATAAAGGGAAATATTTTCACTGAAGTAAACATTAGAAAGCAAAATTATCTTTTAAAACATTTAAGTAAAAATTAATTTATTATTTTTTCAAATTCTTGTTAAAATGGCACAAGCTCTTTTGTTTTATTAAACTATTTTATACGAGAAGGCAACTCTGAGAAAGTAATACAGACATTTGCTACGGGCTGGAATGTGTCCCACTAAAATTCATATGTTGAAGCCCTTACTCCTAATGAGATGATAGGTGGAGATGGAGACTTTGGAGGATAATTAGATTTAAATGAGGTCATGAGGGTGGAACCCTCAGAATGGGATTAGTGACCCCATAAAATGAGACAGCAGAGAGCTTTCTTTCTCTCACCTTCCAGCCATGTGAGGACATTGCAAGGAGGTGGCCATCTACAAGCCAAAAAAGAGTTCTTACCAGAAACTGACCAAGTAGGCACCTTCATCTTGGAGTTGTAGCCTTCAGAACTGTGACAAAATAAATCTTTGTTGTTTAAGCCACTAGTCTATAGTACTTTGTTATGGCAGCCTAAGCTGACTAAGACAGACATCTACATATGTTTATTATTAACAAAAATTTTTTGAGTATGTTAAAATAAACATATGCATTCTTACATAAATAAGACATATGAATTTGAATGGGAAAAAAGAAGAGGAGGTGACATCAGAAAGGAATAAGAAGACCCAGACCCTCCTTACTGCCACACGGGCACTCAATCAACAACAATACAGGAACCAATTCCCTTTGTGAGAAAACTAGAAACCAGACAAGAAACTCCTGCACCCCAGACAAGTGCAAAACCAGCTAAATTGAAGTGGTAGGAAGATTGGTGGTATTAACTCACCTTAGTCCATTCCCCTGGCTCAGTGCAGCAGGATCAGGAGAAAACTCCCAGCTCCTGGCTTCTCCCTGAGGAGGGAAAGAGAACAGTGAATCATATATCCAATTTTCAGAATTGTTAAGGGTTGCCTGTGGCAATAGTTTCTGTCTTGCCTGAATCTAAGTGCTGACAGGAAAGGTCCCAGATTGGGGGCCACTGAGAACAAAACCCATGGTTTGGACTAGCATGCATTCAGTCTCCTTAGTATTACTCTACCCCCTAATAGAGTACCTTCAGTACTACCTCCTTCAGTGTGGAAGGAGCTGGAGAAATCCTCATCTCCTTGCTTCTTCAAGTGACTCTAAGTGAGTGCCAAGGATCTGGGTTTCAAGGTGTCGCTCAAGGGACCAGTTTCTGCGTCACATCTCTTGGAGAACTGATGGAACCTGGCATACTCAAAATGCCCCAGGACTGCAGAGAGCAAATGAGCTGGATGGCTTTCTACTGCTCCAGAAATACTGCAGTACCAGAAACAGACACACGTAGAGGAGGAGATAATGAGATCCTGACAAAAGAAACCATTAGATCCCTCTAAATGGAAATTGAGATGCACAAATCCAGATAAGACAAATCTATAGAAACATTTGAGAGGCCCCCAGAATCTCTAGCCAGGGTGATTGGTCAAGTTTGTTCCCAGTACACAGCCAGTCCATAACGAACAGAGGAGATGGCTGTCTTTTCAAATGCGTAGATCCCAACACAAAGTCACAAGGCACATGGAGAAATAGGAAAACTTGGCTCAATCATAGGAACAATATAAATCTCCAGAAATCAATCCTAAAGAATCAGAGGTATGTGAATTAGCTGACAAAGAATTGAAAACAGCCATCATAAAGTTGTTCAATGAACTAAGGAAAACAATATATGAACAAAATGAGAACAATAACAGAGATAGAAAATATAAAAAAACACCAAACAAATTTTGAAGTTGAAAAATACAATAACTGAATTGAAAAAAATCACTACAGGAGTTCAACATCTGACTTGATTGAGCACAAGATAAAATCACTGAACTCAAAACGGGTTATTCTTTTTAATTGCGATATAATTTGCATACCATGAAATTCACGTTTTAAAGTGTAGAAGTATCTGGTTTTTAGTATATTCAAAATTTCGTAACCATCACCACTATCTAATTCCAGAACATTTTCATCACCTCAATAAAGATATCCCATTCCCATCAGCAAACACCCCAATTCTGTCCTGTCCCTAGTCTATGACAACCATTAATCTGTTTTTTGTCTCTATAGATTTGACTATTCTGGGCACTTCATGTAAGTGAATCAGAGAATACACGGCCTTTGATGTCTGGTTTCTATCATGTGGCACAAAATTTTCAAGGTTCATCCATGTTGTAGCATAAATCAGAACTTCATTTCTTTTTATCTCTGAATGATATTTCATTCCATGGATGTGCCTGAGTTTCCTCTTACACCTGGCAGACAGGATCTAGCCAAATAATCTTTTCCATGACCCCTCTCTTCTCTGCGTGGTAAGGACTCTCACCTTAATTCAGACAATTCCACAAATAATATAGACAAGGCCAGGCGTTTCTATTTTATATTTTCCATTTTCATTTACACATATTTCTTTTCTCTTGATAAATTCTATCAACCATCTATAGTAAAAGGTATTCCACTTCCATTTCTAATTCTGTCTTCTGCATATGATCAAGCAGAATGATCTCCCACCACTCTGGATCCTATAAGTCTAGCCTAGATGGATTCTAGTTCTTAAGATACATTTACTGTGTGTTAGATGATTTTTCCCCCAATTCCAACAGGCAGGTCACAAAAAAGCACAGATGATGATTAAAAGCAAACACAAATTAAAGGGAATCTATTTGATCCAGTAATCACAGACCAGAAAGAAGTCATCCAATCCATTTAATTCTACTCATGGAAAATGATTAAGGTGTATAGAAACATAGAACCTGATAGTTGATATCTCAATGACTTTGGAAATAAGATAGAAAGTTAGAGAGGAGGAGCTGGGCTAGAAAAGATAAAACGGTATACTCCTAATCTAACTAAAGCATATTTTTCTAAAATGATTTAATTTCCTCTTATTTTTAGTTCATGAAGTCGTGACAGGGAATAGAAGATGACACAAGATCATCACTCCCTGATTCTATTGACCAAATCACTATGCTCATATTCAATGGCTTGGTCTTCATGTCTTCTGTACTAACACTCATCAGGATTCCCGGCCTGGAGTCAGCGCAGTGTTGGATTGGGATTCCATTCTGTGTCATGCACCTCATTGCTGTGATTGGGAAATCTCTAATTTTAATTATAATCAAATATGAAAACAGCCTCCACTAACCCATGTATATGTTTTTGACCACGTTGGGGGCGCAGACATTGCACTTAGCTCCTGTATTCTTCCAAAAATGTTAGGTATCTTCAGGTTTTATTTGTCAGAGATTTCTTTTGAAGCCTGCCTTCTACAAATGTGGCTCTTTACTGGTTCCAGGCAATTGAATCAGGCATCCTACTCACAATGGCCCTAGATTACTATGTAGCTATCTGTGACCCCTTGAGACATGCCACTATCTTCTCCCAACAACTCTTGATTCACATTGGAGTTGGGGTGACAATCAGGGCTGCCATTCTTGTAGCACCATCCCTTATCAAATGCTTCTCAAATGTCCTCTTAAACTATACCAAACTACAATCATCTCCCACTCTTATTGTGAGCACATGGCCATTGTGAGGCTGGCTGCTGAAGATACCTGGATCAACAAGATATATGATCTATTTGTTACGTATACTACCTTAGGGTTTGACATAATCTTTTTCACCTTGTCCTATGTTCAAATCTTTATCAATGTCTTTCAACTGTCCCAAAAGGAGTCACGATTCAAGGCCTTTAATACATGCATTGTCCACATTTGTGTCTGCTACCATTCCACTCCTTGCCTACCTCTCTTTCTTCACACATTGGTTTGGTAGGCACATATCATCATAAGTTCATATCCTCTTCTCAAAGCTTTACCTGTTAGTCCCACCTTTTCTCAACCCTATTGTCTATGGAGTGAAGACCAAACAAATTCATGACAATGTTCTGAAAACTTTTTTCTCCAAAAACCATCTCAATCATTAGTGACTCCTTCTACAGAGATTCTACATTGCTTCAAAGTAGCAACTTGAATATGGTAAAGTTATATCTTCTACATATATCTACATACAATAAAAAATTTAAATATCAGATACTCATAATGAAGGAGATAGCTAAGAAATCATCAAAATATTTAAGAATTTTGGTTTGCTACTCATACAAAGAACAAAACTTTCTTATGCTGAGATTTCAAATTATCACTATTATTACATTTTCGATCTGTCCATTTAAACCTAGAGCTTGCTTTCTGGCAACTTTTGGACCTACATAGAAACAAAATTGCAGAAAACAACACTTGATTCCAGGTAACTTCCATGGACCATGTAACACTTCAATATTGTTAACTGCTAATCCAACCAACAGCTATAATTCTGGCTCTGTCTCGTTTTCCAACATATGCTGGCGAATATATATTTTGACTTATTTGAAATCACTTATAATCTTTTGTCTACTTTCTCTGAAATACAAATGCATATAAAAGTTATATAACATCAGTAATACCAATATCAGCAACACAAAAGTATATGACATAAACCAAAGTTTATAAACATTGAGCAATTTGATTAGGAAAGAATACACAAAAAGATTGCTAGAAAAGAATTAGGCATATCACAGGTAAACTTTTTTAGCCAACAAAAATTGATCAGAACTTAAATAGAAAACGTTTTTTCAGAGACACATTTTAACGATATTACCCAATTTGAGTTTTACCCAAATTTGGAGGTTTAAGTTCCAGAATTGAACACATAGACAAATAAATCCCTGCATTTAGAAATTGCCTAGTGTGAGTATCTCTACTACAGGACCTGTGCCTTATCTACACTTGTATCAATGTTATATTACACAATGCCTAAGACTTCTTAGGACCTCACTAAAAATGAAATTGAACAATGAACAATTCATATATTTCTTTGCTGTTTTTCATTGGTATTCAAAAGCAGAACATCTGGAAATTTTAAGCTAATAATGAAGCATCAACTTACAGAAAATCTGCATAGTAGAGATTACCCCAATTTACCCCAATATTATTAAGTAGATGAGTTGAATGAATCATTCCATAATCTTGAAATAAAGAATGAGCCAAACATAAAACTAGAGTATGAGAAACTAACTCCTAAAACAAGGATTTCAGATCTTTCTTCACTCTTTTCTGTTCTTCTGCTCACACACTTTTATCCTCTTCTAGGGTGCTGCATCAATAGAGATCAAGTTTACATTTTGCTCATCTAAACTTCAAGTCCAATATGATGATTCTTAAAAAGAACAAATTATACAGGGAGAGACAACTTAATCTCTAATTTTGGCCTGATGCACAGTCAGGGAAAGAAATAACCTGAGAAAACATCTGACTACAAAAAAAGAAAGATGCTGTATCAATCAAATGTAGAGGTAGAAGATAATTTTGGAAAAGAGAATCTCGTTGAATAAAGCATGAGTCATAATATCCATAGTTTTCAATAAAATTTATGTAAGCATCAACTATATGATGTAATATGTGAAAAATATGATGAAAGAAGAAATAAATCAACATGTTAATGAATAGTCAGATATATGTAAAATATATAAGTGGCTGAGTAGAAAATAAAAGACCCAAATATATATTTTCTACACAAATTCACAATAGGTTTAAGGACACACGTAGACTGAAAGTTAAGAGACAGAAAAAGGTATTCTGTGACAATGGTAGATAAAAGAGAGTAGGAGTGGCCATATTTATAACAAGAAAAACCCAGACTTTTAGTCAAAACGGTCACAAAAAGCAAAGAAGGATATTATATAATATTTAAAGGAAGAATTTACCAGAAAAATATAATAATTATAAACATGTATATCACATAGAAGAGCACCTGAATATAAGAAGTAAATATTAATAAAAATAAAGGGAGAAACAGACAGCAACAGAAAAATAGTAGGAGAGTTCAATACCCTGCTTTCAATAACGGATAGAACACCCAGACAGAAGGTGAATGGGAAACTGAGGACTGGAACATTATAGACCAAATGGACCTTACAGACATATACAGAACATTCCACCCAACAGCATCAGAATATACATTTTTTTCAAGCATATGGGAAACATTTTCCAGGACAGATAAGATCTGTGGTCACAGAACAAATTATAAAAATTTAAAAACTGAAATAATAGCAAATATCTTTTCTGACTACATTTGAATCAAGGTAAAAATAAATAGCAGAAGAAAATCTAGAATAGTCACAAATATATGGAAATTAAACAACACACTCTTGAAGGTTAAATGAGCACGCTTCGCTGTTGGCAGCCTGGGGTTCTGATCCCGGACACGCACCGACGCACTGCTTGTCAGGCCATGCTGTGGCGGGGTCCCACATAAAGTGGAGGAAGATGGGCATGGATGTTAGCTCAGGGCCAGTCTTCCTCAGCAAGAAAGAGGAGGATTGGCATGGATGTTAGCTCTGGGCTGATCTTCCTCGCAAAAAATATATATATATATATTCCTTAAAAAAAAAAAAAGAAAAGAAAAAATCAAAAGGGCAATTGGACAATCTCTTGAGACTACTGAAATGAAAACATAACATACTAAATCCTGTGTGATGCAGGAAAAGCAGTACTAAGACAAAAGTTTACAGCAATAAAAGTCAGTACTAAAAAATAAAAAAAATCTCAAAAGATAATCTAACTTTGCACCATGGAATTAGAAATACGAGAATGAACTAACCCCAAATTAGCAGAAGATGAAATAAGAGTAGAGCATAAATAAACAACATAGAGAATAGAAAAACTATAGAAAAATTCAACAGAAATAAGATTTGATTTTTGAAAAGATTAACAAAGCTGACATAACTTTAACTAAACTAAAAAAAAATAGGGAGAAGATTCAAGTAAATAAAATCACAAATGAAAGAGGAGACATTACAAATGATACAACAGAGACACAAAGAATCACAAGAGACTACGATGAACAATTATATGCCAACAAATTTGATAGCCTACAAGAAATGGATAAATTCCTATAAACACACAACCTACCAAAACTGAATCATGAAGTAATAGAATATCTGAAGAGGTCTATTAATTATAAGGAGATTGAATTAGTAGTCAAATCCACCTAACAAAGGAAAACACAGGACCAGATGGTGAATTCTACGAAGCATTTAAAGAATTGACTCCAATTCTTCTCCAACTCTTCCAAAAAATTGAAGAGGGAACTCTTCCAAACTCATTTATGAAGCCAGCATTACCCTAAAACCAAGACACTACAAGAAAAGAAAATTACAGGCCAATATCCATGATGAACAGAGATACAAAAATCCTCAACAATACATACACGAATTCAACAGCACATTAAAAATATCTTGCGGCATGACCAAGTGTGATTCATCCCTGGGCTGTAAGGAGGGTTCATCTTACACAAATCAATAAATGTGATACACTAAATTAACAGAATGGAGGTAAAAAATCACATGCAACAGAAGCAGAGAAATCATTTGACAAAATTCAACATCATTTCATGAAAAAAACTCTCAACAAATTAGTTATAGAAGGAATGCACTTCACTATAATAAAGCATTATATGAGAAGCCCTCAGCTAACATCATACTCAATGGTAAAAAAATGAAAAGCTCTTTTCCACAAAGATTGAGAACAAGAAAAGGATGCCCACTCTTGCCACTTACATGCAACATAGTGCTAGAAGTCCTATGTAGAGCAATTTAGCAAGAAATATAAATAAAAGGAATCCAAATCAAAAAGAAAGAAGTAAAATTATCTCTATGCACAGATGACATAATCTTATATGTAGAAAATCCTGAAGATTCCACAAAACAAACTGTTGGAACTAATAAACAAATTCTGCAAAGTCGCAAGATATAAACTCATCCTACAAAAATCAGTTGTGTTTCTATATGCTAAAAACAAACAATCTGAAAAAGAAATTTAAAAAATGGCCATTTACAACAGCATCAAAAAGAATAAAAGTCTTAGGAATAAACTTAATCAAGGAGTGAAAAGACTTGTACACTAACACTATAAAACATTTCTGAAAGAAATTGAATTATACACAAATAAAGAAGAAAAAAAATCTCATGTTCATGGATTGGAAGAATTAATATTCTTAAAATGTCCATACTTTCCAAAGTAACCTGTAGATTCAATGCTATCCCTATCAAAATCCCAAGTGAATTTTTGCAAAATTGAATAAACTATCCTAAAATTCCTATGGAACCACGAATGACCCTGAATAGCTAAAGCATTCCTGACAATGAAGAACAAGGTGGAAACATCACACTTTGTGACTTCAAAACATATTATAAAACTACAGTAGTAAAAACTATGTACCATGGGCATAAGGACAGACATATAGACCAATAGAACAGAATAGAGAGCACAGAAATAAACCCATGTATATAAGGTCAAATGTCCTTTAACAACAGTGCTAGGGCTACACAATTGTGAAAAGATAGTTTCTTCAACATATGGTGTTAGGAAAACTGAATAGCCACAGGCAAAAAAATGAAATCGAACATTTATCTTATACCAAACATAAAACTCCACTCAAAATAGATTAAAGACAAACTCAAAACCTGAAACAATAGAACTTCTAGGAGAAAAGCTTCATAACAATCGTCTTGTCAATGAGTTCTTGGATGTGAACCTAAAAGCAAAAAAAACAAACAAAAAATCTGATTAAAAACTGGCCAAAGAACTTGAATAGACATTTCTCTAAAGAAGACATACAGATGACTAACAGATGTATGAAAAGATGCTAAACATCACTAATCATCAGGTAAATGCAAATCAAACTCACAATGAGATAACGCGCATCCCTTAGTGTGGTCACTATAGAAAAAGAAAAAGAAAAAAAAGAAAACAAAAGAAAAAAACAAACAAGTAACAAGTGTTGGCAAGAAAATGGAGAAATTGGAACTCTTGCGCACTGTTGATGGATATGTGTTCTGGTGCATATTATTATTGTATATCACATTATTGTTATATTATATATCATACATTATGATATGTAATGTACATATACATCATATCAGTGTACATATTAAATATCCTATACATTAGTGTACATATTATATGTTAGTGAGTGTACATATTAGTTAGTGTACATATTATATATATTATTATATATCATATTATTCAGCAATAGCACTTCTGGGTTTTTATCCAAAAGAATTGAAAATAGAATCTCAAAGAGATTTTGCATTCTCATGTTCCTTGCAGCATTATTCACAACAAACAATAGAGGGAAACAACCTAAATAACCATGAAGAGATGAACACATAAAGAAAATGTGGTATATACATACAATGGAATATGATTCAGCCTTAAAAAAGACGCATAGTCTGTCATATGCTGATATATAGTTGAATCTTTAGGATGTTATAGTAAACAATATCAGCCAATCAGAGAAGCTTGATTCCACTTAGATGAGGTATATCCAGTAGTCACATTCAAAGAAACAGAAAGTAGAATGACACATACCAGAAGATGGAGGGTGAGAGAAAAAAGGAGTTGTTTTTGTATGAGTATAGAGATTCAGTCATGCAAGATGAGACAGTGGTAGAGATCTGCTGTACAACAATGTGCATATAGTTAACCATACAAAACAGTAGACTTAATATTTTGCTAAAAAGGTTGATTTTATGTTATATGTTTTTTTTTTACCACATTAAAAAAAGAAGTGAGGATAGTCATTTCCCTTGAAGAAATAACAGAGGTAAAACCAATGAATCATCAAAATAGTAATTAGTAATTTTATTGGGCACACACCCATAGATAGTTTGCACACCAGGAGCACTGAAACCAAAAGATGAAATGAGGCCCCGGGGAATGTTATGATACAGCAGTTTACATAGTGAGAAAGCACTGGCTGTATATTCTTCACAGTGATTGGTTATAATATTAGAATTCTCTTAAATGATGGGGAATTGGTCAGTGGTTACCTCATATCAACTTTGGAAAAGAGTTCAAGTTTTGCTTATGATTTCCAGAGGCATAAGGAAGAAATGGTCAAGCTGGTCCTGCAAAATAAGCTAAACAAAGCTTTGTTTGCATGACTAAATTGTTTTTGTCTTCTCAGAGAACTTCTTTCAAGGTGGGTCTCTCTTTGTTTTTTATTTTAATGACTATAAAGGAATATGGGCGGAGGAGGTTGCTGCTAGGGTGAAGGTAATATTATATTCCTCAATGAGGTGGTTACATATTTCTGTCTACCTGTAAAAATTATCTGAGCTGTACAACATGTGATTTTGCATGTATACTAGGCTTCAATAAAACTTTTTAAAATGTTGGGTAAATAATTGCTCAAAAACAAAATAAAAAGAGAAAAGAAAAAAAATACTGAGGAGCTGTGGCTTATTAAATCATTCCGAAGAGACGTGATTGTTAAATGCACTGCGTGATCCTGATTGGATTCTGGGCAAGAAAAAACGTAGCTGGAAAATTCATTCTTTGGACTATTGTCTAACTTTGAATATGGACTGTAGATCAGGTTATACTATTATTTCAATGCCAAGTGTTCTGGTCTGGTTATGATAAGACAGTTAGGCAATAGAATATATTTTTGTTGGTAAATATACATGGAAATGTTTAGGAGTAAAGGGACATATTTTCAACTTATTCATAAACACGTCAGAAAAAAATTATCTATCTATATATCAAATGATAAAGCAAAATGGGCAAAATCCAGTGTAAACAATTAGTGAATATGAGTCAATGTTATAAACTGGTTACTTGAACTATTCTGCAAAATTCTGTACATTTAAAATTATATCCATAAAAATGTTTTTTTAAATGTACTCTTCTTAGGGGCCGGCCCCATAGCTCAGCAGTTAAGTGTGCAGGATCCGCTACTGGCGGCCCGGGTTCGGATCCCGGGCGTGCACCAACTCACCGCTTGTCTGGCCATGTTGAGGCGGCATCCCACATACAGCAACTAGAAGGATGTGCAACTATGACATACAACTATCTACTGGGGCTTTGGGGAGAAAAAGGAGAAGGATTGGCAATAGATGTTAGCTCAGGGCTGATCTTCCTCACAAAAAAAAAAAAGTACTCTTCTTAAAAATATCCTAAATTCAGAAAAGGATACAATTATTCACTTATTGACCAATCTAAATATATAGTCATTTACTTTTGATTGGCCAGTACTATATACCAACTCAATCACTGACTCCTAGTCATTATCTTCAATAATTCTCAAATATGATCCCTCTACTCTATTTGTTATTACTTATTTCCATTTTCAATATTTCATCAGAAATTATGAGAAATAAAATAGATTTTCCATCTTTCATTTATTAGAATTTCTTATATATGTCTTACTTCAGAAATCTACTAAAGTTAGTATTCTAAATTTAAAACTTAGTATCTCATTTCCATATATTATGTTATTTGTTTTCAGAGTGCTTTAAATTTCTTGCATTTTCTACAGAGGACCTGCTTAATATATCTGTATACTGTTCTTTTCATTATTTATACAAACACATGTACGGTTTTGCTTTCTTAACTGCTATCCAGCTTTTAGAATTTAGTAAGTTATGTCCTTTAACTTACAAACTTTGGCCATTTCCCTTGTTTTTTCTACACCTCTCTTAAAAGCTTTCATGGCAGGTATCACATGTCCTCCCATTTTTTCCTTATGTAACTGTTTCCTCCACATGGACCACATGTTTAATTTAGCTGTATGCTCATCACCTACATAGTACATGACATATTTTAATGATCAATATATATGGAATGAAAGAATGAGAGGATAAATACATACGAAAATTTTTACCAAAATTTGTATAATAAGCATTCATTCTAACAATAGGATTATTTACGTATATTCTAAATTAGAGAGACATATGGAAGAAGACGTGTTCCAAGTTCAAATAACTTAATCATGCAATATTTTAATATTTCTAGAATAAATTTCACAGACCCTGATAGTAATAGCTGAATATCCTAATTTTAAGTTCAAAAAGATCAATATTTAAAGTCATCAATCTATTTGACAAAGCTGTATACAGTGTAACATACTAAGTGATTTACCTAGATTAGGAGAATTTCACCCAGAGAGCAAATATATGAAACCATTATCAGTATTCTCTACATGGTGCAGATATGGAAATGGAAACATAGAGAAGTCAAGGATCATGCCCCAAATCACAGAGTAAATCAGTGGCAGAATCTGGATTCAAAACCATACAATTCAATTCAAAACTCATTCTTTAATCAACTGTGTTATAAGTGGTCCCATAATTTAAAATTCAAATCCAACTTCAAAATTGGAATACAAAGAATATCAGGCAATTACATAAACCATTTTCTTCTTTGAGATTCATAAGGACACAATTTTCTTACCTCTATTTTCTCTAATTCTAGTCATGTAATGATGATATCTAAATATTTCTTCAAGAGAATCTTCATGAAACGAGTCTCCACTTGACATCAGTCTAGTTGTGAGGACATTGTCTTCTACTTAACCCACACCCATCAGAAATATCATTTAAGATCCTGTGGGTCAAAATTTGTTTCCTATGGATATTATACAAAAATGTTAAAAACAGCAACTAAATTTTATTTGTTGTATTTTATGACATATTATTCATTTTAAGTTTAGTTCTTAGATGTGATGCCTTAAATCCACTCTTAGGATCTCACCAAGAATCGGCCTCACCTCATCATTATTTTTGTATACAGCAGTTTAGACTAGTTTATGCTGCAATAACGAATAGCCCTCAAGTCTCAGTGGACTAAAACATAAAATTTCTCTCTCTTTCGTGCTACTTTTACAATGCGGGTGGAAGATGGATGGAGTTATGCTCCCTACAATTATCACAGAGAGAAGTTAAAAGAGCGTCTTACTATTTCAATGTGAAGGTCTTAGATTAGACACTGCAAGTAGAAAAAAATATAGAGAATGAATACCAGAATTTTAATGCTTCTACCTATAAGTGACACATCAATTATGCTTACATTTACTTATGCAAAGGAAGTTAAAAAGCCACAGATTTAGAGATGTAAAGAAGAGAACAGAAGAGAAGGAAACAAAGAAATGCTGATAAAGAGCAGCAATTTGTCACACAGGTTTAGAGTCACTCTGCTATCTTGTCACCAGAATACAGCCTGACTAGATAGAACTCTGAATATGATGTGATATTTCAAGCTATCATTCCTGTTATCTCTGCTTTACCTCCAATTTGGTCAGTACTGTTCTTCCAGTGAAACTGGACGCATGACAATTAAGTAGTCCCAGTATCTTATTCATTGATTGTTCTAAGCATGAGTGCAAGTATTCCATCAATTTCCAGCAGGAAAAGAGAAAATACTATGTCAGAAATTCATTGAATTTGAGTGCAAAATGAGATGCTATCAGTGGCACAGGGAGAACATGATGCCAAAATAATGTTTATCATCCAAATCTGAAAGGCTCAGGAAAAAAAAATCTAAAATGCTTTAGGGTCAAAATATTACAAAAAATGAAACAAACTAAATATTAATCAAAAGAGGCTAGGAAAGACTGAAGCAAACAAAGAGACTTGTTTGAAGAAGGTAGGGACTATGCAGGTCTAGCCAACTTTTATCTTTTAGGAATAACATCCACTGTTACTGTATTTTCAAAAGAAACCAGATATCCAAAATCTTAGCCTATTTTGAACAATACCGTTAGGATTGGGTAAAAATCTTGCATAGGCTAACGTTTTTATATCTCTTGGGTAAATACGAGGAGCGAGATTGCAGGATCATATGCTATATGTAAGGTTAATGTAAAGTCCATACCATTTTACATTCCTGTCAGTAGTATATGAGGGTTCTAGATATTCTTCATTATCACCAATAATTTACAATCTCAGTCTTTAAATTCCATGTATTGTAATTAGTGTGTAGTTACATCTCATTGCAATTTTGTTTTGTATTCTCTAACGACTAAAGACGCTGAAACTCTTCTCATGTGCTTACACTTCATTTGTATTTTTTTTTATATTTATGGGAAGTAACTACAAATATTTCATGCATTTTTTTTAGAAATATTCCCAAATATTTCTGTATACACTAAGCGTTTCTGGCTCTATATGTATTTTAGTTAATTTTTCCGTCAAAGTTTTCCAGTTTGGGATGATAAGCATAATTTTAGAATTATGCTGTCTTCCATGCCATTGATATCATCTCATGGTAGGCAAAAGATTTGAAGAGTTAATAAACAAAAATTTTAGAAATACATTGAATTTGTCTTTTTTATTGTTATAACTTATTTTATACATTGTAGATATAAATAATTGACTAGATATATGTTTTACAAATATTTTCTCTCAGTCTGTGGCTTTATTTTAATCTTCTTAATATCATCTTTGAAGAACAAATATTTTTGTGTGGTGAAGTCTAATTTATCAATTTATTTTTCTTGGTTTATGCTGATTGGTCGTTTCCAAGATATCTTTGCCTAATACCAGGTCAGAAAAAACCGTTGTGTTTTCTTTCACTGATTTTACAATTTTAGATCTTACATTTAGGTCTATAATCCATTTCAAGTTAATTTTTCTTTAGGAACAAGGATGATTTTTTTTAAAATGTATATCCAGTTGTTTCAACACTATTTATGGAAGAGACTATTCTTTCTCCATTGAATTACCTTAACATTGTTCTTGAGAATCAATTGATTTTATATGTGGGCATTAATTTCTTAACTCTATATTCCCTGTGATTTGTCAGTGAATGCTACATTCACTGACATGTGATTTTCTTAATGTGAGTCATTTCATGACTGTGGTTTTGTTAAAATAAGAGATGGACAGAAAATAGGTCTAATTGATTTTACTCTGCTAAAGGCCGAGATTGCCAGATTGATGCATGCTTCGTAATGAATATTTATCTAAATGTTTGGTAAACAAATTAGAATTGATGACATTTACTTTGGAAAATATTCAGTAGTCTAATGAAAAAAAGAAAGACCGAAAAAAAGAAAAGAAATAAGAAAATATGTAGGTATTAATCTAGGTAGGAG
The DNA here is from genome assembly GCF_020826845.1 of Diceros bicornis minor. Taxonomy (NCBI): domain Eukaryota; kingdom Metazoa; phylum Chordata; class Mammalia; order Perissodactyla; family Rhinocerotidae; genus Diceros; species Diceros bicornis. The sequence continues at coordinate 61,563,043 of NC_080746.1, read as the reverse complement.
TTATTTCCAAATGTTACAATAAAGTGGAAAAAACATTGTTTACCCATCCTGGAGCTAGATGAAGTGCTCCAAGAAAGTTCAGTAGACAGAATTACAAGCAAGTCTGTATAGATTTGTAAGTGCTGGCTCTCCAGGACCAGTTCAACTGACCTCGTCTTATTAGACGAGTAATGAAGAATTGCCTTTCAGAAAATCTGCACAGTCATATAGCCAGAGCATGTGCAGAGGTAGAAATCTTGACCTAAAATGATAATGGAACCAAAGATTCTCCTGCTCACAGAACCAAAGGACAGGGACATGAACGGAACTTACAAGTCGGACTCCTATCAGAATCAAGGGGTCCATCGTTACGCAAGATTCAGTGTTAAAATTCCTTCTGCACCTTACCATAAATGCTCAGAACCTCAGCATAGGTGTTTGGAACCCCATCATAAATGTTTAGAACCTTACCATAAATGCTTGAAGCCCACCCATCAAAACCTGTCTCCCCAGCATTTCCGCATTCTAGCCTGTTCTTCCTAACCTCTTAAATTTTGCCTCGAATCCTGAATCTGGGAGACTGATCTGAGAGCACATGCCCCCTGTCTCCCTGAAGACTGATCTCACAGTATAAAGCTGATCTATTTTCCCAAAGGGTGATGCCGTAATTAATTGTCTTGTCTTTGCACATTGGGCAAGAGAACCTCCATGTTGTGCGGTAACAGATTGAGGGTGAAAAGGAACCAAGGAAACATTTAGGAGCACCAAAATTTAAATACAACCAATGGAAGAGAAAAAGAGAAAGGAAATAAAATGGAAATCTAGTCCAAAATGTTAGTGAGTCGAGAATAGGCTGAAGGTTGACTCAGATGCCAAGCTGACCCCTGAATCAATTCTATTTGACATGAATTGTTACCGTTGTTTCTCTCTCCTTCACAGAGGAAATTCTGGAAAGGGTACTTAGGATCCCTTTTCTTTTCAACCTTATCTCTTATTCACCTGAAGTCCATTGTGAACGTACTCCATCTCACTGAATGTGTTTTTCCTAAAATTGCCAAGGTTTCAACACTATAATAAGTACCTCTTAAAGTTATCTATGTTCAAGAAAGTCTGGAAATCAGGTGAAAAATGTCAAGGAGTAAGGTATCATATGCATAAGCCTTTCTTAGAACTTATCATTTGTTCTCATGGTAAAAGATACACTAATTCATCTCCTCATTTCTAAAAGTTAGAAGGCATACATATATCATTTATTGTCTTTCCATGAAGAGAACGTGGCAAAATTTCTTCACATATATGAAGCATATAACAACTGCTTTTAAAAGGAACAGAGGAAGAAAAGAAAAAAAAAGGGAGAAAAATATAAAGGGAGAGAGGGAGAAATATTAGTCAAATGAGCAACAACTTGCTCAAAGCTCAATATAGTAGGATTTAGAAATGTCCATCCAAATTGGTCATTCTAAGAATTTTACTGAATTTACAAAAATAGCTTCAAGGAAATAAAAAACTGAAGAATGAGACTATGTAGAAATTATATGTAAATGTGTGATAAAAGAGCAATTTTGAATACAATTTTTCTTTCCAGATGTGTCTTAGTGAAAGGAAAGGCAAAAGGATATTTATTTAAATAGAATTCATTGGCAGAGGAACATGTCTATTTTTAAGATGACTTCAGTTTTTTGCAAATGAGGACAGCAGAAAAGGAACTCAGCTTATAAAAAGAAAACTTGTGTATATTAATTTCTCTGCACTTAGCCTGTGGGGAAAGAGAAAAGAGAAGAGAAAGGAGATTTCTGTAACTGTAGAAAAGATTTCAGAGATATTAGATGTGGATGAACCTGAGAGGGCTTAATTAAAATCTGCTGGGTCCCTGGTGTTTTGACTAATGGCTGGGAAATCACTCTTTTTTGTTCATAACTCCTCCTTCTCCACACATTCGCCAGGGAACATTAAAACTGGTGGATAGCAGCTTTCTTCTCCAATTCGAGCTCAATAAATTTATCTGTGCCACAGAATAATACAGACCTTCCTGTGAGTTTTATTGGAGGATGAAAACACAAACATAATCTCAGACAGACTTACAGAAAAACGTGTCTGTATTGCAGAGACAGACAATAAAATGCTATCCCAGAGACATCCATATATTGGCAGATGGTCCCACCTCTAAATAGATGAAGGTTCCTGCATTGACTGGGTGCTGTTATACAGGGTGCAGACAGAAGAAGAGGCATTGCAGAACACAAAATGCAAAGGAGTGAGACTGGAATCTCAGGAGGAGAAAAGAGTTGATGAGCGATAAACGATGAGTGTTTGTGATATGAAGAAATGACTGTCATCTTCAGGTTCCCTGTAAGAGCAGAACCGGCTCTCGGTAACAATTGGCAAGTAAGTTTCATTATCCCAAGTTTACCCCCACAATGTTTTATTACCAGCTTTACCCTCAATAATCACTCCATCCCATCAGCCCTGTATTCACTGATGTACTTCCACCTCTATCCCACTATCTACGCCTGTGGGATAATGTTCAAATGTCAGCTCCTTACTCTTGAATAAGTCACACACTGTGATTGTTCTTAGATGATTCTTATTCTAATTCTGATTTTTTTTTATTGATGTTTTAATGGTTTCTAACATTGTGAAATTTTGGGTTGTACATTTTTGTTTGTCCATCACCATATATATGACTCCCTTCACCCCTTGTGCCCACCCCCCACCCCCACTGCCCCTGGTAACCACAGTCCAGTTTTCTCTGTCCATGTTTTGGTTTATATTCCACATATGAGTGAGATCATACAGTGTTTGTCTTTCTCTTTCTGGCTTAACTAATTCTGATTATTTTTGAAGAAGAAAAACTTTACTCCTATTAGAGCCAGCGATCTATTGATTGGGGAGTCACATAATCAAGCCTGGGGAGCAAACCTGTGGAAACCAAAGAATTCGTTGCCTGACTTGTCTATCCTAAATAAGTCAGCTGATAGAGCCTTCCTGTCATGAAATGACCCCTGCTGATCTGACTATTTCACTTGAGGTTTAGCAGCATAAACCACAGCTGCTTCCTGAGTTACTGGCATATTTGGTGACATTCAGTATATGTTTAGCTGATCATGACCTTGCTGACATAAAGCAACTTTCTTGATGAGTCTATGGAAGAATGAAATAACCCAACCCTTTTTTCACTGACACACAAACATTTGTCTAAAGTACAGCTTGAGAATTTTTTGCTTCAATATTTCAATTATTAAAAAGTAATGATTTTGATTAGATCAACTTTCATATAAGGCATAAGAGCCTTAGTTTACAAAAAATTCAGTCCTCAGTGAATTGAGAGGTGATTAAATTTTCTTCATATGCAACAAAGCCCTCTCCTAAATCATTTCTGGTATTCCAAGGTCTGTCCTCTGTCTTCTCTTTCTAGTTCTATATTTGACTCCTTTTAAGGGACCTGTCCTTTCACCCTTTATTTTCTATTAATTTCTTATGTCTGAGCTTACAAACTTATCCAAGTGTTCCAGGTGATCTATAGTGCATTAAAGATTAATGAGCCTAAATGGGCCAAATCTCATCCTAATTGGACCTCTGAACAGTTTAAACACAAGAAACTAGTCTATATTCTGCTAAGTTACCCATTTACCCATTTTTCTATGTCCTGTAGTCATCACAAATGGATCCTTTTGCCCCCTAGGCATAACTGCTGCCTCCTAGAGATCCCTCCCTTTTAGGTACTCTGTAATGTGTATTACAGAATTTCAGCTATTTTGTGGACACAACTAATTTTCAGGATTTCAGCCGTTAGAAATATAGGCAAAATAAAATACGGCTTTACCAGAAGTGTAAAAAGTAGCAAGGAAGTTTGACCCAGATCAGCAAAAGTACATGCATTTGAATGATATTTTTGGAAGCTCTTCCTTCACATTCTTTCAAAAGGATATCCAGTCTAACATAGATATATAGATACATATATATATATAATGTATATATATTATGTTACATAGATCATATAGATATATAAATATTTAATCCTCATCGAAGTTGACAATTTCTGTCTCTATTCTCTTTCACAGGGAGTCTTGTATACTAATATACTGGTCAGACGCTAAGAATGTGGCAGTCCAAACCTATAGTTCTTGACATAGAAACAATTAGGAATAATAGCATACAAGAGGAGTAGCTGGAATGGGGAATATGGAGAGATTCACCCAACTCTGATTAAAATGCAATTTCCAAGAAAAATAAACAAGTCTAATAATTTGGACCATAGATCCACAAGAGAGATAACAGAGGGGTCAGCAGTTAATTCCCTTACCCAGGTGATGTTGCTGGTTCTAATGCAGTAGACCTGCCATACACAGAACATCCTATTGTGGTACAAGGCTTGTGAATACTCTTCCAGAAAACAGTGAAGTGTCTCTAAAGACCTCTATTCCTTTCAAAATAAGAATGAGATGGATAATATAGTCTTAGAGTTCTACCAAAATCAGATAGACTCAATATAATGACTTTGGAGAAAAATATGTGTTAGAAGAGGAACAGTAGCACTGACTATGTAACTTCTTTCATTGGGATCAGGAGGCCCAAAGACACTATATCCATGTCCAACATCGCAGTCTTCATGCCTTCTGTGCTGACACTAATCGGGATCCCAGGCCTAGAGTCTGTGCAGTGCTGGATTGGGATCCTATTCTCTGTCATGTATCTCATTGCTATGACTGGAAATTCCTTGCTTCTGATCATCATTATGTCAGAGCCCAGCATCCATGAGCCCATGTACATTTTCCTAGGCCTGCTAGGAATAACGGATATTGCACTTAGTAGCAGCATTGTGACCAAGATGCTTGGAATCTTCTGGTTTCATATTGCAGAGATTCATTTTGATTCCTGCTTGATTCAAATGTGCTTCATCCACACATTTCAGGGCATGGAGTCAGGCATCCTGCTGGCCATGGCTCTGGACCTTTATGTGGCCATCTGTTACCCACTAAGACATGCTTCCATCTTCACCCACCAATTAGTCGCCCAAATAGGGGCTGTAGTGACACTCAGGGCTATCATTCTAGTAGCCCCAAGCCTACTATTGATAAATAAGTGTCGTTTTCAATTTTATCACACAACAGTCATCTCCCACTCCTACTGTGAGCACATGGCCATTGTGAAACTGGCTGCAGGAAACGTCCAGGTCAACAAAATCTGTGGTTTGTTTGTAGCCTTCACTGTTGCAGGTTTCGACCTTATTTTGATCACCTTGTTCTATGTACAGATATTTGTCACAGTTTTTCGTTTGCCCCAGAAGGAAGTCAGGTTGAAAGCCTTCAGTACTTGCATTGCTCACATCTGTATCTTCCTCCAGTTCCACCTCCTTGCCTTCTTCTCCTTCTTCACACACAGGTTTGGTTCTCATGTCCTCCCTTTTATCCATATCCTCTTTTCCAGCTTCTACTTGCTGGGGGCGTGGGGGTCCCTCCATTTGTCAATCCACTCGTCTATGGTGCAAAGACCAAGCAAATCTGTGTATGTATAGTAAAAAATTCTGTTCATAAAATCCACTTTGATTAATATCTCCATGCCTTCCTCTTTATGCAATAGCAACAGTCTCTCAAAACTAAATGAAATTTTAAAAATTCACGTTATTCGAGATGCTTGAGTTTCCTATTTAATTGTTTCGTGAAATTTTCCAGCATGTTCAGTGATTTTCAGTTTATCATAGCCCATGATAACTATCAGTCAATGGGGTTGTGGATCCTATCTTGGTAATGAGATTGAGAACGGCAGAAAGAGCAAAATAGTGAACATACATCCTTTCCTTTTCTCTTTCGTTTTTTAGTCCATCATTGAGCTTCCTCATCTAAGAATCCTTCTCCAGAAGGTCACAATTTACTATGTGTCTCTCAACAAATGTAAATGCACCCAAGGCTTATTGTTCTAGATGTCTAGGTAATCAATGAAGACTAGTGTTGAATGTGTTTCTTGATGTTCCGAGCATCTTAAAAAAATAAATCATTCCGCCGTCCCCGTGGCTTAGTGGTTAGGTGCACACACTCTGCTGCTGGTGGCTTGGGTTCGGATCCCCGGTGCACACTGACGCACCGCTTGTCCTGCTATGCTGAGGCGGCGTCCCACATACAGCAACTAGAAGGATGTGCAACTATGACATATAACTATCTACTGGGGGCTTGGGCTTGGGGGAGAAAAAAGGGAAAAAAAGGAGGAGGATTGGCAATAGATGTTAGCTCAGGGCCGGTCTTCCTCAGCAAAAAGAGGAGGATTGGCGTGGATGTTAGCTCAGGGCTGATCTTCCTCACAAAACAATAAATAAATAAATAAATAAATCAGAGGAAGAGTATCTTAATCATATTTTATCCTTTAGGTTTTTCTAAACCCCCAAAACTAGAAATTCCTTTAGTGATCTAATGTAACAATAAAATCTAAAAATTTCACTACATTTCCAGGGTCATTCAGGGAGTTACAGGCACAAAAATCACGAAAACTCAGTGTTCCATTTTACACATCAATACTTTTTCTGCTAGCTCCTCCATTTTCTTCTTTATTCATTCATCATGTGTTGTCACAAACCTATAATATTATAAATATTATGCTAGAAAATAGCGGCATAGTGGTAGATTTGACACACTGGTTAAGTTCATGAGTTTTAGCCTTATATTTCTGAAAAAGAGAGTCAGGAAAATGAGACAGATGTATTGTGGTATGCATGGACTTTTGAGGTTAGCAAAGAGAATGAAGCACTGAATCTAACTGAAAGCAGCAGTCAAGAGACATATTTGTTTTGTTTCCTATTTTCGTTAGGAAGTCTGAATCTTGAGGAATGGTGAATGAGTGATCAAGTAAGTAAGGACCCACCATGCCAGGTAGGCTATAGAGGAGATTTAAACTGGAGAATGTGGTTTTAGGTGACTGCACAGTTTTTTGGTTTTTCTTTCAATGTGAGGTACAATACGGAAAGACAAGGAAAATACGAATAACAAGAATGGCCACGGACGCTGTGCAAAGTTGTTGAACGTTATTCTGAAAGCTATATTATGTCACTGGGGAATTTTTCTATATAAGAAAGGCATGGGTTGTTTTTGAGTGTGTGTGTGTGTGTGTGTGTGTGTGTGTGTTTCTGTGTATGTATGTATCTACTTGGGCATGAGGCAGCATATCTTCTCAGTAGATACTATAGACATATAGCATAGACATTATGTTTTTAAATAAGTTAAGGCTATTATATTAATGAAGAGATGTGGAGTTTTCTCTAAGATTAATGACTTGAGAACTTAAGGATAGGAAATTGCTTCTAAAAACCTCAGATCATAGATCACGTATTTAAAGAATTGCGGAAAAGATGCAAACATGTGCAGATGTCCATACTTTGAGTTCTGAGATTAAATCACTGTGTAAGAAATATTGGACTGCATGTGAAATAGATGATGGGTACTCTGGCTGGTTTTATGAACTGTGCTTTATTACATATCTATGACTGCTGAGGATGACTAATTGTAAATCTGGACAATATCTTGGGGCATCTTTTGAGACTGTTTTAAATATCAATATTTATTAGATACAATTAGATTGGATTACTAATAGGGGTTCTTGTTCTTAGATAATATACTTTTGGGGAGACTAAAGCTAAAATAGTGTCAGAGGTAATTTCTTATTGTTCTAACCAGGGTTATGCAAACTTTTATGTAAAGGGCCAAACAAATAGCCATGCTGTCTATCCTCCCAGATGCACATCTGAGGTGAACAACTCTGATGCATCTCGATAGAGCAACAGTGTAACTTGTTTCTCACAGTGAGCTTCTTTGACCAGGCTATTTGAGATGGAATCAACCAACATCTAAGAATAAGAGTAGTCACTACACACGAGAGAAGAGCCCAATGCAGGCGAAGTTCTATCTGAATATCTGAGGATTGCCCATGAATAATAAATATTTATATTTGAATAAACTAACTCTAAAATAATGGTAAAAACATGGGATTCGGATTCAAATGCCTAAGCTGATAGTCCCTCTCCAACCCAAATTTATGAATTTATGAATTTATGAAAGTTGCAGAACTTGCTGAGCCTCTGTGTAATCATCACTAAATTGGTATCTCATGAGTGGCTATGAGGATAAGACATGATAATGCAAATGCAGGGCTTGTATTTTTCTTATATAGTTATCATTAATTTTTACTTTACATCCTAATAACATTAGATCCCATGAATTATTTTAAAGCTTTTAGGAGGATGAGGAGGAAAATAAAACAAAGATGAGGAGGCAACTTTTAAGGAAATACTTGATAGACTAACTTGTGATCAGTAATTTTACCTTTTACTGTACATACTGCCCATCTGCTGGATGGCTCTGTTCTCCACTCCTACACTTGGCTTCCCAGTGTGTTTTTTTTTTTTCAAGCAGCACATGATTTTTAGTATAATTTTCCTTTTTTTATTAAAATCAATATTACTATGTGACATTTATCTAAATTGCTTTGTCCATAGAAATCACTGAGACTAATTGTTTTTCAAAATGTATATCTCTTTTTACGATGTTGCTATAAATGAGAAAATCACAAAGACAGACCACAAAATTTCACATAAAAACAAATTTAGTACTAAGAAAGGTGTCTTATGTCTTAATGTTTATACCTCAAACCACTTGTAAAGCCCTAGAATAACAGAAAATACTTTCACTTAAATAAACATTGAAAGCAAACTTATCTTTTGAAATATTTAAGTAAAAATATTTTTTTTCAATCAACTATAGTAAGAAAATCAGAAAAGCCACAAATACATGGAGATTAAACAAAATGCTACTGAACAACGACTGAGTTAACGAAGAAACCAAAGAAGAAATCAAAAAATACCTGGAGACAAATGAAAATGAAAATACGACATGCCAGAATTTATGGGATACAGCAAAAGCGGTTCTAAGAGGGAAGTTTATAGCGATACAGGCCTATCTCAACAAACAAGAAAAATCTCAAATAAACAATCTAACAATGCGCCTAAAGGAACTAGAAAAAGAAGAACAAACAAAGCCCAAAATCAGTAGAAGAAGGGAAATAATAAAAAACAGAGCAAAAATAAATGAAATAGAGACCAAAAAAACAATAGAAAAAATTAATAAAACCAAGAGCTGGTTCCTTGAAAAGATCAATAAAATAGACAAACCTTTAGCTAGACTCACCAAGAAAAAAAGAGAGAAGGCACAAATAAGTAAAATCAGAAATGAAAGAGGAGAAGTTGCAACAGACACCTCAGAAATACAAAAGATTATAAGAGAATACTATGAAAAGCTATATGCCAACCAATTCGACAATCTGGAAGAAATGGATAAATTCTTAGAATCATACAACCTTCCAAAACTGGATCAAGAAGAAGTAGAGAATTTGAATAGACCAATCACCAGTAAGGAGATCGAAACAGTAATCAAAAACCTCCCCAAAAATAAAAGTCCAGGACCAGACGGCTTCCCTGGTGAATTCTACCAAACATTCAAAGAAGACTTAATACCTATCCTTCTCAAACTCTTCCAAAAATTTGAGGAGAGGGGGAAACTCCCTAACTCATTCTACAAAGCTGACATTACCCTGATACCAAAACCAGACAAGGACAAGAAAAAAAAGAAAATTACAGGCCAATATCACTGATGAACATCGATGCGAAAATCCTCAACAAAATACTAGCAAATCGCATACAACAATACGTTAAAAAGATTATACACCATGATCAAGTGGGATTTATTCCAGGTATGCAGGGATGGTTTAACATTCGCAAATCAATCAACGTAATACACCACATTAATAAAATGAAGAATAAAAATCACATGATCATCTCAATAGATGCAGAGAAAGCATGTGACAAGATACAGCATCCATTTATGATAAAAACTCTGAATAAAATGGGTATAGAAGGAAAGTAACTCAACATAATAAAGACCATATATGACAAACCCACAGCTAATATCATCCTCAATGGTGAAAAACTGAAAGCTATCCCTCTAAGAACAGGAACCAGACAAGGATGCCCACTGTCACCACTCCTATTTAACATAGTATTGGAAGTCCTAGCCAGAGCAATCAAGCAAGAGAAAGAAATAAAAGGGATCCAAATTGGAAAGGAAGAAGTGAAACTGTCACTATTTGCAGATGACATGATTTTATTTATAGAAAATCCTAAAGAATCCACCAGAAAACTTTTAGAAGTAATAAACGAATATGGTAAAGTTGCAGGATACAAAATCAACATACAAAAATCTGTTGCATTTCTGTACACTAACAACGAAGTAGCAGAAAGAGAAATTAAGAATACCATCCCATTTACAATTGCAAAAAAAAGAATGAAATACCTAGGAATAAACTTAACCAAAGACGTGAAAGATCTGTACACCGAAAACTATAAAACATTTCTGAAAGAAATTGAAGAAGACACAAAGAAATGGAAAGATATTCCGTGCTCTTGGATTGGAAGAATTAACATAGTTCAGATGTCCATACTTACTAAAGCCTAAATCCCTAAAGGGATTCAATGCAATCCCTATCAAAGTTCCAACAACATTTTTCACAGAAATAGAACAAAGAATCCTAAAATTTATATGGAACAACAAAAGACCCCGAATAGCTAAAGGAATCCTGAGAAAAAAGAACAAAGCTGGAGCTATCACACTTCCTGATTTCAAAATATACTACAAAGCTATAGTAACCAAAACAGCATGGTACTGGCACAAAAACAGACACACAGATCAATGGAATAGAATCGAAAGCCCAGAAATAAACCCACACATCTATGGACAGCTAATCTTTGACAAAGGAGCCAAAACATACAATGGGGAAAAGAATGTCTCTTCAACAAATGGTGTTGGGAAAACTGGATAGCCACATGAAAAAAAATGAAAGTAGACCCTTACCTTACACCATGCACAAAAATTAACTCCAAATGGATTAAAGACTTGAATGTAAGACCTGAAACTATGAAACTTCTAGAAGAAAACATAGGCAGTTCGCTCTTCCACATCGGTCTTAGCAACATCTTTTCAAACACCACATCTGACCGGGCAAGAGAAACAATAGAAAAAATAAACAAATGGGACTACATCATACTAAAAAGCTTCTGCACAGCAAAGGAAACCATCAACAAAACGAAAAGACAACCTAACAATTGGGAGAAGATATTTGCAAACCATACATCTGATAAGGGCTTAATCTCCAAAATATATAAAGAACTCATGCATCTCAACATCAAATAAACTACCAACCCAATTAAAAAATGGGCAAAAGACCTGAACAGACATTTCTCCAAAGAAGATATACAGATGGCCAACAGACACATGAAAAGATGTTCAAAATCACTAACTATCAGGGAAATGCAAATCAAAACTACAATGAGATATCACCTCATGCCCGTCAGAATGGCTATAATTAACAAGACAGGAAACAATATGTGTTGGAGAGGATGTGGAGAAAAGAGAACTCTCATACACTGCTGGTGAGAGTGCAAACTGGTGCAGCCACTATGGAAAACAGTATGGAGATTCCTCAAAAAATCAAGGATAGAACTACCATATGATCCAGCTATTCCACTGCTGGGTATTTATCCAAAGAACTTGAAAACACCAATTTGCAAAGGTACATGCACCCCTGTGTTCATTGCAGCGTTATTCACAATAGCCAAGACTTGGAAGCAACCTAAGTACCCATCAAGGGACGAATGGATAAAGAAGCTGTGGTATATATACACAATGGAATACTACTCAGCCATAAGAAACGATGAAATCCAGCCATTTGTGACAACATGGATGGACATTGAGGGTATAATGCAAAGTGAAATAAGTCAGAGGGAGAAGGTCAAATACCGTATGATTTCCTTCATTAAGTAGTAGATAATAACGACAATAAACAAACACATAGGGACAGAGAGTGGATTGGTGGTTACCAGAGGGGAAGGGGGGAGGGAGGAGGGTGAAAGGGATAATTCGGCTCATGTGTGTGGGGATCGGTTGTAATTAGTATTTTGGTGGTGAACATGATGTAGTCCATGCAGAAATAGAAGTACAATGATGTACACCTGAAATTTTTACAATGTTATAAACCAATGTTACTGCAATAAACAAAAAATTAAAAAAAAAAAGAAATAGAAAAAAAACAATGAAGTATAGTTCATGTGACAACATGGATTAACCTTGAAAGCATTACACTGAGTGAAAGAAGCCAGACACAGGCCACATATTGTATGATTCCATTTATATGAAATGTCCAGAAAAGGTGAATCTATAAAGACGTTAAGTACACTAGTGGTTGCCTAGGCCTGGGGGGAGGGGAGAATGGAGAGTGACTGATAATGGGTATGAGGTTTCTATTTGTAGTGATGAAAATATTCTTAACTTAGATTGTGGCAATGACTATACAACTCTGAATATACTGAAAACTAATGACATGTACACTTGAAATGGAAGAATTTTATGGCATGTGAATTATATCTCAATAAAAATGTTTAAAAACATTAAAAAAATAAATAAATAAATAAAATAAAAAATATATATATTTTTTTTCAAATTTTCGTTACAGTCTAGCCTTTTAATTAGTTATTTTATATGAAAAGGCAACTCTGAGAAAGTAATGTATACACTTGCTATACATTGAAATGTGTCCCCCCAAAATTTATATGTTGAAACCTTGACTCCCATTGTGATGGTAATTGGAGATGGAACCTTTGAAGGAAAATTAGGTTTAGGTGAGTTCATAAGAGTAGGGCCCACAAGATAGGATTAGTGACCTCATAAAAGGAGACACCAGAGAGCTTTCTCTCTCTTTTCCTACCATGTGAGGACACAGCAAGAAGGTGGATATTTATAAGGCAAAATGAGAGCTGTCACCAGAAACTGACCATGTTGGCACCTTCATTTTGGACTTCTAGACTTCAGAACTATTACAAAATAAATTTCTGTGTTTAAGCCCCACCTAACTGATGGTATTTTGTTATAGCAGCCAGAGCCACCTAAAAAATCTACATACTTTTATTGTAAACAAAAAATACTGAGAATATTGCAATAAATGCATGCATTGTTACAAAAATAAAGGCATACTAAATTGAATGGCAAAACAAAAGAAAGAACCAGAGGAGGGATAATAACAAGAAGCAGAATAGGAAGCCCCAGACCCTTCTTACTCTCACACTGACACTGACTCAACAATCCCTGAATCTAAGTGCTGACAGCAAAGGTTGCCAGGTTGGGAGCCACTGATAACAAAAGCAATGGTTGGGACCAGCATGGACTCTCTCTCCTGTGTCCTCCCCCACCCCAATTCAGTTTGGAAGGAGCTGGAGAAAACCCAAACTCCTTTCTTCTCTCCAATAGAGGCAAAGTATTGGTGACAGTGTCCAGGATATGGATTTTTGGGAGACTTCCAAAGGCACTGGTTTCTGTCTCACTTCTTTTGGAGCCCTGATGGAAGCTGGTATAGTCAAGATGCCTGGGGACTGCAGAGAAAAAAAGAGCTCAGTAGCTTTCTGCTGCTCCAGAGAACCTGCAGTACCACACATTTGCCAGATGGAAAGGAGATTATAAATTCCTGACAAAAGAAACACTCTAATCCCTCTGAGTATTTACATCTAGAAATACAGAGAAGACATATCCACAGAAACATTTGAGAGGCCCCCAGAATCCTTAACCAGGCTGATTGGTGAAGATTATTCCCAGTACAAAGCCAGTCCATAAAGATTGGAAGAGATGGCTGTGTTTTTCAAGGGCATAGATCCCAGCACAAAGTCACAAGTCACATAGAGAAACAGAAAAGCCTGTCTCGATCAAAGGAAGAAAACAAATCTCCAAAAATCAATCCTAAAGAGTCAGGGTTTTATGAATTAGCTTACAAAGAGTTGAAAATAACCGTCATAAAAATGCTTGATGACCTAACAACACACAAGCAACACGAGAACACTAGCAGAGATAGAAAATATAAAACAATATCAAACAAGGGGCCTCCGAGTGGCATAGTGGTTAAGTGGGTGTCCTCTGCTGCGGCGGCCAGGGTTTTGGATCCTGGGCTCGCACCGACACACCGCTTGTCAAGCCATGCTGTGGCGGCCTCCTATATAAAGTGGAGGAAAATGGGCATGGATGTTAGCCCAGGGCCAGTCTTCCTCAGCAAAAAGAGGAGGATTGGCAACAGATGTTAGTGCAGGACTAATCTTCCTCACACACACAAAAAAATATATCAAACAGAAATTTTGGAGCTAAAGAGTATAGTAACTGAGTTGAAAAAATTCACTACAGGAGTTTAACATCTCACTTGATCAAACATAAGAGAAAATCACTGAACTCAAAAAAAGTCTATTTTTTTTCAATCGAGATATAATTTACATAACATAAATTTCACCCTTTAAAGTATACAAGTCCCTGTTTTTTAGTATATTCAAAAATTGTGTAACCATCACTACTACCTAATTCCAGAACACTTACAGCACCTCGATAAAGATATCCCATGGACATGAGCAGTCACTCCAGATTCTGTTCTTTGCCCTGTTTATGATAACCATTAATCTGCTTTCTGTCTCTATCCATTTGACTATTTTAGTGGTTTCATGAAAGTGGATCTTACAATACTTGGACTTTTATGTCTGACTTCTTTCACATAGCATAAAATTTTCAATATTCATCCATGTTGCAGAGGAACTTCATTGCAGATGTACAATCAGAACTTCATTTCTTTGCATATCTGTATGATATTCCATTGCATGAATGTACCTGAGTCTACTCTGACACCTGGCAGGTCAGACTATGGCCATATGAGCTTTTTCATGATCCTTCTCTTCTCTGCATGGTAAGGACTCTCACCTTAATTCAGACAATTCTACAAATAATATAGGTATGGCCAGGCACTTCTATTTTATATTTTCCACTTTCATTTACAAATATTTCTTGTTGCTTGATGAATTCTATCAACCATTTTGAAGATTGAATTCAAGAAGATTGAAAAATACAAAGTATCTTTTCTGGTTACAATACAATGAAATAAATAAATAGCAGAAGAAATCAATAGTAGAAGAAAAACTAGAATAGTCACAAATATGTGGAAATTCAACAACACGCTCTTGAAGAACTAACGAGTCATGGTTCAAAGAAAAAATTAAAAGGGTAATTGGAAAATCTCTTGAGACCACTGAAATGAAAAGACAACATACTAAACCCTATGGGATGCAGCAAAAGCAGTAGTAAGACAGAAGTTTACAGTAATAAATATTTGCATTAAAAAAGAAAAAAATCTCAAAAAATAATCTAACTTGGCACCAAGGAATTAGAAAAAGGATGACAAACTAACCCCAAACTAGCAGAAGATGAAATAAGAGTAGAGCAGACATAAACAACATACAGAATAGATAAACAATAGAAAAATTCAACAGAAGTAATATTGATTTCTGAAAAGATTCACAAAGTTGACAAACCTTTAGCTAAATGGAAAAAAATAGAGAGAAGATTCAAACAAATAAAATCACAAATCAAAGAGAAAGCATTACAACTCATACCACAGAAACAAAGAATTGTAAAAGACTATGATAAATAATTATATGCCAACACATATGATAACCTACAAGAAAGGGATAAATTCCTAGATACACACAACCTACCAAGACAGAATCATGAAGTAATAGAATATCTGAAAAGGTCTATTAACTATAGGGAGATTGAATTAGTCATCAAATCCACCCAACAAAGAAAAACACAGGACCAGATGGATTCAATTGTGAATTCTACCAAGCATTTAAAGAATTGACTCCAATTCTTCTCAAATTCTTCCAAACAGTTTAAGAGGGACCTCTTCCAAATTAATTTATGAGGCCAGCATTACCCCGAAACCAAGGCACTACAAGAAAAGAAAATTACAGGCCAATATCCATAGTGAATATAGATACAAAAATCCTCAACATTATATAAGTAAATTGAATTCAAGAGCAAGTTAAAAAGATCATGCACCATGATCAAGAGTGATTCATCTGTGGGTTGCAAGGAGGAGTCAACGTACACAAATCAATAAATGTGATACACTATATTAACAGAACGAAAGGAAAAAATCATATGATCATCTCAACAGAAGCAGAGAAAGCATTTGACAAAGTTCAACATCATTTCATGATAAAAACTCGCAACAAATTAGTTATAGAAGGAATGAACGTCACTATAATAAAGCCTTAGACGTGAAGCCCACAGCTAACATCATACTCAACGGTAATAAAATGAAAAGCTTTTTTTCACTAAGATCAAGAACAAGACAAAAACTCCCCCTTTTCTCATTTACATGCAACATAATGCTGTTAGACCTAAGTAGAGCAATTTGGCAAGAAATATAAATAAGAAGCATCCAAATGAAAAAGAAAAAAGTAAAATTATCTCTGTGCACAGATGACATGATCTTATATGTAGAAAATCCTGAAGATTCCACAAAACAAACTGTTAGAACTAATAAACAAATTCTGCAATGTCACAAGATATAAACTCATCCTACCAAACGCAGTTGTGTTTCTATATGCTAAAAACAAATTATATGAAGAAGAAATTTTAAAAAATCCCATTTACAATAGCATCAAAAAGAATACAAGTCTTAGGAACAAACTTAACAATGGACTCAAAAGACCTGTACGCTAAAACTACAAAACATTTCTGAAAGAAATTAAATCATACACAAATAAAGAAGAAAAAATCTCATGTTCATGGACTGGAATAATTCATATTCTTAAAATGTCCATACATTTCAAAGTAATCTACAGATTCAATGCAATCTCTATCAAAATGTCAAGTGAATTTTTTGCAAAATTGAATAAACTATCCTAAAATTCTTATGGAACCACAAATGACCCTGAATAGCTAAGACATTTTGACAATGAAGAACAAGCTGGGGGCATCACACTTTGTGACTTCAAAACACATTACAAAGCTACAGTGATTGAAACTATATGGCACTGACATAAAGACAGACATATAGACCAATGGAACAGAATAGAGAGCCCAAAAGTAAACCCATGTGTATAATGTCAAATGGTCTTTAACAATGGTACTAAGGCTACTCAATTGGGAAAAGACAGTCTCTTCAACATATTGTGCTATGAAAACTGAATAGCCACAGGCAAAATAATGAAATTGGACACCTATTTTACACTATACAAAAAATTCCACTCAAAATAGGTTAAACTTTAAATGTAAAACCTGGAACTACAAAACTCCTAAGAGAAATTATAGAGGAAATCTTCATAACAATAGTCTTGGCAGTGATTTCGTTGATATGACATCAAAAGCACAAGCAACAAAAGGAGAAATAGACTACTGAGACTACATCAAACTAAAAAGTTTTCGCACAGCAAAGGAAAAAGTCAATGGAGTGAAAAGACAATCCACAGAATGGGAGTAAATACATGCAAACCAAATATTTGAGAAATGGTTAGTATAAAAAATATATAAGGAACTACTACAAGTTAATAGCAAAAAACACAGATAAAAACTGGACCAAGGACTTGAATTTCTGTAAAGAAGGCATACCAATGACCAACAGATATATGAAAAGATGCTAAATATCCCTAATCATCAGAGAAATGCAAATTAAACTCACAATGAACTACCTCACATCTGTTAAGATGGTCATTATAAAATAAAAAAAAAAAAGCAAACAAATACAAGGAAGAAGTAAAAGTGTGGCCAGGAATATGGAGAAATCAGAACCCTTGTGGACTGTTGAAAGAAATGTTTTCTGCTACAGTTCCCATGGAAAGCAGCATGGAGTTTCCTCAAAAAATTAAAAATAGAAATATCATATTATTCCACAATAGTACTTCTGGGTATTTATCCAAAAGAATTGAAAACAGGATCTCAAAGATATATTGCATTCCCATGTTCACTGCAACATTATTCACAATAGCCAATAAGTGGAAACAACATAAATAACCATGAAGAGATTAATGAATAAAGAAAATGTGGTATATGTATACAATGGTATATCATTGAGCCTTTAAAAAGAAGGAAATCCTGTCACACGCTACAATATATATATGAATCTTTAGGACATTATTGGAGATGAAATCAGCCAAGTAGAGAAGCATGATTCCACTTATATGAGGTATCTAAAGTAGTTCAATTCATAGAAACAGAAAGTAGAATGGTCGTTACCAGAAGATGGACGGAGAGAGAAAAATGTCGTTGTTTTTCTGTGAGAATAGAGATTCAATTAAGCAAGACGAAAAAGAGATCTGCTGTACAACAATGTGCATATGGTTAAGAATACTGTACAGTACACATAATTTTGTTAAGAAGGTAGTATTTATGTTGTGTGTGTGTGTGTGTTTTTTTACCACAGTAAGAAAAGAAGTGAGGATAGTCATTTCCCTTGAAGAAATTATGACTGTGTCAAAATTACAGACATAACAGAAATAAAACCAACGAATCACTGAAATAATAATTAGTAAAAGTCTATTGGGCACACAGCAAAACACAGTTTACAATCCAGGAGCACTCAATCCAAAACATGGAATGAGGTTTAGAGGTATATTGTTATAAAGCATTTTATATAGTGAGAAACCACTATTTATGCTCCACAGTGATTGGTTACGATATTAGAATTTTCTTAAACGACAGAGAATTGGTCAGTGGTTATCTCACATCATCTTGGAAAGAAGTTCAAGTTTTGCTTACAATTTCCAGGGCATAAGCAGAAAATGACCAGGTGAAGTTGGTCTTGAAAAATAAGCTAAATAAAGCTTTATTTGTATGACTAAATTGGTTTTGTCTGCTCAGGGAACTTTCAAGGTTAGTCTCTCTTTGTTTTTGATTTCAACAGCTGTAAAGCAATATGGGCAGAGGAGGTTGCCACTAGGGTGCAAGTAATGCTATGTTCCTCAATGAGGTGGTTACATATTTATGTCTACCTTATGAAAATTAGTTAATCTGTACAACATGTGATTTTTTAATGTGTTAGACTTCAATAAAAGTTTTTAAAATATTATTTAGTAATTGCTCAGAAACAAAACAAAAAAGAAAGAGAGAAGAAAAAGAAATACTAGGGAGCCGTTACAGATTAAAAGTTTCTGGGCTGGCCCCGTGGCTTAGCGGTTAAGTGCGCGCGCTCCGCTGCTGGCGGCCCAGGTTCGGAACCGGGCGTTCACCGACGCGCCGCTTCTCCGGCCATGCTGAGGCTGCGTCCCACATACAGCAACTAGAAGGATGTGCAGCTATGACATACAACTATCTACTGGGGCTTTGGGGGAAAAAAATAAATAAGTAAAGTTAAAAAAAAAAAAAAGAATCATAATTTAAGTTCAAAAAAAAAAAAGTTTCTGAAGAGACATGAATATTAAATGCACTGCATGATCCTGGATTGGATTCCTGGCAAGAAAAAACGAAGCCAAGAATTCCTTTGTTGAGTATTGTCTAACTTTGGACTGTAGATAAAGTTATAATATTATTTCAATGCTAAGTATCCTGATCTTGGTTACAACAAGATAGTTATGCAGTAGAATATCCTTTTCCTTGGTAAATACACATACAGATATTTAGGAGTAAAGGGGCACCATGTCTTCACCTTACTCATAAACAGTTCAGAAAGAAAATTATCATTTATTGAACGATAAAGCAAAATGGTCAAAACCCAGTATACACAATTTGTGAATATGGGTCAATGTTATAAAGGGGTTTCTTGAGCTATTCTTAGAGAGTTCTGTACATTTAAACATATATTCATATAAAAAGTATTTTAAAAAGTACTGTTCTTGCAAATTTTCTCAGAAAGGGTTAAATTATTCACTCACTTGACCAATCCAAAAATATAGCCATCTGCTTCTGATTGGCCAGCACTCTACACCAACTCAATCACCAAGTCATAGTGATTGTGTCCAATAGTTCCCAAATATGATCATTCTTCTCTATTAGTTATTACTTATTCCCATTGTCTATCTTTCATAAGAATTTATGATGAATAAAATATATTTTCCACCCTTCATTTATTAGCATTTCTTTTATATGTTCTACTTCAGAAAGTTACTGAAGTTAGCATTTTAAATTTAAAACACAGTCTCTCACCACCATATATTATGTGTTGTTTTCAGAGTGCTTTACATTTCTTGCATTTTCTACAGAAAATAAGCTGCTCGATGCATGTGTATACTGTTCTTTCTATTATGTACACAATCATGTGTACTGTTTTGCTTGTCTAACTGCTATTCTGCTGTTAGAATTTACTTAGGTGTGTCCTTTAATTAAGGAACATTGGCCATTACCCTCATTTTTTCTATACCCCTCCTAAAAGCTTTCATAGCACGTATGACACTACCACCCACTTTTTCTTTAGGTAACTGCTTCCTCCACGTGGATCACATGTCTCTTTTATCTGTGTGCTCACGACCTACATAGGACATGACATATTTTCACAATAAATATATATGGAATGAAGGAATGAGAGGATAAATACTTACAAAAATTTTGACCCAAATTTGTATAATAAGTATTCCTCCTCACAATAGGATTATTTACATATTTTCTAAATTAAAAGGACGTATGGAAGAAGAGGTGTTCCAAGCTCACATAACTTAATCACATAATATTTTAATATTCCCAGAAATAGTTTCTCAACACCTCATATTAATAGCTTGATATTCTGAGTTCAAAACCTCAATGATTAAAGTTATAAACTTATGTGACAAGAGCTCTATACAGTGTACTATACTAAGTGATTTAAACAGATTATGATCATTTCATGCATAGACCAAATATATGAAGCCACTATCAGTATTTTCTACGTGGTGCTGATATGGAAATGGAAACAGTGAGAAATCAAGTATCACGCCCCGAATCACCAAGTTAGTGACAGAATCTGGATTCAAAACTAGACAATCCAATGTAAAAACTCATTTTTTAATCAACCATATTATAAGTGGTCCCATAACTTAAAAATTCAAATCCAATTTCAAAATTGAAATCTGAAGAATCTCAGGCAATTATATAAACAATTTTCTTCTTTGGGAATCATAATGACACAATTTTTTTACCTCTGATTCCTCTAATTCTAGTCAGGTAATGATGATATCTAATTGTTTCTTCTGAGAATCTTTGTAAAATGCGTGTCCACTTGACACCAGTCTAGCTACAAAGAGATTATCTTCTACTTGACTGCCATAGCATCAGAAATATCATCTAAGATCCTGTGGGTCAAAATTGGTTTCTCATGGTTTTGAGAAAGAAATACTAAAAACAGCAACTAAATATTATTTATTGCATTATATGACGTATTATTCATTCTAACTTTAGTTTCTAGATGTGATGGACTGAATCTCCTCTTAGGATCTCACCAAGAATCTGCCTCATCTCCTTGTTGTTGTTGTATACAGCAGTTTAGGCTAGTTTACACTGCAGTAACAAATAGCCCTCAAATCTCAATGGATTAAAACATAAAATTTCTCTTTCGCTACATTTACAATGTGGGTAGAGGGTGGAGGTTGGAGTTATGCTCCATAAACGTATCACAGGGAGAAGTTGACAGAGCATCTCACCATTTCAATATGAAGCTCTCAGATTAGATACTGCAAGTGAAAGAAAAAACATGGAGAATAAATACTAGAATTTGAATGTTTCCACCTACGAGTGACACATCAATTCTGCTTACATCTACTCATGCAAATAATGTTAAAAAGCCACAAATTTATAGATGTAAAGAAGAGAACAGAAGAGCAGGGAACCAAGAAAATACTGATAAACAGCACCAAGGTTTATCACACAGGTTTAGAGTCAGCCAGCTGTTATCATCAGAGTACAGCCTGATCAGATAAAAATCTCTGAATAGATATGACATTTCAAGCTATCATTCCTGTTATCTCTGTTTTTTCTCTGATTCAATCAGTACTATTCTTCCTATGAAACTGGAAGTGTTACTACCCAACATGGGGCCTTCTGCTCGCCGCAAGACATGCCAATAGTCAAGAGGCAAGGTGGTAGAAGAAAAAGGACTTTTTTACCACAGCTTGCTAGCAAGAGGGAAGATGACCAACTCATGTCCAAAAGAACCATCTTAAGGGGGCATGAAATCTTACAGCAGTTATATAGGCCATTGGGTTATTGGGGAGGCGGTTGGGAATGTGGATCTTCTGGTGTTACAGACTGGAAGTACTGCACCAGTTCTTTCAGTTTTCACTGATGATGGCTATCAGCATAGACTCTCTGTTCAGGAGTTATCACATTCGTGAGGAACTCAGAAAAACAAAATTATCATCTTATCGCAGCTGGGATGTACATGCACAAGCAGGGGTCGTAAAATCTGCAAAGCAGTTAGATCTCCTGGGAGGGTGCATATCCAGTTCTGTTAGTTTGTCAGAGGTCAAACAAAGTTACAATAGAGTTTTTCTTTTCTACAATATGGCTTGAGCCTTTATCAGAAGCATGACAATTAAATAGTGTCAGTCTCTTATTTATTGATTAGTCTATTCATGGGTGCACATACTCTATCAATTTCTGACAGGAAAAGAGGAAACACTGCTTCAGAAATTCGTCAGAATTGATTGCAACATGAGATGCTATCAGTGGTACAGGGACAACATGAGGCCAAAATTATGTTTTTCATCCAAATCTGAAAAGCCAGGAGAAAAAATAAATCTAAAATACTTATAGGGCCAGAAATATTACAAAAACAAAACAAACTAGATATTAACCAACAGAAACTAATGAAGGCTGAAGCAAACCAAAGAGAGTTTTCCCTATATGATGAAGACAGAAATTGTGCAGCTCCCGCCAATTTATATCTTTTAGGAATAGAAGTCTAGTGTTACGCTATTTTCAAAAGAAATCGCTTATCTAAAATTTTAGGCAATTATGAAAATACTTTTATGATTATTGGGGTAAAAATCTTGCATAGGCTCACATTTTTATTTCTCTTGGATAAATACTCAGAGTGAGATTGCTGGGTCGTGTGCTATGTGTAAGGTTAACTTTTAAACCAAATTTCAAACTGCTCTCTAAAGTGGCCATACAATTTTACATTCCTATCAGCAGTGCATGAGAGTTCTAGATGTTCCTCATTATCACTAATAATTGACAATCTCAGTCTGTAAATTTCATCTATTGTAGTTGGTGTGTGGTTACATCTGATTATGATTTTAATTTGCATTCTCTAATGACTAAAGATGCTGAGACTCTTTTCATGTGCTTATGCTCCATTTGTATCTTTTTTTGTATGTATATTAAGTAACCTCTGATCTTTCACACATTGTTTTAGAACTATTTCTAAATCACCTAATTATTTCTGGCTCTTTATGTATTTTTTATTTTGTGAAGTTTAATTTGTCAATTTGTTTTGCTTGGTTTATGCTTTTTGGAACTTTCTAAGAAATCTTTGCCTAATACAAGCTCACAAAAAATGTGATTTTTTTTCTAGCTATTTTATACTTTTAGATCTTACATTTAGGTTTCTAATCCATTTCAAGTTATTTTTTTTTTTTTTTGGTGGGGGAAAGGTTGATTTTTTAAAAATAGATATCCAGTTGTGTCAGCATTGCTTGGAGAAAGGACTTTTCTTTCTCCATCGAGTTACCTTGATATTGTTTTTGAGAATCAGTAGATTTTATATGTGGGCATTACTTTCTTGACTATATTCCCTACGATTTGTCAGTAGATGTAGCAGTCACTGACATGTGATTCTCGTAACATGAGTCGCTTTATGATTGGAACTTTGTTAAAATAAGAGAGGGACAGAAAATAAGTCTAATTGATTTTACTCTACTAAGACCTAGATTGCCAGACTGATGTATGCTTCATAATTAATACATATCTATATTTTTGGTAAAGAAATTACAAGTGATTGATTGCCTTCTACTTGAACAATATTTAGTAGCCTAATTAAAAAAAGAAAGAAAGGAAAAACTAAAATAAATAAAGGAAATATGTAGGTATTGATCTAGGTATGAAGATATTATCAAATGTTACAACGAAGTGGAAAAAAATTGGTTACCCATCCTGGAGCTAAATGAAGTGACCAGAGAGAGTTCAGTAGATAGAATTACACACAAATCCACATAGTTTGAGGGTGAAAAGGACCCAGGATAGAACTTTGGGGGGCACCAAAATTTAAATACAGTCAGTGGAAGAGAAGAAGGGGAGGGAACCAAAATGGTAAACTAGTCTAAGTTGTTTGCTGGTGACTCAAGAATAAACTGAAGATTAGCTTAGATGCCAATCCAACCTCTGAATCAATTCCATTCCATATGAATCAGTACTATTGTTTCTCTCTCCTTCACAGAAGAAATTCTGGGAAGAGTATTTAGAGTCTCGTCTTTTCATCCTTATCTCATATTCTCCTAAAATTCATTGTGAATGCCTTTCTCCATCTCACTGAAAATATTTTTCCTGAAATTGCCAATGTCTCAACATTACATCCAGTACCTCTTAAGGGTAGCTACATACGAGAAATCTGGAAATCAGGTGAAAAATGTCAAAGAAAAGGGTACCAAATTCATAAGTCATTCTTAGAAGTTATCATTTGTTCTCATGATAAAATATATACTAACTCGTGTCCCCAAATTTCTAAATATTTGTAGGCATACATATATCATATCAATTTCTGTCTTTCCATCAAGAGCAAGTGGCAAAATTTCTTCACACATATGAGGCTTATGACAACTGCTTTTAGAAGGAAAAGAGGAAGAGAAGAAAAGAAAAGGAAGAGAAG
Source organism: Diceros bicornis minor (assembly GCF_020826845.1). Taxonomy (NCBI): domain Eukaryota; kingdom Metazoa; phylum Chordata; class Mammalia; order Perissodactyla; family Rhinocerotidae; genus Diceros; species Diceros bicornis. The sequence goes on along the minus strand of NC_080746.1, from coordinate 61,538,398 downwards.
TATAAAGGGAGGGAGGGAGAAATATTATTAAATGTGCAACAACTTGCTCAAAGCCCAATATGGTAAGATTCAGAAATGTCCATTCTAATTGATCATTCTGAGAATATTATTGAATTTACAAAAGTAGCTTCAATGAAATAAAAAGCTAAAGAATGAGGCTACAGGAAAATGAGATGTAACTGTGTGATAAAAGAGTAACTTTGAATACAGAGTTTTCTGTCCAGAAGTGTCTTAGTGAAGGGTAAGGACACAAAGATATTTATTTAAATAGAATTCATTGACAGAGGAACATGTCTACCTTCAAGAGGACTAGATTTTTTTGCAAATGGGGACAGCAGACAAGGAACTCAGCTTATAAAAGAAAACATGCATATATTAATTTCTCTGCATTTGGCCTGTAGAGGAATGGAAAGGAGGAGAGAAAGGAGATTTCGGTAAATTGTGAAAAAGATTTCAGACATGTTAGGCGTGGATGAACCTATGAGGGCTTAATTAAAATATCCTGAATGCCTGGTGTGTTTGGCTACTGGTGAGGAAATCACTCCTTCCATGTCGATAACTCCTCCTTCTCCACATATTCACCAGGGAACATTAAAACTGGTGGCTAGCAGATTTCTTCTCCAATTTGAGCTCAATAAATTGACCTGTGCCCCATTTCTGTGAGTTTTGTTGGAGGATGAAGGCACAAACATAATCTCAGACAGACTTACAGAAGAAAGTGTCTATATTGCAGAGACAGACAACAAAAGGCTATCCCAGAGGGTCCATATATTGGCAGATGGCCCCAGCACCAAATGGCTTAGGGTTCATGCATTGACTGGGTGCTGTTACACAGGGTGCAGATAGAGGAGAGCATTGCAGAACAAAAAGTGCAAAGAAATGAGACTGGAACCTCAGGAGGAGAAAAGAGTTGATAAGTGATGAGTGATGAGTATTAGTGATATGAAGAACTGATAATCCTCTTCAGGTATCCTGTAAGAGCAGAGCTGGCTCCCAACAACAATTGGTGAGTAAGTCTAATTATTCCCAAGTTTACCCCATAATGTTTTATCACCAGCTTTTGCAACAATAATTACTCCATCCCACCAGCGCTGTGCTCACTGATGTACTTCCAGCTCCATCCCACAATCTATACCTGTGGGATAATGCTCACATGTCAGCTCCTTACTCTTGTATAAGTCAGACACTGTGATTGTTCTTCAAGGATTTCTATTCTAACTCTGATTATCTTTGACGAAGTAAAACTTTACCCCTATTAGAAAGAGTCGCTGATCTATGGGTTGGGGAGTCACAGAATTAAGCATGGGGAGCAAACCTGTAGAAATCAAAGAACTTTGTTGACTGACTGGTCTCTCCTACATGTGTCAGTTTATAGAGCATTCCTGTCATGAAATGACCCCTGCTGAGTTGGTTCTTTCACTTGAGGTTTAGCAGCATAAATCACAGCTGCTTCCTGCATTACAGGCATACTTGGTGACATTCAGTATATGTTTAGCTGACAATGACCTTAAAGACATAAAGCAACTTTCTCAGAGCGTCTATGAAAGAATAAAATAACCTAACCCTATTTTACTGAAAAACAACCATTTCTCTAATGTACAGCTTGAGAATTTTTTGCTTTAATATTTTAATTATTGTAAATAATAATTTTGATCAGAGAAGAGCATTCAGATATGGCATAAGAGCCCAGGTTTTCAGAAAATTCAGTTCTCAGTGATGTGAGAGGTGATTTAATTTTCTTCAGTTGCCAGATAGCCCTCTCCAGAATCATTTGTGATATCCCAAGGTCTATCCTCTATCTTCTGTTTCTATTCTATACCTGACACTTTTTAAGCAACCTGTCGTTTCACATTTTATTTTCTATTAATTTCTTATGCCTAAGTTCACAAAAGGATTCAAACGTTCCAGATGATCTATAGTTCATTAAGGATTAATAAGCCTAAATGGGCCAAATCTCATCTAATGGTAGCTCTGAACAGTTTAAACCCAAGAAACTAACCTCTATTCTGACTAAGTCACTCTTTTATCCATTTTCTTACGTCCTATAGTCATCACGAATGTGTCCTCTTGATGCTAGGCATTGATGCTGAAGATTTCCTTGCCTCACAGAAATCCCCGTTCTCTACGTTTTCTGTCTCGTGTATTACAGAAATTCAGCTATTTTATGCACACAACTAATTTTAAGAATTTCAGCTGTTAGAAACACAGGCAAATTAAAATACAGTTTCACTAGAAAAATAAAATTAGCAAGGAACTTTGACCCAGATCATCAAAAGTACTTGGATTTGAATGATCTTTTCTGAAAGTTCTTCCTTCACATTCTTTTGAAAGAGCAACATCTTACACAGATATTTAGATACATATAGTAATCATGTATATATATTATGTTATATAGGTTATATATATATATATTATGATCTTTAGTGTCAATTGTTTTTATTTCTATTCTCTCTCACAGGGAGACTTTTACTAATAAACTGGTCAGACCTAAGAATTTCCTGGTCCAAACTGACACCTCCTGACTTAGAGACTATTGGAAATAATGGCATACCGGAGGAGTAGCCGGAAGGTGGGATTTGAAGAGATTTATCAAACTTTGATTAAAATACAATTTCCAAACAAAATAAACAAGTCTAAATTTTCGTCCACAGCTCTAGAAAGGAAATAACAGACAGGTCAGCAGTTAATTCTCTTACTCAGGTGATTTTGTTGGTTCTAATGCAGTTGGCCTGCCGTGCACATAGCATTTTATTGTGGTACAGTGCTTGGGGATGCCTTTCCTGAAAACACTGATATGTTTCTATGGATCTCTTTTCCCTTCAAAACACGAATGAGATGGATAATATAATCTTAGAGTTCTACCAAAATCAGATAGACTGAATATAACTACTTTGGAGAAAAACAGGAAGTAGAAGAGGAGCAATAGCCCCAATTTTGTAACTTTTTCATTTGCATCAGGAGGTCCAAAGACTCTATATCCATGTCCAACCTCACAGTCTTCATGCCTTCTGTGTTGACACTAATAGGGATCCCAGGCCTAGAGTCTGTGCAGTGCTGGGTTGGGATCCCATTCTGTGTCATGTATCTCATTGCTATGATTGGAAATTCCTTGGTTCTGTTGATCATTATGTCAGAGTGCAGCCTCCATGAACCCATGTACATTTTCCTAGGCCTGCTGGGAATAACGGATATTGTACTTAGTAGCAGCATTGTGCCCAAGATGCTTGGAATCTTCTGGTTTCATATTGCAGAGATTTATTTTGATTCTTGCTTGATTCAAATGTGCTTCATCCACACATTTCAGTGCATGGAGTCAGGCATTCTGCTGGCCATGGCTCTGGACCGTTATGTGGCCATCTGTTATCCACTAAGACATGCTTCCATCTTCACCCACCAGTTAGTCGCCCAAATAGGGGCTGTAGTGACACTCAGGGCTATCATTCTAGTAGCTCCAAACCTACTATTGATAAAGTGCCGTTTTCAATTTTATCACACAACAGTCATCTCCCACTCCTACTGTGAGCACATGGCCATTGTGAAATTGGCCGCAGAAAATGTCCAGGTCAACAAAATCTATGGTTTGTTTGTGGCCTTCACTGTTGCAGGGTTCGATGTCATATTCATCACCTTGTCCTATGTACAGATATTTATCACAGTTTTTCATTTGCCCCAGAAGGAAGCTAGGTTGAAAGCTTTCAATACTTGCATTGCTCACATCTGTGTCTTCCTCCAGTTGTATCTACTTTCCTTCTTCTCCTTCTTCACACACAGGTTTGGTTCTCAAATCCCTCCTTATATCCATATCCTCTTTTCCAGCTTATACTTGCTGGTCCCTCCATTTCTCAATCCAATTATCTGTGGTGCAAAGACCAAGCAGATCCGTGTTCATATGGTCAAAATGTTCTCTTCAGAAAATCCACCTTGATTAATACCTTCATGCCTTCCTATTTATGTGATAGCAACAGTCTCTCAAAACTAAATAAAATAACAAAAATTCCACATTATTTTATATGCTTGAGTTTTCTATTTAATTGTTTGCGAAATTTGCCTGCACGTTAGGTTATTTTCAGATCACCATAGCCCATGACAACTGTCAGTCAATGCGGTTGTGGATCCTACCTGTGTAATGAGAATGAGAAAGGTACTAAGAGCAAAATAGTGAACATATGTTGTTTCCTTTTGTTGTTTATTTTTCAGTCCCCAGTTGTGCTTCCTCCTTTAAGAATTCCTCTCCAGAACGATTCATGAATTAATATGCATCTCTCACTGAATTTAAATGTACCTAAGACTTATTGTTCTAGGTGTTCCAGGTACTCTTGAAAACAGGTTATTGACTGTTTTTCTTCATCCCCAAGTCATCTTAAAAAAAAAATCAAGTGAAGTGCATCTTAAACATGTTCTATCCAAAAAACAGAAAAACAAACAAACAAAAGCCTTTACGTATCTAATGAGACAATAAAGTCTAACAATTTCAGTACCTTTCCAGGGTCATTCAGGGAGTTACAGACACAAGAATCATGAAAAATCAAGCGTTCCATTTTACACATCAATACTTTTTCTGCTACCTCCACCATTTACTTCTTTATTAATTCATCAAGTGTTATCAAAAACCTACAATATTACAAATATTATGCTAAAGAATAGTGGTATAGGGCTAAATTTGACACATTGCTTAAGTTTCATGAGTTTTTAGCCTTATATTTCTGAAAAGAGAGTCAAGAAAATGAGAGAGAAGTGTAGTGGTATCCATGGATTGTGGACTTAGCAAAGAAAATGAAGCATGAAATCTAACTGAGAGCAGCAGTCAGAGAGTTATATTTGTTTTGCTTCTATTTTAATTAGGAAGTCTGATTCTTGAGAAATGATGAATGAGTGGTCAAGTAAGTAAGGACATGCCGTGCCAGGTAGATAATAGAGGAGACTTAAACTACAGAATGTGGTTTAAGGCAACTGCATAGTTTTTTTTTTTTTCCTTCAATGTAAGGTACAACTTGGTGAGACAAGGAAAATACTAAGAATGACCATGGACATTATGCAAAGTCGTTGAACTTTGTGCAGAAAGCGATAATGTGTCACTGGAGAGTTTGTCTCTATAGGAAATGTGCGTGTTCCTTGTGTGCGTGCATGTGTGTATCTACTTGGTCACGTTGCAGCATATCTTCTCAGTGGATCTAAAACATGCTGCTTTTAAATAAGTCAAAGCTATTACATTAATGAAGAAGTGCAGTGTTTTGTCTAAGATTAATGACTGGAGAACTTAAGGCTAGTGGATTGTTCCTGAAAACCTCAGCTCATAGATCATTTTTTAAATGATTATGCAAAATATGCATATACGTGAAGACATCCATACTATGACTCATGAGATTAAAATCACTGCATATGTAAGAAATATTGCACTGCATGTCTCATAGATGGTGGACATTGTCGATGGTTTTATGGACTGGGCCTTATCACATATTTATGACTGCTGAGAATCACTATTTATAAATCCAGAGTTAACCTGAGACATCTTCTGAGACTCTTTTAAATGTCGATATTTATTAGATATGATTAGATTGGATTACCAATAGAGGTTGTTATTCTTAGATAACAATTTACTCAGGAATAAAACTACAAAGCATCGGAGGTAGTTTCTTAGTCTTTTAGTCAGAGTTCAGCAAACTTTCGTGTAAAGGGCCAAACAAATAGCTTATGATTTGTGGGCAAAGAGGCAATTCAAGAATATTATGGAGATATTTATATTACAAGAGAGAAATCATAAAAATTTTGATGAAATTAAATAAATAATAAAATTAATAATCATAATCATAAATGTGTAGTTTTTCTGTGAAGGTCGACTAATTAGAAGAATGGAATTCATTTTTTTCTGGAGGATAACATTCTGCTTAAGTGGGGCTGAAAGTCAGATTTTCCATATCATCAAATTTATTGCAAAAGTTCATCTGTACAAACCATTCTTAGCTAGTGGGCTATACAAAAATAGGCAGCAGGCCAGCTTAAGGTGGTCCACTATAATTCTAAGCTTATTTGGAGAAGTTTGAAATATGTCTAAAAATTACTAGTTCTTGCAGTCATCCTGAAAATATATGGGAATGCCAAACCAGAATGGAGACATGATGTGAAACTAGAAAGTATTTACACCATCTTCAATTGTCAACATCCCATAAGACATCTCGTCTAGAGTTGAGATTATTCAAACACTGTGGTCTTCAAATTACTAAAACCAGTTCCCAACTGAGACCTACAGATGGAAAATAGAAAAAAAAGTGTCATTGTAAGTACAAGAGGATAACCAGGACTCTCTACACTCCCCCACACTTGGACCGAGACATCAATAAAATAAATTCTTGAACATAACATTTCTTACAGAAAATATATTTTGTAAATTATAATTTTAATGATTTCCAGAAGTTTCAAAATTAATCTTCAAAGATATTGCATCAATTTCAACAATGACTAATATCACTTGTTTGAATTCTCAAAACGCTGGTTAATATTGACGTTTTTACTTTTGACAGTCTGATAGGTGAACTATCATTCTCCTTATAATTAGCATTTAACAGAATGAAATAATTTTGCTGACTTTTTTCCATTTGTATATCCATTCTGTGAAGTATTTTATTCTTTTTCTTTGATCATTTTTCTAATTCGTGTCCATTTTATTTTATTTGAGTTTAAAATCTCATGATAAACATTGACGTAATATTTCCAAGGGCTTTATTCCCTTTATTCCTCAGGACTTCACAAGAGATCTAGAATAGTCCGTGAGTATTTTCTAGCAGTAATGATTTTAGACAACGAAAGAGGTCTTCAAGATAATGAGTTTTGACCCATCAGGGCTGCAGTTGATTCTTGTCACTCTCGATGTTGGATTTCAGGTGAAGGAGCAACAATGCATTGACTCTTCTGGCTTTTTGCAGCCCGTTACCTAAAGGTTCAATTTGGGAAGAATAACTTGCAACATCTAGAACATCTCCACTCTTTTTCTTCTTGGTAGAAAATTGCCCGTAGGCTGCAGGCTTTTTGTGTTGACTCTCCTGGAATAGTCTCTACTCCTATATGGGAATGCTGTTCTGACATCCGCATTACACTCACATGATGGTTAAATCAGCCTCATTTGAGATTTAGTTAGCAGTCTCATTTGGCTTTCATACTAAGGTATTTTCTTACATTTGAACGGTATTAAAAATATAGATGACCTTTTGTCTTCTATCTACTACTGCTAAGTATAATTTCTAAAATTTACTAGAATCTGTATTAGTCAGAATTCTCTAGATAAAAAATAGAAACAATAGGATGTATATATACAAGTCTTTCTCTCTCTCCTCCCAATAGTAATAGTAATAAACCTAAATATAGAACTAAATAAAAGCTTCTAGGAAGAAAAAAATGGAATATCTGTATGACTTAAGGATAGGCGAATATCTCCTTAGACAGAAAACTAGAGACATCATCTTTTTAACAATTTTTAATTCAACAAAAGTATAGTTTTGAGAAAATTAATAAGCAATACACAGACTGTGAGATGCTTCTATATGTATACTGACAAAAGATGTGAATCTAAATTATATAAATAACCTTTACAAGTCCATAAAAAAAGGCAAAAAATAATAAAATATTTGATCAAACACCCAATAAATCTTTAAATATCAAAAACATTTTGGTGACTAAAATAAGCTGAACAGTTCATACTTTAATGATTATATTTATAAGATGCTCTAGAAGAGACAAAATCAATCTAAGGAGATAAATATGAAAAAGGGATTTCTTCTTCAGCAGGGGCGGGAGGTGGCAAACATTGATTGAGGAGGGGCATGATGAGGGAACTTAGTGGAGTGATGGAAATGCTCTACATCTTGGTAGAATTGCAAGTAACACATTTGTCAAAGTAGAAGCTTAACATTTACACATTTCACTGTATGTAAACCTTTCTTTAGGAAAAATGTATAGTATGAACAAATATTGAACATCTGTTATATTTACTTTTCATAGTGATATCGAAATTTGGAGACTACTTATTGTATGCTTTAGGCTTAAATAAATGAGAAAAAATAATGAGGATGATGGAAGATAGTTTTCATACTGTTGAAGAAAACAGTTGCTGATACGGAAATAGAAGAGACTAGAATGAGCATTGAGGGTGTGGATTCTGATTGGAATTACGAGTATGGATTCATTATTTTTAGGAGAAAGATACATGCCTATGTACAAATAAACATAACTATACAATTGTATATTTCTGTGTGTGTGTACACACTTATTTCTCTACATATATTTTCGAGCTCTGTCCACTGATACGAACCAAAAGCTATGACAAATCAGTAGCAATGATAACTCTTATGCCTAGAGCTTGGTTTCTCAATAACTTTGTTCAGTAAGAGAGACCAGCTCTCTTTGGAAAAATTTCTGCTTCTAGGGCTTGAGCTGGGAAAGGATAAAATAAGTTGAGACCATAACATTGTGCTAGAAAGTAAGGAAGTGTTCAAATATGATTGGGACATATCAAAATGACACAAGATCTGGTTTTGAAAAGGCTCTCTCAGGCCAAATTTAAGAAGTATTAAGCATTAAAATAAATAATAATAGTAATAGATTATAACTCATTGGATAAATCAGATTCTGTGAGTCCACATAGATATGAATAAAGCAACACATGATTTACGGGTTGAAGGGAAAGTTCTTCCTTATAGTACAATGTCAATAAATAAATATAAAAAGTATGATAGATTTAGACATCAAAATAATGATAAAACTAAGAGGTGAAAGTTTGATGAGGAGCAGGTTATTTACACAGTGTCAAAGTATCTCCTCACAAATTATTATGAATCACAAAAGGAAAATAGAAAAATTACAATGAAGAAACCAGGATGACATCCCATTAACCCAGTGAGTAGAAGTAACCTCATTTGTATTAGAACACACAGGCATCATATGCTTCCTGATAAGTGAACAAAGAAAGTCCATATTATCTGTGTAATTTTAAACACAAGCAACTAAAAAAATGCACATTACCTGAAATTAATAATGAGGAAACATCAAAAAAAACAAAGATGATTATTCTAAATAATAAACATCTAGTCTTTCAAAAGTTTCACAATGAAGAAAGAACAAAAGTCAAAAACGCAAAAACGCCGTGGCAGGCAGCCTCCTGGCAGAATTTTGCCTGCAGGCAACCAGTTGGAGCTTCTGCTGACAATAATCGATTTGGAGCAGCAGTGCTCCTGGTTGAGTCAAGCAGAGTAAGTTCACAACAAAATGTACAGCCAAGTTGTTGGGTAAAAATATTGGGCATATTCACTATTTGAATGTTGAAATTCATCAACCAAGAAAATTTATTTTAGCTCTCTTAATGATAGCAGACATTCAGGAGGAGGTAGTCCTCTAATTCTCTTTGTCTTTTTTTTTTAACAAAAGGATATTCATCCACTTAATCAAAATAATCATAATAATGATCCCATTATTGGTTTATGTTGATAACAAGAGAAAGTAAAACATAATCTCTTTTATCTCCATCTGAAATGGATCAAAATACCATCTTATCCATCATGTTTCTGGCAGGAATATTGTGAAGAATCCATATGCATTAGAAAGGTACCTGACTCATCTTGGTTTTTTAAACGCCTTAATTTAGCCATTCTTCAATATGAACTCCCTTACTGATTGATAGACAGCAGTATTGGGGAACCAAATCAATTTAAGGGAGAAATGATTGATTTCAATCTTACTTAAAGGTCAAAGCAAATATTTCCAGAAAAATGACCCATGGGGAAATGATCTTTCAGAATGGCTTTCTATGGCTCAATTTTTTGCAGAGCTGACTGCAGCATTTAATTTTTTCTACAATATTAAATTAACAAATGGGTTTTAAACACGTGATATTTTAAAAACTGTAAAGATTTTCTTCAAATTGGATTAAAATAAATCCTAGCCAAGTTAGCACACATTGATGCTTCTATACTACCCCTTAAAAATAAATAGGTAATTAGCTAAATAAGTAAATTTGCAGGAAAAGAAAAACATCTGTTAACATAGAACTTTCCTTATCCTCACCATTACCTCTACTTAAATTTTTTTGCAAGAGTCTAGACCAATGCTGTTCAATACCATAGTTACTAGACACATGGCACTATCTAAATTTAAATACAAATTTATTGAAATTAAATAAAATTAAAATTAAAATATCTGTTCCTCAGTGTCTTATAAGCCATATCTCAAGTGTTCAACAGCCACATGTGTTAATGGATATAGTGTTGGACTGCACATGCACAGAACATTTCTTTTTCTGAGGGGGATCATATTGGCTTACAACATTTGTAAATATCAGGTTTACATCACTATATTTCAGTTTCTGTATAGACTGTATCATGCTCAACATCAACACTCCAGTTTTTATCTGTTACCACATATATGTGCCCCTTTACCCCTTTCGCCCACCCCCCACCCTCTTCTCCTCTAGTAACCACTAATCTATTTTCCTTCTCTCTGTTTGGTTATCTTCCACATCTTAGTGAATTCTTATGGTATTTTTCTTTCTTTATCTGACTTATTTGGCTCAGCATAATACTTTCAAGGTCCATCCATGTTGTAAATGAAACAATTTTGTCTTTTTCACGGCTGGGTGGTATTCCGTTGTATACATATACCATATCTTCCTCATCTATTCACTGATTGTTGGGCACTTGGGTTGCTTCCATGTCTCGGCTATTGGGAATAATGCTGTGAACATAGTGGTGCATATATCGTTTTGAATTATTGACTTCAAATTCTTTGGATAAATACTCAGCAGTGGGATAGCTGAATCTTGTGGTATCTTTGTTTTTAATTTTTTGAGAAATTGCCATACTGTTTTCCACAGTGGCTGCACAAGTTTGCATTCCCACCAGCAGTGTATGAGGATTCCCTTTCCTTTACATCCTCTCTAACACATGTTATTTCTTATCTTGTTAATTATAGCCATTTGGATGGGTGTGATGTGATATCTCATTGTAGTTTTGATTTGCATTTCCCTAATAATTAGTGATGTTGAACATCTCTTCATATGCCTGTTGGCCATCTGTATTATCTTCTTTGGAAAAATGATGGTTCATTATCCTCTGTCCCTTTTCTGATTGGACTGTTCGTTTATTTGTTGTAGGGCTGTATGAGTTCTTTATATATTTTCAAATTAACCCTTTGTTGGATATGTGGTATGTAAATGTTTTCTCCTAGTTGGTGGGCTGTCTTTTGTTTTGTTGATGGTTTCCTTTGCCTTGCAGAAGCCTTATAGTCTGAGGTAGTCCCATTTGTTTATTTTTTCCTTTATTTCCCTTGCCAGAGTAGACATGGGATGCAGGGATGGTTCAACATCCACAAATTAATCAACGTGATACACCACATTAACAAAATGAAGAATAAAAATCACATGATTATCTCAATAGATGCAGAGAAAGATACAGCATCCATTTATGATAAAAGTTTGTGATAAAAACTTTAAATAAAATGGATATAGAAGGAAAACACCTCAACATAATAAAGGCCATATATGACAAACCCACAGCTAATATCATTCTCAATGGTGAAAAACTGAAAGCTAGCCCTTTAAGAACAGGAATTTGACAAGGATGCCCACTTTCACCACTTCTATTTAACATAGTATTAGAAGTCCTAACCAGAGCAATCAGGCAAGAAAAAGAAATAAAAGGGATCCAAATTGGAAAGGAGGAAGTGAAACTGTCACTATCTGCAGATGACCTGATTTTATATATAGAAAACCCTAAAGAAGCCACTAAAAAATTTTTAGAAATAACCAATGAATACAGTAAATTTGCAGGATACAAAATAAACATACAAAAATCAGTTGCGTTTCTATACACTAATGAGGAAGCAGCAGAAAGAGAAACCAAGGATACAATCCCACTTACAATTGCAACAAAAAGAATAAAATACCTGGGAATAAATTTAACCAAAGAGGTGAAAGATCTGTACATGGTAAACTATAAGACATTGTTGAAAGAAATCGAAGAAGACACAAAGAAATGGAGATATATTCCATGCTCTTGGATTGGAAGAATTAACATAGTTAAGATGTCCATACTTCCTAAAGCAATCTATAGATCCAATACAATGCCTATCAAAGTTCCAACAACATTTTTCACAGAAATAGAACAAAGAACTTTTTGTTCTATAAATCTAAAATCTATATGGAACAACAAAAGACCCCGAATAGCTAAAGGAATCCTGAGAAAAAAGAACAAAGCTGGAGGTATCACACTCCCTGATTTCAAAATATACTATAAAGCTATAGTAACCAAAACAGCATGGAACTGGAACAAAACCAGACACAGAGCTCAATGGAATAGAATCGAGAGCCCAGAAATAAACCAACATATCTATGGACAGCTAATTTTTGACAAAGGAGCCAAGAACATACAATAGAGAAAGGAAAGTCTCTTCAACTAATGGTGCCCAGAAAACTGGACAGCCACATGCAAAAAAAATGATAGCAGACCATTATCTTACACTATTCATGAAAATTAACTCCAAATGGATTAAAGACTTGAATGTAAGACCTGAAACTATGAAACGTCTAGAAGAAAACATAGGAAGTGCGCTCTTCAACATTGACCTTAGCAACATATTTTCAACTACCGGATCTGATTAGGCAGGAGAGACTATAGAATAAATAAACAAAGGGACTACATCAAACTAAAAAGCTACTGCACAGCAAAAGAAACCATCAACAAAATGAAAAGACAACCTAACAATCGGGAGAAGATATTTGCAAACCATACATCTCATAAGGGGTTAATCTCCAAAATTTATAAAGAACTCATACATCTCAACAACAAATAAACTAACAATCCAATTAAAAAATGGGCAAAAGATCTGAACACACATATCTCCAAAGAAGATATACAGATGGCCAAGAGGCACATGAAAAGATGTTCAACATCATTAATTCTCAGGGAAATGCAAATCAAAACTACAATGAGATATCACCTCACGCCCGTCAGAATGGCTATAACCAACAAAACAGGAAGCAGCAGGTGTTGGAGAGGATGTGGAGAGAAGTGAACTCTCATACACTGCTGGTGGGAGTGCAAACTGGTGCAGCCACTATGCGGAACAGTATGGGGATTCCTCAAAAATTAAGGATAGAACTACCATACGATGCAGCTATTCCACCGCTGGGTATTTATCCAAAGAACATGAAAACACGAATGGGTAAAGATACATGCACCCCTGTGTTCATTGCAGCGTTATTCACAATAGCAGAGAATTGGAAGCAACCTAAGTGCCCATCAACGGACTAATGGATAAAGATGTGGTATATATACACAATGGAATACTACTCAGCCATAAGAAATAATGGAATCCAGCCATTTGCGACAACATAGGTGGACATTGAGGGTATTAGGCTAAGCTAAATAAGTCAGAGGGAGAAGGTCAAATACCATACGATCTCACTCATAATTAGAAGAAAAAAACAACAAGAAATAAACACAGTGAGACAGAGATTGGATTGATGGTTACCAGAGAGGAAGGGGGAGGGAGGAGGGCAAAAGAGATGATTAGGTACATGTGTGTGGTGATGGATTGTAATTAGTATTTGGGTGGTGAACATGATGTAATCTATGAAGAAATAGAAGTATAATGATGTACACCTGAAATTTATAGAATATTGTAAACCAGTGTTACCTCAATTAAAAAAAAGGGAAAAAAGAGTCAATCATATATCCAATTTTTTGAATTGTCAAGGGTTGCCTATGGGACCAGTTTCTGTCTTGCCTGAATCCAAGTGCTGACAGGAAAGGTGCCAAGTTGGGGGCCACTGAGAACAAAAGCCATGGTTTGGACTAGCAAGCACTCACTCTCCATGGTATCCCCCCCACCAATAATTCAGTGTGGAAAGAGCAGGAGGCTTGTGTTCTTACTTATATCTAAATCTGCCTTCACTATCTCTAGAGATGGTTTTTCAGAGCACAACACTATCCCTCCTGTCCTCTCTGCTGAACAAACCCTGCCAGTCTACTGTAATAACCTTCATATGAGTGGGAGAACCTGGTCCAGCTGATTTCCGGCCAGTTCCCAGTCAGCACCTAGATCTATTTGGCATTTTGGTTGCCTTTTGGTATCCTTTCTAGGACAAATTTTTTCCATGCTACAGATCCAGGAACATGTAAACTTTTTAAGATATAAAGAAGGCCTGTCCCAAAATTGAGGCTACGTACACAGTCACTGAGGATCTGTTCCACTCCCAGGTTTCAAGTCCCCTTCAACTGGGGGCTCCAGCAAATTAGATAGAGTCCAGTGTAGCAAGTAACCTCCTGTAGCAACTAGGAGGTTGAGATATGTGTCACATTGACATATGCCCTCTCTATGAGGCAATGAACATTTCTAAATGAGAGACTTACTCCAAGAGGCTTGAAATGGGAGCTTGCAGGAATTGCCTTAGTTAAAGATGGACAAACAAACATCATATTCCAGGAATCAGACAGATCTGAGTTTCTGCACTGGCCTTCCATCAACTTCCTGCATACTCCTGGGGTGTCATTTCCTCTTCTTTAAAATGGGGCTCGCAGTACCACCTGATAGACCTGTTGTGAGGAATAGGTGAGAAAACGCTCACCAAGCACTCACCGAGCATGTAGTACAGATCCTGGCTGCAAATGCATCTCCCATATTCAGGGCCAGGTGTGAATACCCCCGGAATTAAGATCTAGAAAAACATGACTACAGGATCAAATGCTGAGAGGCAGAAATGAATGGAGCAGGAGGCCAGAATTGCTGCAGAGCTGGTTCCTCTAGCCTGAACAAGGCCAAAGTCTGGGCAGAACTGTGTGTTGGGAAGCGTGCTACGTGGGACAACAGAATCCTCTGGTGGTCTTTTATTTATTTAATCATTTAGCTTTGTTGAGTCATAATTCAGATACTATAAAATATGTCATTTTTAAGTGTGCATAGTAGTTGTTAGTGTACTCTAGAGACTGTACAACCATCACCACTATGAAATTCCAGAATATTTTCATCATCCTAAAAAGAAACTCATCCTCATTAACAGTCACTCCCCATTACCTCCATCACCTCACCCTAGTCTTGGCAACCACTAATCCAATTTGTGTCTCTATGGATTTGCCTTTCTACAGGATTTATGTAAATAAAACAAGCAGTCTGTGGCCTTTTGTATCTGGCTTCTTTTGCTTAATATAATATTCTCAAGGTTCATCCCTGTACCAGGTATCAGCACTGCATTCCTTTGTATGGCTAAGTAATAGTCCATTGCATGGATATTTTTGTTTATCTATTCATCAGTTGAGGGTCATTTGGATTGTTTCTACTTTTCGGCTACCCTTAGCCATCATTAAAAAAGCATCACTAAAGGGCCCACCTGAGGTTATTTGTCATCAGTTTAAAAGAAGTCCAGTCAGCATTCTTATGTATTTTTCTTCAGTCATATTGTTTGCAGGGCAGAAGGTGGATACAAAGTGGATATTTTGATTCAGTCAGGTATCAGGTGAAATATGACAAGAGAGGGGCAAAGGAGTTGGGTATATAGCAGGCAATCACAGTAAGATGGAATATGAACTATGAAAGGAATGAAAGACAGTGGAAGTAGGGTAAGATCAACTAATTATATGTACCTCATCGTGTTAAAGTATTGTTGAAATCAGAATAAGAGTCAGTAATCTGGTAAAAACATAAGAAAACACATTGGAACTAATAATCACCAGCTATAGAACCTCTATTACCTCTGGAAGGATGGTGGGAAATGCTGTTGAGGTTGGGTAAAGTGTGATTCAATTATATTGATACTTCTCTCAGTAAACAACTGATGTGTAATATGGATTTTCAGTTATTATGCTTAATTTCTTTTTTGTGTATCTTTTATTATATGATACTTTTGACAAAAAAGAAATATGAATGTATTCCTGATGTAGTACTTGGCAAACGAGTTAATTTAACATAGTATATGCAGTGCTTTTATACTCAGAATAAAAATATCTCCTAATGTGTGGTGATTTCTTTAATAAATATTTATTAATATGATTCTATGTTTTGAGACCTGTGATTGGAATTTGGACAAGGCAATAACCATAAAGATATAGCCCTGTTTCTTACATTCAAAAGTACATTCCATGCATAAGCATCATATTTGTGGAATTTTTTTAACTTAAATTAAAAGAACAGTATGTCCAACATTCATATGTATTACGTTAATTACGGTATTTCTCCTTGACAAAATATTATGACCCTGATAAAGAGATTTTGGATATTTTTCATAAACTGTTAAAATGACTATAATATAATATAAAATAAAAGCAATATAGCTCATGTAACTGTTAAAAAAATAACCAATGAAAACTACTAAAGGGCAGTGTACCAAAAGATTAATAATATCTGACATTGGGTAAGATTATGGGTATATTTGTCCCTCTTTTCTACATTAATTAATTTTTATAGAATAAGAAAGTAAAAGCTGAAATGTACATGTATTTTAAATTAAACTATATATTAAAGATATTTGAGAGTATAGAAGTTCCTATGATCAAGAGGTTGTTGGAAAAGTCTATCATCTCCTTCTCTAGAAAGAACTATCTTTCATCATCCCTTGTCTTTGTAGACAGGAAATATATCATCTGTGCATTGTTGATTTTTCCCCTTTTTCTTAGCCTTCCTACTTAAAGAGCTTACTATACAATAAGCTCCGTCCTCCCTACCACTTCCAAATACACTCCCCCTAGGATCACTGAACTACATCTGGAAATCCTTTGAATATCCATGGGACGGTCAAGAGTAAATAAGTATAATAAGAAGAGGCTATTATTTGTTTTGTTTCCAATTTTCTTTCCTGAAAAAACAAGGGATAAAGCAGGCCAATTTGCTCAGGCAAGGAATGGAGTTCAATGCTATGCACTCCCCACTTTGAGTTACATTTCTCTGTCATTCGTGTGAGAACAAGAGGAATCCCAATCTCTGATGCTGTGAGAGACACAATTGGACTGCTGCCTGAGAAGATGCTTCAGCACTGCCGTCTGCTGGCGGGACTAGATATATGAGGTCCCCTGGGAATTAAGAGGCTAGTCCCAAGAAATGGTAGCTGCTCCTCGGGCCCTAAACCTCCTTTTTTGCCCTAGAGAGTAAAAAAAAATCTCTCAGGATTTATAAGAGGCTGATGAAGTTTGGTCAGTAGGGAGAATTATGTTAGAAAACACAAATCTTCCACAGCTGGGACCAGAAAACAGCAACCTTCTCCTGTGCCAGTCACTTCCCACAGCTGTTTTTGCATACTGAGTAAGTGGATACTTAGAAATGTGCACCAGGTCAAATTGAGATTAAATTATATATGTCGAAGTACAAACACAAGTACCACCAAGGCATGTAGACTCCAGGAACAAAATTCAGAATAATAAAAATAAAGAATGTAAATATATTTTTCATAGCGTCTGACTTGGAAGTTCTAGGAACTACAATTCAAGAAAAGTCATGATAAACTGGAGACCTGCTTTGGAAGACTGAGAGGTTAAGGGCAGTTAGCAGCATGCTGGTGGAGAAACTGGGTAGACCTGCAGATGTTTCACTTGAAGGAGAGAGGATCATGAGAGATTCGAATCTTTGTGCTATTCTTTCTGAAAATATACAATTCAAAAGCGGGGACAGTGGTTACAGGGCATGTGTTGCTTCAGTATAAGGAGGTATTTCTGAGAGTGAGAATTGTACAGTAATTAGACAGACAGGCGTGGAAAGGCATCAACATACATATAGTCAGCTGCCAGGAACCCATACTAAAGAATCCTATTTTGGGGGTGTGATTTGTAGAATAATCTCCAAAACATTCCAAATTTAAAATTTTTGAGCAGAAACTAAGATTGTTGGGGACCAGGGAAGAACACAGAGTAATATTTGGAAGTGATGACTTGATTCATGGAGAAATGTTTTGGAATGCTTAGGACAACAACACAAAAAACTGGTAGATCAGCTTGATTGAGACTTAATCACTTAGGCAACCTCTCTGCTGTCACTTTAAAAAACTATTCATTGAAGTACACTCTTATCGGCCCTAAAACTGAATTATAGTTTGTTGCTGCTATTCAGTGACTGGAAAGTGTGAAGTGTTCCCGGGAACAATCTGTGTGTTGCAATGAGAATTTTGTTTTGGAGCCTTCTCTTTCTGTCTCTGCTGCCCCCCAAGACGCTTCCACCTGAATGTACCTATGTGTTTTATCAATTATTCTCCACATACTATCTTGGACGATTCTTGAAGAGACCCACTCTCTCATATTTGTCTTGTGTCAGCTTTTGTGAAAGATAAAAATTAGAACTTTCTACTTCCCTTCAGCAGTAAGTAGCGCTGATTTCTATATAAGGAGTATGTCTGCCAACACTGCCTGCATATGGAGACCTAGGCTCCCAGCCTCATTCACTAAACCTTACCTCTTCCCACTTGAGCATCTTCCTCAGTGCTCTCCTGGTGAAACACCCAAGGTCTCTCTCCTCCTACACCAGGTACACTTTAATCTTTTTAGTTTTTATTAACTAATATTTTCACACTGTCCTTACTCTCTAATGAGTGGAAAAGAGACTGTCTGAGCAGTGGGAGCTTTTCTAACTGAGGAATTTATATACAAGTCTTGTTTCCTGAATCAGAATTGCCATGGTAATATACAAAACTATGCAACTGCCATTGTCTGTCTGGATGAAGTCTGGGTCCTAAAGCAATGTCATATTCGAAAATTCCTTGGTGAGAAGGAAGTTCAAGGTGAAGGGAGGTCATTTTATTAGTGGAGTCATAATCCTAGAAAGGGGCCTTCTACTGACATTTTATCAAAGAAGTGTTGGTGTGTTTTGGAGAAATATCCAGCCCTGCTAAAGTTAATGGAAGGTAAAGACAAAAGAGAAAGTGGGGAGGAGAGAAAATGAGTACAGTAGATTTTGGTGTTTCTCTGTCTAAAGTATCATTCCAATGACTTCTCTTTTTTTTTTTTTTTCCTGATTTCCTTGACGAGATTAGAAGAAGAAACAAAAGAGGGAGTGGGCGAGGAAGGAGGACACCACTAAGCAGCCTGATCATGTGGACCCCTTCACAGGCATGGTGTCCAGTTACTCAGTTTTCACGCTGTGGATATCACTGAGTGTGGGTGGATGATTTTGCTAAAGTGTATACTGTTGAACCTTTCTGTGGGTCTCCATATTGTCATTTTCTCCTTCATTTAAAAAAATGATAAGTAAGCTGATGAAGTTGATTCCCCTATTTCTGTCATTCAATAATTGTGCGACTGAAAGAGAATAGGGTATATTAGAGCACAGAAGATCACAGTCTTACAGACTTGCTTGCTTGCTAAGAAAGCCCCTGAACTGCCATGTCTATTACAAATGGCACTGTGTTCATGCCCTCTGTGCTGACCTTTATTGGGATCCCTGGTCTGGAAACTGTACAGTGTTGGATTGGGATTCCATTCTGTGCTAAGTACATCATTGCTTTCATAGGAAATTCCTATCTCTTTGATAGGAAATTTTGATCATCATCAAATCTGAACCCAGTCTCCATGAGCCTATGTATATCTTCCTGGCCATGTTGGGAGCCACAGACATTGCACTTAGCACCAGCATTGTCCCCAAGATGCTTGGAATATTTTGGTTTCACTTGCCAGAGATCTATTCTGATGCTTGCCTATTTCAGATGTGGCTTATCCACACATTTCAGGGTATTGAATCAGGAGTCCTGCTGGCCATGGCTCTGGACCGCTATATAGCAATCTATTATCCTCTGAGGCATGCTACCGTATTCACTCAACAACTAGTCACTCATGTTGGAGTTGGGGTGACATTGTAGCCTGCCATTCTGGTAAATCCATGTCTATTGCTCATTAAGTGCCTTCTGAAACTTTACCAAACAAGGTTAATATCCTACACTTAGTGTGAACACATGGCCCTTGTGAAGCTTGCCACCGAAGATGTGTACATCAATAAATTCTATGGTCTCCTTGGAGCTTTTATCATTGGTGGCCTTGACTTCATTTTGACCACCCTCTCCTATATACAAATATTTATCACTGTCTTTCACCTGCCCCAGAAAGAGGCATGTCTTAAGACATTTAATACTTGTATTCCCCACATATGTGTCTTCTTCCAATTTTATCTCCTTGCTTTTTTCTCCTTTTTTACTCACAGATCTGGGTCTTATATCCCATCATATATACATATCACTTTGTCCAACCTTTATCTACTGGTTCCACCTTTCCTCAACCCCTTTGTCTATGGGGTAAAGACCAAGTACATCCGAGATAAGGCAGTAAAAATGTTCTGTTACAAAGACCAGGCTTGACATTTGATGGAAATATCTCCCTCTATGGATTTAATGGCTCCTCTATTGAGCATATGTGTTCTTAATATCCAGTCAATGGTTTGGAGTATCATCATGCTTGATGAATAAGTTAATAAAAATATAAATGAGTGCATTAAAAATTTCCACAGTTTATTGACCTTAGGTCAAAAGGCTGTTAGAAGAAATTAAGAAAAATAGAAGAGCAAATAAGGTACTGAAAGACTAAATGCTTAACTATAGGAAGAGTCAGAATACATGACTCTCATCGTCACCTCAGGCCAGGTCTGGGTGGAATTGACAAATGTAGAGATCCTTCTGCAGATCATAGTAGAATGTAATACTTACGTTGATTCTTTTATACTCAGAGCACCAAGATCAACCTCCTTTATGTAATATACAAGTCCTTCTACATTGTTTCTCCAATTATTCTAAAATCTTCTTTAATGTTTACTTTGTCTCATTAAAATCAACCCCCTGAATATGCCTTTTTGTTAAATATAATCTGAACTTTATCTGAAATAAATGTCTATAAATATCCCCTTCTTTTTTTTTTTTTTTTTGAGGAAGATCAGCCCCAAGCTAACATCCATGCTAATCCTCCTCTTTTTGCTGAGGAAACATCTATAGCCAATCCTCCTACTTTTTTTTCCCCCCAAAACCCTAGTAGATAGTTGTATGCCATAGTTGCACATCCCTCTACTTGCTGTATGTGGGACGCCGCCTGAGCATGGTCAGAGAAGCGGTGCGTCAGTGCGCGCCTGGGATCTGAACCCGGGCCACCAGTAGCAGAGCGCGCCCATTTAATGGCTAAGCCACGGGGCCGGCCCTATCCCCTTCTTCTTGAAGCCTGTCCCTATTAAGTAATTCATGCTATAATCAAATTGGTGAATCTCATGACATAAAATATGTTTGCTCCAAAAATCTAGGACTAGGTTGTAAAATACTGTGCTTAATTTTTTACGTTCTTAAGTGTTCTTTTAGTTTCTTCATTTGTATACAAAGCAATTTGAGAAAATCTCTGGTATTTGTTTTTTTTTTTTAATGAATGTGAAGGCAAGTTTTAGACTTACTGTAGGCAATATTTTTTCTAAAGGTTTGTTCAATCATTTTCCCGATTTAACAAACAATAATGGTTTGACGTAAGAGGGAGGGAGACCTAAGAAACTTGGACAGGAATTCTGGAGGCTAGAATCCTCAATCTATTTGTTTCCCAAGGTTTTTAATTTTTTTTAACATAAAATTTATTTTGTCTTGCGTTAAGATGCACATATACTAACAATAATATTTCATAAAGTAACTTCATTTTGCAAGCCCATTATAAATGAGGGAAAATATTCAAATTTTTGCCAAGAATATTTGATAGAAAAAGCAGATTCCAATATGGTAGGAAAATAATCATTGAAGAAGTTAGTTATGTGAATGAGTTCTGGAGTTAAAATGAGCTTGGTTCAAAATTTTATTTTTCCACATCCTAACTATATGCATTGGAAAACAATTTATTTTCACAAATTTAGCTGCCTAATGTCTAAATATGGAAGAATAACTTATATCTCACTGGGAACTATAGATAGTGGTTCTCATAGTGTACATGATATAATGGATATGTTTATGTAATGCCCTTCACATGGGGCTTGGTAACTGGTAAGGACTCAGAGATTATTACGGTCATCATCATCATCATCATTATCATGAAAACCCTCATCACTGCTGTTGTGCTTGAGTAGAAATATTGGGCCACTACTTTTTAAATAGTTTATTAATATCACCCTAAAATGCAATTTAAAAATATAAATTTAAGGTTTATTTCATGCCCCAGTCTATGGTCACTTTTTGTTGACCTGTACTTGTTGAATGAAGTATTATTTATATATCTGTATCTGTATATAGATACATATACATTTGTTTGTGTAGAGTTAAGTTTGTTCATTTTATTTGATTTTACCATTTATAACCTTACATTTGCTTGATTGTCTTTTCAGCTTTTGATAAATGTGTTAATATGTCCCGCCTTGAATGTGGATCAGTCTATTTCTTCTGTTAGAGCTGCTGATTTTTTGATTTGTGTATTTTTAAGCAATGAGAGTTAGACACTTCCATTTGTTGACCACACAAAGATTTCAAGTTAATATGTCTTCCTAGTTGCTTGAACTTTTTATCACGGTGAAATATTTCTCTTTCTCTAGTAGTGCATGCTGCCTTAAAGTCTCAGTTTTGTTATTTTCTAGTAATCTTTCTACTGGCTCACTAATCCTGTCTTCTCTGTAATTCTGTTTTTCTGAATTATTAGGTTTAGTTATTGTAGTTTTATAATGTCCACCTGATTCATTCTATCTCTCTCTCTCTTTACTTTTATTTTAATTTTTAGCATATTCTATTTCTCTGGTGAAATCTCTTTCATTTTTCTATATTTATGTATGTATGTATTTAGTTCCCATCTGTTGCTTTATTTCTTGAATATGTTAAACTTCATTACTTGAAAATCTTTGACTGCTAATTATAATAAATACAAGAAATACAGGTGGGTCTGTTTCTGTTGATTGTTCTTCTACTCGTTTTTGAACTCATGTTCCTGTCTCTTGCCATGCCTAGTAATTTCTGATTGAGTGTCAGACATTATGTATAAAATATTATGAAGCCAGAGAAAGTTATATTTTCCTCCAGTGATAGTTCACCTCTTGCTCTGTGATAAGCCCCGTCAGGATTTATCAACTTAATCTAATCGAGGATTTAGCTGAGTTGGCGCTTATTCTACCACTTTATTGGCCAGTGGCAGTCTTGCATCTAAGGCTTCGCCTGCTAGGGCTTTCAACTGTGAGCTAGGTGTACAGTTCACACCCTGGACTCTGAGACTTGCCTTGGCAAGACAGCCAAAAACTCCTTCTTTATTTTTGAATTGCTTGCTTTTTTGGCTTCCCTTTCCATGCAGTTTCAGAGTTTAGCAGATGTGTAAAAACTAGCCCATTGTCAGCCTTAGGTCTGGGTTCCTCCTCTCTCACCTGAAGTGAGATTCTTATATTGCCTACTTTGTTCTTTCACGCCCTGCCAGAATTCCAAGTCTCTGTTTTTCTGACCCTCAGAATTAGTTTCCTGCCAGGAAAATTTGTTTTCTTGGCCTCTTGCCTCATCCCCAGAAGTAGCAGATGGCTCTCGGCAAATGTGGCTTCAGAAAGTAAGCTTTCTCTGTCCTCTGAAATCCTCCTCTCTGTAGTCTTATTGCTTCAGAGTGTCTCTGATGCTTTTAACTTCTTTTTTATGTACTTTATTTACTTGTTCATTGGGTGAACATTTGCCTCTAGTCTCTCCTTTCTGTTCCTCTTGACTGAATTATAATTAAATTTTATACACAAAACACTTTTTATTTACCTTATTTTTCCCTTTTTAATACATTTCTTGTTATTTTTAGAAAACGGCCCATCACGAATTTTATATAGGGCCTTTAATATATATGAAATTGTGATGCCTATGTTTATGAAAAATCAATTAACAAGTTAAAATTATGCTATATCCCATGAAAAGTTCATACAATGCTCTCCTTTGGATAAGTAGAAATTTATTTAAATTGAAACAATGCCGTTTATTGTATAAAACCCAAACTATGTAAAATGCTTCTTCTTCTGTCCTCTCTCTGTGCTCCCTCATTAAACTGATATGTGTGATATTCAGGTTTTTTAATATCTGAAAATATGTAGAATTATTTTAAATAAAAATGAGATCGTATCATGAATATCGTTCTATAGCAGTTTTTCAGCTACTGATATAATAATCCAGACAGCTCTCTAAATTACAACTTTTGGACTTTTTTTCATTTTTAAAATGCCCATGACATTGAATATTATAGAATTAACATAATTCAATTAATTTTTTCTCTAAATAGACATTTGTTCAGACATATCAATGATGTAATAAACATTTGTGTGTGTGTGTATATATATATCTTTTATAGCTGTGCTGTATATGCGTATACATATATTTATATATATACATTCCATTTTCATTATTTGCTACAGTTGTGTTCTGTGAAGTCACTGCAAACACTGTATTAGTAAATTCTGAACCATTTATCCTCTGGAGAAATACAGCATTAAGTTTCTTTGAGCCTCTGGTCACATTTTCATCAGTCAGTTAATACATAACCTTTGTGTGTGTGTGTTTCTGTTTAAAGACACATTTTGATATATATTAAACACCTTTAATTTATATTTCTTACAAATAGTGAATTACATGCAGTGTTTCATTGTAATAAAACACTAGCTGAGAAGGGTTTAACATTTTCCTGACCCTGAGTCACGTGTCTGTAAATTTCTTCGAATTTCACCCTCACAACAGTGCTGTCCACTACACTTTATTTAATCGATCATCATCTCATGTATCCACAAATTTCGCCACTTTTCCATTGCTTCATCACACACTGTAGATGTTACTTTAGCACTTGTTGGGGCAGCCTCATACCCGGGATGGGAAATTTCCTCTTCCTTTTTCTGGATGCACAGTAGTTTTGATTTCTTAACATTGAACTCACAGACAACAATGATGTAACTCTAGACTAAAGGAAGCTTATCTAACACATGTATTTTCTCCATAAGGCACATCACAGCCTTGTGTTTAGGAACACTAGACAGCACTCCGACATTATGCTTGGGGGCCATTTTAAACAATGAAATCACCAACAAAAAGCACAAAAATGAGAAAAATATAGCATTAAATAGATGGCAAAAGAGGATACTCACTTATAGTATAAGAGCTGAAACAAGAAGGCAGAATGTCACATTTTCCAACCTCAGCTGAGAGCATGTGTGTTGGGCAACTCAAATTTTTTGCTGCTCTGTGCATGTCACTAATGATAGTGAAAGTATCATGGGTATTGATTTGGGGTTTCCTAAAAATTTTAACAATTAGGTGAATTCACGAATACAGAATCTGAGAATAATGAGGATCAACTATATATACATATAAATGTATACATAAATACAAATATACATATATAGATATATATCCAAACATATACACATAATGAATTAAAGCTAATTTCTAATTATAAGTTTTCACTTGAGTTATAACTTAATAAAAATAAGGTATGAATGTGTAAACACAGCATTTTTGCCTTTGACTTTCATAAATCACTTTTATTCAAAATCTTTCCTTTTTGCTATCCTTCACTTGGTTTCTTTTCGATCTAACGTGTCTTCTAGTCAGTTTTTAGAATAAAGAAATTGAGCAGACACCTTATGAGATTTTATAGAAGCTTGACTATTAGAAAACTTCTTCTTTTCTTAGAAATATTTATGGAGAATAAAAAACTCAACTTACACAAAATTTAAAGTTCCCAAAATCCATTTTACTGTTGTGTAAAATGCAGATAATAATATCCCTTGGCTAACTCAGAGAGTGATTCATACTTCTAAATCTGACTCATAATACCCATAAAGCATTTTGTTTAACGAAAACCTTAATGTATATATGATAGGGACCATTTATATTATCATCATTAATCAACATCACAGTTGAATGTGAAGGTTCCTTCCTGCCCCTATTTCTCAAATTCCCCAAGCAAAGAGGAGTAATACATTGTGTAATTCTTCACTGTAACTAGAACAGGTTAATTACCAATGATTTGCAAATAGGATCTTTAGGAAATGGGCTACCAGGAGAAGAATGGGACTGACAGGGGAGAAAGGTGTCCTGAAATAAAGAAATGCCATTACAGGGAGTTCTAAAGGCAGGAAACAATCAAGGGAAAGTTATCTGACAGGGCGGAGCTGTTTAGGCAGTCTGAGCTGTAGGGATGTGCATGGAGGGTGAATGGCGACAGTTCCGAAAGGCAAGAGTCACAAATATAAACTCAGAGTCTTTGAATTCAAAAGAAAAACCAATCATAGTTTTCTAATAACAAACCAATAAAAGACAAACTAAAAGATAACAACTCAAACTTCAATTCCCAAAATTGAATATTTTTATATTCTTTAGAATATTGTTGATGAAACTTTATATGTTTGAAGGCGAATGTGTGACAATCTGCTTCCTCTAGTCTACGTAGCTTAACAGCAGTAAGGCTATGCTGATAACTCTGCTCCTCCAGCCACGGCTGGTACATAACCATGAGTAAATGACAATATTCAAAGAAAGAAAAAAAAAATCTTAAGACTGATACCATGGTTTTTCTTAACTTTTTTTTTAACTGGGAGAGAAGTCAATATTATTTTAAAAAGCAAGGACCCAAAAAATTTACACCTGCATTTGATGATTGAGTTGAATTCCCTAATTTTGTCTATGAAGAGGATAAGACAGAAATGGAACATGTGCTCAAAAGTTTCTCAAAACCACAATTTTATTACAAGTTTAACTACTAATGTGTCACTTAATATCTTTGTGTCTCAGCATCCTCTCCTAAAAATGAAGGAACTGATCAAAGCATCTTAAAATTCCACGTACGCTGACACCAAGATGAGAGTCAATTGACAAGTCTCATGAGCAACCTAAATTATTCTGTATTCATTACAATGTACAAATGTATGTATTTGGGGTGTGGGGTAGGGTATGAAGAGATGTGATAGCTGACTCAGTGTCATTGTTCACCAAAACTTTTGCATTAAGCTATGTAATCTAATCTACCAATATCATACATTCTATTAGATGAAAGAGGATCAGGTCTCCAGACACTTTTGTTCAATTATAGGTAGAAGAGGTATGAATGATCTCAAGAGAGTCAACTTGTGACACATGATAATAATATGTAAAAGCTGCTTGTCTCATACATAGAAAATGTACACATATAACAGTGACATGCAAAAATAAAATCACACTCTGA
The DNA here is from genome assembly GCF_020826845.1 of Diceros bicornis minor. Lineage (NCBI taxonomy): Eukaryota > Metazoa > Chordata > Mammalia > Perissodactyla > Rhinocerotidae > Diceros > Diceros bicornis. Next base: position 61,511,291 of record NC_080746.1, on the reverse strand, counting down.
ACTAGAATTCAAACAGTATGGATGGTACTAAAAATTTAGTAATTATCCAGGCAAATGCTCATTGGCACACTATGGAATGTAATTCACTTTAGTTAACATGCTTAATTTTAACATAAGGAAATAAGATCAGTAATGCTTTCTCTGCCTATTTTTCTGGCTTTGGAAAACTAAATTAGAAAATGACTATAATATGTCTTTAACCTCTTAAGTATCATATATCCATTTATTATTACTGCTACAAATCATTACTAGTCATTCCTCTTGCAAATACTACCCTCCCTTCCCTAAAACATATTAAACTTCTAGTACTCGGTTTTGTTTGGTGAACCATCTCTGGATCCTGCTACGGATTTGTTGGGTCTTGACGCTGTAGATGATGGGGTTCATCAAAGGTGGGAAAAGAATATAGATGTTGCCCATGAGGACATGGACCGCAGGAGACAGGTGCTTCCCAAAGCGATGCACCATAGTCAGACCAATGATTGGGATGTAGAAAACCAAGACTGCGCAGATGTGGGAGACACAAGTCTGCAAGGCCTTGAGTCTCTCCTCCCGGGATGCAATAGTCAAGACTGAGTGCAAGATCAAGATGTAGGAGATGAGAATCAGCACTGAATCCAACAACAGTGTGCAGATCACCAGGGCTAAGGCATAGAAGCTGTTGAAGCGGATGTCAGAGCAGGCTAGCCGGAGTAGATCCTGGTGCAGGCAGAAAGAGTGGGAGAGAATGTGGGGACGGCAGTAATGGAAGAACTTTAGGCGGACAATGGGAGCAGTAATGAACAGGAAACTCCTCCCTAAAATGGCCATACCAATGCTGATGATTCTGGTATTGGTGAGAATGGATGCATATCTCAGAGAATAGCAAATTGCAATAAAGCGATCAAAGGCCATGGCAAGAAGGACTCCAGACTCCATGCACGATAGACCATGAACAAAGAAGGTTTGAGCAATGCAGACATCCAGACTAATCTCCTGGCTGAGCCCCCACAGGAGTCCCAGCACCGTGTGCACTGTGGACAGCCCCATGCACAGGTCAGTGAGGGCCAGCATGGCCAGGAAGTAGAACATGGGCTCATGCAGGCTTGGCTCAGTGTGGATCACATGGAGCACTAGGCAGTTCCCTGAGAGGACCATAGTGTAGATACAAGAGAAGGGGATGGAGAGCCAGGGGTATTCGCATTCCAGGCCAGGGAAACCCGTAAGGAGAAAGGTGGAGTTACTGATTTTGGAATCAGGTAGAACAGACATGGATCTATAAAGACAGAAACCTCTAAAGGAAAAATGTATGTAACAGTTGATTAAGATTCATATGTATTTTCTACTGACAATGTAAAGTCAGAAATAACAGCTATAAGAACAATTAGATTAGTACAATAGCTCCTTAGACGTAAGACCAGTGTTTGTATTTTTCAGAAGCTGAATTTGCCCTAAAATAGCGACTAAATTAATTTTACATATAAATTAACTACATATGAAACCTCCTTGTTATTAGATCATTGGCTTCATCAAGAGAATCAGTTCCACGTCCACAATGTCACCAACACTTTCCACCTCAGTGCTTCATATTACAGATAGCTCAGAAAAATGGTTTTGGGCATATGAAGGTATAATAATGAAGTTTAAGGATACAAACTAGAAAAGGAAAACACATTCAGGTTGTTCACATTTAAAGGCTGGTGAAATAACTTGAAAATCACTGCTGTGGGGTACAAGATTAAACTCTGCCTGTTACATAAGACACTAAATCATTTATAGAAGTTATTTATCAGTCACATTGTCCATTCTAACATCTATATTTCAGGGACTTGAAGCACAATTGTCACTCACAGCAGACATATTCTTGCCAATCTTGAAAATGGATCTGGCTCTTCTTTCTTTTGTGACAGTGGCATTGAAATTCTAGGAGAAGCAAGATTTATGCAGTATAGGAGTCATTGGGGTAAATCCTGGATCCTGGGAGATGCTCAGAATGAGTGATGCAATATATAGGGCCTCTGCTCCTTTGGGAGAATGAGGGAAAACCCATGGGCAATGTCTGGATAGCAGACTTGCCACTCCACCAAGTTTTGAATATTCTCAGAAGTGCAAGTTTATAAAAATAATTTTTTCATTCTGGAAGGTTTCGAAATGAGCATTGGACAGAGAGATCTGGAAACCTCAGACTGGTCTTTACATTTTATTTGAATGGCAGCAGATATATCTTATGTAAAACAGGATACTGTTATTAACATAAAGTTTCATTTTATTTTCCTTCATTTAGCTATAAGTTATCCCTCTCTTTTTTGAACTCATGGATTAAGTATTCCAAAGAATTTATGTGTTGGCAAATATAAGCATAGTTTATAAGTCATATACTTTTGTGATAAAGTTGACAACATTATTATTGCTGAGCATTTTTTAGCATTTAGTGTGTGCTAGGAATCTCAGCATTATATAATTCTCATAACTAGAGTATTTTTGTTATCTAAGTTAATTGCCTGAATTATTTGAGGATCATATCTTTTATTTTAATAGGTAGTAGAGCATAGAGATAAATAATGTGCTTATAAAGTCTGATTTTCTGAATTGGAAACCCTTTTCCAACACTTCTGAGTTCTGTGTCTTTGGGCAAGACAATGTATCAATTTTCTCTTCCAAAATGGGGAGAATAATACTATCTATTTCATAAGATTGTCCTGACAATTACATTAGATGAATATGTAAAGCATTTAGAATAGTGAAAGACACAGAGAAAACACTTCATAAAAGTAAATTGCTAGCATTTCCATTTTAGAGATGAAGAAACTGAGATTAGAATGGCCCTATTTAATAAGGTTTCCATGAACCACGAGGGGCTATTGAGTACTTGAAATGTTGCAAGTCTAAGTTGAGCTGTTATATAAGTATAAGTACATACTGGATTAAAGTCTTAGTGTGGAAAAAATGATTTAAAATAACTCTTCAGTAAAGTTTATATTGACCACCTGTTGACATAATATTTTAGATATTTTAGGTTAAATACAATATTAAAATTAGTTTCACCTGATTTTTTTTTTTTTTAATTAGAACATTGGAAACTTCATGTGGTGTCTCACATTGTATTTCTATGGGATAACACGATTTACAGATATGTATCTGGAAATTTTCCCAAGATTGTAAAGCTAAAATAGATTTAATATTGTTCCAAACATTTTTATGCATCCTTTGTCCCTAAGTGCATAATCTCTCTACCTTAGAAATAGAGAAAGGAAGGAAATAACAAAGATCGGAGCAGAAATAAATAAAATAGAGATGAGAAAAACAATAGAAAAGATCAATGAAACTAAGAGTTGTTTTTATAAAAAAGATAAACAAAATTGACAAAACTTTAGCTAGACAAACTAAGAAAAAAGAGAGAGGACATAAATAAATAAAATCAGAAACGAAAGAGGAGACATTACAACTGATACCATAGAAATACAAAGAATCATGAGAGACTGCTATGAACAATTATATACCAACAAACTGGATAACCTAGAAGAAATGAATAAACTCATAGAAATGTATAGCCTACCAAAACTGACTCATGAAAAAACAGAAAATCTGAATAGACCAATAATGAGTAAGGAGATTGAATCAATAATTCAAAACCTCCCAACACAGAAAATCTCAGAACCAGTTGATTTGACTGGTGAATTGTACCAAACATTTACTAAAGAAGATTTAACGTCGATCCTCAAACTCTTCAAAACTGAAGTACTAAGAATACTCTCAAACTCGTTTTACAAGGCCAGCCTTACCCTGATACCAAAGCCAGATAACAACACTAAAAGAAAAAAAATTACAGACCAATATTCCTGATGCATAGATGTAAAACGTCTCAACAAAATATTAGCATACTTAATTAAACAGCCCATTAAATGATCAAATGGGATTTATCCCTGGGAAGCAAGAATGGCTCATCATATGAAAATCAATCAATGTGACACACCACATTAATAAAATAAAAGATAAAAATTATATGATCATTTCAGTAGATGCAGAAAAAGCATCTGACAAAATACAACATCTTTTCATGATAAAAAAAACACCCTCAAGAAATTGAGTATTGAAGGAACATAGCTCAACACAATAAAAGCTATATCTGACGAAGTGACAGCCAACATGATACTGAAAGGTGAGAGGTTGAAAGCTTTTCTTGCAACATCAGAAACAAAACAAGGGTGCCCACTCTCATCATGCCTATTCACATAGCACTGGAAATCCTAGCCAGAGCACTCAGGCAAGAAAAAGCATCCAAATAGGAGAGGAAGAAGTAAAATTGTCTTTGCTTGCATATGATATCATTTTATGTATAGAGAACCCTAAAGACTCCACTAAAAAACTGCTAGAACTAATCAACAAATTCCATAGATTGCAGGATACAAAGTCAACATATGAAAACAGATGCATTTCTAAACACTAACAACAAAACATCTGAAAAACAAATAAATAAAACAATCCCATTCACAACAGCATCAAAAACAATAAAATGCTGAGGAATAAATTTAACCAAGGATGTGAAAGCTTTGTACACTGAAAACTATAAGACTCTGATGAAAGCAATTGAAGAAGACACACGTAAATGGAAAAATATCTTATATTCAAGGATCAGAAAAATTAACATTGTTATAATGTCTATATTACTCAAAGATATCTATAGATTCAATGCAATCCCTTCCTAAATTCCAAAGATATTTTTCACAGAAATAGAGAAAACAATCCTAAAATTTTTAAGGAGCCCCAAAATACCTCAAAAAGCCAAAACAATCCTGAGAAAGAAATACAAAGCCAGAGGCAGCACACTTCTTTTGATTTTAAACTATATTACAAAGCTATAGTAACCAACAATTGTTGTACTGGCTTAAAAACAAACATATAAACCAATGGAACAAAATAGAGAGTCCAGAAATAAATCTTCACGTATATGATCAACTAATATTTGCCAAGGGAACCAAGAACACTCAATGGGGAACGATAGTCTCTTCAACAAAATGTGTTGGGAAAACTGTATAACCACATTCAGAAGAATGAAATTGGACCCGTATCTTAGATCCCTCCCAAAAATGAACTTGAAGTGGGTTAAAAATTTAAACATGAGAACTGAAACCATAAAATCCTAAAAGAAAACATAGGGAAAAAGCTCTTTGACATTGGTCTTGGTAATGACTTTTCTGGATATGACACCAAAAGCACAAGCAACAAAAGCAAAAATATATAAGTGGGACTACCTCAAACTAAAAAGCTTCTGCAAAGCAGGAAAAAAACAACCAACAAAAGGAAAAGGCAACCTACAGAATCAGAAAAAATATTTGCAAATCATATATCTCATAAAGGGTTAATATCCAAGACATATAAAGAAATGATACAACTTAATAGCAAAAAAAAAAGAAAAAAAATCCTTGATTAAAAATGGGCAAAGAAACTGAATAGATATTTTTCCAAAGAAGGCATACAAATGGTCAACATGGACATGAAAAAGTGCTTGACCTTACTAATATCAGGGAAATGCAAATCAAAACCATAATCAGATATCACCTCACTCACACCTGTCAGAATGGCTATCATCAAAAAGATAAGTGATAACAAGGGTTGGCAAGGACATAGAGAAAAGAGAACACTTGTGCACTGTTGGTGGGAATATAAATTGGTATAACCACTATGGAAAACAGCATTGAGGTTGCCCAAAAAGCAAAAATAGAACAACCATATGATCCATCAATCCCACTTCTGGGTTTATGTTTAAAGGAAATGAAAACAGGATCTTAAAGAGATATCTGCATTCCCATATTCATTGCAGTTTTATTCACAATAGCCAAGACAAAGAAAGAAACTAAGTGTTAGTCAAGGGATGAATGGAGAAAGAAGATGTGGTATATATATATATGTATATATACATATATATACACACACATTGTGTGTATATATATGTACACAATGAAATATTATTCATCTATGAGAAAGAAAGAAATCCTTCCATTGGTGACAATGTGGACAAACCTTGAAGACATTACGCTAAGTGAAATGTCAGACAGAGAAAGCAAAATACTGTATGATATCACTTACAGGTGGAATCTGAAGAAACCAAACTCATAGAAACAGAGGTAGAGTGTTGGTTCCCAGGGAATAGAGGGTGAGGGAAATGGTCAAAGGGTAGAGTTATAAGATTAACAAGTTTTGGGGATCTAATGTACAGCATGTTGATTATAGCTAATAGCTAACACTGTATTTTATACTTGAAAGTTGCTAAGAGACTAGATCTTGAATGTTCTCACCACAAGAAAGAAATGATAATTATGTGACAGGAAAGAGATGTTAGCTAATGCTATGGTGGTAATCATTCTGAAATATATGAATGTATCAAATCAACATGTTGTATACGTTAAACTTAGAACAATGTTATATGTTAATTATATCTCAATAAATTTGAGGGAAAAATAAACAATAAAGTGTGTGATTGGTGAAAAGGAGTTGCTTGCAAACAGTGAGGTCACTGGAGCAACAGAAGAAACAAAGTGTCTCCTCTGGTAGCTGATTATAGTTGAATGGCCTGATTTGTTAAGAAAATGGATGTGATAGAGTGAATATCTTGAACACACCAATGATCTTGAAAACAAATAGAGCTAACAAACAAGATATTTTTTAATCTCATTTTAAAGTCTAGAGAGAACTTCTGAAACCGTTAAATCTCATGCCATAGAAGCATCAAGCACAGAAAGTTGATAACTATACTGGTTACGGTGATCAGTCCTAATGATCACCGGAAAATAGTGATGCTATTACACAACGAGGTGGGAAGGAGCATGCCTGAAACCCAGACATTTTCTAGGATGACTCTCAGAATTTGTGTGTCTGGGAGTAAATTGTTAATGGAAAGTAACCCCAACCCGATATTGACAGGATGCTATTCACACAGTCCTGAAAATAATGCTAGCTCATCTCTTCAGAAAATCACAACCAACTTAAACACTTGCTAAGGGGAAAAGGAATTTGAATGAGTAGTTGAAGAAAGAAATTAAAATAATAATTAGAGCCATGGGACCCCTTGCAAAAACAGGTGTGGTAGTAGTTTTACATTTTAAATTAACTTTTAATTGAATAATAGATTTAGATTTACATAATAGTTGTAAAGATAGTACAGACAGCTCCCATAAACCCCATCCAGTTTCCCCTATTATTCAGATTTATTATTAATATAGCATATTTCACACAATTAATGAAACAACAGTGATTCATTATTATTAACCAAAGTCTATGCTTTATTTAGATTTAGTTAGACTTTACCTAATGTCCTTTTACTGTTCCAGGATCCCATTCAGGATACTAGATTACATTTAGTCGTCATGTCTCCTTAGGGTCCTTGTGTCTGTGACATTTTCTCAGACCTGACTTGTTTTTGATGACTTTGACAGTTTTGAGGAATAGCGGCGAGATATTTTGTAGAATATCCCTCAATTTTGGTTTGTCTCATGTATTTCTTATGATTAGTCTATGATTGTGGGTTTCTGCCAGGAAGACCCAGATGTACGTTGCCATTCCAATCATATCATATCAATGCTACATACCGTCAACGTGACTTAATACTGTTCATGTTAATCTTGATCGACTGGCAAATGTATTGTTTTTTAGATTTCTGTATTATAAAATTATTCTTTTTTTAATCTTCCTTTCCATACTGTAGTCTCTGAAAGAAAATCACTGATTCAATCATTTTTATATTATTGTGGACCCATGTATATTTAACTATATTTTGAGTTATAACATAATACTGTTACCACCCAAGGGTAGGGTGGTTGTCTGCCCACCACAAGACATGTCAATAGTCAAGAGGCGAGGAGGTAGGAGATAAAGGACTTTTTACTACAGCTTGCTAGCAAGGGGGAAGATGGCCCACTAATGTCCAAAAGAACCATCTTACAGAATAAAGACTACAGGCCAGTTATATAGGGGGCTGTTCTCTGAGCGGGGGAGGCAGCTGGTCTCTGGGTGGGGGCATCCATCTGATCTCTGGGTGGGGGCAGACATCTGGTCTCAGTTCATGATAGTCTTTTGCTTTACTGCATATGCATCAGAAACCAGAGCAACGCCCTATGCCCTGATCTTTCAATCGTTATTGATGATAGCTATCTGTATAGACTATCTGCCTGGGGGTCATCACGTTCCTAAGGAACTCAAAAGGACAAAGTTATCAACTTATACCAACTGGGAGGGGCCATAAAATCTACAGAACATGTCTGGGTTAGTTAATCAGAGGTCATTCAAAGTTATAATAGGGTTTCTTTTCTACAATGTGACTTCACTTATGTCAACCTTGTGTTGAGCCAGTATCCATACTACTTTATTTTATTGTTTGTGTTGTTTCGTATGGCCATTGACATCTCTTTTAGCTGGCTTCCATGTCCCTTTGTTATACTTCCATCATTGTGTGTTTATTTGTTTGTTTGTTTGTTTTAGCACTTGTTACTTTCTAGCAGTAAGAATGCTCTAAGTTCATCTTGATTATTTCTTGTCCTAGAATCCAAGTCCTAAAACTAAACATTTCTCCAAAGAGCCCCTGTTCATCTTATTGGAGAATGTTATTAGAAATCATGGTCTGGGTGCTGGGTAGGCTTGTTGTTAGTGGGGTATTTTTGCTTCCAGGCTCTCTTGGATGACAGAGCAAGAAAATATATATATATATCCTAACCAGAGTACATAGAAATATCCATAAATATTTCCATATATATCTATCTTCCTTATATTAAGCTACACATGAGTTCATACTTAAAGTCTATGAAACTAATCCGTTACCACATGGATCATTCAGTCTTCAACTTTGCTTGTCTATAACCTTGGACTACAACAGTGAGAAATCTGGTTCCCACTATACATGAACCATTTACTTAGTTGTTCAATTCCAGCATCAATGTATAAGGTTTTGAAATTGTTAACCCTTACTCTCATAGGAAACAGGTATACAGTGTTTATCTGTAGGTCTTCTGCCTTTAGTCTTCGACTCCCCTCATTTCCAAAGTTACTTCAGTCAGTACGTTTTCCCTCACCCACTTCAGTGAGGTGGTTTCATATATTTGTATTACAGTTAGATTTTTTGTCATAGTCTGTGTTCCTTCCTGAGATCCTTCAACTTTTTAAATAATTGTTAAATTTTGCATCCATTAAAGTTTACTCTTTCTGTTGGGCTTTCGTAAGTACTCTTCCTAAAAAGAATATTTGTATTTCAGCTTTTTCATCTGTAATCCACTATTATACTGGAACCCTGTTTGGGTGATGGTAGGGTGTGGGGAAGGAAAGCTCTCTATAATCCTCCAATTAAATCTCAATCTTTTCGTGGCTCTTTGGTTCAGGGCTTTACTTTCACAAGTGTTTCTCCAGTTGTATAGCTTTTCTCTGAGCTCAGTGTTCCCAGTCTCTTTTCCTGAAGCCCTGACACCTATTGACTAGGGTTTTTTTCCCCTATTAGGTGACATAGAAAGGCTGGAGATGGCTAGAGTTGGAAGGATTCCTTTCTCCCATTTGAGATGAGGCTCTGACATAATCTTTTATAGGAAGAGTAGGCCTTTGTTATGGAAAAGACTCTGAACACTGATTATTCTTCCCCTCCTCCTTGTAGAGCCAACAGTAAGACCTTTCTCAGATCTTCCCTAAGAGAACCCAATAGGTTTCCTGGAAATATATCACACAAAATATGTGTCCCCCACCCCAAGATGTGGCCCCCAGGAGTCTCTCCCTCAGCTACCAACAATTCTTCAAACTTACCATTTAATTGTTTCTTCTTGTTTATGGTTGCAGAATCTCTTGCTCCAGACAAGCAGATATCAGCTATGTCTCTCTCAATGTTCCTGTCTCCAAGGATTTTTAGACTGTAGTTTTCCTTGTGACCTCAGTTCTCTGATGGGCCTAAGTAAAGTTGTTGATTTTCAGTTTGTCCAACCTTTTCTTGTAAGAACAGGAGTGAGTGATGACTTTCATGTGTTTGTATAATGGAGATGAAACTGGAACTTGATAGTAGTTGTTGATACACAAGTATTTGTATATATAAACCAACTATTTTTCTTCTCTCATCTTCCATCTACTATTCTAAGAGGCAAGTTGTGATAATAGTAGTTAACCTAATATCACAGTATTTAAGCTATTGAACATCAAGGAAGAAGTGTAATAAGCTGAAAGAGAAATGAACAAAGATAAATAAGGCTTTGTGTTTCCCTTTTGCTGACAGAATGAGCATTTTTTAGTTCAAACCAAGCAGTACAATGGATATTTCCATAAAATAAGCATAATGTAGGTGGTAATTTCATTCATAAATTAGAGCTAAAATGTGTGGGTGGACTGAGCTAAATTGTTATTTTTTCTTACAATTTAGACATTTTTAAACAGTTTATTTTAAAATAATTTTAAATTTACAAGAAAAATTCCAAAAATAGTAGTGTTCTCTAATACATTTTATCCAGAATTCTCTGATGTAAAATGTTACATAACCATGTTACATTTATCAAAATTAACATTGGTACAGTATTAGTGACAGAACTACAGACTCTATTTCGAGTTCCCTAGTTTTTCCACTAGCATCCGTTTTCTGATTCAAGAGTCAATCCAGAATACCGCATTTCATTTGGTGATCACATCTCCTTCATCTCCTCTAATCTGTGACATAATTCTTTCTTTTTCCTCATCTTTCTTTGCCTTTACATTTTTGAACTCTACTGGTAAGCTATCTTGTAGGCTGTCTCTCTGCAGTCTGTCTGTCTGTCTTTTGTTTGTCTAATGTTTTTTCATGATCAGAATTTCTGTTTTCATGATTAGATTCATGATTACACTGAGGTTATTTATTTGGGGTAAAAAATGCCAAAGAGGAAACATGCCCTTCTTATAACATCAAATCATAGGGTACATGATATCAACATGACTAAATTAGGATAATGTTAACATTAATCACTTTGTAAGGTGATGTTTTTCAGGTTTCACTGCTATAAAGTCTTATTTTCCATTTCCACATTTTTGAATTATTAATTTTTAACTCTGCATTACTGCATTACTGTCTAATTCTAATTACTCCTCAGCATTGCAGAGGAAAAAACAAAAACAAAACTCAGAAAGAACATTTCTCTGATTCCCTTCACCTGTTTAGTTCCCAGTTAAAGTCTTCCCATGAGAAGAATTTGTAGGAGATTTGGACAAGAGGTCACAGAGGTCAGATGTGGTGAATTCACAGATTTCTTTGTGATTGCTATCTTCTCAGTTCTCTCCATGAACTTAAAATTTGCAGTAATGAGGCTAGATATGATATTTTTTCTGAGTTTTCTGTGACTTCTCATTTTGTATTCATAGTGGCCAGAAACATTAGCTCTCAGAATTCTCTCTAAATTGTAGCTTATTCACAGATTCATCTAAACTGCAATTCCTTCATTAAATCTCTTTTTTTGTAACACTTTTAGTGCTTCTGTTTTTCTAAATGATCCCAGAATGAATAAATAGCTGAAAAGATAAAGAAATTTGCCATAAAACTTTAATAATATGAAAACTATCTTTATATATACATTAAAACTAATTTTAGGGGCTGGCCCCATGGCCTAGTGGTTAAGTGCATGCACTCCACTGCTGGTGGCCTGGGTTCAGATCCCAGGTGCACATTGACACACCACTTGTCAGGCCATGCTGTGGAGGCGTCCCACATAAAGTGGAGGAAGATCAGCACGGATGTTAGCTCAGGGCCAGTCTTCCTCAGCAAAAAGAGGAGGATTGGCATGGATGTCAGCTCAGGGCTGATCTTCCTCACACACACACAAAAAAACGAATTTTAATATATGAAACTATTAAAATTAAAAATTTAGAAATGAAATATATAATATCTAAAATTAGATATCAAAGAACACAAAGTAGATATCAATGTTTACCAGCAAAGCAAACACAACAAAAGAGATGATAGAAAATATCCAAACTGAAGCAAGATAAAATAGGAATGAAAACTCCACACAAGAACATGGAAGACATGTAGAACAACGTAAAGAACCTTAAAATGCATGTAATTGAATTTCCCAAAGAACAGAAGAAGAGTGAACAGCAGCTCTATTTGAAAAAAAACCCAATCATTTTAATTTTGTTTATTTTTTTAATAATTTTGTTTATTTATTTTTTTCCCCCAGAGCCCCAGTACATAGTTGTATGTCACAGCTACACATCCTTCTAGTTGCTGTATGTGGGCCGCGGCCTCAGCATGGCCAGAGAAGCGGTGTGTCGGTGTATGCCCGGGATCTGAACTCGGGCCGCCAGCAGTGGAGCGTGCGCACTTAACCGCTAAGCCGTGGGGCCGGCCCTCATTGTTTTCTGAAATTGAAGACAAACCTCAACCGCAAATTCAGGAAACTGCAAATCCCAAAAGGGGTAAACACAAAGCAAAACAGACTTTGGTTCGTCATAATAACATTGTTGAAAACCAAATACGACTCTCCTTAAGGAGCTTTAATTAGTTGTTAGAATTTTTCATTGTTATCTCAATGTATCAAAATTCTTCAAATTTTTTCCCCTTTGATTTTTCCATATTAACTCCTAGATTTCTTCAGCTCTAAATTCTCTTTCCTAATTTTTTCTTCAGTGATATCTAATTTTTTAACTTATTCCTTGTGTCTTTATTTTCAAAATGTACATTTTTATTCATTGGAGTTCTATATGGATGTTAAAAAAATCTATGTGTTTATTATTTGTTTTCTCTTTCCTTGATAATATTTATCAGTGTTAATACCTAGGGCTCTAAGCCAGATTGTTAAAGTTCAAATACCAGCTCTTCTATTTACTGTATGACTGGTATTTGGCAAAATAGTCTCCAGGTGTCATATTTTCCCTATACATAAAATGACATAACAGTACATATCTGATAGGGTTAGAGAAAAGAATAAATGAACATATGTAGAAATGTGCCTGATGCATATCCTGTACTATTCTTTAATTTTTTGTGTGTGTGTGTGTGAAGAAGATCGGCCCTGAGCTACCACCTGCCAAGCCTCCTCTTTTTGCTGAGGAAGACTGGCCCCTGGGCTAACATCCATGCCCATCTTCCTCCACTTTATATGGGATGCCGCCACAGCATGGCGCAAAAAACGATGCATCAGTGTGCGCCTGGGATCCGAACCAGTGAACCCCAGACCGCCACAGCGGAGCGCGTGCACTTAACTGCTTGTGCCACTGGGCCGGCCCCAATATTCTGTACTATTTAGTATCATCTAAAATACTTTTAAATGGTTCTTTCATTTTTTACATACAAACATTGTTTATATTTATATATATATGTGTATATACACACACACACACATATATATGTATCAACATTGCTCTGCATCTGATAATTCAAACATATCACAAGTGCATTTCTGCTGGATGTAGTTTTTCCTGCTTGTCACACCTACTACCTCTTTGTATATTTTTTTGAGAATTTTAACTTTGGACTTCTTAAATTTCTTATTTTACGGAAATTTTTAAGCTCTGAAATTAAAATTAAAGGGAGTTTCTCAAGAGAAGATCTAAGTGCTCAGGGACTTGATCAGTTTGTAATTACTTTAGCTTTTTTTTTCAGACAGTAACACACTACAAATATGTGTTTGTAAATTTTCAGTAGTAATATTTGTACTGTTTTCTCTTCACCCAGTGCTATGGCAGAAGAAAAGGAATTTTAGTTGTAGTCCGCTGTAGGAGGGAGAGGAGCAGGTTCTTTTCTAGTTCACTGTCACAATGTGAGATTAGCTCTTTGGAGAGCCATATTTGTTTCAGGGATGACCCCTTCTTTGGCCGTGGCCAACATGAGTTGGTATATTCTACACATTTACTTAAGTCTTTAATTTCTCTTGATAATATTGTGCAGTTTTAAGTGTAGATATATATCATTCATTAAGTGAATTTCTAGATCTTTGCTTGTTAGTTTGTTTTTTATAAGAGATTGATTTGTAAAGGATATTCCTAACTAAAAACATAAAATAAAATAAAATGGACTAGATAAATATGAAGGTGAATAGTTGAGATTATTTTCTGATTTTGTTACTGTGAACATTTTTTTTTCCATTAAGAACGAATTAATCGGGGAAAAAATTAACTTAAAGAAAATTTACAGGGTAGCAAAAGGGAAAGCACATATACCTTGCTTCAGATAAAACCGAGTATGAATTAGAGACCTGTTCTATAAAATTATATGATTTTAACCTCAATTATATTTTCAGAGTATAGGTCTCTTCTATAAAACAAGGCTGATAATAATTAACTTACATGTAATTGTGAATCTCTGACCACACACGTATGAACTGCCTGCCTCATAAAGTTCCTCCGAACTATTAGAATTTATTAATACTTATAAATTATTAAATTATTAATATTCTATTATTCAATTCCGTAGTTCAATATATTTAGTTTAGCAGAAATGGCCCTAGCGTACATTTAAATCTCAAATATAATTATAATCTTCATTTTCTCTTATCCCACTCATTTGAAAATCTCAAACAATATTAGCTATTATAACTACACAATGTCATCTCTTTTGTTATCATTAAGGGTTCGAAACATTTTACAAAATATTATTTCCTCATTCTGATATAGAAAGAAGATATAGAAAGAAATTAAATTAAAAACATAGGGATAGTGGCTGATATGGAAATAGTGAATAATTTTAAATATTAAATCCTAAAATGTAATAAAAATTGCATTTATAACAAAAAATGCATCATTTGTGTACCATTATCCTTTAGTGTCAGATAATATGAGATCTCAGATTATTTGATGTTCAGTATAATTGTGTTAAAAATGTGAAAGGAGTTGAAATGGAGATAAAGCTGAGAATAGTTAGGAAAGGACATAGGGAGTCCATTTAAAGGGAATGTTCAAAGCCTTCCCAAAGTTTCCTCTAACCCAGGTCATCTGTTTCCTGTGTTTGACCTGAGCAAGTTACTTAACTTTTCTGTGCTTCAGATTTCTCATCTGAGTGTTGGGATAAAAATGATCCTTCACAATTTTCATAATAAAATTAGTTTATGTATTTAAGTGCTTGGAATTATTCCTAGTAAATAAAAAAAAATCAATAATGTGTATTTTTGTTAGAAACACTACTAATTTTAAAAATCTATTGCTGTCTTTTTTACTCATTTATGACTAAAATAAGTTTATAATTGGATTGATTATGGTATTTACTAATCTGTATTGGTCATTAAACATTGGGATAACCTTTTATTAAATATAAAATGTTATATAATGCAAACTTAGTAGACAGTGGAATTTATAATTTAATAAAGTATAAATGCTATTTTCTTGTGATTATTGCTATTATCCTTATATTCTGAAAAGAGCATTGTCTAGCAAAAGTTCTAAACCTTGTTGACAGCAGATTTTGGAATCTGATATTTGGTACAAAATTTATTACCTTTTAATGATAATAAAAGTGATAACATTATAGAATGATACTTGTTAATGTTTAATTTAGTGTTTTAATGAGCATATAATAAGGAAACTGGGAGACTATAATTAGATTTGAGCTATGAATGTGCAAGGGTAATTTTTTTCTGAACAAGATTATATTTATTGCCTTTGATGGTGTGGATAAGTCTAGATAAAAATCAAGATTTTTCTAGATTTCTAGAAAAACGATTATTCTAACCTTTTTCATGGTTGGAAAAATATCAGTTCTGGTAGGTGGAATAAGACATACAAATCTAGCAAAATTTCTCTGCAGAAAGTGTATAGTTAACCTGTTTATGGCATTCTTTAGTGGTTCTTGAACAACATTACGATATCCACAACTGTCATATCTATCATCCAAGTGATAGAATGTGTTTGATGTGCAGGAAAGGAAAACATCACTTCCAAATTAATATTGGAAAAATCAAGGGACAGTTCACTTCAGTTCATATGTGAGGATTAATGTGTGCTGAGGGAGAACCAGTGAAGATGAAACTGAAGACAGAGCTGAGTAGGTAAGAGAATGAGCATTGGAGTCCAGCTGCGTGGGTTCAGATCTTCACCATTTACTGGCTATATGATGTTAACAAGTTACTTAACCTCTCTTGAACTCAATTCACTCCTCTGAAAAGCAGGGCTCATAATAGCACCTATTGCTTGGAGTTGGTGTAAGGCTTAAGTTACCTAATATTTTTTAAATGCCTAGAACAGTGATTGAGCAGTCCAAAACATCAAATGGACTACGTGTTTGCTAAATAAAACAATTGCATTGCCCACGGATAATCCCAGATTGCAGCCAGATAATAGTTGTTTCATCATTCTTTTAAAAATATGAACAGAATATCCCTAGTGACATGAGGTCAATTTATACCCTTGAGCCTGCTTCCTGATATTATAAAGGACAGCCCTCTAGCTCCCTCTTAAGGCAAGAACTTAACAAGATACAATTTACTTTCTTGGCAGCAGAGAAACAAATATATCTGAGTTTTCACAATTGAGTTGAAACTTGAGCAGGGATTGTTGGATTGAAGAGACAGACTGAATCACAGGATGTATGAAAAGGTTCTCTGAAGGTGAAGGGTAGCTACTTTTCATATTGACGTTAAAAGATTAATATACATTTTGGGAATCAAATCCTATCATGATCTCTAATAGCTTGAGAAAAAACTAAATCTATTTAGATCACTTTTACCTTTCTCTACCTTCAATGTTCACCAGGTAGAAATAGAACAAGATTTTAAGTGTGGAAATGTACTTGGATAAGGAATGTGAACAACAGTAAATATTGTTTTTGATCTAATCTAAAGGATTCTGTGTTACGTGATATGCCAAAAAAGTGGTCCTGTATGAGAAAACAAGTTGTGTGAAAGTTATCTACGAAA
Source organism: Diceros bicornis minor (assembly GCF_020826845.1). Lineage (NCBI taxonomy): Eukaryota > Metazoa > Chordata > Mammalia > Perissodactyla > Rhinocerotidae > Diceros > Diceros bicornis. Next base: position 61,494,483 of record NC_080746.1, on the reverse strand, counting down.
TGGACATAATTTCTGACTCATAGAGAGAGGACCTCGAATTATCCATGCCTGCTTTTCCTGCTTATGACATCAATTCCTCAACCTTTCTCCTAACAGGCTTCCCTGGCCTGGAACGGGAATACCCCTTGCTCTCCATCCCCTTCTCTTGTATCTACACTATGGTCCTCTCAGGGAACTGCCTGGTGCTCCACGTGATCCATACTGAGCCAAGCCTGCATGAGCCCATGTTCTACTTCCTGGCCATGCTGGCCCTCCCTGACCTGTGCATGCGGCTGTCCACAGTGCACACGGTGCTGGGGATCCTGTGGGGGCTCAGCCAGGAGGTCAGCCTGGATGCCTGCATTGCTCAAACTTACTTTATCCACGGTCTGTCCCTCACAGAGTCTGGTGTCCTTCTTGCCATGGCTTTCGATCATTTTACAGCAATCTGTAATCCTCTGAGATATACATCCATACTAACCAATGTCAGAATCATCAAAATTGGGCTGGGGATTTTAGTCAGGAGTTTTATGTTCATCATTGCTCCCATAACCCGCCTCAAGTTTTTCCACTACTGCCATTCCCATGTCCTCTCCCACTCTTTCTGCCTTCACCAGGACCTGCTGAGACTAGCATGTTCTGACATCCGCTTCAACAGTTTCTATGCCTTGGCTCTGGTGATTTGTACCCTTTTGTTTGATTCCATGTTAATTCTTATATCCTACGCTCTGATCCTGCATTCTGTCTTGGCTATTGCATCCTGGGAGGGGAGACTCAAGTCCTTGCAGACCTGTGTTTCCCGTATCTGTGCTGTCCTGGTTTTCTATATCCCAATAATCGGCCTGACCATGGTACACCGCTTTGGGAAGCACTTCTCTCCTGTGGTTCAGGTCCTCATGGGCAGCATCTACATCATCTTCCCACCCCTGATGAACTCCATCATCTACAGTGTGAAGACTCAGCAGATCTGCAGCAGGATTCAGGAGTGGTTCTCCATGAAGAGGAAGTGAAACTCTTTAAATTAAATAGGCATAAGTGGTGTAGATGCAGAAAACTTTAGGCAAGGAGAGAGAAGGAATACATTTATCTAAGGAAGTTAAAAATAAGGCAATTGAACATTAAGACTTTTTATGATCTGCCATTAGTTAACAGATTTATAAGTATCAAGAATGGTCATAAAATCTGTGTTTTTCAATTCAAGTATAATGTTGGAAGTTAATGATAATAGAATCATTCAGCACATGTCCTTATCATTTCTCTCTAGGAAAAGAAAATATGTAAAATTGTCCAGAAAAATTTAACTTGCAAGAAATATCCACAGAAGAGTCCTCCAAATGCACAGTTTATATCAATCAATGGAGTGAGTTTTATCACGACTTGGTATGGTTAACTTGATCAATATAGAAGTTACAATTGGTCTCTAACCTTAAATGATGTTTTCAGACTGGTTAGTAGTTTGCTGTTGAGCCATTCCGAAGTATCATCACCCTTCTCTTTTCACTAATCTATCAAATGACAACTTGTTTCTTGCTTCTCAGAAGAACTTCTATCACTATCTTTTACATATCTATAAATTACTACCAACTTTACAATTTTAATTCCAGACTTACAGAAATTGATGTCCTTTACTGTTCAGAATAAATGCTCCACTTATCTGCTTTATTGGGTCTTCTTTTATCTTTTCTGGACTTAATAAATATCAGCAAGGCAAGACTTTTTTGTGGAGTCATTTCATACTGATGAATAAAACATGTATTACTTAATAATTAATGTGAGGTCAGATTACTACCCATTTGGGAAAGTAATAAAACCTACTCTGTACTGCAAATCCTGTGGAATTGTCATTCATGAGGATCTTCAAAGGGAGAAGAAATTGTTATCTTTTTTATCTCTAGCAACAAATCACCTTCATCATTCTCATTCTCATCATCGAATTACGAAAAAATACAAACGTGTGCTACTAGATAAAGCTAATCTTGACTACTTTGTGGAACACTGCCCATGAATTACTGAGAGCAAACTTAGCAAACATTTCATCTCCTTAAAGGATTTCTCCAAATATTCCAATTCAAAGTCATCTCCCCTATTCCATATGGGAGATTCTGAACCATTAATCTCATGACTCAGTATTTTTAGCATGTATTGCTAAGAAGCGGTGCTGTTTGGACGTAAATGTAAAATATATTAAGATATATGAATATATATAAGGCAAGCTGACTGGTAGCAAATATGTAAATATTTAAATTTATAGCTCTTAGATTCCAATCTTAATCAGAAAATGTATAAAATAGAGATAGAAAATGTGGTGAAGAACTATATCTAGGGAAAATGTGGGTTTGTTATTAGATTCCTTTGGAGTCCTTACCTATATTTTGAAATTAAGGAATTGAAAAATCACAAATGATGTAGTGGAGTGATAATAAAAATAACTTTCAATCTTCAAGGGTAATATGACATCCAGTTCACAACACCATATTGGCCCTTTTTCCAACTTCCCATTAAAATGCATTTAAACGTATATCAAAGGTAAGAGATTACAACAACTTTAAAATAAGAAAATATAGTCAATTGATTTAAAACTTGGAAATTATTTCCATAATGTAAATGAAGATACATTGTAAATGAAGCTGACTTAAATCACACAGTTAACGATTAATGCCTCTTTACTTTGTGAACTGAATAAAATCACTAACCTGAATCTAATTAGGGAAGAGATTTTTGTTCCATCCGACTTATAATCAAAGCAATGGAGCTTGAAACAGCAGTGATTGCATATAAGAATAGATTTTTCATAGATTGTTGTCATAATTCCCTTTAATGTATAGAAAAAGTTAAGAATTTCCACTGTAGTATGATAATTTAATATTATTTCCCTATTTGTTAGTTACTGAAATGAGTCAAAAATTAAGACCTTCATATGTGACAGAAGAAGGTAAAATTCTTATTTACTTGATACTTACTATAAATGTAAAACTCAAGAATTTTTCTCTAACAATTTGTTAAAATTAGAAGCATTCAGCAAGCAGCACATTCTAAAAATGTCTTTATTTACACTTAAAAATACCATTAGAAAGTAAAATAGAATGACAGATCCTATTCACAAATGCAGCACTCATAGATGTAAAAGTGCATAAACACACATAGAAATCATTAACACTCTGATAGGCAGCTGTAAGAGCGTTCACTGGAGGAAATAGAAACACATTCTTCATCCTATTCAACTATATCTGTCCTCCTAAAACAATCCTACATTTTCATTGTGACTAAACAAATGACAACACCTTTAACTTAAAAAAATTTTTAAGGCATCCTATGGAAGATTAAAAGTGAGAGAAATAGAAAAATTTAAAAAAACATTTCAAGTAATGCTTGGGAGTAGTTTTTAAAATAAATAAAATATATTATAAAGCAATAATATTTTATACAATAGGATATATGTACAAAGAATATCCACACATGTTATTAAAACAGAATATTAGGTGCAGAAATAACATTAGATACATAGGAAAAATAAACAATAAATTTAATGAATATTTGGTGACATACAAATCATTTGAAAAATATGGATTATTTAATAGCCATTTGGGAAATTTAAAGCTAAATCTATACCTAATTTTTTAACCCAAATATAAATATTACAATATTGCAAAATAATTTATACCTAGATCAATATTATATACATAAAAATGAAACTATAAAATTAAGAAAAAACTGTTCTTTACAAATATTTTTGAGTAAGTTATACCTTCCAAATGAGAGGAAATGAGAGTTCATAACATAAGAATCAAATCACTGACATACATACACACATGAATATAAAGACCCATAAAAATAATAAGAAATATCAAAGTCAAAATATTTGCCATTCAAAACAAGAATTAGTTTACTTAGGCAAAGCATTCTCATAAATTAATACGACAAAACACAAAATAAACCGTACTTAGAAAATAAATTGAAATGGTCAATAAATATTAAAAGATGTTCACTATAATTTAAAATGAAATAACCACAAAATTTAAAATAACATGCTAAATACAATTTCATATTTGGTATACAATTGGAAAAATAAAATATGACTGCCAGGATAAAGTGTTGCTGAGAGTATAAAGTAATAAGGAGACTTTAATATATGCTTTTAATATGGATGTAAGTTAGAAAAATATTTTTGTAGGTAAACACATTAATGCTATCCAAATATTAAATCATCACACACGTTAACACTAAAATTTCTTATTTAGGTTACATGGGGAATTGTTGAGATGTCTACTATTCTATAACTTCCATACCTTTGGGTGTTGTTAGCTAATATTTATTAATTTTATAACAATAACATTGTTAAGATGTAACCTTTATTTTAAAAATTGTGTCAAAAAAAGACATTTAACATTATTTCCCAAAATTTTTACAAGATGTTTAAATATGATAACCTCTAAAATTCACTTTTTTGTTGCTCTGAATTTATTCTCAATTTCCCTGATAACAAATTGTAACAACAAAAAGAAGGCAGAATATGGCTTTAGTGAGTTACAAAACACTTCTAAACATCAGTAAATCTTGGCTGAATTAATTTTAAGATTACTCGTTCTCAACAGAATTCCTCAAGAAAGCAAGCTGAACTTGAGGTTCAGGAAACAATTTGTGGAGAGATGGCCATGTTTTTCTCTCTGAGCTTTAAGAAAGTCAAAGGAATAGCTTTGAAATTTGAGACAAGATTTTCTGCCATGGTAAACATCACAGAATATTTAGATATGGTTAGCAAGTATCGCTTTTGATGTAAACTTTAAATTCTGTTTTCATTTCAGCTCACAAGCTGGTTGTGTCTAAATGTCAGTCAAGAAAAGTACTAGCGAGCCAGCCCTGGTGGCCTAGTGGGTCAAGTTTGAAGCTCACAGCTTCGGCGGCCCAGGTTCACTTCCTGGTCAAGGAACCACACCACCTGTCTGTCAGTTGCCGCGCTGTGGCTGCAGCTCACATAGAAGAACTAGAACAACTTACAACTAGGATATACAACCATTCACTGGGGCTTTGGGGAGTTAAAAAATAAAAAGAAGATTGGCAACAGATAGCTCAGGGCAAAACTCTCCCTGCAAAATAAAAAAGAAAGAAAGAAAGAAAGAAAAATACTAGCTCTCTGTGGCTCACAACATAAACTGGTAGAATTATATGGTGACTTACATGAAACCAAACTCAGATTTAATTATAATCAAGACCAATTTATTTCAATCAAAGTTATAATTGTCCTAAAATGTCTTAATTCCTGTCATTCCCTAACAACTCCATATCACTTATTCAAAATGATGTTAGTGCCATGGACATAAAGGTAGGCTGTTACGTTTATTTTAAAGTCAAATTGTTAGCAGGGCCCAGAGACCCGTAACTTTCATTTCAGGGAACATTCACATTGTTCCCAGGAGGAATAACTATAGTTGGATAGGTGGATAAGTCGATGTGGAACTGAATGTTGTGGAGAATATGAAAGAGAATTACTTCTAGGCACTTCCAAAGTCATTTGAAGTTAATAGCATTGCCTTACAAATAGAAAAGAGCAAGACAGTGAAGGAATGTATGAGTCGTGTATTTTTAAGGAAGACTCAAAATCAATAATAAAAATAATGAATGAGTTAAATCATCTACTTTACATGAGAAAAAATCACAAATGACGTAAAGGTGATTGTATAGCATATAAAAGGATGCTCAAATGCATTAGTAATAAGAGAAATGCAATATCTGAAACATGAATATTTAAATTACCATTTAATTATGATATTCGACCAGAAAATATCAGAGGCTTAAAATCCAGAGATACAAAATGTGTGATAACTTATGAACTGCTGATAATAGAGAGGAAAATATATCTGAGCCTGCGAGTACATGAGCACATGTGACTATGGTGAGAAGAATTACGAAGTAACTAGACATATGAAAATTGTGTCACAGTAAGATGACACAAAGGCAAAGGAATAACAAAATGGAGATCTGGAAATAGCCTGAATTTTCAGATCTTGGTGACCTTATTGTTTTATGAGCTCCATATTAATTTTCACACTATATGTCTACCCTAAACTTATTTGCACTTCTTGTTCTTCTTCTTTTTCTTTTTTATCTTGTGAGGAAGATCAGCCCTGAGCTAACATCCATGCCAATCCTCCTTTTTTTGCTGAGGAAGACCAGCCCTAAGCTAACATCTATTGCACTTCTTGGTCTTCTTACAGCATTCTCTATAGGCTGAACATTTGATTAACAGTCAAGTAACACTGGACATTATAGGTCTGTCTCTAGAGACTGCATTCTCCAAGATAGAAACAGATGAGTTCTATCCACAAACCAGCTCTGGGGAGTCACAATATTATGTGTCTGCCCTGGTGTTAATTATGTCTGTACATAGTTCTGGCACAATTTTGTTTTCCCTCCATGTTTATGTCTCCTATGTGTATAATCTGGGGACGTCTGGGCCTTCCAAAATCTGATGTGACTCCTGAGCATCATAATATCCCATTACAAGGCAACCATAGCTACCAAGTTGTCCACAGAGGCCCCAATGCCCCAAAAACCATCACCGTCATATATTTTAACCATTCCCAGTAAGTGGCTTTGTCTGGACACTGCAATGGAAGACAATCATTTGAGGATTTAGAGAGGGCAACAATTCATGTTATCATATGAGGTATTATTTCAGATGAAGCAAGTGGAAGTCAAGGAGGAAAGGAAGATTTCTAGATAGAGAAATAATAATACATATTTATAAGAGACATAAGTAGTGTTTGAGTGATATGATTTGGGACTAGAGAATTGGAAGAGAATATTCTCAGAGGTTGGAAAAAAAGCACTGATTCAGTATCTTTCTTTTTATGCAATAATCTAAGAAATTTCTATTACAGCATGGCTTCTGGTTATATAACTCATGGTAGTCACAATGTTGAAGGAATATATTCTAAAAAAGCAACTGAAGAAAACCAAGAGTAGAAAGTGATTATGGAGATACTGGCCATCTCTGGAGGGTCAGAAGCTTGAGAGGCAGGATGAAAACCTGTGAAATACTTAGACTGTAGGGGAATGTAAATTCACTTAGAATTTATTAAGAGCTTACTGGGTTTCAGTATCTTCTTTTTTATCACACTCACAGTCTCATGAAGGAGATGAACATGAAAATAAATAGACAATTCAGTCTATTTCTATAATCTCCTTAGTTTTTAGGCAATCATTGACCTACTTTGTAAAAGCAGTCTTGGTAATAAATTAATGTCAAGAAATAGGAAATTTTCAACTTTCTTTCAGGAAATATGTGAGATAGGGCTGAGATAAGTGGAGACCAACAAAACATTAGTGAGTTTGTTTTAAAGTCAGTGCAATTAACTAAGAGAAATATGCAGTGGTGAGGGAGAGGTTTAAATTTAAGAGGACACAGATTACTGATATTGTGAATCTGTCTGAAAGTAGATGACTGGTTTAGAGCATACATGGTGGATAATGAACTATGGAGATGGGGAAGGATTCCTTCTCTTCTGTCTGGATGGAGGTGGTAAAGATGAGTATACATTTAAGAATAGGAATTTTTATGGAATTTATAATTCTTAAAAATTTTCCCTGTTAAGCAGCAATATCTAATATAAAGATAAGGTAGTAAGTGTAGTTTAATTGAATCTATTAATAGCTTACATTTGTTGAGCGTTCACTATGTCCCAGCTACTTTTCTAAATGCAAACTCTTATTTATATTAATATGTTTTTATTTACATGAATATTCTTGTTTAATTTTTATAGAAATGATTTGAATGAGAACTCATTTTGTTATTTCCATGATAGGTATAAAGAAACAAAAGTGCCAAGAGGTTACACGATTTCTAGGAGGTAGAAATCAAATACTCATTAAGTAGCATAGCTAGAATTTCTACCTAGGGAATGCTATTCATTGAGTATTGCTTCTCATAATAATAGCTAACACTTATTACGTGCTTACTACGTGCCAGGTGGCAAACTAAACATTTCATGTATATTGGGTTATACAATCTTCAGAACAACACAATAAAGTAAAATATATTTTTATTACCCACATTTTAGTGTTAGGAAAACTGAGATATAATTTAAGTGATACTAATTTCCAGTAGTGTTCAACAGCCCAGATGCAGAAGCAAAATAGTTGAATATAATGTTAATGAGTTGCGAAATAGATAAGAAAAAATGAAAATGGGATAAGATATTTGAGTGTGCTGATGAGTAAAAATTGAAGTGATGTTTCAGAAAGTGTGTTTATCTAGAGAGAAGGGATTTATGATAGTGTTCGCATATGGGAGAATAGGAGGCTGTACTCATGGTGCAGTCTTTTGGAATTTAAGTTCAGAGTGAGCACAGTTATAGATGATGATAAATGTGTGTGTGATGATATATAGTGTAGTGAAATTCATGGTTGGAGGAAGGAAAATTGGAATACTGAATGGCTAGTGGGGTAGAAAGTGTTCATACATATATATTTCAAAGTCATCTATTAATATAATAGTAATGCAAGTGGAATTATAAAATATAAGCCAAATGACAAAGTCTTCAGTGAAGATGGGTTTGAGATCTAACTATTTTTAGACATCAAAAGTGGTGAGTGGGTGGTATGAAAGTATAATGAAATGAAAAATAACAGGGCAAGTGGTGAGGCTCGTGAACACTCTCTGGATCAAAGCAATTTAAGAGAAGGATATATTTAAGAAAATAGCTTTTTCTTTTCCTTTAATTCCTCTTCTCTTCTTTCTTTCCTTTTTTTAAGGTGGGAGAACAGGATAGAATTTTGTGGATGAAGCTGAAGCTGTAGACGTGAGTTAAGTTGTCTTTCTTTTCTACGTCTTTTTTGTTGGGAAAAATAAATTGTTATTATTTTTCAAAATATAGCTAAGCTTTTCTTCAAACCCAAAAACAATTTAAGGGGATGAAAATATAAATTTGGCACACATAAATTCTTGGTCTTTACTACTTTAATATACTTGATTTATTCCTTGAATGGTAGCAAAATTTGGAACAATAATAGCTTCTGGAAAGAACTAAAACAAAATGCAGGATAACATATACATTAGCACATTCATTTATGAACAGAAGAAAGGAAGTTTGGACTTATGTCTGTCACTCAAAAATGTAGTCATGGAATGTTGTTCTCAATGTCTCAAAATAATTCCCTCTGTACTCATTTAGGATTCAGCACACAGGGGTCATTTGGAGGTAATCTTACACCCTCCACACTGTGCTGCTTTATAGAAGGAAGCACAGTATTGATGAGAATTAAGAGAACATACTATTCTTGATTAGACTGGAGGATGAATGAATTTGCTGATGAAGGGATATTTAGGAATTCTAGAACCACCACTTTCCCCGTTTGCTGACATAGAACATAAGATGCTCTCATGATTCAAAGCAACATTTACACTACCGTAATGTGCGATATTATCAGGCATAAAGAATGTCTCATTTAACATCAAATCACTGACAGTTTAGTTACTTCCACTGCATCAAGAAAAGACTAAAATACTGGAGACATAAAGTCTCTAAGATATGTTCCTTTCATTTCAAGTTTTATATAATAGTAGAGTACTTAGAGCAAGTAAATGAATAGTTACCAAAAGATGTAATATTTGTGCTCATCAATGTGTGTAAAAGTTATGAGTATTGCAAAGGAAAGGTCATTAACTGTTTGAAGTGGACAGCCTAGACTTTAGAGAGAGAATGTTCATTAGGGAACAAAAAGATAAGTAGAAATTTACCAAGCAGACAAGGGAAAGCAGAATCAAGTTCAAGGGTAAAGTAAGTTTAACTTTACAGAATAGTAAAACCATGTAATATGATCCCAGAGCTGCTAGAAGTTCTGGAACACACTGAAGGGAGGTCACGGCAAGACTGCGGGCTGGAGAGAGGTTGGCAAAGGTTATAGAGTGAATTAACTTTTTTTTTAATAAAAGGGTGTTTTTAATGGTAAGATTTTAAGCAAACTAATCACATTTGACTTTTGAAGGATAGCTGATGATATGAGAAAATGGAACTTTATAAGGAAAACCAAGAAACAGGAGAAATACTTAGGAGGCTACAGCATAGACTATGTGGGAGTTAATGAATATTGTAGCTAAAGCAGATGGAGATGGATAAGATGTGCTATATTTGATGAATAGCAAATCATTCCATTTAGTAAGATTTAATGGCTGCTTGCTTGCGTTATTAAAGTTACAAAGACAGAGGAGTCAAGGGTAACTCTGAGATTTTTGATGTAAATGACAGTGTGACTGTTGTTGCCAGCAAATGAGATACAATCAGATGGTAGGGGAGCTTTGAAGAAAAATAGTGAGTATTGTTTGGGATATCTTGAAGTGAGATTATTTAAGAAATTGTATAAACATATATATTTAATTCATAACAGAGAGTATAGAAAGCCTCATGCGTTCTGTTAGCACCATGCTCTCTGAAGTAGCAGATTCCAGACAAGGGACTCTGCTAACTGACCCAGATGCAAGTAAAATACCAAAGCCACAGTGGCAGAAGGAACACTGCATCTGGATGTTTTAGAAGCAGATACAATGACAGACCAAAGGAAAGCTAGGTGGGTGTGGGCAGATGTTCTGACTTCCTTGGCAATCTGTCTGCTGAATATAAAGTAATGAACAATCTAATAGATTTCATTCAAAACAGACCTAAGAGAAGATTGAGGAGACTCTCTAGAAGGCCATGCCTTTGGAGTTGTTCTCTGCAATTCCCTGTGTTACATGTTCAAGTACCCTGAAGCGAGCTTAGTCCCTCTTTAAGTCAAAGCTGCTTAACATCTTTCTCTTAGTATTATCTTATAAGTAAATTTATTGACAATTAAAGGCTTATATTTGTTAATAAGTACATGTATATATCACAAGGCAATTAAGCTTATTTTTTATCCTAAGTAATTTTCTCATAGAGAAATCATGTTTATAGTTGTAGGTGTATAGTTTTGCTTGCTGTACACCTTGTTCTCTTGCCAAAATCTCTTAAGCTTTTGGTTCTTCCAAAAAGAGGAAAGATCATGTAACACGGAAAAATATCAAATACTCTTTTTCTTAAATTTAAAAACCTTTGATATTTTAAACATTCAGTACTCTTAGTTTCTTGCCTCAAGTTCTTATCTGTGTCTGGGGTTCTAGGACTCACCTGTGATATAGCAGTTCCCTAACTCTGGGTTTCAGAATTCTGGATAAGATTTAAAATCTGAGGTCTTCTGAAATATTTTTAATGACTGATTCAAATTTGAATTCTCACTTTCTAACAAGGAAACATCTCAGATACTTATTCATGTAGGCCCAGAACAGCATATTTTAATAGGAGAATGCACATATCATAACCAGAAAGTTTTTCTCTACACAGATAGTATTTGGAAATTCAAACAGAGGCATTGTTAGTAGGGGTATTTATTAATATTTATTGAGCTTTTATATCAATGGAGTTTAAGAGCAGGAATCTAGATATTAGGAGCAACTAGAGACTTCTTAAAAAGGCATGTTATGAAAAATGGGGTGCGCATTCTAGAATTATGATACTAGAAGGAAACGGGATACCGGGTAGGTTAGAGGCTAGTTATCAGAACAAAAGGGCAAGGTCAGAGCAAGACTCCTGGGAAGATACTTGTGGTCCTGAGACCTAGAGGACTGGATTGTAGTTGCTTTGCTCTTCACTGCCATTAGGCAGGATGGATACTAAAGTCAGAGGCAAGGTGAGGACTCAGGAGTGAGCAGAACACCAACTGGGCTTACATTTTCCCATTAGCTGCAAATGTGTTCATTTACAGCAATGTTTTAGTTATCTGAAAGAATGAAGACAGAAAATTTTCAAAAAAATTTTGGAGAGGGTGTAGCTAACTTATTTGCAAACTTTTGTTTTCACCACTTAAAATGCTAAATTAGTTTACACGTAAATCTTTTAAAAACAAATTATGTATGGTAAAGTTACAGGATGTTGAATAAAGTTAAGGTTTCTTGAATGGCTCAGAAAAGCGAGTTCATCCTTGAAATATAGTATATGCTTAACAAAATTGGATGGATTAACAAATGTAGTCACATAAGTAGCAATTGTCTTTGAATTACATAGAAAGTCCAAGTTGTGAAGATATAACCATTGCGAAAACCCTATATCTAGAGAATATGCATTTAAACTTCTACAAGCTGATTTGCATTGTTCTACTGTTTTCAGCTGATATTCCTCATTTTAAAGATATTCTTCTAATATCCTGTTCATCTTCTGATTATCTTTAAGACCTTTTCTGCAATAAGAATACATTAACCTTGGGTGAGGGTAGGAGTTTATTATTTTTAGTAATAACAAGAATTTTGCTTACATTAAAGCTGCTTGGATTTCTTATTCTGCATTCCTGATTATTTGTTAAATTGTTTATGCCCTAGTATATTATTAAAGTTACAATTGCCTTTTGTATAACCTGCTAATTATTGTGTATGTACATGTATGTATGTGTCTGTATGTGTATTTCTGTATATATTTCCACACTTAACCAAAAATACCCTGAGAACAGTGGCCTTTGCCTTCTTAAGACTGTCTATGTCACACAACCCAGAAAAATCCTAGACACACAGAAGCAGAAATTTTATCACTACGTACTTACTTAGTAGATAATAAAAATGAAAGGGTAGAGTAGAATAAAACTGCATAGAGAAGACAAAATTTTAAAATAACTTAATTCAATCTTTTTCTTTTCAGGTGAAGATAATGTGTTCAAAATGGTGAAGTGATTTACCCAAGGGCTTATGGAAATTTTAGAGAAAAACCAGCTCTTCAGAGAGGCTATTACATGGTGTCTGAAATCTTCATATAGAGGACCATGGAAGAATCACTCTGTCATCCTGATTTCTGCCCATAGGGGATTAGCATGTGTACGAGCATGTGAAGTCTCCAGTTTTAACATGGCAGACAATGCTACACATCGCTACATCTCATCTCTCTTCCTGGTTGGTATTCCTGGTTTACAAGGTTTTCACTTCTGGATCAGCATCCCTGTCTGCCTCCTGTTTGCCCTGACCCTGCTGGGAAACAGTGTAATCATCATTACCATCAGGTTAGAGCCAAGCCTGCACCAGCCTATGTATTTCTTCCTTTGCATGCTGGCAATGAATGACATGGCTCTTGCCTCTTCCACAGCCCCCAAGATGCTTGGTATCTTCTGGTTGGATGCACATTGGATTGACTTTGATATCTGCCTAGTACAGTTGTATTTCATCCACACATTTTGCATAATTGAGTCAGCCCTCCTAGTTGCCATGGCCTTTGACCACTATATAGCAATTTGCATCCCACTGCGTTATACCACGATCCTGACAACACCAATGGTCATTAAAATGGGTCTATTTGGTGTGACTCGGGCTATCCTTTTGGTTTTGCCAGGTCCTCTTCTTATTAAGAGGCTACCATATTACACCAACTATGTCATCAATCATGCCTATTGTGAGCACATGGCTGTGGTGAAGTTAGCCAGTGCCAACACTCTGATTAGCAGAGCATATGGAATCTCTGTGGCCCTCTCAGTGATGGTATTGGACCTAGGGCTCATAGCCATATCCTATATCAAAATCCTCCAGGCAGTCTTCCGGCTCTCATCCCAGAATGCCCGTTTTAAAACACTGGGACCTGTCCTGACCACGTCTGCACTATACTTGTCTCTTACACACCTGCACTGTTCAGCTTCCTAACTCACCGCATTGGCAAGAAGGTACCTCCAAGTGTCCATATAATTTTTGCAAGTTTGTACCTCCTGGTGCCTCCCACAGTCAATCCCCTGGTGTATGGTGTCAAGACCAAGCAGATTCGTGACCAAGTGGTTGGTCTCTTCTTCCCAAATAAGAAAATTTCTGAAGACTAAAATTTATAAGTGCCAGTGCAAATCGATATAACATGCTTCTTAAAATCATGGCTACATTGATGAATAACTCAAATCTAGTCTCCAACTGTTCTTTCTGGATTCTTTTATGCCTTAGCAGGAATATTTGATGCTTTACATTTACTTTTTAAAATATTTATATTTTCAGTTCACTTCTATTTGAAATAAAACCAAGTCAGAATGTTATCAAAGAGTGCCATACAGAAAACATTTGTTGATGTAAGTAATCCATAATCAACCTATAAATCAAAGTTGGGGTGAGTTTATTATGAGCCAACTTTTGAGGACCATAGCTCTGGGCCTTCCTTCCCTAAGGAAGGAAGGGCACCAAAGAAGTGGGGTGTACAGAGCGGCTATATACAGTCAAAGAGCATGTATCACATATGATTGCAATGTCCCTTTTACAATAGCCACAAGATCCCCCTACCAGATTGCTCTGCCAGAATAGCTATTGATGAACACAGCAGGGAGTAGGTCTGCTGTCTGGATGGGCATGGCTGGGGTCAGGTCTTTTGTCTGGAGCAGGATGGTCGCAGGATGAGTGCAGCAATCAAATCCTAGCCTAGGGAGAAATACTTATCCTTAAGGAAATGCCAATGTGGGGGAAGTTGCATCCTTATCTTAATGGCATTTACTCTTCTCTTTGGGACATGGTAAAGCAGATACACATTGCATGTTTGAAGGTGACAGGGCCTGTTGGAAAAACAAATTCAGGCCAAATTAGTTTTACTCCAAATGGCTTCCTCATATGTTCAAATATATCACATGGCTTGCCATTTATTTATCACATTTAATATGTTTCACCAATTATTTTTATGTTATTATTTTCAATGTAATTTAAAATGCCATTATTTAAATATTATTTTACATCATATCTCGAATGTGAAATAGCTAAACAAGTATTATAATAATATAAAAACTCTCAGTTCATTTGGTCAGGTTGATTCTTGAAAATATTTTTACCAATTCACAATAACCACATGTTTTTATTTCTATTAACTAGTATGTCTTTAAGAAAACTTTAATCCTAGTTTTTATTACCTAAAATATGCATATATGAGCCATAACTTCAGCAAGCTGGCTTCAGTCTAGACATCCAATAAGGCAAATAATAGCTTTCTGTGGCTCACAACATAACCTGGAATAATTACATTGTGACTACGGTAAAACCAAAAAGATTTAATCATAACCAAGAGAAATTTCTTTTCATTAAACCATTAATTGACCACAATACTGTGATTCCAATCAATCCTTAACATGTCTATATAACTTACTCAGCTTGATGGTAGCACAATGAGCTTAAAAATTAAAAATTACATTCATTTTACACCGAGTCATTACCATGGCTTGTGGCCCATAGCTTCCATTGCAGAGAACATTCACAGTTATTCCCAGGAGGGATAACTTCATCTGGATAGAGCAACACTGCTTGGTGGTTAACAATGCAATCTCTTTCCACAGAATGCTTAGGTTTAAAAGCTGGCACCACTACTTCTTAGTTGTGTGTCTTTGGACTTGTTCTTAAACTGGTAAGTGCCTCAGTTCTCTTATCTAAAAGTAAGACATTATAAAGATGCATTTCAGAAGATTAACACAAGGATTAAATCATTCAGCACAAAATATGCTTAGAATAGGTTTTGGAACTTCATATGCACTATATAAGAGCTGGGTGTTAATTTTTTAGCTCCTGAAAGTAAGAGGATTTTTTTCAGACATAGTTGTCAATAAGTAAACATAAAGAAATCACTGGGACTGGCCCCATGGCTTACCGGTTAAGTGCGCGCGCTCCGCTGCTGGCGGCCCGGCTTCGGATCCCGGGTGTGCACTGATGCACCACTTCTCTGACCATGCTGAGGCCACGTGCCACATACAGCAACTAGAAGAATGTGCAATTATGACATACAACTATCTACTGCGGCTTTGGGGAAAAAAAAAAGGAGGAGGATTGGCAATAGCTGTTAGCTCAGGGCCAGTCTTCCTCAGCAAAACGAGGAGGATTGGCATGGATGTTAGCTCAGGGCTGATCTTCCTCACACACACACAAAAAAAGAAACCAGTAATACACATCAGTCTGTGCATGTTTAGTTGAAAAAACTTAAAAACATGTAAAAATAGAGAAAAAAGTAAAAGGGCTGAAAACAACATAATGGGTCCAAATAGAGTAAACTAAGGGCATAGAACAATAAAGATGACAGGGTGTTTGAAATACGCCTTTATATTCTGCAGTCTATTTGTTTATTCTTGTCCAGGGCCCTAAGTAGGAATTCAAAGCTTGTAATCATTCAATTTGGGTATTTAATTTCAGTTAACATATTAACCATTCCCTTTATGGGTTTCTCACAAATCATCTTCTGTTTTCACACATTACCTTGGCACCTCAGTTTCAACGGGCACCGGGAACTGACTTGAAAGGCTGCCTTCTCCAAAAGAGAAACAGATGAGGTCTGTTCACTCAAAGGGTCTCAGGAGGTGTATCATAGTGCAGGTGCTCCACGAGTCACCAATGCCACTCTGGACACGTCCTTACCACAGGCTTGCCTCATCTCTCCTTTGTCTTCCAAAAGTAAGCCATGGACTTTGATTTCCTCTGTATTTTAGAAAATTCCTTTAGAAAGCATTCTTCCACATCATTTTTATTCATATACAGTTTACAGCTTTATATTCGACAATCTCATATGCTGACAATAAGTGTCTGAAATCAGACACTAGCTATGGTAAAGGGAATGGTGAATTTGTGGACACTCTGTTTCACTTTATCATGATCTGAAATATATCAGTTAAAGAGATTAATAAAAATTGATGAAATAATATTGGAAAAAATCTTTTGTTTAAGCTAAGATTAGCTACTATTAATAATAAACATTTATTACAGTGGCTTTGAATAATTTATCACATACATAATACAATGTAGGTGTTCCTACATATTTTAGCTTAGGAACACTTGCTTTTTCCTTCTTGTGGATCTGCCATTCTAACAGAACTTAAAATACTCTGTTTTTAGCACATCAATAAAAGACAATGTGTGGAGAACTCTTAGCCTCTTTCAAAAGGTATTGCCTGAAAGAAACATACATTACTTCTTCTCAGGTCACAGCTAAATTGATGGGGATATGACTAGGAAATGTTTTTCATAACTATTCATCCAATTTTCAGGGCAAAATACACATTTTAATTGTATAGCTACCAATTTCTTTTCTAGGTAGACTTGTAAATAAACAAATTCTACTGTATATTTAAAAGAAAGTAGAATATCGAGAGCAGAGAGGAACAAACAAATAAACTCAAGAATAAAATACTTACTAGAGATGATACTCTTTAACTCCTTATTTGTATAAAACATAATTTTAAAAACATCTATTCTAATATTTGAAGGAATCAGTACTTTGGTAAGTGTCGTGAAGGTAAATAATTACATAGAATCATGTTATGTAAACCTGAAAATAAGCTTTGAAAGGATCAAACCAATCTCCTAGCAAAATCAATTCCCTGACAGAACAAAAGTCACAAATCTTTCAAAGAAGATAGCAAAATCTAAATTTTCATTATTGTAACTTTCATAATTTCCAGCATAAAACAAAAATTGCTAAATACACAAAGAAAGATGTAAATGAGGTACATAACCAGGAGGAGAAAAAAATCAATTAAAAACTTCCAGGAATCTCAGATATTTCGATGTTCAAATCATAAAGCATAAATTTTGGAATTAGCAGACATAACTTATGAATATGATAATGAATTAAAGAAAGAGATGATTATAGTGAGTGAATAGATGGAGAATCACTGCAGAGAAATGGGAAATATAAAAAGTAAAAAATTATAATTATAGAATTGAAAAGTACCAATCTGAACTAAATATCTCACTTGATAGGCTTAATATTGTTAGATACTGAAGAAGAAATGTTTAGCGTAATTGGAGATTAAGCATTAGAAATTCTTCTAATAGAACTGAAGAAAATAAAAGTCTAAAAATGTATAGATGAATACAGCCTCAGGTATGTCTGGGACAATACCAAGATGTCTATGTGATATTGAGCAGAAAATTATTTGAAGATAATAAAATTTGAGGGAAAATTATAACCCATAAATTCAAAAGGGTCAACAAATGACAAGAAGAATAAATATAAAGAAATCCATAATTCTATATATGATACTCAAATAGATGACAGTTAAAGATAATGATAAAATCTTAATGCACTCAGAGAAAAAAAAGGTAAATTATGGTTTAGTAACGTCCCGGTTATAGTTCTACCCTCAGCTTTGGGACTCTCTTTGTACTGCTCCTCAGAGAGGGTTATGTTTTGAAGCTCTTTTGGCTGTACTCCACTGTCATTATACTAGAGACTTGTTGATGAAGTGGTAGCATGTGGGGAATGAGAAGTATTTTATGATCCTCAGAGTAAATCTCAGTCTTTCACTGGGCCTCTGTCTCTGGAGACTAGCTTTCACAATTGTTTCTGTGTCTCTTGCGTGGGTATAGTTTTTTTTTTTTTTCCCCTTCTTCTCTGTATTCCCTGCTTTGGATACAGTGATCCCAATCGAGTTACTTGATGCCCTATCCTCTCTTGACTATAATTTTTTTCCCACTAAGTGAGATAGGAAAGGTAGAGAGGGATGGAGTGGGCTGAAATTCCTGACTCCTAGATGAGATAAGGTCTCAGTATTGTCCTCTGGCTAAGACTTTTCCCCAGGAGAGAAGTTTTTTTATGGAGAGGGTTCTGGGAGAGTTTCACAATGACTAATCTTCCTCTCCCTCTTCCAGGGCCAAAAGGGGATATTGCTTTGATTCTAACATTGAGAATCAATTGAGGTTTCTAGAAGAAAAGCCTATGTAGTGTACCGGACACCTTTGAATGAAACCAACAGACCTTGTCATGCTCACGATAATCTATATTTAGTCTTCAGCAACTCATCAAATTTAATAGTGAAGTAAGTGTTCTTACTGCCATAACTTCAAATGGCCTCTGCTCCAAGCAAATGGATATTGTGTTCTATAGCTCTCTGGATGTGCTTGTCTCTCTATACCTTAGGGTGATGATTTGCCCTGTAACCTCAGTTCTATGATGGCTTCAAGGAAAGCCATTGATTTTCAGTTTGTCTAGCTTTTACTGGTAAGAACAGGAGTGACAATTCTCAGCTCTTTTCATGTCAGAGCTGAACTAGAAGTAACCAAACAATTTTTTTACAAAAATCAATTAGTAATTAAATCAAGAAATAATAATATTTTCAACAAATGGTATCAGAACAATTAGACATGCATGTACAAAAAAAAAAAAAATGAACCTCAACCTAATTTCACACTTTCTAAATAATTTCACTGAAAATTTCACTCATAGATCTAAAAGCAAAATGTTAAATAACAATAATAATACTTTTAAAATAAAACATAGGATAACTCTTTATAACCTGAGGATAGTCAAACATTTCTTATGCATGAAACCAATATATATATAAATTGTACTTCACCAAAATTAAAAACTTCTGATTTGAGAAACACATTGCTAAAAAAAAAAAATAATAAAAGACTAGCTGCAGCCTAAGAGAAAATATTTGCCAATCACTTTTTCTAGAATATATCAAGAATTGTCAAAATTCAACAATTAGAAAACAGATAACACTTTTAAAAAAATACACAAGAAGCTTAAATAGATATTACCCCAAAGAGGATATGAGGTAAATAAGCACATGAAAATATTTTCAACATAATTAGCCATAGAAGAAATGTAAATTAAAGCCATGATGATATAGGAGCAGTCACCTAATAGAATGGCTAAAAAAAAAGAGGGAAAAGACAAATATCAAGTGCTATCAAGTTTGTGGAGGAGCTGGAACTTTTTTACATTGCTAATAAGAATGTGAAATTATATAAGCACTCTCGAAAACAGTTTGACAGTTCCTTGTAAAGTCAGATACACACTTCCTATATAGTCCAGAAATCCCACTCCTGGGTAACCAAAGAAAAATAAAAATGTACGTTCATTCAAAATCTGCACATGGATGAATATAGTAGCCATATGCATAATTGCCTAGAAGTGGAAATAACCCAAATGTTCTTCAGTGAGTGAATGGATGAACAAATTATAGTAAATCCATACAATGGAATACTACTTTGCAATAAAAAGGAACTAGCGTTGATTTATAAAACAATTTGGATGAATCTCAAAGACATCCAGTGAAAGAATCCCGTGTCCAAACGTTATATATTGTATTATTTCATTCATGTGATGTTTTTGAAAAGACAGTGTTGGTGTTGCAGAACAGGTCAGTGTCTGCCAGTGTTTATGGGTCAGGGTAGATTGTCACTATAAAGAGAGAGCACAGAGATTTTTGGAATGATGAGATTTTTTTGACATGACGATGGAAATTAGATGAATCTATACATGTGTCAACCCTTATAATATTGTATATTAAAAGAAAAAAGTGAACTTAACTTTATGACGACTTTTTAAAAAATAAAAATTTACAGGTAGGTTAAAAGTAAAAAAAGAAATGGCAAAAAGAACACAAAGGGCTATCCATAAAAAGGATGGAATTGATGTATTATTATAGGCAAGTGTAAATCAAGACTAAGAGTATTACAAGACATAAAGACAGACAGTGTTTAATCATAAAGGTGAGTATTCATCAATAAGGCACTATAATCCTAAAAGTGTTTTTATCTAATAATTGATTTTCAAAATTCATGGGACTAAAACAGAAACAAAGGCAGAAATAGAAAAAACAACAATTATCAGTGGAGATTTTAACATTCTTCTTTCAGTAACTGATATAATAAGAAGAAGCAATGGTATAGAATTTTGAACAAAGCTCTCTATCAACTTAATCTACTGGCGATTGAGAGAGCACAACAATAAACAAACATATAAAGTACATTATTTTTACGTTCCGGGTCCAAAAACCAAAATAGACAACTTGGCAATGTTATAAAGAAATAAAAAGAAATATAATGTGTAAAAATTGAATGAGAAGAAAGCATGCTGCCATTTATGTATAATATGCTATTTTTTCTAGCAAAACCAACTAAGGCATAGGCAAAATGTTATAATAAATATGAGAGTTTAACAATTATTTTTGAGGAGAGATCAGCTTTAAAAACCATATATATTTAACAACATATAATTTTAAATTATGATTTAAAACAGATTCTATTTTTAATAGAAATAAACGTTATAAAGTACTAGAAATTAGCTAAAAATATTAAATATCTCTACAGATAATTTTTATGTTAATTTAACAGACATAGAAATGATCCAAATTAATAAAATTGTTTTAATGTTCTCTTCTTATTCACAAATTCAATGCAATACAAACTAATATTTCAGTTGCATTTTTTTTTAGAAACTTGATAACCTACTCTAAAATTATATGGAAAATTAAATGTTCATAGATGGAAAATTCACTTTTGAAAAGTAAAAGCCAGACACACTACCAAGACGTGGTAATAAAATGTTAGATACATATAGGCTCTAAAATGTAAGTAGAACCATAAAAAAAAAACTAGACAGTGTACACACATCCATTTATATACAAAAATTTAATGCATATTTAGGAGGGCATCACAAAATAACGGACAAATTGCAGACATATTTTAGGTGGTTCTGATAAAATTGGCTCATTATATAAAGCAAATAAATAAAACTGAATCTCCATCTAATATCATACAGAAAGAATGATGGACTCCAAATAAATGAAAGATCAAAAGGTTAAATTAAAGTTATGAAGTAGAAGGTAATGGAGGAAGATAGCTGTGAAATAAGTTTGAGGAAAGACAAAAAAATTCCAAAAGCACAAAAATGTACTGTAAAATTTACGTGACTTTAAGTCAAATGAAAGATTTCTTTAGAACGGACACCATAGACTAAGGTAACAGATCAATTGGGAGGAGATATTTGCAATCATTGGCAAGATTTAGATTAAAATATCTGAGAAACATCTGCGAATCCATGTGAAAAATGCAGAATCTCCAATAGAAAACTGAAGAGTAACAACAATCAATTTACAGGAGAGAAAAATCAGCAAAAAATTCTCCAATATATGGGTAAGTGTTCAAACTGTTTAGTAATGAGGAAAGTAGAAATTAAAAAATACCAAAATACTATTTAAGCCTCTATATTAGATTAAACAAAATAGAAAGCTTAAAATTGCCTGAAAGATAAGGAAATAAAGAAATATGATCACTTATTGCACAGCTGCAGGACAAGTTCAGCCATAGTGGAGAGCTATCCAGATTCACTAACTCTGAAAACACGTGAGCCTGTAAATGGATACGAGCACAGGTTTATAGGGAGAAGAAATGTGAAATAACTGGATATGTGGAAACTGTGCCTCAGTAAGATCACACAAGGGAAAAAGGATAACACAATGGAGATCACGGAATATCCTGAGCTACCTTTACACTTCCAGATGACTTTAATTTTCCTGAGGCATGTGAGAATTCAATAATAGTCATTCTGGAAACAAGGTCTGTAATTTCCCCCTTCTCTTGATTGTCAGATAGTTTGCCCATACTAAATTGATTTGCTCTGTTTAGTCTTCTTACAGATTTCTCCAGTGAACTACATATTTGATTATCTTCTCAGGCATCTCATTTGACTGGGCATCATGGGACAGTCTTTCAAGACTGTATTCTCCAAAGGAGAAACACGAGTATTTTCTGCATACAAACTCTGAGGAGTTTACCATGTTAACACAGCTATTCTGGAGGGACGTTGTTACTGTTTTGTGCTTAGTCCTGGCACAATCATTTTTTCCCTTCAATCTTGTCTCCTAAGGGACCCATCAGCCTTCAAACCAGAGGGAACCCCTAAGCATTGCAATAGCCCTTTACAAAGCAACCATAGCTACCAACTTAACCACAGAGTCCTCACTGCTCCAGCGGCAATCACTATTATATTGTGTAACTATTCCTACGTATGCATATTGGCCTATATGCTGCAGTGGAAAAGCATCATTTGAGGATTTGAAGAGAATAATAGCTATTTTTTATTACCATCTACTATATATTATGATTTGTTAGATAGAATTCAAGGTAAAGCAGGTGAAAGAATTCAAGGTAAAGCAGGTGAAAGTAAAATGAGAAAGGAAGATTTGTAAACATAGTGATGTTATAGATGTATAAGAGACATTATGATGGGTTTTTGGGTAACTTGATTCAGTAGCAGAGAAGAGGAAACAAATAAAATCCTAAACATGTATATATGTGTGTATATATATATATATATATTTTTTTTCTGGTCAGTATCTTACTGTTTATGGAAGAACACCTTGGAAATTTCCGCTACAGGGCACTTTCTGGTTATGTAACTCATAACCAGAAACACTTTTGAAAGAACACATTCTAAGAAGACAGTTGAAATAAATGAAGGGTAGAAAATAACTATGAAAATACTGACCATCTCTGGTGGGTCAGAAGCCTTGGTAGCAAGATAAAAATCTGTGAAATCCTTAAGAGATTGTAGAGGATGTAGAGAAACATCTGATCTTTCCTTAGAATCTACTGAGAATTTATTGAGATTAGGTACCTTCATTTGAGTGTTCACAGTCCGATGAAGGAAACTGACATGAGAAGAGTTCTAACAGAAATAGAAACTGAATGGCTGCTTGATTGAATGATGTATTAGACATAAACAGATAGAGAAAGCAAGGATAATTCTGAGATTTCCTAATTTCATGGCTAGGTGACTGTTGTTGCCAGCCAACAAGATACAATCACATGGAAGAGAATGAGAAAACTTACTGAATTTAGTTTGGAGTATCTTTACGTGCTATTATTATAATACCTTAATATAAAATACACAATGCGTTCAAGAAAGACTGTGTAGAAAATGCCATGGTATTTCATTAGAGTCCTCTACTCTGAAGTGGCAGATTCCAGACAAGGGGCAATGCTGACTCACTCAGAACCAATCAAAATATCAAAGCCCAAAGGTGTCAGAAGGAACAAAGTACTTATATGTTTCAGAAACAGATGGAATGATAGAGCCAACAGAAAATTGGAGAGCTCTGGGCAGGTATTCCAACTGCTCTGGCAGACTATCTGCTGAAGATAATATAAAGAATGACCTCATCAAAACAAATGGATTTGTCCAAATTTCTTTCAAAATAAAAGCCTGGGAGAAGACAAAGAAGACTTTTTGGGTGTGAGGGGTGACTGTACAAGCAGACCATTTCCTCCCCTTGAATGTGCCACATTCTAGGGCTCTGACAGGAAGCCTCCCTCTTTTAAGGGGAAATCACTTTACTTCTCTTCCCTTGGTATTGATTAGACATGTTATCATCCTATACATAAATTTATTGAAAACTATAAGATGATTTTTAAATATTTGCCTATATTTACCAAGAGCAATTATGCTTGTTTGTAATCATAAGTAATGTGTCCAGCTAAAATATATATCTGTATTTCTAGGTGGGTGAGCCTCTTGTATGTTTGATTCTCCCAAAAGCAGACATAAGAATGGAACTCGGGAAACCAAGTTTCCAAGTGGAAAATGATCATCTGAGTAATTGCAAAGAGGAAAACTTTCACAAATACTTAAAAATCTTTCATACTTTGAGTGTTCAATATTTGAGATTATGTCTAAAGTTCTTATCTCTCTGAGGTTATAGGCTTCATTCGTTATGTAGTGATTTCCACAATTCAGTTTCTGTATTGTGGTTAAAGTTTAAATTCTAAATTTGTCTGAAATATTTTATGACTGATTTGATATTTTTGAATTCCTTCCAAGGAAACACCTCAGACACTTAATCACAATAGCCCAGAGTAGCATATGTTTAATAGTAGATTGTAGATACCATACCAGACAGTTTTTTCCCCACACAGATATTATTTACACATCCACACAAGGAATCATTGCCATTAGGAATATTTATCAACATATCTTGAGCTTTCACATCCGTGCCGTTCAGGACAAGGAATTGAGATGCAGAAGTAATTATAAATTAAAAAGAATGTTAAGAAGAGTGGAGTGCATATTTCAGAATTATGGTACTAGGTAGAAACTGGATGCTAGGAAGAAGGATAGAGGTCAGTTATCAAAACTAAAGGATGTGCTCAGAACAAGAGTCATAAGAAACTCCTCTTGGTGTTAAGACCAAAAGGGCTGAATTGTACTTGCTTTGGTCTTCACCATCATTAGGCAGGATGGACGCCAGAACCAGAGGTGGGTCTGTCTGCAGCAGAGAGTCATGGCTTTACAGAAAATAGACTGGGATTATTAGCAACAAATGTGCTTATTTGCCACAACTTTAAATCATTCAACAGCATGAAAATATAAAATCTGCCATTTTTTTTTCTGTTTATGTTGTATTATACTGTCTATCTTCAGATCTTCTTAAGGAGTTAATCTAAAATAGGAACAAATTTGCTTTTGATTGACGACAATACATTTATTGTTTTAAAGTTTTATAAGCTTTGTTCTTATGTTTTAGAGTTAGGAGATCTTATTCTGAATTCCTGATTATTTTGGTATGCTCTCTATGGATAAGAGTATTGTTAAAATGATAGCATTTGAAATACTTGTAAATTATTATGCATGTGTTCATGCATGTTTATCCTTACTTGATCCCAATTTCCTTGAAAAGACACTTTGACTTTTTTCTAAAATTATTTATAGCACAAAATTCACCATTGGCTTTGACACAATGATGAATTTATTATATTACTAACTGATCCTCCACTAAGAAATAAATATTACAGAGTAGAAATGAACAAAATTCTAAAACTCAGAAAAAATACCTGAAATAAATGAACCCAATCTTTTTATTTGCAGGTGAAGATGCTGGGACTAAGACTGTTGAAGTGGCTTACCTGATGATTGACAGTGGTTTAGGAGGAGTCAGTCCTTCAAGTCGGCTATTATATGGTGTGTCTGAATTCCCCACATGCAGGGCCATAGAAGAATCACTCTGTCATCCCGCTTTCTGCCCATAGGGGATTTGACTGACTGCTTTGTATCTGAGCATTCAATTTACTGAGTTTTAACATGGCAGACAATGCTACACATCACTACATCTCATCTCTCTTCCTCGTTGGTATTCCTGGTTTGCAAAATTTTCACTGCTGGATCAGCATCCCTGTCTGCTTCCTGTTTGCCTTGACCCTGCTGGGAAACAGTGTAATCATCATTACCATCAGGTTAGAGCCAAGTCTCCACCAGCCTATGTATTTCTTCCTTTGCATGCTGGCAATGAATGACATGGCTCTTGCCTCTTCCACAGCCCCCAAGATGCTTGGCATCTTCTGGTTGGATGCTCACAGGTTTGACTTTAATATCTGCCTAGCACAAATGTACTTTATCCACACATTTTGCATAATTGAGTCAGCCCTCCTAGTTGCCATGGCCTTTGACCGCTATGTAGCTATTTGCATCCCATTGCGTTATACCACCATCCTGACAACACCAATGGTCATTAAAATGGGTCTAGCTGGTGTGACTCGAGCTGTTCTTATGGTTTTGCCCTGTCCTCTTCTCATTAAGAGGCTACCATATTACACCAACTATGTCATCAATCATGCCTATTGTGAGCACATGGCTGTGGTGAAGTTAGCCAGTGCCAACACTCTGATTAGCAGAGCATATGGAATCTCTGTGGCCCTCTCAGTGATGGTATTGGACCTAGGGCTCATAGGCACATCCTATATCAAAATCCTCCAGGCAGTCTTCCGGCTCTCTTCCCAGAATGCCCGCTCTAAAGCTCTGGGCACCTGTGCTGCCCACATCTGCACTATACTTGTCTCCTACACACCTGCACTGTTTAGCTTCCTAACTCACCGCATTGGCAAGAAGGTACCTCCAAGTGTCCATATAATTTTTGCAACTTTGTACCTCCTGGTGCCTCCCACAGTCAATCCCCTGGTGTATGGTGTCAAGACCAAGCAGATTCATGACCGACTGGTTGGTCTGTTTTTCCCAAATAAAAAAATTTCTGAAAATTAAAATATTTAAATACAAACCCATGTTGGTAGAATCTGTTTTATGAAGTCATGGTAATTAACAATAGGTGCAAAATTGTCCCCCACATACATACTATTTCTCAATTCACCTATGCCTTTCAGCAGGGAAACTTGTTGCTGTGCATTTATTTTTTTTCTCTATCTATTTCCAATTTTTTATATTTTCTCTTTCTTTCTTTTAGAAATAAAAGAATGCCTCTTCATGGGAAGCTTTCAGTATTGTTGGCAATAATTGTTATTTATTACTGAAATTATTTCATATTCTATATTTATCAATAGTATTTCGTAGTATCTACAAATGTGACATGACTAAGCTAATTATTGAAACAATTGAAAACTTCTCAATACTTTGGGTGAGGCAATTTACAAAAACAGGGTTTTTTTTTTCATTTTGAATTGTTATATGATCTGTTTAAGAATTCTGGAGTAAAACAATCATTATTTTCAAGTTTCTTTTTACTTGTTATGAGTGATAATAATAGTTTAACATTCAAATAATGATCACTATTTATCTGTTTACTAAGGGTCTTACATGCATTTATTCCTTTAGTCCACAGAACTATACTGTGAGATAGGTGTTATTATTATTCTCATTTTATCAGTTAGGGAACCGAGACACAGAGAGGTTATGTAAGTTGTACAACGTAACTCACTCAGGAAGTGGCAGTGTAGAATTTGAATCCAGGGACTCTTGCTTTAGAACACATGCTCTTTGCCATGCTATATTGTCCATTGTCCACCAAGACAGAATTCTTACACTTATTATTCACTTTAAGAATGTGGAAACATTTCTCTAAATGTTTTATGGTTTATTCTTTTACATCTGCTCTTCTTTTAGATATTGTGGTAGATTTTTTGAGTCTCTCTCAAGCCCCCCTCCCTCCAACCCCCCTCCAACCCCTTATAAAGTTTATTAAATATTTTGGCAAACCTCCAAGCAAAAGTTGCTTCTATTTTACTAGAGAAATGTCCAATAAATGCAGCCCAGTAAGATTATGACTATGATTTCCAGACTTGAGTGAAACTTGAACGGTCTGAAAATCCTACCTATCCACATGCAGTTCCCTTTTTTTTTACCTTCAGAGAATATCATTTTTGGTAACTTTCATTAAGTGCTGCAATTAAAAACAATTTACTTTTTAATCAAGAATATGAATTGCATTATGCATGGAGCACAGAGGAAACTACTTTGGACATATCTATAAATGCTCTGTGCCAAGCATCCTTTTACTTTTTGATCATTTCATGGGATGAGGGTTCATTGAGTTGGAAATTGGTGACTTTGACCAAGGTTGGTAAATATTTTTCAAATATTTAATGGACATCTGTGTGTTTTCAAATGAATTAGCTCCTCAAAACTTTGGCTTTTTATGTATTTCTGGTATAGCTATACTCTTGTTTGTTAATGACCATATGTGTATCTTACTAACTTTTGTATATCTTATATTGAAAACAGTTGTGTTTCCTCACAATAATGTAATTCTTCCACTTATTCAATGAGTATATCTTGAGTGACTTTATCAGATATTTTAGAGCTAGACTTCTGGGGAGAGAAAAGTCAGGTTCAAATACTGCTTTCATCACTAATAGCTGAGTGAATTTTATTTTTAACTTTGTAAATTTTGCATTGCGTCTTTGATTAAATGTAGAAACTAGTTTTTATACTTTATAGTGTGAGAGTAAGATTAAATGAGATAACAAATGAAACACAATTATCACAATAGTCTACAAAATCTTCCATACATACTATTGTCAGTGCCATGATAGGCATTTGGAATATGATGATCAATTAGCAACGATATGTTTCTAAATGCCTAAATAGAGATCCCAACTGAATATATCTACCAGAAGATCCTATTTCTTTATTCAACAGGTCCCAATGTAGACATTTCACACTTATTCACCCACCCACACCATCCTACAAAATTTCTTATCTCAGGGAATAATAAACCAATCACCAAAATCATTGAAAGAGAATCAGTTAATGCCATAGAGTATTTATTAAATGTCAAATATACACCAAAAATATATGAAAAAGTGGTAAAAAAATGAATTAAGTAAAAAAAAAATTCCAGCATCTAGCCCAGATAATGTGGAAAAAGATAAACTCAATGTAATAGAGTTCAAAAATTGTGTAGATGATTATAGAACACCAAAAATAACACTGTGTTCATGAAAAATTTCTGATTAAGGCATATTGGAGGAAATACCAAGAAAAGACTGAGTTGAATCTTGAAGAGCGATGATAATATTGCCAGGTTACAGGGCAAGGGTTTCCAAGTAGGGGGAACATTACAGTGGAAGTGAGTAGACGTAGTAAGAAAAGTGAAAATACATCCAGAAGATAGTGATGTCATAAAAAACAAAGGATAATAAAGCTTCAAGGAAAAACATAATTAGAAAAGTAGGAGGAACACCCAATAAAGAAAGATCTGGTTTGTGGCACCATGAAGGTCATTGGTCACCTTGGGAAATAAAGGACAGTGCAATGGGAATGTTGGAAGGCCTATACAATCTTATACACAATGAAGGACCTTGGCTCCAAGTGATAAATCTAGTCCAAAACCTGAACTTGTGTAATTAAATGGTTAGCCTCATTTTGCACTTATAGAGCTAACACTACTTTTGGTCAACTCCACAGAATATGAATATGTCAGGCCCATGGGACAACCTACAGCACACAGACTAAATTCAGCTTACTGCCTTTTCCTATAAATAAAGATTTATTGGAGAACCACCATGTCCATTAATTATCCATGTATTGTCTGTGGAAGCTTTTACCCTATGGCGTCAAAGCTGAATGAATAGAACAAAGTTCACATGGTCAAAAAAGCATAAAACATTTACTTTCGTTCTCTTTACATAAATGTTGGCTGATCTATAATTTAGACCAACAATTCACTACATTATAATGTCTTAGTCATTACATTCTTATACAGTTGTCTTTATTGACCTGCCTTTAAGTTTTAAACCTTCTATCAAAATTTTCTATAAGAACCATGTTATAAAAGCCACAAAAACATTTAAAGTTAAACTCTTGGTAAGGTATAGGTCTACTTGATCATTCAGTGTTTTCTAGACCTGCACATTCATGTGTGAAATTTATTTATTTTTGTGTGGGGAAGATTAGCCCTGAGCTAACATCCAATGCCAATCCTCCTCTTTTTGCTGAGGAAAACCGGTCCTGGGCTAACATCCATGCCCATCTTCCTCTACTTTATATGGGACGCCACCACAGCATGGCCTGACAAGTGGTGCATCGGTGGACACCTGGGATTTAAACCTGCGAACTCCGGGCCACCGAAGTGGAGCACGTGAACTTAACTGCTGTGCCATCGGGGCAGCCCCATGTGTGAAATTTGTTTTATAGTTTAGTTGCAAGAACACACAAAAAATTTCAATGACCAAAATGGGCATATTTAATATAGGAACAAAGTGTCTCCTTTGAGGGATTAATAGTTTTTCCCTTTAATGGATAGCAAATGACTATTTGCTTTAAAATTCATTATACTTAGATATCAGATCTTAGCCCCAACAAAGTAAATATGTAAACAACTAATAGGGATATATTTATTTATTTCATCTATTGTCCACAGAAATTTTATAATTATGGTTCAAATATATCTATATCTATTTATCTAAATCTATCTATCATATCTATATCTATAGACATAAATATATGTAGTAAGCTATCTAGGTATTTAGCAGGAAAATTGGGATTAAAATACATACAATAATTTTGGTTTCAGTTCTGTCATCTAAAAAGTTTGGAAGTCATCACTTCCATCCTTACAGCAAGGAAAACTGAAAAAACTAAAAAATCAACGACTTTTCTTTGATTCTTCAGAGAAATGAGGTTGCAGGGCTACTACCCCCAAATTTTGAGAGTCAGGCGAACACAGAGAATCATAGCCCCTATCAGCTTTCTTAGAGGAGACACCACTGGAGATATTAACTGTCTTGCCCTGCAAGAATGTTAAAAGAAATTCTTCAGAAAGAAGGAAATATATATGTCAGAGACTCAAATCTATATACAGAAAGGGTATGGGGAAAGAATAAATGAAGTTAAAATATTTGATTTTTCTTATTCTTAATTAATTTAGTAGATAACTCATTGCTCACAGTAATAATAGCAACTAAATTTTAATTGATTATGGGAGATGGATAACTGAAATTAATGGCAGCAATATTATAAGGAATAGAAGGGAGTAATTTGAGAAAGTCCATTATAAGTTACCTGAACTACCTGTGAAGCAATATAGTATTATTTTTGATTTGGTTTATATTAGCTGTAAATTTATATTTAAAACTCTAAAGAAAATATTAAAAATTTTCAAAGGTTTACAATTGACATTCTAAATGAGGAGAGAAAATGGAATTATATAAAATGCTCAATTAAATCCAGAGAACAGAATCAAAAAGGAAAGGAAAAAAAAAGAATAAATGCAAGGAATGAAAACAGTCACAAACATAGTAGATATTAATCTAACTATATCAATATTCACTTTAAATGTTAATTATCAAAATACACTACATAAAAGACAGACATTTTCGAAGTGGATAAAAAACCAAGACACAGCTATATATTGTGCAGAAGAAACCCACTTTAAATATAAGGACGTCTATAGGTTAAAAGTACAAGTATGGAAAATATATGCAATGCTAACTAACCAAAAGAAAGTTGGATCAACTATGTTAATTTCAGACAAAGCAGATTTCAGACCAAGGAAAATTATCAGAAATAAAGTGGACATTACGTAATGATAAAAGGTCAATCCTCCAAAAAGACATA
Source organism: Diceros bicornis minor (assembly GCF_020826845.1). Taxonomy (NCBI): domain Eukaryota; kingdom Metazoa; phylum Chordata; class Mammalia; order Perissodactyla; family Rhinocerotidae; genus Diceros; species Diceros bicornis. Next base: position 61,462,894 of record NC_080746.1, on the reverse strand, counting down.
ATAATCCCTAATATGTATAAATCTAACAATAGAGCACCAAAATTTATGGGGAAAACTGACAAAACTGGAGGGAGATGTGGACACCTCCACTACTGTAATCAGGGACTTGAACTTCCTTCCTTCAGTAATTGATCAGGAAAGTAGAAAATCAGTAAGGATATAGGGGCTGAAGAACACCATCAATCAACTTGATCTCACTGACATTTGTAGACTATTCTATCCAATAATATCACAATAAATATTTTCTTCAAGCTCACATTGAACATTTACAAAGATAGGCCACATGTACCTTAACAAATGTTAAAAAAAAAAAAAAAAGAAATGACAAAAGATGTTCTCAGATCACAATGGAATTAAACTACAAATTATTAACAGGAAGATATCTAGAAAATCCCTAAATTTTTGAGATTAAACAATATACTTCTAAGTAAAATGTAGGAAGAAGAGGAAGTCTCAAGAGAAATTTTGAAAATTTTGTGAACTAAATAGAAATGAAAGTAAAACTAATCAAAATGTGTAGGAAGCAGAGAAATAGTGCTTAGAGGGAAATTACAGCACTTAGCACATGTATTATAAAAAATGAAGATCTAAAACCAATACTTTGAGCTTCTGCCTTTGAAAACTAGAAAAGGAAGATCAATTGAAACTTAAAACAAAAAGTAATAATAAAAATTTCAACAGGCACCACTGAAATAGAACATAAGAAAAAAAATACAGAAGTTAATGAAACAAAAATCTAATTTCTTCAAAAGATCTATAAAATTTATAAACCTCTAGCCAAGCATACAAGGAAATGATAGAAGAACACAAATTAATAATATCAGAAATGTGAGAGGGTCATAAATACTAATCACATGAACATTAAAAGTAAAATAAAGAGTATTATGAATAGCTCTATATTCACGAATTTGATAACTTACGTTATATGAATCAATTCTTTGAAGACACAACAACCAAAACTCACACAGAGAGAAATAGAATATGAATCTGTATCTATTAAACAATGAATTAATAAATAATAACCTTCCAAATTAGGAAACTCTGGGACCAGACGGTTTCAGTGATGAACTATAAAACATTTAAAGAAGTGATATTAATTCTCTCCAATCTTTTCCAGAAAATAGAAACAGAGGGCCCACCTCTAACTTATTCTATGAGGTCAGCATTACCCTAATACCAAAGCCAGATGAAGACATTAACAAAAAGGAAAAATTAGACCAATATTTCTCATGAACATAGATGCATAAAGCCTCAGCAAAATGTTAACAAATAAAATCAAACAATGTATAAAAAGAACATTACATTACATCCAAGTGGGATTTATTCCAGGTGTACAAGTCTGGTACAATATATTTGAAAATCAATTACAGTCGTGACATATAGCAACGTTTCGGTCAGCGATGGATTACATATAGGACAGTGGTCACATAAGATTAGTACCATATAACCGAGGCGTGTAGTAGGCTATACTGTCTAGGTTTGTGTAAGTACACTCTATGATGGTTGCACAGCAACAAAATCACCTAAGGATACATTTCTCAGAACATATTCCCATCATTAAGTGACCCATGACTGTAATGTTATTCATCAAATCAACAAGCTAAAGAGGAAAAATCATATGATCATATCGATTGATGCAGTAATAGAATTGACAAAATCCAACACTTGTGGGGAAAACAAACTCTCGGCAAACTAAGATTAAAGGGTAACTTTTCAAATTGGCAAAGAACATCTACAAAAAAACTCTACCTCTAACATCATACTTGATGGTGAGAAACTGAATGTTTTTGCTCTAAGATCAGGGACAAGACAAAGATGCCACTACTCACCATTCCTATTCAGCATTGTACTGCAATTCCTATCTAGAGTAATAATATAATACAAGGAAATACAACTATACACAGTTAGAAGGAAGAAATAAAATCATTTGTCCCCAGATGGATAGGTGAAGCACATGAGATTTTTAGGTTGATAAAACTATTTTGTATGAAATTGTGATGGCAAATACATGACACTGTGCATTTTTAAAAAATCATAAAACTTTACAGCATAGAGCGGACTTTAGTACATGCAAATTAAAAATAATTATGGAGAAAGTTGGAGGATTAGAAGAGGGAATGCTGACTGTAACAAAATAATCTAGCTGTATGGCAGATGTATGAAATAACCTTACTGAAGAAGATGGTGGGAAAAGGTATTGACCTAAACAACTTTGGAAATGAGTGAAGTGTAGGAATAAAGGCAAAAGGGACTGTTCATATGCACCTTACTCCAGTTGATAAAACTGTTTCCCACGGGGAAAGGATTAACAACTCTGATATGGCTTTATATGTATACTGGAAATTAACAATTAAGTAAATGGCTGACAGATGGTTGAAGCCAGGTTTTACACAGTTGCAGTGGGAATTTACCGATAAGCAAAGGGAAGGAGCTAGAAAGATCCACGTGCAAATCAAAGTTGCAGATATTAATTAGAACTCAAGATTAGCTTAATTTAGATACGTGTTTACATGTAGAAATATTTATACATAAGTTATTTACATGAGTTAGCGTACACACAAAATTCCTTGCTCTGTCAGCGGAGAGCACGTAAAAGAAAGACACCCAAGCAGCGATGAACATACTCAGAGCCCGGTTCTTGGTTTCTAATACTATTCGCCAGTAAAAAGAACAAAACTTCTTAGAGATATGGCTAATTCTAGGACTGGGGCAGAAAATATCCAAGATGAGGCTGGAGCATCTTCCAATACCATGAAGTAAGAAGTGCTACATACACACCACACACCACACACACACACACACACACGCACGCACACACAATGAGTGTTAAATCAAAGAAGAACGAAAGCCAAATGAAAGAGCTCCTAATGGTCAAACTGGAACAATTTGAGAAATAAAATAAAGTAACGTTGGATTATAACCAAAATTATAACAAAAATACCCTTAAGTTCATGCTGATATAAATAAATGATTGGATAAATTAATACGTGGGGAAGAATAAATCAATCTACCATGTAGAATTCCAAATAATTTATTAAACAATGTAGCTACTCCAATTTCAAGGAGGAGGAACAAAATTCCTAATCCTTAAGTGTGGGCTGTATACGGTGACTTCCCTCCCAAAAGTACAGTATAAAATGGGAATTTTTTAAAAAATAGTTTCACAGTGCAGAAATCTGACAAACACTACCTCAGACAACTGATCAAGGTCAACATACACAGTGGAAGAGTCATGTTGATAGTATGTGCTCCTGATGGTGTGATTGAAATGGCACTTTAACATCTGTAATGTTCCTCTCCAAAACACATAATCCCAGTCTAATCATGAGAATAACACCAGATATTCCAATAGAAGAACTTCCTACAAAATACTTGAATAGTACCCTTTGATACTGTCAAAGTCATTAGAAACAAGGAAAGTCTCAGCAATTCACAGCCAAGAGAAGCTTAAGGAGACACGGCAACTAATGCAATGTGGCATACTGGGTGAGATCTTGGGTCAAAAAAAGGAAATTAGGTAAAATTAAAAACTTTGAATGAAGTATGGACTTTAGTTAATTATAACATATCAATATCAGCTCACTAATAGTAACAAATATATCATGCTAATGCAAGATGATAATAATAAGGAAAACTGGGTGTGGAGGTATGGGAGCTCTTAGTAATATATATTTGAATTTCTGGAAATCCAAATCTGCTCTAAAAAATTAAAATGTATAAAAATGCTTTCCAATACAAAATTAAACATCTAAACCTTCTTAGTGTTCAGATCATCATAAGACAGAAAATAACTTGACTTGAATGGTGATGATAATTAGAGTGATGATGAGGAGGAAGAAGAGGAGGAGGAGAATTACTGTAATCAAATTTAGATGACAAAAAAGTAGTTAGCTCATTATCATTGAAATTATCAACTTCAAACTAAATTTATTCTGTCGTTCAAGAATGTCATACACTTAATATTATTAATTGCACTTAGGTGTGTTGGAAAGCTTCCTCATTGAACGAATGAAGAAAGATCTTTGCTGACTGAACTATAAAGAAGTCTTCATGATTTATGCCTTTTATGTCATCTATTGATAAATTTATGCTGTATCCATAAAACCTGAAATTATTTAAATAGTAGTTAGAGCCTAACTGTCTTGAATGGAAACTTACAACTCTTCAGCACACAATAAACTTGAAGGAAGCACACACTCTCACCAAGAACAAATGTTTCACAGAGTGACATTTTGTTATTTGACATGAAATATGATAACGAGAAATCAAGATGCATCCTTAGAGTAAAAAATCTTGGATACCCGATCTCGAATATGTTTCGTCTTCACGCCATAAACAACAGGATTGAGCATAGGTGGGACAAGCAAGTAAAGGTTGGACAGAAGAATATGAATGTAGGGTGGAATATGAAACCCAAACCTGTGTGTAAAGAAAGAGAAGAAAGCCAGGAGATAAAACTCAAGGAAGGCACAGATGTGGGCAATGCAGGTGTTAAAGGCTTTGAACCTAGCTTCCTTTTGAGGTAGAGTGAAGACAGTTATAAATATTCGGATGTAAGAGAGTGTGATAAAGATTACGTCCAACCCAAGTATACTGAAAGCCACGAAGAGACCATAGATCTTGTTGATTCCAACATCTTCTGCTGCCAACTTCACGATGGCCATGTGCTCACAGTATGAATGAGAGACCACAGGGGTTTGATAGTGTTTCACCCGGCATTTGATGAGGATGAGACATGGAGCTACAAGGAAGGCTGCTCTGAGTGTCACTCCAACCCCAATCTGAGTCAGAAGTTGGTGGGTAAAAATTGTTGCATGTCTCAGAGGATGACAGATTGCCACATAGCGGTCCAGGGCCATGGCCAGCAGAATACCTGATTCAGTGGACTGGAAGGTGTGGATGAGCCACATCTGCAAGAGACAGACATCAAAGTATATATCTGGCACATGAAACCAGAATATTCCCAACATTTTTGGTAAAATGCAAGTACTGAGAGCAATGTCTGTCACTCCAAGCATTGCCAGGAAGAGATACATGGGCTCGTGGAGGCTCTGCTCAGATTTGATGATGACCAGGAGCAGGAAATTCCCAAACAGAGCAACGATGTACATTGCACAGAAAGGAATCCCAATCCAGCACTGCACAGACTCCAAGCCAGGGATGCCAATCAGTGTCAGCACTGAGGGCATTAAGACTGTGCCATTGAACTTGAACATGTTGGCTTAGAGCTGCCTGATTAATGCTTAGAGTTTTGTGTTAGTTTTCTCTCTTCTGTTAGTATTTGTTCTCACCTAGATTTGTAGAAATTTTTAGAGTCAGAACTTGAATGTGGCTTTAAAGAACACTTTATAAGCATACTTGTTTACTGATGATTTAAGTCCAGGAATGCATATACAGCTCCCAGAATTCTCTCTCTCTCTTTCAACACAAAGGCACACAAATACACACACATTTCAATATTCATAGGAGATCTACCCACAATTAGTTTTGTATGTGCATTTGTGTGCATTTATCAGTTGAAGAATATTAGTTTGGTTTTATATTAGGTTCAGGGACTTAAATAAGATGTTCTATGTATCAATTTTGTTTTTACCCAAGAAGCATTCACTGGCAGTCATGTAGTCTGCAGTCAATAAAAAGAGAAAGAAAGGACCATTCAATATTTCAAGCAGTATTCTAGACCCCGGGCAAATAGGAAGTCATAGTAACTCTGACCATAAAGACAACAATCTATTTGTGAAGATGCATCATTACAATGAAAAGTTAAATATTTCCATGCTTAATATAGGAAAACTTAATATTATTAAGATGTTACTTATTGCCAACTTTATATATAGATACAACGTAATTCCGATCAAAATCCCAGCAGGTTATTTTGTATATATGTACAAACTGTTCTTCAGCTTATATGGAAAGGCAAAAGACCCAGAATAGCCAACACAATACTGAAGAAAACAGAGTCAGAGGACTAACACTACCTGACTTCAAGAGTTACTATACAAAGGATGTCGGAAAAACTGGACAGCTACACACAAAAGAATGAAAGTAGACCATTATCTGACAACACACACAAAAATTAACTCAAAATTGATGACATACTTGAATGTAAGAGCTGAAACCATAAAACCCCTACTAGAAAATATAGGCAGTACACTCCTTGACATTGCTCTTAGCAGCACCTACACAGGCAAGGGAAAAGAAAAAAATAAACAAATGGGACTACCTCAGACTAAAAAGCTTCTGCAAGGCAAAGGAGACCATGAACAAAATGAAAAGACAACCCACCAACTGGGAGAAAATATTTGCAAAGCATGTATCCAACAAGGGGTTAATTTCCAAAATGCATGAAGAACTCATACAACTCAACAACAAAAAAAACAACAACCCTGTCAAAAAATGGGCAACTATATGAACAGACATTTTTCCAAAGAAGATATACACATGACCAACAGGCACATGAAAAGATGTTCAACATCACTAATTATCAGGGAAATTCATCAAAACTACAATGTGATATCACCTCACACCTGTCAGCATGGCTAGAATTAAGAAGACGAAATAAGTGTTGGAGAGGATGTGGAGAAAAGCAAACCCTCATACACTGTTGGTGGGAATGCAAACTGGTGCAGCTGCTATGGAAAACAATAGGGAGAGTTCGCAAAACATTAAAAATAGAAATGCCATATGATCCAGCTATCCCACTACTGGGTATTTATCCAAAGAATGTGAAATCAACAATTCAAAGAGATTTATGCACCCCTACATTCAATGTGGCATTATTGACAAAGGCCAAGACATGGAAGCAACCCAAGTGCCCATCAACTGACGGTTGGACAAAGAAGATGTGGTATATATATACAATGTAATACTACTCAGCCATAAAAAAAGACAAAATCATGCCATTTGTGACAACACGGATAGACTTTGAGGGTATTATGCTAAGGGAAATAAATTAGACAGAGAAAGACAAACACCGCATGACTTCCACTCATATGTGGAATATAAACACATGGATAAGGAGAACAGATTAGTGGTTAACAGAGAGGAAGAGTGTTGGGGAGGGCGAAAAGGGTGAAGGGGCACATATGTATGGTGATGGATAAAAACTAGACTATTGGTGGTGAACATGATGCATTCTATACAGAAACTGATATATAATGATGTACACCTGAAATTTATACAATGTTATAAGCCAATATGACCTCGATAAAATAATTAAAAAAAAAGACTTACTATAAAGCTACAGTGATCAAGACAGTGTGGCACTGTAGAAGAATAGACAAATTGATGAGTAGAACAGAACTGAGAGCCCACAAATAGACCACACACATATAGTTAACTCATCTTTGACAAAGGAGAAAAGGCAATTTAATGGAGAAAGAATAATATTTTCCACATGCAAATAGACACAGACCTGGGGGCCGGCCCGGTGGCGCAAGCGGTTAAGTGCGCGCGCTCCGCTGCGGCGGCCCGGGGTTCGCTGGTTCGGATCCCGGGCGCGCACCGACGCACTGCTTGGTAAGTCATGCTGTGGCGGCGTCCCATATAAAGTGGAGGAAGATGGGCACCGATGTTAGCCCAGGGCCGTCTTCCTCAGCAAAAAAAAGAGGAGGATTGGCGGATGTTAGCTCAGGGCTGATCTCCTCACAAAAAAAAAAAAAAAAAAAAAAAAATAGACACAGACTTTATACCTTTCACAAAAATTGACTCAAAATAGATCATAAACCTCCTTGATTTAAAATGCAAAACTATACGAATTCTAGAAGGTAACAAAGGAGAAACCCTAGGAGACCTTGGGTGTATCAGTGACCTTTTAGTTAACACAAATGTATGATCTGCGAAAAAAGAAATTAAGTTAAACTTCATTAAAACTGTAAAAGTCTGGTCTGTGAAAGAGAGCATTCACTCTTAAGAGAATAAAAAGACATACAAAGAACTCTTAAAACTCAACAATAAGAAAATAAACAACCCAATTAAAAATAGGCAAAAGATCTGAACAGAAACCACACCAAAGATATCACAGATGACAAATAAGCACTTAAAAAATGTTCAACATTATATGTCATTAGGGAATTGTATATTAAAACAACAATGCAATTCCAATACACACCTATTAGAATGGCTAAAATTCAAGACTCTAATATACCAAATGCTGGTGAGGAAGTGGAGAAACAAGAACTCTCCATTCATTAATAGTGAGGACACAAAATGGTACAGATACTGGCAGACAATCTAGTAGTTTCCTACAAATCTAAACATAGGCTTATCACACAGTCCAGCAATTAAGTTCCTAGGTATTAACCCAAATGAGTTGAAAACTCATGTCTACACAAAAACCTGCGCATGGTTATTAATAGCATCTTTATTCATAATTGCTAAAACTTGGAAGCAATCAAGATGTCTTTCAATAGGTGAATGTATAAACAAGTTGTGGTACATCCATACAATGAAGGAGTATTCAGTGATAAAAAGAAATGAACTATCAAGTTACAAAACCTTAAAAGCATATTGCTAAGTGAGTGAAGCTGTCCTGAAAAAGTTACATATCATGTGCTTCCTACCATGTGATATTCTGTAAAGGTAAACCTATACAGACAATAAAAAGATGAGTGTTTGCCAGGGTTTCGGGGAGAAGGGAGAGGGATGAATAGGCAGAGCACAGGACATTTTTAAGTCAGGGGAACTATTCTGTATGATACTCTAATGATGGATACATGACATTATGCATTTCTCCAAACCCATTGAAATGTTACAACACAAAGAAAGAGTTCTAATGTAAAGTATGCACTTTAATTAATAATAAGGTATCAACTAGCTCATCAATTGTAACAAATATACTACACTAATGCAAGATGTTAATTGTCAGGGAAAATGTAGGATAGGAGAGAAAGAGAGTGTATATGGAAAATCTGTACTTCCTGTACAACTTTTCTACAAACCTAAAACTGACCTAAAAATAAAGTCTATTAATGAAAAAGTTAAATATATATATAGGGGTGTATAGTAGAGTTTCTAGTATGGTATTTTAAACAAGTATTTATCCCAGAGATGGATCCTAGGAAAAAATTTACCCTAGGGAAAAATCCCCCAATGCCCCAGATAAAATTAGATATTTTAGAGATGAACAGTACAAAATAAAATTGATGATGTCAGGTGGTAAACAAGACAAATTTTGAAAAGAAAAAAATTAGATGTAGGAATAAAATCTTAATATCAAAATCAGATCTACAAATTCTGTACTGAAAATTGTACTTGATGGAATAATGGCATATAATAAAAGTCATCATATTTTGCATATCTCTTGGAAAACTTTCTCATATGAATATCTGATCAATAGATAATATCGTTTTAGAGAATATCTGGTAATTACTGATCCTAAACAAAATAATTTTAGTAAAATAAACCTGAAAATATCATACAATCTTATGTCAAATGTAATAGAAAATATTGAAAATGTATTGGTTTAATAAAACTCAATTCATGATATAATTTATTGTTGAAAAAACACTTTCCATATATTTCTTATTAAAGTGATTCTATTTCTTATATAAAGTCTAATTGTTCTTTGGTTTGATGGGTGGGATAAAAAATCTTGAACACACAACTGGCATCTATCTCAGCCAGAAAATTGATTTAAATTGTCTTGAACCAGGTAATGCTCAATGAGAAAATTCAAATATTTGGAACTGTCCTTTTTTAATCAAAGGGTGATATTTCCCCACTTCCCTAACCCATCACTTTCCCATTTTCTTTCTCTTTCATAAACCTACACCTACAAATCCCACCCTTGGATATCAATACGCAGCTCAGCATCCTGTTTAGTGTCATTCATTCTGCTATGAGAGTCAGTATTTATTCCAATTTGAATATTTGCTTGCATGCTAATTCCATCAAGAGGTAAATATCTGTGGAGTCAGATTCTATTTTTACAAAATAATTTAGAGAGAGAGATCTATAAAATGACTGCTTTTCAAATGGACTGCAGAACTCCAATTCTACCCGGTAAGGAATTTTACTTTTTACCTGTGTTGGGTAACAATAGATTTTCTTCCTTCAGTAGGTTGTGCAAAATTGTTTCCAGAGGTCTCATAAAGTTTCTGTTGTAAATAAGCCAAAGACGCAGTCTACTACCTCCTTTAGCCCTTTAAAAGCTTTTAAGAGCTGTAAATTAAAAAGTGTTTTTTTTTGTGTGTGGTTTGTTTTGTTTTGTTTTTTAATTCACCACTCATCCTTGCTGACTAAGAAACATGTCAATCTCCCTGACTATGTATCTCTCTGTCAGTAATTCTCATTATCAATTCCTCACGCCTTCACAAAGTTCCTTAAGTGAGGTCAGTATGCTTAGTTTACCGTATTTACCTCTTCGATTTTGCAAAATCTCCTTTGTAAAATACCATCCAGGTAAGTGACCTTCTACCCACCCAGTATATGTGCTTAAAACCAATCTACCCCATTCTTTTCCCCCAGAGAAATGTGTTGATCGATATAGTCCTTAAATCACTGTCTCTCTATCCACTTGAATTCTTTTAACATTTTTGTTCCCTCTGGGTCTGCGTTGATGTATCATCCAAACAATTCTTTCAGAATTTTTCTCTCTCGGCAGTATAGAGAATTTAATTTGTTGAATGAGATTAACGGCTTTAAAATTACATTCCTCTAACTTTTCGTAATTAAAAAGGTTAATGAATAAAAAGGCACATTCTATTTTATAATTAGAGTACAGAAATAATAGGTTAAAAGAGACAAATGTTCCTGTATCTGGATTTTATTTTTCTGTCCCCCAGAAACACTAGTATACTTATTACGTTTTAGTAATCAAGATGAGGAAAGTAGATATTTCGTTGTTTTTTTAATTTTATTGAATAAATGCATTCATTCATGTTTCACATTAGCTATTTCTTCACAGAACTTCAACATAAACTTGGACCTGAACTTGAAAATGTGTACAATAGACACTACTCATAACACGAGTTACTTATCATAATGTTAAATCCTGACAAGTATTTCATTTTTATTTCCAGTGTATTGAGGTCACATGTTATTACTTTTTTGTTTTATTCATGACCATTATCTTCTCTTTTTAATTCACACTCTTCTCTCATTTTTTATTCGTGGTATAATACATTAGCTACTCCTTTACCGTAGAACACACTACCTTTGCTCCCTTAGTTACATACCAGGCTGTGCCTAGAAATCTCAAGTAGTATATTCAGTTTTTCCAACAGAGAATCTCAATAATACTATAGAAAATCTCAATTCTAGAAGAGTTGCCACTAAAATTTTTGCAGCTCTCAATTCCCTGGCTGATTTCTAGACATTTCTGTTCTTAAATTTTACCTGTCTCTTCAAACTCTCTATAATAACCATAATATAATCTCCTGACCATAAAATATAGTTACAATACAGCATACATTTGCAAACTCTCACCTTCTTCTGCTCCCATTCCCCATCTCAGCAGGAGGAGAACCTCTTTTCCTCTTCTAGACTAATTTCCACAGATATGTTCTGAGTTCTTCATTTGTTTATGTCTTTCCCCTAAAATCTTGTATTTTAAGTATTTGCAATGTACTTCTTTCCCTACTGAAAAACTATTCAGGTTTTTACACGTTTTGTTATACCAGAAGCGCTGATCGCCTCCTATTTATATTCTGTCACTCATTTCATTTATAGCTATACCCTTGACATTAATCACCATGACTTGTTGTATTTTTCTAATCAATTTAAGCATATTTCAAACTACTGTAATAGCATTTTTCATCTACAACTCCAAGTTCACTTTTCTGGAAAAAAAAAGATCCTCTATTAACAAACACAATGACTTTTATAAGGACTCTTCTGAATTGATAACTGTGCAGTACTTGATATTTTTTTCTCCTTAAAATACATATTTTGTGTCTATAATCATGCTGTATCCTGTTTTACCTTCTGTCTCAAAATGCCCTCCCTTTGCTCTTTTGTCTGACTTCCTTCACACTATTGATGTCATAAATTCCATTGACAACTATGCTCATCTCCATGCTTCTCTCTCTTCTTATTCTAGATGTCCTCTCCTGGCAAGATTGTTCGGTGTCATAGTTACACTGACCACTGACAAAGAGTAAATAAATATTGCCTTTCCAAAACCTGACTTGACCACAGAACTCATATATCAAACTGCCTTTTCATCTTGATAGAAAAGAAATAAATCAGATTTAAAGTTTCTTTTAATTAAACTCACTTTTCATTGTTATTGACAGGGACTTTCTCCCCTATACTTTCTCCCCTGATTCCTGTTGACCTTAAAGTAGAGAATATCTACTTTGTAATGTTTGGGAAAGCAAACCCTACCCTTAATTCCAGTTCATTACTCACTTTGCCAACAAGATGAAGATGAAAATTGACTCAAAGGATTGTTGAGATTGAGAAATGTGTTAGTTATATGAGAGTCATTTTTTACCTTTGGTGGTCTCTCTAATAACTCTCTTTCTCTCCCTAAGTCTCGGTCTCTCTCTGTCTTTTTCTCTCTCATTTTTATGTCTGTCTTTCCAGTATAGTCAAGACCCGTATGTGTGTCTTTCTACTTCTGATGCTACATGGTGAGTAACCTCATTGTTAAATGGCTGTGGCTGGGTGGGGAATTTCCTCTACTTCAATTAGAAGTAGTAAAAAAGCTTATTTTTGCCTGATATTCTAGTGTTCTGATTTAACCTAGCTTCACCAACCACGTATCAATGTGTCTCAGTAGCTCAGGACACCTGTAAAGAGGACTATTATTGTGTGTACCTATATATGGAAAAATATTCTTATTTTCTCCAGGGAAACTAAAAAAGATAACCTACCATTCCTTCAAACCCAGTCATACACTCAGTGACTAAATTATTGGCATATAGGAGATTCATTTTAGTATGTATTATTGCTATTATTGTTTTTGCTACCTCAACTTAACCCTCCTGCAAACCTGTTATCAGCAGGAAGGAAATACGTCTTAGAACTTTAAAAACCATTTTAAATTCTACAATTTCTCTTACACTTTCCTTTTCTTATAATCTGTGTTCCTTTAGATTTCCTCCTGTACCCAATGTCTTTCCCACCTGACAATTAGTTTATTTTTCAACTCTCAGCTCAAGAATCATCTTCTCTATGAGGCATTTCCTGATATTCTTAAGCAGAATTCCAAATTCTTCCTTTATGTCTTCAATGTAAGACAACATATTTGTTGAATGCACCCTAGTAGGAATTAGTTAATTTATCAGTTTATTTTCCCTGGATCTGTTTAACATCAAAAAATTATCAAACTTAATGTGGATGCAAATCCATTTGTCTTGCTTCCAAGAGTATATCTACATGGAGAAGGGGTAGTAGGGAATTAGAAAACATGAAGTACCAGTTGAAGAAAAATGCTAACAATCTTAGTTTTGATGTGTAAGCTTTCTTTGTTTTCGTTTCAGCATTATCTTTATATATTCACCTGAGTCGGGATACATACCTGCTTTAATGAAAGATCTGAAGAGTTTCATTATGGATAAGAAAAGAAAAGAAAGGTGAAAAATGCTCATTAGACCAAGAGGTACTCATGCCGAAGATCAAATTCTGACAAATGAATTATTATTTTCTTTAAGGATTTCTACTCAGAGTGACTCCTTATGAACAATAACAAGGTGGATCCTTTCTAAATATTTTTCTATCTAGATCTCAGAGGAACCTATAAGAACACATACTCACAAGGTTAATTTTTCAACTTTCTTATGTACATTCACCTACTCATGTGGTCTAGTTATAAACAGGGCAATTATAAACATGCAGATATGAACAAATCACTTTCAAAGAGACAAATACAGCGGCAGCAGTTGGGCGGGACGATGATGCAATTCTCATGAGGAACAGAGGAGTGATGATTTATATTTCCTGTGGTCAACACAACTTCATCTATCCGCTTTCAAAAAAATTTTGGTATGGAGATGGGACATAAAAAAATAAATCCAAGGTTCCTTGGCCTCTGCTCCCTGAATCTTAGTGATTTCTGTTCCTATCTCGCAGAGTTTGACAGAAGAAATCTCAGTCTTTGGCTTCCCTTCAAACCCGAGTTAGTAACAAGCGCTTCAAGAAATACCATCATGCAACATATAATTTTTTTTCTGGCTTTAAATGAATTTTAAAATTGAATGCATCAATGGTGGGAAGGAGAGGTCATCACCAACTCCAGGAAAGCATTTCAAGTATATTCTGACACTCATATCTAATTTCATGAAGCTGAAAAGGAGAAGCAGAACTAGTTTTTCCAACAAGAGCTGATAAATACTTACACTATCTATTTGGACCCACGGATTTTTTTCACGTATAATTGTCCTTTAATTGTAGAAACCACACATGGCAGTGGTCAATTTTGACCTACAAATTGTAGGCAACTCCCAATGTTCAGAATCAACTACTCAGTCTTCCATTTGAGTTGGCTCATAGAAGTATCTTATTGTCATTACACCAGAAAACTGTTATTTTAGACAAAATGGAATTAAACTGGTCCCTGATCCCTGTACTGCCTCCAGTACATATATTTAAAACTATTTTATCTACAATATTCTGTACCATTAAAGTGTAGTTAACATAGACTTTGCTGTTTTAAACAGGAAAAGGGTTGTTGACCTGGAAAGAGTACTTTTTGGTTTCTAAAGAAGGAAGATTTCCCCATAAATGTATTTTTATTGTTTTTATTGTTGTTATTATTATCACAAAATCAACCAAACCATAAAGTTGGGAACTCCGCAGTTTTCATAATCCTTTCTCACTAGAAATAATCCTATTGAACAGATAATTAATTTACACTTATCTTTCTGGTTTCCTGGACAGTGGGAAGGGAAGCATTCAGAGCATTCAAAGATATTTCTAGTACAATCTTGGATAACTATACTTCCCATTACTCCCAACTATTTTTTATGACTTCTTTGTGCCTTACTCCTCTTATCTGTAAAGTCATGGCATTGGCCTCCTGTTATGAGAGGTTTGGGGATTCGATTGTAGACCTAAAAGAAACCTTCCACTCCAAGCAAATGGACTGAACGTATATTTTATTATATAGAGGATAGTAAAGGCGATAGTCCGCAAACAGATCCGAATAGGTCAAATAATAAGAGGGAAAAAACACCAGCTCGACTGGAAAGGGAAAACATCCACATTGGCTGAGATAGCAGCAGATTCGAATAGGTCATATAATAAGAGAGAAAAACATCAGATCGATGGGAAAGGGAAACACCAGATCGACTGAAGGGAAATGACACAAATCAACAGGAAAGAGAAACACCAGGTTGACCGAAAAGAGAACACATCAGATCAATTACTTCACAGTAAATCAATTACTCACAACATCCACGCCCCAATTCCGGGAGAGTCCTGTTAATTGACACAGCTGGGCAGGAATCACATGTCCTGGGCAAGGCGTCCCTTCCACAGGTGGAACTCTCATCAGGTCTCAGTTTCCAGCAGTTTTTATACCATCAATAATTTTCAGAGAAAGCAATTACAGAGTTTGCAGAGCAAGCATTTAGTGTTTCCATGCACAAATGGTTATCAGTGGCGTACGTGCATTGAGCCCCCTGGCTAATGTCCCAGCCTAGTAATTGTGTACGTGCATTGTTCTCTCTGGTTATCGTCCTAGCCCGGCACAGACGGCCAGTCCGTCCCGCGTTATGACGCCCAAAGAGCCTTGAAATGTTACAACTTGTAACTCTTTCCGTGGGAGAAAGGCCAGTTCCTGGGAAAAGGCCAGTTCCCACCACACAGAAAGCAGCTTTATATTTCTTTGTGCACTGGTGGCCATAGGTCAATGGAGCGGCCAAACACGGCTGTACTCATGTCAAGACATTTTTGGCCATGGCCGTCTCCATTAACCATAAGACACCATATGCACAGACAATGAACTTCGTACACAAGTACACAAGGCACATCCAAGAATCCAAAATTCAATGATTATAATCATTATAAAATTATCCTGCAATGAAGTTCGCAAACCTCAAGGTAACCAACCAAATAACGCCTTAGAATATGAAATGTTATTAACTTGATCTTGCAAATCATGTACAGCATCAAATATAACATTAGATAAGGTAACACTTAGGCCTAACAAATTAGCTTGTAGAAGTCCAGACTAGCCCCCATCCCCATCACAGAGGGTAGCAGAAGGCAGGGTAATAGAGAAATTATCTTATATTGAGAAGTTGCTTAACGTTTCTGAGACCAAATTTCTCTGCCATTCATAGTCCAGGTTATAGGTCCCACTGGTGTAGAACAGTTGGTTCAGCAGTGCAGGGTCGTAGGTTGTCCTACAGAGACATTAGTTGGTGTGGAGGTCTGCAGCAGACATGGAGTTGCAGCATAGCATAGCGAGCACAGCAGGAATATCTATTCACGTAAAGAAACAGAATTTTTAGGAACATGATATAATTGTTTACTTCCTGGATACATGACTGTGAGTGTTGCAGTGGGCCCTTGGGCCATTACTTTTGCGGCATGGGGAGCCTCATTGGGTGGGTGTGTCACCCACACTTTTGCTCCAGGTTTCCATCCATCCGTAGACCCAAATCCTTGCATGCCTCTTTTAGTTAATTTAGTTGGAGGTTGTCCTTGTGATACACTTGGAGTCAGGAGGGGAAGTACCAATAATTGTCCCATTTATTTTCCAGACTCTATAGTTAATACTGTGTCACTACCATATATAATATAAATTTTATTTTTCCTTGGTAGTATGGATCAATAACTCCTCCTAGTACATTAATACCTTTTGCTGCCAGTCCAGAGTGTCCTTTTAACAAACCAAAAGTGTTTTGGGGAAATTGTACCCTTATCTCAGTAGGGACTATAGATTGCTGCAAAGGAATAAACAGGAAATAAATCCAATCCAGCCGCTTCGGCCGCGGCACGAAAAGGTGTTTTAGCAGATTGAGTCAAGGGCCGACAGGTTAAGGTCATAAGCTCATGGGTGGCACTGCCACTTCCGTAATCTTTGCTGGTAACAACCTTGACAGAGGAGCAGTACTTAGATGGTTGTGCCACCCATTTAATGAGCCATGACTGAGTTTTCTGAATTGTTGTTTAAGCAATCCATTCATTCGTTTTATGAGGCCTGCAGCTTGGGGGTAATAAGGTATATGATTAATACATTTTATATGTTTTTCCTTTGTATAAGTCTGAATCAACTTACCTGTAAAGTGGGAACCGTTGTCACTCTGAATCTGCCTTGGTGTTTCACAGAATTTTATGGCACTCTGTTGGGTGGCTTCTTTAGCCGGCATAGCTAATAAATAACTAGAATATGTATCAACAGCAGTGCAGGCATAAATATATCCACAAGAAATTGGCAATGGCCTAATAAAATCCATTTGTCAGGTATGGGTGGGAATTAATACCTTTTGAATATGACCTTGGTAGGGGTGTGTAACTCCCCATTTATTTAACTGTTGGCATAATTGACATTGTTGTACTGCAGTGCAATATCATCATGGGTGACAAGGATTCCCCTTTGTTGTGCCCAACTGTATGAAGTTTGTTCTCCCAAGTGTCCACTCTTTTCGTGGACCCATCGTGCCAAGCCTGGGTTGTGCATTGCATGACTTTGCACCAGCTGATCAGCATAAGAGTTATATTTTTGTTCTGTAGAAATCAAAGAACTGTGAGCATCAACATGAAATACAGTAACAATTGTATTTTAGCATCATAATCATATGTCTTTTTATAATTTCTTTTTAAGTTAAAAAAAAACTTTAATTTTGGCAAAAGTTTACCAAAAATATCAAAAGATATATTTTGGTCAAATAGGAAACAATTCCTAGTTATTTATTTAATCAAGTTGACAACAGAAACAGTGAAAGGCAAACAGAGAGTTAAAACAGTCAAAAAACAAAAACAAAAACCTTAAGGTAGAGACTTCAGTCGTTTTGAACATAGGAAATTATTTTAACAAAACATAGGTGTTTTGTCTTTCATATAGACTTACTCAAAAGAACATCTTTAAATTTCTATGTAAAGAGCAGACCAAAAGTTTAAGAAAATTACCTTTATAAGAAAGAAAGCCAAATCCCAATTTTCCACAAGCCTACTTTTGCCAACTTGACCATGTATAAAACTCCTCAGGGTTTTACTTCCACAAACCTTCTGTCACTTATTTTTTACATTTAGAATTTGTCCCATGCCTTTTTTCTTTTCAGTACTTTAGGACAAATTTATCTTTTTAATAAAACAAACAAAAATATGTCTATTCTCCATACCTTTTTTACGGACAACAAACATTTAGCTTTTCTTGTATACAGACTTTTCAGAAATGTGTACTTTCTCACAGAAAATTCCTCAACATGCACAGAATATGTTTATCAATAAACACAAGCATCTTTCAGTTTCTCTGAGATAAGAAACCAAAGGCAGACAAATCTATGCTTAGTAACCAGGGATAGTACTGGTCGAGGCCAGGGAACCCCGTGAGAATGAATATCAAGGAACTGATAACAGAGGAGGAAGTAGACATGAATATTTGAAGGTAATTTCCAAGATAAGATAAATATTTAACCGCAGTTGTGTTTAAACTGTCTGCTGTCTTTGAGAACAGTCGAATATAACACATCCGCTCTGAGTATAGCACAGGTAAAGCTAATTGTAGAATTCCAGGGAAGCTGAAATCTGTGAGAGAAGCTACAGCACAAGATGATTTCACAGGGAACCTCCTTGGTGTTAGGTCTCAGAGGTTATAGAAACAAATCAATGCCCTGACCATTTTAGGCAAATTAGATCATTAACTTCATGTCCTTTTAGTGTCTCTGACCCACTTGCAGCACACACACCAGGTGACAGTGACCAAAGTTACTGAGAACGTACTGCTCTGCTGCTCCTGAGTAAGCTCTGAACGCTCTCTCCTCACCAGTCCTTGTGCACAGGGAGTCAGAATGCTGAGATTTATGAGGAGGAATGAGAGGACTGTGCTGTTCAGCCAGGTGAACCAGGCTCCGGGGAGCCCACTATTCTCTCTTGGTGGATGATGCAAGTGCAAGATTCCGCCTGCTGACTTCCAGGAGAGTAGTTTCTTGGGACTGTGAGGAATGTGTAAATGGCAGCATTTTCCCCAGAGTCCACAAATCTTTTCTATTCTCAGAGGGAGGGAAACCCACTGCATTGACTGAAAATTCAATATGTACTCAAAAGGAGAAGGCAAGAAGTAAACAGCCAATGGGACAATGTAGTATCAGAATTCTGAAGAATTTTTGTGTCCACTTCAGTCTGAAATCAACAAAAATGTTTATGTAAGATTTATTTATTGTTTTTTGCTTAACTACACTTTTATTTTTCACTGAATTCTTCAGTCAACCTTTCTCCTTTTCCTGAACCCCAGAGAAATGTGTCTCCTTTCCGACAGGCATAACAGCTATATATAAAAAAGTTTCATAAAAATGCTATAAAAAAGACACACACCATATTGCTAAAACATTCACTTATGTGTTAGTTGTACACAGTTAATTATGTACTTATCTGTGAAATACTTAAAATATTGTCTTCTCTTCATATGTATAATTATTCACAAGTGCTATATATAAAATTATAGATAACTATTGTATTCAAATTTCATTTTTTTTTCTTTGAGACATTTTCAATAAACTTTTTCTTATGGAAAACTTTCAAATATAGCACAAAGAACACTTTTCCTGAATCATTTGAGGATAAATTTCCTACCTGCTGCCCCACAACTCCCAAACTCTTTAATGTATGTTTTCTACAAATAAAGATATTCTCCTATATAACCGTAATACAATCATCAAATCATGAAATTAACATTGACACATTGCTACCATCAAATTTTTAGAACTCAGATAACTGTCTCCAATTGTACCACTAATGTAATTTACTGTAAAATAAAATCGAATTCAGGATCAAGTGTGCATTAGTAGCCCTATCTTTTTAGTCTCCTTCCCTCTGCAAGTTCTTCAAATTTTCCTTGATTTGTATGACATTTAAAATTTTGAAAAATACAGGCCAATATTTTATAGAATGCCCCTCATTTGGCTTTGTCTGATTCATCCTCATCATTAGATTCAGATTATGCTGGAATGTCATGGAAGTGAGGCCCTGTTCTTCTCACACATCTATCCAAGTTGTGTGTGGTTTGAATTCGTTCCATTACTGATGATGGTCACTGTGATTATTTCTTAAGTTGGGGTCTGTTAGGATCTGTCACTATAAAGTTATACATAATTCTGGCATTTAATAATTGTTTTGTGGGAAACACTTTGGAACTATGGAAATATTATAGCTACCATCGTTTCATATTTTATTACAGTTATCAGTCCTTATTATTTTTTTAATGTTCAGTTTGTTCCAAATTTGGCCACTGGGAGCACTATAATTTGTGTCTTGCATCTTTTTGACATGTGTTATTATTCTTTTAGCACTTGTTATTATTATTCTTATAACATTTCTTTGCTTTTTAGTGCAACAGTATATTCAATGTACTTTCACCAGCCTGGCCATGTAATTATCCATTTTTCCAAGAACTAGGTCTCATTATCATGGAGACTACTATATAGAGACTAAGATTTGTATGCTAGACAGGTCATTTCTGTTGGGGAACCAATGTTCCCAGGCTCTTTCAGAGAACTGAGCTAGGGTATTGCATCTACATTTATTTCTCTAACTAGTTACATATATTGGAAACCTTAAGTGCACACTTACACAGTTAATTCTCATTACTCATGGTAGTTGTGTTCTGTAAAGTTGCCACAAACACTAAATTAGTGAATACAGAACTATTGCTGCTAGGGAAAATACAAAGTTAGGTTTCTACAAGCCTTGGTCACAATATTTTTGCATTTAACAGCATTTTGTGTTTAATAGCATCTAACAGAAATGCCATTGTGTCCTATAGTTCCACTTGCCAATGTCCCTGTAAAATAAGCCAGTCTTTTGCCCACTTTTTGATCAGGTTGTTTGTTTTTTTGTTGTTGAGTTGTATAAGTTCTTTACATATTTTGGAGATCAACCCCTTGCCCGAAAAATGATTTACAAATATTTGAAAATTTGGTTAGCGGTTTGTCTTTTTGTTTTGTTCATGGTTTGCTTTGCTTTGCAGAAGCTTTTTAGTCTGATGCAGTCTCATTTGTTAACTTTTTCTTTTGTTTCCGTTGCCCAAGTAGCCATGGTATTTGAAAAGATGCTGCTAAGACCAATGTCATATAGTGCACTGCCTATATTTTCTTTCACGAATTTTATGGTTTCAGGTCTTACATTCAAGTCTTTAATCCACTTAGAGTTAATTTTTGCGTATAGTGCAAGATAATGATCTACTTTCATTCTTTTGCGTGTGGCTGTCCAGTTTTCCCAACACCAATTATTGAAGAGACTTTCCTTCTCCATCGTATGTTCTTGGCTCCTTTGGGTGAAACGGATAAAGGGACACATATGTATGATGACAGACAATAATTAGACTCCCAGGGGTGAGCACGGTGAAGTCTATCCAAAAACTGCTAAACAGTAATGAACACAATGTTGTAAACCATTATGATCTCAATAGAATTACTGGAGAAAATAGAAATAAAAAAATTAAAAAAAATAAAAACAAGCCAGTTTCATCAGTGTTAAAAACTTGCTCATGCACAAACCCTTTTCCTGTATAATATTTAGCAGGCATTTTTAAAAATTTTGTCTGCAGTTTCCTGTGCTGTAGTACCTGCCCTGCTTGAGGTTTAACATTTTCCCTGCCTTATCGCCTTGTGAAACACGTGAGCCAGCCAGCACTAGCTGAGAAGGGTTAACATTCTCTTAACCCTGGGTATTGTGATCATAAATTCCTTTGGCCTTCAGCCTCACAACAGTGACATCCACTATGCAATTTTTGTGAGATGTCATCTCATGAATCACAAATTTAGCTGCTTTTCCATAATTTCATCACACGCTACAGATGTTACTTTAGCACTTCCCAGGGAGTCCTCACATACAGATCAGGGAATTTTCTCTTCCTTCCTCTGGATGTACCATGTCGTTGATTCATTAACAACGAACTCGCGTACAACTGCAGTCTAAATCACGCCTGAAGGAAGCTCATCTAACGCATGCATTTTCTCTGTAAGGCACATCACAGCCTTCTTGAGTTCAGAGACACTAGACAGCACTACAGCACTATGCTTGGGGGCCATTTCAAACAGCAAAATTACCACCAAAAGCTCAAAAATGTTTAAAACATGGCAGTAAATAGACAGTGAAGATGACAGTTGTTTATAGTATGACACCTGAAACAAGAAAGAAGAGTGACACCTTGTTTGACCTCCGTTGGGAACATGCACATCAGGAAACTCAAATTTTTGCCATTCTCTGCTTGTCCACGAGTGACTACAAAAGCTCTGAATATGAATTTTGGTGTTACAAATAAATTTTAGCGAGTAGGCAAATTTGCAAATATAGAATTGTGAATAATAAGGATTGACTGTGCGTTCAATTCTGATTTTAAAAACCACAGATTTCATTCTAGTGTTTTTTCTTTTGGTGATATCTATAACTTCCGTCTTCAACAGTGAGAAATCTGGCTCCCATTAATTTTAATAGATTCACTTATTTGTTTATTATCCTTCTATATGACCATTTTCTTTTTGCCCTACTGAACGCTCTCCTGTGTGGACACTCATTCAACTTGGACTTTGACACCCAGCACAGAGTCACCTGCCCATGTGTCCTCCCTCAAATCACTTGGGTTCCATGCTCCATGCTGGCCCACCTCGTTCTCTGATGGAATTCTGTCCTCTAGTCCCTCTGGCTCTAACTCCTCAGCCTGAGAAAGCCCACATATGCAATACCATTCTCCTTCTGTTGGGCTCTGATGATTCCCCATGACAGGCCACTCCACATGTAAATACCTCCCTAAACCTTCTCAAACACTGACACCACACATGTCTTTCTTGGAAATGCCCTGTTCTATCCACTTGGACTCTGGCTCCTCACCTGGAAAGCTATTCCTCCCCTCCCAAAATAGAAACCCGCTCAATCTGCTTAATATCAGACATCTCATGTTGGAATTCTCCATCACTAGGCATCTTCCTCAGCTCATTCAGGCTATGCTACTATGTTCTGGTCCATTACTGATATCCTTTCCCTACTGTCTCTCTCTCTCTCTCACACACACACACACACACACACACACACACACACACACACGCATACACTTAGCTGCACAAGTAGTTACTGTGTCTGCCCCAAATAATGTCTTTCCACTGTAATTCCACTGTGGTCTAAGGACATACTTCGGGTAATTCCTATTAACTACCTTAAGATGTACCTTATGACTCAAAATGTGGTCTATCTTATAGAATGGATCTGTATGAGCTTGAAGAGAATGCCTATTGTGCTGTTATTAAGACTGAGTATTCAAAAAATGTCAATTGGGTAATGTCATCGTAAAGATAATGTTAATTGATAATGCTGTTCAGTTGTACTACATCCTTACTGATATTCTGTCTGCTTGATCTATTAACTACTGAAATAAGAATTTTCAAAACCCCAGCTATAATAATGGATTTGTCTATTTCTCCTTGAAGTGCTATCACTTTTTGATTATATATTTTGATATTCTGTTTTAGATATACATTGAAGACTGTTATCTCTTCTTCAAGAATTGACCCCTTTTTTACTATGTAGTGCTCTCATTCATCTGACAGTTTTCATTGTTCTAAAATCAGTTTTCTCTGAAAGCAATATAGCTACTTCAGATTTCTTTCTATTAGTTTTTTGTGGTATATCTTTCTCTACCCTTTTACTTTATTTTGGGGGAGGGAGGAAGATTGGCCCTGGGCCAACATCTGTGCGCATCTTCCTCTAGTTTATATGGGACGCCGCCGCAGCATGGCTTGACAAGCAGTGCGTCTGCGCGCAGCACCCGGGATCCGAACCTGCGAGCCCTGGGCCGCCAAAGCTGAGCACACGAACTTAATGCTACACCACCGGGCCAGCCCCCTCTACTCTTTTAATTTTAACCTGTGTCTTTATATTTGGAGTAGCTTTCTTGTAGACA
Organism: Diceros bicornis minor; assembly: GCF_020826845.1. Lineage (NCBI taxonomy): Eukaryota > Metazoa > Chordata > Mammalia > Perissodactyla > Rhinocerotidae > Diceros > Diceros bicornis. Next base: position 61,438,890 of record NC_080746.1, on the reverse strand, counting down.
ACACAAAATTATATCCTGTTTTTTTCTAATCCACTCTGATAATCGATCTTTATTTCTTCTGATATTTAGATTATTTACACCTGAAGTGATTATTGGTTTAGTTGAATTAAAATCTACTGTTTGTAATTGTTTTCTATTTGTTGCACTTGTTCTTCTTTTCTTTCTTTTTTTTCCTCTCGTTTTTGGCCTTCTCTAGTTTTAATTGAGCTCTTTGGATGATTTCATTTTATCTTCTATCTTAACATATCAATTTTACTTATTTTTAGTTTTTGTTCAGTGGTTGCCCTAATCCAAGTCTACATTCCACTAACAATATACACTTCAGAGGTATTTAAGGAAACTTACAGTACAATATTCCCAATTCCTAATTCCTCCCTCCCATCTGATATAACATTGCTATCATTCATTTCACTTATCCATATGCTATAATCACAAAATACATTCTTACAACGATTACTTTGAACAAATAGCTATCAATTATATCAATTAAGAGTAAGAAAAATAAAAGATTTTGTTTTAGCTTCAGTTGTTCCTTCTCTATTGCTTTTCCTTTTTAATAAGATCTGAATTTCTGACAATATCATTTCTCTTTATTCTGAAGAGCTTCTATTCACATTTCTTGCGGTGTCAGTTTATTGGCAATTACTTTTCTCAGTTTTTGTTTGTCTATTATTTTATTTCACCTTTACTTTTTTTTTTTAATTTTTTTTGTTGAGGAAGATTGGCCCTGGGCTAACATGTGTTGCCAATCTTCCTTTTTTTGCTTGAGGAAGATTGTCTCTGAGCTAACATCTGTGCCAATATTCCTCTATTTTGTATGTGGGATGCTGCCACAGCAAGTGTTGATGAGCCATACGAACTCGCGGATTCCAGGCCACCAAAGCAGAGCGTGCGAACTTAACCCCTACGCCACCGAGCTGGCCCCTCTCTTTCACTTTTGAAGGACAATGTAACTATATGTAGAATTTAGGGTGGTGTTATTTTCTTTCTTTGAATACTCAAATATTTCACACCACTCTTTTCTTGAGTGCGAGAGGGGAAAAATTCTATAATCTTATGATAACTCTCAGTCTTTTAATGGGCCTGAGTCTTTAGGTTGTGACTTTCACTAGTGTTTATTTGCTCCTTGCTCCCTTTTAGGTGAGATAAGAAGAGTATCGGGGTTGGAGTTGGGTAATTCCCCTTCTCTCTTCTCCCTAACTAAGATAGGCTCTAGTAAAGTCTTTTTCACTGGAGAGTTGGCCAATGAACAACACACTGGGTGTATTTTAAAATGGTTACCTTACCCTCCACCTGCTAGATCCACAAGATGATTTTTTTTCTTGACTTTTCACCATGAGAACTTTTTGGGGTTCTTGGAGGTAAAGATTACGAAAGTATGCCACTCCAAGATTACAGTCCTTAGAAGCCTCTAACTCGCATGCTAATCCATACTGAGCCCCCAGAAATTTATCAAAAATGCTGGTTAAATATTTCTCCCAGTTTATGGCTCCTCAGCCTTTGCTCCTGGCAAGCTGGTGTTGTGGTCACTCTCTTAAGTCACCTTTCTCTTTGTATTTCTGAGAGGTGGTTCGTCCTGTGACTTTAATTCTCTGACAGATTCAAGACAAGTCATGATTTTTAGTTTGTTTTGTTGTTTTTGCTGTAAAGAGATGGAAGTGATAACTTCCAAAGTCTTTACATGTCAGAACTGAAAGAAGAAATCTAATGATTTGATTTTGAAATTAAAACATTAATGCCATTATAATTGCATCAAAAAGCATCAAATATTCAGGGTTAAATGTGAAAATATTTATTTAAAATCTGTAGGATAAAAACTCCATACTACCAATGGAAAAATCAAAGAATACACAAAAAATTGAGAGATTCCATTTTCATGGACTGGAAGACATATAAATTTTCCTCAATTTGATTTTTAGATTCAATAAAATCTCAAGCAACATCTCAGCGAGTTTTAGGCACATTTGACAAGCGTATTCTAAGATTTATATGTAAAGACAGAGGAACTATAGTAAACAAAACAAATTTGGAAAAAAAGAACAAATTCAGAGGACTCACTGTACTGAATTTTAAGACTTCTTGTTAAGCCACAGCTATCAAGGTAGTGTGGTATTTGTGAAAGGATAAACATATACATTAATAGAACAGAATAGAGAGCTCAATAGACATCAATGTATTCAGCAGATTTTTGGCAAAAGTTTAAAGACAACTCAATTGAAAAATAATAGTCTTTTCGAAAAATGGTGCTGGAAGATAAAAATAATTTTGACACCTTATAAAAAAATAAACTCAAAATGAATCATAGACCTAAAGGTAAAATGTAAAACTTCTAGAAGAAAACATATGAGAAAATCATGTGATCTCGGGTTTAACAATGAGTTTATAGGCATAAAAAAAATAGCACAAATCTTAAAAGAATAAAATAAATAAATAAGATCTATCAAAATTTAAAAAAACAGCAACTTTGCTTTGCAAAAGTCAGTGTTAAGAGAAAGAAAGGACAATTTACAAATTGAAAATAAATAACTGCAAATCCCATATCTACTAAGGGTTTTGTAATTAAAATATGCAAAGAACTCTCCAAAATCAATAAGAAGAAAACAATCTTACCACAAAAGGGAAATTTATTTGAATAGGCACTTTACCAAGAAGATGTATATATGACAAATAAGCATATGAAAAGATGCAAAAGCAGTATTTTTTATAAGGGGAGTACAAATTACTACCACAATGATAGATCACTACACACCTATTCATATTAAAAAACAAAAGAAAAAAACAAATAAGAAATTTGACTATATTAAGCATTGTCCATGATGCTGAGGAACTATAATTTTCATACACTACTGGTCAGAAGGAAAGATGGAACAGTTGCTTTGGAAGACACTTAGGAAGTATTTTGGAAAGTTGAATAAATATCTACCACCAATCTAGCAACTCCATTCCTGGCTGTTACCCAAGACCAAATATTGGCTTAGTACTTTCCAGTTTAAAATGCATGCTATTTATATTGTGAGAGATCAAGATTTGGCAACCCTGAAATCTATCTCTTTACCTTGATTGTTTTCTCTGAGGGACATTTGACCTCCCCCACTAACTGCCTAAAGAATTTGACATGGTGGATCCTTCCTGGAATAGATCTTCTATCATGATGGCTGTAAAGATAATGTAGGATAGAGGTTATAATAGGAAAGGCACCAACAAGCCCATCTTATCGGAAGTTCTGTCTCTCTGGCCACATTCTCTGGATGGCCCTGCAAGGAGTTGCCAGACCAACATTTACATTTATAAGGGAAATCTCCATTTATAAAAGTATCTCCCTCTCTGTTTTGGGAAAAGGGGGGATGGCCTCATTTCTAGAGGCTTATCAATGTGGAAGGTGAGGCCTTAAATCTGCATAATAACCTTACTCTTGTTTACTGTGCTTTAGTGGTAATCTCTTGTAACTGACTCCCCCCACCCCCAAAATCCTCCTTTGTCATTGGCTGAACATGGTATTTAAGACGAGAATTTCCGCTATTGTGTTGAGAAAACGCAGTGTCCCTGCTTTCTCCCATGTATACATGTTATTAAACTTGGTATTATTTTCTCCTGCTAACCTGTCTTGTTAATTATTTGGCCAGCCATAAGAACCTTAAGGAAAAGGGCTGAGGGAGATTCTCTCTCTTCCCCCGACAATATTATATAGAAGGATCTAAGAGGTAAAATATTGTGAGGGTCAGAAAAGGTATAAATCTGGTACAGGACAGAGATGTATGAAAATAGAGAAGAAAAATATAGAATATAGAGAAAAAGTAAAACTAAAATAATTGCACAAAGGTAAATAATTTAGAGGGGTGCTAAACAATGTGTGGTGTGCAAAAAAGTTCTCATTCTACTCAGTTTGTTAAGTTTCTGTTAGTTCAATTTTATGTTCTGCAAAGTTCAATTGCTTTAACTAGTTCATTTCCTTTGGGGTCTTATGACCCTTTGGGGTTAGTGAAAGGAACGGCTATGGTACCCAAGAGAAAAATTACCCATGCATTTCACATTTTCCTGAGGATGCTGCCAGCTGTGAAAGCAGTACACATCTGCGATCATACATTATCTTCCTTTAGAAACAAATAAAGATTCCCAGCAGTCTAACCCCAAATCCAAATCCCATGTGCCTGTTAACATTATTGTTTCTGCATAAAACTCCTTAGTCTTCTGGCATTCCTAGTCACTAGCACTGGAGAATCTATTTCTAAATGATGGTTTTTTGCCCCAAAATATGAAGAATCAGGTCTCTTTTTTGCTGAGTTTTTAATAATAAAAGAAATTGTATTATATTATATTTTATTTTCTTCTCAAAAGCAGACAAACAGAACTAGAAATTAGGGGGATCATAAACTGATCTAATTTGCAACATCTCTCTAGAAGTATTTTTAGACCTGTATTAATGTCTGCTATCCCTACCTCAACCATCAATAGTTCTAGATTTGTTCTCACTGGTTTTCCTGGCTTGGAGGTTGAATATCTCTGGCTCTCCATCCCTTTCTCCTCCATCTATGCTATGATTTTCCTGGGAAACTGCATGGTGCTCCATGTGATCCAAACTGAGTCAAGCCTACACCAGCCCATGTTCTACTTCCTGGCCATGCTGGCTTTCACAGACCTGTGCATGGGACTGTCCACCATATATACTGTGCTGGGAATCTTGTGGGGATTTATTCAAGACATCAGCCTGGATTCCTGCATTGCCCAATCCTATTTCATCCATGGTCTGTCCTTCGTGGAGTCCTCTGTCCTCCTCTCTATGGCTTTTGACCGTTACATTGCCATTTGCAACCCACTACACTACTCCTCCATCCTAACTAGTGACAAAATCATGAAAATTGGAGTGACCGTCTTATGTAGGAGTTCTTTACTCATACCTCCAGTCATCATTCACCTAAAGTTCTTAAATTATTGTCGTCCCCACGTCCTTTCTCACTCTTTCTGTCTGCATCAAGACTTAATTCGAATGGCCTGTTCAGACATCCGCTTCAATAGCATCTATGGTCTGGCCCTGGTGATCAGCAACCTGTTGTTGGATGCAGTCCTCATACTTATCTCCTATATCATGATCTTGCATTCAGTCTTAGCTATTGCATCACGAGAGGAGAGAATCAAGTCCTTGCAGACCTGTGTTTCTCACATCTGTGCTGTTTTGGTTTTCTACATTCCGATCATTGGTCTGACCATGGTGCATCGCTTTGGAAGACATCTCTCACCATTGGTTCATGTCCTCATGGGCAACATCTATATCCTTTTTCCACCATTGATGAACCCCATTATTTATAGTATCAAGACTCAGCAAATACGAAAGAGAATCCAGAGATTGTTCTACGTGAAAGGAGTGTAAGTCTTGAGATCAAATGTGAATGTATTTAAAAGTCAGCAAGTGAAGCTCAAAAGGGTAAGAGTCAGTAAATAATTAAAAATATATTTAATGACTTGTATTTGTAAAAGGTTTTACATGTTGCAAATACTTTCCTCTCCATTTTCTTTCACAACATTCATAAGTCAGTGAAATTGACATGGGTTATATTGTGATCAATTTTATAAATCAGAAAATACAGCCCTTTCAGAAAGGGCTGAGAGTCATATTAATGTATGAAGCAGACCAGCTATTAAAATTTATATCTTATTATGGCCAGTTGAGTGAAGATAGTTTGAGATCCAGCAATCATGGAAAAAGTAAATTTTGCTGTTTAAAGTCTTCAAGTAATTACTAAAGGATCAATAATTATCTTAGTCCATTTTCACTACTCTAGGCAACATTCTTGTTTATTGTTTAGCCATCATCCCTGCTATGCAGTTTAGACACGTGGTCATGTAATGGAGTCAGCATCATAGGGAGATTGGACTATTTGGAGCATTTAAAAAGGAGTAAAACAAACAACAAAAAACTAGTCTTGATACTAAGTTGCCCACCAGCCAAATGATCTTTTTCCACTCCCATCTTATGAATAGTGATTGAACTGGAAATATAGACAATCAATAATTGCCAGAATAGAAATAAATAGACTTTTTGTGATTAGTTTGTTTATCCAAATAATAATACAAATAGTGGTTACCATTTGAAAATGTTTCCTGTGAGTCCATATCTCATTTAAATCCCCTGTCTCAGTTTACAAAAATAAGAGAGAGCATAGAGTCTTATTTGGGCCAAATCATGTAAATATGTTTCTAATTTATCTCCCTATCAAGACTCTGTGGTAGATATTATTTTCTAATACATACATGGATAGTTTAAAATGCACCAAGGTTAAATTATATGTCAAATTTTTAGGAGGTAGTAGGTGTTAGGATTTGGATATATTCTCTGTTTTAGTTTCAAATCATTGGCAAGCTCTCTTTTCCTTACCTTCCTTCTGTACTTTTTAATATGAAGTTTATTAAATGATTATGCAACCATCACAAAACATTTATATAATACAAAAATGTAGAAAAGTCATCAAAGTAAATCATGGATGGTAATATACTTCACGTATTTGAGTTTGTTGGTATATGTCAGTTTCCTCAAAATATTATTGCCACAATGATATCTATATAATCTACTTAATATATTAAGGCAAATTTTTCTGAGGTATAATTACAAACAGCAATTCATTTTGTTTAGATGTACATGCACCATTTGATGAGCTTTGAAAACGTTTACAGTCATATAATCACCACCACAATCAAGTATAGAATATTTCCAGCACCCCCAAAAGTGCCCTTTTACTTCTTTGTTGTCAGTCTCCTCCCACAACCTCAAATTCCTGGCAACCACTAATCTGATTTCTGTCATACAGTTTTGCATTTAAGAGAAAGTCATGTAAATTAAATCATAAATCATGTAATCTTTTATGTCTGGATTCTTTCACATGCAATAATGCTTTTGACATTCATTCTTGTTGCTGCTTGTATCCCCTATAAATAAAAATAGTTTATTTTCATTGTTGAATCCTATTCCCTTGTAACACATACAGCAAACTGTTTATTCCTTCATCAGTTGATTGACATTTTTGTGTTTTATAGTTTTGATTTTGAATAAAGCAGTTATAAACATATACATCATATGGTTATAAAAGTATTTTCCTAAAATTGGTAGAATTTATTTTTAATGTTTCTATTGTTACTATTAATAATACAACAATTACAGTAATAATATAACAACAATAATCGTTAAAAAATACTTAGTTTATATTTGTCAGATGCCTGTTGAATGCCAGGCACCTTGAAAGCACTTGATACTGATTCTTGCTATTAATTTCCTGAGAAAATCAGTGGGGTAAATCATAATCATTCAATTTCACAGACAAGGAAATGGAGGAAAAGGGATTTTAAATTACTAGAAAATAATGGTGAGGCAATTTAATTTCATAGCATTTTATCACTGTTGCTAATGTTCCATTTTACATCGCAGTTATTTCCTCATTGTCCTGATTGCTTTTGTTGTTGGTGGTGTTCATAGTGTGAGTTAAGAATTTTAAATTGTGCATTGATGTAAATATACGTTTTCAAATGAGTTACCAGTTGAAACAATGATTTAATGAACCACTCTTTTCTCAGGCAGTATTATGATATACCAAATTCCTATTTATTGGATTTTGTTCTTTATTCTCAAAAATTCAGATGTGATATTTTGTTTTTTAGTGTTCTCTTATTCCAAGAGACCCTATCTATGTCAATGGTTGTCTGAAACTCCAACCTTTCCCTTAAAGGTCGATTAAAGTGTCAATCCCCATCCAAGTCCCTTATCATATGCATTAAAGGAGAAGCCACATGTCCCCGAGGAATTGGATGAGAGAACTGAATGAACCTCTGGTCGAAGTCTGTAATACTTAGCTGACTCTTGTTCAACGAACCTCATCTTACCTCCTCACTCTGTATAGAAGTCTATCCTTTCTGTACCCTCTGCCAAATGTTGTCTGATTATTTTCTCTTGAATTCACTTAGTGGCCCATCCATAATGTTGGTGTTTACTTTACAAGCCCTTAAACCTAACCCATTTTCTCTTACTTCCTTGACTCTAACATTTGTTTTTATGGCCCTTAGAATCATTTTTTACTAGCTAAAGCAACACCTTTGTCAACTTGACTAATCACAATTCACCATAATTTTTGTGTTCCTCACATTCTGTAAAGAACTCCTAGATTCATTTGCCACCTCCTGGAAGATAAGTCAACCAATTTTCTAAGCAAACATGCCACATAGTCATTCTTACTCTAATGCCACTGAGGGGGAGCAAAATATGCCATCCCAACATGTGTCATTTTGGCATGTGGATCGTTTTGAGCTGAAGGCAGTAGACTCAGGGAGAGCTGTTTACTTCTCCCTTAACTGCCTAAAAGAATTTAGATAGGGGGCCTATACCAGGAAGAGAACTATTACCAGAGACAACTTTTTATATCAGAAAGACTTATCCACATGGCAGGGCAAACATTTGTTTACCAAACATTTGCTATTCTCTTCTTCTTGTGAATTGTCTTCCTCCCCTTTGAAGCCCAGACGCTACCCCCTTCTATTTAGCTGGTATATGGATGGTACATAAGGCTCAATTGCCTGGCTATCTTTGAGTTTCAAGTCTTCAGGGCTCCTGTACATATGAAATTTGTAATTCTGCTGTTAATCTGTCTTATGTCAATTTAATTGCTAGCCCAGGCAAAGAACCTGGAAGGGAAGAAGAAAAAGTTTTCCTCCCTATACTGCTCTCCCACGTTGGCATGAACCATCTTCCAAGGAAATCTCTCTCAGATATTTAAGCAGGAAATAGGGTATTAATCTCCCTCTACTTTTAGTTTCATCTGTAAAATACATTGAGTTTCTATCTTTTCATGCCCTGACACTTTGAATAAGGGCCACAGAATGTGTAGCTGAAACCTGGACCTTGAAGATTATATCTTCCCTCTCCTGCTTTCCTATCTATGTCTCTTCCTATCTCATGCCAAAGAAGTTCTGTGACTCCACTTTTGTGTCTAAAAGGAAATTCCTCTGCATGCAGAACTTCCTTCCTACCCTTGTTCTAGCTAGTACCCTCTAACAGAAGCACATAATGACAGTAGGACTCGAGTGAAAAAAAAAGAAGAATCAATAGTATTCAAAAGCCAAATTGTGGCAACTTCTACTTATCATAAAATAATGCTAATACATTTTTGGCATAAGTTAAACTTTTTACCCACTTTAACACATTTAAATCAATTCCCAACTCAACATGACCCTGAAACCATGCATGCTAAATTTATCACTAAAATTGTATATAAATACATAAACTATTACTAACATTTACTGAACATTTATTATGTGCCAGATATTATTATAAGTGCTTTAAATATACTTCCTTAATTTAAAAAAAAAGGGCATTCAGATACAATAAATTTCCTAAGATTTCTTACTTAGAAGCAGTGGAGCAGAGATTTGAGCATTGTCAGTCTGACTCCACACATTGCCCTCTTAGTCACGAGCCTATACTCTATCCTGTTGGGGTGGCGGAAAATCCCCTTTCTTCCCTTCTTGGGTTCTTATGGCTGGACTAATAATAAAATTGACACAAGACCAGATTAACAAGAGAAAAATCCAGTTTGATGCGTACATATTGGAGATCACAGAGAAATGATGCTTGAACGGTGAACAAAGCAGGCAGTATATAACTATTTTACACAAAGAAACAATTAATTTGTGAGGAATGACAGGACAAAGAAGCTTAGATTTGAGGTATGTAATTAGTGAAGTAGTAAAATAGCAAGGTTTGTTTATACAGGCTTCTCAGCCAGGAATTCTCTAGTTCTGGGGACAAGGAGGCAGGGAGAGCACCTTTCACATGGGAGATTTATTTCCTGCTTTCAGGAAGAACAGACAAGAGAGTTTGAGTGCCGTTTTTACTTCTCAAGTAACTTTAATTAGTAGTAATCAGTATGCCATTATGGGATATTTTGGGATAGCCTGCCCTGGGCCCCAACGGTACTAGTGCCTAAAACTAGTATTTCCTGATTAATTGCATGAAAATGCTTGCACTCCATAAAATTATCTGAAGTCTCAGTTTTTCTGCTCTTAAGTTTTCCTATGATCCTATATATTCTCTGACCTAGTATGTCTTGTAGACACAAATAATCCATAATCAATTTATAAATCAAAATTAGGGTGAGTGGTTCTTATCTTGTAATGATATAGTTTCAATTTGGTATCAGCATAGAACTGCTGTTATAAAATGATTTGGGAAGGGTTTTCTCCTTTACCATTTTCTGAGAGAAGTTTGTATAGAAACCATATTATTTTCCTTGTAAACCTTTGTTTCTTTTCACCCAGTAAATCTATCTGGGCCTGAAAAATTTCTCATTAAAAGGTTTCCAATTATAATTTCTCTAGTAGATATGACACTACTTAGGTTATCTATTTTTTCTGGAATGAGCTTTAGTAGTTTGTGTATTCCAAGGAATTTTCCAATTTTGTCTGAGTTATTAAATATATTGGAGTAAATTTGATCATAATATTCCCTAATTATGTAATTGGTAATTTATATCTTTTCTGTTTATTGCCTGATCAGTTTGACTAAGTTTGTCAGTTATATTGATCTTTTCAAAGAGCAGTTCACACTTTAATTCCTGTAAATTCCAAGAACATATGTGTAATATCCAACATTTAATGAATAATATTATCCTATGTGAATATATATCAACATTAGCATAAAACAGAACAATGAAACACAAAAATAAGTCCCAGAGCAATATTTAGGCCAAATAGCATTTATGCAAGAAAAAAAATTCACAAACACATTATACATGAACGTACATGAATACACATATGATTTTAAATGTCTAAAAATGCGCTTCAAAGATAAAAGTTACACAACATTTTCTTCTACAGAGGAGAAAGAATAACAGAGAATTATACTGAGTATAACATGTTTAAAAAGTTTAAAATATTACAAAATCTTAATTTTGGGGAGCTGACCTCACGATACTTGACAATGAACTGTTTATGTCTCAAGGAGACATAATACTATTCTCTGGCAACCCTACTATAAAAATGCCCCCAAATATCCTTCAGTGAGCTCCACTTTGGCAGCCCGGGTTCGTGGGTTTGCATCCTAGGCGCAGATATACACCACTTGTCAACCATGCTATGGCGGCGACCCACATACAAAATAGAGGAAGATTGGCACAGATGTTAGCTGAGGGCTAGTCTTCCTCAAGCAAAAGAGGAGGAAGATTGGCAACAAATGTTAGCTCAGGGTGAATCTCCCTCAGTCAAAAAAAAAATTTTTTTAATTTTTTAGGCATATATGGAAGACAAATGTTTACCATAATCATCTCTGTATACTTTTAATATTTTCTTTCCATTCTTAGGGATAATAGCACAGAATTTAAGCGAAGTATGGAATATAAATAAAGTGGAAACACTAAACTAATCAGTGGTCATACAAAAGTTTGAAAAACATGATAAACTTAGATTTCTCTTCCTCATTGCCAACTTGTAGAATAAAACAGAAATTGTTTCTGCCTAATTTGTTAAATATTATACTTAAACAAAATTGTGTTTTTTTTTTAACAAACTATCTTATTATAAAGTTAGGGTTATAGTGGAGAGCATAGTTCCTGATGTCGTGTAGTGTAAGCTAAAACTATACCTCACAACCTATATGTTCCAGATATACAGAAGTCTCATGCTAAATATGGTATCCCTACCTGGTTTGTCAATTTTATTTGATGATTTTAGAGCAAACTGTCAAAGAATTTAAGTTATAGATAATAAAAATATTCTGGTGATATTTAAACAATTTATTTACAATTTATCTTCATTGAGGTTAAATACAAAAAAAAATGAATCTATTTATTTACCAGATTGAATGATTCTGTGAGGTAAATTCCATCATAGATAGTGGGATATAAAACTGAACAAGTTAAACATGGTTCGTCTGTATGGAGTTTACATTTTGAGGGTGATGGAGAAGATGAAGGAAGACAATAAACAATTCATCAAATACATAAAATAATTATACATTTTGAGCAGTTCTATGGAGAAAACAAATAGCACAGTAAGATAAAGCAATAGATATTAAAAGTGGGGGTGAGAGAAGTTCTGTCTTTCAAAATATTATCAATTCCGAGTGATTGGCAGGCCGAAGTGAGCTTTGTCTCCAGACTACCATGGGTACACTTCAACCGATTCTGCCCTTTGTATACTTAGGTAAATGTTTTTGAAGAACTCATATCTAGAATTTTGAAAAAGAGATTGTGAACTAAGAATTCTATAACCAGCCAACTGTTTTTGTTGCTCAAGCTTGACAGCAAATTGATTATGTCTCAAGCAGATATAATACTATTCTCTGGCAACCCTGCTATGACAATTCCCCCAAATGCCCTCCATCAGTGATAGAAAAATCAGAATAAAGAGGTAAAAAATAATTTCAGGAGGCAGTAACAGTAACTAAATATAAAGCCTGAGTCCTTTCTTAAACAATTAATTATTGGATGATAATTTACATAATGTAATAGTAACTTGGATATAAGGTTCTATACTATGTAAAGAAAACAATAGAAATAGCTGTAGGACAGGTGGAATAATATAAGGTAGTGTTAATGCTAAATATCTCATCTTGAACAGCACAGAAGTGACAGACATAATTTATTTTAAATTTATTTTTAATTAAAATGTCTCTTTTAAAAATTTACACAAAATCAGTAGACTTCTATCTATTCCTCCAGAATTTTTATGCAAATATACATGTATATATGGTTCCATATATGAATATGTGTGTGTATACATCCATTTGAGATCATCTAATATGTATCATTCTGTAATCTATCATTTCTCTATAAAATATTTTAAACTTATTTCCATATTAGCACTTTGTTGTAACTTTTTCTTAGTAATTGCACTATATATTTTTAGAATGTATTGTAATATGGTCATCCTGTGCATTTGTAACGTTTTTAGTTTTCATGTTCATCATCAATGCTATGAGCATATAAACATATGTTTGTGAGTTTGCATGATTACTGGTACAAGTGAACATGTAAAATTCTTTTATTATTTAATTATTATTTGGTTTTTATTAATTATTTGTTTTCTCTGACATCCCATTGGTACTTTTATTCCCTGATGAATACCTTCCACTGTTGCCAGTAGCAGTAATAATTATTGCCCCTATGGGGAAAAAATGAGTTCCATACTGCCATCTTGCAATGACCAAGAGGATAACAGTTATTTTTACATTCATTTGAGGAGCAGATATGGAATTTTGATCCATTCTAATGGCTTTAAATAACATGTATACTAATAATTCTTAAATTTCTATCACTGCAAAAATCTTTCTCCTGTCTCCACACTGAGAAATTAAAGTGGTTTGACGCCCCAAGATTACCTAAAATCGTCATGTTCCATAAAGTCTGACATTATGTGTAAGACAGAAGAAATATAATAAAAGAGCCTCTTTTCTCTGTCCTGTAGATCCAGTGTTTATGGAATGCAGACTGATTATACTACTGCTAATAATAACAATAGGCAGCATTCTTTGATTTTCATTGTGTGCTGTGCACTATTTTGGGACCTTTGTGTAAATTATTTTATTTAATCTTTTCAGCAACCTTATAAAATATGTAATAATTCATGCCCATTAGAAAGGTAAAGATACGGAAGTCCAAAAAGGGTAAATACTCTTTACCAAGGCCAGACTTCTGGAATTCAAAACTTGAACTCAAAGCCCAAATTCTTAACTACTAGATCCTGATGCTAGATATGTGAGTACTGTTTTATCTGAATTACAGTGGTAAATTATAGGAAAATAGACTGAAAGCCTGTTAAGTTGATTTGATTCTGTGTTTTCATTTTTTTAGTGTGCGGGGGCTATATCTTTAGTGCCCTTGTTTTACTGTGTCAATATGAAATTAAAATTAGTTATTGAATTATTATGCTGTAAGCCTGTTGTAACAAAGCTCAATATTACATAGTCCTTGCTCTGCTACTGTCCTGAAAAAAATCAGCAAAAAAAGTAAGATTTTAACATGATCTCATTTACTCAAAAATTTACTACTGTGCCCTCTCCTAATGCTGGCATGATACAAGATGTCCAACATAATTTTAGATACTCTTCAGTTAGTGGAGTTACATAGAAAAATGAAGAACTAAGCTGTTCAGTCTACATCAGCAAAATTTCTTGCTCAAAGAAAACACCTGGATAAACTTCTCCTTAATATGCTTGGTCTTAATTCCATAAATGATGGGGTTGAGAGAGGGCGGTACCACTACGTAAAGATGGGCAAGGAGGATATGTACATGGAGGGGTATATTGTGGCCCCCAAATCGGTGAGCAAAGAATGAAAAAAAGGCTGGGGTATAGAAAAGTAAGATAACACAGACATGAGAGCCACAAGTACCCAGAGCCTTCAGTCGGGCATCTTCGGAAGGAATTCTAAATACAGTACAGAGTATAAAGGCATAGGAAATGATGATAAGAACCACATCCAGGCATGTGGTAAATAGGGCCACAATCACCCCATAGTAGATATTGACTTTGATACTATCACAAGCTAGCCTGGCAATGCCCATATGTTCACAATATGAGTGACGAATAAGGTTCTTCCCACAGTAAGTAAGCCGATAAACCAGAAAAACCAAGGGGAAGCAGATGAAGAAACTCCTAATCACAGATGCAATACCCATTTTTCCAATGACTGAAGGGGTTAAAATGGTAGTATATCTTAGTGGATAACAGATGGCTATATAGCGGTCAAATGCCATGGCCAACAATATGGCAGACTCTGCCACAAAGATGAAGTGGAGGAAAAACATCTGGGACACACAGCTACCAAAAGAAATTCCTCCATTTTGGAACCGGAAGATTGCTAGCATCTTTGGTGTGGTGACTGTGGAGAGAAAAATATCCGCTAAGGCCAACATGGAGAGGAAGAGCTACATGGGTTCATGAAGACTGTGCTCAGTGAAGATCAGGAATAATAAGAGACTGTTGCCTATAGCAGCAACTATGTACACGGAACAGATGGGGATGGCGATCCACGTGTGTGCATCTTTCAGTCCTGGGATCCTAATCATGGTGTACCAGATGTCTCTAAGGTTGGTGTGATTTGAAGAGCTTGTCATCTTTTACTCTGTCCTCTGATACTGAAACCTGGACTGAAAAAATAAAGGGAGAATAAAGAATCAGGGTTATTTTATTAGGGTGAGTGTGAATCTTGGCATTGCAATAAAGTTATTATCTTAAGAAAGGATTGGTAGTCAGTAATAATTCAAGGATGATAAGCCAGAGAGGGTTCATTGAGATGAAAGTTACCCTGACTTTATAGAGCAAATACTATTGGTAATGGTAACAGTAATAACAATAATAACAATAAACATTTAATGGGTTTATAATTTGGTCTAGGAACTATGGTCACTATGTTATACTTGTTGACTTCCATCATACATGCAAGTCTCATGAAAGCTCTTGCACATCATAGTTTTCCTCCTTGTCTGACTGGTATTTCCAGTGATTATTCACACTGTCTTTCCTGGAGCTCCAGAAATAAAGTGTTCAGAGTACTGGCGTGGTCTTTTGGGGAATTTAAGACTACTAAATTAATGACAATCATTATTTTTGTAATTTAATATGAAACCTTTCATCATCAAATGAAAATACCTTGGAGAGAAAGAGAAATAGAAATCTAGACAGTCCTTGCTTTGCACAGTGTTGTATTAAGTTAATGTTGTGTATATTTGAGCCATGTTGTCCCTTTGCATGGTATCAATTTGCATGTTTCAGTTAAATCAATACTGTGCAAAGCAAACACTCATATAACATCATTCTAACTCAGCAGCGTTCTCTCTTCCACACATGTTACATTCCTCCCTCCATTCTCCATTGCCTACACTGCTTTTTCCTCACATTTATTCGTTCCAGCTTGTGTTCAAATGTTTGTCTTTTCCTTCCCTTCTTTTTTTTTCTGTTCAAATTTGAATATTATTACTGGAGAAGAGAAAAAGGCAACTCATAGATAACAAACTAACAACAAAAAATCTGATTTGCAAAACACATGCAGGAATTAAATAAGTTAATGAACATTTCTTTAAGTTCACTCTGTGTATAGTACTCTGCTAAAGAAGGAATCAAATATAAACCCAAAATATCCTCTAGTTCAAGGATCTCCTAAACTTGTGAGAATCATGAAACATGGACACAAATAACCCCTCTTCAAGTCAGATCATGATAACAACAATGCGAGATATTCAATCATATGTGTATAACACAGAAGATGCGTTACCTTTAACTAGAGGATGGTGCAAAGATTCACAGAGCTGCTGCCGTTAGATCTCTTTATCAAAAACCTTTAGGGGTCAACCCCAGTGGCCTAGTGGTTAATTTTGGTGCCCTCTGCTTTGGTGGCCTGGATTCAGTTCCTGGGCATGGGCCTACACTGCTCTGTTAGTAGCCATGCTGTGCTGGCAGCCCACATAGTAAAAAGAAGAAAAAGAAAAGAAAGAAATAGAGCAAGATTGGCACAGATGTTAGTTCAGGGCAAATCTTCCTCAGCAAAAAACAAAATAATACTTTAGGCTTTCAAGAGACTACTTGGAAAGAATAAGCAAGACAAGTAAAAAACTAAAATAAGAAATGTAAATAACTTCAGAAATCGAGTTGTTTAGCATATTGAGGGTTTAGAGGCATGCGATATATGATCAGACAAGTAGATTGCACCATGAAGATTCAGTTTTAAAAATCAAGCTGAAGGCTTTGGGTTTAGCTTTCTATACTAAGAATATTTATTATTCTACAACACTTACTAAGTCTCTAATATTGACCAAAGTTTAAGGAGAACATAATATGGTCAAAATTTAAGATTTATCTTTTCAGAGAAGTTTTTGCTGATGGGTAATATGCTTATATTTCGTTATTTCTCAATAACACACCTATATAATTCCTAATTACATATTTTGTATTGTTCTTCACCAATATGTCTTAATTTCCAGTTAGTTATGAGTGTATCTTGAGCATATAGTATAATACATTTTTTTGAGTAAAATATGGTTTAAAAGGCACCAAGAAGGATTGAAGAGAAGGAAGACAACTACTTAGAAGTGCTCTAAGAAGCTTTTACAGCAGACCAAAGCAGACCAGGAACATGGCCTTACCTATGAAAACAGTGAATAGAAAAGAAATATGTTTAAAAAAATAAACAAAATAGAGAATTCCAGTTGATTGGTTAGATGAGGGATAAATGAAAGGCAATAAAACATTGAGACATACTGTCTTGAAAACATAATGATGCCGCTAAGCAATATAAGGAATAGAGTAGGATATACAGGATTCAGAGAAAGTTAATGCAATTGTTTTGAAACTATTAATATATCACATGTCAATGGAACCACTAAGGAAATAAATTTGACAGACTGTCTCAAATCTGCAGAATGCACTGGAAAGAGATGTGGACTAGCTATGAGGCACAATCTGAGCTGTAACCTCAACCAACTAGAAACATGGTAGTGACATTTCACCACTCTGAATTCTCTATCTATATAGGTTGTAATGGAATTAGTACATAGTTATGTTCTCTTCTAGATACTCAAATCTAAAATTCAGTCATGGACCTGGGGCTCAAAGCAAAAAAAAAAAAAAAAAGGCAAAATATATATACATCAGGCTGTACATTTTAGTTCTACTGTAAGTCTATCTATTAGATTCAAAAAAAGAAAGAAGAAAAGAAAAATTCTGGGTACTAAATCTTTTCCTTAGCTGTATCTGCAACACATACTCTATTTGATCACAGTGACAGCCTTCAGTCACGTGGGTTTGCCAATCCAAAGGACACATTTTAGTCCCCATATTAACTTATATTGTTAAACTAATATTTTTGAGCATTTATAATGAGTTATATCCTGTGTTAACCACTTATATAATTTAATTCTCACAAAATACCATTTACTTATAATAATAACCTAACAAAATTGCTGCTAGTATGTTCTCCATTTCACACATTAGGAAACTATGGCATGAGTAGGCTTACTAACTTGTCCAAGGTCACACAGCTAACCTAGCAGAGATTCAAACTCAGCTCATCTTGCTCTAAAACCCAATGCTTTTAACACTTTTTCATTTGCTACACAGGAAGCAACGCTTTCTTTAAACTTGATTTTCTTTTGGTTTCCTTTTTCCCATTATATTGGTATCTTTTTACTACATTTTCACAGTTCTGAGTATTTTTTCCAGTGCTATTCTTCTCATTATTACTATTTCCAGTGTTGTTGTTGTTGTTATTATTATTATTATTCAGTGCCATTCCCATTGTTGTGTTGAAAGTAGTATGTGAAATAAAACTATTAGACCTTCACTACTGTCTAGTACAATTTCAAGGATTTAATCAGAGTGAAGTCTGATCACAGACTGCAAGATGTTGGATGTGTAACAGCTGAAAACAGCAGTGGTAAGCAACTCTTGAGAAGGCTGGCACTGAAGGAAAGAAAAACAGTAACTAGAAAGATCAAAAGGTACTGGGAAGTTTTCTTTTGAATGAAAGTGAACATGTTGGTTTAGGTCAGAGGAGTTTGGTAGTCAAGAAGAATTTGAAGCAAAAAAGTGAATAATTTTTGGAATTAAGTCTCCATCATGACAAAAGACAGTTCAATCAGGTTATTATATGGGTGCTCCGCTTCTTCCTTGGAGGAAAAGAAAAAATCAGAAAAATATTAAGGGGTATATGGAAGAATTTCAAGAGACTTATATTTGATCCAGATCTTTATAATAAAATAAAAGGCAGGGGCCGGCCCCGTGGCTTGGCGGTTAAGTGCGTGCGCTCTGCTACTGGTGGCCCAGGTTCAGATGGCGAGCGCGCACCAACGCACCGCTTCTCTGGCCATGCTGAGGCGGCATCCCACATACAGCAAGTAGAAGGATGTGCAACTATGATATACAACTATCTACTGGGGCTTTGGGGAGAAAAAGTGAAAAAAAGGAGGAAGATTGGCAACTGATGTTAGCTCAGGGCCGGTCTTCCTCAGCAAAAAGAGGAAGATTGGCACGGATGTTAGCTCAGGGCTGATCTTCCTCACACACACACACACAAAAATAAATAAATAAAAGGCAATGTTTATTAGCGTTGGTGCCAAAGCTCATGTGGAGACATCCACAAGAGATATTTGGAAAAAGTTGTCAGATACACGCAGTCCAACAAGACTCATGGGTTTGCTACTTACCAAGAAAGAAGTTTCACTAAATGCTCTCCTTTGAATTTTTTTCCTCCTTCTTCCCAACCACTTAGATATCTCTCTATCTCATACCCTTGGATTCTCATTTATGTCACACTATATCATTTCCATTTTCTTTACCAATTTAACTCCACTCTGCCCCAAATAGATAAATATTCCCCCCTCCAAAAATTAAAAAAACAATAAGTAAAAGCCTCCTGATATTCCAGCTCTTGCTGTCCTGTGAAACTGGCTTTTACACCCACTACACCTGCCTTTTGTTTAACTCTTTCTCGGTTTTAGATAGAATGAGGTAAACACCTTCTGCCCTAAATTGCTCCAAAAAGACTTTTAACCAGCAAGCTGAAAGTAAATAAAGAAAACCACACAGAATCCTGTGAGGTAGAACCTAAAAAAACTCAGTGATCTCTCTTCACCTATAGGAAATCTTACCTGAGACTGATTATATTTGGGCAACAAAACCCCAGGCGTTTTCCTTCTGCTGAACCCCATTTGTGAATCATCTCAACTTTCACAATCTGAAATAATTCTTTCTCATAGAGATTGTCTGTTTCAAGAGCCATAAACCACCCTTCAATGAACGCTTCATTGGCTCAAAAGAGCATGGTGTGGTCAGGTAGCCAGACATTCCAATTAATAGGTGACAAATATCATTTCACAAACACCAGACATGCCTCCACCCTTAGCCTGGATCTGCTTAAGCCATAGCCCTGGTCAGGTGCCATAACATCAGCATATATGGCAGAAGAAAAGTCACTGGTCCTTTCCTCTGTGCCAGGAATGCATCTAATCTGAAACCTGAGACACTTGGGGCACCCACTAAATGCAACAGTCACCTACTGTCCCATATGGAATATCAGGGTCTTGTTACCTTCTCTATTCTGCAACTGTAGACTCAACTGACACCCCACAAGATAGGCTGTCTCTTCTTGGTCTAGGTTTCAATGCTGGTCTAGGTTTCAATACCTCATGTGGGCGCATGGATTTTGTATTGCATTTTTAAAATCAAATTGTTTATACCAACAGGACCCCACACAAATAAAATATACTTTCCTATCGACTTTTATATCTGGGAGAGGCCCTAATGAAGACTATTGTTAGGGGGTTTATACTAGCCTCCAGTGAGACCCAGGAATTCCCTGGACAGGATAATTCTCCTGTATAGTAAGGCCAGATACATTGTGTGATCTGCTTGGCTCCTGCTCTGCTGGCATTGAATATTCTCAGATAAAAGATAAGACTGTTGAGATGCCAGATTAAGGTTTAATTAAGCCTAGAGAAAGCTCTGAGTCAATGACACAAATTTTTTTATTATCCTTGGACAAGAGACACAAATACGGAAAATTCAGCAGTGGGTGCAGTTAAGGATCCAAGGAAGCATCAGGCAGTACAAACAGTATTTTGTTTTTTCTTTCAGTGTCATAAAATTTTTAGATGGAAAAGGTTTCAATATAGGGATTCAACTTTGAGTTTATTGAATATATTCATAGTAAGACTCTATAAGATAAACACAAGTCCCTTTTTAACTCAAGGGACTTGATTTACCCTTAAAAAGTAGATTATTTCATGAAAACCTCCACTTGCTTTTGCGTACTCATGTGCTGCCATCAACAGTGACCAAGTTGAAAACAGTACTATAAAATTTGAAAGAAAAAAAGGCTCTTTGTAACTATTTGAGACGTAGTTGAACATTTTTAACACTATTAAATATAGGAATTTAGTTTATAATAAAATCGATATTGAGCTCTTAAATAACTTGCTAAATTGGTAAACTGTTTGAAAAGACTTAAGTGTATAAATTAAGATTTTTAATTTACAACTTAAACAAAAATGAGAATTAGATGCAGTTACAGGGACACAATAAACCTAAGAAGCAGAACATAATGGCTATGAAAGCTGGTCCTGAAGCCAGACTGCTTGAGCTAATATTCCTTTACCATCATCAGTTAATAAGATACTTAACTTACCTAGCCCTCAGATTTCTTTTCTGTAAGGTAGAAATTATACTAGTACAATTTCCATGAGGGTAAAATGAGAAAAAAAATGCAAAAAATTTTGTGTAACAGTGTTTGATACTTAAAAATCACCAATTGATTTTTACTATCAATATTAATATAATTTCTGAACACAAAAGTTAACTATAAAATTAGTGGACTGTGTAAGAGTTTACTTTTATAACTATTGAAAATCCCTTTCATTTCATGATATAAATCCAGAAGCTCTAATCTAAAAACAACATAAATTTGGGGTCAGCACTGTGGCGTATCGGTTAAGTGTGCACGCTCTGCTGCTGGCGGCCCAGGTTCGGATCCCAGGCGCGCACCAACACACTGCTTATCAAGCCATGCTGTGGTGGCTTCCCATATAAAGTGGAGGAAAATGGGCACAGATATTAGCCCAGGGCCAGTCTTCTTCAGCAAGAGGAGGATTGGCATGGATGTTAGCTCAGGGTTGATCTTCCTCACACACACAAAAAAAAGACAGACAGATTTATTACTAAAGATATATGAATGCTCACGATTGAGTCAAGGCAACATAGAAAAAAATGTTAATTTTAAGGAAATGATACTCAGAATATATTAGCATCATATCTAACACATGATGGATTAATTGCCATAGTTTACAGTTATTTTTAAAATCAAAATCAATCTAATTGAAAAATGGACAGTAAAATTAA
Source organism: Diceros bicornis minor (assembly GCF_020826845.1). Classification (NCBI taxonomy): domain Eukaryota; kingdom Metazoa; phylum Chordata; class Mammalia; order Perissodactyla; family Rhinocerotidae; genus Diceros; species Diceros bicornis. The sequence goes on along the minus strand of NC_080746.1, from coordinate 61,417,031 downwards.
CCATATTATATTCAATATAAACAAAGTAGGCTCTTCACCTTCCTCTTCCTGTTTTGTTTCCCTTTCCTTTCCTTCGTTTTATTCTCTGTCTCTTCTTGAATGATTTAGTCTTAAATCCGTTGGTGAAGCACTGCAGTGTAGACAACTGTGCTGATGTGTGTGGGGTTGGGAAGTCACCAATAACCAAAACAGGGTGTTGGACCCTGGTAGTTGTGACATGGGTATCCATGTGAGGAGTATACCAGCACAAACTGTGAGAACACGATAGTATGAAGAGCAAATTCACATAGATTCCAGACGTCATCCTAATGGGGGGGTAGTCTAGTGGGGAGACCCAGAGCCTGAGCAGAGTGGGAAGGATGTACATATCAGTGGGTGTCCCAAATAAAGTGTCAGACTGTGTGAGTTGAGGAGGGTGTTCCCACATGGGAAGATGGCAGCCTGACGTGAAGTGCTGTAACACAGTAGGGTGAGGAGTCACCCAAATGGTTGGCGGGGAGCCCTGTGGTGAATGTCAAAGCCCTACTTGAGTAAGAAGACAAAGGACATTGGCAATGCTAAATGGGTTAGACACAGATAAATTAATCATATAAGGAGTGTTATTAAAGCTAATGGGTACAATATGTTTCACTGACAGATGAGTTACAAATATGAAAGGGGAGAAAATTAAAATAAAACCTATGGTATTGGATTAGACAAGGTTGCATCTGTGTGTGCTCATGATCTTCAATGTGAGTAAATAGATATAAAAAGTAATAGAGATTTAAATCTGTGTGGATGTGTATCTATTATCTATCATTTATCTATCTATATCTATCAATCTATTTATATCTATCTATATCTATCGTCTATCTAATCTATATCTATATCTATTATCATCTAGCTGGCTAGCTAGCAGCTAGCTATCATCTATCTATCTTATCTAGATCTGTCTATGTAATCTAGATCTATCTACCTATCTACCTGTCATGTATCTATATTTCCTAGCTCTATCCAGTGAGACAGTCTGGAAAGGGTTACACTTCAACAGCAATGAGCCATTTAGCACTCAGATTTAGCTTATAAATTCTAATCTTGTTTAAAAACAGCCAGGGCTTTCTAAATAAATAGCTGATTTTAGGGCTAGTTTAGGGGAAGTACAAGATTACATGGATTATCTTGTTGTGACAAAAAGCAAGGGAGTGTACAAATAATGAGGGGCATATGTCAAACTATGGGGAAGCTAATGAGGGAATTCCACTGTCCAAATCTGGTTTAAATTTTAATTGAAAAAATAATGGTATTCATTGGTAATAAAACAGAATAAAATGGTAATGGAAAATAGGATACTTACATATTATTTTATTATATTTTGAAAAAATAAAATATTCTTTATAAAATCAATCTTTCCTTTGTGTGTTTTTTACCTTTTCATCTTTTGCTTTATGAAAAATTTGTTTATTTCAAATATATGCTGATATATTGTTCTTTATAGTATCTTATGACCATCTCTTACCATTTCATTTCTTGTATTGATTAAACTTTTTAAACATTCATTTCTCTTCACAACAGAATCCTCAGAATGTCTTAATCCTCAGAAATATTTTGCTTTTATTTTAGAATTTATGTTCTTCATAAAATTGCTTTCTGTGTTATAAAATCTGTCTTGCATTATTTCCTTATTCTATTTGCCCTCTTAATCTAACCCACCTTGAAAATCTCTTTCAGTGACACTAAATATTATTGTTCTTTCAACAATCTGGGATCTTTTTCTTAAAATTTCTAAGGCATTTTCTTCTTTGCCATGTTTCTTAAATGTAGGCATTTCTCTTTGTTCTAACATCATTCCCTTCACTATAGTCCATCTTTGAGTGATCCCCTTTTCTCTAATGCAATTTCAGCCATTTATAAGCTACCACTTCTGTGTTAATGGTGGATAAAATTTAATTCCAGAAATGATATGGAATTAAGTCTTATATATCTCTAGTAAATGTGCCACAGCCATGCCAACTTGGCATGCTACTCTCTCTACTCTGAATTGATTCTTCCTTTATTGTCTCCTTTACTATATACACATATACATACACAGATTAGAATATACATATATATATATATAGATATAATCACAGATATACATATTCATTCAAGATAACACTTTCTACTTTTTCATAAACTTTTCTTTGTTTGATATATTACTCTCACTCTGAATGAGCTTGATACATGATGACTCCCATATCTATACTTCCAATTGAAATCTCTTTCCTAAGCTAAATACAAATAAAGTTACCAAATGTATCTCTCCATTTGTCTTCATATGTATATTTCAGACTCAACATTACTTCCACATCTCTATTTAATTTTTTCACATATGGAACACACTTATAACAACTGTTTTAATGTCCTTGCCTGCTATTTCTAAAATCTATGTCAGTTCTGGGTCAGTTTCTATTGATTGACTTTTCTCTTTGCTATGGATCATATTTTCCTGCTTCTTTGCTTTCATATTTTTGATTAGATGGTAGACATTATGAATTTTACCTTGTTGAGTATAAATATAATTTATATTTAATGTAAATTATTCCTAAGTACAATTATTTACATACCTGTCAATATCCTTAAGCTTTGTTCTCATATTATATCTAAATTACCTGGAAACAGTTTGATCCTTAAGGACTTGTTTTAAAAATTTATTAGGTATGACCAGAGAGCATTTACCCTAGGACTAATTACTAATTACTTCCCACTAAGTAACATACCCAACGCCCTGTGAGCTACAAGTTACTCCAATCTGTCTGGGAACAGGCATTTATTCAGGCCATGTGTGAGCACTGGGCCTGTTTCCTCTCATTCTTTTGGATGGTTGTTTCTTTGGCCTCAGATGGTGTCCTTACACACAAGCACCAATTAGTACTCTGATGAATATTTTAGCGGGCCCTCTGCGGATCTCCAAGGCTCTCTCTTTGCGTAGTTCTTTTTTCTCCAGTACTCTGTCACATGAAGTCTAAATACTTTGGTCTCCTTGGGTTCTCAACAATGGTTTCTCAACTCAGGGAGTTCACAGGTTCTGTCTGGGTTTCTGCTAGCTTTACGGTGGCCTGGAAACTATCTCAAAGTAGTGACCTGGGGCAATTGCAAGGTTTATTGTGTATGCTTCCCTGTCTGTCAGGGATTACAGTCTTTTGCTGACAGATATTGATTGTCTTGAAAATTGTTGTTTCATACAGTTGTCTAATTACTTTGGTTGTGTTAGACTGAAAGGTAAATTCAATCCCTCTTAATCCATTTTGTCCAAAAGCAGAAGTTCCTGTCACCAATGATCAACTATATGTTGAATGTGTTCTAAATATTAAATATCATCCTAGGCATTTTGGATAAAGTATGAAATAAATTCAAAATTTTGAGCGGAGAGGAAATGTTATGACCACAGAAAAGACATAATAAAATCTTAAAAGGAAAGCAAATGACTTACAACTAACAGCTCTACAGGAAGAAAAGGAAGATAAAACTAAAATTATAATAAGGCCATGTTAATTCAGACTAACATAAATGATGCTATATCTCTCAAAAAGCTACAGCATTACAATGTTGTGAAACAATATAATAATGGACACTCATAACAATGGTAAAGAAAAATAGTTTCCAATTCTCAGATTCTCAAAAAGAAAGTAGAGAATTACATTTCAAAATGACTTGCCTAAAATATGATCTAAACTAAGTCTGGATACTTAAGACTCACTCATCGGGAAAAATCACTTCTAAAGAAGAGCTTATCCTGTTTGTGGTGAACAGTCAAGATACAACTGGTTTCATGCTTGAATGTATGATTAATTATAAGGACTCTGGAGTATTGAGAAAAGCAAGTTTGGCATGGCCTGCTTCCAAGTAATTTGTTTTGAGAGATGTAGTGTGTAGAATATTGAAACCACTATCTCATGAGAATATTTTGATAACATCCCTCTGGCACTTTCCATCTAAGATTCTCTATTTGTTACAATAAATAACTCTGGTGTCAGGCAGATACATTTACGACAGGTTTCTAACATCTCATAAGAAACCATCCATTCTCTTTTCGTGCCAAGGAGACTGAGACTAAAAGAGAATTGTGCCGCTGAACTTCTTTTCAATTTGTACTGAACGTTTCTGGTTTCATGGTGAGAAGTTTGCACAACACGTAAAAATGACTGTTGAATTTATTTTCTTTAAAAGAACGGAGATGCAGCATCATCTTTAGGAGCTGCTTAACCGAAGATTTCCATAGATTCGGAATGAAAGTCATGGAAGTTCAGTGTCCTTAGAAAAGGAATAAAAAGGAGAGTTGGAACAAGGTGTGAGTACAGACACCTACTTGAGGAACCAAGAAAAGTATTATGGAGTTCAAGGTTAATTGATGGGGAGTCACAGTACGTAAGTCAGAGACCAAGGTTTTGTTTTGGGCTCTGGGGGAAGACTGGAGAGATCATGTGTCTTAACAGGATTTTTTAGGAGGTTGAAAGTGGGACATACTTACTAGGAGAAGTAAATTTATTTTGGATCTCCAAGAATAGTCTATGAAATATCTTTCTGGCTAGGATGCGTAATCCACCACATAGAAATGGAAATCCAGTACTGGTTGAGTCAGTGTCAAAAACAGAAGGGAAAGACGAGTATAAAGAGAGGAGATTGAATTCCAAGAGATTATGGAAGATACTTGAAGCAAAGGGAGGACTGCTGGCTATATGTGTATATATGAACCTGTGGTATATGAATTTGTGTATGTTTAAATGAGGTGCATAGTGTGTTGGGGACAGTACTCAATGTCTTCCTAATGAATTTTGTGTTTATAAGAGTCTCACTTCTTAGTGTCGTGGAATGCAGTGTGTTGAGTGACTGTGAGTGTGGGAAGTGTCTGTGGTATGTTTGGATGCTGCAGTCTATTATGAATCATAATTTTCTTCTTTTTTTTCCAATATGAGTGACTCTGATACTCCACATGTACAGCTGAAAAAATTATACAGAACTTAATACTCTAAGTCCCTAAGAAGTCAACTTCCTTATTAGGGACCCCTCATGAGGGGCTGACTCAGTCCCTTAACTAAAAGGACATGCTTGTAGAAAACTCTTTACTAGGCATACTATGAAAGAATGTAGTAGTATATAGTAGACTATAGTAGACATTCACTGCCAAGGGTATGTGAATGGACAACTGAACAAGCATTAGTCTTTACATCAATGGATGAAAATGTATACATTGTGATTTATCTAGAATCTGCTCTTCAAACATATACTTATATTTATAAAAAGATAATTTTGTTTATTTACACTTACCTGATTTTAAAACAGCACAGTAGTTCTAATTTTGGTTGAGGGCAAAAAAGAATAGTATCTTGTTCCAATCCTCCCTGTCTATAACCTTTTTCCTGAGCAGGAATCCTTCATTAATTTCTGTTTAATTTTTCTTCTGGTGTTTTTATTTTTGGTCATACTTTTGAATAATATGATTTTACAAAAGACACTGTGTTTTGATTTCATGCTTTTGCAAATAAGAGTTTAGGCCAGTTATATTATCTCCCCTCCTACCCCTTCCCACATGTCCAAATGTAGTGGCATCACTATCTTGTTTCTGCTTGCAATTTTAAACAAAACGCTTAAATCTAATTGTATTCAACAAATCAAATATAATCTCTTCCTACCTTTGTTTGTAGGACAAAGATATAAGTGCTAACACCATTTCCTCCAATTATGCCATTTTTATTTACTGAAGTATTGGTATGTATTATTTCCTAAGACATTGTATTTGTGTTTTGAAATAGAGATATTTCAAATTTTATGTAAGAAATTGTTTGTTAATGTTTGATTCTATTCTAGTACCAGCTAAGATGTGACAATACTTGCTTTAATGTTTAATCTCTCATATTTTGAAAAATCAACATATCATTTAAAAAGAAAACATCAAACAACATAGAAATTAATTGTAAAAATTATGTTATCATATGAAGATTTTTTAAAATGACTTGAGGTGTATGTGGGTTACTGAAATATCTTACACTTTATTTCGGCAAGTGTAAATAACAGGGAAAATGCCCAGGTTTCCAGATGCCTGAATATTTATAGGTACGATGTTGATGCAGAGAAAGTGCAGGAACTTCTTTCAGAGTTTTGGCTAAGGTTATTAGAAATAAAAGTAGACACAAACGTGATGAAATAAATTGTGAAATAGAAAGAGATCTGAGAATGAAATTTTTCTAAGCATTGAGATAAAAAAGAAAATTATGTGCTTAATTTTTATTGTTACTTGATCAATGATTGGAATGTTCTAGGCCAAAAGATCTCTAGGAGCTCTTACATTTTAATAGCAGTTATCCATTGCCCTAACTCCAGATAGTTATTCAGATAAATTTGGAAATGTTCTAAGGATCAATTCCTTGATGTAAAGATGCCTAGGATTGGTGCTGCCCCAGAGGAGTTAGATGCATTATATTCTCCTATCTTAAAATCTATATTTTTCTGCCAATAGGAGCATTTAGAAGCTGATCTGGACTGGATCCCAAGAAACATCTTTACGGGGTTTATAAACAGTAGCTGGCTCCAGCCACCCACTCTCCTTCTAACAGGCATTCCTGGACTGGAGGCTGTACAAATATGGATCTCTGTTCCACTGTGCATCATGTATCTAATTGCCCTCTTAGGTAACTGCACTATCCTCTTTGTTATTAAAAGCACTTCCAGCCTTCATGAGCCTCAGTACATCTTCCTGTCTATGCTGGCAGGCACAGATATGGGTCTGTCTTTATCAACTCTACCTACGGTACTCAAAGTCTTCCTCCTGAATCACAGAGAGATTGAGTTCCACTCTTGCCTGACACAGATGTTCTTCATCCATACCTTCTCCTCCATGGAGTCAGCCATCCTGTTGGCCATGGCCTTTGACCGATTTGTAGCTATCTGCAACCCACTGCTCTACACTGTGGTTCTAACCCCTCCTCGGATTATTGGGATGGGGATTGCAGCCGTGGTTAGGGGCGTGGTGTTGATAGTACCCTTGCCAGTCCTGCTTCAGCGATTATCCTTCTGCAAAGATGTTATTCTATCGCATTGTTACTGCTACCATCCTGATGTTATGAAACTGGCCTGTGGCCCTGTCACAGTCAACACCATCTATGGGTTGTCCATTGTTCTCTGCTCCTTTGGAGTTGATGCTATGTTCATTGTCATTTCTTACATCCTTATTTTGAAAACAGTGCTGGGTATTGCCTCAGAAGATGGTCAGCTCAAGGCGCTTAATACTTGTGCTTCCCACATTTTCACTGTCTGCATCTTTTATGTGCCACTCACTGTGCTGGCTCTAATTCATAGGTTCGGTACATTCACGTCGCCTCTTCTCCATGTCACCATGGCCAATCTCTTCCTCTTCTTAACCCCGGTGCTTAATCCCTTGGTTTATAGCCTAAAAACCAAACAGATAAGGTCTGCAGTGCACAAGGTATTCAAGGGCAGGAGAAACTTTCTCAAGTAGTCAAGTGTGGCTTCGTGAAAAAGACACCCTGACTCCTACTTCCCCTTTCATCTATTTCCCTCTAGGGAATATGTCTTCAATTCAATATGCCAGTTTTTCTGAAAGTTGAGGCATTTTCTTCTCTTCTGCCAAGAAGATGGTGTTATTTTAGTTCTTGTCTTGATCTAATTCATTATTCATAGTGTTGAATGAGGGATCTTACTGAAATAATTTTTTTCATGTCTCTCTTCTATTTAAATATTTACGATTACATAATGAAGTGGTTTACAAATAGCTATAGGATAAAGGTCAAGTTACTAACCTATTTTAGAAATTTTTCGGTTTTCTTATCCCTGCCTTTTTCTCCAGCCTCAACTCTGACTATACAATGCCACTTTTCTTCAAACTGGATAATTCAATACACATTTACACATGTATTCCTGCCTTTATGTGACTCCAAGCTTTACCAAATACTTGGCTTCAAATCTGAACACCAATCTTAGACACAACTTCCTCTATTATGAAGTTTCCAATGTTTTAGTAGAACTGGCACTTTCCTTTTTCCCTCAATCTACCCCATAAATAATTTTATTATAATACTCACAAGATAGTTTTACTTACATCTTCATGTCTGTCTTCTTCAATTAATTAATAATTGTTGTGAGAAGGCACTGTGTTGCTTTATTCTAAATCTCTGGTATATACCCTATTCAGCCGCACAGTAAATTCCAATTGTTTTTTTTAATAAATAAATAAATATTCATGGGCTTAGATAATTGCACTTGATAATCACAACTCTTACCTGCTAGCATAACTACTGTTTAATGACCCTTCCCTTCTAAACAATCAGGGACCAGCTCTGTTGTCTTTGCCTTTGCATCTTCAGTACCTTATGGAGTATCTGTAATATTGTATACAATAAATACATATCGATTGATAAAAGCCTAAATTAATAAACATGTCAACTGATAGATATCATTGGTAATATGTTGTACCTGGAAAGTGTGATTTTTCCACATTAAAATGTAACTATAAAGCAAGTGAGGGAAATCATTAAAATACTTTATTCTTAAAAGGAGAAAGGAAATTGAGTTTTGAATGTCTACCTCAAGCTCCAAACTTTAGTAACATTACCAAAACTAGCCTCTCTTAAACCAAAGGAGGTGAGTTTATTAGCTTTACTTTTAGGGAAAAGAGATAGATAGTTAAAAGATACTAAGTAATTTGTCAGTATATCCCCAATCAAAAATGAATGGACTCAGGATTAAAAACCACCAAATATTATATATAAATATACATAAATTCTAGTAAATCCAGCCTTTTTTTGGCCCCATTTTAGATTTAAAGATATGCAAACACATAGGTGTCATTGAACCCCATTTATTTAATTATAGTATTTTAACCAAATTTTACTTTTTATTCATGGTCACTAACATTAAACACATTATGAATTCCCTGATTCCAGCAAACAATTGTCCTGTTCAAAGACACACTCTTTTGATTATCAACCTGTGTCTGCCTGAGTGATACAGTACCCAAGAAAGCTGCTAGTTGTAGAACTAGGACTTAAACTCATATCTATACTCCTTCAAATGTCACGCTCTTAACTCTACTCCGTATTTCATGCCTGTGAAATCTGAGGTCTAAGAAGAAAATTGCCAAAATGTGTAGCTTTAGCACATTGTGAAATGTGTAGAGCTCAATGTGGAATATATGTATTTCTATTTTGTTTTCTTTTTTAAAGAAATGTGGAATAATCAAATTCAAAGTCTGTACGGACAAAGCAGTTAACAGCCATCTTCTGATGGCTGAAACCAGAATTAGCCAAGCCAAGGGGAAAAATTATCTTGTTCTTATAAATTTCTATTTATCTATGAAAAGAATCATTCAATGAGACAGAATATTTTACTTGGGGGAAATACAAGTAATAGAGTATGATAGAAATGTTCTGGATGAAGGGTGACAGTGGCAAGGTAATATTAATTGAAATATTAACATATTGATTCTATTAATTAATTACTATCACTTTGTCTTCTATTAGCCAATTCAGTATTTTTCCAGGGCATTGAAATGCTCTGTTACTGTAGGCTAATGCTGTCCTCACCTCATACTATAGTAATACAATAATTAACTATTTCACAGTAGTCAAGGTTACACTGATAATCTGTTAGGACATAATTTCGCACACATCTTTTTGAAATTAGTCAGCAATCAGCAGTTAGTAGAGTTTCCATTTTTTAAGCCCCTTGCCTTGAACTGGAGAGTATTTCATTTTGTTATTATTTTTTTATGTTATTTTTCTTAGGTCCTTCTCTCTCTCTCTCTCTCTCTCTCACTCACACACACACATACACACCATGACACGATGCTCCCAAATGGGAATTCTTTATATTCAGTATGGCCAATGCATTTCATTACCTCACTATTACTATTTATTTTCTATAAATTTTATTTGGAGAAATTAATTTATGCAAGATGGAAGATGGATGAGTACTGTAAATGTATATAACAATATTTTTCATTCCCTTGTTTTAGATATTGTTATGGAGTAAATAATGAGTCAAATGTGAAACACCCTTTTTTCGCATTGGACTGGATGATTTCAGACAGCATGGCAGAGAAAATGTGCCTTAAAATTTCATCTTCATACTGGACTTTAGCTGAGAATTTTCCTTTGCATTATACAGTTTTTTTCTTTAACTGTATTTTCTGTCATCAGTATAGAGCTCTTTTATGTGAACTCTATCTACTGATTCCTAAGTTTTCTCTATTTCATTCTTCCATAGTTTCTTCTAATGAAGTATGCCTCAAGTCCATCCATATGATTCAGAGGCCAAAACATGTTGAAATGATTTACTATTTCTTGTTGCTGCATGTGTGCATGCTTAAGTCTCAGTTCTGCAAGTACATATCTCTGTTTAAGGATCCAGCTCCCCCTTGTACCATTAGTAAATACATATACAAGGAAATAGTTTGAGTAAAAAAGACTGCACATCCTTCAAGTCATCATTAAACTACCTTTATATCATCTTCCACATCCCATTTCTTACCAAATTATTCTTTATTGCTGATGCTATTGCAAGAGTTAAGGCTTTTTAATCTCTAACCTAGACTTTATATTTATCAAGTAACTCAACTGTATCCCAGAGCAAAGCCCTGAAGTATTTATAGGAATACAAAAGTATACAGTAGCCAGATTTATAATGTTTAGCATTCAATAAAAAATACCAGACAGGGGCCAGACCCAAGGCCTACAGGTTAAATTCAGAGCACTCCACTTTGGTGACCCAGGTTCAGTTCTCGAGTGTGGACCTACACCACTCGTTGGCAGCCATGCTGTGCCAGCAACCCACATACAAAATAGAGGAACAATAGCACAGACGTTATCTCATGGTGAATCGTCCTCAAGCCAAAAGAGGAAGATTGGCAACAGATGTTAGCTCAGGGTGAATCTTCCTGAGCCAAAAAAAAAAAAAAAAAAGTACCAGACACACATGAAACAAAAATATAGCCTATAATAAGGAGGAAAAAATTAATCAAAACTGACCAAGCTGGATAACCGACAAGATGTCATAATAAAACTATGCTTAGTGGTCATTGTGCCAACAAAGAAGTTGGATTCACTGAAATTTTGGATGTTACAGAAGGCATAATATAAGAGGTCATCATTAATCTAGTTATTAAAGATGAGCAAAAATTTTCTCAATGAGGGATGAAAAGTGCATATTAGGTACATGAAGCAAGAAGTCAAAAACATTTTTGAACTAACATACACTATTCAGAGTACTGAAAATTGTTTTGTAAGACTGGGGTATGGAAGAAAGATAGAGAGGTCAGGCCATGGAGAGTCTTGCATATCATATGCATTACATTAAATTTATCAAACATGGATTGTATTGCAAAAATTCCAACTAAAGTTTCAACTTGATCATATTTTTTTTACAAAGTTTATACAGTAGTGTAAACAATAGTTGGGGCATAGGGTAACGTTACATGATGAAAACTCAGCTATTGTAATAGATAAATAGGGAGATAATAAAATCTTGAATTAGTGAAGGGACTATAGAGATATAGATAAATGAATCTATTTAGCACATATTTAGGAAATATGTGAATAAAATTAATGAAGATTAAATGTGGGAAAATGTGAGAGAAATATACAGAGATCATAAGATTATTTTTTTCTCTATAATAACATAGACGATCCAATTCATGTGTGGAGAGAATTTAGAAGAAAGAAGAATTTGGAGCAGAAGTTCATGAATTTGAGGACTGCTTTCATAAGAATGTATCTATGTGCACATACCTATCTGGAGATCAAAAAGAAGTAGAAAACTTAAAATGATTATATAAAATGTACTCCCTAACCCTATCAAAGGCAATATATAAACTAAAAATGGTATAATCTATAGGAAACTGGCATAAATATTCTTTTCTGAAGAATATGGCTTTTCATTTATTGGGAGGGAGTGGGAAGAGTTTTCTTGAATATGACTCAACTCTTGGATAAAAAAGCATAATACAATAAAAACTAATTTAATAATTTACTACTATGACTCAGGCAGTCTGCAATTTGATATGGTTAAACTAGTGTAGAAGATATAAATGTTTGTTCTCATGGAGATTTTAATGCAGGAGAGAAGAGAGACAATTAAAAAATAAAATAAGGCCAACCCCAGTGGCCTAGTGGTTAAGTTCAATGCATTCTACTTCTGCGGCCTGGATTCAGTTCCCAGGCATGAACCTATACCTCTCTGTTAGCAGCCATGCTGTGCTGGTGGCCCACATACTAAAAAATAGAGGAAGATTGGCACAGATGTTAGCTCAGGGTGAATCTTCCTCAGCAAAAAAATAAATAATATTATAAAACACAGTGAAAAGAAGAGAAATAAACTAGAAAGTTCGAGAATGGGGTAAGAGATTTGTTGAACTCCTTGGACTCTTTGCAAAGTTTCTGAACTACAAACTATATCTGGAAAGATGGACTAATACTACATCTGAATATAACAATGGGATTATTGTAAACTCTCTGCCCAAGGATCTCTCATTTGTCTCAATTTTGTTCCCAATATGTCTGAAACCACATGTTGAGAAAAAAGTGGGAACAAAGAATATATTATGAATACATAATTTATATCTTTATTCATAAAAGCCATAATTTACAACATTTCATCCTATATCCATATCTATATCCATATCTTACCTCTAAAATGACAACAAAGCTCAACTATTCTTAAATCAGTATAGAACTTGGAGTTTAATTTTTCCCCTACCTAAATCTCCACTAACTTCCCTAATTCTTCATCTTCTCTGGATCTTGAAAGATTTCCTCAGGGAAGCACGCAGCTGCTTGGTCTTTAAGCTGTACATGATTGGGTTAAGCATGGGGGGCATAAAGAGGTATATATTTCCCAGGACAGTGTGTGCTAATGGAGAGCTTCTGTGGCTGACTCAATGCATGACTGTTATTGCCAGGAGAGGCCCATGATAAATTACACCAATAAAGATATGAGACAAAGAAGTGTTGAGTGCCTTTACCTGGCCTTCTCTGGAGACAATGCCCAGCATTGCTTGCAATATCAGAGCATAGGAAATGGCTATAAGCAGAAAATCAACCTAAAAGAAAAGATAACCAAAACCAGCCCATAGAAAATGTTGATTTTGACTTGGCCACAAGCTAGCTTCATGACATTGGGATGGAGGCAGTAGGACTAGGAAAGTGTCTAGCCCTTGCAGAGGTGCAGCCTCTTGAGCAGGATAGGCAATGGAGTCATGAGTGCTACCCCCCTCAGCAAGGCTGCCAGCCCCATTTTGGTGACTCACGAGTTGGTGAGTATGATGGTATATTGCAGGGGGTTACTGATGGCCACGGAGCGGTCAAAGGCCATGGTCAACAGGATTCCTGAGCCCATGGAAGAGAACGTATGGATGAAGAAGAGTTGAATGAGGCAATCATCAAATCTAGTGTGATAGAGGCCAGGGATAAAGACCTTGAGCACAGAGAAAAGTGTGGAAACAGACAGGACAATATCTGCTCCAGTCAGCATTGACAAGAAAAGGTACTGAGGCTCCTGTAGACTACGCTCAGTCTTCACCAAGTATAACACTGTCCAATTTCCCACCATTGTAGTGATGTACATCAGGCACAGGAGTGGTCCCAGCCACAGGCAGGCACCCACCAGCCTTTGGAGGCCAGTGAGAACAAAGAGAGAAGGCTGAAATGCTGTGGTGTTAGACTCAGACATGGAAAACTGTGAGAAGTCCTACTCAAAACAGTTTCCCAGACATGGATCCTAAGGAGGAAGAGAAAATGAAATGTCAAATTCAGGAGACTCCACTCATTTGGCAAAATGCTCCCAATGTATGTTAAAGACTGACAATGAGGGACTTACCAAAAGGAAAATGACATTAATAATTTTTATGCCTGGAAATGAAAGCTTTCTTTTTCTTCTGAGCTTGTGTGGTATCAGGCAATTTCTTAATATTATAATTAGACTATACCACTGTCACTCAGTAGTGTAATTAAATTCTTTGGTCCTTAACAACATTTGATCATCAAAATTATTTTGTCCTTTGAAAGTTATCTTTCTTTGATTTCCATAAAATTACAAACCTTCATCTTTTTCTTACTTTTATGGATATTCCCTAGACATTTTTAAAAGGTTTGTCATTCTCTGTGTATCAATAAATATTAGTATTATACTGTTCTCACTCTCTATGTTCCTCAGGATTGATTATATTTATTTTTGTGTTTTCTTTGCTTTTAAATATATATCTTCTTTCTAGTTCTCTAACATTAGCTCCACATACCTCAAGCTTAACATTTCCAAAACTAAACTCACTTTCCACACAGTTAGATGTCTTAAATATCTCTGTTAAATATCCGTCCAATAATCTCTACATGCTATCCTGAGAAAATCATTTTATCTAGCTTAAATTAATTAAATATATTACATCCAGTCCCAGATCCATTTAACCTGATAAGAATAACAAGCTCTATAAGCTTAAAAATGTGTATAACATTTGATCTTTAACTTCCACTTCATTCTTTATTAAAGAATAAGGGAAGTTCACACAAAATTCATCCAAGAGTACTGTTTTACTATGGAAATAATCTAATTGTTCAAAAATATAGATGGATAAATAAAATGTTGTACCTCCTAATACTAGAACACTAAAGAACTTTAAAAATTGATATTATCCAAATTTTTAAATCAAGAAAATTGTCTATACATAAAAGTCTTTATTTCTTCTTAATCTCTTTTATAACTATATATACTCTTTGTTTCTAGTCCTTCCCAAGATTCCAATAAAATAAACATTAACATAATCTAAAAGTTAAGTAAAAAGGGGAAAGTAAATTAGTTGAAAGACCAAGTTCAACAAACGTCTAGGGCAAAAGTAAATAAGAGATAAAACTAAAGGTGCAATGTAATTCCATTTGTTCATTTTTTATATTATTTGTCTTGCCCAGTTAGACATGGTGCTTGAAAATATGTTGCTAAGACTAATGTCCAAGAGTGTACTTCTTATGTTTTCTTCTGGAAGTTTCATGGGCAATGACCATGCTCAAATATGCATGAGGAAAATACTGTTAAAAGATGAGACATCTACTCCACAGAGTCTTAGAGACTCCTCAAGAACAGAATGGCATGCACAAAGATTGTTGAGAGCAAGAAGAGAAAATAGAATCAGAGGCTAGGAGTATTTGAAATTCTCTTTATTAAATATCTTTGCCATAGGCTTACTGTATTAATTTCCATCTTCTTCTCTTCTCATATTTCCCTTAGTCTATTCATCTAGAGATATACAGAATATAGACAGGGATGGTGCTGAGGTCTCTTCCTGAAAGATATTAAAGAAAATACTTGGGGAGGATTAATAGCACTAATGCCTGTCATTCAGGTATAGTGAAGAACTTATCCATAATGGATAATCACTTAAAGTCTGTTTCCACCCAGGGCACCCTCAAATTGACCACTGTCAATGGACTAGATCAACCCTGACACAAAATGTTTCAATATTGCCTTCTAGCCCTGAAAGAGAAATGTCAAATTAATAGTAAAATAAAACAGAAATAGTAGAATAAATCTATATACCTACTTAGTAAACACAGTCCATTAATGATAAATATAAATGGATAATAAAGTTTTCAGATCTATGAATAAAACAAAAAACATAGACTAGCAAATTGACTAACTCTTAGATAAAGGCAATTTGTGTACTAAAAAATAAATTTGGGCCAGCCCACAGACGTAGTGGTTAGGTTCATGCACTCTGCTTCGGCAGCACAGCGTTCTTGGGTTCAGTTGCCAGGCGTGGACCTACACACCATTCATCAAGCTGTGCTGTGGCGGCATCCCGCATACTAAATAGAGGAAGATTGGCACAGATGTTAGTTCATCGACAATCTTCCTCAAGCAAAAAGAGGAAGATTGGCAACAGATGTTAGCTCAGGGCCAATCTTCTTCACCAAAAAAGAAAACAATAATAAATTTAATATCTAAATTAACATAGCCTGAAATATTTAGGAAGTTATTGCCTTTATAAAACAACAGGTTATGATGTAAAGCAGAAGTTCTCAAACTTCAGCTTCCACCAGAACTGCCTGCAGTGCCTGTTAAAACATCTATTGTTGAGCCTCAACCTCAGTTTCTGATTCAGTAGGTCTCAGAGGGTCCTGAGAATTTGTATTTCTAACAACATCCTGGGTAATGCTGATGCTGCTGGCAAAAGGACCCAACTTTGAGTACCATTGATGTAAGGGACTAATGTGAAGATAAGAAAAACTCCTATAAATTAATCTTTGACAATCTTAATAAAGAAAAATATTGGTGGTTACCAGATGGGAAGGCGGGAGGGAGGAGGGTGAAAGGGATAATTTGGCACATGTGTGTGGTGATGGGTTGTAATTAGTATTTGGGTGGTGAATATGATGTAATCTACGCAGAAATAGAAGTATAATGATGTACACATGAAATTTATACAATGTTATAAACCAATGTTACTGCAATAAACAAAAAATTAAAAAAAATAAAATAGTAAATTGTAAAATAAAAAAATAATAATAAAAAAATAAAAAAATGAAAAAGCAAATACAAAGAAAAACCACAAGGAAAAGTAAACAAGTATTTATAGGAAAAATAAATAAAATGAAAATGAAACACATAAAATGGAGGGGCAATTAGAGAGAGACAGTGTATGACACTTGAATTTCCAAAAAAAAAAAAAAAAAAAAAGAAGAAAGACATTGTGGGAAGGATTATATAAGAAATTATGTAATATGTTATCAGGGTGGGGAGCTGAAAAGAGATTGTTGTCATCAGTTTGAAAGAACACATGGGGACAGCAAAGAGAAAGATTATAATAAACCCACCCTTATCACTATGTCATTTGAGAACACAGTGCAAAATGAGAATACCTAACTTCTTACTGATAGACAAAAAGAAAAAATCAAAACAAAGAAAAGGAAAAAGTTTACAAAACAGAGAGGCCCAGAGAGGCATTACATTTCTAACTATTAAACCTGGAATAAATAAACAGGGAAACAATGCTACCCTGTTATTGAAGAACTGTTTTTTATTCTTTCTCTTTTTGAGTATGGAATTATAAAGATATCTTAACTAACAATTATGTGCCATTTACAATAGTATCAAAAAGAATAAAATACTTAGGACTAAATTTAACCAATTTAATTTCATCAAGGATGTGAAAGATCTATACAGTGAAAACTATAAGACTTTGAAGAATGAAATTGAAGAAAACACAAACAAATGGAAAGATATCCCATGTTCATGGATCAAGAGACTTAATATTGTTAAAATGTACATACTACACAAAGCTGTCTATAGATTCAAAGAATATCTATAAAAATTCCAATGACAATATTCACAGAAATAGAAAAAACATTGCCAAAATTTGTATAGAACCACAAAAGACCCCAGAGAGCAAAGCAATCCTGATAAAGAAAAACAAAGCCAAAGCTGGGGGCATAACACTTCCCGATTTAAAACTATACTACAAAGCTATCATAATTCAAACAGCATGGAAGTGGCATTAAAAATAGACAGATAGACCAATGGAACAAGATCAA
This sequence comes from Diceros bicornis minor, assembly GCF_020826845.1. Lineage (NCBI taxonomy): Eukaryota > Metazoa > Chordata > Mammalia > Perissodactyla > Rhinocerotidae > Diceros > Diceros bicornis. The sequence goes on along the minus strand of NC_080746.1, from coordinate 61,399,488 downwards.
GAGCCCAGAAATGAATCATCACATATAGTCAACCAATATTTGACAAAGGAACCAAAAAAGCTCAATGGAGAAAAGATAGTCTCTTCAATAAACAATGTCGGGAAAACTGGATAGCCACATCCAGAAAAATGACACTGGACTCCTATCTTACATCACTCAAAAAATTAACTTGAGGGCCGGCCCCATGGTGTTAGCGGATAAATGTGCACACTCCGCTGCTGGTGGTCCAGGTTCAGATCCCAGGCGTGCACCAAGGCACCGCTTGTCAGGCCATGCTGATGCGGCGTCCCATATAAAGTGGAGGAAGATACACACAGATGTTAGCCCAGGGCCAGTCTTCCTCAGCAAAAAGAGGAGGGTTAGCAAGGATGTTTGCTCAGGGCTGATCTTCCTCACAAAAAAAATAAATAAATAATAAAAACCTTTAAAAAAAAAAAAGTAGCTTGAAATGGATTGAGGACTTAAACATAAGACCTGAAATTGTTAAACTCCTAGAAGAAAATATAGGAAAAATTCTCTTTGATGTTGGTCTTGGAAACAACTTTTTAGATATGACATTAAAAATACAGATGACAAAAGCAAAGTAAATGTGAGACTACATCAAACTAAAGAGCTTCTGCACAGCAAAAGAAACAATCAACAAAATGAAACGATAATCCACAGAATGAGAGAAAATATTTGCAATTTGTATGTCTGATAAAGGATTAATATCTAAAATATATAAGGAACTCATACAATTCAATAGCCAAAAAAAAAATTGATTAAAGAATGGGCTGAGGGTGCAGTCCCCGTGGTGCAGCGTTTAAGACCGCACGCTCTGCTTCGGCGTCCCGGGGTTTGCAGGTTTGGATCCCAGGCGAGCACTGATTCACTACTTGTCAAGCCATGCTGTGGTGGCATCCCATAAAAAGTAGAGAAAGATGGGCACGGATGTTAGCCCAGGGCCAATCTTCCTCAGCAAAAAGAGGAGGACTGGCATAGGATATTAGCTCAGGGCTAATCTTTCTCACACACAAAAAAAGAATGGGCTGAGGACTTGAATAGATGTTTCTCAAAGAAGACATACAAATCGCCAAGAGGTACATGAAAAGATGCTCAACATCACTAATCATCAAACAAATAAAAAAAAAAAACCACAATGAGTTATCACCTCACACCTGTTAGAATGGCTATTATCAAAAAAACAAGAAATAACAAGTGTTGATGAGGATGTGGAGAAAGAGAACATGTGCACTGTTGGTGAAAATGTAAATTGGTACAAACGTTATGGAAAACAGTATGGATGTTCCTCACATATTAAAAATAGAACTACCATATGATCCTGCAATCCCACTTCCAGGTATATATCCATAGGAAATGAATATCTCAAAGAGATATTAGAACTCTCATGTTCATTTCAGCCTTATTGACAACAGCCAAGATACAAAAACAACATAAGTGTTCATCTACAGGTAAATGTATATATATATACACACACACACACAATGAAATATTATTCAGCTATGAGAAAGAAGGAAATCTTATCATTTTCAACAATGTGGATGGAACTTGATAGCATTATGCTAATTGAATTAGCTGAACAGTGAAAGGAAAATACCACATGATATTACTTCCATGTGTAATCTAAAAAAGCTGAACTGATAAAAACGGAGAATAGAATGGAGGTTGTCAGAGCCTGCAGGGTGGGGGAAATAGGGAGTTGTTGGCCAAAGTGTACAAATTTCCAGTTAAAAGATGAATAAGTTTTGGGAATCTAATGTACAGCATGGTGATTATAGTTAACAATATTGTATTATATATTTGAAAATTGCTAGGAGTAGATTTTAGAGGTCCTCACCACACGCAAAACCCTACTATGATAATCATTTTGCAAGATACAAGTGTATCAAATAAACTCATTGTACACTTCAAACTTACAGAATGTTATATGCCACTATATCTCAGTAAAACTAGGAAAATTTTGTTTTTTTGTTTTCAAAAAGAAGAGCTAAAAAATGAAACCTAAACAGTAGAATGAAGGCCCAAACTGGCAGAGAGCATCAGGGTCACGATAAAGAAAGTTTATGTTTCTTCTTCAATAAGAAAGGAAATATTCAATTTGAAAATCCCCATAAAATAAATTTTAAAGTACAGATAAAGTCAATGTTGAAATATGAAGCACACTAAAATATGCCATGATTTTAAGCAACTGTTGGAATGCAAGAAAAAGGGATGATTTTACCTGGACATTAAAGCTTTCTCCTTCTAGAGGCGCAGTGATTGTCATATTAGAAGCCCAAAGAAGAAAATGTGTTCCTAAATAAGATTTGGCTCATCTAAAAGTAATAATGGTTTTAAGTGCAGACTCCATCTAGAGATAACACAGAATGTTTCAAAAATATTTGTAAAACAATGTAAATATCAGCATTGGCAATGTAAACCTAAGGTTAAAAAATAAGATGTGGGGGAAGAAAGGTGAGCAGAAGAGAAATGCAGGGAATTTTAGAGGTGAAAACCTAATATATCTTGATGGAGAATTAACATATACAATTACATAACTAGAACAAGAAATAAAAGTTTACATACATAATTTTATGTCATAATTTTATGATTGCCAAAGGCTGCAAGGTCATTCTTGTCTCCTTTCTTCCTTTGTCCAAATGGAAAATTCTTAAATTTTTGTTTATTTCAGTTAGCTACTATTTATAGGGTAGTACATTAAAAGAATGATATTTCCGATTTATGAACAGGGAAAAAATGAAAGAAAGGCAAATTGTTGGGCTGGAGATGTACATTTCCTGAAGTCCTGCTAACTAAACTTCCACTTTTTCAAAAATAAAATATATGAACCCCTCCCAGTGTTCTCCATCCTATAAGAAACAGGTTGCGCATTTTTTCTCATGCATCCCAATGGCCCATGCATAATCCCTCTCCTGTAAACTCTATGTGTCTCTTTTCCTTTGGAATCCATTTATTCATCATTTCAATCACTCAATAAATATTTATCAGACACAGTCACTATGCAGGGGCTTGTTTTGTGCTCTGAGGATTCATTAGAAAAGTGTATTCTTTGCTTCTAATATAGTGTATATAGTATTATAAGTCTATTTTAACTTAATTTCATCAAAACATTATTACTATAAATAATTTATATTAAAATCTGGAAGTGTAATGATATTAATTTTTCCAGAAGGTGAGCATAATGGCTGTTTCTCAATCTTATCTTAAAAGGTTTCAAAACCTCTGAAGAGAAAACTAACAAAATTTTCATGCATCATACAATCATTGTCATAAAGAAGAGAACATTTCTGGCTACACAAATATGATTATTGTCCTAAAATGTACTAAAAGGTAAAACAGAAATTTGAAAGGATACAGCTGCTATTTGGATAATTCTAACAATCTTTGGGAGAATCCCACCTTTTTTGTTTCCATTCCAGTATTCCTGGTATCCAAATTATGTTAAGCTAATATACTGTAGAACTGAGTTATTGCTTTTAACTTGCTGAAGAATCTATAGATCTAGATTTTAGGAAAATAAGTACCAGTAATAATTTCCAGTTCTTTAATTATGTGTCCAATCTAACAGAGCCTAGGAGAACTCACATAGTTGTTAGCACAAGTGTGTGGAATGAAAAGGGTAAATAAGTTACACAGGAGAGTATATAGGGAAGATAAGTCCATTCAAAGGAGAGACCATAAGGGTGGCCTCTGATGTATGTGAGAGACAGAAAAATTAAAAGCAAAATCTGAGTTACTAGAATATCTCTATTCTAGTATTCTGGCTGAAATAGCAGTGAAATGTGGCTGGATCTATTTTGCAAGATCCAGGTTGTGAAGGACCGTGGAAAGTCACGAAAGATTTTTAAATACAGTGGAAATACAGTAATATTTTCATTTTAGGAAATTCCCTCTGGCTACAGCAGGAAGAATGGCTTGAAAGGGAAGAAGTGGATGAAAAGAAAAAACGTTTTGAGCCTATTTCAGTTCCCCAGGAAAGAACCTGGATTAGGATTGTGTTTGATTATATGAATGAAAGTGAATGGGCTCCAGCTCCATCTTGGAAGAGCGTCAACACAAGGTTTTCTTTGATCTCTGTACAACCCTAACTTGAATGTTACCCAGGAATCGACTAAGCCTAAGAAAAAGACATTTATGCCTTAACACTAAAAAGCTTTTCAGTGCTCAGAAAAAGAAAAAAATAATTTCTGACTATTACATCCCTATTACATTTTCTTATTAGTAATTGTTTATTCTCCATCCATATCCCATGTCAGTTCTCAAGCACCCAAATACTTAGGTTTACCTAGATGTCTATGGCTGGAGAGCTTGAGTGATGCTGGCACTCTAGCTCCAGTGCCTGAATTTTGATGAGAGTATTTATTGCTTGGCTAATCGTCCCAGTGGTATTGGGTGTAAAATTTCAAAATTTCAGTCTTTCTACCCCTCCTTCTCCTCCTCTGCCCCTCATTTTCCTCCTCCTCCCTCTTCTTCTTCTCCTTCTTCTTCTAATCCTTGTCTGAATTTTGTTGTTATTGTTATTGTTTTTTGACCACTTATCATCACCAAGCAATGAGGAGGTGGAAAATGGAGAGCAGCCTTCTCTGACAAGCTAACCTGCTGTGATTATTGAGCCCTGGGACTACCTAGAGACCCATATCTTAATTATCAGGACTAAGAATTAAGGTTGGCTACATCTACATGACTTAGCTAATTGTTTCAGGCATTGATTACTCTTCCAAACAAGACTCTAAACCAGAAAATAATTTGTTTGTTTCAGGAACATCCCCAAATCTATTTATGGAAAAAACAAAACTTCTCAACAATTCCCCATCTCAGGACAATAAATTGCTCAATTAGGTAAAGAGGCCCTTTCTTAGGGTAATACATCACTTAACTGGGCATACTTGCTTGCTTAGCAAACAATTGTTACTCAACAAGACTTTCTTCAAGACCCTCACCTCACAGTATCTATCAATCCTGATTTATTATATCATGAATTTTGCTCAATCTCAGTTAGATTCTTTAATTGAAAGATCTGCTTAAGCCACTTGAAACAAGACCCCACAATATCCACCCTCCTTGATATCCCCATGCAGAAATTCTACCAAGTCCCAGTCAAGATATTATTCTTATTTCCTGCAATAAGTAATGTATTTGGCTTTGCTTAATGAACATTTATACTGCTGGAATTTTTGGGAGAGTCAGAAGTTGGCATCACTATCATGTAATGTCCGAGTAAGAAGAGACCACTCCTCTTCTACTTGGGATACTTTTCATTTTTCCCATCTTCAACCCTTTCCTGTCTTCAGCCCTTTAAATGCCTGTTTGAATTATCCTCCTACTCAAGGGATAGAGAAATTCTGCCAGCTTATGCAAGTTTTCTCTGTTTATTAAAACCCTGCTTATACCTATGATTTATTATTAGAAAATATTACTGGGAAAAATCTGTTCAAAATGATTCAAAACCTGGAAATAAAGCAAAATATAATTTCATGTTTTTTCAGTGTCATACTGAAGAAATAAACAGGCCCACTTAAAGACTTTAATCTCAAGGAAATTGTAACTTTAATTTTCCTATTTACTATATGATTAGAGTTCAGACTCTATAAAGTAACAAAAACATTTGTTATGGTCCAGTAAACAATGCAAATTATTTGTATCTGGTAGAGAAGATAACCCTAAAGCTTATGATTTTTGTCCTATAATACGTTAACCAGTTTTGTATCTAGCAGTCTTTCTAAAAAATTCTCTTTCAATTGCCTATGAATACCCAATGCCCTTGTACACCTTTACAATCCATTGTTTCCCTCTTCAACAAGTTGAATAAGCATCAGAAGATTACCCACTCTATATTTGTATGAGATTAATTAATTAACTTTAAAAAGTTAACTATTGACAATTTTTTTATATTCATGCACATCAATCATTCGTCAAGTTTTAATGGGCTAGGTCTTCAAGCATTTTCTAGTTTCAAGAAAAGCCAAAAGTTAACAGATTATAACTTTGAACAAGGATCACTAACAAGGCATTTTAAGCATTTTTAGAGTTAGATGAGGAAAATTAATTGAGTCCTAGGGTATGTTGGGGACAGGGAAGTTTTCTCTTTACCCTTCTTGAGTTCTTTAGGCCATACTAATGAAAAAAGCTCAAGGCAGATTAACAGGAGAAAAACCTGTTTAATACAAATGCATTGGAGATCATAGAGAAATGATGTGCTGAGAGTGAACCAAGCAAACACTATATATATCTTTTACACACAAAAAAAATAAACTTGTGGGGAATAACAGAACAAAGAAACTTAGGTTTGGAGTATAAAATAAGAGACAAATTTAAACAGAATTTAGGCTTGAGGTAGAAATTAGCAAGGTTTCTTTATGGAGGCTTCCTGGCCCTGAATTCCCTAGCTCTGGTGATAAGGATTCAGGGAGAACACCTTTCACACGGGAGATTTGTTTCCTGCTTTCAGGGGGAAAAGAGAGAAGAGGATCAAAATGCCTTTTTTTACATGGGCTTCTTCTCAAATAACTTTAATTCAAAATAATCAATATTCCATTGTGGGATATTTTGGGGTGGCCTTCCCAGGGCCCCAACATACTCTCCTAATAATTCACACATACATACCCACACACTCACTCAGACACAACACTAGATGTTACTATGGATCTAGCTGTTTCCATTGTCTGTTCACAGAAGTACGGGCGAATGAAGGAACATTTTGGTAGGCTGTGTTTTTTACTTCTACCTTCCTGACTCTGCTCTCTGAGGGACTCTGTGATCTCCTAAGACACCACAAGGCCTGGCAAATCCTCAGAGAAAGTGGAAGACACAAAGAGCCTTTTAGCTTTTCCACCCGGAGGAGGAATAAATGCTTCAAGTTCTATACATGGGCCCTGCAGACGCTACTGTCTTTCCTAGGTGCCTTGGCCCCAAATGTGATCGAGGACTTTTCTGACTATAGTTTACATATGAAGACCTGAAAGAAGTAAGTTATTACAGCTCATAGGAAGTTCATGGAAGATGGGTATAGGTGGGTTAAAGCTAGAAATAAAAACACTGTTATAGTGGCTGAATTTAAGGCAACCAAACCTTTAAGATTCCTTACTCTCTCTCTTTTGTTTATCAGTTTTAACCTTTATTTTTCATTTCTTCCCATGCCCTAAAGTACTAATCTGAAGCTGATGTACTTCCTGTTCTGTTTCTTTTCCTTTTTTATTTAAACATCTCCCTTTCCACAGGCTCCCCATTATCCATTTTCTCTTTCTCAAACACCTTTCTATTTCCAATAGTTAATTCTTTCCGTGGAAAGAACTGAGTTAAATCATTTTACTAAATTATCTAAATGTTAAATGTCAGACAGATCAATTAGCATAGTAGTATTTATCCTCTCTTGTTAAAGTGTAGCAGAATCTCACATAATTTATTTTGTTAGGATATTTGAAGATAACACATGAGATGAGAGTTACTAGATAATTTAGTCTTATTGCTCTTCATACCTGATCCATGAGATCTTCTCCTCCTTATAATAAGTAGTACAGGCTCCCCCAACCCCCCAACCCAGGAGGAATTGAGAGACACTATTGCTCAACAGCTCTAAATTGACTTGCAAAAAGTAAGATTCCATACCTAAGTAGCTCCTTTCTTGTCCGGCTCCCTCAAAGCAAATATATGATACACTGTGTATTTTCAGAAAGTGCAGGTACACTTTAGAAGAAAACATAGTTCCTTGTATGTGTGTTTGCAGTGACAAGAAACAGACTCTAATAATGCAGTTGTTCTCTTGTATTCTACAATTGAAGGGATTTTCAGAATTAGGTCTTTTAAAGGAAGATGCTCTCTCTTTCCAAATCCCTCTCTTTCCTCCTAAGATCGTTCTCCTTTCTTATAGTTCTCTACTTCCAGTAGTGCACACTCTGCTTGTCTTTTTAATTTGAAGTCTTCCCCTGATGGCAGTGTGGTAGATTCCACTTGATCCGTTTTACAGAAGGGTTAAATAGCTGGTCCAAGGTCACAAATCTAGTCGATTGGAAGAGTGACGGTAGCTGGATTCTGATTTGAGTATCTCTGACTCCAGAGCTTAAGCTCTTGAACCCCATTTCAAATTATCTTTCTGATTTCCATTATCTTGTGAAAAATACAATACTGTTTTTCCTATAACTTATATTTTATAGTTTATATTTTTTCCACTGCTAGTCCCTTACTACCCTTTCACTCCTCGATGCCTCCTCTCATTCTTGTTTTTTGGTGTTCTATTCTCCTAAAACTATTTTTATCAACAATCTTTCCAATCATCAAGTACAACAGAGGGGATTTATCAGTTCTCCAGCTTCAATTACAAAACATTTACTTCCATTAATCATCTATTTGTTGAAACAATCTCATTCTTTGATTCCCAGGACAATTCTCTTTTTTCTTAATTTACTATTGTGTATTTTCTGCTTCGTTGCTCTTTTTCCTCCTTCAAGTTCCTGAATATGGACATCTAAGCATCATTAGCCTTAATCTTCTTGACTACCTTCCCATTATTGGCATCGTCTGTTCTAAATTATAGCTATGGCCTCCATGTGAATGATGTTTCTTTCATCATAACTAACTTCTACCTCTGTGTCCAATCCAGTGTCTCTAACTATCAAAAAAGCCGTTAGAGATAATGCTAGCAAGCAAATTTAAATGTTTTCAAAATGGATTTTTTTCCCATAACTCTCTCTTTGAAAAGCATAGTTCCTGAAATATCCTCTCATTCCATTCACTAAGCCAGGAAACCAGGCTCAAAATCTTGGTGTAAAATGAGAGAAGGGGGACTTCATCCTCTGTATCAAGTTAATTAAATCCCGTTTGTTCAGTTGTAGTTTATTTTTTCCCTTAAAAATCTTGTTGGGCCAGCCTTGTTGGCTTAGTGGCTAAGTTCGGCATGCTCTGCTTCAGCGGCCCAGGTTCAATTCCTGGGTGAGAACCTACACCAGTCATCTATCAGTCGCCATGCTGTGACGGCAGCTCATGTACAAAATAGAGGAAGATTGGCAACATATGTTAGCTCGGGGGTAATATTCCTCAGTCAAAACAAAAAAAGATGCTCTTGTCTATGTTTCTCTCTACTGAATCAAACACTCTTGCTTAGATTCTTGCCACTTGACATCTTAAAGACTTTAAAAGTTGCCAAGACGCTTGTCCTGAATCCAAACTGCCTTTCATGTTAATGAGTTTTCGTTCTGATACTTGGTAGAAACTTCATTATACCACCTCCTCTTTACCCCGACCTTATGGTTTCCAACAAGGCTCCATATTACCTATTCTATCTTATTTTACTTTCCCTCCCTTTTACAACTCTTCATTCTATTCAGGAGAATATTCTTTGTGCCCTTCCCTAATAAATCTTATTCTGATTTCCATACCTCTGCTCTTTGAATCAATCAGCCTGGAATTATTCCTAATTTCGCCTCTTCCTGTTAAAGTTTTTCATCACCCAATTATGAGCTCACATTCCATTCTACCTGTAAATTCTTCTATGACTCTTTAAGTCCTCATTTAGTACTCTCTCACTGTATGCTTACTATTCATATGTTTATTTTTTATACTATAACAAAAGAGTGTCATTGAAAGAACACAGTAGCAGGACAGAAAAATTAGGTTTTAATACTGGCTGACTCAAAGTCATGTGACCTTTGGATCTTATTTACCCTTCCAAGCTTTCAAAGACTTAGTGTGTTTTGGTTTGGGTTCTGCTTTGTTTTATTTATTTATTTATTTAATTTTGGTTTTTGTTTTGTTATAGTAAGCCTGGTTTCCTCCTTCATGGGATAAAGTAATGATCAAATGAAATTAGCTTTGAGGGAAAAATACTTATTCAAGTTCTGTTATTTGTGAGAGACCATTATATATAATGTCTTTCCTTGTTCATAGTTTCGAATTGATGCTTCTTCCACCAAAGATATCATACTCTCTAAGGAACTTTAGAGCAGGGATAATAAGTTGCATGTCAACTGTATCATCTGCAGATTCTATTACAATATGTGGTACATATTAAGTACTCAATAAATACTTGGTAACTCTATGTCTCTCAGCCCTCTATTCTTCTGTTCCTTGTTGTATCTGTACAAAAGAGTTGTGAGTCACAAGCAGTTGCTATTCTTTATTTTTCGTTTATCAATTTTCTTTTATTTCTTTATTATTTTTATTAATTATATAAATTTTCTATTATTGTTTCTTTTGTTTAAATGTTCTGTTTCTTCCTTTTTTTAAGCAAGAAGCTTGATGTAATATGATATATATTGATATAGAAAATATGGGTTGAAAATGATTCTTAGCCACCAGCAACTGATTCATAAATGTCACTTCTACCTACTATGCCTCCATCACTTCCTTCCTAAAATAACAGTGAGCTCTGTTCTGCTTATTTTCTAAGGTAATGGTGATAAATATGGAGATAAATGCTTGTTTGGAAGTTATAAATAGCTAGTAACTACAGTCATTAGGGCTGTAGATTTATGTGAGGTAATCCTACACAGCAACTAGACGACCAGCAACTGTTGGTTTTATACCAACATACTTTCTTCCAAAGTTCTGTGAAAACATTCTCATGGCTATGTTTATGACAGAAACGTTTAAAGGTGACCTGGTGTTCTGGGTTCAAAGCTTTTGTGGGTATTTAATCCTAGTGTGTCCTCTATCAATTATGGTCTGCCCCATGCAATTGTAATTCATTCATTTAGTTCTCATTTTATTTACAGATGTATCTGATAATGCTATTATTGCATTACATCAGTCATACTTGCTTATTTGTTCTTATTTGTTTATCACACTCACCTAACACTGGCTTAAATGTAGGTAAAAATCTTATCTTAGTAAACTTAGTATCCCCAGAAGTAGCAACATATATTAATTATATTATTTGAAAATATTCAATTCAAGTACAGAAAACAAGAAAATAAATGGAGTAGATGAAAGTCATGAGATGCATTAAACACATATAGTGAATAAACTGGTAGTTTTTGAGATATATGTAAGATGCATGGCATTTGTTAAGTGTAGTTGTGAAGAGCAAACAAGTAGCTATAAGACATAGGCAACATTCATCGATTATGGTAAAAAGAGATAGTAGGTAAGTTGTAGGACATGTTAAAGGACATGTTAAAAATAGAGTATATGAACTATGATTGAATAAACAAAAATGTTTTTTATAAATTAAAAAAAAATGTCATGAGCTATGATGATGCCATGTCTAGAATTACAGTTGTGTTATACATAAATCAGTCACCTGTTAATGATACACACTGTGGTTTCATTCTGGTCCCACATATTCTCAGCACAAGAAATACAGGTAAAATGTGTAGGTGTTCAGCAGTGTAGTTGGTGCGTTAGAGCTCTGGCCATGCACACATGATGTTGTGTGTCTGATAGAGTAAGTGTGACTTTTGGCCCCAGGTACTTTCCATCTGTAGGGTTCCCTTGCTCAACTCTCAACTCTGGTCTTTCTGACACCATCAGCAGAGAGACAGAATATACGAATATTGCATAATCCAGCATTCAGATACTTCCCCCTACTCGCACACTATTTTAAGTGTCTTAACCAACTCCCCCTCTGTCCTCCTGCTTCTCACAATGTATTTGAAATTTACTAAGTTAACGATGTGATTTGTGAATCTTTTTTTTTTTATAATTATATTTATTTATTTATTTTTCCCCCAAAGCCCCAGTAGATAGTTGCATGTCATAGTTGCACGTCCTTCCAGTTGCTGTATGTGGGACGCGGCCTCAGCATGGCCGGAGAAACAGTGCATCGGCGCGTGCCCGGATCCGAACCCGGGCCGACAGCAGCGGAGCGTGTGCACTCAACCGCCAAGCCATGAGGCCGGCCCTGATTTGTGAATCTTAATTTGTTCTATGAGCATTTCTGTTCAAAATCCTTTGCTATAGTTTATCTGGTAGTGTATTTGGAGGCTACCATTGCATCAACAAAATTGCTCACAAGATAACAGTTATAAATCACCCAAAAATTACCTATATAGGCTTTTTGAATTAAACTGAACTCAACCCTATTCAATTTTCTCTGCATGCAACAGACATTTAGTTTGCATCTACCTCTAAACTCTCTCTTCGACAATTGAATGAACTTGAATTAACTTCACTGCTTGACTTTCCTATACATGTTCTCTTTTTTAGGTTTAACCACCATGTCTATATTCAATGGCACCCACTACCCGCCACCCTTCTTCCTTCCTTCAGGAATCCCAGGGTTGGAGGAATCTCATATCTGGATCTCCATCCCATTGAGCATGATGTACATGTTTGCCATCCTGGGGAACAGCATCATCACTCACATGATACATAAGAATCCCAGCCTTCATGAGCCTCAATATGTATTCTTATCCATGTTGGCAGCCACTGACACAGGCTTGCCAGCATCTACACTGCCTACTGTACTTAATGTCTTTCTTCTCAACCACCGAGAGATTGAGTTCCATGGTTGCCCGGCCCAGATGTTCTTCATCCACACCTTGTCTTCCTTGGAGTCAGCTATCCTGCTGGTCGTGGCATTTGACCTCTTTATGGCCATATGCAACCCACTGTGCTACACTGTGGTCCTGACCCACTCCCGAATTACTCAGATGGGATTAGCTGCTGTGGCTCGGGGAGTGGTGCTGATGGCCCCCTTGCCCATCCTGCTCAAATGGCCTCCCTTCTGCAAGAACATCATCCTATCCCACTCATTCTGCTTCCACCCTGATGTGATGAAGCCAGCTTGTGGGTCCATTCGTGTCAACATCATCTATGGGCTGACCTTAGTTCTCTGTTCCTTTGGTGTTGACTCTGTCTTTATTGCCCTGTCTTATGCTTTGATCTTGAAGACAGTTCTGGCCATTGTTTCCGGGGAGGGACAGCTTAAGGCACTCAATACATGTGTCTCTCATATTTTCACTGTCCTCATTTTCTATGTCCCACTTATTACCTTACCCCTGATGCACAGAATAGGCAGGTACCACTCCCCTCTCCCCCATGTCACTATGTCCAACATTTTCCTTTTCCTCACACCTGTACTCAACCCTTTAGTTTATAGTATAAAAACAAAACAGATTAGAAGTGCACTACGTAGATTGGTTGTACTCAAGGTAGCCTGATAGAACAAAGTGGTTGCTTTTTGAGGAACTGATTGAAAGATACCAGGGATATTGAAAAAAGAAGGAGGAACAGACATTCTTTTCCTGTGTGCTAAAGTACCTCTTTTGGTATATCTCTGTATGGTTTTAGTAGTCTTTCTGGAAATACAGGATTCCCTTCTAGCTTTAAATTTTGGATCAGGAAAGATATTTCTAAAGCCCCTTCACCTTCAATTTATGTTTCCCATTCCTATTCTTAGGAGTTCACACCACTTACCTATGAGCACCATTTCAGTCCAAATAGTCCTACAAACATTTTCTGTATGAGAATCCCTCATATATAGCTATATGGCTTAAATCTGATTTAAAATAAAATATTTATATTGTTACACAGACATTTATTATTTTTGTGGAGTTTGAGATATTGTAGAGGGAAATATTCCAAATGAGAGAAAACAGAGTTTATTTTCATAGTTTTTTATTTAAATCTATTTAGGTTTGGTGATTCTTTTTTTGAAATCATCCTGATCTAAGCCTCATCTACATCAAAAATTCAGTGAGATAGTAAAGTAAAAATATAAAAAAGCTGTGTACCTAAAATTTTCCATTTATGTAATGTGTATTTGATTTCCTCAGATTGTATTAAATTGGATTTCACATTTAGTTGAAGATAAGTATGTACTGATTAAACTAATATCAGGACTCTGTAACTTATCTGCTATGTTTTCAGGGAACTCATCCCCATCAGTGAAAAGGAGTTTATAATGGTATCTACTCTCTAAGGACATTGTAAGAAAAAAAAAACTTGATAATTTATATAATGCATTTGTAACAACGATGGCATATAGTAAACGTTAAATAAATATTAATCACTATGTTACAAACCAAAAATATGGTAGAGGACAAGGGCCAAGCCAGGATTTAAAGGTAAATACAAAAGAACAAAGGCTTCTGTCACTCGGACGGTGATATCAAAAGTGACCAGAGAATAATATAGTGATTCTCCAGTTCAAAGCCATATTTAGAGTTCTCTTTTTATACCTATTTTATAAAATATGGGTATTTGCAAATGTGTAAAAAGGTTCAGATTAGTTTTATACATTTGTATTTTTATATATCATATATTTATCTGCTCAATATTGTAATTGCCAATCAAGGACAGGTATCAAATTCTTTACATATACTAAATATGTCTTCAAATTAACAATCAGAGAGTAAAGCCAGACATTATTATGTCACCTATTTTTAATTGTGTTATGAGAACATTAATTCATGATTCATTAATTTATTACTTCAATAATCATGTATAATCCTTCTTATTTTTCACCTTTTATCCTTTGTTTCTCCTTATTTTCTATCTTTACAGAAGTATTCTTGGAATTTTATATGCCATGCTTTAGGGGACAGATGAATCAGACAAAAATGCCATCATTTAGGGAATTACAGTAGTCTCTCTTTATCCATAGGGACTACATTCCAAGACCTCCGGTGGATTCCTAAAACCACGGGTAGTACCAAACCCTATATACACTGTTTTTTCCTATACATACACGCCTATGGTCAATTTTAATGTATAAATTAGGCAGAAGAAGAGATTAACAAAAACAACTAATAATAAAACAATTATAACAACATAATTTAATTGTATAGCATATACTATACAAACTGCAGATCTCAGCAACCTCAGCATATGATTTTTCTTTCCCTATTAAGTAGAAAACTTGCACCTTTTCGTTTAATGGAAGCACTTTATGGATTCTCTTTGGCATATCTGAATTGCCATCATCACTATTCCTGGGCTTTGGGGCTATTATTAAGAAAAATGAGGATTACTTGAACACAAGCACTGAGATACCCCAACTGTCAATCTTATAACTGAGACGGCTACTAAGTGACTAACAGGTGTGTAGCGTATACAGCGTGGATATGCTGGACAAAGGATGACTTTCATCCCAGGCCTGACTGAGCAGGACAGATCAGGGTTTCATCACACTACTCAGAATGGCATGCAATTTGAAACTTATGAATTGTTTATTTCTGGAATTTTCCATTTAATATTTTTGTACCACGGTTGATTACAGGTAACTGAAACCATGGAAAACAAAACTGTAGACAAGCGGAGACCACTATACTACCTAGTGTGACAAGACAGGAATAAATTTGCCATATTTTAAGACAGAATTAAATAAATCATCCAAACTACCTCACACTGGACAGGAGATGCCATTAAGTTTCTTCATTATTTAATTCATAAGTAAACAATTATAAACAGAAATATCAGAATAGGTCACAAATTCAAAGGCAGAATCTCAGGGACCCAAGCTTAAGGACTCAATACTGTCATGTTGCTTTTCTTTCTGAAACAATCTCTCATATTGCTTCTACTTTGTTTGTACTCATTTTCTCCTAATGTAGACCAGCATTGCTTCTACGTAACTAGGGAAGATGATGACCACAAGTGGCCTTGTGTCCTTCACGTGTTCCAAATTGAGAGGTGACTCTTTCACACTAGCTCTACCATCAAACATGAAGCAGAGGAAATTTTTTCTTAAGTTTTTAGTCTCTGCAGCTGAAAGATCAGGGGAGGGATTTATTAGAATTTTGATATTATTGGCCTCGCCCAAGCTATATAGAGAAGTAAGGAGTTCCCCAAAGGAAAATTGTCTGCTATCTTCAAAAAGTGGAAAAATTGCTGAGAAATGGTCCCCAGGTCTCTATACTCATGCTTAGGGAAGTCAGAGTTAAGAGACTTGACTGGAACATGTCACAATAAAACAATGTATTAAACTGGGGCTTAAAAGATGGAGAAACAGTTTAAGAATCAGAATTTTGTTTTATGTTTTGAAGGTACTCATTATATTTTTCAAATGATTTCTCAATAAGGACAAAGCATACCTTTAAAAAAAAAAAAAAAAAAAAAACCTCCCTCTATCCTGTTAATACCTAACAGATCACAGCTTATGGGATGCTTTTGGAATTGAGATAGATTTCAAGCTTCCATGATATTTTTTCTCATGATCTCCGTCAGTCTTGCAGGCAGAAGTTCCTAACAAACCCAGCCCTCAATGGCTTACTTTCCTCTGAATTCATATAACAATTCAAACCAAGCCCCAACCTCACTAATTATATTCTGTAACATAATTTCCTGCTGTTCTGTGATTTCCATTTGTAGAGTGTAAGCTATATGAATATTATATTTATGTCTTCCTGTGTGACTCTGATTCCTACTAATTATGTCAACAGATATTAAAAATATTTTCTGATTAATTGCTTGACTTATAATTTAGAAATTTATTTAAAATTTTCTTAAAATAGCTTGAAATTCTTACTAATGTGACTACATGTTTATTTATTGCCACCAGCAATTAAGTCTCTCTCTTTGACTTGCCTTCTATGCTGACCCCAGCAGTATGATTCTTCACTTGTTTATGACTCTAACTTCAAGAATTGATCCCAGAAGAGAATAAACTAATTCATTATTCATCTTGGAAAGTTCGAGAAGGGAGATGCATCCATGTTTCAGAAGTCAAGATATAACCCTATCTATTCTCAGTATGGAATGGGAAACAAAACAAAATCTAAATAAAATATGAATTCTGAGTGAAGTAACAAGATGAGTAAGAATAACCATTTCTCAGATCCTTACATATTATTTCTTTTCAGATAGCTCCTTTATCTTTTGTTATTAGCCAGAATGTTCAGACATTAGCCAGTATCCAACTACAGGAAATAGTCAGAAATATTAAACACACATCAGCCCTCTCTATTTGGGAGTTCCTCATCCATAGATTCAACCAACTGTGCATGGAAAGGCCAACGATGGTTACATCTGTACTGAACATGTACAGACTTTTTTTTTCTTGTCATTATTCCCTAAAATATAGGGTATAACAACAATTTACATAGCATTTACATTGTATTAGGTATTATAAGTAATCTAGAGATGATTTAAAGTACACAGGAAGATGTGCATATGTTATATGCAAATACTATGCCACTTTGTATAAAGGACTTGAGTATCCGTGGATTTTGGTATCCACAGTGGTCCAGGAACCAATTCCTCAAGGATACTGAGGGATGACTGTATAGTCATAAATTTATCATGAATTTTGAATTTTAATGCCTCAATTTAAACAACTCGGCCAATCAAGAATCAGGTGACATCTTGCTTTTTCTATAAAATCAGCCCCTCATTGATCTTTTACAGTCTAGAGTCAGACTCCTCAATTTAGCAGTTGGGGCAATGTGATCTCCATCCAACTCATACACCAAAACCATTGAGCTTGGGTTTCTATTGCCATTTCTCCTTACCACTACCAAACAATCATCATTCATGATCACAGTTTTGATCATTTATCTAAGCATTCTGCCTCTCTTTCCCTCCTTAGTTAGATTATGTATTTCTTGAGGGGGAGACCCGAGTATTTTTTATTTTTGAATTCATGGTGCCTAGCATACTACTTGGCACATAGTAGAACCTGAATAGCGTTTTCTTTTAATTGGTCGTCCCTTCTGATATAGAGATAATATCATTCCCCAGCAATGACACGTTGCACCCAAAATCGCTTGCGCAGGGCAGCCTGGATCTGCTGAGATTTGAGACTGTAGACAAGAGGGTTGAGCAGTGGTGTCATGAGGAGATA
This sequence comes from Diceros bicornis minor, assembly GCF_020826845.1. NCBI lineage: Eukaryota > Metazoa > Chordata > Mammalia > Perissodactyla > Rhinocerotidae > Diceros > Diceros bicornis. The sequence continues at coordinate 61,381,772 of NC_080746.1, read as the reverse complement.
GGCATTACTCATGGTGGTATATACAATTGGGGGAGTGTCTTGGGTGTAATGATGCAGCACTGCCAAGCTGATGAGGGGCAAGTAAAACACAAGCACTGTGCATAAGTGACAGGCACAGGTATGCAGTGATTTCCAGTTTCTGTCTTGTGTCCCCAGCTTCACAATAGTGCCCAAGATCTTCATGTATGAAGCTAGGATGAAGACAACATCCACTACAAATGTGCAAATCAATCCATAGGCACTGCTGAAAGTGACATCCCCACAGGCCAGGTTCAGCATATCTGGGTAGTAGCAGTAGGAGTGTGAGAGGATATTGGCCCCACAGAAAGGAAAGGTCCTGAGGAAAAAAGGCAGAGGGGCCAGCAGAGTGGCGCCTCGTGGGAGAGCAGCTCCACTAAGGCAAGCAACAGTGTAGTGGGTCAGGATCCTGGTGTAGTTTAGTGGAGCACAGATAGCTACCAAGCGATCAAAGGCCATGGCCACCAGGACACCTGATTCTACTGAGGACAGGGCATGGATGAAGAACATTTGGGTTAGGCAGGCATCCAGGCCAATGTGGTGGACATTAAAACAGAAGATAGCCAAGACACTGGGCATTGTAGACAATGAAAGGTCTAGGTCAATAAGGGCGAGCAGGGCCAAAAAATAGAACTGAGGTTCATGAAGATTCTGTTCTGCTCTAACCAGGATGAGCAGAAGAGCATTACTCACAAGGGCTATGAGATATAGGAGACAGAAGGGGATGGACATCCACATATGCGCAGTCTCCAGACCAGGAATACCAATGAAGGAGAAGGTGGGCCAATTAGAGGCAGTGTTATTAAAAACCAGCAGGGTAAGATGTAGGTGGAACTGTAGTGCAGGATTCTTACAGGTCTATAAAAGAGAAATCATTTGTCAGGAAAGTTGAAAACCAAATTTAAAGTAAATAGATTGTTAATGCACAGTTATAAAATTAAGACATGGAAAACTCAAAATTGAGATATTTTTAACTTCATAATTATATCTTTTGATATATGGATGGCAACTAAGCATATGAAATGATGCTCAATATCATTATTTATTGGGTAAATGTAAATGAGAAATACAATAAGATATCGTTAGAATAGCTAGAATGAAAAAGACAGCAAATATCATGTTTTTATGAGAATGTGGAACAACTGGAAATTTCATACATTTGCTGATGGAATGTAAATGGTACAGCCTCTTTGAAAAACTGACAGTTTCTTATAAAGTTACACATGCACTTACCATGCAGTTAGCACTACCCAGCAATTTCACTGCTAAGAATTTGCCCAAGAAAAATAAAAACATATGTCCACATGAATACTTGTACACATTTATTCAGAGCAGCTTTATTCATGATAGCAAAAACTGGAAATAAACCAAATGAACATCCACTATTGAATGGATAAACCAACTGAGGCAGATCCATATAATTTAAATTAAAAAGGAAGAAATTACTGATAGATGCAACAGCGTGAAAGGATCACTTATGCTACATGAAAGAAGACAAATACAAAAGATCAAATACTATATGATCTCATTTATATGAAATTCTAGAAAAAACAAAACCATAATGATAGTTGATCAGAAGTTTCAAAGGTGAATAGAGAATGTGAAGTGATTGGCTACAGACAGGAAGGAACTAACTTTTTGGGAGATAAAAATGTTCCATACCATGGCTGATGAGTTTTAAAACTCATTGAATTGTACTACTAAAATTGGTGAATTTTGTTGTATATAAATTATACCTCAATAAAGCTAATCAAAAAAAAAGTTTTTTTGGTCTAAATAGTGGTTTTTAATTATTTTAAATCTGTAGTTAATCAAAATATTTCTCTTTAGATTTTCTTCTCTAAATCCTTCCTTTCAACTCATTCATAAAGGAATGTCACTGCAATTTGTGAAATAAATTGACTCCCATTTCCAGAAATTCATTATACATGGGATGAGTACCAGGTTATTTTATTTTACAAATTCATCTATTTGATTGATCTAAACGGTTCACATACCACAATGAAAAAAATGCAAAGTTCTATGTCCTTTGGTCAACAGTGTCTTTTTCATTTTTTTCTCTGTTTCAAAGAGCTCTAACTCCCTACATGCATCCCCTTCCTTCGAAATTTAAAGTTCCCTTTGGAAAAAAAGCGTACCTCCTATATTTCTCATTGATTTACTTTTCCGATCCTTCTCTTCTTTTCTGATTCATTTAAATTTCTGGGGAAATTGAATATTCTCAAGGCTTCTGTTAACTCTCAGATTTCCATATTCCACCCAGATACTATTTCTGAATATATATTCAACTGACCCATTGACATCTCTACCCAGATGTTTCACAAGAAATTCAAACCTGTACCCTAAGCATAAGGGCTAATATAGTCCTTCCCAACCCTTACAATTTATTCTTGTATTTTGTTCAGAAATATTATTGATGAGACAATCTTGTATGTAATGCCTGTTTATTTTACTGTTGACACCATAGTTATGAAGAGCAAAGGGTCAGGAGATGGACTGCCTGGGTTCAAATTTGGCTTCATCCTTACTAGTAGTTTGTCTTTGGTTAAGTAAGTTATCTCTCTGTGACTTCCCTATCGGTAAAATGAGAATTATAGTGTCTACTCTCCCTAGGATTTTAATGAGAAATAACTAGGAATAATGTCTCAGTATAGTAAATGCTGTTTACCTCGAGGCTATTATTATCAAATCTCACCATTATTCTTCATCTTAATCACTGTTGCTTTAAAACAAACTCTAGTAAGTTCTTGTCTGAAAGCTCTACCTTAAGTATTTCTCCATAAATCCATTGTTCAGACATTTTTCAGAGTGACTTAAATGTCAATATTACTACATTACACTCCTTTCAATATTTTCCTGTAAGCTACCAAATAAACTTAACTTCCTTTGTTTCTTCATTTAAGGAGGCACAGGACTTTTATGATGTGGACACTACATATTTCTCTAAGTTCATCACAAATGCTAAATGACCTCCTTCCACTCTATATTTTTGTTGTAGTAATTCTGAAGATATTTGGGGCTCTATCCTTATGCTTTATCATTTTATGTTTTATACCTTTGCTCAAGCCAAGCCCTCTGACTGGATCATTTGATTCTCTCTCTCTCTTACATACCTAGTGAATTTCTCTTCAGTCTTAAAAATTAATCTCAGATTTTCTCTCCTCTAGAAAGTATTCCCTAATCCTTTAGAACAGAAGTACTTCTTTGTTACCTTTTAATACTTCCATGATTGTACCCATAAAGTTTTGAATTTTTGATTATTTTTCTGCCCTATGCTCTAGTCTGCAAGTACTTGAGATCACAAGCCTCTTTGTTTCTCAAAGTGAGATTTTTTTTCCGAAAAATATTATGTACTATGGTAAATTATTTTTATATAAGTGAATGATTGATTTCATTAAGAATGATTGAGTGATTTCACTAAATCCCAGTTTTCTTTTTAGAAATTTGTAATAATGATACTGTACTAAATGTTGCTGTGAGGCTTAATTGTATGAGACAGAGTAAAAGCACAGAGCACACTGCCTAAAAGTTATTCATCAGGATTTGTTTCTGAGCTTTCATAACATTCAATTCAATACAAATGTATGTATAAGTGAATTGTAGACATTATAAAATAAAATCCCATAATAATTTCAGCAGAAAAAACATTAAGAAATATGAATATATTTCTGTAAAATAATAAACTCATGTCTTTTGTATAGTCTAAGATTTCATGTTAAACCATATATGGATTTTATTAAAAATCATAGTATATGAAAGAAATTATATATATGAATGAGATTATATATATATATTTACATGCATTCAGATTATATTTACATATACATATTCACATATATACATATATGTGTCTATCTATATCTATCAAACCTCTTTCATGTATTGTTTATATTTTTAAAAGTATTGTAAAAATAGTAAGGTGATAGTTGATCAAGTCAATATTCTAGGTCAATAATAACAGCTTAAAAATGTGTCGGATAAAGGAAAGAGACAGCAGAAACAGATAACAAAAGAGGCAGAAAAAGACAGCAACACAGAGGGAAAGAAGATGGGAAGAAAGGAATGGAGGGACGGAGAGAAGAGAAAGCAAGAAAAAAAGGAAAGAAAGGAAAAAAGGAAGGAAGGTAGGGAGGAAGGAAAGGAAGAAGGAAAATTTTGGGAAAAATTAATTAAAGAACAGTGATGTCCTGCCTATCTTCATATACCAGTGGTAAAATCAGTTAGTATTTCCTGGATCCTAGTACTGGAATTTCTATAAGCAAACTAAATAATTCATTTAATGTTATATATAAAATAATATGCATCTAAATAATATATGAATATTGAATGCATTATATACGTGCGTGTATTTTTTCCACCAAAGTCCAACCGTAAGTTGTGTTCTTACACAAACTTTTAAAATAGTGTACCTTGATTTACAAAAAGCTCAATTTTACACATGTATAAATGAGAAATGCCCTTATTAGAGGTGGGTTAAAAACACATAACATATCTTATTATAAAAATATCCTGCACTTACGCATAAGCGCATACCCAAGCACACTCATTCACATACACATATCTGTTATGCACGCATCTTAGATATCAGCATAAGAGCTTATTGCTTTACCATAACATCAGCTTCAAACAATAAATTTAATAAAATCCCTTTGATTCCAGCTCATTAGCCTTACTTCTTTTATTTTATTATTATTATTTATTTTTATTTTTTATTGGTCAAGGCAGAGACCATATTTGAATGGACCATTCAAATCCATTCTTATATCAGCTGTGGGAAGGAAAGTTTTATTTCACCTGCTTCCCATTTGAATTTATATTATGTTATATTATGCTATGTCATGTTATATCACCTTGCACCAATTATGCGATTTTTAATGAGAATGTTGTTTGTATCAGGTACCATTCCAAGCAATGGAGATTCAAACGTGTGAAAAATAAAACAGCATTAAGGGGAAACAATTATTATCATTTAAAAATTGGCTTTATCTCTTCATCATTATACGATTCTGAGGGTCATTTAATCTTTCTGAGAATTATTAATTCTTGTCAAAATATGAGTAATCATAACTATCTTAATGAGTATTTAGAAAGATTAAACATAAAACAGAAAAGAGCTTACTATAGAGCTGCAGAATTGAAAAACAAAACTTATATAAAATTCAATGTAAAGCAATGTATTGAGGTCTGATTCAGAGGTATATACCAAATTTATAATCTATATCTCAATCACTCTCTATATTTTAACTTGGGAATATAGGGAAAGGATTCACTGATAAATTGAAATTAAGGAGAATTCTGAAGAAGCATCAATTGGGGAAAGGCAAATACCTTTGCAATGTAAGAAATAACATCTGCAAAATTACAGTGATTTAAAGAGAACTCAGATCAGGAATATTATGGCACCTAGTATTATTAATACAGGGTTGAATTTGCATATAAGCAAGTCTCAAAGTAATAGCAGAACAGTTCTTCACCCAGGTCAATTCTATATTTTCTATCTGAAAACTTAAGTTTGGTTTTGAATGGTTATTTTTTCTAAAACACAAATTTCCATTTGAATATCTTGGAACTTATAAAGAATATGACAAATATTACTAGTAGGCATGAGCTCAACACTTAGATTGGGCAAAGCTCTCTTGCTTAATGGGGGCGTGGGGGCTCCAAACTCTGCAAAAATATTTGATGTTTTCCTTGATTCAGCACTTAGAAATGGAACATTCTGATTTAGTCAAATCTAATTCATGTTTGCAAATTATATTCATGAGATGTTGGTTTCAAGACTCACAAGAAAGCTATCAAAACAAGAAACACAGTCCTTGAAATTTGGGAATCTAAAATCCAGCTGTGCAAACACAATATGCACATATGACATTAACACATATTCTTTAAACTGATCATGACTACAATAATTATTACTTGGAAGCAAACATATATAAAATAAAACCAATCATTCAACTTTAAGTATACTGCTTATCAAACACAGGATTCTCCAATCAATTTAACCCCCAAATCACACACATCCTAACTCAACAGCACTAGCCATTCCTCTTGGTCTCTTTATCCTGGAAAGCTGGTTATTATTATACCAATTTACGTGAATGAACATTCTCAGTTTTCCGACGGGTGTTGATATTACTTATCTCTCAAATGCTTCACTCACTGCACAGTGAATGACGTTTTCACTTTCAGGTGTGTCTGTTGGCAGGATTGTCCTTCCCTATAAGACACAGCTATGGAGATAGCTCAGTGTGGAGAAGTAGAGCCATATTAAAGGCGGGGCAGTTTAACAGTGCTTTAGAAACCAAGTAGAAAGAGTCTCCCAGGTGTCTGGAAAGCTCTGCTGGCATTACAAGAGCCCGGGGATTTCCCAACTATCACAGCCAAGAGCATAAATTTATTTTCACCCAAAGGATCTGAGAAAGGAAGGAGCATATCTGAGTATTATACATCATAGAGCATCCTTTTGTACTGGAAAAGCCAAAAGCTCTCATTTTATTGAAACCCAGTGGGTCTGAGAGATTTCTTCCTTTACTGTATGAAAAGCAACGTGGTGTGAAAGCATATAGATCAGAACTATGTTTAGATAAGATAGATCAACTATTAGGAAATGTTAAGCTATTTAGCAAATAAAATAACTACCTCAAAGTATTTAATACAAATATATAAATGTGTGTTTTCAAAACTTAAAATATACAGAATTACTTCATGTAATTTTGGGGCAGAAACACCAATTCTTTTCCCCAGAAGTAACAAAGAAAACTGTGTCTAAATTTACCTTTCTAAATAGAAAATAAAATAAAATAATTTAGTATATGATATCAGACTGTACCCTTCTATACCTTGTGTCTTTCACTCAAGAATTTATCAAAGGCGTACATCTATTACAGTACAAAAAATGTCCGTCTGATGGGGCTGGCCCCGTGGCGTAGCAGTTAAGTGTGCGCGCTCCGCTGCTGGCAGCCTGGGTTCGGATCCGAGGCACACACCGAGGCACCACTTGTCAGGCCATGCTGTGGTAGCGTCCCATATAAAGTGGAGGAAGATAGGCACAGATGTTAGCCCAGGGCCAGTCTTCCTCAGCAAAAAGAGGAGAATTGGCATGGATGTTATCTCAGGGCTGATCTTCCTAACACACACACGCACAAAAGTCCCTCTGAGTTAAAAAAAAAATAATAATGCATAATAAGAATGTAATATAATGCATTAACCATTTCTCTGATTTTTTAGGTTGTTTATATTTCACAATTATAAATAATTATTCCATCTTACATATCATTTTGTGTGTGTATTTCTATAGGAGAGAATGCTCAAGTTAAATTGCTGAACCAAAGTATAGCAATTTTACATATTTAATTCCTGTCAAACTTTCTTTGAAAAATGTTGAATAAATTTATATCCACAGAGGTGTAAAGATTTGTCTGCTTTAGCTTCACGTTTGCCAGTCTCTCAAATTTTCTAACGCGCTAGACACAAATAAAAAAATGCATTGTTATTCCTTTAATTTTTGTTATATTGATTATTAGTGAAGACAAAATCTTTTTAATGTGTTGTTGGACACTTGTGCATTTTCTTTTGTAAATTGACCAACCAGGTATTTCAAAACATTCAAATTGTTACTTTTAGAGTCAGTCTTAGCTCTAGTCTACCTTTATATTGTAAAATGGATGCAATCCAATTATTTTTCAGAAAATATGTGTCTATGGCAGGGCTTAATTGGGGAACATTACTAACTCCAAAATTCTAAAGTAGGACCCCAATCACAGTAGCCCTCAAAACAAGTTCTTCTCTTTATATCATTGTCCTGATTCGGCCTCCTGTGACGAAATATTTATATCTAAGATGATTCTGGGGAGTACTAGATGGTAAAACTCACAGTTATTTATGCTTTTGTTTGTTTGTTTTTGCAGAGCAGCTTGTTGAAGTATAACGATATAGTAAGTTTCATCATTTTTAGGTGCACAGTTCTGAGTTTTATCAAGTATGTATACCTTCACATAAACATCACTAAGATCAAAATGTGCATATTTTAATCACTTCAAAAATTTCCCATATGCTGCTTTGAAGAACCCTTTCCCCACCAACTCTAGGCGCTGGAAACCACTTTTCTGATTTCTGTCTGTATAGTTTTCCAGACTATCATAAAAATGGAATTATATAGTATATAGCTATTGTGATTTAATGCCTTCAGTTAGAATTACGCTCTTGAGAGTCATCCATTTTGCTGCATGTTTAGGAAACTCATTGATTTTTACTACCAAATAGCATTACAATATATAGCTACATGATGATTTGTTTATTCATTCACGATTTGATGGATATTTGTGTTGTTTTGAGTTTTGGGCAATTATGAACACAGTTCAAACATTCAGGTAGCAAGTGTATCTGTGGACATGATTATATTTTAATTGGTTAAAGACCTATGAGTAGGGATCCTATGTCTAACATACAATTTTGCATTCTCATCATCAACATGTAAGTGTGAGAGTTGCTCCAGTTGTGAGATTTTATTTTTAGACACTATAGAAGCTGTGTAGGGCAGAGAGGTATCATTTTTAATTTGAATATCTTTAATGACTAATGGCATTGTATATCTTTTCATATCATATTTTCTCTCACTTTCTTTTTATTGGTAAAGTATTCAAATTTTTTGCCCTTTTTTGTGATGTTGTTTATTTTCTAATTACTGAGTTGTGAGACTGTGTTATATATTCTGGCTATGCCTTTTTGGAGATATATCTTGTGCAATTCTTTTTTCTTCTTCTTTTTATTTAATTTTTCGTTTATTGCAGTAACATTGGTTTATAACATTGTATAAATTTCAGGTGTACATCATTATACTTCTATTTCTTCATAGATTACATCATGTTCACCACCCAAATACTAATTACAACCCATCACCACACACATGTGCCGAATTATCCCTTTCGCCCTCCTCCCTCCCACCTTTCCCTCTGGTAACCACCAATCCAATCTCTGTCTCTATGTGTTTGTTTATTGTTTTTTTTTTTTTATAATTTTATTTATTTATTTTTTCCGCCAAAGCCCCAGTAGACAGTTGTATGTCATAGCTGCACATCCTTCTAGTTGCTGTATGTGGGACGCGGTCTCAGCATGGCCGGAGAAGCGGTGCGTCGGTGCGCTCCCGGGATCCGAACCCCGGGCAGCCAGCAGCGGAGCGCGTGCACGTAACCGCTAAGCCACGGGGGCGGCCCTGTTTATTGTCGTTATTATCTACTACTTAAAGAAGGAAATCATACGGTATTTGATCTTCTCTCTCTGACTTATTTCACTTTGCATAATACCCTCAATGTCCATCCTGGTTGTCATAAATGGCTGGATTTCATTGTTTCATATGGTTGAGTAGTATTCCATTGTGTATGTATACCACATCTTCTTCATCCATTGGTCCCTTGATGGGCACTTAGGTTGCTTCCAAGTCTTGGCTATTGTGAATAACGCTGCAATGAACACAGGGGTGCATGTATCTTTATGCATTGGTGTTTTCAAGTTCTTTGGATAAATACCCAGCAGTGGAATAGCTGAATCATATGGTAGTTCTATTCTTGATATTTTGAGGAATCTCCACACTGTTTTCCATAGTGGCTGCACCAGTTTGCACTCCCACCAGCAGTGTATGAGAGTTCCCTTCTCTCCACATCCTCACCAACACATGTTGTTTCCTGTCTTGTTAATTATAGCCATTCTGACGGGCGTGAGGTGATATCTCATTGTAGTTTTGATTTGCATTTCCCTGATAGTTAATGATTTTGAACATCTTTTCATGTGTCTGTTGGCTATCTGTATATCTTCTTTGGAGAAATGTCTGTTCAGGTCTTTTGCCCATTTTTTAATTGGGTTGTTAGTTTTTTGTTGTTGGGATGCATGAGTTCTTTATATATTTTGGAGATTAAGCCCTTATGGATGTATGGTTTGCAAATATCTTCTCCCAATTGTTAGGTTGTCTTTTCGTTCTGTTGATGGTTTCCTTTGTTGTGCAGAAGCTTTTTAGTTTGACGTAGTCCCATTTGTTTATTTTTTCTATTGTTTCTCTTGCCCGGTCAGACATGGTGCTTGAAAATATGTTGCTATGACTGATGTCGAAGAGTGTACTGCCTACGTTTTCTTCTAGAAGTTTCATAGTTTCAGGTCTTACGTTCAAGTCTTTAATCCATTTGGAGTTAATTTTCGTGTATGGTGTAAGGTAAGGGTCTACTTTCATTTTTTTGCATGTGGCTATCCAGTTTTCCCAACACCATTTGTTGAAGAGATTTTCTTTTCTCCATTGAATGTTCTTGGCTAATTTGTCAAAGATTAGCTGTCCATAGATGTGTGGGTTTATTTCTGGGCTTTCGATTCTATTCCATTGTTCTGTGTGTCTGTTTTTGTGCCAGTAGCATGCTGTTTTGGTTACTATAACTTTGTAGTATATTTAGAAATCAGGGAGTGTGATACCTCCAGCTTTGTTCTTTTTTTCTCAGGATTCCTTTAGCTATTCGGGGTCTTTTGTTTTTCCATATAAATTTTAGGATTCTTTGTTCTATTTCTGTGAAAAATGTTGTTGGAACTTTGATAGGGATTGCATTGAATCTACGGATGGCTTTAGGAAGTATGGACATCTTAACTATGTTAATTCTTCCAATCCAAGAGCACGTAATATCTTTCCATTTCTTTGTGTCTTCTTCAATTTCTTTCAGCAATGTTTTATAACTTTCTGTGTACAGCTCTTTCACCTCTTTGGTTAAGTTTGTTCCTAGGTATTTTATTCTTTTTGTTGCAATTGTAAATGGGATGGTATTCTTAATTTCTCTTTCTGCTACTTCGTTGTTAGTGTAAAGAAATGCAACAGATTTTTGTACGTTTATTTTGTATCCTGCCACTTTACCATATTCGTTTATTACTTCTAAAAGTTTTCTGGTGGATTCTTTAGGGTTTTCTATATATAAAATCATGTCATCTGCAAATAGTGACAGTTTCACTTCTTCCTTTCCAATTTGGATCCCTTTTATTTCTTTCTCTTGCCTGATTGCTCTGGCTAGGACTTCCAGTACTACGTTAAATAGGAGTGGTGACAGTGGGCATCCTTGTCTGGTTCCTGTTCTTAGAGGGATAGCTTTCAGTTTTTCACCATTGAGGATGTTATTAGCTGTGGGTTTCTCATATACGACCTTTATTATGTTGAGGTACTTTCCTTCTATACCCATTTTATTCAGAGTGTTTATCATAAATGGATGCTGTATCTTGTCAAATGCTTTCTCTGCGTCTATTGAGATGATCATGTGATTTTTGTTCTTCATTTTATTAATGTGGTGTATTACGTTGATTGATTTGCGAATGTTAAACCATCCCAGCATACCTGGAATAAATCCCACTTGATCATGGTGTATAATCTTTTTAACGTATTGTTGTATGCGATTTGCTAGTATTTTGTTGAGGATTTTCGCATCGATGTTCATCAGTGATATTGGCCTGTAATTTTCTTTTTTTGTGTTGTCCTTGTCTGGTTTGGTATCAGGGTAATGTCAGCTTCGTAGAATGAGTTAGGGAGCTTCCCCCCCTCCTCAATTACTTGGAAGAGTTTGAGAAGGATAGGTATTAAGTCCTCTTTGAATGTTTGGTAGAATTCACCAGGGAAGCCGTCTGGTCCTGGACTTTTATTTTTGGGGAAGTTTTTGATTACTGTTTCGATCTCCTTACTGGTGATTGGTCTATTCAAATTCTCTACTTCTTCTTGATCCAGTTTTGGAAGGTTGTATGAGTCTAAGAATTTATCCATTTCTTCCAGATTGTTGAATTGGTTGGCATGTAGCTTTTCATAGTAATCTCTTATAATCTTTTGTATTTCTGAGGTGTCTGTTGTAATTTCTCCTCTTTCATTTCTGATTTTACTTATTTGTGTCTTCTCTCTTTTTTTCTTGGTGAATCTAGCTACAGGTTTGTCAATTTTGTTGATCTTTTCAAAGAACCAGCTCTTGGTTTTATTAATTTTTTCTATTGTTTTTTTGGTCTCTGTTTCATTTATTTCTGGTCTGATTTTTATTATTTCCTTTCTTCTACTGATTTTGGGCTTTGTTTGTTCTTCTTTTTCCAGTTCCTTTAGGTGCATTGTTAGATTGTTTATTTGAGATTTTTCTTGTTTGTTGAGATAGGCTTGTATTGCTATAAACTTCCCTCTTAGAACCGATTTTCCTGTATCCCATAAATTCTGGCATGTCGTATTTTCATTTTCATTTGTCTCCAGGTATTTTTTGATTTCTTCTTTGATTTCTTCTTTGACCCAGTCGTTGTTCAGTAGCATTTTGTTTAATCTCCACATATTTGTGGCTTTTCTGATTGTTTTCCTATAGTTGATTTCTAATTTCATACCGTTGTGGTCAGAAAAGATGTTTGGTATTATTTCAATCTTCTTAAATTTATGGAAACTTGTTTTGTGGCCTAATATGTGATCAATCCTGGAGAATGTTCCATGTGCATTTGATAAGAACGTGTATTCTTTGGTTTTCGGATGGAATGCTCTGTATATATCTACTAGGTCCATCTGTTGTAGTGTGTCGTTTAAGGCCAATGTTTCCTTATTGATCTTCTGTTTGGATGATCTATCCGTTGGTGTAAGTGGAGTGTTAAAGTCCCCCACTATTATTGTGTTACTGTCTATTTCTCTTTTTATGTCTGTTAATAATTGCTTTATATATTTAGGTGCACCTACATTGGGTGCGTCGATATTTACAAGTGTTATATCCTCTTGTTGGATTGCTCCCTTGATCATTATGTAATGCCCTTCTTTGTCTCTTTTTACAGTGTTTGTTTTAAAGTCTATTTTGTCTGATATGAGTACTGCTACCCCAGCTTTCTTTTCATTGCCATTTGTGTGGAGTATCTTTTTCCATCCCTTCACTTTCAGTTTGTGAGTGTCTTTAGGTCTGAAGTGTGTGTCTTGTATGCAGCATATATATGGGTCTTGTTTTTTTATCCAATCAGTCACGTTATGCCTTTTAATTGCAGCATTTAGTCCATTGAGGTTTAAAGTAGCTATTGATAAGTATATACTTACTGCCATTTTTTAACTTTTTTTCCTCAGTGTTTTAGTAGTCCTTCTCTGTTCATTTCTCCTTCTATACAGAATTGATGGTCTCTTTAGTTTGACCTCTGTCTGAAAGCTCTACTCTTTAATTCCCCTCCTCCCTCATTTTATGTTTTTGGTATCATATCTAACCTACTTTGTGCATTTGTATCCATTACCCTCTTATCATGGAAATAGATAATTTTTTCTGTTTGTGGTCTTCTCTTTTCCCTTTAAATCAGTCCCTTTAACATTTCTTGTAGCACTGGTTTCTTGGTGACAAACTCCTTTAATTTTTTCTTATCTGGGAAAATTTTGATCTCTCCTTCCATTTTGAATGATAACCTTGCTGGGTAGAGTATTCTTGGCTGTAAGTTTTTTCCTTTCAGCACTGTAAATGTATTGTACCACTCTCTTCTAGCCTGTAAGGTTTCTGTTGAGAAGTCAGCTGATAGCATTTTGGGGTTTCCTTTGTATGTAACTTGACTTTTTCCTGTGGCTTTTAGGATTCTCTCTTTATCTTTACTTCTGGACATTTTGATTATGATGTGTCTTGGTGTGAGCCTCTTTGGGTTTATCTTGTTTGGGGGTCTCTGTGCTTCCTGTACCTGGATGTCTGTTTCCTTCTTTAGGTTAAGGAAGTTTTCATCTATTATTTCTTGAAATAGATTCTCTGCCCCTTTGTCTCACTTTCTCCTTCCAGGACACCTATAATACGGATGTTAGTGTGCCTGATCTTGTCCCAGAGTTCTCTTAGATGGTCCTCACTCTTTTTAATTCTTTTCTCTTTTACCTGTTCAGCTTGGGTAATTTCTTCTAGTCTTCGTCCAGCTCACAGATCCGTTCTTCTGTATCCTCTACTCTGCTTTTGAGTCCCTCTAGAGAATTTTTCATTTACAGTATTGTATTCTTCATTTCTGATTGGTTCTTTTTTATATATCTTTCCTTTCTTTGTTGACATTCTCACTGAGTTCATCTATTCTTCTCCCCACATCAGTGAGCATCCTTAACACTCTTTGTTTGAACTCTCTGTCAGGTAGGTTGCTCATTTCTGTTTCACTTAGTTCCTTTTCTGGGGTTTTGTCCTGTTCCCTTACTTGGAATGTATTCCTTTGCCTCTTCATTTTGCCTCTTTCCCTGTGCTTGTGTCTACGTATTAGGCAGGTCAGCTACGTCTCCTGCTCTTGGATAGATGACCTTATGTAAGTGATGGCTTAGGAGGCCTGCAGTGTGCTTCCCTCAGTTCTCAATGTTCCAGGGGTGACCCCTATGTGGGCTACGTGTGTCCTTCTGTTGTGGCCTGTTTGCTCTCCCTGTAGGCGCCCAGGGAGGCCGAGTTATGCTCCTGGTCAGCTGTTGTAATGCTCAGCTGCTTGTAGTTGTTGTAGCCCTTCAGTCTCTTTATCAGGTGTGGGGAGCCCCAGCACAGTTGGCTGCAAGTTCTAATACCACATTTGTGTTGCAGTATTTCTTTTAAGTGAGTAGGCCCCCAGCGTGGCAGGTTGTTTGGCTCAGGACCTTACAATTGCTATAAGCCTCCAGCCTTTAGGTCTCTTGTCAGCTCTCTGAGGATTGCAGCTGGGTGGGGCTGGCCTCAGGAAAGGGAGCACCGAATTGTTTCAGGCTTTGGAAGTTGGGGCAGACCCCCTATGTGGGTCTTTGAGAAGCACAAGTCTTCTGCAGTTGACAAGCCCTGCCGCCCAGAGGTCCACACACAGACAACACAGTCCTGTCCCGTGTGCGCACCCTGACCTCCTGAAGCAGACCCAGTCTCTCCACGGCGGGAGTGCCACACACTCCACCACCGCCCCACACTCTCCACCCGCTTCTTGTGCACGCCCTGCACCACTGAAGTTGGCTCAGTTGCCAGGCTGCAGAGAATCCAGTCACCAGTCTATGGAGGCCCACAAGTTGCCTGAGGGCTTCTTGTTGGGTGGGGCCAGTCTCTAGGGTGGGCTGCCTGCCCTGGCTGAGCTGGATTAAATCAGTGCTCTAGTGGGTTGGGCAGACCCTGGGCTATCAGACCTCAGGGAGAACTCCAATGGCGTCTGTGTCAGCACCTCACACCACAGGCCACAACAATGGCCGCCGCCAATGTCCCAGTCCCTGGAGAGGTCTCACCTCTCACCAAGATGCACTCAGGGCCTATTAGGTGAGTGTCTTTTCACCACAGCACTGTGCACCTTTCTTTCTGGTGATTTTAAGTTGCTTTCTGAAACAGGTGAGTTTGTGTGTGGGCCCTTTAAGAGCCGGTTTTAATTTCTTTGTGAACCAGCTTGTCTGGGGGTACTCCCCAATGTTTTACTAGCAGGCAAAGTCAGATATTCTGCCAATCATCTTGATTGTGCTGGGTCCACAAAATGCCCACAGCGGGGGTGTTCCCTGGCTCAGGGTCCCGCTCATCCCGGGAGGGCTGCATACCTGTGGGCTGCTCCTGGGCGGCCGTGATGCTTGTGGCTTGTGAAGGCGGCATTTTTCCTCTCCAGAAGGGAGTTTCTGCCTCTTCTACCTCAGTTAGGGTTATCCATTGTTGCAGGAGTTCCTCTTATCTAGTTTTCAGTTCTGTCTCAGGGGTAATTTTTCCATGAGTAGTTGTCAATTGCCTGTGTGCGTGGGAGGAGGTGAGTTCAGAGTCTGCCTACGCCGCCATCTTGACGTCCCCCCTCTTGTGCAATTCTTTGTCCAGGTCTGTAAATTGCTGTTTTATTTTCTTAACTGTATCATTAAATAAAGTACTTTTAAATTTGTAGAAGTAAAATTTATGATTTTCTTTTTCTTTCAGATTGGTGTTTTGACTAACGAAAGGTAATAACCATTTCTTCCTATTTTCTTCTAAAAGTTTTACAGTTTTAGAGGGTTCATATCCATGTCTATCATCTGTTTTAAATTAATTTTTGTGAAGAAAATCATTCTCCATTGAATTACACAGGCATCTTTGTTAAAAATAAACTGACCATAAAAGTGTAAGTCTTATTTTGCAATCTTTGTTTTTATTATTCTATATTTCTATTCTTTCACCATTCCTACACTGTCTTGATTACAGTGTTTAAAAATATTTTTGAAATCAATAAGCATAAATCTTCAACTTTCTTCTTCAAAATTGTTTACCTATCTTATTTCCTTTGTGTTTCCATTTAAATTTTACAGCCAGCTTGCCAATTTCTAAAAGATAATCTATTGGTATTTAGAGTGGTATGTCCTTAAATCTATAGAACAATTTGGGGAGAATTGATTCTAATAATATTAGGTCTTCCAGTTTATATAGAAAGTATATCTTTTCATTTTTTATCAGGTATTTGATCCCTTTCATCACTTTTTTTTTTAAGATTTTATTTATTTATTTTTCCCCCCAAAGCCCCAGTAGATAGTTGTATGTCATAGCTGCACATCCTTCTAACTGCTGTATGTGGGACGCAGCCTCAGCACGGCTGGAGAAGCGGTGCGTTGGTGCGTTGGTGTGTCGGTGCGCGCCTGGGATCCGAACCCGGGCCGCCAGCAGCGGAGCGCGCGCACTTAACATCTAAGCCACGGGGCCGGCCCCCTTTCATCACTTTTTAAAATAGATTTCAGCTATAAATCTTATACATATTTTGTAAGATTTATAAGTAAACTTTTAATGCATTATGTTACTATTGCAATTGGGTTTTTATTACAATTTTCAGTTGTTAATTTCTAGTACATAGAAATGCATTTTTTTTTAATGTCTTGTAAACTTGTTAAACTTATTTATCAGTTTCAGTCACTTTTTGTGTAGACTTCTTGGTATTTTACATATAGAAAATTATGACATTGTGTGTAGTGATATATAAATGTCGATTAGGTCAAATTGGCTAATAGTGTTGTTCATGTATCTATATTCTTAATAAGGTAAATTTGCACCCAGGGAAAGCTTTCTAATCCAATCAAATATGAAAGGATTACTTAAAAACAAGGGTTCCTCATTCATAATAAAACATAAATCATCTCAGTATTTGGAAGCTCAGTGTAAAGAAATTGGAGCTCAGACACATGAGATTTGTCTCACTGTTGCATCATGGAGATACCTAAGCAGGAGCCTCAAGAGTTATGTTTCTTGAACCACAGTGTGAAGGCAAGTATAAATTAGATCTATAATTTATTAATTGCACTAAGAGAGAATGCTACTTTGACATTGTCTTAGCAGTACATTTCAGAAGAAGGTGGTCAGGTTGGGATATTTATAGGATTTTGGAATCTGGACTCAAGATCTCAGATGTCTTTTTGAAGCTGGGAACTGAAGGACAAGCTATAAAGTTTATGGTATAATAGTTTCCAGTTGGTGGAGACAATGTGGTATGGGAAGTAAAGGTAGAATTGATAAACTGTTGTCTGAAAAGTGGCCTAAGCCGTTTTCCTATGTGAGCACTCTGTTATTCTCAAATAATTTCCACTTGCCCAGAGGATCATTTGGATTGTTTGAATAAATTTATTTTCAGGAATTTAATGAAACAAATGGTGATGTTCTTTATTGCTGTACATTTTTATCTCCTTATTCAAGAGTGTTTTGAACAAATAAGAAAGTTGACACAAGTATCCTCAGTTCACAGTATCAAGTATCACATAGTTCACACCTTTGGGAATCTGGGTGTTCTCAGTTCTGTTTACCATTTCACTGGTAGATATAGAAGGAATTTTTACATTTAGTAAAGCTGGAGTTGGATGGTATATGTTGTCTAGTCCAACTCTGAGATTCTATATATTTTTAGATATTCTCAAAGTCCCTGAGGTTAAATTTATTAACAAAATCTGTAATGTCATTTCATATAGTCATTGTTCACTGCTATGTCTCATGTGCAGACACAGTCATTAACACACATAGTTGTTCCGTATATATTTTGAATAAATATTACATTGCTGGGTTTGTAAATGTTGATACAATATTTATTTAATGTCTTCTCTGTGCTAGGTTTTGATATATGTGATAAATCAATAAGAGAAAAAAATATAAAAATAAGAAATACTCCTTTTTCTGGAGGTGGTAAAACTCTATAAATTTGAACAACTAATCTAAGAATCACATTTTAGGAATCACTTATATGGTGACATCTTCCTCTTGTTCCTACCCCCTCATTTAACTTATACTTTCCCCAAAGGTCATGGGTCTTCACAACTTTGAGTAGAAAGGAAATTGCCTATTTCATTTTAATCTAAGTCAGAAAGAAAAATTTATGAGTTAAGATATTATTAATAGAGGCATATTTCAACATGGCCACCTTCAATTAAACGAATAAACAACAAGGACGAACACCCATAAAAATGGCAAGTTACTTCTCCTCTTTGGATAATATGCCTTTCTCTGAAGTACTTTATTTTACATACATTAGTGACTTCAGTTCCACAGTATTATTGTGGATATGGAGAACATCAGTTTGAGAAGAACTCGTGGAGATAGCTGATCAACCTACATTTGCACTTAATTGATTTCCTTATGATTTCTTCTCTAGAAGAAAAAATTTGATACTTTTGGTTAGAAGGGAGACAATTTACCAATAAAAATCATACTTATACAAATTGTAACTTTGATGTTATTTTGAAGTATATTTTGATAGAGGGAAAATATGCTCTGGACCTCACAGGACCTTTGAATCCTAGGCTGCCTACATATTAATTGTCTGACATGGAGTCAATAAATTAATTTATTTGAATTTTAATTTCTTCAAAGAAAACAGTGATTTTCTGGGTTGATGTGAGGAGAAAATGTGAATTTATATGTGAAAAAGTAACCAATAAAAGACACACAAAAGTGTTTTTTAAATTCCGAAGCAGGACTCCTCATAAGTAGGGTCTGTCTATATAGTCACAATATTCCTAGCTGAATTCATGGGAATTTTACCACTCCTGTGAATGTCATTGAATCTGTGGGCTTTGTTAACCTGAAAGATCATCTCCATATTTTTATTTGAAACTACATGACAAAAAGAGCCCATTGACATACATTTATTTGTGTTTGTGTAAAGTTAATGGTGTGTGTATGGGTAGGGTGTGAAATGGTGACAGGAAATTATATGTAGCTGGTCATTTCAGAATTCTAAGGCAATTTCTACATACATTCAATAGGGTTTCATATCTGAAACATAACATTAATTGAACAATAGTAGAGTTCAAACAGATGCCTGTGATGCAATTAACTTTTTAAAAATCCTAAAATATATTATAGAGATATGAATAACCCCAAAATGTACATATTACATTTTTTTTTTAAATTAACTTCAGAGTGAATTGAGATGACACCAAGACAATGAGTGATTTTCTATTCACCTGTTAACAAGAACGTACGCAGTACTTGGGCCATTTGTGGAACATTCTTAGGAAGCAAAAAAGATGACTTTTAATCAAGGGTAGGGGACTTCCCTGGAGATTACTATCCTCAGGAGATAGCTGCATGAATAAAAAAGAAGCTCAAACCAAACCACAGGGATTCTTGATTTTGGACATGGAAGAGAAAGCTGCCCCTGCAGGACATTAGCAAACACTCTGCCTTGAGATGCCAGGTAAGAGAGAAAGCATTGTTTACCTGGATTTGGAAAAGGACTAAGATTAAAGAGACTGTGTATAAAGTAGTGAGTAGAGAAATTCTAGCCTGTAATACAAGGAATTACAGGGGTCTAGAGGTGTTTCTTTCTTTGAAAACATCCCTAATTTGTCTCACTCAAGAACCTGAGATATTTGGACAATGGTATTGAACCAAATAAAAGAAAGTGGGTTTAATGTATTCCTGAACTTGAGAAGTGCAGAACTATCCATGCCTCTGTTAACACTGACTGTGGAGTTCAGCTGCATCCCTAAACATGTATATCTTTTGAGACTGTTGAGGCCTGGGGCAGGCCACTCCAAAATATCCCACAATGGCCTATTGATCACTTTGAATTACAGTTAGTTGAGAAGCAGCCAGTGAAAAAAGGATATTTCCTCCTCTTCTCTCTATTCCCCTGAGTAGGAAATAAATTTCCCATGTGAAAGGTACCCTCCCCGAACCAGGAGATAGACATATTTATCACCAGAGCTAGGAAATTTAGGGCTGAGAAGCTTGTATAAACAGACCTTATTACTTTTACTAACTTACTATCATCAGCCTAAACTCTGTTTAAATTCCTCTTACTATGTACCCCAAATCTAAGTTTCTTTGTCCTGTCACTCCTCTCAAATTTCTTATTTCTTTATGTAAAAAAGATATAAAAGCAGCCTGCTTTGCCCATCTCAGAGAGCATTATTTTTATCATATTCAATACATACATATTAAATTGTTTGTTTTCCTGTTAATCTGGTCTTGTATCAATTTTATTATTAGTCCAGCGCTAAGAACACAAGAAGAGTAGAAGGGAGAATTTCCCCATCCCTGACAAGACTAAATAGTACAGATTCTGAAAATGCTCAGAAACCCATGGATAAGGAAAGACATTGAGAAGAAATCTGGCACGAGACCCTTAACACTGGAAGGCACAGAGATTGGTCTAAGCAGAATGTGCTCTTTTCCAAGAAAGAATGAGTTTTCTAGACCCCCTCTCACCTTCTCCATCTTTTATAACAAAATCTAATGCAAAAAAATGCTAATAAAGCTTCTGAGGCT
Source organism: Diceros bicornis minor (assembly GCF_020826845.1). Lineage (NCBI taxonomy): Eukaryota > Metazoa > Chordata > Mammalia > Perissodactyla > Rhinocerotidae > Diceros > Diceros bicornis. Next base: position 61,361,112 of record NC_080746.1, on the reverse strand, counting down.
AATTTCAATTTGCTTAATTTTTAAAGATAATGTGTAGGATTTTAATTGATCTTTTTTTATTATTTCTGAAAGTCTCATCGAAATTGACTCAGATTGAGATTTTGACAGATTGACTAGCCTGCCAAATGAAAGCAGGGGACAAGGGGACAGGATCTTTGTGCTTTTTGTCCTCAGTATCAGGGCAAGGTAGTGAGACTTTTAAAAAAAAGGTTTTGTTTTGTTTCCTCTGAGAATCTTGCCCTGACCAAAGATTAGATTTGTGGGGAAATTTGAATAGGAGCATCTGGGAAATACTCAGGGCACCATAGAGAGAATCTGTATGCTCCACACAGGGAATGAAGATTTTGAAGTGCGTTATCTCTATAAAGGCCCATGAACAATAGAAAGAATGATATTAGTGAGTGAGGATAGATGAAGGATTGGGACAATTAGTAAATGCAAATATTTGTAAGGCTTATTGCTTGCAGGGATGATTGCATATGATGTGAAGAGTGTGTATACAATTTCTATTTAGTTTCATAAATACAGAATATGGTGAGGGATGGATTCAGAAAAAAATCTGTACTTTGCCGTCTGTGGGGAGAAGACAGTGTATCCATAACTGGTTTTATCTGGTAAAGAAGTTTAGGTAACATAGATAAGGAAATGGTCTCATCTCTGACATACTGTACATGATAGCTGAATATTAAACAGATTTCTCACATCTTCCTTAAATATTGCTAATTGTGCTTTATTAGATCTTTACTATAATCTTCAACAAAGTCTAGAATCAGGCATATAAAGAAAACTAATTAATATTTATTCAATATTTGGATGAATAAATAACCATACTCATATTAAATTAAATCAATAAAATAGGCATTGTGTAATATTTTTGCCATTATTAAAAATGAACTATTTGCTAACACAAATATATAGTAACCGGTAAAATGTCTCTAGAACTTATTAATTAAAATTAAAAATATTTAGCTCTATAATAAAAAATAAAGTTTATAAACATGATTTTAAAAAACAGTCTGTTCAAGATTATAGTATTTTTAAACATATAAAACTAAATTCTTTTTTCAAGCACATTGACAAAAAACATTTTTTATATTGAAAAATGAGTTATGTAACAGTGCCTCACAAACTATGTAGTAAATAATCATTTTAAAAATTTTATATCAATCATGGAATACTTTTTTGTAAAATATAACCAAAATTATATTTAAGAAAAATGAAATGAAAACTACATCCAAAATGTAATAATAATCTTGCTATTGTACACTAATAATTATTATTAAAAAAACACAATTAATGCAAAAGTTTCTAAATGTTTATTTTTAATTTCTACATTGACCTCATTGCAGAAAATGTAGAATGTTAAAAAATGTCCATGAAATACACTTTGAGTAGCACTGTCCAATATGCATCACGGTTGACGAAGGCAGTAAGAAATACCCTGGAATGATACTAGTGTAATTACAATTACAGGTATAAATTTTAATGAATTATTAAAAGAAATTTATTTAAAGTACATTATTTATTTTTGATTTTTTAAACTATCATTACATCAATTAAATGATTTAGGTAAACTAATTATTAAGGGTATATTTTTTTCTCATTTTTCCTTCAGTAAGCTACAATACTTGGGGAATTTGATCAAAAAAAGAAAGTCTTGTTTTCTAATATAGAGGCTCAGAAGCTCTGTATGGGAAACAGCATTTAATCTCATAATTAGACACATATCAGCATCTGCTTAAAATAAGAGGTATTACGAGTAGTGAACCAAATGCTCAAGTTAAATTTTCTTTTTTTTTGGCTGAGAAAGATTGGCCCTGAGCTAACATCTGCTGCCAATCTTCCTCTTTTTGCTTGAGGAAGATTGTTGCTGAGCTAATATCTGTGCCAATCTTCCTCTACTTTATATGTGGGACTCTACTGCAGCATGGTTGGTGAGCGGTAAGTGGGTCCGCGCCCAGGATCCGTACCTGCAAACCCCAGCCCGCTGAATCAAAGCCCATGAATTTAACCACTATGCCACCTGGTGACCCCTCAAGTTAAATTTTAACATCTGGGTTTGAGATAGTGCATTTCATTTTAGGAAAGGCATGCAGCTCTGGCATCATGTTTCCTATCAATAGCACCAACTCCATAGTCTCCACCTTCCTGGTGACAGGCATACCTGGGCTGGAGGCAGTGCACATCTGGATCTCCACACCCTTCTGTGCCATGTTCTTCATTACCTTGGTGGGAAACATGACCATCATGACAGTTATCTGGAGGGAACCAACCCTTCATGTTCCTATGTACCTCTTCCTGGCCATGCTAGCTGCCTCTGATCTGGGTCTCTCCCTCTTTACCTTCCCCACAGTGCTGAGGATCTTCTGGTTGGATGCTCGAGAGCTCACTTTCTCAGCTTGCTTCACCCAAATGTTTTTTATTCACTCCTTCCAGGATTTTGAGTCAGCTGTCTTATTGGTGATGCCTTTGACCGCTATGTGGCCATTTCTCATCCACTGCACTATTCCTCCATACTTACCAATAGTGTAATTACCAGGATAGGTTTGGCTGTTGTGCACACCTTGACTCTACAGGCGCCCCTCCTCATCCTCTTGAGGAGGCTGTGCTTCTGTCACTCCCATGTGCTGTCTCATTCCTACTGCCTGCATCCTGACATCATAAAGCTCTCCTGCTCCAACACTAGGATCAATAGCATCTTTGGACTGTTTGTGGTGCTATCCACTATGGGACTTGATTTTCTTCTCATTCTCCTTTCATATGTTCTGATACTGAAAACTGTACTGACCATTGCATCTCATGGTGGCCACCTCAAGGCTCTCAACACCTGTATTTCCCACCTCTGTGCTGTAATTCTCTTCTTCACACCCATGATCTGCCTGTCTATACTGCATCGCTCTGGCCCCAAACTTCCTTCAGACATCTATGTGACCATGGCCAACATGCATTTTTTCATTCCTCCTGTGATGAACCCCATTGTGTATGTGGTGAAAACCAAGCAGATACGAGAGAAAATTCTGAAACTCTTCATCCAGTAAGGACTGGGAGAATCCGAAGTCACATTTATAAGATAAATGAGTGCTATTCAAACAGAGAAAGAATGCTTCCTGAAACAAAGTGTTTGATGATATTCTAAGTGCCCACAAAGGCTCTGTTTGACCACTGATTCTTCTGAATTATATGGGATATTAGGTTGGAAGAACTTTAAAACTATTTCTATTCTATGACTTGAATGAATATACATCAAAAAATAAAAATTGTTCAGTAAATTAAAAATTTAAAATGAATTTTTTGTCTTTATTTCTTAGTCCAATGGTTCATGTATTTTGGTCAGAGAAGTGTGTAGTCTTATAATTTATCTTGGACAGGGCAAATAAAGTACCTATTATTACCATCTGTATCTGTTTGATAAGGTGGTAGTTATTTAGTGAATACCTACTTTATTCTTGACATTTTGTGGAGCTGAAGATACACTGTTAAAACACTGTTAAACAAAATTCTTGCCTTCACTGTGGTGATATTGTTGAAGTAGGGGAAAACAGGGAAGAAACCAATAAACAAATGAGTAGCTAATATTGCTATTGAAAAGAACTATAAAACCTTGATATTTACAGTCAACAATCTCCACCTAGGTTTGATGTACTGACATTTCTATTGCCAGAGTCTAAAAATCATCATCATATAGAAATAGTGTAATTTCCAAACCCAGGAGGTCAATGTGTAGCATAATGTTTTATCTTGCAAGCATGCTCACTCCTTGACTTCACAGCCTCTAGACTTTGGCCTTGAGGTCTCTAGTCCCAGTCCTTCAAACCTTCACCTTCTCTAACTCTATGACAATCATTATTATTTCATTGTCTTTCATATTCATTACAGACCACATATACTCCAGAAAATCTCCATCAGAATTCATCTTTTCTTATTTTTTTTACTTTAACTCTAAACTTACTTTGCAATCAATTTAAATATCTTCACATTTTCTACTCTTACACCTGTGCTTTTGAGTTCTAATTAAGACTGACGCTAGATTTTTCATATTGTGATGACTACAAATTAATGATCTTTAATTCATTTGGTCTTCTGGTGCCTGAATATATATTTCTGAAGCTCTTGGCGGCTTTTTCCACAATCTATGGCTGCAATTTAAAACATTTGGAACTCTCTCTCAGTCACTCATACTCCACCTCATACCCTCTCTTTAATTTCACATACACAAAAGAATCTATTTCTAGATATGCCATCAAATTCTCCCTTCTAATATCAAAGAAAGAATTCTAATTTCCTTCATTCAAAGAAGATCAAGCTATCTTTACCTTTGAAGGAATTTCTTTTAATATCATCTGAGACTTTCAATTTTGCCCTCCAACCCACTCTCTCTTTCGTTTATACATTATTATTAGAAAATATTTAAAGCATGCAGGAGGTGTTGAAATTAATACAACAAACATGCATATATTTATCACCTGGTTCTATTTAATTGTAATATTTTGCCACAACTGAGTGCGAATTTATTAAGTAAAACAACTTATAATAAACACAAAGATTTCTTTGTATCTCACTGAATCATAGACCTCAAACACAATCCCCAAAAGTAACCACACAAATTTGAGTTTGTTGTTAATCTTTTTCTTCTTCATTTTATTATATTTAATGTATGTGTGTATAAATATATAACAAGCTATACATAAGCATATATAATAAGTATATATACGCTATATAGCATTGTTTTAATGGCTTTCTAAAAAATCATTAATTTTTTTGTCACACATATATGTTTTTGATATTTACCCATATAGTTACGTGTAACGTGAATATATTCATTTTCACTGCTATGAAATTTCCTGTGTTGTCCAGAAGATAAGAAGGAGCTCCAGAGGTTCAGTTCCTCCAGCTAATCCTGTCTCTTGCTCTACACTGAACAATACCTTAATAGGATTGTAGAACTCTGAATATTCTACCCATCTCCATTACATCCTCAGATTTAACCCCAATTTCTGCATGAAACCTGCTGGAGTCATTTCGTGATAACTTCTATCCCTATCTATATGAGATTCTCATCTCTTCCCTTGACTTTAATCCTCATATAGCTGCACAAAATTCCTTTCGACGTGTATTCTGCTGTTTGAATCAAATCTTTATCCTCACTCTTCTTATATCTTTATTTCCTCCTTGGTAGGTTGAATATTGGCCCACATCTTAACCTGTGAATATGTTATCTTACATGGCAGAAGAAACTTTGTGGATGTGATTAAGTTAAGGGTCTTGAGATGGGGAGATCATCCTGAATCTTCTGAGTGAGCCTGATGCAGTCACAAGGTCCTTGTAAGAGGGGGGCAAGAGGTCAGAGAGGAGGGAAGACACTGTGTTGATGGTTTTGAAGATAGAGGAATGAGGTCATGAGCCAAGGCATGCAAATACCCTTCAGAAGCTGGAAAAGGTAAGACAATAGTTTCTTCCCCATAGCCTCCAGAAGGAACCTGCCCTGCATATACCTTAATATTAGACCAGTAAGGCTCATTTTGGATATTTAATCTCCAGAACTATAAAATAACACTATTGTGTTGTTTTAAGCCACTGAGTTTATGAAAAATTGTTATAGCAACAGTAGGAAATAAATACATCTTCCTTACAAAGAATGAATTTACTATACTTCCTTAATAAGAAATAATTTTCTCCAGCCACTCTTTATCCACTAGGTGCTTCACACAGTTTAAAAAAAGGTTTAAGATGCTCTCTTCATAAAGCAAACTCTTACTAACCATATGGATGTCACTAGATACTTAATCTATTATTCCTTTTGGCTTATAGTTAAGCTACTTGAAAAATAATATGCATTAACTTTCTTAATTTTCTCCCTCGTAAAATCTTTTTAAAATTTATTGTGGTTGAATATAAAACACATACAGAAAACTGCATGGAAATAAATGTGTAATTTAACAACTTTTTGTAAAATGAACATCCATATAAATATCACCTAAGTATTGAAACAATAAATTGTCAACACCCAAACTTCCTCTCAGCCTTTACGGAACATAACCTCACCATTGACACCACATTAAACCAGTATTCTGACTTTTATAGTGTTCATTTCATTGCTTTTCTTTATGTTGTGACTATTTAGCTATGTATTCCCAGACAACACAGTTTAGTTGTAATTAAGCTGAACTAAAAATTGTTTCCTCTTCAACTCCATTACAATCAAATTTTGTCTCTATTATTCCATTGAAATTACTTGGGCAAAGGTCACCAATAAACTCTGAATTACCAAATCAAACAATCTATTTCAAATCCCGTCCTCATCATTGGACTTATCACCAATACTTGACACTATTGATCACTTACTTGTTGTTACATATTTGTACTTTGTTGGCTTCTCTAACACCTCTTTATTCTGGTTATTCTCTGATCTTTCTGGCTAATTTTACTCATTATGTTTTCTGGCTTCACCTTCTGTATCAATCCCCTGAATACAAATGTTGCCATCCTCAATCTCAAACTCAACCTCTCTACTGAAGTTCAGACAGGTTCACACCTCACTCCTGGTTAATTCCTTTTGTATGTTACATGGAAACCTTAAACTCAACAAGCCCAAAATAGGACTTATGGTCCCTTGCTCCATCCCCGACTGCTACTTCCTCCTGCTCTCACTTTTCTGTTTTCCATTCATGTGAATGGCATCTCCAGTAATTTCTTCCCTCCAGCCAAATATATGAACTATACCACACATGGTTGTCACTCTGTCTCATTCATAATTTTCAATCATTTACCAATATCGTAGATTTTACTTTCTTAAAATTTTCCCATCAATCACCGTTTTTACACTTCCACTGCTCGTTAATAAGGAGGTCTAAATTATTAAGTTTAGACCTTAATAATTAAGTAGATTATTTAACCATTCTAGTAGTTGGCTTCTCTGCCTTCATTCTCAAACAACTCCAAACAGAACTGAAAATAGCTTTCAAAATCTAAAAAATCTAAATCTAATTATGCCGCACACTTGTTTAAGCCTTTTCATTGTTCCTCTTCGCTTACAGGTTAGTCTTTGCTCACAACTACCACTATTGTTCTTTGATGATTTTCTAGCTCAAAATGTTCAGCTCCATGCTCTGAAATGAATAGCTTTCTTATTTAACCACCTGCTATGTCTCTAACAAGTTATTCCAATTGTTCCAGATATGCTCACTTCCTTAAATATTCTCTTTTTTATTGAAGTGTCCATAATAGTGCTCATCTAGTTTTGAATTAATAATTCCAGTCTTTTTTGTTATTTTCTGTCACCTAGGATTAAAATTATTTTTAGGTCACATTAAAGTCATGTTTCACATATGTTTAATGAAAACGTTTCTAACACATGTACAGTAAGGTCATGGCATATTTCCGAAACGCATAGAAGATTCCTACAAGAAAAGAGTCAATGCAACACATCTGCTTTACTCAGTTCTTATATCTGTAGTCTTGTCAATGGATAGCCCATGACGAAACTGTGAGAACGAATCTTCTGAAATATTCACATAGTTACTGAGTAATGATGCTATTATTTATGCTCAAAGCAGTATATCAAGATGAACCAGGTTGGCAGCATGTGTAAGATAAACATGGAACTTATTATATGTGCCTGTTGCCTGGTTTGGGGTCTACGCATACTGGTTATGTGACAGACATGTGCCTATGCAACCAGCTTCCTTTAAGAACTCTGGACTCCAAAATTCAAGCAGGCTTCCCTGAACAGAGACGTCTCTCATGTGTCTCTGAGGTTTGCAGCTACAGCAACCCTTGCAGAAAGAAAGGAAATACTCGGAAGCCTGTATGTGACTTCTCTAGCCTTCACTTATGTATATATTTTTCCTGCTGTTCTTGTGCAGTGTCCTTTGCTATATTAAATATTAGTCATGAATATAACTGTAACTTTATGTTGAGTTGTGTGAATCACTGAACTAGCAAGTGGTTGTGGTACCCCTGAGATGGTTCCTCTGCCTCATGCCCAATTTGGTCCCTACCTTAATTTCCCAGGCCATTCCTACCCAGCTTCACACCTGCCATGACCAAAATTTATATCTTTTATCACTCTCCCTTCAGCTTTCAATCAAAATCCAGGCCCTTTTTGTGTGCTCCTGGTGAATCCTCTTTCATCTTCTTCACCCCTTACAATTATTCCTCAGTAAATATGAAGAATTCACTTTGAGGAGGGAGGAGGAGAAGGAACAAAACTAGGGAAAAGTAAACAATATATTATTGTAAAAAAAACCAATCAGTGCACAATGAATTTATCTTGGAGGAAATCTATTAATATTATTACTCAAGGAAATAGTGCTGTAGATATTTCATTCTCATTCCCCAAGATGTTTACAATTTAAGAAGAAGTTGGCTGAATTTGAAGGAGGAGGTTTGGAGGATATAAAAGATTGTATGTCCTGGAGATCTAAATATAATGCAAGATGTTTCTGGGGCCAGAATAGCTGTGATCTATGTGGTGACTTCTATCTCTAAGGAGCTGAGAAGGTTTTAGGCTGGGAAAAGAAGAAAGAAAGCTTGAAGCAGAACTGGCTGTATGTTCTAAGCTTATATTACATATCCTCTGGAGAGCTGGCAAAGACCCACAAGGATTAACAATAGCCAGCTCTATCCGACACATGAGCATTTGATGCTTCTCTGAAAGCCTATACCATAGATGTTGTGTGTAAGCCTCCAGAGAGAGCCAGTCCCAGTGCCTTATAAACCTGCTACTTGGCACTATGCTCAAGGCAGGGAGCCTCACAGGGCCCCAGCTGCACCATGATCCACAGAGTTCATCCCTGCCCTGGGGTCTGGTAAGTGATAGAAACATCTCAGGCTAGGTTAGGTCAAATCATGTTGTAGGTGTACTTGGGATGGAAGTCAAAAGAAGTCATGGGCTATCCTCGAGCTCGTTTCAAACTCTGTATCAAGATCTCTGAGGCAGGAAGGACATTTGTTGGAGGCAACTCGAAGACTTTTACATGATATATTCTATAGTTTTGGAAAACAATCCCTGGCCCCTCTTTCCTCACCCAACAATCACTCAATTCTTGCCCTTAGAGTTTAAGATCAACTGTAAGTCAAACTACATTTAAGTATGATACATATTAGATAATTGATGAATAATTGATATAAGAAAGAAAAAAAAGGGAAGAAAGCAGGAAGGAAAACCAGAAATACGATTTCTAATTCTCACATAACATTGTGATAGAGGCAACACCAAATATTTACCGATGACGCTTCCAGGATAAGAGCTATGTAGAGTTCTTGCCTTAAAAGAAGTAGTTTAAAGGACTGATAATATTGAACCTAGGCTATAATATTTTTAAAAAGAATAATAACGCTGCATTTACTTTCTGAAGAACTGATACGACTTTAGTTGATGTAGTTTCTCAGGCCAGTGCAAAAAAATTTAGGACTCCATTTCTGTAGCTTTAGTGCTTTGAAGCAACATTAACAAGTTTAAAAATCTGTAGCCAAAGAGCCGTCTAGAGTATGGGCAACGTAGCAATGTTTCCCAGAAAGCTGTACATTTTTGAAAAAAAAAACTTCCAGATTCAAAATTGCACTGTCTTCTACAAATATTAGACACTGTTCAACAAAATGTTGTAACTACTCAGTTTATAATCACGAAGAGCATGCATTGGCTTGCACTACAAGCTCTGCTTTTGTCCAGAAGTGTCCTGTCTTCCATTCCTTGTTAACTGCTATCATTTTAGCATTTATTTGTGAGCAAATCTAGACATTTGTAACGTGCATCTCTTCTCCAGGTGTAGAGGAGTGCCAAAATTGTATAGCTGTTTCTTACTAAATATTAAACATACAAAAATTCTTTAGGACTATGGAAGTAAAGAGAATATCCATGTGGCTCATTTTATCAGACAAGAATACAGTCTGGAATGCTTTAACATAGTTAAACTCTAGACACTCAATTATTACGTGAGGGCTTAGAACACTTCTCCAACATGCACACAGTGCAGAAAGGTAGATTTCCTTAATTACTTAACTATCACAATAGAGTCAATTGCTTTCCGAGACGTGGAGTTTCACGTACTTTTTAGGGTTGTTGCAAAGTTAATTTAGCAGGAGTTGGACAAGACAACCTTGAAAAATATTAAAATTTTGTTTCTACGTTTGTTTCTGACAAAGCTCAAATAAAGAAGATAGCATTTTTGCTGCTCACTTTGTGACTGAAAACATCATGTAAAAGGTTCATGTGGGAGGGATATTCCCCCATCAGCTCATGCTCAGCAGTGGAGAATCAGGCCGAGAAATACACGCTTGTAAACTCTGCTTGATATTATTTACTCAGTCCTTAAACACTTAACACCATGATTGGACCTTCTAGCAATACCTCTTTCTCTTCTCATCATTGATCACAGCTAACTCAGGTGAAATGCTATTCTTTGGATAACTATGCCTGATCAGAATTTGGCTTTATATGTACCATTGCCTCTCTGCAAAGTCCAGCAGTGTGCCAGACCCATAATAATTACTGAATTATGCTGAAAGAATTATTTCATACCATTCACAAAATGCAGTGGCCACTGCTGCTTTTCTTCCCTTGTTTTCCTGTCTCAGGTAATTCCCTGCATCCCTAGTGCCCCTGATTCTTCCCACCTAGCCTCATATTTTGTGGGGAATCCATTTTCCTTGGGGAGATGGAAGTTGCATTTCTGTTGTGACTGGGTCTTTATCCAGCTCAATACCTATCCCTGGACAGACTCAGGCACATGGATTGAATCTATACTCTATGTCTAACCCTAAGAGTCTGGGAGTAGCAGGTTCTCTTTTCTGACATCCTTACAAGGTGCAGTCAAAACAAAAACTTCCAAGTAGCCCCCAGACGATTCCTATTTGTGAATTTATCACCAGCTTGTCACATATTACCTTGGGCATGTCTGCTGAATATAAAATTATCTTTTTTCTTACTCTTGTCATGATTCAGGAATGGATTTTCTATTTTATTCATCCCAGTTTGTTAAATATTCTCCCAGAAATATTAATGCTGAATCTCAGATGTTTTATTTTTATTAATAATGATAAGCTTTCTACGTTTATGATAATTTCAGTCTATTACATTTTGGGAGGTGGGAATGCTTTTTATTTCTTTTGAAAACACATTGCGATTAACAGCCTATAAGTAAAAGTTTTCAGAGGCAGCTTGATGGACACAAAATCTATTCATTGCCCACCTCTTCCTCTGTAACCAAAATTCAGAGAGAGTTTTTATTAGAGCAACATTGATGACTCCTAGTACTCACCCACCCTCACCTCTTCACAGGTGTACCCACACAACAACCCAATTCTCTTTCTATTGCAGATCTTTTCTCAACTCTGATAGGCCTGCCTCTGCTTTTGGCTTTTCTTACGGGTCGTCATTATTATTCTTACTCCATGACTTGTCCTATAATTACTGCAAATAACTGTTTACTGTTCAATTACTATGCTTGTTTCAAACCTGACCCCTTTGCTCATCCTTCACAGAATTTCTTCTCTGGGTTGTCCTTAAACTAATAGTAGTTAACACGTGGAATGGGGATTGTAGGTATTCTTTATGACTTAATAGAGAAGCATTGTAATTAGTTCGTGAAACAGAGTTAGAATAAAATGAAGACTGTTCTGTTGGTCACAGCTGCTCTACTGGTCATGTAAATGACTGCCGATAAGATGTTGAGTTCTCCATTGTTAAGAGAATTTTCCCAAGATATTGAGAGAGGAATTCATCCTTCAATGTAGACCTTAAATATGTGACCAAAGTTTCCTTTAAATTCCATGTACTCAGATTTCACACTTTATTACTTTCTTTAATAATTGTCCTTGAAGGTACTCAGGATCATTCTTTAAAAGGGCAAGTCATGGAAAGCAGGATATGGATTCTCCATTGGGACCTTTTATCTGTCTCATGGTCAATGTTCTTGTGAACTGTCTTATGGATGTGTTCTATGTTGACCAGTGTGTTACTAGACCTTCAGAGGTAGAAGCTATATATTGCCTGTCATTATATTGCTTACATTGAGTACATTGCAGGAGTTCAGTAAACGTGTGATGCCATTGAGAATATTTTGTGTTTCCAACTACAAATATTACCTAATCTTCATCTTCTTCTTCTCACCTATCTGTACCAGTTCCCCAAACATTTTGTAGAGAACACCCTGTAAAAAAGATTGAGAAGGGATTCAAATCCAGTAAGCATACACATCAAACCCAAACCCCTCGTGGTGTCTCTTGTCACAGATATTACTTTTGATGTCCTGAATCCCTTTCCAAGCAAAAGATATATCTAGTAATGTCAGGAGTTCACAGTCAGTGTTAACATTCTTACACTTTATTTTTTAACTCCCAAGTAGCCACCAAATATAGTCATCCTGATCTAGGTTACTGTAGAACCCTATATTCTGGTACTAAAACTAATCTAGCTTATGCACGTGGGCCCTGTGCTCTCATCACAGACTTTCCTTTTGTATTTTTTCAAACCTGAAAAATCTTCAAATGAGGCAGGAATTTTGTCTATCTGAATGGCCTAAATATGCTTCTCAAAACTAGGGCAAACCACTAAGAAGAGAGTCCATGCTGTACCCTAGTGAAAATGTGTAAAGGAATGGGATTCAGTACTGTGAGAAGCGGAGAAAAGGAAGAGCTATATTATTCTGCAGGCATAGGCCATGGGTACCATGTAGGATGAGATTATTGATAGGAAAATAGATGAAAGAATAAATTTTTGCTTTTGTTATAATTTATCCAGGGCAAGACTTTCCCAGAGTTATGGCAATTCCTATCAAGAATAACGCCAGCAGCTTCTTCTTCATACTGATGGATCTCCCAGGACTAGAGGCTTCTCATTGCTGGACAGCTATTCCTATCTGCTCTATCTATGTTCTCTCTTTGCTGGGCAACATCACCATAATGTACGTTGTCAAGTCTGTGCCCAGCCTCCACACACCCATGTACCTCTTCCTTTCCATGCTTTCAATGGCTGACCTGGGTCTCTCTGCTTCTACACTGCCTTCAATGGCAGCTGTCTTTCTCCTGGGCCAGAGGAAGGTGGGAGCTACAACCTGCTTTATGCAACTCTTCTTCATCCACACTTTCTCGGTCATTGAATCAGCTGTGCTGCTGGCTATGGCTTTTGACCGCTGTGTGGCTATCCGAGAGCCCTTACGCTATGCCACCATTCTCACAACCAAGCGCATTGGGGCCATTGGGCTGGCTATTGTGACCCGTAGCGTTGCCCTTCATCTGCCCCTGCCTGTGCTCCTTGGAAGACTGCAATTCCAGCCTGTAAATGCTCTGTGTCATTCCTATTGTGTTCATCCTGATGTTCTAAGGCTGGCCAGTTCTAGCACTCTTGTGAACAGTGGCTTCGGGCTCTTCATCATGCTCTCTACATTGGGGATGGACACTGTACTCATTCTCCTCTCCTATGTGCTAATCTTGAAGACAGTGTTGAGCATTGCATCCAATGCTGAGAAGCTCAAAGCCTTCAACACCTGCATTTCCCACATCTGTGCTGTATTACTATTTTATACCCCACTAGTCAGCCTGTCCATGATTCATCGCTTTAGGAAAAAGAACTTACCAGCTCAGGTATACATGCTTCTCTCCTATCTGCACTTTCTTGTACCTCCATTGCTCAACCCAATTGTATATAGTGTCAAAACCAAACACCTTCGGGGGTGCATTCTGAAGATACTTCACCCCAAAAAGCTCTGAGCCACAGGGATAAATTATTGGTTGAGACAATCAGCTTGCTGACTGAAGACATCTCAGAGAGGAGGAAGTCTATAACTTCTGTTTGATCACTCAGTTAATTATTCAAAAACACTGACGGAAATGTATTATGGTGTTTCTTCAGTCGTTAGAACAATCTTTGTTTAATAGGAAAAACCATTCTGTGAAAGTCAATACCAGCCTATAAAAGACTCAGATTATTATAAGGGAAATGGCCTCTTGAGAGAGTATCATCTTCAGGTAAAAGCCAGCATATTTGAAAAGACAGATTCAGTGACATCTAAAATATCTTCCAACTAAAAACCTATATTCCTACAAAAGTAATTCAAAACGGCCTCACTTGGTTGTACTTTCTGAAAATTTGGCAAATATGTAAAATCAAAATTTGTTTTTCTTCTTATTTGCATAATAACTACAGATATGGATTACACTGAAAAAATATAAACCAAATAAAATATTTCAAAAATTTTAAATGCATTTAAAGAAATATATATCTTGATTATTATAATAAAGTGTGTCACAATGTGGGTATTATGCAGCTCAATATTCCTCTAAGCTCTATGACATATGAAAATGACAGGTGGACACAGCCTCCAATATTCTCCAGCCCTCTGAATGAAGTTAAAGCTATACTCCTCACTTCCTAATAGATACATGGGGTATTCTGTGCCTTCGTAAACTACCAGGAGATGCTACAGTTTTTGGATGATAGATACCATGTACAACTTAATTTTCCTTTGGTCCTTTAGGGAAGATTAAAAAAAATAAGCAAAGTAGACGTCCTGGAAGACTATTTTTATGACAATTGACAAGGCTCTCATAAACAAGTTAAAACTAGAGAAGTAAATGTGCTCACTTTGTCATGGTATCTTTCTTCTTGGACTAAAACTTTATGTAACTTCTCTAATAGAATTCGTCTGTTGAACACATAACCAGTAATAGGTCATGTAAGTCTTTCACTTAAGAACTAATACTTTGGACCAGATTGTACTGTAAAGTTATTTACAGTGTTGCGATGGAAAGGAGAAAGGAAACATGTTACCAATATTTGGTTTCTCCCCTACGGAGTCATTCATTTAAATCATATTTATTCACCTATGCTGGGCCACCTCTTATTCAAAGTATAAAGAAAACAAAATAGAATATTGTTTCCTTGGTGTGAGAAGTTTAAATCCTAAGGGGAAATAGGATTGTAAACATGTAATTCTCCAGTAAGTCGCAGATGCTTTGGTGGCAGACAGCACAGCTTAGAGTGAAGACACACAGAAAGATGGATTTCATTTGATCGATGGGATTTCAAGAGACACTTCTATGAAGCGATGTGTTTTATGTGAACACTAGGAAGATGAAATATTCAAGCATGGCAAATAAAGCCTTTCTTGTTCTAATCTCATCTCTCGACAGATCCTGCATTCCAGAAACACAAAAATAGTTGGGATGCCCCATGAACACTTAGTAGTTTCTGACATCTGACCATTAGTTCTTCTTGTAACTTTGCCTGTAATTACCAGTGCTTTCTCCTTTGATATCCCTTTACAACCCCCGATCCCACAAATATAAATCTATTATCAAGGCATTGGAGATATCTTTTGTTACCCTCCTACCACATTCTCTGTTAGGTTAGGAAACCATTATCATGATCTCACAAAATCTCATGCATGTCTATTTTACTAAAATTCAATTTTAACAGTTTTATTGAGATTTAATTGACATTAAAATTGCACATATTTATGGTGTACAATGTGATAAATTTGACATATGTATACATCCATGAAATCATCACCACTATCAATGTAATGAGCATCTCCATCATCCCCAAAAGTTTCTTCTTGCTCTTTTGTACTCCTTCCCTGATATCTTTTTTCACCCAATATGTCTCAAACACTGAGATGGCTTTGTTACTACCCATTAGTTTGCATCTTTCTATAATTTTACATAAGCATATTCATAAAATATATACCTCTTTTGCTATTAGTCTGGCTTCTTTCTCTCAGCATGATTCTATTGAGATCTATCCATGTGCTTTTTGTATTTTATTCCTTTCTATTGCTGAATAATAGTTTACTTTATGAATACACCATGATTTGTGTTATACAGTAAATTGTCACGTAAATAAATTATTAAATGAGAAAAATTATATTTACCTTCATATTTACTATATGTAATACTCTTATTTTTTAGCATATGTCCAAATTTATACCTGGCATCATTTCCTTTCAGTCTGAAAAACTTTAACATTCTTTTCTAGCGCAGTTTTACTCATCTGAAATGTCTTTATTTCTTCTTTAATTATGAAAAACAATTTTAATAGACTAAAACAATGTTATAAGGATTTTTTTTTCTTATACCACTTTAAAAATATTCCTTATTTGTTCTTTCTTTCTCTGCAGTGAGAAATCTGGATACTTTTATCTACAGTTTATTTTCTCATGGGTTCATTCTTTGTATACATATAAATAGTTTCAATATTATTAATCCGAACTCCTGTTGGAAACAAATTTACCAGCTTGAGTACAAAGTTTATGTGCAGTTCTTTTCATCTTTAACCATACAGTGCCCCATCAAAACACCATTTTCCCAAGTCACTTAGATCAGCTCATTTTCCCATCAAGTCCTTCATGGAGACTATGTCGTATATTTTTAATAAAAATAGATTAAATATTTTTTCACAATCTACCATACAAGACTGTGAAATGGGATCCACTAACATTTCTTTTTCCTTTTTTAAGTTATATACAGCAAAGTTCACACTTTGTGGTTTACAATTCTATGAGTTTTGACAAAGCATAGAGAGTCATGTTCCAAAAAGCAAGTGCAGGAAGCTAGAAGAAACTCCATGGTGCTGGATTATATATATATATATTTTTTTTTTCACTATATATATTTTAAAACATATATAAATGTCTCTTTATATCTATATTGTTCTTTAAATGTCTGAACGTATTGATCATAGCTGTTTTAGAGCTCTTTTCTTCTAATTTCAGAATCTCTGTTCATCCTGGATCTCTTTCTAATGACTGTTTGCTGTCTTCTATTTTTCTGCTTTTTCATTTGTCTGCTTTTTACATGCCCATGGGCATTATAGATGCTATGTTATTGAGAATCTGGGTCATATTGTCTTATATAAAGAGAATCTGATTTGATATGGCAGGCAGTTAACGTATTGCAAGATCGTGTAGATGTTTTTACATCTTGGTTTTAAGTTTTATTAGGGTGCATGCTTATTAGCCCTTACTCTTGAGTTACAGTATTCTCTTTTGATCACTTTCTATTCACCTCATTGTTGAGGAAGCGATTCCCACCCTAGGGTTGTGGGTATGGTGAAAGCATGGCACTCAACACAGGAAAGATAAGATTGACAGTAGTTTATTAGTCATAGGTCCTCATAGACTAGGAAGGAGGACACTACATGCCAGGCATGCGTCGCACATGGGAACAGAGTGAACAAGCAGGAGATATGGGAGGCAGACTCTGTAATAACAAGAAGGTGGGGTTACCCCTCATTCCCACATGAGGATGTGACCCACTTGTTTGAATAATTTCATGGGCTGGCAGGGAAGTGAAACCCATTACTTGGAGTGCAGCTGATCTGATTGTTAGGGGAACTAGCTGGGCAGGGAGACTTTTCCACCAGATATGGGGAATATCTGGTGAAAGCAGAGAAATTCATGGTTAGGATTTTTGATGTCCTCCCAGTTTCAGATGTCAAAGCAGCACATGATATTGAATCTTAATTTCAGGCCTTACACCACATACTCCTACTCCTGTGCTGTGGCCTTCTAGGGTTTCAAGTCTATGTCCAAGGTATTAAAAGAGATCTTTCTACTCTCCCTTGTTGGAAGTCCAATGTATCCTAGTACTGTATGAATTCTAGAACCTTCATTCAACTTATAGCCCACTCTTTTCACTCAGAGATGTTCTCTTTCAAGCTTTCTGGAGTCTTGCCTTGTGACTTTGCAGCTTAGTATCTGGTGAAAACCTCAAGTGGACACCTAAGCAGATTTATAGGACTCCTTCCTTCTGTAACTTCTTCCTGTACTGTAGGTGCCCCAAGTTTTGATCCATCATAGCTTATCTGAAATCAGTTCTCTATTCTCTCTCTCAAGTAAGGAAGGAGCTGCTCCCAATTTGCATTCAATTTCACTGTCTGAGCTTGTAAAGTGCTGTCAGGCAGAAAGCTTGGATGGACGGAGTTCACCTCATGTTTCCTTTATCACAAGGAGTCATAGCTCTGCATTGTCTATTTTTCAATGTCTGATATATTTTATATATCTTGCCCAGAGTTAGAGTTGTTTATTTGTTGGAATATGTTCTCTATCCATTATTTCATTACTTCTTTATAACACACAACATTGAGGTGGAAAGATTTTTGGGCCTCTCTATTTTCTTGCATTTATACTCAGGGGTTTGACAAATAAGTGTGCCCACAACAAATTGAGTTTGTTCTTTTGTTTTGCATCTATATTTGGAAACAAAGAATTTTACAAGACATTATTTTTGAGGGGCATCCGTTGTCTATGTTGGTTTCAATGCTGTGGCTAAATTTGTGATTTTTATTTAACTGCAGATATATCCTCAAAGCTGGAAAGTCCTTCATTATATTGAACTTTTATTATTTCTGTTGAAATAATAGGAAGTTTCTTTGTTACATTTGTATGAACATAACAATAATAATAATATAATTTATTAAATGTTTAATGTGTGATCTTTTAAAGAATGATAGTAAGTGATTTGCATATATTATATTAAATACAATATTCTTATGAAATAATAATATTAAAATAACAGGTAATTATTTGAGTATTGACAAGCATTGTTATACAATTTTTTAAAGAAGTACTCCATTTAATCCACACAGCAACATTGTGCATTAGTTTCTTTCACAGTTCCAATTGCACCAATGAAGAAACTGAGTCAATGAGAGGTTAAATAACATGCCCAAATATTCAGAGCTATTAAGCGACAGAGTTGAGATTCAAACCCACAAAGTTTAACCCCAGTGCCATTTGTTGTTAACCACATATCTATTACTTCCCAATGGCTGTATTATATTTTACAGACATGAAAAATTAGGCTAAAAAGCTTGTGCAACTTATATAATTACCAGTGTAGACCATCTTCAATTCAGGTCTTTCTGATGTTGAAGCTTGTACTCTCAAACAGGCCAATTACTTTTTAATCACCATGTAAAGGGACTTAGTAACTGAAAAAATCGGACTTGAACAGGGCTAAAGGATTTTCAATCACAACAGAGTCTCTTTATAGTCCATTGCAAAACTTGATTGGCATTGACATGGTTAAAGGAAATCGCTACCCCAAAGCCCGTAGTGCCTGTTGTGTTCCTCAAGGGATCATGCCCAGGAAGTGGCTGATCTGCTGTGGATTTATTCTTCATGGAGGACTCCCTTCCATTGTACCCTGGAGAAGGGTGAGAAATGATCTCAGCTCTTGTCTCCTTGTGGGTGAGTCAATAACATGGCTTTTGGAGAGGAAAGGGGTAAAGCCATTTGCAAGGTTCTTATTAGTGCTCATTTAAGAATAGTGTAAATAATATGTTTTGATCTAAGACCCTGAAAAATAAGAGTATAGTGAAGATTTAAAGGAAGAAAAGGGGCTCTTCATCTTCAGATACCATCTGGGAGCTATTGGATGAGTTTCCTGAAGAATGCCTCAAATGTGCTGTCATAAAAGATAAAACCAATTAAATGGGCAATTAGGAAATAGATTGGTAGCTCACCAGCAACATTCCTCCTTGCTTTAAATACAACCTGGAATAAGTATAGCTGAAGCTCTAAGCAGATGGATTCCATGCCCCTCCAAGGAAGAGCAGTTGTGACAAGGAAAAGTTTGAGGAGCAGAATTGTATGTGAAGTTGCTGGTTTGTGAAGATAGTTTGAAAAGACAGTCTGTTTCTTCTTGCAAGATGGAAGGTAACAGAATCATAATATAAATCAATAAACCCTGGATGATCAAGAATAATTGCAATTATTTCTGAATCTTCAAGGAATCATCTTTGAAAAACCTCCTTGTATTTTGAGTATGGTCAGTAAATTTAAGAAAAAAATTAAAGGACAGACAAATAATAAGAATCATCTACTTCCCAAGTACTTTACAGGATGCTAGGAACTATTCCATGAGCTATCTTATTTTATCATTAATTAAATCTATGAAATTGGTGTGCTATATGAAGAAGTACAATTTACCCATTTCCATTGTTTAGTAGATGGCAAAGTTGAAATCAGTATAGTATATATGAGTGTATGTATACAGTTTGAGAGGAGAATGCTTTGTGAACATGAAACCCATTCTCTTATTATTTCATATCATTGTCATTTCAGAACATTGGTTCTTAATGTTGTTGGTCTGAATCCTAATGTGGTTGCAGAAGAAAATAGACATTAGGAAATCCAGCATGGCTTCCCACTTTTTCTTCTCCATGATGTCACAGGTTCACATCTGACTGAATTCTGCTGACAAGCCAAGAGAAAGAGTTCCTGTAGGGAAGAAGCTCATAGTGCATTCTTAACACTTTGGAGACATAGCTCTTAAGCTCAAGTTTTGTCCAAATATTTTTTCTTTCAGTGTTTTTGTGCTGAACCCAGGACCAGAAACAGGTACCTTGCCTTTTCACCTATATTTTTATGCTTCTTAGCATTAAATTTCTTCACTCAACAAGTATTTTTTTAAAAATTAAAAGAAGCACACACACAAACACATGCACACACACATAAACTCACAAAACTCTTCCTCTTCTAGGCAGTCAGCTTAGTGCAATATATACAAAAATCATATGCTCCACATATATGAATATCTCAATGCCTTTTTTCATAGATCCATTTTCTCAAAGGCTAAGTGAAATAAAGTCAGAAATTCTGACTTGCTTACACTATGGACATCCCTTGTGCTTGTGTTTCTGCACTTGAAATCTAAGGGTGAAGAGAGGGAACTTTCAGTTTGTTAAAGAAATGTTAAAAATTATTCTCTAATTTAAAATTAAACAGTGCAAGGTGAATGTAGGATGAAGAATTCATAGAAAGAGAACATTCAGACACTTAATTTGAATACACAGTTCTTCCCAATCAATGGCCTCGAGTATTTCTTTACCTTATTTCACATTTGTTCCATCTTTCAGTAACTGACTAGAAATTCAAAAATCTATGTGTAGGGACCAGCCAGGTAGCATAGTGGTTAAGTTCACTCACTCTGTTCTGGTGGCCCGGGGTTTGTGGGTTCAAATCCCAGGCACAGACCTACACACTGCTTGTCAAGCCGTGGCGTCCCACGTACAAAATAGAGGGATAATGGCACAGATGTTAGCTCAGGGACGATGTTCCTCAAGCAAAAAGAGGAAGATTGGCAACAGATGTTAGCTCAGGCCCAATCTTCCTCACCAAAAAAAAAAAAAAAACCTATATGTAGAAGGGGTAAAACAGCTTGTCCAATTTCCTACAGCAGCAGAATTTAGCTAACATACAGATTACCTTATTAACAATTTGGTACCTTGCACAGTAAACTATAAGGGAAAACGTAGTGTCCTAATTTACTGTAATTGCTACATGCTTTTTGGTCTTTAATGATCTATGGTAAGACCATTTGGGGCATCCCAACAAATGAATCTGTGTTTGTGACTGAGCATCCTTACCAGCCCCATCTCAGAGCTTGACACTGAGGTGCAAGGTTTCTTTCTTTGTCTAAGGTTGTTCTTTTTCTCTTAATTCATAATTAACTTAATTCATAATCCATAACTAATAATTGGAGGTTTTTCCTGACTCATTTCTATACATTCCACACAATCACTCACACACTCATCCATGCACACACAGATCTCCAGCGATCTTGCTCTGTCTTGCTATTTTGCTTTTTCTTCAATTGTCTCCTCTTCAGAGAGCTATTCCCTAAACTCTCAATATAAAATAACACCTCTTCTCTTTCCACATTATTTTATTTTTTTCACATATTTTAAATATTAACTCATGTCTCCCTTATTTTGGGGACCTTATCATTTTCTTCATAGTTCTAAGTGCTGCATCTAGAACAGTTCATAGAATAGTTTAATTATTGAATGAAAATGCAGCCATCTAATTCTGGAGATAATAAAGTAGAATATAAGAGGAAAATCAGAAGTGGCTGTCATATAGGAAATTTAAAAAAATAAAAATTCATGGGAGTTTTTAGTTTGATTTGAGGATTAGGCTTGTGAGTGTCATAAGTCTCTTCATCAATAGCTGGCATATGTCTTCAACTACAAACAACAGTATCCGGAGTAAAAAACGCTGAGTCAGACAGAATTATTTCCAGTCTTGGATTCTCCATTTATGATCCATGAGACTTAGCAAAGTTATGTACTTACGAATTCTTAATGATTAAGTTTCTTAGTCTGGAAAAACTAATCTGCCAACCTCTGAGGGTTGAGATTCTTTAAAATGGTATATGTGAAAATGTTTTGTCAAGTGCTTTAAATGAAATACAAAAGTAATGAATAACACTTGCACATATTTACCTGCTGATAAAAAAGTCACAGAATTCATTATTATGTGGATCTCTTTTTCAAAGAGAAAGGAGTCCTGGATTGCACTCCCCAAGACATATGAGAGGGAACATGATAAAATAAACAGAAAGTCAATGTCATCTAAATAAAAACAACAACAAAAAGCTTCTGAATATATGATTAAATAAGATTTATCAAAATTAAATTGTCTTTATTGATTATTATTCTTTAATATTTTGTATTTCTGGAAAACTCCAGAAATTTCCTTTCTTTGTTTATGATTAGAAGGGAAGGTATAACACTTTCAGAGTAAGCTCTCTTTCACTGTGTTCTCAAAAAATAGAACTCATAATGGATTAAATGCAGGAGGCATCTGAGGTGGCAGGAAGCGAAACAGTGGCCAAGGTTGAAGGGAGAAGACAGGGAAGACAGAAGATCTACTCTCAGATTGTTGTATTTCTCCAGAACTTACTTTATAAGTGGATCTAAGTCCTGATTTCTCGGCAAGTAAATGTCTTTTTCTGGTTTCTATATTCTCATCAGTATAATGCTGAAGGTATCTGTTCAATATTCTATGAGTTAAGAATCCTCCTGTTTAATATCCCACATGCACAGTTCCATTGAGAATGAATCATATTCGTGTAAATGTCTAAAATTTTGGCCATAAATTGGGTGATAAAGTTGTGTTTGTGTGCTCATGAAAGTGGGCTGATATGTTAAGAGGAATCATTTTGTGTTGTTTTAATTATGAAAGAGGATGTCTGTCTGCAAAATTCTCATATTCATCACAATGGAGAAGCATCCATTGAAAGACAGTGTGAAGGAGAACTTGACAGGAAGTGAGGAACCTAGATTCTGGTCCCAGATCAGACACACTAACTATATTGGAACCTAGAGTTCACTGACCAAGATGTATACTGAAGAATTAAGACCGGTACTCTCTCTGTCCCTTTCCAGAGTCATGTTTCAAACTCTGGTTTTAGAGTAAATTTTGTTGTGTGGCTCCTGACCCAGGCTTACCAGGTAGGCAAGATTTGTTCTAATAATTCAAACTAATTTATTTTCAAGTGTTCCTTATCTATGAACTAGAGGAAATACTTGGACAAATTACACGGCCATGGTTTTCAGAGAGACATATTGGGGAGTTTTTACAAGATCTTGGTTTATGTAACAGGATTTGACTCAGAAACTCCTTTGATTCTAGGGTCTATGATTGCCCTTCTGCCTGGAGTTGGGCCCCTCCTGGTTATCATGTCAGACTCCAACCACACCAGCACCTCCTTCTTCCTAACGGGCCTCCCAGGCCTTGAGGCTGTGCACACCTGGCTCTCCATCCCTCTGTGTGCCATGTATGTGGCATCTCTGGCAGGGAACAGCCTGATTCTGTGGGTGGTGAGATCAGAGCCCTCCCTGTATCAGCCCATGTACTACTTTCTGTCCATGCTGGCAGTGACCGACCTGGGCCTGTCTGCCTTCACACTGCCCACCATGCTCCCCATCTATATGCTGGGTCTCAGGGAGGTGGCGGTGGATGTGTGCCTGGCCCAGCTCTTCTTCATTCACACCTTCTCCATCATGGAGTCCTCTGTGCTGCTGACCATGGCCTTTGATCGTTTTGTGGCCATCAGCAACCCCCTGCGCTATGGCGCCATCCTCACGAGTCCCCGGATTGCCAGCTTGGGCCTGGCCATCGTGGTGCGCAGCATCGGTCTCCACATCCCAGCCCCCATCATGCTGAAGAAGCTGCCTTACTGCCAGAACCACCTGCTTTCCCACTCCTACTGCCTGCACCCAGATGTCATGAAGCTGGCCTGTGCTGACACCCACATCAACAGTGCCTATGGTCTCTTTGTAGTGCTCTCCACTCTGGGTGTGGACTCAGTCCTCTCTTATGCGCTGATCCTCCAAACAGTGCTGTCCATTGCCTCCAAGGCTCAGCGCCTTAAAGCCTTCAACACTTGTATCTCCCACATCTGTGCTGTGCTGCTCTTCTATACATCTATGATTGGCCTGTCCATGATCCACAGATTTGGGAGACAGGTTTCCCCATGCACCCGTGTACTGCTTTCCTATCTTCACATTTTCACACCTCCAGTGCTCAATCCAGTGGTTTACACCATTAAGACCAAGCAGATTCGACTGAGGATGCTGCATCTGTTCTGACTGGGTAAGGCTGGCTTCAGAGACAATCAGGAACATTAAGTCTTTGGTGGAGAGATAAAAGGCAGGAGACACTTCAGTCATAGTCTTTAATGAGCCGCTGAACATAAAGTGAGTCCCATAGTGAGGAGAAGAATGTAAGGTAGAGATAGCATCATCTTTCACATGAAGCTCTCATAGGAAGAAAAAACCACATTCTCCTTTACTTATCTTTCATTAAGCAAAGTTTCGTCATGTACCTACCATGTTAAATACACTATTATAGACCCTGGATATAGAAATATAACTGAGATATGGCATCTGTATTAAAGGAAAAGCTCATATTATTTAAGGCTCATGAAGGGAACTGCTATTCCAAATGGAAAAAGAACTCTAAAGAATAACTTGGGAACTTTACAAATTTATAAAAATGCACAAAAAGCTTTGTCTTAGAGTTTAAGAGAAAGAATTTTTAACAAATGGAGTGATGGACTTGTTTGGAATTCAGCGATATTAGAAGCATTTTGGAAAATCTTCTCTAGATATAATCCCCATGAGGAAAAGTATTCTTTCTCTCATTAACCATTGCAGCCCCTTTCTTGAATGTAGAGCTTTCCATGTATTAGGTATTTGGTTTGTATAGAATGAATGAATGAATGAACGAGTGGGTTACATTTTGAGGAAAATTTCTGGCAAGGGTGAAATGTTTATGAGGCAATGAAAATAATTCCAGATATGTGAAAATCGAGCCCATGAGGACTTCTTACTTTCACTTTCAGAGCATTCCAGGAGTTTGCTGTTTTCCTCTCCTTCTCAATATAAATTTCAAAGATGGTATGGTTATCTAGCTCTTAAATTGCAAATATCTTTGGCTAGAGTTACCAACACATTTTTTTAAATAACAAAAATAAAAACAATTTTGAGCAAAAATCTTTTAATTTTGAGATTATGTTTTTTAAATCTCAACAGTCTTGAACACAACTAGTTGCTCAACTATAAATGAAAGATGCTTTGCAAATAAAATGTATGAGTTTTATTACTATAGCCTTCACACTGAATGCAGTAGCTATTTCTTTCTATATACTTCATAAAACCTTCACTTTTGGCTTCCTAACTTACATTAGGAGCGAAACTTAGAGATACAGCAGTGAGATGGAAGTAGTGAGCTGACAGATGTTATAACAGATAGTACAGGAAAACAAGATAAAAATTTTGAAAAATCTAACACTGGTGAAAGGAAGAATTAGCAGAGCAAGGACTAAATAGTCTCATGCTGTTTTCTCATATCTTGAAACATCATTAGGCGCACTACAGTATACCTTATAACTGGAGTTGAGAATGATGAAACAAAATCTTACTGAAAGGCTCAAAACAGAAAGTATCTCTTTGAACGGCCTATTCTAAGAAAAAATCCATATTATATGTTTAGTTTAAACAAAAAAGCACAATTAATTGAAGAGATCTACTTGTTCCTGTATCTGTAATAGCCACATTAATAGTGCTAAATCAATGCTGAATCACTAATCACTATATTTAGTTGTCAAATATTCCTGTTTCCACAATCTGTCTCAATTAGGCCTTTGTTTCTGATTTTAACGGCTGGGTAGATGATGGCACATTTACTAGCACTGTAAATAAGGATGGAGAAGATGAAGCGTTTAATTCTGCACATGTTTAATGTGAGGTTTCTGTTAATTATTGTTAATTAAACAATTGTGTACAAGAAGTAACTAAATATATAGTACCGAAACTCAGGAAAGGGATCAGAGCTTCAAACATAGATTTGTTAATGATTAGTATATAGGTAATAGTTAAAACAATGACATGGATCTTATTGTCCAAGAATTTCAAATTAAGAAAGAATGAGCAATGGCCCAAGAATAAAACCCTAGGGAACTCAAGACTGAGACAATGAGAAAGCACTTGGTTTTAAATGGACTCACAGAGAAGGATAAGGGAGTGGAGAGATTGTTCCTTCAGAAGGCTCATAACAGATAGTTTAAATAAGGTAAGCTTTGTTCAAATATTTCGGATCAAAAGTAGTAGTATTAGTGATACTGAGGGTGAATGTTCTGTGGGTACTCTACCCTGAATTGTAGAACCCTGTCCATAGAATTGTCTCTTGCTGCCTTTAGGACCTCATAACTAGTCCAATAGGTAAGTGTCCTCTTAGTCATGAAGAAAAAAGATTCTCGGAAACAAGACTTCTGCAGCCAAAAACCTGGGCAGTGTGTAGACCATGGAAATAATATTCATTGTTCAAATTGTTGCTAATTATAACTGCTAATCACCTAACAGCAAAGTGCATTTCCATGTCATGGACTGTGTGATTTTTGGCTATTAGTGATTACTGAAACTAAAAATATAAAGCAAGGAGGTGAGATTCACATGAGGAATGAAGTGATTTGGCGATTTTGTGTGTGTGTGTGTGTGTGTGTGTGTGTGTGTGTGTGTGAGGGAGATTAGCCCTGAGCTAACAACTGTTGCCAATCCTCCTCTTTTTGCTGAGGAAGATTGGCTCTGGGCTAACATCCATGCCCACCTTCCTCTGCTTTATATGGGACACCACCACAGCATGGCTTGACAAGCGGTGTGCTGGTCTGTGCCCGGGATGCAAACCTGCTAACCTGGGCCGCCAAAGCAGAGTGCACGAACTTAACCGCTATGCCACCGGACTGGCCCTGGGATTTTTTTTTTAAATAAGA
Organism: Diceros bicornis minor; assembly: GCF_020826845.1. Lineage (NCBI taxonomy): Eukaryota > Metazoa > Chordata > Mammalia > Perissodactyla > Rhinocerotidae > Diceros > Diceros bicornis. The sequence continues at coordinate 61,334,055 of NC_080746.1, read as the reverse complement.
GGATACAACATAATAGTCATCCTGTAATTGAGGTCAGAGAGTACGGAAATTATAATTCCATTCCCAAATCTCTCTAACAAGAACAGTAGATGTGTGTGGTGCAGATATTTAGATTTCCCTCAGACATACTCCTGCAAATAGTTTTCAGTCAATTCCCTCCAAGTGGATAAGGGTGAGCATATATTCTCAGAGTTTCTGAATACAGGACAAAAGGAGCAAAGAAAACCCAAGATACGTTGACGAGAGCTGTCCAAGCTAAGAAGTAAGGAGATAGCTGAGGTATTTTGAGTTGTCCTTTTGCAAGCTGTGCCACAGGCCACTGCTTGTGAGAAAGCATAAAGAGAATGAGAGTAGAAGGAGCTGTATAGGAGCACTAGACAAGAGCGTAATTTTGATCCCTCTTTAGGCTGAGACAAACTAGATATCTTCACAATATACATATTTGCTTTGCAAATTTTTTATGCTTCTCCTTTTCTCCAGCTGCCATAGGCACCGGACAAGTCTGAAATTTCATATTGTGAGATCCGTGAGGCACTCTTATTCATAAAATATTAGAAGGCTGAGTATAATAATTAGACTATGGGGAAATAAAGTATAGAAGGTGATTGAAGACATCCATTTGTTGGAAAAATTTTAAAAATTATTTTAAAAAGCAATATTTTAAACCTCAACTAGTCATATTTAGGTGGCTAATTACCCAAAGTATCCTTAAATGAACAGAGAGTGTTAACATAAACTGTTTTTTTTTTTTTAATTTTAGTAAATTTGATGGAAGAGAATAGCTAAAGAAGATCTATTGAGGATATGGCCATTGCTTTGTTCCCCATGTCTGAAATACAAAAAATTATGAACAGATTAACTGTTGAGAAGATAAATTAAATAATGACTGTTGTATTTCCAAGTTGCCTATCACATGAATTATGTGACAAACCTCTGAGTGCTAATCCCCAATTATTAAACAATTAAACAAATGGCAGAAAATGTACTAAGTAATTTATAAATATCTCTTGCATTTTTCAAACGATAAAAATCTAATAATTGTTATTTTTAGATGAGAAACTGAAGCTCAGACACGTTTGATAATTGATCACATAGTTGGAAAGTGGCTTAACTGGCATTTATAATGAGGTAAATTCAAATCTGAATCCAATGCTCTTAAAAATATATTGCCCAATCTTTCTCAAACTCTCCCAAAAAATAGAACAGGAGGTTCTATTTCCCAACTCATTCTATGAAGCCTTGATACTAAAGCCAGACAAAGACATTACAAGAAAAGAAAATTATAGACCAATATACTTTATGAATATAAAATGCAAGAATTCTCAACAAAATACTAGCAACCTGAATCCAACAGTACATTAAAAGGATTATACACTATGACCAAAAGCAATTTATCTCAGGAATGAAAGTGTGGTTCAACATAAGAAAACCAATCAGTGTAACATATTGCATGAATAGAACTTAAGGGAAAAAAACACACACACGATCATCTCAATTGATACCAAAAGAACATTTGACAAAATCCCACACTTTTTTATTGCGTGTGAGGAAGATTAGCCCTGAGTTAACATCTGATGCCAATCCTCCTCTTTTTGCTGAGGAAGATTGGCCCTGGGCTAACATCTGTGCCCATCTTCCTCTACTTTATATGGGACTCCGCCACAGCATGACTTGACAAGAGGTCCATGGTCCACGCCTGGGATCCGAACCTGCAAACCCCGGGCCGCCGAAGCAGAGCACGTGAACTTAACCACTACGCTGCCAGGCTGGCCCCACAAAATCTCACATTTTTATGATTAAACACTCATAAAACTAAAAATAAGGGAATCTTCCTCAACATAATAGAGAGCATTTCTGAAAAAAACTACAGTTAACATTATACTCAATGGTGAAAGATTGAAAGCTTTCCCCCTAAGATCAAGAACAAGACAGGGATACCCACTTTCACCACTGCTTTTCAACATTGTACTGGAAGTTCTTGTCAGAAAAATGAGAGAAGAGAGAGAAAGAAAGCCATCCTAATTAGAAAGGAAAAAGGAAAAAGGAAAAAGTATATCTATTCACAGATGGCATGATCATATATATAGAAAATTTCAAAGAATCAACAAGAAAGCTACTAAAGTTAGTAAATAATTTCACCAAAGTAGCAAGAGTACAAGATTAATACTCAAAAATCAGTTGTATTTCTATACACCAGCAATGAACAGTCTGAAGAGGAAATTAAGAAGGTCATTCTACTTCTAGTAACATCTAAAAATAATAAACTACCTAGCAATAAATTTAATCAAGAAGGTGAAATATTTGGGCGCTGAAAACTACAAAATATGGATGAAAGAAATTTAAAAAAACTTAACTAAATGGCAAGACATCCTGTGTCCATGGATAGAATGACTTAATATTCTTAAGATGTCAGTAGTACCCAAGGTGATCTACAGATTCAATGCAATCCACAGCAAAATTCCAAGAGCCCTTTCTTCGCCCAGAAATGGAAAGCCAATCATCAAATTCATGTGGTCTTGCAAGTGGCTCCAAATAGCCAAAACAATTTTAAAAAAGAACAAAGTTGTAGGACTCACACATCTCATTTCAAAATGTACTACAAAGCTGCAGTAATCAAAAAAAAAAATGTGGTACTGGCATAAGGATAAACACGGAGATGAATGGAAGGGAATTAAGGCTTCAGAAATAAACTCACACATCTGTAGCCATTTTATCTTTTTTTTTTTTTTGTCTTTTTTTGTGAGGAAGATCAGCACTGAGCTAACATCTGATGCCAATCCTCCTCTTTTTGCTGAGGAATACTGGCCCTGAGCTATCATCCATGCCCATCTTCCTCTACTTTATATGGGATGCCGCCACAGCACAGCTCTACAAACAGTGCGTTGGTGCCCACCAAGGGATCGGAACAGGCAAACCTCGGGCCTTCGCAGTGGAGCGTGCGCACTTAACAGCTTGCGCCACCGGGCCAGCCCGGCCAATTTACTTTGACAAGACTAACAAGTCTTTTTTAACGGGAAAGAACAAAATCTTTAACAAATGGTGCTGGAACAACTGGATTTTCACACGCAAAAGAATGGAGTTGGATCATTACCTAATACCATAGACATAAATTAACTAAAAATGGATAAACAACCTAAGTATAAGAGCTAAAACCATAAAACACTTAGAAGAATACTTAGAAGTAAATCTTTATGACCGTGGATCTGGCAATGGATTCTTAGATATGACACTAAAAGCATGAGCAATCAAAGGAAAAAAAAATAAATAAATTGGCCTTAATTAAAATTAAAAACTTTTGTACGTCAAAGGACATTACTAGACAGTGAAAATACAATTAACAGGATGGGAAAAATACTTGCAAATGTATGTCTGACAAGAGTTGATTTAGTATCCATAATATGAAAATAAATCCTACAACTCAGTAACAGAAACAAAACAAAAACAAAAAGAACCCAGTTGAAAGAAGGACTTGAATGGGCATTTCTCTAAAGATATAAAAATGGCCAGTAGTACATGAAAATATGCTCAAAATCATTAGACATTAAGAAAATGCAAATTAAAACCAGAATGAGATACTAATCCATACCAACTACACTGACTATAATAACAATTAAATGGAAAATCACAAGTGTTGGTAAGGATGTGGAGACATAAGAACACTTTGTAATTACCAGCTGGAATGTGAAATGGGGCTGCCACTATCCAAAGCAGTTGGGTGGTTTCTCAAAAAGCTAAAAATAGAATTACCATATAATGCAGCAATTCCACTCCTAAAAGTATACCCAAATAATTGAAAACAGGGATTCAAACAGATATCTATATGCCAACGTTCACTGCAGTGTTGTTCAAAATAGCCAAAATGTGGAAACAACCGAAGTCTCCATCAATGGATGAATGGATAGACAAAATGTGTTTTATACATACAATGGATATTAGCCACAAAAAAGAATGAAGTTCTAATACATGATACAACATGTATGAACCTCAACATTATGCTAAGTGCAATAATCCAGACACAAAAGGACAGATATTGCATAATTCCACTTATGTGAAATATCTTGAATAGGCAAATTCATAGTGGTATAAGATTAGAGGTTACCAGGTGTTGGCGTAGGGAATGGTAATTTATTTTTAAGGGCTATGAGATTTTTTTTAGTGGTTATCTGAATACTTTTAAGTACATTTCTTAGAGATAACATGTAGTTGGATCTTAGTTTTGATCTACTATAACTTTGATTTTTTAATAGATATATTTAGACCTTTCACACTCAAAATAATTATTAATATAGTTTGGATTAATATCTACCATGTTCATCACTTTTTCTACTTATTGAATTCATTCTCTATTTTCACCCTATCTTTCTGCCTTCTCTGATTTTAATTGAGTATTTTGTATGATTTCATTTTAGCTCCTCTCAGGGTATGAATTACATATTTTTCTTTTTTAGTGGTTGCCCTTGAGTTAAATTATACCTTTTGAACTAGTCTAAATCTACTTTCAATCTTCTCTATACCATTCACATGTAACACAGGTATCTGATAATAAGGTATTTCCAATTCCTCCCTGCTGTCCCTTGAGACATTGCTGACATTCGTTTCACTGATTCATATGCTATAATCAGCCAGAGCATTATTCCTTTTATTGTTTTAAATAAATAGTTATCTTTTATATCAATTAAGATTTGTAGAAATAAAAGACTATTTTACCTTCTATGACATTCTTCGCTTCATAGTGGAGAGCCAAGTTTCTGACATGTAATGTTCCTTTTGTCTGAAAGATTTCTTTTAACATTTCATTCAAGGCAGGTCAGCTAGCTTGCATGAATTGCTTCCTTATTACTTTATTCTTACTATTCGGTTTGATAAAATCTGCATCTGCATTTCTCCTTAATACATAAAGAATATTTTCACCAAATATGAAATTCTAAGTCGGTGGGATTTTTTTTTAATTATTTAAAATATTTCATTGTATATTGGAAAATATAGAGTAGAAAGAAAATCTTTCAGAGTCATCACTCAAACACTGGATTCCTTTTACAGTGTAGAGATCATAATTTTTTTTCAATCTCATTGTCTGTTTAGTATTATATCACAAACATTTTCATGTTATTACGTTGTCTTGATAAATATAATTTTAAACAATTACATGATATTTCATCAACAAAATCGAGCATTCTGTATTAGATTATTTTCGTTATTCTCTATTAATATAATGCTGTAATTTAAATAAAATAAAAAATGAAATATTTCATTCTACACTCCTCTTGTTTGTATTGTTTCTGAAGAGGATTTTGCTATAATTCTTATGCTTGTTCCTCTATTGGTAAGTGTTCCTTCCACAACAATGGATTCCTTGAAGATTTTCTCTTTGTTTTTGCTTTCTTCGGTTAAATAAGATTCGACTAGATGTATTTATTTTGGTATTATTCCTTCTTGGTGTTGAATGAGATTCCTGGACCTATGGTTTGGTTTCAGTCATTAATTATGGGAAGTTCTCAGCCATTATTGCTTCATATATTTCTTCTACTTTGTTCTCTTTTTCTTCTTCTGGTATTCAAGTTACATATATTGTACCTTTCCATATTGTTCCATAGTTCTTGGATGTTCTGTTCTGTGTTTTTCGTTCTTTTTCTTTTTCTCTTTGCATTTTAATTTGGGAAGTTTCTATTGACTGACCTTCCAGTTGACTTATTCTTTTTTGTGTTCTTTTGAGTCTACCAATTATCTCATCGAAGTCATTCTCCACTATTACAGTGGTTTTTCATTTCTAGCATGTCCTTTTAATTCTGTCTTAAAGTTATCTCTCTGCTTACAATGCCATCAGTTTTTTTTCATGTTTTACTATTTCCATTAGAGACTTTAACATGTTATTCATAGATATTTAAATTCCCCATTTGATAGTTACGTATTCTGTGATATATCTGATTCTATGTGATGAATTGCTTTGACTCTTTGGAGTGTATTTTTATCTTTCCTTTTTTGTACACCTTACAATTTTTGTTGAAAGCATGGCATGTTTTATCAGGTAATAGGAAGTAGGTAAATATGCCTTTAGTATGAGGATTTATGTTAATCTGACTAGAATTAAGGCTGTGCTTGTTGTAGCTATAGATGTGAGAAGGTACTATCCTTGTTCTTTATTCCCTCTTGACTTTAGGTTTCCCAATGTATTCCTCCTTAGAGATAATCTGTGTTTTGCAGCTCTATTAACTATAATCCATTGTTATTATACCAGAACCTTTTTTGGTTAGTGGTAATGTATGGTGTGTGGAGGAGGTAAGCATATGATAATCTTCTAATTAAAACTTAATGGGTCTGAGATATCACTGAGTCTATTTCCCAGAACGTGAACTTCACAAGGATTTCTACAGAGGTCTTCCCCCCGACAAGCCTCCTTTTTCCTTCCCTGATTGCAGCATTCCCAATATATTGATTTATGACCCATTTTCCACCTCATGAGACAGGAAGACTGAGGGAGCTGGAGAAGAGAGGAATGCCCTCCCCCACTTGAGATAAGTTTCTGGAAGTCTTTTTTCTAGAAACTTTGGCCTGTGTTATGGAGAGGCCTCTGGGTATATTTCACAATGGTTACCCATCTTTTCCCGTGGCCAGAGCCACAAGCATATCTTTCTTTGTTTCTGATCTATAACATATCTAAGTTTATGAAACATAGAGATATTGTGGATGACATGGGAATGGAGTCTACTCCGTCAGAATTTTGGTTGCAAACAATACAACATAGTTAAAACAAAATTAAGCAACACATTGAAAATTATTTTAATTATATAAGGGCAGGCTGTGAAAGACAAGAGCAGGGATTCCGTCTGACTTCCTGAGTAACACAATGTTGGACCAGGAAAGAAATCAGGAACAGAATTAAGCCAAGTTCTCCATCCGCTATCCCACACACATATACACACTCAAGGACACATAGTTTCTTTTCTCTGCATATTTTTTCATACGTGTTTTGTTTTACTGTATCTTCAGATCTGCATAAATACTGACTGGTACCAAATTGTAATAGAACATTCCATTCCGTTGGAAGAAGTCTGCTTTGAACAAAATTATGCATGTACATGAGGCGAATAAGTCCCAGGATTGCTCTCTCACTCATTAACTCTCTCGTTAGAAAGGTAGTAAAATTTTTAGGAGAATAAATTAATCCAAGATCATCAAAACTCATCCATGTGTTCTCTGATTTGTTCCAGGGATGGCCATATAGACAGTGGCTATAAAATAAGAATAAAGTTTTTCTAAATTGAGAAAGATATAAAAAAATACGAAAATAGAAATTGAAAATCCCCCACTGATGACATGGGAAAATGAAATGGACCACTGAACACCAGGTATAAATGTTCAGGGGGTTTCAAGACAGACTTCATTAAATAAATTCCATTTAAGGTAAATTTTGAATAGACATTTATCCAAAGAAGACATACAAATGGTTACCAGATATATGAAAAGATGTTCAACATCATTAATCATCAGGGATGCAAACCAAAACCACAATAATGTATCATCTCACACCTGTTAGGATGGCTATTATAATAAAAGAAAGATAAGAAGTGTTGATGAGGGTGTGGAGAAAAGGGAACCTTGTACACTGTTGGTGGGAATGTAAACTGGTGCAGCCATTATGGAAAACTGTGGAGATTCCTAAAAAATTAAAAATAAAACTACCATATGATCCAGCAATACCACTTCTGAGTATATACCCAAAGGAAGTGAAAACAGGATTTCAAAGAGGTATCTGAATTCTCATGTTCACTACAGCATTATTCACAATAGCCAAGATATGGCAGCAAATTAAGTGTCCATCAGCAAACAAATGGATAGAGAAAGTGCAATATATACCTACAATGGAATATTGTTCAGCCTTAAAAACGAAAGAAATCTTGTCATTTGTGACAACATGAATGAATCTGTAAGACATTATGCTAAGTGAAATATGCCAGACACAGAAGGACAAAGGCTATGTAATACCACTTATATGAAGGTTGAAATTTCTTAGCATGACACACAAAAACCTTCTCTCTCATATATCTGTAATTTCTGTTTTAGATATTAAATTCCAGACACACAAATGTAGTCTTGTAGTGCTTAATATCTATCTTGCTGTTTCTAGAATGTGTGTTTTATTCTATCCTGACTGCCCTGGAAGGCCCTTCACAGTCCCAAATACTTGTTCTAATACACAGGTCATAGAGTTTTGCCTCATTTGAGTTCTAAGTGGTCAGCTCTAGAGATTGGGATGAGACAACTCTTTAAAGAACCTTTTTTCCCCATGCACTTTAGGCTTGCCTCGACCTGGGATGGAGTGTTCAGAATCTGAAGAACTCACGCTTGGACAGGGCCAAAAATTTCTTGGCCACAAAGAAATCTTTCTACAGCCCTTTGCAGAACTTGTTTGGCAATGACTTCTCCTAACCCTTGGAGGGAACCTTCTGTGTTCCCCAAGGAAAGGATGTTTAGAGCATTGGCCAGGCTGCCATGAAATTACTCTCCATTGAGAACTCCCTGACGTTTCACTCTTACAGAGGGGAGACAGATTTTCAGCTTTGACGTTCTTAAGGGTAAGTCAGTATTGTGGGCTTGGAAAGGAAAGAAGAAACATACTTGAGGATGGTACCAATAAGCTTTGTGATGAAGTCCTGAATATCAGTGCATTGGATGTCTGACGAAAGAGGATCTCTGCTCTAAGATATCATTTAGGAGCTGTTGGGAGGTATAGTTGCCTTAAGACTTTCTCCAAAGGTACTGCTACAAGAGAGAACAACAATAGAATGTATAATTAGGAGAGCCTGGAAACCCACTGACAAGTCTTTTTCTCTTCTTAAATACATCTTGTTGTATATGTATCTGAATCTATAGGTGGATTGATTCTCTGAGTCTCAAATAAGCCAAGCTAAAATTGAGTAAGGACCATGAAGGGAATTGCATAGGGAAAAAATTGTGATGTGAAGACAGTTTGAGAGTCTAAAAAGACAAGATCTATTTTCCCTTGCAAGGAAAAAAGGTGATAGTCTCACTCAATAAACTCAATGTTATTGAGATCAAGGTCAACTATTTCTAAATCATTGATTTATCAACCTTGAAAACACGCTGTGAAGCTTAAAATTGTAAGAATTTGAGGAATAACTAAAAGACAGTCTGAATATGCAAATTGCTTGACTCAACTTTGTTATTAAATATTACTTCTTTTTGATGCATACCATCTTGATATGGTCTGTATATATGTAGTGGTAAGAGATTTATTTGGGGAATGGGAACCAGTATCTTTTGACTATCAGATACTATGAGTCAGGATTTGACATAAATCCTAATGTGGTTGCAGAAAGAATACACACTGATTCAATGCAAAATATAGTACTGCCTCCAACTTTGCTCTTCTTTTGATGCCACTTTTTAATAGCTATTTTAAGATCTATCTCCTAGTAAACACTAAGGGTTCCTTTAAGCAATTATCTTATAATCTATGCTTACAAACTGTGCAAATGAACTTCTGCTCACTCCTCTCCTGGGCTATAGATAAGATATGTTTCATTTTCGGCAGCAGATAAAATAAGATAACAATCTCCTAATGTTGGATTATATATTTCACAAAATATTTGCACTGAACAAATTCTAGGAGTCTTCAGATTAAAAAATCAGGTAAAGAAGGATGGGATTACATTGCTGCGATTTATAGAACTCCAGAGTGAATAAGAGATTTGATCAAATTTATTCAGTGAGTTTGAGATAAAGTTAGGATCAAAAGCCATAGCCTCTGCTTTTTGCCCTGCAACAATTCTCATCACTTTCTGTCAGTAAATTTCTTTTTTAACATCAAATAATTATTTATAACCAAAAAACCTATCCCTTGCCAGGTACTTGAATAAATGTTAAAATTAAAAACAATGAGTAGGGCATGTTCCATGTATTGATGAATCTCAAATTCTTGTTTCATAATGCTCATTTTTTGCCCTAGTTAGGACAATAAGAGTAATATTGCTGATTCTGCCCACCTCAAGAACATTCCCTGTGCTTGTGTCTTCACATCAAAAATTTTATGAGGGGACAATTCAATTAGTTATAAAAATCCTAAAATAGCTCTTATTAGTGTAAGATATTATGCAGGGTTGAAAGATAGGTATGAAAAGTTCACAGGTACATACACAGCATGCATACTGTTATTTGGAAAACAGCCTTCTTCTCAATTGAAGTCTCCAACAATTCCCTCACTTTATTTATATTATTTCTTCTACTTCCTCTGTTTTTTGGTAAATTATTGGAAACTCATAAAGCCTTATATAGAAGAAACAAAAGAAATTGTACAGCTTCTCACCACGCAGAGACTAGCCTAAAATAGAGATTATCTGATCAATTGTTCTTCTTTGGAATTTATCACCATTAATAAAATGATGGCTTTGGTTATTATGACATCCCCCTGTATTTTATATTTAATGATTTTGTGTAAAAACAGGTTGGATCATCCCAGTGTGTGTCAATTTCTGGTCACGATTGCCAGCATCATCTCGTCTCACAACTTAGCTTTGGGGAGGAAGTTTTCCTATTTCACCTAAGGGTGCATGGTTACAAAACTTGTCTCTTAATTCTTAGCCTTTTCCTCTCCTCCCTTGCCCACTTTAATTGCCATTTATAGAGCAATAATGTGTTTCACTGCATAAAGAATATTTTCTTTGAGGATCAGAATTGTATAGGTAGTAAGTACGGATTCAAGATTTTAAGATGGATGAATAAACTTTTCTTGGTGATTGATTAGGTTTTAAATTCTGTCTACTACCTTTCTTGCTGGTATCCTCATACTAGCTACAGCAGATTTATGTCTCCCGGGTACTCAAGCGTTAACAATTCAAGGTCTTTTCCTTTGCCTGATGCTTCTCTATGCACCCACCCCATTACACACACACAGACCCAGACAATGCATGCATTCACAGTCACACACATATATACACATCTTCAAATGACTACTTTTTTTCAATTCTGATCTTACTCGAACTGTTTCTTCCTTGAGAATTATTTCCAGAACACTTCACATAAAACACTATTATATGCAGCACTTCCATCAAGACGTATTATTTTATCCTCAATATTTATCTTTATTTGCATCCATCTTGTTCACAATGCTCCATTCTAGCAGTAATTTTATCTTCCCTGCAGATAACTATAATGCCAGCTCCTATAAATAAGGGTCCTTAACAACAATTATTTGTTGAAAAAACTATTTGAACAAACATTTTGGATTTTAAAACTGACTCTGTGACTGTACATAAGGGAACACTTAAAGCTCCCATCATACTTGAAATTTTTTTTTTTTTGTAAGGAAGATCGGCCCTGGGCTAACATCTGTGCCCATCTTTCTCCACTTTATATGGGACACCATCACAGCCTGGCTTGCCAAGCAGTGCGTCTGTGCATGCCCGGGATCCGAAACGGCAAACCCTGGGTAGCGCGGGCACTTAACCATTTGCGCCACCAGGCCGGCCCCTTGAAATTTTTTAAAAATTAGAATTTCAAGAAAGTCTTTAGTGTATGCAGATAGAAGTCATACCAGGCTTCTAACTTTCCAAAGCCTTTCCTTAGCACAACAGAGACTTTCCCTTGTTTTCAGTTTTTCTTTTCTTCTTTTTTATTTACCATAAACTAAACTGCTCATAAGCTGAATAACAAAATCATACGGAATTGTGTTCTGGTCCTGCATCCACCCTTTATTAAATAGGAGGCTTTGGGCAAATTATTTTCTTAATTTCTTGCAGCTTCTGTTTCTTATTCTGGAAACCAGGCATAAAAATATTTGATTTCTCAATCTCAGAGAATTGAAGTGATCACCTGAGATTATAGATGAAAAGGTGATTTTAAAGTACTATAAAGTGAACATGCAAATAGGAAGAATTACACCTGCGTGTTACTACCTTCGGAAGAGTGGCAGGATCCAGAATGGGGATATTCTTTAGAAAGGAGTTGAATACTAGATCGTATGTCTTCAAATAAATTAGTTTTCATTACATAACTTTCATTCAAGACAATGTTTACAGAAAAGAAACAAACAAACAAACCCCTGAATGTTGAATTTTATGAATCTTCAAAATTCAGAGGCTCTTACTGGCTATTGTTATTCAAATGTTTGATCTTTGTGTGGCTGGCCCTGTGTCATAGTGGTTAAGTTCTGCTTTGGTGCCCAGTTCGTGAGTTGGAAACCCAGGTGTGGACCTACGTCACTCATCAAGCCATGCTGAGGTGGTGACCCACTTACAAAATAGAGGAAGATTGGCACAGATGTTAGCTCAGGGCACTCTTCCTCAAGCAAAAAAAAAAAGAGTCATCTTCTACTGGGTTCTGGGAAGAAAGAGTCCATAGTAGAAAATACATGGGTTGGCAGCTGAGAGATCCATGAGGTCCAGGAGAAAGAAAACGTGGAGGAATGGAGGACAGGGGTTCTATTCCCAAACTGCGATATACACCGAGGCTTACATGAGACCTGATTCTTGACAAGTTCTTGCCTTGTTAACAGTCACTGGAACCTCATCAATACAGGGCTAGAGAATGCTGAAAGGTCTGTAAGCTTCATTCTAATTCTAACACACTTGAGTTTGTGTTTACACTCATAGTTTCAGATCTGTGTATCAACATACATGTATACTTCTACTCCGAAATTTGAAAATAAAAAACATAAGTAGAAAAATATATACTTTATTTCTTATGGTTTAATTTCTTAAAAAATATTTCCTAAAAATATGTGTGGGGAGTATGCACACACTGGCATGTCAGAATAAATTTCTGAAAATGTTTGATAATAGAGCTTCCTGTTTGATTCCCATACTTACTGTATTGTGAAAATAAATGTTTATTGGCTGACATGTGAAGTTATGAAAGGAACACATGATGGGTATTGAAGAGATATGAATTAAACCCTCCACTCTGACATAATAATTAACTGAAGGGACTAGACTTCTTTTTCAGACTATGAACAATGAAGAATTAGAACCAAGAGTGTTTCAGTCCCTTTCTGGGGCTGTATTTTAAACTTCATGTCTTTGAAAGGTTCATTTTTGTGGCACCTGAATCAAGCTCCTCATGTAGAATCTCCATCTGTCACTTCAAATTCTTTCTCCTCTTCTTAGGCTACTTTTCCTTTAAGTGGGCATTCTTGGGTTATGAGTGCTACTTTTGCTTTAAGTGGGCATTCTTGGGTTATGAATGTTCAGGACAACACCACAAGACTTTATGGTGGACTACATGTTCTGACCCAGCAACTCTTATGACCCAGCACTTTTTTGATTCTAGGGCCTGTAATTATACTTCTGGGATAAATTTTGTTGTGTGGCTCCTGATGCAGGCTTACCAGGTAGGCAAGACTTGTTCTAATCATTCAAACAAATATTTTGTTTAAGGGATCCTTATCTATGACAATGGGAAATAGGGCAAATTACATGGCCATTGTTATCAGAGAGACATTTGGGGGAGTTTTTATAAGGTCTTGGTTTATGACCAAGGAATGGGTTATAAGGAATGGGTTTTGACCCAGTACCTCCTTTGATTCTAGGGTCTATGACTGCCCTTCTGACTGGAGTTGGGCCCCTCCTGGTTATCATGTCAGACTCCAACCACACCAGCACCTCCTTCTTCCTAACGGGCCTCCCAGGCCTTGAGGCTGTGCACACCTGGCTCTCCATCCCTCTGTGTGCCATGTATGTGGCATCTCTGGCAGGGAACAGCCTGATTCTGTGGGTGGTAAGATCAGAGCCCTCCCTGCATCAGCCCATGTACTACTTTCTGTCCATGCTGGCAGTGACCGACCTGGGCCTGTCTGCCTTCACACTGCCCACCATGCTCCCCATCTACATGCTAGGTCTCAGAGAGGTGGCGGTGGATGTGTGCCTGGCCCAGCTCTTCTTCATTCACACCTTCTCCATCATGGAGTCCTCTGTGCTGCTGACCATGGCCTTTGATCGTTTTGTGGCCATCAGCAACCCCTTGCGCTATGGCGCCATCCTCACGAGTCCCCGGATTGCCAGCTTGGGCCTGGCCATCGTGGTGCGCAGCATCGGTCTCCACATCCCAGCCCCCATCATGCTGAAGAAGCTGCCTTACTGCCAGAACCACCTGCTTTCCCACTCCTACTGCCTGCACCCAGATGTCATGAAGCTGGCCTGTGCCGACACCCACATCAACAGTGCCTATGGTCTCTTTGTAGTGCTCTCCACTCTGGGTGTGGACTCAGTGCTCATTGTCCTCTCCTATGCGCTGATCCTCCAAACAGTGCTGTCCATTGCCTCCAAGGCTGAGCAACTCAAAGCCCTCAATACTTGTGTCTCCCACATCTGTGCTGTGCTGCTCTTCTACATACCTCCCATTGGCCTGTCTATGATCCACAGGTTTGGAAGGCAGGCTTCCCCTTCCAGCCGTGTACTGCTCTCTTATTTGCACTATCTCACACCTCCATTGCTCAATCCCATTGTCTATACTGTCAAAACAAAACAAATCCGACTGAGGATGCTCCGTCTCTTTCAGTGGAATAGAACTAGCAATAGGGAAAAAGAGCATAATTAAAATCTTTGCTGGATACATCAAAGGCAGGATGATGCGCTAGCTATAGTCGTAACTTTATCAATTACTTTGTACCAGGCAGATTATACAGAGAACCAGTGAGAATGGAGGCACCATCCTCAGTCTCACTAACTTCACTTTCTCTAATGGGAAGGTATAATCTACATTTTCATCTACACATTCATTGATTAAGCACGTACTTATTGAGCATTTACTGTATATTCTGAACTCCTCTAAGATCTAGAGATCAAAAGATAATTAAGTTGTTGCCTCTGTTTGGAAGGTAAATTTCATCATCTTTGATATTCACATGGGGGCAACTATTAAGATTAAAGAATTCAGAATCATCTAAAAGTGTGTAAAGGAATGAGTAATAGTTGTAAAAAATCTAAGCTTCTGACTATTGTTGGTGGAAGGGGAAGAGGTGGCTCGTGTTGTAGGGCTGTTCAGTCAGAGATGAGACAGGTTGGAATATTTGCATTCTCAGTTAAATGTAGTCTCCATGATGACAAAAATTATTTCTGCTGTGTTAGGCACAGAATCACTGCATATGGTATTATATTTTGCATGGAAATGCTTCTCAGTGAATGTTTGCTAAATAAATTAAAATATTTATTTCCATAAATGAAAAGATCAGTTAAGATTTGTAGAAAAGTTTTGTAGCAAATTTAAAATGTTCATGAGGAGAAATAATGTAAGATATAAAAGTATGAAGATCCTGTCTTCAAAATGCTTCTTGATTGTCATGCAGAGCACCTGAAGATTTTATTGTTCTTCCCTCTTATTTAAAAGAAAAAAAAATGGTAGGACAATTATTCTGCTGTTTGACTCTCTAATCACTGTTTAGAGTCATCGAGTAAGGAAAAATCATGAGTGAAAAAAGATTCCATGTTAATTTGCCGTTAGTTGGAAGCCAAACTTCTAACGACTTATCCATCCTGTATGCAACCCAGTAGTCAAAAGTGAGTGAAATAATTATTTTGGTGATGAAATATATGTGTTTTCTCTATTATTGCCCTCATTAAGAATAATAGTAATTTGTTCATAATTCTGAAAACTTGCTATTTGTCTTCCTTACGTACGACCAATTGCAAGCAGCAGCTTAGTATATTAGTGGGAGAGAGGTGGGCGAAAATTAGATGCCTGATAGCCGTAATAATATCCATGGAAGGAAGAAACACACTATAATTATTAAACATAAAAAATAAAAATGGAACTGTCAAATGGCCAAATGGTCCCATTCTCTTTGATAGACTCTTGGGATGTCATTAACCACTAAATGTAGTAGACAATAATAGTGCTAATGTTCCCCAAGTCTTCAAGGGAAGTATAAACTTCAAGTCAGATATTTGTGTAATAAAGTACAGGAAATATCCATGCTAAATGTTTAATATAATAAATATATTTAGTACTTCCAAATAACAACCTTTTCATTCACTAATAGTAAATCATTTACAGTGCCAAATCAATAAACTTTCTATTAATTTTTTGAATGCGCCTATTTCCACCTCCATCTCCAGGCTTTCTTTGTCTAAATCATAGCCCTTCCAGCCTACATCTCTCCATGTTTCCTGTTTCCTTATTTAGATTCAAGAGGTAATCATTAATAGTTTACTCTAGGGAAGAATTCTTGAAAACTACCATAAAGTAGAGTGAAAGTCATAAGAAAGGATATTTTCATCTCTGCCACATGACTCTTAGAGACTCATTCATTCATTCATTCAACAACTATTTGACAGTTACTATGTTTAATTCTGGAGATATAGAGTTAAACAAGATGGACATCCAGACGGATATGCCCCCAACCTCCCAAACTTTGTGGCATATGAGTCAAAACAGTCTTTAAAAAATCAAATACAATAGAGTGGGTGACCTACCTTAAATAGATGTGTTGAAGGTTCAAGTTTACCCAACTATAGTAGTGATACATGGCAAACTATAACTTAGCCAAGAAGAGGAGAGCAAAAGAGTTTCTGATAAAGAAAAGAATAATAAGATGGGCTTGGTCCAATGACAACTTTAAGAATTTAAGAAACTTATTAGCATTTAAAACGGCTAGAGTTGAGAGTACAAGGTTATAACCGGAGTGAAGAGAGAGAAACACTGGAGACGTAATAGAATTGTTGAGTTTATAGGCCAGAGTAAAGTGTTTAGACGCTATTCTAGGACAGAAGTTAAACTCTGAAGGATTTTATGAGGTATTTTACATGGCAAATTAATGTTCTTAAATAATAAACACAGATTTCATTGTCAAATTCCTGTTACTATGGTTTAGCACTAAGGCCCATACAAATTCCATAATTCAACATTTGAGTTCACATAGTGGGAAATAATATGTTGAAGGCCCTTTACTTGGTTCTTAAGATTAAAAAAAAAAAAAAAAATGTTCTTTTCCTATAGAAATAAAGAGGATCAGTGAGGAGAATGGATCTTTACAGAATATAAAGATTAGGAAACAATGAGACAATGAGAAGACATTGAAATACAGAAGAAATTGTAGAAGGAGGAGAGATTACCCTCATAGAAGAACCCCAGTAACAGACACAAAAAGAGGATGGAAATTGTTGAAATATTGTTAATGTGGTTCCAGTAGGGGTTGTGGTGAAAACATATCTATCCTGAATTGTCATATTTTGAATACCCCAGATAACTTTCCCAATTCTTTTCACTCAAGTCTTATTTATGCTCTTCTCTCAATCAGATATATATTCTAATTTTGATATTTAACTATACTGTTACAAGTCTCTTAATATTTTCACTGCTATTACATTGTTTTCATTGTTAGAATACTTATATGTATTTATTTATATATTTATTTTATACTATATTCCATACTTGTTTCTAAGTTCCAAGAGAACAGAGACTCTGTTCATTGCTTCAATGCTGATACTACGTACAGGGCTTAGGAATGAAAGAGCGATTGAATGAATGAATGAGCCACCCCAAAAGTTGCCTTGTCATTGGGATAAATGATTATATAATCTACTTTGATGATATAAATACATGTGTTGTAGATTTACATATTGTAGATATAGAGGGTAGAGGATAGATTATGACTCTTAGAATCATCTTTTTCTGCTGTTAGGACCTCATGTCTGGTTTAATAGGCAAATTTTCTCTCATCACTACAGAAAAATATTTCCAACAACTACTCTTCTACTGCCAGAAAGCTGGGCAGTAGGGAGACCATGGAAATAATATTCAAAATACAAACTATTACTAATTATAACTGTAAATCTAATATCAACATGGTCCTCACTGTCATATATTATATGATTTGGGGTTATTAGTCATGATTAGAGCTGAAAACAGGAGGCAGAGAGATGAGATTCATGAGATAAAGGAAATGTCTTGAGGATGTTTTATGGAAGAGGACAAAACTTAATACAGTCGCCCTGTTTTGAAGTTATAGCATATGAGAAGTATAATTCCATCTCCACAACTCCATAACAAAAATACCAAGTTTGAGATGGGGAGAATTGGGATATTTGCTCAGACATACGCCTGCACACAGGTGTCCTCCATCGGTTCACTCCGGATGAATTAGGAATGAGCAAACGTCTTTCAGGGATACCGAGCGCAGGAAGAAAGGAGCAACGAGAGCCCAGAACACATTAGCAAGGGCTGTCCTGGTTAACAAGTGAGGAGGTACCCAGAGTTTTCCCTGAAGAAGCTAGAGGCTTTATTTCCTTAGGGGCCTCATAACTGTTACTTTAAAAAAGAAACAAATCTAACAAATATTTCAAATGTAAAAGTCATATTAGTAAAAGCCTAGGAAAGCATATAGAGTGAGAGAAGGAAAGAAAAGACAAGCAAACTACAGGAAGGGTAACTTATTTGTATCCAATCCAAGAGCCATTGGCAAGAATCCAAGACAAGACTGCTAATGCACACACATGATTCTGAATTGGATTCTTTTTTTTACTACAAATTACATTAATAGCATGATTGGAAAAAGTTACATTCATTCTGAAAATTCAATGGTAGTAATGTGTCAATGTTAACTTCATGATTTGATGATTGTATTACAGTCATGTAGGAGAAGATCCTTGTTTGTAGAAAATACACACTAAAGAATTTGGGAGTAATAGAATATCGGGCAGAAAATTTACTCTCAGATGTTCCAGGAAAAGGTACCTTGTGCTATATTTGAAAATTTTCCATATAAAAGATTTACTGAAAGTATCTCAGAGGAAAAAAAAAGAAATTTGAATAAAATAGTTATCTGTAATTTTATATATAGCACTTGTCAATAACTATACACATAAGAAGAGGAGAAAATACTTTAAGTATTTCACATAATTAACAGTGTACAACTAATAGATAAGTGAACATTTTACAATATGGTGTGTTTTGATTTTATAACATTTTTACAAAACCTTTTAATATATGATTCTTTATATTCTGCCTACCAGAAACAAGTTACATTTCTCAGGGGTTCAGAAAAGGGAGAAATGTTTACTGAGAAATTCAGGGAACAATAAAAGTGAAATTTAGAGAAGAAAAATAAATAAGCCTTATGTAAACATTTTTGTTGATTCCAGACTGAAATGGAGACTTAAAAATTGTTCAGAATTCAGATACCATCTTTCATCTTTGGGTGTTTACTTCTTGCCTTCTCCCTTTGAGTATCTGTTGAATTTTCAGTCATTGCAGTGAGTCACTCTCCCTCTGAGACTAGAAAAGATTTGTGGACTCTGGGGAAAATGCTGCCATTTACCCATTCCTCACAGTCGCGGGAAACTACTACCCTGGAGGTAAGCAGGCGGAATCTTGCACTTGCATCATCCACCAAGAGAGAATAGTGGACTCCCCGGAGCCTGGTTCACCTGGCTGAAGAGCATAGTCCTCTCGTTCCTGCTCATAAATCTCAGCATTCTGATTCCTTGTGCACAAGGACTGGTGAGGAGAGAGCGTTCCAAGCTTACTCAGGAGCAGCAGAGCAGGAGCAGCCTTACGTTCTCAGTAACTTTGGTCACTGTCACCTGGTGTGTGTGCTGCAAGTGGGTCAGAGACACTAAAAGGACATGAAGTTAATGATCTAATTTGCCAAAAATGGTCAGGGCATTGATTTGCTTCTATAACCTCTGAGACCTAACACCAAGGAGGTTCCCTGTGAAATCGTCTTGTGCTGTAGCTTCTCTCACAGAGTTGACTTCCCTGGAATTCTACAATTAGCTTTACCTGTGCTATACTCTGAGTAGCCTGTGTTTGTTATATTCGACTGTTCTCAAAGACAGCAGACAGTTTAAACACAACTGTGAATATTTATTTTACCTCGTGAATTACTTCCAAATGCTCGTGTCTGCTTCTTCTGCTTCCTTTATTAATTCCTCAATATTCATTCTCACGGGGTTCCCTGGCATCGACCAGTACTATCCCTGGTTTTCAATTCCCTTCTCTTCCATCTGTGCTATGGTTTTCCTGGGAAACTGTATGGTGCTCCATGTGATCTGGACTGAGCCAAGCCTGCACCAGCCCATGTTCTATTTTCTGGTCTTGCTGATCCTCCCTCACCTGTGCATGGGGCTGTCCACAGTGTACACGGTGCTGGGGATCCTGTGGGGCTCAGCCAGGAAGTCAGCCTGCATATCTGCATTGCTCAAAGTTACTTTATCCATGGAATTTCCTTCACAGAGTCTGGAGTCCTTGCCATGGCCTTTGATCGCTTTACTGCAATTTGCAATCCTCTGAGATATACATCTGTCCTGACTAATAGTAGACTCTTCATTTTATGGTGAGCATTTTGATGAGAAGTGCTTTGTCTATTCTTCCCGTCATCATTCATTTGAAGTTCTTCCATTACTGCCGTCCTCACATCCTCTCCCACTCTTTCTGCCTGCACCAGGACCTGCTCTGGCTGGCCTGCTCTGACAACCACTGCAACAGCTTCTATGTCTAGGCTCTGGTGGTTTGTACCTTGTTGTTGGATGCTGTCCTCATTCTCATCTTGTATGTTTTCATCTTGCATATGGTGCTGGCAGTTGCATTCCGGGAGGAGAGGCTCAAGTCTTTGCAGACATGTGTTTGCCACATCTGTGCTGTACTGGTATTTTATATTCCCATTATTGGTCTCACCATGGTGCACTGCTTTGGAAAGCATCTCTCACCTTTGGTTCATGTCCTTATGGGCAATATCTATATTCTCTTTCCACCCCTGATGAATTCAATCATCTACAGTATAAAGACCCAGCAGATCCGAAGCAGGATAAAGAAGTGGTTTTCCTTGAAAATGTGGTGAAACTCTTGGATTTTATCAGTAAGAATATTTTAAAGTCAAAATAATAATATTATTCCCCATGTGTGCAACAACTTACAATTTGAATACTACTTTCTATTATGTTTTGTTCTTTTATAAGGACTTGAATATTAAAGAACTTAAGTGACTCGCTAATGTAAGAGAAGTAACAGACTAGGTTTTGCTAATACGCATTCCATAAAAAATTCCTGAAATTTTACCATGGGATAATCAAACTATTATGTATGAAATAACGAATGTCTTTGTATTTTATTGCATAGCCTTGCCGCATGGTTGCCATATGAAAATTGTGTTTTCCTGAGTTAATCAATATTTTCATTTAATTTAGACACATCTCTATCTAAAATTTTGGAAACATGCTTATTTTTCAGTTTATTCAAGTAATGGTCCTTATATCAAAATATATTATACAGTGAAATTGGACTTTCCTCATTTCTAAAGGTGAGTTGAGTAGCTATGATGCTGAACCTTCCCTCTACTCTATTCTTTTTTCTCCTTTAGTGACTTAGTGCAAATTCATTAAAGACATTTTGGAATAAAAAGATGTATAATCTCTCTATTCCAAATATTTTCTCCTTAATTTCTTTCAATGTTATAAAGATGTGACCTTATTGCACTCAATTTTTGACTCTACATTTTTCCACTCAATATTATATCATTAAGACTTCTTGGTGGCATTTTAAGTTATTCGTAATGTCTGCAGGAAAAGAGTTGAGTTTAGAAACTATTGCAAAAGCACAATTGAGAACTGACAGTGGCCTCTCTTAGGGTAATGGTTGAGAAAATGGAAATATGGTAAGAGATATGAATGATATGTAGGATACACAAACAAATCTTAATAACTGATTGTGGGTCTGTGAACAGAGAGTGGTTTCATAGTTGATGCTCTGGTTTCTGGTTTGTGAAATCAAATTAGTGGTCTGTCATTCACTGAGATAGTGACAAAGAAAAAGTGCTGTTTACACAAGGAAATAGTGGAAACTACTCTGAACACATTGAGTTTGAGGTATCTGTGGAACATTTATAAAAATTCATTAAAAATATTGAGTAAGCACTCCCAGTGTTTCAGACTCAGTGCTAGATTGCTAAGGCACAGGGAAAGAATAGAGGGCAAAAAGAGTGCTTTGCCATCAGTATAGCAGGTGATACAGACAAAAATTATTAAGTATACATCTACATTTACAATTTGGTAAATGCCATTATTAAGAAATAAAGAGTGTAATGATAGCCTAGCAGAGGGACTCTAATCGAGTACAGAGGATTTGATTTCTAAATCCTGAGGATTTCTCAAGATTTCCTGAGAAAGTGGTATGTAGTGGAGGCTTGAAGATTGAAGATAAATAACCTAGGGAATGTAAAGTAGAAGGAATTGTCAGGCAAAACAGAAGAGAAAAAGAAAAATTGAGACGACACTGGACTGTAAGAAAAACAGCTAAATAAGTGACTATGAAACTTCGGGAGTAAAAGTTGAACAGTAAACAAGAACAAGGCTATGCAAGATGAGATTTTAATTTAATTTTAATTCTTAGGTGGTATGTAACTACTAACGAGTTCCAATTAGAAGGGGGAAGTGATCAAACACGTATCTTAAGATAATCAGTCCTGCTACCAAATAGATGAGAAGGACAAGTGTTGACAGCAGAAGACTAGATAAAGGAGTATTAGTAAAAGGATATGGTAGTGATTGAGTAAGGGTCAACTCAGGGAGATACAAGAGCTGAATGCAGATGAGATATATTTAGTAGATGAGATCAAAAGATTTGGTCATTAGTTGGCTATAAAGGATGGGAGTAAAGGAGATGCCAAATCATGTTCACATTATTGAAACTGCAGAAATTATATAGCCACGTACTGAGATAAGGAAGGTGTGGGAAGAATAAGATTTGTTTTGGACATGTTCTTTTTTGTTTTTTTTATCTTTCCAAAATAACATTTCAGAAGAAATGTTCAGCCTAGGGTTTGATATACGTATCAATGTTCTGCTGAGACAAGTAGATTTGGATAATGAATTTGGAAGTGATGGTCATAAATATGATATTTGAGATCATGGGGGTTGATGACTTGACCAATAAAAAGAAATAATATGAGTATACTAAAAAACTCAAAATTATAATAAGGTACAGTTGAATTACCAAAAAACAGTCCAAAAAGGAAACAATAAAAATGTTAGAGGAGCACAATGTTAATGATTCCAAATGGAACAATGTTTTAAAGAGGAGAATGAGTTTGTCAAAATCACGTGACAGTGATTTAAATTGGGTACCAAAAAGTGTCTTTTGGTTTAGAAAAACAATGAAAAACTTATTATGAACAGAGTTTGTGGAGTAGTGAGAATGAAGTCAACGTTTTGAAAATTCATGAGGGAAATTTGAATTAGTAGGTGAAAATGATGTAGACAAATATATTGTTTTTGAGAATATGGCCATAGAGGGTAGAACATAAAAAGTGTAGTAGTCAGAGGGTGATCTAGAGCTCTTCCTTCCTTACTTACTTCTTCCCTGCCTCCCTTCTTTCCATTCTTCCTTCTCTCCTTCCTTCCTTCCTTCCCTCCTTTGTCCATTCCTTCCTTCCTCCATTCCTTCCTTCTTTTTTTCTTCCTTCCTTCTTCCTTCCTTTCTCTCTCCCTCCCTCTTTTCCTGCCACCCTCTTTCTCTCTCTCTCCCTCTCTGTCTCTCTCTCTCTCTGTCCCTCTCTTTTTGTTTTTATTTGTCTAATAGGTACATAACTAGTTCTTAATTGTATTTCCTTTTGCTCTTGCTGTTTTTGTTATTGTATTAGGATATTTGCTTCCCAAAGACAAATGTTCCTGCCAAATTAGCCATTCAGGACAATTCCCTAAAGGTCACAGGACAAAAAATAAGTGCATTTTCTGGGGAATTACCATCTTTATCCTTATGAGCTTCTACCTTGATTTCATCAGTAATAATTAATAACTTGTAATTGATGACACAAAGGAAAATATTACTAAAGTTTAGTTTTGGTAGTGCATAGACTTTGAGTTCCATGCTTCTCCTTTTCAGCTTTTGCTCCCTGAGAAAGTAAGGGCTTTTCATTTTGTCATGGGGGACAGTGGAAAAGCAAATTCATGATCCTGATAAATAAATGACAAGCAATAGGATACTGGGGTACATGAGGAAGCCATTTGTGTAAAACTAATTTGGCCTGAACTTTTCTTTTCCTAAAAGGCCTTACATGGATGTTGAGCATGCATTGTATATCTGCTTTAAGTACTTACTATGTCCCAAAGACAAGAACAATACCCTTAAAGATAAGGATGTAACTTTCCCCACATTGGCATTTCTTTAAGGATAAGCATCTTTACCTAAACAAAGGACTGATTGCTGACCTGCTGCACTCACCTTGTGACCCACCTTGAGACTACCTACTGACCCACTGTGTTCATTGAACTGCTGTACAAATTGCTGTGCTGGCAAAGCAATTTCATGACTATTGCAAAAGGGACATTCCAATCATATGTAATACATGCTCTTTGATGCTATATAACCACTCTGTGTACTCCACTTCTTTGGAGTGCTTCAATCCTTTGCGAAAGGACTCTCCCAAGCTATATGGTCCTCATATCTGGCTCATAATAAACTCACCCCAATTTTGATTTATAGATTTGTTATGGATTATTTGCATTGACAATCCAAAAGTGATAACCATGAGGTTGATGATCACTAATATTTATAACATAGTTTACCTCCTTCTATTTTATTGAATATTTTAAACTTTTTTATTTCAAAATAATTTCAGACTTACTTTTCAGAAAAGTACACAAATAAAAAAAAGGATTTCTGTATACTCATCACTCAGATTCCTCAAACACTTGTTTTATATCTACTTCCTCTCACTGATGTTTTCCTCTGAGGTATTAGAGTAATCATCTATAAATATTTTGGAGAGCATTTCCTAAACATAGGGCAAATCTCTTAAGCAAATTTGTCTCATTTTTAATTTTAAGCCTTTTCAAAGCCCTGAGATATAGAGAAACAACAAATCATAGAATTAAGTGTTTCTTCATCCATGAAAATTTATTGAAATATAATTAACACACCATACAATTCACCTATTTTTAGTATATTTTCAGAATTGTACAACCATCATCACAATCTAATTTTAGAAAATCCCAATCACCCTGAAAAGAAACCTAGTGCCTGTTTAAAATTACTCTCTACTTCCACTCCCAATTCTAGGCACCACTAATCCACTTTCTGTCTCTATAGATTTTTCAATCTGGATATTTCACACAATAGAACAAGGCATGTTCTTTTGTGTCTAACTTACCTGAGCATAATGTTTTGAGAATCATCCTTGTTGTAGCACATATCATTAGTACTTGCTTCCTTTATGTTGCTGAAAAATATGCCATGGAATGTATTTGAAACGTTTTGTTTTATTTTAAATGATTAAACAGGTAATATTTATTCATCAAAAGTAGTGAGGGTTTTCTAGTGAAACTATCATAGATTATATTGTGGTTCAAATGTACAGAGTGCCCTTTCTTATCCTATCCCAATCCCTGCATGCACAGAGCATTGCATTTTACATCTGGCATGCTACTGCTGCTCTTTTTTAACTCCAATACTGCCATCTAGTCATTAACTGATGGATATTGTTTCCCCAGTTTTTGTCTACTGTGAATAATGCTGTGATGAGCATTCATGTGCAGTCTTTATGTGTAAATATGTTTCAATTCTCTTGAGTAGATACCTAAGAGTGGGTCATATGATAACTCTATTATTTAAAATTTTGAGAAACTGCTAAACTATTTTCCAAAGCTGCTGCAATATTTATTTTCCCACCATCAACATATGATGGTTGAGATTTCTTCATGATCTCATCAACACTTATTCTCTGTCCTTTGAGTATAGCCATTCTAGTGGGTGTGAGTGGTCTGGTGGTTTTGATTTGCATTTCCTTAATGACTAATAACTGATGACGCTATGGCTTAATTTGTCTTTTTTATCATCGAGTTTTAACAGTTCCTTATGTAGTTTGGATGAGTCCCTTATCAGATATATGATTTGTAAATATTTTCTCCCAATCTATGGGTCGTCTTTTTGCTTCTTAAGGATGTCTTTCGAATTGCAAAATACTTTAATTTTAACTAAGTATAATTAATCTATTTTTTCTCTTATTGTTCCTGCTTTTGATATTGTACCTAAAAAAAATTATTGCCTAATCCAAGATCACAAAGATTTATACCTATGTTTTCTTCTAAAAATTTTATAGTTTAGCTCACGTTTAGGTCTGTGATGCATTTGAAGTAAATTTTTGTGTATGGTGTATATATGTAAGGGTTTAATACACTTATTTGTTTATTTTTTTGCATATGGATAACCAATGGTCCAGCACAGTTTATTGAAGACTATTCTTTTTCCCATAAATATTATTTATTGGAAATCAATTGACAATAAATGGATCACCTGGCCTTTATAATTCAGACATCCAGTTTCAACAAGAGATTATTAAAAAGCTAAAATCTTTCAAAAGGTCATCTCTAGTAGACGTATCATACCCATAATTCTAAAACTCCAAAAAAAGAGTATTCCCAACTGGTGGCAGCTTTCTTTTGCATGCCAAATAAACAATGATTTTTCTATATTTTACCTAATTTCAGAAATTAGAACAACCCATGCTAAATCCTAACCTATCAACTGATGGGAAATCACCAGGGAGTTTGTCCAACTAATACACTATTGTAATTGCAGCTTTCCCCAACTGGCTAGTCTCCTTTAGCACTTAGAAAATGGGAAATGACAAGATATTAAAGATCCTACTCAACTTATACCATGTATTCAGACATTATAGCAACAAAAACAATACAATATCAGTTTTTTAACCTCTTTTTCCCCCCCTCAATGGCAAGTTTTTCTCAAAGCCCTTGAGCTTAAGTTACTAAGTCAAAGATTAAAATCCCAGCTGCCCAAAAATCCCGTCATCTCCAGACTGATGGCTGGGCAAATGCAAGGGTGGAGCTGAGGCAACTGAAGCTAAGTGAGAGAGAATGGCTGAAGCAGCATCCCCCACCTTTTTTTTTTTTTCTTTATCTGCCTCCTTCAGCATCTGGGGTTGCTCAGAGCTCCAGGGCTTTTTCCTTCTGTCCCTTCAGATACCCCTGCATTTCTACCTTACATTCCTCAAAATCTTTGTTACCTCTTTGTCTTGTGTCCTTTTTACGCAGGGGATCAGTCATTTGGGTGCCTGTAATCACCAGAGTTATTGATATTTGTGTCCTTCACATCCCTGATATTCCCCAGCATAAACAAAGGAGTGCATAAGGCCTCAGGTCTTCCTTGAGGACACAGAGATCTCAGCCCTACCCTTAGTCTTTAAAGCAGCTGAAATGGAAGGGGGCGGAGTCAAGATGGCGGTGTAGGCAGACTCTGAACTCACCTCCTCCCGTGGACACAGCCAATTTACAACTACTCGTGGAAAAATTACCCCTGAGACAGAACTGAAAACTAGATAAGAGGAACTCCTGCAACAACGGACAATCCTACCTGGGGTAGAAGAGGCAGAGACTCCAAAACGCCGCCTTCACAAGCCGCCAGCTTCACGGCCGCCGGGAGCAGCTCACAGGTACGCACCCTCCCTGGAGGCACGGGGTCCTGAGCCGGGGAGCGCCCCCGCTGTGGATATTTTGTGGACCCAGCACAATTGAGACCAGCGGCATAATATCTGACTTTGCCTGCTACTAAAGCATTGGGGAGCACGCCCAGAAAACCCGGTTCACAAAGAAACTAAAACTGGCTCTTAAAGGGCCCATGCACAAACTCACCAGTTCCAGAAAGCATCCTAAAATCACCAGAAAGAAAGGTGCACAGTGTTTTGGTGACAAGAGACTCACCTAATAGGCCCTGAGTGCTTCTGGTGAGGGGTGAGACCTCTCCAGGGACTGGGACATTGGCGGCGGCCATTGTTGTGGCCTGGTGTGAGCGTGCTGACACAGACGCCATTGGAGTTCTCCCTGAGGTCTGCTAGCCCAGGGTCTGCTCCACCTGCTAGAGCACCGATTTAATCTAGCTCAGCCAGGGCAGGCAGCCCACCCTAGAGACAGGCCCCACCCAACAACAAGCCCTCAGGCAACTTGTGGGCCTGCATAGATTGGTGACTAGATTCTCTGCAGCCTGGCAACTGAGCCGACTTGAGCGGGGCAGGGTGTGCACAAGGAGCAGGTGGAGAGTGTGGGGCAGTGGCGGAGTGTGTGGGGCTCCCGCCATGGAGAGACTGGGTCTGCTTGGGGAGGTCGGGGAGCCCACACGGGGCAGGACTGTGTTAACTGTGTGTGTGGACCTGTGGGCAACACGGCTTGTCAGCTGCAGAAGACTTGTGCTTCTCAAAGACCCACATAGGAGGTTTGCCCCACCTTCCAAAGCCTGAGACAATTGGGTGCTCCTGTGCCTGAGGCCAGCCCCACCCAGCTGCAATCCTCAGAGAGCTGACAAGAGATCTAATAGGCTAGAGGGTTACAGCAATTGTAAGGCCCTGAGCCTAACAACCTGCCACGCTGGGGGCCTACTCAGTTAAAAGAAATACTGCAACATAAATGTGGTATTAGAGCTTACAGCCAACTGTGCTGGGGCTCCCCACACCTGATAAAGAGACTGAAGGGCCCACAACAGCTACAAGCAGCTGAGCATTACAACAGCTGGCCAGGAGCATAACTCAGCCTCCCTGGGTGCCAACAGGGAGAGCAAACAGGCCACAATAGAAGGACACATGTAGCCCACATAGGCGCCACCACTGGAACATTGAGAACTGAGGGAAGCACACTGGAAACCTCCTAAGGCATCACTTACATAAGGTCACCTATCCAAGAGCAGGAGACGTAGCTGACCTACCTAATACGTAGACACAAGCACAGGGAAAGAGGCAAAATGAGGAGGCAAAAGAATACATTCCAAGTGAGGGAACAGGACAAAACCCCAGAAAAGGAACTAAGTGAAACAGAAATGAGCAGCCCACCCGACAGAGAGTTCAAACTAAGAGTGTTAAGGATGCTCACTGATCTGCGGAGAAGAATAGATGAACTCAGTGAGAATGTCAACAAAGAAATGGAAGATATAAAAAAGAACCAATCAGAAATGACAAATACAATACTGGAAATGAAAAATTCATTAGAAGGACTCAAAAGCAGAGTAGAGGATACAGAAGAACGGATCTGTGAGCTGGAAGAAAGACTAGAAGAAATTACCCAAGGTGAACAGGTAAAAGAGAAAAGAATTAAAAAGAGTGAGGACAGTCTAAGGGACCTCTGGGACAACATCAAGCGCACTAACATCCGTGTTATAGGTGTCCCGGAAGGAGAAGAGCGAGACAAGGGAGCAGAGAATCTATTTCAAGAAATAATAGATGAAAACTTTCCTAACCTAAGGAAGGAAACAGACATCCAGGTACAGGAAGCACAGAGAGCACCAAACAAGATAAACCCAAAGAGGCCCACACCAAGACACATCATAATCAAAATGTCCAGAAGTAAAGATAAAGAGAGAATCCTAAAAGCCACAAGAGAATGTCAAGTTACATACAAAGGAAACCCCATAAGGCTATCAGCTGACTTCTCAGCAGAAACCTTACAGGCTAGAAGAGAATGGCACGATATATTTAAAGTGCTAAAAGGAAAAAACTTACAGCCAAGACTACTCTACCCAGCAAGGTTATCATTCAAAATGGAAGGAGAGATCAAAATTTTCCCAGATAAGCAAAAATCAAAGGAGTTTGTCACCAAGAAACCAGTGCTACAAGAAATGTTAAAGGGACTGATTTAAGGGGAAAAGAGAAGACCACAAATAGGAAAAACTATCTATTTCCATGATAAGAGGGAAATGGATACAAATGCACAAAAAAGAGGTTAGATATGATATCAAAAATTTAAAAGGAGGGAGGAGGGGAGTTAAAGAGTACAGCTTTCAGACAGAGGTCAAACTAAAGTGACCATCAATTCTGTATAGAAGAAGTAAGGAACAGAGAAGGACTACTAAAACACTGAGAAAAAAAAAAAAGTTAAAAAATGGCAGTAAGTACATACTTATCAATAGTTACTTTAAACGTCAATGGACTAAATGCTCCAATTAAAAGGCATAGGGTGGCTGACTGGATAAAAAAGCAAGACCCATATATATGCTGCATACAAGACACACAATTCAGACCTAAAGACACTCACAAACTGAAAGTGAAGGGATGGAAAAAGATACTCCACGCAAATGGCAATGAAAAGAAAGCTGGGGTAGCAGTACTCATATCAGACAAAATAGACTTTAAAACAAAAACTGTAAAAAGAGACAAAGAAGGGCATTACATAATGATCAAGGGAACAATCCAACAAGAGGATATAAACTTGTAAATATCGACGCACCCAATGTAGGTGCACCTAAATATATAAAGCAATTATTAACAGACATAAAAAGAGAAATAGTAACACAATAATAGTAGGGGAATTTAACACTCCACTTACACCAACGGATAGATCATCCAAACAGAAGATCAATAAGGAAACATTGGCCTTAAACGACACACTACAACAGATGGACCTAGTAGATATATACAGAGCATTCCATCCAAAAACCGAAGAATACACGTTCTTTTCAAAGGCACATGGAACATTCTCCAGGATTGATCACATATTAGGCCACAAAACAAGTCTCCATAAATTTAAGAAGATTGAAATAATACCAAGCATCTTTTCTGACCACAACGGTATGAAACTAGAAATCAACTATAGGAAGAAAATCAGAAAAGCCACAAATACGTGGAGATTAAACAAAATGCTACTGAACAACGACTGGGTTAATGAAGAAATCAAAGAAGAAATCAAAAAATACCTGGAGACAAATGAAAATGAAAATACGACATGCCAGAATTTATGGGATACAGCAAAAGCGGTTCTAAGAGGGAAGTTTATAGCGATACAGGCCTATCTCAACAAACAAGAAAAATCTCAAATAAACAATCTAACAATGCACCTAAAGGAACTGGAAAAAGAAGAACAAACAAAGCCCAAAATCAGTAGAAGAAGGGAAATAATAAAAATCAGAGCAGAAATAAATGAAACAGAGACCAAAAAAACAACAGAAAAAATTAATAAAACCAAGAGCTGGTTCTTTGAAAAGATCAACAAAATAGGCAAACCTTTAGCTAGACTCACCCAGCAAAAAAGAGAGAAGGCACAAATAAGTAAAATCAGAAATGAAAGAGGTGAGGTTACAACAGACACCTCAGAAATACAAAAGATTATAAGAGAATACTATGAAAAGCTATATGCCAACCAATTCGACGATCTGGAAGAAATGGATAAATTCTTAGAATCATACAACCTTCCAAAACTGGATCAAGAAGAAGTAGAGAATTTGAATAGACCAATCACCAGTAAGGAGATCGAAACAGTAATCAAAATACCTCCCCAAAAATAAAAGTCCAGGACCAGATGGCTTCCCTGGTGAATTTTACCAAACATTCAAAGAAGACTTAATACCTATCCTTCTCAAACTTTTCCAAGTAATTGAGGAGTGGGGGAAGCTCCCTAACTCATTCTACGAAGCTGACATTACCCTGATACCAAACCAGACAAGGACAACACAAAAAAAAGAAAATTACAGGCCAATATCACTGATGAACATCGATGCTAAAATCCTCAACAAAATACAGCAAATCGCATACAACAATACGTTAAAAAGATTATACACCATGATCAAGTGGGATTTATTCTAGGTATGCAGGGATGGTTTAACATTCACAAATCAATCAACGTAATACACCACATTAATAAAATGAAGAACAAAAATCACATGATCATCTCAATAGATGCAGAGAAAACATTTGACAAGATACAGCATCCATTTATGATAAAAACTCTGAATAAAATGGGTATAGAAGGAAAGTACCTCAACATAATAAAGACCATATATGACAAACCCACAGCTAATATCATTCTCAATGGTGAAAAACTGAAAGCTATCCCTCTAAGAACAGGAACCAGACAAGGATGCCCACTGTCACCACTCCTATTTAACATAGTATTGGAAGTCCTAGCCAGAGCAATCCAGCAAGAGAAAGAAATAAAAGGGATCCAAATTGCAAAGGAAGAAGTGAAACTTTCACTATTTGCAGATGACATGATTTTATATATAGAAAACCCTAAGGAATCCACCAGAAAACTTTTAGAAGTAATAAACGAATATGGTAAAGTTGCAGGATACAAAATCAACATACAAAAATCAGTTGCATTTCTGTACACTAACAACGAAGTAGCAGAAAGAGAAATTAAGAATACCATCCCATTTACAATTGCAACAAAAAGAATAAAATACATAGGAATAAACATAACCAAAGAGGTGAAAGATCTGTACACCGAAAACTATAAAACATTTCTGAAAGAAATTGAAGAAGACACAAAGAAATGGAAAGATATTCCGTGCTCTTGGATTGGAAGAATTAACATAGTTCAGATGTCCATACTTCCTAAAGCCATCTATAGATTCAATGCAATCCCTATCAAAGTTCCAACAACATTTTTCACAGAAATAGAACAAAGAATCCTAAAATTTATATGGAAAATCAAAAAAACCCTGAATAGCTAAAGGAATCCTGAGAAAAAAGAACAAAGCTGGAGGTATCACACTCCCTGATTTCAAAATATACTACAAAGCTGTAGTAACCAAAACAGCATGGTACTGGCAAAAAACAGACACACAGATCAATGGAATAGAATCGAAAGCCCAGAAATAACCCCACACATCTATGGACAGCTAATCTTCTACAAAGGAGCCAAGAACATACAATGGGGAAAAGAAAATCTCTTCAACAAATGGTGTTGGGAAAACTGGATAGCCACATGCAAAAAAATGAAAGTAGACCCCAACCTTACACCATGCACAAAAATTAACTCCAAATGGATTAAAGACTTGAATGTAAGACCTGAAACTATGAAACTTCTAGAAGAAAACATAGGCAGTTCGCTCTTCCACATCGGTCTTAGCAACATCTTTTCAAACACCACATCTGACCGGGTAAGAGAAACAATAGAAAAAATAAACAAATGGGACTACATCAAACTAAAAAGCTTCTGCACAGCAAAGGAAACCATCAACAAAACGAAAAGACAACCTACCAATTGGGAGAAGATATTTGCGAACCATACATCTGATAAGGGCTTAATCTCCAAAATATATAAAGAACTCATGCATCTCAACATCAAAAAAACTACCAACCCAATTAAAAAATGGGCAAAAGACCTGAACAGACATTTCTCCAAAGAAGATATACAGATGGCCAACAGACACATGAAAAGATGTTCAAAATCACTAACTATCAGGGAAATGCAAATCAAAACTACAATGAGATATCACCTCACGCCCGTCAGAATGGCTATAATTAACAAGACAGGAAACAATATGTGTTGGAAAGGATGTGGAGAAAAGGGAACTCTCATACACTGCTGGTGGGAGTGCAAACTGGTGCAGCCACTATGGAAAACAGTATGGAGATTCCTCAAAAAATCAAGGATAGAACTACCATATGATCCAGCTATTCCACTGCTGGGTATTTATCCAAAGAACTTGAAAACACCAATTTGCAAAGGTACATGCACCCCTGTGTTCATTGCAGCGTTATTCACAATAGCCAAGACTTGGAAGCAACCTAAGTGCCCATCAAGGGACGAATGGATAAAGAAGCTGTGGTATATATACACAATGGAATACTACTCAGCCATAAGAAACGATGAAATCCAGCCATTTGTGACAACATGGATGGGCATTGTGGGTATAATGCAAAGTGAAATAAGTCAGAGGGAGAAGGTCAAATACCGCATGATTTCCTTCATTAAGTAGTAGATAATAACAACAATAAACAAACACATAGGGACAGAGAGTGGATTGGTGGTTACCAGAGGGGAAGGGGGAAGGGAGGAGGGTGAAAGGGATAATTCGGCACAAGTGTGTAGTGATGGGTTGTAATTAGTATTTTGGTGGTGAACATGATGTAGTCCATGCAGAAATAGAAGTACAATGATGTACACCTGAAATTTTTACAATGTTATAAACCAATGTTACTGCAATAAACAAAAAATTTAAAAAAAAAAGATGTAATAAACACCTGCATAGCCCAAAAATAAAAAATAAAAAAAAAATAAAGCAGCTGAAATGAAGATAAAGAAGAATCCAGGTATCAGTAGAATGTGGAGACAGTGTCCCTGTACCAGGAAGCAAGACACATTTCTCTTCAGATTTCAGCAGTTTATCAGCTGCTCTTCCCAAATCTTTGCCTCAGTTTTGGTAACAAATTAACTTTTCTGCCTAGAAGGGAGAGCAACAACCATAGAAATATATTGTTTGGGACCCAGAAAAGCCCAAATTGGGAATTCTTAGATCATTTCTTCTCCCTCCTAAACAAGACAGCAAAAACAAAAAGCACTATTTGGGCTGCTTGTTCCAACACTTCTTCCAGTTACTGGATGACAACCATTTTTCTAATTCTTTAATGGGCAACAAAATGGGAGAACATATATTACTCAGGTTTGCTACTAATTCCCGTGCACTTCTCTCAAATACTGTTAACTGGAATACGAGCCCTTGTCTTTCCCTTTCACCAAATCATGTGTGTCACAAAATCTCATCCTTGTCATCAACGTTAATACATTTTTGAGTTTTTGTTTTAAAAACTTTATTGAGCTATAATTCATATATTTATTTTCTGTGCTCTTTAGTTTCCACGTCTGTGTGCTGGAGATGGTGATAAAAGTAACTAAATGAGATAATATAGCTGTGAAGTTCTTAGAACAGAAAAAGCACTCAATAAATACTAGATTTATAGATAGGAAGTTTATTATAGTCCCCATTTGAAGAAGAGGAAATTGAGGCTCAGGTTGAACCAGGACTTGAATTTTGGTATCCAAACTCTTTAGTTATGTCTAAGGCATGTTTCTTTTTCAAAAATGATTAAGAGTAACACCAAAATTTCAGGTGAATAGATACATATTGTTAGATATATCTTGGGCAATGGGACAAACCCTGCTTTCCAGTAAGAAACAATATATTAAATAAAATTATTCAGTAGTTTCTGATTGCTCTTCAAGTCCAAACTCATTAAGAAAGGTTTCAAGGCTTGCCATAATCTGGTATAGCCTACCTTCCTTACATTATAAATTCTAGACCTTCCAGCCTACTTTCAGTTCTGATCATATGTCATATTATTTCTCACCTGTGTGTGAATCCCAAACTTTGTGTAGTTAATTTCTACTTATATATCAGGCCTCAGCTAAAAAGGAGAAAGCATTTCTAGCACATTATGTAATGTGAGTTTCCACTGTTTCAATATGCATCACACTTGCATTAATTCTTTTTTTTAAATTTCAGCTCTATTGAGGTATAATTGACATATAAAATTGTAAGATATTTAAAGTGTACGTCGTGGTGATGAAGCTGGGTACCTGAGGGGTACTGTAGATATTAAATTTGCTGTTTTTCCTATTTAACTTGAGGGGTGACTCAGGGGTCACCTGAATTTGTGAGCTTATTTTCCAGAGGATTTGTGAGCTTGTTTTGTAGATGAAAGAGAATGCCTTTGGGGAGATTGTGATCACTGGATGGCCTATCCTCAACAACCATTGAAGCCCAGAAGTCAGATTGCCCCAGGGCTCATCTGGAGTGACGCCTTTGTTTCTCCAAAGCTCCTCCTGCCAAGCGCTTTAGCTCTATAAAACCTTCCTGCATTCTGTTCTTGGGGAGGCGGATTTGAGCTAACCCAGGCTCCCACCTACTTATTTTGGCCAATTTGAATAAATCTTTCTCCATCTCCAAGCACCAATGTCTCAGTGTTTGGCTTGCTGGGCATGAGGCACACGAACTTGAGATTAAGAGGTTCGGTATCAGTGATTTGATGCATTCATTCTTTTTTAATGATTATCTTATCTTTCAGATTATAAATATTAAAAGAATGGGGTCAATTCTTTTTTTTTTTAGCAATATCTGCTCAATACCTAGCATTAACCATGATTCAAAAGACACTCACAATATAATTTTCTTTAAAAATTAAATGAATAATTGAATCCTGAATGAATCTACTGGCACAGATACATATTCCTTCCCATCCTTTTTGTATTTTTTATGTCTTTAGGAAGATGATGAGCTTCATCTTTGTGAAGAATACATGTCCAGCAGTTCACATGGGTCTCAAAAGCATTAACTTAGCATGAGCTTTTCCAGAATAGTCTACATTCTGACACATTTGGAATTATCTTTCAATTTATATGAATAGTGGAATATTTGGACCATAATTTTTTTTAATTATATAGGCAAATCATTGACTAACTGCTCTTCACCAGTAGTTCACCAGGTGTAGTATTTTCCTTCCTTCCAGATACAGGCCATCTTAAACAATGCTGTCATCATCCTTCTGCCAAGCAAACTCTAAATATCACCACATAGCAGAAAGAATTTGAGTTGATAAAATCACAATTCCAAGAGTCCATAAACATTTCTAATCCCATTATACAATGATCTTGAACTTATTGCCTGAGCTACTTTTTTCACCTTGAATCTTTAACAGTATGCAGAAATGTTCTATGTGTCTGTTTCATCCTTCTCCAATGAGATAGGAAATGTCTCTAGGAAAAATATAATTTCTGATTCATCTCTATGTTTCCAGTGCTTAAGAATCCAATTACCAAGGTCTCCTTGAAAACATCTCACTTCAGGGATAGAGCTTTGTTGATATTGTACCCATAACCAGAACTGCTGCAAGGATTTAAATTTACAGTATTTGAAATTTCTTTTATAAGTATAGTAATCTCTACAAGATTAATCTTGGCATGTCCTGAAAGCCACACCTGCATCTTCAACTGGCTCTAAGATATCTCTGTATTAGTTTTCCATTGCTGCTGTAACAAATTACTGCAAGTCCAGTGGCTTAAAACAACACAAATTTATTATCTTGCAATTCCACAGGTGAGAAGTCAAAAATGAGTCAGCAGGGCTCTGTTCTTCTAGATGATCTAAGGGTGAATCTATTTCCTTGCCTTTTTCAGCTTCTAGAGGCTATCTTCATTTCTTGATTGTAGCCTCAATATGACCTCTAATTCTGTTGTCCCATTATCTTCTCTGATTCTGACCTTCAGATCTCCCTCTTATAAGGACCCTGTGATTACACGAGTTCCACCTGGATAATGCAGAATATTCTCCCTATCTCGAGATGCTTAACTTCATTGCATCAGTAAAGTCCCTTTTATCATGCAAGTGAACACATTCACAGATCCTGGAGATTAGGACATAAACATCTTTGCGGGGGAGGTCATTATTCAGTCTTCCACAATCTCTATGTCGAAGTTTCTATTGAACTCATTTTGATTTGGAATCCATAGGGTTTTTTCTTTGTTTATTTTTAGTTTAAGGAGCATGATGTAATAAGAACTTTATTTTTGTTGTGGTAAAATATACATAACACAAAATTTGTAATTTTAACCAATTTTAAGTGTACAGTTCAGTGGCATTAATATATTCACATTGTTGTGCAACCATCATCACCATCCATCTCCAGAACTTTTTCATCATCCTAAACAAAGCTCTGTACCAATTAAACAGTAACTCCCTACCTGCTCAAATTTTCCCTACCCCTTGCCCCTGGCAACCACCATTCTACTTTTCATCTCTGTGAGTTTGACTGTTCTAGGTAACTCATTTAAGTGGAATCATACAATACTTTCCCCTTTGTGACTGGTTTATTTCACTTAGTATAATGTCTTTGAGGTTCATTCATGCTGTAACGTGTTAGAATTTCATTCCTTTTTAAGGTTAAGTAATGTTCTATTTTATGTATATATCACTTTTTGTTTATCCAGGCATCCACCACTGCACTGTTGGGTTGTTTTCATCTTTCACTTATTGTGAATAACGTTGCTGTGAACATTAGAGTCAAATATCTTTTTGAGTCTCTGCTTTCCATTCTTTTTGGTGTATATCTAGAAGTGGAAATGCTAGATCACATGGTAATCCTACTTTGAATTTTTTCAGGAACTGTATACTGTTTTCCACAGCCTTTACATTCCCACTAGTAATGTGCAAGAGTTCCAATTTTTCCATATCTTTGTCATCACTTATTATTTTCTGTTTTTTGACAATAGCCATCTTAATGGAATAAAGTAGTATCTCATTGTGATTTTGATTTTCACTTCATTTGTGATTAGTGTATTGAGTATCTTTTCACATGATAATTGGTCAATTATGTATCTTTTTTGGAGAAATACCTATTCAAGTTTTTTGTGCATTTTTTTTTAATTTTTTGTTTATTGCAGTAACATTGGTTTACAGCATTGTAAAAATTACAGGTGTACATCACTACACCTCCTCTTCTGCACAGATTACATCACGTTCACCACCAAAACACCAACTACAACCCATCACCACACACATGTACCGAACCATCCCCTTCACCCTCCTCCCTCCCCCCGTCCCCCCCGGCAACCACCAATCCAATCTCTCTCCCTATGTGTTTGTTTATTGTTGTTATTATCTACTACTTAATGAAGGAAATCATA
The DNA here is from genome assembly GCF_020826845.1 of Diceros bicornis minor. Classification (NCBI taxonomy): domain Eukaryota; kingdom Metazoa; phylum Chordata; class Mammalia; order Perissodactyla; family Rhinocerotidae; genus Diceros; species Diceros bicornis. The sequence continues at coordinate 61,295,716 of NC_080746.1, read as the reverse complement.
CGGTATTTGACCTTCTCCCTCTGACTTATTTCACTTTTTGATTTTCTTGTTTTTTTGTTGTTGAGTTGTAGGATAGAATCCCTAGTTTTATTCATTCATCTCTAAATGCTCTCTCATCTAAATCTGATGATAAAAAGTTATCTTTATTTTGTTTTATTTTTTACTTGTGTAAAATTCTGCCCAAATACAATAATAAACTCCAAACATGGACCAAAGTTCTATTTTCTCCTATGTCCAGACTGGTACCTTTGTGGTACTCTTTGAGAAAGTTACAGAATATAGGACAGGTGGTTCTTTACCAGGTGATAGCTTGGAGTATTTGTGACCACATTGGTTAACTATATCTTGGATGATGTTTGGAAAATGTTTCATAAATTGTTCAATATTTTAGCCCATAGTGGTTCACTAAGGAGGGAATGGGTAAGTAAGCAAAGTTTGAGAAAATATGGTATAATGTAAAGTTTAAGGAGAATAAAGATTTTATCCATTGAAGAAAAAGGATATCAGTTCAGTTTAATGAATGCCCTGTCCAAAGACATAGCAGCATGAAACTACATATTGACTTTGGAAAAAGACAATACACATAATGATTTTGTTTTTTTCAAGGCAAATTATATGCTCATCAAGAGTTATATATTTTGCTACTTATTTATGACAGTTACTCTTATTTTTTGCAATAAGTCATTTAGTGAAATATTATATAAACTGATATCTAAGTGTGAAAATAAAGAGAATCACTTTATAAAAACTAAGTTGGCTCAATGCACCTACTGTGTCCATGAAAAGAGGCTGAAGTGTCTGAACTCTGGCCTGAGGCACTGGGGCATCTGCATGACAAAAGAGTCATCATTATTCAGGGCCACTGTCCAGGCTGTGAGCAAGAGCAAGTTGCAGCCCATTTGGACCACCCTCTACCTGACATCTTCAGCAACAAACAAGATAAAATAGCTTCTTAAAGATGAGCTTGAAAGTGTAGGTGTGAAAATTGATGTCTGCACTGAGAATCGTAAAGGCCTTTCTTATCCTTTAGAATATATGAAGATCAAAAGACATCATGATGAAGTTGTGCAAGATAGAATCAGAGTGTTTATCAAAAAAAAGCATAGTAGACACTTCTAGAAATAGAAAGTAGACTACGTTAAAGACAAACTATCAGACGTCAGCATCATGGCGGAGTGAGCTTTCCCGTGAATTCTTCTCCCACAAGATACAACAAAAGCAACAGCCACAGACCAACAACGGAATCCCAGACAGTGAAAACCTAGAGCGGAGGGATCCACACTGCCGCACATCAGAGAGCCGAACGTGCTGGGCCCCCGGAGGAAGTGGGGAGAGGTAAGGAGAACTCCGCTCCCTCCCCATCAGATCAGCGATCCAGGTCCGCACGGCTCCCAGAGAGGGGGGAGGGGCGGCCCTCGGCGGGAAAACTGTAGCTCTTCGGGCTCTCTCAGCCAGTGGGAAACTCCCGCACACAGGACTCAGAGGAGCCACAGGGCTACCATCAACATCTGAGCACCCCAGAGAGCGGATAAAGAGGGGCAAACGAGAAGCCTCCCACTTCAGGGACCCAGAGGGCAAAAGAGAGAGCTCCCCCCTCCCCGCAACCCGGAGTCTGCAGCTCGACCAGACCTAGCAATCCGAGGCAGACCTGAACAAACTGGACTGGACCCGTGGATCGCAGCGGAAAAAAAAAAAAAAAAACTGCAGATCGCAGCAGAAAAACTGGGGCAGAGCGCAGGGGGCTTAGACTACACAGCCCTTTACCACCAGACAGTGGCAGCAGGTGGAAATTGCAACCAGAGACTTCCAGGATGAGGAAAATCAAAACCAACACAGGAACCACAATGCAAAAATATATGAAATCACCAGACCAGAAACAAAATGACAAGCACCCAGAAATCAACCCCGAAGACACAGAAATCCATAAACGAAATGACAGAGATTTCAAAATAGCTATCATAAAAACACTCAACGAAATACGAGACAACACAGACAAACAATTCAATGAGATAAGGAGTTTCTTCACAAAAGAGATTGAAATCATAAAGAAAAACCAATCAGTGCTGATGGAGATGAAGAACACAATGGAGGAGATAAAGGAGAATCTGGAATCTTTAAAGAACAGAGCTGACAATATGGAGGAAAGAATTAGTACTTTGGAGGATAGGAATACAGATATACTCCAGATGGAAGAAGAGAGAGAACTAAGACTAAAAAGAAATGAAGAAAGACTCTGAGAAATATCTGACTCTATTAGAAAATGTAACATAAGAGTTATAGGTATTCCTGAAGGAGAGGAGAGGGAAAGAGGAACAGAGAGCCTATTCAAGGAAATAATAGCTGAAAATTTCCCAAATCTGGGGAAGGAGCAGGAAATACCAGTAAGCGAAGCCAACAGGACACCCATATATATTAACAGACAAAGGCCTTCACCACGACACCTAGTGGTAAGGCTAGCCAGGGTCAACGACAAAGAAACAATATTAAGGGCAGCTAGACAAAAACAAAAAATAACGTACAAAGGAACTCCCATCAGGCTCTCAAGCGGATTTCTCAACAGAAACTTTTCAGGCTAGAAGAGACTGGAATGATATATTCAAAATACTAAAAGACAAAAACTTTCAGCCAAGAATACTCTATCCAGCAAAAATATCCTTCAAATGTGATGGAGAAATAGTAACTCTCCCAGATAAACAAAAGCTAAGGGAGTTCATGGCCACGAGACCCCCATTACAAGAAATACCCAAGAAGGCCCTCAGGCCTGAAAAAAAGAAGAGAAAGGGAACACAAAGCTTGGAGGAAGGAGAAAAGTAGGTAGACAAAATCAGAGAAATAGTAGATCTTTACCGGAATAGGTTAGCAACCACTTAAATACTAAACTCAAAGATCAAAGGAAGAAATTCACCAAAAATAAATTTAACCTCATCACTGTAAACACACAGCCACAACACAAGATAGAATAAGGTATAACAAGAGCAACTTAGAAGGGGAAGAGGAAAGTGACTGAATTGACTTAGTATAAGGAAATAGGAGGCTATCAGATAATGGACTATCTCATACACAAGATTTTTTGCCCAAACCTCAAGGTAACCACTAAACAAATAATCAAAGCAAAACCACATATGATAAACAAAGAGAAAACTAGAAGAGTCATAAGACAGAACAACCAAACTGAATTGGCAGTCCAAAACAAATGGGACAAGAAACAAAGGAAATGCAAAAGAACCAGAAAATAAGTGACAAAACAGCAACATTCAGCCCTCATATTTCAATAATTACCCTAAATGTAAATGGATTGAACTCTCCAATCAAAAGATACAGAGTGGCAGGATGGATTAAAAAGCAAGACCCAACAATATGCTGCCTTCAGGAAACACATCTTAGCACTAAAGACAAGCACAGGCTCAGAGTGAAAGGATGGAAGACAATACTCCAAGCTAATGGCAAACAAAAGAAAGCAGGTGTTGCCATACTCATATCAGACAAAGTAGACTTCAAGATAAAACAGGTTAAGAAAGACAAAGAAGGGAAATACATAATGATAAAAGGGACACTCCATCAAGAAGACATATCACTTATAAATATATATGCACCCAACATAGGAGCACCAATGTACATAAAACAACTATTAACAAACCTAAAAGGAGAAATCAACAACAACACAATAATAGTAGGGGATCTTAACATCCCACTTACAGCAATGGATATATCATCCAGACAAAAAGTTAATAAAGAAATATTAGACTTACATGAAAAACTGGATGAGATGGACCTAGTAGACATATACAGAGCACTCCACCCAAAAACAGCTGACTACACATTCTTCTCAAGCGCGCATGGAACATTCTCTAGGATAGACCATATGTTGGGAAACAAAGCAAGCCTCAATAAATTTAAGAAGATTGAAATCATAACAAGCATCTTTTCAGACCATAAGGCTATGAAACAGGAAATGAACCAGGAAAAAAAACTGGGAAAGTGACAAAAATGTGGAGATTAAACAACATGCTACTGAACAACCAATGGATCATTGATGAAATTAAAGGAGAAATCAAAAACTATCTGGAAACAAACGAAAATGATAACATGCCATATCAAACCATATGGGATGCAGCAAAAGCGGTCCTGAGAGGGAAACTCATAGCGATACAAGCCCACCTTAACAAACAAGAAAAAGCCCTAATAGGCAACCTTAAATTACACCTAACAGAACTAGAAAAAGAAGAACAAACAAAGCCCAAAGCCAGCAGAAGGAGAGAAATAATAAAAATCAGAGCAGAAATAAATGATATTGAGACCAAAAAAACAGTAGAAAGGATTAATGAAACAAAGAGTTGGTTCTTCGAGAAGATAAACAAAATAGACAAACCCTTAGCCAGGCTTACTAAGAAAAAAAGAGAAAAGGCTCAAGTAAATAAAATTAGAAATGAAAGAGGAGAAATTACAACGGATACCATGGAAATACAGAGGATTATAAGAGAATACTATGAGAAATTATATGCCAACAAATTGGACAATCTAGAAGAAATGGATAAATTCTTAGACTTATACAACCTCCCAAAATTGAACCAAGAAGAAATGGAGAATCTGAATAGACCAATAACAAGTAAAGAGATTGAAATAGTAATCAAAAACCTCCCAAAAAATAAAAGTCCAGGACCAGATGGCTTCTCCAGTGAATTTTACCAAACATTCAAAGAAGATTTAATACCCATCCTCCTCAAACTATTCCAAAAAATAGAGGAAGATGGAACACTTCCTGAATCATTCTATGAGGCCAACATCACCCTGATACCAAAACCAGACAAAGACAATACAAAGAAAGAAAATTACAGGCCAATATCGCTGATGAACATTGATGCAAAAATCCTCAACAAAATATTGGCAAACCGAATACAACAATATATTAAAAAGATCATACACCATGATCAAGTGGGATTTATACCAGAGACGCAGGGATGGTTCAACATCCGCAAATCAATCAACGTGATACATCACATCAACAAAACAAAGAATAAAAACCACATGATCGTCTCAATAGACGCAGAGAAGGCATTTGACAAGATACAACATCCATTTATGATAAAAACTCTCAATAAAATGGGAATAGAAGGAAAGTACCTCAACATAATAAAGGCCATATATGACAAACCCACAGCTAACATCGTACTCAAAGGGGAAAGACTGAAAGCCATTCCTCTGAGAACAGGAACGAGGCAGGGCTGCGCACTCTCACCACTCCTGTTCAACATAGTACTGGAGGTTTTGGCCAGAGCAATTAGGCAAGAAAAAGGAATAAAAGGAATCCAAATAGGTAACGAAGAAGTGAAACTCTCACTATTTGCAGATGACATGATTGTATCTATAGAAAACCCTAAAGCATCTGTTGGAAAACTGTTAGAAACAATCAACAACTACAGCAAAGTTGCAGGGTACAAAATCAATCTACAAAAATCAGTTGCATTTCTATATGCTAATAATGAACTAACAGAAAGAGAGCTCAAAAAGATAATACCATTTACAATTGCATCAAAAAGAATAAAATACCTAGGAATAAATCTTACCAAGGAGGTGAAGGACCTATACAATGAGAACTACAAGACATTATTGAGGGAAATCCACGATGACATAAAGAAATGGAAAGATATCCCATGCACGTGGATTGGAAGAATAAACATAGTTAAAATGTCTATAATACCTAAAGCAATCTACAGATTCAATGCAATCCCAGTCAGAATCCCAATGACATTCTTCACAGAAATAGAAAAAAGAATACTAAAATTTATATGGGGCAACAAAAGACCCCGAATAGCTAAAGAAATCCTAAAGAAAAAGAACAAAGCAGGAGGCATCACAATTCCTGACTTCAAAACATACTACAAAGCAATAGTAATCAAAACAGCATGGTACTGGTACAAAAACAGACACACAGATCAATGGAACAGAATTGAAAGCCCAGAAATAAAACCACACATATACGGACAGCTAATTTTCGACAAAGGTGCTAAGGACATGCAACGGAGAAAGGAAAGTCTCTTCAATAAATGGTGTTGGGAAAACTGGACAGCCACATGCAAAAGAATGAAAGTGGACCATGTGCTATCACCATTCACAAAAATTAACTCAAAATGGATCAAAGACCTGAAGGTGAGACCTGAAACTATAAAACTCATAGAAGAAAATATAGGCAACACACTATTTGACATTGGTTTTAAAGGAATCTTTTCGGATGACATGCCTACCCAGACTAGGGAAAATAAAGAAAAAATAAACAAGTGGGACTTTATCAGATTAAAGAGCTTTTATAAGACAAATGAAACCAGAATCAAGATGAACAAACAACCAACCAGCTGGGAGAGAATATTTGCAAAACATACATCTGACAATGGGTTGATCTCCTTAATATATAAAGAACTCACACAATTGAACAACAAAAAAACAAACAACCCAATCAAAAAATGGGCAGAGGAAATGAACAGACACTTCTCCAAGGAAGATATACAGATGGCCAATAGGCACATGAAAAGATGCTCAACATCACTAATCATCAGGGAAATGCAAATCAAAACAACACTAAGATACCACCTCACGCCCGTTAGAATGGCTATAATCACCAAGACAAAAAACAACAAATGTTGGAGAGGATGTGGAGAAACAGGAACCCTCATACACAGCTGGTGGGAATGCAAATTGGTGCAGCCTCTATGGAAAACGGTATGGAGATTCCTCAAAGAATTAAAAATAGAGATGCCCTATGATCCAGCCATCCCACTACTGGGAATCTATCCAACGCACCTGAAATCAACAATCCAAAGAGGCTTATGCACCGCTATGTTCATTGCAGCATTATTCACCATAGCCAAGAAGTGGAAGCAACCTAAGTATCCCTCGACTGACAATTGGATTAAGAAAATGTGGTATATATATACAATGGACTACTACTCAGCCATAAAAAAAGACAAAATCGTCCCATTTGCAACAACATGGATGGGCCTGGAGCGTATTACGTTAAGTGAAATAAGCCAGAAAGAGAAAGACAAACACTGTATGATCTCACTCATATGTGGAATATAAATCAACACATGGACAGAGAAAACTGGACTGTGGTTACCCGGGCAGTGGGGGTGGGGGGTGGGAACAAGGGGTGAAGGGAGTCATATATGGGGTGATGGACAAACAAAAATGTACAACCCAAAATTTCACAATGTTAGAAACCATTAAAACATCAATAAAAAAAAAAAAAAAAAGACAAACTATCCAGTGATTTTGTGTTCAATAACCCAAACCTCAAAGGGATTTGTGGTTGTGGAGAAAGCTTTAATATTTGAAACCTTAGGACTACTCCTCTGGCTATAAGCTCCAGGATGCTCATGGAAATCTAGAGGTTTACTAAAGAAATCATGTGACTGTCACGTTTGAAGATTTATACTGTGTGGCTACTTTAAGAGGAAAATAAAGTAATGCACTTTGAAAAAGAAAAAAAAGAAACATAAATTGAGTATTTTAGAGATGTCCAAATAAATCCTGGTATATTTTTTTGGTCTTTGCTGTTGAATTTGCCTGAAAGACACTATTACAAATGATTGAGCAAAGAGATAATAAACTCTGAAAGGATTCCATAACTTGATTGAAAATGTCTATAATTTTTATTCCATTTAAAATGAGAAAGATAATTTTGAAGAGTTCCTTTTCCATGCAATTTATGCCTGCGAGTACATATGTAGAAATCTGAAAATATTCCAAGAACAAGCTTCAGCTGTCTTTATACAAACAGATTGGTAAATGAATATACATTTATGTTTCAAGGCAAAACAAACCCTATGAGGGATATGTATATTTTTTCAATGATACTATATATTTACTGAATCTTTTTAATACCTGAATAATAGCTGGGTTTTATTTTATTAGATTAGAGGTCTTCTAGGGTATTCATAATTGAAGAAATGCAAAGTCAGAGGGTAGCAAGAGATGAAGCTGAAAGGTAGGAACTGCCCACATAATAGGAGATTTTAAATCCCACATGCATATTAGCTGCCATTTATTGTGTGCCATGTGTCATGAATTTTTCATGGTTTACATATTGTTTTCACAACTTTAAATATTATTGTTTTCATAGATGAGAGAAATATTGTAACAAAATTTAAGGCATTTGGCCCATGTCATACAATTGGAGGAGAACCCTGGATATAAAACACTGCTTGATAAGAAAACAATAAGAATTTTTATTTTGCCTCCTTATCCCCATCAGAAATACAATAGGTCATTTTAAAGGAGGAATCCCAGTCTTAATGTTCTGTCCTTGCCTTCATTATTTTATTCTAAGACTACCCTTCCTCTCTGACTCCAATGTCCTCACTCTGTACAGAATCTATAGCCAAGTCTATGTTCCATATCTGTTCTGAGTTCACTTTAATAACAATGGGAATTGGAAAAAAACAATGACAAAGGTATTTATAATTAACACAAATTTGAAAATCTACAACATATCCCATTCAAATCTTCTTTCCTTAAACGACAAAGATGAAGACCCTTGCCTACAGACTAGAGAGTTCTTGTTCATGTTCCATGAAGTATCCATGGTCAGCTCACAGAGTTATAGAGAGTGCTGGCAGGCTAAGAGTTTCAAAGTTAAGAAGCCAAATACTGTCACTTCATAGATAGACAGAACAAGGCCCAAGGAAAGCGTGGATAATTGGAAGTATATTTACCTAAGATTTTACTAGAAATGACTCTGAATGCACAAATTAGATCAGTACTCCCCTGCCAACCAAGAAGTCAGAAACATGTCAATTATCTATTTGTCAGGACTGTTTCTAAAAAGAAAGGATTCTGATATCTGTGGAGTTCCAAATTCATAGTTTGACTGATTTTGTAATAATAGTAGTAGTAATAATAATTTATTTACGAGGAAATCTTCATTCCTACAGAAAGTAGACAGTACCCTCCTCAGATGAACAACATTTTCCTATGTAAAACAAGAAAGGCTATGTTAATCAATTTTTAATGCATCAGGATATTGTAGATAAAATAGGTTTCAATATACATATTAGGAAAAGTACAAGGAGTATGAATCAAAGTAACTCCATTTCGTGTAAAATGTCACTTCTTCAGTATAACCGCAGTAATAAAACGCTTCTGTGAGCCAGCTCATATGGAAGACGGGATAGTTGATTCTTATTGGGAGTTGCCTAGCATCCGTTGGTCAAAACTGACAACCACCAGAGGTGATTTCTAGATGTAGCAATAGCTATTTGTGAAAAAGTCTATGTGGTCCAGATAGGTATCTTAAGAACAATTAGATCAGCTCTTGTTGGGAAGAACAATTCGTTTCCACATCTCACTTTCAGTTTCATGAAGTTAAATTATGAGTCCCTGTGTATACTGGAAATGGTGTTCTGGATTTGGAGATGATCCCTTCTCAGTATTGATACACTCAATTTTAGCAGTCATTCAAAGCCAGAAAAAATTCTTTTGCTTATGATAGCATTTCTTGAGCTCTCATTTATTACCTCCGTTGTTAAAGACAGTCCAAGACCAAGACTTACTCTCCTAAATTTTTATGGAGAGAACTGGAGTCAATAAGGTTCAAGGAGGGAGGCCCAGGAGCCTTGCAATACTTTTTATGTATGCTTTCTCTGCACAGAAACAGTAATAATGAAGAGAGGAGTGGTTACAGTTTGTTGCCTGTAAAGAAGATAATTTTATCGCTTGTCCATTCCTCAGGAGAATTGCCTCATAGCCCTTGTCTAAGTGAGGGTACTATTTTTGTTCTATATTTGCCTCTGGGAACGGCTTTCTTTATCTTCAGAGAATGCTACACCAGCATGAGTAGGCACATGTACATAAGAAGTTTTGGGAATTAAGTTTGTGAGTATGTATTCTCACAGGTGCCTATGAGATCTAGAGAGAAATATTTAGAGAAGATGTAAAGGGAGCGTAGGAAATTGAAACTGTAGTTGTGTATACGGGATTAGCTCCGAGAGACTGTCAGCTCTGTGTAGACATTCTGAAAAGGAGATTAATATTTCATTTAGGATTTGAGCTAGGACACGAGGGGTGTTTAAAAATACTACTGATTTCCTCTTGTCTAGTGGATATTTCCTCTTTCTTTGCTCAGCAAATCTTCGACTAAGACAGGTATGTATCCTTGCTCAGGTCAACATAGTAAGGTAAAGCTGTAATAAAAACAGATGAGGCTTATACATTAAGATACAAAGATTCTTAGCATTTTTCCAAGATTGATTCTTCATTTTTTCCAACTCTAGCCCTCCATTCCCCTTGCAGATATACACTCGGCAGCAGTGCAAGAGGATTTGTATCTGTATTAGAATTTGTATATTTTTGATATTTAATTAATTCAGGGAAAATTAAACTCTACTTGATTCATTAACATTCAGTGAGTTGTAGTCAGTAAACTTTCCATCTCTTCCACTGAGAACACAAAGGAGGAATATGAACTTCCACTTAAGGAAACCAGGAGTTGTTTCATAGAGGTGGTGAGGCTTGAGTTGAGAGTTTAATAATAAACAGATATGGGTTGAATGGTAAAGTCACAGGGACATAAGAAAATCTACAAGAAAAAGAGTATAAGCATAAGAAAGTATAAGATACATGCTGGAGCATTTTAAAATATTTTCTAGAATTCCAAAATACATTTCTTAATGGATAGTAAGAAGTTTGTAAGGAAGGTTGAAGTGAATGACAATAATAATATCATACAATTACATAGTGCTTCCTGTATGCCAAGCACTCTTGTAATCATATTGTTTTCAAATAATGCTTTCAAGCAATATTTTTCAAGTAATCCTCCTCTTCTCCATATGAGGAAGGAAGATAATCATCCCTGTTGATTAGTTGAGACAAATGACAGCTGGAAACACTTAGTAACTTGGCAGAGGCCGCACAGCTAATCAGTGCTGAGGTGAGAGTCTGCGCCAGAATCCGTGATCTCAACCTCTTCAGTATAAACTTTTCCATGTAGACGGAATACAGATCCAAGGTAGTTTCATGTGACCTTTATCCTGGGAAGCATAAAATACTGCAGCTACATAAGTTTTTATATTTTGCTAAACAAAACAAAACACAAAAACTTTGGGTTGCTTAACAAGCGATGAATTAGGAAGTAGAAAGATCTAAGTTAGAAAAAACAATGAAGATAAAATTCCAGCAATATAGATAAGCAAAAGACTCCGAAAAGAGTAATCAGAGAGATGAGACAAGGGAACAGAGAAATGTTCAGAGACTGAATCTACATGAGTTAGCCACTGAATAGATGAGAGACTTTGAAGGAATGGGAAAACATTGCGATTTTTTTCTAGAGAAATTCGGTATTTTGCTGTCATTTATGAAAATAGACATAAAGTTCTCCCTATAGAAGTCCTAAACCCACTAGTATGTATTGGTTGTGTTGCTGGGAAAAGTTGGTTGGAAAATACCAATCAAATATAAAGCCAAATCAGCTTTTTACTACTTTCTTCTGAATTAGACGGACTTCCTTACCCAAGCACGCTATTCTACAGTGAGATCACCCACCACATATTCAAAAATAGATCCAGCCTTAGGAATGATTGTTGTCTCTCAGAGCTTTCTGTTTCTGTACTCCAGTTATGAAATATGTTATGCGTTTTTACACTTTTACCTCTTTTAATTCTGAAAGTATAGACGAAAGATAATTTTGAAACCGGGAGTCTCATTCATGAAGCTAAATTCACCCCATTGCCAAAAGGGAAAGATACTGAAAGAATTTGTTGGATGAGACGTCAACACAGACTCTGAGGTGGGAAAAGATATTAAAAGAAATTGAAGCGTATGGGAAATACACTCTATATGAATGGTGTATCAATTTCAATATGTAAGAGAAAAATAAACTTCTAAGAATCTGTAGTAGTGTCTTTTATATGAAAATTACGAGCAAATGTATAAATTGAAACATGTACTAACACTTCATAGCAGAATGAATAAACTTGAGAAATGGGAAACTGAGTTATGTAATACTATCCAAAGGTAGCTTGTATAGGAAAAGATGGTTGAAGGAGACAGAAAATAGGGAAGAGATGTATTAAGGATTTGGAAAAATACCACACTTTTACTAAAAGGATAATTCCAAGTAAATTTGAATTTACTGCATTATTTAAACATGTTTATCTACCACTTTATCCAGGAAAATCTCATTTTTTATAATTTCTCCGAGATTGGGTTAGATGAGAATTTTGAGACATTTTACCTTGTCTTATTGAAGCAAAAAATAGTCTATATTAGGAATAGCTATCATATTGTTAGGAAATATATGAAAAGTATTTATTTTTTATCAAGAAATTATATCCTAAACTGAATCTCACTGACCAAATACAATAACTATTCAATACTATAATGTATTTGAAATATTTTTACTTCTCATGTTGATAATTTCTGATGCATTGTACTAAAATAATAGTGACTAAGACCAATTGTTTCCTGTATACATTTTCAAATAAAGGTATTAGTTAATGATCAGATTTTAATAACAGAAAATGTTCCTGGAGAAAAAAACTACATAGCAACTTTTACTTTTTGGCCATGATTTTATGAAGTAAAATTTTTCCTATGTAAAAATTTGCAGTTCTAAATTTCATAAGAAATTTTGATTCATGAATCATTTTTATTTTATACTCCTAAAATATTTATTTTTATCCAAGTATCTGGGGAAAAATTCCCTAGAATTCATTTCTGGATTAAAGATAGGGTCTAAATGCTGTGTCACACCACTTCTGTATGCTTGATATGTATATTTTTAACATAACACTTGTAATATGTTATTGCCCAGTAGATAATTATCTCTTTGGGATTAAGGACCCTACTTGATAAGTTCTTATTTACCCATTGCTTACTGTAGCGCTTGAAATAGTGAGTACTCATTTTATTTCTTTCTGCCTGATCTCTTGACTAATTGCTTCTTGGGGAAGGACACAGGAAAGAATATTTGATAGTATATCAGTGAAGTATCCATAACCTATTAACAAAGAAAACCAAAATGTTACTCAATGGGATATTTTTTAACTGACAGTACACAACAGTACGCCCTCACGTTACTAGAAATGTGTCTTCTCTCAATAGTGACTGTGTATGTATCTGTTAGTATCTAAGTGTGTGCATGTGTGTGAGAGAGAGAGAGACAGACAGAGAGACAGAGACAAGACAGAAGAGAGAGATGCAAAGACTCAGAGAGACACAGAGATACAGAGAGAGGGAAGGAAGGGGTACAAAAAAAACAGAAATGGGAACAGAAATCTGAGATAAAATCATTCAGGGAGGCTGTATCTGCATTCCTAGATCCACTTCATTGCTCCATAAAAAAATAAGTATGTCTGACAAAACGCTATTTGAAACCACATTCAACTGCTGATTGTATGAATCTATGTGAGAACAGACTAGAGAAGAGAGAGACTCTACACAAACTAACACCTTGAATCAGAAGTTCTAAACCAGAGAGCTCTAAGCCAACATGTTCAAGCTCAATGGCACAGTCTTCACGCCCTCAGTGCTGACACTGATTGGCGTCCCTGGCTTGGAGTCTGTGCAGTGCTGGATTGGGATTCCTTTTTGTGCCATGTACATCGTTGTTCTGTTTGGGAATTTCCTGCTCCTGGTCATCATCAAAATTGAACAGAGCCTCCACGAGCCCATGTATCTCTTCCTGGCGATGCTAGGAATGACACACATTGCTCTCAGTACTTGCCTTCTACCAAAAATGCTAGGAATATTCTGCTTTCATATGCCAAATATATTCTTTGATGCCTGTCTCTTGCAGATGTGGCTCATCCACACCTTCCAGTGTACTGAGTCAGGTATTCTGCTGGCCATGGCCCTGGACCACTATGTGGCAATCTGTCATCCTCTGAGACATGCAACCATTTTCACTCACCAACTTCTCATGAAGATTGGGGTTGGAGTGATACTCAGAGCAGCACTCCTTGTAGCTCCATGTCTCATCCTCATCAAATGTCGGCTGAAATACTGTCGAACCACTGTGGTCTCCCATTCATACTGTGAGCACTTGGCCATCGTGAAGTTGGCAACAGAAGATGTTCGAATCAACAAAATCTCTGGTCTGTTTGTGGCTTTCAGTGTACTTGGATTTGACATAATCATCATCATCCTCTCCTACGTCCAAATATTTATAGCTGTCTTCAGTCTACCTCAAAAGGAAGCTAGGCTCAAAGCCTTTAACACTTGCATTGCCCACATCTGTGTCTTCCTTGAGTTTTATCTCCTAGGCTTCTTCTCCTTCTTTACACACAGGTTTGGGTTCCACATTCCACCCTACATTCGTATTCTTCTTTCCAACCTTTACCTGCTTGTCCCACCTTTGCTCAATCCTATCGTATATGGTGTGAAGACCAAACAGATTCAAGATCGAGTGTCCAAGATATTCCACTCCAAGGATCCTTCTTGATTTCTCATTTATCTTGTCTCAAATAACAAAAAATAAGATTGAGAAACATTAGTTTTTAATGAGATTCTGTGCTTTCTCAAGTTCATTGCATTCTGAAATATGGAGTTCTAGCTTTGCATTTGAGACAGTAAGGTTCTGATTCCTACTTAAATAATTTCACTTGTTATGAATACAAAATCCTTTGGAAGATATATTTAGCCAATAGGTTACATAAAATGAAGAAATTATGAAGATTTCTTTGTAGTTAAATCAGCATTTAGTAAAGGATATTTCTTAAAAGCACAACTAAATGTTAATATTTCAGCCTCTGTTTAAAAATGTCAAGTGGCATTGATGCCACTAGATAAGAAATATCATTATAAAGGATTAGAATTTGATGTATATAAAACAGAATTACCTGTACTATTGTTTATGATCACATAATCATCATTAAGGCACTAAATTTCTTTACTGTTTGATTATTAATTGAACATTATGTGAATTTATAATTTATACACTGAAATTTACTTATAAATAGTTTTTTTCCACAAAATATTTGCATAGCATACTAAAAAGACATATAATAGAGTTATTATCATGTAATTGAAGTACAAATGGAAGTTTGGATTAAAGACAAAGGATGAAGCAAATATGAAATGATAAGTTTTTAACATATTTGTCTTGTGCTAAGATCTAATATATAAGCAAAATATATTTTTTTAATAAAAGCAAGTTCTATAACTATAGCTGAAGAGGAGTCAATTGGTTCTATAGGGAAGAACATATATATTTTACTTATGCTCGCGGTTTTGTTGTTATTTCTGTGTTTCCCTGGAAATAATATCTAAAATAATTATCACACACGGGTGTATATATTGGAAATAGTAAGGTTTATTAGACCTTTACCTTAAATGAGTACTGTCGTAAATGTGTTTATGTATTTAAGACCGATGATTCTTGTAGAAATATTAAATAGTTTAAATGTAATGGACAGGTGCAGGCTAATACAGACAACTCTACAGGGAAATTAGTGACTTTGGCCTAATATACAGTCAACTGATGGCGAACGTCAGCACTCGGCATAGTTAGAGAGAGAGATTTGGACCCTCTCCCTCATTCTATATACCACCTCCTGTTTAGTATATGTTTGCATCATTCCTGTTGTAGTTGATGAAGTACAGTGTCAGATTCTATAAGGACAAAAAGTAGCAGTTTCATTATGTTAATGTGTTCAGGTTTTGTAATAGATTTTTCATATGGAGCCATGGTCACTTGTCCTACACAAAATTGTGTAAAGTTATCACCATTAACACTATACTGTTCTTTAATTCCAAAGGTCACCAATTATCTCCATAATGCCAAAAGCCAGATTTTTTTTTTTTACTAGATATCTTTGCTACATAACTAATTGTAATTTTAATTTTTCTCGTTTTGAGTTTTGGACATCATTCTCTTCTGGAAGTGTTTCCATTTCTATTTCTTTTTTTTCTCACTCTTGTTGTGCTCATTGCGATGTTTCGTCTACTGGAAATGTCTTCTGATTATTTACACGGTAAAATCATCTCGTTCTTCAAGACTAAGCTCAGACTTCTCTTGGTATCTCTTCTAGAAGGCCTTAATTCAGATTTCCTCTTGGGCTAAAAGTAGTCTGTACATTATACTTTTCAAACTATATTATATTAAAATATATCTTCAGAATTAGAGATTTACGGTGGATGTTTAGTAATTTAATATTTTATCACTCAGTGTCTCATAACATTTTGGCATATATATGACAATAAATACTCTATTACTTGAACTCATTCTTTTTACTGGTCTCAGAAACTTGATGTAGTATTCTATGAGATAAATTTATTTTGAAGGATGGTTCAAATGGGGGAATAAGTGCAAAAAACACCCCTGCACTTATGGAAATGTTTAATAAAAGACATAGAAATCCTTAGTATAGATATCCAATTGGCACCTGTAAATGGGGCTCTGGAAAAAGGACCTTGTCTAACTCATCTTCTTATCCCCGTACCTAGTATAGTGCTGACAATGGTATATGGAGAACAAGATTTTATTCAATAAATACAATGATAAAAATCCATTCATTAATCTAATTTTTATCCTTATACCAACACTATAAAGTATTTACTGCATGATAGAGATGAAGAACCTGAAAACTGAGATTAATTGGAGTTCTGTTCCTCACCTAGGGGGTGAAAATTGTGAATATCAAAAAGCAGAAAAGTGGAATGAAACTTGTAGTTGGGGATTTGAATTGAAAGTATCAATGAACACTGGAGGTTGTCCTTATATACGTTGATAGAGAAATAAATATAGATAAGATGTATGTAATGTGTGTAGGTGTGAAAGTGTATTGCGTGTGTGTGGATGTGAGCTTATATTCCCTAGTTGCTTGTCCTGAGGGCTACTTTGAGTAGTGATTCACCAATACCAATGAGCCCAAACGATGCCTTCATCATCACTCTGCCAAACAAATTCTAATCTTCATAAGGTAGAAAGTTTTGGACTAAATAAAAATACAATTCTGTGGGCCTACAACGTTTTCAGATTCCATTCTAGTGGTTTTTTTTTTTAATTTTTTGTTTATTGCAGTAACATTGGTTTATAACATTGTATAAATTTCAGGTGTACATCATTATACTTCTATTTCTGCATAGATTACATCATGTTCACCACCCAAATACTAATTACAACCCATCACCACACACATGTGCCGAATTTAAGTTTATGAGCTACTTGTATTAGATTTAAGGTCTTGGTATCATACACTTCCTTTGTGTCTATATCCCGCTTTTCAAAGTCAATGGAAACTACATTGAAAGTAGGGACATCATCTGAATCATCTTTGTGTTTTCAGTGGTGTAGAAATAATAATGATGACCTCATTGAAAAGCCCCTACCTCACTGACAACGTGCTCTGTTAATGCTGCACACCGCCAAAGTTTGCCGTAAGATTTTAATGACTCTAGTTCTCAAAACCCCACAGTATCTTTGCTGACATCACAGTTCTTACAGCAGTGATATATTTTTTTTTTTTTTTTTGGTGAAGGAGATCAGCCCTGAGCTAACATTCGTGCTAATCCTCCTCTTTTTGCTGAGGAAGACCGGCTCTGAGCTAACATCTTACAGCAATAATCTTGTCATCTCTGAAAACTGTACCTACCGCCGCAGTCGGATTTTCACATGCATTTTGAGGAACTTCAAAATGGTATCATTTTGAAAATTCTGGATAAAACTGATTTTGTAGTTTTCAGAACCTCTTTAAATAATATCTCAGCTAAATGTTACGAAGTTATATTTTATTTTTCACTTATACAAAATTCTGCCTGAATACAATGATCAACCCAAAACATGACCTAAATTTCCATTTTCTTGAATGCCAGTGTGGGACCTCCATTACACTTTGAGAGAGGTATGGATTATTTAGTTAAATGTATACAACTGTTGAAATATGTTAAGATAAATGGGACTGCATAAAACTAAATTGAATATTTTAGATAACCTCAAATACAGCATAGCATTTATTTGTTTCTGACTTTGCAGCTGACTTTGCTCAAACATATTACTATAAGAGATTGCAAAAATAGTCAATAAACTCTGGGAGGATCCTGCACTCTGCTTTATAGTGTCTTTAATTTCTTAAAACGTTATAAAGAAATGGAGACAGAAATTTTTGAACAGTGTTTTTTGGTGTGTATTATAAAAGAAAAGTCATACTTGGAAATACAAACATATTTCCGGAACAAGTTTTCACTGGCCTTAAATGATAAAAAAGGACAAATGAATTAATTTTTGTTTTTAGGTACAATAAAATATATGTGTTACATGTATGTTTTTAAATAATTCCCTATATTCATTGAAACTTTATAAAAACTTACAAATTATTCAATTAGTATCTGACCTTTGTAGAAAATGCAAGGTAGAGTGTCAAAGGATAACATTTGAAAATTAAGTGTCTAGAAAATTAAGGATTTTGAATTCAATAAACATATTTGCTGCCATTTATTTGATCCTATATTTCTTGCACTCGTACTTTTAACTAGTTTAAGAATTATTGTTTCCATAAAAGAGAGAAATAGTGTTTTAGATTTAAACAATGGGCTTTGTGTCACATACAAGCAGAAGAGATCTGTACATAAACCAGTTTTGACTGATTAAAAATCTCAGAGTGACATTCTTTTATTTTACCAGATTTTCTTCTTCAGAAATCAAATACTCTTAAAGAGTAATTCCAGTTTTAGAGTTTTCTTTTGCATTTTTTATTTAATTTCAATGCTGTTAGCTTCATCCATTCCTTCTACAACAAAGGTGGAGAACCTTGCCTGAAGGCTTCCATCACACTTGTTGATGAAGTTCTTATTCAAGTTCTCTTTCTCTGTGTGAATCATTCATGATCAGCTCACATAGTTGTGGAAAGTTATGTCAGGGCAGGCTAAGGGTTTCATGACCAAGAAGTCAAAATCTTTCACTTTACTGGTAAAGAAGAAAGGCCCAAAGAGGTCATAAATAATGGCCATGAATAATAGGCACTATATTTATCCGAGATTTTACTAGAATTGGCTCTGAATACATAGACTAGATTAGTGTCCCTCAACCAACCAGGAAACCAGAAATATGAATATAAATTAATTATATGTTCCTCAGGTCTATTCTTTGAGAGAAAAGATTATGATAGCTTCAGAGTTCCCAACTTCATGTTGTGATTGATTTTGAAATGATGATAATAACAATAAAAATAATTATAATAAGCTTATGGGGACATTTTTCTTCCTTTAGAATCCAAAAAATACCCTCCTCAAGTAAACAAACCTTTTATTACGTAAAACAGCAAAGGCTGTATTAACCACTCATTAACGTTTCAGAATATTATAGGTAAAATAGTTTTAAACGCATGTATTGGAGGCAGTATAGTGATTATACATCAGTATAACTCATGTAAATTGACACTTTTTTGTGTAACCAAAATTAAAAAGCCTCTATGAGCCAGCTTACATGAAGACTAGGTAGCTGATTCTGTATATTGTGAGTTCCATAGCACTGATTGGTCAAAATTGATCACCACCAAGGTGGTTTCTAGAAGTAAGAAATTGATGTAAGGGGAAAAAATCCGCGGGGCCTATATAGGTATTTCAAGACTGCTTAGATTAGATCTTGTTAGGAAGGGCACTCTTCTTCTACTTCTCTATTTCAGCTTCCTGTAGTTAAATTACGAGTCTCTGAATATACTGGAAATGGAGTACTGGAATCAGCACTTACCTCTTTTTCCCAACATGCATATATTCACTTTTAGAAGCCATTGACACCTGGAAAAATACTCTATTGCATATGATGACATCTATTGACGTGTTTGTTATTAACTCCATTCCTCAGGAGAATTGCCTTATAGACTTGCCCAGCTGCTATTATATTTTTCGTATATTTGTTTCATTGCAAACAATTTCTTTACAACTGCATGTGTGACTTCATTAGCAGCTCAGTGCTTGCACAAAAGAAGATTGGAGAATTGAGTCTGTGAGTATGTGTTCTTCTAGGTGCTTCTGAGATCTACATAGAAAAATGTTAGAAAGGGTCTAAGCAGATTGTGGGAAATTGCATAGGAGTCACTCTTATGAAATCCTAAAAGGAGAATAATACTTTAGTGGTTGGGATTTCACTTAAGATATAAGAGTATAAACAAGCAGTACTGAGTTCCTTTTTGTTTGATTAGATTTTTCATCACTCTTCCCCTCTCATCCATGGTGAATCTCTTCTGATCTTTAACTAAAGCAGGTATATATCCTGAGTTATGTGAGTATTTGAGGATAATACTTCAATAAAAACAGAAGAAGCTTATACATTAAGATACTCAGGTTCTTAGCATTTTTCTTGGACTGATACTTCACTTTTTGTAATCCCCACTCTCCCTTCTCCACGTAGATATAACCTGAAAACAAGGCAAGTGGATTTGTATCTGCAACTAAGTTCTGCATATTTTTGATATTAAACAGATCTAGGGAAAATAATTACTGATTAATTCCTATTATAATGTATTTAATAAGTAGTCATATGTTGAGGACAGAAAGGAAGAAAATTTCCAATTTTGCTTAGAACATTAGCAGATGCTTCATAGAGGAGGTAATGTTTAAGTTGAGAGTTTAATAGATGGGAAAGAGAAGCAGGGGCAGAAGGAAACGTTATGAGCACAGGAAAGTAAAAGAAAATAGCTGTAGAATTCTAAATTAGTTCATGGAATCCTAGCACGCATTTCCTTATGACTGACAAAAGGTGACTAAGTTAGCAATAATATTAATAGCTCATATGAAAATTGTGTTTCCATTGCTAAGCATTTAGTCACTGAATATATGACTAGATTTGAAGGAATGGTTGGTTATCCCACATTATCCTAGAGAAATTGAGAGTTTTTTCGCCCATATACAACTATACACAATAAAAGCTCTGGTTATAGGTAAGAGTCCTTAACCTACTGAAATATGTTGGCTGTATGACTGGGAAACCTGGATCAAATAAAAATACTTAAATCTAAAGCCCAAATCTGATTTTTTACTACTTCTCCTTGCTCCCTGAAGTAAAGAAACTTCAAGTAAAGAGGTAGAACTGTGTAAGAGGCAGTTTAACATATGTGTCTTGTATTCGGATTAGATTTACGCAGAGGTGATATTTATTTACTCTTAATCAGTGGTTAATGAACCTACGGGACTGGACAATATTACTGAGCAGGGGGAGACATATAGAATGAGTAGAAAGAGAACAATGGAGAGGAATATAGTTGTCAATGGAATTCATGACATCGACAACATAAAGGGAGTCAGACACAACACCAAAGGGAAGGTATTTTGAGACAGGAGGAAAAACAGGATAGACTGCAATTATAGAAACAAAATATGTATTTTAAAGAGAAAATGATGTTAAGCACTGCACAAATATCAACTCAGAAGAGTTCTTATAAAGGTCACTGTGTTTGGGATAGAGTGTCATTTTGAATTTTTTTTTCCAGCAAAATGAACCTTAAAGAGTTCCACGTGGGTGCAAAAGCTTAAGACAATGGTCTGAAAAATCCCTTAAATTGATTAGAAATATACAGCAAGTCGTAGTGATTCACTCAGGATATAGGGGCAATTAAAATGAGATAGAGAATATTAGCAGGAGGAGATCACAGCACCTGTTATAACAAAATGTTTTTAAACTGAAACATACTTTATCAGAGGGAAATAATTAGTAAATGAATACATGATGACAATAGAGGATTTGGGGGGAAAGCTAATAAACAGACAAAAAAAGCTAATTTTCAAAGTAGGGATAAAGGGATGATAGATATAAGAATACGATGAGGGAAATTAGCTGCAAGTGAAGAGATTCCTTTCCTGTTGGGGTAGAGGATGGCAGAAAGAAGGAATTGAGACTTCGTAAAATTGTAACAAACATTTTACGGCCAATAGAAAGGAGTTAGTATAGAGAGTTTGAAGAAAGAGGTGAAATTTATGAATATAAATGCCTGGAAATCAACCAGGGAATTCAGGGCTCCATAAATTTTAGCGGCAACCCTTCCAGAATTGTGATTTTCTCTAACACCATTGAACTTGTCTAGTTGAGAAGCTGAGTATGTAGATTATAATGTGAGATCTTCGGGCACAGAGAGATAGGTTATTAAAGAAGCAAGGATGTTGTGTCAGGTGGCCAAGAAGTAGCTAATGTGTTATACCATGAATAAAAAGTGAGAGAAGAATGTGAATCAGGAAAAGGTGGTAATGGCAGCCATGATAAAGTAAGAGAATATGGGCCTCACATTAAGAATTTCTGTGAGGGTTTGAGGAGTTGAAAATGAGAATTAATAAGAGAGGGGTAAATGGCCCGAAAGATGGGTGTATTCTTTAGTCAGCAAAGAGGAGTGTTGATGTAGAAAAAGAAACAACCTTTTGCATTTACAGCCCTAAGAGACTAAGGGAGTAATGTAGTAGGCTGCATTTTGGGCTCCTATACAATTGGATTTCCATGATTCCTGAAAAGAATTTTGCACAACCCTATTGCAAGAAGAGAATCTGCCCTCCCCCAACACGGGTAAAAAGTAAACACTATACTGGGTGGAATTAGAGAGTTATAGCAAATATTTTGAGAAATAGTCATTTAAAAGATCTCTCTCTCTCTCTAAACTATTTTATAAAATTATAAACTGACTCCTCAGATGTTCACCTCTTGGTGGAATTAATAATACGCAAAGAAGCCAAGTGGTCAAAACTAAATGTCTCAGCAGGAATAATATAGTGAATTGGGAGGCTTTTGAGTTTTTTCCAAGCACAAGATTCTAGGATACTAGGGTACAATAAATCTTCATGAGAGTATAAATCAGCTTTCTCTTCGGTATTAAGTCATCCTCAGAACAAAGCTTCCTTCAGGTGGTGTTGACTCTCGCACAATGTGGTCAAAGACCAACTCTGGTTCTGTCACAGCTAACAAAGAATATCAAAGAGAGTGATCAGCAAGTGTGAAAAATTAAAGATGGGCAGGTGAGAAGACAGTTTCCCTGGAAACCAAAAATTTTTCTTCTCATATCAGAGAGAAAAAAGAATCACTACATATTATCAATAATCGAAATGGGCCTGATTGGACAAATTTTCCAAATAATGATTTTTGTGTGTGTGTGTGTGTGTATGTGTGTATTTGTGATGAGATGCTAACTGAATAGTCAGGATTTGGTAGGTAAAGGTTAATGAGAGGAATGGCAAAGGTCAGAAATAGAATAATTAGATCAATCCAAAGAGTCAACAAGTGGTTCCTGTCATGTAAATTCAGGGGATATCTGAGAGCTAAACTGATAGAAAGATGGCTTATCAGAGATGACATATTCATCTGCATCCTGGATTACCCAATAATCACCTAAGCAGATGATTAGGGAAACGGAGAAATGGGGTTTTCAATGAATTGATTCTTCAGTACAGAGATAATCTTGAAAGAAACCATCTAACTTTTGTATACATATGTACATATCATGTCCTTGGAATAGAGGATCTTTGGGTAGAATTAAACTGATTTAGAGAAATGACCAGGAACAGTTAATTTCAAATGTCAATAAATCTTTGTTTTTTTTTTGTCATAGAGCAAGAACATTATTGGGTTAGAAACATAGGATCTGGATGCGTATTATAATCGAATCATAGGACTAAATATTCTGGTGTGAAAATTGAACTGCAAAATAGTTAAGAGTTCAGACTCATTTTGTAATACAAGTAAGTTCTGTAGCTTTATTGTTTGTTTTCCTGGACCCTGGCCCAGAGCCTCACCTGTGGAAGATACGCAATGAAAGGATGCTGAACTTAGTTCTGTATTAATGATGTGTCTAATTTCAATATGTGAGAGAAAAATAAAATTCCAAGGAATTGTACTAATGCTTAAATATGGGAATTGCCAGCAGATGTGTAATTTGGAACATATAGTACCACCTCCGTAGCGGAATGAATGGAGCACGCAGGACAATGAGCTATATAATAGTATCCAAAGGAGGCTTGTAAGAAATACATTAAAATTGGTTATTTTTTATCAGAAATCATATCATAAACTGAATACCACCAAACAAATATAATTACTTATTCAATATCGCATAGTATATTTGAAGTTTTATGTTCATGGCTTTGATAATTTCTGATTTATTTTACTAAAATAATATTAAGATCAGGTTTTTTATATATGGACATAGACATATTCATAATTGATTAGATTTTACAATGGAAAATTTCCTGGAAAAATAATCCTAGTGACTTTTAATTTTTGGCTATTATCCTATCAGGAAACAATTTTCCCAGTTCAAATTTTGCATAAATAAATTTTCAGATGAAAAATTCATACATCACATTTTAGTCAAACGTGTTTGTCTTGTTTATTCTTTATCATAGTAGATTTTATTTGAATTATCTCTAAAATATCTAATTTTTCCCATATTTGCCAGAAAATTTCCCTAGGTTCCAACTTTGGGATAAAGGCAGATTCTAAACGCTCTGTTACAACCTCTTATTTATCCCATATGCACACTTTTAGCACACTCTTTCTCATGTAGCAGTGCCACAGATAGATCATTGCTCCCTTAGGTCAAAGACCCCAATTCATAACTTCTTATTTGCCCAAGATCTAGAATAGCTCCTAAAAGACTGCCTGTTTCTTTTCTTCTTCTTCTTCTTATTTGTACTTCTTTTTTTTTTAATAATTTTATTTATTTATTTTTTCCCCCAAAGCCCCAGTAGATAGTTGTATGTTATAGCTGCACGTCCTTCTAGTTGCTGTATGTGGGATGCGGCCTCAGCATGGCTGGAGAAGCAGTGCATCGGTGCGCGCCCGGGATCCGAACCCGGGCCGCCAGCAGCGGAGCGCGCGCACTTAACCGCTAAGCCACGGGGCCAGCTCTCTTATTTTTACTTCTGCCAGACTGTCTGACTGATTGAATTAAAACGTTGGTAAGAAAACTAGAAAGAAGATATATGTACCATATCAGGTAAGTTCTCAAACCCTGTTAACTTAAAAAACCAAACTACATTCAATGACATAGTTTTTAACTAATTGTGCAAAAACCACAAGACCTCACATTCCCTAGAATGAATGTTTATTCTCTCTCTAGTGACTGTGTATGTTTATGAGTGTGTAAGCATGTGCTTGTATCCGTGTGGGTATATGACAGAGAGAGACAGAGACACAGAGAGGGAGGAACCGAGAGACATACAGAAAGAGAGAGGCAGAGATAAAGACAGAAAAAAGAACAGAAAACCGAGATTAATTACTCAGGGAGCCTATATCTGTAATCCTGGATCCACTTAATTTCCCAATCAATTAATAAGTATGTCTGACAAAATTCATTGAAACCACATTCAACCTCTAACTGTATGAGTCTAGGTGAGAGCAGAAAATAGAAGACAGACACTCAACACAAACTGCCACCTTGAATCAGAAGTTCTAAACCAGAGAGCTCTAAGCCAACATGTTAAAGCTCAATGGCACAGTCTTCATGCCCTCGGTGCTGACACTGACTGGCATCCCTGGCTTGGAGTCTGTGCAGTTCTGGATTGGGATTCCTTTTTGTGCCATGTACATTGTTGCTCTGTTTGGGAATTCCCTGCTCCTGGTCGTGATCAAATCTGAGCGGAGCCTCCACAAGCCCATGTATCTCTTCCTGGCAATGCTTGGAACAACAGACATTGCTCTCAGTACTTGCATTCTACCAAAAATGCTAGGAATATTCTGGTTTCATATGCCAAATATATTCTTTGATGCCTGTCTCTTGCAAATGTGGCTCATCCACACCTTCCAGTGCATTGAGTCAGGTATTCTACTGGCCATGGCCCTGGACCGCTATGTGGCAATCTGTCATCCTCTGAGACATGCAACTATTTTCACTCACCAACTTCTCATGCAGATTGGGGTTGGAGTGACACTCAGAGCAGCACTCCTTGTAGCTCCATGTCTCATCCTCATCAAACGCCGGCTGAACTACTATCGAACCACTGTGGTCTCCCATTCATACTGTGAACACATGGCCATCGTGAAATTGGCAGCAGAAGATGTTCAAATCAACAAGATCTACAGCCTGTTTGTGGCTTTCAGTATACTTGGATTTGACATAATCTTCATCATCCTCTCCTACATCCAAATATTTATAACTGTCTTCAGTCTACCTCAAAAGGAAGCTAGGCTCAGAGCCTTTAACACCTGCATTGCCCACATCTGTGTCTTCCTTGAGTTTTATCTCCTAGGCTTCTTCTCCTTCTTTACACACAGGTTTGGGTTCCACATTCCGCCTTATGTTCACATTCTTCTGTCCAACCTTTACCTGCTTGTCCCACCTTTGCTCAATCCTATCGTATATGGTGTGAAGACCAAACAGATTCGAGATCGAGTGTCCAAGATTTTCCACTCTAAGGATCTTTCTTGATTTGTCATTATTCTGCTTTATTTCAAACAACAACAATAAAAAACACCGAGAAAAACATTCTTGACGAGAGTCTGTGTGTTCCCAAGTTCATTGTGTTGTGAAATATAAAGTTCTCAGCTTTGACTCCTATTTAAACATTTTACTTGTTTTAGACACAAAATTAGTTGAAACACAGAGCTAAACATCTAGTCCACATGTGACATAAAAGACAAAAATTATGAAAAATTTTTTGAAACAATTAGCCCTTAGTGACTGATATTTCTTAAAGGCAAAATTAAATCTTAGTATTTTAGCTTTGTATAAAAACATCAAGTGGCATTTTTGCCACTACCTAAGAAATTCAGTCTAATGTGTTATGTGTCTAATGTATATGAAACTAAATCTCTCATTTATCTGCTATCATTTATGATCTCATTTCGTAAACCTAAATTTCTTTATTGAATGATTATGAATTAAGCATTAAGTAAGGATTCAGATTTTAATTCATGCATCCACATGTATGTGTAATGCCTTCTTTCCCATAAAAAAATATTTCACACAGCCTACTACAGGGGCATATATAAGAGACTCTTAACGTAAATTAAATTCCAATAGGTAAATTCGGATTGAGGAAAAATGAAGTAAATGTGGAATGATTAGCAGTTAACAACTTGTTTTGTGGTAAGATCTTACATACAAATAAAGTAATTTTTAAATAACAAATTTTATAACTATAACTAAAGGGAAAATCATAATTCCGCAAGTGAAACTATGTATTTTTAAATTATGCTCATGGCTTTGTTGTTATTTTTGCATTTCCCTGGAACTAATTTCCAAAATAATTATCACACTTGGATTCATATATAGGAGCCTGCATTAGTGTTTATTATCTTTTATCTTAAAATGGGTTTTCCTGTAAATGTTCTTTTAGATTAGCAAACAGTGGTTCTTTTAGAAATCTTAAATAGAAAATTTAAATGTAAAGATCAAGTGCAGGGTGATAAAGACAATACACGGGGAGATTATTGACTATGGCTTAACAATACAGCCAAGTGGTGGCAAATGCCAGCAGTCAGAATATTTAGACATGTGAATTTGGACCCTCTGCCTCATTCTGTGTACTAGCACCTGATTTGTGTATTTTCACATCATGTTCTTTGATATGAGCTCAATATGTTCACAGTCTGTGTGAATGATGAAGTGTCAGAATTTGTAAGGGCAAAAAGTAGCAGTTTCATTACATTAATGTGCTTGGGTTTTGTAATGGATTTTTTACATGTAGCCGTGGTCATCCATCCTACACAAAATTGTGTGGAGTCTTCACCATTAACACTGCACTGCCCTTTAATTCCAAAGATGAGCAAAGATCGGTATAGTGCCAAAAGTCAGAATTTTTCCACTTGGACATTTTTTCCTTTCTTTTAAGACATTATTCTCTTTAAGAGATGTATCCATTTATATTACTTTTTTTCCATTCGCACTCATTGTGATATATCCTCTACCCGGAGCCTCTGCCTCTGGTTCCTAAATTGGTAAAATAATGTCCATTCCACAAGATTAGGCTCAGGCTTTTTTTATATCTTTCTCAGGATGCCTTAACTGGACTTTCCTTTTGGGCTGAGAGCTGTTCTTTGTAACCCATGAATGGTTCAAACCGTATTATATTAAAATGTATCTATGGTTTTGGAGATTACACTGGATATCTAACATAATATTTATTATTTAGTATAACTTAACCTACTGTCATGTATATGGCACTTTAAATAAATACTGAATGACTTGGATGACTCTTTTTTACTGGGTTTTTTGACTTGGTGTGGTGTCCACTGAGATAAGGAGTTTTGAAGGATGGTCTGGGTAGGAAAATACACGCAATAAAATCCACCTATGTTAATGTTTAATTAAGGAAATAGAGCTCCCAAGTGCAGATATCTACCTGGCAGCTCTAAATAAGATATAGAAGAAGACCTCAAAAAATTCGTCTTCACATCTCCAATGCCTAGTGTGACTGACACTGACACATACAAAATAAAATTTTATTGAATAAATGTAATAATAAAATTCCATTCATAATCTAATTTCATCCTATACCAACATTATAAAATATTTAATGCATATTAGAGATGATGATTCATCATCATCAGTTTTCAATCTCTGAAAACTGAGATTAATGGGAGGCTTGTTCTATGACTTGGGAATGGAAATTACAAATATCAAAAAGGAGAAAAGTAAAATGAAATCTGTAGTTTGGAATTTCTACTGGAGACATCAGTGAACCTCAAGGTTTTCAATATGTGTTGATATATATAAATATAGATATAATGTAGGTAATGTGGATTTGGCTGTGTATATGTGTGTGTGTGGGCTTGTGTGTGGGGTCGTATTCTCTAGCACTTTGTCTTCTGAGATGGGCTTTGAGCAGTGATTCCTCAATATCAATGAGCCTAAAAGATGCCTTCATCATCCTCCTGCCAAACAAATGCTAAACATCATCACCAGGTAGAAAACTCAATTCTCTGGATCTATAGATTTGTCAAATTCCATTCCAGTGATCTTGAGTTTATCATAGAGGCTAATTTTTTTAGACTTAGGCCTAAATGTCATAAACTTCTTTGTGTCTATCTCATTCCTCTCCAACTAGATGTAAGCGGCCTTGAAGGTAGGAACAATATTTGATTAATCTGTTTCCAGTGCTATAGTACCCAAGGATGTAGGTTTCATTGAAACTCCTTACCTCTCTGACCATGAGTCCTGTTGATGCTGTACATGATCAGAGTTTGCTGCAAAGTCTTAAAAACTGTAGTTCCCCAAACCACACAGTATCTTCAAACAATATCACAATATTTCTAGCCCTGAAAACTGCACCCAGTCCTTCTCTGAGACTTTAAGAAGATATCATCTTGCAAATTCTGGATTACACT
The DNA here is from genome assembly GCF_020826845.1 of Diceros bicornis minor. Taxonomy (NCBI): domain Eukaryota; kingdom Metazoa; phylum Chordata; class Mammalia; order Perissodactyla; family Rhinocerotidae; genus Diceros; species Diceros bicornis. Next base: position 61,266,489 of record NC_080746.1, on the reverse strand, counting down.
AAATTATTCTCATTTAGAATCCTTACGTTTATTCATGCATTATTAATACTCTCTCATCTCAATATTATTACAAGTTTTCTTTAAAATTAATATTCACTTACTCAAAATTCTGTCTGGCTAGAATGATTAACTGAAAATATGGCCTAAAGTTCCATTTTGTCAAATGTCCAGTATGGTACCTCCATTGCACTCAAGAGAGGTGTTGATTACAGGATCAATGATTCTTTACCAAGTAATAGCTTGGTGGATTTGTGATGATGTTGACTAACTATAAGTTGCATAATTTTAATGGGGAAATTTAATAAATTGCAATTTTCATGTTCTAGTTATTGGTAGGTCAGTATGATGGCAAAGGGAAGGTAAACAGAGATATTAGGAGGTTGTCTGTGAGAATATTAAGTCTAAGGGGAATTAAATTTTTTACCCATGAAATAAAGGAATTTCATTTCAGTTCAATAAACCATTCTGGGCAAAAATATGGCAACATGAAACTGCCTGTTGACTTTGGGGAAAAATTAGTAAAAAGCATGCTCTCTTAACTAATATCCATGTAACAAAAAATAGATTCCTAGATGTCCATCTATTTTCTACTGTACCCACCCACTTTATTTCCTTCAGTTCAGCTCTATGCTCATCAAGAGTCAGAGAATGTAGGCTTTTTGGTATTTATGTGTTAACTCTTGTTTTTATAACATACCATTTAGGTAAATAGGATGTAAAGTATCAAAATATGTAAAAATAAATGGGATTGCATTATGAGAATTTCATTTTATATCTATAAAAATACAAATATTCAATATTTTAGAAAACCTTAAATACAGCATAACATTATTTTTTATATTTGCAATTGAATTTACTTATAATATATTACTGTAAATGAGTGGGGGAAAATTCGATATCCTCTGGAAGAATTCTGTGCTTTTTCACAATGTCTTTAATTTCTTATTGTGGTATAAGGAAGCGGAGACAAAAACTTTGCAAAGTGCTGGTTTGGTATGGTTGATGAATGAAAAATCATAACTAGAAATATGAAAACATTTCAAGAATAAGTTTTGCCTAGTCTTATATTAAAATATGGCAAATGATTGTAATTTTTATCTCAAATTAGAATAAATTTTATGAATTCCACATATATCTTTTCAATGATTATCTATACTTATAAAAGCTTATCATAACATAGAAACTGCTGAAACTTTTATAGAAATGTGAAATCAGAGTGTTAAATATAGAGGTGAAAGGTGAGAAGTGCCCAATAATTGAAAATTTTCAATTCCATACATGTATTAACTGTCATTTATTTAGTGCTGTATGCTCTGCACTTTTCATAAACCACATGTCATTGTGTCAATAATTCCACGAATTATGGTTTCCATAAAGGATAGAAACATAATCCCAGATTTACATGCATAGGAAATTCATAACATTTCTAAAAGATTGTATGGTAAATGAGAGCTTGTAATTATAACTCATTGTCTCACCTGTGCCTTTAAACAATCTATTGCCAGCCCACGTCACCCTCAGTCTAGACTCTCTGAAAAACAGATGGATGTTTTCTGCCATAGTTACTTTTAGTTTCTCATTTATCATTCTCATCTTTCATATAATTCCAGAACTCTATATTTTTGGAACTCAATTCCCTTATCTTGCCTGGGAAACAACTTCTTTTTTTTCTCCCTTGTGGAGTGTCTCTTTCATTAAAACAGGAAGCACGTCTATTCTTTTAATTGATATTCATACTAACAAGGAACCTAGCATACATTTGACCTACAAAATATGTATTGAAAGAATAAAGAAGTAAATGAATGGTCACAAATCATTGGAGACATAAACCACAAAGCAGACAAAAAAAATGAAGGCCATAATCTAAACAAGGAAAAAATGACATCAGTCTTTTGGGTAATAGAGAAAATCAATTGCATAGATGATTTTGTTTTGGAGCAACATGGATATTTATGATTAGAGACCATCTTGTGAGATCAACTACAAAGATGAGGCTGAGATCTGTACTTTAGCATGTAGGAAAATTCAAAAAGAATATCATATTATTGAACCCTACCTTGAATGTTTTTCAGTGGAAAAAGTAGTATAGTTTTGTATTATTCAGTGTTTTCTGACTGATATTTAATAATTTCTCAACACTGGAAATGAACGAGATCATGGGTGTCAATAGAAGAATTTCTTGATAAATTCAGATGGGTGAGTTAAAATAAGTGATTACTAAATTGCTTTGAGCTAATAGGATTTGTGATTTCAGAGTTTAGGAGTACCTGAAGGTAAAAATGTAATTAATTTTGAAAATAAAATTACATACGAAGACAATCCGCATTGATATATCTCTCCAACCATTGAGTAGTTATCATAATTATTTATCTCCACTAAAGGAATCTTCTTATTTTTCTGATATTCTCTTACCTTTGCAATCAACTTGCCTCAATTCTCTGGATATTGAACATTTAATGAGTCCATTTTTGTTTTCCCTTCAGTTAAAAATATATCCATAAACTCTGTCTAATTAATAATGTGTTTGTATTTTTCTTTAATCTTATTGTTGTACAGTCTACACCAAAGTCATGGCTTGTAACCATAGCTTTATATACTCCTCTCCTACTGAAAGTGGTGTATCCCTACACATGAACTGTTATTATTTGACCACTGGAAGCTATTGTCTTGGAACTTGAATTATATACAGTAACGAGAATGGTCAAAGGAAAGAACATTATTGGAGTTGCTCATTAATTTTAATAGAAACTTTGATAAGCCAATAGCAATCATCATGATCTCTTTTTTTTTATTCTCCTGTGTATGTTATATAAGAGAGATAAAGAACTTGGGAGACTCTACTAAGCTATCTTGGGAATAAAAACTGATTGCAGTGCCAGCATTGAGGTACGAGCACTTGACACAAGTGAAATAGACCTGTGATAGCAAGACGTGTCAGGAACCCCAAATAAAGCTAAAAACATTTTTTCCCCCAGTTAAGACTCAGGAAAGCCAGAACAGAAACATCTTCTTGACTTTCGTCTTTCAAAAATTAACCATTATGGAGTGATTACCACACACGAGCAATATGGACCCTTTAAAACTATCAGAGAGTTTTCTATGTCAGTTTGATAGAATTAGAATTCCCAAACTAACTATGGAAACTCTCCCTTTCTTGATTCTCTCTTTTGTTTTACATCGTTCATACTGAATCTATGAGTCTCAATACTCATGATGTTTTAACATCTTTAATGCACTTGCCAAGGTGATAGTATTTCTTTGAGCCTGCATAAATGCCATGTGAATGATAGAAACTATTATGCAATAACAGTGATCCCGAATCTAGGAATTAAATAAACCCTGAAGTTCATCTAGTTCAATCTTCACAAAACATTGAAATTCCCACTCCGATATTATCAATAATTTTTCACCAGCCTGACTATACCTATTTTCAGTGCAGAGATAGCAGGACCTACCACAATATTCCAGGCATTCTTAGTAATCCCTTCTGAAAGCTCTTCTTTATGTGGGGCTACTCTAGATGCTGCTAAAATCATTCTGGGTATAAATAAGCCTGACAAGAAGGCAGCCTGGGCTGAATTAGTCTCCTCTATGCCCCTTTCCTAACTGCAGAAAACTAACTCCTCATGTTTAATCACTCTCTCTCCCTTTATACCTCTTTAATACACATTTGCTAGCTGTCTCTTCAGCAGCCATTTCCCCTTTCCTCTTCCTAATACTACTCCAAATTTCTCTGTCACGGAGTTTGAGTGGGATTGACCACATCTTCAGGGTAGGCTCTGATTATCTATATAGCATCAGCATATACATTTCACCTAGCCACAGTTATTAGTTCAAGAAACACATAACTCAATTCAGGCCAATCATCATCAATAGAATTCACCTCTTAGATTTTATTTGAAATGTACTGCTTCTCTGTTTCCTGCTGCATGTGAATGAGGAAGTATACACTCTTAAGAATTGCCTTCTTGAAATATTTAAATGAATGCCTGCTAATAATGGCACCAAAGGTAAAGAAGCAAAACTGAGAACTGGAAGAGAAAGAGAGAGATTGGTTCACACTACTGACTCAAATACATTTTTAAATAAACCTAGCTTGTAATTTTACAGTTACATGAGCCAGTAAATTACTTTTTAAAAAAAATGATTGGAGTTGGGTATTCTGTTGTCTGCAACCAGAAAATATCTTTACTAATATACCTCAATGTACGCTACCTGATCAGAGAGACGAAAAGTCCCTTACAATGACTGAAATGCATCACATAAGAATCCCTGAACTTTGATGTTTGGATTAGAAAAAAAAAGAGAAATATAACCTGATTTAATGGGGTCAATTACAGTCACTAGGTGCTTTCACTGAATTTTCATTACTCTACAGAATGTCTCTGTGTCTCAGGGCTTGCCCTTGTTTCTGGAAATCCCAAAGGTTCATTACTCAGTGCTTTTCTTATACACCGTGGGGACTCCAATGGTCCCCTGACTTAATTCTGTGTTCACGAATGAGGGAAGATGATGCCATGAAAGAAGAATACTTTTATCTCTTCAGAATTCTTAGATAATCTTCTATACAACCAATCATATTTCAAGTCTGCACTTCAAATCAGTCTAGCTAAAGCTAATGTGCTGTGATGAGTCCTTCTTCCTAGTCTGCCAGCTCTGTTGAAACCTATCCACCATGAGTGACCCTGTTGGTATTATGAAATACCGGTGGCATAGCTTTCAGCATCACAGCAACATGCAGCTGCTACAGTTATGACAGCCAACTGACAGGTGGTGTGGTTCCCTGACCAGGAAACGAACCCTGGGCTGCAGAGGTAAGAGTGCCAAATCCTAACCACTAGACCACCGGGGTTATTCCTAGAGCATTCCTATCAACTAGTCAGGAGTTAATAACTTCAAATTAAGCAAAGAAGGAGGGATTCCAACAAGATTTCTGTCCCTTCAGGCAGCTCTTCATGAACAATAAGGGAGCTCAAACTGGGTCTCAAGTGTTTTAGGGCTTCACGGGAGTAAAATAAATCTCCCCCTGCAGAGATCTAGCAACCAAACTGCCTTGAGATGTTAGGTGAGAAGAAAATCAAGATTTATCTGAGGTTGGCTACAGAAATAAGATCAAAGATAATTGGGACAAATATCTGAAATGTTAAACTCTAGCACGTACTATAAGAAACCACAAATATCTGTTTTATGAACTTGTCCTGTGAAGATATTTGTGTTGTCTCTCCCAAAGACAAACACGAGTTGTTTTAGAGAATGGCACTGACTCAAATGGACAGGAAGATCTGTAAAAATCACAAGGATAGAGAGGAAGAAGGTTTCCAATTCTACAGAAAATTTGACCAGCCTCATCCCTGAACACTAACACACCCTAAGACCAGATAGAGTAGATTCAGAGAACGTCAAGAGCCCATAGATGGGGGCCGGCCCGGTGGCGCAAGCGGTTAAGTGCGCGCGCTCCGCTGCGGCAGCCCGGGGTTCGCTGGTTCGGATCCTGGGCGCGCACCGACGCACTGCTTGGCAAGCCATGCTGTGGCGGCGTCCCATATAAAGTGGAGGAAGATGGGCACAGATGTTAGCCCAGGGCCGTCTTCCGCAGCAAAAAAAGAGGAGGATTGGCGGATGTTAGCACAGGGCTGATCTCCTCACACACAAAAAAAAATCTAGGGCCGGCCCCGTGGCTTAGCGGTTAAGTGTGCGCGCTCCGCTGCTGGCAGCCCAGGTTCGGATCCCGGGCGCACACTGAGGCACCGCTTCTCCAGCCATGCTGAGGCCGTGTTCCACATACAGCAACTAGAAGGCTGTGCAACTATGACATACAACTATCTACTAGGGCTTTGGGGGAAATAAATAAATAAATAAATAAAATTAAAAAAAAAAAAAAGAGCCCATAGATGGGAATGGTACCATGTATGGAATTATTAAAATTTGCTCTTGTTGAATGGTGGAGAAGTGGGTCCTCTAATTCATTTTCTTCATCCAAAATAATCCGAATAGAAAAAGTCTCAATTAAAGAAAAACATCCTGATCGTGCTTCTGAGGTTGATTCCAATTTTCTCAGTTTTCGTTATACAAAATGTATGATTTTAGTTAGATGTATAGAATTGAAAATGATAGTTCAGATTCACATTTTGATAAACTGAATAGGACAATAAACAAAACAGTGGCCACTAGATAAGATGTGTATGCTTCTCGTCCTTGTCCCCTGAGTAGGAAATTGACAATTTGAAGAGGAGGGAGTATTCAGTTCTGTAAAACACTCCCTTGGATAAAGGATTAGATTCAGGAAGAATTTTAATAGCCATTTCAGCCAAGATCCTATATCAAATTAGAAAAAAAAATGTATCTCCAGAGCAAGTATCCTGGGGAACAAATAAGCTGTGATAACATTGATCACAAAAGCTTTTTATGCTTGATATATTGTATATTTCACTGAAGTTTTTACTTGTCAGACTGCCCTCTATCCCCTACAATACAAGCAGAGGAGTATCTGTTTTGATAGTTGTGTCACTATAATCACTCTGAAAGACAGTTTGGCAGTTTCATACAAAACTCCACCTATTCTTACGGAAGAGCCAGCAATCACACTCCTTTCTATTTTCCCAGATGAGCTGGAAACTTATTTTCACACAAAAACTTGTACATGGATATTTATAGAGCTTTACTTATAATTGCCAAACCTTGAAAATAACCAAGATGTCCTTCAATGGATGAACATATAAACCATGCTACGTCCAGACAAGGGAATATTATTCAGCAACAAAAATAAATGAGCTATCAAGCCATGAAAAGGCATGCGAGAAACTTAAATGCTTATTGCTAAATGAAAGAAGCCAATCTGAAAGGGTTACAATACTACATGATTCCAAGCACATGACACTATTGAAAAAATAAAACGATGAAGACAGAGAAAGATCAGTGGTTGCCAGAGGGGTTAGAGGGAAGGAGGGATAAATAGGGGGCATGCAGGGGATTTGTAGGACAGTGAAACAATTGTGTATGATACTGTAATGGTGGATCCATGTCAGTTACATTTGTCAAAACCCACAGAATGCACAACATAGTGAAGTCTAATATAAACTTTAGCTAATAAAAATATATCACAATTGGCTCATCAATTGTAAAAAATGTATCACACTAATGCAAGATGTTAATAGAGGAAACTGGGTGGGTGAGGTTAAGTGGATATATGTGAACTCTACTTTTGCTTAATTTTTCTGTAAACCTAAAACATCTCTATAAAGTAATATATATTAATTAAAAAACTTCACTTGAAAAGTGGGGTTCTTCAAATATTGTCATACTTTTCCCTGTAAAACCTCAAAATATCTCCCTAAAGGACACCTGGTAATGTATTGACACATATTAAAACAGCTTTAATATTTTGGTTTTGTCATAAACAATGTGCATGTTCCAGAAGAGTCTGGCAATAGGAAACCTCCTTATTTTGTATAGGATTCTCTAAGGACTAGATACTGAGCTGCCAAGAAAGTACAGAGATGTTGCTCAGAGACTTGGTTTGAGATGGAAAATTATCAAATGCAGTTCAAAAATTGGAAAATATAGTTTCACAGGTATGAAAGATGAGTTTAATCAGCCAATCCAAATACTGACTGCAGGTCTCAGGTGTAAAAGCATTCACTCAGTTATAAAATACCCCAAAGACTTCTCAGCCTAGAAGTTATTCCCTGGGTTGGCTTTATAGATGTCGGTGTCCAATACAGATGAATACATAAATGTATATATGCGTTAAGGATTTTCTGAATCCTTATCAGCTGGGCGAGACTTTTTACCTAAGATCTAGGAATATCTCAGAGGGTGGTACCAAGAGGAAATTCAAGATCTGCCTTTTCATGTTCCCAATGGTTTAGAAAAATCATGCATCTAAAAGGTAAGTTAGAATAGTTTTGTGGTTAAAACTGTAGGTTGTGCAATTAGGGTCCCTGGATTTCAAAGCAGGCTTTACATACTTATCAGTGATGTGACCTTGGCAAATTCCTTCAGTGTCTGAGTTCCTTTCTGTGTAGAAATGGAATACTAACAATAGCTATTTCCTATGATAGCTGTGACTCTTAAAGTGATAATCCATGTAGAGTGGTTAGAATAGTTTTTAGGAAAATGTTTAGCACACTGTAAGCATTCATAAATGTTAGCAATTATTATTTTTACTATTACTGCTATATTCCTCATTCCTGTGCTGACACGTGACATGTCTTCTATTTAAATATACTGACATATTCTGTGTGGTTGTCACACAGCGATGCCAGGCTCTTCCGGGAGACAACCACATAAAGGAAGCAAAGCCTCAGTCTTAGGAGGCTCATAAAATTGTGGTTACACTTCCATATTTTTAACGAAATAGCCATTCAAAAAATCTTTCTCTTGGTGTTTCATTAAAAGTCACTTCATCTATTCTCTGTGTCTGTCTCTTGATGGGAAATTTTGTCTTTTTTTTCTCATCTAAGTTTCTGGAGACAGAGAGAGAGAGAGAGAGAGAGAGAGAAGACAGTGTGAGGGAGAATAGGAAAAATGTGTGTTGATAATGTGACAATGTGTCCTACTTCCTTCTTAAGGATTGGGATCATCTGAAAAGAATTTCAATTAACTCAAGGGATGACAGATAGATATCCTGAAATGCAGCGAACTTTCCCTTCTACTTGATGGTGTGACAGCCGCACATGAAAAGTGCAACCTGTGCAGAGTCTAGATTATGGTGGCTCTTTTGAGATGAAACAGTATTTCTTATCCAAAACTTTGAAACTTCTTAAGAATTGAAGTCGAAAAGTGTTTATAAACATACATGGTATCTTTGCCAAAGCTACTACATTTGATTACAAACTTGACTAATTGAATTAATGTTTTATAGGTCTGGAAAATGAATAATTTTATATTTGAGGAAATGTTTTTGGAGAAGCTATTTTTATTATATATTTTTTTAATTTTATTTTATTTTGGTGAGGAAGATTAGTCCTGAGCTAACATCCGACGCCAATCCTCTTCTTTTTACTCAGGAAGATTGGCCCTGGGCTAACATCCATGCCCATCTTCCTCTACTTTATATGGGATGCTGCCACAGCATGGCTTGACAAATGGTGCATCGGTCCGCGCCCGGGATCCGAATCTGAGAACCCTGGGCCACCGAAATGTAGTGCGCGAACTTAACTGCTATGCCATCAGGCCAACCCCATGGAATTTTTTCATATAATAAAAGTAAAAACTGCTGCTATTTAAAAAACATTGCTAAAATTTGATCTTATTCTTTTGCTGGTGAATATGAAAATTGCAATCTTTATACTCTGCAGAAGGCTATTTCAATGATAGGTATTGAATAATTATGGTGCTTGACATTCTTCAGTGACTTTCTTGTTCTGAATGAGAACATTCCGTACTCTGAAATTTTGTCTTCTTTGACTCCATTTTATGATCCTTGAGATTTAGTGCTTACCAGGGTATGAATAATATTACAACTTTTGCATAGCAGTTTATATTTCATTTTGATTCAACCATCACATTCATGGGTTCAAATGAAAGGCAGATGAGTGAAACTTTTTTCTTTATTGCAGAAAAATTAGACCAAAGGAACATGTCTCACACCCTCAGGATGGGAAACAAGAATTTGAGTCTTCATGTTGCGTCCAGTTATATATCAGTCTATTATCCAACCCATCTCTTCCCATTCAATTTGTGCAGCTAAGAATGGAATATTGATTTTCTGCAATCTTTCTATTCAGTGTTATGGAGAAAAAAGGAAGAGAAAAATTATATTTTTTTGTATTTAAAAATTTATTACCTTGTTAAAATGGCAAAAAATATACATAAAACAGTTAAAAGTTCAAAACATATATACATAAATTAGGTAGTTATAACAACTGGCTTTACAAAAAATAAAGGACTCAACTGTTAATTATTTTGATTTATGATTTTTTTTTCAGAGAGACCAAGATGCCCCAAAGAATTGAAGGGGATTAGCCATTACCATTCAATTGTTTAGTAATATTTTCTTTTCCTTCCACTTTATCATACCAAAATTAATGGTTAAGATTTACTGAGAAGAAGAAATAAATACTCATATTCTGCTATTATTTGCTCTAGCTCTCTTCACTTTTCTCTTTCATGTAACAGACTTCGGCCACCTCTCTATAACAACAGCCAACTATACATCCAGGTACCCCACCTCCTTTCTGCTGACTGGTGTCCCAGGATTCGAAGACTTCCAAATCTGGATCTCCATCCCTTTCGGCTTCATGTACCTTTTGGCTGTGATAGGCAATGGCCTGGTTATGGCAGTGGTGGCCTGGGACAAAAGCCTCCAAGAACCCATGTATCTCTTCCTGGCCATGCTGGCACTCAACGATGTCCTCCTTTGTAATGTCACAGTGCCCAAAACGCTTCTCATCTTCTGGCAGGGCTCTTCCCCATCCACATTTCCTGCCTGTCTCACCCAGATGTTTTTTGTTCATGCGCTCTTCCTCTCTGAATCTGCTGTTCTACTGGCCATGGCTTTCGATCGCTATGTGGCTATCTGTTCACCACTCCGTCATGCAACCCTACTTACAGGCTCTCTCATTGGCAAGGTGGGCCTGGCTCTGGTGGCTCGAAGTGTGGCTGTAGTCACCCCTGGTGTACTCCTCATTCTCCGGCTGCAGTTCTGCCAGAGCAACATCATCCACCATACCTACTGTGAGAACATGGGCATTGCCAAGGTGGCCTGCAATAGCATTGCCCTTAATAGCATTTATGGGCTCACCGCTGCGCTCCTCACCACAGGGCTGGACTTTGTCTTCATCTTCCTGTCCTACTGGCTAATCCTGAGAACAGTTTTCCAACTACCTTCTAGGGAAGCCAGGACAAAGGCGTTCGGAACCTGTGGAGCTCATACATGTGTCATCTTGATATTCTATACTCTGGCCTTCTTTTCCTTCTTTACCCATCGCTTTGGAAACCGTGTGCCCAGTCATGCCCTCATCCTCCTGGCAAACCTCTACTTACTGGTGCCACCTACCGTGAACCCCATTGTCTATGGAGTAAAGACAAAAGAGATAAGGATGAGAGTACTAGGACTCTGCAGCCAACCAAAATGACCCAGGGGTAGTGAAGCAACAAGGAACAAGGGAGTCCAGGATGGAGGAACATGCCCAAATGCCAAGTCTGAATCAATCTTGGCAGATCTATCCCCAGAACCCCTGACTTCTGAATACAGCTTTAAAAATTCCTATTTCCAAATACTATCTTCCTGACATGGGATAAACAAGGAGCTAACAGGGAACTGCTCAGGTACCATCAAGGAGTATCTCAACATGTTAAGGTAATAATCAGTGGAATGTCACTATAACAGCACAGGGGATTTAAATATCTTTTTTATAATACACAATGTCTCCTATACGTCAATCTGCTATGGACAGGACAAAATGTAAACTCCATAGGGTTAAGTATCAGTTCTGATTCTGGCCTCACCATTACATCCACAGGACCCAGAATAAACAAATAATTTAATAAATGTCTGTTGAATGAAAAAATGCCTTCATTAATCAAATCATAAATGCTAATGACTTTATGTAACAGACTCCCTTGATACGTCCTTATATATTATATAGAACCTATAATTAAAATTCTTCTTTTCCTTTTCTCTCAAAAATATTTCCTTTGGCTTCCAGAAAATATCTATTTCTTATCTCCTTTAAGATCTTAGTGAAATAAAGATTCTTTTCGTTACAAACAATAGAAAATTACTTGGATTAGATTAAGTAAACAAAAAGCAGGATATTTTGTGGAAACATTCTGAGTTATGCCATGACAACTAAGGATAATTTGAATATCTATAATTCAGGAAGGACAAAAGGCAGACTACGATAAGACTGCAACAGCAGGAGGTCATGAACTTCTGCATTGAATTTGGTGACACAGTTCTGTCTCAGATGCAATGATTATGGGACAAGAAGTGCAATTACCCCACTTTGGGTCAGATTGCTAAACCTGGATCAATCTTTTATTTTCCTTAATATTCTGATTTAACGGGGATGAAAATGTGTCAGGGTAATTCTCCAGAAAAGAAATTTATGGCAAATAGTCTGGATTACGTTCACTGGATTCATTTGGCACTTTTCTGTAAGCACATGCAATATTCCTAGTTTAGCTCTTCCCACAGCAAGCATTCTTGCTCATTGTATTTATAGTACCTGGGACTGCCTTTATCGTTTATAAACTTATCTGCCATAATTCCTGCAGTGTAATTCCTTTTCTCCACTAGAAAACATTCTGATACTAATAAAAGAGCTAAAATATTTGCCTGGCATCAGACAATAAAAAAGTGCATCATGAACATAACATAAATATATACATGGTCTAGTTTGAATTAATTGGATGGAGTTCCTTGAAAAATTTATGTTATCATTCTCTTTATAAATGCATACAGCTGCTTCTATGTTCCATGTGTAATCAAGTGGTTATCCACGCTGTACTTTTTTAAAGAAATTGTTTTTATTTTTAAAGTTATTAGGTTGAATGACTGAAGGACTAAGTGGGATAATGAAGTATTTTGCAGCAATGCTTTGTATAAAAGAAAATGCCCAACAATTAGATGGTAAAGGAAATAGTGATCTTCTCTGCTATTATTTTTTCTTGTCATTGTATTTTGCCACAAAAGACCTTCTGCAGCATAAAGATAATCAATGGATAATGAAAAAGATAACATTTAACATTATGAAAACAATTGTATTATATTTTTGCCTAATGATAAGAGATTGGAATACAAAAATGAGTTGTTATTTGGGCTTCTGGATATCTCACAGAATCTGTAGGAAGGCAGAGAGTGCTTTCAAAAGGTGAATAAATGCTCATGATTTACCACACAAGGTAATACGTGTAAGAGTGTCTCCTAATTTACAAATTCATATATGAATAAGATAGATGCTTCAATCATATTATTGTAACTCTAGGCAAGAATAGGAGGGCATCTAGTTTTAGGAGCATTAGCTTCTTGCCAGAGGGCTGGACTCCAGCTTTCATAAAGATTACAAAAACAAGTTAAAGCTTCTTTTCTCAATTCTTAGTACCAATTTGCCATTCATTCATTCACTCATTCATTCAATCATGTGCTCAATCACTCATGTCTTCACCAATGGTATTTTACTGGGAAGTATTATCTTAATTTTGAGAATAGGTATTTTCTAAATGTTTTTGGTAAAATGTATTTTATGAATATTTTGTCAATCTAGTAATAAATTTTAGGAGCTAGTAGAGTAAATTAGATTAGATTAGATTGTCTATTATTAGATAATAATTTGTAAACTCAAAAGTTGGGTTATCTATGTAGGTATCCATTTGAAATAGTTTTACGGGTATGTGAAATGCAAAATCTGGGATGCAATAGTTTAAATATACTTCTGTTAGCAAAAATTGATAAAACTTTTTTTATTTTTTGGTGCACACAGTACTAGGAAAGGTGTGTTCAGCATCCATAGTTTGAACATATAATTTGTATTTGAATATCTATTTTAAAGATGATGTAGGTAGTTAAGTGTTACTTATACAATGTACAGCAGGTGGTAATGTTCATCTTCTCTTCAAAATTTTCCTATTTCCTATCAATTTTGTTTGACTAATTTGTTACACCAAATATTATCTAATTCTCATGTTCCTATATCTGGCTTCATTTTTATTTGATATGCCTTTGGTCATGGTAAATGTACTGAAGGAGAGGAGTAAATTAGAAGCAAAATCAAGAAACAGGACGAAGAGAATTGGAAACAGACAGAGTTGAATTCAAATCAGAGAGTAGAAGTAATTTCATGGAAATTCCAGATATATTCCATATGCCTGAATTTTGAAATTCTAATTTTAAGTTATTAAGATCTCTTTTATTATATGAAATGTGGGCTCATGGCAGGTCGAATCTTTTCTGACAAGATTTTTTTTAAAATCCAAACTACCCATTCTTTATTCAATTGTTGATTCATTTCTTTATCATTTTTACAGGCAATAATTATTCTGTCTCTTTTATACCAAGCATAGTGTTGATTCTTACAGGGAGCAAACTGTTTGAGGTGTAGTTCATTACAATAGCTAGAATAAGACAAGTGAAAACATGTTACATATTTTTAAGACCTATAAAAATATTGGGAGATATAAAATATTTTCAGAGTCTTCTTTTCCCCTGGTTTATTTTTTGTCTATGAACAAGTGTGCACATGTGAACTAAGAAAATTCAATTACTTTCAAAGTTGTTTTATGCAATTCTATTCACAGCCATGTGCTAGATAGTTTCAGAGTTATAAGAAAAGATAGTTTTGTATATTGAAAAGACTTCTAGATAAAAATTAAGAGACTTGAATTATCTGTTTCCTGCTACCACAAACTTATATGTAGCTATACCTCAGTGAGTTATATTTTTTTACATTTAAATAAATAGTATAACCTATATTATTATTAATATACACTTATTCTAATGAATTATAATTACTGGTTTCAATGACAATCTTTGGGGGCTTTCAAAAATTACGGAGTCTCAACTTTCTATAAGATTAAAATTACTTCTAAAAATTAAGTAGAAGAAAAAAATATAGAGGTTGCCCCTTTCTATTCCTAAGGAAACTAAATCTCCTCAGGAATAGAAGGGCAGAGCAAGTGTTTAAACTTTTAAAAGAAGATGCTGATGTATCATGAGGATTGATAACTTCTGCTTTGAGTCCTAATATGCTCTTATATCAAGATAAGGGCCGGCCCCGTGGCTTAACGGTTAAGTGCGCGCGCTCCGCTGCTGGCGGCCCGGGGTTCGGATCCCGGGAGTGCACCGACACGCTGCTTCTCCGGCCATGCTGAGGCCGCGTCCCACATACAGCAACTAGAAGGATGTGCAGCTATGACATACAACTATCTACTGGGGCTTTGGGGTAAAAAAAATAAATAACTAAAATAAAATTATCAAGATAAGATTTTTTTCCTTCTTTAAGGAAGATAAAATAAGCAGATTTACAAACACATTTATATAGGGAGAAAGGTAGTATAGGATTTCCTGTGAATACAGAATGTCAAGAAGCAAAGAAATGTGAGGCTAGTATATTTAAGGAAAACTTTATTACCAAATGACCTTGAATAAGTGTTCGGATTAGAAATGAGAAAGGATAGGTGGAAATGATTTCCCATACATGCCACTCCAACACATTCCTAATTAAAGGGGATTTATGAAGCACATGTTAAGCCAGGCTGTACAGTTTCAGTGGACACCAATTCTCTCCTTTTGGACTTTTTTCATTATGCTCTGTTAGCTCTCTTTCTGCTTTTTAAGTAGTCTTTCCTTGGTAATTCTGGTGCCAACATACCTAGAGCAGACAAATCGCTTAGTATTGACATCATTAAGAGAGATGCCAGCATTTTCTTGAGGACATGTCTACATCATAGCAGAACTAATTTTGAGGGGGAGAAGTAGGTGGAGAATTCCTTGGCGGATCTGCTTAGTCTTCACACTATAGATGATTGGGTTGAGCACAGGTGGAACTAATAAGTAGATATGACCCATGAGGATGAGGCTGAGTGGGGAAGAGTGTTTGGCAAAACGATGGATGATAGATAGCCCAATCATAGGCACATATAGAATGAGTACAGCACAGATGTGGGATGCACATGTGTTAAGGGCCTTAAACCTCCCCTCATGGGATGAAATTCTTAATACTGAGTGGAGGATAAACACATAAGATACAAAAATACCCAGAGAGTCCATGCCCCACAGCATAGTGATCACAACCATCCCATATATAACATTAAACTTGGTGTTAGCACAGGCAAGGCGGATAATGTCTTGGTGCAGACAATAGGAATGAGAAAGGATGTGGGAGCGGCAGAAAGGAAAGAAGGGCAGCCGGGCCACAAGTGGAATCATGGGTAAGGCACTCCTAAGCAGAGCTGCAATTCCAATTTTAGTGATAAGTCTTGGGGTGAGAAGGGTCACATATCGCAGGGGGTGGCAGATGGCCACATAGCGGTCAAGGGCCATGGCCAAGAGCACAGATGATTCAGTGAAGGAGAAAGTGTGAATGAAGAACATTTGGACCACACAGATATTGAACTGGATCTCCCTGGAAATGGACCACAACACCTTGAAAAGCGATATTATTGTGGGCATGGACATGCCCATGTCAGTGAGGGAAAGCATGGCCAGGAAGTAGTACATGGGCTGATGGAGCCTGCGGTTTGTCCGGACAATATGCAGGATGGTGCAGTTACCCATTATTCCAACAAGGTAGAGGAGGTAGAATGGGATGGAAATCCAGTGGTGAAATTCCTCATATCCAGGGATACCTGTGAGATAGAATGTGGAGGACAGGGAATAGCTGAAGTTCAAGGTTGCCATTGGGTTTACTGTCAAACCACAACCCAATTTCAGCATCACATGCCAGTGGGGAAGGCAGGGATAAGATCAGCATCTGTGTCAGGAAGAAAACAAACAAAACTTCAATCCTTACCTGTAATCACTCCTAAATTCATCCTCATATTTTTGGGTAGTCTTTCTCCATTGCATTGCTGAGAGTTATCAGCTAAGTAAAATACCCACTTTATAATGATAAGGAATTTCCTTTCTGCTTCCCAGATGCAGACCCATCAACATCCTCTCTGGTTATGGACGTTCTTCTTATAAAGATACTACCTGAGAAGAACACACACAACCTTTTCTGACTGCATTTTTAATTTTATAATTTTCTTTAAGATCTTTCTTGGCTAGGGTTATTAGTCTTACATTAGCTTTATTTTAAATGACTCCTGCAGTCATTTACATTAAATGCCTTTATTTGTCTCCTTTGATAGCTTTTTCAATAATACTAGAACACCATGTAAGATGTCTTTACAGAATTCAGGCAAGTTTTGGTCAACACGATTCTTACTCTTACTAACATTTCTCCAACTATACCATTGATGGCACAGGCCTGATATCCACAGATAGTCAATTTTAATATCAATTTGCTCTTGGACCAGCATCCCCAAGAGCTAAATGCAGGTTAAGATAGACTTAGAAGAATATTTGAATTTCAAAAATTGTAACAATAAAATGTAATATTTATGTGTAATGCTCGTATTGTAATAAAATATATAAATTAATCAAAATACAATTGACTCTGACTCTGATTTTAAAGATTCAGAATCTTCTTTCTATTATGTTTCATAACTGATCAATCATTTAGAGACTGGTTCTTTATTAAAAAAATGCAAAAAAATAGATTGATGGGTTTATGAAAAGATAGAGTAGAAACTCATGATTCATAGAAAAAACAAGAGAAAGCAAAATAACAAAAAATTATATTGCTCAGAAAAAGCCTATTGGCAACTGACTTTGACACTAAATCTTTTCTACTCATGCCAAATGAGAAAACATATATCCCACCGCTAGATTCCGGTACTTCTTTTGTGGTCAAAAAGAAAAGAACCTCTCCAAAGTAAGAAAGAGAAGCCACCTCTCAAAATCCCACTAATCTATCACTTGCCAGGCATCCATGCTCACCAAATGCTGTTTTGAGAATTTAGAATCCATGGGATGGATTACTTCCCAACGTAAATTACCAAATCGGCATATTGCTGTCTTGTAAAGTCTACTTTGGCCCTTTGGGACATAAAATCCCCTTCAATTTCCTACAATTCCCTACTAATCTTCTTCTCCACTATAATTCCCTGTAGATAAACCCTGAATGCAGATGATACTTGCCTGGGGTGGTTAATAAGGACAATATTCTAGTAAATGAAAGACCTATAATCAAGAAATCAAACAAGGAAATTCCAGAGGAAAATCCAGTCTTTCTGACTCTTCACATTATTAGTTGAATTCTATCCACATATTGTATGAACTGCTAATTACCACCCTGCTCTTTTCCTCAATCTGCCTGGCTTGTTACCTCCCCAAATGCCTGCTTGTCTACCTCACTCTTCTTTCAACACTTGCACTCATTATTACCTTCAATACCCAGATTTTCCAATATTATCCATTCCAATATTATCCGTTGATTTGTTTTCAATTTCTCATCCATAACCCAAACTTAGAAACATGCATTCTTTTCACCTCACTGTTTAGTCAGTTCCAACCATTTCTGTGACATTATAACCTCTCTGTCCCACTACCAAGAAGGAGTAAACATGAAGTTTCATTGAAAGCTGGAAGATACCTGATCTGGAAGCCAATCTGAAGCAGCTTTAGCTATCTCAATGACTTTTCATTCAGGTTTTCAGGAGACAGCTGTCCGCCATCTCCACTGAGCTCTCTGTTCCTCTAGTTCTGTTATCACATTGACCTAAGTTATATTCTGCTTCCAATGCTTGCACACTTACTTATTTTAGGCAAATGATATTTCTCTCTGTTTCAAAGTTGCTTCTCCGTAAACTGAAGATCATAACAATTTGACAGGATTGTGCTGAGGATTAAAGGAGATACTGTGGGTAAAATACTTAGCATAGAGCCTTGCATATAGTGACCACAAAATAATGGTAGTGACGATGATGATGATGAGGAGGATGACAATGGTGATAACAACAACAACAATAATAACAACGATAATTCTTTAAAGTTTAATGGGAAAGAGGAAGACATAGGGAGACTATAGAGTATCATTCTGTAGAGGAAAACACCAAGGGCAGACAACTCACCAAATGACCTAGATAGGCTGAGGATGGGAAGTGAATTTTATCTGTTTCATCTCCTTTTCATCCAGTGAAGATTCAGTTTAGTCAGAAATATGAATTGAATCTTAATCTTTTTCTCTGCCCCAAAATTCCTCTTATAATTATAATGACTCTACCTATATATTTTCCATTTTATTCAGTGAATATTTTAGTAAAAAAAAAAAAAAAAGTCCAGGTTAGAATGGAAAGTCTCAAGGAAGGAATGAGATTTTTGGAACTTCAATGAGCTAGCAATTTGAGCATCCAAGTTACTATTCTGAAGTTGCCACAACATAAATATTCACTATATTCCATATATTCACTACTATCTGGTCCACCTAATATCCCACAACCCCATACATTTTACCACTGGTTCATTTTGACTTTCCAACTCCTATTGCTCCTCATCCTATAATTTCAAGCTCGTTCACATGGCCTTGTGATGTCTCCCACCATTCTCCAGAGGAGGAGGATGGAGTTTGTGGAGTTAGTTTATAAACTCAAAAATATGAAGGACTTATAATGTAGGGTTAAAAGGTCAGAACCATAATTAATGTCATGTTAAAAATCAGTGATACTTGGGATTAGAAGGGACCTTGAACATCGTCTGGTGTAATCTCAATCTTTTTCTGGAATTCCTCTTCTACTATGTCTGAAAATAGTCCTTTACTCTGTATGAAGTATCATGCTCAGGGGCAGAGAAGAGACCACCTATGATGAATCTTAGGCAAGTCCTATCTGAAAAGTCTGAGTCTGGCTTGAATGCTATGAGCATGGCCATGAAAAATAAAGATATTTTGATGAAAATTGTGTCCTGAGATGAACCGAGAACCTCTCCCTTCCTAAACCAGTCTCCTGCTCCTCCTTCTCACGCTTTGGATGTCCACTCTCCTGTTTTGTCTCTCAAGTCCCCCTTTGTATTTTCCTATTACCTCCCACTTTTATTTTTCCCACTTTTCACATACTTGGTATAATTGTTCCTCTTGTCATGGGAGATGATTCTAACGCTTAGAGCCAGAAAGATGAGTTAATAAGTCTTCTTCTAATAAGTCCAGTCCTTAGAGATATGAGGCCCCAGGGTAAATGCAGGAAAGTGCATGTAACCCTGTTAGTGCCACCATTTCAGTTTATGGGCCTTCCCAAACACCTCTGTCCAGCACTCAGATTGCTGCAGAATATTACAGTTTGGGAATACAGGGAGAAGAAGGCTATAGAGATTCTCAAATATTTATTGCCTCAACATCTGGAACAAATGATGTAGCACAACATGAGATGAAATATTAATTTGTATGTGTAATATAATAGGATAGTAAAGAATTTTAGGCCTGTTTTAGCCGATGAGAGGGACATAATGTCTATAACCTAAAAGCTAGAAGGGACTCTGATTCAGTACTATTGCTATATAATGGATCAAAACGAAACTCAGTTACGTGATTTCCCTCCCTCAGAATCATACAATAGGGAGTATGTAAACGGGAAATCTCTGTACCTTCTACTAAATTTTGCTGTGAATCTAAAACTACTTTAAAAAATAAAATCTCTTTAAAAAATCATACGATATGCAATAAAGGCAATCTTATAACTCAAATCTGTTTCTCTACAGTTGTACTTTCTTCATTGTGCCATAGAATTCTCCCTCATGAAACAGATTAGATATATTTCATCTGACTGTAAATAGAAACTTTTAATGAATAAAAATTCCCTTTGTTTGTCAACAATATTGACTCTTAAATGTCTGTTGGTTATTTAGCCATGCAGCAATGTTGGCATGTGGACTACTGAACAAGAAATCTCTAATCAGGGTGGAAGTTCCATTTGTAATGTCAGTTCTGTTTAGTACACAAACTACTTTAAAAAAAGTTTTGATCTTGACAATACTGGTTTAATTATAACATTTAATGATTCTAGCATCAATTCACTCAACTCAGACATTGTTTATTGCGTATATGTTATAGCTTACTAATCTTAAGGCACAGTTATATTTAATATATTCAATTGAAAATTGGCTTTTTTTGGAATTTATGACCCCAATAAAAGTAGTAGTTCTCATAAAGAAAATTTCCTCCATTACTAAAGAAATTCACCATACACTGATAGTCTATGAAAATGAGAGGCTATTTATGCATTACCACCAGAAAAATCCTCACAACTCCGTTGTCAGAGGTCTCCTTGTGAAGTTACCAGAGAAAGGATTTGAGCTTACTGCCTTCACTGGCACTGGATGCCTCAGAATTCTCCTTACACTTTAATTACTTTAGTACTAATGTAATCACGTGAACATCATCTAAATTTTATATGACCAAGGATGCCAAACTTAGAGGATTATCATTAGTCAACGCAACCATACTCTTTTCTCATACGGACTATATATTACTCAAGTATAGAATGGAAGGAGATAAAGAAATGTCAACACCCACTGCCAAATTATTTGGAAACCTTAGGTCATAAGCTCAATTTTGAATGATTCACTAGGATGGGGAGAACGTGATGGACAAATATCCACATTTAGAGCTATGGATAGAGGACTACCTAGACCACAAAGACTGAGAACAGATAATAACACATGAAAGTCAGAGTGGTTTCCTGGAAGAAGGCCAGGCTTAGTCTATTTTTCAGATCTACCCTGCTCTGTGTCCTGACCATAATGGACTGCATCAATAGGTCCTTTTGCTCTCTGGGTTCTGGTTTGACTTGGTCAATGATTAGGACTGACAGGAAACAGGAATACAGAAGAAGATTCAGTTGGAGTGTTTTCTTCTTTGGCACCGAACAATCCTTCAATTTGAGTCCCTCATAGGGGCTTCATCTCTCCACAGGTATCCTTGTCCACATGTTGCCCTTTCTAAGTTCTGGTAAACTCTTTTTTCCTTTCCATTTCAGGAATATTGATGGCAGCAAACTCCCAACTGGAATATATATATTATCACTACTTCGTTTTCCTAAATCCTGTCCATATATTTTCAGTGACTGGTGACCCCTTTATCAAATTATTCACGATCCAGTTTGAGTATGACATCTGTTTCTTGACAGAACCTTAATTAATTCAAAGGAGAAATGTTTACCTCATGTATATGTATACATCTCTCTGTCACTTTCTATTTCTCTCTCTATGTTTATTACATATAAGTTTTTGCATATTTAATTTCTCTACATACAACAATGAGGAAAAGATGGGACTGGGGAAGGGTAAGGAGAAGACGGAGAGCAAGTCAGCCTATAGAGGAAAGAAAAAAGAGGCCTCTTTACAAAGGAAAGTTGAATAAATTCCTTAAGTGGCAATTCACATACAGCAGGGTAGATGGGAATCACCTAAGGTTTGCCCCAGAGTTTGGACTCTTGTCGTGGAAAATAAGACCACATAGAATCTAAGAAATCATGCCTTTGTCTGGTGAGTTTTGGGAGAAAACTGACTGTATGCATTTATTGCCCAAGTTGTATCTGACATTCATTCCAATAGAAGTAAAGGAAACAAAGAAATGCAATCTTTTCATTTATTTCATCTCTGAACTCAAACATCTATTTGATTATGATTTGGCTCAAAATCTGGATAATCAGGTCTATTTGCCTCAATGGAAAGAGAATGTACCCAAGTACCAATGCTAATTCTATTACATCTAATCTCTGTTATCTTTGAATAGTAAATTAACTTCTCCAAGTCTAAGTTTTAAGATGGAAAATTGGACTTCTCTTCAAACCTGAATGAAAAATATCTACATAAATTATTTGAGTAAAATGAATTTCTTCATACTAAACCTCCTGGCACCAGGATTTTGAGATACTTTAAAGCTAGGGAGTAATGATAGAAACAATAGCAATACTTTTCTTAAGAGGAAATGCAGAATTTACAAACTATCATAGAGTTATTATGCACCAAATGTGTCCAAGTAGTTCTAAACAGGTTGTATTCAGGATGAAGGAAATTGATGCAAAGGTCAAATTAATAGGGAATCTTATACCTTCTAAGTGTGAGAAAGCCCAACTTTTTTGAGTGATAACATGCTTAGAAAGCCTTGGCAAATCTGATTTGTTTTGCTGCTATAAATAATTGGGCTCAGTACTGGTGGAACTAACAAGCAAATTTTGGCCATGCTTAGGTGGATAATGGGCAAGGAGTGTTTTGCAAAGTGATGCACTAAGGAGAGCCCTATCATTGGCACATACAGAATGAGCACAGCACAAATGTGAGAGGTACACATATTGAGGGCTTTGATTCCCTCCCTGGGATGCAATGCCTAGCACGGAGTGGAAGATGAAAGCATAAGATAAAAATATCCCTAGAGTATCTACACCCCAATAAAATACAACAACAAACAAGCCATACAAAATGTTGAATGAGATGACAGCACGGGCCAACCAAATGACATCTTGATGCAAGCAGAAAGAGTGGGAGAGAACATGAGAGAGACGGAAGGAAAATGTGGGAATACAAACAAGAACAACAGGGAGGACAAGGGAACGTCTGATTAAAATGAAGACCCCTAAACGGATAATGCATTGTGTGGTAAATTTGCTGGAATAGTCAAAGGATTACAAATGGCAACGAAGCATTCAAAAGCCATGGCTAGGAGCACAGCTGACTCCATCAGAGAAAAAGCATAAATAAAATACATCTAGGCTACACAAGCATTCGTCTCAATCTCCCTGGCCTCATACCAGAAGATTTTCAGTATTGCAGGCGGGGCGGTGATGGACATTTCCATGTCAGTGAGGGACAACACGGCCAGGAAGTAATACATGGGCTGGTAGAGTCACTTGTCAGTGTGGATGATGTGAAGAATTGTGCAGTTGCCCACTTTTCCAGTCAGGTAGAACACACAAAGGGGGATGGAAGTAAAGTGATGAAAATTCTCTTAGCCAGGAATCCATGAGGTAGAATGAAGCAGACTGTCCAATACTGGAATTAGAGCTTGTCACGAGGCTGTTCCGAGTAGCCATTTTCCACCATAAAAATGTAGACTCCTAGAAGGGAGAAAAACACACAACATTGAGAAAATAGCAACTCATGTTTCTCTGTTAGGTTTTTTCTTAACGCTCACTCATTTGTAGGGACATTATCTACAAAGTTTTGAAAATGACTTTGAAAAATTATCCAAGATCACCGTCTTCTTTGAATATATTACTGTTTAATCCTTAAAATGGTTTATGGTTATCGTGTAGTTGTCTGTCAATCTTTTACTCTATTGATTCTGAATTTTGAATCCTTCACAGGATGCTCTTCCCTCCGCTAAGTATATAAAATATTCTCATAGGATTTCTGCTAATATTTGGACAGGTTGGTTTGTTTTTATTCAGTTTTAGACTCATTTACTCGACATTTATTTTTGTGTATGATTTTAAATAAAGATATTTTCCAAGACCCTGACCAGTCCGTGTTAAGCATTCATTTTCCTCTGACAAGGATACTTGGCGGAAACGTTTTAGAACGAATGTCAGAAAAAGCATAGGTAATAAATGTATAGAGTTATTTTTCTCCAATAGAGAAAATCACAAAATAATCAAGTCGTATAATAGGATATGAACAGATCTTTCAAAAGAGGTGAATGCACTGAATGTGGTTACCAATTAGATACATAGATAAAGTAGCTCTCAAACTGGTTTAAATGGGAACCAGAAGTCCACAAGCATCTAAGGGTAAACAGCACTTACCTCATTTGCCAACTCTTGGGTATTTGGAATTTGGTTTCTGTTTCATATTCTCCACCAAGGTTCATCAACATGTACCTACACTGCCATCAAGCCAAAGTTTTACTAGAGTGAATTGTTATTATTTGATCCATGGATATAATTGATTTGTGAACTATGTCAGCCTTGTTGATCCTGGAGTCTCCCTTTTGTTGTCACTGGCACTGACAAATTGTTTTCTAATGCTCCTATCTATGGATCTGGTCTTAGGTCACCTCTGGCAGACAATACAAATATCAGCAATCACAGCCTCATTATCCCTAGGGTATTAGAATGAAGTTAGCCCCCCCAGACTTTGGTCCAGCAGCCATTATACTTGCAACAATCCAGTGCCATTCTCTTGATTTTTTTGTTCTTTCTTCTTTGCTTACTAAGTTTTAATGCATTTCAATTACAAAGGACAGAAATGCTATCTCATGATATTGTACAGAATGTTAAATTACATAATATATGAAAATGTTTACTGCAGTCCTGTTTCTATTTGAATTTTTACATTTTAATTATCACGTTTGTACCCTAAAATATCTCAATGACATCAATAGAAAGGCACATTATAGATATGTAGGCTGAGGCCTAGAGACTCCAATGGTTTGCCCAAAGCCACATAGGTACAATAGCTTTAATAAATATAAATTTCATGGCTCTGCTCATAGATGGAGACTTCTCAGAATAGTGGTTGCCTCACCCATTTGACTTCTGCAGCCACGTGACCAGCTTGATCAGAGGTTGAAGTGCCAGCCATATGCTCACCACCAGGTGCAGTCTCTAATGCCACAACAATGTTAAAACAAACAACATAATCAGTGTCTTTAGATACTTGACTATGTCAGCATTTTACTAATCTATGCTTTTATTGCCGTAATTTCTTCCAGTCAAAACAGCCATATAACATCTTAGGTCTGTTTCTAAAGCCCCTGTTATATAATGATCTGTGCCTTATTCCCTCATCAATACTCCCTTATCAATACTCCCTTAGCAATACTGATAGTATTATCCAATTCCTTATGTTTATTCATGAGTCATAATCATATCCTAATATCCAAGAGTACTTTCAAACTCATAAAAATTATTTATATATTTTTACCGTATTTGAACCACTAAATATCTATATGAGATTAACAGAGGTTGTGTGATACATGAATAGTCTGAGGTTCAGAAATGTCTCTGAGCAAACTAAAGAACAGTGATGATCATAATCCAAGCCCCTGCTTCTAAAGCTTCTGTAAATTCTACTGAAACGTTTTAACTCTGTGTTTAGAAACTAGCCCCAATTCTGTACTGTTGACCCTACATCACACACTAGGAATTAGAGTGATGGATATAATTCACAAATGACCCTTCTGACTCAGACTACAGAACATTTTTGCCAAGGTTCTGTTGGCAAAAGGAAGTAATACCCTTGTCCTCTCCTACAAATGCTTCCAAGCTTTACCTGAACATGTGTTATCTTCTCAATTTTCTTTAACATTTTACCTAGAAGATCCTCCTAGAAGAAAACTGAGGGAGGCAGGTCTTGAAAAGAGAAGGTTTTGCTGGGCAGAGAAGGGAATGAAGGGGAGATAGTTGTGAGAATCTTTGCTACAAGAATACCACCTTAGGAAGTTGTTGTGGTCCACAAAGTGTTGGGAAGAAGGAAGACAATCAGCTGCATTTTGTAAATTTAACTCACAAGGATGATCCTTTCACATCATGGCAGATATTCAATTATAATGGCAGATTGAGGTACCCCTGCCAAGAGGGAGTGAGCCTCATATGAAGGGGAAATGGAGAGCAGAAACTTCCAACCTAGGCATTTAGTCTGTGACCTTATAACACAGTGAAACACAAGTGGAACTTCCTATGGTGAGAGTTGAAAGCCTAGAATTTGGAAATAGGAATGTGTACATATTTCTGCTGACAAGCCTCAAAACAAGTGAATGAAATACTATCCTTCAAGGATTATGGACCAATTGGAATTTTCTAATATTAAGTGACAACACAATAGGATGTATAATCTCTTTCCTCACTTCACCTCATCTCTCTAATCTAGCATCTTACCCAACACCATGCTGAAGCTGAAATAGCTCTACTCAAGTTATTTAATGATCTCTAGCTACCAAATTAAAAAATGCCCCTGCCCTCATCGTAATACAATTCTCAACAGCATGCAAAACTCTTGACCATTTTCTCATTCGATAATTATTTTCCCAATATATATATTATTTTTTGAAATCACGCTTGCTTTTGTTCCCTCCCAAGTCACTAGATGATTTTTTTTTAATCTTCATTGGGTTCTCCTCCACTGCTAGATTTCTACATGTTGTGATAAGTACTCCAGGTCTTAGTTCCACTTTTTTATTTCTCTTAAATAGCTACATTCTTTCCTAAAATATTTTACCCAATAATGTGGCTTTAAAAACTCTCTGTACATTGGTAGCTCCACTGTACATCTCCATCCTTGACCTCTCCACTGATCTTGAGAGCAGTATATCCAACACTCGATGGATATCTCTGCTTGTATGTCTAAAACACTCAGCAAAGATCACATGGCCTCTAATTTATATGTCCCAAATTGTATCTTGAATGATTTGGAAAGCATTCACTCTCTTTATATGCTTTAGCTAATTTGTGCAGAATTGGTATTTAGTCTTTAAAAGTCTGGTAGAATTCAACAGTGCCGCCATCTGGGCCTGGAGTTTTCTGTGTTAGAAGGTTGCTAACTATAGAATCAACTTCTTTAATAGGTAAAGGACTATTCAGGCCATCCATTTCTTCCTGCTATTGCTATAAATGTCCTCAGTGAATGCATCACAGGATTCACATTCACTTTACCTTGTATTCAGGGTTTGGGCAGATGACTCAGAATGTTTTCCTCAATGTCTGCGCCACTATCAGCTTTAGATCTTCCCTTTGTTCTTGTGCCACAGATAAGGCCACTATCCATGTTCTTGACACTCCCTCAGGAGTAGAACACTGTTACCTGTTACTTGAACCCAGCTAGTCTGGTGGTGGCAGCGTGGGGATGTTATATTACTGATAGTACTGGTGCAGCCTGTCTTAGGCAATGCTGTGTTCCTAGGTCTTCTTACTGATTCTGCCCCTCCCCTAGTGCTGTAGGAGACTTTTGATGAGCCCACCACAGCTGGGGTTATAAAGTTTGTGTCTGTTCCTGTTCCTCAGCAGCAATGGGGCTTCACTTGTGCTCTTCCTCAGGTGGCTGAAGGCTATAGTACCTTAGGGGAGAAGAATTAGATGAAGTGCCGTTCCCATGCTACAGAGGCTGCTATTCCCTCTACCAGGCCTATTCCACGATGAAGGCCTTCTCAGGCCTCTAATCCCACACTCAGACTTTCTCATGAACACCTGGTCCGGGTCTAGGGACAAAAACCTGAGTGGATGTGAATTCCCATTTGTGTCACACACACATGACTCCCAGCCACTCTATGTTCTCACGTGGGTGCACTCAGCTTTGAGGAATTTGTTTAACAATTTTAACAAATTCTTTCTACCGGCTTGTGTGGCATCTGGCATCTGCCCCTGGTGAACACAGGCTCATATTTCATCTCTCTTAGGAGTTCCCTCTCCTTCCTTAGATTTTAGCTTAATCAGTTGCTCTGTGATTTCAACCATCTGACAGGTTCAAAAAAATGGTGAGTGTTTGATTAACCAGCATATTTGTTTTTTGTCATGAGGTCTTGGGTGACACTCTTTCCAGTTTTCTATATTCTAAGGGAAAACTATAAGTCCTGGTAGGAATTTTAAATCACGTTGTATCCTCTGAGTGGAATGACATCTATGTTCCATTCTCAGCTTCCTATAACTGTGTTTCTCAAAGCATGGACTATGGACCACTGAATCATATATATCCAGGATGATTGATGAAAAGTAAGTGGGATTTTATTTATGGAATAAACTACAGAAGGTTATGAATCTGATAATCTTAGAGTGGGTCTGAGCAATCTGCGTTTTTAAGAGGCTTCAAGCCTTCTAAATTTTGAGAACTATCATCCTGGAAAGTTGAGACTTGATTATTAATCAAATTGGTGGATGGAGAAGGTGGGTTAACTTTTAGGAAGTGAGATAGTTGAATGCAGAAGTGGCTAAGTGAAAACTGGACACCACCCTCCCCCAGACACAAGAACATACCCCCCTAGACTTGAACTAATTCACAGAGAACTTTGTTTCATTACCCATCTGATGTTCCTGATGTCCTATCTTCTGGAACTGTTTTCTGACTTTCTAAATTCCGTAGCCTTGGCTGATTATCTATTTTTCACTTCTGTCACAGCACTTGTCACATTGATATATCATAGTGTAATGTAACTAACTATAGTTTAGTTGTTAAGAATGTAAACCTTGTAGGTTCAAATCATGGCTTTAATTTTAACCATCTCTGTGACCATGGGCAAGTCAATTAATTTCTCAATTCCCCGGTTTCGCGAGGAAATATATTTGTAAAATGAGGACACTAATACTACAAATTTTGTCTGGTTTGCATGAGAATTTAATGAGTTAATGTATTAACTGAGGAGGGACTATGAGAATGTGAGCACTATATGTGTTAGATGTTATTATACTGAAAAGAAATGTTTCTATGTCTGAATCAACTTTATCAAGCTACTGCAGCAAAATGTTTCTACTCTACTCTTAATATTCATGTATTGCAAAGCCTAGCCTATTTCCATACCCTTATTCATTATATACTGAGAAAAAGTTGTTATAAATTTAAAAATTTGGTAAAAATAAACTAAGTTTAATTAAGACAACTCCCCTGCTACACACACAGAGACACACACACTTCCTGGTAGTGAGATTTTCTAAAGAAGTCACATGTCCTCTGATTCTCCTCCATGTATCTGGGGTTTAGTAGAGTGTTCATTGGCTCTCAAGCCAAACCAAGTCTTCCAAAATAGTCTACATCACTAAGAAAGATGATATTTTGAACTCACATACGCCATATATTTTTTTATCTCAATCTTTTCAGGAATCATATGGGAAAGAAAGGATGTATTTATTGTGCACCTCTGAGATCCTGAAACTGATTATAAACCTTGCCTTAAGCATCTCAGTATCCCCAGTGAATTCTGGTCAGTAATTAAACTTTGGCTAAATGGATCTAAACTGAATGTTATTATAGAGGATGAAATGAGCAGTAGCAACAATTTTGACACCTGAGCCTCTGAGAAGCTCTGTCCCTGAGAGCTTCCTTCAGTGAGATTTGGCTGTATACAGAATCTTTGAGAGATTATAGGAAAATTATGGCTTTAGAGCTAGACAGATTTCAAATCCTAACTCTTCTACTCACTAGTCCATTGAATATGAGCTTGTTGAGCTGTTTATAATATGGGTATTTGTGATAATTAACTCCAAAAAATATTGCAAGGTTTAAGTGATTATGTATACAAAATGCACAATAAAGAACTTGGAACCTAGTACATCTTTAATAAATGTTGATTCTCTTCACATTTTTAGCTTGAGGGATGAAGTTCTTGACTAAAATATTTTCCCAGTGGTCAGCTAATTTCTCTGTGCCTCAAATTGCACAGCTAATGCTCAATCTTAGCCACATCAAAGAATCACCCAGGAACTTTAAAATATAGATGCCTGAACACTACCCACACTAAAGCTTTGTCTCCTCTAGAGTTTCGTTTAAATTGAATCATACAGCATGTAGTCTTTTGTGTCTGAATTTTATCAGTTAGTATAATGCCTGTGAGATTTATTTGAGTGAAACTATGGAACACCAAAGAAAGCAACAGAACGTAATGACAGAGAAAAGATAATTACCTACAAATTTATGATAATTTGACTAACAACAGATTTCTTCAAAGTAATAATAGAGTCCAGAAGACTGTAGGATAATGACTTCAAAAGGCTAAGAAAATGTAATAACTGGGCAAGGGAATTGTGTATCTAGAAAAGCATTTCAAGAAGAGAGTGAAATAAAGAAAACTTTAGATGAACAGATAACAGAGAAGATAGCACCAACATACTCTCACTAAGACACTGTTGAAGTATGTACTCTAGAAAGAAGGACATTTAGTCAAGAATGAAGGACTAAAGTAAAAAAGGGGAAATTCCTAAATCTGGTAGTAAGTCTTAAATGATAAATCAAAGATATGTGATGATATATCCTATTGATTTTAGATATCTCTTGTTTTTAGCCTCAGATGATTCTCCATAGATTTTTGTTTGTTTGTTTTGTGGTTTTTTTAGGAAACAATATTTTAACATTTTGATAAAGCATCCTACTTGATAATATATCTGCCTCAATGTAATGATTGTTACAATATAGAATATAGCTAACTTCCCACAGAAAAACTTTAGCGCTCTGACCAAAAGAGGATCTTGATGAAAAACAACACACATTCTAAGACAGATAATATAATGTTTGTTCATACTTTACTCACCAATGAAAAGGATTTAGTTCAAAGGCTTTGAAAAACTGAAAAATTTAAGGAACCTGTCCCTTATCTTCTTGGTCCTTACTCCGTAGATAATAGGGTTCACCATGGCAGGGAACAGAAGATAGATGTTGGCCACAAATATGTGGACATGTGGAGCCACATTGTGCCCAAACCTGTGGGTGAGAAAAGAGAAGAAGGCTGGAGTGTAGGACACTAAAATGATGCAGACATGGGAGCCACAGATTCCCAAGGTCTTGAGTCGGGCATCCTTGGATGGGAGGTGGAAGACAATGTGGAGTGTGAGGACGTAAGAACAAACAATCAATATCAAGTCCACTCCTCCTGTAAGGAAGGCAACAATGAGGCTATAAGCTCTGAGGATTCTTGTCTCAGCACAGGCAATCTTGATGAGGGCCATGAACTCACAGTAGATGTGGGAAATGATATTGGTTCTGCAGTAGGGAAACTGACTTAGCAGGAGGGGGTGAGGACTGAGAAGTGCTGTGCCCCGGAGTATGATAGCTAGACCCATTCTCCCAATTACAGAATGTGTGAGAATAGTTGAATGTCTTAACGGGTTACAAATGGCAACATAACGGTCAAAAGCCATGGCCAAGAAGAAGCCAGACTCCATGGTGGAGCAACAGTGAATCAGGAATACTTGAGTGAGGCAGGCTTCAAAGGGAATCACTCCATCGTGGAACCAGAAGAGGTTGAGAAGTTTGGGCACAGCTGTAGTACACACAATAAGGTCAGCTACAGCCAGCATGCAGAGGAAGAGATACATTGGCTCATGGAGGCTGGAGTCTGTCTTGATGATAAACAGAAGACAGCAGTTTCCCAGTAGGGCCAAAAGGTAGAACATACAAAAGGGGATGGAGATCCAGACGTGGGCAGCCTCCAATCCAGGAATGCCAACGAGAATGAAAGTTAATGGATGGACATCTGCCTTATTGTATGCTGACATAATAAGCATCAGATGTTTTATCTTTCTTCTCTTGGATTTTCCTAAAAAGCAAACAAATGATGACCTATACATTTTGAGTCCTCTGATGATTTAGGTAAGCCAATATGCATGGAGTTTTAGGCTATGGAGTAATTGCAATGCCTGTAAACATTTAGATAGAAATTATTTCATCATCTGACTGAGTGTTAGATATTATTTCAGAGTTTTAATTTACAATGTGGCTGATCTATTGATGATAAATGAGGGAAAATATCTAGGTACCAAAAATCACAGTTAAATGTTGAAAGAACAAAAATCTTTCATTCATTATGAAGAAAGTGATACTAATTGAAAGCTGAAGAATGTGAAAGTCATGAGTTTGGATGACTTAGTAAGAAAAGTGCAGTTGTAAGACACAAATCAGAGTGAAACAGGAAGGATGTTAGGAGGTTTTCAATACAAAATACATTCCTTTTTGTTTTTTAGATTTTAGTTATAAAATCTATTTAGTTAATAGATTTTATTTATAATAGTTTGGGGACATGCCAAGTTACAGGATATAGCTTTGAGCCACAAATACCAAAATATGGGAGGATGTGTTGATTGTTGTGGAATAACCAGAAGTTTCTTTCACACGAACATGAGACTCATTCAGGATGATGACAACAGTGGGTCTGATGACCCACGCAGTGTTTCAGGAAATGAACAGCTCATTACATGGCTCGTGACTCTCCAGTTGGCCCAGAATTTGTGTTTATTCCCGACTTGAGCAGGCAAGAGTTACAACAATATGATTATAACCTGCATTCTGAGAATCCTTCACTTCCTTACATGTATCCAATTAGTCGACTGTTCTCAGTTAAGATCACTCTACAGGCAGTCTACTTCATCCAAGCTTTCATTCATAACCTTTCCTTTGCTCTGCATACTTCTGTATTGACCAATACCTTGCCCCACCTCATACTGTGATTTGCTGATTATACTTGTTCTATTTCTTAAGACTATTAAAGCAACTTTTTAAAAGTCAGTACTGTTCCCCTATCAGACAGTTTGTTTTTCCTTTTCTTCTTTTTAGAAACACTGTTTCAATACTATTCCAGAGACACTCATTTTACTTTACCCACTATTATAGATACTTGTAGATTATGCAGTCTTTGTGATCAGAAAAAATTACCCTTAAATCAACGTCCACTGAAGTAGGAATTGGACTATGTATCGCAGACTGGTCATCAATACTGAATTACAATGACGACACCTGTTTTTGCCTCTTAATCTGTTGCTGAAGTTTCATACCCAAAGTTTCTGCTTACTTTGACTATTTGGCCTTCAAGGTCCCTAGGGATGCATATTCTCTTTTAAGCATGGAAACAGCTGGATATGTGAGTCAAGGAGCTTTGGAAAGTCTAGAGAAGGACACTTCTGATTGGTGATATAAATTGGGACAGATGGGGAATACAAGGAACCTAGAGTATTGGGAAGTTATGTAATAATTTGCAATTTGTAAATGTTTAATGTGAGTCAGTTGTTTTTCTGAGAACCTTTCAGCTATTAACTCACATAAAGTTTAATCCTACTTAGGATAAGGAGAGTTTAATAACTTGTATAAGGTTAAACAGCTGGTAAATGATAGACCTAGTTTCTACCCTAAACACTCATTCTAGAGCCCTCATTCTTAATTGTTATGGTAAATTGTCCTAATGATGTGACAGTTTATTTGCATTTGTGTCTGTGAGAGAATGAATGGGCTTTATTCTGGACATAATATTAGAAAATACCATCATCATTAATTTGATTATGGATGTTGGTTGTAAAACTCCCTTTTTAAATATTCCATAAAGGAGCTGGTCCAAATCTAAGCCTTTTTCTTCCTGGTTAAGCCTTTCCCAATGTACTTACTCTGAATATATGAGGAGTTACCTCTGAGGGAAAATTATCATCACCAGACAAAAGCTTTCCTAATCTTACCCCGTTCTACCACCAGGTTTATGTATACTCTTTGAGCTAATGCATTTTTACATACTTTCCTTTTTTTGTCCTAGAATGAACATTTGTACAGATCCTTTTGTCTGTATTTGTGGTTTCATCGAGATTTTCATATTTCTCATGCACTTTAACATTCACTCTTTCTATTTGTTCTATCCCATTACACAATTTACATATATTTTCCCAATAGAAAAAATGAGAGGACAGATTATGCAGAGAAAAGATTTACGCTGAAGTGAATGCAAATATCCAATCACTTAAAATAGTTCTTGTCCTCACTTGCTATCAGAAATTTAAAAATTAAAATATGATACAAAATATACATTATATTTTTAACCAGAACAATATCAACATTAATGACAAGCCTTAGTGATATTTGAGTTCAAGGACAACCATTATGCACAATTGATAGCAGTGCAAATCAGACGAAGTCTGAGAGGAAAATTGTGTAGTCAACATTGTTACAATAAATAATATTTTTGGTAGAGCATTATAACTACTTGCCGTCCTAGGGAATAATTTTCAATATACACAAGGAAGTATATATAGTATTTCTCATTGTAAAACTGCCTGTAATAGAAGAAAAACTACAGTATTCAAAATATCCATCAATAAAGTAATAGTTAACAAATATGTGACATAATTACATTATGGAGTACTCAGAAATACTTAAAATAAATAAAGTATATTTATATACTAATATAGAAGACGTCCATATTTTTAAAAATGAAGTTCAATTTTACTTTTTCATTCACATGGAAACATGTAAGTATATATGTGTTTATACAAATATGTATATATAATATACATATTATATATATTATAATATGAGCTATATATATAAAATATAAACACATTTATGCTGAGATTTATAAACACAGAAAATAATCTAAAAGCATAAAAACCCAAATTAAGAGTCTAAAATAGATGGATGTAAAGGAGTATAGGTAGAGTATAATTTGGCTGTATCACTATGGTTTGAATTTTTAACAGTGCTAATGTACTTGGTGTAATTATGTACTATCTGTATAGTTTAAGTAAGGAAATAAATAATACAGAGTTACAATTGTATTCATCAGAAGAAAAATATAAACCAAGAAAATACAAATGAGATATGGCCTTCCATATTAATAAAACATTAAGAGGGCCAACTCCAGTGGCCTAGTGGCTAAGTTTGGCACACTCAGCTGCGGTGGCCTGAGTTCCCGGGTGCGGACCTCCACCACACGTCTGTCAGTACATGCTGTGGATGTGGCTCACATACAAAAGAGGAAGATTGGCAGGGGATGTTAGCTCAGGGTGAATCTTCCTCAGCAAAAAAATAACTAAATAAATAAATAAATAAAATCTTGAGAAATTTTTTAAATCTCTCAAAATACCTTTTCCCAAATCTCTCTGTATACAGAACTGGTTACCTACTCAATTCATGAAGGTAGTGACCTTGTGTCTTTGTTCTTCATGGTATTTCTTCACACATAAAAGCCCTTAGTAACTTGCTTAGAATTGAAGACTCTACTCCAATACCAGCTCCTGTGAGATTATTTTTCTAGCTACCTTGAACCATCATTGACACCTCTCCTCCGTGTGCCCATGGTATGTGCACTTACCTGTCATCTATCTCTTGTCATATGGTATTTTATATCTCTGCATGCCTTTCTCATTTATTATATTGCATTGTTACTTGGCAGAGACCATATCTTTTCATACATTTGCTGTTGTTCCAAGGAATGAATGAAGAAAAAGAGAAACAAAAGAGAGGAAGGGAGTGTTATTATTTTTCTAGTAAATAATTTCAATGTATAAGACAACCAGTAAATCACAATAAATTTATTATAGCCCATGCTAATCTCCAAACACTATAGTGCATTAACAGTTTGCTGATTTTGATATTACATCTTTCAGACATACCCAGGAACCGGTCACAAACAAAATTGAAATCTGTCGACCTTTTGTTCCTTATTTGACTATAGGATGGCAAAAAAGAGAGAATGGAGAAAAGAAACTCACATCTGCTTTTTGGTAAAAATAAAATATATGGCTTATAATGTCTTCTGGTTAAACCTACATCTTCTATCCACCTCCTTACAATAAACAAATAGAAAACCAAACACGAATTGAACATGTATTTGGACTATGTTTGTTGCATTGCAGGCATTATCCCATTTAATCCTTAAGGAAGTTTGTGGGTGAGTAATCACACCATGACAAAGATAGAAAACAAGCAAAAACTGTTCAATTTATTTGCCTAAAACTATTCTACTATGAAGTCATTGTACTGGAAATTGAACACAAGTATAATGACAAAGTTTGTAATCTTTATGTTAACCACTAGGAGTTGAGTACTCCACAGGCTTTTGTAAATGTAAAATGATATAATGCATTTAAGTCTGCTTTGAACTGCATGAAACATTGCTCAAATATCATAGATTTCTAAGGTTTGTTCAGAATATAGGGCTGATACGTCTACACTTCCATCCCTTGCTACATCAGCCTTTCTGGGTTGAACTGAACTAAGCAGACAAGATCATGTACAAATTGATTTTCAAAAATAGTTGTAGCCCCATTCCAACCTATAACAGAGTAGTGATGCTGTAGCTATAAGACAGAGACAGTCTTTTCAGGGTTCAAAATGGGTTCAGTTGCCTTAAGAAATTTTACACAAGCCTATTTTTTGGAACCTGTATGCTCTAACTAGAGTCCTGAAACCTTCCATCTGACTACTGTCCACCTGGCCCACGACACAAAGGAGTGCTATTGCACATTGTCTTACCTCACCAGGGGTTTGTGGGGCTGAGGATGAGCACCCATCTCTCTTGAGGAGGCCTTCACTTCTTTCATGACTTACAGCTTTCCAAATGAGCTCAGTTATAGGCATGTTTTCTAACGTCTAAGGCTCCCATGGGCTTGGAGTTGGGATGGCCTCCCTCTAAGGGAATTAAGCCATTGGGAATTAGAGATTTGAGTTCAGAACTCAAGTCTTTAGGGTTATTTGCATCTTAATAATATTTTAATATCCAGGATGGGGGCAGTGGGACATGACTCTTCCTCAAGTGTCTCTGGAGGTTGCCTCTCAGCAGGATTGCTTGAGTCTCAGAATTTTTGGTTTTTAAAACTATCATATGTGTATGTTTGTTTTATTTTACTTTTTTATTGCAGTAACATTTATAATATTATGTAAGTTTGTATATAATAAAACATTCATATATATATAACATTATATAAATTTCAGGTGTACATCATTATATTTCAGTTTCTGTGTAGATTACATCTTGTTCACCACCCAAAGACTAATCCAATCTCTGTCTCTATGTGACTGTTTGTTGTTGTTTTTATCTTCTATTTGCGAGCAAGATCATATGGTATTTGACTTTCTCCCTCTGACTTATTTTGCTTAGCATAATATCCTCAAGGTCCATGCATGTTGTCAGGAATGGCCAGATTTCATCTTTCTTCAAGGCTGAGTAGTATTCCATTGTGTATATATACCACATCCTCTTTATCCATTTGTCCCTTGAAGGGCACCTAGGTTGCTACCAAGTCTTAGCTATTGTAAATAATGCTTCAATGAAAATAGGGGTGCGTATATCTTTACATATTGGTGTTTTTAGGTTCTTTGGGCAAATACTCAGCAGTGAAATAGTTGGATAGTACAGTAGTTCTAGTCTTAATTTTTTGAGGAATCTCCATAGTGTTTTCCACAGTGGCTGCACCAGTTTGCACTCCCACCAGCAGTGTATGAGAGTGCCCTTTTCTCCACATCCTCTCCAACACTTGTTTCCTGTCTTGTTAATTATAGCCATTCTGACAGGAGTGAGGTGATATCTCATTGTAGTTTTGATTTGCATTTCCATGATAGTTAGTGATGTTGAATGTCTTTTCATGTGCCTGTTGGCCATCGATATATCTTCTTTGGCAAAATGTCTGCTCAGATCTTTTGCCCATTTTTTAATTGGGCTGTTAGTTTTTTCGTTGTTGAGATGTGTGAGTTCTTTATATATTTTGGATATCAACCCCTTATCAGATATATGGTTTGCAAATGTCTTCTCCCAATTGTTAGGTTATCTTTTCATTTTGTTGATGGTTTCCTTTGCTGTGAAGAAACTTTTTAGTTTGATATAGTCCCATTTGTTTATTTTTTCTATTGTGTCCCTTGCCCAGTCAGACATGGTACGTGAAAATATGCTTTTAAGACTGATGTTGAAGAGCATATTGCTTAGGTTTTCTTCTAGAAGTTTCATGGTTTCAGGTCTCACATTCAACTCTTTAATCCATTTTGAGCTAATTTTTGTGTATGGTGTAAGATAATGTCTACTTTCATTCTTTTGCATGTGGTTGTCCAGTTTTCCCAACACCATTTATTGAAGAGAATTGAAGAAGACACAAAGAAATGGAAAGGTATTCCATGCTCTTGGATTGGAAGAATTAACGTAGTTAAAATGTCCATACTTCTTAAAGCAATCTATAGATTCAATGCAATCCCTATCAAAGTTCCAACAACATTTTTCACAGAAATAAATCAAAGAATCCTAAATGTATATGGAACAACAAAAGACCCCGAAAAGCCAAAGGAATCCTCAGAAAAAAGAACAAAGCTGGAGATATCACAGTCCCTGATTCCAAAATATACTACAAAGCTATAGTGCCAAAAACAGCATGGTACTGGCACAAAATCAGACACACAGATCAATGGAACAGAATCGAGATCCCAGAAATAAACCCATACATCTATGGAGAGCTAATTTTTGACAAAGGAACCAAGGACATACAATGGGGAAAGGGAAGTCCCTTTCTTTTCAATAAACCTTTTTATTTTTGGTACTGTATATCTCTGCAGCCACCCACCAGAATCTAAAAGTTTATATAGAGGCCTAAAAGTTTATATAGAGGTTCAATCATGTACACCATCCAGATGGGCTTAACATCTTATTCACTCAAGTCTTCATCCTTGGAATAGCTCCTAGCCTGGGAATGGTGAGCAGAACATATATTCCGAGGACAGGGGAAGGGGTAAGGATCCTGTGATTGCCTGGGTCTAGCTCCAGGATCAGCTGGCAGTCACATCCTCTTGATGACCTCCTCCAACATTCCTTCCTTCCTTCCTGACTGGCTGTTACAATCTTATACACCCACTTCTTCCGAAGTGTGTCCTGAGCAGTCAGCAAGGGGTTTCACTAACATGGAAATGGCTTGTTTGGTGACTATCTGGCTGCATTGGAGGCAGCTGTCACAGCAACAGTATAGGTACATGCAAGAGAAAACACAGATTAAGATAATGATTCCCAAAATAAGTAACATTATTTTCAACAAAAAACCCCATGATCCAAACCATTGATGTCTTAAGTCCCCTAGGCTGGGGATCAGATTACTCAGCATTTGTGGCTTCACGTGATTTAATAAAGATGATATATTAGCCTACTCATCAGGTATGAACACATAATATTATGTTTGGATAATTGCACAAGTGCCTTCTTGCAAGGTAGAGATAATGTCCATTTTATTTTGGAGGACAGCTTTTCTCATTAGACACATTTAAGTGTTCAGTAAAGACAGGCTTTGCTGGCTATCATTTAAGTCTTGCTGGGTGAATTTAGTAAGGGTTTCTGTGTGTGTTATATTGTCCTCCAGGTCGTTGGAGGAAACAAAGACGGCGGTCAAATGATTTTTCCAGTAGAAAACAGAACATACTCACCAGGCCTTGAGAAGAGGGAGGTTGGTAACTTTAGGAACCTAACCTGGTTATACCTATGGCACATGTTGGCAGGGGGGAAGCAGCACCATTAGGTGTGAGGAGATGGACTGGGGGCAGGATTTGCCAGACCAGGACCCGCATTTTCTTCCTTCTTTCAATGGTGGGTGTTTCACTCTAGGTACAGTACATTTCGATAGCTCTGGCTTGCAGAAAGGCAATGAGATCCCAGTGGAAACTGAGTAGTTCACCCTCACTCGGGGGTACAAAGTAACTCATCAGTCCTGGGGGGACATCCCATTGAAAATTCCAGTAGATAACATCTTTTCCAGTCATGACGGGGCTTGGTGTTCTCAGCAGCAACACATTGTTCCTCAGTGAGATTTGGGGAAGGAGCTGTCTCCTGCAATTTCCAAAACTTTATGGTGTTGGATGTCTCAACAGGGGTACCCAGCCTGGCCTATGGGGCAACAGGCCCTACAGGTTGATTATTCAAATGTATTCAAGTATTAGAATAGTACTATAGTCCACCTGGCCAAGGTGGTTCCACTTGTTAGCAATTTAATCTGCTGTTTTAATATCCCATTCTTCTTTTCCATCAACCCTGCTGCTTGCAGGTTATAGGGGAGTTGGACCCTCTATTCAATGTTATGTCCTTTTGTTTAGCCTTGCATATCATGACTTTTATTATTTTTTTTGTGTGTGTGAGGAAGATTAGCCCTGAGCTAACATCTATCACCAGTCTTCCTGTTTTCGCTGAGGAAGACTGGCCTGGGCTAA
Organism: Diceros bicornis minor; assembly: GCF_020826845.1. Classification (NCBI taxonomy): domain Eukaryota; kingdom Metazoa; phylum Chordata; class Mammalia; order Perissodactyla; family Rhinocerotidae; genus Diceros; species Diceros bicornis. The sequence goes on along the minus strand of NC_080746.1, from coordinate 61,226,393 downwards.
CATCCATGCCCATCTTCCTCCACTTTATATGGGAGGTCGCCACAGCATGGCTTGACAAGCAGTGCGTAGGTGCGCTCTTGGGATCCGAACCCGGGGCCACCACAGCGGAGTGTGAGCACTTAACCACTATAACCCGGGCCGGCCTCTATCATGACCTTTAAATTGTGACCCCACCCCCATCATCGTCTGTTTGATGAGGATATTCGTACACGGTGCTCAGCTTCCTCAGTCCCCTAATGATGGCAGCCTGATTTGTCCTGCAACAAGAGAAAGCTTGCATTAGGCCAGATGCAGTGTCCACATAAACCAAGGCACATTTAGAACCCTCACTCAGAGGAAGGAGTCCAATATAATCAATTTGTTAGTCCCTCACTGGTTGGGAAGTCCAGTGTGTTGACACAAAATAACCAATAAACATTCTATAGATAAGAGAGATAGGTGAGTTTTACTTGAGCCAGAGTGAGGATTATAATCCAGGAAGACCTTTTCCAGAAAGGAAGAAAGCATTCTAGAGAAGCATGGTTTTCAGCACAATCTTATACCTTTTAGAGCAAAGAGCATACATTAAACATCCCCAGGATATGTATTCATCAAAGTTTCAAAGAGGTATTCGGTTACAAATTATCAGGCCAACATGGCCCTGAAGCCAGGAAAGGGACTAATAAAGGCAATACCAATAGGGCACTCCAATAGAGTGTAGGAGGGAAAGTACCCATCTTATCTTAAGAGAATGCATTTTTCCTTTAATGGTTAAAGCAGATGCACAATGTATATTTGATAGGCCATAATTCAGGCTTCTTTAGTTCAAGCCAAATCGGTTTTGAACCCAAATAGTTACCCTATATACCTCAACATGTGGAAATCTCTTGTCAGGTGGATGTCCTCAGAATCCTCTGGCAGCTGCATTGGGCATTGTTTAGAACACACTGGGTATGCTGTTACTGTATTAACCAAGTAACAGTATTTCAAGGACAATATGGCATTAGTGGCAATATGCCATCCCCCCTGGACACTAGGGTGGCTGCTCTTCTTACGGATTCTATGTGCTGTATCTACCGAAGGGTCAGTTGTTAGTGTTTGTAGGTGAACTAGGGCATCAGCTTCCTGATTGCCAAGGGTGTTATGAGCTGAGAGGTGGAAACTGTGAGGACTGCCTCAGGCTCTTGCAGGCAAACCCAATGTCTTTCCTTATATTCCGACCCCTCAAGGGCTTATTCATTATCATCCATCCTTCCGCTTCCCTAAAACAAGCCACAGGGTTAATCCCTTTAGAATAGCCCAACTGACTTATTGTTACTATTTTAAATTTTTGTTTGTATTAGGGGTTGCACGTTATGGGGCTCTAAGTCCATTTCATTGTCAAAGGCCACAACATCCTTGCCTTTGTTCTTCTCATTTTGCCAAGATACCCCCTCTTAGTGTCTCAATCAGACTTTGTTACAAGTGCCTGGTACTTAATCTACAGTGGCTTGCCCTCCTAGCTTTGCAAAATGGCAAATGGCAGGCTAAGGTCTCTAAATTATTATCCTGCTCTCCCACCTTGTCTGCCAGCCCTTAAGCTAACAGAGAAGCAGAAGCATGCCCTTCTGTAACCTTAGCTCTTGCAAGTTTCTAACTCAAGCTTTAGCATTTGGGTGGGCATCAGAGGCCACCTGAACTCCCCATAGTAGAGGCCAGCCCTCTACCATCTGTTTTCTTTCTTTGCCACAGTGCACTATGGGCATTTCCTCAAACAAACCCATTAAACCAGCCATAGTTTTAGGCATGTCCCCGTACTCATGTGGCGGTCCACAAGCATGTAACATATGAATCTTAAAAGTTATACAGAGGCCTTAATTGAAGTCAGTCACATACTGTCCAAATGAACTCAAGAACACATTGCTCTCTCAAGGGTACATCCTTGAAATAGATCCTAGTGTGAGAATGGTGGGTAGAATATAATTCCCAGGACAGAGGAGGTGGTGAGGTACCCTTGATTACCTGGGTCTAGCTCACACATCAACAAGTGGTCAAGTCCTCCTGATGACCTTCTCCAACAATATAATCATAATATTGACAATGAAACAGCAACATTTTTTATCTCCCTTGAACTATATCTTCCAGAATTTTTCTATACAAAACATTTCATTATTTTCCAATAAATATTATATGTGGCTTATCTATCAAAAAACTCTCCTGGATTACCTTCAAATAGGCCTGACTCCCATATTCTTGTCTTGTGCATGTAGGCATATTTTTATGCAGCTTACTGAGAAGGAGAAAACTAGAGGAAGAACAGGATTGTGGAGATTGGAGTTTAAGAACTCTGTTTTAGAAGTATTCAATAGAAATTCATATTAGATACCTAGATGGAGACGTTAAGTTGTTGGATGGGTCAAGAAGTTCTATTTCAGTATATAGGGAGGGGATGGTGATATGAACTTGGAAATTATCAACACACAGATTCTATTTATAGCCATAGGAATAAGTGTGGTCATAGAAGGAGAGACTATAAACATGCAGAAGATTATGGTAGAACAAAAAAGAAATCCTAGAGAGAAGGAGAAACTGGAAAAATGTGTAAGGAAGTAGAAGTTACAAAGTATCTTCATTGATTCCCTCTTTTTCCTCATCCTCTACATCCATCCAACAACAAAATCTGTTGATTCTACCTTTAATTTGTCTCAAATCTTTTAATTCACTTTATCTTGACAACCCACTATTATTTTCTTCTGCCTTAGTCCAAGAGTCAGTTACCCATTTGCTCCTGTCCCAAACCTAGCAGTCATCTTTGATTCCTTTTTGTTCTTCACAATCATTTCATAAATTTAATTCCAAAATATATGCATGATCCAATCATGTTACATTATTTATGTTTTAGCTATGTTAGAAAACCTGACATCATCTTAAATGTGGTCTTTGAAAATAGGCTTAGAATTGACTTTGTTTCCAATTTTGCCGTCTACATTAGTTCTCTAGAGAGATCAAGCTACAAATTGCAGGAAAAAAACAGTTTCCTATGGCAGTTAGTTTGAATTTAAGCTTTTCTCATTGATCTATAAGGTCCTAAGTGACCTGGTCTGTGCCCCTCTTTAACCTTCTTGATACAACTCTTTCCCTTTGCTTACCTTGTCCAATATCCTACTCTTTTTCTCTTCCACAGTACTTAGCAAGAATTTTCTCCCTTTGGGGAAGATAGTCTTTGCATCATATTCTGATACCTTTTTCTTGCAATACTCTTCCTCAGTTCTCTTAATGGCTGCTTTATTCTCACCATTCAGGTCTCAATTTGAATATTATCTCCTCACTGAGGTCTTCCATGACCTTCTTTTTCTAAGTTCTTCCTACTTCTAGTCAGTCTCAATCACATCAACCCCCTTAGCTTCCATCAAAGAACTTTTTTATTTTCTGCAATATTATGTTTTTTTGTTTATTGTTGATTTCTCCCACTCAAACAAATATTCCTAACATCATGGACCTTGTATGCTTTATTTATTACATTCCAAGTCCCTGGAATATTACCTATTACCTACTGCATAGAAAAGAGTCAATTTAATGAATGAAGGAGTTCATTTAATGAATAAATGCAGGAATGTGAAAAAATTCCATGTGCATAGTGGAGCAGTAAGGGACCGTAAATTTTCTTTGTAGAGTAATGTTCAGAGCAGTAGACGTGTACAGTTTTATGTTTTTTTTTTTAATTCTATTATGTTCCTATGCATAAAGAATTGATGTTCATATTTTTTCCTAAATAATGGAGCAAGGAAAATCACACAGAAACCAGGAACTGGAGAATTCTTAAGTGAATTATGGAACATAAACTCAATGATCTATTTTGTAACCATTAACGTTATAATTATGAAAAGTGTAGCATTAAGAGAAAATTCTTTGTTATATTATACTTCTCAAAGGATAATAGGAATTACGTATACTCAACCAAGTCAAAAATCATTATGTAAAGCCCATGTGGTTATAAATTTGAAAGAATTTAGCTTAAGAAGCACATCTGTTGACTAAATAGTTTGGCCAACCAATATGTCCCCATTAAAAGAGTTTTGTAATGAGACAAATTCCATTAAAGACACTATCTGTTTTCTTCCCCTCTTCTTGGATCATTAATAAAGTGAGTGGGAGAATAACTCAGAAGACCTGGTGTTATTATCTGCCCGAGAGTTTCTGCTCTGGCTTATGTTGGGCTCCACAGGGAACCTATGAACACCCGGGATACTTTCTTGACTCTTGGGAGGCTGTCACTCTAGAATTATTAATATAGTTGAGGTTAGCTGAAAAAGCAGTAGATTATTATAAAGATACAGGACAGGTAAGGTCAAGGATAATAGAATCCCCTGAATATCTCCGTTCATCACCAAAGGTCCGGAGCAGGAGGCCCCCGGTACTTCATCAAAGCCAGAGGGATTAAAAAACAGAATGACATTGGAAGATTAAAATGAGTGCTCTAGGGTAACAGGGGGTGAGGAAATGATGGGGTGATGATTACTATCTTCTATAAAGGACCTTCCTCATCAAATTGACAAAATGCCATAAAATCTTTTTTATTACATCTTTCTCCTTATTTCTTTCAATTCAGGATCTCAATCAACTGTGATATTTCTTGAACCACCAGATTTTACTTCTCTTTGAGATTTTCTCCTTCCTTAGTAAGTTTATAGTCTTCCCATCTGATCTTATCTGCAGGAAAGGCATGTGATCCAGCTGAGGTTTTCTACAGATAACTAAAGCCAGTGAAAAGAGGAAACATAAAAATAACAGTACCTTGGCTCCCTGTTTAGTCAAATCTAGGGCAAAGTATACACAGCAGCATTTGGTATGTACAACAGACCCAAGGATAAGCCAGGTTATTTAAGATATTTATCAAGGAGCTGAGAGTGAAGAATTCTAGACAGACTTACAGAAAGAAGCACCTGAGAGGAGAGGGGTTACATGTTTACTCTCTTTTCGTGTTTACTCTCTTTTCCAGTTATGCATGCTCGGGAATGCTACCTGCACACGTCATGTCTCAAGTATACATCATTGTTGCTGAACTGAGAAGCAGGAGCTTTGTGATCTACTGAAGAAAATTCAATTCCTGTAGTGGCAGTGGGACAAAGAGAAAGAAATTCTAGGCAAGTATTATGTCCATGTGGCTTCTGGGTAATAGACTAAATGATGACGTTCCAAATAGGATCCAGGATGTCTGATGCCTTTATTACACCTGATTGGAAAACCTCTAAGGCCAATCTGCATTTCTAATTCAGGCCTTAGTCACTAAGTCTCCAGAAGAAAGTGAAGATCAAAAAATGGTGAGTCCAGAAGTTAGTGAATGTGGAAAAAATTTCTTTGCACAAAAGAATATCCTCTTGGCAAAAGAGCTAATGAATGGGCCTGCTGTACAGGCCAGTTAATTCCTTAATGTGCCATGTATGTGAAATTTCATAGGAAATATATTGTTTGCTGTTTTGAGTTTCTAAATTTGCTTAATTTATCCCCATAGTTTTGCTTTAACTTGGTAGAATTTTGTTAGGTTTGGTCCTCTTTCAAATGGCATGCTCTTATTTTTTGACTGTTGTGATAAACCCCCTTTTTTCTTATTTTCATCATTTCCTTTCTCCTATTTTTCTAGGGCTCATTGTTGGTGTTATTTTAATATTCTGATTTCAAGGTTTGGTGTTTTTTTTCTCTTTATCATTCACATAATAAAAGCAATGCAGTCTATAAATTTACCACAACGTATGAATTAGAATTGTGCCATGCAAATGGCACATGTTGCTTTGAACTTGATTTAATCTTTGCAAAAAGTAGCTCTGAAAAGTAAATTTAATTGCACAATCATGAGTGTGCTTTATTTACCCTTTATATACTAATATCTGGTTTCTAAACTTTTATTTTATTTACTGAAGTAAAGTCATTATTTAAAATAAATCTTGAAACATATATACTGAGGGAATTTAAAATTTCATTATCAAATAACTTTAGACTTCCTTTTCTGTCTCTTCTTCATTTTCAAATGAGAAAGATCTGCCCATGCTCATTGGTTGTCGACTCCAAAATCAAGTGAAAAGTGATATGTTTATTTCTTTTCTCGTGTCATCCTCCAGGCTTTAGGGCTATTAATCCTTTTAAGTTCTCTGATCTACACCTGAAGCAGGTGTTGAGGAGTACAAGTTATGCATCTTCTATATATTTCCTAACAGAGGTGGACCTTGCCACCCGCTCACCTCTTTGGTCGTGTTAGTATAATAGTGATAGAATCTGCAGTTCTTGTTTGTGTAGGTTCTCCATATCCTGTGTCCTCAGCTCTTTTGTCTTGTTTTCATTTATATCTCTTTAAGGGTACAAGGTGCCATCACTGTTATGCTTGTATATCTGATCTGCAAACTGTCCTTAGAGTTAATAGTGGGACTTGTGACCGTGGCACGAAGTAGCCATGTACTGCTAAATTTTGCAACCTCCAGAACTCCACAGTCTGAACTTGAGTGAAAAGAATGGAGAAAAGAAATGTTTGGAGGAGGAATGGGATATTAATTGAGAGAAGAGGATTATTGCCTGGTTCAAAAATAGATACTAGCCATGAGAAGGTGGCTCCTAATTTTTACTTAGTTTGAAGAGACAGAGGGAGAATGTGCCCTGGCTTAAATTCCTTTGCTTGCACTCTTATAGCGCTCATTTCTTGGAAAAATAATCTAGAATATGTGCAATTAAAATTATTTATCAATACATGCTAATTAGATGTGGTATGGTGAACATTCAAGTGAAAATTAGGAAAGAATCTTCTGTTCTCTTCCTTCTACAACTTCATTGCCATTTTAATATATTTTAAAAATACTTCCGAAGAAATTCTATATTGGGGTGAGAAAATTAGTTAGAGTTCTTCTAGGATAACTCAAGTGCAATAGCAATTTCCTTTGAAAATTCCCCAAATATTTGAAAAGTAATAACATATTTCCAAATAGCCTATGGATGAAAGAAAGAAATCAAAAGAAATGTTAGAAAGTAGTTTGAGTGAATAAAAATGAGACAAAAGTTATTAGAATTAGTGAGAAACCACTAAAGCATTACCTTTTTAACAAGGAAAAACAATACCTCTATGTTATAAAACTTTTTTTTTTCCAAAGATTGTTATAAAGAAGCAATATTTTGTTTCTATCTCCCTTGACTGAAACTCCCAATCTCTGCTAACAGATGGGCTTGTAATGTTTCAGACTTTTCACCATGCAGAGACACATATAAGGATATTTTTTAGGCCATCACAGTATGTTTAATACATGGGAACTTTCTTTTATCAATTAACAGTTTATCGCGATGGCCTCACCCATGATTTTTATAACACAAAGAGGCAGTAAAAGACAAAAGCTTATTTGCCAAACAACTGTTCCCACTTCTCCCACATACAAACCCCAAAAATACCTTAACCTTTCTGGTGGAGGCGCTGATGTCTTCTGATTGCAAACTTTATTTAAATGGTAATATTCTCTTTATTTTAAAGGTCCAGAACACTTCAGAACCAACATTATCTGTGAAACCTCTGACTCATACAAGTGGAATAAATCTCCCTGCCGATTGGGTCATAAAACTATTTCTTCATGTAACTTTTACTGCATTAATCTCTTGGGAATTTATCTTGGTTTGCATCAGTTTCTCTCCTATTAGAATGTTAATATTTCAAATTAAGGATGGGTCCTATGTATCATTGTATCCTTAGGGTATAAAACATTGTCTAGTATTTTGTATAAATCAGTAAATAAAGGCATCAGGAAATGAATGGACAAACGGTTATGAAAGAATCTACACCATTGCACAATTGAACGCAGCCAGTAATTTTCATCATGTCATTGTCAAATAATACCAATTTCCATCCCAGTACTTTTCTTCTCCTTGGTATCCCAGGGATGGAGGCCATCCACCCTTGGCTATCAGTGCCCTTCTGCCTCGTCTACCTGAGTGCTCTGCTGGGAAATGTCTCTATTCTATTTATTATCAGAACAGACTCCAACCTGCATGAGCCCATGTACTTCTTCCTCTGCATGCTCTTTGTGGCTGACTTGACCATCTCCACTACTGCTATGCCCAAAATCCTCAGTATCTTTTGGTTCCATGACAGAAAGATCTATTTTGAAGCCTGCCTTGTACAAGTGTTTCTCATTCATTCCCTCTGCAGCATGGCCTCAGGGTTCATCTTGGCCATGGCCTTTGACCGGTATGTGGCAATCTGCAATCCTCTGAGACATTCTACTATCCTGACACATAGAGTCATTAGGAACTGGGGCATGGCTATTGTCTTCCGTGGGGCTTTGCTCTTCAGTCCTCAACCCTTCATGCTTCACTGGCTTCCTTATTGCAGAACTAATGTCATCCCTCACACTTACTGTGAATTTATGGCTCTGATCAAGCTTGCTTGTTCGGAGACCAGGATCTACAGAATATACAGCCTGACTGCTGCCTTCCTTACTGGAGGCTTAGATTTCATATTAATTCTATGTTCCTATGTTGTCATCCTTTACTCTGTCTTCCGTCTTCCATCCAAGTCGGCTCAACTCAAGACCTTGGGCACTTGTGGATCCCATGTGTGTGTGATCTTAGTGGCCTATACTCCAGCCTTTTTCTCCTTCCTCACTCACAGGTTTGGGCACCAGGTGGCTCCTCATATTCACATCTTTGTGGCTAACGTCTACCTCCTTGTTCCACCCGTGGTGAACCCAATGATCTATGGCATAAGAACCAAGAGGATCAGAGAACGATTCCTCCAAGTTTTGACTTCCCACAAATTTTAAAACAACCAACTCTTTCCTTAATAAGTTTCTATTACTTATAGTGGGGAAAAAAAGCCATTAACCCTCTTTCTAGAAGCCTAGATCTGTATATGTTCTATTTGCAATATTTAAAGTATTAATTAGTATTGACTAGATTTTGTTCTCCTCAGGAAACTTGCTTAGGAGGTGGCTGACTTAGGTGATTATTCTTAATATATTTGCATGATAATACAATATCTCCACTATTAAGTGATCTTATTTTCTATGTTTTCTCCCAGAAGACTATTCTGATGTTCAGTCTTAACAGCTTTATCAGAGATGTTTTTATTGATTCATTATCTCTGATGCACTCATGGTGACTGCGTTTCTCTACAGGTGTCTTTCTCCACATGCTGCCCTTTCCAAGTTCTTGTAAACTCTTTTCCCCTTGCCACATCAGATGGCACCAAACCCCCATCTCAAATGAACACTATATATGTATATGTATACACATACACACACACGCACACACACACATATATATATTCTCCCTTCTTTGTTTTCCCAAATCCTGCCTATATATTTTCAATGACTCTCAACCCCTTTATCAAATTCTTTATTATCCAGTTTGAGTATGGCATCTGTTTCCTGACAGAATCTTAATTAATACAAAGGAGAAATGTCTACCTCATATACGCATATATATCTCTCTGTCATTTTCTATTTCTATCTCTGTCTTTATCACCATCGCTATTACTATCTGCAAGTTTATTACATGTTAGAGTATAATATGTGTAATTTTTTTCTTCATTGTTGTCTTACAAAAAGCCTGCTGTCCAATTTTTGATTAATCAGACCAAAAGGCCTTTATTTTCCAAAATGGGGAGGGTCGCCTCAAAGAAGCCAATTGCCCAATTATAAGAGAGACAGCTTTAGGTAAGTCTTTGCATATTTAGTTTTTCTACATACAACAATGAGAAAAAGCTGGAACTGAGGAAGGGTAAGGAGAAGACAGAGAGCAAGTCATCCCAGAAAGGAAGGAGAAAAGAGCCCTCTGTTACAAAGGAGGGTTGAATAAATTCCTTAAGCGTAGATGCTCGTAGAACAGAGTATATGAGAATCACCCAAGATTTGCCCTGGTACTTGGACTCTTGCTGTGGGAAACAAGACCACACAATTAGGATGGAAGAAATAACTCCTTTTTCATGTATGAATCTTACCTATAAATGTCTATTGAATCTTTTTGATATTGTCTAGCATTCACTGGCCCCCTTTGTGATAAAATCTGTCTTCTTATCTCCTTTCATCTTTAAAAACATATTTTCACAGAGTTTTTGCTGTTTTAAATTCATTTGGAACTGCAAAGTTTCTCATCTATATTTTTATTCTGTTACTTGAGATAGCTTTACTCCCTAAATAAATTTTTTTATACTATGGTTCTTCATAGTTTAAAATTTTTTTTCTTTATTTTCTCTATTCTTTCTTCTTTTCAGGTTATCTAAACCATATCATTGTATAAAATATGTTTATTTATGTTTTTTAGCTTCCTATTATTTAACCAAAGAGAGTGCTTTGGAGGAGAGTGTTTTAAAATAGTACATAATCAGTTTGTGTTCCCTTTGAAGCCTCTTTCTCATTGCCTCACATCCATTTCGATTCTCCCATTAGAATGTACACATTAAGCTTGAGTGTTGAAAATTAGTTCCTTTTATTTCCTAAGGAATTGTATGAGAGAGTAAAAGTCTTGGGCAGTTACAGTTCATGGTGAACTTTTGGCGTTGCCCTTGCTCTATTTTTGTTTCAAGTTCTGCACATGAAACATTATGCCTAATAGGAGTGTACACTAACCAAGAGATTTTGGTATTTTTTTAATCCCATTTTATGATGAGTATACAACCCTTTTAGTGTGAAGTCTTGATTAGTCTATGAAGTCTATGCATTTATTTCTCAAGCTATTTCTGACATTCATCCCAATAGAAGTACAGGAAAAAATCGAATGCAATCTTTTCATTTATTCTAGTAAATAAATTCTAATAAATAAATTAAAAGCAATAAGATATATAGGAGTATATGAGGAAGTCATTTGGTTTATAACTAATTTGGCCTGACCTTGTTTTTCCAAAAAGGTCTGATGTGGCCTGTTGAGTATGCATTATACATCGGCTTTAAATATTTACTATGTTCCAAAGCAAGGATGATGCCCTTAAAGATAGTGATGTAACTTCCACCATATTGGCATTTCCTTTAGGACAAGCATCTCTCCCTAAACTAAGGATTAATTACTGACCTACTGCACTCACCTTGTGACTACTAACCTTGTGACCACTGACCTGTTGTGTTCACTGATCTGCTGTGCCAACAAAGCAATCTTGTTACTTACAAAGGGGACATTCCTCTCATATGTGATGTATGTTCTTTGTTCCAAGATTGTATATAACCACTCTGTACACTCCACTTGTTTGGTGCCCTTCCTTCCTTGGAGCAGGAAGGCCCCAGGCTAGTGCTCAGATCTGGCTCATAATAAACTCACCCCAATTTTTATTTATAGATTGATTATGGATTATTTGCATTAACAATTCCATCTCTAAAGTCAGACATCCATTTGATTACGATCTGGCTCAAAATCTGGAAAATGAGGCCTACTTTGACTTAATTGAAAGAAAATGTACCTAGTTACCAATGCCAATACTACTACATATTATCTCTGTTATCTTTGAATAGTAAATTTACTTCTCTAAGTTTTACATGGAAAATTGTACTTCTCTTCAAATCTGAGTGGAACATATCTCCATAAATTATTTGAATGAAATAAATTTCCTCTTACTTAACCTCCTGGCAACAGGATTTTGAGATGCTTTAAAGCTGGGTATAATGATAGAAACAATTGCAATATTTTTCTTGAAGGGACATGTAGAATTTATGAACTATCATGGAATTATTATGCACCAAATGTGTCCAAGCGGTTCTAAACAGGTAATTTTCAGGATGAAGAAAATTGATGAAAAGGTTAAAATAATAGAGAATCTTATGCTTTCTAAATGTGAGCAAGCCAAATCCTTTTGGGTGATAATATCCCTAGGAAGAGTTGATGAATCTACTTTGTTGTGATGCAATAAATAATTGAGTGGAGTACTGGTGGAACTAACAGGTAAATATTGTCTATGGTTATGTGGATAATGGGGGAGGAGTGTTTTGCAAACCAATGCACTAATGATAGCCCTATCTTTGGCACATACAGAATGAGCACACACAAATGCAGGAGGCACATATATTCAGAGCTTTGAGTTTCCTTCCCCGGGATGCAATGCCCAGCACAGAATGGAGGATGAAAGCATAAGATAAAAATATTACTAGAGATTCTACACACCAATAAAATGCAAGAACAAACAAGCTATACAAAATGTTGAATGAGATGTCAGCAAAGGCCAGCTGGATGGCATCTTGATGCAAGCAGAAAGAGTGGGAAAGAACATGGGAGTGACAGAAGGAAAATGTGGGAATACAAACAAGAACAATAGAGAGTTTGCAAATATCTTCTCCCAATTGTTAGGTTGTCTTTTCATTTTGTTGGTTTCCTTTGTTGTGCAGAAGCTTTTTATTTTGATGTAGTTCCATTTGTTTATTTTTTCTATTCTTTCCTTTGCGTGGTCAGACATGGTACTTGAAAATATGCTGCTAAGACTGATGTTGAAGAGCATACTGTTTATATTTTATTCTAGAAGTTTTATGAAAATTTATATGAAACAACAAAAGACCCAAAATAGCCAAAGGAATCCTGAGAAAGAAGAATAAAGCTGGAGTTATCACACTCCCTGACTTCAAAATATAGTACAAAGTTATAGTAACCAAGACAGCATGGTACTGGCACAAAAACAGACACACAGATCAATGGAACAGAATTGAGAGCCCAGAAATAAACCTACACATCTAGGACAGCTAATTTTTGACAAGGGAGCCAAGAACATATAATGGATAAAGGAAAGTCTCTTCAATAAATAGTGTTGGGAAAACTGGACAGCCACATGCAAAAGAATGAAAGTAGACCATTATCTTACACCATACACAAAAATTAACTCAAAGTGGATTAAAGTCTCATTAAGTTTTAAAGTATTTCAGTTACAAAGGAAATAAGCCCTATCTCAAAATATTGTGCGCTAAGTTAAATTAAATAGTATGCGAAAATGCTTATTGTAGTCCTGTTTCAATTTGAACTTTTAGATTTTAATTATCACATTTTTACCATAAAACATCTCAATGACGTATACAAAAAGGCACATTATAGATAAGTATACTGAGGCGTAGAGATTTCAATGGTTTGCCCAAATCTACATAGGTACAATAATAGCCTTAATAAATAACAATTTCAGGGCTGTGCTCTTATAGGTGGAGATTTACCAGAATACTGTTTGCCTCACCTATCTGGCTTCTGCAGCCGTGTGAGTAGCTTGGTCAGTGGTTGAAGCACCAGCCATATGCCTACCACCATGTGCAGTCTCTAAAGCCACAGCAATGTTAAAAACAAAGAACAAAATCAGTTCCTTCAGACACTTAACTACCTCAGGTTTTTACTAATCCATATTTTATTGCCATGTTTTCTTCCTGTCACAACAGCAATGTAGCATCTTAGGTCTGTTTCTAAAGGCCCCTTCATTTAACCACCTGTACCTTATCCCTCATGACTTAATGGTTTTTTCACAAGAGTAATTTTACTATTAATGGAGATCTCTACAAAGTTAAAGAAAAACAGATATTATTATGCAATTCCTTAAGTTTATTCATGAGTCATGATCATATCCTAATATCTAAGACTATCTATATGAGATCAACAGATGCTGTATGATATATGAATAGTCTGAGGTTCAAAAATGTCTTTGAACAAACTAAAGAACAGTTATTATTAGATCCAAGCCCCTGCTTCCAAACTTCTGTAACTTCCACTGAAACATTTTAACTCTATTTTCAGAAACTAGCCCCAATTCTGTACGGTATTGACCCTCCATTGCAAACTAGGCATTAGAGTGCTGGATATAATTCATAAACGCCCCTTCCCACTCAGACTGCAGGGCATTTTTGCCAGGCTTCCCTGAGTAACACCCTTGTCCTCTCCTACAAATGCCTCCAAGTTTTACCGGAGCGTGTGCTGTCTTCTCAGTTTTCTTTAGTATTTTACCAAAAAGATGGCCTAGAAGAAAACTGAGGGAGGCAGCTCTTGAAGGAGAAGCTTTTGCTGGTCAGAGAAAGGAGCGAAGGGGGAGAGTCGTGAAAATTTCTGCAATAAGAACGCTTCCTTCAGAAGTTGTGGTCCACAGAGGGTTAGGAAGAAGGAAGATAATCAGCTGCATTTTGTGACTTTATTTAACTCACAGAGATGGTCCCCTAACACATTGGAAGCTATTCAATACCAATGGCAGATTGCGATGTTCCTGCCAAGAGGAAGTGAGCCCCAATGAAGAGGAAATAGAGACCAGAAAGCTTCCACGCTAGACGTTTAGCCTGTGAACCTATAAGCAAAACACAAGTGGAACTTCCTGTGGTGAGAGTTGAAAGCCTAGAATTTGGAAATAAGAATGCGTACATATTTCTGCTGACAAGGTCTGAAAACAAGTGAATGACTAATATCCTTCAAGGGTTATGGATCAATTGTAATGTTCTAAAAATGATGTGAAAAAGTTTTGTGAGAACACAATAGGGCGTATATTCTCTTTCCTCACCTCACCTCATCTCTCTTTAATCTGGCATCCCAAACAACACCCCACTGAAGCTGAAATAGTTCTACTCAAGTTAATCAATTCTCTCTAGTCACCAAATCCAAAAAATGCCTTTGCTCTCATCATAATATAACCCTCAGCAGTACATGAAAATTTGACCATTTTCTCATTGGATAATATTTCTCCATATATATAGAATTTTTTGAAACCACACTTGCTTATGTACCCTCCCACAGCACCAGATGATCTTTTTTTATTTTTAATCTTCACTGAGTTCTCCTCCACTAACAGATTTCTAAATGTAGTCATAAGTACCCCAGGTCTTACTTCTGCTTGTATTTCTCTTTTGTAACTACATTCTTGCCTAGGATATTTTATCCAGTAATGAGACTCTATAAACTGTCTGTACATTGGTAGCTCCACTGTACTTCACCATCATTGACCTCTCTACTGATCTCCAGAGCCGTATATCAACAGTCTACTGGATATCTCTGCTTGTATGTCTAAAATGCACGGCAAAGATCACATGGTCATGAAAGAATTCTTGATAATTGCCTTAATATTTCCACCTTAGTAAATGTAACTCATGCTGTACAGTACATCAAATGTTACAACTAGGCATTGTCCCTGGTTATTCAAATCTTTTTCTCTTATCCAATCCATCTTGTTTTTGTGTCCAAAGTATTTTAACTTACTTACTTCTGCTCTGTACTACTGTCATGCTTTCTCTTCTAAACTGTTTTATTAGCCACATAAGTCATTTACTTGTTTCTACTCTTGTGCTTTCCCCACCAAATCACTTTTCCTTTTAGCAGTGAATTCTTAAGGACACAGGCAAGTTAAATCACTCCTATGTTTAAAATGTGTCAGTTGCTGCCTGTTACTCTCAGAATAGAAGGAAACACATTATCATTACTCATAAGATCCTTCTTTCTCATGTATGGAAAAGGTGAAGTAAATTTATATATGTGGTTTTGCCCCTATTCCCCTTCCTCTTCACCTTTGTATGCTCATGCTCAAATCCCCCAGACTGCCTCTCAGACAGTTTTACTAGTTCTGACCTCAAAATATCACTGCTACCCTTGTTCACCAAACTACAGATATTATTTCCTTCTTCCTGCTTATATAAAACTCCAGTCCTCTTTCTCACTGCTCTATTCAAATACTCTCTGTCCACTTACCTAAAATACTCAAACGTATCTCATCTCACATTACTATATCACATTACACATTTTCTTCAAAATGTACTCTTTTTGCACCTCACTCAAATCTCCTATCTGCAACTACCCTAAGCCAATCTCTTTTCTCCGGCCCACATTTTCTTCCCTCCTTTCTATTTACGCATTGACAGTTGTTTTCCCTCCCAGCTTTGCCCTCCTCTCCCAAAACAGACTTACTCAAGTCTGTAGGCCACTTTTGTTGCCTCATCGCTTGGTGAACTTTCACTGCTTTGCTTTCTTGCTTGTAGTTAAAGTGCTCAAGTTGGAGATGATGTTTCCTAAGGGATATAGAAGGTTACCACTTTATCTGTCTGTGATAAAAGAAGTTTCTCATTTTTCCTGGTTATATAGAGTCCCTGGAAGCCTGAGGGAACCATAGCCACTAATGCTGCATAAGGAATAGGGACCTGTGAGCCCAAGGGATGAATGTTGCTCAGGATGAAACAGTGGGGATTTCCACAAGAACAGAAAATGCTAAGAGAGACTCAAATGGACAAATTTCAAGAAACCCTGACCCTACCTCTGACGTCTGGCTGAACTTAGATGAAGAATGGGAAGTGAATAGGTTCCAACTGAATACAGGTTTTAGTAGAATAAAGGGACTATGAATACTAACATTGTACAGTAGAATAAAGGGACTATGGAAAGAAAATGGACACTACTACTGGGTAGGTCCTAGAAATTACTCAGAGTATGGGATAGATCCCATAGGGATCTTCTCTAGATTTGAGGGTTAACCAGAAATATACATGTTCCTAGAGGGACTGACATAGGTTCAAATAATCTCAAAGTCTGATTTGATGAAAGACCTCTGAGATTATTAGTGCCCATGGCCACCTGCCAGAAGTAAGTATGTTCTCTAAACTGCAAATAACATTATACAACATTATCCTTAGCCTAAAATTATTTCTACTTTATTTTTATACAGACTATCTGGCCTTAGAATAACCAAGCAGAGAAAGACACAAACACATGTGACATAAAACTAAAATTAAAAAAAAAATACCACAAGAATAAACATAGGGGATCCAATAATACAATTTTCAGATAGGCTTTGTAATAACTATGATTAAATATACTCAAGAAAATAGAAAGTAAGATTTAAATATTCAGAAAGAAACTGGAATGCTTTTTAAAGATCCGAATGGAAGTTCTATGACCAAAAAAGAGTTAAAAGTACAGATTAAGAAATCAAGTCTTCACTTCAATAGTATTAGAAAATTATATAAGTGAAAAGGTAAGTAAATGCTCAAATTATGAAATTTTTAAGTAGCAAAGCCAAGATTTCAATCCAGGCAATAAAGTTCTATAGCTATGTCTCTTAACTCCATGTATATGTGGTTCAGTAAAAATGTAAGCTAAGAAATTAATTTTATGTTGTTACATTTTGGAAAGGTCCCAAGAACTTAGAAGAAGCAAATAAATACCAAAATAAACACTAATTCTCTCTGGACAAATACAAATTATATCAAGATGATAGAATATATATTATTATATATTTAATAATATTAAATAATTTATAAATTTTAAATCCTCTGATGTTTAAGTAAGCCAAAATGCCGGAAATTTTAGGCTATGGAGTAATTATAATGCCTATAAATATTTAAATAGAAGTTATGTTTATCATTTGACAGAGTGCCAGATATGTTTTCTGAGTTACTCTGCTTCATAAAGGTCACTACCTAAATAAATATATAGAGGGTGTCTTCAGTGACAGCTGCAGGAGATTTTGTTCTTATTGAGATGCAGTGAGTTGTTTGGTGAATCTTTTTATACATGAAACTAGCAGCTTCCCTAACTGTTACTAATATATTTCCATAGATATATTTTCATATATATACACACACACACACATATACTTTTATATCTATATTTTTGATTTGCAATGTGACTGATTTATAGATGCTAAATTAGGGAAAATATCTAAGTACCAATATCCAGAGTTAAAATATGAAAATCCAAAAATCTTCCATTGACAGGAAAGTGGTACCAATTAAAAGCTGGAAAATGTGTACCAATCTTGAGTTTGGAGGACTTATTAAAAAATAGTGCAGTTGTAAGACAAGAAATAGAGTGAGACAGGAGGGATAATAGAAGGTTTTAACTAGAGAATAGATTCTTCTTTGTTTTACATTTTAGTCATAATAGATTAAGGGTGTGCAAAGTTACAGGATGTGACTTAGAGATAGTGCTAGCAAATTTTGGGAAAATGTGCTAAGTATTGCTGTGGAACGACCAGAGGAGGTTCATTCACACCAATGTGGGACTCATTCGGGATGATGATGAGAGTGAGTTTGATGATAACGTTTCAGGAAATGAACAGCTTATTGCACTGCTCTTGACTCTCCACTTGGCCCAGAATTTTTGTTTACTCCTGACCTTAGCAGGCAAGAATTACAACAATATGAATATAACCTGTATTCTGAGCTTCCTTCACTTCCGTACACATATCCAGTTAGGCAAACAACTTTATGATTTGCTCTCAATTAAGTTCACTCTACAGGAAGTCTACTCCATCCAAGGTTTCATTCGTAACCTTTCCTTTGCTTTGCATACTTCTTCTGTATTGGCTGATCCCCACCCTTACTCCGTACTGCGATTCATTGATTACACTGGTTTCATTTTTTAAAGCTATTAGAACAGCATTTTGAAAGTTGTATTGGTCCCATAATAAGCAGTTTTGTTTTTTCCTTTTCTTTCTTTTTAAGAAACACAATTGACACTGTTCCTGAGACACTCACTTTACTTTACTCACTATTAACAGATGCTTCTAGATAATGGAGTCTTTGTGATCAGGAAAAATTACTTAAATCAATGTCCACTGAAGTAAGGATTGGACTATGTATAGCAGATTGGGCATCAATACTGAGTTACAATGAGAACACATGCTTTTGCCTCTTAATCTGTTGTTGAAATTTCATACCCAAAGTTTCTGCTTACTTTGGCTTTTTGGCCTTCAAGGTCCTTATGGAAGCATATTCTCTTTTAAGCATGCAAACAGCTGGATACGTGGGTCAAGGAGCTTTGGAAAGTCTAGAGAACGACACTTCTGATTGGTGATATAAATTGGACAGATGGGAAATATGAGGAAACCAGATTATTGGGAAGTTATGTAATAATTTGTAATTTGTAGATGTTTACTGTGAGTCAGTTGTTTTTATGAGAACTTTTCATCTATTAACTCACATAAACTTTAATCCTAATTAAGATAAGGAAAGTTTAATAACTTGTATAAGGATAAACAGCTGGTAAGTGATAGACCTGGTTTCTACTCCAGACACTGATTCTAGAGCCCTCATTCTTAATTGTTGTGATAAATCACCCTAAAGACGTGACAGTTTATTTCCATTTATGTGAGACAGTTGATATGGATTATTCTGTAGATGTTATTAGAAAATATCGTCATCATTATTTTGGTTATGCTTGCTGGTTGAAAAACTCCCTTTTCAAAAATTCCATAAAGGAGCTGGTGGTCCAAATCTAAGCCTTTCTCTTCCTAATTAAGCCTTTCCCCAACGCATTTACTCTCACTATAGGAACACTTACTTCAGAGGGAAAATTAATATTACCAGACAAAAGCTCTCTTAATCTTACCCTATTTTACCACCAGGTATATGTATAGTCTTTGAACTAATTCATTTTCACATGCTTTCCCTTTTCATCCTAAAAAGAACATTTGTATCTTTTTATCTGTATTTGTAATTCCATCAAGATTTTCATATTTCTTGTGCACTTTAGTGTTCACTCTTTCTATTTGCTATATCCCATACACAATTTAAATATATTTTTCCCACTAGAAAACAAAGGAACAGATTATGTAGAGAAAAGATTAACAGTGAAGTGAATGCAAATGTCCTATCACTTAAAATAGATCCTGTCCTGACTTGCTATCAGGAAATTAAAATTGAAGTGAATATGATACAAAACATACATTATATTTTTAACCAAAAGAATATCAAGATTGATGACAAACCTTAGTGACATTTGAGTGAAAGGGCAACTCTTATGCACAATTGATAAGAGTGTGAATTGGCTCACCTTTAAGAGGAAAATGGTGTAGTACACATTGTTACCACAAATAATGTTTTTGGTAGAGCACTATAACTACTTGTTACCCTAGGGAATAATTTTCAATATACACATGGAAGTATATACAATATTTCTTATTGTAAAAACACAATACAATTATATTCAACAGAAAAAAATACAAACCAAGATATTACAAATGAGATGTGGCCTTCTATGTCTCGTAAAATTTTAAGAAATTTTTGTAATCTCTTGAAATAGCTTTTCCCATATCTCTCTGCATAGAGAACCTCAATTCATGAAGGTGGTGACCCTGTGTCTTCATTTTTCGTGGTATTTCTTCTCACATAAAAGTCCTCGGTAACTTGGTTAGAATTGAAGACTCTACTCACCTATCAGCCCTTCTGAGATTATTTTTCTAGATACCTTGAACCATCATTCATGCCCCTTCTCAGTGTCCTTATGGTATCTGCACTTGCTTGTCTTCTATCTCGTCATACTATATTTTATATTTCTGCATGTCTTCCTCCTTTATTATATTACCAATTCTTACTTGGAAGAAACCATGTCTTTTCATATATTTGCTATTGTTCCAATGAAAGAATGAAGAAAAAGAGAAAGAAAAGAGAAAAGAAGGGAGTGTATTATTTTTCTGATAAATAATTTCAGTATAAATTTAAGACTACCAGTGAATCGCTCTAAAGGTATTACAGACCACACTAATCCCCAAACACTGTAGTGCATTAACAGTTTTCTGATTTTGATATTAAATCTTTAAGATACACTAGGAATCAGTCTGCAATAAAATTGAACTCTGTCAACATTTTGTTCTTTAATTTGAATATACGATAGTGAAAAAGAGGGAATAGAGAAAAGAAACTCACATCTGCTTTTTGAGAAAAACAAAATAAGTGGCCTATAATGTCTTCTGACTAAATCCTACATCCTCTATCCATCTCTTTACAAAAAACAAATAAGCAAACATGAATTGAGCATGTATTAGGATTATGTTAGTTGCATTGCAGGCATTATCTCATTTAATCCCTAAGGAAGTTTGTGGGTGGGTAACCATACCTTGACACAGATAGAAAACAAGCTAAAAATGTTCAACTTATTTACCTAAAACTATTCTACTATGAGTTCATTGTCCTGGAATTTGAACCCAAGTATAACGGCAAAGTTCGTAATCTTTATGTTAACCAATAGGAGACGAGTACTCCACAGGCTTTTGCAAATGTAAAATGATATAATGCATTTAAATCTGCTTTAAGCCCCATGAAACATTGCTCAAATATGGTAGATTTCTAAGGCTTGTTCAGAATATAGGGCTGATGCATCTACACTTCCATCCTTTACTTCGTCAGCCTTTCTCTGATGAACTGAACTAAGCAGAGAAGATCATGTACAAATTTATTTTCAAGGAAAGTTGCAGTCCAGTTCCAATCTATAACAGAGCAGAGATGTTGTAGCTTATATGACAAGAGACAGTCTCTCAGGGGACACAATTCCAAATGGGTTCAGTTGCCTGAAGAAATCACACACAGGCCTGTTTTTTGAAAGCTGTCTGCTCTAACTAGAGTCCTGAAACCTTCCATCTGATTATTGTCCACCTTGCCTATGACACAAATGAGAGCTATTACCCATTGCCTTACCTCATCAGGGGTTCTGCGGGGATGAGGATTAGCACCTATCTCATCTGAGGAACACTTCAGTTCTCTCATGACTTACAGCTTTTCCAAATGAGCTCAGTTAGCGGCATGTTTTCTAACGTCTAAGGCTCCCATGGACATGGAGTGGAGATGGCCTCCCTGTGGTATAAGGGAAATAATCCATTGGGAATTGGAGATTTGAGTTCAAAACTCAGGTTCTAAGTCTTTAGAGTTATTGACATCTTAATAATATCTTAATATCCAGGATGCAGATCAGGGGGTGGTGAGTCTTCCTCAAATGTCTCTGGAGCTTGCATCTCAGCACGATTGCTTGAGTCTTAGAATTTTTGGTTTTCAAAAATATCACATGTGTGTGTTGGAAAAGGAAAGAGAGCGTCAAGTCCCTTTGTTATAAATAATGCCTTTTTATTTTTAGTATAGTAGATCTCTGCATCCACCCACCAGAATCTTAAAAGTTTATATAGTGGCCTTAACTAGATTCGATCACATATACTATCCAGATGGTCTTAATGATACCTTATCCTTTCAAGGCTTCATCCTTGGAATACCTCCTAACACGGGAATCCTGAGTGGAACACACATTCCAAGGACAGGGGAGGGGGTAAAACCCTGTGATTGCCCAGGTCTAGCTGTAGAGTCAGCCTGCAGTCACGTCTTCTTGATGACCTCCTCCAATATTCCATCCCTCCTGACTGGCTGTTACAATCTTATATGCCCCCGTCTTCCTTAGCATGCCCTGAGTAGTCAGCAAGGAGTTTTACTAGCATGGAAGTAGCTCTTTGGTGGCTGGCTGGCTGCATTGGAGACAGATGCCATAGCAACACTATAGTCACATGTAAGAGAAAACACAAATCAAAATAATAATTCCCAAAATAAGCAACACTTCTTTCCACCAAGAGTCCTATGCTCCAAACCATTGATTGGTTAATTCCGCTAGGCTGGGAGTTGGGTCACTCAGGGCATTCACTTGTGGCCTCATGTGATTTAATAAATATGATACATTAGCAGACTCATCAAGCATAAACACACAGTATTCTGTTTGGATAGTTGCACAGATGCCTCCTTGCAAGGCAATAATAATGTCCAAGTCTTGAGGCCATCTTTTCTCATTAGAGACATTAGTGTTCAGCAAAGACAAGCTTTGCTGGCGATTATTTAAGGCTTGCTGAGTGGACTTAGTAAGGGTTTCTATGTTTGTTGTATTGTCCTCCAGGACAATGAGGAAACAAAGATGGTGGCCAAATGATTGTACCAGTGGAAAACAGAATGTGTCCCTCTGGCTTTGAGAAGAGGGAGGTTGGCAACTTTAAGAACTTAACCTGGTAGTGTTTACCTGACATGTTGGCTGGAGGAGGCAGCACTGTTAAGTGTGAGGAGATAGATTAGGGGTAGGACATGCCAGACCAAGACCCCCATTTTCTCCCATCTTTCAATGGTGGGTGTTCCATTCCAGGTATAGTGCATTTCAATAGGCCTGGTTTGCAATAGGACAATGGGAGCCCAGTGGAGATTAAGTCGTTTCCCACCATTCAGGGCTGAAGAGTAATTCACCCATCCTGATGGGACATCCCATCACAAATTCCAGTAGATAACACCTTTCCCAGGCATGATGGGGCTTGGTGTTCTCAACAGCATAGGACATTGAGCGATGGTGAGAGTCGGTGCAGGGGCTGTCACCTGAAATTTCTAATCTTTTATGGTGTTGGTTTTCTTGACAGGGGTCCCCAGTCTGGCATATGGGGCAACAGGCCCTACTGGTTAATTATTCAAATATATTAAAGCCTGGGATAGTACTTTAGTCCACTTGGTCAAGGTGGTTTCACTTTTTAGTGATTTAATCTGCTGTTTTAATATTCTAACCTTCTTTTCTATCAAACTTGCTGCTTGCAGGTTATAAGGGAGTTGGAATATCCATTCAAAGTTATGTTCTTTTCTCTAGTCTTGCATATCATCACCTTTAAAATGTGACCCCCGATCATTTTCTATTTGATGAGGCTGTTTGTACATGGTCCTTAGCTTCTTTAATCCGCTGATGGTGGCAGCCTGCTTTATACTGTGGCAGGAAAAAGCTTGGGTTAGGCCAGATGCAGTGTCCACACACTCAGAGGTTGAGGTCTGGTATAATCAATTTGTTAGTCCCTCATCGGTTGGGAACTCCAGTGAATGACCCCAGAGTCCTTTGGCAGCTGCCTTGGGTGTTATTTAGAACACACAGGACATGCTTTGTTCTATTAACCAAGTCACTGCATTACAAGGACAATCTGGTATTCGTGGCAATATGCTATTCCCCCTGGGTGCTCCGGTGGCTGTTCTTATGCACCCAATCTGCTATAACTACTGAACGGTCAGTTGTTTGAGTTTGTACTTGAACTAGAGCATCAGCTTCCTGATTGCCATGGGTGTCAGCTCCTTAAGAGTCAGGAGGTGGGGCCGGCCCGTAGCTTTGCGGTTAAGTGCGTGAGCCGCAAAGCGGCTTTGAGGGCTGCTACTGGCGGCCTGGGGTCAGATCCGGGGTGCACACCGACGCGCTGCTTCTCCGGCCGTGCTGAGGCTACATACAGCAACTAGAAGGATGTGCAACTATGACATACAACTATCTACTGGGGCTTTGGGGGAAAAAAAATAGAGGAGGATTGGTAATGGATGTTAGCTCAGAGCTGGTCTTCCTCAGCAAAAAGAAGAGGATTAGCATGGATGTTAGCTTAGGACTGATCTTCCTCACAAAAAAAAGTCAGGAAGTGGAAAACGGTGAGGACTGCCTCAAGCTCTTGCAGGCAAACCCATACCGTGTATTCGGACCCCTCAAGGGCTTATTCATGATCATCCATTTTTCGGCTTTCCGTTATCCAAGCTGTAGGGTTAATCCCTTTAGGACAGCCCAACTGACTTATTATCAGAGGTCTAGGGTAATTACTACTTTAAATTTTCCTTTGTATTAGGGGTTGGATGTCATAAGGCACTTCGTAGCTTTCACTGTCAATCACCACAACATCCTCCCCTTTGTTCTCCTCACTTTCCCAGGAATTCCACCTCTCAGTCTCTCAATCAGACTTTGTTATAAGTGTTTGGACCTTAATCCATGGAGGCTTGTGCCCTCCTAACTTTGCAAAATGGCATGCTAAGGTCTCCAACTTTTAACTTGCTCTCTCACTTTGTCTGCCAGCCCCGAAGCTAGCTGAGTATTGGACAACTGCATGAACTTCTCTAACCACAGCGCTTCCACTTTCTTACTTTTTGAGCTTCAGCATCTAGCTGGGCATCGGAGACGAGATGAACTGCCCAGTAGAGGCCAGCCCACTGCAGCAAACATCCTTTTCCTTTCTTTGCCACAGTGTGCTATGTGCAGTTCCTCAAACAAAGGCATTAAACCAGCCATAGCTTTCGGCGTGTCCTCATACTCATGCGGTGGTCCACAGGCATGTAACATGGGGGCCACCTCTCCCCACATAGAGGTCGAAGGCCAACTTGGGATTTCCCCCTTGGATGCCTCTTTCCCAAGACTCATTTCTTCTGACTCTTGGCTGGCTCACCAATTGTTGGTTCGCAAACTGACCCCCATACATGGGTGGCAGGGAGAGACCAAAGAAAGAGGTAGACCGCTCCAGATTGGTAGGTGGTGGGCTTAATAAGCAGAGGAACTTACATACAAGGCTTATCTTGAGTGCTCACAGGATGAGTAGATATCCACACCCGCCAGCCAGAATCTTAAATGTTTAAATGGAGGCCTAAAAAATAAATATATATATTTTCTACATTTGTCAACTTTATTTAACATTTTTCTTTTTTAAACAGTGGATTCAGATCTGACTATGCAATCACACAGCTATAAGTATTTTTTTCTTCTGCAGAGTTATAAATCCTTCATCTAGAGTGGTGTAGGTATGATATATAAATTGCAAAAGGGTAAATTATTCTATTTTCATTAGAAATTTATCTTTAGATCTGTTTCTATCACAGAACAATTTTCATGAACCATAAAACTATTCTATAAAAAGCTATTTCTGGTCTTTTTACTTTAACAATTGGTGAAACTTCCACAAAATTTTAATTGGTAGCAAACCATATAACAAGATTGTGTTTCTAAGTCAAGTATATTGTCCAAATGATCTCAACAACATGATGCTCTCTCAAGTCTACATCCTTGGAATAGATCCTAATCTGGGAAAGGTGGGAGGAATGTACATTCCAAGGACAGGAGATGGGGTGAGAAGGCTGTGATTGCCCGGGTCTAATCATAGGTTAACCAATGGTCAGTCTTCTCCAGCAATATGAACATAATATTGACAATGAAATAATGTTTTTTTTCTTTTTTTTTGTGAGGAGATCAGCCCTGTGCTAACATCTGCCAATCCTCTTCTTTTATTTGCTGAGGAAGACTGGCCCTGGGCTAACATCTGTGCCCATCTTCCTCCACTTTATATGGGGCGCCGCCACAGCATGGCTTGCCAAGCAGTGCGTCGGTGCGCGCCTGGATCCGACCCGGCGAACTCCGGGCCGCCTCAGTGGAGCGCGCGCACTTAACTGCTTGCACCACCAGGCTGGCCCCTGAAATAATGTTTTTTTTAATCTTACTTAAACTACATCTTCTGTAATTTTTCTACACAAACAATTTCATTATTTTTCAATAAATATTAACGTGTGGCTTAACTATCAAAAATCTCTGTTGGATTACCTTCAAACAGGCTCGACTCCCGTACGTTTGTCTTGGACATCTAGGCATATTTTTATGGAGCTTGCTGAGAAGGGGAAAATTAGAGGAAGAACAGGATTGTGGAGATTGGAGTTTAAGAATTCTGTTTTAGAAGTATTCAACTGAAATTCATATTAGATACCCAGATGGAGATGTCAAGTTGTTGGATGGGTCAAGAAGTTCTATTTCAGTACACAGGGTGGGGATGGTGATATGAACTTGGAAATTTTCAACACATACCTTCTATTTGTAGCCATAGGAAAAATGGGGTCATAGAAAGAGAGACTATAAATATACAGAAGATTATGGTAGAACAAAAGAGAAGTCCTAGAGAGAAGGAGAAACTGAAAAAATATATAAGGAAGTGGAAGATACAAAATATATTCACTGATTACTTCTTTTTCCTCATCCTCCACATCCAGTCCAACAGCAAGCGCTGTTTATTTTACTGTAAACTGGTCTCAAATCTTTTATTTCACTTTATCTTGACAACCATCATCTGAATCTAAGCCACTATTATTTTTCTTCTGGCATATTCCAATAGTTGATTATCTATTTCCTGCTGCTCCCAAACCTAGGAGTCATCGTTGATTCCTTTTTGTTCTTCACAATCATTTCATAAATTTAACTGCAAAATATATGCATAATCCATTCACATTTCTTTATTTATGTTTTAGCTACGTTAGAAAATCTGATTTCGTTTTAAACCTGCTCTTTGAAAATAGCTCTAAAATTGACTTTGTTTCCAATTTTGACATTCTCTGTCAGTTGTCTATAGAGGAGACCAAGTTACAAATTCTTGAAAAAATGGTTTCCTATGGCACTTAGGTTGAATTTAAGCTTTTCTCAACAATCTATAAGGTCCTAAGTTACCTGGCCTGTGCCTCTTTATAACCTTTTGAAGTACTACTCTTTCCCTTTGCTTACCTTCTCCAACCTTCCTACCCTGTGTCTCCTCCCCAAAACTTAGCAAGAATTTTCTCCCATTGGGGAAGATAGTCTTTGCATCATGTTCTGATACCTTTTCCTTGCAATATTCTTCTTCAGTTCTTTTAATGGCTGGTTTATTCTTACCATTCAAGTCTCAATTTAAATATTATCTCCTGACTGAGGTCTTCCCTGACTTTCTTTTTCTAAGTTCTTCCTACCTCAAGTAAGTAAACATCACATCAATCCCCTTAGCTTCCATCAAAGAACTTTTTCATTTCCTGAAATAGCATGTTTTTTGTTTATTTTTGATTTCTTCTACTACAACAAATATTCTTAACATCATGGATCTTGTCTGCTTTGTTTATTACATTTCCAGTCCCTAGAATATTACCTATTATCTAATGCATAGAGAAGAGTTAATTTAATTAATAAAAGAGTTGAATTAATGAATAAATGCAGGAAGATAAAAAAATTCCAAATGCAGTAAGAGACCATAAATCTTCTTTGCAGGGTAATGTTCAAAGCAGAAGATATGCATATTTTGTGGAGTTTTTTTCCTTTATTTCTATGATATTCCTATCATATTTGGTTGAAGAACTGATCTTTGATTTTTTTCCTAATCAATGGAGCAATGAAAATCACACGTATATCTAGGAACTGGTGAATGGTTAAGTGAATTATGGAACACAAAATTAATGATATATTTTGTGACCATTAAAGTTATAATTATGAAAAGTGTAGCATTAAGAAAAAGGTCTTTGTTGCATTATCTTTTCTGATTGGAAATTAGGAACTATGTATACTCAACCAAGTCAAAAATCATTATGTAAAGCCAATGTGGTTACAAATTTGAAAGAATTTAGTGTAAGAAGCATATCTTTTAACTAAATATTTTTGACCAAAGGATATGTCCCCAAAGAAAAGCGTTTTATAGTGAGATAGATTCCATTAAAAAAATTACCTGTTTTCTTCCACACTTCTTGGATCATTAATAAAAACAGTGGGAGAATAACTCTGAGGACTTGGTGCTCTTTTTTTCAAGAATCTCTGCTCTGGCATATGTGGGGCTCCACAGGGAACCCAAGCACACCTGGGACACTTTCTTGGATCCTGGAAGGCTGTAGCTCTAGAACTATTAATATAGTCCAGGTTAGCTGAAAAAGCAGTAGATTATAATAAAGACAGGCCAGGAGCTTCTAGTGATACAGGACATGTAAGGTCGAGGATAATAGAATCACCTGAATATCTCCCTTCATCAACAAATGTACGGAACAGGAGGCCCCAGGTACTTCATCAAGGTCAAAGGCATCAAAAAACAGAATGACATTGGAAGATTAAAATGAGTGTTCTAGGGTAACAGGGGGTGAGGAAATGATGGGGTGATGACTACTACCTTCTATAAAGGACCCTGCTCATCAAATCAACAAGATGCCATAACATCTTTTTTATTATATTTCTCCTTATTTCTATCAATTCAGGATCTCAAGCAACTGTTACATTTCTTGAACCAACAGATCTTACTTCTCTTTAGGATTTTCCCTTTCCCTAGTAGCTTTATAGTCTTCCCATCTTATCTTGCCTCCAGGAAAGGCATGTGATCCAGTTGACATTTTCTATGGATAGCTAAAGCCAATGAAAAGAGGAAACATAAAAGTAAAAGCTCCGTACTTGTCCCCCTGTTTAGTCAAATCCTAGGGCAAAGTATACACAGCAGCAATTGGTGTGTAAAACAGACCCAAGGATAAGCCAGGTTATTAAGATATTTATTGAGGAGCTGAGAGTGAAGAATTCTAGACAGAGGTACAGAAAGAAGAAGCTGAGAGGAGAGAGATTACATGTTTACTCTCTTTTCCAGTTGCGCATGCTCAGGAATGCTGCTGCACAAATCAGCTCTGAAGTATATGTCATTGTTGCTGAAGTGAGAAGCAGGAACTTTGTGACCTACTGAAGAAAAGTCAATTCCTTTGCTGGCAATGGGACAAAGAGAAAGAAATTCCAGGTAAGCATCATGTCAATGTGGCTTCTGGGTAATAGACTAAATGATGGTGTCCCCAATAGGATCTAGTCTGTCTGACTCCTTTACTTTATTACACCCGACTGCAAAAACTCTAAGACCATCTGAATTTCTCATTCAGGCTTTAGTCACTAAGTCTGCAGAAGAAAGTGAAGATCAAAAAACGGTGAGTCCAGTGGGTAATGAAAGTGGAAAGTCTCTGCACAAAAGAATATCCTCTTGGCAGAAGAGCTAATGGGCCTACCATATGGGTTAGTTAATTCCTTAATGTGCAATGTATGTGAAATTTCATAGTAAATATATTGTTTGCTGTTTTGAATTTCTAAATTTGCTTAATTTACCCCTATAATTTTTCTTAAACTTGGTAGAATTTTGTCAGGTTTGGTCCTCTTTTAAATGGCACGCTCTTATTTTTTTACTGTTCTGCTAAATCCCACTTTTTTTCTTGTTTTCATCATTTCCTTTCTCTGATATTTCCAGGGATTATTGCTAGTTTTATTTTAAGATTCTGAATTCAAAGTTTCTTTGTTTATTTTCTCTTTATCATTCATATAATAGAAACACTGCATTCTGTGAATTTACTACAAAGTTCAAATTAAAATTATGCCATGAAAATGGCACATGTTCTCATAGTTGATAATTTTACACGAGTGTGTTGCTTTGAACTTGATTTAATCTTTAAGTGAAGAGTTGTTCTGAAAAGTAAATTTAATTGTGCAATCACGGATGTGCTTAATTTACCCTTTACATTCTAATATCTAGTTTCTAAACTATTTTATTTACTGAAGTAAAGCTATTATTCAGAATAAATCTTGAACTGTATATATTAAGCCAATTTCCAATTTCATTACAAAATAATTTTTGATTTCCTTTTTGCCTTTTCTCTTATTCATTTTTAAGTGGTAAAGATGTGCCCATGCTCATTGGTTGTCAACTCCCAAATCAAGGAGTATGTTTGCTTCTTTTCCCATGCCTTTCTCTAAGCTTTAGGACTATTAATCCTTCTAAGCTCTCTGATCTACGCCTGAAGCAGGTGTTGAGGAGCACAGCTCTGAGAAGTTATGCATCTTCTATATATTTCTTAACAGAGAGAGACTTTTCTGCTTGGTCACTTCTTCAGTCACATTACAATACAAGTGGTAGAATCTCCGGTTCTTGTTTGTGCAGGCTCTCTACATCCGCTGTCTTCAGCTGTTTTCTCTTGTTTTAATTTATATCTCTCTAAGGGCACAATGTGCCATCTTTGTTGTTCTTGTGTATTTGGTCTGTACTTAGAGTTAATAGTGGGACTTTTGAGCAAGGCGCAACGTAGCTATACACTGCCAAACTCTGCAACCTCCAGAATTCCACAGTCTGAACTTGTTGAATGAAAAGAACAGAGAAAATAGATGTTTGGAGGAGGAATTGGATATTAATTGAGAGAGAAAACTATTGCCTGGTTCAAAAATAGTTACCTGCCATAAGAAGGTGGCTCCTAACTTTTGCTTAGTTGGAAGAGACAGAGGGAGAATGTGCCTTGGCTTAGAACTTTTAGCTGTCACTCTTATAGCTCTCATTTCTTGGAAAAATAATCTAGAAATGTGCAATTAAAATTATTTATCAATACATGCTAATTAGATGTGGCATAGTGGACATTCAAGTGAAATTTAAGAAAGAATCTTCTGTTCTCTTCATTCTACAATTTCATTGCCATTTTAATATATTTTAAAAATAATTCCAGACAAATAATTTCTAAATTGGGTGAGACATCTCAGCTTAGAGTTCTGCTATGATAATTCAAATGCAATAGCAATTTCCTTTGAAAATTCTCCAAATATTTGAAAAATAATGACATACTTCTATAAGCTCTATGGATCAAAGAAATCAAAAGAAACATTAGAAAGTAGTTTGAAGTGAATGAAAATGACACATACTAAATTAGTGAGAAACCACTAAAGCATCACTTTTTTTAGCAAGGAATAACAGTGCTTCTTTGTTATAAAACTTTTTTTTGCAAAGATTGTTATAAAGCATTATATATGCATTGAGTGTATAATGCAAAGTGAAATAAGTCAGAGGGAGAAGGTCAAATACCGTATGATTTCCTTCATTAAGTAGTAGATAATAGCAACAATAAACAAATACATAGGGACAGAGATTGGATTGGTGGTTGCCGGGGGGGGGGGGGAGGGAGGGGGGTGAAGGGGATGGTTTGGTACATGTGTGTGGTGATGGGTTGTAGTTGGTGTTTTGGTGGTGAACATAATGTAATCTGTGCAGAAGTGGAGGTGTAGTGATGTACACCTGAAATTTTTACAATGTTGTAAACCAACGTTACTGCAATAAACAAAAAATTAAAAAAAAAAAGATTGTTATAAAGAAGCAATATTTTGGTTCTATCTCCCTTGATTGAAACTCCCTCTCTCTGCTAACAGACGTGCTTGCAATATTTCAGACTTTTCATCATGCGGAGACATGTATAAGGATATTTTTTAGGCATTCACAGTTATGTATAACACATGGGAAATTTCTTTTATCAATTAAGAGTGCATCATGTTGACCTCATCTGTGTGTTTTATAACACAAGGGAGCAGTCATAGACAAAAGCTTATTTCTCGAACAACTACTCCAACTTCTCTCACATACATTAAAAAAAATTCTTTAATCTTCTCAGTGGAGGCACTGATGTCTTCAGATTGTGAATTTTATTTAAGTTATAATTTTCTCTTTATTTTAAAGGTCCAGGACACTTCAGAACCAACATTATCTGTGACTCCCCTGACTCATACAAGTGGAATAAATATCCTATCTATTGGGTCATAAAACTGTTTCTTCATGTAACTTTTACTGCATTAATCTCTTGGGAATTAAATCATTGGTTTGTATCAGTTGCTCTCCTATTAGAATGTTAATATTTAAAGTTTGGGATGGGTCTTATGTATCACTGTATACTTAGGGTATAAAACATTGTCTAGTATTTTGTATAAATCAATAAATAAAGGCATCAGGAAATGAATGGACAAATGGTTATGAAAGAATCTACACTATTGCACAACTGAACGCAGCCAGTAATTTTCATCATGTCATTGTCAAATAATACCAATTTCCATCCCAGTACTTTTCTTCTCCTTGGTATCCCAGGGATGGAGGCCATCCACCCTTGGCTATCAGTGCCCTTCTGCCTCGTCTACCTGAGTGCTCTGCTGGGAAATGTCTCTATTCTATTTATTATCAGAACAGATTCCAACCTGCATGAGCCCATGTACTTCTTCCTCTGCATGCTCTCTGTGGCTGAATTGACCATCTCCACTACTGCTATGCCCAAAATCCTCAGCATCTTTTGGTTCCATGACAGAAAGATTTATTTTGAAGCCTGCCTTGTACAAGTGTTTCTCATTCATTCCCTTTGCAGCATGGCCTCAGGGTTCATCTTGGCCATGGCCTTTGACCGGTATGTGGCAATCTGCAATCCTCTGAGACATTCTACTATCCTGACACATAAAGTCATTAGCAACTGGGGGCTGGCTATTGTCTTCCGTGGGGCTTTGCTCTTCAGTCCTCAACCCTTCATGCTTCGCTGGCTTCCTTACTGCAGAACTAATGTCATCCCTCACACTTACTGTGAATTTATGGCTCTGATCAAGCTTGCTTGTTCGGAGACCAGGATCTACAGAATATACAGCCTGACTGCTGCCTTCCTTACTGGAGGCTTAGATTTCATATTAATCCTATGTTCCTATGTTGTCATCCTTTACACTGTCTTCCGTCTTCCATCCAAGGCTGCTCGGCTTAAGACCTTGGGCACTTGTGGATCCCATGTGTGTGTGATCTTAGTGGCCTATACTCCAGCCTTTTTCTCCTTCCTCGCTCACAGGTTTGGGCACCAGGTGGCTCCTCATATTCACATCTTTGTGGCTAACGTCTACCTCCTTGTTCCACCCGTGGTGAACCCAATGATCTATGGCATAAGAACCAAGAGGATCAGAGAACGATTCCTCCAAGTTTTGACTTTCCACAAATTTTAAAACAACCAACTCTTCCCTTAATAAGTTTCTATGACTTTCTATGACTTATAATGGGAGAAAAGACATTAACCTTCTTTCTAGAAGCCTAAATCTGTACATCTTTTATTTGTAATATTTAAAGTATTAATTAGCATTGACTAGACTTTGTTCTCCTCAGGAAATTTGCTTAGGAGGTGGCTGATTTAGGTGATTTATTCTTAATCCATTTGCCTGATGATACAATATCTTTATTATGTGATCTTATTTTCTATGTTTGCTCCCAGAAGACTATTCTGTTGTTCAGTCTTATCAGCCTTATCAGAGACGTTTTTATTGACTCATTGTCTCTGACTTTCACTAGGTGGCAGTAGATCTGCACGTCTCAATTAATGGGATTGTTTATGTCTCCTGGACAATAAGACTGAAAGCCTTTTCAATCTGTAGCCTTGTAAATTGATATTGTTCTGGCAACATGTCTGCAGAACAGACAGTTGTACAAATCATCATGATATGCTTTCCACAGTCCTTCCTGCAATTTTTTGTGACATATTCTTATTTTACTCAGTCTAGCTAATATTATTTTAAAGTTTCTATGTAATATCTATTTCCACAAACACTTCTCAAGAAGATTTAATGTTATCCACAATTGTCCTACCATTTGTCCTTTTTCTGTTTCCTCTATGTGGTTCAAGTTGGTTCAGTCAATTCTTTGAAAGTATTTATAGCCCCCACTCCCATTTTTTGATGACTTACATACTCTGATTCTACCTTCTCTCAATCTATATTATAAAAGAGAAAAACACTCTGTTCTGGCATTTCCCTATAATTCATCTTTCTAGCCAATCTTGACTGTGATATTGCCCGTTCTTTCTTTTTTGAAGTTCAATGACTCTTATTTGGAATAACAATATTCCTTATTTGTATGGAATATTGTGTAGGATAAGTAATTTTGGGTATATAACACAATGATTATGTTTTCTTTAAGATCTACACTATTCCTGGACCAATATAGTTTTGTCATTAGGCCATAGTAGCATATTTACCAATCTCTTCTGCAGCTAAAGTACCTCTCGCAATGCATAGTTATACAGTATCATTCACTTTTTCCTTTGAACTTTTTATTTCCTCTTTCTGGACAAGTGGGTTTTCAGGTGTCAGTTAGTACATAACTCCTTTTTGCTGATTTTGCGACATGATTTCACACCTTCTCCCTTGAAAGGAAAGTGTTAACTGTGTGCTCATATTTCTGATTGCCTAAACTTATTTTATTGTCCTCTATTTCGCATTGCCTTGGTTAAGATGGAATATACTTACATATCTAAAATTCTAGGAGAAGCAATAATAGGTAATATTTAAGACAAGTGGCTCTCAAGCTATACTGCTCAGTTTTGAATCCTAAAACAATCACTAACCAGCTGTGTTGATCCTCAAGTTATGTTGCATTTGCCTCAGTTTCCTGAATGGCAAAATGGAGATATTGATAGTAGCAATTGGAGAAAATAAATTTGACACTTTAAAAATAATTTTCTGCATGTGATTTGGTTCTTTTTGGGTTATCAGGAGCTTGAAAAGTTAAAGCCTGGAATTTAAAAAATTATCCAGTAGCCGTGTTTAAATTGGAATCCAGATGGCTAAACTGCAAATAATTTGACCATTTAGGCATCTATTTTCATTAATTCTGATGACAAATGACGAAAATTTGCCAGTGAACATAGAAAAGAGAAAGATTTAATAAAGAGGAAAAGAGTCCCATTAGTAAAGTCAAAGTGATGAGTTCTCAGAATCAATTTCTTTATTATGTTTATACTGAGACTACACTGGTCTACTCAAGATAAAAGTGACTCCTTTGCCTCATGGTCACACTCTCATAGGTAAAGTTTTGTATGTATGTGAATTTTTGTTAACACTGAAGAAGTATTTTCAATTATTTCTAGACCAACGACAGCACATATTCTGGAGTAGTCACGAACCTAGGATAGCAATCAAACAATGGCTCACCCAGCTGCTTAATTAAAAAAGATTCATTCAATTAATGTATACTAGAATTCTATTATGGCCCAGGCATGACAGTAGGTGCCAAGGATGCAGTAAGAAACAAGGTTGATAGGCCCCTTGTTTCATATAATGTGTATCTAGTGGGGAGAGGGCATTTGGGAAGTGGCATAAATAAATTATTTAACACATAAATTGAGCAAATAATTTCACATTCTTAAAGTGTCATGTAAAAATTGATGAGGAAGTCTGACAGAACAGAGAACAGGGGCTACCTTAGATAGTATGATCATATTATCTCTGAGTAGAGATCTGAAATATAATAAAAATGTTTTTTGAAAGCTAGGGAAAGAAAAATCCATGTAAAGGAAAGTGTAAGTAAAAAAAAAACTTGTAGGTTAATAAAAGCTCAGGTTGTTTAAGGACAGTTAGAAAAACAGTGTGTTGGGGACAAAATGGACAAAGGAGAGAATTGTAACAGATGCATTTGGAGAAGGCTACACAAACCAAAAACGTTAACCTTATTTTTAAGACCATACAATTCTGTGACCATGCTAAGGACCACTGATGCAATGGAGAAAGACAATTAAATTAGACCATTATTAACCACTAATTTAAGGTATAACTGAAAAGACAGAGGACCTCCTTGGAAGAATGTAATTGACTCTCATATACCACACTTGGAGAGCAGAGAAGCCTTAGGAGTAGTGAAGCTCCAGGGAAGGTGAAATTCTCAAACCTCGTAAGTCTTCTAGTTAAGATCAGGGTCCTACTTAGGAAAGAGTGGGACAGTGAGACATGGAATGGAGACATCTGAGTTGGCACACCTGAAAATTTTAAAAACTCGGTTTAAAAAACAAAAGAAAACAAAATGACAACAGCAACAATGGTGGGAATGAATTAAAAGTTGTATGGGGAAAGTTTATCAATATGGGAGCAATCCCCTTGACATAAGATTTAACTTTATTGCAAGCACCTTGGGAGATGGTACCAATATGTGGCTAGTTTGTCTCTTGGAAGCTTGGAAAAATGAGGATTCACACTAAGTGAAATAAAAATGCTAGAAATGCCATCTCACACGATGCAGAAATTTATCAAAATGCTCAGAGAGCTGGTCATTATAGAATGGGTAGATTATAAAATGCCAATAAACCTCTAGCCAACTGTGTTCCATGGAAGGCACTATAGGACATTTTATTAGTGAAGCCAGAAGGAATACCTTGATGAAAGAGGTGCCAGCATCACTGAGAAGTCCAGTGGTGACTGACCTCCATAGCCTAGGCTAAAGGTAGTAGGTGCTGTTATAGAACTGGGAAGCTACAAAAATAATAAAGATAAGGTGACAATACTTAATCATCTGAAAAAAGGTGAGAAGACTTTTTGTAATGAATGCCAAGGCCAGAGTAGTGGCCATGAGGCCTGATCAACAAGAGAGATAAGATGGTTAATAGAATATGACATTCCTAGGGGTCAGATAAATGTCAGCCAACAAAGGTATTCCTCAATCTATATAACCAAAAAAAGACCAAAGGTAAGTCATCATGAAGCTAAGGGCAGCTACCTCAATAGAAATGTCATGATACTTTGCTCAGTTTCCACTTGAGACAGTTTTCATATCTGGAATTCACTGACTAAAGGAGAAACCTTATCCCCAAGAAGAAGAATATTGCAACAACATTGCAAGTATATTTGGAAGTAAATCTCCCAGCCCTTCTACAAAGGAGTCATGTTACAAAGACATTTGGATTTATGTTCTGAATTGACATAATAGCAGAAACTCAAAGTATCATCTAACTCCTAACTATAATGAGATAAAATGGGAGAAAGGTTAAAATGGAGTCCTGTTTCAACTTTGATTCACAATGGATTAACAAAATCCAATAATTCTTTACCTGCTTCCCAAAAGTATAATTGAAAATTATATACATAGCAGTTAGCAGAAACTCCACATTCATTTCTTGGCTAGTGGGTAAGAGCCATTATAGAAGAGAACTTTCCAATTGTCCCTGCCCTCCAGACAGTGAACAAAAGCAATACAGCTTCTTGCTGGGAGCGATAGAGAGCAATACGACCATTAAAAATCTAAAGGTTGCAAAGGTGATTACCCCTTTCACATCTTCATGTAATTCACCAACTGGCCCCTACACAAGTCTAACATAGCTAAATGTTCTGTCTCTATTTAAGCAAAACTTGGAGGTGAACAGTGGGCTAGTGGACTACCAAAAACACAAGCAATTAATGGCATCAAATGCAGCTGCTGTGCTAGTGTTTTTGCTACCTAGATTCCTCAGGTACATGATGCGGACATTGATCTGGCAGGTGCATTATCTTCCAACTCTATCAGTAAAAAAGTTAATAAACCGTTCACTCTCACATGGAACAACACAAGAACAATAAAAACAGAAGTATGTAGATGGTATGTCCCTTTAATATGATGGAATCAGAATGGCACTTTACGGTGGTCATCTCCCTTCCCTCAAATCCATAACTCCATTCTGACATTCTGAGAAAAACGTCACAGAGACCCAAACTAAGGAAAATTCTAAAAGTACTTGATTAGAACTCCTCAAAACTCAAGGTCATCAAAACAAGTAACTTTGAGAAACTGCTACAAGCCAGAGAAGGTTGAGGAGATATGCCAACTAAATGAAATGAGGTATTCTGGAGGCGATCCTGGAAAAGAAATAAGACATTAGGAAACAAACTAGTAATATCCAAATAAAGTGTGGAGCTTAGTTAGTAGAATGTGCCAATGTCAGTTCATTAGTTGTGACAAACATATCATAGTAATGTAAGATGTTAACAATAGGAGAAACATTATGTCAAAGAGATATCTGCACCCCCATGTTCATAGGAGGAATATTTAGAATGGCCAAGACATGAAGACAACCTAAGTGTCCATCGACAGATGAATGGATAAAGAAGTTGTAGTACATATACACAACGGAATATTATTCAGCCATAAAAAAGAAGAACATTCTACCATTTGTGATAACACTGATGGATCTTAAAGGCACTATGCTAAGTGAAATAACTCAGACAGAGAGAGATAAATTTTCTATGATCTCACTCATATATGGAATCTAAAAAAAAAAAAAACCATAGAAAAAGAAATCAGATTTGTGGTTATCAGAGGCAAGGGGTAGGGAGAGAAAGAATTGGATGGAGGTGGTCACAAGTTACAAACCTCCAGTTATAAGATAAATAAGTACTAGGGATGTAATGTATAATATGATGAATGTAGTTAATGCTGCTGTATGGTATATTTGAAAGTTGTTAACAGAGTAAACCCCAAGACTACTTACCACAAGGAAGAAATTGTTTTTTTCTTTTTCTTTTTTTTTTTTTGTATCTATATGAGATGATGGATGTTAACTAAACTTACTGTAGTAATCATTTCACAATATATTTAAGTCAAATCATTAAACTTATACAGTGCTGTATATCAATTAGATCTCAATAGAACTGGAAAGAAAAAAACAATAGGAAAAACTGGGTGATGAATATATGGAAACCACTGTCTTTGCAACTTTTCTGCACATCTAAAACAAGTCTAAAATTTTTAAAATATTTATAAAAGTGATTTATTTCCTTATTTTCTCCCAGTAATACTGAATAGAAGGCTGGAGAGAGTAAATGCTCCAAATTTCTGTGGACTAGATGAATGAGAAGACATGGATTGGATGGTAGACTGATGGATAATTGGAGAGAGCATGAAAATTCCAATTTCTGCTTCTCATACTGAATGTAGGAGTGTCCTGTTAGCCTATTTTTTCTGCAATAATAATATTTTAAAAAAATGTTACACTTATCTGACTCTGATCCAAATCCTTGAAGATAATGGTTGAAATATCTTTGAAATTTAAAGTGCTATGCAAAAGTTGTTATATTACTTATATTCAAATAAGCACTAGCTTACTGTGAAATGGAGTCAAAGAAGAGAAACAAAAATTCAGGTTGCAGAATTCTCTCAATGTTGGGGAAATATAATTAAAAATAAAATCTCCTTCCAATCCAGAAAACCTCTCCACAAAGGTGGAACAGAAAGTAAACAACTTTATTACTGAATAAACACTAAACCAGAATGTGATGTGCATCACAGACAATCCACTAAGACAGAAAGATTGCAAAGACAGAAAGAAATTTCACAGTTTTATATAGTCAAGCAGATACATCCCATTACATACATATTCTTCAGATAAACAATAACTAGTCCTTAGGTAAGAGGACTTGACAGTACCATTTGTCACACATAGCCCATTCTAAATTCACCCCATTGGTGGGCTGACCATCTGTGTTAGTTGTTTGACTTTATTCAAACACAAAATGACCTTTTCATATCTTTATGACAGGAGGTGGTTTTGCAACTTGGCATCAAGAGCCAACTGAAGTTAGTCTCCTACCCTCCCAAAGAAAGTGGGAGATGGGGATACTTCATCCTTGGTTGTTTACATCCCAAAGAGATGGCTCCCTGCTCCTTGCAAAAGACATTCCTGGGTCCTAAAGCTGGTGCGTGACTTATTTCGCTTTTAAAAAGATTTACAAAAATTTCAAAGAGTTGGGAAAGGAGCCTATTAACATTACAAGTTTTCTAAAGTGTATGCTCAAAGAAAAGGGAGGGGAGGGGAATCTATATCTTATTTTAATTGAGATATAATTTACATATAATATCGTGTAAGTTTAAGGTATACAACCTGTTGATTTGATACATTTGTATATTGCAATATGATTACCACTATAGCTTTAGCTAATAACTCTGTCATGTCACACAGTTATCATTCCTTTTTTTGTGATGAGAATATTTAAGATCTAGTCTCTTAGCAATTTTAAAGTATATAATACAATACTGTTGACTATAATCACTATACTGTGCCAATAGATCTCTAGAACTTATCCATCTCCTAGTTGCAAGTTTGTACCATTTAACAACATTTCCCCAGTTGATCTACACCATCCCCCATCCCCTGATAATGACTATTCTACTCTCTGTTTCTATGAGTTTGTTTTTTTAGATTCCACATATAAATGTTATCATACAGTATTTATCTTTCTCTGTCTGGCTTACCTCACTAAGCATAATTTCCTCGAGGTCCATCCATGTTGTCACAAATGACAGAATTTCATTCTTTCGCACGGCTGAGGAATATTCCATTGTATATATACACACACCACATCTTTTTCCATTCATCCGTTGACGGACACTTAGGTTGTTTCCATATCTTGGCTGTTGTGAATAATGCTGCAATAAACATGGGAGTGCAGATATCGTTTTGATATCTTGTTTTCATTTCCTTTGGATGTATATCCAGAAGTGGGATTCCCGGATCATATGGCAGTTCTATTTTTAATTTTTTGAGGAGGCTCATTACTGTTTTCCATAGTGGCTGAAGCAATTTGCATTTCCATCGACAAGGTGCACAAGGGTTCCCTTCTCTCCACATCTTGGTCAACCCTTGTTATCTCTTGTCTTCTTGATGATAACCATTCTAACGGGTGTGAGGTAATATCTCATTGTGGTTTAAATTTGTATTACCTTGATGATTAGTGGTGTTGAGCATCTTTTCATGTATGTGTTGACCAATTGGATGTCTTCTTTGGAAAAATGTCTATTTGGTTGCTCTACCTTTTTTTTTAATAGCATTGTTTTTTGTTCTTCAGTTGTATGGATATATATTTTGAGTATTAATCCCTTACCTGATCTACGGTTTGCAAATATTTTCTCCCATTCTGTAAGTTGCCTTTTCAATTTATTGTTTCTTTTTGAAGTGCAGGAGCTTCTTAGTTTGGTGTAGTCTTACTTGTTAATTTTTGCTTTTGTCATTTGTGATTTAGGTGTCATAGCCAAAAAGTTATTGCCACGACCAATGTCAAGGAGCTTCTTTCCTATGTTTTCTTCTGGGAGTTTTATGGTATCTAGGTCTTATGTGTAAGTCTTTAACCCATTTTGAGTTAATTTTTGTGAATGATGTAAGATACATATCAGCTATCATTATTCTGCATGCAGTTATCCAGTTTTCCCAACACCATTTGTTGAAGAGACTTTCCTTTCCCCATGTAGTGTTCTTGGCTCCTTTGTCAAATATCAGTTGACCATATATATGAGGGTTTATTTCTGGGCTTTCTGTTATGTTCCATTGGTCTATGTGTCTATTTTTATGCCAGTACCATACTGTTTTAATTATTATAGCTTTGTAGTATAGTTTGAAATCAGGAAGTGTGATGCCTCTGGCTTTGTTCTTTTTTTCTAAGGATTGGTTTGGCTATGTGGGGTCTTTTGTGGTTCCATACAAATTTTAGGACGATTTTTTCTATTTCTATGGAAAATGCCATAGCAATTTTGATAAGAACTGCATTGAATCTATTGATGGCTTTGGGTATTCTGTACATTTTAGTAATATTAATTCATCTGATCTATGAACATGGGATATCTTCCCATTTGTTTCTGTCTTCTTTAATTTCTTTCATCAAAGTCTTATAGTTTTCATTACACAGATCTTTCACTTCCTTGGTTAAATTTATTTCTAAGTATTTTATTATTTTTGATGTTATTGTGAATGGGATAATATTCTTTGTTTATTTTCAGACATATTGTTGTTACTGTATAGAAATGCAACTGATTTTTGTATGTTGATTTTATATCCTACAACTTTACTGAATTCTTTGATTGGTTCCAACAGTTTTTTGGTTGAGCCTTTAGGATTTTCTATATATAAGATCATATCATCAGCAAATGACTGCATTCACAATGTTGTGAAACATTATCACTATCAACATTCAAATTAGGTCATTACTCCAAATAGAATTTCTGTAACTCTTAAGCAATAACTCCCCATTCCTCCTCCTCCCTCCCACCCCTTTGTAACCTCTAATCTACTTTCTGTCTCTATGAACTTGCTTATTCTAGGTACTTCATATAAATGGAATCATGCAGTATTTGTTGTTTTGTGTCTGCTTTAT
The DNA here is from genome assembly GCF_020826845.1 of Diceros bicornis minor. Lineage (NCBI taxonomy): Eukaryota > Metazoa > Chordata > Mammalia > Perissodactyla > Rhinocerotidae > Diceros > Diceros bicornis. Next base: position 61,184,498 of record NC_080746.1, on the reverse strand, counting down.
TTTACTTAGTGTAAGGTCTAAAAGATTCATAAATGTTGTAGCATGTATCAAAACTTCATTTATATGGTTGAATAATTTCCCATTGTATTTATATACCAAATTTCCTTTATCCATTAATCTGTTGGTAGACATTTGTGTCTACCTTTTAGCTATTATGAATAATGCTACAATGAAAATTGACATACAAGTATCTGTTCCAGTCCTTGCTTTCAATTCCTTTGAGTATATATCCAGAAGTGAAATTGCTGGGTCATATATTAATTCTATTTTTAAACTTTTGAAGAAGTGCCAAATGTTTTCCACAACAGATACACCATTCTCCATTCCTACCAGCAATGAACAGAGGTTCCGATTTCTCCATATCCTCATCAACATTATTTTCCTTGTTTTTTTTTACTAAATCTATCTAATGAATGTGAGATAGTATCTAATTGTAGTTTTGATTTACATTTCCCTAATGACTAATGTAGTTGAGGATCTTTTCAGATACTTATTGGTCGTTTCTATATCTTCTATAGAGAAATGTCTATTCAAATCATTTGTGTATTTTTTAATTGGCAAATTGTTCTGTTGTTGTTAAGCAGTAGGAGTTGTTTATATGTTCTGGATATTAAACCCTTATGAGTTATATGCTTTGCAAATGTTTTCTCCCATTCTGTGGATTGTCTTTTCACTCTCTCGATAGTGTCATTTGATACACAGATGTTTTAATTTAGATGAAGTTCAGTTTACTCATATTTTTTGTTGCTTGTGCTTTTGGTGTCATATCCAGCCATGCACTATTTCAGGTACTGAATATGCAGAAGTAAATAAAACAGCCAGAGCCTCTACACTTGTGAAGTTACATTTTAGGAGTTTCAAAAATGGTTGCATTGTCAGCCACATGTTGATATGCCTAATGTACTAATGATTTCAAAAAAAATTCAGTCTTCATAGGTGAATTTCAGTTCATTAAACATTAATTGAACTTTGGTTTTCCAAATATTTTAATAAATATTGTATGAGGAATTTTATTTTTAAGTAGATATGTAGAAAAAAGCATACTTGGCTTGGGCACTGACTTAAACTAATCAGTATCGTAAAAGTTTACTTATTAGTTTCAACATGTTTTTGTGTAAAAAGAATAAACTTTGTAATGCAGAAACTGGTATGGTAATCAGCTGTACGCTTAAGAACTAGTAGTCTTCTGTGACTTAATTTCCTCTACTCTAAATTGGGTATGATAAACCATACCTCTTTGGGGGCCATATTTAACTAATTCAAAGCACTTAACAAAGTGTGCTACTGCGTGGTAAACACTTAGCAAAACGCAGCTTCTTTTTTTCTAACTCTCCTTTATATTCTAGCAAGCCATGTTTCTTCGTCCTTGAGGGTAGGTAATCTAAAGTAGCCTAGGCCTTTAATAAGTGAGGACAGTACTGAACTGTGTAAAAGGGTAAGTAATAGTCCCATAATGGAAAGAGATCTTTGCCATGATGTCTGGAAGAACCTCAGATAGCACAGGCTTGACCTTGGAACTATGCACAATTTGGCCTTGACCACAAACCAACTCAGGGATATTTGTTGGTTCTGAGGTGATCCCAGATACCATGTTTATACAGAGCAGATCCCAGATACCATGTTTATACAGAGCAGAGCAAAAGGACGAGGTTCCTTTGCTATTGACACTTAATTCTAAGATATTTTCCTAGTTCCATTTAATATAACATTAATAAAGTAGTGATTTTGCCTATTTTATTCACATTGTTCTATCCGAGTGTTTTTAATGTGCCTGGCAGTAAGAGATGAATAAATGTTTGTTGCATGAATGCTAACAATTTGCATAATATTAAATTTACTGGATAATGATTTGGTTTCTCTTTCCTTTGGAGATCTTGCAGTCAAATTCAGAGAGAATATTTCACGTCTGAAAAAAGACATATGACAAGTAAGTTCAAATTTAATGAAATTAAGGGCTAGTTTTAACCACTGCTATTGGGAAATCAGAGTAGAATTCGATCAGTTGTGGCTGTCTTTGTTTAGAATCAGATTGTTAATACAAGAAGAGTTCTGTCAAATTACTGACTTTTTTATTATTTATTCTGCAGCACAGGATACATAGTATTAGATATTGTCCTTTTTATCATAATTTTTTTCCTTTCCAGGATTCTTGGGTCATTTGTATGCAGACTTAACAGATAAATATACTTTTTCTTAACCTGAATATCTTTTTATTTATTGTTGTTTAATAGAGATATTGTGTATTAGAAAGAGGTCTCAAAATCAATAATGGATAAATCTAAATCCTAATTAATATACATTTTTTGATATTTTCTTGAAAATATCCAGAAGGTGAGTGCGTATCTCATGAGTCTTGATGCAATAGACAACTGGGTTGAGCACAGGAGGCACCAACAAGTAGACATAGCCCATGATGACATGAACCACATGTGGCACATACTTTCCAAAGTGGTGAATGATGGACACTCCCAACATGGGGACGTAGACCAGCAGCACAGCACAGATGTGGGAGACGCAGGTATTAAGGGCCTTGACTCGTTCTCCCTGGGAGGCAATACCCAGAACTGTGGTGAAGATCTTCACATAGGAGAGCAGGATGAGCACAAAATCAACTCCAAATGTGATGATAATGACAATGAGTCCTAAGAAGCTGTTAATATGGTGGTCAGAGCAGGAAAGCTTAATAATATCTGGGTGTAAACAATAGGAATGGGAAAGTACATTGGCTTCACAAAATTTGAGTTGCTTAATGAGCACAGGGGCTGGGATGAGGATAATGATGGCCCAGAACGCAAACTCTACAGAAATTTTCATGGTGGCAGAACTGTTCAGGATGGCAGTGTATCTGAGAAGATTGGATATGGCTATATAGCGGTCAAAAGCCATAGACAGTAGGATACCTGACTCCATCATGGAGAAGATATGGATAAAGTACATCTGGGCAAGGCATGCATCAAAGTGTATTTCACAAGTATTGAACAAGAAAAGCTTAAGCATTGTAGGTAAGGTGGCGGCACAGAGGCCCAGGTCACTGACTGCCAGCATGGAAAGAAAGAAGTACATGGGTTCATGGAGTGATAGTTCCACCCAGATTACTATCAATATGGTACTATTGCCCATAATGGCAATTAGATATAAGATACAAAAGAGCATAAAAATCTGAGGATGATAGGCTTCTAAGCCAGGGAAACCAGAAAGCAGCAAAGATTGGAAATCACTGTTGTTGAAAAAGCCCATAATAGATGTGCTCAAGTACTAAATTTTCATCCCTAGAATGACAAAGAATGGACTGTTACATTATCATCATGATTATCATAAAAAACCTGTATCTTCTTTTTTCCCATTTGTTCTATCTGCCTTATCCTGATTACTTAAAATCAATTTATAATCACATCTATACAGTCTGTCATCAAAGGGACTCTTGTCTCTAGAAATAAGCATTGGTTTTAGAAACATTGAGTAAATGTAAACATAAATCATAAACTTCAGTTTTAGACATATGATCCTTCTTAAAAAAGCCATCTCGAATAATAGACATATATTGTACCATCTAAGGTAATGGCAAGCAAGCACTATTGGATTTATTCTTTTCCACAATTACATTGAGTCACACATAATGGGAAAAAAAAAGTTAGCACAAGCTCCAAAAGAATGTCAGTGAAATTCATCAATAAATAGAGAGTATAAAAAAAACAAAATTAGTGAACAAACTACAGCCAGCCATACTTTCAAATATATGTTTTTTCTGATCATAAATTTAAAATATATTACTTATAAAAATAAAAGACTAATGAATATAAAGAAATAATTTAAGAGTAAAAATGGATAAGTAGGAGTGGTGACAGTGGGCATCCTTGTCTGGTTCCTGTTCTTAGAGGGATGGCTTTCAGTTTTTCACCATTGAGGATGATATTAGCTGTGGGTTTCTCATATATGGTTTTTATTATGTTGAGGTACTTTCCTTCTATACCCATTTTATTCAGAGTTTTTATCATAAATGGATGCTGTATCTTGTCAAATGCTTTCTCTGCATCTATTGAGATGATCATGTGATTTTTATTCTTCATTTTATTAATGTGGTGTATTACGTTGATTGATTTGTGAATGTTAAACCATCCCTGCATCCCTGGAATAAATCCCACTTGATCATGGTGTACGATGAAATCCAGCCATTTGTGACAACATGGATGGACATTGAGGGTATAATGCAAAGTGAAATAAGTCAGAGGGAGAAGGTCAAATACCGTATGATTTCCTTCATTAAGTAGTAGATAATAACAACAGTAAACAAACACATAGGGACAGAGATTGGATTGGTGGTTACCAGAGGGAAAGGGGGGAGAGAGGAGGGTGAAAGGGATAATTCGGTTCATGTGTGTGGTGATGGGTTTTAATTAGTATTTTGGTGGTGAACATGATGTAATCTATGCAGAAATAGAAGTACAATGATGTACACCTGAAATTTTTACAATGTTATAAACCAATGTTACTGCAATAAACAAAAAAAATAAAAAAAAATGGATAAGTAAAGAATATTTTATTTATGTGTTCATTTATGTATGTATAAAAGCTTATTCCTTTGATAGTATGGGCATATTCTAAGCAGTCAAATATGTTTTAAATGTTCTATGATATCATGTGATTGTATCATGATTAACTCATTGAATATGTTTATATGGAAAAAATATGTAAGGAAGAATACAATGATAAGTGACAGTATCTCCTTGGAGAAACAAAATTATTTTCATTGAAAAAGTATATATTTAAATTAATGGAGGAATATCACAATTCTCAAAGTTATAATGGAATTTATAATTGAAAAATAATTTGTTCTAAATATATTTTTTATTTGTATTGTGAATTGTGTTCATCTGCTGAAATCTCTTTTTTTTCCATACTCTACACTACTTGTTAAGTTTTGTGTTTCTGTGTATGTCTCACCTACGTGACAAATCCTAATCTCGTGTGAAACCCAGATCTCCGTCTTCTCCATATATATCTGCTGCACATTGGCAGAAAAATCTCACTACCTGGAAGAGTCACCAAACTCCACTTTCAAAGCAAATTCAATATTTTTTATTTAGTGTATTTTTCTATATGATGCAATTACTAATAAAAGTCATTAACTATTCTCAAAGTCTTACTCCATCTCCTCTTATTCTTGCTGATTGCTTTGCTGCCAACTTCTAAGAGATAACAGAGGAAGAGAAAAGGAACTACAACTTCAGGCTATCGAATCTGCTGCCCTCTTACACCATTTTTTCTCCCTTGTTGTTGAACAAATTGCTAACTGTAGAACTCCCAAACATAATTAAAACTTGACAGCATGACAAGGTGAACCTAAAATTCACCTATAATTATAAAAAAATAGTATATGGCTATATAATTTGTGGGAAAAAAGCATAATATGGGACAATTGTTCTTTCAACATTTGTTCATCTTATATAATGTTTGAATGGTAAAACAATAAAATATTGGATCAAAAATTACTAGAGTAGATTCAACAGATTGGTTGCTCCTGAATCTAGCTGTAATTAGAAATTGTAAAGTAATTCAAACATAGTTAGAAATTGTAGAATAAGTTCATACATGATACAGGAAATATCACAACCAAATGATGTAGAAAATAACTGATAGTGGAAAGGTTATCTAATATTTGAAAAAAAATTAGATTCTCAGTTTACATAGTTGGTCAAATGAATTTCAGATAAAGAACTAAATATCAAATGCAAAAAAATGAAAGAAATTTCTATGGCATATAGTAGCAACGAGAAACCCATAAAATATGACACAGGTGTAGCTAACATTGAAAATAAAGAATCCAGAGCTAGCCCTGATGGCCTACCTGTTAAAGTTTGGCATGCTCTACTTCGGCAGCCCAGGGTCAGTTCCCGGGGGGCAGAACCATACCAGTCATCTGTCAGTAGTTAGGCTGTGGCAGCAGCTCACATAGAAGAACCAGAAGAACTTACAACTATACACAGCTATGTGCCGGGGCTTTGTGAGGGGAAAAATGAAGAAAAAAGGAGAAAGATTGGCAACAGATTTTAGCTTTGAGAGAATCTTCCCCTGCAACAAAAAAAAAAAGAAAAGAAAGAACCCACTAACAGAAATTTCATAGATGGTGCTTCCAGATTAAGATGACAAGAAATTAGTCATATCATAATCACCTTTAGACAGCTTATAATTAATATAATAAAAGTAGAAGAAGCAGCACAATTTCCTGCAGCAGAAGAAATAAAATGAACAATCTGACAGGCCACAAGAAGAATTTATCATTAATAAAAAAAGACAGCTGTTTCACTTTTGACCATGATAATTATAAATATAAGTTCAAGGAGTGTACTTCACCAATAGCAACTACCATATAACCTGACACTAAATTGTTTTGAATTTTGTGGTCCCAACTATTTTAAGAGGATTCTTTAGAGAAAATTGAAAGTACCTTAAGCAATGTAATTTCCCATGTCTGTTTGAGGGATGACAGAAAGAACAATAATGGTATGATGAGTTCACTCCCAAATCATCCTTTCAATTAATGCTTTAGTGACAAGTGCTATATGTGTTACCGTATATCCATGAGTAGTGTGGTGTGTGTTTGCATGTAAAAAAAGGAGTGTATGCATTATGTAGTCAGTAAAGTCTCTAAACTCACCTAGCAGAATCCCCTAGGGCTTAAGGGTCACAGAGGAATCATGCCAAATGAACCATGATTTATATAATTGATATCCCCAATCCTATGTTTCAGGTAAAAATTTAGAATAAATTTCCCAGGTGGAAAGTTTTTTTCTGATTAGGAGCATTTATAATCAATGAAATAAATGTATATATAGCATCATATATAGGTTACAAAAAGGTGTGTTAATATAAGATACATAATTTAACATCATTTATATGTTAAAATATAAGCATATAAAACAATACACCTTTGGCAGAAACACATGCAAACAAAGGTACAGATAAAAATGCATTGCAGATAGTTGCCATATGGATACAGTGCCACATGGTTTATCCTCCAGAGCAGTACACTTCTGAGCATGAAAGAGGACAGCAGGCATAAACCAGTAATGACTCAGACAACTTGGATGTGGGCTTTCTGTCTACAGGGGAGACAAAGGGACTGGGAATAAGAGAGATAAGGAAATAAGTAAACAAGAAAACAAATAGTAAAAGAGAAGGTCCTTGCACAGATCAAGGTTGATATGCCAGGAACTGAGATTTGTGATAAATCAACTCTATATAGTCAAGATTAGAACAATATTATTCTATGCTGAAATGAGTCCTATGACTGAACAAAATTGTTTCTGTTTACTCCTAGTTCTATTTTGTTTTGTCTATTTTCTCTTCAGCAAGTTACTCTCTCATTTTTGATACATTTAATATGTAAAATCATCCAAATAATATTTTTAATAATATACTTAATGCATACTTCGTATCTGGCATCTTTTCAGTACCTAATACATATGTTTGAGTAAATTAATAAATACACCACATATGAGCAGATAATTTTTACATAGTAGATAAGAATAGCTTGTTATAAATTTGGGTTTGATAACTAAAGAGAAGAATCTGGGCCTATGAAAAGATTGAGTTATGGCTATATGATCCCAATATTCTCAGTCCTCTTGGTATTATTATTCATTTGCATAACGGCAAAAATAATTCAGCCAAAGGAAAAGAAGCACAGGATGAGGTCTGGGAGGGTAAACAACTCAAAGCTTCTGTCATCCTCAGATATGTGTTACTCACCCAGCTTTTCAACGTTTGAAAGGTCTGAGTATTGCCAACCAGGGAAGCTCACCCAAGCTTCAGTGTCTGTGTTACCGCCCAACGTGGGGCCCTCTGCTTGCCGCAAGACATGCCAATAGTCAAGAGGCAAGGTGGTAGGAGAAAAAGGACTTTATTATTACAGCTTGCTAGCAAGAGGGAAGATGACCAACTAATGTCTAAAAAACCATCTTAAGGGGGCATGAAATCTTACAGCAGTTATATAGACCATTGTGTTATTGGGGAGGGGTTTAGGAATGTTGACCTTCTGGTGTTATAGACTGGGAGCGCCACACCTGATCTTTCAGTTTTCACTGATGATGGCTACCAGCATAGACTCACTGTTAGAGGGTCATCACATTCCTAAGGAACTCAAAAAAACGAAGTTATCATCTTATGGCAGCTGGGAGGTGTGTGCACAAGCAGGGGTCGTAAAATCTACAGAGCAGTTAGATCTCCTGGAGGGTGCATATCCAGCTGGGTTAGTTTGTCAGAGGTCATTCAAAGTTACAATAGAGTTTTTCTTTTCTACGATATGGCTTCCCTCATGTCAACTTTGTCTTGAGCCGGTATCATCTGTAGGTTTTTTTTTGTTTGTTTCATGTAGGCATGATTGATATAATCATTGTCCAGGTGACTCAATCTCTAGTCTTTCCATCCATGATGATTTGCTGATATCATGTGCACAGCTAGGGAAGCCAAGCACTCAGAATACTCTCACTTTTCCACATGGAATAACTTGTGGACCAAAGAGATCTCTCTTGGCCTTGAACTATGCCACTTTAGGGGACAGGTGATGCAGATAAAGTAGAACTATTCTTACCCTCTTCAATGTCTATTCTTGAATTCTTTGCTCCAGTGGGGTCAGGGGACATCTCTGCTGGACTCCTAGGCTTCTACACAGCATTCTTGTTCATGGGTGGTTCTCAAAATCAGTGTTTCCGGGGAGGGATAAGTGCTGAAGTCTATTCCACTTTCTTCCTGATGTCACTGTCTTGGGAATGGCTTTTTGATGAGTCAGTTACAGCACCAGCTAGATGGTACTACCTTGCTGGGCTGGAACAGTGTTCTCCAGGAGGCTATATATTCTCTAAATCAGTGTCCAATATATTTGTGGCGTTTTTCCCATGGTCAGGATTCATAGGCCCAAGAATCAAGGGATTGAAATGGGAGCAGCACTACTTTCTCTTACCCCTAATGATTTACTAGCAAAATTTTTGCTTCTTTTCTTATTTGTTTATTCCCTAAAGAGATAAGCATGTTTAAGTCTTATTTAATAAAATTGTCTCTATTGAGATCTAACTCACTTTTTTGTTGGAGCAAAAGTTTTGAATTATAAGCTATCTATATTGTCTTATTTGCTCCATCTCCCAATTGTTCTTTTACTCATCCTAGCTTTATATCTTTCTCTTGTCTCTATTAAATCTATTCTTCCTGACTTTGTTGGGGTCACTGCATTTACAATTAGCAAACTTGGTGGGCACTTCGTTGATCTCCTTGAAGTTAATGTGTTCATAATTTTCATATGGTCAACCACTTTCACCTTGAAATTGTTTACTATATTTCTTTTATGTCATAATTTTCATGTTTCATCCTTTACTCTCTCATTACTTCTTTCTTCATGAATTAATTTAAAAATTGTACACTGATTTCTCCTGGTGATAGGTTAAAATTGTAGAAACTATTCTCTCTCTCTGTCTCTCTTTCCTGATAAGACACAAGAATTGGAGAGCAGGAGAATTGCAATCACATATTCCAATATTTAGTGAGTGTGAGCTTCATGAATATCTGGGGAAAAAATATCACAGCAAAAAAATCCAGAAAATGAAAAGACTTTGAGGTTGCACACACCTTTCGTTTTTTAGTAACCATAGAAAGCTGGGATAACAGGAAAGAAATAAAACATAGGGGGACGCTCTTGTAAGAGATGATTTCAGAGACATAAAAGGGGTTCAGAGGATGTGTGCCTTTGTAACAATTATAAGAACTAGTCTTTGAGTAAAATGAGAAACATAAGCTAGTTTTCAAGTAGGTAAGTGTCATGCTGTGAATTGTATTTTTAGAAGATAATTTGGCTCTTTTAATCATTGGCTGAAGAGGGAAAGAGTTGAGGCAGGGGACCATTTATGATACTGTATCAAGCAACATAGACTAAATAATACTGCATTGAAAATAGTTCCCCAAATCTTGGGAGCTTACAACAACAAAAAAAACGAATATATTTCTCACTTATGTTTTCAGCTTTGCTACTTCAATCTGGAGCTGAGGGTGAAGGTGTAGCCACTATATGAAACACTGCTATTGCTGTGTCATTGAAAAAAGAGAGACTATGAAACTATATTATGGCTTTTAAATCTTCAGTTCATAAGCAACACAGTTAAATCTACTTACAGCATGTTGGCCAAAGCAAGTCACATGATGAAGAGTAATGTCACCAGAATAGAAAAAAAAATACTTCCACAGTTAGAAGCCTGACATGTATAATACCGTTGGGAAGGTGCTGTGAATATTTTGAACTAATAATATTATATACCACGTTGTAAATATATAATGGTTTGCAATAGGATGTTAGTAGATAGAGTGTTGAGAAGTACTTGTTCTGGATATTTTGGTAAGAAAGTGAATAGGATCTTCTGATTTAGATGTAATATATGAAAGAAAGAGGTACAGAGGAGTCTGGGAATTTTAGCATGAGCAATTGTAAGGCTATATGTGCTATTAGTGAGATAAGCAACACTGGGAAGAGAGCAGGTTTAGTGGTCAAGATTTGAAGCCCAGTTTTGGAAGTGTTAATTTAAGATGAATATCAAATATCCTAAGGTCAGTATCCAAGTAGACAGTTTAATGTGTGAATTTGAATTTCACCTGAGTGTGCTGAGTTGGAGAAAACCATTGATTGAGGTGATAATGAGGCTGGAGGAAATTGGTGTTGGGGCGGGAACAGCAGTAGGAAGTCAAAGAGAAAATGGTAGGGAATCATGAGCCATATAAGGCATACGAAGGACTCAGGTTTATCATTGAAAGAAATGGAAAATTATTGAGTGGTTTTGAGCAAGGTAATAACAATGTCTAAATTAAATTTTAATGGGGTTACTCTGCTTGCTGTTTATAGGGTCAAGTGAAATTTGTTGAGGAAGATTCAGGAGAGGAAGATAAGTTAGTAGAATATTGCAATAATTCAGAGTAGAAATGATAATGGTTTGGGTAAGACTAGCTGAAATGAGTTTGCAAGATTAATTTAATTTTAGATGTGTTTTGGAGACACAGGCAACAAAATCAGTGAACAGATGGAACATAGAATGTGATAGAAAGACAGGAGTCAAGGATAATAGTTGAAGTAAGAGAAAATGCAAGCATCTTCTTAGAAAAGCAGAATATCTCAGGCTTCTCTCTTATTTCTTTATTATGCTATGGTGATTATCCTCATTTTACTACCTGAACATTTCCTAAAGAATATCCAAATTGCCTCAGCGACTATGTGCCTCCAGAAAAACACATATATTGCCTTCTCCACTGCTGCTGTTACTTTGGCTAGGCCATGTTCCTGGAAACCAGGGCAAAACTAACAATATAGTTGACCAAAAACTAAAAACTGAAAATAAATAAATGTAAACATACATACTAACAGAAATATATATTTAAAAATAAGAACACTGTCACAACTTCAGAATAAAAGTTACTATTATTATTATTTTTTTTTTGGTGAAGAAGATTAGCCCTGAGCTAACATCCATTGCCACAATCTTCCTCTTTTTGTTGAGGAAGATTGGCCCTGGGCTAACATCCGTGCCCATCTTCTGCTAAATTATGTGGGACACCTGCCACAGCATGGCTTGATAATTGGTGTATCTGTCTGTGCCTGAGATCCGAACCAGCCACCGAAGCAGAGCACATGAGCTTAACCACTACGCCACTGGGCCAGCCTCCAGGATAAAAGTTATTTTTAAGTGAACATGAAATTTTTAAGAAAAATTATCCCATGGGGCCAACGTGGTAGTGGTTAAGTGCATGCGCTCCGCTTTGGGGGCCCTGGGTTAGCAGGTTTGGATCCTGGGCACGCACTGATGTACCGCTTGTCAAGCCATGCTGTGGCGGCGTCCCAAATAAAGTGGAGGAAGATGGACATGGATGTTAGCCCAGGGCCAATCTTCCTCAGCAAAAAGAGGAGGATTGGCATCGGATGTTAGCTAAGGGCTGACCTTCCTCACAAAAAAAAAAAAAAAAAAAAAAATTATCCTATGATTCAAAGTATGTTCTCTGACAATGAAATTAAACTAGTTGTCAATGACAAAACCAATATGATATCTAGAGAATTCTCAAATATTTGGAAATTAAATAGCATACTTCTAAATGAGCCGTAGCTCAAAGAAGAAATCTTAAGGAACACTAGGAAATGTTTCAATTGTAATAAAATGAAAATACAAGATATCAAAATTTCTGTGGTAGGTAAAGCGGTGCTTAATGGGAAATGATAGCATTAATATCTTATATTAGAAAAGAAGAAAGGTATCAGCTAAATAATTTATACTTCCATTTAAAAAAAATAGAAAACAGAGCCAAATAAACCAAAGACAAACTTAAGGAAGGAAATACCAAAAACAAGAGCAGAAATCAAAACAGAAAAAAAACAGTAGATAAAAGTTAATGGAACCAAGAGCTGCTTATTTGATAAAACTTGAACTAAATTGACAGAGAGAGATAAAGATCAAATTAGAGGTAGAGATAGAGATAGGGATAGAACTAGAGAGAGAAATCAATATCAGAAATGAAAGAAAGTATATATTATTACTGACCCCTCAGACAACAAAATGTAAATAATAGAATACTACAAACAATTTTATGCACATAAATATGACAATTTAGATGAAATAGATTAATTTATTGAAAGAACAAATTACCAAAATACACTCAAGAATAAATCAATAACATGTTTTTTTCCTATATCTACATCTCAGTGAATTTTATCAAACATTTAAGGAAGAAATAACACCAGTTCTTCCCCATCTCATCTAGAAACTAGAAGAGAAGGGAAGCACTTCCAAACTTATTTTATGAGGCCAGCATTTACTCATAAAGACAAGCAGACAAAGACAAGACAAGAAAAGAAGCTACAAACCAATATCGTTTGTGAATATAGACATAAAAATTCTCAGTTGTACATTAACAAATCGAATTCTGCAAAATAAAAATAATACATCACAAAAAGTAGGACTTAGGAATGCAAGGCTGATTGAACACTCAAAATTAATCAATGTAACCCAACACATTAAGAGATGTAACAAGAAAAAAAACATATAATTGTATTAATACATGCAAAAATCATTTGAAAATACTTCAGTATCCAGTCATGATAAAAACTCTCAGCAAACTAGAAATAGGAACAAACTTTCTCAAACTGTAAGGACATCTAGGAAAAACTAAGTAATCTTGAAAGGTTAAGTGGCTTCTCTCTGTTATTGAGAACAAGGAAAGAGTGTTCATTCTCGCCACTCTGTCCAATATCATATTGGAAGTCCTAGTGTATGCAATAAGTATAGAAGAAGGAAAAAGATTCAGATTGAAAAGAAAGAACTAAAACTATCCGTATTTGTGGATGACATACCATATATACATAGAAAATACCAAGGACTATACAGAAAATCTCGTGGAAATAGTGAATAAGTTTATCAAGATCACAGGATATAAGATCAATGTGCAAAAATCAATAATATTTTTATACCTTAGTAATGAACAATTGGAAACCAAGATTCAAAAATAAGTGCCATTCGGCCCCGTGGCTTGGTGGTTAAGTGCGCGCGCTGCGATGCTGGTTGCCCGGGTTCGGATCCCGGGTGCGCATCGAGGCACCACTTCTCCGTCCATCCTGAGTCTGAGTCCCACATACAGCAACTAGAAGGATGTGCAGCTATGACATACAACTATCTACTGGGGCTTTGGGGGGAAAAAATAAAATAAATAAAATCTTAAAAAAAAAAAAAAAAAAAATAAGTGCCATTTTTAATAGCTGAAAAAAAAGAGAAATTCTTAAGTATAAACCTATCAAATTGTGTGCTAAATATATATGCTCAAAGCTACAAAACACTGAGTAAAGAGATTTAAAAAAACCTAAATAAATGGAGAGACATAGTTTGTTCTTGGATTTTAAGAATATAGTTATGATGTCAGTTTTTACCAAAATGATCTATAGATTTAGTGCGATTTAATGTGTATATCTTCTCCCCGTATCTTCCTCTTTTAATTAATAGTGTCTTTAGACTAACATAAATTCTTAATTTTACTATAGTCCAATTTATTAATATTTTCCCCAAGATTATATTTTTGTATTCTATTTAATACTATTTAAGAAAACTTTGCTCATCCCTAGATAATGAAAATGCCTCTTCTCCCATATTTTTTCCTTATAGCTTTATTATTTGGCCTTTCCATTAAAATCTAAAATAAATTTACAGTCTACTTTTTGTATATGGTGTGATGCTGGAATTAAGATTTATTTTAGAGTACTTTTTCTCCATGTGAATGTCCAATTTACTCATCAGCATATGTTAAAAAGAAAGAATGTTATTCTCTACTACACTATGTGACACCTTTGTCATATTACAACAATTATCTACTCTAGATCTCATATTTAGTATATTTAGTACATGCCATTTTTTTATTTTTGCATCAATTTTTATTTTTGCACCATTTTGTCATAATTAATACAGATTTTTGTGTGAAACATAGTGAAGCCGACTAGGAGTAGAGATGTATCGTTTTAATCTGTCATCTGAGGACCTGGAACTATGTTACAGTGTAGATATTAGCTACATATGAAACAAATATTCTATACTGAGAACACTTGCTTAGATTTAAACCTCATAAGACTATTATATAATTTGTATTAGTGTGCTTGTTCTTCTTAATTGATACAACTCATCCCATCCGGGCCTTTTATTGGCATCCTCTGTGCAACGTCTGTTTGAGAACTTCAGGGAAGATATAATCTGCACTCAGGATTACGAGAAAAAAATACTTATTTATAGGGAATCCTACAACATTCTGTATAACATGATTCTCTTCAATTGGCTTATATCATTGCTATAAAGTAGATTGCATTTCACAGGGATATTTGGAAATGTGATAATGTTCTACAGCACTTTGAGCATTGACCAGAGTTATAGTTTAGCCTAGTAATGTGGCTGGCTTACAGGAAGATATTAGATGAATAAATTCAGGGTAAGATCATTCCAGGATGGCTAGAAGAGTAAAGCACCCATCTGCTGTTCAAGGCCTTAGTGTGACAGTACAAGAAAAGGAAATAACTTGACTATGTGATTGAAGCAACTGACTATCTGAGTGCTGCAGTAATGACAGCTTTGTTGTCCACGGATCGGGAATAGTGTCTTACTGGCATAGAACAGTGCTGCGTACTATGGCATAAAATAACCTCAGATATGCAACCAAACAACTGACTAAGCTGGTAAACTGGGAAAGATGGTGTAGTCAGTTTCCCTTGCCATGACTGAGTTATTACTCACATCTAAGGATGCAGATCCAGAGAAAGGATTTATGAAAGTCGGAATGAAAATAAACTTGTGCTGAGAAAAAGACTTATCTTCTCCACTTATGGACCAGGAAATGGGCCTACTCATAAACTTAGACATATCTAAGCTCATTTGAATGATAATGCCACTGGGGCAGATGATGGTTACAGGCCAAAGCAAGCTATGCCACCTGGCTGACATTGGGAAGGTACACCTGCAAGCTGGTATACCAAAAGGCCGATAGGCTTTGGCTCCTATCAATATCGGGATGTGCATGCGAGTCCCTTCCATGACAGGGACAAATTAGATATAAAGCCAAATGCCAGATCACAGAGCTAGGCAGAGCTGTAGGAAATGAAACCCAGCACTCAGTGCTGCAATGACTTGTAAATGGTTCAGGGGATGAGCTGCGGGTTAGCTTTTACTCTGCTAGTGCTCCTGCTCATGGAGAATCACTTAGGTACTTGTGCGTGCTTGCCTGAGGGCTTGAGTTTTTGTAGAGTAGTCAGACTTCAAGGTCAGATGCAGCAGTGATGGTGCCAGTTTGACCTGGGTGATGTTCTAGGGTCAACAAGGGTGATGTCAGTGGCACTAATAGAAACTATATATGGTAACAGCTATGCACCTGGACAAAAGCTCCTTTAGCCATGACTGTTGCACTAGGATAGCTATCCTCAAGTCTAACCAATATTGTCTGCTATCATCTAGTAAGATATATTGGGAATGCAAACTCACAAAACTCCCCAAAATGAGGGTCTCTAACATGGTGTTTTTAAAGGTAAAGCTAAGAAGATATTAATGGCAGTTTATTTTGTTACTGGAATATAATTGTGCTTTAAGATAAAATGTCAAAAACATGAGATGCAACAAAAGCAATGATTTAACAGAAATCCAAAGCTTTAATGGCAAATATTCCAAAAGATGACAGTTTGAAAATAAATAAGTGTTCTTATCAAGAAGTAACAGAATTTCTAACTAAACACAAATAAATTAAAAGGAAGGAAGTGATAAAGATAAAATTAGAAATTAAATGAATGAATAGAGCTAATATCAGTCTTAATCTGAATAAATTTTATTTCATCCTAGCTGTAGTTTGTGAAATAAATGGCTTTAAGTTTGAGCATGTTGAAGTGAAGCCCCAAAAATGAACACAGAGGGTTCAACTTGTCTCCATCTCTTGGAAGTAAAAGTATTCTTTCCATGAGCATTAACATTTAATAGATTACTGCTATGATCTATGATTCAGAAAAAAAATCTGTGCCACACGTTTACGAATTACCTTACTTTTTACACCATAAACAATAGGGTTGAGTGCAGGTGGCACAAGGAGGTAGATGGTAGACATAAGAATGTGGGTAGAGGGGGCAACATGTCCATAACGGTGGCTGAAGAAAGAGAAGAAGGCAAGAGTATAAAACTCAAGGAAAACAAAAATGTGAGCTGTGCATGTATTAAATGCTTTGAGCCGTGCCTCGTTTTGCTGTAGACGAAAAACAGCCTGGAAAATAAGGATATAGGAAATGAGGATAAAAATCATGTCAAATCCCAGAATTGTAAAACCCACAAGGAGACCACATGTTTTATTGACTTGGATGTCTTCTGCAGCCAGCTTGACCACAGCCATGTGCTCACAGTAAGAGTGAGCAATTACAGTGGAATGGAAAAGGTGCAGTCTTTTTTTTTTTTTTTTTTTTTTTAAAGATTTTATTTACTTTTTTCTCCCCAAAGCCCCAGTAGATAGTTGTATGTCATAGCTGCACATCCTTTCAGCTGCTGCATGTGGGACTCAGCCCCAGGATGGACGGAGAAGCGGTGCCTCGGTGCGCGCCCGGGATCCGAACCTGGGCCACCAGCATCGGAGCGCGCGCACTTAACCACCAAGCCACGGGGCCGGCCCAGGTGCAGTCTTTTGATTAAAATTGGTAAAATGCCAATGAGCACCGTTGCCCGGATTGCCACAACCAGCACCATACTAACCAGGACAAAAGGTGTGAGGATAGATGTGTGCCTCAAAGGATTACAGATGGCAACATAGCGGTCAAAGGCCATGGCCAACAGGATGCCAGATTCCATGCCCTGCAAGGCGTGGATGAAGAAGAGCTGGATTAAGCAAGCATCAAAAACCATGGAGCAAGAGCCAAACCAGAAGATGGCCAACATCTTGGGAGCAATGGCTACACAGAGACCTACATCAGTGGCTGCCAGAATTGCCAGGAAGATGTACATGGGGAGGTGCAGGCTGCATTCTGCAGGGATGATGATCAGTAAAATGGTATTTCCCAGAAGAGCCAGCAGGCATACTACGAAGAAGGAAAACCCAATCCAAAACTGCACATGCTCTAGTCCAGGGATGCCAATCAGCGTCACTGTTGTGGGGTCCAGATATGACATGTTAACGGATGCCATGGAAGTTTGTGATCTCTCTTTTCACCACTGATTCTCATACCTACAGAAGGATAATGTGAATGGGGAGTGAAAAGGACACAGAACTTAATATCATTCAGACATATTGCTCATTGAAGAAGTAAGTTCAGTGCTTTGGATGACAGTTTGGCCAGATTATCCAGAGGTTCTATGCTATATGCCAAGGTAGCAGTAGCAAACAACCCTACAAAACTTTTGCTAGAGCCATATATGAACAGGGGAAATTTACAGGATTTTTGACTTACTCATTGTGGAAATGGAAACCATGACTCTGAGAACATTGATCTTTTGCATTTCCTATTACTTCTAGCCTGGGCTATCTGAAACACCATCATCAGGCTTTCTTTATTTATTTACCTCTAGATGCCAGACCGATTTTGCTGCAAATGTAGATTCCTTCCGGGAATCCTGGAGACCTACAAAAACTCCGTTTCTGTTGCCCCATGTGTATTAGTACATAGTCATTTGACAGCCCTCACCCTCTACCAAGACTACTCCCGGTCCTAGGCAGCCTGAGTCTGTGGCATTTGTTCTCAAATGGGGATTGATAGAAAAGAGTTTAGCTGTCTTATATTCACTCAGTCCATCATAAAAATACTGAATAAGTCACTGTTTGCCAAGACTCTCAATGTGGCCCTTAGAGGACATGTAAAGAGAGTGGTCTGTTTTCAAAGTCAGCCAGGAGTGGTTAGTTCTCTAAATGAATTAAAGTTCACTTATGTTTAAAGTCTATTTGTTGAGTGGAATAGGAAGGGTGGAATATGGACGATGTTTTTACAGAGGGGCTTAGGAAATTAAAAAAAAAAAAAAAAGAGAAGTACAGAGAAGCATTTCAAGAAAATTAACAACTAAAAAGAGGTTAGAATGTTGTCAAAAGCAGAACCTAGTCAGTTTAGAGATACCATACAGCTGGATGAACATGATTATGCTTTCTCTCCACATGTTAAAGTTCAGTGGATCACTAGTTAGAGTTGCACATCCTTCTACTTTACACAGTGAGGACCCTACTTTCTTTTCGACAACTTTACACTATACCATGACTCCATGTTATGACTCTACACTATACTATAGTTGATTAGTTGTGGTGTGAATCCTGAAACACTTTTGAATATAATGAGCAACTTTTTTTGTGTGTGTGAGGAAGATCAGCCCTGAGCTAACATCCATGCTAATCCTCCTCTTTTTTTTTTTTTTTTTTGCTGAGGGATACTGGCTCTGAGCTAACATCTATTGCTAATCCTCCTCCTTTTTTTTTTCCCCCAAAGCCCCAGTAGATAGTTGTATGTCATAGTTGTACATCTTTCTAGTTGCTGTATGTGAGACATGGCTCAGCAGGGCTGGAGAAGCAGTGCATCGGTGCGCGGCCGAGATCTGAACCCGGGCCGCCGGTAGCAGAGCGCGCGCATTTAATTGCTAAGGCACGGGGCCGGCCCATGACCAACTTTTAATACCTCCCTAATTTTACAGTCTTTCCAGAATTGACCTGAGTTCTCTTTTGTGGGATCCAAATTTCAAATATAAGAAATTTATTTGTATTTCCCATTAGTATCTGTTTCATTAATTATTCTCTAATATTTTTACCATTGCACATTTTACTCCAATCTGCCTATGCCTAAACGCAGATTGAAATCACTCCCACAAAGAGATTTTGTCTGATCTGGTCACATCCATACACCCTGGAAAAGGGAACCCTTTATGACTAGTAGTGGAAGTGTCTATTTCTATCTGGAGACCATCTCTTGAAAACAGTCATATAAATAGATGTTCATAGTCACTTGAAGCACATATGTAAAGGTATAAAAGGAACTTTTGGTGCAATAATTCTTATATGAATGAAAAAAATTGATAGAAGGACATTGGGGTTTCTTTGCTTGTGATCCTGCAACAATACTAATGAGTGGACTGTAGTTGGAATAGTCAGAAATATGGATTAAAGCAATAAATATTGTAAAAAATAATTTCCTTTGATGTCTGTATGTAGTATTTGGAAGTATGTGGTGGGCGAAATGATGAAATATGTGGAAGATGTTGCTAATAGTCATGAATGTGAGTTTCCAGAAATGATAGAAACTGAGAGAGAAAGAAATCTCAAAATTTAAATAAATCACTCTCTCCTGAATAATCATAATAATGGGCTGATATTGTAAAGGCAAAAAAAATTTGTTATACTTAGCCCCACCCACTTGATGATAATGCCTTTATCAGATTGTTTGTCTAGTAATCAGCAAGCAGTTAAAATCAAAGGCTTGAAAATCTGAGAGATGACCTGGCTACTAATCCTGTACCCTCCCCCCAATTTACCTTTTATGGAATCTTGCCAAAGTACTTTACACATTACCCACAGTTTACTTATCTGTAAATTAAGAACAATAACCTCACTTACCTCAGTGCTAAATGAGATCATATATAGAACAGATCAGTGGTTGGCACAGTTCAAATATTATCTACAGCAGGTTATGAAAAGACAAGTTATTCTGCCAAGACAAAAACAGGCTGCACAATATTGAAGAGACAAAACAAAACCACACAGAAGAGAAAACTCCTTGATGACAGAAATGAAGACTATTTCACAAGAAGGTGAAAATTCCAAAGCTAAAAAGCTTTCTCCTGTCTTCTTATGTATAAGATTGATCACAGCCAAAATTAGAAGGTGATATCCTAACTAGTTTGTACATTTTCATGCAGTTAAAAAAAGTCACATGTTTTTTTAAAAAATCTATTTGTAATAATTACTCATTTACAGGTTTTGTGAATTTGTAGGAATAAAATGGGGTGAGCCCAATCCATCTAAATTACATTAAATACAATTACTATAAGAAACAATAAGGGCATGAGTTTGATGACCGTTAGCTTTAAAAATAATCTAAATGCAATCGTATAAGAGACTGTTTCAGTCTTATTTATTGAGTAGAAGAGAGAGAAAAGGTGCTAATAGGTGATCTCTAGCAGAGGCAAGAGGCCAGAAAGGTCAGGGTATCCATTGCCGTATCACAAAGAGGACTAAGATGCTGTGTAAATTGATACTAAAGCTACTAAATTTACACTAAAGCTACTAAAACTTTCATGATTTACAATTTTCCAATATTTATTCTATTTTCCGTATTACCCAAATACCCTCACATCTTCACAGACACAGATGGTTAGTTGTCTCATAATTATCCTTTTTTGTTTTCAGTAAACCAGAGAGTTAACCATTAGAGTTACCAGGCATCCAGGTGACTAGAATCTAGAATCATGGGAATCATCTTGCATATATTATAAATTACTTGAGGGCCGTAAATATAAGAAGATGAGACCAAATTATCTGTAAAATTTTTTCAAATCTATTTTACATTAATCTAGCCCCCAACTCTCCTTTTGTTCATGAAAAATTCTAAACACAGAAAACAGAAAAAGCTTGACAACGGACAGGAAAATTAACGACTAAAGCAGGATTAAAAATGTTAAGTCTATCTGTTTCCTCCTAAAATAAGCACCCATTACAACCCATTATCCACTCCCAATTCCCAAGCTGTAGGGGCAGAAACTTATCTGGATGGAGCTGAGGGCTGATTTGGCATGTGAATGGGCTAGTTACATTATTGTTTCCACAAAATTTCCAGCAGGGGTAGATATTAATGGAAATGTTGCTAGGCCTCCCTAAGTGCCTGGGCTCATCCCAGAGCATCATCACCCTTCTGACTCCCCTAGAGTATCATTATCCTTCTGATCTCCAGTCTTCCTTCCCAGGAATGAATTGTTTTTGGCCTGGGACTTAGGGTCAGAAAGTTCTCTGAATTCTAGAAAGAAGGGATCTCTTTGGAATGAGAATCAGGAAATATCCCATCTTGAGTTACATTCAGAGAAAGTTGAATATAAGCTCATGAGGAGTGAGATCAGAGAATGTGAGAAATAAAGATTTATTAAACTGTAGAAATGAAGAGTGGTTATCTTTACCATCTTCTGTTATCTGGCAAGATCTGCATATGAAGCCATATAGTAGATACTATTGTGCTGTTGAATATAATAGCAACTTTGTTCCACCCCCTCCTCATTTTCCCACTAGTACTTTACTACTACACTACTACTCCTTCTACCCGTACTCCTCCTCCTCCTACTACTACTACAAAGGATGTTGCCTACTATTGTATAGTAATTTTCAGCTTCAAATGAACTTTAAATACATTGTTTTGCAAGGACAACCCTCTCCAAGCTTCTCCCACTCATTGAAATATTTAATAATTCATCATCATTTCTTCTGTTTCTTGGTAGGAGTTGGCACTAACTTCAGTGATAGCATTTTTACTGTGTCACACTGGTCTATTCAAAATACCAGATAACAAGTTTTATAGGTTATTGTCAGTGATGGGTTATCCTTCTCAGTGATTGGAGGATATTTCAAGTGTAGGGTGTTTTCTGACCCAGAGTTTTAGTAGTTCACTCACCTGTCATAGAAAATCATTAATTAACTGCAGTAGGAAGGTGGCAAACTGCCTTTCTCTATCAAGCATGGAGGTTCTGGGTTTTAGATGATAGTGACCAAAATGCATGGATTTCCATCTAGATATTTTTCTTCTCAGTGAGGCTCAACTGTCTGACACTCCCTCTTTATCTTCATGTGATACCATCACCAGTTTGTTTGTTTATTTATTTATTTATATATTTGTTTTTTGATATTAAGTTGTCAATAGTTGTTCAGCCTCAGAATCATTTGTCCAGCTTCAGTACACACGATAGTTTTATCAGTTGTCATCTTCATTTATTTTTCCTGTTCTTTTTTCCACCTGGTTTCCTCAGGAATTTATTCTAAGGGTTGACATCTCTCTCTTCTTCTCAACTCATTATCCCACCTTCATTATCTACTTTCTGATTGTTTCCATTTATTCCTTTGTTGTCTCTCCTGTGTTTCAATTCTTTCTTTCTCTGTCTTTCTCTTTTTTATGTCTATCTCACTCAGTTATCTCAGGGCCAAGTCTCCATCAATTGTCTACTCTTTCTGGAGTATTTAACTTTCCCCTCTCTTCTTTCTCCAATAAACATATACAACTGTGAAATTCTCATTAAAAGAATATCATCTTTTCAGCCCAGAAATATTTCAGAGACTTTTCTCATATTTTATAGCTAAGTTCTTCAAACAATAGTTTATATTCATTTTTTCTTCTTTTCAGGTCCCATATTAATATGGTTTAATATTCTTTCTTTCTACTTGGATTTTTCTTGCAAAGAAATACACATCTCTCTTATGACCCAGCAGTTCTACTACTGTATATTCATGAAGAGAAACAAACACATAAGTCCACAGTAGGACTTGTATAATAATTTGTGTAGCAGTCTTTTTTAGGACTAACATCCCAAATTTCCATCAAAAGGATAATGAGTCTTAATTTTTCAGTTTGGTGAGATTTAACATGTGTATACTGCTGTGTAATCAGCACCCAACATAAGACAGAGAAAATTCTCAATGCCCCAGAATGTTCCCTCATGCCACATGGTGGTCATTGTCCAAATCCCTCTTCACGGTACTCAACTATTTAGTTTTTATTGCTGAGGAAGATTAGCCCTGAGCTACCATCTGTGCCAATCTTCCTCTATTTTGTATGTAGGTCACCTCCACAATATGGCTAATGAGTGGTGTAGGTCTGCGCCTGGGATCCAAACCTGCGAACTCGGGCGGCAAAAGCAGAGCACGGTGAACTCAGCCACTGGGCCACAAGGCCAGCCCCCAGCAACTATTTGTTTGTCACCACAGATTAGTTTTACCTATTGTTAGATTTCATTTGAGCATTAAATTGTAAATTGAAGCTAATTGAGTGAAAAATTTAATGGAAAATTTCAAGCAGAGAGATGGATTTGGCAAAGGAAGAGTCTTGAAACAAAAGTTGTGAGTATCTACGTACATTTAAACATTGTTACAGTTCAAAACATGATGTGGAATATTGTGGCAGATGGAGAAGCAAGATTGTGTTTGTATATATGCATACATATACATACATAAAAAATGCATGTACACATATAAACATTCATACATAGGCATACATACATGTATATGTATATATACACAAAACTGCTTCTTTAACCATATCTCCCACAATATTCCACATTATGTTTTGAACACTGAAATATGTAAATATATGTATAGATTTGAAGAGGAAATGTTTTAGGAAGCAATTAAGAGTTCATTAGAGTTAAAAGTGTTTGAAATCATTCAAGCAAGAAATACTGTAAACAAGTGCTTGGATCGATAATATACACTAGAATCCTCCTCTTATTTCTTCATGTCTCTGTGGGTATTTTGCCTTCTTACTACTTATCTCCCATCCATATAGTCCATGTAATGCTCTCCAAAATTCTGAGCTGCAAGATGAAAGTATACATTGTTTGGTCATAACTATTACCTGTGCCTGCACTAATGTAACTTTGCAGAGACCTCCTTTACTTGGTGCACGGAACTGTAGTGAGGAAGGGACCACCATGTTCAACCATGCTATGCCGGCACAAACAGGTGTTTCAAGCTTTTACACTTGCCCTCTGTTGTCAGACCGAGAGTTCTGACAAGATCTTTTAATGAAGCAGCCTCCCTGGGATAGTGGGCTCTTAGTTGTGGGCCAGACATTAGAGGCTTCTTCAGATACATTTCTTCTGTCTACATAGTTGGAAAATGACTTATTCCAAAATTGGTAACAAAAACTTTATTTTCAGGTTGGGAAGAACATATATTGTATTAAATACTGAGTGAATATATGCATTTACACGTGTATCTGAGTACTTCACGTCAACATCAGTACATGTAAACCACTTTTCTCTAAGTTTTTAGAGGGCGTGAAATGAGTTCTCATTAAAAAAATCAGGCACTGGGGGAAATTAGCAGTAAAAATATGGGACAAAGGGGGATGGAGACTTCTAGTACAATGTGAATAAGTGAATTTAACACCTCTGATGGAGAGCCCGTTGAAGTCTAAGATGACAAGAATAAATTCCAGAATCCATCGTTACTCCTGTCCAAGTGAATAGTTTAGTTTTCCAGTGGGTTAATTGTATCTGTTAGAACTAATAAGCAAATTGAGTATAGTTGCACAATACAAAATCAATATGCAAATATCAGTCATGTTTCTATACACAAACAACAAACTATCCGAAAAGGATATTGAGAAAACAATCTCATTCAAGATAGCAATAAAAAGAATAAAATACTTAGGAATAAACTTAACTAAAGAAGTGAAAAACATACATTGAAAATTAAAAAACATTGATGAAGGAAATCAAAGAAGATACAGATAATTGGAAAGACATCATTATCATGGATTGGAAGAATTAATATTATTAAAATTTTCATAATGTCAAAAGTGGTCTACAGATTCAATGTAATCCCTATCAAAATTCCAATGGCATTCTTACAGAAATAAGAAAAAAAAATTAAAATTCATATGGAACCACAAAAGATTCCAAATAGCCTAAGCAATCTTAAATAAGAAGAACAAAGCTGGAGGCATCACACTTCCTGGTTTCAAAATATATTAGAAAGCTACAGTCACCAAAACAGTATGGTCCTGGCATCAAAGCAGAAAAACAGATCACTGGAACAGAATACACAACCCAGAAAAAAATCCACACAAATATGATCAACTGATCAACTGATCTTCTATAAGAGTGCTGAAACAAATGGGAAAAGGATCATCTCTTCAATAAATGGTGTTGGGAAAACTGGATATCCACATACAGAAAAATGATATTAGAGCCTTATCTCACATCATACACAAAAATCAACTCAAAATGCATTAAAGACTTGAAAGTAAGACCTGAAATCATAAAACTCCTAGAAGAAAACAGGGAAAAAGCTTCTTGACATTGGTCTGGGGCAATGAAGTTTTAGATATATCAAAGCACAGGAAACAAAAGGAAAAATAGACAAGTGGAATTGCATCAAACTAAAAAGCTTCCACACAGCGAGGGAAACAATCTATGGAATGAGAGAAAATATTTGTAAGCCATATAGTTCATTAGGGATTAAGATCCAAAATATTTGAAGAATTCATACAACTCAATAACAACAACAATAAAAAAAACTCGTTGAAAAATGAGCAAAGGACCTGAAGAGACATTTGTCAAAAGAAATCATACAAATGGCCAACATGTGTATGAAAAGGTGTTCAACATCATTAAACATCAGTGAAAAGCAAATCAAAACCACAATGAAATATCACTCACGCCTGTTAGGATGACTAGTATCAAAAAGACAAGAAGTAACAAGTGTTGGAGAGGGTGTGGAGAAAAGAGAGCCCTTGTACATTGTTGGTGAGTATGTAAATTAATAGAGCTTTTGTGGAAAACAGTATGGAGGTTCCTCAAAAAAAAAAAACAAATAAAAAACAGAAGACAAACAAAAACCCCAAAGCGAACATATGATCCAGAAATCCCACTTTTGGATATATATCCAAAGGAAATAAAATATCTCTATTGTTTCAGGTTGGAATTAAATTGGGTTAATCAAAGGATTAAAGAATATGTTTTTGTCTTTTCAGTTCCCTTCAGGATTTTAGGTCTTGTTAAGTGCTCGACAAATTAAATTATATCATTTCACTGAAGGATGGCTACATCTGGAGCTAAAACCTGAGGAAATGCACAGGTAAATTACTAGCTCTCAAATTATGTAGGCTATCAATCATCACAGTATACAAAATATTCTCCCTTCTGGTAATGATTCTATAGGGACCCATTTGTATCAAACGTTACTCTTGCTTATCCTCTGAGAATATCATGTTGAAGCTGCTACGTATAGAAGCTACATCTTTGGGTTGCTTGTTGGCTCTGAATCAGTTTCTTTCATGGGCTAAAAGTGTAGAGAAAAGGGGCTAGTCTGAGTGACTTTAGTAAAATTGTATAGGACCTGAGACTTCTCCAAATATCACCTTCTTATTTTCTGAATGCCCTAAATTCAATGGAGGATAAATATATCTTTGAGCAGAGGAAAAAAACAGTTTTTATTATTGATGGATGAAATGATGAAAGAATCAGATTTTAGGAGGGCCAAGATCTTTTTTAAGGATATCATAGAAGTGAGGATTATCTCTCCTTTTAAAAGTTATTTTATATTACATGACTTATATGAAAGAATAAAATATGGGTAACAAAAATATGGATACC
Source organism: Diceros bicornis minor (assembly GCF_020826845.1). Classification (NCBI taxonomy): domain Eukaryota; kingdom Metazoa; phylum Chordata; class Mammalia; order Perissodactyla; family Rhinocerotidae; genus Diceros; species Diceros bicornis. The sequence continues at coordinate 61,157,664 of NC_080746.1, read as the reverse complement.
TTGTGACATCTGGATTCACATACAGGTTGGTATTTTTAAAAGGATGTTGTCATAGTGATCATATCATATATGCTTGAAGAAACTAATGTGTGTATCCATGAATATGTTCACTTTTTGCTCTTGCAATGTTCTATATTGTATTTATGCATCCAACATATATTTATTGAGTACCTAATAAGTCAAAGCCACCGATCTGGGCATTGGGTTATAAAATTCCCTGTAGATTATGCAATGTATGTATGTACTCTTTTACCCATAGAATCTCATCTATTCTGTACTCTTTGAGTCCAAACTATGTAAGATTTTAATTCATTATTTCATGATTGCTCTTCCTAATGAAAATTTATGCTTTTTCCTTTGGTTATGTATACATCTACATATATAAAAATACATGTTTCAAATATATATATTTCAGTTCCTAATACCGGAAGTCGTATATTCTTTAGATTCCAGTCAAAGTGTCACTTACTCAAGCAGTCTTTCCCTGAGTCACAAAACTTAATTTGGTCTATTGCTATCATTTCTGTAGAACTCATGCCCCATGAGTTCATAAGAGCCCCACTCAAGATAATTTACTGCCTTATAAATTACTTCTTTACAGTCTGTTTTATCAGATGAATCATTAAAAAAGCCATATCAGCACAGTTCAAGAGTTTTTCACTAGGGTAAAGCCCAGGGTTAGTAAATGTAGAAGCCTACAAAACATTTCCTCAGTTAGTGATATTTGGAGAGTTTAAGTTGTTTACAGGATTCTGGCAAGCATATGAAGGGATAACTGTGTATTTTTTGAGTGCATATTATATTTATAAGGACTTGTTTGAGACATAAGAAAAACAGATTCTTCTTCAAGAGCTGTTGGCAACACTGCCAAACGTAATGTAACTGTCTCGATGGGAGATGGGGGAGAACCGAAAACTAGTAACCAAGGTTTTCTCCACAACCAAATAATTTGTAGCGATTTAAGAGTCCTTCTCTTCGTTAACACTCCCAACCTTTGCCTCTGCACTCATCTTCTTTTTCTGGGGATAACACCAAGGCTTCTCTACTACGAAGGCTCAACTCTCAACTGGAACTATGTGAAGTATAAAGGAATATGCGTTATTCGGTAACGGATATTTTGGACATCATTAAGTCAATTTACCAATCCAGTAAATCAATTGTTCTGCATGTACCAGAATGTGGATTTCTGGATGAATAAATGAAGGAGCACAAGAAGGGTCCATCTGTACAATGAAATGATCTAAGTCTGAAACATTGAGTATGGGAAGGTAGTGAATGGGGTTAAGGTTAAGGAATATGTTATTCATATACATATATACATGTATATATATATATATGTATATATATGATCCTTATCCATCTTTTTTTCCAAAAGAATGTACAATATTGTCTCTATTTAATGGGTACATGACAGAAAAAAAAACAATAGGAAAAAGTGACATTATAACACATTATGCTTCATATTAGTCACATATGCAACGTGACAAATGAGATCCAGAAGGCATGGAAGACATTGTTGTCATTTAAGAAGCCATTTCAAGAATATCAATATCGTGTTCCCATTTAGAAATATTCCAACCGATATCACGTTCTTACCGCATGCAGTCCTACAAATTTTTAGTTGTCCCTATTTAATATGTAACTCTGGAAGCTTGATTGCCTGGATTTTGACTTTCTTCCTCTTAAATCAGGAGATAGAGATCATTTATTTCTCTTCCCTAAATTACTTAGAGTGTGGCTTGTGCAATCATCTACCTAAAACAAGAGTCTTTTCAATAACTCCCTGAAAGATTCATAAGGTCTCTACTTGATCACTTACAGTTAAGGAAAGTCTGCTCACTTGAGAGAAATACTGCCTAAGATATCAAAGAGGAAATTTTTAAAGTCTTGCTTCATCCAACATAGTTTTTGATTATCACTGATATGGAAGCAACTCATAGAGAGAAGTTAAAACCCAAGACAGCTTTGGAAGGCACTTCTGCATTCCAAGGAGTAGTATACTGTATTATTCACCTTGGGGAATCTGAAGCATACTCTCCTTAGACTCCAATTTATCAGCAGTCATAAATCCGTAAATATTAACTGTGCACTTATCATATTTGACACTGGATTTGGCATTTGTAAAGAGTGAATATGTTAGAAGTATAATTTTCAGCTAGGTACCAATAGGAAAAAGTGGAAAGGAAAAATAAACAAAATACCATGTAATAAATGATATGGAGGACTTACAATGAGCGATAGATAAAAATATACCAAGTCAGGTTACCTACAACAGATTTGGCACCCGCATAATCAGTGCAGAATTAGATAGTTTTCAGAAAGTCCTGACAGAAGAAAATAAAGCAGAGAATTTTAGAATATTCTCAAGACAATTGTTTATGCAATTGATGTTTTTCTAAAATGGGCAGAGGAAAAAGTGAATACGTGAAAAAGCTATTAATGAGAAGAAATTGTCTTCATCTCCCATCACTTTCTCCCTTAATTTATAAGTTTCTAAAACACTGGCATTCTTGTCTGTTTCTGTTTGTTCCTGCTTCACAGCAAATTTTCTTGCTAGGTTCATTTCCAGAATGTGTAATATCCCAGGCTCTGTACAGATGGAACTCCATCATTCACATAGCACCTTAAATATGACATTCTCATGATCCACACATACTAGTCCCCATTCATCATATTATGACATTTTTCTTATAGAGTGTAACCTCCACAAGAAGAATAGCTGGTCTGTGCATTACTTTATTCCTGGTGGCTAGAATATGATTTGTTACCCAGTAACGGCTTAATAAACAGTTGTTGAATTAAGTACAATTATGAATAGACAGAGAATCATTTTACTGTAAATGAATGGATAAGGTAACTTATATGCCCTATGATAATATGAAATGATGCATGAATTATCTTTCTGCACTTTCAAACACATTATTTGGTATGATGTTGCAAATTTTATTACTCTGGTTCTAGTGAATTTAAATATACCTAATCATGAATTTGAATTGTTTTTAACAACAGGTCACTAAAGGGTCTTCCTGAATTGAATCTCCATGTTTTCACCATCTGGTTGTGGTCACTTTGGCATAGCAACTTTATCTTCAGAAGTATTGATAGAAAGCAAAAGAAAAGCCACCATGCCACTTCTCAACACTTCTCGTCCCTCTCCTGTCACCTTCTTGCTGATGGGTATCCCAGGACTAGAGCACCTGCATGTCTGGATCGGAATTCCTTTCTGCTCCATGTACGTGGTGGCTGTGGTGGGGAATGTGACCATCCTGGCCGTGGTGAGGGCAGAGCGAAGCCTCCATGAGCCTATGTTCCTTTTTCTGTGCATGCTCTCGGTCACTGACCTGGTCCTCTCCACATCTACGCTGCCCCGCATGCTCTGTCTCTTCTGGCTTGGAGCCCATGACATCACCTTCGATGCCTGCCTGGCCCAAATGTTCTTCATTCACAGCTTTACTACCATGGAATCAGGCTTTTTCCTGGCCATGGCCATTGACCGTTATGTGGCCATTTGTCATCCACTGCACCATGCCACCATTCTCACCCATAGTCGCATCACTATAATTGGTATTATTGTGGTGATTCGGGGCGTAGCCTTCTTTTCTCCACACCCTATCCTGCTCAAACAGCTGTCTTACTGCAGAACACAAATCATTGCCCACACTTACTGTGAGTTTATGGCTGTGGTGAAGCTGGCATGTGTGGACACAGGAGCCATCACGCGTTATAGCCTCAGTGTGGCTTCTATCATTGGCTCAGGTGATGCCATTCTCATTGCTATATCCTACGCTTTCATTCTTCATTCTGTATTCAGTCTGCCATCCCGAGAAGCTAGCTTTAAGGCTTTGGGCACATGTGGATCTCATGTCTGTGTTATTCTTGTCTTCTATTCCACAACTGGTTTTTCCATTTTCACTCACCGTTTTGGGAAAAATGTGCCTGCACATGTCCATATTTTTATTGCAAATATGTACCTTTTGGTACCCCCTTTTCTCAACCCCATTGTGTATGGAGTAAGGACCAAGAAAATACAGGAGCATGTTCTTAGGGCACTAAGGGTCAAAGTGTCCTGATTTTATTTGGATCAATAAAAGAGATGATTCAAGATATATATAAAGACAAGAGATGATGTAGGGAAAATAAATGCTCTCACCCCCAGAACCTGAATTGCATTTACCACTTGAAAGTTTTTATTTACCAGATGTCTAGAATATCTAAAATTCTAACTAAACAAGTCATTTTACCATTTTCATTTAGGAAATAATGGTGATGAAGTTGTTAATCTCACTCTAAATATGTACGTTTCAGAGTTAGTTACAGTAGAGAATGAACAGAAGGTAGGAGGAAAAACATAAGTAGGTGCTTAAAAAAGAAAAAAAGGGAAGAGTTTCTGAGAACTATATGCTGAATTTTATAGACTAGGCAGTTTGAAAGAATCTTGAGCCATATATATGGCTGCAGTTTTTTAGAACAGGTAGTAAATGTATCTCTAGTCTAGCTGAATCAAATTAAAGGCTAGAGATAAATGAGTCAGACTAATAATACATAAAGACTGAAAAATGTAATCAAGAAGAAATGAGCACCCCCTCAAAGAAAATAAAAACAAAAAAAAAATAAATTCATAAACACAAATTTGTGTGAAGGCTCCAACATTGGTGTTAGAGCTTTTAAGGTTTCTAGAGCAATTTTCTCAGTGGTAGCGTGTATTTCATAAAATAAAGCAATATTCTGGATTCTACTGGCTGCTAAAATGTAGTTCATACATTCTGAACAATATATTTAGTTTTTAAAATTACCAGACTATCAGACTACCATGTGCATTGAGTCTTCCTCATTGATTTGTTGATTTGGAACCAGTATCAAGACATAAAACATGAAATCTCTTATCAATAAAGCCCAAACACTTCCCCTTTTTATTGCCCCAGTACCTAGAACTAGCTTCTTTCTCTGTTCATTTTCCTCAGCTTTCACTAGTTTCCCAGCTATGTATTTCTCTTCTTTTAAAAAACATTATCCAAGAACTATGGGATGTTTTATTTTTCTAGAAGCCATCCAAAAAAGGGAGTCTTTGATATTTGCTCTCTGAAACTTTTCCCCCTTTCTTGCTTATTTATGTTAGGAACTTATATCCATATATAAATATATATATATATGCATTTACCAATTACTCAGTCCATAGTTTAACTATAAGTAGATCTAAATTTTTATGTTTTGGAAAACTAGACATATTTGGCATTTTTCCCTTGACATAAGAAATTCAGGATTGGGAGAAATTTGAGGGTTACAATAATGAATGTAATTTGGACATGGTAGGTTTGAGATTCATGTATAATATTAAATTGTATATGTCCTGAGGAAGAAGCTCTCAGCTAAGGTACCTATTCAGGTATCTTCAAAATACCTGATGGTGGTGGGGTCTATTATGAGTAAGTTCACTCAGGCAACAATTGCATGATGAAAAAAATAAAGACAATCTGAAAAATGCTAAAATTTTTTCTTTCATGCCCCATTTACCTACACTTGCCAGAGATATTCTTAGTTTATACCTATTGTCCCAGGTTAATTACCAAGTATCCCTTTCTTAATCTTTTCTTTTTCTTCTCAGAAAAAGGTGTTACCTCTGTCAAGACAACAATGACTTGTTACATTCTTAAATTTTCTACTATTGCATTTATTACGTATGAATGTATTTTTTTGAAGGGTAGTGAAATTAACAGACCTTAAGCAGACAGTTAGGTAAGTTTGAACAAATATATAGGCTGTGTAACCTACCTATAATTATAAGACATTTTCGTTACATAATTTTGGTCTGAATTGCACAGATCACATAATCACATTCTAAGTAAACTTAGAAGATACTTTTAATCTTAGAATCCCAATTTTTAAATTTGTAATATATGCATCAATCAATTGTTTTCCAAATAACGCAGTGATGAAGGTTCCTATTCAGGAAACATTTCTAATAATCAACATATTTTTGAATTAACATTAGCAATAATTAGTATGAGATTTCACCAGATCATTGTGAGTGGAATCGTAGTGGAAGGGATCATAGAAAAAGAGGCACGTGTGAACAGAATGCAATGAATACATAGAAAGGAGAGGAAAGAAATTCCACTAGTGGAGAGTATGAAAAAAACTCCAGAAGTATGAAGAAGCCTCACTATGTGTGAAAAAGGATGATGATAGTGGAGCTTCAGCATCCAAGATCATATGTATTCCAGGATAGAAGACAATAGAGTTATTTTATGGTATAAATCCACTTTCCTCAATTTTCTTTCTGGGTTTGGCAGTTCTAGTAAGATTCCACAGATCTGAAATGGTAAGAACCATTGGAATTTCTAAGCATTCTTTCCTCATATAAAACAGAGATGTGCAGGGGCCCGTTGGGTGGCGTGGTGGGTAAGTTTGCACGCTTGCTTCGGCCCCCCTGGGTTCGCACGTTCGGATTCTGGGCTCAGACCTATGCCCCACTCATCAAGCCATGCTGTTGGCAGCATCCCATATACAAAATAGTGGAAAATGGGCACAGATGTTTGCTCAGGGCTAATCTTCCTCAGCAGAAAGAGGAAGATTGGCAACAGATGTTAGCTCAGGGTTGATATTCCTCACCAAAAAAAGAAAAAAGAAAAAAACAGAGATTTGCTACTTGTCATGAGAAATGCAGAGGGATCTGTCAGTTTGAACTAGGGAAGAATGAGGGAAACATAATCTGATAGTTCTTACAGATTCAGTACACTTCCCACAGAGAACAAGATATATATGTGTGTGTGTGTGTGTGTGTGTGTGTGTGTGTATCTTTTTTTTAAATAGCTTTAGGAGCTTTACATAGAACTTAGAAGCAAAGACAAGAGATTTTGACATATAGTTTAATCTTGGCATTCTCCCATTTATTTCTCAAGTACTATTATACCAAAATATATACCAGCTTTTTTGCCTATGATAAAAAAAAAATGTAAGAAAGTATGACTTTATGCCTTTATTCTGTCTCTTAGAGCTTCAAAGAGTTTATAAATTAATTGTAGTCAGGGGATAAAAAGTAGAGTATCCCAATGGGTGTATTGAAGGTTGACCTCTCCTATACAGGATCTAGGGCAAGGCAGACAATTATGTCTTCTGGAACTCAGTTTTGAAAGATGAATGAGTAATGAACTGAACTTTGGAGAGAGGAAAGGGCAAAATCTCAAATTGTGTTTGTGTGTGTGTGTGTGACTGTCAAATCATTTTCCGTTTTCACATTATTTAATGAGCACTACAACATTATCTATGTTACAGCAAGTTCTCCATATGGTCGATAAACAGGTTAATACATCACTATGAGTAAATGAGAATATTCCAGTGCATTAATCTAGTTTTGTTTTTACATATTTATAAACTCTTTGAAGCTCTAAGGGATAGAATAAAGGCATAAAGTCATACCTTCTTACATTTTTTTTTCTTTTTTTTTTAGCATAGGCAAAAAAACTGGTATATATTTTGGCATAACAGTACTTGAGATAAATGGGAGAAGGCCAAGATTAAAGTATATGTCCAAATCTCTTGTCTTTGCTTCTAAGTTCTATGTAAAGCTCCTAAAGCTATTAAAAAAAAGCTATAAAAAAAAAGTATATATATATATGTATATATATATATATATATATATAAGATATATATATATACATATATATATCTTATATATATATATATATATATATACATATATATATACTTATATACATATATACATATATATATCTTGTTCTCTGTGGGAAGTGTACTGAATCTGTAAGAACTATCAGAATAATCAGTGGTGAAGTATGTACCAGAACATCATGGTATCCTTCTATTACAAAGAAATCGGAGACATGATTGAGGCTTAACTTGTTGTATAGTCTTTGTTTCATTAATTTTTTTTTTTTTTTTTGGTAAGGAAGATTAGACCTGAGCTAACATCTGTTTCCAACCCTCCTCTTTTTGCTGAGGAAGATTGGCCGTGGGCTAACAGCCATTGCCATCTTCTTCTACTTTATATGGGATGCCGCCACAGCATGGCATGACAAGCCATGCATAGGTCTGTGCCCGGGATCCAAACCTATGAACCCCCGGCCACTGAAGCAGAGCATGCAAACTTAACCACTATGCCACTGGGCCAGCCCCTATTTTTATTAATTTTTAAGATAACCTATTTGTGTGATTAATGTAGAGGTTTTACATGTCAGTTTGTGCCACGGTTAGAAGCTAGGAAATGTTTTGCCTCAGGAATAATTTATCCTTTGGATAGTCTTAGTTTGGAGATAAATTATGAAATGAAAGGAAAGAAACAGAAAAAAATTATGACAATCAGTTGAAAAACTACATACAAAGTCTCAATTCTATTAGAATATTATTTTCAAAGAAACCGGTTAAAACTAGAGTTAAATGGTTAACATCAAAACTTAATTTTGTCACCAAGGCTATTTTATTTTATTATTTTTGTGTGTGTGAGAGGAAGATCGGCCCTGAGCTAACATCTGCCAATCCTCCTCTTTTTACTGAGGAAGACTGACCCTGGGCTAACATCCATGCCCATCTTCCTCTACTTTATACGGGACGCCGCCACAGCATGGCTCGACAAGCGGTGTGTTGGTGTGCGCCGGGGATCCGAATCGGTAAACCCCGGGCCGCCGCAGCAGAGCGTGCACACTTAACCGCTTACGCCATCAGGCCGGCCGCAAAACTTAATTTTGAAGAGAAATGTTGCAGATGGTATTATATTGGCTTTATATGATATAGATTATTTTAATATTTTCACAGTGAAAATGACTATACATTTGTGATTATACAATTGAAATATTTCTATATTTAAAAAAATTAAGCAACATGGACGAGAAAAAAGGAAGAAAGTCAAAATACTATTCTGACAAAAAAAGCACAATAGGTATTTTGTTAGTCTTCTTCCAATGACTTAGACATCTTTCTTTAAATCCCAGTGTCATCATAACCTCTGAGGAAAGACTCTAAATTACTCCTGTCTTATTTTGAAGAATCTTTGTCCCAACTCTGCTTTTCAAACTAGTCCAAAGCCCTCCTTTTAGGAAATGATTTAACACGTTCATCAAACAAGCTCAAAGAAATTCCAGCTTTAGAATACAAATAACTGGCAGAAATAAATTCTAATTTTTTTGTGAATTACTTCTGAAGTTTTAATTTAAATTCAAGATTGGTCATATTTTAGTTTTCATGGAGACCACTAACAAATATTAGAAAATATAATTACTAAATTAATAGAAGGTAACCTGGAATAACAAAAATAATAAATCTAGAAAGTGCAAAAAGGAAAAAAAATTAACTTACAACTTAAAACACAAAATAAAAATAGTAAAAGCAAATATAAACATATGAACAATTACTTTTAATGTAAAAGGCTAAAAAGTTATAAATCTGATTAAAAATAATCATATATTGTACAAAAGAAGTACAAGAAGCATATAGAGATGTTGAAAGCAAAATAATGGGGAAAGTTAATGCTATACAAACGTTTTTTAAGAAGTAATATAACTATTATTTTGGGATCCTAATCAACACTTAACTCAGTGGAAATCTTCACTGGTTGTTGTTCAAATTTATTCAAAACAATGTTTGGAAGTGTAAATTTCAAAGTGTTTCATTTGTCACAATGTCAAATGGGCACCACACTTGGAATCTGTCATTTTTTTTAAATTTCACTTTTAATGTTTAATAATATATATTTATTTTTTGTTACCATGTTTTATATAAAGTGCCCTATTCTTCATTTTATATAAAATGTACAACTTGATGATTTGATATGTGTATATACTGTGAAATAATCACTACAATCAAGCTGATTAGCATATCCATCACCTCACATAGTTACTTTTTTTGTGTGTGTGGTGAGGATACTTGGGATCTACCCTCTTAGCAAATTTCAAGTATACAGTACAATACGGTTATCTATAGTCATCATGCTGTACATTAGATCTCAGAGTTTATTTATCTTACATAACTAAAATTTTGCACCCGTTGACCAACATCTCTCCATTTCCCTCTCCTATCAGCCCCTGGTAACTACCATTCTACTCTCTGCTTCTATGAGTTTGACTATTTTATTTTAACTTTATTGAGGAATAATTGAAAAATATAATTGTATATATTTAAAGTGTAAATGTGTAATTAAACTGTAAATATTAAAGTGTAAATAAATGTGATGATTTGATATACATATACATTGTGGAATGATTACTAAGATCAAGAGAATTAACACATGTATCACCTCACATAGTGAACTTTTCGGTGTGTGTGACGAGAGTGCTTAGGATCTACTCTCAGCAACTTTCAAGTATACAATACCGTACTATTAACTACGGTCACCATGCTGTACATTAGATCTTCAGAACTTACTCTTCTTAGAATTGAAAATTTATACCCTTTGACCTGCATTACCCGATGTCCCCCTCTCCTCAGCCCCTGGCAACCACCATTCTATTCTCTGTTTCTATGAAATCAAATTTTTCTTTTTAGGTTCCACATATGTGGATACTATACAGTGTTTGTCTTTCTCTGTCTGGCTATTTTATGCTTGACAATTTGACAATTGTTTGACAATTATAGATTTCGCATATAAGTGAGATCATATAGTATTTGTCTTTATGGAACCCGCCGTTTTGTTCTCATAGAAAGCATCCTTGAAGCTCACTGTAAGTGGAGTTCCTTATTTTCAGTGCAAATGAGTAAAAATGTTAGTATTCTAACATCCATGTTCTAAACAGGAACTTAAAATGTTATAATTCTTATCCACACATCAATCTTTTGGAAAAGAAATGCAGCAACATTTTTAATGGCAGTCAATTTTCTGAGTGAAGCATTGTTTTTCTTACAGAAGAAATTCTCCTTAGAATTTGATGCCTCAATTGATATCAGTCAACATGGCTCACCAATAAACTGATGGCTATACTTCATGAATATCCCATATTCATGCAATATTTTACTGTGTATAAGACCATGAAATTACTGTATACATCCCTCTAAAAATTTATGAAAAAAAATGCTTACATAGTTTCATTACTAAAAGACAAAATAGTATTTAGGATGCTACCATTACTTGAGATAACAATGGCTATTTGATAGTCAAGGAAATTTCAAGCAACCAAAACTCATAAATTTTTAAAACTTATATGCAACTAACAATCACTGCAAAACATTAAAACATTCATACACTTGTGGAAATAAACACATGAGAACAAACAGAGATTATTTGTTCAGAGCTTGCTCTAGCAATAGTATCAGCCATCATTGTTTGCCTTTTGCAGAAATTCAAAGGCTGTCAGAGTAATGGGAAAATTTTCTAGGGGATGAAATAGAAGGTTTGAGGTGTGCTCTGAATGTCAGAGCATGTGGAAGCTGGAAGTGGGCTAACTAGAAGTGGGCTTCTTACATGGTTGGTTTAGGGAACATATTTGGCTTTCTCTGGTTGGTCCTGTGTTGCAAGTGGAGACAAAAAATAGGGAGTTGGCAGTCGTTGACCAAGTGCTGACCATTTTGGATTAATTGGTTGTGGATGGACTTTTTGGAATTCCCATGTGGGTCAGAGTTCATTGTCATATAAGGTGTGGCCATTTTCCATTTATTTATTCAGTCTCTCATAGGGAAAGAATTATAAGAAGAAATAGACAAATTTAATCATAGTTTGAGAATTTAAACAACCTCATTAAATTACAAAATGATAAGAAAAATATTGATAAAGATAAAGACGATTTGAACAACATGATTAACAATTAGACTTAATGGATACATAGATCATTACATATCATGACAAAGACTATATATTATTTTTTCAAGCACACATAGGACATTTAAAGAAATGAACCATACACTGTGTCTTGTATTCAACAAGCTTCAACAGATTGAAATCCTATAGTCTATGTTATCTTACTACAATGGAATTAAATTAAAAATCAAAAAAAGTTATGTGAAAGATTTCCATTTGTTCCAAAATTTAATAATTACACTTCTGAGCTGTCCATAAATCAAAGGGAAATAAAAACACAATAGGATAGAATAATTCCTATGAGATGTAGTTAAAGTTGTGCTTAGATAAAAACATAGATTTAAATGCATATGACATTTGTATTTAGTCAAATCCTTCATTTACTCCTGTATGGCGTCTGGGTGCTGTGATGACTTTCCACATTAAATTAAATTATTTTCCACATTAAATTAAAAAATTTTAATATTATTTTAAAAAAATTTGCCTTCTAGCAAAAAAATTAAAAAAATAAAAAATAAATGCATATGACAGAAAAAAATACAGGCTACAAATAAAAGAGCTAGAATCTCAAGAATTTAGAGAAAATGTATAAATTTATAACAAAAGGGAAAAAAAGGAAGTTAAATAATGATGAAAAAAGAAAACACACAACACATACATATACACATGCACACACTTGAGATGATTAAATATTTGGCAAACTTACATAGTCTCTGCACTTAGGAGCTACACAGTAATGTTATGTATAGATGTTGTAAAATGGTTGTATCTCTTGTCATATGTGACAGGTCTGACTACAATATGTTTTAGAAAGTATGGGAGGAGCAAAATTGGGGAAAGTGAGTACAGACAACTATTTCAAGAGTTTTCCTGTAAAGTGAGTGAGATAAATGGGGCAATAGCTAGCAGATATGTAGTTCATGAAAATTATTTATAAAAATATTTGATTATATCTTTGTTTTAAGATAAGTTTAAGGGTAGCTTATTCATATGATTACAGAAATGATAGAACAGGAAGATAACAATGATTACTGATGATAAAGAATGCAAAATTGCCAGAGCAAAATATTTGGGTTGCAAGATAGGATAAGATGTATCACACCTGTGGAGAATTTGGCTTTTGGTAGGACAAAGACAGTTCATTCATAGTAGCAGGAAATCAGTAGTAATATATGAGCTCAGAGGCAGATAGGTGGCTAGATGTGTTGATGGGATCTTCTTTTCTTTTTTCTCAGTGAAATTGGAATCTAGATCATCAAACTGGGGATGGGGGAAGAGTTACAGAGATTTGGGTTGAGAGAACATATGAAATAATTTTGAGGACACTGAGAAATTAAAAGATTTCAAAATTATGTGTAGTATTAGGTGCCCACTTGATATAGTGAATATGAATTTAAAGTGAGACCAGCAGCTTGGTTGTAGAAGATATTTTTCTCCAGCCATGTTTGGTAGCACAGGTACCGTCATGAAGTGGTCTGCTATGTAATATATAGGATGGCCTCTGTATATGGGCCTCTCTGACCCAGAGACTCCCTGCCAATGCTGTTGAATGATGTCACCTAGACAAGCAAGACTTCCCCAGATGCCCCGTTCTCCTGGGATTTCCTCTGTCTTCCTCCCTTAAGGATGGTGGCCCCAGACTGAGAAGTCTCATGCTATGAGGGGCTTTCCCCTTCTCTCCTCCAGCCCACAAGTAAACCTGTTAAAAAGGTCACTCAAATAAAATTTTTGTGTGCTACTGCCACCTCATGGTCATATATTTTTCCTTGATCAGCCCCGAAATTCCCAAATCCTCTACAATGTCACATACCATGAGAATTAGATCTCTAGCCATTCATCTATTAAAGTATTCTAATATGAAAGAAAATTTCTAGTATCCATCTCAAATGCCAAAATGTTGTAACCAAGAATAGGTCACTAAGGTAAGCCCCCAAGGTGCCAAGAAAACTAGAGCTACAAAAGTCTTTTGTATTTACATTTCAGAGGAATGAGGCCTAAGAACCTGGAGATTTCTCTAGCCCTTTTAAATAACTTGAAGAAACTTGGGCTGTATGACTCCTGGGGAGACTGTATTTACATATAAAAGGGCTGGAGTAAGAAGAAGACCCTTTTGGTAAGGGGAGAAGTATGTGTGACTGCCTCCTTTCCCTTTTTAAGCAGAGAAAATAAATTTTTTCCCATATCCGTCACTTATGGGCTGTCCAGCTGTTTGTGTAGGCCAGTTGACCTGACTTTCACCACATCTCCCTAGACTAAATTCTGGGGTAAAGAGGGGAGGTAGGAGTTGATGCACTCATTATTTACTGTGACGTTATTTAATAAGAAATCTATCTCAAGTATGCCTCTGCTTAAGAACTCCTCATATGCAAATTCAGGGTAAAATTGATAAAGATTGATCATACTCAATGGGTAAGATTACAAGAGAGAAAAGGGAGTTTAAGCCACATGTAAGAGTGTGACCTTGGATATTATGCCCAGTGAATCAGGAAGCGAGGGTTGGAAGAAGATGAGCATGTGGCGGATCAGACTTAGCCGCCCCAAAATATGTCTCTTTGGCTTGATTATTTTTAAGGACAAAAAAACTCTGAAAGAAACTTTGACCTTCCCCCTAATTGCCTAAAAGAATTTGAGATAGAAGGCGTGTTCCCAGGACAAGCCATCACCATAGATAACTCTGGTTATAATAAACTGGGAGGATCCTTGCTAAGCTGATTTTTATCAAAGTTCTCTCCAAAGTCTCTCCAAAGTTCTCTCTCTCTCTCTTTCTCTCTAGTCACATTGTCTGTAGATGGCTCAGCAAACATTTGTTTATCAAATATTTGCTTTTCCATCTCCAGATAAATTGCCTTCCTCCCCTTTGAAGTCCCAAACCATTACCCCCAACATCCTCCTTTGTCTATGGCTGAAGACGGTATTAAAGTGGTAGCTTTGGCTATTTTGGCAAGTTACTCAGTTTTACTGGGTTTCTCCATGAATACGTGTTATTAAACTTTGATTTTCTCCTGTTATTCTGTCCCATGTCAATATGATTCTTAGACCATCCAGAAGGACCTAGAAGTTAGAGCAATAGTTCTTCGTCCCCTTCAAGCAATAGCAACGGATCGCTGAAGATGCAATACTGGAGAGAATGAGCTGGAAAGTTATGAGAGAGTAAGTGGAGAATGGATGACTTCACTTTGAGGTTGTGGGAGGATTCGGGTTTATTAGTAATAAAATCTAGGGTATGGAATCGGAGATACTACCAAAAGTAGGATAAAGAACAAGACCTTTAGAGAAGAGGAGACCAAAGAATTGAAAAACCAGGTTGTTGACTTCACGAAGAATTGAGATAAAAACAATCTCAGAGAGGATACAATGAACCAACAACTAAAATCCACAAGGAAGATATAGTATGTAATAATTCAGACCTGGAAGACAGATTATAAAGTATAAAACAGTGAAAATAATGGCACCTTCTTAATAAGGTTGTGAGTGTGTGTGCATCTCTGTCGGTGTGAACATAAAAAGAGACCACATTTATGAAGAATTTAGCAAAATCCCTGATATAAGATAAGCCCTTGTTGAATATTTGTCATAAGGATGATGATTATAATTACACTGATGATGTTGCAGCTATTTTCCTGAAAGAATGTTAACCTGGAATTTTCCTAGGGCACTTTAAATGATTTGTATTTTCCTTTCATTCATTCATTCAACAACATTTGGATAAGTGGCTATTTAGTGTGAAGCATGATATTAGATACTAATAACATAGTTTCCACTCCGTAAGTCCAGAAGGCACCATTTATACCATAGTCTATGAGACTGATGTCCCCAGGATTATATAGATTACAGCCTGTGTGACTATTCACTAAACACCTAGACTGGCGTCATAGTCATTTAATAAGTATTTTACCAACATGATAAACTAGAGAGTGGAAGAATACAAAGTGTTTATGTGACACATAAACATAATTTAATGTAAAAAAAGAATAAGTCCTCCTTGAGGCAGTGACATTTCATCTGTAACTTTAAAATAGGTAGGAAATGAGAAGGCCTGGGTGAGAGAGATGGGGAGAATATTAAAGGTCTAAGCAAAAACATGAAGCAGAATCTTAAAGGAGACAGTAAAAAAAAGTCTAGACTGGTTGAGACTCAAGAAAACTCAAAGATGATCCGTGTGGCAGAAATTGATGCCAAAGGGAAAGCAGAGAGCAGCTTATAAAGGCACTTGCTTGTCATTTTGGATACTGTCAGTTACGATCCATAGCATTTGCCACTTTGTATGAGAAAGAATATAGACTTTAATTCAGGCATACTTCATGTTTGAATCTTGGTGACATAGTGATTAAGTAAATGAAATGTGGAGCCAGAACCACCTGGATTCAGATCCTATCGTCATCTTTCATTGGCTGTAAAATTCTACACAAATTATTTAGTACATTAATCTCTCTGTTTCCTCATCTGTTTAGTGGTAATTTTCTATGTCCAAAGGCTCTTTTGAAGATCAGTGAGAGAAGGGATTTTAAGCACTAAGCCTGGGGTCTAGAAAGTTATGACCCCTCAGTACATAAAGTACATAAATCCTTTTCTTTGCTTCTATGGTTTTATAATATATTTCCTGTTATATTCTTCAAATGTAATCCATTTGAAAGTACTCAGCAGACCTTTAGGAAATAATAATGTCTCTATTTATTATCTTAAGAGATAGTTAACTATAATTACTGTACCTGAAAGTAATTTATGTCTTGTAGTTTGGGAAAAAGGCTCATATCCCAGAAGCCCACTGATTCCCCTGCCATCTACATCCTTTAATCCAGTGGGATTTGGAGTTGGGTATAATCCAGCTCGTGTTCCCTGAGCACACTTCTTAGCATCATCTCCTTATAGAAGCTTGCTATTTAGACGACTCAGCTTTTAATTTGGGTGAGTTGATGGAGGTACAGGACAGGAAAAGAGAAGGGAGGACTATATTCAAACATCTGCATTTACAGAATTATGAGATCTTCAAAAAATTAATGTCTAGATCTTCAAATATCCTCAGTAAGGAATAAATATCATAGACATATAATACACTTAGAAGGCGAAGTGGACCCTTTCTCCCATAACTGATGTAAATATAACTATTGATTAGCTAAAGTATAGGGAGCATAGGGTCATAGATACTCCAAATTAGAATTAGAATAGCAAAGGACAAGCTTTGGTGTCAGAGACAGCTGTGAGCAAAGAACACGCAGTTTCCTCCCACGCAACATTAGACGTTGATCAATCATAGCAAAAATTGTGGGAGGAAGAATGTTTAAGAGTAAGGTGAAAAAATGTATCTGTTTATTGAGGCAATCAATTGGGCAAGAACAAGCCATCATCAACCTTTTTTCTCTATTTCCTTTATTTTCAAAACACTCCAGACCACTACATTCTCTTAGTCACATTAATTATTGTTATTTTTGATGTGGTTAATCTTTGTACCAGTTAATTTGTACAGATAAAGAGAGTAGAAAGTAATGAAATTCTTTCAGACTAAAACTTTGTGGGATATAAAAATTTCTCCTGAATCGATCTTCTAAAAGAAGAGTATTGACATCAGGGTCCACACCCACACCTTGATTTCTGGCCTAAAGTGTAGAAAGACTGGGAAAAATTTCAGAGTGTGTTTTAATAGGTATAACAGAGTATTTTGCTTGTGCTTTTAAATATAAGCTTCTTTAAATATATCTATGCATATTTGAATGCACTTATTTGAGCTTTAAAGTCATGTGCTGGAAGGATCCTTTACATTGTACTTGAAAAATTAAAGAGTCCCTGTGTGCTTGTGTCTCTGGATACCACAATTTACGAGAACACATGAGAAAACTTCAGATGTGCAAAAATTTGGTTGTTTGCCTCTTTAGGCATATGTGAGTACAGGTATCTAGGTCTTCTCTGAATGAATATATTAATTAAAAAAAAAAACTATTGAGACTCAACAGGGAAATGTGAATAGCTTTATGTTTCTCTGGAAATGGAGATCTAGGTAATCAAGATCTTCAAACCCTTGGAAAAAGCAATAATTGACTTGAAATCCACTGTTGATTAAGACAGAGACAGTTGCTCTGTCTCCCTACACTGAAGACTTGTCTTAAAATCATGGAAGAGCCAAGCAATATTCAAGATCTACCAAAGAGCAGACACCCTTTTATTTCACTATGGGAAAATGTGGCAGGGACAATTCCTTTGTCTTCACTCTGATATCTAGGCATCTTGCGTAAATCTCAACAATTATCAGAAATGATATAGCAAGTCAGTCAGTACGAAACTATTGGGAAGGAGCATAGAGCTGTAGTTGAGAATATGGCTTTGAAGTCCCACTGACTGTGCAGTTACTTGTGTTATTCTATTCCTAAGCATCATCCAGTGCCAGTCTTTGGGCCGGGTCATGGTAATACCTCGCTGTGCTATGGATTCTATACTGAGGAGAATTTAATCTGATGAGAGAGACAGGAGTCATGATAATGATATATTTATAAATCTAATATTCTACAATTTGATAAGATCTATCAAAATTAAATGTAAAACAAAAACCATCGAAACATACAATGAAAGCACGGAAAAATAACCTGCAAATTTCTCTCTGAGGTAATCCAGCAAAAAGTCATAGAGGAGATTACTTCTGACCTAGACACTACAAGAAGAGTGGTAGTTTTCAAAGGGAAATGAATAAAAGGGAGGGAGAGGAAAATTGCAATCAGAAAAGTATGTGAAAATAGGCACAATTTTACAAAGAAGCGTGGCACATTTGGTGAATAGTTCGAAGTTTGGTGTTACCTCATGGAGGGTATAGAAAAAATACCTGGTGAAAAGGTTAGAAAGAATGTTTTTTTGTTATCTAAAATGCATATCTGATTATTTCATGCATAGATGCTTTACTAGAGCTACATTACCTGTGGAATAATTACCAAATCCCAATGCTCAATTTCTTAAATTCTTGCTCAGTATAAGATGGTGTTCTAAATTGTTAACATGTATAAATTAACTTAATCCTCCCAACAACCTTTTGTTAAACCCACTTTACAAATAAGGAAACTGCGGAAAATGATAGAATCATTATGTGTAAGGCAACTTAAACCTTGTTTTAGAGATAAATGCACTTAATGAAAGGACACAAGAAGAGTCTGTGATGAGAATAAAAATAATCAGATGGAAGGAAAAAAACTCAGAAGTGACAGCATTACATTTCAAAGTTTATTGAACTTTATTCCTTCAGAGCCAAATATCATAATAATTGAATGTATTATGTAAATGATAATTTTATGAAGCCCAAGTCAGACTAAGAAAAATTCCAAATAACATTGAGAATATTTCTAATCAAATGTATAGTCAGCTTAATGTATTCTATATTACCCCCAAAATACTAGATAATGTAATTCATACTCCAGTTTAATGAGACACCTGACTAGACTATAAATTACAATGGAGTAAACAGGGTTCAGTATTTGTAATCTCATTATTATCATATTTAACAGATCCATTTCTAATTAATGAACAGTATATAGTTTGTTGGAGGGATAAACACAACTTTCTAGGACAATAAAAATAATCCTGTTATTGGCCTCTACTTACCTCAAAATTTTATTTCAATTGCTTCAATGTAGATGTAGAATACATACCTTTAATATCAGCAGAAAATACTGATGGAATTCAGGATGTGAACACTGACAAATGCCTAATAATAATAATACAAGAAACACATGATAATGATTATTTTAAAGTATTATCTAAAATAATACAATAAAGATTATCAAGTTTAAATGAAAAGGCTAAATATTAAGCATTTGCTTAAAATCTTGAGAAATCTAAAAATTATGAAAAATACTAGCAGGTTATAGTTGACTATGAATTTAACATCTGTGACAAGAAATAGTGAGTGTGGGACAATGAAAACAGTGTACACTTCGCAGTCACGGACAGTTGTGTTAGAATCCTGGTGTCTCGGTCACTCTTTCTGTGACCCCACTGTTTCACAGGTCTGTAACCCTCTGGGCTTCTATTTCCTAATCGGTAAAATTGTTTGCCTTGGGGCTGGCCCCGTGGCTTAGCGGTTAAGTGCGCGCGCTCCGCTGCTGGCGGCCCAGGTTCAGATCCCGGGTGCGCACCAACGCACCACTTCTCCGGCCGTGCTGAGGCCGTGTCCCACATACAGCAACTAGAAGGATGTGCAGCTATGACATACAACTATCTACTGGGGCTTTGGGGGGGGGGAAATAAATAAATAAAATCTAAAAAAAAAAAAATTGTTTGCCTTGCTTTTCCAGCTAAAAATTAACATATACGAAGATTCCAGAACAATGTCTTCTTCGTGTTAGGATCAACTAAGTATTATCTTCCTTCCTTATTTCATATAAAAATGATATGAACTGAAACCACACTAATAGTGTATCAATCAAAAGAGACACCAAGCACATGGATCTTGGTAGTGAATAGTAGGTTCAGATACAAGAAATAAAAGTTAAGAAGAGTGGCACAGAACGTACAGAAGAGTTGAGGCAGAAAATTAGGATTTTTGAAAACTAAATTTATAATAAGTGGGTATATAAGTTGGGAATGTTTCAATGCAAAAGAGGGAACTTAGTGGAATCATAACTTAAACTTCAGATTTTGTGAAGACTTCTATGCAGAAGACAGGTGAGATGTCTTCTAGATGTAGAGCTCCATAGGAAAATCCAGTACTGTCTCACAGCTCCTGGGGACTGGTTCTGTGACAGTACTAGAAAAACGTACGAAGAACTGTCTAATAAATGAGTAATCATATTTGAGAGTATTCAGATATTAGCTAGAAAATTATATTTCAGGATGACATTAAGAAGGAAGTGGGGGCTAGATGAACTGTAAGATCCGTTCTACTTATAATAGCTGACCTTTCTATCAAAAGCTAATTTGGCCTAATGATTAAACCAAACTGTGAATTCAAAAAGTGCTATTCAATTTTATTGAACATAGATTTTAATAAAGTTGTTTTTTTTTTGTTTGTTTTGTGTTGTTTTTAACCCATCCGTGAGATTCATGACTTGATTTAAAACAAATACTTTGTGTCTGGTTGCATAGTTTTGGCCTAGTGTTACTAAGTTTTTTTTTTCACTCTACATTACAATCTTGAATGTTTTTTTTTTTAATTTTTTTTTTTTTTTTTGTGAGGAAGATCAGCCCTGAGCTAACATCCATGCTAATCCTCCTCTTTTTGCTGAGGAAGACCGGCTCTTCAGCTAACATCTATTGCCAATCCTCCTCCTTCCCCCCCCCCAAGCCCCAGTAGATAGTTGTATGTCATAGTTGCACATCCTTCTAGTTGCTGTATGTGGGACGCGGCCTCAGCATGGCCGGAGAAGCGAGACTTCAGTGCGCGCCCGGGATGCGAACCCGGGCCGCCAGTAGCAGAGCGCGCGCACTTAACCGCTAAGCCATGGGGCTGGCCCTTGAATGTTTTTTAACATGATATTTTGGAGTCTTCCAAATTTGTTTTTCATTTGTTGTCATATTTAGTTGTGATGATCTCGGCAGGAACCTTTTGCCCTGAAAAGGAGGATTCTATCCACAAAAGACAGAAAGCAGCAGCACAATGGGACCAACCAATAAATCTCAAGCATCTCCAAACACCTTCTTGCTGATGGGCATCCCAGGACTAGAGCACCTGCATGTCTGGATCGGGATTCCCTTCTGCTCCCTGTACGTGGTGGCTGTGGTGGGGAATGTGACCATCCTGGCCGTGGTGAGGGCAGAGCGAAGCCTCCATGAGTCTATGTTCCTCTTTCTGTGCATGCTCTCAGTCACTGACCTGGTCCTCTCCACTTCTACGCTGCCCCGCATGCTCTGTCTTTTCTGGCTTGGAGCCCATGATATCACATTTGATGCTTGCCTGGCCCAAATGTTCTTCATCCATAGCTTTACTGCTATGGAATCAGGCTTCTTTTTGGCCATGGCCATTGATCGTTATGTGGCCATTTGTCATCCATTGCGCCATACCGCCATTCTTACCCATGTTCGCATTGCCAAAATGGGAGCTTCTGTGGTACTCCGGGGAGTGGCCTTCTTTTCCCCACATCCCATCCTGCTCAGGCAGCTGCCCTACTGCAGGACTTGAATAATTGCTCACACCTACTGTGAGTCCATGGCTGTGGTGAAGCTGGCATGTGTGGACACAGGAGCCACCAAGCATTACAGCCTCAGTGTGGCATCTGTCATTGGTTCCTGTGATGGCTTTTTCATTGTTGTCTCTTATGTCCTAATCCTCCGTGCAGTCTTTCATCTTCCGTCACAGGAAGCAAGTCTTAAAGCTCTAGGCACCTGTGGTTCCCATGTCTGTGTCATCCTTGTATTCTACTCCACAGCTGTCTTTACCTTCCTCACTCACCGCTTTGGCCACAGTGTGGCACCCCAAATTCATATCTTCATTGCCAATATGTACCTTCTGGTACCACCATTTCTTAACCCCATTGTTTATGGTATTAGGACCAAGAAAATTCGAGCTCATGTCCTTAGTTCTCTAAGGGTAAAGGTTGCTTGATTATGCTGAGATTGTTTGCAGAGAAGGTATCACAATAGGAAAGGAAGAGTGCAAATAATTGATCCCTTTCTCATAACTGACATGAAATTTTCTCCCACTGAAATCAGACATTTTATCAGATTTTAATGGGGAAGAGTAACCACACATAATAGAAATTCCTCAATTCTAATGAATCGGGTAGGCACAATACATTTTCTGTGCACCTCGATTTTAGGGAGCTTACTTAGTACTTGATGAATTGGAAAGAGATCCCCTTCTGCTCCTTGCTGTTACTGATCTGTGGTGTAACTGGGGGTAGTAGTTTATTTTCAAAGAGAGAGTCATTAAAAAAGGGAAGAAACCCGTGAGATCTTCAAAAAATTCCTCATGAAAGTATCTGCAATTGAAAATTTAATGATCACTGTCAATATTCTACAGAAGAGGCAAAATAACAAGGTGGATATCCTCTAAATACAACAAATACTTGTGTGTTGTAGTCATAAGAATTGACACACAGGACAAAATGTCAAACAGAAATGTGGAAATGTTCAACATTGCAATAATCAAGTCCATAGATCTTTTTTTTTTTTTTTTTCTTTTTTTTTATTGCAGTAACATTGGTTTATAACATTGTAAAAATTTCAGGTGTACATCATTGTACTTCTATTTCTGCATGGATTACATCATGTTCACCACCAAAATACTAATTACAACCCATCACCACACACATGTACAGAATTATCCCTTTCACCCTCCTCCCTCCCCCCTTCCCCTCTGGTAACCACCAATCCAATCTCTGTCCCTATGTGTTTGTTTATTGTTGTTATTATCTACTGCTTAATGAAGGAAATCATATGGTATTTGACTTTAAACACTGTGTTGCTCAAAGAATATTTTCTCTTCACAAGGACTAACTTATGCCTGCTATTGTTTTGTGATCTGAACTAACATGAAGTCTCCTTAAACCTTCATCACAGAGTATCATGAAAACAAAAATAGCTCTATACTTGATGCTACGTACTTGAGAGTTTGCTCAGAGCTTAGGCAGGAACACTGAGCTAGATTCAAATACGTTGAACTTTCAGACATTACACGTCCTTGCTAAAGTAGAAAGTTTATTATTACAAATAACTCGGTTTAAATTTTTTAGTGATTATGCTACTGGTGATATTGAAAATGAAATCATTAAAAAGGATATAGATTTTTAGTGGAAGAAATACAAATATTTCCTCCTTAAAAATATGACTCCTAGGGGCCAGCCCGGTGGCGCAAGCGGTTAAGTGCGCGCGCTCCGCTGCGGCGGCCCGGAGTTCGCTGGTTCGGATCCCGGGCGCGCACCGACGCACTGCTTGGTAAGCCATGCTGTGGCGGCGTCCCATATAAAGTGGAGGAAGATAGGCACAGATGTTAGCCCAGGGCCGTCTTCCTCAGCAAAAAAAGAGGAGGATTGGCGGATGTTAGCTCAGGGCTGATCTCCTCACAAAAAAAAAAAAAAAAAATATGACTCCTTCCTTCACTTCTTGCCTTGCACAAGATGAAAATTACTCTGGAGGCACTTAATAAATACATGCTGAGTTTCATTGAATTGATGTTCTCTTTTTGTGATTTACTATCTGTAAAGTATTATTTGTATCTTCTTTCTTTTTTCACTAGTTCCTTCTATTTAATCTGGGAGCTTCTTAGAGGTAAATATCTGGGCTTCTTCTCTCCATTCCTCTTCCTTAGACTCTATTAAATACCATTGTTCAGGCTTTTATCATTTCCCATTTCAATAGTTTCAACAGTTTCCACTGACATTTTCAAGGCGTTAGATTTTAATTAGTGTGTTCAATGCATTGTCTACACTGAGATCACAGTTATTCTCCTAAAAATTAAAAAATAAACAAACAAAAACCCAAACTTGATTGTGTCAGACAGACCGTGCAAGCTCCAGATTGGCAAAGTAAAGCTTTATGAATTACCTCTTGTGCTGTTTCTCTTATTGTTCTTATATATCCCTTGCACTCTTTGTCCCACTCACAAGGACTGTCACCTTCATTCGAACAACCGTTCTCTTCATATCTTCATGTTTTTGGTTAGAACATTTGTCTCTGCCCCAACCTCTTTCTTACCTGGAAAGAACTTGGTTATCCTCCAAGATACAGCTCCTGTTTAAACTCCTTCACTTTATCAGAAAGATTAAGTTTATTTCTTCAAGTCAAACTAACTAAAAATTCTCCCAAGCACTATTGAAAAAAAAATGTTCAATATCATGTATTGATGAGTTGTGCAGTCTGGATTTAAACAAACCCCAAAGTAGTTAATCCCATGTTTAAACACTATTCTTTATTTACTTTTTTATCCCTAACACCTCATAGTGTCCTATAAACATAAGTGTTCAATGAATGCTTCTGAAAGAATGAATGAAGCCATAAGATGTTTGAATTCATTTGTCGCATAAGGTAGAATTCCTAATCATGTGATAGTTGCAATTAAGTTACCTAAATTAAAACCATAAGGATAAGTTTTAATGATCTTTTTGTAAGATAATGGAAAAAAGTGACAATGATAGTAGGGATAGAGCTCTCCCAGACTTAAGAGAAGAGAATCCCTAGGGAAATGTAAACTTTGAGATCGTTATCATTATGTTGGATGTTTCCTGAGGGTGAATTGCCAAGTCTGGACCTTTGGACTATAATTTTTTTTAATTTATAGTACCATGAATCAGAGAATTTCATTAAAACATATTTCCTGACAAGTATCAGGGTTGTTTATACGTAGGTTTGGAGATATGAACTAAAGTGTTAGTTTTTACAGATTGTCTACCAATGCATCTCAAATTGGAAATATTCAGCAATAACAACAAGCACAAAACTAAACCTCCAAAAACCATGTATTAAATTCCAGCCAAGAGAAAGAAGATACACAGCTTACTCATATATTCATAGAACAAAAATTTGTTTATGGTGTAGCTAAAATGTGTCAGATTGTGCTAGATTATTCGGAGAGGTGAACAAAAGAGAAGTCCATATTTGAGGGAGTTTACATTCTGGCAGAGGCAACATAACTTAATCAAGTGATACTCAAATGTATAGTTACACTGGATATTAAGTGCTGTTGAGTAGAAACATAGATTTCTATAAGAACACATGACATGGGGTTTGATCTAGTCTGGGAAATCAAGATAGCTTCCTTAAAAATGACATTTATTTGGGCTGGCTCCATGGTGTAGCGGTTAAGTGCGTGCACCTTGTTGCTGGCGGCCTGGGTTCGGAGCCCTGGCGCGCACCAAAGCACTGCTTGTCAGGCCATGCTGTGGCGGTGTCCCACATAAAGTGGAGGAAGATCAGCACGGATGTTAGCTCAGGGCCAGTCTTCCTCAGCAAAAAGAGGAGGATTGGCATGGATGTTAGCTCAGGGCTGACCTTCCTCACAAAAAAAAAAAAAAAAAATGACGTTTATTTGAGTGCTTTATGGGAGTTAACTAGCTGAGGAAAGAAAGAGGGGTCATGAAGTGGGAGTGGTGATATTCCAGGGAGAGAGAACAGGATGTGTCAACATTTGTGGATCTTAAGACAGGAAGGGGCATCGTACATTCAAAGAACCGAAGGAAGTCCATTGTGTGGGCTGATGTACAGAGAGCTGAGTGAAGAGTGGCTGAGTAAGGGTAGGATGGTAGCATGCAAGGGTGAGTAGGGCATGCTAAGGATTCTCAATTTTATCCTAAAAACACAAAGAAGACAATGAAAGTTTTATGCACAGGGGTGACTTGATCAGGTGTGTTTTAAAACGACCATTGTAGCTGCAATGGGGAAAATGGGTTGAGACAAAGAATGGTAAAAATGAAGACCTTTCAGGAAGTTATAAAAGTTTTCTAGGACAATGTGATAGTAACTTGATCCAGGTTGGTAGGAATCATGATAGAAAGAATTAAATTGATTTGAGTATCATGAATATACTTTAGGCTTTGGGTCATGGCTTAATGAAGACTGACAAGCTCACAGGTTGTAGGACTGTTGCTTACTCTTGCAATATTATTCTAGGCCTAGAGTCTAGAGTGGATGATTGATGAATAACCTTTGTGTGAGTGTGTTGTGTGTGCGTGTGTGTGTAGTGAGCATTTACTCATATAAAAATATTTGAAGACCTACCATGTGCCAGGCACTGGGGAAGTAATTGTGAACAAATAGAGCCCCAAGCGTTATCCTCAAAATGTTTACATTTGACCACTCTCTCCAACAAAATAATTCTTAAAGTTTCTCCTTCTCTTTTACATTTACTCTCAAGTAGAGCATCTGACTTCTGCCAAGAGTCTTTCTGAAACTCAGTCTCTCCTAAACTAGCATTGTGCAATAATTTTTTCTAGAGATTCTCTCTCTTTTCTACTTTAATCTCATCACTCTATGTTTCTTTTTATGTATCTTATTACCAAACAATGGTCTTAATTTAGTCAATTAAGGTTTTGCTTAGTGCATACATTTTTTTCCAGCTTTTTGTGGATTCTAATTGCATCTAGGAAATCAAGACTCCTATTTTCAGTTTAAGTTTTGCTTATGGAGGACCCGAGGGCACTGGAAATTAAAATGATTTAAACTATTGATTTTGAAGCAAACTAGAGTAATTTGTATTTAATTATAGCTGCAAGCAGCTCTGCCTTCTGTTGCTCCAGGCATTTTTAAATTTCCATTCTAAATTATTCCCCAGTCCTTAGCCTCTCCCTAGAGTTCCTAAAGCATACCTTTCCACCTCCTGCAGCACACCAACAGTTAGATTTACAGTACTCCTAAACATCTGCTCTTATCTACCTGTGCTATCCTCAGTAATTGGCCCTAGGATTTGTTTCCCAGAATATCCAAGCTAAATAAAGCACTTGGCCTAACAAAGAGGCCACTGGGGATGCAGGAGGGCCAGGACAAACCAGCATAAATCTGCCTCCAGCTCAGGCACTCCATCTTCTTCTGGACATCAACAGATCTTCCCCATACCTCAAGTTGATGGCTGTTTTGCTGGCTCCAGCCCCACTGTGGCTGAACTTACAACCATCTACAGGTATTACTCTAGAAAAGGGAGAAAAGGAGGGATGGAAAAGAATGAAAAATCCTGAGATGCAAAGTCTTGCAGGAAAAAGATTCTCAAATCTTTTCATCCAAATACCACAATCACCAACATTTGTAAGGCCGCAGTTTGCATCTACAATCATTAGAATGCCCAGTGACTTGCTTTAGAAAATAATAAGTATCTTTCTAATTTTTGTACCTAAATTGATGGTGTCTTTACTTATAATTAATGTTGATGTAGTTATTGATGGCAGTTGCTCCTGGTAGCTCAGATGAAACTTTACCATGCTGCTTCAAGCTCTAATAAGATCCTAATGCCACACCACATGGAGAATTTTCATCTATGGTATCCCTGATAGATGATCATTCAATTTCTACCTGAAAACTCCCACTGATAGTGAGCTTCTGGTTTCACAGGGCTGTCTTTTGTTTGAGTTTGTGACGGGATCCCTTCCCTTATTGAAATAAAACGTAACTTTTAAGGTTTTTTTAGCATCTTTTATTTATCCAGGTATCTATCTTTGTTGACGCTAAATATTTTTTTTTCCCTTTAGCACATAATGAATCTAAAAATACTTGAGGATAAAATTCCAGGGCCATCAAATGGCCCTGGACATCTTGTGGTGTCAAGACTATTCGTTATCTTAGTTATAGTTCTTTCCAAGAAACAAACCAAACAAAAACAACATTATTTTTTGCATATCTCAAACTTTGTACTTCATAGAAAAAGAAGAAAATTTTCACCAAACATTCAAAGAATTATGCCAGGAACATTGCATGTTTTATACAATGTTGGAATTTGATGATGAATTTAATCCTCATTGCAAGCTTTGAAAGGTAAGCCTCATCCTACTTTTGAGATGAGGAAATGAGGCTCAAAGCCTTAAACAACTCGGACAAGTCACATACAATAAATGGCAGGGCTAAGATTGTATCCTACATGTGTATTATCTCAAAAACCTTGCTATTTTCACTATAACAAGTTACCTTCCAGAAGACCTGCCTATCGTTCAGCTATAGTGTACCTTTTACCAAATGCAGTTGATGTATGAAATCCTTAGATCTGAATAATTCAATTTATGATGTATAAATGCTACAGTAATATTTTAGCAGATGTGCCACTCTGTTTTGGGTTCTTAAATATTTAGAGCATATTAATTAGCAAAGAAGAGAATAGTGCAAGATTATCAACAGCTAAAACAAAAAAAGGACACAATATTAATATTACTATACTTTTATTTTTTAAAGCAGCTTTGTGTTACATTTTCTCATTCTTTTATTTTAAACTTTTATTGAAACTTTTTTTTCTGTCATTATCTTTTACAAATATTATATCGTTGTAATGTTTCTAACAAAATCTGGAGTCTGAACCTTAATAGTGAAATAATTTTAAATGTATTAATAACAAAAAAGTCTTGTTCCTACACCTTATTTTTGTTTTTATTATACACTTGTTTGGTTTCTACTTTTAATGTACTGATTGAGTATACTCTTTAATTTATAGCTTTCATCAAATAATTTGTAAATTTGTAAATATGTAATGTATTTCAATTCAAATGGTTATGTAGTTTAAAATATTTAACAAATACAATATTCTTATTTCTATAGAAATATGTATTACAATTAACCTCTCAACTATACTCACGATACAAAAACACATCAATACACATATATAAAGGAGACCATTAATTTACCTTTACTTTTACCTAGTCCCCAGCCACACTTTATTGAATAATTTGGATCTTTAATAATAAATTATTATCTATTGAGGCATTTTTGGATTCCACTTTGGTCATCCAAAATATGTGTTATTTCTCTAGAATATCATCATGCTTTTCAAGTATAAGATCAGTAGATTTCCTAGGTTCTTTGTCAAAATCAACAAACACTCCAGAGAAGAATCCCAAAGCACAAAGACCAAGCTCAAGAACTGAGGGCCCTGGGATGGTGAAATTCAACTTACTTTTCTTGAGTGAAAATCCTGCTTTCTAGCTTGTCCATGTCCCTAGTTCCTGCTTGTGGTGTTGAAAATGTTAAGTCTCCTGCCAGATCCTGTTATTTAAGAAAAATCTTACAGAATTGCACAAATTGAATATTAAATGGGATCAGAGCCATAGGAGAATCTAAACTATGGAGTTGATATGTCCTTATTGAGAATTTATCCCTGAGACTGCTTCTCTCTCTTGCAGAGAAAGTAGCCTATGATTATCTCCCTCCTCACCCCAAGTAGCTGAATCATTCATTTGATCATTAGTTGATGTAATATAATCATGATTATCATCATGAACTGCTCTAATACTCAACATTTTAGGTGCAAATGATGCAATGATTTCAAAATGTGTCTTGTTTCTTTTTCCATAGGAATCAGACCTTGAGGAGCTCAGGTTAGGGATGTCTTCTTGCAACAACTCTGTTTCTCAGCCCTTGATATTTGTCCTGGCTGGAATTCCTGGTGTAGAATCTTCCCAAGGCTGGTTCTCTGTGCCTATTTTCTTGGTATTTGTCATTACAGTCATTGGCAATGCCACCATCTTATGCATCATCCGGGTGGAGAAGAGTCTTCACGAGCCCATGTTTATCCTCCTGGCCATGCTTTCAGTTGTTGACCTGTCCCTGGTCAGTGTCACTGTGCCCCGCATGCTGGGTATCTTCTGGATGAATGCCAAAGAAATCAGCTTTAATGCCTGCCTCACACAGATGTTTTTCATTCCTTTCTTTTATGTCATGGAGTCTGGGATCCTATTGGCCATGGCTTTTGACAGATTTGTGGCTATCTGGTATCCCCTGAGATATGCAACCATCCTTGTTAACAGCAAGCTTGTGAAGATGGCACTGGCTGTCCTGGGAAGGGCGGTGGCAGTGCTGACCCCAGCACCCATCCTGGTAAAAAGACTAGAAAGCTTCCAAACCCACATCATTGCTTACTCCTACTGCGCCTACATGGCTGTGGTGCAGATAGCCTGTGGAGACAGCTCTGACCACATTGTCTATGGCCTCATGGTTATTGTAGCATCTGTGGGATTTGATCTGTTTTTTATCATTCTGTCATATGGGCTGATCCTCCTTGCTGTCTTTCGGATACCCTCTTGGGAGGCACGAGGTAAAGCTCTCAGCACATGTGGCTCTCATCTTTGTGTCATTGCTCTATTTTACTCTCCTGTTGTCTTCTCTGTCCTGGCCCAGATTTTAGGCTACCATATGGCTCCCCATCTACAGATCATCATTGACAATCTCTATTTCCTGGTGCCTCCCATGGTCAACTCCTTAATTTATGGGGCCCGGACCAAGCAAATGCGGGAGTGTGTGCTGCGGATCTTCCACTGTCGTGGAAACTGAGGTTGAAATCGGAGGTGGACAGGAGACCTGAGAATATGGAGCTGGAAATCATGTTAGGTTAGAGGTAGAGATAATTCCTGCCAGATTCAGGGCTTCGTGGGGAAAGGAATAACCAAGTCCCAATATAACTGGGGCATGTTCTTTCCGTCAAGATATAAAACCCTCATGACCAGAACCCTACCCAAATGCCTATGCAAGTAATAAAACAGGAGAACATTTTGTTGTTAATTTTATTATTTATCTAATCATATCACATAATGTAAATTGGAAGTACATTTTTTCAAATGAAGTAAAAGTGAATTTAGGTATATGTTCTCAAGACCTAGGGGCAAAAATAATTATCCAAAGATATTTGTTGATTTAATGATTTTTCTTCCACATTTATGTTTTAGAAATTTCAACAACACAGAATTATTTCCACAGTTATGTTTCAGATATGTCACTAACACAGAGCTATATATCACTGAAAATAATCCTAATGGAAACAAACGTATAAATATCCACAATGATATCAATCAGTAATGAGCTCCTTTTCAATCTGAAGGGTTTTAATAGAGAAGAGTCATCTTTAGAGAGTTACTATTAGTGTCAGAATATGGAACCAAAATGCAGTAGATTGGATTTGAGAGGTAAACATTTTAAAAATTAAAATATAATAACCTAAAGAAGTTATTTTTTCTCTAGTTTCATGTTTTTCCTTCTACCTACCTGACCTCATATGTTCTCACAAATTTAAGATGCCTAAATCTGTATCCTAAACCATAAGTTATATCTGTGTTCCAGAAAACATATTGCAACAGCCTTGTGAACCATTTTTCATGTACACTTAAGGCTTTCCAAACTAAACTCAATCTCCTTGCCAAGTAGATTGTCCCTCTATATTCCCTATTTTTGTACATTTGACTTGAATTAAATTTAAAACTTTCAAATTATTGAATTATTTTCATTTCCTTCTTTTCATGCAACCCATCACTGAAATTTCTGTGTAAATTTTCACTATTTTCTACCTCAGATTTCATCACTTTCAATCTCTGTATTGCAAAATTATTCTAACTAAACTTTCTATAGCAAATATCTCTTATACTCAAAGTTGTCATTAACACTGCAACTGGAGTTCTCTTTCCCAAACAGATATCTCATTTTATCCACTTATAATCTTCAACAGCCTGTACTTCAAGATAAAGTCTTAGCTCCATAGCATGGCATTCAAGTTATTGCATAACTTGACTCCAGTCTACCTTGACAGGTGCTTTATTCTCACTAAATCACAGTATAGGCATCAATCCAGGCAAACCTGACTGCTTTGCTTGTAAAGAGATGGCACATTCCTTGCCACTTTAGCTCATTCTTTGTGCTATTTGGGAGGTGTTTTCTCTCAATCTGTTTTAGTCAAAATCCTTCCCACCTCAAGAGACATTTTCTTCAATTTGTTTTCCTTAATGTCTGTCCTCAAACAATATCAACCAGACCTTGTCTATACTGCCAGACACTTTAGGTTTCTTGATATTCATTTGTCTGTGATCTGTCCTGAACCTCAGATATTAGTATGCATGCCTTGTCGTTACTCTTACACTGACATTTCTTCAAGGGCAAAAGCCATGCCCAGAAATTGGATTTTGCACTGTACATAAATAGGCTCTATACCCATACCCTAGTTTTTAAAAAATGTTATTAAATACCAAATTGTAAACCAAGGGACCTAGATATGTAAATCATACCATTCTCTCATCCCTAATGTTCATAGTTTAAGTATCCCCAGGTCTACATGGAACAAACATCACACAGATGATGTTTATTTCACACAAACCTGTACAAATATAGACACTTTTTCTTTCCTGTATATATACTTCCAATCATCTTATTTATCTATAAACATCTCTCTCTCTCAATCTCTAACATGCCGTCATATTTATACACGTTCATATACCTCATCTGAGATATGCGTACATTCACAAGAACGTATATATGCACATATATCTGATATACATCAATTACATTAATAAATATGCAAAACCACTCTTAACCTCCTCACAGTTTGCCTGCATCAGTTTTCAGAGACATAAATTTGTTCAAATAAATTAATGACTCCTCTCAGAATTCTACTACCACACGCTTTTTATCAACTTTTAGAACTCATCTTATGCAATACTTCCTCTTTAAGCCTTCCTTGATTTCCCCCTCTTCTTTTTCTCCACTGTATATTAAGTTCATTTCAATGGTCTCTAGTGTCTCCTAATCCTTTCTCAATCATAACACATATCACACAATATGATAATTGCCTCTTTACATGATCTTTTTCTATATTAAAATGAATATTTTGTCTATCCTTGTTTTTATAATATCTTGAATCTCCATGGTTTATAATATGAGTTTAATAAATTTTTGTTGAATAGGTTATCCATTTCAGATAGCATCACTGATGAAGTAACAAGATCAGAAAAGAATGCATGGACTTACACTTGCAGCCCATCCATTAAAAATAAGAGAAAGCAGGGAGAGAAAGAGACAGAGAGAAAGAGACGGAGGAAAGAAGAGAGGGAGAGAGAAAAAGGAAGAGAGGGAGGGAGAGGGAGGCAAAGGGTGGGAGAGGGAGGGAGGAAGGGAGGGAGGGAGAAAATAAATGTTTTGTTTGCCTGATCGACACTCCTCTCTTGCGGATCCTTTCATAATGCAATCTTTTCAAGTCCATTTCTAAACATTATGTAGGGCGTGTTCTTTCACCTTCGTTGGACCAATGTGTTCCCTCAAGTATAATTCTTCTCCCCAATTATTAAAGTTATCTTTTGTTACATTAAAAATGACTCAAAAATTTAAAGTTTTGGGTTGACTGGGTTCAACTTAATGTTCTAACTTCAAGTTTCTCATGTGGTTGCATGACAAAAAGCAGCTGGGGCTGGAATCCTCTGAAGGTTCAGTAAGGATGAACATCCCATATGGCTTCTTCACTGACAAGTCTGGTGCCCCAGCGCTCCTCTGTTTGGGCTCTTTCTCCATAAAATTAGCTTGGGTTTCTTACGTGGTGTTTCAGGGCTTCAAGAGGTAAAAAGCAGAAACTGCTAGGCCGTATATGGTCTATATCCAAAACTCACACAGCATCATTTCTATAGCATTCTACTGCTGAAAGCAATCAAAGGGTTTTACCAAATTCAGGGAGTTGAGAAGTGACTCACTTCCTGATGGTTACATTACAAAAGAACATGGGATTTGGAAGATGCTGTTATAGTCATGCTTGACAAATCCAATGTGGCATAGTTCTCTCTCTGGCTACAACAATTCACATCCCATTCATATGCAACATACACTCACATCCCCTCCAACTTCCAGGTCTCATCCGTTATGGCATTAGTACAGAATTTCATAATCTGAATTATGTCCAGATGAAGGCGAGGCTTCATGGGTATGGTTCCTTGGATACAGTTTGAGTGTGGTTCCTCTTTCTCTGAACACCTGTTAACCGAAGAGATAAGTCATCTGCCTCCCACACTGCCAACATACAAGGTTAATACAGCACTAGGATAATTGCAACAACACTTCCATTCCAAAAGAGGGAGAAAGATGGAACATAGTAGTTACTTGTCCATAGCATACTGAAATCTATGTAGGCACGTGTTGCCAGCTACTTTATTAGTACCCTATCCTGCTCCTTGAGGATAATAATCTGTTTTCCCATAGTTTTTGGCTTTACTCCCTGGAATCTAGGATCTGTATTGTGAGTCATCATTCATTTTCTAGAAGAAGTGGCCCAAGTTTTAATCTCTTCTTTCTAAGGCTATAGGTTGGAACCTTCAATGATTTTTTTTTTTTGTGAGGAAGATTGGCCCTGAGCGAACATCTGCCAATTCTCCTCTTTTTTGCTGAGGAAGACTGGCCCTGGGCTAACATCCATGCCCATCTTCCTGCACTTTATATGGGACACCGCCACAGCATGGCTTGCCAAGTGGTGCATCGGTGCCCGCCCGGGAGCCTAACCGGCGAACCCCGGGCCACCGCAGTGGAGCGCACGCACTTAATGGCTTGTGCCACCGGGCCAGGCTCTAATGATTCTTTTTATTTTGAGCTGTCTCTGTCCTTTTCAGTCTAACCTGGCAGTGATTCTGACTAATAAAGGGTCTTAAAAATACACACTTTTGTCCAGAGGCTAGCTCTTCCTTTAAGAGTTAATAATGTCTAGAGAAAAAGTGAATGAGAAAGAGATTTTATTCAAATTCAGAAATACCTGAAGACTTCATGGTTTCTATGGCTTCTACTTGAAAATTAAACATTTACTTTTTAAACTCATCTTTCTCTATATATATTTTATTACATGTGTCACTTTCAATATTTTCTCTGAAAATTCCCTTCATCAAATCCATTGGTTTATTAGGTATATGTTTTTATTTTCTACCTTAACAAAAGTGACAATTTTGTCAGTTGTTCCACCATCACAAAGCACTGATATCTTTTTTTCTAGTACACAATAACAATTTTGTCACTATTTAAAGTCTTCATTAATAGTCTTATTGGTACTTTTAAAGCTTCTGTCCATCTACTCTCAAAGCCAATGCTGCATGTTTTATGTTTCTGTTACTACAGAATCTAACTCTTGACACCATTTTTTTCCTTACATTTGACTGTTGTTGTGTAGTACAACACCCCAACACTTAACGGCTTTAAACAATATTTTATGATTTTTTTTATCAAGTTTCTGTTCATTGCCTGGACTCAACTGTGTAGTTCTCACTTGTGGTCTCCTAGGGCTGGACACTCAAGGCTTCTTATTCACTCATATGTCAGGCACCTGAGTCCATCTCCACACTGACTCCTATTCCATCAGAGTAGAACCCAAGGGATTCCTACATGGTGGTATGAAAATAAGAAAAGCTATGATATCAGTTAAGGACTCTGCCACGAACTGGCACAGATTGACTTCTGTTGTACTCATAATAGTTGCAGGGTCTCAAATTTACTGAAAGGTATAAAGAAGAGTCCATTCTTGTTGGAGGAGTGGCAAGATCACATAACAGAAGCGTATGTGATATGGAACATACAGTTATAGCCATGCTTGGAAAATACAATTTGCCACACTCAACTTTCTTTTACTTCCATCATAAGTGATTCTTCAGTTTCCATCTGTTTTCTTAAGGTTCTATATTGTGTTCCTAAACATCTCTATCATTGTTCACGAATGATTATTTTCTAGTTCTCCCCACATTAGCTCACATACATATAGTCTACTCTCAATTTTGGGAATTAGTTTTTTTCTCTAGAGATTCCAGGATAGCCAAAACATCTTGGTTTATGTATACAGAGATTCATAGGGATTCATGAGAGCCAGGACACACCAGCACACATCTCTTCCTTTCCAAGACATGCCGTATTCTGCACGACAGCAGTTTCCTCCCATACCTCATGAGGTTAGCTTCTCTTCTGACCCCTGCACCACTGTGAAAAGAATCTCAATCCACTCCAGGTTCTATTTCAGAAAAAAAAGTGGATTGGGCACAGGTATGGAATGATAAGTCATATAGAGGAGAGAAGTACTCAGATATTTTAACTAATTAAATACTCCAACAACCATTCATTCACCAGTTCACATTCCCACATACCAAAAATAATTACACCCACAGTTGGCATCTGCCAATAATAAATTTCTTTGGAATGGGATGTGTTTCCATTTTATATGCTGTGTATGGGTAGTGTCTGTACTTAGAAGAAATGGAAATAAATTTACCTCCGACGAATATTCCCGGTAGATCAGACTCAACCCAGCCAGTGGTTCCTACAGCTGCTATGATATTCTTCTAATCCCATCTACCACATGAAGAATGTCCATCCTTATGGAGGACTATTCACTTACAATTTGAAAATCTCCAGTGATAGAGAGCTTTTTTTCACATAAGTGCATTTTTATTTTGAGGGCAGTGTGTTTCCATAGAGTTCTTAGCAATAGTGAGCTAAAATTTACATTTTGCTTATCATCTTCTCCTAAAATATACAAAATTTGGTGGCCACAAAAGAAATATATTTTGTCTAGTACGGTCTTCTTATAAGTAAAGGGACAGTTACCAGAACCTTCAAATTCTATATTCATAATGGTAAGAATTCTAAGTTGTTTAATAATCTTAGTCACTTTTAATTGAGCAAACAAAAATATGCTTAATTTGTAAATGTCTCACAAAGTTTTCTACCCCATAAGAAAGAAAGAACATTGGCACTTTTCTAGCAACAATTAGGTAGAAGACTAAATTATGCTATTTAATTATTACATTAGAATTACAAGATTTGTATTATCTCCTTTTTTCAGATGAGGAAATTAAAGCATAAAGGTTAAAACAACTTGGGGCAGGCCCGGTGGCGCAAGCAGTTAAGCGTGCGTGCTCTGCTGCAGCGGCCCAGGGTTCGCCGGTTCGGATCCCGGGCGTGCACAAAGGCACCACTTGGCAAGCCATGCTGTGGCGGTGTCCCATATAAAGTGGAGGAAGATGGGCACGGACGTTAGCCCAGGGCCAGTCTTTCTCAGCAAAGGAGGAGGATTGGCAGATGTTAGCGCAGGGCTGATCTTCCTCACACACAAAAATAAGCTTAAAACAACTTGTCCAAAGTCACATCTAATAAGTGGTAGAGTTCTGATTGTGTCTCAGATATGCAGTACTTCAAAGCCTTTGATCTTTGAGTTATACCAACTGACCTTCCTGCATACATTATCATTTAGCTATGGTGTGCCTTGTACCAAGGACAGCTAACATGTAAGACACCTTGATTACACTAATGTTATCAACCAAGCACAACACTGTATTAATATTTAAACATCTGGGACACTGTCATTTTGACTCTCAAACAGATCAAAATTAACTAGAAAGGAAAAAAAATCAAAATACGTATGATACCATTTTGTTATTTTTTTAATGAAAATATGCACTGTTGGTGGAAATATAAATTTGTATAGGCACTATGGAAAACTCTATGGAGTTTCCTCAAAAAATATAAATAGAACTACCATTTGATCCAGTAATCCCACTTCTGGATATATATCTAAAGGAAATGAAAACAGGACATTGAAGAGATATCTACACTCCCTTGTTAAGTACAGCATTATTCACAATTGTCAAGATATGGAAACAACCTAAGTGTCCATCAATGGATAAATGGATAAAGAAGATGTGGTATATATATGTACAATGGAATATTATTCAACCATGAGAAAGAAAGACATCCTGTTTTTTGTGACAACAAATGCCCTTGAGGGCATTATGTTAAGAGAAATAAATCAGGCAAAGAAAGACAAATACTGTGTGATATCACTTATATGTGAAATCTAAAAAAGCCAAACTCATAGAACCAGAGAGGAGAATGGCCGTTTCCAGGAGCTGGGGGACAGAGGAAAAGGGGAGATGTTGGTCAAAGAGTACAAACTTCAAGTTATAAAATGATAGGTTCTGAGGATCTAATGTACATTATAGTGATTATAGTTAACAATACTGTATCATGTACTTGAAAGTTGTTAAGAGAATAGATCTTAAATGTTCTCACAACAAAAAATAAATGGTAACTATGTGGCTTGATACAGGAATTAGCTAATGCTATTGTGGTAATCACTTTGTAATATATAAGTGTATCAAATCAACATGTTGTACATCTTAAACTTACACAATGTTGTATGTCAATTATATCTCAATAAAGCTGGAAAATAAATAAATAAATATAATATAGAATTAAATTAATTGTGCTGTTGTTATGAAGTAGGTGCCTGTGTCTGATTAGACATAGGAATTTTCTCTCTAATTGTTCTCACTTGTGCATTGGTATGTGAAGCCCTATTAACACATAATATCCCATGATTGTAAAGGCATGAACATTAGTTGGACTTTTTACAGAATTTAACTTCAGTTTTTAATTTAAAATTAATCTAAATTAGAAGCGATAGTGTCCATCTATTGAATATTTTATTTTATGATGTTTTAAATTTGTACTCCTTTTAAAAATAGGTGGGCCAGCCCCGTGGCTTAGCGGTTAAGTGCGCGTGCTCTGCTGCTGGCAGCCCGGGTTCAGATCCCGGGCGCGCACCAACGCACTGCTTCTCCGGCCATTCTGAGGCCACGTCCCATATACAACAACTAGAAGGATCTGCAACTATGACATAGAACTATCTACTGGGGCTTTGGGGAAAAAGAAAAGGAGGAGGATTGGCAATAGATGTTAGTTCAGAGCTGGTCTTTCTCAGCAAAAAGAGGAGGATCAGCATGGATGTTAGCTCAGTGCTGATCTTCCTTTCACACACACACAAAAAAATAGGTATTCTTATTTCACTTCAAAACAAGAGGCTGTGTATCAAGAGAACTGGAAAGGAAATATAAATTTTAATATAGCAAGAGCTCCTTTAAAACACTAAACTTTTACAATGGAAGCAACAAAAAGCATACAGACAATGCTTCCCTGCTCCCTCTCTTT
Source organism: Diceros bicornis minor (assembly GCF_020826845.1). NCBI lineage: Eukaryota > Metazoa > Chordata > Mammalia > Perissodactyla > Rhinocerotidae > Diceros > Diceros bicornis. The sequence continues at coordinate 61,118,630 of NC_080746.1, read as the reverse complement.
TTCCTTCATCTCAGGTAGCTATCATAACAATTATCCCATTGCATTTTATATTATAATTTTTATACCTGTCTTCATTATTGTTGTTAACAATTTTAATAATGATAATAACTATCTTTTAAGCATCTTGTTATAATGTGCTATGCATAAAATGCATTTTAAATTACGTCATGCAACAGTTCTTTTAGGTATAATCGTTACTATCTCAATTATAAAGACAAGGAAAACTAGGTTCAGATAATTTAAACATTTTTAGTTTTCTTTTTATAGCACAAAGCTGAAAGATACTAGAGTCAAAAGTCAAGCCTAGATCTGCCTGATCACAATATCCAGGTTTTTAATCTTTTCACAATACTATTTTCCTTGAGAGAAATTTTGGGGGCAGGGACTGCATAAACATTATTTTCGTCTTTCAGAGCCTTTCATCCTACATGGACAGTATAGATATTGAGTTAAAATAAAATGAATGAATGAATAACAAATGGATAAATAGATCAATAGATCTCGTATTTTCTTTGGATCTAGATCAGATAGTGGCAGGACGATTGAAAGTGTCCTCCACTTGTTAGTCCATTCTTTTGTTTGAAAACAGCTACTTTATATATTTGGAAATCTAACTCCATTGGTCTATCTTTTGTGTTTATTTCTCTTAAAATAAAATGGAGTTCTAGATGGAATTTTAATATATAGAATAATTTTACTACAAAAATTACTTTAGTATAGGATAAGAATTTGATCCAATATGTATCAGTATTTCTGGTGAAGACAGGCAGGATTAGACAAAAAATGATCCTGTGAGCAGTATCTTGTCTACCTGGGAAACTAAGGATGTCCCCTCCTCCCAGTAGAAAAGGCTACCACCAAACTCAACTTTACATTAGACCAGGTAACCTGCAAGGTATCCACATATTGTAAAGCTGGTGTTTCCAATTTCTTGTCTAAACAGTTGGCACTTAATTTAGAACTCTTGCCATAAATCTTACAGTGCTTGGTACCTGATGCCAATATACTAATTCTCTTACAAGGCTGATTTCATAGGGTATGGGGATTCTTTCCCTGGAACACAGTGCATGGTGCATCCACCAGTGTCCTGTACACTGTCTACCTCTTTGTGAGATCATGAAGGAACTTAGAATATGCCTTCTCTTGTCTATCTACTTTTTGCATCTCCAATAAAACATTTTTTTCCTTTTTAGCTACATTTTTAAAATATTGCCCATATACCCTTAACCTGTTCCATAAATTGCCTGTAGACAGACCCTGTTCATTCCAATGGATTCCCGTGACTCTTTGTCTGAGACTTTCCTCTGACCTGGAGGGCGTGCTCTGTCCATGAGTGGAACATATGAGAATTGTTAGGAAAGTGATATTTCAAGAGTTTCCATGTAACAATAAGAGATGAGCATTGCTGGATAAATACCCAATATCTCTAGCCCCTCACTGGGACAATTTGGAGATACGTTTCTTACATTTTTTCCAAGTATCCTTCTCAGGAAAGAGCTCTGGTAATCTGCAGTAGTAACCTGCTCAGTCATGCTCAATTTATAGGCTTTCTTCCCTTCACTGTCTTACTTACTTCCTCACAAGTTTTTTCTTAGATCAGTTCCCAAATATACTACATACACTAAAATTCTTGTTTTGGTTTGCTTTTGGGAGAACCCTTGATATGATGTTCTTATGTCATACCCATGTTTATAGATTGAGATCATCATAACGTAAACTTTAATCTTTCCTTCCTAGTCTAAGAAATAGTATATGTCATCAGCGTGGCTGTTGAGGGGAGGAATACAAACCACTGTAGTAAATGGAGTAACTAACAGAGTTAAGATTATTGGTGTTCATGTGGTGAATGATGGTTGTGCATATGCTCTCAAGTCATAGAGACAGGAAACTCTGACATGAAAAGGGGACTAAGGGAGATATGGCTGAACTTCCAAGTCTTGGAGTTTCTTCATTAGCTTGTAAGCCCTTTTGGGCTGTAAGGATAAGAAGAATGGGAGAAAAGAAGCTGTTTCATGTCCCTCAACACAGAACTTGCTCAAATTAATGGATTACATCTCAAAACTTTTCAAAGTATCCCCTAATGACTTTTTGGGGAAAAGAAAGTTCATAGTGAGTTGCAACACTACAACTACAGAGAGAGAGTGAACTCTTTCCAAGGCCATCACAGGCAATGCTTGTCAATGGTATCTCTGAAAAGTGGAAGTGTTCACTTACCCAATCAAAAGACTATATTTGTTCAGTTAAATAAGACCAAGTGTCAGATTATTGAGATATTAATACATAATTCTCTACCGCAGAATGATTTGTATATTTTGATCTCTGATAAAGGCACAGATGAGCCTGATTTTCATGAATTGAGTGCTTAGGGAGTTCAGATTCACACACATTTGTACATGCTTCTCCACATCCACATGCTAACTCCACATGAGTTATGATGATAGTGTTTTAAAAACTCAGAATTATGGTTAATACCATTTCATCATCTTAACTAAATGGCATTATTCAAATCTTATATGACGTCCTATATGAGGTTTTCTCTGATTCCTTCTAAAATCTAAATTATTTGCTTCTCATATGCGAAAATAAATTTTTATTCTTATCTTACCATGACCTAAATAAAATTAAATTACACTTGCTTATTACTTTTATATCATCATTATACTATGATCTTCTGATATCATGGAATATGTCTTTGTCACTGTTACACATCCAGAGGATAAATTGACTCTTGGCATTTCATAAAGACACAATAGATGTGTAAACAAGGAAGGAAGAAGAAAACAAGAAAGAGTGGTGGAAGGAAGGAAGGCAAAAAGAAAAGATAAAGGAAGAAAGGAAGGGAGATATGGGATGATAGGAATTTATGAGATACATATATACATATATTTTTCACCCCAGTTTATCTCAGATTCTGATTGCTCTTGTTTTAGGAATATAAATTCTTTAGGAGAGATCATTACAATGTAAAAATCTCACCAAGATAGACGCAATACAAGGAGTTTCTATCTTAAACAAGTAAATATATATTTTCCCTGTGTCATATTATCTTTGGATTATTGCTGGGTGTCTGGCTTCAGAATACAAATCTGATCAACCCGCCTGTGAATCTCCTTGGTCTTCACACCATAGACAATGGGATTAAGTGCAGGAGGCACAGCAGATAGATGGTAGACAGGAGGATATGGGCATAGGGTGATACATGTCCAAAACGGTGGCTAAAGAAGGAAAAAAAGGCAAGGATGTAAAACTCCAAGAAGACAACAATATGGGCAGTACAAGTGTTGAATGCTTTGAGTCGTGCCTCCTTCTGGGGAAGATGAAAAACAGCCTGAACAATCAGAACATAAGACATGAAGACAAAGATCATGTCAAAACCTAGAATTGCAAATGCCACAAAGAGCCCATATGATTGGTTAATATGGACATCTTCTGCAGCTAACTTGACCACAGCCATGTGCTCACAGTAGGAATGGACAATAACCACAGATTGGAAAAGCTGCAGTTGTTTAAGTAAAATGGATAAAATCCCAACAAGTACTGTTGCCCGGATAGCCACTATCACTATGATCCGAACTAGGAAGAGAGGTGTGAGGATGGACGTGTGCCTCAAAGGATTACAGACGGCAACATAGCAGTCAAAGGCCATGGCCAATAGGACGCCAGATTCCATGCCTTGCAAGGCGTGGATGAAGAAAAGCTGGGTGAGGCAAGCATCAAAAGCCATGGAGCTAGAGCCAAACCAGAAGATGGCCAACGTCTTTGGAGCAATGGCTACACAGAGACCTAGATCAGTGGCTGCCAACACTGCCAGTAAGATGTACATAGGTTGGTGAAGACTGCGTTCTGTAGGGATGATGATTAACGAGAAGATATTCCCCATCAGAGCCACCAGGCACACTCCAAGGAAGGGAAATCCAATCCTAAACTGCATATGTTCTAGTCCAGGGATTCCAATCAGGGTCATTGTCTTTGGGTTCAGATATGACATGTTAATAGATCCCATCAGGCTGGTAAATCCTTTCCTCACCACTGATTCTGACACCTATTCAGAGAAAATTATGGATGGTAAGGAAGGAGGGAATCATACTCACCAATTCTTCTAGAGCATGAAAAACATGGATGGAAATGTGTCCATGTGACTGAATCTTTGGGAATAAATTTGTCAGTATCAGAATAGAATTCTTGGATATCTTTTCCAAAAATCAATATAGGTGTTTGTGGATGAAGAAAATGAATCCAGTATTTATTACCTAGAAATTGTAGAAATGGACATTATGATTCTAAGAGCATTGATCTTGATAGTTTTTGAAGTGTTCTCAGATGGTGCCACAGGTGACAGCATTAATTTTTTTTGTCTATATCCACCTCCAAACTCCAGACACATTTCAAATTAGATGAATGTCCTCTGTGACACTTGAAGTCATAGACTAGATCCTCAATCCCATAGCCCTGTGCATTTCTGTTCAAGCTCAGACTCTCCAGATAATGGCAGCCTTTCCCAATCTTCTCATTTTCTCTGGTTTAGGGAATAAAATATATCCCCACAAATCTTAGGAATTGACTCTGAGACGGGAGAGTGAGGAGGTTTGTTCTTTCAGCAAATATTGGTTGAGTTCCTTGTGTGCAGGCCCATTATCCAGGTTCTTGGATGTAATGTGGAGGAACTGTTTTTTCATCAGTAGTGGCGGAGCATATTTGACTCACTGAAGTAATTCTGGCCCGTTAGCTTTGAAAGTGGGTGTGTAACCAGAATGGGGTAGAAGGTAATGTGAGTACTCATAGATCTTAGAGGGGACAGAAAATTGAGAAGATAAATACAAAGCCAATTGAATAAAAAGGCACTACAAATTAAGGTAGGATGGTAACATGCAAAATATTTTGATGATGTTAATGTGGTTCAGGTGTAAAAAGCAGGTTTGGTTGTGGGCTACTCTACTCTTTATGATGGAGCTCAATGTAATCTAGGGGCTTTCTTTCATCTTATATTACCAGTTGGCAGTGAAAATAATTTCTAATACTTTTGATTACATTGTCCCACTTCACACCCACCCTAAAATTCTGATATTTTTATAATTAGCCTGTTCTCTTTCTTTAGAAATCTACTCTCTAAAACTTAAGATAACTTTATGTACCCTTTTTTTCTTTTTCATTAACCATTCAAAAGCTTAAATCATCCAAAAGTTTTATTCTATCTTGCTTATGATTTTGTTATGGCCAAATACATTGAATAGGGAATACCACTCTGAATGGGATTTTATATGTTTCTTTTTTTGAAGGGAAACTAAAGGGATTACTTTTGTAAAAAAAAAAAAAAAAAAAAAAAGACTGGTTCACAGTCAGTAGAAATGTATATGTGGATATAACTATAAAGTCCCCAGTGTCGCAAAATATAAAATACTTCAATAGTAGGAGATCTTACTTATTATATGAGCACCTGTAGCTACATACATCAGTAGGCTATGACCAAGGCAATAAAGAGATAAATTAAAACAATTAGAAATTTTGTAAAAAAAAATTCCTTTTAATGCCTATATGAAATGAGGCTAGGTGAGGGAAGTGGTGGATTTCCTAGAAATGATTGGTGATGAATATGAATTTATCCTGTTAAAGCGACATGAGCAGACAAAGGCAGAGCCTAAAGGAGCTGTATAAGACAATGCATCCTAGATAATTATTTATAAGTTGCCTGTTAATATAAGGATAAAAGTAAAATTTAGCTCCAGACCCACTATTATAGGTGATAACGAATTAATCACACTACTTAGAAAAGTACTATGCTATAGTATAGCACAGTATTTTGTGTGTATATATATATAATTTTATAAAATATGTATAAATATATGTTATTTTATATAATATACATGTATAAATAAAATTTTCTGTAGTATATGATGTTTTGACTTCTTAAAAAACCTTTCTGGCTGGGGAGAGACTACCCATCTCTGACAGGACTAGCCAATTCTTAAGAGATTGCAAAGGACCCAGCTAGGAGCAAGCCTTTTATATGCAAACTAACCAGTCCAGAGTCATGTCTCTATTTGGCCCATGTACCCCTGGAGGCAATATTCCTCTGTCTTAATTGTCCCAGGGTGACCCCTATAGCTCAAAGCCCGCCAAAATTATTCCAACTAGTCAGTCCTTAACTGCTCACCCTTCCCTGCCTTGCCTTTCTCGTCAAAACCCTAGTAAAGGCCTTGGCTTAAGCACCTAAGCACTACCCTTCTCCCAACCTCCTCCTCCTGTCTTCTGCCTTCTGATCACTCTGGTGTTTTTTCATTTGTACCTGTAAGACATGCTGTGCCTGCTGTCTGTAGAACTTGTTGGTATAATAAACTTTGTTTCCAGAGTCTCTCCTCTGTTTCCTCTTGTGGTCACACCTGACTGATCACTTATAAAATAATAAAAAGTAGTATGTAAAATCATGGGATAAGAATTTAGAAATATATCATCTAATGCTGGCTCTACTATTTACCTCATGTGAAATTTTGTCCAAGTTCCTTAAATTTGCTCTAACTATAAATGGGAGTAATAATATCACTTAACTCAATGAATTATTGGAAGGGCTGAATACATCTATGTGAAGAACTCAGGAAAAAGCATGGAAGAACATAAGCACTCAATGTTTGGTAGCTAGTGCTTGTCAAAACCTGTACAGAACATCTGTGAAGACAGAGACCCACTATGGCCTTCTTGAGGAAATGTACTTTAAAAATATAGAAATGAAGAAACTTTCTGAAGAAAAATTGATTAAAATTCCATGAGAGGAAGAATTTCTTAGAGCAGAATAACCTTCTCCAATGCAATCCATAAGATTGAATATTCATGTAAGCAGATGAAATGATCATTGTCACAACAGAAAAATGACTTCCCAGTCACGTGCAGACCTTGATGGAGTCAATAAATTTCACTTATTTAAATTGATTTGGCCACTTCACCTGAGAAATAATTGTACCCTCCTTTAAAGTCTTACTAGGCAGATGGAAAAAGCATGCATAGGAAAATCACTTTTCTGAAAGAGTTACATTAAAAATAGTTTCTAAGACAGCAAAACCATGCTTATTTTTTTTTTTTTTGCAATTTATCTTTCTATGATAATCAGATCAGAAAATGTTCATTCCTGGTCTCTGAGTGAAAGAGAAGGAGAAAAGAATAGGAAGATATCTTAAATTGAGGTAGTGTAAAGTGTAAGAAACAGGAGACAAAAATACAAGATTTTAATGCCCCTGGTAAAGAGAAGACTGTATTTCAGGGGAGGGGATAATAGTTGTAGTCACTGTGGCAAGACCAGATACTACAGCTATTAAAGGCAATAGGGTGCTTCTATCTTTGACCTTCTCTCCATATCTTACAGGCTTTCCTGCTGAAATTGTGAATGCACACGCACACACACACACACACACACATCACGAACCACAAACTATCTCTTCTTATTTTAATAAACCAAGCAATGTTAAAACCACTTTGTAGTTAAACACCAGAAGGGGAGCCTGAAAACTTTATTCTTATCTTGCTCTGCCACTAATTAACCGGGATGTGTCAGTTTAGTTTCCTTCACATGTAATTAAGAAGATGGCACTAGATTACTTTTGCATCTCTTCTATCTCTAAATGACATGAACCTAACCTCTCTCTCATATTATTGATAAATAAACTTGGGTCAGATTTAAAAAAGTGAAATGTCAAAGGAAAGTTTGTTACTTTCCTAAGAGATATGAGATTAAAATCAGATGATTCCCTATTCATTTCACTTCCTCTCAAAATTTGGCACAATTAGAAACACTGAGCTATACGCAGGTCCCAGTATAAGGAGAAGAAACTCACCCATAAAAACAGGTAGGAGGCTAGAATGGAACAGCTCTTTTCTGCCAGGCTTTGGATTTGGAAAGGTATTAATAGAGTCTTTTGTAATCTGTCATTAGCTGTTGCTCTTCTTTGCCGTCGATCCCAGGGTAGTGTTAAAACCTGGCCCAAGAGAGGTCATTACACTTCTGAAACTCAGCCCTATTTTTCAGGAGAAAGATGTCTCTTTCCTGAGGGCACAGAGTCAGAAAACACTCAGTTACTTCATGAGAAGTTGTTTTCAAGGAATGAGAACCAGGAAATCTCAAGGCATTTTAGAGCATGGTGGATCTATGTGAGGGAAAAAAATATGAAAAATGGAGAATTTGTAGACTGGAAAGATGGGAGACGCTAATTAGTCCACTTTCTGGCCTATGAGGATAGAACTTAGTCCACTCTCAAGCTTGCAGCTTAGGGAAAAAAATAGATGCTTATCTTTTAATGTTACTACAGCTGAAACTCATATAGCTACAAGAACTTCTATTACTGTTCCTACCGCTATTACCACTAATAAAATTATAAAATTGTTTAAAACAACTATAGCACTTTGCAGTTTCAAAACAAAACCAAAAACGGTAAACTTTTATCTTAGTGTCAAAAAAAATACTGCTAGGGGCTGGCCCAGTGACATAGTGGTTAACTTTGCACGTTCTGCTTCGGAGGCCCGGGGTCCACCGGCCCAGATCCCGGGCACAGACCTACACACCGTTCATCAAGCCATCCTGTGGTGGCATCCCATATGCAAAATAGAGTAACACGGGCACAGCTGTTAGCTCAAGGCTATTCTTTCTCAGCAAAAAGAGGAAAATTGGCAGGGGATGTTAGCTGAGGGCCGATCTTCCTCACCAAAAAAAAAAAAAAAGTCCCGCAGGCTTTCCTTGCAGAGTAGTAGACTACTCAGAATCTCCAGGCGATGAGTTTTATAGAATCCTGGGGAATATTTCAAATATATCAAATATAAGGTTGGTATTCTAATCACAAAGTGATTCTAATACATTTATGTGCTGTAGGACACCATTAATTGCATGCAAAATTATGTTAGATAATTTCATTTCTTTTCCTTTACTCCCAGATGCAGGAGTTGGTGTGTCAGTTGATAATACGATATTTGATAATGTAGGGTTTAACATGTAAAGGTTTTTAACTAGGTATGAACCACTCCCCAACTCTAACCATCAGGTCACATATCAGTTGTTGGTTCTATGATCAGACTTCTGGGGTTGTGTAAGAAATATTTGACTGTACTTCCCAGAAAAATATATAGCCTACACATTCCACATTCACTAGAATTAAAAGAAATGAATAAAATATCTCCATATTATTTGCTTCCTTATTTTTTCATTGTTTTTCCTACCAGACCTGTGGACAGCAATTTCTCCAAAATTGGCTCTAAAGTTTATCAATTTGTTTTCCTTTCTACCCATCTTTTTTAAACCTGTTCTGCAAATATCTGATTTCCTTCATTTTGTTCCTATTCTAGGGGAGGGGAAAATTTTCCCCTTTCCACATTGGTTCTTATGGCTGGTTGAATAATTGAAATGACATAAAGCAGGCTAGCGGGAGAAAATCAAACAAAGTTTAATATGTGCACACAGGGAACTCACATAAGCATGAAAAATTCCAAAGACAATCAGGTAAAATGAGGTATATATGTCACTGTGGACTAAGGAGAAGGAAACAGGGTCTGGGCCTTCATTGGGAAAGGAGGCAATTTACAGGAAGATGAAGAGTTAAGGTTTGGTGAACAAATGTTTGTTGGGCCATGTCGAGACAGTGGGACACAGAGAGGACTTTGATCAGATGGGCCTTGCCAGATTCCTCCCTGTCTACCACACCTATTATTATGCTATAGTTATCTACAGTGATAGCTCCTTCCTGAAACAGGCCTTCTATGTTAAATTCTTTTAGGCAGTTAGGGAGAAGGTCAAACTTTCTTCCTGAGTCTTTTGTTGTTAAAAATGATCAGCCTCAAATAATCCTCAAGGCAGAGACGCATTTTAGGGTGGCAAATTCTGCTCCCCTACACTGTGATATCTCTTCTTTAATTTTCTTTCATTTTTTCTGTATCAATTACTTCATGATTAGTTCCCCATCAATTGCCTTTTCATCTATAAGTGTATCTTCTCTATTGGTTCCTTCCCTAAATAGATAAGTATGCTCCAGTCTTATATGAAAAATAACCTCTTTTGAAACTATAAGAACTCTAGAGAACTATCTCACCCTTTTTACTGAAGCAAATATTTTGAAATAGGCAATTGTTAATTTGCTCTTTTCTTCATTTCCCAATTGCTCTTTTTTTCTCCATAACATTGTATTGTTTCCTTTCTCTATATTAAATCTATTCACCTCACCTTGTTGAGGTCACCCATGTCTATAATTAGCAACCTAAGTTCTTCCTTGTTTCCATGGAAGTGATCATGTTCATAATTTTTTACATGATTGATACCTAACTTTGAAATTATTTACTATATTTATTTTATGCTACCATTGTGAAATGCTTCATCCTTTAATTCTCTCATCATTCCTTTCTTCATGGATTAATTTTAAAAATGTATACTAAGTTCTCCTAGTGATGACAGTTGGAATTATAGAACCAACGCTCCTCAATCACTCTCTCTCCCTCTCTATGTGTGTGTGTGTATATAGATAGAGAGATAGATGTGTATATAAAGATATACATATATATTTTTTTATTGAAGAGACACAGCTATTAGAGAACAGGTGAGTTAGAATAAGGCATTCCAAAGTTGACTAAATGAATGCCTCATGGATATCAAGAGAAGAGTGTGGCAGTCAAGGAAAACAGAAAGTGCAAAGACTTTGAAGTTGAATATGCTATGCATGTTTGAGTAACTGTAAGAAGGCTTAGGTAACTGGAAAGGAATAAGCAAGAGAGATTCACTTATAAAAGATGAATTCTGAGAGATTACAGGGGTGCAGAGAGTGCGTGCCCTTGTAGCAACAGTAAAAACTAGGTTTTCACTTTAAATAAAATGAGAAATCTATGTTGGTTTACTAGTAGAGGAGTGCTAATGTTCTGAACTTTATTTAAAGAAGATAACAGGCTATCACTTTGGTAATTGGCCTACGAGAAAAATGGTTGAGGCAGGGAACTATTTATAATCTGTATCAGTTAACATAGACTAAATAATGTAGTAAAATAAATTCTCTAAATGTCAGGAATTTATAACAATGGTATATTTCTCACTTATGTTTTAGCTTTGCCACTTTCTTCTGGGACTAGGCTGTAGGTGCAGTACCTATGTGAACAACTGCTGTTGTTGTATCACTAGCAAAAAAGAGCCTATGAAAGTAAATGATGACATAAATCATTAGTTCACAAGTGACATAAGTTATTTCCATTTCTGTTTCTTTGGCCATAGCAAGTCCATGATGGAGACTGATGTGATTAATATGGAAAAATGACACTGACCACCTGAGAGGACTGATATAGATGACACTATTAGGAAAGTTTAGTAAATATTAGGAATTAATAATACAATCCACTATATTGTCACTGCAAATATCCAGGGAGAGTTAATGGTTTCTATCAGGAAGTTAGGAAATGTGGTGGCAAGAAGTACTTGTTCTGGATATGTTTAGGAACTCTAAACATTAAGAGATTTAACCAGGAGAAAAAACTGCAGAAAAATAATTTTTAAAAAATTCTATATCCAATTTTCGGTAAAAATAAATAAATAAATATATATCCAATCATGAGCAAAATAGGAGTAGAATAGGTACTTCTTCAATTACAAATGGCATGTAGGAAAAACATACAGTTAACATCACACTTAATGGTGAAAGACTGGCTGGTTGCTGTCTATTATTAAGAAAAGGTAAGGATGTTCACTCTCATCATTGCTATTTAATATCATAATCGACATCTTAGCATGTGCTATAAGGATAGAAAAATAAAGGGCATTAAGATTGGAAAGAAAGAACTAAAACTATCCCTATTTGCAGATGACATGATTATCTACATGGAAAACACCAAGGACTCTATAAAATCCTCCTGGAACTAATGATTGAGCTTATCAAGATACCACGGTAAAAGATCAGTGTACAAAAATCAAGTATATCTGCATACGATATCAATGGACAATTGAAAATTAAGTTTTTTGAAGTGCATTTTCAATAGCTAAAAAAAGTTATAAATCTACAAAAATGTGTAGAATGTATATGTTCAAAACTATACAACATTAATGAAAGAAATAAGACAAATAAATGGAGAGATTTATCATGTCCATGGATTTAAAACTCAATATATTTACAGTCTAAGTTACCTCCAAATTGATCTATAGATTTAATGCAATTTAATGTGTGTATCTTCTCTCTGTCTTGTTCTTTACTTAATATTGTTTTTAAAAGAACAGAAATTCTTAATTTTAATACAATCAAATTTATTAATATTTTCCCAAAGGTTAGACTTTTGTATTCCATTTAAGAATCCATTGCTTATTCCAAGGTCGTGAAGATATCCCCTATATTTTCATGTATAGCTTTATTATTTTATCTTTCACATTTAGGTAAAAATAAATCTAGAATTGACTATTATTTTTAAGGAGGTTGTAGTCAAAGTTTATTTTTCTGCAAACGAGTACTTAATTTACATTTACTTTCAATGTCGCATGTTGAAAAGAAAAAAGCATTATACTGTAATGGATTTTGTGGCATCTTTGTCATATTCAAAAGAAGATTGTTCATGTATGATCTATTCTAGATTTTATACATTTTACATTGGTCAGCTATTTTTATCTGTGTCAAGTATAAGAATGAACATAACTTCATGTGCTAGACTTAGTGTAGCTTACTAGGTATAGTAGAACATTGTTTTGATTACTCATCTGAGGACCCTGAGCTATGTTGCAATGCAGGTGCACAGCTACACATGATACAGATATTCTATATGCAGAACACGGAATGCTCGCTTAGATAAAAACGTCACAAGAGCATGACATAATTTTTGCTTGTTCTTGCTAGTTGGTACAACTTACCCAGGGCTTTCATGGGCATCTTCTGTGCAATCTCTATTTGAGAACTTCAGGGAAAATATAATTGACAAAAAAGATTATGAGAGAAATATTTATGTTGGGGAACTTCTCCTCAAGCATTCTGGGTAATCTGACCCTCTTCAAAGTGTTTATACTCTTTGTTATCTAAAAAATGCATTTCACACAGACGTTTGGAAACGTGATAATGATCTACCACACTTGGAGCATTTAGCAAAGTTATGAATTGATCTAGCAATGTGGCTGACTTAATGGAAGAGAACAGATGAACAGGTCCAAGGTAAGAAAATTCCAAGACAGATAAAAGGGTAAAGCACCCCCATACACCGTTTAAGGCTTTATTGTAACAATACAAGGAAAAGAGATAACTTGACTATTTATTTGAAGCAATTGACTATCTGAGTGAGGCAGTAATGACAGCTGTATCATCCATGAGTCAGGAACAATGCTTTACCGGAACAGAACAGTATAATGCACCATGATATAAAATAACTTCGGGTGTACAACCAAATGACTAAGCTGGTGAACTTGGAAAGATGATGCAGACATCATTCCTCTCACTATGGTTTAGCTATTACTCACATCTAAGGATATAAATCTAGAGAAAGAATTTAAGAAGGAAACTTGTGCTGAGAGAAAGAATTATCTTCTCCTATTATGGACCATGAAATGGGCCTGCCCATAAACATAAATATATCTGGGGTAATGTGAATGATAATGTCCTTGGGGCAGTTGATGGTTACAGTCCACACCAAGCTGTGATATTTTATACTTCCAGATTTTAATATAAATTATTTACAGTAATAATGTTTTGATGAAATTAAGTTAAAGTAGACTTATAATGCTATATACACTATATTAGAAGCAAAGAATACAGTTTTCTAATGCATCCCCAGAGCACAGAACAAGCCCCTGCATAGTGAGTGTGTCCGATAAATATTTATTGAGTGATTGAAATGATGAATAAATGGATTCCAAAGGAGAAGAGACACATAGAGTTTACAAGAGAGGGATTATGCGTGGGCCATCGGGATGCATGAGAAAAAATGTGCAACCTGTTTCTTATAGGATGAAGAACATGGGAGGGGCTCATATCTTTTATTTCTGAAAAAGTGAAAGTTTACTTAACAGGACTTAAGGAAATGTACATCTCCAGCTCAACAATTTGCCTTTCTTTCATTTTTCCCCTGTTCATAAATTGGAAAATATCATTCTTTTAATGTAGTAACCTATAAGTAGTAGTTAGCTGAAATAAACAAAAATTTAAGAATTTTCCATTTGGACAAAGGAAGAAAGGAGAGAAGAATGACCTTGCAGCCTTTGGCAATCATAAAATTATGACACATAGGTTTATCTCTCTCTGCTTCTCTCAAAAATATTTTTGTACTCAATATTTTATTTTTTTCTATTGATTTGGTCATACATTTAAATAATGTATGTAAACTTTTATTTCTTGTTCTAGTTATGTAATAGTATATGTTAATTCTCCATCAAGATATATTAGGTTTTCACCTCTAAAATTCCCTGAATTTCTCCTCTGCTCATCCTTCTTCCCCCTCATCTTATTTTTTAACCTTACTTTTACATTGCTAATGCTGATATTTACATTGTTTTATAAATATTTTTGAAATATTCTGTGTTATCTCTAGATTGAGTCAACATTTAAAAACATTATTACTTTTAGATAGAGCCAAATCTTATTTAGGAACACATTTTCTTCTTTGGGGTTCTAATGTGACAATCACTGTGCCACTAGAAGGAGAAAGCTCTAATGTCCAGGTAAAATCATCCCTTTTTGTTGCATTCCAATGGTTGCTTAAAATCATGGCATATTTTAGTGTGCTTCATATTTGAACATTGACTTTATCTGTACTTTAAAATTTATTTTATGAGGAGTTTCAAATTGAATATTTCCTTTCTTATTGAAGAAGAAACATAAACTTTCTTTATCGTGACCCTGATGCTCTCTGCCAGTTTTGGCCTTCATTCTACTGTTTAAGTTTCATTTTTTAGCTCTTCTTTTTGAAAACAAAAAAACAAAATTTTCCTAGTTTTACTGAGATACAGTGGCATATAACATTGTATAAGTTTGAAGTGTACAATGAGTTTATTTGATACACTTATATCTCACAAAATGATTATCATAATAGGGTTTTGCATGTGGTGAGGACATCTAAAATCTACGCCTAGCAACTTTCAAATATATAATACAATATTGTTAACTATAATCACCATGCTGTACATTAGATCCTCAGAACTTATTCATCTTTTAACTGCAAATTTGTACACTTTGGCCAACAACTCCCTCTTGCCCCCACCCCGCAGGCTCTGACAACCTCCATTCTACTCTCTGTTTTTATGAGTTCAGCTTTTTCAGATTACACATGTAAGTAATATCATATGGTATCTGTCTTTCTCTGTCTGGCTTATTCAATTAGCATAATGCTGTCAGGTTCCATCCACATTGTTGAAAATGATAAGATTTCCTTCTTTCTCACAGCTGAATAATATTTCATTGTGTGTGTGTGTGTGTATGTGTGTGTATATATATACGTTTATCTGTAGATGAACACTTATGTTGTTTTTGTATCTTGGCTGTTGTCAATAAGGCTGAGATGAACATGAGAGTTCTAATATCTCTTTGAGATATTCATTTCCTATGGATACATACCCGGAAGTGAGATTACAGGATCATATGGTAGTTCTATTTTTAATATTTGAGGAACATCCATAGTGTTTTCCGTAATGGCTGTACCAATTTACATTTTCACCAACAGTGCCCATGTTCCCTTTCTCCACATCCTCATCAACACTTATTATTTCTTGTCTTTTTGATAATCGCCTTTCTAACAGGTGTGAGGTGATAACTCATTGTGTTTTTTTTTATTTGCTTGATGATTAGTGATGCTGAGCAGCTTTGCATGTACCTCTTGGCCATTTGTATGTCTTCTTTGAGAAACATCTATTTAAGTCCTCAGCCCTTTTTTTTTTTTTTTGGTGAGGAAGATTAGCCCTGAGCTGACATTCGATGCCAGTCTCCTCTTTTTGCTGAGGAAGATTGGCCCTGGGCTAACATCTGTGCTGATCTTCCTCTACTTTTTATGGGATGCCACCACAGCATGGCTTGAGAAGCAGTGAATCTGTGCTCGTCCGGGATCTGAACCTGCGAACGCTGGGCCGCCATAGCAGAGCGCGCACACTTATACGCTGCACCATCGGGCCGGCACTCTCAGCCCATTCTTTAATCAAATATTATGCCTGTTGAATTGTGTGAGTTCCTTATATATTTTAGATATTAATCCTTTATCAGTCATATAAATTGCAAATATTTTCTCCCATTCTGTGGATTGTCTTTTGGCATTTAACCGCTAATGCCATGGGGCCTCAAGTTCATTTTTGAGTGATGTAAGATAGGAATCCAGTTTCATTCTTTTGCAAGTGACTATCCAGTTCTCCCAACACCGTTTATTGAAGAGACTATCTTTTCTCCATTGAGGTTTTTCGGTTCCTTTGTCAAATATTGGTTGACTAGATGTCATGCTTTATTTCTGGGCTCTTGATCTTGTTCCATTGGTCTATCTGTCTATTTTTAATGCCATTTCCATGCTGTTTTAATTATGATAGCTTTGTAGTATAGTTTTAAATCTGGAAGTGTGATGCCCCCAGCTTTGGCTTTGTTCTTCTTTACCAGGGTTACTTTGGCTCTCTGGGGTCTTTTGTGGTTTTATACAAATTTTGGCATTGTTTTTTCTATTTCTGTGAAAACTGTCATTGGAATTTTTATAGGTATTCCTTGAATCTATAGATAGCTTTGTATGTACATTTTAAAGATATTAAGTCTCTTGATCCATGAACATGGGATATCTTTCCATTTGTTTGTGTTTTCTTCAATTTCATTCTTCAAAGTCTTATAGTTTTCACTGTATAGATCTTTCACATCCTTGATGAAATTAAATTGGTTAAATTTTGTCTTAAGTATTTTATTCTTTTTGTTACTATTGTAAATGGCACTTAATTGTTAGTTAAGATGTCTTTAGAATTTGATACTCAAAAAGAGAAAGAATAAAAAACAGTTCTTCATGGGGCCGGCCCGGTGGCGCAAGCGGTTAAGTGCGCGCGCTCCGCTGCGGCGGCCCGCGGTTCGCTGGTTCGGATCCCGGGCGCGCACCGACGCACTGCTTGGTAAGCCATGCTGTGGCGGCGTCCCATATAAAGTAGAGGAAGATAGGCACCGATGTTAGCCCAGGGCCATCTTCCTCAGCAAAAAAAAACGAGGAGGATTGGCGGATGTTAGCTCAGGGCTGATCTCCCCACAAAAAAAAAAAAAAAAAAAAAAACAGTTCTTCAATAACAGGGTAGCATTGTTTCACTGTTTATTCATTCCAGGTTTAACAATTAGAAATGTAATGCCTATCTGGTCCTCTCTGTTTTGTAAACTTTTTCCTTTTCTTTGTTTTTTCTCTTTGTCTATCAATAAGAAGTTAGGTATTCTCATTTTCCACTGTGTTCTCAAATGACATAGTGATAAGGGTGGGTTTATTATAATCTTTCTCTTTGTTATCCCCATGTGTTCTTTCAAACTAATGACAACAATCTCTTTTCGGCTCCCCACTCGGATAAGACATTACATAATTTCTTATATAATTCTTCCCGCAATGTCTCTCTTCTTGTTTTTTTGGAAATTCAAGTGTCATATACTGTATCTCTTTAATTGATCCTCCATGTTATTATCTGTTTGATTTTCATTTTATTTATTTTTCCTATAAATACTTATTAACTTTTTCTTGTGGTTTTTCTTTGTATTTTATTTTTCTTTATTATGATTGTCAAAGATTAATTTATAAGAGTTTTTCTTATCTTCACATTAGTCCCTTACATCAATGGTACTCCAAGTTGTGTCCTTTTGCCAGCAGCATCAGCATTACCAAGGAAGTTGTTAGAAATAGAAATTCTCAGGACGCCCTGAGACCTACTGAATCAGAAATTTGGGTTGAGGCTCAGCAATAGATGTTTTAACAGACACTGCAGGCAATTCTGGTGGAAGCTGAAGTTTGAGAATACCTGCTTTACATCATAACTTGTTGTTTTATAAAGGCAATAACTTCCCAAATATTTCAAGGTATGTTAATTTAGACATTAAATTTATTATTATTTTCTTTTTTAGTGAAGAAGATTGGCCCTGAGCTAACATCTGTTGCCAATCTTCCTCTTTTTGCTTGAGGAAAATTGTCCATGAGCTAACATCTGTGCCAATCTTCCTCTATTTTGTATATGGGATGCTGCCACAGCACAGCTTGATGAGAGGTGTGTAGGTCCACGCCTGGCAACCGAACCCAAGAACCCTGGGCTGCCGAAGCAGAGTGCATGAACCTAACTAACCACTATGCCACTGGGCTGGCCCAAATTTATTTTTTAGTACACAAATTATCTTTATCTAAGAGTTAGTCGATTTGCTAGTCTATGCTTTTTGTTTCATTCATAGATTTGTAAACTTTATTATCCATTTATATTTATCATTAATGGATTATGTTTTCTAAGTAGATTATATAGATTTATTCTGTTATTTCTGTTTTATTTTACTACTAATTTGACATTTCTCTTTCAAGGATAGAAGGCAATATTGGAAACTTTTGTGTCAGGGCAGATCTAGTCCATTGACAGTGTTCAATTTGAGGGTTCCCTGGGTGCAAATTGACTTTAAGTGGTTATCCATTATGGATAAGTTCTTCACTATGCCTGAATGACAGAATAGACAGTGCTATTAATCCTCTCCAAGTATTTTCTTTAACATCTTTCAGGAAGAGACCTCAGTACCATCCCTGTCTATATTCTGTATATCTCTAGATGAATAGACTAAGGGAAATATGGGAAGCTAAGAAGATGGAAATTAATACAGTATGTCTATGGCAAAGATATTTAGTAAACAGAATTTCAAATACTCCTAGTCTTTGATTCTATTTTCTCTTCTTGCTCTCAGCAATCTTTGTGCATGCCATTCTGTTCTTGAGGACTCTCTAAGACTCTGTGGAGTAGATATCTCATCTTTTAACAGCAATTTCTTCATACATATTTGAGCATGGTCATTGCCCATGAAACTTCTAGAAGAAAACATAGGAAGTACGCTCTTTGACATTAGTCTTAGCAACATATTTTCAAGCACCATGTCTGACTGGGCAAGACAAATAATAGAAAAAATAAACAAAGCTGATTACATTGTACCTTAAGTTTTATCTCTTATTTACTTTTGCCCTAGACGTTTGTTGAACTTGGTCTTTCAACTAATTTACTTTCCCCTTTTTATTTAACTTTTAGAATATGTTAATGTTTATTTTATTGGAATCTTGGGAAGGACTAAAAACAAAGAGTTATATACAGTCATAAAAGAGATTAAGAAGAAATAAAGACTTTTATGTATAGACAATTTTCTAGATTTACAAATTTTGATAATATCAATTTTTAAAGTTCTTTAGTGTTCTAGTATTAGGAGGTACAACATTTTATTAATCTATCTATACTTTTGAGCAATTAGATTATTTCTATAGTAAAACAATACTGTTTGATGAATTTTGTGTGCACTAACCTTATTCTTTAATAAAGAATGAAGTGGAAGTTTAAAGATCAAATGTTATGCATATTTTTAAGCTTATAGAGATTGTTATTCTTATCAGATTAAATAGATCTGGGACTGGAAGTAATATATTTAATTAATTTAGGCTAGATAAAATGATTTTCTCAGGATAGCATGTAGAGATTTTTGGGTGGATATTTAACAGAGACATTTAAGACATCTAACTATGTGTAGAAAGTGAGTTTAGTTTTGGAAATGTTAAGCTTGAGGTATGTGGAGTTAATGTTAGAGAACTAGAAATAAGATACATATTTAAAAGCAAAGAAAATACAAAAATAAATATAATCAATCCTGAGGAACATAGAGAGTGAGACAGTATAATACTAATATTCATTGATACACAGAGAATGACAAACCTTTTAAAAACGTCTAGAGAATATCCATGAAAGTAAGAAAAAGATAGAGAGGTGTAATTTTATGGAAATCAAAGAAAGATAACTTTCCAAGGACAAAATAATTTAGATGATCAAATGTTGTTAAGGACCAAAGAGTTTAATTACACCATTGAGTGAGAGTGATATAATCTAATTATAATATTAAGAAATTGCCTGATACCACACAAGCTCGGAAGAAAAAGAGAACTTTCATTTTCAGGCGTAAAAGTTATTAATGTCATTTTCCTTTTGGTAAGCCCCTCATTGTCAGTCTTTAACACACATTGGGAGCATTTTGCCAAATCAGTGGAGTCTCCTGAATTTGACATTTCATTTTCTCTTCCTCCTTATGATCCATATCTGGGAAACTGTTTCGAGTAGGACTTCTCACAGTTTTCCACGTCTGAGTCCAACACCACAACATTGCAGCCTTTTCTCTTTGTTCTCACTGGCCTCCGAAGGCTGGTGGGTGCCCGCCTGTGGCTAGGACCACTCCTGTGCCCGATGTACATCACTACAATGGTGGAAAATTGGACAGTGTTATACTTGGTGAAGACTGAGCGTAGTCTACAGGAGCCTCAGTATCTTTTCTTGTCGATGCTGGCTGGAGCAGATATTGTCTTGTCTGTTTCCACACTTTTCTCTGTGTTCAAGGTCTTTGTCCTTAGCCTCTATCACATTGCATTTGATGACTGCCTCATTCACCTCTTCTTCATCCATACTTTCTCTTCCGTGGGCTCAGGAATCCTGTTGGCCATGGCCTTTGACCTCTTTGTGGCCATCAGTAACCCCCTGCAATATACCACCATACTCACCAGCTCACGAGTCACCAAAATGGGCCTGGCAGCCTTGCTGAGGGGGGTAGCCCTCATGCCTCCATTGCCTATCCTGCTCAAGAGGCTGCCCCTCTGCAAGGGCCAGATCCTTTCCTGTTCTTACTGCCTCCATCCCAATGTCATGAAGCTAGCTTGTGGCCAAGTCAAAATCAACATTTTCTATGGGCTGGTTTTGGTTATCTTTTCTTTTGGGGTTGATTCTCTGCTTATAGCCATTTCTTATGTTCTGATATTGCAAGCAATGCTGGGCATTGCTTCCAGAGAAGGCGAGGTGAAGGCGCTCAACACTCGTTTCTCATATCTTTATTGGTGTAATTTATCATGGGCCTCTTCTGGCAATAACTGTCATGCAACGAGTCAGCCACTGAAGCTCTCCATTAGCATACACTGTACTGGGAAATATATACGTCTTTATGTTCCCCATGCTTAACCCAATCTTGTATACCTTAAAGACCAAGGAGATGCATGCGTCCCTGAGGAAATCTTTCAAGATCCAGAGAAGATGAAGAATTATAGAAGTTAGTGGAGATTTAGGTAGGGGTAAAATTGAACTCCCGGTTCTATACTGATTTAAGAATAGTTGAGCTTTGTTGTCATTTTAGAGGTAAGATATGGATATAGGATGAAATGTTGTAAATTATGGCTTTTATGAATAAATATATAAATTATGTATTCATAATATATTCTTTGTTCCCACTTTTTTCTCAACATGTGGTTTCAGACATCTTGGGAACAAAAGGGGGAGGGGACAAATGAGAGATCCTTGGAGAGAGAGTTTACAATAATCCCATTGTTATATTCAGATATAGTATTCTTCCAACTTTCCAGATATAGTTTGTAGTTCAGAAAGTTTGCAAAGAGTCCAAGGAGTTCAAAAAATCTCTTACCCCATTCTCAAACTTTCTAGTTTATTTCTCTTCTTTTCACTGTTTTATTATATTATTTATTTTTTTGCTGAGGAAGATTCACCCTGGGCTAACATCTGTGCCAATCTTCCTCTATTTTTTAGTATGTGGGCCACCAGCACAGCATGGCTGCTAACAGAGAGGTGTAGGTTCGTGCCTGGGAACTGAATCCAGACCCCAGAAGTGGAATGCACTGAACTTAACCACTAGGCCACTGGAGTTGGCCTTATTTTATTTTTTAATTGTCTCTCTTCTCTCCTGCATTAAAATCTGCATGAGAACAAACATTTACATCTTCTACACTAGTTTACCCATATCATTGCAGACTGCCTGAGTCATAGTAGTAAATTATTAAATTAGTTTTTATTGTATTATGCTTTTTTATCCAAGAGTTGAGTCATATTCAAGAAAACTCTTCCCACTCCCTCCCAATAAATGAAAAGCCATATTCTTCAGAAAAGAATATTTATGCCAGTTTCCTATAGATTATAGCATTTTTAGTTTATATGTTGCCTTTGATACGGTTAGGGAGTACATTTTATATAATCATTTTAAGTTTTCTACTTCTTTTTGATCTCCAGATAGGTATGTGCTCATAGATATATTCTTATGAAAGCAGTCCTCAAATTCATGAACTTCTGCTCCAAATTCTTCTTTCTTCTAAATTCTTTCCACACATGAATTGGATCTTCTATGTTGTTATAGAGAAAAAATAATCCTATTATCTCTATATATTTCTCTTACCTTTTCCCACATTTAGTCTTCATTAATTTTATTCACATATCTCCTAAATGTGTGCTAAATGGATTCATTTATCTATATCTCTATAGTCCCTTCACTAATTCAAGATTTTATTATCACCCTATTTATCTATTACAATAGCTGATTTTTCATCATGTAATGTTACCCCATGCCCCAACTATTGATTACACTACTGAATAAAATTTGTAAAACAAATACGATCATGTTGAAACTTTATTTGCAATTTTTGCAATACAATCAGTGTTTGATAAATTTAGTGTAATGCATATGATATGCAAGACTCTCCATGGCCTGACCTGTCTACCTTTCTTCCATACCCCAGTCTTACTAAACAATTTTCAGTACTCTGAATAGTGTATGTTAGTTCAAAAATGTTCTTGTATCTAATATGCACTTTTGATCCCTCATTGAGAAAATTTTTGCTTGTCTTTAATAACTAGATTAATCATGACCTCTTATATTATGCCTTCTGTAACATCCAAAATTTCAGTGAATCCAACTTCTTTGTTGGCACAATGACCACTAAGCATAATTTTATTATGACATCCTGTTGGTTATCCAGCTTGGTCAGTTTCAATTAATTTTTTCCTCCTTATTATAGGCTATATTTTCGTTTCATGTGTGTCTGGTACTTATTTTTTTTTTTGCTGAGGAAGATTCACCCTGAGCTAAAATCTGTTGCCAATCTTCCTCTTTTGGCTTGAGGAAGATTCACCTTGAGCTAACATCTGTGCTAATGTTCCTCTATTTTGTATGTGGTTTGCTGGCACAGCATGGCTACCAACAAGTGGTGTAGGTCCATGCTCAGGAACTGAACCTGGGCCACCAAAGAGGAGTGCTCCGAATTTAACCCCTGGGCCATGGGGCTGGCCCTTGTCTGGTATTTTTTATTGAATGCCAAACATTATAAATCTGGCTACTGTATACTTTTGTATTTCTATAAATACTTGAGGGGTTTGTTCTGGGACACTGTTGAGTTACATGGTAAATATAAAGTCTGGGTTAGAGTTTAAAAAGCCTTAAATAATGCAATATCATCAGCAATAAAGAATAATTTGGTCAGAAATGGGATGTGGAAGATGATATAAAGGTAGCTTAATTATGATTTTAAGGATGTGCAGTCTTTTTTACTCAAACTATTTCATTGTACATGTATTTACTAATGGTACAGGGGCAGCTGGATTCTTAAACAGAGATATGTACATGCAGAACTGATACACAAGCATGTACACATGCAGCAACAAGAAACAGTAAATCACTTCATCAGGTTTTGGCCTCTGAATCGTATGGATGGACTTGAGGCGTATTTCATTAGAAGAAACTATGGAAGAATGAAACAGAGAAAACTTAAGGCAGGATTCAGTAGGTAGAGTTCATATAAAAGAGCTCTATACTGATGACAGGAAATACAGTTAAAGAAAAAATCTGTATAATACAAAGGAAAATTCTCAGCTTAAGTCCAGTATGAGGATAAAATTTTAAGGCACATCTTCTCTGCCATGCTGCCTGAAATCATCCAGTCCACTGTGAAAAAAGGGTGTTTTACATTTGACTCATTATTTACTCCATAACAATATCTAAAACAAGTGAAGGAATAATATTGTTATATACATTTACAGTACTCATCCATCATCCATTTTGCATAAATTAATTTCTCCAAATAAAATTTATAGAAAATAAATAGTAATAGTGAGGTAATGAAATGCATTGGCCATACTGAATATAAAGAATTCCCATTTGGGGGCATCATGTCATGGTGTGTATGTGTGTGTGTGAGTGAGAGAGAGAGAGAGAAAGACTTATGAAAAATAACATAAAAAAACAATAACAAAATGAAATAGTTTCCAGTTCAAGGCAAGGGGCTTAAAAAATGAAAACTCTGCTAACTGCTGATTGCTGATTAATTTCAAAAAGATGTGTGTGTAACAGATTATCAGTGTAACCTTGACTACTGTAAAATAGTTAATTATTGTATTACTGTAGTATGAGGCGAGGACAGTATTAGCCTACACTAAGCACAGCATTTCAATGCCCTGGAAAAATACTGAATTGGCTAATAGAAGACAAAGTAATCTTAATTAATTAATAGAATCAATATGTTAATATTTCAATTAATATCACCTTGCCATTTTCACCCTTCCTCCAAAATATTTCTTTTATCATATTCTACTGCTTGTATTTCCCCCAAGTAAAATCTTCTGTCTCAGTGAATGATTCTTTTCATAGATAAATAGAAATTTATAAGAATGAGATCATTTTTCCCCTGGGGTTGGTTAATTCTGGTTGCATTCTTATTTTCTAGAAGATAACTGTTAACTGCTTTGTCCCTACAGACTTTGAATTTGATTATTCCACATTTCTTTAAAAAAGAAAACAAAATAAAAATACATGTATTCCACATTGACCTCTACACATTTCACAATGTGCTAAAGCTACACGTTTTGACAATTTTCTTCTTAGACCTCAGGTTTCGCAGGCGTGAAATATGAAGTAGAGTTAAGAGCATGACATTTGAAGGAGTATCGATATGAATTTAAGTCTTAGTTCTACAACTAGCAGTTTTTTGGGGTACTGTATTTCTCATGCAGACACAGGTTGATAATCAAAAGATTATATCTTTGAACAGGACAATTATTTGCTGGAATCAGGGAATTCATAATGTGTTTAATGTTAGTGACCATGAATAAAAAGTAAAATTTGATTAAAATACTATATTTCACAGTAGTCAAGGTTACTATGTGTTTACATATCTTTAAATCTAAAATGGGGCCAAAAAAAGGCTGGATTTGCTAGAATTTATGTATATTTATATATAATATTTGGTGGTTTTTAATCCTGAGTCCATTCATTTTTGATTGGGTATATACTAACAAATTACTCAGTATCTTTTAACTATCTCTTTTCCCTAAAAGTAAAGCTAATAAAACTCACCTCCTTTGGTTTAAGAGAGGCTAGTTTTGGTAATGTTACTAAAGTTTGGAGCTTGAGGTAGACATTCAAAACTCAATGTCCTTTCTCCTTTTAAGAATAAAGTATTTTAACTATTTCCCTCATTGCTTTATAGTTACATTTTAATGTGGAAAAATCACACTTTCCAGGTACAACATATTACCAATGATATCTATCAGTTGACATATTTATTAATTTAGGCTTTTATCAATCGATATATACTTGTTGTATACAATATTACAGATACTCCAAAAGGTACTGAAGATGCAAAGGCAAAGACAACAGAGCTGGTCCCTGATTATTTAGAAGGGAAGGGTAATTAAACAGTAGTTTTGTTAGCAGGTAAGAATTGTGATTGTCAAGTGCAATTATCTAGGCCCATGAATATTTATTCATTTATTAAAGAAAACAATTGAAATTTACTGTGCCTCTGAATAGGGTATATACCAGAGATTTAGGATAAAGCAACACAGTGCCTTCTCACAACAATTCTTAATTAATTGAGGAAGACGGACATGAAAATGTAAGTAAAACTATCTTGTGAGTATTATAATAAAATTATTTATGGGGTAGATTCAGGGAAAAAGGAGAGTGCCAGTTCTACTAAAACGTTCAAAACTTCATAATAGAGGAAGTTGTGTCTAAGATTGGTGTTGAGATTTGAAGCCAAGTAATTGGTAAAGTTTGGAGTCATAGAAAGGCAGGAATACATGTGTAAATGTGTATTGAATGATCCAGTTTGAAGAAAACTGGCATTGTATAGTCAGAGTTGAGGCTGGAGAGAAAGGCAGGGATAAGAAAACAGAAAAAATTCTAAAATAGGTTAGTAACTTGACCTTTATCCTATAGCTGTTTGTAAACCACTTAATTACGTAAACTTAAATATTTAAAAAGAAGAGAGACATGAAAAAAATTATTTCAGTAAGATCCCACATTCAACACTGTGAATAATGAATTAGATCAAGACAAGAACTAAAATAACACCATCTTCTTGGCAGAAGAGAAGAAAATGCCTCAACTCTCACAAAACTGGCATATTGAATTGAAGACACATTCCCTAGAGGGAATTGATGAAAGGGGAAGTAGGAGTCAGGGTGTCTTTTTCACGAAGCCACACTTGACTACTTGAGAAAGTTTCTCCTGCCCTTGAATACCTTGTGCACTGCAGACCTTATCTGTTTGGTTTTTAGGCTATAAACCAAGAGATTAAGCACTGGGGTTAAGAAAAGAAAGAGACTGGCCATGGTGACATGGAGAAGAGACGACGTGAATGTACCGAACCTATGAATTAGAGCCAGCACAGTGAGTGGCACATAAAAGATGCAGACAGTGAAAATGTGGGAAGCACAAGTATTAAGTGCCTTGAGCTGACCATCTTCTGAGGCAATACCCAACACTGTTTTCAAAATAAGGATGTAAGAAATGACAATGAACATAGCATCAACTCCAAAGGAGCAGAGAACAATGGACAACCCATAGATGGTGTTGACTGTGACAGGGCCACAGGCCAGTTTCGTAACATCAGGGTGGTAGCAGTAACAATGCCATAGAATAACATCTTTGCAGAAGGATAATCGCTGAAGCAGGACTGGCAAGGGTACTAGCAACACCACACCCCTAACCACGGCTGCAATCCCCAATAATCCGAGGAGGTGTTAAAACCACGGTGTAGAGCAGTGGGTTGGGGATAGCTACAAATCGGTCAAAGGCCATGGCCAACAGGATGACTGACTCCATTGAGGAGAAGGTATGGATGAAGAACATCTGTGTCAGGCAAGAGTGGAACTCAAGCTCTCTGTGATTCAGGAGGAAGACTTTGAGTACTGTAGGTAGAGTTGATAAAGACAGACCCATATCTGTGCCTGCCAGCATAGACAGGAAGATGTACTGAGGCTCATGAAGGCTGGAAGTGCTTTTAATAACAAAGAGGATAGTGCAGTTACCTAAGAGGGCAATTAGATACATGATACACAGTGGAACAGAGATCCATATTTGTACAGCCTCCAGTCCAGGAATGCCTGTTAGAAGGAGAGTGGGTGGCTGGAGCCAGCTACTGTTTATAAACCCCGTAAAGATGTTTCTTGGGATCCAGTCCAGAGCAGCTTCTAAATGCTCCTATTGGCAGAAAAATATAGATTTTAAGATAGGAGAATATAATGCGTCTAACTCCTCTGGGGCAGCACCAATCCTAGGCATCTTTACATCAAGGAATTGATCCTTAGAACATTTCCAAATTTATCTGAATAACTATCTGGAGTTAGGGCAATGGATAACTGCTATTAAAATGTAAGAGCTACTAGAGATCTTTTGGCCTAGAACATTCTAATCATTGATCAAGTAGCAATAAAAATTAAGCACATAATTTTCTTTTTTATCTCAATGCTTAGAAAAATTTCATTCTCAAAACTCTTTCTATTTCACAATTTATTTCATCACCTTTGCATCTACTTTTATTTCTAATAACCTTAGCCAAAACTCTGAAAGAAGTTCATGCACTTTCCCTGCATCAACGTCATACCTATAAATATTCAGGCATCTGGAAACCTGGGCATTTTCCCTGTTATTTACACCTGCCGAAATAAAGTATGAGATATTTCAATAACCCACATACACTCCAAGTCATTTTAAAAAATCTTCATATGATACCATCATCTTTACAATTAATTTCTATGTTGTTTGATGTTTTCTTTTTAAATATGTTGATTATTCAAAATATGAGAGATTAATCATTAAAGCAAGTACTGGCATTACATCTTCGCTGGTACTAGAATAGTATCAAACATTAACAATTTCTTACATAAAATTTGAAATATCTCTATTACAAAACACAAATATAATGTCTTAGGAAATAATAAATACCAATACTTCTGTAAATAAAAATGGCATAATTGTAGGAAATGGTGTTAGCACTTATATCTTTGTCCTACAAACAAAGGTAGGAAGAGATTATATTTGATTTATTGAATACAATTAGATTTAAGTGTCTTGTTAAAAATTGCAAGCAGAAACAAGATAGTGATGCCACTATATTTGGACATGTGGGAAGGGGTAGGAGGGGAGATAATATAACTGACCTAAACTCTTATTTGGAAAAGCATGAAATAAAAACACAATATCTTTTGTAAAATCATATTATTCAAAAGTATGACCAAAAATAAAAACACCAGAAGAAAAATTAAACAGAAATTAATGAAGGATTCCTGCTCAGGAAAAAGGCTAGAGACAGGGAGGATTGGAACAAGATACTATTCTTTTTTGCCCTCCATCAATATTAGAACTACTGTGCTGTTTTAAAATCAGGTAAGTGTAAATAAAAAAAATTATCTTTTTATAAATATAAGTATATCTTTGAAGAGCAGATTCTAGATAAATCACAATGTATACATTTTCATCCATTGATGTCAAGACTTACGCTTGTTCAGTTGTCCATTCACATACCCTTGGCTGTGAATGTCTACTATATACTACTACATTCTTTCATAATATGCCTAGTAAAGAGTTTTCTACCAAGCACATCCTTTTAGTTAAGGGACTGAGTCAGCCCTCATGAGGGGTCCCTAATAAGGAAGTTGACTTCTTAGGGACTTAGAATATTAAGTTCTGTATAATTTTTTCAGCTGTACATGTGGAGTATCAGAGTCACTCATGTTGGAAAAAAAAGAAGAAAGTCATGATTCGTAAGAGACTGCAGCATCCAAACATACCACAGACACTACCCACGCTCACAGTCACTCAACACACTGCATTCCACGACACTAAGACGTGAGACTCTAATAAATACAAAATTCATGAGGAAGACATTGAGTACTGTCCCCAACACACTATGCACCTCATTTAAACATACACAAATTCATATACCACAGGTTCATATATACACATATAGCCAGCAGTCCTCCCTTTGCTTCAACTATCTTCCATAATCTCTTGGAATTCAGTCTCCTCTCCTTTATACTCGTCTTTCCCTTCTGTTTTTGGCACTGACCAATGAGTACTGGATTTCAATTTGTCTGTGGTGGATTACCCATCCTAGCCAGAAAGATATTTCATAGACTATTCTTGGAGATCCAAAATAAATTTACTTCTCCTAGTAAGTATGTCCCACTTTCAACCTCCTAAAAAATCATTTTAAGACACATTATCTCTCCAGTCTTCCCCGGAGCCCAAAACAAAACCTTGGTCTCTGACTTATGTATTATGAATCCCCATCAATTAACCTTGAACTCCATAATACTTTTCTTGGTTCCTCAAGTAGGTGTCTGTACTCACAGCTTTTCCCAACTCTCCTTTTTATTCCTTTTCTAAGGACACTGAACTTCCATGACTTTCATTCTGAATCTATGGAAATCTTCGGTTAAGCAGCTCCTAAAGATGAAGCTGCGTCTTTGTTCTTTTAAAGAAAATAAATTCAACATTCATTTTTATGTGTTGTGCAAACTTCTTACCATGAAACCAGAAACGTTCAGTACAGATTGACAAGAAGTTCAGCTGCACAATTCTGTTTTAGTCTCAGTCTCCTTGGCACAGACAGAGAGTGGACGGTTTCTTATGAGATGTTAGAAACCTGTCATAGATGTATCTGCCTGGCACCAGAGTTATTTATTGTAACAAATAGAGAATCTTAGATGGAAAGTGCCAGAGGGAGATTATCAAAATATTCTCATGAGATAGTGGTTTCAATATTCTACACACTACACCTCTCAAAACAAATTACTTGGAAGCAGGCCATGCCAAACTTGCTTTTCTCAATACTCCAGAGTCCTTATAATTAATCATACATTCAAGCATGAAGACAGTTGTATCTTGACTGTTCGCCACAAACATGATAAGCTCTTCTTTAGAAGTGATTTTTCCTGATAAGTGAGTCTTAAGTATCCAGACTTAGTTTGGATCATTTTTTAGGCAAGTCATTTTGAAATGTAATTCTCTACTTTCTTTTTGAGAATCTGAGAATTGGAAACTATTTCTTTCTTTACCATTATTATGAGTGTCCATTACTATATTGTTTCACAACATGTAATGCTGATAGTTTTTTGAGAGATATAGCATCACTTATGCTAGTCTGAGGTAGAGTGGCCTTATTATAATTTTAGTTTTATCTTCCTTTTCTTCCTGTAGAGCTGTTAGTTGTAAGTCATTTCCTTTCCTTTTAAGATTTTATTATGTCTTTCCTGTGGTTATAACATTTCCTCTCCGCTAAAAATTTTGAATTTATTTCATACTTTATCCTAGGATGCCTAGGATGATACTTAATATTTAGAAGACATTCAACATATAGTTGATCATTGGTGACAGGAACTTCTGCTTTTGGACAAAACGGATTAAGAGGGATTGAATTTACTTTTCAGTCTAACACAACCAAAGTGATTAGACAACTGTATGAAACAACAATTTTCAAGACAATCAATATCTGGCAACAAAGGACTGTAATCCCTGAGAGACAGGGAAACACACACAATAAATCTTGCAATTGCCCCAGGTCACTACTTTGAGATAGTTTCCAGGCCACCGTAAAGCTAGCAGAAACCCAGACAGAACCTGTGAACTCCCTGAGTTGAGGAACCATTGTTGAGAACCCAAGGAGACCAAGGTGTTTAGAGTTCATGAGACAGAGTACTGGAGAAAAAAGAACTACACAAAGAGACGGCCTTGGATATCTGCAAAGGGCCCGCTAAAATATTCATCAGAGTACTAATTGGTGCATGTGTGTAAGGACACCATCTGAGGCCAAAGAAACAACCATCCAAAAGAATGAGAGGAAACAGGCCCAGTGCTCACACATGGCCTGAATAAATGTCTGTTCCCAGACAGATTGGAGTAACTTATAGTTCACAGGGCGTTGAGGATGTTACTTAGTGGGCAGTAATTAGTAATTAGTCCTAGGGTAAATGCTCTCTGGTCATACCTAATAAATTTTTAAAGCAAATCCTTAAGGATCAAACTGTTTTCAAGTAATTTAGATATAATATGAGAACAAAGCTGAAGGCTATTAACAGGTATGTGAATAATTGTACTTAGGAATAATTTACATTAAATATAAATTATATTTATACTCAAGGTAAAATTCATAATGTCTACCATCTGATCAAAAATATGAAAGCAAAAAAGTAGGAAAATATGATCCATAGTGAAGAGAAAAGTCAATCAATAGAAATTGACCCAGAACTGACATAGATTTTAGAAATAGCAGACAAGGACATTAAAACAGTTGTTATAAGTGTGTTCCATATGTGAAAAAATTAAATAGAGACGTGAAAGTGATGTTGAGTCTGAAATGGACATATGAAGACAAATGGAGAGATACATTTGGTAACTTTATTTGTATTTAGCTTAGGAAAGAGATTTCAATTGGAATTATAGATGTGGGAGTCATCATGTATCAAGCTCATTCAGAGTGAGAGTAATATATCAAACAAAGAAAAGTTTATGAAAAGGTAGAAAGTGTTATCTTGAATGAATATGTATATCTGTGATTATATCTATATATATATATGTATATTCTAATCTGTGTATGTATATGTGTATATAGTAAAGGAGACAATAAGGAAGAACCAATTCAGAGTAGAGTAGCATGCCAAGTTGGCATGGCTGTGGCACATTTACCAGAGATATATGAGACTTAATTCTGTATCATTTCTGGAATTAAATTTTATCCACCATTAACACAGAAGTGGTAGCTTATAAATGGTTGAAATCGCATTAGAGAAAAGGGGATCACTCAAAGATGGACTATAGTGAAGGGAATGATGTTAGAACAAAGAGAAATGCCTACATTTAAGAAACATGGCACGAAGAAAATGCCTTAGAAATTTTAAGAAAAATACCCCAGATTGTTGAAAGAACAGTAATATTTAGTGTCATTGAAAGAGATTTTCAAGGTGGGTTAGATTAAGAGGGCAAATAGAATAAGGAAATAATGCAAGACAGATTTTATAACACAGAAAGCAATTTTATGAAGAACATAAATTCTAAAACAAAAGCAAAATATTTCTGAGGATTAAGACATTCTGAAGATTCTGTTGTGAAGAGAAACGAATGTTTAAAAAGTTTAATCAATACAAGAAATGAAATGGAAGAAATGGTCATAAGACACTATAAAGAACAATGTATCAACATATATTTGAAATAAACAAATCTTTCATAAAGCAAGAGATGAAAAGGTAAAAAACACACAAAGGAAAGATTGATTTTATAATGAATATTTTATTTTTTCAAGATGTAATAAAATAATATGTAAGTATCCTATTTTCCATTACCGTTTTATTCTGTTTTATTACCAATGAATACCATTATTTTTTCTATTTATTTGAACCAGATTTGGACAGTGGAATTCCCTCATTGGCTTCCCCATAGTTTGACATATGCCCCTCATTATTTGTACACTCCCTTGCTTTTTGTCACAACAAGATAGTCCATGTAATCTTGTACTTTCCCTAAACTAGCCCTAAAATCACCCATTTATTTAGAAAGCCCTGGCTGTTTTTAGACAAGATTAGAATTTATAAGCTAAATCTGAGTTCTAAATGGCTCATTGCTGTTGAAGTGTAACCCTTCCCAGACGGATTTATATCATGAAGTGAAAGGGGTTTTCAATAGTTATAAAACTAAACTCCAACACAGTCCACTGATTTTATAGTTAACTTTTGTGTTCAGAAATTATATTAATATTGATAGTAAAAATCAATTGGTGATTTTTAAGTATCAGACACTGTTATAATTTTTTGCATTGTTTTTCTCATTTTATCCTCATGGAATTTGTACTAGTATAATTTCTACCTTACAGAAAAGAAATCTGAGGGCTAGGTAAGTTAAGTATCTTATTAACTGATGATGGTAAAGGAATATTAACTCAAGCAGTCTGGCTTCAAAACCAGCTTTCATAGCCATTATGTTCTGCTTCTTAGGTTTATTCTGTCCCTGTAACTGCATCTAATTCTCATTTTTGTTTAAGTTGTAAATTAAAATCTTAATTTATACACAAGTCTTTTCAAACAGTTTACCAATTTAGCAAGTTATTTAAGAGCTTAATATCAATTTTATTATAAGCTAAATTCCTATATTTAATAGTGTTAAAAATGTTCAACTACGTGTCAAATAGTTACAAAGAGCCTTTTTTTCTTTCAAATTTTATAATACTGTTCTCATCTTGGTCACTGTTGATGGCAGCACATAAGTATGCAAAAGCAAGTGGAGGTTTTCGTGAAATAATCTTCTTTTTAAGGGTAAATCAAGTCCCTTGAGTTAAAAAAGGGACTTGTGTTTATCTTATACAGTCTTACTATGAATATATTCAATCAACTCAAAGTTGAATTCCTATATTGAAACTTTTTCCATCTAAACATTTTATGACACTGAAAGAAAAAATAAAATACTGTTTTTACTGCCTGATGCTTCCTTGGATCCTTAAATGCATCCACTATGGAATTTTCCGTAGTTTGTGTCTTTTGTCCAAGGATAATAAAAAAATTTGTGTCATTGACTCAGAGCTTTCTCTATGCTTAATTAAACCTTAATCTGGCATCTCAACAGCCTTATCTTTTATCTGAGAATATTCAATGCCAGCAGAGCAGGAGCCAAGCAGATCACACAATGTATCTGGCCTTACTATACAGAAGAATTATCCTGTCCAGGGAATTCCTGGTTCTCACTGGAGGCTAGTATAAACCCCCTAATGATAGTCTTCATTAGGGCCTCTCCCAGATATAAAAGTCGATAGGAAAGTATATTTTATTTGTGTGGGGCTCTGATGGTATAAACAATTTGATTTTAAAAATGCAATACAAAATTCATGCGCCCACATGAAGTGTTGAAACGTAGACCAGCATTGAAACCTAGACCAAGAAGAGACAGCCTATCTTGTGGGGCGTCAGTTGAGTCTACAGTTGCAGAATAGAGAAGGTAACAAGACCCTGCTATTCCATATGGGACAGTAGGTGACTGTTGCATTTAGTGGGTGCCCCAAGTGTCTCAGGTTTCAGATTAGATGCATTCCTGGCACAGAGGAAAGGACCAGTGACTTTTCTTCTGCCATATATGCTGATGTTATGGCACCTGACCAGGGCTATGGCTTAAGCAGATCCAGGCTAAGGGTGGAGGCATGTCTGGTGTTTGTGAAATTGTATTTGTCACCTTATTAATTGGAATGTCTGGCTACCTGACCACACCATGCCCTTTTGAGCCAATGAAGCGTTCATTGAAGGGTGGTTTATGGCTCTTGAAACAGACAATCTCTATGAGAAAGAATTATTTCAGATTGTGAAAGTTGAGATGATTCACAAATGGGGTTCAGCAGAAGAAAAAGGCCTGGGGTTTTGTTGCCCAAATATAATCAGTCTCAGGTAAGATTTCCTATAGGTGAAGAGAGATCACTGAGTTTTTTTAGGTTCTACCTCACAGGTTTCTGTGTGGTTTTCTTCATTTACTTTCAGCTTGCTGGTTAAAAGTCTTTTTGGAGCAATTTAGGGCAGAACGTGTTTACCTCATTTTGTCTAAAACCGAGAAAGAGTTAAGACAAAAGGCAGGTGTAGTGGGTGTAAAAGCCGGTTTCACAGGACAGCAAGAGCTGGAATATCAGGAGGCTTTTACTTACTGTTTTTTTTTTTTTCATTTTTGGAGGGCAGAATATTTATCTATTTGGGGCAGAGTGGAGTTAAAGTGGTAAAGAAAATGGAAATGATAAAATGTGACATAAATCAGAATCCAAGGGTATGAAAAAGAGAGATATCTAAGTGGTTGGGAAGAAGGAGGAAAAAACTTCAAAGGAGAGCATTTAGTGAAACTTGCTTCTTGGTAAGTAGCAAACCCATGAGTCTTGTTGGACTGCGTGTGTCTGACACCTTTTTCTCAATGATATCTCTTCTGGGTGTCTCTTTTTTTTTCACATGAGCTTTGGCGCCAACGCTAATAAGCATTGCCTTTTATTTTATTATAAAGATCTGGATTAAATAAGAGTCTCTTGAAAATCTTCCATGTACCCCTTAGTATTTTTATGACTTTTTCTTTTCCTCCAAGGAAGAAGCAGAGCATCCATATAATAACCTGATTGAACTGTCTTTTGTCATGATGGAGACTTAATTCCAAAAATTATTCACTTTTTTGCTTCAAATTCTTCTTGACTACCAAACTCCTCTGACCTAAACCAACATGTTCACTTTCATTCAAAAGAAAACTTCCCAGTACCTTTTGATCCTTCTGGTACTGTTTTTCTTTCCTGCAGTTCCAGCCTTCTCAGGAGTTGCTTACCACTGCTGTTTTCAGCTGTTACACATCCAACATTTTGCAATCTGTAATCAGACTTCACTCTGACTAAATCCTTGAAATTGTACTAGACACTAGTGAAGGTCTAATACTTCAATTTCACATAATACTTTCCGCACGACAATTGAGAATGGCACTGAATAATAATAATAATAATAACAACAACAACACTGGAAATAGTAATAATAAGAAGAATAACACTGGAAAAAATACTCAGAACTGTGAAAATGTAGTAGAAAGACAATAATATAATAAGAAAAAGGAAACCAAATAGAATCAAGTTTAAAGAAAGGCTTGCTTCCTGTGTAGCAAATGAAAAAAGTGTATTAAAAGCATTGGGTTTTAGAGCAAGGTGAGCTGAGTTTGAATCTCTGCTAGGTTAGCTGTGTGACTTTTGACTAGTTAGTCGCCTGCTCATGCCATAGTTTCCTAATGTGTGAAGTGGAGAACATACTAGTAGCCATTTTGCTGGGTTATTATTATAAGTAAATAGTATTTTGTGAGAATTAAATTATACAAAGTGGTTAACACAGGATATAGCTCATGATAAATGCTCAAAAATATTAGTTTAATAATATAAGTAATATGAGAACTAAAACGTGTCCTTTGGATTAGCAAACCTAGGTGATTGAAGGCTGTCACTGTGATCAAATAGACTATGTGTTGCAGATACAGCTAAGGAAAAGATTTAATACGCAGAATTCTTCTTTTCTTTTTTCTTTTTTTGAATCTAATAGATAGACTTACAGTAGAGCTAAAATGCACAGCCTGATGTATATATATTTTGCCTTTTTTTTTGCTTTGAGCCCCAGGTCCATGACTGAATTTTAGATTTAACTATCTAGAAGAGAACATAGCTATGTACTAATTCCATTACAACCTATATGGATAGACAGTTCAGAGTGGTGAAATGTCTCTACCATGTTCCTAGTCGGTTGAGGCTACAGCTCAGGTTGTGCCTCATAGTTAGTCCCCTTCTCTTTCCAGTGCATTATGCAGATTTGAGACAGTCTGTCAAATTTATTTCCTTAGCAGTACCATAGACATGTGATATATTAATAGTTTCAAAACAATTACATTAACTTTCTCTGAATTCTGCATCTCCTATACTATTCCTTATATTGCTTAGTGACATCACTGTTTTTTCCAGACAGTACATCTCAAATATTTTATTGCCTTTCATTTATCCCTCATCTAACTGATCAACTAGAATTCTCTATTTTGTTTATTTTTTTAAACACATTTCTTTTCTATTCACTGTTTTCACAGTTAAGGCCATGTTCCTGGTCTGCTTTGGTCTGCTGTAAAAGCTTCTTAGAGCAACTCTAGGTAGTTGTCTTTCTTCTCTTCAATCCATCTTGGTGTCTTTTAAACCATATTTTACTCAAAAAAATGTTTATACTAGATGCTGAAGATACACTCATAACCAACATAGAAATTAAGACATATTGGTGAAGAATAATATAAAATATATAATTAGGAAACATATAGGTGTGTTATTGAGAAATAAAGAACAAAATATATACATATTACCCATCAGTAAAAAATTCTCTGAAAAGATAAATCTAAAATTTTGACCATATTATCTTCTCTTTAAACTTTGGTAAATATTAGAGACTCAGTAAATGTTGTTGAATAATAAACTGATTCTTAGTATAGAAAACTAAACCCAAAGCCTTCAGCTTGACTGTTAAAACTCTGAATCTTTAAGGTACAATCTTCTTGTGTGGTCATATTTCTCATGTCTCATGTCAATATGCTAAACAACTCGATTTTTGAAGTTATTTACATTTCTTATTTTAGCTTTTTACTTGTCTTGCTTATTCTTTCCAATTAGTCTCTTGAAAGCCTCAAGTATTATTTTGTTTTTTTGCTGAGGAAGATTCGCCCTGAACTAACATCTGTGCCAATCTTGCTCTATTTCTTTCTTTTTTTTTTTTCAGTATGTGGGCTGGCAGCACAGCGTGGCTACTAACAGAGCAGTGTAGGTACATGCCCAGGAACTGAATGCAGGCAGCGGAAGCAGAAGGCACCAAAATTAACCACTAGGCCACCAGGGCTGACCCCTAAAGTTTTTTGATAAAAAGATCTAATGACAGCAACTCTGTGAATCTTTGCACCATCCTCTAGTTAAAGGTAATCTTTCTTCTGTGTTTTACCTATGTGACTGAATATCTCCCATTATTCTTATCCTGATCTGACTTGATGGGGGGTTATTTGTGTCCATGTTTCATGATTCTCACAAGTTTAGGAGATCCTTGAACTAGAAGATATTTTTGGTTTATATTTGATTCCTTCTTTAGCAGAGTACTATACACAGAGTGAACTTAAAGAAATGTTCATTAACTTATTTAATTCTTGCATGTGTTTTGCAAATCAGTTTTTTTGTTGTTAGTTTGTTATCTATGAGTTGCCTTTTTCTCTTCTCCAGTAATAATATTCAAATTTGAACAGAAAAAAAAGGGAAGGAAAAGACAAACCTTTGAACACAAGCTGGAACGAATAAATGTGAGGAAAAAGCAGTGTAGGCAATGGAGAATGGAGGGAGGAATGTAACATGTGTGGAAGATGAGAGAACACTGCTGAGTTAGAATGATGTTACGTGAGTGTTTGCTTTGCACAGTATTGATTTAATTGAAACATGCAAATTGATACCATGCAAAGGGACAACATGACTCAAATATACACAACATCAACTTAATACAGCACTGTGCAAAGCAAGGGCTGTCTAGACTTCTATTTCTCTTCTCTCCAAGTTATTTTCATTTAATGATGAAAGGTTTCATATTATATTACAAAAATAATGATTGTCACTGATTTAGTGGTCTTGAGTTCCCCAAAAGACCATGCCAGTCGTCTGAACACTTTGTTTCTGGAGCTCCAGGAAAGACAGTGTGAATAATCATTGGAAATACCTGTCAGACAAGGAGGAAAACTATGATGTGCAAGAGCTTTCATGAGACTTGCATGTATGATGGAAGTCAACAAATATAATGTAGTGACCATAATGTCTAGACCAAATTATAAACCCATTAAATGTTTATTGTTATTATTGTTATTACTGTTATCCTTACCAATAGTATTTGCTCTATAAAGTCAGGATAACTTTAATCTCAATGAACCCTCTCTGGCTCATCATCCTCGAATTATTACTGACTACCAATCCTTTCTTAAGATACTAACTTTATTGCAATGCCAAGATTCATACTCACCCTAGTAAAAAAAGCCTGATTTTTTATTCTCCCTTTATTGTTTCAGTCCAGGTTCCAGTATCAGAGGACAGAGTAAAAGATGACAAGCTCTTCAAATCACACCAACCTTAGAGACATCTGGTACACCATGATGGGGATCCCAGGACTGGAAGATGCACACACGTGGATCTCCATCCCCATCTGTTCCATGTACATAGTTGCTGTTATAGGCAACACTCTCTTATTATTCCTGATCTTCACTGAACACAGTCTTCATGAACCCATGTACCTCTTCCTCTCCATGTTGGCCTTAGCGGATATTTTTCTCTCCACAGTCACCACACCAAAGATGCTAGCAATCTTCTGGTTCCAAAATGGAGGAATTTCTTTTGGTAGCTGTGTGTCCCAGATGTTTTTCCTCCACTTCATCTTTGTGGTAGAGTCTGCCATATTGTTGGCCATGGCATTTGACCGCTATGTAGCCATCTGTTATCCACTAAGATATACTACCGTTCTAACCCCTTCAGTCATTGGAAAAATGGGTATTGCATCTGTGATTAGGAGTTTCTTCATCTGCTTCCCCTTGGTTTTTCTGGTTTATCAGCTTACTTACTGTGGGAAGAACCTTATTCGTCACTCTTGTGAACATATGGGCATTGCCAGGCTAGCTTGTGATAGTATCAAAGTCAATATCTACTATGGGGTGATTGTGGCCCTATTTTCCACATGCCTGGATGTGGTACTTATCATCATCTCCTATGCCTGTATACTCTGTACTGTATTTAGAATTCCTTCCGAAGATGCCCGACTGAAGGCTCTGGGTACTTGTGGCTCTCGTGTCTGTGTTATCTTACTTTTCTGTACGCCAGCCTTTTTTTCATTCTTTGCTCACCGATTTGGGGGCCACAATATACCCCTCCATGTACATATCCTCCTTGCCAATCTTTACGTAGTGGTACCACCCTCTCTCAACCCCATCATTTATGGAATTAAGACCAAGCAAATTAAGGAGAAGTTTATTCAGGTGTTTTCTTTGAGCAAGAAATTTTGCTGATGTAAACTGAATAGCTTAGTTCTTCATTTTTCTATGTAACTCCACTAACTGAAGAGTGTCTAAAATTATGTTGGACGTCTTGTATCATGCCAGCATTAGGAGAGGACACAGTAGTAAATTTTTGAGTAAATGAGATCATGTTAAAATCTTACTTTTTTTGCTGATTTTTTTCAGGACAGTAGCAGAGCAAGGACTATGTAATATTGAGCTTTGTTACAACAGGCTTACAGCATAATAATTCAATAACTAATTTTGATTTCATATTGACACAGTAAAACAAGGGCATTAAAGATATAGCCCCCACACACTAAAAAAATGAAAACACAGAATCAAATCAACTTAACAGGCTTTCAGTCTATTTTCCTATAATTTACCACTGTAATTCAGATAAAACAGTACTCACATATCTAGCATCATGATCTAGTAGTTAAGAATTTGGGCTTTGAGTTCAAGTTTTGAATTCCAGAAGTCTGGCCTTGGTAAAGAGTATTTACCCTTTTTGGACTTCTGTATCTTTACCTTCCTAATGGGCATGAATTATTACATATTTTATAAGGTTGCTGAAAAGATTAAATAAAATAATTTACACAAAGCTCCCAAAACAGTGCATAGCACACAATGAAAATCAAAGAATGCTAGAGCCGGCCTGGTGGCGCAGGTGGTTAAGTGTGTGTGCTCCACTGCGGCAGCCCGGGGTTCACTGGTTCGGATCCCAGGCGCGCACCGACACACCGCTTATCAGGCGATGCTGTAGCAGGAATCCCATATAAAGTGGAGGATGATGGGCATGGATGTTAGCCCAGGGCCAGTCTTCCTCAGCAAAAAAAGAGGAGGATTGGCAGATGTTAGCTCAGGGCCAATCTTCTTCACAAAAAAAAAAAAAAAGAAAAGAAAATCAAAGAATGATGCTTATTTTTATTATTAGCAGTAGTATAATCAATCTGCATTCCACAAACACTGGATCTGCAGGACAGAGAAAGGAGGCTCCTTTATCATATTTCTTCTTTCTTACAGATAATGTCAGACTTTATGGAACATGATGATTTTAGGTAATCTTGGGGCATCAAACCACTTTTTAATTTCTCAGTGTGGAGACAGGAGAAAGATTTTGCAGGAATGGAAATTTAAGAATTATTAGTATACATGTTATTTTAAGCCATTAAAATGGATCAAAATTCTATATCTGCTCCTCAAATAAATGTAAAAGTAGCAGTTATCCTCTTGGTCATTGCAGGATGGCAGTATGGACTGCATTTTTTCACCATAGGGGCAATAATTATTCCTGTTACTGGCAACAGTAAAAGGTATTCATCAGGGAATAAAAGTACCGATGAGATGTCAGAGAAAACAAATAATAAAAACCAAATAACAATTAAATAATAAAGGAATTTTACATATTCACTTCTACAAGTAATCATGCAAACTCACAAACATGTATTTATATGCTCATAGCATTGATGATGAACATG
Organism: Diceros bicornis minor; assembly: GCF_020826845.1. NCBI lineage: Eukaryota > Metazoa > Chordata > Mammalia > Perissodactyla > Rhinocerotidae > Diceros > Diceros bicornis. The sequence continues at coordinate 61,077,358 of NC_080746.1, read as the reverse complement.
AAAACTAAAAACATTACAAATGCACGGGATGACCATATTACAATACATTCTAAAAATATATAGTGTCATTACTAAGAAAACATTACAGCCAAGTGTTAATATGGAAATAAGTTTAAAATATTTTAAAGAGAAATGACAGATTACAGAATGATACATATTAGATGATCTCAAATGGATGTATATAACATATTCATATATGGAACCATATATACATGTATATTTGCATAAAAATTCTGGAGGAATATATATAATTCTACTAATTTTGTGTAAATTTTTAAAACCATGAAACTCATAAAAGAAAATATAGGCAGTACACTATATGACTTTGGTCTTAGCAGCATCTTTTCAAATACCATGGCTACTTGGGCAACGGAAACAAAAGAAAAATTTAACAAACGAGACTGCATCAGACTAAAAAGCTTCTGCAAAGCAAAGCAAACCATGAACAAAACAAGAAGATGACCCACCAACCAAATTACCAGATATTTGTAAATCATTTATCTGACAAGGGGTTGATCTCCAAAATATGTAAAGAACTCATACAACTCAACAACAAAAAAACAAACAACATGATCAAAAAGTGGGCAAAAGACTGGCTTCTTTCACAGGGACATTGGCAAGTGGAACTGCAGAACACAATGGTATTTCTGTTAGAGGTTATTAAATGCAAAATGCTGTTAAATGCAAAAATATTGTGACCAAAGCTTGTAGAAACCTAACCTTGTATTTTCCCTAGCAGCAATAGTTCTGTATTCACTAATTTAGTATTTGTGACAACTTTACAGAACACAACTACCATGAGTAATGAGAATTAACTGTGTAAGTGTGCACTTAAGGTTTCCAACATATATAGATAGTTAGAGAAATAAATGTAGATGCAATGCCCTAGCTCATTTCTCTGAAAGAGCCTGGGATCATTCGTTCCCCAATAGAAATGACCTGTCTAGCATACAAATCTTAGTTTCTACATAGTAATCTCTATGAAAATGAGACCTAGTTCTTGGAAAAATGGATAATTACATGGCCAGGCTGGTGAAAGTACATTGAATATACTGTTGTACTAAAAAGCAAATAAATGTTATAAGAATAATAACAAGTGCTGAAAGAATAATAACACATGTCAAAAAGATGCAAGACATAAATTATAGTGCTCCCAGTGGCCAAATCTGGAACAAATTGAATATTAAAATAATGATAGTGACTGATAACTATAATAAAATATGAAACAATGGTAGCTACAATATTTCCATAGTTCCAAAGTCTTTCTCACAATACACTTATTAAATGCCAAAATTATATATGACTTTATAGTGACAGATCATAACAGACCCCAACTTAAGAAATAATTACAGTGACCATCATCAGTAATGGAACGAATTCAAACCACACACAACCTGGATAGATGCGTGAGAAGAACAGGGCCTCACTTCCAAATCAGACAAAACCAAATGAGGGGCATTCTATAAAATATTGGCTTGTATTTTTCAAAATTTTAAATGTCATACAAATCAAGGAATATTTGAAGAACTTATGGAGGGAAAGAGACTAAAAAGACAGGGCTACAAATGCACACTAGATCCTGAATTAATTTTTTTTTTTTTACTATAAATTACATTAGTGGTACAATTGGAGACAGTTATCTGAGTTCTAAAAATTTGATGGTAGTAATGTGTCAATGTTAATTTCGTGATTTGATGATTGCATTGCAGTTATATAGGAGAATATCTTTGTTTGTAGAAAACATACATTAAAGAATTTGGGAGTTGGGCAGCAGCAGATAGGAAACTTATTCTCAAATGATTCAGGAAAAATGTTCTTTGTGCTATATTTGAAACTTTTCCATAAGAAAAAGTTTATTGAAAATGTCTCAAAGGAAAAAAAATGAAATTTGAATAAAATAGTTATCTATAATTTTATATATAGCACTTGTGAATAATTATACATATGAAGAGAAGACAATATTTTAAGTATTTCACAGATAAGTACATAATTGACTGAGTACAACTAACACATAAGTGAATGTTTTAGCAATATGGTGTGTGTCTTTTTTATAGCATTTTTATGAAACTTTTTTATATATAGCTATTATGCCTGTCAGAAAGGAGACACATTTCTCCGGGGTTCAGAAAAAGGAGAAAGGTTGACTGAAGAATTCAGTGAAAAATAAAAGTGTAGTTAAGCAAAAAACAATAAATAAATCTTATGTAAACATTTTGTTGATTACAGACTGAAGTGGACACAAAAATTCTTCAGAATTCTGATACTACATTGTCCCATTGGCTGTTTACTTCTTGCCTTCTCCTTTTGAGTACATATTGAATTTTCAGTCAATGCAGCGGGTTTCCGTCCCTCTAAGACTAGAAAAGATTTGTGGACTCTGGGGAAAATGCTGCCATTTACCCATTCCTCACAGTCCCGGGAAACTACTACCCTGGACGTAAGCAGGCGGAATCTTGCACTTGCATCATCCACCAAGAGAGAATAGTGGGCTCCCCGGAGCCTGGTTCACCTGGCTGAACAGCACAGTCCTCTTCATTCCTCCTCATAAATCTCAGCATTCTGACTCCCTGTGCACAAGGACTGATGAGGAAAGAGCGTTCAGAGCTTACTCAGGAGCAGCAGAGCAGGAGCAGCCTTACGTTCTCAGTAACTTTGGTCACTGTCACCTGGTGTGTGTGCTGCAAGTGGGTCAGAGACACTAAAAGGACATGAAGTTAATGATCTAATTTGCCTAAAATGGTCAGGGCATTGATTTGTTTCTATAACTTCTGAGACCTAACACCAAGGAGGTTCCCTGTGAAATCACCTTGTGCTGTAACTACTCCTACAGATTTCAGCTTCCCTGGAATTCTACAATTAGCTTTACCTGTGCTATACTCAGAGCAGATGTGTTATATTCAACTGTTCTCAAAGACAGCAGACAGTTTAAACACAACTGTGGATAAATATTTATCTTATCTTGGAAATTACGTTCAAATATTCATGTCTGCTTCCTCCTCTGTTATCAGTTCCTCGATATTCATTCTCACGGGGTCCCCGGGCCTCGACCAGTGCTATCCCTGGTTTTCAATTCCCTTCTCTTCCATCTGTGCTATGGTTTTCCTGGGAAACTGTATGGTGCTCCATGTGATCTGGACTGAGCCAAGCCTGCACCAGCCCATGTTCTATTTTCTGGTCTTGCTGATCCTCACCTGTGCATGGGGCTGTCCACAGTGTACACGGTGCTGGGAATCCTGTCGGGGCTCAGCCAGGAAGTCAGCCTGCATATCTGCATTGCTCAAAGTTACTTTATCCATGGAATTTCTTTCACAGAGTCTGGAGTCCTTCTTGCCATGGCCTTTGATCGTTTTATAGTAATTTGCAATCCTCTGAGATATACATCTGTCCTAACAGTAGACTCTTCATTTTATGGTGACCATTTTGATGAGAAGTGCTTTGTCTATTCTTCCTGTCGTCATTCATTTGAAGTTCTTCCATTACTGCCGTCCTCACATCCTCTCCCACTCTTTCTGCCTGCACCAGGACCTGCTCCGGCTGGCCTTCTCTGACAACCGCTTCAACAGCTTTTACGCCCTGGCTCTGGTGATTTGTACCTTGTTGTTGGATGCTGTCCTCATTCTCATCTCATATGTTTTCATCTTGCATACGGTGCTGGCAGTTGCATCCCGGGAGGAGAGGCTCAAGTCTTTGCAGACCTGTATTTCCCACGTCTGTGCTCTACTGGTTTTCTATATTCCCATCATTGGTCTCACCATGGTGCACTGCTTTGGAAAGCATCTCTCACCTTTGGTTCATGTCCTTATGGGCAATATCTATATTCTCTTTCCACCCCTGATGAATCCAATCATCTACAGTATAAAGACCCAGCAGATCCGAAGCAGGATGAAGAAGTGGTTTTCCCTGAAAACTTGTTGAAACCCTCAGATTTTATCAGTAAGACTATTTTAAGGTCAAAGTAATAAAATAATAATGCTAGTCCCCATGTGTGCAACAACATACAATTTGAATAATACTTTCTATAACTTTTTGTTCTTTTATGAAGACTTGAATATCAAAGAACTTAAGTGGATTTCTAATGCAAGAGACATAGTAGAATGAAGATTTGCTAATACTCATTCCAGAATAGATTTCTGACAGTTTGCTGTAAGATAATTATAGCTATTATGGGCATGACAATAAGAGTCTTTACATTTTATTGACATATTCTTGCAGCATGGTTGCCATATGAGAATATGTTACCCTGAATTCATCATCAATATTTTCATTCCATTTAGACACACTTCTACGTAAAATTTTGGAAACATGCCTATTGTTTAGATTGTTCAAGTAATGGCCCATAAATCAAAATATATGATACAGTGAAATTAGACTTTCTTCCTTCCTTGAAGTGAGGTGAGTAATACCTGAAACTATGATGTTGAGCCTTCCTCCCACTCTCTTCTTTTTTAATGGAAGTCCGCTAAAGGAATTTTAGAATAAATAGATTTATAATGTCTCTATTCCAGAGATTTTCTTCTTATTTCCATTCCATTAAGATGTAACTTTATGGCATATAAATTTTTCATTTTATATTTTTCTACTCAATATTATATCATTAGGATTTCTTTGTGGCCTTGTAAGTTCTTCATAAAGTCCACCGGAACAGAATTTAGACTAGAAATTATTGCAGAAGTACAATTAAGAACTGATGGTGGCATCTCTTAGAGTAATGGCTGTGAGAACGGAAATATGATAAGAGACATGAATGATATTTAGAATACATGAACACACCTTAATGACTGATTGTGGGTTGGCGAACAGAGATTGGTGTCATAGAAGATGCTCAGGTTTCTGGTTCGTGAAATAAAATTGATTGTCATTCAATGAGGTAGTGATAAAGTAAGAGTGTTGCTTACACAAGGAGATAGTGTAACCTACTTTGAACACATTGAGTTTGAGGTATCTGTGGAACATTTACAAAAATCTGCTAAAAATATTGAGTTACCCCTGGGTTTCAGACGTGGTACTAGACTCTGCTAAGGTACAGGGAAAGAGTAGAGAGTAAAAATAGTACTTTGCCTTCAGTATAGCAGATGATACAGACAAAAACGATTAAGTATACATCTACATTTACAATTTGACAAGTGCCATTTTTAAGAAATGAAGAGTGCAATGACAGCCTAGCAGAGGGACGCTGAGTACAGAGGATTTGAGTAATGATTTTCTTGAGAAAGTGGTACGTAGTTGAGGCTTAAAGATTGAATGTAAATAACCTGATGAATGTAAAAGAGGAGGCATGTTCAGGCAAAACAAAGAAGAAAAGAAAAGCTGAGACTACGTTGGACTGTATGAAAAATAAGTGAATAAGTGACTACGAAACTCCAGGTGGAAAAGTTGAAAAGTAGACAGGAACCAGGTTATGCAAGATGAGATTTTAATGTAGTTTTAATACTAGGGCAATGTGGAACTACTACTGAATTGCAATTATAATGATGAAATGATCAAACGTGTGTTAAGAACATCAGCCTTGCTATTGAGGTAATAAAAAGGACAAGAGTTGACGTCAGCAGACTAGATATAGGAGTATTAACAAAAGGATATAATAGTAATTGAGCAAGAGTCAGCTCAGGGAGTTGCAAGAAGTGGATGCACGTGAGACATATTTAATAGATAGGATCAAAACATTTGGCCATTGATTGGCTATGAAGGGTAAGAGAAAAGGAGGTGCCAATCATGTTTAGCTTTTTGGAATGAGAAACTACAGAGATCATATAGCATTGTACTGAGACAAGGAAGATGTGGGTTAATAGGATTTGTTTTACACATATTTTTTGTGTATTTGTTCTGCCCGAGAAACATTTAAGAGATGTCCAGCTTGGGGTTTGACGTATGTATCAGGGCTCTGATGAGAAGAGTGGACTTGGATAATAAATTTGGAAGTGATTGTCATAAACATTTGAGATCATAAGGTTGGATGACTTGACCAAGTAAATGCTACCATGTGAGCACACTAAAAAATTTGGGGGCTGGCCCCCTGGTGTAGCGGTTAAGTGCGTGCACCCCACTGCTGGCAGCCAGGGTTCAGATCCTAGACGCGCACCCATGCACTGCTTGTCAGGCCGTGCTGCGACGGCTTCCCATATAACATAGAGGAGGATGGGCACAGACATTAGCCCAGGGCCAGTCTTCGTCAGCAACAAGAGGAGGACTGACATGGATGTTAGTTAGCTCAAGGCTGATCTTCCTCACATACACACACCCCAAAAAAAATTGGAACACTAAAATAAAGTACAGTAGAAAATCATCAAAAAGAGTATGAAAAGGAAGCAAGAAAAATATTAGGGAAGTATGATGTCAAAGATTCCAAACAAAAAGGTGGTTAAAAGAGGAGAATGAGTATGTCAAAATCATGTGAGAATGACTTAATTGGGTACTGAAAAGTATTAATCTTAGAACAAAATAAAAAACTTACACACATGAACAATATTTGTGGAATGGTGGAAATGGAATCCACACTTGAAAAATTCATGAAGGAAATTTGAATTACTAGGTGGATAAATATATTTCTTTTTTGTGAATTTGGTTATAGAGGGTAGAACATAAAAAGTATAGTAGTCAGAGGGTGATCTAGACCCCTTCCATCCTTCCTTCCTTCCTTCCTTCCTCCCTCCCTCTCTTCCTCTCTTGCCCCTTCCCTTTCTTCCTTCCTTCATCCTTCTCTTCCTGCCATCCTCTTTCCCCCTAACTTCTCCTTCTCCCTCGCTCTTTTTGTTTTTATTTGTATAACAGATACATGATTAAATCTTAATTGTGTTTCCTTTCATTGTTTTTTTTGTTTTTGTTGTCTCAAGATATTTGCTCCCTAAAGGTAAAGGTTCCTGAGAAAGTAACCATTCAGGACAATTTCCTAATGGTCACCAAACAAAAAATAAATACCTTATCTAGGTAATTGCCATCCTTCTCCCTGTGAGTTTCTACCTTCATGTTATCAGTAACAATTAGTAACTCATTATTGGTACCACAAAGGAAAATATTACTAAACTAGCTTTGATAGTGTATACACTTGGAGTGTCATTCTTCTCCTTTTCATCTCTGTGCTTCCTGAAAGTAAGGGCTTTTCACCCTGTCACAGGGGACCGTGGGAAAGTAAACTCATGATCCAAAAGTGGTGACCATGAGGATGATGATCACTAATATTTACAACATGATGTACCTCCTTTAACGTTTTTATTTTAAAATAATTCCAGACAATTTTCAGAAAATGTACAAAAATAAAACAAAGGATTTCTGCACACTCATTACTCAGATTCCTCAAACACTTGTTTTATATCTCCCTCCTCTCAATGACATTTCCTGTGAAGTATAAGAGTAGTTATCTATACTTTGGAGAGCATTTATTAAACATGGGACAGGGCCGGCCCCGTGGCTTAGCGGTTAAGCGCGCGCATTCTGCTACTGGCGGCCCAGGTTCAGATCCCGGGCACGCACCAATGCACCTCTTCTCCAGCCATTCTGAGGCCGCGTCCCACATACAGCAACTAGAAGGATGTGCAACTATGACATACAACTATCTACTGGGGCTTTGGGGAAAAAAAAAAGGAGGAGGATTGGCAATAGATGTTAGCTCAGAGCCGGTCTTCCTCAGCAAAAAGAGGAGGATTAGCATGAATGTTAGCTCAGGGCTGATCTTCCTCACACACACAAAAAATAAATAAACAAAATAGAAATAAATAAACATGGGACAAATCTCTTACACGAGTTCTTCTCACTTTTAATCTTATGGCTTTCAAAGCCCTGAGATACAGAGAAGCAGCACACCATGGAATAAAGTGGTTTCTTTGTCCACAAAATTTATTGAAATATAATTAACACACCATAGAATTTACCCAATTGCATTATATTTTCAGAGTTATACAACCATCACCACAATCTAATTTTGCAAATCTCAATCACCCCCAAAAGAAATCTTGTGACTGTTTAAAGACATTTTCTATTCCCACCCCCAATCCTAGGCAATCACTTATCTAGTTTCTGTCTCTATAGATTTTCCAGTCTGGGTATTTTGTACAAATAGAACAAATACTAGATGTGTTCTTTTGTGTCTGACTTCTTCAAATGAGCATAATATTTTTGAGATTCATCCATGTTGTAGCATGTATCAGTAGTACTTCATTTCTTTTTATTGCTGAAAAATCTGCTTTTGTATGTATATGAAACACTTTTTTTAATGATTAAAGACTTAATATTTATTGGTCAAAAGTAGTGACCAATGAGCAGTGAAACTCTCATAGATTATATTGGAGTTACGATGTGCAAAGTTTCCTTTCTCATCCTTCTCCTAGGATCTGCATGCACAGAGTGTCATATTTTCATCTGTCATTCTATTGCTTCTCCTCTTTAACTCCTATACTGCCATCCTGTCATTAAATGATGGACATTGTTTCCCCATTTTTTGACTATTGTGAGTAATGCTGTGATGAGCATTCATGTACAAGTCCCTGTGCGGACATATGTTTTACTTCTCCTCAGTACATACATCTAAGTGTGGGTCATATGACAACTCTGTTTTTTAACATTTTAAGAAACAGCTAAACTATTGTCCAAAGCTGCGGCAATATGTACATTCTCACCATCAACATATGACGGTTGAGATTTCTCCATGAGCTCATCAACACTTAATCTCTGTCCTTTGAGTATAGCCATTCTAGTGGGTGTGAATGGTCTGGTGGTTTTGATTTGCATTTCCTTAATGACTAATAACTGATGATGTTGTGGTTTAATTTGTCTTTTTTATCATTGAGTTTCAAGAGTTCTTTACATATTCTGGATATGAGTCCCTTATCGGATATGATTTGTAAATATTTTCTCCCAGTCTACGGGCTGTCTTTTCACTTCCTGAGGGTGTTTTGTGAAGTGCAAAATACTCTAATTTTGATTAAATCTAATTCATCTATTTTTTTCTCTTATTGCTCATACTCTTGGTGTTGTAACTAAAAAATCATTGCCTAATGCAAGATCACAAAGATTTATACCTATGTTTTCTTCTAAAAGTCCTACATTTTAGTTTAGTTCTTACATTTAGGTCTGTGATGCATTTGAAGTAAATTTTTGTGTATGGTGTAAGTATGCAAGGGTTTAATATACTTTGTGTGTGCGTGTGCGTGTGCGTGTGTGTGTGTATTGATAACCAATTGTCCAGCACAGTCTATTGAAGATTATTCTTTTTCCCATAAATACTATTTATTGGAAATCAATTGACCATAAATGGATACCTGGCCTTTATAATCCAGACACCCAATTTCAACAAGAGCTCATTAGGAAGCGAAAATCTTTCCAAAGGTCATCTCTAGTAGACACGTCATAACCTAAATTCTAAACTCCAAAAGGAAGTATCTCTAACTGGTGGATGCTTTATTTTGCATGCCATATAGACCATAATTTTTTCCTAATTTGACCTAACCTCAGAGATTAGAGGAACCCATGCCAAATCCTAATCTATCCACTGGTGGGAAATCACCAGGAAGTTTGCTCAACTTGTACACTACTGTAATTGCAGCTTTCCCTGGTTAGCTAGTCTCCTTTAGCACTTATGAAATGAGAAATGATAAGATATTAGAGATCCTACTCAATTTATACCATAGATTCAGACATTATAGCAACAAAAACAATACAATATCATTTTTATAACCTCTTTTTTCCCCCTCACAGCAAGTTTTGCTCAAAGCCTTTACAGTTAAATTATTAACTCAAAGAATAAAATTCTAGCTGCCCAGAGATTCTGTTATCTCTAGACACGGTTGGGCAAATGCAAGGGTGGGGCTGAGGCAACTGAGGCTCTGTGAGGGAGAGTGGCCGGAGCAGCATCCCCACCTTTTTTTCTCTTTGCCTTCTCCATGTGCACTAACCAATTTCTGGGGTTGCTCAGGGCTCCAGGGCTTTTTCCTTCTGTCCCTAATATACCCCTGCATTTCTACCTTACATTCCTAAGAATCTTTGTTCTCTCTTTGTCTTGTGTCCCTTTTCCCTAGGGGACCAGTTACTTGGGTGCCCGTAATCACCAGAGTTATTATTGATATTTGTGCCCTTCACTTCCTTGATGTTCCCCAGAAGAAACAGAGGAGTGCATGAGGCCTTAGGTCTTCCTTGAGGGCATGAAAATCTCATCCTTACCCTTAATCTTTAATGCAAGTGAAATGTGGATGAAGAAGAATCCAGGGATCAGGAGGATGTGGAGACAGTGTCTCTACCAGTAAGCAAGACACATTACTCTTCAGGTTTCAGCAGTGTATCAGCTGCTCTTCCCAAAGCTTTGCCCCAATCTTGGGAACAAATTATCTCTTCTGCCTAGAAGGGAGAGCAACACACATACAAATATATTATTTGGGGCCCACACAACCCCAGCTTGGGAATTCTTAGATCATTTCTCCTAATTCCTGAAGGAGATCATAAAAACCAAAAAACACTATTTTGGTTTTTTGTTCCAACTTTTCTTCCAGTTACCAGGTAAGAACCATTTTTCCAATTTTTTAATGGGCAACAAAGTGGAGGAACATATATTATTCATGTTTACTACTGATTCCCATGCACTTCCCTCAAATACTGTTAACTGGTATGTGAGCCCTTATCTTTCTCTTCCAATAAACCGTGTTTGTTACAAGATTCCATCCTCGTCATCAAAATTAATACATTTTTGTGTTTATATTTTAAAAGCTTTATTGGGATATAATGCATATATTATAAAAGTCACCCATTTAAGTCATATAATTGAGTACTTTTTAGTATATTCACAGAGTTGTGTAACCATCACCATAATCTAATTGTAGAATATTTTCATTAGCAGTAACTACCCATTTCTCCTCCCCTTAGCCCCTGATAACCACTAATCAGTCATTCTTTAATTTCTAAGGCTTGTGCTTCAACCCAGGTTGCAAGTAATTTTTGTTCAGAAAGGCTTGTCCATGCAGAAATATGAGAATCATCACATGGTTTCTCCAAACATAGTACTTCAGAACCAAGATTCAAATATACATTCCCAAAATTTCTAAATGAGTAAACTTGAGCGACTTATTTGTTTTCTGTGTGCATTAGTTTCCACATCTGTGTGCTGGAGGTGGAGATAAAAGTAACTAAATGAAATAATATAGCTGTAAAATTCTTAGAATAGAAAAAGCGCTCAGTAAGTACTAGCTTTACAGACAAAGAGCTTACTATAGTCCCCATTTGAAGAAGAGGAAATTGAGGCTTAGGTTGAACCAGGACTTGAATTTTGGTATTTACACTTTTTAGTTATGTCTAAGGTATGTTTCTTTTCCCAAAATGATTAAGAGTTATACTGAAATTTCAGGTGAATAGATATCGATTGGGGGATATATCTTGAACAATGAGACAAACCCGGCTTTCCAGTAAGAAACAATATATCAAATAAAATAATTCAATAGATTTTGATTGCTCTTAATATTAAATCCAAACACATTAAGAAAAGTTTCACAGCTTACCATAATCTTGTAGAACCTACTTTCCTTACATTATAAGTTCTAGATCTTCCAGCCTACTTTCACTTCTGACCATATATCATGCTCTCTCTCACCTCCATGTGAATCCCAAACTTTGTCTGGTTAATTTCTACTGTCTACGTCTAATTTCAGGCCTCAGCTAAAAGGGAGAAAGCATCCTAATGTGTTACGTAACTTGAGTTTCCACTATTTCAATATGTGTCACACTTGCATTAATTCTTTTTCTTTTCAATGTCAGCTTTATTAAAGTATAATTGACGTACAAAATTGTAAGATATTTAACGTGTATATTGTGGTGATTTTATGCAATAATTGTCTTTTTTTTTAATTTTTTGTTTATTGCAGTAACATTGGTTTATAATATTGTAAAAATTTCAGGTGTACATCATTGTACTTCTATTTCTGCATAGATTACATCATGTTCACCACCAAAATACTAATTACAACCCATCACCACACATATGTACCGAATTATCCCTTTCACCCTCCTCCCTCCCCCCTTCCCCTCTGGTAACCACCAATCCAATCTCTGTCCCTATGTGTTTGTTTATTGTTGTTATTATCTACTACTTAATGAAGGAAATCATACGGTATTTGACCTTCTCCCTCTGACTTATTTCACTTTGCATTATACCCTCAATGTCCATCCACGTTGTCACAAATGGCTGGATTTCATTGTTTCTTATGGCTGAGTAGTATTCCATTGTGTAAATATACCACATCTTCTTTATCCATTCATCCCTTGATGGGCACTTAGGTTGCTTCCAAGTCTTGGCTATTGTGAATAACGCTCCAATGAACACAGGGGTGCATGTACCTTTGCAAATTGGTGTTTTCGGCAGCACATATACTAAAATTGGAACGATACAGAGAAGATTAGCATGGCCCCTGCGCAATAATTGTTTTTAATGGTTATCTTATCTTTTAGACTATAAAAACTTGAACTATGGGGTCAAATATTTTTTTTTACCACTATATCCTCAAAACTTCCCATTAACCATCATTCAAAGTGCACTCTCAATATAATTTTCCTTAAAAAATGAAAGAATAAATGAATTCTAAATGAATCTACTGACACAGCTACATATTCTTTGCCATCCCTTTTTTTTGTGTGTATGTCTTTAGAAAGATGATGAGTCTAATTTTTTGTGAATCATATATTTCCAGCAGTGCTTATGGGTCTCAAAAGTGTTAACTTAGCACAGGCTTGTCCAGAACAGTCTGCATTCTGACACATTTGGAATTATTTTTCAATTTACATAAATAGTGGAATACTTGGACGATAAATTTTTTTAGTCATAAAAGTAAATCATTGGTTAAGTGCTCTTCAACAAGTGTAATATTTTCCTAACCTTCAATATAGAGGCCATCTAAACAATGCTTTCATCATCCTTCTGCCAAGCAAATCTGAAATATGACCACATTGCAGAATGAATTTGAGTCAATAAAAATCACAATTGCATGAGTCCAGAAGCATTTCCACCCTGTTAACAATGATCTTAAACTTATTTTCTGAGCTACCTTTCTCATATTGAATCTTTAATGTTATGCAGAAATGTTCTGTGTGTCTATTTCATCCTTCTTCAACTAGAAGGGAACTATCTCAAGAACAAAGACCATTTCTGATTCATCTCTGTGTTTCCAGTGCTTTAGAATCCAGTTACCAACGTCTCCTTGAAAAGACCACACTTCACTGATAGGGCTCTGTTGATATTGCACCCATACCAGAATTGCTGCAAGTATTTAAATCTCCAAGCTTTAAAATATCTTTTATCAATATAACAGTCTATACAGGATTAATCTTACCATGTCCTTAAAGCTACACCCACTATAACATAGCTCTATATTAGTGTTCTATTGCTGCTGTAACAAATTACTGCAAATCTTCTGGCTTAAAACAACACAAATTTATCTTATAATTCTGGAGGTTGGAAGTCTAAAATAAGTGATCATGGCTCTGCTCTTCTAGGGGATCTAAGGGAGAATCTGTTTCCTTACCTTTCTCAGTTTCTAGAGGCTGTCTTCATTCCTTGGTTGTAGCCCCAATGTGATTTCTACTTCTGTTGTCCCATTATCTTCTCTGATTCTGACCCTCAGACCTTCGTCCTATAAGGATCCAGTGATTATATTAGTTCCACTTGGGCAATGCAGAAAATTCTCCCTACCTCACGATGTTTAACTTAATCACATATGCAAAGATCCTTTTACCATGTAAGCTAACATATCCACAGCTTCTAGAGACTAGGACGTAAACGTCTTTAGGGGGTAATTACTCAGTCTTCCACAATCTCCATTTTGAAACTTCTGCATTTAACTCATTTTGATTGGAATTCATAGAGGTTTTTGTTTGTTTTTAGTTTAAGAAGTATGTGATAAAGCTTTATTTGTGTTATGGTAAAATATGCATAACAAAATTTACAATTTTAACCATTTTTAAATGTACAGTTCAGTGGTATTAATATATTCACATTCTTGGGCAACCATCACCACTATCCATCTCCGAACTTTTTCAACATCCTAAATGAAACTCAGTACCAATTAAACCATAACTCCCCATTCTTCCCTACCCCTAGCCCTGGCAACCACCATTCTATTTTCTCTCTCTCTGAGTTTGACTATTTCAGGTACCTCATTTAAATGGAATCATCCAATAATTTCCCCTTTGTGTCTGGTTTATTAAGTTAGTATAATGTCTTTAAGGTTCATTTACGCTGTAACGTGTCAGAATTTCAATTCTTTTTAACGCTAGATAATGTTTTATTGTGTGTGTCTATCACATTTTGTTTATCCATTCATCCATCAATGCACATTTGGATTGTTTTCATCTTTTAGTTATTGTGTATAATGCTGCTGTGAACAGTGGAGTGCACATATCTTTTTGAGTCCCTGCTTTCCCTTCTTTTGGGCGTAGACCGGAAGTGGAATTGCTGGATCACATGGTAATTCTACTTTGAATTTTTTCAGGAACTGTATACAGTTTTCCACAGAATTTTATATTCCCAGTAGCAATGTACAATGTTCCAGTTTTTTCACATACTTGCCAACACTTTTTTTCTGTTTTTTTGACAATAGCTGACCTAATGGGTATCAAGTGGTATCACACTGTGGTTTAGATTTTCATTTCACTAATGATTAGTAATATTGAGCATCTTTTTGTGATAATTGGCCATTTATATATCTTCTTTGGAGAAATCTCTATTCAAGCCCTTTGCCCATTTTTTGATTTGCTTGTTTTTTATTGTTGAATTGTAGGATAAATCTCTAGTTTTATTTACTCATCCCTAAATGCTCTCTCATCTAAATCTGACGACAAAAAGTTTTCTTTATGTTACTTTATTTTTTCTTATGTAAAATTCTACCCAAATACAGTGGTAAACTCCAAACATGGACCAAGGTTCTATTTTCTCCTATGTCCAGTCTGGTATATTTGTGGTACTCTTTGAGAGAGGTACAAAATATGGGATAATTGGGGCTTTACCAGGTGATAGCTTGGAGTGTTTGTGACCGCACTGATTAACTAAAACCTGGATGATGTTTGAAAAATATAAACTGGACAATGTTTAACAAATCGTGTAATATTTTAGTGCACGGTAGTTCACTGTGGTGGCAATGGGTAAGTAACCAAAGTTTGGGGAAATATGGTATAATATAAAGTCTAAGGAGAAGAAAGATTTTATCCATTGAAGAAAAGAGATATCAGTTCAGTTCAATAAATATCCTGTCCAAAGACATAGAAATTATTGATATTACATTATATTATTTATATTATATTATTTATATTATTTTAATTTATATCATTTATATTACGTTAATATTTTATTTATATTGCATTAATTATTTATATTACATTATAGCAGCATGAAATTATGTATTGACTTGGGAAAAAATAGTAAAAAAACAGTTTTTTATTTTTCCAGTTAAATTATGCGGTCATCGAGTCACATATTTGTTATATAGTTACTACTATATTTACCATGTCATTTAGTGATATGTTATATAAACTTATACGTAAGTGTAAAAATAATGGGAATCACTTTATAAAATCTAAGTTGGCTCAATGCATCCACTGTGTTGCTGAAGAGAGGCTGAAGTGTCTAAACTCTGGCCTGAGGCCCCAGGGCATCTGCAAGGCAGAAGAGTCATTGTTATTCAGGGCCACTGCGCAGGCAATGAGCAAGAGCAAGTTGTAGCCCATTTGGATCGCCCTCCACCTGACATCTTCAGCAGCAAACAAGATGAAATAGCTTCTTAAAGATGAGCCTGAACATGTAGGTGTGAAAGTTGGTGTCAGAGTCCTAAGGGCTTCTCTCTTTTTTTTTTTTTCTGTGAGGAAGATCTGCCCTGAGCTAACATTTCATGCTAATCCTCTTCTTTTTCTGCTGAGGAAAACTGGCCTTGGGCTAACATCTGTGCCCAGCTTCCTCTACTTTATATGGGACGCTGCCACAGCATGGTTTGACAAGCGGTGCGTTGGTGCGCGCCGTGATCCCAACCTGTGAACCCCGGGCCACGGAAGTGGAGTGCATGCACTTAACCGCTGTGCCTCTGGGCTGGCCCCATAAGGGCCTTTCTTATGCTTTAGAAAATATGAAGATCAAAGGAGATCCTGATGAAGCTGTGCAAGAAGGAATCAGAGTGTTCATCTAAAAAAAAAAAATGCATAGTTGACACTTTTAGAAATAGAAAGTAGACTATGTTAAAAACAACTTATCCAGTGATTCTGTGTTCAATGACCCAAACCTCAAAGGGATTTGTGGTTGTGGGAAGGCTTTAATACTTGAAACCTTAAGACTACTTCTCTGACTGTAGTCCCCAGGATGCTCATGAAATCTTGGGGCTTACTAAAGAAATCATGTGACTGTCACACTGTAAGGTATATAATGTGTGGCTACTTTACGAGGAAAATTAAGTAATGCATTTTGAAACTGGAAAAAAAAATTAAGTTGGGTATTTTATTTTATTTTATTTTATTTGTGAGGAAGATCAGCCCTGAGCTAACATCCACGCCAATCCTCCTCATTTTGCTGAGGAAGACTGGACCTGGGCTAACATCCGTGCCCATCTTCCTCCACTTTATGTGGGACACCACCACAGCACGGCCTGACAAGCAGTGCATCAGTGCGTGTCCCAGATCTGAACCCGGGCTGCCAGCAGCAAAGCGCAAGCACTTAACCGCTATGCCACGGGGCTGGCCCCTAGTTGAGTATTTTAGAGACGTCCAAATATATACTGATATATTTTTTGTCTTTGCTGTTGAATTTGCCTGAAAGACATTATTGCAAAAGATTGAGAAAAGAGATAGCAAGCTCTAGAAGGGTTCCATACCTTGATTAAAAATGTCTGTAATTTTTATTCTACTTAAAATGAGAAAGATAATTTTGAAGAGTGCCTTTTCCATGCAATTTCTGCATGAGAGCCCATATGTAGAAATCTGAAAATATTCCAGGAACAGATTTTAGCTGCCTTTATGTGAAAAGGTTGGCAAATGAATATACATTTATGTTTCAAAGAAAAATAAATTCTATGAGGGATGTGTATATTTTTTCAGTGATTCTATATATTTTCTGAATCTTTTTAATAACTGAGTAATAGTTGGGTTTTATTTTATTAGATTGGAGGTCTTCTAGGGTATTCATAATTGAAGAAATGCAAAGTCAGAGGGTAGCAAGGGATGAAGCTGAAAGGTGAGAACTGCCCACATAACAGGGGATTTTAAATCCACATGCATATTAGCTGCCATTTATGGTGAACTATATGTGTCATGAATTTTTAGATTACATACATTGTTTTCACAACTTTAAATATTATTGTTTTCATAGATGAGAGAAATATTCTAACAAAATTTAAGTCATTTGGCCAATGTCATAGAATTGGAGGAGAACCGTGGATATAAAACACTGCTTGATAAGAAAACAATAAGAATTTTTATTTTGCCTCCTTTTCTTCATCAGAAATACAATAGATGGTTTTAAAGGAGGAATCCCAGCCTTAATGTTACGTCCTTGCCTTCATTATTTCATTCTAAGACTACCTTTCCTCTCTGACTCCAGTGTCCTCACTCTGTACAGAATCTAAAGCCAAGTCTATATTCCATATCTGTTCTCAGTTTACTTAGTAACAATGGGAATTGAGAAAAAGCAATAATCAAAATATTTATAATTTACATGAATGAAAAAAGTCTAGAGCATATTCCATTTAGACAGTCTTTCCTTTAACAACGAAGATGAAAACGCTTGCCCATGGATTTCTATCTCACTCCTTGACTGGAGAGTTCTTGTTCAGGTCCTTGATGCAGGAAACACCCATGGTCAGCTCACAGAGTTATAGAGATTTAGGGCAGGCTAAGAGTTTCAAAATTAAGAAGCTAAATACTGTCCTGTATACAGTAAGGAAAACAAGACCCAAGGAAGGTATAAATAATGAGAAGTATATTTATCTAAGATTTTACTAGAAATGACTCTGAATGCATAAATTAGATCAGTGCTCCTTGCCAACCGGGAAGTCAAGAACATAAGTTAATTGTTTGTTTGTCAGATTCTTTCTAGAAAGAAAGGACTTTGACAGCTTCAGAGTTTCCAATGCAAAGTTTGATTGAACATTTAATAATATTGGTAGTAATAATAATGTATTCATGGAGAAATCTTCATTCCTTCAGAAACTAGAATGTACCCTCCTCAAATCAAGAACACTTTCCTATGTAAAACAAGAAAGGCTATGCTAACCACTCTGATGCTTCAGGATATTATAGATAAAATAGTTTTAAATACGCAAGTTGGAGAAAGTACAGGGATTATGAATCAATGTAACTCCATTTTGTGTAAAATGTCACTTCTTCAGTGTAACCACTGAAGAAGTAAAAAATGCTTTTATGAGCCAGCTCATATGGAAGACAAGATAGTTGATTCTGATTGGGAGTTGGTCCCAATCCATCGGTCAAAACTGACAACAACCAGAGGTGATTTCCAGACATAATGATAGTTATTTGTGAAAAAGTCCACAGGATACAGCTAGACATTCCCAACAGCATTTAGATCAATTCTTGTTGGGAAGAATAGTTTGTTTCCACATCTCACTTTCAGTTTCATGAAGTTAAATTATGAGTCCCTGTGTATGTTGGAAATGGTGTCCTGGATATGAAGACGATCCCCTCTCAGTATTTTAGTAGTCATTTAAAACCAGAATAAATATTACATGGTTTATGATAGCATTTCTTGAACTCTTATTTATTAACTCAGTTATTAAGGGCAGTCCATGACTGAGGTTTGCTCTCCTAAATCTTTATGGGTAGAGTAGAACTGGAGTCAATAGGATTCAGGGAGGGTGGCCCAGGAGCCTTGCAATACTTCTTATGTATGCTTTCCCCACACAGAAACAGTAATAATAATAATAAAGGGGGAATTGGATACATTTTGTGGCCTGTAAAGAAGATGATTTTGTCACTTGTCCATTCCTCAGGAGAACTGCCTCATAGCCCTTGTCCAAAAGTTGATACTATTTTTGTTCTATATTTGCCTCTGGGAACGGCTTTCTTTATCTTCAGAGAATGCTACACCAGCATAAGTAGGCATATGCACATAAAAAGTTTGGGGAATTAAGTTTTTGAGTCTGTAGTCTCATAGGTGCCTGTGAGATCTCGAGAGAAATATTTAGAAGATATAAAGGGAGTGTACGAAATTGAAACTGCAATTGTATGTACGGGATTAGCTCTGAGTAAGTGTCAGCTCTCTGTAGATATTCTGAAAAGGAGATTATTAATATTTCATTTAGGGTTTGAGCTAGGATATGAGGCGCGTTTAAAAATGCTGTTGATTTCCTCTTGGTTTAGTAGGAATTTCCTCTTTCTTTTATTCACTCAGCAAATATTCAACTAAGACAGGTATGTATCCTTTCTCAGGTCAACATAGGAAGATAAAGCTATTATAAAAAGAGATAAACCTTATGCATTAAGGTCCAAAGATTCTCAGCATTTTTCCTAGATTGATTCTTCATTTTTCCTAATCCCAGCCCTCCATTCCCTTACAGATATGCACCTGGCAACCAGGCAAGTGGATTTGCATCTGTATTAAAATTAGTATATTTTTGATATTTAATAAATTCAGGGAAAATTAAACTCTAATCGAATCATTAATTTTCAACGGGTTGCAATAAGTAAACACCCCATCTCTTCCATTGAGGACACAAAGGAAGAATACGGACTTCCACTTAAGGAAGCAAAAGCTGTTTCATAGAGGTGGTGAGGCTTGTGCTGAGAGTTGAATAATAAACAGATATGTGTTAGATGACAAAGTCATGGGGACCGGAGAGAATCTAAAAGAAACAGAATATAAGCATAAGAAAGTATAAGTGACATGTTGGAACATTTTTAAATATTTTCTAGAATTCCAAAATATGTTTCTCTTTTTTTTTTTTTTTTTTTTGTGAGGAGATCAGCCCTGAGCTAACATCCGCCAATTCTCCTCTTTTTTTGCTGAGGAAGACGGCCCTGGGCTAACATCTGTGCCTATCTTCCTCCACTTTATATGGGACGCCGCCACAGCATGGCTTACCAAGCAGTGCGTCGGTGCACGCCCGGGATCCGAACCAGCGAACCCCGGGCCGCCGCAGCGGAGCGCGCGCACTTAACCACTTGCGCCACCGGGACAGCCCCTATGTTTCTCTTTTTTTTTGTATTTATTTTTTTTGCTGAGGAAGATTTGCCATGAGCTAACATCTGTTACCAATTTTCCTCTTTTTTTTTTTTTTTTTTTTACTTGAAGAAGATTCACCCTGAGATAACATCTGTGCCACTCTTCCTCTATTTTGTATATGGTCACCGCCAGAGCAAGGCCACCAACGAGTGGTATAGCTCCATACCCTGGAACCGAAGGGGGCCACCAAAGTGAAGTGTGCCAAACTTAACCAACTAGACCATGGGGCCGGCACCAAAATACATTTCTTACTGAATAGTAAGAAGTTTGTAAGGAAGATTGAAGTGAATGATGACAATAATATTAATAGCATACAGTCACATAGTGCTTCCTATATACCAAGCATTCTTGTAAGCGTATTGTTTTCAAATAACATATTCAAGCATCATTTTTCAAGTAATCCTCCCCTTGTCCATATGAGGAAGGATGATGAGCATCCCCATTGATTAGTTGGAAACATTTAGTAACTTGGCAGAGGCCACATAGCTAGTCGGTGCTGAGCTGGACTCAGTTTCCAGACTCCATGATCTCAACCTCTTCAGCATGAAGTTTTCCATGTGGATGGAGTACAGATCCAAGGTAGTTTCATGTGACCTTCATCCTGGGAAGCATAAAATACTTAAGCAGCTACATAAGTTTTTATATTTCACTAAAACAAAACAAAACAAAACAAAAATACTTGCTGTTGCATAGCAAACCATGAAATAGGAAGAAGAAAGATCTAATTTAGAGAAAACAATGAGGATAAAATTCTAACAATATAGGTGAGCAAAAGAGACTGAAAAGAGCGAGACAAGGGAATTGAGAGATGTTCAGAGACTGAATCTACATGAGTTAGCTACGGAATAGATGGGAGACTTTGAAGGAACGGGAAAACATTCAGTTATTCTTTGTTCAGAGAAATGTGGTATTTTGCTGTCACTTACAAAAATAGACATAAAAGTTCTCCCTATAGAAGTCCTAAATCCACTGGTATATATTGGTTTTGCTGTTGGTAAAGTTGGATTGAAAAAGACTAATCAAATATAAAGGCAAATCGGCTTCTCACCACTTTCTTCTGAATTAGATGGACTTCCTTACCCAGCCACACCATTCTACTGTGATGTCACCCACCACATAACCAAAAGTACACCCAGCCTTGAGAATGATAATTGTCTCTCAGGCTTTACTAGTTCTATACCCCAGTTATAAAATATGTTATACCTTTTCATACTTCTACCTCTTTCAATTATGAAAATATAGATGAAAAATAATTTTGAAACCAGGAATCTCACTCATCAAGCTAAATTGACCCCATTACCAAGAGAGAAAGCTTCTGAAAGAATTTGTTGGCTGGGGCTTCAACATAGATTCTGAGGTGGAAAAAGATGCTAAAAGAAATTCAAGGTTATGGGAACAATATTCTATATTAATCATGTATCAATTTCAATATGTAAGAGAAAAATAAACTTCTAAGGGATTGAAATAGTGTCTTTTTTTGTGTGTGTGAGGAAGATTAGCCCTGAGCTAAGATCCGATGTCAATCCTCTTCTTTTTTGCTGAGGAAGATTGGCCCTGGGCTAACATCCCTACTTTATATGGGACGCTGCCACAGCATGGCTTCACAAGCAGTGCATCGGTGCATGCCAGGATCCGAACCTACAAACCCTAGGCCACTGCAGCAGAGCGCACGCACTTAACCACTACGCCACTGGGCGGGCCCTCGCCATAGTGTTTTTTAAATGAAAATTGCAAGCAAGGGTATAAATTGGACCATGTACTAACACTTCCATAGCAGAATGAATACATTTGACAAACAGAAACTGAGTTATGTAATACTATCCAAAGACAGCTTGTATAGGAAAAGATAATTGAAGGAGACCTAAAATAGGAAAGAGATGCATTAAGGATGTGGAAAATCACCACACTTTTATGAAAAGGATAATTACAAACAATTTGGATTTACTGCACTATTTTAACACATTTATGTATGACCTTGTCCAAGAAAATATTTTTTTTATAATTTCTTCAAGGTTGGGTTAGATGAGAATTTTGAGACATTTTACCCCATCCTATTGCAGCAAAAAATAATTAAAGTCTATGTTATGAATAGCCATCATATTAATAGGAAATGTATGAGAATTGGTTGTTTTTTATCAAGAAATTATATCCTAAATTGAATCTCACTGAACAAATATAATACCTATTCAATATTGTAACATATTTGCAGTATTTTTATTCCTTGTGTTGATAATTTCTGATGTATTTTACTAATCCAATAGTGATTAAGACCAATTTTTTCCTGTACACATTTTCAAAAAAAGATATTAATTATTGCTAAGCTTTTAATAATAGAAAATGTTACTGGAGAAACAAACTGCATAGCAACTTTTACTTGTTGGTCATTATTTTATCAGGTAAAAGTTTTCCCATGTCAAAATTTGCAGTTCTAAATTTTCATAAAAAATTTTGTTTCATGTATCATTTTTATTTTCTACCCCTATAATATCTAATTTTATCCAAGTTTCTGGAGAAAAATTCCCTAGAATCCACCTCTGGAATAAAGGTAGGGTCTAAATGCTGTGTCACACCACTTCTGTATGATTGATATGTATATTTTTAACATGACACTTGTAATAGATCATTGCCCAGTGGATCATTGTCTCATTGGGATTAAGGACCCTACCTGATAAGTTCTTATTTACCCAGTGCTTACTATAGCATTTGAAATAGTGAATATTCCTTTCATTTCTTTCTGCCTGATCCCTTGACTAATTGCTTCTTGGAGAAGGGCACAGGAAAGAATATTTGGTAATATATCAGTTAAATATCCATGATCTATTAACAAAGAAAACCAAAATGTTATTCAATGGGATATTTTTAACTGACAGTACACAACCATATGCCCTCGCATTACTAGAAACATGTCTTCTCTCAATAGTGAGTATGTATGAGCCTGTTAGTATCAAAATGTGTGTGTGTGTGTGAGAGAGAGAAAGAGAGACAGACAGACAGACAGACAGATAGAGACAGATACAGAGACACACAGAAACAGACAGAGGGAAAGGGGGTGCAAAAAACAAAGAAGAGAATAGAAATCTGAGATGAATCATTCAGGGAGCCTGTATTTCCTTTCCTAGACTCACTTAAATGCCCCATCAGAAAATAAGTATGTCTGACAAAATGCCATTTGAAGCCACATTCAACTGCTAATTGTGTGAATCTAGGTGGGAACAGACAACAGAAGAGAGATACTAAACACAAACTGCCACATTGACTCAGGAGTTCTAACCCGAAGAGCTGTAAGCCAGGATGTACAAACTCAACAGCACAGTCTTCATGCCCTCGGTGCTAACACTGATTGGCATCCCTGGCTTGGAGTCTGTGCAGTGCTGGATTGGGATTCCTTTCTGTGCTGTGTACATCTTTGCTCTGTTTGGGAATTCCATGCTCCTAGTCATCATCAAATCTGACCCTAGCCTTCATGAGCCCATGTATCTCTTCCTGGCAATGCTTGGAGTGACAGACATTGCTCTCAGTACTTGCATTTTACCAAAAATGCTGGGAATATTCTGGTTTCGTATGCCAAAAATTTACTTTGATGCCTGTCTCTTTCAGATGTGGCTTATTCATACCTTACAGTGTATTGAGTCAGGTATTCTGCTGGCCATGGCCCTGGACCGCTACGTGGCAATCTGTCATCCTCTGAGACATGCAACTATTTTTACCCACCGACTTCTCACTCAGATTGGGGTTGGAGTGACACTCAGAGCAACTCTCCTTTCAGCTCCATGTCTCATCCTCATCAAATGCCGGCTGAAATATTATCGAACCACTGTGGTCTCCCATTCATACTGTGAGCACATGGCCATCGTGAAATTGGCAGCAGAAGATGTTCGAATCAACAAGATCTACGGCCTGTTTGTGGCTTTCAGTATACTTGGATTTGACATAATCTTCATCATCCTCTCCTACATCCGAATATTTATAACTGTCTTCAGTCTACCTCAAAAGGAAGCTAGGCTCAGAGCCTTTAACACCTGCATTGCCCACATCTGTGTCTTCCTTGAGTTTTATCTCCTAGGCTTCTTCTCCTTCATTACACACAGGTTTGGGTTCCACATTCCGCCGTATGTTCACATTCTTCTGTCCAACCTTTACCTGCTTGTCCCACCTTTGCTCAATCCTATCGTATATGGTGTGAAGACCAAACAGATTCGAGATCGAGTGTCCAAGATTTTCCACTCTAAGGATCTTTCTTGATTTCTCATTTATCTTCTTTCAAAAAACAAAAATTCATTCTAAAACACTTGTTTTTAGTGAGAGTGTGTGCTTTCTCAAGTTTATTGTGTGCTGAAATATAAAGTTCTAGGTTTGCATTCTTGACAGTGATGTTCTGGTTCCTACTTAAATAACTTCACTTGTTTTGGATACAGAATTGGTTGAAACACACAGAGCTAAATATCTAGACCGCACATGACGTAAAGGGCAAAAATTATGAATATTTATTTGAAGCTCAATCAGCCATCAGTGACAGACATTTTTTAAAAACAAAATTAAATGTTAATATTTTAGCTTCTGTTTAAAAACATCAAGTGGCATTTTTGCAACTACATAAGAAATTCAGTCTAATGTGTTATAATTCTAATGTATATGAAACTAAATCTACCATTTACCTGTTATCATATATGATCACACTTCATCATCTTAAAGCTCTTTATCGAATGATTATGAATTATGTGTTAAGGAAAGATTCGTATTTTTAATTTATGCAAAATTCCTTCTTTTCCATAAAAAATATTTCACACAGCCTACTAAAGGGACATATATAACAGACTCTTAACATAAATTAAACTGAAATAGAGAAATTTGGATTGAGGAAAAATGA
The DNA here is from genome assembly GCF_020826845.1 of Diceros bicornis minor. Taxonomy (NCBI): domain Eukaryota; kingdom Metazoa; phylum Chordata; class Mammalia; order Perissodactyla; family Rhinocerotidae; genus Diceros; species Diceros bicornis. The sequence goes on along the minus strand of NC_080746.1, from coordinate 61,052,312 downwards.
AGTCAATGTGGAATAATTAGCAGTTAACATACTTGCTTGTTTTGTGTTAAGATCTTACATATAAGTAAAATAATTTTTTGAATAGTAAATTTTAAAACCATAGCTCGAAGGGAAAATAATAAGTTCTGCAAGTGAAACTATATATTTTATAATTATGTTCATGGTTTTTTGTGATTTTTGCGTTTCCCTGAAACTAATGTCCAAAATAATTATCACACTTGGATTCATATACAGGAACTTGCATGGGTGTTTATTATCTTTTTTCTTAAAATTGGTTTTACCATAAATGTTTTTGTGGATTAGCAAACAATGGTTCTTGTAGAAAGCTTAAATTTAAATGTGAAAGTCAGGTGCAGGCTGATAAAGACAATATACAAGGAGATTAGTGAATATGGACTAATGATCCAACTGGTAGCAAATGGCAGCACTCAGAATATTTAGCAATGTGGATTTGGACACTTTCCCTCATTCTGTATACTACCTCCCAATCTGTATATTTTGACATCATCTTTTTTGCTATTAGCCTGATATGTTCACATTCTCTGTGGCTGATGAAGTATAGCATCAGACTTTATAAGGGCAAAAAGTAGCTGTTTCATTACATTAATGTACTTGGGGTTGTAATGGATTTTTCACGTGAAGCCATGGTCATCTGTCCTACACAAAATAGTGCGGGGTCTTCACCATTAACACTGCACTGTCCTTTAATTCCAAAGATGATCAATGATCTGTATAGCGCCAGAAGTCTGAAATTTTGCACTTGGATAATTTTTTTTCTTTTAAAACATTATTCTCTTGAAGAGATATATCGATTTATGTTTTCTCTCACACTCATTGTGATATATCCTCTACCTGGAGCCTTTGCCTCTGATGCCTCTACTAGTAAAATAATCTCCATTCCACAAGATTTGGCTCAGATTTTCTTTATATCTTTTCCAGGGTGCCTTAACCGGGCTTTCCTTTTGGGCTCAGTGCTGTTCTTTATAATCCATAGTCATCTGTACAGTTCAAACTGTATTATATTAAAATATATCTATAATTTTGGGGATTACACTGGATGTCTAATAATGTAATATTTATGACTTACTGTCCTTTAACTTATTGTCATATATATGGCACTTTAAATAAATACTCACTGACTCGGACTGGCTCTCTTTTCCTGTTTCATTGACTTGGTGTGGTATACACTGAGATAAAGAATTTTGAAGGATGATCTGGGTGGGGAAACACATGCAATAAAATCCACTTGTGTTAATGTTTAATTAAGGAAATAGAGCTCCCTAGTGCAGATATCTACTTGGCGGCTATAAATAAAATCTAGAAAAAGACCTTGAAAAATTCTTCTTCACAACTCAAAGGCCTAGTGTAACTATGACACTGATATATAGAAAATAAAATCTTATTGAATAAATGTGATAATAAAATTCCATTAATAATCAAATTTTATCCTTATACCAACCCTATAAAATATTTAATACATATTAGAGATGATGAATCTGAAAACTGAGATTAGTGGGAGGCCTGTTCTGCAACTTGGGAATGGAAATTACAAATATCAAAAAGGAGAAAAGTAGAATAAAATCTGTAGTTTGGGATTTTTAGGGAAGACATCAGTGAACCTCAAGGTTTTCAATATGTGTTGCTATATAGAAAAATAAATGCAGATATATTGTAGGCAATGTCGATGTGACTGCATATTTGTGTGTGAGTGTGCTTGCGTTTGGTTATATTCCTTAGAACTTTGTCTTCTGAGATGCCCTTTGAGCAGTGATTTCTCAATATCAACGAGCCTAAAAGATGCCTTCATCATCCTTCTGCCAAGCAAATTCTAAGCATCATCACAAGGTAGAAAACTCAATTCTCTGGATCTATAGGTTTGTCAAATTCCATTCTAGTGATCTTGAGTTTATCACAAGAGCTACTTTTTTATAGATTTCAGGCCTTAATGTCATAAACTTTCTTTGCATCTATATCATTCTTCTCCAACTAGATGTAAACTTCCTTGAAGGTAGGAACAAGATTTGATTAATCTATGTGTTTCCAATGCTGTAGAACCCAATGGTGTAGGTTTCATTGAAACTCTCTACATCTCTGACCATGAGCCATGTTGATGTCACCAGAGTTTGCTGCAAGGTCTTAACAACAGTAGTTCCCCAAACCGCACAGTATCTTCAAACAATACACAAATTCTGTAGGACGAATCTTTCTAGCCCTGTAAACTGCATCTAGTCCTTCTCTGAGGACTTTAAAAGGATATCATCTTGCAAATTCTGGATTACACTAAACTATTGTCATTTAGAATCCTTACGTTTATACATGCACTGTTAATACTCTTTCATCTCAACATTATTACAAGTTTTCTTTATTATTATTTTTCACTTACACAAAATTCTGACTACAATGATTAACTGAAAACATGGCCTAAAGTTCCATTTTCTCAAATGTCCAGCATGGTACCTCCATGGCACTCGAGAGAGGTAATGATTATAGGATCAATGATTCATTACCAAGTAATAGCTTGGTGGATTTGTGATGACATTGATTAACTGTAAGTTGCGTAAATTTAATGGTGGAAATTTAATAAACTCCTTTTTTCATCTTCTAGATATTGGTAGGTCAGTATGATGGCAAAGGGAAAGTAAACAAAGATATTAGGAGGTTCTCTGTTAGAATGCTAAGTCTAAAGGGAAGTAAATTTTTTACCCATGAAATAGAGGAATGTCATTTCAGTTAGAGAAACCATCCTGGGGAAAACTATGGCAATAGGAAACTGCATATTGACCTTGGGAAAAAACTAATAGAAAGTATTCTCTCTTAAACATCATCCATTTAGCAGAAAAAATAGATTCTTAGACGTCCATGTTACACTAGTGACATATGTCTTATAGTCTGTTTTCTACTATGCCCACACATTTTATTTCCTTCAGTTCAACTATATGTTCATCAAGAGCCAGAGAATGTATGCTTTTTCATATTTATTAGTTAACTCTGATTTTTATAACATTCCATTTAGGTAAATAGGATGTAAAGTGTTGAAACACATAAAAGTAAACAGGATTGTATTATAAAAATCCCATTTTATGTCTATAAAAATATAAATAATCAATAATTTAGAAAATTTAAATGCAGCATAACATTTTTTATATCTGCAATTATATTTACTTATTGTATGTTACTGTAAGTGATTGGGGTAAAATTCAATATGCTCTGTTTCCTTCAATGTGTTACCTCTACAATGAAGATCAAGAACTTCTCATGAAGACTTCCATCACGTTTCCTGAACATGAAGGTGTTCTTCAGGTTCTCTGTGTGTATGTGAGGTTCTCTGTGTGTATGTGAGGATCTTTGGTGAGTTCAGATAGCTGTGGAAAGTTAAAGCAGTACAGGCTAAGGGCTTTAAGATTAAAGAGGTCAATGCTGTGACTTTACAGATATGAGGAGTAAGGCACCAAGAAGTCATAAAAAATAGTCGGGAGTAATGGGAAGTATAGTTATCCAAGATTGTACTAGAAATATCTCTGAATGCTCTGAATGCTCCCCTTCCCACTGTCCAGGAAACCAGAAAGATAAGTGTAAATTAATTATCTGTTCAATAGGATTATTTCTAGTGAGAAAGGATTATGAAAACTGCCGAGTCCCCAACATTATGGTTTGGTTGATTTTGTGATAATAACAACAACAACAACAACAATAAAAATACATTTATGGGGAAATCTTCCTTCTTTAGAAACCAAAAAGTACTCGTTCCAGGTCAACAACCCTTTTCCTGTTTAAAACAGCAAAGTCTATGTTAACCACACGTTAATAGTACAGGATATTCTAGATAAAATAGTTTTAAATATATGTACTGGAGGCAGTACAGGGATTAGGAACCAGTTTAATTCAATTTTGTCTAAAATAACAGTTTTCTGATGTAATGACAATAAGATACTTCTATGAGCCAACTCAAATGGAAGACTGAGTAGTTGATTCTGAACATTGGGAGTTGCCTACAATATGTCGGTCAAAATTGACCATCACCAGGGGTGGTTTCTACAATTAAAGAACAATTATATGTGAAAAACATCCGTGGGTCCAAATAGATAGTTTAAGTATTTAGATGAGCTCTTGTTGAAAAAACTATTTCTACTTCTCCTTTTCAGCTTCATGAAACTAGATATGTGTCAGAATATACTTGAAATGCTTTCCTGGAGTTGGTAATGACCTCTTCTTCCCACCATTGCTGCATTCAATTTTAAAATTCATTAAAATCCAGAAAAAAAATTATATGTTGTATGATGGTATTTCTTGACCCGTTTGTTGCGAACTCGGGTTTGAAGGGAAGACAAAGACTGAGGTTTCTTCTGTCAAACTCTGTGGGATGGGAACAGAAATCACTAAGATTTAGGGAGCAGAGGCCAAGGAGCCGTGGATTGATTTTTTTATATTCCATCTCCATACCAAAATTTTTATAAAAGCAGATAGATGAAGTTGTGTTGACCACAGGAAATATAATTCATCACTCTTCTGTTCCTCATGAGAATTGCATCATTGTCCTGCCCAACGACTGCTGCTGTATTTGTCTCTTTGAAAATGATTTGTTCATATCTGCATATTTATAATTGCCCTGTTTATAGCTAGACCACATGAGTAGGTGAATGCACATAAGAAATTTGAAGAATTAACCTTGCGAGTATGTGTTCTCATAGGTGCCTCTGAGATCTAGATGGAAAAATATTTAGAAAAGATCCAAGGGGAATGTGGGGGAACTGCACCTTGTTATTGTTCATAAGGAGTCACTCTGAGTAGAAATCCTTAAAGAAAATAATAATTCGGTTGTCAGAATTTGATCTAGGGCATGACTACCTCTTGGTCTAATGAGCATTTTTCACCTTTCTTTTCTTCTCTTATCCATAATGAAACTCTTCAGATCGTTCATTAAAGCAGGTATGTATCCCAACTCAGGTGAGTATATAAAGACAATGCTGAAATGAAAACAAGGAAACCTTACACATCAAAACTAAGATTGTTAGCATTTTTCTTCAACTGGTACTTCATGTTTTCTAATTTCCTACTACCCCTTCTCCATGTAGATATACTCTTGGAAGCAAGACAAATGGATTTGCATCCACATTAAGTTTGATAATTTTTTGATGTTAAACAGATCCAGGGAAAATAAACTGCTAAATTAACTGATTACTATTAGGGTGCATTCAACAAATATGTTGTCTTACATTGAAGACACAAAAGAAGAATTTGGAATTCTGCTTAAGAATATCAGGAAATGCCTCACAGAGAAGAAGATTCTTGAGCTGAGAGTTGAAAAATAAACTGATAATTGTCAGGTGGGAAAGACATTGGGTACAGGAGGAAACCTAAAGGAATACAGATTATAAGAAAAGGAAAGTATAAGAGAAGCTGTAGAATTTAAAATGGTTTTTAAAGTTCTAAGACGTATTTCCTTCCTACTGATAACAGGTTTGCAGGAGATTTAAGTTAAAGGTAGCAAAAACAATCATAGAAATAGTATGTACTAAAATGTATCTCCTATATGCTAATAATTTAGTCACTGAGTGTATGACTGGGTTTGAAGGAATGGTAGGTTATCTTTTTTTTTTCTCCTGGAGAAAATAAGTATATTTTTCCATATATAGTTACACACAATAATAGACCTCTTTACAGGTGTCCTGACCTACTGAGATATATTGGTACGTGGTTGGAGAAGCTAGGTTAAATCAGAACACTAGAATGTCAGGCAAAAATAAGCTTTTTTATTACTTCTAATTGAAGTAGAGGTATTCCCCACCCAGCCACAGCCATTTAGCAATGAGGTTACTCATCATGTAGCATCAGAAGTAGAAAGACACACATACGGGTCTTGACTATACTGGAAAGACAGAGATAAAAATGAGAGAGAAAAAGACAGAGAGAGACCGAGACTTAGGGAGAGAAAGAGAGTTATTAGAGAGACCACCAAAGGTAAAAAATGACTATCGTATAACTAACACATTTCTCAATCTCAACAATCCTTTGAGTCAATTTTCATCTTCATCTTGTTGGCAAAGTGAGTAATGAACTGGAATTAAGGGTAGGGGTTGCTTTCCCAAACATTACAAAGTAGATATTCTCTACTTTACGGTCAACGGGAATCAGGGGAGAAAGTATAGGGGAGAAAGTCCATATCAATAACAATGAAATGTGAGTTTAATTCAAAGAAACTTTAAATCTGATTTATTTCTTTTCTATCAAGATGAAAAGGCAGTTTGATATATGAGTTCTGTGGTCAAGTCAGGTTTTGTAAAGGCAGTATTTATTTACTCTTTGTCAGTGGTCAGTGTGTAACTCTGACACTGGACAATCTTGCCAGGAGAGGACATCTAGAATAAGAAGAGAGAGAAGCATGGAGATGAGCATAATTGTCAATGGAATTTATGGCATCAACAGTGTAAAGGAAGTCAGACAAAGGAACAAAGGGAGGCCATTTTGAGACAGAAGGAAAAACAGGATACATCATGATTATAGACACAAAATATGTATTTTAAGGAGAAAATAATATCAAGCACTGCACAGTTATCAATTCAGAAGAGCCCTTATAAAATTCATTGTGTTTGTTAATGGAGGATCTTTTTTTTTTTCAGAAAAGTGAACCTGGAGTTGTAGATGCAAAATGCTATTACAGCAGTTTGAAATATGCTTAAATTGATCAGAAAAATACAAGTCATGGTCATTAATATCAGGGGTATAGCTATAAATGAAATGAGAGACAGAATATAAACAGGAGGATATCACTGTTTCGGGTTAACAAAACTTGTAAGAACCTGCATAGTTTTCCAGTAGGGAAAGAAGTACATTGCAAATACTTAAAATACAAGATTTTAGGGGAAAGACATAAACAAATGAAGAACTCAGAACATATCTATGGAAATTAGTCTAGAAGAGGAAAAGAGGTTCTCCTCCTGCTGAGATGGGGAATGGGGGCAGAAGAAGGTGAGAGTTTGCAAATGTATGCTGTATTGTAACTACATTTTATGGTCAGGAGATTATATTATGGTTATTATAGAGAGTTTGAAGAGACAGGTAAAATTTAAGAACAGAAATGTTTAGAAATCAGCCAGGGAATTCAGAGCTGCAAAAATTTTAGTGGCAACTTTTCTAGAATTGAGATTTTCTATAGTATTATTGAGATTCTCTGTTGGAAAAACTGAATATACTGATCAAAACTTGAGATTTCTAGGCAGAGACTGGTACATAATTAAAGGAGCAAAGGTGTGTCCTATGACAAAGGAGTAGCTAATGTATTATACCACGAATAAAAAGTGGGAGAAGAATGTGAATTAAAAAGAGAAGATAATGGTCTTGAATAAAAGAAAAAAATAATATCATGTGACCCCAATATACTGGAAATAAAAATGAGATACTTGTCAGGATATAAGGTTATGATAAGTAACCCATGTTATGAGTAGTGTCTATTGTACAGATTTTCAAGGTCCAGTCTAAGTTTATGTTGAAGTTCTGTGAAGAAATAGCTAATGTGAAACATGAATGACAGCATTTATTCATTAAAATTAAAAAAACAACAAAATACCTACTTTCCTCATCTTGATTACTAAAACATAATAAGTATACTAGTGTTTCTGGGGGACAGAAAAATAAAATCCAGCTACAGGAACATTTGTCTCTTTTAACCTATTATTTCTGTACTCTAATTATAAAGTAGAATGTGCCTTTTTATTCATTAACCTTTTTAATTATGAAAAATTAGAGAAATGTAATTTCAAAGCCATTAATCTCATTCAACAAATTAAATTCTCTATACTGCCCAGAGAGGAAAATTCTGAAAGAATTGTTTGGATGATACATCAACACAGACCCAGAGGGAACAAAAATGTTAAAAGAATTAAAGTGGATAGAGAGACAATGATTTAAGGACTATATCGATCAACACATTTCTCTGGGGGAAAAGAATGGGATAGATTGGTTTTAAATACATATACTGGGTGGGTAGAAGGTCACTTACCTGCATGGTATTTTACAAAGGAGATTTTGCATGATTAAAGGGGTCAATTTGGTAAACTAAGCATACTGGCCTCCCTTAAGGAACTTTGTGAGGGCGTGAGGAAAAGATCATGGGAATTACTGACAGAAATACATAGGGAGATTGACATGTTCCTTAGTCAGGAAGGATGAGTGGTGAATTAAAAAACAAAACAAAACAAAACAAACAAACAAAATCTTTGAATTTACAGCTCGTAAAAGCTCTTAAAGGGCTAAAGGATGTAGTAGACTGCATCTTTGGCTTATTCTCAACAGAAACTTTATGATGCCTCTGAAAAGAATTTTTGCACAACCTATTGAAGGAAGAAAATCTATTGTTACCCAACACAGGTAAAAAGTAAAATTCTTTGCTGGGTAGAATTGGAGTTCTGCAGTCCATTTGAAAAGCAGTCATTTTATAGATCTCACTCTCTAAATTATTTTGTAAAAATAGAAACTGACTCCACAGATATTTACCTCTTGATGGCATTAGCACATAAGCAAATATTCAAATTGGAATAAATACTGACTCTCATAGCAGAATGAATGACACTAACCAGGAAGCTGAGCTGCAAATTAATATCCAAGGGTGGGTTTTATAGAGTAGGTGTTGGAAAGAGAAAGAAAATGGGAAAGTGATGGGTTAGAGGAGTGGGGAAATATCACCCTTTGATTAAAAAAGGACAGTTCCAAATATTTGAATTTTCTCATTGAGCATTACCTGGTTCAAGACCATTTAAATCAATTTTCTGGCTGGGATAGATGTCAGTTGTGCATTCAAGATTTTTTATCCCACCCATCAAACCACAGAACAATTAGACTTTATATAAGAAATAGAATTGCTTTAATAAGAAATATATGAAAAGTGTTTTTTCATCAATAAATCATATCATGAATTGAATTTTATTAAACAAATACATCTTCAATATTTTCTATTACATTTGATATATTGTATGATATTTCCAGATTTATTTTACTAAAATTATTTTGTTTAGGATCAGTAATTACCATATAGTCTCTAAAAAGATATTATTTATTGATCAGATATTGATATGAAAAATTTTTCCAAGAGAAATACTAAATATTATGACTTTTCATTATAGGTCATTATTCTATCAAGTACAAATTTCAGTACAGATTTTGTAGATCTGATTTTGGTACTAAGATTTTATTCCTACATCAAATTTTTTTCATTTTAAAATCTGTCTTGTTTACCACCTGACATCATCAATTTTATTTGTACTGTTCATCTCTAAAATATCTAATTTTATCTGAGGCACTGAGGAATTTTTCCCCAGGGTGAATTTTTCCCTAGGGTCCACCTCTGGGATAAATACTTGTTTAAAATACCATGCTAGAAACTCTACTATACACCCCTATATATATTTAACATTTTTATTAATAGGCTTTATTTTTAGGTCAGTTTTAGGTTTGTAGAAATGTTGTACAGGAAGTATAGATTTTCCATATGCACTCTCTTTCTCTCCTATCCTACATTTTCTCAATTAACATCTTGCATTAGTGTGGTACATTTGTTACAATTGGTGAGCAAGTTGATACTTTATTATTAATTAAAGTGCAGAGTTTACGTTAGACCTATTTCTTTGTGTTGTACATTTCAATGGGTTTGGAAAAATGCATAAAGTCGTGTATCCGTCACTAGAGTATCAGACAGAATAGTTCCCCTGACTTAAAAATGTCCTGTGCTCCACCTATTCATCCCTCTCCCTTCTCCCCAAAACCCTGGCAGACACTAATCATTTTACTGTCTGTATAGTTTTATCTTTCCAGAATATCACATAGTAGGAAGCACATGGTATGTAACTTTTTCAAGACAGCTTTATTCACTTAGCAATATGCATTTAAGGTTTTGTAATTTGATAGTTTGTTTCTTTTCACCACTGAATACTCCTTCATTCTACGGATGTACCACAACTTGTTTATACATTCACCTGTTGAAAGACATCTTGATTGCTTCCAAGTTCTAGCAATTATGAATAAAGATGCTGTCAATATTCATGTGCAGCTTTTTGTGTAGACATAAATTTTCAAGTCATTTGGGTTAATACCTAGGACATAATTGCTGGACTGAGTGATAAGCCTATGTTTAGATTTGTAAGAAACTGCCAGATTGTTTGCCAGTAGCTGTACCATTTTGTGTCCTCACCATTAATGAATGGAGAGTTCTTGTTTCTCCACTTCCTCACCAGCATTTGGTATATTAGAGTCTTAAATTTTAGCCATTCTAATAGGTGTGTACTAGAATTGCATTGTTGTTTTAATTTACAAATTCCCTAATCACATATAACGTTGAACAATTTTTAAGTGCTTATTTGTCACCTGTAATGTCTTCTTTGGTGAGGTGTCTGTTCAGATCTTTTGCCTATTTTTAATTGTGTTTGTTTTCTTATTGTTGAGTTTTAAGAGTTCTTTGTATGTCTTTTCATTCTTTTAAGAGTGTGTTTCACAGAGCAGCAGACTATTTCAATTTTAGTGAAGTTCAACTTATCAATTTCTTTTTTCATGTATCACATGTTTGGTGTTAATTAAAAGGTCACTGATACACCTAAGGTCTCCTAGAGCTTATCCTATGCTATCTTTTAGAATTTGTATAGTTTTGCTTTCTAAATCAAGGAAGTCTATTCTGAGTTAATTTTTGTGAAAGGTGTAAGGTCTGCGTCTAGATTCATTTATTTTTGCATGTGGATGTGCACTTGTTCCAGCATCATTTGTTGAAAAGACTATTCTTTCTCCAGTAAATTGTCTTTGCTCCTTTGTCGAATATCAGTTGACTATATGTGTGTGTCTATTTGTGGACTCTCAGTTCTGTTCCACTGATCAATTTGTCTATTCTTCTATACTACCACACTGTCTTGATCACTGTAGTTCGTAGCGTCTTTTTTTTAAATCATTTTATTGAGGTCATATTAGCTTAAAACATTGTATAAATTTCAGGTGTACATTATTATATATCAGTTTTGTATAGACTGCACCATGTTCACCACCAATAGTCTAGATTTATACATCACCGTACATATGTGCCCCTATACTCTTTTCACCCACCCCCATGCTCTTCCTCTCTGTTAACCACTAATCTGTTCCCCTTATCCGTGTGTTTATATTCCACATATGAGTGAAGTCTTATGGTGTTTCTCTTTCTCTGTGTAGCTTATTTCACTTAGCGTAATGCCTTTAAAGTCCATGCATGTTGTCACAAATGGCATGATTTTGTCTATTTTTGTGGTTGAGTAGTATTCCATTGTATATATATACCACATCTTCTTTATCCATTCATCCATTGATGAGCACTTGGGTTGCTTCCACATCATGGCTATTGTGAATAATGTTGTAATGAACATAGGGTCACATAAATGTCTTTGAATTGTTGATTTCACTTTCTTTGGATAAATATCCAGTAGTGGGATAGCTGGATCATATGATTTTCTATTTTTAATTTTTTGAGAAATCTCCATACTATTTTCCAAAGTGGCTGCACCAGTTTGCATTCCCATCGGCAGTGTATGAGTGTTCCCTTTTTTCCACATGCTATCCAACACTTGTTATTTCTTGTCTTGTTAATTACAGCCATTCCAACAGGTGATATCTCATTGTAGTTTCAATTTGCATTTCCCTGATAATTAGTGCTGTTGAACATCTTTTCACGTGCCTGTTGGCCATCTGTATATCTTTTTTGGAAAAATGTCTGTTCATATCCTTGCCTATTTTTTGATATGGTTGTTTGTTTTTTGTTGTTGAGTTGTATGAGTTCTTTATATATTTTGGAAATTAACCTCTTGTTGGATATATGCTTTGTATATATTTTCTCCCGGTTGGTGGATTGTTTTTTCGTTTTCCTTTGCCTTGCAGAAGCTTTTTAGTCTGATGTGGTCCCATTTGTTTATTTTTTCTTTTGTTTCCCTTGCCTGAGTAGATGCTGCTAAGACCAATGTCAAGGAGTGTACTGCCTATATTTTCTAGTAGGAGTTTTATGGTTTCAGCTCTTACATTCAAGTCTTTAATCTATTTCAAGTTAATTTTTGTGTATGATATAAGATAATGATCTGCTTTCATTCTTTTGTGTGTAGCTGTCCAGTTTTTCCAACATCATTTATATAGTGAGTCTTGAAGTCAGGTAGTCTCAGCCCTCTGACTCTATTTTCTTCAGTATTGTGTTGACTATTCTGGGTCTTTTGCCTTTCCATTTAAGCTGAAGAACAGTTTGTACACATACACAAAATAACCTGCTGGGATTTTGATTGGGATTGCATTGTATTTATATATCAAATGGACAATAAGTGACATGTTAATAATATTAAGTTTTCCTATATTAAGCATGGAAATTTTTACCTTTTTATTGTAATGATGCATCGTCACAAATAGATTGCTGCCTTTAAGGTCAGAGTCACTATAACTTCCTATTTGCCCTGGGTCTAGAATACTGATGAAATAGTGAATGGTCCTCTTTTCTTCTTTTTATTGACTACAGACTAAATGACTGCCTGTGAATGCTTCTTGAGTAAAAACAAGATTGATAGAACATCTTATTTACGTCCCCAAACCTATTATAAAACCAAACTAACATTCTTCAACTGATAAATGCACACGCATGCACATACAAAACTAATTGTGTGTAAATCTCCTATGAGTTTTGAAATGTGTGTGTATTTGTGTGCCTTTGTGTTGAAAGAGAGAGAGAGAATTCTGGGAGCCTGCATATGCATTCCCAGACTTACATCATCAGTAAATATGTATGCTTTAAAAGTGTTCTTTAAAATCACATTCAAACTCTGATTCTAAAATTTTCTATAAATCTAGGCGAGAACAAATACTAACAGAAGAGAGAAAATTAACACAAAACTCTAAGCATTAATCAGGCAGCTCTAAGGCAACATGTACAAACTCAACGGCGTAGTCTTCGTGCCCTCGGTGCTGACACTGATTGGGATCCCTGGCTTGGAGTCTGTGCAGTGCTGGATTGGGATTCCTTTCTGTGCCATGTACATCATTGCTCTGTTTGGAAATTTCCTGCTTCTGATCATCATCAAATTTGAGCGGAGCCTCCATAAGCCCATGTATCTCTTTGTGGCAATGCTTGGAGTGACAGACATTGCTCTCAGTACTTGCATGTTACCAAAAATGCTAGGAATATTCTGGTTTCATGTGCCAGATATATACTTTGATGTCTGTCTCTTGCAGATGTGGCTCATCCACACCTTCCAGTCTACTGAATCAGGTATTCTGCTGGCCATGGCCCTGGACCGCTATGTGGCAATCTGTCATCCTCTGAGACATGCAACCATTTTTACCCACCAACTTCTGACTCAGATTGGGGTTGGAGTGACACTCAGAGCAGCCCTCCTTGTAGCTCCATGTCTCATCCTCATCAAATGTCGGCTGAAATACTATCAAACCACTGTGGTCTCCCATTCATACTGTGAGCACATGGCCATCGTGAAGTTGGCAGCAGAAGATGTTGGAATCAACAAGATCTATGGTCTCTTCGTGGCTTTCAGCAAACTTGGGTTGGACGTAAGCTTCATCACACTCCCCTACATCCGAATATTTATAACTGTCTTCACTCTACCTCAAAAGGAAGCTAGGCTCAAAGCCTTTAACACCTGCGTTGCCCACATCTGTGTCTTCCTTGAGTTTTATCTCCTGGCTTTCTTTACACACAGGTTTGGGTTTCATATTCCACCCTACATTCATATTCTTCTGTCCAACCTTTACCCGCTTGTCCCACCTATGCTCAGTCCTGTTGTTTATGGTGTGAAGACCCAACATACTCGAGATCGGGTGTCCAAGATTTTTTACTCTAAGGATGCCTCTTGATTTCTCATCATCATATTTCATGTCAAATAACAAAATGTCACTCTGTGAAACATTTGTTTTTGGTGAGAGTGTGTGCTTCCTTCAAGTTTATTGTGTGCTGAAGTAAAGAGTTGTAAGTGTCCATTTAAGACAGTTAGGTTCTAATTACTATTTAAATAATTTCAGGTTTTATGGATACAGAATAAATGTATCAATAGATGACGTAAAAGGCATAAATCATGAAGATTCAGAAGACTGAACTACAACTTCTTTGTAGTTCAGTCAGCAAAGATCTTTCTTCATTCTTTCAATGAGGAAAGTTACCAGCACACCTAAATGCAATTAAAAATATTAAGTGTATGGCGTTCTTTAACGACAGAATAAATTTAATCCGAAGTTGATAATTTCAATGATAATGAGCTAACTACTTTTTTGTCATCTAAATTTGATTGCAGTAATGCTCCTCCTCTTCTTCTTCCTCCTCCTCCTTCTTCTCATCATCATTCTAATTATCATCACCATTCAACTCACGTTATTTTCTGTCTTATGATGTTCTGAAGACTAAGAAGGTTTAGATGTTTAATTTTGTATTGGAAAACATTTTTATACATTGTAATTTTTAGAGCAGATTTGGATTTCCAGAAATTCGAATATATATTACTAAGAGTTCCCATACTTCCACACTCGGTTTTCCTTATTATTATCATCTTGCATTAGTATGATATATTTGTTACTGTTAGTGAGCAGATATTGATACGTTATAATTAACTGAACTCCATACTTCATTCAAAGTTCTTAATTTTACCTAATTTCCTTTTTTTGACCCAAGATCGCACCCAGTATGCCACATTGCATTAGTTGCCATGTCTCCTTAAGCTTCTCTTGGCTGTGAATTTCTGAGACTTTCCTTGTTTCTAATGACTTTGACAGTATCAAAGAGTACTATTCAAGTATTTTGTAGGAAGATCTTCTATTGGAATTTATCTGTTGTTATTCTCATGATTAGACTGGGATTATTTGTTTTGGAGAGGAACATTATAGATGTTAAAGTGCTATTTCAATCACATCACCAGGGGCACATACTACCAACATGACTTATCCACTGTGTATGTTGACCTTGATCTGTTGTCTGAGGTAGTGTTTGTCATATATCTCCACTGTGAAATTATTTTTTAAAAACTTCCCGTTTCCATACTGTACTTTTGGGAAGGAAGTCACCATATGCAGCCCACACTTAAGGAGTAGGAATTTTGTTCCTCCTCCTTGAAGATGGAGTAGCTACATGGTTGAATAAGTTATTTGGAATTTTCCCTGGCAGATTGATTTATTCTCCCCCATTTATTAATTTATCCAATCATTTATTTATATCAGTATGAACTTAAGGGTATTTTTACTATAATTTGGGTTATAACCCAATGTTACTTTATTTTATTTCTCAACGTGTTCCAGTTTGACCATTAGGAGCTCTTTCATTTGGCTTTCATTCTTCTTTGACTTAATACTCATCATCAGTGTGTGTGTGTGTGTGTGTGTGTGTGTGTGGTGTGTGGTGTGTATGTAGCACTTCTCACTTCATGGTATTTGAAGATACTCCAGGCTCATCTTGGATATTTTCTGCCCCAGTCCTAGAATTAGCCATTTCTCTAAGAAATTTTGTTCTTTTTACTGGCCAATAGTATTAGAAACCAAGAACTAGGCCCTGAGTATGCTCATCGCTGCTTGGATGTCTTTCTTTTAAGTTCTCTCAGCTGACAGAGCAAGGAATTTTGTGTGTATGCTAACTCATGCAAATGACCCATGTATAAATATTTCTACATGTAAACACTGTATCTAAATTAAGCTAATCTTGATTTCTTATTAATATCTTCAACTTTAATTGATTTGCACGTGGATCTTTCTAGCCACTTCCCTTTGCTTATCAGTAAATTCCCACTGCAACAGTGTAAAACCTGGCTTCAATCATCTGTCACCCATTTACTTGTTAATTTCCAGTATACATATAAAGCCATATCAGAGTTGTTAATCCTTGCCCACGTGGGAAACAATTTTATCAACTGGAGTAAGGTGTATATGAACAGTCTCTTTTGCCTTTATTCCTACACTTCACTCATTTCCAAAGTTATTTAGGTCAATATCTTTTCCTACCATCTTCTTCAGTAAGGTTATTTCATACATCTGCCATACAGCTAGATTATTTTGTTACAGTCTGCATTCCCTCTGTTAATCCTCCAACTTTCTCAGTAATTATTTTTAATTTGCATGTACTAAAGTCCACTCCATGCTGTAGGTTTTATGATTTTTTAAAAATGCACAGTGTCATGTATTTGCCATCACAATTTCATACAAAATAGTTTTATCAACCTAAAAATCTCGTGTGCTTCACCTATCCATCTGGGGACAAATGATTTTATTTCTTCCTTCTAAATGTGTATACTTTTTATTTACTTGTAGTATATTACTCTAGATAGGAATTGCAGTACAATGCTGAATAGGAATGGTGAGTAGTGGCATCTTTGCCTTGTCCCTGATCTTAGAGCAAAAACATTCAGTTTCTCACCATCAAGTATGATGTTAGAGGTAGGGTTTTTTTCTAGATGTTCTTTACCAATTTGAAAAGTTACCCTTTAATCTTAGTTTGCTGAGAGTTTGCTTTCCCCAGAAATGAGTGTTGGATTTTGTCAATGCTTTTACTTCATCAATTGATATGATCATATGATTTTTCTTCTTTAGCTTGTTGATTTGATGAATATAACATTACAGTCATGGGTCACTTGATGATGGGAATATGTTCTGAGAAATGTATTGTTAGGTGATTTTGTTGCTGTGCAACAATCATAGAGTGTACTTACAGTATAGCCTGCTACACACCTAGGCTATATGGTACTAATCTTATGGGACCACTGTCCTATATGTAATCCATCGTTGACCGAAACGTTGTCATATGGCACATGACAGTAATTGATTTTCAAATATATTGTACCAGACTTGCACACCTGGAATAAATCCCACTTGGATGTAATGTAATATTTTTTTTTATATTGTTGGATTTGATTTGTTAACATTTTGCTGAGGCTTTATGCATCTATGTTCATGAGAAATATTGGTCTAATTTTTCCTTTTTGTTAATGTCTGCGACTGGCTTTGGTATTAGAGTAATGCTGACCTCATAGAATAAGTTAGAAGGTGGTCCCTCTGTTTCTATTTTCTGGAAAAGATTGGAGAGAATGAATATCATTCTTTAAATGTTTTCTAGTCCATTACCGAAACCATCTGGTCCCAGTGTTTCCTATTTTGGAAGGTTATTATTTATTAATTCATTGTTTAATAGATATAGGCCAATTCATATTTCTCTTTCTCTCTGTGTGAGTTTTGGTTGTTGTGTCTTCAAAGAATTGATTCATATAATGTAAGTTATCAAATTTGTGAATATAGAGCTATTCGTAGTACTCTTTTACTTTTAATGTCCATATGATTAGTATTTATGACCCTCTCACATTTCGGATATTATTAATTTGTGTTCCTTTATCATTTTCTTGTATGCTTGGCTAGAGGTTTATAAATTTTATAGATCTTTTGAAGAAATTAGATTTTTATTTCATTGACTTCTGTATTTTTTTTCTTATGTTCAATTTTAGTGGTGCCTGTTGAAACTTTTATTATTTATTTTTCTCTTTTAAGTTTAAATTGATCTTCTTTTTCTAGTTTTCCAAGGCAGATGCTCAAATTATTGGTTTTAGATCTTTATTTTTTATAATACTTACATTAAGTGCTATAATTTCCTTCTAAGCACTATTTCTCCTTTTCCTACACATTTTGATTAGTTTCATTTTCATTTTTATTTAGTTCACAAAATTTTCAAAATTTCCCTTGAGACTTCCTCTTCTAGCTACACTTTACTTAGAAGTATGTTGTTTAATCTCAAAAATTTAGGGATTTTCTAGATATCTTTCTGTTAATAACTTGTAGTTTAATTCCATTGTGATCTGAGAACATCCTTTGTGTTATTTCTTTCTTTTTTTTTTTACTTTTGTTAAGGTGCCTGTGGCCTATTTTTGTAAATGTTCAATGTGGGCTTGAGGAAAATATTTATTGTGATGTTATTGGATAGACTATTCCACAAATGTCAATGAGATCAAGTTGATTGATGGTGTTCTTCAGTCCCTATATCCTTACTGATATTCTGCTTTCTTGATCAATTATTGAAAGAAGGAAGTTCAAGTCCTTAATTACAGTAGTGGAATTGTCCACATCTCTCTGCTGTTCTGTCAGTTTTACGCATAAATTTTGGTGCTCTATTGTTAGGTTTATACATATTAGGGATTATTATGTCTTTTTGGAGGATTGATCTTTTATCATTAAGTAGTGTCCACTTTATTTCTGATAATTTTCCTTGGTCTGAAATCTGCTTCGTCTGAAATTAATATAGTTGATCCAACTTTCTTTTGGTTAGTTAACATTGCATATATTTGCCATACTTTTACTTTTAACCTATAGATGTCTTTATATTTATGGTGGGTTTCTTCTGCACTATATATAGCTGGGTCCTGGTTTTTTATCCACTTCGAAAATCTCTGTCTTATATGTAGTGTATTTTGACAATTCACATTTAAAGTGAATATTGATGTAATTGGATTAATATCTACCATGTTTGTAATTGTTTTCATTCATTGCATTTAATCTTTCCTTTTTTATTTTTCCTTCCTTTTTGATTCTGTTCTCTGGATTTAATTGAGCATTTTATATAATTCCATTTTCTCTCTTCACTTAGAATGTCAATTGTAAACCTTTAAAAATTTAAATATTTTCTCTAGAGTTTTAAATATACATTTACAACTAATATAAACCAAATCAAAAATAATACTATTTTGCTTCACAAGTAGTTCAGGTAACTTATAATGGAGTTTCTGGAATTATTCCCTCCTATCTCTTATAATATTGCTGCCATTCATTTCATTTATCAATGTCCCATAATCAATTAACATTTAGTTACTATTATCACTGTGAGCAATGAGTTATCTATTAAATCAATTAAGAATAAGAAAAATCAAATATTTTATTTTATCTTCATTTATTCTTTTCCCAGACCCTTTCTGTATGTAGATTTGAGTCTCTGACCTATGTGTATTTCCTTCTGTCTGAAAAATTTCTTTTAACATTCTTGCAGGACAAGATAGTTAATGTCTCCAGTGGTGTGTGCTCTAAGAAAATCAATAGTGGCTATGATTCTCTGTATTCACCTGACTCTCAAAATTTGGGGGTAGTAGTTAGCCCTGCAACCTCATTTCTCTGAGGAATCAAAGAAAAGTCATTGATTTTTTAGTTTTTTCAGTTTTCCTTGCTGTAAAGATGGGAGTGATGACTTCCAAACTTTTTATATAACAGAACTGAAACCACCATTATTGTATGCATTTTAATCCCAATTTTCCTGCTAAATACCTAGATAGCTTACTACATATATTTATGTCTATAGATATAGATATGATAGATAGATTTAGATAAACAGATATAGATATATTTGAACCATAATTATAAAATTTCTGTGAACAATAGAAGAAATAAATAAACATATTCCTATTAGTTGTTTACATATTTACTTTCTTTGAGCTGAGATCTGATATCCAAGTATAATGAATTTTAAAGCAAATTGTCATAACTATAGCTATCCGTTAAAGGGAAAAACTATTAATCTCTCAAAGGAGACAATTTGTTCCTGTATTATATATACCCATTTTGGTCACTGAAATTTTTTGTGTGTTCTTTGAACTAAACTATAAAATAAATTTCGCACATGGGACCAGCCCAGTGGCACAGCAAAGTGCACATGCTCCGCTTCGGCAGCCTGGGGTTCGCAGGTTCAAATCCCAGGTGCACACTGATGCACCGTTTGTCGGGCCATGCTGTGGCGGCAACCCATATAAAGTAGAGGAAGATGAGCATAGATGTTAGCCCAGGGCTGGTCTTCCTCAGCAAAAGGAGGAGGATTGGCATTGGATGTTAGCTCAGGGCTAATCTTCCTCACAAAATAAATAAATAAATGAATAAATCTCACACATGAATGTGTAGATCTAGAAAACACTGAATGGTAAAGTAGACCTATATCTTATCAAGAGTTTAGCTGTAAATGTTTTTGCGGCTTTTATAACATGGTTCTTACAGAAAATTTTGATAGAAGGTTTAAAACTTAAAGGCAGGTCAATAAAGACAACTGTATAGGAATGTAATGACTAAGACATTATAATGTAGTGAATTGTTGGCCTAAATTATAGATCAGCCAATGTTTTATGTAAAAGGAGAGAAAGTAAGTGTTTTAAGCTTTTTGACCATGTGAACTTTGTCCTACTCATTTAGCTTTGACACTATAGAGTAAAAGCTTCCATGGACAATACATGGACAATTAATGGACTTGGTGGTTCTCCAATAAATCTTTATTTACAGGAAAAGGCAGAAAGCTGAATTTAGTCTGTGTGCTATAGGTTGTCCCATGGGCCTGACACTTTCATATTCTGTGTGGTTGACCAAAAGTAGTGTTAGGAGCTATAAGTGCAAAATAAGGGTAGCCATTTAATTAGGTAAGTTCAGGTTTTGGACTGGATGTATCTCTTGGGGCCAAAGTTCTTCATCGTATATAAGATTGTATAGGCCTTCCACCATTCTCATTGCACTGTTTTTTATTTCCCAAGGTGACCAACGACCTTCATGGTGCCACAAATCAGATATTTCTTTATTGGGTGTTCCTGCTGCTTTTCTAATTATGTTTTTCCTTGAAGCTTTATTATCCTTTTGTTTTTCTGACATCACTATCTTCTTGACGTATTTTTATTTTCTTACTATGTCTACTCAGTTCCACTGTGATGTTCCCCCTACTTGGAAACCCTTGCCCTATTACCTGGTAATATTATCATCGCTCTTCAAGACTCAACTCAGCCTTCTCTTGGTATTTCCTCCAATATGCCTTAATCAGAAATTTTTCATGAACACAGTGTCATTTTTGGTGTTCTATAATCATCTACACAGTTTTTGAATTATATTACATTGAATTTATCTTTATCTACATTATCTGGGTTTGACGCTGGATTTTTTTTTTTTACTTAATTCATTTCTTTACCACTTTTTCTTATATTTTTGGTGTATATGTGACATTTAATAAATACTCTATGGCAGTAACTGATTCTCTTTCACTGATTTCTGTGATTGGTTTGTTATTCCCTGAGATAAGAAATTTTGTAGGATAGTTTGTGTGGGAGAATAAGTGTGAGATGTCTACATTGGGACCTGTTGAATAAAGAAATAGGATTTTCTAGTAGAGCTATTCAGTTGGGATCTCTATTTAGGCATTTAGAAAAGTATCTTTGCTAATTGATCTTCATATTTCTAATGTCTATTATGGTACTGACAGTGGTATGTATGGAAAAAGATTTTGTTGACTATTGTGATAATTGCATTTCAGTCATTATCTCATTTAATTTTACTCTTACACTACAAAGTATAAAAACTATTCTCTACATTTAATCAAAGACACAATGCAAAATTTACAAAGTTAAAAATAAAACTCATCCAGCTATTAGTGATGAAAGTAGTATTTGAACTTGACTTTTCTCTCCCCAGAAGTCTAGCTCTAAAATATCTGATAGAGCCACTCAAGATATACTCGTTGAATAAGTGGAAGAATTACATTATTGTGAGGAAACACAACTGTTTTCAATATAAGATATACAAAAGTTAGTAAGATACACATATGGTCATTAACAAACAAGAATATAGCTATACCAGAAATACATAAAAAGCCAAAGTTTTGAGGAGCTAATTCATTTGAAAACACACAGATGTCCATTAAATATTTGAAAAATATTTACCAACTTTGGTCAAAAATCACCAATTTCCAACTCAATGAACCCTCATGCCATGAAATGATCAAAAAGTAAAAGGATGTATGGCACAGAGCATTTATAGATATGCCCAAAGTAGCTTCCTCTGTGCTCCACGAATAATGAAATTCATATTCTTGATTAAAAAGTGAATTGTTTTTAATTGCAGCACTTAGTGAAAATTACCAAAAATGATATTCTCTGAAGCTAAAAAAAAGAAGGAACTCCATTTGGATAGGTAGGATTTTCAGACTATTCAAGTTTTACTAAAGTCTGGAAATCATAGTCATAATGTTACTAGGCTGCATTGATTGGACATTTCTCTAGTAAAACAGAAGCAATTCTTGCTTGGAGGTTTGCCAAAATATTATAATAGAATTTATTAGGGGTTTCAGAGAGGGTCGTTTGAGGGATACTCAAAAAATCTACCACAGTATCTAAAAGAAGAGTGGACGTAAAAGAACAAAACATAAAATATTTAGAGAAATGTTTCCATATTCTTAAAGTGAATAATAAGTGTAAGATTTCTGTCTTGGTGGATGATGGACAATATAGCATGGCTAAGAGCATGTGTTCTAAAGCCAGAGTCCCTGGATTCAAATTCTACACTGCCACTTTCTGAATGAGTTACCTTGTACAACTTACATAACCTCTCTGTGTCTCAGTTCCATAACTGATAAAATGAGAATAATAATAACACTTATCTCACAGTGTAGTTCTGTGGACTAAAGGAATAAATACATGTAAGAGCCTTAGTAAACAGATAAATAGTGATCATTATTTGAATGTTAAACTATTATTATCACTCTTATAACAAGTAAAAAGAAACTTGTAAATTATTTTTTTACTCCAGAATTTTTAAACAGATCATATAACAATTCAAAATGAAAAAAAAAAGCCTGTTTTTATGAATTGCCTTGTCCAAACTATTGAGAAGTTTTAAATTGTTTCAATAATTAGCTTAGTCATGTCACATTTGTAGATACTACAAAATACTATTGATAAATATAGAATATGAAATAATGTCTGTAATAAATAACAACTATTGCCAACAATGCTGAAGCTTCCCATGAAGAGGCATTCTTTTATTTCTAAAAGAAAGAAAAACAAAATATAAAAAATTGGAAATAGAGAAGAAAATAAATGGACAGCAACAAATATCTCTGCTAAAAGGCATAAGTGAATTGAGAAACAGTATGTGGAGGACAAGTTTGCATCTATTGTTAATTACCATGACTTCATGAAACAGATTCTACCAACATGAGTTTGTATTTAAATATTTTAATTTCAGAAATTGTTTTATTTGGGAAAAAGAGAGCAATCGATTGGTCACGGATCTGCTTGGTCTTGACACCATACACCGGGGGATTGACTGTTGGAGGAACCAGATGTTACAAACTTACAAAAATTATATGGACACTTGGAGGTACCTTCTTGCCAATGCAGTGAGTTAGGAAGCTAAACAGTGCAGGTGTGTAAGAGAGACAAGTATAGTGCAGATGTGGGCAGCACAGGTGTCCAGTGCTTTAGAGCGGGCATTCTGGGAAAAGAACCGGAAGACTGCCTGGAGGATTTTGATATAGGATATGGCTATGAGCCCTAGGTCCAATACCATCACTGAGAGGGCCACAGAGATTCCATATGCTCTGTTAATGAGGGTGTTGGCACTGGCTAACTTCACCACAGCCATGTGCTCACAATAGGCATGATTGATGACATAGTTGGTGTAATATGGTAGCCTTTTAATAAGAAGAGGACCTGGCAAAACCATAAGGATAGCTCGAGTCACACCAGCTAGACCCATTTTAATGACCATTGGTGTTGTCAGGATGGTGGTATAACACAGTGGGATGCAAATAGCTACATAGCGGTCAAAGGCCATGGCAACTAGGAGGGCTAACTCAATTATGCAAAATGTGTGGATGAAATACAACTGTACTAGGCAGATATCAAAGTCAATCCAATGTGCATCCAACCAGAAGATGCCAAGCATCTTGGGGGCTGTGGAAGAGGCAAGAGCCATGTCATGCATTGCCAGCATGCAAAGGAAGATATACATAGGCTGGTGCAGGCTTGGTTCTAACCCTATGGTAATGATGATTACACTGTTTCCCAGCAGGGTCAGGGCAAACAGGAGGCAGACAGGAATGCCGATCCAGAAGTGAAAACCTTGCAAACCAGGAATACCAACCAGGAAGAGAGATGAGATGTAGTGATGTGTAGCATTGTTTGCCATGTTAAAACTGGAGACTTCATATGCTCATACACAAAATAGCCAGGCTAATCCCTTACGGGCAGAAATCAGGATGACAGAGTGATTCTTCCATGGTCCTCTACATGGAGATTTCAGGGACTATGTAATAGCCTCTCTGAAAAGCTGGCTTTTCTCTAAAATTTCCATAAGCCCTTGGGTAAATCACTTCACCATTTTGAACCCATTATCTTTATCTGCAAAGAAAAAGATTGAATTAAGTTATTTTAAAATTTTATCTTCTCTATGCAGTTTTATTCTACTCTACCCTTTCATTTTTATTATCTACTAAGTAAGTACGTAGTGATAAAATTTCTGCTTCTGTGTGTCTAGGAATTTTCTGGGTTGTGTGACATAGACAGTCTTAAGAAGGTAAAGGCCACTGTTCTCAGGGTATTTTTGGTTAAGTGTGGAAATATATACAGAAATACACATACACACATACATGTACATACACAATAATTAGTAGGTTATACAAAAGGCAATAGTAACTTTAATAATATACTAGCACATAAACAATTTAACAAATAATCAGGAATGCAGAATAAGCAATCCAAGCAGCTTTAATGTAAGCAAAATTCTTGTTATTACTAAAAATAGTAAACTCCTACCCTCACCCCTGGTTAATGTATTCTTATTTCAGAAAAGGTCTTAAAGATAATCAGAAGATGAACAGGATATTAGAAGAATATCTTTAAAGTGAGGAATATCAGATGAAAACAGTAGAACAATGCAAATCAGCTTGTAGAAGTTTAAATGCATATTCTCTAGATATAGGGTTTTTGCAATGGTTATATCTTCACAACTTGGACTTTTTATGTAATTCAAAGACAATTGCTACTTATGTGACTACATTTGTTAATCCATCCAATTTTGTTAAGCATATGCTATATTTCAAGGATGAACTGGCTTTCCTGAGCCATTCGAGAAACCTTAACTTTATTGACCATCCTGTAAATTTACCATACATAATTTGTTTTTAAACGATTTACGTGTAAACTAATTTAACATTTTAAGTGGTGAAAACAAAAGGTTGCAAGTAAGTTAGCTATCCCCTCTCCAAAATTTTTTTGAAAATTTTCTCTCTTCATTCTTTCAGATAACTAAAACGTTGCTGTAAATGAACACATTTGCAGCTAATGGGATAATGTAAGCCCAGTTGGTGTTCTGCTCACTCCTGAGTCCTCATCTTGCCTCTGACTTAAGTATCCATCCTGCCTAATGGCAGTGAAGAGCAAAGCAACTACAGTGCAGTCCTCTAGGTCTTAGAACCACAAGTATCTTCCCAGGAGTCTTGCTCCGACCTTGCCCTTTTGTTCTGATAACTACACTCTAACCTACCTAGGATCCCGTTTCCTCCTAGTATCATAATTCTAGAATGTGCACCCCACTTTTCATAACATGCCTTTTTAAAAAGTCTCTAGTTGCTCCTAATATCTAGATTCCTGCTCTTGAACTCCACTGATATAAAAGCTCAATAAATATTAATCAATACCCCTACTGACAATGCCTCTGTTTGAATTTCCAAGTACTATCTGTGCAGAGAAAAACTTTCTGGTTATGACATGTGCATTCTCCTATTAAAATGTGCTGCTCTGGGCCTACATGAGTAAGTATCTGAGATGTTTCCTTGTTAGAAAGTGAGAATTCAAATTTGAATCAGTCATTAAAAATTTTTCAGAAGACCTCAGATTTTAAATCTTATCCAGAATCCTGAAACCCAGAGTTAGGGAACTGCTATATCACAGGTGAGTCCTAGAACCCCAGACACAGATAAGAACTTGAGGCAAGAAACTAAGAGTACTGAATGTTTAAAATATCAAAGGTTTTTAAATTTAAGAAAAAGAGTATTTGATATTTTTCCGTGTTCCATGATCTTTCCTCTTTTTGGAAGAACCAAAAACTTAAGATATTTTGGCAAGAAAAAAAGGTGTACATGTAGCAAGCAAAACAATACACCTACAACTATAAACATGATTTCTATCTGAGAAAATTACTTAGGATAAAAGTAAGCTTAATTGCTTTGTGATATATACATGTACTTATTAACAAATACATGCCTTTAATTGTCAATAAATTTACTTATAAGACAATACTAAGAGAAAGAAGTTAAGTAGCTTTGACTTAAAGAGGGACCAATCTCCCTTCAGGGTACTTGAACATGTAACATAGGGAATTGCGGAGAACAACTCCAAAGGCATGGCCTTCTAGAGACTCTCCTCAATCTTCTCTTAGGCCTATTTTGAATGAAATCTATTAGATTGGTCATTACTTTATATTCAGCAGACAGATTGCCAAGGAAGTCAGAACATCTGCCCACACCCTCTTAGCTTTCCTTTGGTCTGTCATTGTATCCGCTTCTAAAACATCCAGATACAGTGTTCCTTCTGCCACTATGGCTTCGGTATTTTACTTGCATCTGGGTCAGTTAGCAGAGTCCCTTGTCTGGAATCTGCTACTTCAGAGAGCGTGGTGCTAACAGAACGCATGAGGCTTTCTATACTCTCTGTTATGAATTAAATATATATGTTTATACAATGTCTTAAATAATCTCACTTCAAGATATCCCAAACAATACTCACTATTTTTCTTCAAAGCTCCCCTACCATCAGATTGTATCTCATTTGCTGACAACGACAGTCACACAGTCATTTAGATAAAAAATCTCAGAGTTGTCATTGACTCCTCTGTCTTTGTAACTTTAATAACGCAAGCAAGCAGCCATTAAATCTTACTAAATGGAATGATTTGCTATTCATCAAATATAGCACACCTTATCCATCTCCATCTGCTTTAGCTACAATATTCATTAACTCCCACATAGTCTATGCTGTAGCCTCCTAAGTATTTGTCCTGTTTCTTGGTTTTCCTTATAAAGTTCCATTTTCTCATATCATCAGCTATCCTTCAAATGTCAAATGTGATTAATTTGCTTAAAATATTACCATTAAAAACATCCTTTTATTCAAAAACAAGTTAATTCACTCTATAACCTTTGCCAACCTCTCTCTAGCCCCTAGTCTTGCCACAACCTTCCTTCAGTGTGTTCCAGAACTTCTAGTAGCTTGGGATCATATTACATGGTTTTACTATTCTGTAACGTTAAACCTACTTTATGCTTGAACTTGATTCTGCTTTCCCTTATCTGCTTGATAAATTTCTACTTATCTTTTTGTTCCCTAATGAACATTCTCTCTCTAAAGTCTAGGCTGTTCACTTCAAACAGTTAATGACCCTTCCTTTGCAATACTCGTATATCTTTTACACACGTTGATGAGCACAAATATTACATCTTTTGGTAACTATTCATTTACTTGCTCTAAGTACTCTACTATTATATAAAACTTGAAATAAAAGGAACATATCTTAGAGACTTTATGTCTCCAGTATTTCACTCTCTTCTTGATGCAGTGGAAGTAACTAAACTGTCAGTGATTTGATGTTAACTGAGACATTCTTTATGCCTGATAATATCACACATTACAATAGTGTAAAGGTTGCTTTGAATCATGAGAGCATCTTACGTTCTATGTCAGCAAATGCGGAAAGTGATGGTTCTAGGATTCCTAAATATCCCTTCATCAGCAAATTCATTCATCCTCCAGTCTAATCAAAGATAGTACGTTCTCTTAATGCTTATCAATACTGTGCTTCCTTCTATAAAGCAGCACAGTGTGGAAGGTGGAAGGTTACCTCCAAATGACCCCTGTGTGCTGAATCCTAAATGAGTACAGAGGGAATTATTTTGAGACATTGAGAACAACATTCCATGACTACATTTTTGAATGACAGACGTTAAGTCCAAAACTTCTTTTGTTCTGTTCATAAATGAATGTGCTAATGTATATGTTATCCTGCATTTTGTTTTAGTTCTTTCCAGAAGCTATTATTATTCCAAATTTTGCTACCATTTAAGGAATAAGTCAAGTATATTAAAGTAGTAAAGAGCAATAATTTATGTGTGCCAAATTTATATTTTCAGCCCCTTAAATTGTTTTCGGGCTTGAAGAAAAGCTTAGTTATATTTTGAAAAATAATAACAATTTATTTTTCCCAACAAAAAAGACATAGAAAACAAAGAAAATTTAACTCACGTCTACAGCTTCAGCTTCAACCACAAAATTCTATCCTGTTCTGCTACCTTAAAAAAAAGAAAGAACAAAGAGAAGAGGAAGTAAAGGAAAAGAAAAAGCTATTTTCCTTAAATATATCCTTCTCTTAAATTGCTGTGATCTGGAGAGTGTTCACAAGCCTTACCGCTTGCACTGTTATTTTTCATTTCATTATAATTTCATACCACCCATTCACCACTTTTCATGTCTAAAAATAATTAGATATCAAACCCATCTTCACTGAAGACTTTGCCATCTGGCTTATATTTTATAATTCCACTTGCATTACTATTATATTAATAGATGACTTTGAAATATATATGGATGAACCCTTTCTACCCCACTAGCCATTCAGTATTCCCATTTTCCTTCCTCCAACCATGAATTTCACTACATTATATATCATCACACACACATTTATCATCATCTATAACTGTGCCCACTCCGAACCTAAACTCCAAAAGACTGCACCACGGGTACAGCCTCCTATTCTCCCATATTTGAACACCATCATAAATCCCTTCTCTCTAGATAAACACACTTTGTGAAACATCACTTCAATTTTTACTCATCAGCATGCTCAAATATCTTATTCCATTTTCTTTCTTTCTTATCTATTTCGCAACTCATTAACATTGTATTCAACTATTTTGCTTCTGCATCCGGGCTGTTGAACACTACTGGAGATTAGTATCACTTAAATTATATCTAAGTTTTCCTAACTCTAAAATGTGGGTCATAAAAATATATTTTACTTTATTGTGTTGTTCTGAGGATTATATAACCCAATATACATGAAGTGTTTAGTTAGCCACCTGGCACGTAGTAAGCACCTAATAAATGTTAGCTATTATTATGAGAAGCAATACTCAAAGAATAGCATTCCCTAGGTAGAAATCCCAGCTATGCTACTTAATGGGTATTTGATTCCTACCTCCTAGAAATCACGTACCTCTTAGCACCTTTGTTTCTTTATAACTATCATGGAAATAACAATAATGAGTTCTCATTCAAATAATTTCTATAAAAATTAAACAAGAATATTCATGTAAATAAGAACATATAAATATAAATAAGAGTTTGCATTTAGAAAAGTAGTTGGGACATAGTGAACACTCGACAAATGTAAGCTATTAATAGATTCAATTAAACTATACTTACTACCTTGTCTTTATATAAGATTAGATATTGCTGGTTAATAGAGAAAATCTTTAGGAATTATAAATTCCCTAAAAAATCCTATTCTTAAATGTGTACTCATCTTTACCACCTCCATCCAAAGACAGAAGAGAAGGAATCCTTCCCCTTCTCCATAGTTCATTATCCACCATGTATGCTCTAAACCAGTCATCTGCTTTCAGACAGATTCACAATATCAATAATCTGTGTCCTCTTAAATTTAAACTTCTCCCTCACCACTGCATCTTTCTCTTAGTTAATTGCACCGACTTTAAAATAAACTCACTAATGTTTTGTTGGTCCCCACTTATCTCAGCCCATATCTCACATATTTCCTGAAAGAAAATTGAAAACTTCCTATTTCTTGACATTAATTTATTACCCCTACAGATAACCAAAACTGCTTTTATAAAGTAGGTCAATGATTGCCTAGAAACTAAGGAGATTATCTCTGTTACTGAATTGTTTGTCTACTCATTTTCATGTTCATCTCCTTCATGAGACTGTGAGTGTCATAAAAAAGAAGATACTGAAACCCAGTAAGCTCTTAATAAATTCTAAGTGAATTTATGTTCCCCTACAGTCTAAGTATTTCACAGATTTTTATCCTGCCTCTCAAGCTTCTGACCCTCCAGAGGTGGCCAGTATCTCCATAATCACTTCCTACTCTTGGTTTTCTTCAGTTGCTTTTTTAGAATATATTCCTTCAGCATTGTGACTACCATGAGTTATATAACCAGAAGCCATGCTGTAATAGAAATTTCTTAGATTATTGCATAAAAAGAAAGATACTGAATCAGTGCTTTTTTAAGCTCTGAGGATATTCTCTTCCAATTCTCTAGTCCCAAATCATATCACTCAAACACTACTTATGTCTCATTATTTCTCTGTCTAGAAATCTTCCTTCCCCACTCGACTTCCACTTGCTTCATCTGAAATAATACCTCATAAGATAACATGAATTGTTGCCCTCTGTAAATCCTCAAATGATTATCTTCCTTTGCAGTGTCCAGACAGAGCCACTTACTGGGAATGGTTAAAATATATGACGGTGATGGGTTTTGGGGCATTGGAGCCTCTGTGGACAACTTGGTAGCTATGGTTGCCTTGTAATGGGATATGATGATGCTCAGGAGTCACGTCAGGTTTTGGAAGGCCCAGAAGTCCCCAGATTATACACATAGGAGACATAAACATGGAGGGAAAAAAACTGGGCCAGAACTATGTACAGACATATTAACACTAGGGCAGACATATAACATTGTGACTCCTCAGAGCTGGTTTGTGGATAGAACTCATCTGTTTCTATCTTGGAGAATGCAGTCTCTAGAGACAGACCTATAACATCCTGTGTTACTTGACTGTTAATCAAATGTTCAGCCTATAGAGAATGCTGTAAGAAGACCAAGAAGTGCAATAGATATTAGCTCAGGGCCGGTCTTCCTCAGCAAAATGAGGAGGATTGGCATGAATATTAGCTCAGGGCTGATCTTCCTCACAAAAAAAAAAAAAAAAGAAGAAGAAGAAGAAGAACAAGAATAAGTTTAGTGTAGAAATAGTCTGAAAATTAACATGGGGCTCATAAAACAATAAGGTCACCAACATCTGAAAATTCAGGCTATTTCCAGATCTCCATTTTGTTATTCCTTTGCCCTTGTGTCATCTTATTGTGACACAATTTTCATATGTCTAGTTACTTCGTAATTCTTCTCACCATAGTCACATGTGCTCATGTACTCGCAGGCTCAGGTATATTTTCCTCTCTGTTATCAGCAGTTCATAAGTTATCATACTTTTTGTATCTCTGGATTTTAAGCCTCTGATATTTTATGGTCTAATATCATAATTAAATGGTACTTTAAATATTCATATATTTCAGATATTGCATTTCTCTTATTACTAATGCATTTGAGCATCCTTTTATATGCTATACAGTCACCTTTACGTTATTTGTGATTTTTTTCTCATGTAAAGTAGATGATTTAACTCATTGATTATTTTTGTTATTGATTTTGAGTCTTCCTTAAAAATTCACGACTTACACTTTCTTTCACTGTCTTACTCTTTTCTATTTGTAAGGCAATGCTATTAACTTCAAATGACTTTGGAAGTGCCTAGAAGTAATTCTCTTTCATATTCTCCACAACATTCAGTTCCACATTGCCTTATCCACCTATCCAGCTGTAGTTATTCCTCCTGGGAACAATGTGAATGTTCCCTGAAATGAAAGTTACGGGTCTCTGGGCCCTGCTAACAATTTGACTTTAAAATAAACGTAACAGCCTACCTTTATGTCCATGGCACTAACATCATTTTGAATAAGTGATATGGAGTTGTTAGGGAATGACAGGAATTAAGACATTTTAGGACAATTATAACTTTGATTGAAATAAATTGGTCTTGATTATAATTAAATCTGAGTTTGGTTTCATGTAAGTCACCATATAATTCTACCAGGTTATGTTGTGAGCCACAGAGAGCTAGTATTTTTCTTTCTTTCTTTCTTTCTTTTTTATTTTGCAGGGAGAGTTTTGCCCTGAGCTATCTGTTGCCAATCTTCTTTTTATTTTTTAACTCCCCAAAGCCCCAATGAATGGTTGTATATCCTAGTTGTAAGTTGTTCTAGTTCTTCTATGTGAGCTGCAGCCACAGCACGGCAACTGATAGACAGGTGGTGTGGTTCCTTGACCAGGAAGTGAACCTGGGCCGCCGAAGCTGTGAGCTTCAAACTTGACCCACTAGGCCATCAGGGCTGGCTCGCTAGTATTTTTCTTGACAGACATTTAGACACAACCAGCTTGTGAGCTGAAATGAAAACAGAATTTAAAGTTTACATCAAAAGCGATACTTGCTAATCATATCTAAATATTCTGTGATGTTTACCATGACAGAAAATCTTGTCTCAAATTTCAAAGCTATTTATTCCTTTGACTTTCTTAAATCTCAGAGAGAAAAACATGGCCATCTCTCCACAAATTGTTTCCTGAACCTCAAGTTCAGCTTGCTTTCTTGAGGAATTCTGTTGAGAACGAGTAATCTTAAAATTAATTCAGCCAAGATTTACTGATGTTTAGAAGTGTTTTGTAACTCACTAAAGCCATATTCTGTCTTCTTTTTGTTGTTACAATTTGTTATCAGGGAAATTAAGAATAAATTTAGAGCAGAAAAAAGTGAATTTTAGAGATTATTTTATTTAAACATCTTGTAAAAATTTAGGGAAATAATGTTAAATGTCTTTTTTGACACAATTTTTAAAATAAAGGTTACATCTTAGCAATGTTATTGTTATAAAATTAATAAATATTAGCTAACAACACCCAAAGGTATGGAAGTTATAGAATAGTAGACATTTCAACAATTCCCCATGTAACCTTAATAAGAAATTTTAGTGTTAACATGTGTGATGATTTAATATTTGGATAGCATTAATGTGTTTACCTACAAAAATATTTTTCTAACTTACATCCATATTAAAAGCATATATTAAAGTCTCCTTATTACTTTATACTCTCAGCAACACTTTATCGTGACAATCATATTTTATTTTTCCAATTGTATTCCAAATATGAAATTGTATTTAACATGTTATTTTAAATTTTGTGGTTATTTCATTTTAAATTATAGTGAACATCTTTTAATATTTATTGACCATTTCAATTTATTTTCTAAGTACTGACAATTTAAATTTTATATCTTATTTCTATTGGTTTATTTTGTCTTTTGTCTTTTGTCGTATTAATTTGTGAGAATGCTTTGCCTAAGTAAACTAATTCTTGTTTTGAATGGCAAATATTTTGAGTTTGATATTTCTCATTATTTTTATGGGTCTTTATATTCATGTGTGTATGTACGTCAGTGATTTGATTCTTAGGTTATGAACTCTCATTTCCTCTCATTTGTAAGGTATAATTTACTCAAAAATATTTGTAAAAAACAGTTTTTTCTTAATTTTATAGTTTCATTTTTATGCATATAATATTGATCTAGCTATTAATTATTTTAGAATATTGTAATATTTATATTTGGGTTAAAAAATTAGGCATAGATTTAGCTTCAAATTTCCCAAGTGGCTATTAAATAACCTGTATTTTTCAAATGATTTGTATGTCACTAAACATTCCTTAAATTTACTCTTTATTTTTCCTATGTATCTAATGTTACTTTTGTACCTAATATTCTGTTTTAATAAGATGTGTGAATATTCTTTGTACATATATTCTATTGTATGAAATATTATTGCTTTATAATATATTTTATTTATTTTAAAAACTACTCCCAAGCATTACTTGAAATGCTTTTTTTTAGTTTTCCTATTTCTCTGACTTTTAATCTTCCATAAGATGCTTTAAAAATTTTTTTAAGTTAAAGGTGTTGTCATTTGTTTAGTCACAATGAAAATGTAGGATTGTTTTAGGAGGACAGATATAGTTGAATAGGATGAAGAATGTGTTTCTATTTCCTCAAGAAAATGCTCTCACAGCCGCCTATCAGAGTGTTAATGATTTCTATGTGTGTTTATGCACTTTTATATCTACGAGTGCTGCATTTGTGAATGGGATCTATCATTCTATTTTATTTTCTAATGGTATTCTTAAGTATAAATAAAGACATTTTTAGAATGTGCTACTTGCTGAATGCTTCTAATTTTAACAAACTTAGAGAAAAATTCTTGAGTTTTACACATGGTAAGTTTGAAGTAAACAAGAACATTACCTTCTTCCATCACATATGAACATCTTAATTTTTAACTCATTTCATTGACTAATAAATAGAGAAATAATATTAAATTATCATATGACAGTGGCAATTCTTGACTTTTTCTATACATTAAAGGGAATTATGACAACAATCTATGAAAAACCTATTTTTATATGCAATCACTGCTGTTTTAAGCTCCATTGCTTTGATTATAAGTTGGATGGAACAAAAATCTCTTCCCTCATTAGATTCAGGTTAGTGATTTTATTCAGTTCACAAAGTAAAGAGGCGTTAATCATTAACTGTGTATTTTAAGTCAGCTTCATTTACAATGTATCTTCATTTACATTATGGAAATAATTTCCAAGTTTTAAATCAATTACCTATATTTTCTTATTTTAAAGTTGTTGTAATCTCTTACCTTTGATATACGTTTAAAAGCATTTTAATGGGAAGTTAGAAAAAGGACCAATATGGCGTTGTGAACTGGATGTCATATTGCCCTTGAAGACTGAAAGTTATTTTTATTATCACTCCACTACATCATTTGTGATTTTTCGATTCTTTAATTTCAAAATATAAGTAAGGACTCCAAAGGAATCTAATAACAAACCCACATTTTTCCTAGATATAGTTCTTCACCACATCTTCTATCTCTATTTTATACATTTTCTGATTAAGATTGGAATTTAAGAGCTATAAATTTAAATATTTATATATTTGCTACCAGTCAGCTTGCCTCATATATATCCATATATCTTAATATATTTTACATTTATGTCCAAACAGCACTGCTTCTTGGAAATACTAGCTAAAAAGACTGAGTCATGAGATTAATGGTTCAGAATCTCCCATATGGAAGAGGGGAGATAACTTTGAATTGGAATATTTGGAGAAATCCTTTAAGGAGATGAAATGTTTGCTAAGTTTGCTCTCAGTAATTAATGGGCAGTGTTCCACAAAGTAGTCAAGATTAGCTTTATCTAGTAGCACACATGTTTGTATTTTTTCCTAATTTGATGATGAGAATAAGAATGATGAAGATGATTTGTTGCTAGAGATAAAAAAGATAACAATTTCTTCTCCCTTTGAAGATCCTCATGAATGACAATTCTACAGGGTTTGCAGTACAGAGTAGGTTTTATTACTTTCCCAAATGGGTAGTAATCTGACCTCACATTAATTATTAAGTAATACGTGTTTTATCCATCAGTATGAATTGACTCCACAAAAAAGTCTCACCTTGCTGATATCTATTAAGTCCAGAAAAGATAAGAGAAGACCCAATAAAGCAGATAAGTGGAGCATTTATTCTGAACAGTAAAGGACATCAGTTTCTGTAAGTCTGGAATTAAAATCGTAAGGTTGGTAGTAATTTATAGATATGTAAGAGATAGTGATAGAAGTTCTTCTGAGAAGCAAGAAACAGAGTTGTCATTTGATAGATTAGTGAAAAGAGAAGGGTGATGATACTTCGGAATGGCTCAACATCAAACTACTAACCAGTCTGAAAACATCATTTAAGGTTAGAGACCAATTGTAACTTCTATGTTGATCAAGTTAACCATACCAAGTCGTGATAAAACTCACTCCATTGATTGATATAAACTGTGCATTTGGATGACTCTTCTGTAGATATTTCTTGCAAGTTAAATTTTCCTGGACAATTGTGCATATTATCTTTTCCTAGACAGAAATGATAAGGACATGTGCTGAATGATTCTATTATCATTAACTTCCAACATTATACTTGAATTGAAAAACACGGATTTTATGACCATTCTTGATACTTATAAGTCTGTTAACTAATGGCAGATCATAAAAAGTCTTAATGTTCAATTGCCTTATTTTTAACTTCCTTAGATAAATGTATTCCTTCTCTCTCCTTGCCTAAAGTTTTCTGCATCTAAACCATTTATGCCTATCTAATCTAAAGAGTTTCACTCCCTCTTCATGGAGAACCACTCCTGAATCCTGCCGCGGATCTGCTGAGTCTTCACACTGTAGATGATGGGGTTCATCAGGGGTGGGAAGATGATGTAGATGCTGCCCATGAGGACGTGAACCACAGGAGAGAGGTGCTTCCCAAAGCGGTGTACCATAGTCAGGCCGATTATTGGGATATAGAAAACCAGGACAGCACAGATATGGGAAACACAGGTCTGCAAGGACTTGAGTCTCCCCTCCCAGGATGCAATAGCCAAGACAGAATGCAGGATCAGAGCGTAGGATACAAGAATTAACATGGAATCAAACAAAAGGGTACAAATCACCAGAGCCAAGGCATAGAAACTGTTGAAACGGATGTCAGAACATGCTAGTCTCAGCAGGTCCTGGTGAAGGCAGAAAGAGTGGGAGAGGACATGGGAATGGCAGTAGTGGAAAAACTTGAGGCGGATTATGGGAGCAATGATGAACATAAAACTCCTGACTAAAATCCCCAGCCCAATTTTGATGATTCTGACATTGGTTAGTATGGATATATATCTCAGAGGATTACAGATTGCTGTAAAACGATCGAAAGCCATGGCAAGAAGGACACCAGACTCTGTGAGGGACAGACCGTGGATAAAGTAAGTTTGAGCAATGCAGGCATCCAGGCTGACCTCCTGGCTGAGTCCCCACAGGATCCCCAGCACCGTGTGTACTGTGGACAGCCCCGTGCACAGGTCAGTGAGGGCCAGCATGGCCAGGAAGTAGAACATGGGCTCATGCAGGCTTGGCTCAGTACGGATCACGTGGAGCACCAGGCAGTTCCCTGAGAGGACCATAGTGTAGATACAAGAGAAGGGGATGGAGAGCCAGGGGTATTCCCGTTCCAGGCCAGGGAAGGCTGTTAGGAGAAAAGTTGAGGAATTGATGTCATAAGCAGGAAAAGCAGGCATGGATAATTTGAGGTGCTCTCTCTATGAGTCAGAAATTATGTCCATTTCGTAGATAACTTTCACACAACTTGTTTTCTCATACGGGACCACTTTTGTGGCATATCACGTAACACAGAATCCTTTAGATTAGATCAAAATCAATATTTACTGTTGTTCACATTCCTTATCCAAGTACATTTCCACACTTAAAATCTTGTTCTATTTCTACCTTGTGAACATTGAAAGTAGAGAAAGGTAAAAGTGATCTAAATAGATTTAGTTTTTTCTCAAGCTATTAGAGACCATGATAGGATTTGATTCCCAAAATGTATATTAATCTTTCAACGTCAATATGAAAAGTAGTTACCCTTCACCTTCAGAGAACCTTTTCATACATCCTGTGATTCAGTCTGTCTCTTCAATCCAGCCATCCCTGCTCAAGTCTCAATTCAATTGTGAAAACTCAGATATATTCGTTTCTCTGCTCCCAAGAAAGTAAATTGTATCTTTTTAAGTTCTTGCCTTAAGAGGGAGCTAGAGGGCTGTCATTTATAATACCAGGAAGCAGGTTCAAGGGTATAAATTGACCTCATGTCACTAGGGATATTCTGTTCATATTTTTAAAAGAATGATGAAACAACTATTATCTGGCTGCAATCTGGGATTATCCGTGGGCAGTGCAATTGTTTTGTTTTGCAAACACATAGTCCGTTTGATGTTTTGGACTGCTCAATCACTGTTCTAGGCATTTAAAAAATATTAGGTAACTTAAGCCTTACACCAACTCCAAGCAATAGGTGCTATTATGAGCCCTGCTTTTCAGAGGAGTGAATTGAGTTCAAGAGAGGTTAAGTAACTTGCTAACATCATAAAGCCAGTAAATGGTGAAGATCTGAACCCACGCAGCCGGACTCCAGTGCTCATTCTCTTACCTACTCAGCTCTGTCTTCAGATTCATCTTCACTGGGACTCCCTCAGCACACATTTAATCCTCACATATGAACTGAAGTAAACTGTCCCTTGATTTTTCCAATATTAATTTGGAAGTGATGTTTTCCTTTCCTGCACATCAAACACATTCTATCACTTGGATGATAGACATGACAGTTGTGGATATCGGAATGTTGTTCAAGAACCACTAAAGAATGCCGTAAACAGGTTAACTATACACTTTCTACAGAGAATTTTTGCTGGATTTGTATGTCTTATTCTACCTACCAGAATTGATATTTTTCCAACCATGAAAAAGGTTAGAATAATCGTTTTTCTTGAAATCTAGAAAAATCTTGATTTTTATCTAGACTTATATCACCCTCAAAATCTATCCACACCATCAAAGGCAATAAATATAATCTTATTCAGAGAAAAATTACTACCCTTGCACATTCATAGCTCAAATCTAATTATAATCTCCCAGTTCCCTTATTATATGCTCATTAAAACACTAAATTAAACTTAACAAGTATCATTCTATAATGTTATCACTTTTATTATCATTAAAGGGTAATAAAATTTATACCAAATATCAGAGTCCGAATTCTGCTGTCAACAAGGTTTAGAACTTTTGCTAGACAATGCTCTTTTCAGAATATAAGGATGATAATAGTAAAAATCACAAGAAAATAGCATTTATACTTTATTAAATTATAAATTCCACTGTCTACTAAGTTTGAGTTATATAACATTTTATATTTAATAAAAGATTATCCCAATGTTTCATGACCAATACAGATTAGTAAATACCATAATCAATCCTATTATAAACTTATTTTAGTTATAAATGAGTAAAAAAGACAGCAATAGATTTTTAAAATTAGTAGTGTTTCTAATAACAAAAATAAGCATTATTGATTTTTTTTTATTTACTAGGAAAAATTCCAAGCACTTAAATACATAAACTAATTTTATTATAAAAATTGTGAAGGATCATTTTTATCCCAACATTCAGATGAGAAATCTGAAGCACAGAAAAGTAAAGTAACTTGTTCAGGTCAAACACAGGAAACAGATGACCTGGGTTAGAGGAAACTTTGGGAAGGCTTTGAACATTCCCTTTAAATGGCCTCCCTATCTCCTTTCCTAACTATTCCCAGCTTTATCTCCATTTCAACTCCTTTCACATTTTTAACACAAGTATACTAAACATCAAATAATCTGAGATCTCATATTATTTGACACTAAAGGATAATGGTATACAAATGATGCATTTTGTTTATGCACATGTGAGTTTATGTATAAGTAAATGCAATTTTTATTACATTTTAGGATTTAATATTTAAAATTATTCACTATTACCATATCAGCCACTATCCCTATGTTTTTAATTTAATTTCTTTCTATATCTTCTTTCTATATCAGAATGAGGAAATAATATTTTGTACCCTTAATGACAACAAAAGAGATGACACTGTGTAGTTATAATAGCTAATATTATTTGAGATTTTCAAATGAGTGGGATAAGAGAAAATGAAGATTATAATTATATTTGAGATTTAAATGTATGCTAGGGCCATTTCTGCTAAACTAAATATATTGAACTACGGAATTGAATAATAGAATATTAATAATTTAATAATTTATAAATATTAATAAATTCTAATATTTCAGAGGAACTTTACGAGGCAGGCAGTTCATATGTGTGTGATCGGAGATTCACAATTACATGTAAGTTAATTATTATCAGCCTTGTTTTATAGAAGAGACCTATACTCTGAAAATATAATTGAGGTTAAAATCATATAATTTTATAGAACAGGTCTCTAATTCATACTCAGTTTTATCTGAAGCAAGGTATATGTGCTTTCCCTTTTGCTACCCTGTAAGTTTTCTTTAAATTAATTTTTCCCCGATTAATTCATTCTCAATGGGAAAAAAATGTTCACAGTAACAAAATCAGAAAATAATCTCAACTATTCACCTTCATATTTATCTAGTCCATTTTATTTTATTTTATGTTTTTAGTTAGGAATATCCTTTACAAATCAATGTCTTATAAAAAACAAACTAACAAGCAAAGATCTAGAAATTCACTTAATGAATGATAGATATCTACACTGAAAACTGCACAATATTATTAAGAGAAATTAAAGAAGACTTAAGTAAATGGGTAGAATATATCAACTCATGTTGGCCAGGGCCAAAGAAGGGGTCATCCCTGAAACAAATATGGTTCTCCAAAGAGCTAATCTCACATTGTGACAGTGAACTAGAAAAGAACCTGCTCCTCTCCCTCCTACAGCGGACTACAACTAAAATTCCTTTTCTTCTGCCATAGTACTGGGTGAAGAGAAAACAGTACAAATATTACTACTGAAAATTTACAAACACATATTTGTAGTGTGTTACTGTCTGAAAAAAAAAGGTAAAGTAATTACAAACTGATCAAGTCCCTGAGCACTTAGCTCTTCTCTTGAGAAACTCCCTTTAATTTCAGAGCTTAAAAATTTCCATAAAATAAGAAATTTAAGAAGTCCAAAGTTAAAATTTGCAAAAAAATATACAAAGAGGTAGTAGGTGTGACAATCAGGAAAACCTACATCCAGCAGAAATGCACTTGTGATACATTTGAATTATCAGATGCAGAGCAATGTAGATACATATGTATGTGTGTGTGTATAAATACACACATATATATAAATATAAACAATGTTTATATGTAAAAAATGAAAGAACCGTTTAAAAGTATATTAGATGATACTAAATAGTACAGAATATTGGGGCCGGCCCAGTGGCGCAAGCAGTTAAGTGCACGCGCTCTGCTGCGGTGGCCCGGGGTTGACCGGTTCGGATCCCGGGCGCACACTGACGCACCGCTTGTTGGGCAATGCTGTGGCAGCAACCCATATAAAATGGAGGAAGATGGGTATGGATGTTAGCCCAGGGCCAGTCTTCCTCAGCAAAAAGAGGAGGCTTGGCAGGTGGTAGCTCAGGGCCAATCTTCTTCACAAAAAAAAAAAAGAAAGAAAGAAAGAAAAGAATAGTACAGGATATGCATTAGGCACATTTCTACATATGTTCATTTATTTCTTTCTCTAACCCTATCAGATGTGTACTGTTATCTCATTTTATGCATAGGGAAAATATGACACCTGAAGACTATTTTGCCAAATACCAGTCATACAGTAAATAGAAGAGCTGGTATTTGAACTTTAACAATCTGGCTTACAGCCATAGGTATTAACAGTGATAAATATTAACAAAGAAAGAGAAAAGAAATAATAAACACAGATTTTTTTAACATCCATATAGAACTCCAATGAATAAAAATGTACATTTTGAAAATAAAGACAAAAAGAATAAGTTAAAAAATTAGATATGACTGAAGAAAAAATTAGGAAAGAGAATTTAGAGATGAAGAAATCTAGGAGTTAATACGGAAAAACCAATTGGAAAAAATTTGAAGAATTTTGGATACATTGAGATAACAATGAAAAGTTCTAACAATTAAAGCTCCATAAGGACAGTCATATTTGGTTTTCAACAATGTTATTGTGACGAACCAAAGTCTGTTTTGCTTTGTGTTTATCCCTTTTGGGATTTGCAGTTTCCTGAATTTGTGGTTGAGGTTTGTCTTCAATTTCAGAAAACAATTAAAATGACTGGATTTTTTTTCAAATAGAGCTGCTGTTCACTCTTCTTCTTTCTTTGGGAAATTCAATTACATGCATTTTAACGTTCTTTATGTTGTTCTACATGTCTTCTATGTTCCTGTGTGGATTTTTCATTCCTTTTTATCTTGCTTCAGTTTGGATATTTTCTATCATCTCTTTCCCAGTTCTTTGTCCAATCTTTTGTTGTGTTTACTTTGCTGGTAAACATTGATAGCTACTTTGTGTTCTTTATTTTAGATATCGTATATTTCATTTCTCAATTTTTAATTTTAATAGTTTCATATATAAAAATTTGTTTTTTGTGTGTGTGTGAGGAAGATCAGCCCTGAGCTGACATCCATGCCAATCCTCCTCTTTTTGCTGAGGAAGACTGGCCCTGAGCTAACATCTGTGCTGATCTTCCTCCACTTTATGTGGGACGCCTCCACAGCATGGTCTGACAAGTGGTGCATCAATGTGCACCTGGGATCTGAACCCAGGCCACCAGCAGTGGAGTGCATGCACTTAACCACTAGGCCACGGGGCCAGCTCCTAAAATTAGTTTTAATGTATATATAAAGATAGTTTTCATATTATTAAAGTTTTATGGCAAATTTCTCTATCTTTTCAGCTATTTTTTTATTCTGGGATCATTTAGAAAAACAGAAGCACTAAAAGTGTTACATAAAAAGAGATTTAATGACGAAATTGCAGTTTAGATGAATGTGTGAATAAGCTACAATTTAGAGAGAATTCTGAGAGCTAATGTTTCTGGCCACTATGAATACAAAATGAGAAGTTACAGAAAACTCAGAAAAAATATCATATCTAGCCTCATTACTGCAAATTTTAAGTTCATGGAGAGAACTGAGAAGATAGCAATCACAAAGAAATCTGTGAATTCACCACATCTGGCCTCTGTGACCTCTTGTCCAAATCTCCTACAAATTCTTCTCATGGGAAGACTTTAACTGGGAACTAAACAGGTGAGGGGAATCTGAGAAATGTTCTTTCTGAGTTTTGTTTTTGTTTTTTCCTCTGCAATGCTGAGGAGTAGTTAGAATCAGACAGTAAAGCAGAGTGAAAAATTAATAATTCAAAACTGTAGAAATGGAAAATAAGACTTTATAGCAGTGAAACCTGAAAAACATCACCTTACAAAGTGATTAATGTTAACATTACCCTAATTTAGTCATGTTGATATCATGTACCCTGTGATTTGATGTTATAAGAAGGGCATGTTTCCTCTTTGGCATTTTTTACCCCAAATAGATAACCTCAGTGTAATCATGAATCTAATCATGAAAACAGAAATTCTGATCATGAAAAAACATTAGACAAACAAAAGACAGACGGACAGACTGCAGAGAGACAGTCTACAAGATAGCTTACCAGTAGAGTTCAAAAATGTAAAGGCAAAGAAAGACGAGGAAAAAGAAAGGATTATGTCACAGATTAGAGGAGATGAAGGAGATATGATCACCAAATGAAATGCGGTATTCTGGATTGACTCTTGAATCAGAAAACGGATGCTAGTGGAAAAACTAGGGAACTCGAAATAGAGTCTGTAGTTCTGTCACTAATACTGTACCAATGTTAATTTTGATAAATGTAAAGTGGTTATGTAACATTTTACATCAGAGAAAGCTGGGT
Organism: Diceros bicornis minor; assembly: GCF_020826845.1. Classification (NCBI taxonomy): domain Eukaryota; kingdom Metazoa; phylum Chordata; class Mammalia; order Perissodactyla; family Rhinocerotidae; genus Diceros; species Diceros bicornis. Next base: position 61,009,277 of record NC_080746.1, on the reverse strand, counting down.
GAAATGTATTAGAGAACACTACTATTTTTGCAATTTTTCTTGTAAATTTAAAATTATTTTAAAATTAACTGTTTAAAAATGTCTAAATTGTAAGAAAAAATAACAATTTAGCTCAGTCCACCCACACATTTTAGCTCTAATTTATGAATGAAATTACCACCTACATTATGCTTATTTTATGGAAATATCCACTGTACTGCATGATTTGAACTGAAAAATGCTCATTCTTTCAATAAAAGGGAAACACAAAGACTTTTTATTTTTATTCATTTCTCTTTCAGCTTATTACACTTTGTCGGGGGAAGAGGGAGAATCTCCCTCTGCCCTTTTCCTTAAGGTTCTTATGGCTGGCCAAATAATCAACGAGACAGGTTAGCAGGAGAAAACAATACCAAGTTTAATAACATGTATACATGGGAGAAACTCAGAAATGAGCAACTCGTCCCTCTGTCTAAGCTGCTTGCTTAAGTACTGCAGCTAAAGGCGAGGAGCGTGTTGGGGGTGGGTAGTGGCCTGGGACTTCAAAGGGCAGGAGGACAATTCTTTTCGGGGTCATCTATAGATAATGTGGTCAGGGAGAGACAGAGTTTTTTGATAAAAGAGGCTTGGTGCCTTTGCTATTGTAACCTCTATCCTACATTATGTTTATAGCCATCATGATAGAAGATCTGTTCCAGGAAGGAGCCACCATGTCAAATTCTTTAGGCGGTTAGTGGGGGAGGTCAAATGTCCTTCAGAGAAAACAATCAAGGTAAAGAGATAGATTTCAGGGTGGCCAAATCTTGATCTCCCACAACTTCTTCTTTGATGTTCAATAACTTAAATACTGTGATATTAGGTTAACTACTATTATCATAACTTGCCTCTTAGAACAGTAGATGGAAGATGAGAGAAGAAAAATAGTTGGTTTGTATATACAAATACTGTGTATCAACAACTACTTCAAGTTCCAGTTTCATCTCCATTATACAAACACATGAAAGTCACTCACTCCTGTTCTTACAAGAAACGGTTGGACAAACCGAAAATCAACAACTTTACTTAGGCCTCTCAGAGAACTGAGGTCACAAGGAAAACTACAGTCTAAAAATCTTTGGAGACAGGCACATTGAAAGAGACATAGCTGTTATCTGCTTGTCTGGAGCAAGAGATTCTGGAACCATAAACAAGAAGAAACAATTAAATGGTAAGTTTGAAGAATTGTTGGTAGCTAAGGGAGACTCCTGGGGGCCACATCTTGGGGTGGGGGACACATTTTCTGTGTGATATATTTCCAGGAAACCTATTGGGTTCTCTTAGGGAAGATCTGAGAAAGGTCTTACTGTTGGCTCTACAAGGAGGAGGGGAAGAATAATCAGTGTTCAGAGTCTTTTCCATAACAAAGGCCTATTCTTCCTATAAAAGATTATGTCAGAGCCTCATCCCAAATGGGAGAAGGGAATCCTTCCAACTCTAGCCATCTTCAGCCTTTCTATGTCACCTAATAGGGGAAAAAAACCCTAGTCAATAGGTGTCAGGGCTCCAGGAAAAGAGACTGGGAACACTGAGCTCAGGGAAAACCTATACAACTGGAGAAACACTTGTGAAAGTCAAGCCCTGAACCAAAGAGCCACGAAAAGATTGAGATTTAATTGGAGGATTTTAGAGTGCTTTCCTTCCCCACACCCTACCATCACCCAAACAGAGTTCCAGTATAATAGTGGATTACAGCTGAAAAAGGTGAAATACAAATATTCTTTTTAGGAAGAGTATTTACGAAAGCCCAACAGAAAGAGTAAACTTTAATGTATGCAAAATTTAACAATTATTTAAAAAGTTGAAGGACCTCAGGAAGGAACGCAGACTATGACAAAAAATCTAACTGTAATACAAATATATGAAACCACCTCACTGAAGTGGGTGAGGGAAAACGTGCTGACTGAAGTAACTTTGGAAATGAGGGAAGTCCAAGACTAAAGGCAAAAGACCTACAGAAAAGCACTGTATACCTGTTTCCAATGAGAGTAAGCGTTAACAATTTCAAAACCTTATACATTGATGCTGGAATTGAACAATTAAGTAAATGGTTCATGTAGAGTGGGAACCAGATTTCTCACTGTTGTAGTCCAAGGTTATAGACAAGCAAAGTTGAAGACTGAATGATCCATGTGGTAATGGATTAGTTTCATAGACTTTAAGTATGAACTCATGTGTAGCTTAATATAAGGAAGATAGATATATATAGCAATATTTATGGATATTTCTATGTACACTGTTTAGGACATATACATATATTTTCTTGCTCTGTCATCCGAGAGGGCCTAGAAGCAAAAATACCTCAGTAACAAGAAGCCTACCTAGCCCCCTGACCTTGGTTTCTAATAACATACTCCAATAAGATGAACAGGGGCTTTTTGGAGAAATGTTTAGTTTTAGGACTTGGATTCTAGGACAAGAAATAATCAAGATGAACTTAGAGCATTTTTACTGCTGGAAAGTAACAAGTGCTAAAACAAACAAACAAACAAACAAACACACAATGATGGAAGTATAACAAAGGGACATGGAAGCCAGCTAAAAGAGATGTCAATGGCCATACGTAACAACACAAACAATAAAATAAAGTAGTACAGATACTGGCTCAACACAAGGTTGACATAAGGGAAGCCACATTGCAGAAAAGAAACCCTATTATAACTTTGAATGACCTCTGATTAACTAACCCAGACATGCTCTGCGGATTTTATGGCCCCTCCCAGTTGGTATAAGTTGATAACTTTGTCCTTTTGAGTTCCTTAGGAATGTGATGACCCCCAGGCAGATAGTCTATACAGATAGCCATCATCAATAACGATGGAAAGATCAGGGCATAGGGCCTTGCTCTGGTTTCTGATGCATATGCAGTAAAACAAAAGACTATCATGAACTGAGACCAGATGAGTGCCCCCACCCAGAGATCAGATGGATGCCCCCACCTGGAGATCAGATGGATGCCCCCACCCAGAGACCAGCTGCCTCCTCCACTCAGAGAACAGCCCCCTATATAACTGGCCTGTAGTCTTTATTCTGTAAGATGGTTCTTTTGGACATTAGTGGGCCATCTTCCCCTTTGCTAGCAAGCTTTGGTAAAAAGTCCTTTCTCTCCTACCTCCTCGCCTCTTGACTATTGCCATGTCTTGTGGTGTACAGACAACCTCCCTACCCTTGGGTGGTAACAGTATTATGTTATAACTAAAAATACAAGTAAATATACGTGGGTCCACAATAATATAAAAATGATTGAATCAGTGATTTTCTTTCAGAGACTACAGTATGGAAAGGAGGATTATAAAAATAATAATTTTATAATACAGAAATCTAAAAAACAATACATTTGCCAGTCAATCAAGATTAACATGAACAGTATTAAGTCACGCTGATGGTATGTAGCATTGATATGATATGATTAGAATGGCAATGCACATCTGGGTCGTCCTTGCAGAAACCCTCAACCATAGACTAATCATAAGAAATACAGGAGACAAACCAAAATTGAGGGATATTCTACAAAATACCTCACCATTATTCCTCAAAACTATCAAAGTCATCGAAAACAACTCAGGTCTGAGAAAATGTCACAGACACAAGGAGCCTAAGGAGACACGACGACTAAATGTAATGTAGCATCCTGAATGGGATCCTAGAACAGTAAAAGGACATTAGGTAAAGTCTAACTAAATCTAAATAAAGCATAGACTTTGGTTAATAATAATGAATCACTGTTGTTTCATTAATTGTGTGAAATATGCTATATTAATAAGAAATCTGAATAATAGGGGAAACTGGATGGGGTTTATGGGAGTTGTCTGTACTATCTTTACAACTATTATGTAAATCTAAATCTATTATTCAATTAAAACTTAATTTAAAATGTAAAACTACTACCACCCCTGTTTTTGCAAGGGCTCCCATGGCTCTAATTATTATTTTAATTTCTTTCTTCAACTACTCATTCAAATTCCTTTTCCCCTTAGCAAGTGTTTAAGTTGGTTGTTATTTTCTGAAGAGATGAGCTAGCATTATTTTCAGGACTGTGTGAATAACATCCTGTCAATATTGGGTTGGAGTTGCTTTCCATTAACAATTTACTCCCAGACATGCAAATTCTGAGAGTCATCCTAGAAAATGTCTGGGTTTCAGGCATGCTCCTTCCCACCTCGTTGTGTAATAGCATCACTATTTTCCGGTGATCATTAGGATTGATCACTGTAACCAGTATAGTTATCAACTTTCTGTGCTTGATGCTTCTATGGCATGAGATTTAAAGGTTTCAGAAGTTCTCTCTAGACTTTGAAATGAGATTAAATAATATCTTATTTGTTAGCTCTATTTGTTTTCAAGATCATTGGTGTGTTCAAGATATTCACTCTATCATATCCATTTTCTTAATAAATCAGGCCATTTAACTATAATCAGCTACCAGAGGAGACACTCTGTTCCTTCTGTTGCTCCAATGTTCTCACTGTTTGCGAGCAACTACTTTTCACCAATCACAAACTTTATTGTTTATTTTCCCTCAAATTTATTGAGATATAATTAACATATAGCATTGTTCTAAGTTTAACGTATACAACATGTTGATTTGATACATTCATATATTTCAGAATGATTACCACCATAGCATTAGCTAACATCTCTATCATGTCACGTAATTATCATTTCTTTCTTGTGGTGAGAACATTCAAGATCTAGTCTCTTAGCAACTTTCAAGTATAAAATACAGTGTTAGCTATTAGCTATAATCAACATGCTGTACATTAGATCCCTAAAACTTGTTAATTTTATAACTGTACCCTTTGACCATTTCCCTCACCCTCTATTCCCTGGGAACCAACACTCTTCCCTCTGTTTCTATGAGTTTGTCTTCTTCAGATTCCAACCAGAAAGTGATATCATACAGTATTTTTCTTTCTCTGTCTGACATTTCACTTAGTGTAACATCTTCAAGCTTTGTCCACATTGTTACCAATGGAAGGATTTCTTTCTTTCTCATAGATGAATAATATTTCATTGTGTATATATATATATATATACACACAATGTGTGTGTGTATATATGTATGTATGCATATATATATACACACAATGTGTGTGTGTATATATGTATGTATACATACATATATACTCCATATCTTCTTTCTCCATTCATCCCTTGACTAACACTTAGTTTCTTTCTTTATCTTGGCTATTGTGAGTAAAACTGCAATGAATATGGGAATGCAGATATCTCTTTAAGGTCCTGTTTTCATTTCCTTTAAACATATACCCAGAAGTGGAATTGATGGATCATATGGTTGTTCTATTTTTGCTTTTTGGGCAACCTCAATGCTGTTTTCCACAGTGGTTGTACCAATTTATATTCACACCAATAGTGCACAAGTGTTCTCTTTTCTCTATGTCCTTGTCAACTCTTGTTATCACTTATCTTTTCATGATAGCCATTCTGACAGGTGTGAGTGAGGTGATATCTTATTGTGGTTTTGATTTACGTTTCCCTGATATTAGTAAGGTCAAGCACTTTTTCATGTCCATGTTGGCCATTTGTATGTCTTCTTTGGAAAAATATCTATTCAGTTCCTTGCCTCATTTTTAATCAAGGATTTTTTTTTTTTTTTTTTTTTTTGCTATTAAGTTGTACCATTTCTTTATATGTCTTGGATATTAACCCCTTATCAGATACATGATTTGCAAATATTTTTTCTCGTTCTGTAGGTTGCCTTTTCCTTTTGTTGGTTGTTTTTTTCCTGCTTTGCAGAAGCTTTTTAGTTTGAGGTAGTCCCACTTATATATTTTTGCTTTTCTTGCTTGTGCTTTTGGTGTCATATCCAGAAAAGTCGTTACCAAGACCAATGTCAAAGAGCTTTTTCCCTATGTTTTCTTCTAGGATTTTATGGTTTCAGGTCTCATGTTTAAATTTTTAACCCACTTCAAGTTCATTTTTGTGAGGGATCTAAGATAGGGGTCCAATTTCATTCTTCTGAATGTGGTTATACAGTTTTCCCCACACATTTTATTGAAGAGACTATAGTTCCCCATTGAGTGTTCTTGGTCCCCTTGGCAAACATTAGTTGATCATATACATGAAGATTTATTTCTGGACTCTCTATTTTGTTCCATTGGTTTATATGTTTATTTTTATGCCAGTATCACAATTGTTGGTTACTATAGCTTTGTAATATAGTTTAAAATCAAAAGAAGTATGCTGCCTCTGGCTTTGTATTTCTTTCTCAGGATTGTTTTGGCTTTTTGAGGTTTTCTGGGGCTCCTTACAAATTTTAGGATTGTTTTCTCTATTTCTGTAAAAAACATCTTTGGAATTTAGATAGAGATTGCATTGAATCTATAGATATCTTTGAGTAATATAGACATTATAACAATGTTAATTTTTCTGATCCTTGAATATAAGATATTTTTCCATTTATGTGTGTCTTCTTCAATTTCTTTCATCAGAGTCTTACAGTTTTCAGTGTACAAAGCTTTCACATCCTTGATTAAATTTATTCCTCAACATTTTATTGTTTTTGATGCTGTTGTGAATGGGATTGTTTTATTTATTTGTTTTTCAGATGTTTTGTTGTTAGTGTTTAGAAATGCAGCTGTTTTCATATGTTGATTTTGTATCCTGCAATCTATTGAATTTGTTGATTAGTTCTAGCAGTTTTTTGGTGGAGTCTTTAGGGTTATCTATACATAAAATGATATAATATGCAAACAAAGACAATTTTACTTCTTCCTTTCCTGTTTGGATGCTTTTTTTCCTTTTTCTTGCTTGATTGCTCTGGCTAGGATTTCCAGTGCTATGTGAATAGGCATGATGAGAGTGGGCACCCTTGTTTTGTTTCTGATGTTGGAAGAAAAGCTTTCAACCTCTCACCTTTCAGTATCATGTTGGCTGTCACTTCATCAGATATAGCTTTTATTGTGTTGAGCTATGTTCCTTCAATACTCAATTTCTTGAGGGTTTTTTTAATCATGAAAATATATTGTATTTTGTCAGATGCTTTTTCTGCATCTACTGAAATGATCATATAATTTTTATCTTTTATTTTATTAATGTGGTGTGTCACATTGATTGATTTGCATATGATAAGCCATTCTTGCTTCCCAGGGATAAATACCATTTGATCATTTAATGGGCTTTTTAATTAAGTATGCTAATATTTTGTTGAGAAGTTTTACATTTATATTCATCAGGAATATTGGTCTGTAATTTTTTTTTCTTTTAGTGTTGTTATCTGGCTTTGATATCAGGGTAAGGCTGGCCTTGTAAATCGAGTTTGAGACTATTCCTAGTACTTCAGTTGTTTTGAAGAGTTTGAGGATTGATGTTAAATCTTCTTTAGTAATTGTTTCTTACAATTCACCAGTCAAATCAACTGGTTCTGAGATTTTCTGTGTTGGGAAGTTTTGAATTATTGATTCAATCCCCTTACTCATTATTGGTCTATTCAGATTTTCTGTTTTTTCATGAGTCAGTTTTGGTAGGCTGTATATTTCTATGAGTTTATTCATTTTCTAGGTTATCCAGTTTGTTGGTCTATAAGTGTTCATAGTACTCTCTCATGATTCCTTGTATTTCTATGGTATCAGTTGTAATGTCTCCTCTTTCGTTTCTGATTTTATTTATTTATGTCCTCTCTCTTTTTTCTTAGTTTGTCTAGCTAAAGTTTTGTCAATTTTGTTTATCTTTTTTTTTTATAAAAACAACTCTTAGTTTCATTGATCTTTTCTATTGTTTTTCTCATCTCTATTTTATTTATTTCTGCTCCGATCTTTGTTATTTCCTTCCTTTCTCTATTTCTAAGGTAGAGAGAATACACAGTTAGGGACAAAGGACACGTAAAAATGTTTGGAACAATATTAAATCTATTTTAGCTGTACAGTCTTGGGAAACTTTCCAGATACATATCTGTAAATCGTGTTATCCCATAGAAATACAATGTGAGACACTTAATGTAGTTTTCAATGTTCTAATAAAAAAAATCAGGTGAAACTAATTTTAATATTGTATTTAACCTGCTATGTCTAAAATATTATGTCAACATGTGGTCAATATAAACTTTATTGAAGAGCTATTTTAAATCATTTTTTCCACACTAAGTCTTTAATCAAGTATGTACTTACACTTATATAACAGCTCAACTTAGACTTGCAACATTTCAAGTACTCAATAGCCCCACGTGGTTCATGGATATCTTATTAAATAGTGCAATTCTAATCTCAGTTTCTTCATCTCTAAAATGGAAATGCTAGCAATTTACTTTTATGAAGTGTTTTCTCTGTGTCTTTCACTATTCTAAATGCTTTACATATTCATCTAATGTGATTGTCAGGACAATCTTATGAAATAGGTAGTATTATTCTCCCCATTTTGGAAGAGAAAACTGATACATTGTCTTGCCCAAAGACACAGAACTCAGAAGTGTTGGAAAAGGGTTTCCAATTCAGAAAATCAGACTTTATAAGCACATTATTTATCTCTATGCTCTACTACCTATTAAAATAAAAGATATGATCCTCAAATAATTCTAGCAATTAACTTAGATAACAAAAATACTCTAATTATGAGAATTATATAATGCTAAGATTCCTAGCACACACTAAATGCTAAAAAATGCTCAGCAATAATAATGTTGTCAACTTTATCACAAAAATATATGACTTATAAACAATGCTTATATTTGCCAACACATAAATTATTTTGAATACTTAATCCATGAGTTCAAAAAAGAGAAGGATAACTTATAGCTAAATGAAGGAAAATAAAATGAAACCTTATGTTAATAACAGTATCCTGTTTTACATAAGATATATCTGCTGCCATTCAAATAAAATGTAAAGACCAGTTTGAGGTTTCTAGATCTCTCTGTCCAATGCTCATTTCGAAACCTTCCAGGGCCGGCCCCGTGGCTTAGCGGTTAAGTGCGCGCACTCTGCTGCTGGCGGCCCGGGTTCGGATCCCGGCTGCGCACCGACGCACCACTTCTCCGACCATGCTGAGGCCGTGTCCCACATACAGCAACTAGAAGGATGTGCAGCTATGACATACAACTATCTACGCGGGCTTTGGGGGAAAAATCAATCAATAAATAAAAATTAAAAAAAAAAAAAAAGAAACCTTCCAGAATGAAGAAATTATTTTTATAAACTTGCACTTCTGAGAATATTCAAAACTTGGTGGAGTGGCAAGTCTGCTATCCAGACATTGCCCATGGGTTTTCCCTCATTCTCCCAAAGGAGCAGAGGCCCTATATATTGCATCACTCACTCTGAGCATCTCCCAGGAACCAGGATTTACCCCAATGACTCCTATACTTCTTGCACCTGCATAAATCTTGCTTCTCCTAGAATTTCAATGCCACTGTCACAAGAGAAAGAAGAGCCAGATCCATTTTTCATGATTGGCAAGAATATGTCTGCTGTGAGTGACAATTGTGCTTCAAGTCCCTGAAATATAGATGTTAGAATGGACAATGTGACTGATAAATAACTTCTATAAATGATTTAGTATCTTATGTAATAGGCAGAGGTTAATCTTGTACCCTACAGCAGTGATTTTCAAGTTATTTCACCAGCCTTTAAATGTGAACAACCTGAATGTGTTTTCTTTTTCTAGTTTGTATCCTTAAACTTCATTATTATACCTTCATATGCCCAAAACCATTTTTCTGAGCTATCTGTAATATGAAGCACTGAGGTGGAAAGTGATGGTGACATTGTGGACGTGGAACTGATTCTCTTGATGAAGTCAATGATATAATAACAAGGAGGTCTCATATGTAGTTAATTTATATGTAAAATTAATTTAGTCGCTATTTTAGAGCAAATTCAGCTTCTGAAAAAATACAAACACTGATCTTACGTCTAAGGAGCTATTGCACTAATCTAATTGTTCTTATAGCTGTTATTTCTGACTTTACATTGTCAGTAGAAAATACATATGAATCTTTTTTTTTTTTTAATTGGTTTATAACATTGTAAAAATTTCAGGTGTACATCATTGTACTTCTATTTCTGCATGGACTACATCATGTTCACCACAGAGAAGATGTGGTATATATACATATGAATCTTAATCAACTGTTACATACATTTTTCCTTTAGAGGTTTCTGTCTTTATAGATCCATGTCTGTTCTACCTGATTCCAAAATCAGTAACTACACCTTTCTCCATACGGGTTTCCCTGGCCTGGAATGGGAATACCCCTGGCTTTCCATCCCCTTCTCTTGTATCTACACTATGGTCCTCTCAGGGAACTGCCTAGTGCTCCATGTGATCCACACTGAGCCAAGCCTGAATGAGCCCATGTTCGACTTCCTGGCCATGCTGGCCCTCACTGACCTGTGCATGGGGCTGTCCACAGTGCACACGGTGCTGGGACTCCTGTGGGGGCTCAGCCAGGAGATTAGTCTGGATGTCTGCATTGCTCAAACCTTCTTTGTTCATGGTCTATCGTGCATGGAGTCTGGAGTCCTTCTTGCCATGGCCTTTGATCGCTTTACTGCAATTTGCTATTCTCTGAGATATACATCCATTCTCACCAATACCAGAATCATCAGCATTGGTATGGCCATTTTAGGGAGGAGTTTCCTGTTCAGTACTGCTCCCATTGTCCGCCTAAAGTTCTTCCATTACTGCCGTCCCCACATTCTCTCCCACTCTTTCTGCCTGCACCAGGATCTACTCCGGCTAGCCTGCTCTGACATCCGCTTCAACAGCTTCTATGCCTTAGCCCTGGTGATCTGTACACTGTTGTTGGATTCAGTGCTGATTCTCATCTCCTACATCTTGATCTTGCGCTCAGTCTTGACTATTGCATCCCGGGAGGAGAGACTCAAGGCCTTGCAGACTTGTGTCTCCCACATCTGCGCAGTCTTGGTTTTCTATATCCCAATCATTGGTCTGACTATGGTGCATCGCTTTGGGAAGCACCTGTCTCCTACGGTCCATGTCCTCATGGGCAACATCTATATTCTTTTCCCACCTTTGATGAACCCTATCATCTACAGCGTCAAGACCCAACAAATCCGTAGCAGGATCCAGAGATGGTTCACCAAACAAAACCGAGTACTAGAAGTTTAATATGTTTTATGGAAGGGAGGGTAGTATTTGCAAGAGGAATGACTAGTAATGATTTGTAGCAGTAATAATAAATGGATATATGATACTTAAGAGGTTAAAGGCATATTTATAGTCATTTCCTAATTTAGTTTTCCAAAGCCAGAAAAATAGGCAGAGAAAGCATTACTGATCTTATTTCCTTATGTTAAAATTAAGCATGTTAACTAAAGTGAATTACATTCCATAGTGTGCCAATGAGTATTTGCCTGGATAATTACTAAATTTTTAATACCATCCATACTGTTTGAATTCTAGTTGAGTGTGATTTTATTTTTGCATGTCACTGTTATATGTGTACATTTGCTATGTATGAGACAAGCAGCTTTTACATATTACTATCATGTGTCACAAGTTGACTCTCTTGAGATCATTCATATCTTTTCTACCTATAATTGAACAAAAGTGACTGGAGACCCGACCATGTTTCATCTATTAGAATGTATGATATTGGTAGATTAGATTACATAGCTTAATGCAAAAGTTTTGGTGAACAGTGACACTGAGTCAGTTATCACATCTCTTCATATCCTACCCCACACCCCAAATACATACATTTGTACATTGTAATGAATACAGAATAATTTAGGATGCTCATGAGACTTGTCAATTGACTCTCATCTTGGTGTCAGCATACGTGGAATTTTAAGATGGCTTGATCAGTCCCTTCATTTTTAAGAGGATGTTGAGACACAAAGATATTAAGTGACACATTAGTAGTTAAACTGGTAATGAAATTGTGGTTTTGAGAAACTTTTGAGCACATGTTCCATTTCTAAGTCTTATCCTCCTCATAGATAAAATTAGGGAATTCAACTCAATCATCAAATGCAGGTGTAAATTCTTTTGGTTCTTGCTTTTTAAAATAATATTGACTTCTCTCCCAGTTAAAAAAAAAAGTTAAGATAAACCATGGTATCAGTCAATATTTTTTTTCTGTCTTTGAATATTGTCATTTACTCATGGTTCTGTACTAGCCGTGGCCGGAAGAGCAGAGTTATCAGTATAGCCTTACTGTTGTTAAGCTACGTAGACTAGAGGAAGCAAATTGTCACAGATTCACCTTCAAGCATATAAAGTTTCATCAACAATATTCTAAAGAATATAAAAATATTCAATTGCGGGAATTAAAGTTTGAGTTGTTATCTTTAAGTTTGTCTTTTATTGCTTTGTAATTAGAAAACTATGATTGATTTTTCTTTTGAATTCAAAGACTCTGAGTTTATACTTGTGATTCTTGCCTTTCGGAACTGTCAGCATTCAACCTCCATGCACATCCCTACAGCTCAGACTACCTAAACAGCTCCGCCCTGTCAGATAACTTTCCCTTGATTGTTTCCTGCCTTTAGAGCTCCCTGTAATGGCATTTCTTTATTTCAGGATGCCTTTCTCCCCTGTCAGTCCCATTCTTCTCCTTGTAGCCCATTTCCTAAAGATCCTATTTGCAAATCATTGGTAACTAACCTGTTCTAGTTACAGTGAAGAATTACATAATGTATTCCTCCTCTTTGCTTGAGGAATTTGAGAAATAGGGGCAGGAAGGAACCTTCACATTCAACTGTGATGTTGATTAATGATGATAATAGAAATGGTCCCTATATACATTAAGGTTTTCGTTAAACAAAATGCTTTATGGGTATTATAAATCAGATTTAGAAGTATGAATAACTCTCTGAGTTAGCCAAGGGATATTATTGTCTTCATTTTACAAAACAGTAAAAGGATTCTGGGAACTTTAAATTTTGTGTAAGTTGAGTTTTTTTATCTTCCATAAATATTTCTAAGAAAAGAAGAAGTTTTCTAATAGTCAAGCTTCTATAAAATCTCATATTATAAGGAGTCTGCTCAATTTCTTTATTCTAAAAATTGACTAGAAGACACGTTGGATTGAAAAGAAACCAAGTGAAGGATAGCAAAAAGGAAAGATTTTGAATAAAAGTGATTTATGAAAGTCGGAGACAAAATGCTGTGTTTACACATTCATACCTTATTTTCATTAAGTTATAACTCAAGTGAAAACTTATAATTAGAAATTAGCTTTAATTCATTATGTGCATATGTTTGGATATATATCTATATATGTGTATTTGTATTTATGTATACATTTATATGTATATATAGTTGATCCTCATTGTTCTCAGATTCGGTATTCGTGAATTCACCTACTTGTTAAAATGTTTTTGGAAACCCCAAATCAATACCCATGATACTTTCACTATCATTAGTGACATGCACAGAGCAGCAAAAAATTTGAGTTGCACAACACACATGCTCTCAGCTGAGGTTGGTCAAGGTGACATTCTGCCTTCTTGTTTCAGCTCTTACACTATAAGTGAGTATCCTCTTTTGCCATCTATTTAATGCTATGTTTTTCTCACTTTTGTGCTTTTTGTTGGTGATTTCACTGTTTAAAATGGCCGCCAAGCATAATGTTGGAGTGCTGTCTAGTGTTCCTAAACACAAGGCTGTGATGTGCCTTATGGAGAAAATACATGTGTTAGATAAGCTTCCTTTAGTCAAGAGTTACAGCATTGTTGTCTGTGAGTTCAGTGTTAAGAAATCAAAACTACTGTGCATCTAGAAAAAAGAAGAGGAAATTTCCCAACCCGGGTATGAGGCTGCCCCAACAAGTGCTAAAGTAACATCTACAGTGTGTGATGAAGCAATGGAAAAGTGGCAAAATTTGTGGATTCATGAGATGATGATCGATTAAATAAAGTGTAGTGGACAGCACTGCTGTGAGGGTGAAATTCGAAAAAATTTACAGACACGTGACTCAGGGTCAGGAAAATGTCAAACCCTTCTCAGCTAGTGTTTTATTATAATGAAACACTGCATGTAATTCACTATTTGTAAGAAATATAAATTAAAGGTGTTTAATATATATCAAAATGTGTCTTTAAACAGAAACACACACACACAAAGGTTATGTATTAATTGACTGATGAAAATGTGACCAGAGGCTCAAAGAAACTTAATGCTTTATTTCTTCAGAGGATAAATGGTTCAGAATTTACTAATATAGTGTTTGCAGTGACTTCACAGAACACAACTGTAGCAAATAATGAAAATGGAATGTATATATATATAACTATACGTATACGCATATACAGCGCAGCTATAAAAGATATATATATATACATACACACACAAATGTTTATTACATCATTGATATGTCCGAACAAATGTCTATTTAGAGAAAAAATTAATTGAATTATGTTAATTCTATAATATTCAATGTCATGGGTATTTTAAAAATGAAAAAAGTCCAAAAGTTGTAATTTAGAGAGCTGTCTGTATTATTATATCAGTAGCTGAAAAACTGCTATAGAATGATATTCATGATACGATCTCATTTTTATTTAAAATAATTCTACATATATTCAGATATTAAAAAAACCTGAATATCACACATAAACTCTAATGAGGGAGCATGGAGAGAGGACAGAAGAAGAAATATTTTACATTGTTTGGGTTTTACACAATAAATGGCATTGTTTCAATTTAAATAAATTTCTACTTATTCAAAGGAGAGCATTGTATAAACTTTTCATGGGATATAGCATAATTTTAACTTGTTAATTGATTTTTCATAAACATAAGCATCACAATTTCATATATATTAAAGGCCATATATAAAATTTCTGATGGGCAGTTTTCTAAACATAACAAGAAATGTATTAAAAAGGGAAAAATAAGGTAAATAAAAAGTGTTTCATGTATAAAATTTAATTATAATTCAGTCAAGAGGAACAGAAAGGAGAAACTAGATACAAGAGTTCACCCAATGAACAAGTAAATAAAGGACATAAAAAATAAGTTTAAAGCATCAGAGACATTATGAAGCAATAAGACAGAAAGGAGGATTTCAGAGGAGAGACAAAGCTGACTCTCTGAAGCCACATTTGCCGAGAGCCATCTGCTACTTCTGGGGATGAGGCAAGAGGCCAAGAAGAAAAATTTTCCTGGCGGGAAACTAATTCTGAGGGTCAGGAAAACAGAGATGTGGAATTCTGGCAGGGTGTGAAAGAACAAAGTAGGCAATATAAGGATCTCACTCCAGGTGAGAGAGGAGGAACCCAGACCTAAGGCTGACAATGGGCTAGTTTTTACACATCTGCTAAACTCTGAAACTGCATGGAAAGGGAAGCCAAAAAAGCAAGCAATTCAAAAATAAAGAAGGAGTTTTTGGCTGTCTTGCTTTCCTTGACAGGCAAGGCTCAGAGTCCAGGGTGTGAACTGTACACCTAGCTCACAGTTAAAAGCCCTAGCAGGCAAAGCCTTAGATGCAAGACTGCCACTGGCCAATAAAGTGGTAGAATAAGCGCCAACTCAGCTAAATCCTCGATTAGATTAAGTTGATAAATCCTGACGGGGCTTATCACAGAGCAAGAGGTGAACTATCACGGGAGGAAAATATAACTTCCTCTGGGCTTCATAATATTTTATACATAATGTCTGACACTCAATCAGAAATTACTAGGCATGGCAAGAGACAGGAACATGAGTTCAAAAATGAGGAGAAAAACAATCAATAGAAACAGACCCGCCTATATTTCTTGTATTTATTATAATTAGCAGTTAAAGATTTTCAAGTAATGAAGTTTAACATATTCAAGAAATAAAGGAACAGATGGGAACTAAATACATACATACGTAAATATAGAAAAATGAAAGATATTTCACCAGAGAAATAGAATATGCTAAAAATTAAAATAAAAATAAAGAGAGAGAGAGATAGAATGAATCAGGTGGACATTATAAAACTACAATAACTAAACCTAATAATTCAGTAAAACAGAATTATAGAGAAGACAGGATTAGTGAGCCAGTAGAAAGATTACTAGAAAATAACAAAACTGAGACTTTAAGGCAGCATGCACTACTAGAGAAAGAGAAATATTTCACCGTGATAAAAAGTCCAAGCAACTAGGAAGACGTATTAACTTGAAATCTTTGTGCGGTCAATAAATGGAAATGTCTAACTCTCATTGCTTAAAAATACACAAATCAAAAAATCAGCAGCTCTAACAGAAGAAATAGACTGATCCACATTCAAGGTGGGACATATTAACACACTTCTATCAAAAGCTGAAAAGACAATCAAGCAAATGTAAGGTTATAAATGATAAAATCAAATAAAATGAACAAACGACTCTACACAAACAAATGTATATGTATCTATATACAGATACAGATATATAAATAACACTTCATTCAACAAGTACAGGTCAACAAAAAGTGATCATAGACTGGGACATGAAAAAAACCTTAAATTTATATTTTTAAATTGCATTTTAGGGTGACATTAATAAACTATTTAAATCATAGTGGCACAATATTTCTACTCAAGTACAACAGCAGTGATGAGGGTTTTCATGATGATGATGATGATGATGATGACGATGATGACCATAATAATCTCTATTGAGTCCTTACCAGTTACCAAGCCCCATGTGAAGGGCATTACATAAACATATCCATTATATCATGTACACTATGAGAACCACTATCTATAGTTCCCAATGAGATATAAGTTATTCTTCCATATTTAGACATTAGGCAGCTAAATTTGTGACAATAAATTGTTTTCCAATGCATATAGTTAGGATGTGGAAAAATAAAATTTTGAGCCAACCTCATTTTAACTGCAGAACTCATGCACATAATTAACTTCTTCAATGATTATTTTCCTACTATATTGGAATCTGGTTTTTCTATCAAATATTATTGGCAAAAATTTGAATATCTTCCCTCATTTATACTGGGCTTGCAAAATGAAGTTACTCTATGAAATATTATTGTTAGTATACATGCATCTTAATGCAAGACAAAATGAATTTTGTTTTATGTTAAAAAAAAATTAAAAACCTTGGGAAACCAATACATTGAGGATTCTAGCCTCCAGAATTCCTGTCCAAGTTTCTTAGATCTCCATCCCTCCAACGTCAAATCATTATTGTTTATTAAATCAGGAAAATGATTGAACAAACCTTTAGAAAAAATATTGCCTACAATAAGTCTAAAACGTGCCTTCACATTCATTAAAAAAAAAAAATACCAGAGCTTTTCTCAAATTGCTTTGTATACAAATGAAGAAACTAAAAGAACACTTAAGAACATAAAAAATTAAGCATAGTATTTTACAACCTAGTCCTAGATTTTTGGAGCAAACATATTTTATGTCATGAGAATCACCAATTTGATTATAGTATGAATTACTTAATAGGGACAGGCTTCAAGAAGAAGGGGATAGGGCCGGCCCCGTGGCTTAGCGGTTAAGTGGGCGCGCTCTGCTACTGGTGGCCCGGGTTCAGATTCCGGGCACGCACTGACGCACCGCTTCTCCAACCATGCTGAGGCCACGTCCCACATACAGGAAGTAGAAGGCTGTGCAACTATGGCATACAACTGTCTGCTAGGGTTTTGGGGAAAAAAAAGGAGGAGGATTGGCTATAGATGTTAGCTCAGAGCTGGTCTTCCTCAGCAAAAAGAGGAGGATTAGCATGGATGTTAGCTCGGGGCTGATCTTCCTCAAAAAAAAAAACAAAGATGAAGGGGATATTTATAGACATTCATTTCAGATAAAGTTCAGATTATATTTAACAAGAAGGCATATTCAGGGGGTTGATTTTAATGAGACAAAGTAATCATTAAAGAAGATTTTAGAATAATTGGAGAAACAATGTAGAGGGACTTGTGATTACATAAAGGAGGTTGATCTTGGTGCTCTGAGTACAAAAGAATCAATGTAAGTATTATATTCTACTATGATCTGCAGAAAGATCTCTACATTTGTCAATTCCACCCAGACCTGGCCTGAGGTGATGACGAGAGTCATGTGTTCTGACTCTTCCTATAGCTAAGCATTTAGTCTTTCAGTACCTTATTTGCTCTTCTATTTTTCTTAATTTCTTCTAACAGCTTTCTGACTTAAGGTCAATAACCTGTGGAATTTTTTTAATGCAATCATTTATATGTTTATTAAGTTATTCATCAAGCATGATGATACTCCAAACCATTGATGGAACATTCAGAACACATATGCTCAATAGATGAGCCATTAAATCCATAGAAGGAGCTATTTCCATCAAATGTCAAGCCTGGTCTTTGGAATAGAACATTTTTACTACCTTATCTCGGATGTGCTTGGTCTTTACCCCATAGACAAAGGGGTTGAGGAAAGGTGGAACCAGTAGATAAAGGTTGGACAAAGTGATATGTATATATGATGGGATATAAGATCCGGATCTGTGAGTAAAAATGGAGAAAAAAGCAAGGAGATAGAATGGGAAGAAGACACATATGTGAGGAATACAAGTATTAAATGCCTTAAGACGTGCCTCTTACTGGGGCAGGTGAAAGACAGAGATAAATATTTGTATATAGGAGATGGTGATCAAAATGAAGTCAAGGCCACCAACAATGAAATCTCCAAGGAGACCATAGAATTTATTGATGTAAACATCTTCGGTGGCAAGCTTCACAAGGGCCTTGTGTTCACAGTAAGTGTAGGGTATTAACCTTGTTCGGTAAAGTTTCAGATGGAACTTTAATGAGCAATAGACAGGGAATTACCAGAATGGCAGGCGACAATGTCACCCCAACTCCAACATGAGTGACTAGTTGTCGAGTGAACATGGTAGCATGCCTCAGAGGATAACAGATTGCTATACAGCGGTCCAGAGCCATGGCCAGCAGGACTCTTGATTCAATACCCTGAAATGTGTGGATAAGCCACATCTGAAAGTGGCAAACATCAAAATAGATCTCTGGCAAGTGTAGTTAAAATATTCCAAGCATCTGGGGGACAATGCTGGTGCTAAGTGCAATGTCTGTGGCTCCCAACATGGCCAGGAAGATATACATAGGCTCGTGGAGACTGGGTTCAGATTTGATGATGATCAAAATTTCCTATCAAAGAGATAGGAATTTCCTATCAAAGCAATGATGTACATAGCACAGAATGGAATCCCAATCCAACACTGTACAGTTTCCAGGCCAGGGATCCCAATAAAGGTCAGCACAGAGGGCATGAACACAGTGCCACTTGTAATAAACATGGCAGTTCAGGGGCCTTCTTAGCAAGCAAGCAAGTCTGCAAGATTGTGATCTTCTGTGCTCTAATATACCCTATTCTCATTCAGTCGCACAATTATTGAATGACAGAAATAGGGGAATCAACTTCATCAGCTTACTTATTTTTTTAAATGAAGGAGAAAATGACAATATGGAGACCCACAGAAAGGTTCAACAGTATACACTTTAGCAAAATCATCCACCCACACTCAGTGATATCCACAGTGTGAAAACTGAGTAACTGGACATCATGCCTGTGAAGCGGTCCACATGATCAGGCTGCTTAGTGGTGTTCTCCTTCCTCGCCCACTCCCTCTTTTGTTTCTTCTTCAAATCTAGTCAAGGAAATCAGAAAAAAAAAAAAAAAAAAGAGACAAGTCATTGGAATGATACTTTAGACAGAGAAACACCAAAATCTACTGTACTCATTTTTCTCTCCTCCCCACTTTCTCTTTTGTCTTTACCTTCCATTAACTCTAGCATGGCTGGATATTTCTCCAAAACACACCAACACTTCTTTGATAAAATGTCAGTAGAAGGCCCCTTTCTAGGGTTATGACTCCACTAATAAAATGACCTCCCCTCACCTTGAACTTCCTTCTCACCAAGGAATTTTCGAATATGACATTGCTTTAGGACCCAGACTTCATCCAGACAGACAACGGCAGTTGCATAGTTTTGTATATTACCATGGCAATTCTGATTCAGGAAACAAGTCTTATATACAAATTCTTCAGTTAGATAAGCACCCACTACTCAGACAGTCTCTTTCCACTCATCAGAGAGTAAGGACAGTGTGAAATTATTAGTTAATAAAAACTAAAAAGATTAAAGCGTACCTGGTGTAGGAGGAGTGAGACCTTGGGTGTTTCACCAGGAGAGCACTGAGGAAGATGCTCAAGTGGGAAGAGGTAAGGTTTAGTGAATGAGGCTGGGAACCTAGGTCTCCATATGCAGGCAGTGTTGGCAGACATACTCCTTATATAGAAATCAGCGCTACTTACTGCTGAAGGGAAGTAGAAAGTTCTAATTTTTATCTTTCACAAAAGCTGACACAAGACAAATATGAGAGAATAGGTCTCTTTGAGAATCGTCCAAGACAGTCTGTGGAGAATAATTGATACAACACATAGGTACATTCAGGTGGAAGTGTCTTGGGGGGCAGCAGAGACAGAAAGAGAAGGCTCCAAAACAAAATTCTCATTGCAACACACAGATTGTTCCTGGAATCACTTCACACTTCCCAGTCACTGAAGTTCAGTTTTAGGGCCAATAAGAGTGTACTTCAATGAATAGTTTTTTAAAGTGACAGCAGAGAGGTTGCCTAAGTGATTAAGTCTTAATCAAGCTCATCTACCAACAACAACCAGTTGTTGTCCTAAGCATTCCAAAACATTTCTCCATGAATCAAGTCATCACTTCCAAATATTTCTCTGTGTTCTTCCCTGGTCCCCAACAATCTTAGTTTCTGCGCAAAAATTTTAAATTTGGAATGTTTTGGAGATTATTCTACAAATCACACCCCCAAAATAGGATTCTTTAGTATAGGTTCCTGGCAGCTGATTCTATGTATGTTGATGACTTTCCACGCCTGTCTGTCTAATTACTGTACAACTCTCACTCTCGGAAATACCTCCTTATACCGAAGCAACACATGCCCTCTAACCACTGTCCCTGCTTTTGAATTGTATATTTTCAGAAAGAATAGCACAAAGATTCGAATCGCTCATGATCCTCTCTCCTTCAAGTGAAACATCTTCAGGTCTACCCAGCTTCTCCACCAGCATGCTGCTAACTGCCCTTAACCTCTCAGTCTTCCAAAGCAGGTCTCCAGTTTATCATGACTTTTGTTGAATTGTAGTTCCTAGAACTTCCAAGTCAGATGCTATGAAAAATATATTTACATTCTTTACTTTTATTATTGTGAATTTTGTTCCTGGAGTCTACATGCATTTGTTGTACTTGTGTTTGTACTTCGAGATATATAATTTAATCTCAATTTGACCTGGTTCACATTTCTAAGTACACACTTAGTATGCAGAAACAGCTGTGGGAAGTGACTGGCACAGGAGAAGGTTGCTGTTTTCTGGTCCCAGCTGTGGAAGATTTGTGTTTTCTAACATAATTTTCCCTACTGACCAAACTTCATCAGCCTCTTATAAATGCTGAGAGATTTTTTTTTTATTCCCTAGGGCAAAAAAAGGAGGTTTAGGGCCCAAGGAACAGCTACCATTTCTTAGGACTAGCCTCTTAATTCCCAGGGGACCTGATATATCTAGTCCCGCCAGCAGACGGCAGTGTTGAAGCATCTTCTCAGGCAGCAGTGCAAGTGTGTCTCTCACAGCATCAGAGATCGGGATTCCTCTTGTTCTCACATGAATGACAGAGAAATGTAACTCAAAGTGGGGAGCGCATAGCATTGAACTCCATTCCTTGCCTGAGCAAATTGGCCAGCTTTATCCCTTGTTTTTTCAGGAAAGAAAATTGAAAACAAAACAGATAATAGCGTCTTCTTACTATAATTATTTACTCTTGACGGTCCCATGGATATTCAAAGGATTTCCAAATGTAGTTCAGCGATCTTAGGGGGAGTGTATTTGGAAGTGGTAGGGAGGATGGAGCTTATTGTATAGTAAGCTCTTTTAAGTAAGAAGGCTAAGAAAAAGGGGAAAAATCGACAATACACAGATGACATATTTCCTGTCTACAAAGACAAGGGATGAAGAAAGATAGTTCTTTCCAGAGAAGGAGATGATAGACTTTTCCAACAACCTCTTGATCACAGGAACTTCTATACTCTCAAATATCTTTAATATATAGTTTAATTTAAAATACATGTACATTTCAGCTTTTACTTTCTTATTCTATGAAAATTAATTAATGTATAAAAGAGGGACAAATATACCCATAATCTTACCCAAAGTCAGATATTATTAATCTTTAGGTACACTGCTCTTTAGTGGTTTTCATTGGTTATTTTTTTAATAGTTATATTAGCTATATTGCTTATATTTCATATTATAGTCATTTTAACAGTTTATGAAAAATATCCAAAATATCTTTATCAGGGTCATAATATTTTGTCAAGGAGAAATACCGTAATTAATGTAATATACATTAATGTTGGACATACTGTTCTTTTAATTTAAGTTAAAAAAAATTCCACAAATATGATCCTTATGCATGGAATGTACTTTTGAATGTAAGAAACAGGGCTATATCTTTATGGTCATTGCCTTGTCCAAATTCCAATCACAGGTATCAAAACATAGAATCATATTAATAAATATTTATTAAGGAAATCACAACATATTAGGAGATATTTTTATTCTGAGTATAAAGCACTGCATATACTACGTTAAATTAACTCATTTGCCAAGTACTACATGAAGAATACATTCATATTTCTTTTTTGCCAAAAGTATCACATAATAAAAGATACACAAGCATAATAACTGAAAATCCATATTACACATCAGTTGTTTACTGAGAGAAGTATCAATATAATTGAATCACACTTCTACCCAACCTCAACAGCATTTCCCAACATCCTTCCAGAGGTAATAGAGGTTCTATAGCTGGTGATTGTTAGTTACAATGTGTTTTCTTATGTTTTTACCAGATTATTGTCTCTCATTCTGATTTCAACAATATTTTAACATGATGAGGTACATACAATTAGTTGATCTTACCCTACTTCCACTGTCTTTCATTCCTTTCATAATTCGTATCCCATCTTACTGTGATTGCCTGCTATATATCCAACTCCTTTGCCCCTCTCTTGTCATATTTCACCTGATACCTGACTGAATCAAAATATCCACTTTGTATCCACATTCTCCCCTGCAAACAATATGACTGAAGAAAAATACATAAGAATGCTGACTGGACTTCTTTTAAACTGATGGCAAATAACCTCAGGTGGGCCCTTTAGTGATGCTTTTTTAATGATGGCTAAGGATAGCCGAAAATTAGAAATAATCCAAAAGACCCTCAACTGATGAATAGATAAACAAAAATATCCATACAATGGACTATTACTCAGTCATACAAAGGCATGCAGTGCTGATACCTGGTACAGGGATGAACCTTGAAAATATTACATTAAGCAAAAGAAGCCAGATACAAAAGGCCACAGACTGCTTGTTTTATTTACATAAATCCTGTAGAAAGGCAAATCCATAGAGACACAAATTGGATTAGTGGTTGCCAAGACTAGGGTGAGGCGATGGAGGTAATGGGGAGTGACTGTTAATGAGGATGAGCTTCTTCTAGGATGATGAAAATATTCTGGAATTTCATAGTGGTGATGGTTGTACAGTCTCTAGAGTACACTAACAACTACTATGCACACTTAAAAATGACATATTTTATAGTATCTGAATTATGACTCAACAAAGCTAAATGATTAAATAAATAAAAGACCACCAGAGGATTCTGTTGTCCCACGTAGCAGGCTTCCCAACACACAGTTCTGCCCAGACTTTGGCCTTGTTCAGGCTAGAGGAACCAGCTCTGCAGCAATTCTGGCCTCCTGCTCCATTCATTTCTGCCTCTCAGCATTTGATTCTGTAGTCATGTTTTTCTAGATCTTAATTCCAGGGGTATTCACACCTGGCCCTGAATATGGGAGACGCATTTGCAGCCAGGATCTGTACTACATGCTCAGTGAGTGCTTGGTGAGAGTTTTCTCACCTATTCCTCACAACAGGTCTATCAGGTGGTACTGCGAGCCCCATTTTAAAGAAGAGGAAATGACACCCCAGGAGTATGCAGGAGGTTGATGGAAGGGCAGTGCAGAAACTCAGATCTGTCTGATTCCTGGAATATGATGTTTGTTTGTCCATCTTTAACTAAGGCAATTCCTGCAAGCTCCCATTTCAAGCCTCTTGGAGTAAGTCTCTCATTTAGAAATGTTCATTGCCTCATAGACAAGGCATATGTCAATGTGACACATATCTCAACCTCCTAGTTGCTACAGGTGGTTACCTGCTACACTGGACTCTATCTAATTTGCTGGAGCCCCCAGTTGAAGGGGACTTGAAACCTGGGAGTGGAACAGACCCTCAGTGACTGTGTACGTACCCTCAATTTTGGGACAGGCCTTCTTTATATCTTAAAAGTTTACATGTTCCTGGATCTGTAGTATGGAAAAAAATTGTCCTAGAAAGGATACCAAAAGGCAACCAAAACGCCAAATAGATTTAGGTGCTGACTGGGAACCTGCCGGAAATCAGCTGGACCAGGTTCTCACACTCATATGAAGGTTATTACAGTAGACTGGCAGGGTTTGTTCAGCAGAGAGGACAGGAGGGATAATGTTGTGCTCTGAAAAACCATCTCTAGAGATAGTGAAGGCAGATTTGGATATAAGTAAGAACACAAGCCTCTCAAGTCCTGACAGGATCAAATAAATACCAATAGTTAATTGCCCTTCCCTGGTGTTTGAATCATGTGCTGGCTGGTGTAGACATTCCGCTGGCTACCTGAGAGAAAACAAAGGCCAGAGGTAAAATATAAATTACAAAAGGCTGTGAAGTCATGAGAGCAGCATGTGGTGGTCAAGAGCCAACTTTTGGAATGAAACAGCTCTGCCCCTTCCTAGCCAGGACTCAAACCTGGGCAACTTGTGCTCCCAGACGATTACTTGAACACTTCTGAGCCTCAGTTCCATCACCTGTAAAACAAGAAGAAGGCAACAGAAGCTCTTAACTGACGTCTGGACCCACCTGGGGAGCTTGCTGCCACTCCTCCACCTGCCAGACACAGCAACTGACGCTCCAGGGAAGCGAGCTGCTGTCCTCGCAGCCTCCTCTCTTCTTTCCTCACCAGCTGAATTTTAAGCTTCTCAGCAGTCCGCTGTTTGCCTCTAAATCTAAATATAAGCGTGCTATGTTTGTTGTTATAATTATACATGTCAACTAAACATTAGGTAAACAACAAAAAGAAAGTCAATCAATGAAACTAACCATGTAAACAAAATAAAGCACAGGAGTCATGTGATCATTTCAATAATTGCAGAGAAAGCGTACGAAAATATTTAACATCCATGTAAAATAAAACCCATCAGAAAACTAGGAATAATAGGAACCTTATTTCAACTGATGAAATTTATTCATAAAAAAGCTACAGTTACCTTCATACTTAATAATGTTAAGCTGAAATTTTTCTATTAGATTGAAAGTAACACAAAGATGCCCTATGTTAATACTTCTACTCAACATTGTAGGGAAGTCCAAACCATAGCAACATGGAAAGAAAAATAAATAAAAGATATAAAGATGAGAAGAGAAGAAATAAAACTATCTTGTTTGTGCATGATCTGTTTGTTTATGTAGGAAAACTCAGGGGAAACTACAAATCACTTACTAGAACTGTTAAATGAATTTAGCAATTCACAGGATAAAACGTTAGTACAAAAGTAAATTGACTTATAGAGTAGCAGCAAATGCTTAAAAATAAAATTTTAAATTAGATTTATACTAGTAACAAAACACAAAATAATTAGGAATAATTTAAAAAAAAATACTTTCAGGGCTGGCCCTGTGGCATGGTGGTTAAGTTTGTAGGCCCACTTCTGCAGCCCGGGCTTTGTGGGTTCAGATCCTGGGCGTGGACATAGACACCACTCATCAGGCCATGCTGTGTTGGCATCCCACATATAAGATAGAGGAAGATTGGCGCAGATTTTAGCTCAGGGATGCTCTTCCTCTAGCAAAATAGGAGGATTGGTAATGGATGTTAGCTCAGGGCTAATCTTCCTCACCGAAAAAAAAAGAAAACGTTTCACGATTTCTAAAATGAAAATTTGAACTATGAAGAGAAACTAAAGAAGACCTAAAAAGAGAGATACACAATGTCCATGTTTATGAGATTCAATGTTGTTAAGATAAGAATTCTCCCTTAATTACTATATAAATTAAACACAGTCTCAATCAAAATCCTAGCAGGCTTTTTGGAGATAGTGACAAGCTGCTTCCAAAAATTTACGTGGAAATGCAAAAGACCCAACAAAAATATTTTTTAAATAAAAGGACAGAGTGGAAGGCCTGACAAACCCATTTTAGAGGATTTACTGTAGAGCTGTGGTGATTACAGTAATTAAGCATTGTTGTTGTTGGTGCCCTTGCGTTGATTCCTAGCAACACTGTGTACAACAGAGCAGAACCCTGACCAGTCTTTTTGTGCCATCCTCTCCCCTTCCTGGTGCCGTATCAGACAATGCTCCACTGTTATTAGGAAGTGGGTGGCCAGGTCCTTCTTCCACCATGCTGGTGTGTGAAATACCAGTGCACTAGCTTTCAGCATTACAGCAACACACAGCTACTACAGTATAACAACTGACAGACGGGTGGTGTGGTTCCCTGACCAGAAACAAACCCGGGCCGTGACAATGAGAGTGCCAAATCTTAACCACCAGACCACCAGGCCGGCTAGTTAGGTATCGATCCACCCACATATAGACAAAAGATTTTCAATGAAGGTGCCAAGGCAATGCAATAGATATATTAATATTTCCTCAACAAATAATGATCTATCAACCGTGTGTCTGTATGAAAAGTGAAAAGGACTATCAATATTACATTACACAAAAAATATACTCAGACTGTTTCATTGACCTAAATTGAAAACATAATATTATAAAACTTCTAGGTAAAAACATAGGAAAAAATCTTTCTGAACTTGGGCAAAGATATTAAAAAAAAAAGACAAATGGAAAAGAAGAATTGATAAAATTCCATTTCATTAAAAAAATAACTTTTGTCCTTTGAAAGATACCATTAAGAAAATAAAAAGGCAATCCATAAACAGTTAGAAAATGTTTACAGTACATATATGAGAAAGAGAACTTGCGTCCCAAATATATATATATATACAAGAAAATTTAGCAGTCAGGAGATAAGCAACCCAATGAAGAAATAGGCAAAAGACTTGAACAGATGTTTCTCAAACCAGGATATAAAGATACCAATAATCACAAGAAAAAGTATTCAACACTGTTAGTCATGGGGGAAATGCAAATTAAAACTACAAAAATATACCACTACAGAACCATCCAAACAGTTAAAATCAAAAACAAAAACTCATCAAATATTGGCAAGTTCTGAAATTCTCATAAAATGTTGGGGTCATGTAAAATGTTAGAATTTTTGGAAAACAGTTTGGAAATTTCTAACATAAACATATGTCTATCCTCTGTCCCAGACATTTTACACTTACATATTTGCCCCCAAAAAACGAAAGCATAGGTCCACCCAAAGACTTGTAACTGTTTGTTCATAGCAGCTTTAGTTGTCACAGCCACAGATTGGAAAGAACTCAAATCCATGATCAAATGAATGGATAAACAAATTGTAGCAAATCCATACAGTGGAATACTATTTAGCAACAAACAGGAGAGCACTATTGATGAATGAATCTCAAAATAATTATGGTAAATGAAAGAAACTAGAACAAAAAATGTAATCATGTATTGTACATTGCATTTCCATAAATTCGAGGAAATGCAAAGTGATCTTTAGCAATAGCAAGTAGAAAAGTGGTTGCCCGGAGACTAGGGTAGATGGAGGGATGTATTACAAATGCACATAAGGAAACTTTGGGGAGTGATGGATTGATTGTGCTAATGGTTTCATGGATACATGCATATGTATAGACTCATCAGATAGTGTATTTTAAATATGTACAGTTAATTGTGTGCCATTTTTATAATAAAGTTTAAAAAATCTGCAGTACACCCTAATTCACCTTAACTAAAAAGCAATTCTAAATGGATTTTACCTCTACATATGAAAGAAAAACAATATATAAGGTGACCATATTCATAAACACGAAACAGAGAAGATTTCTTAAATAGGCTTGGAAAGCACTAGTGCTTATTTAAATGTTTAGTAATTTGGATTACGTTGAAATAAGGACGTCTGCTTTTCAAAAGTATATCGACAGTATCCTAACAAAGAAGCAGAAAATAATTTTAATACATATAACATAGAAAAGGATTACTTGTAAAATATATAAAAATCTTACAAATATTAATTAAAAAACAATAGAGGTAATCAAGTAGAGAATGGCCAAAAGTCTTTAATTAATTAAAAAAGAATATCCAAATGTGCTATAAATATATAAAAGTTTGATTCAATCTAATTAGTTGTCAGGAAAATGCCAACTAAACCACAAATAGCTACTATTATACCTGCACCATGTGGCAAAAATTACGAGGGGGCTGGGGCTGGCCCGGTGGTTTAGAGGTTAAGCACGTGTGCTCCGCTGCTGGCAGCCCTGGTTCAGATCCCGGGCATGGACCGACCCACAGCTTGTCGGGCCATGCTGAGGCGGCGTCCTACATACAGCAACTAGCAGGATGTGCAACTATAACACGCAACTATCTACTGGGGCTTTGGGGAGAAAAAGGGGAAAAAAAGGAGGAGGATTGGCAATAGATGTTAGTTCAGGGCCGGTCTTCCTCAGTAAAAATAGGAAGATTGGCCTGAATGTTAGCTCAGGGCTGATCTTCCTCAGTGTAGCAGTGGCTATGGCATTGGTGGCCAACATTTCTGGTGTGGCTTACAGGTTCCAGGAGACAAATACGGACCTGCATCTAAAAATGCCATAGTTGTGCATTTTGACCTGTCTGTTGGTTCCCTGAGAAACCAGCACAGAGCATCACCTTTGTTCCCAATCCTTTGGGCTTGAGCAACTTTCTGGGAGGAAGTGGGACCTGTCAAAAAGATTTAAATACAAACACTGCCTTACTAGGCAAGGGATAAGAGTTGGGACAAGCAGCAGACAGTTCCAAAGCCCCAAAAGGAGAAGGTAGAGGAAGACATTTCTTGGGGGATATAGGCTCAGAAGGAGCACTGCATATATCATGGAAGACAGTATGTAATATATATGTCCAGGACTGGATACTTGCTCAGAAAAGACATGAGAGAGCCCAGGCTTACATTACTGGTGGATCTGTGGGCTCCGTGAAAGCTAAGGCAGAGTTGTGCATGGCATGGCTTAGCATTGAAGAAGTGACCCATATCAAAGCCAGACTGCAAAGCTTAGGAGATTAGTTCTCTCATTCAGAGATCTATAGGTCATTCTCATTCTATGTGGCCAGCATTAGAATACCAAAGCCAGATAAAGGCATCACAAGAATAAAATTCTAGACCAATATCCTTTATGAATATAGACGTAAAATTTCTCAACAAAATACTAACTAACCAAATCCATCAGCATATTAAAAGATTATACACCATGACCAAGTGGGATTTACCCCAGGAATGCAAGTGTGGCTCAGTATAGCAAAATCAATGTAATACACCACATTAATAGAACAAAGACGGAAAAAACCCATGGTCATCTCAGCTGGTACAGAAAAATATTTGAAAAATCTAACACTCTCTCATGATAAAAACACTCAGAAAACTAGGAGTAGAGGGGAAATTTCTCAATATGGTAAAGAGCATTTATGAAAAACCAGTGGCTAATTTTATCCACAATCGTGAAAGACTGAAAACATTTTTCCTAAGATCAGGTCAAAAAAAGGATGCTCACTTTTACCACTGCTATTCAACATTGTACTGGAAGTTTAGCCACAACTATTAGCAAGAAAAAGAAACAAAACGTATCTTAAGTGGAAAGGAAGAATTAGAACTATCTTCATTAAGAGATGGTATGATCCTATATAGAAAGTCCTAAATAATCCATAAAAAAATACTACTAGAATTAATTTTGAAAATTTAGAAAAGTTGCAGGATACAAAATCAATATACAAATATCAATGTGCCTACACACTAGCAATGAACAATCCAAGAAGGAAATTAAGAAAGCAATTCCCCTCACGATAATACGAAAGGAATACAATACTAAGGAAGAAATTAACCAAGGAGGTACAAGAGTTGTATACTGAAAACTACAAAGGAAGTGAAAAGACAACTTTAGAACAGGAGAAAATACTTGGTAATCATATATCTGATGAAAGTAAGGATCTTTTACTTTTACCAGACTGTATAAAAATCTCTTACAGTCAGCAACATAAAATCAAACAACCCAGTTAAAAAATAGGCAAATGGCTCTAATAGACATTACTCCAAAGAAAAGATACAAACAGCCAGGAAGCATATGAAAAGATGTTCATCATAAGTCATTAGAAAACGTAAATCAAATACACACTGAAAGATACCACTTTATACATACTAGAATCACTGTAATAAAAAAAGAGAAAAGAAAAAATGTGAGGATTTGAAGAAGTTGGGACCCCTGTATGTTGCTGGTGGGAGTGTAAAATGGTTTAGTGCTGTGAAAAACAGTTTGCCAGTTCTTCAAAAAGGTAAATCAAGAATTAGCATATGATCCAGCTATTCTATTCCTTGGCATATACTCAAAGGATTGAAAACAGATACTCAAACAAATACACACATACACATGTTCATAGCAATGCTGTCTACAGTAGCCAAAAGGTGGAAATAGCCCAAACATCCATCAACACATGAATAGATAAACTGTAGTATGATTGTAATATATACATACTATATTATATACATAAATATTATATGTTATATTTGAATATTACATATTTTAATATGTATTATGTATATCATTCTGTCATAAAAATAAAGTACTACGACACGAATGAACCTCAAAAACATAATGCTAAGTGAAAGAAACTAGACACAGGAGATCAGAAATAGTATGATTCTATTTGTATGAAAAATCTAGAAGAGAGAAATCCGTAGAGACAGAACACAATTTGTTGGTTACCAGCAATGGAGAAAAGAAAGAAATGGAGAGCAACTGCTGAATGTGTATAGAGATTCTTTTTGGGATAATGAAAGTGTCTTGGAACTATAGATGTAGTGGTTACACAGCACTGTGAATGCCACTAAATTGTTCACTTTAAAATGGTTAACTTTATGTTACGTGAATTTCACCTCAATTTAAAGAAAAAAGAACAACCAGCTGATTTTGAAAACATACTGTGTAAAAAGGAAGTTACATTGAAAGGAAAAGTTTGGAACAAGTTATTGCATTTCTAATCAAAGTTATTTTTTAGGTTCAAATAAGCGTTTAAATTCACATGACCCAAAAAGGCCTTTCTGGATAAGATTCAGATATCAAAATACATGAACAGGAAGCACAGTGTATCAGTAAGGGTACATCAGACATTTCTCTTCCACAGCCATGTTTACAACAGTCCGCACAGTGGTACAGAAGTTATTCTATTTGGTTTCCAACTGAGTATGAGACCATTCTGGTTTAAAAGTTCTATGTCCACCGTATAAATCAATATTTCTTACACATATTCCTTGAGCATAGCTTCTGGGTCCTCTAAAGAAATATTGACCCATCATAAAGTTATCCTACACTGGAAAGCCAGGTGCTAAGCATTATAGTCGTGTATTTATATTTCAATTACAGTCCTCTTCATCCAAATGCATTAAGGGTCATTGTTCCAGGCGTTTTCTCCAGAAAACAAATGTTTAGTGATTTTGATTTTATCAGCTCAAAGAAGCTATTGCTAGCTCAAAGTTTTTAAAGATATTCTCCTATATACTCCTTTATATGTTTTTTAGGTTTTTCTTTAATGTTTAGATCTATGATTCACCTTAAGTTAATTTTGGTATGTGATATGTGATAGACGTCAAAATTCATTTTCCCATATTCTAGCTCTCCATTTTGGAAAGACTTTCTAATTCCCATTAAGTAGCTTAGACATCTTGTGCAAAAATCTGTTGACCATATACATATGAGTATATTTCTGGACTCTCTCTTCAGTCTCATTGATTTGTCTGTCTCCACAGTAATGTTGCATGGTGTTCCTTACTGTAACTTTATCATAAACACTGAAATTAGCAGAGTAAATTCCTCTACTTTGCTCTTCTTTTTCAATATTGTTTTCATTATGCTAGGCATTATGAATGTCTATATAAACAGTAGAATTAGTTTGTTAATTTATATGAATAATCCTCCTGGAATTAGGCTTTATATTGGATTGAATCAATAAATTAACCTAGGGAGAATCAATATCTTAATTAATGTTGAGTTTTCCAGTCCAGAAAGATACTGTATCTATTTACTTATTTAAGATTTCTTTACTTTCTTTCATAAATATTTTGTATTATATTCTATATAGGTCTTGAATTTATTTGTTAAATATATTTCAAACTAATGATTTCTGATGTAAATATAAATGAAATTTTTATTTCATTTTCCACTTATACATTCTTAGTGTATACACATTATGTATATATAAAAAAATCTTGTACACTCCAAATTCACTTGTTAGTTCTAGTACTTTTTTATAAATTACTTAGCAATTTCTTTTCTTTTTTTTTTTTTTGGTGAGAAGATCAGCCCTGTGATAACATCTGCCAATCCTCCTCTTTTTTTGTTGAGGAAGACTGGCCCTGGCCTAACATCTGTGCCCATCTTCCTCCACCTTTATATGGGACGCTGCCACAGCATGGCTTGCCAAGCAGTGCATTGGTGCCCGCTCAGCATCCCAAACCGGCGAACCCCGGGCCACAGCAGCGGAGCGCGCACCCTTAACTACTTGCATCACCCCGCTTGCCCCATACTTAGCCATTTCTAATTTGAGAACAATGTCATTTGCAGCTAGAAATAATTTTATTTATTTTTCCCATTTTATATATTTTCATTAATATTCTTGCTTTATTTTATTAGCTAAGATGTTAAACACAACATGTGATGAAAGTGGTGGAAGTAGGCATTCTTTAATCGTTCCAGAACTTAGGGAAAAGTGCTCATTATTTCACCATTAACTGTGAAATCAGCCATGATTTTTTCATGGAATCTGTCCTTAATTTCATTGAAACTATCTTGACTTTGTCAATATTTTTTAATACACTGGGATAGTTATATGCTTTTCCTTACTTTTTTTTTTAATATGGCTAACATTGTAAATTGTAAAATGCTACAGCAATCATTTATTTCTAGATAGAGTCACTTGATTGTTGATTACCATGACATTTGCTTTTTGATTTGATTTGCTAATATTTTGTTAATGATTTTTTTGTTTATTTTCATGACAGGTATGGATCTTGCAATATCATTTTCAACTTTTGGAAACAGAGATAAACTGGGAGCTATTATTTTTTTCTGTATTTCCTGAAAATGTTTGTTTGAGACTGGTATTATTTATTGCTTAAATATTTGGTATAATTCACAAATGAAAGTATATTGGATTATGTGAACATTTTAGTATAGAAGAAGAAACAATCCTAAAATTCGTATGCAACCATGAAAGACCTTGAACAGCTAAAGCAATTTTGAGAAAGAAGAACAAAGCTGGAGGCATCACATTTCTTGATTTTAAACTATATTAAAAAGCTGTAGTTATCCAACAGTTTGGTACTTACGTAAAAACAGACATATAGACTAGTGAAACCAGTACTTACGTAAAAACAGACATATAGACCAGTGGACCAGAAATAAACCCACACATATGCAGTCAACTAGTTTTCAGCAAAGGCGCCAAGAATATACAACAGGGAAAGCATAGTCTCTTCAATAAATGGTGTTGGAAAAACTCAAAACCCACATGCAAAAGAATGAATTGGGAAGAGGAACTAAATAAATATTTTTCCAAGAAGACATACAAATAGCCAACAAGTATGAAAAGATGCTCAACATCACTAATTCTCAGGGAAATGCTAATCAAAACTACAGTGAAATACTTGTCAGGATAGTTATTACCAAAAAGTCAAAAGATAAGTGTTGGCGAGGATGTAGAAAGAGGGAACACTTGTGCACTGCTGGTGGGAATGTAAATCAGTATAGCCACTATAAAAACAGTATGGAGGTTTCTCAAAAAATTAAAAATAGAACTACCAAATGATCCAGCAATCCTACTTCTGGGTATATATCCAAAGAAGTAAAATCATTATTGTGAAGTGATATCTGTACTCCTATGTTCATGGCAGCATTAGTCACAGTAGCCAAGATATGGAAACAACCTAAATGTCCATTGACAGATAAATGGATAAACATAATGTGATATATGTGAGATATATATGTTATTCAGCCTTAAAAAAAGAGAGAAATCCTGCCTTTTGTGACAACATGAATGAACCTGGCGGACATTATGCTAAGTGAAATAATCGATACACAGAAAGACAAATACACATGATCTCACTTATATGTTGAATCTGAAAAAAAGGTCTAACTCATAGTAACAGGGAATAGAATGGTGGTTACCAGAGGCTGGGGGTAGGGGGAAAAGGGATATATAGATCAAAGGAAACAAACTTTCAATTATAGGACGGATAAGTTCTAGAGCCCTAATGTACAGTATGGTGACTATAGTTAATAATAATATATTGTATACCTGAAATTTGCTGAGAGAGTAGATAATTATTCTCACTACATATACAAAAAGGTAACTTGAAAGGATGGATATGTTAATTTGTTTGGTTGTGGTAATCTTTTCACAGTGTATACATATATATATGCCAAAATATCATGCTGTTCACCTTAAATATATACAACTTTTATTTGTCAAAAATAAAAATTTTAAAAGATTCAATTGCTTTATATGTATAGGGATATTCCAGTTTTATATTTCTTCTTTTCCAATTTTTGTAATTATGTCTTTCAAACAGTGTGCATATTTTATTTATATTGTTAAATTCATTGGTAGTAATTTATTCACAATATTTCATTATTGATGTTTTAATGTATACAGTATGTAGTAATAAACTTGTTTTCCTTGTGTCAGTGGTTTATGTTCTCTTTTTCTCTGACTTTGTAGTTTTTCCTTATAATTTACTTCATATTTCATTAATGCCTGTTCTATCATCATCACTTCCATCTTTCAATTTATTTATGTTTAATTTGTTCTTATTTTTCTTACTTTTTATAGTATAAACACACCATTGATTTGTTTTTATATATAAAAAGCAACAAAACGAAAACTACATAATGTACATTCATTTTAAGGACACAAAAAATAGACCTTAAACTGGGCCATAATGCAAGTCTCAACACATTTCAAATATTTAATATTGCAAAAAGAGTGTATTCTCTGAACACAAGCAAATTAAACTAGAATTCAATAACGAAACATTATCAAAGATTCCTTAAATATTTGGAAATCAAGTAGCACATACCTCAATATCTCATGGGTTAACACAGAAATCACAATGAATATTGGTCTTATTTTTAATTGAAGAAGAATTAAAATATAGAGTTTCAAAATGAGTTGTATGCAACAAAAGCAACGGTTAAAATAAATCCATAGTTGAAAATTTATATATTCCAAAAGAGAAAGTTGGAACACCAATTATCAAAGCTTCCTTAAGAAGTGAAAAGAACTGTAAATTAAATCCAAAGAAAATACAGGGAAGGAAATGATAAAGTTTAGATTAACTCAAATGCATTACAGATAGAGAACAAATATCAGTGTCAACCTGAATACTTTTTATGTCAACCTAGCTGTAGTCTTGGAAATAAATGACTTTAAGATTAAGCATGATGATGTGAAACCTCAGCAATTAACACACAGAGTCCAAACTTTCTCCTTCTCTAGGAAATAAAAGTATTCTCTACATGACCACCAACAGTTGACAGATCACTGCTGGGATTCCTGATTCAGAAGAAAAATCTGTGCCACACACTTACGAATTACCCTATTTTTTACACCATAGACAATAGGGTTGAGTGCAGGTGGCAGAAGGAGGTAGATGGTAGACAGAAGGATGTGGGTAGATGGGGTAACATGTCCAAAATGGTGGTTGAAGAAAGAGAAGAAGGCAAGAATATAAAACTCAAGGAAAACAAAAATGTGAGCTGTGCATGTATTAAACGCTTTCAGGCGTGCCTCCCTTTGCTGTAGACGAAAAACAGCCTGGAAAATAAGGATATAGGAAATGAGGATAAAAATCATGTCTAATCTCAGAATTGTAAAACCCACAAGGAGACCACATGTTTTATTGACTTGGATGTCTTCTGCAGCCAGCTTGACCACAGCCATGTGCTCACAGTAAGAGTGGGCAATTACAATGGAATGGAAAAGGTGCAGTCTTTTGATCACAATGGGTAACAGACCAACCAACACTGTAGCTCGGATTGCCACCATCACTATCATGCGACATAGGAGGGAAAGTGTAAGGATGGATTTGTGCCTCAAAGGATCGCAGATGGCAATATAGCGGTCAAAGGCCAAGGCCAACAGGATGCCAGACTCCATTCACTGCAAGGCATGAATGAAGAACAGCTGAGCTAGGCAGGTATCAAAGACCATGGAGTAAGATCTGAACCAGAAGATGGCCAACATCTTAGGAGCAATGGCTGCACAGAGGCCTATGTCAGTGGCTGCCAACACAGCCAGGAAGATATACATGGGTTGGTGCAGGCTGTGTTCTGTAGGGATGATGATTAGTAAAATGATATTCCCCAAAAGAGCCACTAGGCACACAGCAAAGAAAAGAAACCCAATCCAAAACTGCACATGTTCTAGTCCAGGAATTCCAATCAAGATTACGGTTCTGGGGTTCAAATATGACATGTTGATAGATGCCATAGAGATTAGTATTCTGTCTTCTCGCCACTGATTCTAATATCTGCAAAAGAAAACTTGGATGGGAACTGAAAAGGCTTCAGCCCTCACTATCATTCAACCATAATGAGCTAGTAAGTTCAGTGCTTTGGATGGCAGTTTAGCCAGAATGTCCTGGGGTTCTACAATACACATTGGATGGGGCAGCAGAGAATCCTACAACATCTTTACCAGAGCTGGAAAATGAAACAGTTTCAGGATTCCTGACATAACACTTAGCTCTTGTGGAAATGGAATCTATGAAACTAGTAGCACTGATCTTGGGCATCTTTCATGAGCTGTAGCCTAGTTTGTTTGATAAACCACCATTGGGTATTCCTTTTATAGCTACTTCTAAATGTGAGCCAATTTCAGTTGGAAATTCTCCTCGGAGCCTTGGTGTCCTAGAAGAAATCCTGTTTCTCTTGCCCTGTGGCATTAGTATATAATCCTATGGGAGCTCTCAATATTAGCCACACTACTCCTGGTCCTGGAGAGTCGGTTATTTATACCTTAGTCATTGGCATTGGTTTTCAAATGGGGTTTGTTAGAAGAGAGTTTATCTTTCTTATATTAACTGATACCTTTATCAAAATATTGAACAAACTACTGTTTTTTAGGGAACTACGTGGTCCTTACTGGAGATTTGAAGAGGGTAGTCTTCTTTCAGACATAGCCAGGTGAAGTTTGTTCTCTAAATGAATTAAGGCCCATTTATCTTTAGGGTAGATTTGTCAAGTGGAATAGGGATTGTGAAATAGAAGGGCTGTTTTTTACTGGGGCTTAGGAGAAAGAAGGAGAAGAAAAAGGAGAAAGAGAAGGAGAATAAAAATAATACAGGAGTACTAAAAAAAGAAAATGGACAATTTAATTAAGGACAGTGTATCAAAAAATAACAGTGGAATCTGGCTAGGTTACACAAACTGTGAAGCTAGAATAGCATAATTATGTTTTCATCCTAGAGATTAAAGATCAGCGGAACACTGGACTCCTTGAGTTCTGCATAGAATTTTATATTGGGCTCTCGACTTTTTCTTTTTAGTAGCTTTACACTATACTCTGACTCCATATTATGACTCTATACTCCACTCTGAATTATTAGCTGTAGTTTGAATACTGAAACATCTTTGAATACAATGCCCAGCTCTTAATACCTCCCTAGTTCCACAGTCTGTCCAGATTTTGACTCATATTCCTTTTGGGGGGATTCAAATCAACTTAACAGAACCTTCTTTTTTTTTTCCTCCCTTTTGTTTCAGTTTCCTTAATCACTCTCTAATATTTTAACTATTTCACATTTTGATCCAATCTCTCCATGTCTAAAGACTGATCCTAATCGCTCCCACAAAGAAATTTCCTCAGATCTGGTCACCTCCGTACAATCTGGAAAAAGAAATCTTTTATGAATAGCAGTAGAAGTCTCTACTTCTGTTTTTCTCTGGATGACAATTTCTTGAAAAATATGAGATAAGTAGTTGTTTTGTGGGCACATGAAGTACTTGTGTGGGAGTATAAAAGGGAATTTTGTATAATAATTCTTATATGAAAGAAAAAAAATCGATGGAGGGACACTGAAATCTCTTTGCCTATTTACCCTTGTGACTGGACTAATAATAAAATTGACAGAAGGCCAGATTAACAGGAGGAAAAAAAACAATTTAATACATGTGCATGGGACATCATATTAATGATGCTCCTTGAGTAAACAAAGCAAGTAGTTTATATATCTTTTTACACAGAGAAATAATAAATTTGTAAGAAAATAGACAGGAAAAAGAAACTTAGGTTTGGGGTATGTAATTTGTGAGGAATTTAAATAGAGTTTAGGCTTGAGGCAGTAAATTAGTAAAAGTAACAAGATATGTTTATATAGGCTTCTCAGCCCTGAATTCCTTAGCTCTGGTGATAAGGATGCAGGAAGAACATCTTTCACATGGGAGATTTATTTTCTGCTTTCAGGGAGACTAGAGAGAGGAGGGTCAGGACTTTACTAAGTCCAAACAAGTAACTTTTAAAAAAAATCAATATGCCACTGTGGGATATTTTGGGGTGGTCTACCCTGATCTCCAACAGTAGCTTATAAAAAGTCTGTTGATTTTGTCAAGGCATAAACAGGTTGTGGAATATTGAGAAAAGATAAAACAAAGCACAGAGAAGTGAAAATTTCTTGATAATAAAAATTAGGAGAACTCCATGAGAAGAGGAAATTTCTACAGCCTAAGAGCTTTCCTCTATCATCTTGTACATAAGATTAGCCATTCCTCCAAGCAGTCATCAAATGATCAGAGTTGAAATAATTAGGTGATATCCTAACTAGTTGACAGATTTTTTGCAGTTAAAAAAGGTCATATGATTTAAGAAAAAAAACATTTGTAATAATTACTTCTCTTTTACTGGATTTGAGTACATAGAACTAAAATGGAGAAGATACATGTATCTAAATTTAATTAAATCCAGTTTCTTGAAAGACAACAGAGCATGAGTTTGATTACCCTTAATTTTTAAAAAATTATATAAGTGCTACTATATAAGAGATTGTCTCATTCCTACTTACTGAATGAAAGAGGAAGAAAAGGTGATAATGGGTGATCTCCAACAGAAGACAGAGGGTAAAAAGGAGGTTGCGGTGTCATTTAACCAGACACAAAGAGGACTGAGCTGCCCGGATCTTTTCAAGGCATATGATTCTCTTATCTTCTACTTTCTACATTACTCAAACAACCACCACATCTCCATAGACACCAATGGCAGATCACCTCTTAATCATCTTTTTCCATTTTCAATAAACCAGGGAACATTAGAATTAATGAAGATCCTGTCAACTTAAACCCAGAAAACTTGGGAACAACCTTACTTATGTCTTTAATTACTTGGGATTTAGAAATACAATAAAACATCACCTAATTACCTATGAAAATCTTTCAATTCTAAATTACATTAATCTAGCCCCTTCTCCTTTTTTTGATAAAAAATTCTAAGCAACAAAAACGTGGGCCAAGAAATTACTGAGAAAAATAAGACTTAGATACCCTATTCTATCAATTTTTCCTAAAAGAAACTGCCATCACAACCCCTTATCAGCTACCAGTTCCCAATTTGTAGGGACGACAACTTGCCTGCAATGAGTCGAGGGTTGGCCTGGCGTGGGAATGGATGGGTTGCATCAATTTGTTTCCACCAAAATTTCCAGAACATATTAATGAAAGAGTGGCTGGGTATTCCTGAATGTCTGGGTTGATCACAGAGCATCATTATCCTTCTGATGCCCCTACAGCATCATTACTCTTCTCATCCCAGACTTCCTTCCCAGAGGCAAGTTGGTGTCAGACCTGGAACACGGTGTCAAACAGTGTTCTGATTTCTAGAGGAAAAGAGTCTTCCAGGAATAAGAACTGGGGAATATCTGGTCTTCGGTCACATTTAGAGCCGTTTAGTTGATTCTGAGCTTATTAAGAGTGAGATCAAGTGAATGTGAGAGAAGGAGATTTCTTAAGACGTTGAAATGAAGAATAATTATTTTTCTACCCTTTATCATCTGGCAAGACCCGTATCTGAAGTAGAAGTGTAGGTGCTATTCTGCTTATAAATACAATTATACTGCTACTACTACTATCACTTACTTAAAGAATGTCCTGATTCCCAAAATTTTACAGTAACTTTGAGTTTTGAATGAAATTTCAATACATGTTTTTTAGGTACAAGATTTTCCAAGTTTCCTTTGTTAATGGACACATCAGATAATTCACCACCATCACCTCTGTCCCTTGATAGCAGTTGAGATTAACTTCAATGACAATGCTTATTCAGTGTCACTAGTGGTCTACTCAAATTCCCAGATAATAAGTTTCAGAGAATATTATCCATAATATATTTTCCCTCCTAGCAATCTGGGAATATTTTAAATGTGGGCTGTTCTTCTAACCTCAGAGTTTTAGTAGTTCACTATATTGCCATTTGCCATAGAAAATCAGTAATTCACTGATTGCAATACGAAGCTGGCTAACTGCCTTCTTCTAGCAGGCTCCCAGATAACAGCGTTTTAGATGATAATCACCAAAATGCAGGCATGATTTGCATATAGATTTTTTTTTCTCTGAATGTGGCTCAGCTGCTTGACTCACTCTCCAGCTTCATGTGAGAACATCACTAGCTGTTTATGCTCAGTTTTTCAGTATAATTAAGCTATTAGTTACTGTCTAGCCTCAAAATCATCATCCAGCTTCAGTATACATACAACAATCTATCTGAGGGGAGAAGAAAGTACTTTATTGTAGTGTCAGTTGTCGTTTTCAATTTTTTCCATGTCTTTTTTCCTCTCAGTTTCCTCAGGAATCTATTTATTTATTTGTTTGCTATTTATTTTCTTAGTCTATCTCACTCAGTTCTCTCAGAGTCTCATCAATTGTCTACTCTTTCTGGTACATTTAACTTATTCCGTCTCTTTTCTCCTACGTGCAGATACAAATGTTTAGTTATCATTAAAATAATGTAATCTCTCTTTTGCCCAGAAATAGTCCAGAGATCTTTCCCATTGTATTTTATAGCTAAGTTCTTCAGATAATAGTTTATAATCATTTATTATTTTTCACATACTGTATTAATATAGTTTTATCTTTTTGTCTTTCTACTGAAAGTTTAGATGCAAAGAAACACATATCTGCTTTATGGCTATTTAGTATTTTCTCAAGAGAAACAAACACATAGGTCCACAATAAGACTTGTTTAGTAATTTTTATAGCAGCTTTTGCATGCTGGCAGTAAACCAAAAACAACCTGTCAAAAGGATAATGGATCTTAAGCATTCAATCTGATGATATTTGACATGTGTTGTATTATTGCATTACCGTCATCCAAAATAAGATATTGAAAACTTATAATATCTCAGAAAGGTACTCATGCTTCATTCCAGTCATTTCCCATTTTCTTCACTCCAGGACATTTTTCTTGATTTTTATCAAAGATAAGTTTTTCTTTTTCTTAGATTTCTCTTAAGTTGAGTCACAAAGGATAATTTAGAGCCAATTAAGTGAAAAATGTAATGAAGAATTTTAAGGAGAGAAATAGCAGTTAGCAAAGGAAGAGAGTCATGAAACAAGTTTTGGACATATATACACACTTAAATGTTATTACACTTCAAATTTAATATGGAATATTGTGGGAGATGCTTTCAAAGATAAAGAATGGTGTCAGAGTGTGAAATTATTATATGTATGTATGTGTGTGTACATATAATGATGAGTTTCAGCATTATTCTGTATACAAGAGACAACATTTTAAGGATTGTTAATGGAGGGTGAATATAGTCAGATTTTCAATTGCATACTTAATTTTTTCCTAACTATACTTACAAATAATTGACAAATATAATTGTATACATTTAAAGTGCACGATGTGATGATTTGATATACATGTACATTGTGTAACAATCAACAAGATCAAAATAATTAATGCATCCATCTCTTCATAAAATTTGTGTGTGTGTGTGTGCGCGCGTGTGTGTGTGTGGTGAGAATGCAGAAGTTCTACTCAGAGCAAATTTCTTGTATAAATACCATATTATTAACTAGCCACCATGTTGTACATTAGATCCTCAGAACTTATTCATCTTTAATTTAAAGTTTGTACCTGTTGACGTATATCTATCATTTTCTTCTCCTCCCAGCCCCTGGCAACCATTATTCTATTCTCTGTTTCCATGAACTGAGCATTTTTTTTTTTTTTTTGGATTCTAAATATAGGTGATACCATGCAATATTTGCGTTTCTTTGTCTGGCTTACTTCACTTAGCATTATTCCCTTCGAATTCACTCATACTGTCGCAAATGGCAATATTTCCTTCCTTTTACTGGATATATAATATTCCATTATATATATATATATATATATATATATATGCATATTCTTTATCCAATCATCCATTGAGCAGCACTTAGGTTGTTTCCACATCTGGTCTATTGTAAATAATGCTACATTGAACATGGGAGTGCAGATATCTTTTTGAGATACTGCTTTAGTTTCCTTTGGATGTCTACCCAGGAGTGGGATTGCTGGGATCATATGATAGTCTTATTTTTAATTTTTTAAGCAACCCTTATACTATTTTCAATAGTGGCTATGCCAATTTACATGTTCACCAACACAGCACATGGTTTCCCTTTTCTCTACACCCTCAGCAACATTTGTTATCTCTTGCCTTTTTTTGTGTGTGTGTGAGGAAGATCAGCCCTGAGCTAACATCCATGCTAATCCTCCTCTTTTTCTTTTTGCTGAGGAAGACTGGCTCTGAGTTGACATCCACTGCCAATCCTCCTCCTTTTTTTCCCCAAAGCCCCAGTAGATAGTTGTATGTCATAGTTGCACATCCTTCTAGTTGCTGTGTGTGGGATGTGGCCTCAGCATGGCCAGAGAAGTGGTGCATCTGTGCCAGCCCGGGATCTGAACCCGGGCTGCCAGTGGTGGAGTGCGCACACTTAACCACTAAGCCCTATATCTTGCCTTTTGATAATAGTCATGCTAACGGGGGTGAGGTGATATCTCATTGTAGTTTCGATTTGCATTTCCTTGATGATTAGTGATGTCAAGCACTTTTTCATGTTCTGTTGGCCATTTGTATGTCTTCTTTGGAAAAATGTCTCTTTAGGTCCTTTGCCCATTTTTCAATTGGATTATTTGGGGTTTTTTACCATTGAGTTGTAGGAGTTTTTTATATACTTTGGATATTAACCCTTCATTTAATATATAGTTTGCAAACATATCTCCCATTCTGTAGGTTGACTTTTAAATTTATTGATTGCTTCCTACGCTGTGCAGAAGTTTTTTAGTTTGATGTAGTCTCACTCATTTATTTTAGCTTTTGTTACCTGTGCTTGTGGTGTCTTAGCCAAAAAAACATTGCCAAGACCAATGTCAAAGAGTTTTTTTCTATCTTTTCCTCTAGGAGTTTTACGGTTTCAGGCCTTACATTTCAGTCTTTAATACACTTTGAGTTAATTTTTGTCAGTGGTATAAGACAGGGTCCAATTTCATTCTTTTGTATGCAGATATCCAGTTTTCCCAGGACTGTTTATCGAAAAGACTATCCTTTCCCCGTTGTGTGTTCTTAAAACCCTTGTCAAAGGCTAATTGACCGTAAATGAATGGATTTATTTTTGGGATTTCTTTTCTGTTTCATTGGTCTATGTGCCTGTTTTTATTCCAGTACCATACTATTTTGATTACTATAGTTCTGTAATATAGTTTGAAGTCAGGAAGCACAAGAAACAAAAGCAAAGGTGAAAAAAATAAAAAGCAAAAATAAACAAGAGGGACTTGTTCTGCACAGAAAAAGAAACAATCAACAATAGGAAAAGGCAAACTATGAAATAAGAGAATATATTTGCAAACTGTATATCTTATAAGTGGTTAATATCTAAAATATGTAAAGAACTCATATAATTCAATTGCAAAAAAATAAATAAACCAGTTAAAAAATAGGCAAAGGACCTGAATAGATATTTTTTCAAGATATATAAATGGCCTACATTTATATAGACATGGGAAAAGATATAGGAAAAGGTGTTCATCCTCACTAAACATCAGGGAAGTGCAAATCAAAACCACAATAAGCTATCACCTCACACTTGTTAGCATGGCTGTTATCAAAAAGGCAAGTGATAACAATAAGAAGTGGTGGCAAGGATGTGGAGAAAATGGAACTCTTATACCTTGATGGTGGGCATATAAACTGGTACAGCCATTATGGAAAACAATATGGAGGCTCCTCTAAAATTTAAAACCAGAACTACCATATGATCCATCAATTTCACTTCTGTGAATAAATACAAAGGAAGCAAAATCAGTGTATCAAAGTGATATCTGCACTCTCATGTTCATTGCAGCATTATTCCTAATAGCCAACATATAGAAACAACCTAAGTGTCTATTGATAGATGAATGGATAAAAAAATTGTGGTATGTATGTACAATGGAATGTTATCCAGCTATAAAATAAAGGAAATTTTGCCTTTCACAACAACATGGATGAGTTTGGGGGGCACTATGCTACGTGAAGTAAGCTAGAAAGAAAAAGACAAATATTGTATGGTATTACTTAGATGTGGAATCTTAAAAAAACATTGAACTGAGAAACAGAATGTACAATGGTGTTTGCCAGAGACTGGAGTGTGGGGGAAATGGGGAGA
Organism: Diceros bicornis minor; assembly: GCF_020826845.1. Classification (NCBI taxonomy): domain Eukaryota; kingdom Metazoa; phylum Chordata; class Mammalia; order Perissodactyla; family Rhinocerotidae; genus Diceros; species Diceros bicornis. The sequence continues at coordinate 60,964,340 of NC_080746.1, read as the reverse complement.
TATTGGGCAAGAAGTACAAAATTTTAATTATAAATTGAATAAGTTCTGAGGATTTAATGTATAGCATGGTGACTATAGTTAATAGTATTGTGGTGTATACTTGAAATTTTCCACAAGAGTGGATCTTAAGCATTCTCATGGAAAACAAAATGCTTTTGATGACATCCAACAATCACAATTTTGTTTTGTGATTAAAAACAAAATCAAACCAAAATCTCAATATAATACATTAGAAGGGAACTTCCTCGATCTGATAAAACTCATATAGGGAAAACCTAACATGTACCATAATACTTAACAATAAAAGACTGAAAAATGTCCCCCTCAGATTAGGAACAAGATAAGGATGTCCCCTCCCACCACTTCTATTTAACAATTTACTGGTAATTTTAGCCAGTGCAATTAAGCAAGAAAAATTTACAAAAGGTAAGCATCCAGGCTGGAAAGAAAGAAGTAAAATTATTTCTATTCACAGATGACATAGTCTTATACGTAGAAACTCCTATGGGACCCACAAAAAATTGTTAGAGGTAATAAATGATATTTTAAAGTTACAGGATACAAAATCAATATGTAAATATTTTATTCACATACAGTAACAATGAACAATATAAAAATTAATTTGAAAAACAATTTCACTTACAATAACATCAAAAAATGAAATACATAAGAAATAAAACAAAACAAGCACAAGAATTTTACACTCAAAATTTTAACACATTGTTGAAAGAAGGGTAAAAAGATCTAAATAAATAGAAAGATATCCCTTTTTCATGGATTAGAAAGTAATATTATTTGGTTGGAAATAATTCAAATATTGATCTACAGATTCAATTCAACCTCTATCAAAATCTCAGCTTCCCTTTTTTCCCACAAAATAACAAGTGGATCCTAAAATTTATTAGGAAATTCAAGGGACGTAGAATAGCCAAAGTAATTTTGAAAAAGAAAAACAATGATACAGCAATCATGCTACTTGTTATTTACACGAAAGAGCTGAAATTTTATGTCCACATAAAAAACTTGCATACAGATATTTATGGTAGCTTTATCCATAATTGCCAAAACTTAGAAGAATCCAAAGTGTGTGAATAGATAAATAAACTGTGGTACATTCAGACAATGGAGTATTGCTAAGTGCTGGGGAAAAAAAAAAAAAATATGAAGCCATGAAAAGACATGGAGGAACCGTAAGTATATATTACTAAGTGAAAAAAAGCCAATCTGAAAAGGCTACATTTTGTAAGATTGTAATTACAGTCATACATTGCTTAAGGACAGAGATACCTTCTGAGAATTGTGTCATTAGGCAATTTCATCATTGTGCGAACATCATAGAGTATACTTACCCAAACCTAGATGGTATATAGCCTATTACTCACCTAGGCTATATGGTACTAATCTTATGGGACCACTGTTGTATATGTGGTCTGTTGTTGACCAAAACATCTTTAAGTAGTGCATGACTGTATATGATATTCTGGAAAAGGCAAACCTATGGAGAAAGTGAAAAGATAGGTGATTGTCAGGCTGAGGTAGGGGGAAGAACTGAATAGGCAGAACACAGAGGATTTTATTGCAGTGAAACTACTCTGTATGATATCCTAATGATAGATATATGTCATTATAAATTTGTCCAAATGCATAAAATATACAGCACCAAGAATGAACCCTAATGTAAATTATAGACTTTGAGTGATTATGTGTCAATACAGATTCATGATCATAAAAATGTACTGCTCTTGTGGGGGATGTTGATAATGGGAGAGGGTATGTATGTGTTGGGACAGGGAGTCTACAGGAAATCTCTATACCTTCCTCTAAATTTTACCTTGAACATAAAACTGCTCCAAACATATAGTCTTTAAAAAAGAAAAAGAAAAACCAAATGGGAGGACTTACATTTCCTGGTTTTAAAACTTGCTACCAAGCTATAGCAATCAACAGAAAGTGGTGATGACATAAGCATAGACATATAAATCAATGAAATTTAATTGAAAGTCTATAAATGAACCTTACATCTACGGTCAATTGATTTTTTGCCAAGGATGGCAAAACACTTCAAAGAGAAAAAGAATAGTGCTTGATACTGGGACAACTGGGTATCCACAGGCAAAAGAATAAAGTTGGAGAGCTACCTCATACGATATACAAAAATCAACTGGAAATGTATCTAAAACTTAAATATAAGAAGCTAAAATTACAAAACTCTTAAAAGAAAACAAGTGTAAATTTTATTGACATTAATTTGGCAATGGTTTCTTAGATATGACACTAAAAGCACATGCAAGAAAAGAAAATAATAGATAAATTAGAGTCCATAAAAATTAAAACTTTTGTACCTCAAAGGATAGTGTCAAGGAAGCTAAAAAATACTCCCAGAATGGAAGAAAATGTTTGCAAATTATATATCTGAGAAGAGACTAGTATCCAGAATATAAAGAACACCTATGATTTAGTAATAAAAAGATAAATACCCCCATTAAAATTGGCAAAAATGTGAATAGGCATATGTCCAAAGAAGATATACGAATGGCCAATAAGTACATGAAAAGATGATCAACATCATTAGTCATTAGAGAAAGGCAAATCAAAACCACAATGAGATACCAGTTAACATCCTATAGGATGACTATAATTAAAAAGATGGAAAGGAGGGTTTGAGAACTGGAGAACTTCCAAAGATAGGCCTCCTAACATTGAGAGCTGCAGCTGCAGTGGCTGCAGGTTATAAGTGCCATCTCCAATTTAAAGTTCTCTGCTATTTGAAAACAGGCCTTGTCAACAGCAGCTGAGAAGAGTAGCCTGTGCCTCTGAGGCCAGACCTGGGCCTTTGTAAGAGCATGATGCTCCTAAAAGCACAAAGCCTTGGGTCTTGTGCCTCTGGCCTCCCAGGTTCCCTCTTTGGAGCATGTTACCTACCTCCCCAAGTCCCTAAGCCACTGTGTGCTGAGGTCCTTCCTGAGATTCTGTCACCCTGGCAACCTGTCTGTGCCTGTCTGCTTTCAGCAAGACAGAGGGCCACATACAGAGTCAGCTGGGAGGTGTCTGCAGAGAGAGGTGACACTCAGCAAACTGAGTCCAGGGGACATGCTAGGAGCTGACAGGCACAGAGAAACAGGGAAGTGTGTCAACAGGAGGGCAGGGGCGCTGCCATAGGCACCATGTAAGGCTTGCCACGGGTCCAGACTGCTCAGTGTTACTTTCATCCTTTGATTTGGAGAGGGTGATTACCCTGGAGCACCTGGGTCTGAAGACAGAGGCCTGTCCCATACAAAGACCACTGGAAGTATACTGACATGTGCCATCTCCCTTCCATGCTAATCCTAGCTTTTGTGGAATCTCCTCTCAAACACAAGTGTCAAGTGTGTGCAGTCACAACTGTGCTGTGAATAGATCCACTCACTTCACAAAAGGAATGTGGAATTTGGCCCCAGGAAGGGTTTGCTCAGCCCAGGGCAGCTGTTCAGTTGCCTAAAGCTTATGCTGATTGCTGGCCATCCGCGCATCCTGCAGGCCCACCCTGCCTACCTCACACCTCGGGTCATGGAGGCCAAGCCCCAATTCAGTGTGCTATCTGAGCTGGCAGCTGGAGCAGCCCTTTCTCAGAGTTCCCGGAAGTGGAGGGGACATCCCAGTGCTCTCCTTCCTGCTGGGCCTGGCATAGCCCAGTGCCACCAGGATTGACTTATTCATGTATCAGTTGCGGGAAAATCAAACCGGCCTCAGGACAGCATGCGAGGAGAGGGCTGTGAATTGTCCCAGGCCCAACCTCTATCAACGCCTCAGTCTCAGTCTGGCCATGGTCTTACTTGGAAACTGTCAGCACCACCCCACAGAAGGTCCCCTGTAGCTAAGTAAACATCTGAAAAATGAATTCTGGAAGAGATAAGGTGTGCTTCCAGGAACATTGAAAGAGGAAACAGCTGCTCTTTTAAGAAACTACTTTAGAAGAGTGGAATTTGGAGTTGATGATAGAAAGGGTTGATTTTGAGAAAAGTAAATTACAGATCACACAGCAGAGGATTACAAAAGAGGAAGGGGAGGGGGTTTGGGGACTACCATGGACTGTCACTCTGAAAGCATCATGCCAAAGCCTTTGCCCTAAGGTGACAGAGAAAGGGGAAGAGGCAGCAAGTGGGTGCCTCAGTGCCTGTGTGCCATCCTCACCCCGTTCACTGCTGGCACCCAGGCTCCGCTTTCTCCTATGTGGTCCAAAGGGAGGGAATGGAAGGCCCTCAGTCAATCTTGTTATCTCCCATGGTGAAAGCACTTTGGCCAGCTGTGAACCTGATCTCTTAGCCATGTTTCACAGTGTCCTCGGTCCCTCTAGAAGGCAGACAGGACAGCACTTGGTGTCCTGTGGTCTTCCCTGAGTGTCCAATTCCTTGCAGATCAGAGAAGGAGTAGGGAAAAATTCAGAATGCCTTTTCCCATCTTCCTTGTTTCATTTCAGGGGGCAAGAATTATGCTGAGACACTGAGACTGTCTTTGCCAATAGCTTATTTATCATGGGTTCCCTGTGGGATTCATAATAGTTTCACAAGCCAATAGCATACAGGATAATGTCTCTTAACAAGTCAATCAAAAAATAACATAACATACTCCAACGCAGTGATAGATTAATCACACTATTGTCCCAGACAAGGGGAGATGAAAGGAATAAAGTCCAAATTTAATTGAAATGTCCCTTTTTATACAAGGAGGCACTCGGGAGAGGTGGCTTGACCAACTGAGAGCTGAGTCCAGCTGCCAGTGCAAAAAGAAAGTCAAAAATCCCTTGCTAGAGCACAGTGCTAGGGAACAGTGATAATCTTCTTGGGGCCCCTGCGCAGCTTTCGCCACTACTGATATGGGAATCACCCTTATCGGTAGATGCTAATGCCTCAAGGTGTTCAGAGAGTTTATTTAGGTCAGCAAAGAGTGTCTTGCCCAGACCAAAACTCTTGAATGGTTCTCACAAACTCTCAATATTTATAGCCTAACTGCCATCTTGCCATAGTTGCTTCTCGCATGTTCTTACTGATAAGCCTCCAGAGGGGCCCCTCAGCCACTGGGCTACTGAGTTCTTCTCAATGACAACAGATGAGATGATGACATCCTCATACAATTTACTTCATTCTTATATCAAAACAACAACTTTTTGTTTTTTTGTCTTTGTCATAAACAAGTGAATTTGAAATCACATCAAACAAATACACAGTGTTCCCCGTGTCAGAACAGGGCTGAGGCCTCTTTCTGGCATGGGTGAGGTAACCAGCTGCTGTAACTTCTGAAGTGTGGGCTCTGGCTCAAGACTCCAATTTGCCAGAAAATCACAAAGCTCAAAGCACTAGCAAGTACAGCTGTCTTGGCCCTCAGGTCAAACCCTTGGGGTGTGCCTGGGCATGGCCCCACCCACATGCCCCACAGTCAGCCCAAGGCAGGAGTCAGCCTGACGTGGTTCAGGATCCAGCCAGGCTGTCCCCACACCAGCAGGGCTTGCCGGCCATCACCAAGCCCCAGTGCATCTGGGTGCCAAGCACTTAATCTTCATCAGCACGTTTAAGCGACAGCCTCCAAGATCCCATCTCCCTGGTGTGATGAAGCCACCCCAGGTCTCCCACAGAGTTAGGCCAGCTCACCACTCCATAGCCCAGTCAACACACACCCTTTTTGGTTTCAAATCTCCTGTTTGGTATTTGATGTCTGCTTTTTGTTTACTCTGATGTCAATGTTTATTTCCTGACCAGATCTCTCAGTTTAGCTGCCCTGGTATGGAGTGTTTTTCAAATCTTCTTGCCACAACTGCCTCCCCTCAGGTTAGATGACTCAGGGGTGGCAGGTCCTCACCCTCTGCCTGCAGACCCAAGGTAGGCCCATCACACAGGCTACTGTCTTGCTGTGTTCAACATACTCAACAAGGCAGAAGTATGGTGTGAAGGCAAGTCTGAGATAATTCTACTGCTTCAGAAAGGATGTGTCTTCAGGAGCTCATACTAGAGGGCCCTTTCCCAGCTCACACAGGGTGCCGCTGTTGGGGGGTTCAGGCAATCTCAAGACCTACCCGTATCCAGACTCACTTCCTGTGGGGATCTTGACTTTGTTATAGGGTTTGTTTCTAAATATGCTTTTAATATGCAACTTTGGGAATAAGACAGAAATATCATTCATTTTAAAATATAAGATGAGGTGTGACACACTGTATACAATTTAATATATTTTTTAGAACATTATTATTTAAGAAAATGAAACGTAATGGTACTTAACTTTTATAAAAGTTAGAAAAATGTTTTTTTACTCTCTGGAGAAAATAAATATTCTCATTTTTGTAGAAACAAGCAAACAAAAAAAACAGGGACAATACCAAGTGCTGGTTATAGTGAGGAGAAATGAGAAACATCATATATTACTGATGGGGATGTAGGTGGTATAGCACTTTTGGGAAACAATTTGGCAGTTCCTCAAAACATTGCATATAGAGTCTCCAAATGACGTAGCAATTCCACTCCTAGGTATGTACACGAGAGCATTGAACATGTATGTTCACACAAAACTTGTACACAAATACCCATAATAACATCATTTTTCATAATAACCAAAGGTAAAAACAACCTAAATGCCCATTAATTTATGTGGTATATCCATACAATGAAATACCGTTAAGGAATATAAAGGAATGAAATACCGATACACGTTAAAATACAGATGAACCTTGGGGCCGGCCCGGTTGTGCAAGCGGTTGGGTGCGTGCGCTCCGCTGCCGCGGCCCGGGGTTCGCTGGATCCCGGGCGCGCACCGATGCACTGCTTTGGCGAGCCATGCTGTGGCGGCGACCCATATAAAGTGGAGGAGGATGGGCACGGATGTTAGCCCAGGGCCGTCTTCCTCGGCAAAAAAAGAGGAGGATTGGCAGATGTTAGCACAGGGCTGATCTCCTCAAAAAAAAAAAAAAAAAAAAATACAGATGAACCTTGAAAACATTAGGGTAAGTGAAAAAGCCAGACATGACAGAAAGTAGATTAGTGGTTGCCAGTGGCTGGAGAGGGATTAGAAATGGGCAATGTATGCTAATTGGTGTGAGGTTTGTTTTGGGATTGTTGAAAATGTTTTAGATTAGATAGTGGTGATGAATTATATCTCAATTAAAATAATTACTCCTTTCTAGAGCTCCGCTGGTCTTCTGCATGATCTCCTCTAGTTTTGAGAAATCCGCTGATTTGAATGCAAAATCTTGACTGTGATATCAAAGGGAAGTACTAAAATGGCCTTTCTCCATCTTATAAAATTTCTGAATTTTGCATGCAATGGAGCAATCTGTAGGGAGACACTCAAATTCAAATTGATTAGAAAAACCTATAACAACTTTGGCAAATCAGATTTGCACGTTTCTTTAAAATACAGTCCATTGACATTATTTAAACAAAGGATTAATTAATTTATTCATCACTTATATACTGACCATCTACCATATAGCAGCCATAATATTAGAGACTTCTGATAATATAGTCAATGATACACTATTTGGCTTTCTTGGAGATTACACTTGGAAAAAAATACACATGCATCATTATTTGATAAAACTTTTGTTGGGGAGAATTAAAGGCAATATGGTAGGCTGAGTATTTGGGGAGAGATGCCAATAATTGATTTCCTGAAAGATGATGTCTATAATAAAACTGGGATGGTGAATAGAATGCAGCCAGGTGAAGAATAAGAAGATAATGCATGCTTCAGATAAAGGGCCTACCTATGTAACAGATTGGTTAAAGAAGAACTAAAAAATAATGGCAATGTGACTATGGAAGAAAGTTTGAGGTTAATGGTGAGAGATGAAACTGGGGTGTAAATAGATGCTTGATTATTTGAAGGGGCTTGAACTTTGTTCTATAAACAATAAGGAATATTAAAGAGAATTGTAAGGGCAAGTGTTTTAAGTAGACTTGAGTTAAATGCATAATTTATATTTAAAGAGTAGAAATTGGTATGATTTCCAGGAAAGTTGTTTAGAGTGATAAGAAAAGAAGGCTAGGATGGAATAGTGAGGAAACTGTGTTTTAAGCATAAGACAAAAATGGGCAAGAGAGAGATGGAAGAAAATACTAGAGTGGTCGGAGATGGAATCCAGTTGCTATACATGCCACTGTTTAAAGAGATGGCATATGCTGTCAAAGGACTTATTAGAGTAGCATTGGAGGGATTAATGTTAAGTAGGAGAAGATGAATTCTTCCATTATAATAAGAGGGAGTGAGGAATGAAGGAAACGATGGCTAAAGATACAATCCACCTGTGAACATGGTGATTAATTAAGGTTCAATCTGGTAGCCTTTAGTTTCTCTATATTATAGGAACCCAGGCCATATGCTGCAAGTGAGAGATGAGATGGTATGTATGGAAGTATAATAATCATGGAAAATGAGTAATGACTGCTAAAGGGCATGAGGTTTCCTTTTGTGGTGATGAAAATGTTCTGAAATTAAATTTTGGTGATAGTTGCAAAACTTTGTAAATATAGTAATAACCATGGTAAAACACAAAAAGATGAATGTTATGGTATGTAAATTATATCTTAATAAAGATTTTAAAATAAGATTTTAGAAAGAAATACAAGTTCAAAAAATGCTTCAATTTTTAAATCCATATTTATCCAAGGTATTTAATGAAATGTTGATTGTCTTTTTAGCGACAGAATCAGTCCCCCCGTTAATGGTGATATCATCTTTTCTGTTCTGTCTTTAGGTCAAAGTATTCTACTCACTTTCCTTTTCTCATAATTAATTATTTTTCTAAATTAATATTTATAGAACAGCTTTGTATTCCTTTTATTCATTTCTCATAGATATGTATAAACTTTAATTCTTTCACTCCCATTCTCTCTGCTATTATTATGCTCTAGGAAGATAGGAGCCATGTTTGTCGTATTTATTCTTTGTGATGGTTAATATTATATATCAATTTGGCTAGGCTATGGGCCCAGATGTTTGGTCATCTGTCTAGATGTCACTGTGAAGGCATTTTTCAGATATGATTAACATTTAAATCAGTAGACATTGAGTAAAGCGGATTACTCTCCATAAGGTGGGTGGGCCACGTCCAATCAATCGAAGGCCTTAATAGAAAAAGACTGAGGCCCTCCGAGGAAGAAGGCGTTCTGCATGCAGGGTGCTTTTGGACTTGAGACTGCAAGATCAACTCCTCCCTGGGTCTCCAGACTGCTAGCCTGCCTTGCAGATTTCAGACATGCCAGCCTCCACAATCACATGATCTAACTTCTGTTTAGATAGAGAGAGAGAGAGAAAGAGAGAGAGGTAGAGGTAGATAATGTGTGTGTGTGTATGTGTACATATCCTACATTATATATATATATATATATATATATATATATATAAAATAATCATGGAAAATGAGATATATATATATATATATATGCCCTATTGGTTCTGTTTCTCTGGAGAAATCTGACTAATACAGATTCGGATACTGAGAGTAGGGTCTTGAGGAAAAGAATCTTAAGGATGACTTTTCTAAATTGGTTCCAATGTTTCTGGAATTGGATATCTAATATGATTAGATTTAAAGGCACTAGTGTCTCTATCCACTAGTAAAGAGAGTGCTGATTGTCCATGGCATGATGTGCTAATAGAAATACACAAAATATCACCATCGGATACTCTTAACCAAATATTTATAAGAGAAAAAGTTCTCAGCAAACCATGTATTTGATACATTAGAGCATTTTTGTTGAACTGACAAGTATAATGATATTGGTGGCTCCTAACAGCACTGGAAAAAGTAAGAAAGGAAAAGAATGACCTCAGGAATTTTAATTCTCAGCTAAAGTACTGCATAAATGACCTGCAAGTTTCTATATCTGCTTTGAAAGAAATGAATAAATCAAGTGAGTAAAAGCCTAACTTGAATCCTAAAAGCAGAGAGTCATAGCTCCTCAGTTAATTCTCAGATCTGAGGCTGTTTAAAGACTCAGAACCCCTTGGGTCAAGAGAAGGCAAGATCCCCTTGAGGAAGGACCCACTACACTGCCAAATACGTACACATTTAATCTTTCTCCCAGCTTTCCTCAAAAGGATCTATGGCCTTTGATCAGGGCAATTGACTGGGGAAAAGGAAATAATAAGACTAAGACAAATAATAAGACAAAGTTATTCCCTCATTCCTCTTCTTGGTGACATATTTATTTAAAATTTTATGATTTATCATCAAGCTTTAATGGTGGTGCTAATATTTAAATTCTCCTGGGGTGTGTTATTACTCATGATTTAGTATCTTGATGGGGTGGAACAGTTACTGGGCTTGCAGCTTATTCTTTCCTTCCATAATAGCTCCTTCCCTAAGAATCAAAGCCCTGGGCAAAGGTCTTAAATGCTGTTATTATACTGGAGACACTGATCTCAAAGAGTATGAATGAGGGACAAGAAAAGGAGGAGATCCTTGATTATGGATCTGGCTACTGCTAAATGTGACTACATACTGTATCTCATGGCCCATTCTTTAGAACTTGTGTCTCATGATTGATGTTTACGGGAGAGGAAAGGCAACATGATTTACCCACTGGGTCCCATCTGTCATTCATAAAAGGATTGCCCATTACGTTTTCTGATTAATAGTGTTGACAGTTTTGACCCTGGGAAGGGGGTTTGGAGCATGGCATAAGGTGAAGCACTATGACTTGTGCTTGAATGAATTCATACAAAGCTCACCAAGGATTTATTACATCAAGTCGGTTGGAACAAGAGACACATGAGGGCCAATGGTTCTGGAGGGTGCTTAAAAAGCACCTGACGTAGTTTTATTTTCTAGGTTTTTAAAAATTCTGGATTTTCAATAAATCTGTGAATTATTTTGGTTCCCAAAACTAAGTTCTTTAAGTATTTTAGGTTGAGACACCTGACTACCCAGTATTTGCCCTTTTGTGTTTAAATTTATATATGAAAAAATATAGAGAAATTAAGAAAGAATTTACCTTTAAAGAAACTTTTTAGAAACTGTATTATGGTAATAACAACAAAAATAATAATTATTAATAGTAGCAGTAGTCGTTATAGTTGTAGGATCTACTGTATGTCTGCAAGATTTGGAGTAAAGAACTGATCCACCCAGTAAGTATGGTAGAAATTAAAGTTAATGAGTCATTAGTGAATCAGGCCAAAATGTATGGGAAAAGCAGAAGACTGTTTCCTATATATGAGGCTTTATGATGGAACCTTAAAGTGTGTATATCTTTACCAGGTTACAAAGTTGTCATACATGGACATTTACGAGATAATATATTTTTTCTTGTGATTTTGTATATCAAATACGGTGTTTTAAATGATTATATCTTTGGTGAACATATTTATCCTCATTTATAAGTGCCAGAGAGAATTATTTTATGTGCAAAAAATAGTGATTCAGTTCATTCAAGAAGCATTCTTCATTCAACAAATATAGCTTATTATGTATTAGGCATTACTATAGTTGCTAGTGATGTAAACACGAACAAAAGAAACTTGAACAATATTATACTAGGATTGAGTAAAGTAGAGTAATGAAATTTATATGACTTGCAGAGGTAAGGTCATTGGTCCAAATAAATATAAAAAGCTAAGGTATAAATGTGATATCATATACACTTACATTATTTTAAATGCATTTAATACTTAAAAAAACACCAAATACACCATTATTAGGACATATATGGACATATAACATACTCTAAAATGTAGAGTTACCTTTATATTTTTCAGTGTTTGTGTATCCATGAATTAGGTCCATTGTTTCTGATCAATAACAAGGTGACAGTAATCATGTATCTGAATATGCTGATGGAGTGTTTTTTTGTTGTTATTGTTTTTCAAAAAATAGACGGAAAATTTCACTTCTTGACACTATGAGACTCTGGCTCTGTCATTGTGGGCCCAGGAAGTTCCGTAATGCTGCTGAGTTTAGATGTTCTCTTCAAAATTTTCTTGTTCTTGGACATCTACATCCTTATATAACACTATGTGACTTCCTCAAGGGAATGTTAAAAGCCTTGGGCTTTTAACAACTTTTCCTTGCAGTCTTGAGAAAATGAAAAGGCACAACATGGCCACATTTTTAATTGTGGAGATGCTACAATTGGTCAGGGAGGAAAACCTAGTTCTGGCTCCACAGCCAAGGTTTTAATAACTCAGCCGTATTATGTACTTAGATTCATGTAGACATATTTGATACATTTGAATTAATAACTATATGTATGCCTTAAGAGATATTTGGACAAAAAATAATACTAGCTATTATTTCAGTTTCTTTTTTTGAACTTATCAGAAGAGTTAGCTGAAACTACTCTATTTTTTAAAGGCACACTTTTTAATTATTATTTTATTCATTTGTGCTGTATGTTGGCTTATTCTGTATAGTTTTTACCCAGCAACAGTGTTCTTGAAAGATTCGTTTTATTCATGCACTCTGTGTATTTTGCTTTTATATGTTGTTTTCTGTGTTATCAGAAGTTTCAGACTGCCTTATGTCAGTGTTCTCTCCTAAACAATTACTCCTGGAAGATATTAGGCTCTTTCATTCCTCCTCCTAAGTGAACCCTGGTAAGGCTTTATAGAATTCACTTAGGTGAGTTTATAATGCAGAGTTGTGGTATATTTTCAATACTTTTCTACTGATTCATTTTTGTCTCTGTCTTGAAAGCAAATTAAAATAAAATGGGAGCTGGAAAGGGAAAATAAATTCCACAACAGGCCAATACACTTCTTGAGAACAAGAGTTTCAGTTTTTCTTAAAGTGTTACTTTTTAAAAAGCTTTGCATTTAGCTAGACACAAAACTTGCAACACTACCAGGAAGGAGGTGTAAATGCTTCTAATTCATGAGAATATTTTGGCAGAATTCTATTTTATTGAACTGTTAAGATAAACTTAAACATTGAAATATATCACTTAATAATGTAAAGAATCATCCTTGTTATATCTACTTTACCTTCACACATTAGTATGGAATCATTTTTCTTAAATTATTATAAATTCATTTTACTTAAAGTGCAATTCACATGACAAAGAACTGAATATTCATTATGTAGTTTTCTAAAAACATTGAAAAATACATTAAACGTCTTTGTCAAGGTATTTGGAAAGGCCTGGGAGCAATTAAAGCGTTAATATCTCTAATAAAATGAGCAAAGACCCCCCACATTTATGTATAGTACAGTATTATTAGATAACTGATTCTTATTTTTTATTTTAATTAATTGATAAACTACGTGCATTGTACAGTGATGCAAATCACATTATATTTGTGGTTTCCATCCACCTGGAACTTGAAAATTTATTATTATTCTATAAAGTAGAAGACCAAGCTGAACATTGAGACAGCTCCATGGCAATTAGTTTAAGATATCCAATGTCACGTACTTACATTATTACCAAAACTGTAACATCACAAAAAAGAAAAAGAAACTGGTTCCTGTTCACCCATCTTCAATAGGAAACAAAGGAATTATGTTTATCCTAAACTGTCCCAAAAATTCTAGCAAAACACTAATCAAGGCTGACCCCAAAAAATTATTTTCCAGGTCCTATATCTATCATGATATGGCATTCATTTCTATTAGAAACTCATTATGTTCACACCCGAATGAGTGTTGATGGACTCCAGGAGTGAAGAAAAAGGCCCATGTGGAGGCTGTACAAATGACTGCAAAAAGTTAAAATAACTCCAGCTGGTGATTCCAGATTTGAATTTCTTTTCCTTTCTTTGGAATAAAAATTATACTCTCATTTAATTCTACATTTACCTGGGTGTGGATAAACATTCAGTTCTTAAATCATCATCATTTTGGAGGGGAAGGGGAAAGAGTTGATCATTTTGCAATCTATTTGAGATATTTCCTTAAGATTATCTTTAAGAGGTAAAATAGAGGCAAATGATGGCCAAGTTTCCTTGAGATTTCTGAAGAAGGAAAATGAGGAAATGATCCTTGAAAAGAATATTACAGGACTGTTATATACTCCAAAATTTATCTGAACATTTACAATAGAGAATTGGCGTAGGCTTAGACCTTTCAGTAGAAATTTCACATAGACTTCTATTATATTATAGGCACACCAAGTTTAATCAGAGAAACTCCCAGACATTAAATTACAGGGACCCATCTGCAGAACTCCTGATCTCTCTTTTCCTCAAATATAATGAACTACCAGAGTCAGACACTGCAGCCCAACAGCAAAACTAAAGAGAAACTAACAGCAAACTAAAAATGGGAAGTATTTCCTAAAGCTTGGATTATCTGACCATGTAATGTTATTTTGAGGCTTCAGTTACTATTTTTTATGTGGATGAATAAACTGACAATTGCTTGCCAAGTATTAATATGAAGGTGGAGTCAATATCGTCATTACATGCAGATCTTCATCCTTAAAAATCAATGAGTATAGTGTTCCCTACTTACCAGTAAATACTTGGATCACACAATCTCTGATTTGCTTGGTCCTTACCCCATAGATAATAAAGTTGAGGGCAGGTGGAAGAACAACATAAATGTTGGCAACAAGAATGTGGACACAAGGGGGTATTTTTTGGCCAAATCGGTGAGTGACGAAGGAGAAGAGAGAGTGTGTATAGAAAACAAACATGACTGCAGCATGGGAGCCACAAGTGTTCAATGTCTTGTGATGATCATCTTGGGATTTGAGGTGGAATACCACGTGAAGGACGTAGCCATAGGAGATTCCAACCAGTACCAGGACAAGGACAAGGAAGGAAGCAACAAAGAGGCCATAGAGGACATTGATTCAAACATTGGCACAAGCCAACTTGGCAATGCCCATGTGCTCACAGTAGGTGTGTGCAATAATGTGGGCATCACAAAAGGGCAGACAGTGGATTAGGTAGATCATGGGCAGTGTCAGCATGACCGCACTCAATGCAATGCCCAGTCCAATTCCTGACAGCACTGAGACAGTCAGGATGGTTGTATAGTGGAGTGGTGCACAGATGGCTACGTATCGATCAAAGGCCATTGCTAGCAGGACTGCAGACTCCATTGCTGTGAACATGTGTATTCGAAATATCTGGGCCACACAGGCTCCAAAGCCAATTTCATGAGCATTAAACCAGAAGATACCCAACATACGTGGTACTGATGATGTGGAGAGGGCCAGATCTTTGGCTGATATGATGGCCAGGGAGAAGAACATTGGATCCCGGAGGGTTCTCTCTGTCCAGATGATTATCAAAATTGTGATCTTGCCAATAAGAGCCACTAAATAAACATAGCAGAAGGGCAAAGATATCCAGGCATGGGCAGTCTCAAGCCCTGGGATGCCTAAAAGAAGAAACGCGGGTGGATGGAACATGGTTATATTTTGATAGGGCATTATAGATTTGGTTGGAATAGGAGAAGATATGGTCTATTCCTAGAAAGAAAAAAACAAGCACAAGAATAGTTTCAAATTATTAGTTTTTGTTTTATTACAGTGCAAGAGAAGACAGTGATATTGTTTCTTATCTGTTTTCTTATACTGGAGAAACAAAAAGGAAGATTCCTAATACTGGACACAATTGAATCCAAGGGACAGATCAGTTATGAGGATTAATAGCATAGTCAATGCTGAGAGATAATATAATATCCTTTGCAGTTCTGAACCAAAATACTCTATATTCGGGTACTTTTCTTTCATGAGCAAAGACTAGTATCTAGATTAATATAAAATGTAGGACTTCCCAAATTGAGGATGTTGAGGACAAACACAACAAATCATTAAGACAAAGACAGATAAACACGTAGATAACTACACACAGCCACACTGACATAAAGAAACACAGACATAAAAGCAATAGACATGTAATGATATATGCCATTTGCCTTCAGTATGTTTCATTTAGTACTAATTTTCACATGAATTCAAATTGAAAAAGTTACCTCCAAAACCAATAGGTATTCCTCACTGAAGCATTCAATAAAAACTTGGAGATCAACAGCATCAAAGAAATCTTAAACTGAGACAGGCACAGGCATTCAACAAATAGAGAACAAGTTTAGATCCAAAACATTTCTTATTAGAGGAATCTGAACCCCTTTGTTACTGAGATTATAGTGGAACATTAGGCAACAAAGAGAACTTGAGGTTTTACCCTGTTTTCATATACATATGAAAACATCCAAGAGAGACAGTGGTCAGAGAAGTTAAAATAACTAAGTTTGAGGGAAGGACTGGTCATGGACCTAGCTCTCCCAGGTCAGGAATAATTAAGGTTTTAACCTAACCCTGAGCAATATCCAGAGGCTCTTATCCCATCCTGTGATAATTCATTTTTTTTTTTTTATTTTTTTTTAAAGATTTTATTTATTCATTTTTCCCCCCCAAAGCTACCCCAGTAGATAGTTGTATGTCATAGGTTCACATCCTTCCAGTTGCTGTACGTGGGACTCGGCCTCGGGTTGGTCGGAGAAGTGGTGCCCTGGGGCGCTCCTGGGATCCGAACCCGGGCCGCCAGCATCAGCGTGCGTGCACTTAACCGCTAAGCCACGGAGCCGGCCGATAATTCATTTTTAACACAGAAAATCAGGCAAAACAAGGAAAGAAAAGAAAACTTTCAGGAAGCAATAAGGCATGCAGAAAGAAAAGAAAGAGGAAAGAAATATAGGAGGTTGGGTGGAAGACAGAAAGAAGAGAGTGAAGGAAAGAATGATAAAAAAGTTCAGCCCCTCAGTAAGTTTAGGGTATCTGGAGAAAGTAATAGCCACCAAATTGTGATAAATATATCTTGAAGATCTTTAAGAATACTGACAACCTGGCTAATCAGAAGTCCTCTGACAGTAGAAGATACCGAAATCTCTCTTCCAGTACCCTTAGTTTCTTGCTGCTTCTCTTGGTGTCTGTTTTTTGAGCCTACTTTCAAAGAAAGTCCTTTCCTAACTTAATTTATTCTACCACCATGAAAGTCCATTGTATTCACTATTCTGCAGTTATTAGAGAGAATAGGAATTACTGAATATTAAAACAGTCTCCACATTTCCTGACTACTGAGTACTGAATATACCAGAAATTGTCATCAAAGACCTCACTCTTGGTCAGTAGTCTGTAGATCAGAGTCATGGGGGATGCATGATACACTCTTATTAAAATCATTTCAAGCCTTCCCTCTTACCTATGAACAGAGAGATTCTGTTTAAAGTTCTCTTAGATTCCTTGGTCAATATATAACCTATCTCTAGCAGGAATGGGGACTAGACAGTCTCTTCTATGTCCACCCCTGAGAATAGAGTTTGAAACTTCTGGCCCTTGGTCACCTAAGGCACAGCTCTGAAAATAAACCCAAATCATAATCCCCCTCTGGCCATGAGATTTAGGACTATGATCTCAAAGTCTCCTGGGAAAGGGCTGAAATTCTGGTCCAGGAAGGAGGAAGTGGAAGAAAAGCAGACATAAAAGAAGCACACAAAAATGCAGAGATTAGTAGGAAAATATACAAATCTAGATACACAAAACATACACACGAGAAGTACTCAGTACATTCGAATGAGTGCAATTTTGCATTATGGTCTTTTTAGACATTATTATTCTCCAAAATCAGGACAAGATATTTCTGATGCACATGCTTCTCCTTCCCACACTCATGTGCAAAGCTAAAAAAATACTGCTACATCAAGGTACTCTTCCTCATGGATCCAAGGACAGTTACTAATAAAAGTACTCCAGAAAGTTCTTGAGACAGCAACTTGTTTGACTAGAGTTGGTACAGACTATTAAATATTTTTACCATCTTTGTGTAGAAGAAGAAAGTTCCTTATTTCCCAAGTTATTAAATCATCCTTATTGTTCTTAAGAAATCATCTTGCCTTGTTTGTGGCTGCTTCTAAATACACATCCAAAGGTCTTAGAAAGTTTAAAGTACTTTCTGTTCCATAACATTTGTGGAATGTTATCTCCAAACTGTGACCACCATCTACTTTATCACACTTCTTGGATTTTTTTGTATCTCCTCGTTGTTTCACACACAAACACCATGTTTCTGTGAATGATATCCCTTCATTCTGAGTGCTCCATACCAACTACATAAATTAAATTTGTTAAACTCCTAGTCTTCTCAGATTTTTTAATTTATTAATATAATATACGTATAGCACAAAATTTACCATTTTAACCACTTTTAGGAGTACAGTTCAGTGGCTTTAGGTATATTGACATTGTTGTGCAATCATCACCACCCTCTATCTCGAGAATTTTTTTCATCTTCCTAAACTGATACACTCTATCTATTGTCCCCTCCCCACAGTCCTTGTTAACCTCCATTCTATTTACCATTTATATGAATTTGACTAGTCTAAGTTCTTTATAATATGTGGAATCATACAATATTTGTCCTTTTGTGATTGGCTTATTTTATTAGCGTAATGTTCTCAAGATTTATCCACATTGTAGCTTGTGTCAGCATTCCTTCCTTTGTAAGGTTGAATAACATTCTGCAGAATGTATATATCACATTTTGTTTATCCATGCGTGTATGGATGGACACGGGTTGCTTCCATCTTTTGGCTCTTGTCAGTAATATTGGTATGAATATAGATGTACATATATATATTCTTGTCCCTACTTTCAATTCTTTTGGGTATACACCCAGAAGTGGAATTGCTGAAGTATATGGTAATTCTATGTTTAATTTTTGAGGAATGGCTATATTATTTCCATAATAGCTGGACTACTTTACTTTCGCATCAGCAGTCTACCAAGGTTCCAAATTCTCTACATCCTAGCCACCATTTATTTTTTCATTTTCCTTTCCTTTCTTTTCTTTTCTTTTCTTTTCTTTAATAATAGCCATTGTAATGGACATGAAGTGGTTTCTCATTGTGATGATGTCTATTCTCTAGTGATTAGAATGTTGTGCATCTTTTTAATGTATTTATTGGCCATTTGTGTATATTCCTCAGAGAAGAGTAGTATAGATACCTTAATAATATCACGTCTTCCAATCTATGAACATGGTATGCCTTTCCATTTATTGGTGTCTTCTTTAATTTCTTTCAGCGAAGTTTTGCAGATTTCAATATACAAATCTTTAACTTCATTGGTTAGGTTTATTCTTAAATATTTTATTTTTTTTTGATCCTATCTCCAAATTAACATCACTGTCTACCACATGGCTTGGATCCTTTTTTTTTTTCTATAAATTGAATTGTTTTCTTAATTTCCTTTTTGGAACAGTCATTGTTAGTGTATAAAAGTCCAACTAATCTTTGTGCATTGATTTTGCATCTTGCATATTTACTGAATTTGTTTATTATACCTAACTTATTTTGTTGGCAGAATCTTCAGGGTTTTCTACATATAAGATCATGTCATCTAAGAACAGACACTTTTACTTCTTCCTTTCCAATTTGATGCCTTTTGTTTCTTTTTCATGTCTAACTGATCTGGCTAGGACTTCCAGTACTATGTTAAATACAAGTGGTGAAAATGGGGTCTTTGTCTTTGTTCTGATCTTAGAGGAAAAATATTCATTTTTTTTGTCCTTGAGCAGGATGTTATCTGTGAGTTTTCCCAGCTATGGTCTTTACTATACTGAGGTAGTTTCCTTCGATTTCTAGTTTGTTGAGTGTGTTTATCATGAAAGGGGGTTGAATTGTAAAAATGTTTTTTCTGCATCTATTGAGATGACCATGTGTGAGTTTTTTATCCCTTCATTCTGTTAATGTGGTGTATTACATTGATTGCTTTTCAAAGGTTGAACCATCCTTGCATTCCAGGAATAAGGCTCCTTAGGTCTTGGTGTATAATCTTTTTACATGCTGTTGAATTTGGTTTGCTAGTATTTTGCTGAGAATTTTTGCATCAATATTCATAAGGCGTATTGGTCTGTAGTTATTTTCTTGTAGTGTCTATTCTGGTTTTCATATCAGGATAATTCTGGCCACAAGGGTTGAGTTTAGATTTGTTCTCTCATCTCCAATTTTCTTGAAAGAGTTTGAGGAGGGCTAGTGTTAATTCTTCTTTGAATATTTGGTAGAATTCACTACCAAAGGCATTTTGTCCAAGGCTTTTCTTTGTTGGAAAGTTTTTGATTACTGATTCAATTTTCTTACTAGTTATAGGTCAATTTATACTGTCTAATTCCTCATGATTCAGTCTTTACAGTTTTGTATTTCTGGGAATTTTTCTATTTAATTTGTGTTATCCAATTTTTTTATGCTTTTATTTCTATAAAATCAATTGTGTCCCCTCTTTGATTTCTGACTTTAGTTATTTGAATTATGTCCCCTTTTTTTCTTTATCAATGTAGCTAAGTTTATCAATTTTCTTCAACATTTCAGAGAACTACAACTCAGTTTCATTGATTTTTCTCTATCGTTGTTCTATTCTCTATTTTGTTCCTTGTCTGCTCTAAATTTTATAATTTCTTTCCTTCTGATAGCTTTAGGTTTAGTCTGTTCTTCTTTTGATAGTGCCTTAAGGTGTAATTTTAGATTTTACTCTTTTAATGTCAGGGTTTATGGCTATACATTTACCTCTTAGCGTTGGTTTGATGCATCCCATAAGTTTGGAATGTTGAGTTTTCATTTCATTTTTATTAATATTTTCTAATTGTTCTTGTGATTTCTTCCTTGACCTATCGGTTGTTTGAGTGTGTCATTTAATATCCACATATTTGTAAGTTTCCAATTTCCCTTCTTTATTGATTTCTAGTTTCATTCTATTGTGATTGAAAAATATACTTTGTATTATTTCAATCTTTTTACATATATTAAGACTAGTTTTGTGCCATAAAATATGGTCTATCCTAGAGAATGTTCCATGTACTCTTGAGAAAAATGTATATTCTGCTATTGTTGAATGGAGTGTTTTGAATATGTCTGTTAGGTCCAATTGGTCTATCATATTATTCAAGTCCTATATTTTCTTATTGAACTTCCATCTGGTTGTTTAATATGTCGTTGAAAGTAGGGTATTGAAGTCTCCTATGATTATTGTAGAGCTCTTTATTTCTTCCTTCAGTTCAGTCAATTTTTGCTTCATATATGTAGGAACTCTGATGTTTGGTGTATATATGTTTATAATGGTTGTATCTTGCTGAAATGAACTTTTGTTGTTATACAATGACTCTCTCCTATGACAATTTTTGATTTAAAGTCTAATTTGTCTGATATTTGTATAATATCTCTGCTCTCTTTTGTTTATTATTTGCAAGGATAATTTTTTCCCATTTTTTTTCTTTCAACCTGCGTGTGTGACATAAGAAATGGAGCATCTTTGCTTGTACTTATTTGCCATCAATATATCTTCTTTGGTGAAGAGTCTGTTTAGTCTTTCACTATTTTTTAATGAATTTGTTTCTTTTCTTACTGATAACTGTTAAGATTTCTTTGTACATTTTGGATAACAGTTATTTATAATTTATCACTTTGGAAAATCTTTTCTCCCAATATGTGGCTTGTATTTTTTTCTATTGTTTTGGCAGTGTCTTGCACTGAGAAGATATTTTTAATTTTAATGAAGTCCAATTTATCAATGGTGTGTTTCATGGACCATACATTTGATGTGATATCTAAAAGTCATCAGCATACCCAATGTCACCTAGGTTTTCTCTTATATTATCTTCTAAGAGTTTTATAGTTTTGCATTTTACATTTAGGTCTGCAATCCATTTTGAGTTAATTTTTGTGAAGATTGTAATATCTGTGTCTAGATTTGCACTTGGGTGTCCAGTTGTTTCACATTTGTAACCATTTGTTAAAAATACTATCTTTTGTAAACTTTTGTAAAAATGCTATCTTTGCTCCATTCTATTGCCTTTGCTCCTTGTCAGAGATCAGTTAGCTATATTTATGAGGGTGTATTTATGACCTCTCTATTCTGTTTCATTGATGTATTTGACATTCTTTTGCTAATACCACACTCTTCATCACTGTAGCTTTATAGTGAGTCTTGAAGAAGGGTAATGTCAGTCCTCCAACTCTGTTCTTCTCCTTCATTATTGTGCTGACTTCCTCCGTTGTTCTGGGTCATTTTCCTCTCCACATAAACTGTAGAATCAATTTTTTCTATATCCACAAAATAACTTTCTGGGATATTGATTGAGATTGCATTACATTTATACATCAAGTAGGGAAAAATGACATCTTGACATTATTGAGTCTTCCTCTTTATGTAGTTTCTTGATATTTTCTATAGAGTTTTGTGGTTTGCCCCTCATTTAGGTTACAAACATATATATTATATATATGTAGTAAGTATATGCATATACATATATATATGTATATATGTATATATATATACACTAAGATTTATACCTAAGTATTTCCTTTTTGAGTACTATGGTAAATGGTAAGGTATTTTTAATTTCAAATTACACTTATTTCTTACTGGCATGTAGGAATGAGATTGACTTTAGTATATTAACCTTTCGTATATATCCCATGCAGGATAATTGTTTGCCTTGTAAATTACTTGCTTAAGGTAAAAGTATAATCACTTGTTTAAAGCTAAATAATAAAAAAGCCAATTTGCATTGCTCAAGGGTTCTTTACTATAATAAAGTGCAGAAATGTAAATGTAAATGCCTGGAAAATTGTGATAATTGGAGAACATAAATGTGTTGGCATGATTCTGGAAAAGATAAACATATGTACAGGTAACTCTGTGTAAGTTCTTATAAGTATCTATTATATTCATGAATATTTGTTTGAGACACAGAAAGCAGATTCTCCTTAAGAGCTAATAGCAGTACTACCCAAGTTCCAAGTACTACCTTAATGGGAGATGGGAAAAAGAGATAATTAGTAACCAAGGATTTCTCTACAACTGAAGCATATGTGGTGACTTAGAGTCCTTTTCTTCTTTGACCCTCCCATCCCCTGCCTCATGTTCAGCTACTTTGTCCCAGGGATTCTCTGCCATGGATATTTGACTGTCCATTAGAACCATGGGAAGAAGTATAAAGAAATCTGCTTTAGTCAGTAACTGATATCTCAGACATCATAAGGTCAATTTATCAATCCAATAAATAAACTGCTGTGCATGTTTTAGAGTGTGGGTTTCTGGATCAACAAATGAAGGAGCACAGTAAGGATCCATTTGGATAATGAAATGATCTAAATCAAAAAAAAAAAATGAGGATGAGAAGATAGTGAGTGGGTTAATGTTAAGAATTACATCCGTAACAGTATATATCTATTGATTCATAGAACATAACATATGCCTACTTAAAGGTACGTGATGGAAGAAAATAAACAGGGAAACAGCAACTTCAGAATATTTTATTTGTCAGATTAGTCACATATGCAGAGTGACAAATGAAAGGTTGAAGACATAGATTGAGTTAATCCTATTTCAAAAGCTTTGCCAAAGACTTCAGTATCATGTCCAGACAGAGAGACACAGAGAGCATTTATTTCTGTTCTCCAAGTAAGGCTCCTTTAAATAACTCCCTGAAATTTTCTCAAGGCCTCTGCTCGATCACTTCCAGTTATGGAATACTCACTCACATGAGAGAAATACTGAGTGAGAGCTCAGAGGAGAAGCACCATAAAAGCTTAGCAAATATTTGTTGAATTAAGTACAAGTATGAATACAGATGGAATCTTTTACTGGAAATGAAGGGAGAAGGTAGCTTAGAGGTCCCTGACATAATATGAAAAGATACATAATCTTTCTGTACTTCTAAACACAGTAATTTGGTATGTTATTACTAATTTTATTAATCTGGTTCCAGTAAATTTAAATACCCCAGATTATGAATTTACACTGGTTTTATCAACACATCATTAATGGCCCTCCTGAACAAAATCTCCATATTTTTCAGTGTCTGGTTGTGACCATCTTGGCAGAGCAACTTTATCTTCAGAAGTACTGATTAAACACAAAGGAAAATCATCATGCCTCCTCTTAACACTTCACATCCCTCTCTCACCTTCTTGTTGGTGGGCATCCCAGGACTAGAGCACCTGCATGTCCGGATTGGAATTCTCTTCTGCTCCATGTACTTGGTGGCTGCGGTGGGGAATGTGACCATCCTGGCCATGGTGAGGGCAGAACAAAGCCTCCATGAGCCTATGTTCCTCTTTTTATGCATGCTTTCGGTCACTGACCTTGCCCTGTCCGCTTCTACGCTGCCCTGAATGCTCTGTCTCTTCTGACTTGGAGCCCATGACGTCGTCTTTGATGCCTGCCTGGCCCAAATGTTCTTCATCCGTAGCTTTACTGCTACGGAATCAGGATTCTTTTTGGCCATGGCCATTGACGGTTATGTGGCCATTTGTCATCCACTGCACCATACCACTATTCTCACCCATGTTCTCATCAATATAATGGGAATTATTATAATGATTCAGGGTGTGGTCTTTTTTCTCCACATCCCATCCTGCTCAAACAGCTGCCTTACTGCAGAGCACGAATGAGTGCCAATACCCACTGTGAGTGCGTGGTTGTGGTGAAGCTGGCACGCGTGGACATAGGGACCACCAAGAATTATAGCCTCAGTATGGCTTCTATCATTGGCTCATGTGATGCCACTCGCAATGCTGTATCCCAAGTCTTCATTCTTTGTTCTGTATTCCACCTGCCATCTGGAGAAGCTAGCTTTAAGGCTTTGGGCACATGTGGATCCCACATCTGTGTTATTCTTGCCGTCTATTCCACGAATGGTTTTTCCATTTTCTGTCACCATTTTGGGAAAAATATGCCTACACATATCCATATTTTTATTGCAAATGTGTACCTTTTTGTGTTTACTTTTCTCAACTCCATTGTGCATGAAGCAAGGATGAAGGAAATTCTTGAACATGTTCCTAGAACACTAATGGTCAAATTTTCCTGATGTTAGTTATATCAATAAAAATGATGGTTTAAGAATAAATGGGAGTAGAAGAGATATTAAGGAAAATAATTAACTGCTTCTACTCCTACTAGCTGAATTGCATTTACCACCTGAAATGTCTTTTATTTACTATATGTCTTTAAATTTCCAAAATTTTAATTCAGCAAGTTGTTTCAGCTTTTTCTTTTAGTAAACATTGGGGAACAGATTAATCTCCTCCTAAGTATGTTTCTTTTGGAGAATAATTACAAATAGAAAGGGAACAGTAAAGGAAGGAGAAAAAGGATAAGTAAACGATAACCAAAAAAGAAAAGATTCTTAGACAACTAAATTGTTGGACAGTATATACTTCCAGTAATTTGAAACACTTTGATCCATGCATGTGGCTGTTATTTCATAGAATAGGTGATGAATGTTGTACCTGTTCTCTAGTGGAATCAAATTGAAGAATTATTATTTATCCAGATAATGGAGTAGTACTAATAATACATAAATATTAAAAATTGATATTAAGCACATTTCTCAAAAAACAAAGAAACTAATGTGAAGTAGTGTTAAGGTTTCAATTTTAGTGTTATGGCCGCTCCATTTTCTAGAGAAATTTTGATAGAATTGGAGTTTATTTCATAAAATAAACCAATATTCTAGAGTCTATTGACTGCTAAAATTAAGGTGATAAGTTCTCATTTCATAATTAGTAGTCAATATTACCAAATTACCAAGCTACCATGTGCATTAAGTCTGCCTCATTTACTAGGTGAGTTGGAACCCAGTATCAAGACACAGGATCTGAAAAATCTTAGCGACAATATTGAAATAGTCCTATTTATTGCCCCAGTGCCAAGGACTGACTGACTTCTTTAGTTCATTGTCATTAGTTTCCTACCTAGTTATTCATTTCTCATCACTTTTTAAAAGTATAACCTAAGATCTATGGACATTTTTTATGCTTTGGATCTGTAAAAAATTGTTTTTTGAAACTTATGCTCTGAAATTTTTCACCTCCTCTTGATTTTATCTTTAGGAACTCACAACCATAGACAAACACACAAAGACTAACATCTCTGAATTCACTAACAGTCAGTTTATAATTCAAATATGTTGAAAGCGTGAAGTTTTCTACTCTGGAGAGCTAGAGATGGTTGAGCATCTTTTCCCTGACTTTCTAATAGATGCCCAAACTGAACATATAGTCTTACTTTGATAGAATTTAGACTTTCTGATATTTTTCCAAGTAGTTCAATTCCTTTTTGGCTAAGGAGCCAGGTTTTAGAGTTAAACTGCCTGGGTTCAAGTCCAGTATTGTTTGCCTGGCTAGCTTTATTTATTTAGTTCTATTTCATCTCAATTTCTGATATTTAAAAATGAGTGATAACAGAACCTACCTCGTATAGTGGTGTGATGATTAGATGAGACATAGAAAGAAGATCAATGCAGTGGCACAGATGAAACACAATAAATGTTAATTAAATACTCAGACTTGAAAGGAGATGAGATCCAAAGTACAGGTGGAAATATTAGTTTCAGATTGGAGGAAAAAAACTCATACAACTAAGTAAGAGAAGGGTGAAAATGATGAAAATATCACTTGCATAATCATCTTAATTTCCTAGGGAGACAAGAGAAAGTCCTGAAAGTTAAACAAGAAATGTATAAATAAGATACACAGTGAGAAAAGTACAAGTTTAACATATTTACTGAAGCAAATATGAAATGAAACTAACGAAAGGAAGCAAGAAAGGATTTTCACAAAGCTTTAGATGTCCCACCTGAAGAGATTTAACAAAATTCTGTAACTTTTCTTGAATAACTCTAGCAGCCAGAGCTATTGGAAGAGAGAGATCCAACTGTGGGGAAAATAGCAGAAGATAAGTGGCCATGAACAGCTGTTGAAGCAATCAAAAATTTAAAGTCAATTTTTTTGTCATATGATATGAAACAGAAATGATGCTAATGCTGCATAGATACTAGAGTTACTTTATTTTAACGTAGTTTGGCACTATTTCGTTATTACTGTTTTGAATCTTTCTAAACAAGTATTAAAAATATCTTCCACCACTTCTTCATGAAATATCCCACATAAAATATTCAAATATAAGTTCCTTACATGGTAACTAAAATCAACCTTTGATTGCTACTGCTACTGCTGCTACGAACCAAACTTCTTATAATTACATCCTTATTTCTTTTGCTGTTTCAACAACTGTAAAATCTAATGGAGATGCCATCTCAACTATATCAATTATATTCACCATGAGTCTGGATTTCCTTCATTTAATAGAATCTACCCCAATAACCATGATGTTATATCTGATGAAAGACATATAGGGGTTGAATTCGTGGCTTTCTCCACCAGGTTTGTTAGTTTTAAAGGGTTTTGTACAAATTCTACCTCCATGGGCTATAACAATTGACTTTGAGGTGGTTGTTGCCCAGGATAGAAAGGAAAATATGCTTGTTAAAATCCCGGAGAAACCATATATTTTATTATTATTTTAATTCCTAAGCTATGATAGAACTCCCTTAAGAAGAGTAACAATGTATGATTCATCTCTGTACGCAAATATCTAGACATTTGCCTGCTAATCTATTGGTCCTTGATAAAAAATTTATTTATATGTTATAGAAATGAATGAAAATAAATGTGATAAATCTGATTAGCTTGATTGAAATCAAACAAAAACAATATGTAGGTCAGTTTTCAAAAAAGTCACGCATTTATGTCATGATGAGCTTGGTGATTAGAAAAGCTTAAACATATTTTTGTATAATTCTATAGAAAATTAATAACATTGGACAAGAAGAGCTTGAGCCTCTCAGTGAATGAGACATCTAGTCTATGATATGTGCAGCTGTAAAAGTGCCACAGAAGCATGGCCCCTCCTAATGACACACAGTTGCATCCCTACTGTTTTCTCCTGCTGAAAATTCCAGGGCTAGAAGGTGTGCGTATGTGGATTGGTTTTCCACTTTGTGTTGTATATTTGACTACCCTATTGGGAAATATTACAACTCCTTTTGTGACTTAGACTGAACATAATCTCCATCATCCGATGTTCTACTTCCTGGACATTCTGTCATCTATTGACCTGGGCCTGTCTACATCCACCATCCCCAAGATGCTTGGCATCTTCTGGCTCAACCTGAAAGAAATTGTTTTTGAGGGCTGCCTCATCCCGACATTCTTCATTCACCTATGCACTGGCATGGAGTCAGCTTTTCTCATTGCCATTGCCTATGATTACTATGTAGTTATATGTAAACCTCTTTGATACACATCAGTGCTGACAAATAAGATGGTATCAGTTATAGTATCAGTTACAGAACGTTCCTGAGATCTTTAGCCATTGCAACCCCCTTTGTTCTGCTTATCCTAAGGTTACCCTTCTGTGGACACCAAATCACCCCCCAAACTCATTGTAAGCATATAGGCATTGCCCACCTGTCCTGTGCCAACATAAAGGTCAACAACACCTATGGCTTTGGTGCCATTTCTATCCTGGGTTTGACATCATAGCCATTATCATCTCCTATGTCCAGATCATCCATGCTATCTTCTGCCTACTTTCCAGGGATGCCCAACTGAAGGCACTCAGCACTTTTGGCTCCCATGTCTGTGTCATCTTGGCCTTCTATACTCCAGCATTTTTCTCCTTCATGACCCACTGGTTTGGCAAAAATGTTCCTCAATACATCCACATTCTTCTTGCCAACTTTTATGTTATCCCACCTGCTCTCAATCCTGTTATTTATGGGGTCAGAACTAAGCAGATAAGAGAAAGGATAATTAGAATTTTCAGAAATAAATTATGAAATTTGATCTTCAGAGATTAAGAGCCTTGAGTAGGAGGAAATGGAACTTATTCTCTACTATCGAAATTGCAACAGCGATGTCTGGAGGAAATGGTATCCTATGTGCAGATTTATAAAGTCTTTAATTCATCTTAGTAAAAATAAACCAGAAGAAGCAATAATAAATATTTAATATAAGTATAGTTCCAACCACTAATCACAAATGTCAACAATTATATGATAAGTAAAATAGCATTTTACATGTAAAAAGCACAAGAGGTGGATAAAATTTTAATAACATAGTAATAATAACAAAAAATAGTCACATATTATGAGCCAGGAACAGTTTTCATAACTTTATAAGTATTACCTCTTTAAATTCTTATGACTAGAATAACAAGAAGTTACTACTTATTAATTCTTTTGTATAGCTGAGAAAACTGAGACAATAATATTATATATTAACAGCATTATATTGGGGTAAGTAGCATTTTCAAAATTGGAATATATTTCTCAGCCGAATAAACAAATATATACATGAACATATTCAAAAACTATAGAACAAAAATAAGTCCATAAATTTTACATTTAAATAGATATAAAATACTATAGTGAGAAAAATTGGCTGCTTACATAGCATATAGATGGGAAGAAACACCCCACTATTCCATATGATTTAAGAATCATATAAACACTTTGAAACAAGAGGTAATATGATTACTAATAATGGCATTTAACATTTCTTATCTCTTACAATGTTATAGGAACTGCAACTGATTCTTTAGGTAGTTCTCATTTTATAATAAGTAAGTAGATACTCAGAAGTTAAGTAACTTACACATAGTCATACAACTATTATGTAACACAGAATTTTAAATGATTCATTTAGTTTTAGGACAGTTTCTTTACCTCTCTGCTATGACTTAATATAAAACAAGCTATGAAACAGCCGATAAAAGATTAGGAAGACATTTAGGTGTCAACATGTTATTATACAATTTAAAATGGAATTATGTATATAAAGCAATGAGCATAAATATTAATTCAGAAATGTGAGAATAATGTTCTCTCTCAAACATGAAGAGACCATGATTAAAAGGATTAGAGAAAATTAATGGATATAAAAGATGGAAAGGAAGATAAACAGCACACAAAAGAACCAGGGTGCCTAAGAGACTCCTGGCTCCCTAGATGCAGGTTTAAACCAAGACATTTCAGAATGCTTGACTCAAGCTCTCAGATACTCTCTGTCCCTGACGACACTGACCCAGGACGTACTTCTCAGGGGAGCTGCATGCTCTGCATAAAGTGTTCTCTTGAGGGACCCTGGGCAGGATGCCAGCCTGATGCCACAAGAAGAGGTGAAATGTTGTCCTTGGGAAGGTAGCCCAGGTCATATTTTATACTTATGGGAGTCTCCAATGAAAAGATTCAGACAGGTGGGGCAGCTCGGCACGGTGGACTGTGATGAGAGCTTAGGGAAGTCACATCAGGTACTACCACTTAGAGATACATCACTGATGAAAATGCCGGGCTCCTTTATTCCAGCTACCCCCACAGAAAGGGAGCACCCAGACACTGTATGGTGCATTTTCACTCTACGGATATGAGCCTGGGTGAGTGATCAGAGTCCACAACCATGGAAATCACAGTGGTAGTCAGTAAAGTGACCTCTTTGAAAGAGTTGCTCTATCTTATTAGCTGTAAGGCCTTGGGGATGACCTTTGCACTCTGAGCTGCAAAACATGTATGTCAATCCTTGTTCCATCTGTGTATTAATCTGTGTTCAAGGGTCAGGTTCTGTTAAGGGGACAACGTTTTCCACAATTTGAGGATAAAATAATGAGAATTTGAGTTACAGAGACCCATTTTGTTCTGACTGAGTTGAATCTAGCCTATATATTCCATACTTCAGACTAAAATTTAAGTAATATGTATATCTATCTCAGGAAGAAGTCTTCCATAAGTGAGCAGCAATAAAGGAGTCCCAAAAGTTTTATCATTTGTTCCCTAATTAAATGTGCAATATATGCCTGGAACAATATGAAGATGCTTTAAAACACAGTTCCTAATCTAATTCTATAAGGGGCTTAACTTTCAACGTAGACTGAATATTGGGAACTCAGTTTACATGGTTCCTTCTGGGACCACGTTTTACCTATTAGTTAGCTGTTCTATTTTATTTAGAAAGTCAAACATTAGCACCAAGAATCGTATCCGTGGATAATAAAATGCAAATTATTCCAGCTATTGTTACTAAGGATCCAGTGTCAAGACATTTCATTAGGCATCACATATGCAACATCTTATTTTATAGGTAATAGAGCCGTTGATACTGTGGAGGAATAGGAAGTTGATACTGTGATTATCTCAACCTCTACAGATAAATAAAATAAGGCTCCGGAAGTGATTTTCTTAGGTGATTAGTAAGGGAGAGAGTGAAGACACAAAGCTGTGTTTGCTTGGGTTGAAAATGAATGTCCCTGAACACCAGACTAACTGATTCTCAATCAGCCACAATAGGCAGATGGGTTCTGATATGGACACAAAGAGGCCATGGGTGAATTTGACTCCAAGCAGACATCAGTTGGCAAGAACACTCCAGTAAGAGGACATATCTACTAGTCAAGATCTGAAACCATGTAAATAACGAGACCTTCAAATAAATCCATACCTTACAACTTTTGAGAAAGAGTGGGGGTGGGGGTACCGATTCATCTGTTAGGTTAACATCTATCAATGGATGGTGAATGTCAGAAGTGCTCTGTTGAGAAGTATTGGCACTGAACGTATCTAGGCTCAATAAGAAGTAATATAATGATGTATTATTTGTGTCTGCTTTAAACAGTAGATGTAGGGGGGTGGTCTTGTTATATTTGCAAAATATTTATAACCCTGAATAAGAGCTACTATAATGAAAATATTGAAACAAATTACTGTCTCCTAATGGTGTCAGAATCAGAGATACAAAGCAGAGGACTGGGGCCGGCCCCGTGGCTTAGTGGTTAAGTGCACACGCTCCGCTACTGGCAGCCCGGGTTCAGATCCCCAGCACACACCGAGGCACCACTTCTCTGGCCATGCTGAGGCCGCGTCCCACATACAGCAACTCGAAGGATGTGCAACTATGACATACAACTATCTACTGGGGCTTTGGGGGGAAAAAAAGGAGGAGGATTGAGAATAGATGTTAGCTCAGAGCCAGTCTTCCTCAGCAAAAAGAGGAGGATTAGCATGGATGTTAGCTCAGGGCTGATCTTCCTCACAAAAAAAATAAATACATAAAAAATAAAAAATAAATGTCACTGTTAAAAAAAAAAAAAAAAAAGGAGAAGCCTGACTTTCCCTCTGGGTGTGAAGAGAGAAGATTTGACCGAGGAGCCTCAAAAATCTAAACTTCTCCACATTTATGACACTCTCGGATTAAACTTTAAATCATTGAAATTTCCTGATATATGCGTGTAATGCCTGTGAGTTTCTAATGAGCATCTGTTTGTCAGCTGGTATCATCAGCACAATAGGAAATGGAGTAGAAATATAGTCTTAGAGAATGTCAGATTATATTTTCTACATTTTATTTCTAAGCCATTTTCCTAACCAAAAATAGCTCCCTGAAATTCACGTCTTTACTTTGTGTACTCCCCACAAAGTCAGCATATTTTCATTGCTCAAGTTGCCAAGACCCACTCAAATCCTCATGGTTTCCTTTCCTTCTTCCCCTCCCACCTATTCCTGGTCCTGGGACCATCCCTAGAGCCCCATTAATTCTAATACAGGTCACTTATGTCCTAAACTGTCAATCTGTTCCTTCTTATTCTTGAAGAACATACATATATCTTTTTTATTTTAGGTTCTGACTGTTAAAGTCTACAACGAATCAGATAGGAAGAAATAAAAAAAAATGAATATTTTACTATCTGTATAAAATGATTTTCATAATTTTCCTGGGTCTATATGCTTTAATTAACTCTGCAATTTCGAATAGAAGATTTCTTTTTCTTTTTAAGACATAATTACTCTCTGCTTCTATATTTACTTTAGCAAAAGCACTAATGCCCAAAGGAAATTGGGGAATAGGGAGACAGACACATGTATAAATTCTAAATTGCGCACCTTATATTTACCAGCTACCTGAGACAAATTCCTTTAACTCTCTTCACCTTACCTTTGTTTGCCTGTAAATCTTGTACAATGATAGCATCTCCCTTACAGAGTTGTTTTGAAATTTCAGTGAGAATACTTATAAAGCATTTAGTGTAGTGTTTGGTAAACATTATTTTCTTTGATTTACCTTTTGTTAGCATAAAGAGCCAGTTGAATAAAGCAGAAAAATTGCTATGTACATATCTCAATTGGAGAAAAATATACATCCTGAAGGCCATCTCAATTGGAACATTCCCAGTTGATTAGGCCTCTGGCTTCCTGAAGTAAGTTTTGAATTTTAATAATACGGTAATGTGAAATTTGGTTGAATGTGTTGAGGAATATGTTTGAGAAATTTTAGTTGGGCATAAAAATACTGCACTACGTGCAAAATAAATGATAAATTTAAGAAATCTTGGAGGGAACTGTAGATAGCATCCTAGGATACAACGCTCCTTTGCTGTGTGACTGTGTACTTCCTGTCGAATTTCTCAGTGTTCAGAGTAATTTCAATCACCAGTGAACATCTCGCAAAGATTCATGAAGAATATACCATAGTTAGCATTTGACTTAAAAGCTGATGAGTATGAATAAGAAGGAAAATATCAGGAATAAAAGCTAAATCCCATTCAAAACAGAAATCATTACAGAATATTTAAACTTTACATAAATTATATATTTTATTTCATTCTCTTTGAGTGTGATTGTGAAATATTGTAGTTAGATTTTAGAATTTTAGCTATCTGTATTAATTGAGGGATGTAAATTAGCATTCTTTTCCAATAAAGTATTCTATCTCTAAAATAAGCTCCAAAATAGAATGTTATTAAAGCAAATGATGTTGTAATTTACATTGTAAATTATTAAAAATGACACGTTTTGGCTAGATTTATATTTTATATCATTTCATTATGAAAAATTTCAAACATAAACTAAACAGAAATGCATAATAGTCTCATCATCCAATTTCAAAAACCATAAACAAGGTATTTTGTCCTGGCTCAGATTTGATTTTTTTTAAGGTAAAATTAACACGTATTTAAACATGCAAATCTTATCTGTACATTTTTGACAAATGTGTATACCTATATATTCTACATCCCTACAAATATTTAGAATTTTTCTAACAGTTCAAAAAATCCTCCTGTGTTCTTTCCCAGGCCATCCCTGACCCCTATCAACTCCGCAGGCAACCACTGTTCAGGATCTGTTGTCGTAGTATGCTCTAGAACTTCATACAAATGACATTGTGTAGTTGGTACTCTTTAGTAACTAGTAGCAATTGGTACCTTAGTATAGTGATTTTAGATTTACTTATGCTGTTGCACATATAAGTAGAGAATTCATATTTATCACTGAATAGAATTTCATTATGTAACCATTCCAAAATTGATGTATCTATTCACGTGTTAATGAGTATTTGTATTGATTCCACTTTGGGGCAATTATGAATAAAGCTGCTATGAACATTTTTGTACAAGTTTGCACGTGCTTTCGTTTTTCTCGAGTAAGCACTTAGGCGTTCGGTTGTTGTGGGTTATTTAGGAGAATTTGTTGCTCCACATCCTTGCCAAAATTTGATGATGTCGTGCTTTTAAATTTTGGCCTTTCTAGTGGATGTGTAGTAATATGTCATCACAGTTTTAACATAAAATACATAACATCTAATGAGTTTGAGAATTTTAATGTCATTTATATATTCTCCTTTGCCAAGCATCAGTTTAGATGTCTTTCCTTCTTTTTTCATTGCTTGTTTTTCTTATTTTTAATTGTGAGCATATATGTTCTTGACACAAATTCTTTTTCAAAAATAGAGGATTGTGAGTATTTTCTCTCAGTCTTTTCCCTGTAAATTTGCTTTCTTATCAGTAAATTTTAATATATCATAACATGTAACAGACTACCTTTTATGGTTATTGTTTTTTGTGTTCTGTCTAAGAAAACATTACTTTCCACTGGGTTGCAAGATATTCTCCTTCCTTTGATTCTACAGATGTTAGAATTTGAGCTTTTAAAAAATATCTTTGTCTATTTTAGAAATGTAATTAATATTTGTAGATGTTATGAAATTGGTATCAAGCTTCTCTTTTTTTTCATAAGTATATTCAGTGCACCAGTATCATTGGCAGAAATGATTCTCCTATCTTCATTGAATGACTACATGGGGCACTTTATAAAATTTAATTGAGCATGTGAAACATGTCTATTTCTGTTTTTTCATTTATGCTTGCTTATCTATTTTCTATCATTGTGTAAATGCCATAGTACCTTAATTATTATGGTTTTACAAGTCTGAATTTCTTTAATATAACTCCCCCAGTATTATTATTTTCCCCATGATTTTAGGGTATTCATATTATTGTTTTTGAATAAGTTTAAACTTCTTGGTATTGATTGAAACTATTTTAAACTTATTGATCAATCTTGAAAGAATTGCCATCTTACCATATTTTAACCTTCCAAACCATGGATATGTTGTATACTATTATAATTTTTCAAGTCTTCTTAATTTCTATCATGTTTTAGAATTTTAAGTGCTTATTGTTAAGTACTCCATGATTTTGATGCCATTGAAAGGGGTATTGTGAATTTTTATAAAATTTTACTTTAAAATTTTAATTTCCATTTGTTTGTTAATAGTACATAGAAAAAGTATTGAGTCTTATACCTGAGTAGTTGACAAGCTAAATGATTGGTTCTAAATTGTTTGATTTTAATGTAAATGTTCATATCATTTATGAAAAGAAAAGTTTACTTCTTTCATTCTAATCTTGATGTCTCCTTGTTTTTTGATTACTTTGCTGAAAGTTTTTTTAATATCATATACAGATGCTGAATTTAATAACTATGTTTTCTACCTCTGTTCAAATTATCATGTTTATTGCATTACTTATTTTTGTGGCAAATCATAAGTTTTTGACTGTAAAAGTAGGCAAATAGTAGTAATCAATTCATCAACCACAGCATAAAAACTCAGTTTCATTAAAGGACAGATATGAACACAGCAAAACAAATAAGGGAAAAAATTTACTAAAGCAAATAAGGGAAAAAATAATACTTAGAGAGAGGGAACTATGCCAGGCATACGAAACTCATAAATGGGTAACTTATTGACAGTTATATCCAAAGTTTTTTCCCACTCTGATTCCTTCCCCCTTTTTTCATAACATTTTAGGGAGTTTTCTTTTATGTATCTAATCAACTAAGTAACAAGGTACCTTGAAAATGATACAGAAGTTCTGGTTACTGAAAGGGTTTTCAGTTGATACTAGCATATATAGATGAGCATTTAACAAAAAATGAGCTCAAGATGATCATGAATCACTCCACCACACTACCAGCAGAAAACACAGTTTCTAACTTCCACAATCCCCATGGAATATTAAATGGGATACGCAATAATTTGAATATCTCTGACAGTTAATTGTCCTCAAATTTCCTTCCATAAGGTCCTTAAGAGTGTAATTGGCATGCTCTTACATATAGTGATATCCAGCCACCATATATTCACTTATGTCTCCCCAGAAATACTGAAGAAGACAATAGTGTATTTTCCGAGTTCTCAGCAAGATGTCCTCTGTCAATGACACTGCCTCATATCCTTCTGCCTTCCTTCTGCTGGGTATACCTGGCCTGGAACCTTTCCATATCTCGATTGCCTTCCCTTTCTTTGTTGTTTATCTAATAGCACTCGTAGCGAATGTCACAATCCTGTTTGTGATTAAAACTGAGCAGAGTCTTCATCAACCTATGTTCTACTTTCTGGCTCTTCTCTCCTTTATTGATCTAGGCCTCTCCACTTCTACCATCCCCAAGATGCTGGCCATCTTCTGGTTCAATTTTAGGAAGATAAGCTTCGAAGGCTGCCTCATCCAAATGTTCTTTGTCCACACCTACACTGGTATGGAATCTGTTGTACTCCTGGCCATGGCAATTGACCGCTTTGTCGCCATCTGTTATCCACTGAGATATACAACTATTCTCACCAACAAAGTGGTAGCCATCATGTCCTCTGTTGTAGTGGGGAGACCAGTCCTCCTTGTCATCCCCTTCTGCCCTCTTCTCAAGCGATTGCCCTTCTGTGGACACTACATTATCCCTCATACCTACTGTGAGCATATGGGAATTGCTCATCTTGCCTATGCTAGCATAAGGGTCAATATTATCTATGGTTTATTTACCATTGCTGCTCTGATCTTGGACTTGATCCTCATTGCCCTCTCCTACGTTCAGATCATACGAGCTGTTTTCCGCCTTCCTTCCAGGGATGTCAGACTCAAAGCACTTCGCACGTGTGGTTCCCATGTCTGTGTCATCTTAGCCTTTTACACACCAGCATTTTTCTCCTTTATGACTCACCGATTTGGTAGAAATGTTCCTCGCTACATTCACATACTCCTGGCCAACCTGTATGTGGTTGTTCCTCCTTGTTTAAATCCAGTCATTTATGGGGTCAGGACCAAGCAAATTCGGAATCGAGTTCTAAGAATATTTGTAAAGAAAGAATGACCCAAATGTAATCAGAACTTGATAAATTCTCTCAGGGTAACTTTCAGCTTGTATATCTCTCAGGATGCCAAAAATTGAAACTATATAAAGGCCACTCAGGCATTACTTCAGCCTTCCTTAGAGTCTCCAATACTCACACTCAATGGTTCCTTTATGTAATTTAAATTTCAATATATTATACTGCTTTTTCTCATTGAAGGTGAGAGAAGATTGTGGGGCTGAGAGAAAGATGCAATGAGGTTCTTGAATGTGTGGGGACAATGATGTTGTCCATGTCAGTAGTAAAATTTACGTACATGTTTAATAAAAAAGAAGATTCTAGTGGCATGAAATTCTTTAAGTTTTGGCTCATGCATGAATATTTTGGACTCTGTCCTTAACTATTTTTCTACCAATATTACTTTCCTCTAGGCGATTTCTTAATTTCACTCCAAGTATTATTGTGATCTGAATATTATTTATCCCTCAATTCGGTCTCTGAAAAGAGTCAAACTCATTCTATGTTGCCAGCTCTACAATAATAACAAAACCAGAAAAGGCATGAAAAGAAAATTAGTTATCAAATTCTTTCATAAACTCAGTTGCAAAAATTAATAATGAAAATCATGCAAATTGAATTAAATGATATATAATATCATCATATATCATAACCAAGTAACACTTTATCTCACAAATGCAAGGGTAATTTTTGCATTTGCAAATCAATGTGTATTTCACCATACTCTCAAACAAAAAAAAATACATATGGTGATCTTAGTAAATGCAGAACAAGCACTTGACAAAACCCATCATGAATTTCTGATGAAAATTTCAGAAAACTAGAAACAGAAGGGAACTTCTCCAACCAGATAGTAGAAATCTAAAAAAAAAAAATAGGTTACACAACACTTAATGATGGACTGAATGTTTTCTCTCTATTATCAGAAAAAATGCAAGATTGTTTGCTCTTATCATATCTATTCACTATTGTACTGGAGGCTCTAGCCGATGCATTAAGACAAGTAAAACGAAATAAAAAGCATTGATATTGGAAGGAAAAAAATAAACTCCATTTACTGATGACATGATTTTTCTATGTAGAAAAATCTTATGTGACTTGCTAAAAGCTGCTTGGTATATGTGAATTTAGCAAGTTTAGAAAATATAAGGTCACTATACAAACAGCTGGATTTCCTATACAAATGACATTCCATTAGAGAGTGAAATAAAAACATCATTTAAAATAACGTTAAACCAAATATTTGGGGACACATTTTACAAAAAGAACAAAAGATCTGCGTAGAGAAAACTAAAAATCATTACTGGGAGAAATTGAAGACATATATAAATGGAGAGCATACAATTGCCCTGCAATCAAAGTCTTGATATTGTAATTATTTCTGTTTTCTCCAAGTTGATATGTAGATTTAATCATAGTCCAGTGAATTTTCCAGCAAGCTTTCTTTTTTTGTATAAATTGGAAATCTCATTTAAAATTTATAGGGAGATGTAAAATAACTTGAATAAACAAAACAACTTTAAAAAAACGTAACAAAGTTGGAAGACTTACATTAATAAAGACAGTGTGGTAGTGGCATAAAAATATGCAAATTGATCAATATACCAGGCTAGGAAGTGCAAAAATATAGTCATACATATATATGTAATTGATTATCAGCAAATTGCTAAGGTAATTCAATGCAGAAGGAATAAATTTGGGTAATCATAGGCAAAAATAAGCACTTCAATCTATACCTCAAATACTATAAAGAAATAAAGTAAAAATGGATCATATACCTAAGTGTACAACCTAAAGTTATAAAACTTCTAGGAGAAACTATAAGAAGAGAAATAGCCAGATACATTTTAAAAATTAGTACATTACATTTCATAAAATTTAAGGGCTTCTGCTCTTCCAAAGTACAATTAAGAGAAGGAAACACAAGTTTGAGACTATAAGAAAAAACATTGCAAATTAAATATCTGATAATGGACTTGCATCTAGCATATATAACAAAGTTTTAAAACTAGATAAAAAGAAACTAATCATCTGATAGAAGTGTGTAAATATTTTAATAAACTTTTTACCAAAAGATATGTACAGATTGAAAATAAGCACATGAAACATTTTTGATGTCATTAATAATTAGGAAATGTAAATTAAAATCCCAATAGGAGAAAAAAAAAACTATTATGATGGTCAAAAATTTAAAAAAACAAACCGTAACAGGAATTGGTGAGGATGTGAACAACTGGTACTCTTCAAACGTTGCTTTTGGAAAACGTAAATGTTACAATCATTTTGGAAAAGAAAATGACAATATTTTAATCCTAAATTTATACCTGCATAAAGCAAAGCTGTTTCACTCCTACATGCATTTTTTTTAAAAGACTTTATTTTTATACAACAGTTTTAGGTTCACAGCCAAATTATAAGGAAGGTACAGAGATTCCCCATATGCTCCCTGCCCCCACACATACATAGCCTCCCCCATTATCAACGCACCCTTCCAGAGTAGCATATTTGCTCCAATTGATGAACCGACATTGACACATCATAATAACCTAATGCCCATTGTTTATCTTAGTGTCACTCTTGGTGTTGTACATTCCATGGGTTTGGACAAACCTAAAATGACATGTATCCATCATGATAGCATCATACAGAGTATTTTCACTGCCCTAAAAATCCTCTGTGCTCTGCCTGTTCATCCCTGCCCTCTACCTCAACCCCTGGCAACCACTGATATGTTTATTGTCTCTATTGATTTCCAGAATATCACAAAGTAGGAATCACACAGTATGTAGCCTTTTCAGATAAGCTTCTTGCACTTAGTAACATGTATTTAAAGATTCCTCCAAGTCTTTTCATAGTTTGATAGTTCATTTATTTTCTGTGTTGAATAACATACCATTGTTTGGATGTAGCACAGTCTATTTAGCCATTCACTTACTCTAGCATATCTTGGTTGCTTGCCAGTGTTGGAAATTATGAAAAAAGCTACTCTAAACATCCATAATTAGATTTTGTGTGGACATAAATTTTCAATTCTTTTAGGTAAACACCAAAGAGTGTGATTGCTATGTCGTATGGTAAAAGTATATTTAGTTTTGCAAGAAACCACCAAACTGTTAACTGCGTGAACACACGCAGCTAAAATTTTGCCAGAATCCCTGTCTTTCTGATCATGGTGATGCAAGAGGTGGCCCCTGATAACTAGAGAATACGAGAAGAGTCTTAGAGAGGAGAGAGCTGGATAAGTGGATCCTCTAGCTCTCTATATGAACTGACATAAGACTTGAATTTACTGAGCTGCACAAGCATAGGACAGACCCAACAAACATAGCAAAGGCATTGAGAACTGAACTACCACATAAACTGTCTCCAAATCTCAGAAAGACTGACACAAACATTGAACAGACTCAAAGCATCCATTAGAACCACCACAGAAGACAAGGTAGAACCCGTGGTCTGAACCTAACTAAATTGATAGCCTAGTAAAAGAAAAAAAAAAAAAAAAACAAAGGCAAACAAAATCAACCTTCTATAGAAGATTTTAACAAGATCCATATTCAAAATGTTCAAGATATTAAGTGCCCATCAAAGGATGAATGGATAAAGAAAATGTGGTATATATACACAACGGAATACTACTCAACCATAAGAGATGATGAAATCCAGCCATTTGTGAAAACACAGATGGACACTGAGGGTATTATGCTAAGCGAAAAAAGTCAGAAGGAGAAGATCAAATACCGTATGATCTCACTCATAAGTAGAAGATAAAAACAACAACAAACAATCACATAGAGACAGAGATTGTATTGGTGGTTACCAGAGAGGAAGGGGAGAGGGAAGATGGTGAAAGGTATGATTATGCACATGTGTGTGGTAATGGACTGTAGTTAGTATTTGGTGAACCTGATGTAATCCGTGCAGAAATAGAAGTATAATGATGTATACCTGAAATTTATACAATGTTATACACCAATGTGATTGCAATAAAAAAAATTAAATTAAAAAAATGTTCAGGATAATATTTAAAAAATTCAACTTATACAGAAAATAGAAAACATGTGACTATCATGGAAAAAAATGATGAACCAATACCAACTCGAAGGTCTTCAGATGTTAGAATTATCATATAAAGATTTTAAAGTAGTTATTACAATTATTCCCAATGACTTAAAGTAAACAGTCTTGAAATGTGTGAGAGACAGAAGTCCTTAGCCGAAAAATAGAAAGTATAAAAAAAGAACAATGTAATTTCAGAACTGAAAGTCTTAACATCTCAAATTCATTGGATGAGCTCAATAGCAGAATGGGGATGACAGAGGAAAGAGTGAAGTTGAAAATATGTTAATAAAAATTAAACAATCTCTTGAATAAGGAAAAATATTATAGTAATGAACAGAGCCTCAAGGATGTGGAAGGCATATAAAAATATCTAGTATTCATGTCATTGGGATCCCAGAAAGTAATGAGAAATTATTGGTAAGAGAAATACATTTAATGCAACCATGGGAAAACATTCTCAAATTTGGTAAAAAACATAAATTTACAGATTGAAAAAACTCCATGGTCCCCAAACAGAAAACTTAAAGAAAAGCACATCTAGAATTATTACATAAAATTGATGAACATCAAAGATAAAGAAAATTTACTGAAAAGAGTCAAAAACTATGCCGTATTATATACATAGGAACAACAATTTGAAAGACTGCAATCTGTCATAAAAAAGCTTAAAGGCCAGAAGCCAGTGGAACAATATTTTTAAAGTGCTGAAATTTACAAATAAAAAAAAATTAACTCAGAATTCTGTATACAGAGAAAATATATTTCAGTAATGCAGGTAAAATAAAGACATTATTAGATGAAGAAAATCTGAGAGAATCCATTACTAGTAAACCTTCTCAAAACGAAATCCTAAAAGGGCTTTTGGCTGAAGAGAAATTATACAGGTGAGAAAATTAGATCAGTAGTGGATGAAGAGCAACAGAAATTATAACTATATGATTAAATAGAAGGGATTCATTTTTTCCAGTTATTTAAAATATTAATAACTCTTGAAATCAATTATAACAGTACCTTTGTGGGGTTTTCATGCATACAGATGTACATATGACAACCTCAACAAAAGGAGAACATAATGAATCCTATAATGATAAGATTCTTACATTTCACTTGAAGTGGTAAAATGTTAACTCTAAGTAGACTGTGAAAGGTTAAGTGTGTATATTATAATCTCTAGATCAGTGGCTTTCAGTCAGGGACAATTTTGCTCCCATTAGGACATTTGGCAATTTTTAGAGACATTGTTGGTTGTTATTGATATCTAGCAGGCATAGACTTGAGATGCTGCAGTACATAGGCCAACCCTTACAACAAAGTATTATCTGGCTGAAAATAGCAATAGTGCCAAAGTTGGGAAAACATGCTTTAGAGCAATCCCTGAACATATAAAATAGATATAGCCAAAAGCCAATACGTAAACTGAAATTCAATACTGAAACTACTCAAGTCCAAAAGTAGACAGTGAGGGATGAAGGAGATGAAGAAGAACAACAGATGAGATTTACAGAAAACAAACATCAAGACAGTGGACTTAGAGCCACCCCTGGTGGTATAGTGGTTAAGATTCTGCACTCTCACCACCATGGCTGGGGTTCGTTTCCTGGTCGCAGAACCACACCATTGTCTGTCAGTTGTTATACTGTGGTGGTGGCCCACATACAGAACTAAAATATTCACTGAAGCTTTAAAAAAATATATATATATATGACTTAAATTCCACTATAGCACTAATTACGTTAAACGGATATGGTCTAAAATCACTAATTTAAGATAAAGATAGTGAGATAAGATAAAAAAGCAAGACCCAACTATACGTTGTTTGTATAAAAACCCACATTAAATATAAATACTTAGATAAGTTAAGTTAAAAGATGGAGATGTGTCATGCAAACAGTGTTTGAAAGAAGCTTAAGTGTCTATATTAATATACCAAAGTAGAATTCAGAATAAGGAATATTGTTAAAGATAAAGATGGATATTATATAATGATAAAAGCATCAATTCTCCAAGAAGACAACCATACTAAATGCATATTCCCTTAACTGCAGAGCTTCAAATTACATGAAAGAAAACTAGTGGACTTGAAAGAAAACGCAATAGTCTCCTCTCATCTATGGTTTCACTTTCTGCAGTTTCATTTACCCCACAGAAAGCAAAACAACAGATAAGGGTGAATACTGTATAGCAAATGCACAATCACATTTGAAGAATTCAGGATTCCTTTTTCAGTATCCAATAGAACAAAGAATGAGAATATTAGCAATCAAAAGTCGTGGGATGCAACTAAAAAGTGGATTAGACTAAAATTGATAGCATAAACCTACTAGAAAAAGCTATACAATAACAATAAGTGTACATTATTTCCTTTTACCTACCATCTTTCTTTATTGGTTATGAACTCCACTGAGGAAGTAATTTTACTTCTTTTGTTTACTGATATATTTTTTTATGCCCAGATAAGTGCCTGGCACTTAATAGATGCTCACTAAATATTTATTGAGTGAATAGATAAATGCAAAAATCAGTGTCATCATTTTATTTTCCTTATAGCAGAAATAGCAGCTTTAATTTTTTGGAATTTTCCACACATTTGAAAGGTACCCAATGTTGGCACCAGTAGTGTAAATAACTCACTTTACAGTCCATATTCATTCTCAACAGAGTTCCTAAAATACACTTCCTCATCAGTTGCAAGTTGAAAGCCACATGGCTTACAAGGCATTTTTCTCTTCTGCCCACTTCTCATTAGCTTTCTCTTATTGTTATAGTGAGAGTATAAAGACACCAAACTCTGATTGTCATGTGGATTATCTACTCATAAATTCTTCCAGTTAAAAAGAAAGCCACGGTCGGAATCATGTTAATCTTGTAAGATAAACTAATAAGATTGTTTCAAATGCGTGCACAGAGAAGGACTGATACTGAAATCTTAAGTTTATTAAGTCCTTGAATATGCCAGAAACAGTGCTAAACACTGTGTAATCATTAACTTATAACACAGGTATTATTATATGTGTTTTACAGATATTCAGGTAAGTTAGATAAATTATATATATATAACTTCCAATCACAGAGGTCTTTCTGATGCTGGAATCCAAGAAGCTAATATCTAAGAATTATAGGAGGATGGGAATAAGTGGAAAAGTATGTCCCAGAATTCTCAAATGATTTTAGTCATGAATAATTGTAGAACACGTTCTCGGAT
This sequence comes from Diceros bicornis minor, assembly GCF_020826845.1. Classification (NCBI taxonomy): domain Eukaryota; kingdom Metazoa; phylum Chordata; class Mammalia; order Perissodactyla; family Rhinocerotidae; genus Diceros; species Diceros bicornis. The sequence goes on along the minus strand of NC_080746.1, from coordinate 60,919,854 downwards.
CTGTTTGGTCCTTACTCCATAGATTATAGGGTTCAACACACGGAGTACCAACAAGTATATGTTGGCCAGCAGGATGTGTGTGTGGTGTGGTATATGCTTACTAAAACGATGGGTAAGGAAAGAGAAAAGAGCAGCATGTAGAAGGTAAAGATGACACAAACATGGGACCCACAAGCGCTGAGGGTCTTCACCCTGGCATCTTTAGAAGGGAGATTGAATACAGTATGAAGTATCCACACATAGGGCAGAGAGATGCATGTCACATCAATCCCAACAATTAAGATACTGACTGCCAAACTATAAAGACTATTGATGGATATGTCAGCACAAGCCAATTTCACCACAGCCATGTGCTCAGAGTATGTGTGGGGGCCTACACTGGTATGTCAATATGGCCACCTCCTTACCAGGAAGGGATGTGGTGTCATCAGCACTAACCCACGTAAAAGTGCCACTATGCCAACCTGACCCACCACAGAACTTCTAGGACTGGATGAGTATCTCAGAGGATAGCAGATTGCCACATACCAGTCAAGTGTCATGGCACAAGAAGCCCTGACTCCACCACAGAGACAGCATGGATGAAAAACATCCGAGTGAGGCAGGCATGGAAGTTGATTTATGATAATTGAACCAGAATACACTCAACATCTTGAGAAGTGTGGAGGTTGACAAGATGAGGTCGCTGATGGTCAATATGGAAAGACGATAGAACATGGGTTCATGGATAACAGTCTTAGTTTTGATGATGAAAAGGTTGAGCATGTTTCCCATGAGGGCAGCAACATACATTGAGCAGAAAGGGCTGGATATCCAAATGTGCAAGTCTTCTAGACCAGGTATGCCCATCAGGATGAAGGTACTGGGCTTGTTGAATGCAGTAAAGTTCAAGTCAAGCATGATGATTTTGTCTACATGAAGACATACTCTTGCTCTCTTTCCCTCCTTAGTCCCTGGAGTAGTCAAATGTGCATACACCCTGATAATATATCGTAGAATTATTCAGTATAAAAATATAATTATGCAAATTTATTCATATTTTAAGTTCTGCTTTGTGATCTTCTCTGAAATTAGAAGAATTTCATCCTTCACCGCCAGCTATTAATCCCACTGAGAACTAGTTGGAGTAGAGACTATCTTCTGTAATTGCTGTCAACTCTGCCTTAGGCTCAGAATCTCCAGAGTATTCAGCCTGACACTAGGTCTTCTCTTTCCGTCTGCGATAGCCAGGCAAAGCAAAAGTCCTGATAAGTAACACAGGTTCCTCACATCCTAACAAAGCAATGGGGGAGAAACCTATAATATTACTCTATTGAAAAGTACTCCTCCAAAATAATTACGATCTTGGAGGAGTTTTACATGAGGTAAAATTTAAATAGGTATTTGTGAAATCAACACATCAAGGAAGAATAAGCATTCCATACATATAATACTTTTAATGACAGTATTTTTTGAATTTGCCCCCCTAGTGAATCTCTGGCCATAAAAGAAACAGCATCTAATCACTTAAATTCATAACAGATCGAAGACAGCAACAAAGCCATCGACACATTACTTTTGAGTAAAAGTTATGTTCCCTAGATTTTCTAGTATTCCTGGAAAAATATGACTTGGGCAGGTCGTGCATGTTTTTTACATACATGGGTCACGTATATGCATATATATATCCTGGCTGTGTCTCAGAAGTGACCAACGGGTGCGTTGGTGTGTGCCCGGGATCCGAACCTGGGCCGCCAGCAGCAGAGCTCGTGCACTTAACAGCTATGCTACGGGGCTGGCCCCTCCTCTTTCATTTCTGATTTTATTTATTTGAAAGTTCTCTCTTTTTTTCTTGGTGAGTCTAGCTAAAGATTTGTTAATTTTGTGTATCTTTTCAAGCAGCCAGCTCTTAATTTCATTGATTTTTTCTATTGATTTTTATATCTCTATTTTATTTATTTCTGCTCTGATTTTTATTATTTCCTTCCTTCTACTGATTTTGGGCTTTGTTTGTTCTTCTTCTTCTTTTTTAACAATACACCTAGTTTCTTCATGTGTATTGTTAGACTGATTATTTGAGATTTTTCCCGTTTATTCACGTAGGCCTTTATTGCTCTAGACTTCCCTCTTAGTACCACTTTTGCTATATCCTATAAGTTTTGGTATGTTGTATTTTCATTTCATTCGGCTCTGGTATTTTTTGATTTCTCCTTTGTTTTTTTCATTGACCCAATAGTTGTTCAGTAGCATTTTGTTTAATATCCACATGTTTGTGGCTTTTCCACTTTTCTTCCTGTAGTTTATTTCTAGTTTCATACTGCTGTGGTCAAAAAAGATGCTTGGTATTATTTCAGTCTTCTTAAATTTATTGAGACTTGTTTGGGGGCCTAATGTGTGATCTATTTTAGAAAACATTCTATGTGTATTTGAAAAGAATGTTTGTTCTACAGTTTTTGGATGGAATGTTCTTTATATATCTAATAAGTCCATCTGGTCTACTGTGTCAGTTAAGGCCCTTCTGCTTGGATGATCTATTCATTGATATAAGTGAAGTGTTAAAGCCATCTACTATTATTGTGTTACTGTCAATTTCTCCTTTTATGTCTTTTAATAATTTCTTTATATATTTAGGTGCTCCTATGTTAGGTGCGTAAATATTTATGAGTGTTATGTCCTCTTACTGAATTGTTCCCTTTATTGTTATGTAATGCCCTTCTTTGTCTCTTGTTATATTTTTTGTTTTAAAGTCTATTTTATGATATAAGTATTGCTACCCCAGCTGTCTGTCATTTCCAATTGCGTGGAGTATCTTTTGCCATCCCTTCACTTTCATGTTGTGAGTACATTTAGGTCTGAAGTGTGTCTCGTGTATGCAGTATTTATATGGGTCTACTTTTCTATCCATTCAGCCACCCTATATCTTTTGATTGGAGCATCTAGTCCCTTGACATTTAAAGTAGCTATTGATAAGAATGTAGTTATTGCTATTTTTTTAATGGGTGTTTTAACAGTTCTTCTCTGGTACTTTCTTCTTCTCTTGCTCCGTTCCCTTGTGACTTGGTGCCTTTATTGGTGGTTGATCCACCACATTTGCTGTATACTTGCCTTTACCAGTGATTTTTTTCTTTGATAATATTCTTCTTCTTATTTATGGTCTTTTCTTTTCCACTTAAATAAGTCCCTTTAACATTTCTTGTAAGGCCGGTTTAGTGGTGATAAACTCCTGTAGTTTTGCTTGTCTGGAAAACTCTTTATGTTTCCTTCCATTCTGAATGATAACCTTGCCAGATAAAGTATTCTTGGCTGTAGATTTTTTCTTTTCAGCACTTTGAATATATTGTGTGACTCTTTTCTAGCCTGTAAGTTTTCTGCTGAGAAGTCAGCTGACAGCCTTATGGGGTTTCCTTTGCATGTAACTTCTTGTCTTTCTCTTGCAGCTTTTAAGATTCTTTCTTTATATTTAATAATTAACATTTTAGTTACAATGTGTCTTGATGTGGCCTCTTTGGGTTTATCTTGTTTGGTGCTGTCTGTGCTTCCTGAACTTAGAGCTCTGTTTCCTTCCTCTGGTTAAGGAAGATTTCAGCTATTACTTCCTCTGATAGGTTCTCTTCCTCTTTGTCTCTCTCTTCCTCATCTGGGATATCTATAATAGGGAAGTTAGTAAGCTTGATATTGTCCCATAGGCCTCTTAGCCTATCTTTGTTTTTTAAAATTCTTTTTCTTTTTTTCTGTTCAGGTTGGGTGATTTCCTCTACTCTTTCATCCACATCACTGATCCACTCTTCTGTGTTATCTACTCCCTTATTGATTTCCTCTAGTGAATTTGTATTTCCTTTATTGTATTCTTCAGGTCTGATTGGTTCTTTTTCATATTTTCCAGTTCTTTGTTGAATTTTTCACTGTGTTCACCTATTCTTCTCCCAATATTAGTGAGCATCCTTATGATTATTAGTTTGTACTCTTAACAGACAGATTGTTTATCCTTGTTTTATTTAGTTCTTCTGAGGATTTGTCCTGTTTCCTTATTTGGAAGATATTCCTTTATCTCCTCATTTTACTTACATCTCTGTGCTTATATCTCTGTATTAGGAGATCAGCTAAGTCTCCCAATCTTGGAAATGTGTCCTTGTATAAGGGATAGGCCCCCAGCAATGTGCTTCCCTCTCATCACCTGTTCCAAATGCTTCAGAGGTTTCCCCTGTGTGCCCTGTGTGTGCTCTTGTGTTATGGTGGGGTTGCTCTTATTTCAGGTGCATGGGTAGGTTAGGCTACTTCTTTTTTTGTGTGTGTGAGGAAGATCAGCCCTGAGCTAACATCTGCCAGACTTCCTTTTTTTGCTGAGGAAGGCTGGCCCTGGGCTGACATCCTTGTTCATCTTCCTCCACTTTATACGGGATGCCGCCAATACATGGCTTGACAAGTAGTGCATCGGTGAGCGCAGGAGATCCGAACCCAGGGCCACTACAGTGGAGCACATGCACTTAACTGCTATGTCACCAGGCCAGGCCCTAGGCTACTTCTTATTGTGTGAGTTTTGGCATATCGTGTCTTTCAAGGAATTGCTCCATTTCATCCAGCTTATCAAATTTATGGGCATAGAGTTCATAGTATTCCTTTATTATTTTTTTAATGTCCGTGCGACTTGTAGTGATGTCCTGTTTTTCATTTCTAATATTGGTAATTTTTGTCTTCTCTCTCTTTTGCTTAGTTAGCCTGGCAAGAGGCATATCAATTTTATTGATCTTTTAAAAGAACCAGCTTTTGTTTTAATTGATTTTCTCTATTGATTCTCTGTTTTCAATTTTATTGAGTCTGCTTTACTACTTACTGTTTCTTTTCCTCAGCTTATTTTGGCTGGAGTTGAGTATCTCCCTTCCTCCAGGACATTTAGACTCTGATAAAACCCTAGCAGGAAAGAGTCTGCATAAATAGTTTTTCCTGAGGGCAGACTTTGTTGAGGAGAACAGAATGCTCTGATGTATTTCAAAATGGTTCATTTTCCCCTCCCCCTGCTAGAAGCATGAGGGGATTTTTCTATGATATCACTGTGAGAAACTGGTGTGTTGCTGGAGGTAAAACTCACAAAAATGTAGGGGCTCTTCAACAACTGAGTGTCCTAGAGTTTATCTCTCAGGCTTGCCTACACTAAGCCTCCAGTAATTAGTCAATTACAGTTCATATTTTACTGTCCTGGCGCTGATTCCCACAGAGACTTATGCTGTGGTAAATTGTGACTTTCTGTCTTTACTTATTGGTTTCTTCAATTTGGGGGACAGCAGTTTTCCCTGTGACTTCACTTCTCTTAACAGATCTAAGAAGAACTGTCGATTTTTCAGTTAGTTCAGCTTTTTACTTGTTGTTAGTTCAGAGCATCAATTTCTAGCTTCTCACATACCAGATCAGAAAACTGAAGGCTGGATACCATTGTTTTAATCCACTCTGCCACTCTATGTGTTTTGACTGAAGAGTTCAAAACACTTACATTTAAAGTAGTTACTCATAGGGAAGGACTTGCTTTTGCCATTTTGCTGTTTCCTGTATGTCTTATAACTTTTTTTCCCTTATTTCCTCCCATATTGCCTTCCTTTCTGTTAGGTCATTTTTGCAGTGGCATCTTTTGATTCCTTGTCATTTCCTTTTCAGCATATTTCACATATATTTTCTTTGTATTTGCCACAGGATTGCATATAACATCCTAAAGTTATAAAAATATATTTAAAACTGATAACAACTTAACTTCAATCACAAACCAAAGCTCTATTCTCTTAGAGCTCTACTCCCACACTTTATGCTATTACTGTCCCAAATTACACTTTATATATTGTGTACTCATGAACATAGATTTATAATTATGTTTATGCTTTTGTCTTCTAAATCCTGTAGAAGAATGGAGTTCTTAACCACTTTAATAAAAGTGGAGTTATTAACCAAAATAGTGAAGATACTGGTTTTTATATTTGTATATGTATTTATCTTCGCTAAAGAACTTTATATATTTGTATAGGCTTGAGTGACTTTCTAGTTTCCTTTAATTTCATCATAAAGGACTCCCTTTTGCATTTCTTGTGGAGCAGGTCTAGTGGTAATGAACTCTCTCAGCTTTTTTTTCTGAGAATATTTTAATTTTTCCCTCATTTTTGAAGGGTAGTTTTGCCAGACATAGAATTCTTTATTTTTTTCAACACTTTGAATATATCATTCTACTCTCTTTTGGCCTGTAACGTTTATGCCCAGAGTTGACATCAGAATGAAGTTAATATATTTAAGGAATAAAGATTGTGTTCTGTGTCTTTTCAATTCCCTTCAGGACCAAACTTTTTAAGTTCTTGGTAAATTATATCAAAATATTGAGGGATGGCTACATCTGTAACTATAAGCCTAAGGGACTGCAGAGGTAAATTACTATCCCTGAAATTAGGAAGATTATCATTACTCATGAACAATACAAATACACCCCCCTTCTCCCAATGATTCCATAAGGACCGGTTTGTGTCAGATGTTATTCCTGCTTATCCTCTGAGATTACCGTGTTGAAGCTGCTACATATAGAAGCTACAGGTTTGGGTTGCTTCTTCGTTCTGAATTAGTTTCTGTCTGAGCTAATTGAGGTTGTTATGAAACTAGAGAGGGATGTAGAAAAAGAAATAGTCTGAGAAATCTAAAGAAAACTTTAAAGGATGTGAGACTCCCTCAAACAATATCTTTTTATTTCTTCATGACCTAGATTCAAGGGAGGAGATAGAATCCTTTGAAACAGAGGGAATACATATTTTTTACTCTCTGTGGATGAAATGAATAAAAAACTTGATTCTAGGAAGCAAAGACTTTTTTTAAAGAAATCATAGAAGTAAGGGTTATTTCTCATTTCGATCATACTTTATATTGTATGAATCTATTGAAGGACAAAAATATGGACACCTCATGACCTCCAGACTCAACTATCGGTTGGCATTTTCAGGAAGATAATATCACAGAGATCATATCATGTGTGTTTGTACAAAAAAAGTGTTTTGGAAATTATTGTATGCATCTGTGAGTGTGTGCACTTTCCATTTCTGCTCTTGCATTGCTCTGTGTTTTACTTGTGCCTCCAACATGTGCTTATTGAGCACCAAATGAATCATAGCCACTGGTCTAGAGATTGGGTTATAAAATTTCCTGTCGATTATGTGATTTCACATGAATGTGTGGGGACCCTCGTTTACCCATAGAATCTCATCTCACTTGAATCTCTTTGTAGTCTTTGAATCTCAGCTACACTAGATTTTAACTCATTACATCACGATTGTCCTTCCTGATGGAACGATGTTTATGCTTCTTTCCTTTCCCTTTGTTTATGTATGCGTGCACGTGTGTGTGGGAAGATAGATATGTGTCATCTATATCTATAACTATATGTCTATATTTAAATCCCATAGGCTGAAGTCATATATGCTTCACTTTAAGTGCCATTTACTCAAGAAGGATTTCCTTGACTCACTAAACCTAATTTGATTCCCTGCTATCATTTCTAACTCATTCTTCCCCTCCCTCTAGAGTAATGGTTTTCCTTATAAATTACTTGCTTAAAGTTAAAGTGTAAACACTTGTTTAAAGCTAAATAATGAAAAAATCCATATTTGCATTGTTCAAGTGTTTTTACTGTAATAATCCCAGAAATGTAAATGTAAATGTAAATGTAAATGCCTAGAAAATATTTCCTCAGTTGATATTTGGAGAACATGCATGTGTTGGCATGATTCTGGAAAACATGTGTAGAGATAATGCTGTGTAAGTTCTTAGTACCTGTTATAATCTTAAGGATTAGTTTGAGGCATAGAAAGCAGATTCTCCTTAAGAGCTGATGGTAGTACTACCCAAATACGAAGTACTGCTTTGATGGAAGATGGGAAAAACAGAAAATTAGTAACCAAGGGTTTCTCTAAAACTGAAGCATTTGTGGTTACTTAATAGTCCTTTTCTTCTTTAACCATCTACCTCCTGCTTCATACTCGACTACTTTATCCAGGGATTCTCTGTCATGGAAATTTTTTTTGTGTGTGTGAGGAAGATCAGCCCTGAGCTAACATCTCTGCCAATCCTCCTCTTTTTGCTGAAGAAGACTTGCCCTGAGCTAACATCCATGCCCATCTTCCTCTACATTATATGGGATGCCACCACAGCATGGCCTGACAAGCAGTGTCGGTGCACGCCCGGGATCCGAACCCGGGCTGCCAGCAGCGGAGTGTGTGCACTTAATCGCTACGCCACGGGGCCAGCCTCTGCCATGGAAATTTAACTATTCGTTGGAACTACTGGAGGAAGTACAAAGAAATCTGCTCTAGTAGGTAACTGATATCTGAGACATCATTAAGTCAATTTACTAATCTAATCAGTGAACTCTGTGTTTTAGAATGTGGGTTTCTGGATCAACAAATGAAAGAACACATTTAGGATCCATCTGCACAGTAAAATGATCTAAAACCGAAAACAATGTGGAAGAAAGGTAATGAGTGAGGTCAATGTTAAGAAATACATTGTCCTCAACAACATATATCTATCGGTTCAATAGAATATAATATGTGCCTAGGTAAAGGGTACATGATAGATGGAAACAAACAGGAAAACAGCAATTTAGAATATTTTATTTGTCAGATTAGACACATATACAGAGTGGCAAATGAAAGACTGAAGATATAGATTGCGTTAATCCTATTTCAAAAGCTTTGCCAAAGACTTCAATATCATGTCCAGACAGAGAGGGACAAACATCATTTATTTCTATTCCCCAGGTAAAGGTCCTTTAAATAACTGCCTGAAATTTTCACAAGGCCTCTGCTTGATCACTTCCAGTTATGGGAAGCTCACTCACATGAGAGAAATATTGAATGAGAGCTCAGAGGAGAAGCACCATGACAGCTCAGTAAATATTTGTTAAATTAAGTACAAGTATGACTACAGATGGAATCTTTTACTGGAAATGAAGGGAGAAGGTGACTTAGGGGTCCCTGACATAATATGAAATGATATAGGTATTATTTTTCTGTACTTCTAAACACAGTAATTTGGTATGTTATTACTAATTTTATTAACCTGATTCCATTGAATTTAAATACCCCAGATTGTGAATTTAAACTGGTTATATCAATACTTCATTAACGGCCCTCCTGAAGAAAATCTCCATATTTTTCAGCGTCTGGTTGTGACCATCTTGGCAGAGCAACTTTATCATCAGAAGTACTGATCAGAAGCAAAGGAAAAACCATCATGCCTCCTCTTAACACTTCTCGTCCCTCTTCTGTCACTTTCTTGTTGATGGGCATCCCAGGACTAGAGCACCTGCATGTCTGGATCGGGATTCCCTTCTGCTCCATTTGTGTGGTGGCTGTGGTGGGGAATGTGACCATCTTGGCTGTGGTGAGGGCATAAAGAAGTCTCCATGAGCCTATGTTCCTCTTTTTATGCATGCTTTCAGTCACTGACCTCGTCCTATCCACTTCTACGCTGCCCCGAATGCTCTGTCTCTTCTGGCTTGGATCCCATGACATCGCCTTTGATGCCTGCCTGGCACAAATGTTCTTCATCCATAGCTTTACTGCTATGGAATCAGGATTCTTTTTGGCCCTGGCCATTGACTGTTATGTGGCCATTTGTCGTCCACTGCACCATACCACCATTCTCACCCATGCTCACATCACTATAATTGGTATTGCTGTGGTGATTCTGGGTGTAGCCTTTTTTTCTCTATACCCCATCCTGCTCAAACAGCTGCCTTACTGCAGAACACGAATCATTGCCCACACTTACTGTGAGTTTATGGCTGTGGTGAAGCTGGCATGCATGGACACAGGGGCCACCAAGAGTTATAGCCTCAGTATGGCTTCTATCATTGGCTCATGTGATGCCATGCTCATTGCTGTATCCTACGCCTTCATTCTTCGTTCTGTGTTCCGTCTGCCATCCAGAGAAGCTAGCTTTAAGGCTTTGGGCACATGTGGATCCCATGTCTGTGTTATTCTTGCCTTCTATTCCACAGCTGGTTTTTCCATTTTCACTCACCGTTTTGGGAAAAATGTGCCTGCACATGTACATATTTTTATTGCAAATATGTACCTTTTGGTGCCCCCATTTCTCAACCCCATTGTTTATGGAGTAAGGACCAAGAAAATACGGGAACACATTTTAAGGACCCTAATGGTCAATGTTTCCTGATTTTAGTTGGATCAATAAAAGAGATGGTGCAAGAATAAATGGGAGTAAAGGAGATAATGCAAAGAAAATACCTAACTATTCCTACTCCCATAAGCTGAATTGCATTTATTATCTGGAAGGTCTTTTATTTACTAGATATCTGTAATTTCTAAAAATTCTAATTCAACAAGTTATTTCAGCTTTTTCATTTTTTAGTTATTGGAGAACAGATTAATCTCCTCCTCAATATGTGTCGTTTGGAGTATAACTACAAATAAAGAGTGAACACTAAAGGAAGGGGAAAAAGGGTAAGTAAACAATACAGAAAAAAAAAGATTTCTCCCAAGTAACTCAATGATGGACAGTATATATCTGGCAATTTGAAACAATTTAATCCATGTATGTGGCTGTGATTTCATAGAATAGGTGATGAATGTTGTACCTGTTCTCTATTGGAAAGAAATTTGAAGAATTATTGTTTATATAGATAAAGGAGTAGGACTAATGATACATAAATATTAAAAACTAATATTAAGTGAATCTCTCAAAAAACCAAGAAACAAACATGAAGTAGTGTGAGGCTCCAATTTTAATATTATAGCTGTTCCATTTTCTAGAGAAATTTTGTTAGAGGTAGAGTATATTTCATAAAATAAGCCAATATCCTGGAGTCTAATGATTGATAAAATTGAGGTCTTGGATTCCCATTTTCATAATCAGTAGTCGACATTACCATCTCTCATTTAATCATCACGCAACTATATAAGGAAGGTTCTAGTGTCACTCATTTTTACATGGCAGAAAACTGAGGTGAAGAAGAACTAAATAGCAATAAAGCAAAGAATACTGGATTTGAACACAGGCGGTCCCACTCCAAAGCCTGGATCCTTGAGCTACCATGTGCCTTGTCTGCCTCATTCCAGGCTACCATTTGCATTAAGTCTGCCTCATTCATTAGGTGACTTGGAATCCAGTATCAAGACATAAGAGCTGAAATTTCTTATTAGCAGCAATGTTAAAATAGTCCTATTTATTGCCTCAGTACCAGGGGGTTATTTGCTTCTTTAGTTCATTGTCACTAGTTTTCCAACCCAGTTACCTATTTCCACTTATTTTTTAAAATATAACCTAAGATCTGTGGGCTTTTTTTATGCTTTGGATCTGTAAAAATTGTTTTTTGAAATTTATGCTCTGAAACTTTTCACCTCCCCTTGCCTATTAGCCTAAGGAACTCACACCCATATTTAAACTCACAAAGACTAACATCTCTGGATTCACCAACACTCAGTTTGTAATTCAAATATGGGAAGAGTGTGCAGTTTTCTACTTTGGAGAATTGGTAATGTTGGGATGTCGGGATGTCTTTTCCTTAATTTCCTAATAAATGTGCAAGCTGAACATGTATTGTTACCTTGGTAGAATTTAGACTTTATGTAGTCCAATAGCTTATTGGTTAACGATGCAGGCTTTGGAGTTAGGATGGGTTCAAGTCAAGTATTCTTTGCCTGGATAGCTTTACTGTTATTTAATTCCTTGTCACCTCAGTTTCCTGATATGTAAAAATGGGTGATACTAGAACCCACTTCGTGTAGTTATGTGATGATTAAATGAGACACGGAAAGAACATCAATGCAGTGACACAGAAGAAACAATTAAGATAATTAAAAAATCAAGTATTTTAATTTTTCCTCAATGATTATAATTTTCTGTGTTCTCCACCCTTTTTTTGTTAAAAATGCTTTAGGAAACACCCATTACACATTATTTAATATCTCTGCAACTGTGCAATATTTGTGTTTTTTCGTATTTGTATAAATAATATATTTCATTCTATTCCCTCTTAGCCATATATTTGTTAAATCTAGCAAAACTTCAAAAAAACCATTTGTTTTCTTCTCTTTCTCTAGAGTATGTTGCTTAGAATCACACCATTATTGGTAACTTTATTAAAGCCATCTGGAAAGTAAGATAATGTTATTGGAGTGCAGAACAGTGATAAGAATATAGTAATCACCTTTAATCTCTTCTGTTGATACAATCATCTAATCATTCATTCCTTCATTTGTAACATGTGTTCAATAAATGCCCTTTAAAGTGGATTAGATTTATTTGGACTAGTCTGCACAACACTCAAATTTATTCTTCCATCATTATTAAGTAATTCTTTTTCTCTTTAGAAGAAATTTGCATGAAGAGATCATAATTAAGTTATTTAGAATCTTTTAATACCAGATGTATCTGGCAAGCATTGTAAACTAATTCACTCATCTTCTGTGAGTGCAAGGCTCCTGCAGCTTTCTCTGATTGTTTGGGGACTCCTTTCTCCTATTTTATCATATGAACTAAGGAGATGGGATCACATCAGGGTGCTATCAACTAAATTGTAAAGACAACAGGCTATGTGATGTTTGATGACACTTATTTACTCTCATGTGTGCTATTCTTTCTTCCTCAAATACCTTTTACTGCCATATATCACTGTTATACCCTTCCCACTATTTTTTTACGGAACAGCTCAGTGTACAACTGAAAGAAGCCTCCTCTGATGTTTCTCGTTGTTAATATGTATTCAGATGTTAATAAAAAGTAAAGTCCATAAAGACCAATTGATCCATCCATCTATCACTTGATCGATCTATCTATCTATCTATCTATCATCTATCTATCTATCTCTTTATCTATCTATCAATCAATATCACCGTTCATGTTTTAGGCATTAGGATGGAATGTAACTGGAGGGCATTTCACTGGTGGCATTTTTATTATAGTAAACTATACATAACATAAAATTTATCATTTTAATTATTTTTGAGTGTCCAGTTCAGTGGAATTAGTACATTCATATTGTTGTGCGACCATCACCACCATCCTTCTCTAGAGCTGTTTTTATCTTTTCCAACTGAAACTCCATAACCATGAAAAACTAACTCCCCATTTCCCCTTCCCCACATCCTCTGACAACTACCATTCTACTACTGTCTCTATGAATTTGGCTACTTTAGGTACCTCATGTAGGTGGAATCATACAGTATTTGTTCTTCTGCAACTGGCTATTGCATTTAGCATACTATCTTCAAGATTCACCCATGTTTTAGAATTTCCTTCCTTTTACTGTTATGTGAATATGTATATATGCATATAATTTTGTTTATCCATTCATCTGTGGATGGACACTTGGGTTGCTTCTACCTTTTGGTGAATAATACTGCTATGAACATGTGTGTACAAATATCTGTTTGAGTCCTTGTTTTTACTTCTTTGGGGTATAAACCCAGAAGTGGAATTGCTGGATAACCCGCTGAACCTATGTTTAAATTTTTGAGGAACTGCCGTTCCTTTTTCCACAGTAGCTGCATCATTTGCATTCCCACTAACAATGCGCAAGGGTTCTAGTTTTTCCACATCCACACCACAATTGTTCTTTTCTTTTCTTTTTTTTTTTTAATAAGAGACATCCTAGTATATGTGAAGTGATAATTCTTTGTTGTTTTGATTTGCATTTCCCTAATGAATAGTGAGGTTGAGTATCTTTTCATGTGTTTATTGACCATTTGAACATATTCTTCGGACAAATGTCTATTCAAGTCATTTGCCCAGTTTTTAATCTAATTGTTTTTGTTGTTGTTGAGTTTTAAGAGTTCTTTACATATTCTGGATATTAATTGCTTATCAGATGTATGATTTGCAAATATTTTCTTTGATTCTCTGGGTTGCCTTTTCACTTTGTTGATAGTGTCCTTTGATGCACAAAAGTCTTTAATTTTGGTGAAGTCTAGTTTATTTATTTTTACTTTTGTTGTCTTTGTTTTCATGTCATATCTAAGAAATCTGTCAAATCCAGTGTCATGAAAGTTTTCTTTTATTTTTTTCTAAGAATTTTACAGTTTTACCTCTTCTATTTAGGTCTTCGATCCATTTTGAGCAATGTTTTATGATGTAAGATAAGAGTCCAACTTCATTCTTTTGTACCTGGCTATCTAGTTTTCCCAACACCATTTGCTGCAAAGACTATCCTTTCCCCATTGAAAGGTCTTGGCACCCTTGTAGAAATTATTTAACTGTATATGTGAGAGTTTATTTTTTGGCTCTTCATTATCTTCCATTGGTCTATGTGTCTGTCTTTATGTCAGTATAATATTGGTTTGATTACCACAGCTTTGTAGTAAGTTTTGAAATCAGGAAGTGTGAAACCTCCAACTTTGCTCTTCCTTTTCAAGATCTATTTGGATATTTGGTGTCCCTTGAGATTTCCTATGGATTTTGGATTGGATTTTTCTATTTCTGCAAAAAATGTCATTGCAACTTTGATAAGAATTACATTACATCTGTAATCACTTTGGGTAGTATTGGCACATTAACAATATTAAGTCTTCTAACCCATGAACGTGGAATGTCTTTCCATTTACTTGTGTCTTTAATTTCTTTCAGCAAGTTTTTATAGTTTTAGGTGTACAAAGTTTTATCTCTTTGCTTAAATTTATGCCTATTTTATTTCTTTTGATTGCATTGTACTAGAATTATTTATGTAATATCCTTTTCAGATTGTTCATTATTAATGTATAGAAATGCAACTGATTTTTGTGTGTTAATTTTGTATCCTGAAATTTTGCTAAATTTGTTTATGGAGTCTAGAATGTGTGTGTGTGTGTGTGTGTGTGTGTGAGAGAGAGAGAGAGAGAGAGAGAGAGAGAGAGACCTTTGTAGTTTTCTGCTTATAAGATAATGTTATCTGCAAACAGAGGAAATTTGACTTCTTCCTTTTCAATTTGGATGTCTTTTATTTTTTTTTCTTGTCTAATTGCTCTGGTTAGGACTTCCACTGTTATGTTGAATACAAGTAGTAAAAGTGGGTATTCTTACCTTGTTCCTGACCATAGGGAATAAAGCTTTCAGTATTTCACCATTGATTACAAAATTAGTTGTTGGTTTTTCATATATGGCCTTTATTGTGTTGAAGTTGCTGATATCTTTTGATTATTCCCTTCCTAATATTTTAAAAGAGATAACTAGGAAGATAATACTCTATCATTTCTTTTAAATCAACCAGTTACCAGAGCCATTAGCCCTATATTATTATGAAAGGTGTCTGTGTTAGTCAGAATATAACCAGGAAACAGAATCAATTGAGTATTTAGTACAAGACATCTTTAATATAGGTAATTATTTACACAAATTATAGAACTTCTCAGAAGCCAAACATTGACAGTGAAGACTCCCAGAAATTAGAAACTACAAGAAGCTACACCAACTCTAGGCCAGCAAAACAGAGAGGCACCAGTAGTTTAATCATATCTCAGAGATATGAATCTCCCTGTGGAAGCTGAGTCGTAGAAGTCCCCTCTGGCAGGATCTGGAGCCATGACGTAGATGCAGTTGAAGAGAGTGAGAAATAGGAAGAAATGTCTTGGCTTTTCTTTTCTCTTTCCTAATATTTTCCTGCCAGTGTCCCCATTGAACAAACCCTGCATAAATACAGATGATCTGTGATCCTGGGAAACATAACCTATAAAGTCCACCCTTCTTGAAATACAGAGAAGAAGAGAAGGATAAGGAGGAACATATCTGTAGGAAAATATATCCAATCTTTGCATAATGTCCCAATCAAAACACAAATAATGATGATCTCATACATGGGGATAAGGCATGCCCTGTACTTGATCAAACAGGTAAGTTCAGGGGGATGCAGGAATAGGAACATGACTGGGAAATGTCCTGGAACTTTAATTGATTTCCAGAACTAAATCTGATTCAAGTGAGTTACTGAAGAAGATCTGGAGGCATATGGGGATGTTAATATGATCACCCTGATTAATTCATAAACTTGTCCCTCCATGATATCTTACACTCATTCTAGCTCTGATCACATATGTTGTGAGAAAGCATTTAGTTCACAGCATCTGCATGTGCTTAAGCCGCCCAAGTACAATAAATCAAGTATCTCATGAGGCCTGGGGTGCAGAGGCCATCCCCTATTGATTTCTAAGCTCAGAGCTCAGGTGGCATGGACACCAAGACTGAGTCCCTCCAAGAGACTAAATTGTGCCTGGAGAGACTGGGAGAGATTAGTGAAACTGCCTACAATCAGACAGCATTCTCATGAGAGGCTGTATAGAGGATATTCCTTGCAGGCCTCTGGTCTCGAAGATAAGAAGTATAATAGCACCTGTTATAGTTATAGCCAATATTATTTTGAGTCTCAGGCTGAGCAGTGATACCATCTGGTTGTAGAGGTAAGATAACTAGGTTATAGGCAGGAGAATTGTGGTTAAGGTGGGAAGGGGGAATTCAGTGCTTCCATGAGAAGGGAATAGTGGAGCCTAGGATGGAGGTTCTAGGTCCAGTCCTAAGTAGTAAAGACTTAGCCATTGTACTTATTTGAAAGATGGCTCAACTTGTTGACGACAAAAAGTAATGTAGAAGAAGGAGATTAACTTAAATATTTAAGCTGAGATGTACATGTTGTTCATAAATTTTGTTAACCTAACCCTAGAATTTAGTCCTGAAATTACATTGATCAAAACCTTATTTTTTTATTAAACTTTGCTTTATTCAGACTAAAAAGATGCCTTATATTATATAAGCTTATCATATACTGATATTGGAACCAAAGTAATGATTGACCAATTTAAAATTTAGTATTGTTAGGATACCTTTCCAAAATAATTGTTCACAACTCCAAGGCACGTTCTCTGGTAATCTGATATCTGGAGCCAAAAGTTGTATTTAGATATTTACTTGGGAAGCAAATATAAGCGTCAAGTGTATTATATGACTGAGGAATATATTCTTCACACACACTTTCTGGAAGAGTTTAATTGATCATTTACAAAAGAGCACAAATATCTAGTAAACTGAGCATCAATGTTTTTAAGACATAGTCATTTTCTCTATTGGGTTGTCTTTGCAAAATGATGATTTCTTACCATTAAGTTTGGTTGATTTTATGAAGATAAGAGTCCTTCCTTTATTAACATAATGACTCACCCTTCAGTATAAGACCAGTTTTGTTCACACTTCTTCATTGCCACAATTGTTCTATAGTATCTCTCAAGTCTTCTTTTCCTTATATCTATAAGCCCTATCATTAGGAAAGAGTAAGAGGGGTTAAATATACAAATGGTTGATCTTATCCATAATATTCAGCTTTTACTTTTTTGATTGTTTCAGATGATAGAAAACTGTATCTCCATATTCAGCAATATATCGACTACTACCTCTGTAGTACTATATAATATTACCAAACTTTATCTAGCCAACTGGACAACACATCCTGAAAAATAGGCAAGGGGGAGAGAGAGAGAGAAAGAAAGAAAAAAAGAGAGAAAGAATACCTTTCTGTTGTTTTTCTTACCCAAAAATGCACAGTCTAATGTATTTGATGCATTGAAAGATTATGTTACTGAAGAAATCATTCAATAGCCACTTATACATTATTGGATGTCAACATCTCTCCCAGCCAGTAATAATGAGAAAAACATTGGTCTTCATATATTCATAATCTTTGTGATTTTTAATTTGGACAGGATCATGTCATATCCATCGTTTGGATAATGTTAGGTCACAACAAGACCGATATTCAACCTACCTTCTTCCTACTGCTTGGCATTCCAGGATTGGAGGCTGCCCACATATGGATTTCTATCCCTTTCTGCCTGGTCTACCTACTGTCACTGATGGGAAATGTTACCCTTTTATTAATTGTCAAGAGAGATTGCAAACTTCATGAACCTATGTACCTCTTTCTATGCATGCTCTCAGTGGCTGATTTGATGCTTACTTCTTCTACACTTCCCAAGATACTCAGTCTCTTCTGGTTCAATGGTAGGAAGATCTACTTTGAAGCCTGCCTCACTCAAATGTATCTTATCCATTCTCTGTCTACTATGGAATCTGGATTTATCTTGGCCATGGCTTTTGACCGCTATGTAGCCATCTGCCACTCACTGAGACATTCCACTATCTTAACACCTGATGTGATTGTAGGCTTGGGTTTGCTCATTGTCTTCAGGGGAGCTGTCCTCCTCAGTCCACACCCCTTCCTATTGAGGTGGCTTTCCTACTGCAAAACTAATGTTATTTCCCATACTTATTGTGAGTTTATGGCCCTGATAAAGCTGGTTTGCACTGAGACCGAGATTCGTAGAGCCTACAGCCTAATTGTGGCATTCTTGACAGGGGGACTGGATTTCATATTGATCATCTGTTCCTATGTCCTTATTCTTTTCACGGTCTTCAGTCTCCCATCCAAAGCTGCTCGCCTCAGGACCTTAAGTACCTGTGTCTCCCATGTATGGGTCATATTGGTGTTTTATACACCAGCTTTTTTCTCTTTTCTCACGCATAGATTTGGTCACCACATTGCTCCACATATCCACATTTTTATAGCAAATATATATCTTCTTATTCCACCTATGATGAATCCTATTATTTATGGTGTTAAAACTAAAAGAATCAGGGAAGGATTCTTTAAATTCTTAACAATCAGATGAGTTTGACTTTGCAAGGTTTGTAATTCACCAGATCATCAACAAAGATAAGGATTTTATTAAACAGGAAACGTTGAAAATGAATTAGCATTTCCTTGAAGTGGAAAACTTTTCAATTAAATTTTGGATTCATATAGGCTAATGAAGCTTGGTAAGTATACTGACTTCAGTGAGTAGAAACAATATAAAAGATACATAGGAAGTAAAAAAAAATTACATCAAAACTTTAATTATTATTCATCTTTCAAAACCCAGTATTTAGTATAGTATTTGGGACTTGTTAAGCCATGAGTAAATTTATATTGAAATAATTTTATTCTAGTGAAGTCTAATTTATCTTCTTTTCTTTTATGGATCATGCTTTTTGTGTCACATGTAAGAAATTTATTGCCTAACTTTGGGTTATGAAGATTTTCTCTTATAAATTCTTCTAAAATTTTATATTGTCTAAGGTGTGAGATTTATGTTGAGGTTCATCTATTAGATGGTAGTAATAATCCGTAATTCATGGTTGTTAATTTGAGTCTCAAATAAAATAATGTACATTAATAATTCTGAACATAATCAAATCTAATTTCCTCTTTAATCATAATCATAATATAGTAGATTTTTTAAAAACAACATAATACCCAAGTAGTAATATAAATGTAAAAATCGCAGCCTGTGTACTTGTGCGTGACAGCATTAGATGACATAATAAAGTGGTCAGGTCCTTGTGCCAATGCATAGAACAGTTGTGAATGTGAAAGTTACAAATGCCAATTAATCCTGGTGTATTTTATTGATTCTTCAAACGCCTTGAGAAATGTTATTGTTTCTGTTGCTGATGTAATTTTCAAAAATGTTGAATAACTTTAGGTAATATTTTTAACACAGCAGTATACAATATTCTCTCAACATCTATGATAGTTACATTTCTAGAATATCTGGTGCATGTTTGTCTGTTAAAACCATGCAAAGATAATTTCTTATTATAAGCAAAGTAAAAAATCTACATTCAGAACAATAGTTATAAAGCAAAGTAAAATGTTACATTCAGAACATTACAGTTTTCTTTTTCACTACACAGTGTCCATTGCATACCTGAAATTCCTCTGACATAGAACATTTTGTGGAGGGTAGAAGTTTGGGAAGAATTATTCTATGTATTGCAGGAGGTTTTTCTCTGGTTTATATCCCCTAAATCTATAGTGCCTCCCAAATATTGTGATGACAATAACAGAAACACACCAAGAAATTTCCAAAATGGTCCCTAAATATCAGCATCACCATGCTTAGGAAACACTGACACAATCATAGTGCTAATCACAGTATCTTACTCACAGTAAGCACATCATAAATGTTAGCTACTCTCATAATTTTTATTATTATTGAAAATAGAGTGGGTAAAGTGTAATAAGAGAATGTCAAATGACATACATCTTTGCTATCTTGCTTCTTATTAGGTTTGAAATAAAACGTTTTCTTTTTAAATAATAGGGAGAAAACCCACATCCTCTAACAAGTTGTGCTCATGTAGAGAGTTTAGGATATGGTGGAAAACTCAAGTGATTAAATTCGAAATGTGAGTCTGAATAATTCAATACCAAACCAAAAAATAAACCCATGGACTTAGCTGAAGTGGTTGAAATGCCATGTTCTTTGGGGCACTAGATATTTGACCTTTGACTTCTCTACATCTGTCTATTTGTTTCAGACCACCATGAGTAGCTTCTGGGCTTGGGAAGAGGGATTATAGAAATAGTCCTGACCTTTGTGCCCGAGTCTCAAAAGTTTCTGATTAGACTCAAGAATCATACAGTTAACTCTGATCTGTGCAATTAGGAGGGTATGAAGTGTAAGATCCTTTTTAGTCTAGCTCTGATATGCTTTAAAAATAATTACACCACAAATTTTCTAGGCACACAACACTGCCTATTTCTAGTTGTAGTGCATTGACAATTTCTTGTTTCAATTTTATTTTCTCTCATTATGGGCCATGAAATTCAAGAAGCAGTTAAAGATAAGCTCTCAGGTATAAATGATAATATTTTTATGTATTTTAATAAACTATATTTCCTATTGAAAGCATGGTGGCTTTATGACATAACCCTCATAAAAGATCTTAATAATTACCAATTTTATACCTAACTCTTGTAACTAAAGTGACAACTCTCAGTGACTTATGTTCTAGGATAAAACTGTTGGAAAGAATATGTACCTATTGGTATATCAGAGGAAATTCCAACATGATAATAAAGTTTGGAGGAAGTCCCTAAGATATTTGCGAAGCAACATATCTCAAGTCAAGATCATAGGGATGTAAAGTAGTTTCCTGTGTCTGTGAGCCAATAGTGCTGCTCCAGAATCCTTATTTTAAGAATAAAGACAAAATGGAAAATATCCAAGAAAGTGTTTGAGATGATTAGGGATACAGACAACATCTCTTAAAAAAATAAAGCCTGCATGGCCTAAGGATGTTTATCTGAACGAAGAGAGAAGACTGAGAGGAAGCCATATAAATGTCTTCATATATTTGCAGGACCATGATGAGGAGAAATACATCTTTCCTTGTATGACTTTAAAAGGAAGCCAGTGTATCTTTAAGCATATGTTAAAAGGACAGATTGCAAGAAAAAAAAAAAAAAGATAAGAAAAGAAATTTAACTCTAAAATAAAATTTCAAAATTTCCTGTTGTTCACTTTGGTGAACCAAGTGCAAATCTCAATTTGAAACCCAAGGGGAGGAAGAGAGGTAGTAGACTTGAAGAACACCAGCATCACTGATGGGAGTCTCTCTGATCCTTCTGTGTGGTCAATCCAGGTCCATCAGAACACTCAATACAGTGAGCTGTATCTGTATCTTTAATCTCCCATTTATTTCAAAGTTTGAATATCACTGAGAGGGTATTTATCCCGTATTATTTTATAAAAATATAAATTATTATAATAAAATAAATATTTAATATATAATAAGTAATATATAACATATAATGTATAACAATATAATAAAATAATGCAAATTATTATATAATGCTATATTATTATATGTAATATAAATTATCTCAGTCATATAAGTAAAAATGATCCATGATTGCTCCATTATTTACCATTTCTGTTGACTTTCAACACTTAAACATATTCAATTTTTCTTCAGTCTTTAAAATTCATACATCATTTTTTAATCTAAAATACAAAAAACAGAATCCTGTTTGTTTTTTTAATTATAACAGTCCTCACTGGCCTATTACACCATAAACATTGTGTAAATACTTCCACACGGAACAAATAGAGGCACATAAGGGTCAATTATCAGCTCTGGCCCTGAAGCTCTCCCTCCTTACTTTACGCCAAAGCAGGAGTGCCATCAGTTGTTGGTTACAGACTATATTCAGATTTTTTAAAATCATCTTTTCAGAGTTTGGTAATTAATTTAATTTCTTGTGCTCCCTCCACCTATTTACCTGGATGCTGTCTTTCGTCTGTCTTTAATCCATGCATTGTAAAAATGGGCCAGTCAACAGGATTTACTCTCTCAGCCTTGATTTCAAAAAAACACTGTAAAAACCCTTTCCCAAGAAGCAGGGTTTCCAGATAAAATACAGGATGTCATGTTAAAATGGAATTTCAAATAAACAACAAATATATTTTAATAAGATATTGTTAAATATTTTATGAGACACTCATGTTAAAATATTGTTTTAAAAAAGCTGTTTATTTTAATTTCAAATTTCACTGGGTGCTCAATTTTTTATTTGCTAAAGCTGACAACTCCTCCCACCAGGAGGGAGTTTGGACAATAATTCCCTAGGAAACACATTTGGTTTCTCCTCATTATCTCCCCCATAGACCCAGGGCCAGAGGAGAGGCCTGACACCACTCTGCCAAATATAGTCCATCAGGAGAAATAGAAAGATGGGAATTCTAGACACCCTTGAGTTATCAAACCTGAATCCCCTTCTCCCAGTTTAACCACCCAGGCCATTCAGTGGATTAGAGATTCTTTAGCTAATGGAAAATAGAATGGAGCCTGGTCCTCAATTGCAAGACTTTACCCTATTCTGTGCTCCAATGGCGGATACTTCAATGTCAGTTAGTAGACCCAAATCTTAACATAATCTAGAAACATCTACCAGAAGCCAGTTACAAAGTCCCGTTGTTTAATTCATTCCTAAAAATCCTGCTGCTAAATAAAAAGCTGTTCAATGAAAAAATGAAAAACTACTATTTTCAATAATTAAAATTATGATGTATTCCATCCAATCAAAATGTCTAAGTGATTTTCACAGTAAAAAAAAAAAAAAAAGCTGCAATAAATGACAATTTAAATGTAAACAAATACAGTTTGTGTATAAAATTGTAATACACTAAAAGTGTACAGTACTTTCCAAAATACTTCATAGTAGGTTGTTGGTGGAGGAGTGGTGAAAGGGAGCTATTCACGAAGGTAGTAAAGTCAGATGGTTGACTCTCAGGAGAACAATATCTTTGAGCTCTTACTTATCTTGTCATTGGATTGCACTTAAATAAAATGTCACACAGAAAAACATCTTTATGAATATTTTAAGGCTAAATATTTCAATATTTGGAAAAAAATATAGTACGTGTTTACAGCAGGCTAGACAGGATTGGAAGATACTGTTTTTCCATTTCCAGTTTAATTCAAATAAGACAAAATTCAAATGTCTTCCTCATAATATTCCCTTACTAGAAACTTATGTTTCCAGCTTTATTGAGGTATAATTGATCAGGGTGTAGGGAAAAGGAAACTTTTATACACTATTGGTGGGCATGTAAACTGGTACAGCCATTATGGAAAACAGTACGGAGGTTCCTCAAAAAATTAAAAATACAACTATATTGGGGCCAGCCCGGAGGCACAGTGATTAAAGTTGCACACTCTGCTTCATCAGCCCAGGGTTTGCAGGTTCGGATTCCAGGCATGGACCTACGCACCATTCGTCTAGCCATGCTGTAGCAGCATACCACATACAAAATAGAGGAAGATTGGCACAGATGTTAGCTCAGGGCTAATTTTCCTCAGCAAAAAGAGGAAGATTGGCAATGGATGTTAGCTCAGGGCACATCTCCCTCACCAAAAAAAAAAAGAAAGAAAAAGAATACAACTATATTATCCAGCAATCCCATTTCTGAGTTTATATCCAAAGAAAATGAAATCAATACCTTGAAGAAATACCTGCACTCCCATGTTCATTGCACTGTTATTCACAATAGCTAAGATATGAAAACAACCTAAGTGTCTGTCCACAATGAATGGATAAAGAAAATGTGATATGTCTCACTAGAACCTTTGGTTGAGTAAGTTGGTGAGTGTGTCATGACTTTGCTTTAAACCATAATGTAAAAATATAATTTCTCATAAAATTATTCATTTAGCATATTTATTTAGTGTTTCATTTCCTTTGAATATATACTTAGAAATAGGATTGATGCATCATATGGTAGTTATATTTTCAGTTTTATGAGCAAGCTCTATAGTGTTTTCCATGATGGCTGTACCAATTTACATTCCCACCAACAACATACAAGAGTTCTCTTTTCTCTGTACTTTCACCAGCATTTGTTTTTTGACTTTTTGATAGTAGTCATACTAAGAGGTATGAGTGATATCTTATGGTAGTTTTGATTTGCATTTCTCTGATGATTAGTGGTATTGAGCACCTTTTCCTAAGGCTGTTGTGCATTTCTATGTCATCTTGGAAAAATGTCTATTAAGGTTTTGACTTGGCACTGGTAAGGGTAGATGGAATCTTCAGTGAGGAATACTAGTGGGATCCTCCTGTTCTCCTTTTCCCCATGGAGGGAAATCCTAGTCTAAGGAGTCCTTCTTGGTGCCGGGTCTAGTGTGCAGGCACTCAAACAACCATGGTGGTGTCAGGTTCCTGAGAGCAGAGACACTAGTGGTGTTAGTGGTGTCAGTGTTTTTGTGCAGGTGCCCAGGGTGGCAGTGGAGTCAGGGTCTTGGTTTCAGAGGTGCATGGAATTACTATGGCACCTGGGTCTTGGGGTGCAGTCGCACTCGCTGTGGCAGTGGCACAAGTGTCTGAGGCACAGACGTGCAGATTACCCATGGATCCAGGGTCTGGGTCTCTGCAGCTCATCACAGTGGCTTAAGCCTGGGGGTAGTGTTTGTGGGGAGATAGCATGCATCAGTGGTGCCTTAGGTCCTGGGGATGATAGGGTGCAGCAGCAGCTTGGTCTTGGGAAGGAATGTAGAGGTGGTTCCTTCTCCAGGGGGAGCACTACAGCATGGACTTCAGGCAGCTCTGTCAGCCGGATTCAGCATTGCTGAAGACCGTGGGGATCTTTGGTGTTGAAGGCTGCAGGTATTCATGGAGATAAGGAGGGATTCTGAGGTTCTCCTTCTTTCCTTTTCCTTGTGGGAGGAAATTTCTCAGAGGGAATCCCTCCTAGCATAGAGCCACTCCAGACCGAGGGACATGGTGATGCAGGCAAAACATTTCTTATGCTTTTCTATGTGTCCATCCTCAGTTTTCATGTTCCACAGAGTTTCTGCTGCTTCCTCGTTGTACTCCAGAGCTCTCTGAGAGCTATAGTCATTGGTATGTAGTTGTTTATTCATTGTTTTTGTAGGGGAGAGCATTGGAATCTTCTAGTCCACTATCTTGCTGACATCACTTCCTATTCTCTCAATTCCTGCCTTCGGATTGAAGAATTTAGTCCATTTACATTTAATGTAAATACTGATGAAGGTTTTATGATTGCCACTTTGTTTTTCTCTGTATATCTTTTGTCCGTTTTATTATTCTGTACCTCCATCAATGCCTTCTTTTCTGTAAAATATATTTTCTAGTATACCATTTTAAGTTCTTTGTTTCTTTTACTATATTTTATAGTGTTATTTTCTTATTGGTTTCCCTGGAGATTACAATTAGCAGATTAACTTCAAACAATCTAGTTTGGATTTATACCAATTTAATATCCACAGTATCATTGGTACTATTATTGCCACATAAATTATAATTTTATATATTATAAACCCATCAATACATTTTTATAACCATTTTTTAGCTAGTGTATTTTAAATCAAAGTGTTATAAGCAAAAATACATTTATACTTTATTTCATTTTTACCTATGTATTAAACTTTGCTCTTTATTTCTTCATGTGGATTCAACTTATTGTTTAGTTTCTTTTCTTTCTCACCTAATGAACACTCTTAAGTAGTTTTTAAGGCAATTTTGCTAGAAACAATTTGTCTGATTTTGTTTATTGGAGAGTGTCTTAATTTTCCTTCATTTTTGAGATTGTTTTGCTGGATACAGACTTCTTGACTGATAATTTTTTTTTTTCTTTCATTATTTTTGATATGTTGTCCCCCTGCCTTCTGGCCACCATAGTTTCTGATGAGACGTTAGCTTTTAATCTCATTGTGTATTCATGGTATGTAGTGAATCACTCTTTTCTCGCTAGTTACAAGAGTTTATCTTTGTCTTTTTCTTTCTGAAGTTTGACTATGATATCCTAGGTAAGAATAGCTTTTTTTTTCTTTAACTTGGAGTTTGCTGAGCTTCTAGTATGTGAAGATTGAAGTTTTTTATGAGTTTTGGAAGTTTTTTTATCCATTTTTTTTTAAATATTATTTCTGTCTCCCTCTCCTCTCATTCTGGGATTTCTTTTATAGATATATTGGTACGTTCATCGGTATGGCTGGTATTCTGCAAGTCTCTGAGGCTCTATACATTTTTCCTCATTTTTTTTTTTCTCCTCTGGTTGGATAGTCTCAATTGATTTATCTTGAAATTTTCTTATTCATTTTTTCTGCCAGTCCAAATCTGCTTTTGAGCACCCCTAGTGAGTTTTACATTTCATTCATTATACTTTTCCTTTTCAGAGTTTCTATTTGGTTCTTTTTTAATAATTCCTGCCTCTTTATTTATATTCTCTATTTGACTTGTATTTCTCAAGTTTTCTTATTATTCTTTAGATATGCTTTCTTTTGGTTCTGAGAATATATTTATAACAGCTGATATCAAGTCTTTGTCTAGTAAGTATGGCAGGGATGTTTCTATTGGTGTTTTTTTTTTAATCCTGTGTATATGCTGTGCACATAGGAGTGTGGCATTCTAGATTCCCAGAAATATGTTGGAACTTTTCAAATATCCCTCTGAAAATTTCATTCCCTGATTTTTCCTTTTAAGTTTTACGGTCAGCCTTTTGTTAGCCCAATCGGTAACACTGCCTCAGGACACTTTGGTGTTAAATAGTTGCCACTGAAAATGCCTTGTTCTCACAGACTGACTTCTGAATCAGATCAAATAAAAGCAACCCTCATGAACAGAATATTTTAGTGAGCTGCCAGAGGTATTCAATAGTGACAGTTTATTTCACTGGTGAATTTCGAAGCTCCAACCAATTATTTCCCTTCCTGTGGATACTAGGATGTTGGTTTCTAAAGAGACAGAATGCATTTATAATAACTGTTTAAACATCCTAGTTTATTAATTCTTGTATCTATGTCATTTCTGGGTCAGTTTCAATTGATTAATTTGTCTCCTCACTCAAAATTTATGAACTTTGTGTTCCTAGTTCTGACTGACAAGTTGGATTTTTCTTTCATATATCTTATAAGTATTTTAAAGCATTATTCTAGGACTTTATGAAGTTATTTGGAAATGGAGTTGATCTTTTGAGGTCTTGTTTTGAGGCTTTATTATGTGAAACCAGAACAATATTTTATCTAGAACTTATATTGCCTCACTATTTAGTCTTCCTTAGTAATCTCCATCCCCATAAATTGTGAAAAATTTCTGTATGGCTGATCAAAAAAGACTAGACTTCAAGTATTGTTCCCTCTAATCCTTTTGTGTGGTTCTTCCTCCAGTTTTGGGTAGGTTAGTTTACACACGTTTTGGGTAGAGTAGTTCACACTAATCTATAACTAATTAGTTTACACATGAAATAATCATACTGAAGTGAGTACTCAATGCAGACCTTTTGAACATCAATGGAGTTCCCTCTCT
The DNA here is from genome assembly GCF_020826845.1 of Diceros bicornis minor. Taxonomy (NCBI): domain Eukaryota; kingdom Metazoa; phylum Chordata; class Mammalia; order Perissodactyla; family Rhinocerotidae; genus Diceros; species Diceros bicornis. The sequence goes on along the minus strand of NC_080746.1, from coordinate 60,892,232 downwards.
TTGCAGATTTCTTCTCTCTGGTACTCTGATTAGTCATTAAAATTGTTTTATTCTCCCTTGAATCCCAGATCTAGTTCCTGAACTTAGGAAATAAGCTGGGCTCTGCCTGGGTTCTACCTATCTCTAATTCACTGTGCAGGAACGTTGGGAAATTATAAGGATAACCTCGTCTGTTTCTAATATCTCAGGCTCTACTGTCTTTATTGCCTGGTGTCCAAAATCTTGAGAGTCTTGCTTCGTATTTGTGGTGGTATTTTCATTGTTTCATACAGGTCCTTGTTACTCTGACTTGTCCAGAAGTGAATGTGCCCACTCAATCCTTTAAATTCAGATTTTAGAAATCCTTAACTATCTGAACTCTTACATCTGAGTCTTCACTATGCAACTTGCAAACATTTTCCTAACCTATTCACTAGTTTAATGAAAACACACACACATACACAGTATATATCTCTATAGACGGCCATAAAATATTTAAATTGAGGATAGGTCTATACAAAAGGATGCAGAGTGGGCTGTAGACTTCTCTCTTTAAGGTATTATCCTTTCCTTGTATTCTTTAAGTGAATTTTGTTTTATAATCATCACTTTCCTTGCATTATTAAGTGAAAATATCTTCTAGGGAAGTGGAAAAGACCAAAGAGTGTTTATCAGGCTAAGAAAACTGGAAAGGCCCACACATTCTCATTCTCCTTACCCATTACTGAACAATCATAGTGACCAGAGCCCTATCTCTCTCTTATTGACACTAAACCTTATCCAGGTAATCTCAATAGGTAATTTATCATTTTAATTTGTCCTAATTATTCCATTTAATTTGTTAATGAAGTTAATAAAATTCATTGTGAGTTTTTTCATTGTTTAGTTATGAAACAATGTATGTTATTTATGACAAAGAAGGGTAGAATATTTATTGCCATTGAAATAAAGAAAAATCCATATTTAATATCAGATTTTGCTCATCCTTCTTGCATGCATATGCTAACTTACGAGTAATGAGGCAAATGTAAATAATTAGGTAATTGATGTTTAACATATCTATACTGAATAGAAATAATTGGTGTAACATTACATGGTTGTTTTAGGGTGTTTAGTGATGTCTAGGGAAATCTGGGAGAGTTTTTAAATGGGCTAGGAACAGGTTATTTTTTTTTTCATATAAATAATGAGATAGGGTATGATACTATTCTAAACTTTATTACCTACCATATTTTCAGTAACATATCATTTAATGATAAATGAATTTATCATTCAATTTTTCATGCAATTGTTTTCTTTGTCCTCGGAAAATAAAAGCCTACTACATGGAAGACTTGTTGTCAGGTATGAGACATAACATAGTGATAATATTTTCATCCTGCTTTCAGGAAATTCCAGTTTATTTAGAAGATTAAAAATTATACACTCTATATATACATAACATAGTACAAAAATTTCAATTGCTTGATGGTTTGTTCTGTGAGTGCAAATGAGGGTCAAATAACCTAGGCTTTATCGCCAGAGTCATTCAGAGATGGTTTCTTGGGGAGTTAAAATTAACTTCAATTGCTGAAATGAGTGAGGATGGGGATTTTCTTGATAGTGGGTGTTCTGGAAGAAATATGAATAAACAATAACTCATACAGAGGATCATAAATAATTCTAGATAATTATTATCTAGGAGTTCTAATTCTAATTATTAGATACCTGCATACCTGCCAAAAATAGGGTTTCCAATTTTCCTCCATAAATAAACCTGACAATTAAACCTCCCAGAAAATATGGGAGAGTATTCTGCATATCAAGGACCACTTTCAAATTTGTAAATATTTTTATCACATTTTGTCCTGTGGAAAGATGCCTATCCCTCCATCTTTTACCCAATACTCAATGCTAAACTCCTGAGAAGTTTTCTGGCAGATGTTACAGGCTTACAATGGAGTGAAAAGAAGAGAAAGGGACAACCTCACTACTTGAGAGTGGAGATGTGGGGCAAGGGGCACCATGACACCAATGTTTGCCCTATCTGCATATTGGGTCAACTGAGAGATAAGGACATTTCAGGCAGGCAATTTTGTTTTAAATTCACCTTTATTGAGTAGAGCCGGTTCTGGAGGATGATGCCTTTATCTGCATGAACTTTGGCTTTATTGTAATTTGTAATGAAATGCAAACTAGACATAATTACCCAATCAGTGACAATTAGGGCTTTATTGCTATTGATCTTTGCACAGGTGTTTGCCACTGTCAAATTTACAGCACATTAGTGCTGGCAGAATTTCATCCTCCTGAGGGCAGCTGGCTGCTGGGTGTAGGATTAGATTTCCCTTTCCAATAAGGAAATCTTTAATCCAACATATCCTCAAACAAGGAAAATCCACATACCATTCTGTTTAGAGATCCTGCTTCCCTCTACTAAAAGTAAAACAAAACCAAAAAATCTAAAAGCAAAATAAACAAACAAAAAACTCACTTGTGTTGTTCTAATTTTCATGCTAATGAATGAGGCATAACAGTTAAGAGTTATCCTCCCATAAAAACAAAGAGTATTAACACCACCACAACTCCCATCATCATTAATCACCACTACCACTTATCAATGTGGTTGTTATATGTTATTCATTTTATTTAATGATATAACCATGTTAATTTATTTAAGTTTCATTTGGAAATTCAAGATTGTAAAGATTAAATTATATTAAATAGGTTGCATTACTAATAAGGGGCAAAGCCAAGCCTGAAACCCGATGTTCCTTTGCAACATGAGGTTCATCACATACCTAAGGATGTTCATGTTGGAGTTAACAGCAAAAGGAAGCTTTATCCATTTAGAAGCCTTAGCCGTTTAGTTCCCCAGGGCAACAGATGAAGACTAAGAGCCTTTCATTCAAGGCATTATATGTTATTTTAATGATCTCAGAGATATATAAATACCGTATGCATATCTATCTATCTACATATCAATATATCTACATCTGTCTATTTAAATGTTTTAGAAAAAGAAGAGATAGAGTATAGAATTCCTGATATTTAACACATTTGTCTTATAATTTGACCTTCTATGGAATAGACTCCTGACATTAATGAGACTATGTTTTACTCACACTTTACAGAACAGGTAAGGGCTTTTTAAACTATACTAACTGAGAAAAAGGAAATAGGGGCATTTATCTTTGAGAAGGAGAACTCAGATGCTAAGTTATGGAGCATACGTAATGCTATACACAGTGTCTACACATTGTAGATGGTTATTTTTTTCCCGTTGACATATTTAATTCCTCATTAAATGTTTTCCTTTGAGACATCCTCAATTACTCTTTGTTTGATTTGGACAAATCACTTTGCCTGTGAAGTGATTAGTGAAGATATCTTGATGGATTAATTGTAAACATTATATTTAAAATAAATGATACTGTTAAAGGTTCAGGGAAGTCTGTAACTGGAGATTGGTCAGAAAAGACTAAAAGACTAATGACTAATGTGGTAGAAAAGGGGATGAATGATTCATTATACTTTCTGTTTTGACTTGTGTCTAGTACAACATCTCCTTCCTTGGTCATCAATGATCATCAGTGCTAATTTCACAGATTCTTTCCAAGGCTATCAATCAAAGAGCAACAGGGAATTTAATTACTCTGCTTGACATTATTTTGTGGTCCCTCATGTTCACTTGGAAATGGAAATGCCAGGCTTGCATTTTAACCACAATATTAAAATAACAACGGTGATAATAAATATAACTTTTTACTTGACAAACAGTATACAGGAAATTTTATTCTATATATTATTAAAGTATCACAAAACTTTTAAAAAGTAAATATTATTATCCTCCTTTTTAAGATAAGTAAATAACATCAGATAGGGAGATGTAACTGATATAATATGTGGAAATATGAAATTTTAGGGAATATCTTGGGAAATATAACCATTTTGGGTGATTTCAAGGCAGATATTACATGGATATTTTGTTGGCATTGCTCTAAATCATACTGATTCATAATTCTATTGTTCGAAAATGTGGGGCTATGGAAAGCTTAATCAATTTTATGCTGTGAAGACAAATGTTTCCCCTGTATCATCTGTACATGTTTAGTCCCACAGAAGTGCAATTGCACAGACCCTAATACTCCCAGACTCCTTAATTATTGGTTCCTGAGGCTAGTATTCCAGTGACTGCAAAATTCTCCAAGGATGTCATCTTCCCAATCAGTACGAATCCTCTAGAGGAACAAAGAGAGATTCATGATCATTGATAGCCATTCCCATGAGGCACTAATTTTGTATAACCCTCCTGAAAGACCTGTGGGCACTAGAGCAAGAAGTGGGAAGCAGCTGGTTTGCCTTATAGCCTTCTGAAAAATGATTGCAAACCAAGGCAAAAAGACCAGCCAGATGAAGAGGTAGGAGGACTACCTGAGACAGTGGGATTTCCACTTGAGAGAAAAACAGGAGAGGAATTAAAAATATTTAACAGTCAATGCAGCACGAATAGTCAAAGTTGAATGGACTCCAGCCATAGACCTGAAGCAGGGTGAGAAAGGTCTCTGCTGTGCCAGCCTTGACTACTTTAGTGGCGAAATCATAGGGGCAACTACAGGGTCTCCAATATAGGCTATGGTGGGTAAAAGAAAGGCAGCACTTAGGAAATTCAAAATGCAGGCTATTTATCAACATGAACAGAATTATTTAAACATGATAATTTTTTAGGGACTTACTGTTGCATGCAACTGAACAAAATATTTTGGAAATTTAAAGATATTTAAGACAAAGAATACTGATAAACGAAGTTAGTTATACTCTGAAATAGTGCACATTTGGCCACCCCTATGGAGATGTGTCTGAGAGATATGGCTGGATGCTTAGTTTGCACTTTATAAATGGTAGTAACATAGAGATCGAGCAAACTAAAATTCAAGCTCTTTTTAAATGGTCCAAATATTCAGATTTGTCCTTGCATATCAATCTGATCATATTCACAAAAACTGACTTATACTGGGTTCGGTTAAGTATTTTTAATCTAAAAAAGTAATTTGTTTTTAGTATAATTGGTTTATATGTAAATGACAATTTTCCAATGAAGAGAAAAAAAATGAGCCTCATAGGTGACAACATGTTTTAGAGACATAATCAGAGCAATAAGTTTCTAATTTTCACTTGATTTCAGCCTCTTTTGTTCTTATTTTTTTGCTTAATAAAAATGTAAGTGAAATAAGCATATGCTATATTCTAAGCACTTACTAGGTGGAATTTATATGGTGGAGGATAAAGGAGATGTGGAGCAAAACATATCCCAACTTTATGTTCCATTCTTTCTTTTCCCTAGAGTAGAGTCCACTTTCTCTTTTCCCTTTTCAATTTTGAGATTAAAATAAATATTACTGGCTAATTCCACATCTGCTCCCCCATACCTGAACCTGGCACAAAGTTTCCTACCACTGGTGGTCATAAAATATGTGTCCTATATTTTAAGTACAAACAGAAAGTATTTTTTTAAGCTCAATATATTGAAAATAATTTTGACAACACTTAGGCTAGAACGGGTTTAGTGACTCTCAAAATGTTAGTTCCAAATAGAACCAGTTTATACCCAACTACTTTCCTCCTCCTTGGAATCCCAGGGCTGGAAGGGCTGCTCATGTCTGGATCTCCATCCCCTTTTGCCTGGTCTATCTACTGGCACTGATGGGGAATTGTGTCCTTGTGTTCATCATCAAGACAGACCCTAGGCTTCGTGAACCCATGTATCTCTTCCTCTGCATGCTCTCTGTGAATGACCTGATGCTTTGCACCACTGCCCTTCCCAAGATCCTCAGACTTTTCTGGTTCAATGACAGTGAAATCGACTTTAAAGCTTGCCTCACCCAGATATTCTTCATCCACTCTCTCTCCACCATGGAGTCAGGATTCCTGTTGGCCATGGCCTTTGACCGATATGTGGCCATCTGCAACCCTCTGAGGCACTCCACCATCCTGACACATGGAGTGATCATGGCTTTGTGTTTAGCCATCATTCTACGTGGAGTAATCCTACTGACTCCTCATCCTTTCTTACTGATGAGGCTTCCCTACTGCAAAACCAATGTCATCGCCCACACCTACTGTGAATTTATAGCCTTGATCAAACTGGCCTGTGCCAATACCAGGATCCACAGACTCTATGGCTTAATTCTTGCCTTCCCTACTGGTGGGCTGGACTAAATATTGATAATTTGCTCTTATATTCTCATTCTTCATGCTGTGTTTCATCTCCCATCAAAGGAGGCCAGACTCAAGACCTTGAGCACATGTGGCTCTCACGTTTGGGTCATCTTAGTGTTTTACACACCTGCCTTTTTCTCCTTTATTACCCACAGATTTGGTCATAACGTAGCTCCACACGTCCACATCTTTATAGCCATCATTTATCTTCTTATCCCTCCTATGTTGAACCCTATCATCTATGGCGTCAAAACCAAAAATATTTGGGAGAGATTTCTTAAAGTTTTCACAAGTACATATGTTTGAGTTTGTAAGGTTTTTTAACTAACCAGCAAGACAGGTGATACCATGGAACTATGGTCTTGTTTATATTCAGGTAATTCTACATTATCTAAGAAGACAGAAACTACCCAGGTGTATATTGGGTCATATTTACTAGAAAAAAAGGATGGTTGATATATGGAATAGAATAGTTCATGCCGATCATACACTATTTTGTGAGAGACATTTCTATTTTCAGTACAGGGTAATTTATTAATTTGTGTCTGTCTAGCACCTAGAATCACGTTCAAGGTACATAAGTCATTTAGTATATTTTTTTAATGACAAATGTTCACTCATTCCATCATTTCTTGGCACAGGTACACGCACATTGACCTAGAGTGACTAATATGCAGGAGTCATACCAATTTATAGAGAGGCAGCATTTTCTCTCTTGTTTGTAACTGTTAAGGATCTAGGAACTGAAAGTAGAAAAATAACCAGAGGCAAAGTACATAACTGAGAATTGTATTCGTTTTAGAGAAACTGGGACTATGACTGAGGTTTAGCTTATCATATGTTCTTCGATATTTTCATTTTTTTTTTTTAGCTTATAATATAGGCTGATTCTGTGTAACTAATGTAAAATTTTATATAATGTCAGCGTGTGCCACAGCTAAAATTTAGGAGATGTTTTGCCTCAAGAATAGTATGTACCTTAGAAAATCTTAGCTGGAAAAAATATATAAAATGAAGAGAAAAGAACAAAAAAAGAAAATTATGGTGGTAGAAAAAAGATGGCGGCGTAGGCAGACTCTGAACTCACCTCTTCCCGTGGACACAGCCAATTTACAACTACTCGTGGAAAAATTACCCCTGAGACAGAACTGAAAACTGGATAAGAGGAACTCCTGCAACAACGGACAATCCTAACTGAGGTAGAAGAGGCAGAGACCCCCTTCTGGAGAGGAAAAACACCGCCTTCACAAGCCGCCAGCTTCACGGCTGCCGGGAGCAGCTCACAGGTACGCACCCTCCCTGGAGGCGCGGGGCTCTGAGCCGGGGAGCGCCCCCGTTGTGGGCATTTTGTGGACCCAGCAAAATCGAGACCAGCGGCATAATATCTGACTTTGCCTGCTACTAAAGCAGTGGGGAGGACCCCCAAAAACCCGGTTCACAAAGAAACTAAAACTGGCTCTTAAAGGGCCCGCGCACAAACTCACCCATTCCAGAAAGCATCCTAAAATCACCAGAAAGAAAGGTGCACAGTGCTTTGGTGACAAGAGACTCACATAATAGGCCCTGAGTGCATCTCGGTGAGGGGTGAGACCTCTCCAGGGACTGGGACATTGGTGGCGGCCATTGTTGTGGCCTGGTGTGAGCGTGCTGACACAGACGCCATCAGAGTTCTCCCTGAGGCCTGCTAGCCCAGGGTCTGCTCCACCCACTAGTGCACCGATTTAATCCAGCTCAGCAAGGGCAGACAGCCCACTCTAGAGACTGGCCCCACCCAACAACAAGCCCTCAAGCAACTTGTGGGCCTGCATAGATTGGTGACTGGATTCTCTGCAGCCTGGCAACTGAGCCAACTTGAGCGGGCAGGGTGTGCACAAGGAGCGGGTAGAGAGTGTGGGGCGGTGACGGAGTGTGTGGGGCTCCCGCCGTGGTGAGACTGGGTCCGCTTGGGGAGGTCGGGGCGCTCACACGGGGCAGGACTGTGTTGGCAGTGGTGTGGACCTGTGGGCAACAGGGCTTGTCAGCTGCAGAAGACTTGTGCTTCTCAAAGACCCACATAGGAGGTTTGCCCCACCTTCCAAAGCCTGAAACAGTTTGGTGCTCCTGTGCCTGAGGCCAGCCCCACCCAGCTGCAATCCTCAGAGAGCTGACAAGAGACCTAATAGGCTAGAAGCTTACAGCAATTGTAAGGCCCTGAGCCTAACAACCTGCCACGCTGGGGGCCTACTCACTTAAAAGAAATACTGCAACACAAATGTGGTATTAGAACTTACAGCCAACCGTGCTGGGGCGCCCCATACCTGATAAAGAGACGGAAGGGCCCACAACAACTACAAGCAGCTGAGCATAACAACAGCTGGCCAGGAGCATAACTCAGCCTCCCTGGGCGCCTATAGGGAGAGCAAACAGGCCACAATAGAAGGACACACGTAGCCCACATAGGGGTCACCCCTGGAACATTGAGAACTGAGGGAAGCACACTGGAAGCCTCCTAAGGCATCACTTACATAAGGTCACCTATCCAAGAGCAGGAGACGTAGCTGACCTACCTAATACGTAGACACAAGCACAGGGAAAGAGGGAAAATGAGGAGGCAAAAGAATACATTCCAAGTAAGGGAAGAGGACAAAACCCCAGAAAAGGAACTAAGTGAAACAGAAATGAGCAACCTACCTGACAGAGAGTTCAAACTAAGAGTGTTAAGGATGCTCACTGATCTGGGGAGGAGAATAGATGAACTCAGTGAGAATGTCAACAAAGAAACGGAAGATATAAAAAAGAACCAATCAGAAATGACAAATACAATACTGGAAATGAAAATTTCATTAGAGGGACTCAAAAGCAGAGTAGAGGATACAGAAGAACGGATCTGTGAGCTAGAAGAAAGACTAGAAGAAATTACCCAAGGTGAACAGGTAAAAGAGAAAAGAATTAAAAAGAGTGAGGACAGTCTAAGGGACCTCTGGGACAACATCAAGCGCACTAACATCCGTGTTATAGGTGTCCCGGAAGGAGAAGAGCGAGACAAGGGGGCAGAGAATCTATTTCAAGAAATAATAGATGAAAACTTCCCTAACCTAAGGAAGGAAACAGAGAGAATCCTAAAAGCCGCAAGAGAATGTCAAGTTATACATAAAGGAAACCCCATAAGTCTATCAGCTGACTTCTCAGCAGAAACCTTACAGGCTAGAAGAGAATGGCATGATATATTTAAAGTGTTAAAAGGAAAAAACATACAGCCAAGAATACTCTACCCAGCAAGGTTATCCTTCAAAATGGAAGGAGAGATCAAAATTTTCCCAGATAAGCAAAAATTAAAGGAGTTTGTCACCAAGAAACCAGTGCTACAAGAAATGTTCAAGGGACTGATTTAAGGGGAAAAGAGAAGACCACAAATAGGAAAAATTATTTATTTCCATGATTAGAACGTAATGGATACAAATGTACAAAAAGGTGTTAGATATGATATCAAAAACATAAAAGGAGGGAGGAACGGAGTTAAAGAGCAGAGCTTTCAGACAGAGGTCAAACTAAATGACCATCAATTCTGTATAGAAGAAGTAAGGAACAGAGAAGGACTACTAAAACACTGAGAAAAAAAAAAGTTAAAAAATGGCAGTAAGTACATACTTATCAATAGCGACTTTAAACGTCAATGGACTAAATGCACCAATTAAAAGGCATAGGGTGGCTGACTGGATAAAAAAACAAGACCCATATATACGCTGCATACAACAAGAGACACACTTCAGACCTAAAGACACTCACAAACTGAAAGTGAAGGGATGGAAAAAGATACTCCACACAAATGGCAATGAAAAGAAAGCTGGGGTAGCAGTACTCATATCAGACAAAATAGACTTTAAAACAAACACTGTAAAAAGAGACAAAGAAGGGCATTACATAATGATCAAGGGAACAATCCAACAAGAGGATATAACACTTGTAAATATCTACGCACCCAATGTAGGTGCACCTAAATATATAAAGCAATTATTAACAGACATAAAAACAGAAATAGACAGTAACACAATAATAGTAGGGGACTTTAACACTCCACTTACACCAACGGATAGATCATCCAAACAGAAGATCAACAAGGAAACATTGGCCTTAAACGACACACTAGAACAGATGGACCTAGTAGATATATACAGAGCATTCCATCCAAAAACCGAAGAATACACGTTCTTTTCAAATGCACATGGGACATTCTCCAGGATTGATCACATATTAGGCCACAAAACTAGTCTCCATAAATTTAAGAAGATTGAAATAATACCAACCATCTTTTCTGACCACAACGGTATGAAACTAGAAATCAACTATAGGAATAAAATCAGAAAAGCCACAAATACGTGGAGATTAAACAAAATGCTACTGAACAACGACTGGGTTAACGAAGAAATCAAAGAAGAAATCAAAAAATACCTGGAGACAAATGAAAATGAAAATACGACATGCCAGAATTTATGGGATACAACAAAAGCAGTTCTAAGAGGGAAGTTTATAGCGATACAGGCCTATCTCAACAAACAAGAAAATTCTCAAATAAACAATCTAACAATGCACCTAAATGAACTGGAAAAAGAAGAACAAACAAAGCCCAAAATCAGTAGAAGAAGGGAAATATTAAAAATCAAAGCAGAAATTAATGAAATAGAGACTAAAAAAACAATAGAAAAAATTAATAAAACCAAGAGCTGGTTCTTTGAAAAGATCAACAAAATTGACAAACCTTTAGCTAGACTCACCAAGAAAAAAAGAGAGAAGGCACAAATAAGTAAAATCAGAAATGAAAGAGGAGAGGTTACAAAAGACACCCCAGAAATACAAAAGATTATAAGAGAATACTATGAAAAGCTATATGCCAACCAATTCGACAATCTGGAAGAAATGGATAAATTCTTAGAATCATACAACCTTCCAAAACTGGATCAAGAAGAAGTAGAGAATTTGAATAAACCAATCACCAGTAAGGAGATCGAAACAGTAATGAAAAACCTCCCCAAAAATAAAAGTCCAGGACCAGACGGCTTCCCTGGTGAATTCTACCAAACGTTCAAAGAAGACTTAATACCTATCCTTCTCAAACTCTTCCAAAAAATTGAGGAGGGTGGGGGGCTCCCTAACTCATTCTACAAAGCTGACATTACCCTGATACCAAAACCAGACAAGGACAACACAAAAAAAAAGAAAATTACAGGCCAATATCACTGATGAACATCGATGCGAAAATCCTCAACAAAATACTAGCAAATCGCATACAACAATACATTAAAAAGATTATACACCATGATCAAGTGGGATTTATTCCAGGTATGCAGGGATGGTTTAACATGCGCAAATCAATCAACATAATACACCACATTAATAAAATGAAAAATAAAAATCACATGATCATCTCAATAGATGCAGAGAAAGCATTTGACAAGATACAGCATCCATTTATGATAAAAACTCTGAATAAAATGGGTATAGAAGGAAAGTACCTCAACATAATAAAGACCATATATGAGAAACCCACAGCTAATATCATCCTCAATGGTGAAAAACTGAAAGCTATCCCTCTACGAACAGGAACCAGACAAGGATGCCCACTCTCACCACTCCTATTTAACATAGTATTGGAAGTCCTAGCCAGAGCAATCAGGCAAGAGAAAGAAATAAAAGGGATCCAAATTGGAAAGGAAGAAGTGAAACACTCACTATTTGCAGATGACATGATTTTATATATAGAAAACCCTAAAGAATCCACCAGAAAACTTTTAGAAGTAATAAACGAATATGGTAAAGTTGCAGGATACAAAATCAACATACAAAAATCAGTTGCGTTTCTGTACACTAACAACGAAGTAGCAGAAAGAGAAATTAAGAATACCATCCCATTTACAATTGCAACAAAAAGAATAAAATACCTAGGAATAAACTTAACCAAAGAGGTGAAAGATCTCTACACCGAAAACTATAAAACATTTCTGAAAGAAATTGAAGAAGACACAAAGAAATGGAAAGATATTCCGTGCTCTTGGATTGGAAGAATTAACATAGTTAAGATGTCCATACTTCCTAAAGCCATCTATAGATTCAATGCAATCCCTATCAAAGTTCCAACAACATTTTTCACAGAAATAGAACAAAGAATCCTAAAATTTATATGAAACAACAAAAGACCCCGAATAGCTAAAGGAATCCTGAGAAAAAAGAACAAAGCTGGAGGTATCACACTCCCTGATTTCAAAATATACTACAAAGCTATAGTAACCAAAACAGCATGGTACTGGCACAAAAACAGACACACAGATCAATGGAGTAGAATCGAAAGCCCAGAAATAAACCCACACATCTATGGACAGCTAATCTTTGACAAAGGAGCCAAGAACATACAATGGGGAAAAGAAAGTCTCTTCAACAAATGATGTTGGGAAAACTGGATAGCCATATGCAAAAAAATGAAAGTAGACCCTTACCTTACACCATGCACAAAAATTAACTCCAAATGGATTAAAGACTTGAATGTAAGACCTGAAACTATGAAACTTCTAGAAGAAAACATAGGCAGTACGCTCTTCCACATCGGTCTTAGCAACATCTTTTCAAACACCACATCTGACCGGGCAAGAGAAACAATAGAAAAAATAAACAAATGGGACTACATCAAACTAAAAAGCTTCTGCACAGCAAAGGAAACCATCAACAAAACGAAAAGACAACCTAACAATTGGGAGAAGATATTTGCAAACCATACATCTGATAAGGGCTTAATCTCCAAAATATATAAAGAACTCATGCATCTCAACAACAAAAAAACTACCAACCCAATTAAAAAATGGGCAAAAGACCTGAACAGACATTTCTCCAAAGAAGATATACAGATGGCCAACAGACACATGAAAAGATGTTCAAAATCATTAACTATCAGGAAACGCAAATCAAAACTACAATGAGATATCACCTCACGCCCGTCAGAATGGCTATAATTAACAAGACAGGAAACAACATGTGTTGGAGAGGATGTGGAGAGAAGGGAACTCTCATACACTGCTGGTCGGAGTGCAAACCGGTGCAGCCACTATGGAAAACAGTATGGAGATTCCTCAAAAAATCAAGGATAGAACTACCATATGATCCAGCTATTCCACTGTTGGGTATTTATCCAAAGAACTTGAAAACACCAATTTGCAAAGGTACATGCACCCCTGTGTTCATTGCAGCGTTATTCACAATAGCCAAGACTTGGAAGCAACCTAAGTGCCCATCAAGGGACGAATGGATAAAGATGTGGTATATATACACAATGGAATACTACTCAGCCATAAGAAACGATGAAATCCAGGCATTTGTGACAACATGGATGGACATTGAGGGTATAATGCAAAGTGAAATAAGTCAGAGGGAGAAGGTCAAATACCGTATGATTTCCTTCATTAAGTAGTAGATAATAACAACAATAAACAAACACATAGGGACAGAGATTGGATTGGTGGTTACCAGAGGGGAAGGGGGGAGAGAGGAGGTGAAAGGGATAATTCGGTACATGTGTGTGGTGATGGGTTGTAATTAGTATTTTGGTGGTGAACATGATGTAGTCCATGCAGAAATAGAAGTACAATGATGTACACCTGAAATTTTTATAATGTTATAAACCAATAAAAAAAAAAAAAAAGAAAATTATGGTGGTAAGCTGAAAATTTACAACATGGATGAACTTTCAGGACTTTATGCTAGGTGCAAAGGTCAGTCACAAATGGACACATACTATACGTAAATCCATGTTGTAATATATGTCAAAATTTCCTTCTTTTTGTTCTAAGATTGAATTATATTCCGTTGTATGTATAAACCACATTTTGCTTATCCATATACCTGTCAATGGACACTTGTGCTGCTTCCACATTTTAGGTATAGTGAGTAATGCTGCTATTAACACAGATAGGCAAATATCTCCTTGAGACTCTGCCTAAATTATTTTAGGTATATACCCAGAAATGTAATTGCTGGATTATACGGCAAGTCTATTTTTAATTTTTTGAGCAATCATCATACATTTTTTATCATAGTATCATTTTACATTCCCACAAAGTACACAAGTGTTCCACTTTTTCCACATCATCACCAACACTTGTTATTTTCTGTTTTTTTATAGCATCATTCCTAAAGAATATGAAGTGGCATCTCGTTGTAGTTTTGATTTGCATTTCCCTAATGATAGTGATGTTCAGCATCTTTTCATGTTCTTAATGGCCATTTGTATATCTTCTTTAGTAAAATGACTATTCAAGTCCTTTACCTAGTTTTGAATCATGTTGATTGTTTTTTTGTGGTTGAGTTTTAGGAGATCTTTATGTATTCCAAGGTTTTCATCTCTTATCAGACATACGATTTCCAAATATTGTCTCTCATTTGGTGGGTTGCATTTTTACTCTGTTGATATTTTCTTTTGATGTAAAAATTTTTTTGTCTATTTTTTTCTCTGGTTATCTGTGCCTTTGGTTTCTTATCCAATAAACCATTGCCAAATCCAATGTTGTGAAATTTTTTCCCAATATTTTCTTTTAAGAGTTTTTTAAGTCTTAGATTTAGGTCTTTGATCTATTTTGAGTTCACTTTTGCATACGGTGTTAGTTAAGGGTTCAACTTCATTCTTTTGCACATGCATATCCAGTATTCTCAGCACCATTTGTTGAAAAGACAATCCTTTCCCCATTGACTAGTGTTAGCACTACTCTATGTTTGTGAAATGATAAGAAATATATTTTCTAGATTTGTGAAACAATGAGAAATATATATATTGGTCTCTACCCCCATTTCCTGACACAGAGCTCCTAAAACCCTTATAATTCCTGATTGATAAGAATACTAGGAGCATCTTTTGTTCTAATGAGACAACTCTGAGTGGGCTCTTGGATGGCTACTGGATATGGGCTGGCCACCAGGAAGACCAAGCCATGATTAGAAGCTTGGAATTTCCAGTCCCCTTGCCCCACTTCTCCAGAGAGAGGAGAGGGACTGGAAATGGAGTTAGTAATTGATCATGCCTACATGAGGAAGCCTCCATAAAAATCCCAATAGTATGGGGTTCAAAAAGCTTCCAGGGTGGTGAACACATCCACACACCAGGAGAGTGATGCGCCCCAACTCCATGGGGACAGAAGCTCCTGTGCTCAGGGCCCTCCCAGACTTTGTCCTATGTATCTTTTCATCTAGCTATACATCTGTATCCTTAATTATATCCTTTAATAAACTGGTATACATGAGTAATTGTTTTCCTTAGTTCTGTGAACCACTCTAGCAAGAAATTGAACCAGAGAAGGGAGTTGTAGGAACCCGTGATTTGTAGTCAGTTAATCAGAAGCATGCATGGCAAACTGGACTTTCGATTGGTACCTGAAGTGGGGTGGGAGCAGTCTTACAGGACTGAGCCCTTAACCTGTAGGATATGATGCTGTTTCCAAGTGGATAGTGTCAGAGTTGAGTTAAATTGTGTTGCAGAATTGCTCATTAGGGGAAACCCTCCCCTGACTTGTGTCATAAGTGCTCTGAGTGCAGTAGTAGTATACAAGTAAAGGAGAAACACAGGAGAGACTGAGTTTTTCCTAACACTAGAGTTAAACCCCACTTAGCCATGGTGGATAGTCCTTTAAATATGCTGTTGAATTTGGTTTGCAAGTATTGTTGAGGGTTTGTGCATCAATGTTCATAAGGGAAATTGGCCTATAGTTTTCTTTTCTTGTAGTGTCTTTGTCTGGCTTTTGTAACAAGGTAATGCTGGCCTTGTAGAATGAGTTAAGAATTGTTCCTTTCTCTTCAATATTTTGGAAAAGTTTGCGAGAGGTAGGTATCAATTCTTTTAATGTTTAATAGAACTCACCAGTGAAGCCATCAGGTTCAGGATTATTCTTTGTTGGGACATTTTTTTATTACTGATTCAATCTCCTTGCTAGTTATATGTCTATTTGGATTTTCTATTTCTTCATGATTTATTCTTGGTAGGTTTTTTTTCCTAGAATCTGTCCATCTCATCTAAGTTTACTAATTTTTTGGCATACTATTGTTCATAGTACTCTCTTATAATTCTTTTTATTTCTGTAGAATCAGTAGTGATGTCCCACTTGTGTTTCTGATTTTAGTAATTTTTTTTTGTGTGTGAGGCGGATTGGTCCTGAGCTAACCTCTGTCAATCTTTCTCTTTTTGATGAGGAAGATTAGCTGTGAGCTAACATCTGTGCCCATCTACCTATATTTTGTATGTGGGATGCTGCCACAGCAGGGCTTGATGAGTGGTGGGTCGGTCTGCGCCCAGAATCCGAACCTGTGAACCCCAGACTGCCGAAGCAGAGTGCACGAACTTAACCACTATGCCACAGGGCTGGCCCCTGATTTTAGTAATTTGAGTTCTCTTTTTTTACTTAGTTCATCTAACTAAAAGTTTTTCTTTTGTGTTGATCCTTCAGAGGCAACTTTTGATTTCATTGATTTTTCTCTATTATTTTTCTGTTCTCTATTTCATTTATCTCTGTCATAATCTTCATTATTTCTATCTGTCTACTAGTTTTGGATTTAGTTTGGTTTTCCTTTCCAAGACTTAAGTTGTAATGTTAGGTTGTTGTTTTGATAACTTTTTTGTTATTTTTTATTTATTTATTTTTTTTGAGGAAGATTGACCCTGAGCTAATATTTGTTGCCAATCTCCCTCTTTTTTTTCTTTTTTCTCCCCAATGCTCCAGTACATAGTTGTATAGCCTAGTTGTAGGTCCTTCTAGTTCTTCTATGTGGGATGCCCCCCCCAGCATGACTTGACGAGTGGTAAGTAGGTCTATGCCCAGGATCTGAACCAGTGAACCTCTGGCCGCCAAAGCAGAATGTGCAAACTTAACTGCTATGCCACCGGGCTGGCCCCCAACTTTTTTGTTATTTTAATGTAAGCATTTATAGTTATAAATTTCTCCCTTAGTACTGCTTTCACTGTGACCCATAAGTTTTGTTATACTGTGCTTTCATTTTCATTCATCTCTAATTTCTAATTTCCCTTCTGATTTCTTCTGTGATCCATTGGTTATTTATTTAAGACTATATTGTTTAATTTCCACAGTTTTGTGAATTTTCCAGTTTTACTTCTGTTATTGATTTCTAACTCCATCTTGTTGTAGTCAGAGAAGATATTTTGTATGAGATCTATCTTTTTAAATTTGTTGTGATTTAATTTATGGCCTAACATACAGCCTATCCTGGAAAAAACTCCAGGTGCACTGGAGAAGAATGTGTATGCTGTTGTTGTTGGGTAGAATGTTCTGTGGTATGTGTTAGATCTAGATCATTTATTGTATTATTTAAGTCTTCTCATTCCTTACTTATCTTTCGTCTGGTTGTTCTACCCATTATGAAAGAGGAATATTGAAGTTTCCAACTATTATTGTAGAACTGTTTATTCTTCCCTTCAGTTCTATCAGTTTTTGCTTTGTGTATTTGGATAGTCTGTTATTAGGTACGTACATGTTTATAATTGTTATATCATCTTGGTGTATTAAAAATCTTATTAATAACAAATGTCCTTTATAATAAATGTTCTTCATTGTATCTTTTAATCTTTCTTGATTTTAAGTCTACTTTATTTGATATTAGTATAGCCACCCCTACTTTCTTTGATTACTAATTGTATGGAATATTTTTTTCTATCCTTTCACTCTCAATCTGTTTGTCTTTGGATCTAAAATGAGTCTCTTATAAATAGCATAGAGTTGAATCATGTGTTTTTATCCAATCTGTCAATCTTTATCATTTGATTGGAGAGTTTGCTCTATATTCATTTAAAGTAATTACTGATAGGGAGGGACTTCTGTCATTTTGCTGTTTATTTTCTATATGCCTTATAGATTTTTTGTCCTTAATTTCCTGCATTATTGCCTGTTTTTGTGTTTAGTCTATATTTTTATAATGAAACATTTAAATTACTTTCTCATTTCCTTTTGTATGCTTTCTATTGGTATTTTATTGTGGCTACCATGGGGATTACATTTGACATTTTAAAGTTATAACGTTCTAAAATGAACTTATACCAGCTTAACTTCAATGGTATATGCAAACTCTACACCATTAATAGCAATGTCCCCACTCCTTTCAATTGTTGATGTAACAAAACTACATCTTTAAGCATGTGTGACCCAAAGCATAAACTAATAATACTTTTAAATACATTTGTGTCTTAAATTGTGTAGAAAACACAATGTGAAGTTACAAACCAAAGTTACAACGATACTAGCTTTTAGACTAATAATTGTTTTTTTAAATAAATTAGTCTCTTCAGTCATGTAGGAAACAAAAAATAGTATTACAAATCATTGTTACAATAATATTGAATATTATAATTGTCCACGTGTTTACCTTTCTTGATATTTTATTTCTTCATACAGCTTTTACTTAATGTCTAGTATCCTTTCATTTCACCCTACAGGACTCTCTTGAACATTTTTTGCAGGGTATTTCTAGTGGTAACAAAATCCATCAGTATTTGTTTATCTAGGAATACCTTAATTCCTCCTTCACTTTTGAAAGACATTTTGGCTGGATATAGGATTCTTAGTTGACAGTTTTTTTCTTTTACCACATTGAATATACTGGTCCATTGGCCTGCAAAGTTTCTAATTAGAAATCTCCTCAATATCTTATTGAGGATCCCTTGCATGTGATGAGTCACTTCTCTCTGCTTTCAAGATTCTATATTTGTCTTTAGTTGTTGAGATTTTTATTATAATATGTTTCAGTGGTATCTCTTTCAGTTCTTCTTACTTGGAGTTTGTTGATAATCTTGGATATTTATATTTATGTGTTTCACTAAATCGTGGAAATTTTTAGCCAGTAGTTTTTCAAATATTTTCTCTGCCCCTTTCTCTCTCTCTTCTGCTTCTGAGACTCCTGTAGTGTGTATGTTGGTCTACTTGATGGTGTCCCACAGGTCCCTTTGGCTCTGTTAACTTTTCTTCAATCTTTTTCTCCTTATGTTCTTCAGACTTGATAATATCCTTTGTGCTGTCTTCAAGTTCACTAATCCTTTCTACTGCCTGCTCAAATCTGCATCTGAATTCCTCTAGTGTATTTTTCATTTCATTTATTGTACTTTTCAGATCCAGGTTTTCTTTTTGGTTTCTTTTTAGGTTTTCTCTCTCTTTATTGATATTTCCATTTTATTCATACACTATTTTATTGACTTTCTCCACATCTTTCTTCAGTTCTTTGAGCATCTTTAATACAATTGTTTTAAAGTTTTTGTCTAGTAGATCTATCAGGTCTTTTTTAGAAATAGTTTTTGTTTGTTTTTTTTTTCCTTTGAATGAGTCATACTTTCCTCTTTCTTTGTATGCCTTGTGATTTTTTTGTTGTTTTTGATAATCAGACATTTGAATCTAATCATGTGGCAACTCTGGAAATCAATTTTACCCCTTTCCTAGGGTTTACTGCTTTTCTGTTGTTTGGTTTTTGTTTTTGTTTTGTGAATTGTTGTGGGTTGTCGCTGTGCCAAGGATCAGCTGAGGGTAAACTTAAAATCCTCTCGGGTCTTTTATGAGGTTGTGTCTTTCCCTGGGCATGTACAATCACTTTTTAATTTTCCTTGTATATGATAATAGGGAGGATAGGTAGCTGCTAATGTGTTAAGAGCTGAAATTGACTAAATTTAACTTCAATTTACTGTCCAAACCTTCCTTTGGAAGTTGCAAGCCATCAATAGACTCTAGAGTTCCAAAATAGTTATGTCAGACAGATTCTGCTAGAGCAGTTGTCTAGATGGAGAGACAGAATCCTGATACTTCCTACTCCACCATCTTACCAGAATCCTTTCTCCACACATGCCTCCCTTTTGACTTTATTCTGTTTCATTGATCTGTTTTTCTGTTTCTGAACTGATACAACAATGTCTTAATTCTCCAAGCTTACAGCTTATAAATAATTTTCTAGTATCTTGTATTGTAAGCCCTCTAGGAAACTCAGGGGGGAAAATTCGAAACATTTTCTGTTAGTATGAAGCTTACTTTAGGTGTACTTGTTTATATTTTGAATATATTTTCTTGGATTAAAGATGTCTTATTTTATACCTAACTTCTTTTCCATTTTAAGATATTTTATTTTTAGTCATGAATGGCTATTGAATTTTATCAAATACTTTTTCTGAATATATTAAGATAATTATATGGTTGTTCTTTTTCTATTACACTTATTGATTATGAGATGTAAAATCAAACTTGCATTTCTGGGATAAACTTACTTGACAATGTTTTATTTGAATGTAATTAGGGTCTATAAACAACTCTAGGTTGATATTGTACTCTATTGTCTTTGGTGAGATTATTTTACTACCTTTTAGAACATATCATTAATGTCGAGACTCCATTGATTTTTTTAAATTTATCTTTATTGATGTATAATTGACATATAACGCTGTACAAGTTTAAGATATACAACATGTTGATTTGTTACGTTTATGTATTACAATATAATCATCACCATGGTGTTACCTAACACTTCTATCATGTCACATAATTATGATTTCTTTTTTGTTGTGGGAACAATTAAGATCTAGTCTTTTAGCAATTTTAAAGTTTATAATAACAGCATTGTTGTCAATAATCACTATGTTGTGCATTAACTTTCTGGGACTTATTTATCTTCTAGTTGCCAGTTTATATTGACTTTTTGTTGCAAGTTTTTATTCAGGCATATTACATCTTCTAATTTTTCCTACACATTCTATCTTCTTATTTTTCTGTACTGCAATGTCAGAATTTCTTCAGCTCTATTTTTCAGTCTATAATTATTATATCTTCTAATATTTATCAATTGTTAAACTCACCTATTGTATTTTTAATTTCCATAGTAATCTTAATTTCTAGAAGTTATTTCTGATTTTTTATTATTCATTTTAAGGTGCATTTTTATAGCTTATGGTTTCTTGTTACTAGCTGAATTCATAGGTTCTTTTTTATTATTTTTATTAATCTTTTAAACATAGTTATTTAATATTCAGTTGCTCATTATTACGATATTTGAATTTTTTGACAAATTATAATTATTAAAGTTTGTTTCGATTGACTTGATTTCAGCAATGATAAAAGCTCTTATGTTTTCTTTTTTTTTTGACTCATGGGCCTTGGCCAATAGCTTGGCTGGTGGTCAGGGAGATGGGCAGTTGAAAACTGGACTATTGAAGGGATGCCCGTATGGGGGGTGACCTTATGGAAAGCATTCTGAGAATTTAAGGGGGCCATTAAAGTAGGACATACCAATACCCATAAAAAGAACATCTCCCAGGTTTGGCAGATGATTGGAACCACCAGGTGGACCTTTTGGTGTGCTCCCTTGAGGTGACCATCTGGGTCCAAGAAGTGAGTGAACATGAAGGCGGGCTGCAGTAATGCAGAGCTGGGCTGAATGTAGACATATTCCTCTTGCATCTTGCGAGACACAAAATGCCAACAACTGTTCTGTCTGAGAACAAGTGAGACAGAGACTGTAGCCAGCTAGTGTCCAGGAATTGCTTGTGGGTATGGTAAAACCCCCCTATCCACACATCAGAATGGTATCAGAACCTTTATCTTCACATACTTCTGGTTATTTAGGTCTCTATTAATAATCACCTCTTCAAAAGGGCTTTCTTTGACTAATCAACTTAAGGCAGTCACTCCAATCATTTATTAAAATGTTATCCTATTTAATTTCTCTGTACCATATTATTTAAAAAGTTAATTATATTAATCCCCTCACTAGTGGATAAGATTTTTTTATTTATCTTTTTGATGAAGAAGACTGGCCCTGAGCTAACATCTATTGCCAATCTTCCTCCTTTTATTTTTTCCCCCTTTTTCTCCCCAAAGCCCCAGTAGATAGTTGTATGTCATAGTTGCACATCCTTCTAGTTGCTCTATGTGGGACATTGCCTCAGCATGGCCTGACAAGTGGTGCATCAGTGAACACCCGGGATCCGAACCCGGGCAGCCAGTAGCAGAGCGCATGCTAACTGCTAAACCACGGGGCTGGCCCCGTGGATAAGATTCTTGAGAGGAGGTATGGTGTTGGTTTTTTCCACTGCTGTTTTCCAAAGTATTTAATGTAGACTCTATACGTAGGAGGTATTTAATAAAATTTTTGTTGCTGTTGTAGCCCTTGAGTCAATTCTGATTCCTAGGAATGCTGCCAACAGAAGAGTGGAACCCTGCAATTCATTTTGTGCCATCCCCTCATCTTTCTGCACTATGTCAGACAATGCTCTACTGTATTCCTAGAGTTTTCATGGGCAATTTATTTGGAAGTGGGTAGCTGGGTCTTTCTTCCTAGTCTGTCTTAGTGTGGAAGCTCTGCTGAAACCTGTCTGTCTGTGAAACCTGTAAAAGAAATATTTACTGAATATCAAATTGTTATAATCACACGTATATACAAATACACACGTGTGTGTGTATATCCGTATTTTGTTTGGAATATATAATATCACCATGCTTCTTATAGGTGCAGGAATTTTTATAAAAATGTATGTATGTGTATGCATATGTATTTACACATCTGTATGTGAATGTGTGTACATATGTGGATGTGTATATAGGACTACATATATATGTATGCATTTATACATATATACAAATATTGTATACATATTCATGAGACCTGCGTGTTAAGTCTGACAGTATCACAGAGATCCAGTTTTCTACTTTATGCCTGTGTTACCTTCTCAGTTAAGAACTCTATATGACTATATTCTTAATTTTAACTGAACTAGTGTGGTCAGAGACATCAAACTCGAGTAAACAAACTATTTCCTTAAAAAGCTCCTTTGGTCTCACTCAAATCAAATTTCATTATCAAACAGACATCATATGATTGAGAAAATGTGAACTCCCTCAGGCATCACCTATACGTCCCAGAGGTTGAAAACCCATTTGTTGCAGAGTTTGAGCCCCTGGGACTGCCTTAAGTGGGGCTATAAAACCTGCAATGAGCCTTCCTTACAAGGAATGATTCAACTCTCTGAGTTCCTGGTTTTGATTCAACACAACGCGATTAATCTGGAGGGATAGACAACTCATTTCTCTTTACTCAAGCCTAAGAAGTGAGAGAGGCAATGATGAGGGGACTGTAACATAGTGGTGTGAGGAAGAGCTTCCTAGAGCTAAAGAATAAATCTTCAAAATTACTGTGGCTTGTTGAGACTCAGCTGTGCTGAAAATAGGCTGAGAGCAAGCAACAGAGGAAGACAATGTGGTCCCTCTGAAGATTAGTTAGAAACTTCTCTGGACTGTCTCATTATTCGCAGGTAAATCAGGGTAGTCCCACCACATGGAACAAGCCACTTTAAGGTTAGATCAGGATGCTCTTGAGGTTTTCCTCAACCATCGTTTAGAATTTTTAGTCCACCAGTCAACTGCTACCAACTTTGGAAAAGAAAGAGTGTGCAGGCATATTCTCTGGGCTTACGAATAATTTATTAACTATTAAGGAATCTTAATATTAAGAAATAAGACACTGACCACTAGTTTCACAATGAACATCTTGGCATCAACTGAGATGTTGAAAGGAAAGAGTTTAGGATTATTTTATGGATTTTCTATAAACCGTGTTAATCCATAAAACCACGTTTAAAAAGCAAAATAAATAAGAACATCTGTCTCTATTGCTTCTGAGTACTCTATGAGAATCACTCATGATAGGAGTTATGAAAAAACTTAACATTAGTTTTCTCTTTATTTTAATTGCATATTGTAGAGGAAAAAATATGAAGTTTTACATTGAAAACAGGGTGTATTTTCTCCTTCTGGGACATACTGATTGTGTGACTTTGGAAGAGTATCTAGCATATGTAAAGTATAAGTTTCTTCTTTCATAAATTATATAATTTATAATTATAAATTTATAAATTATTAATGATAATTCTTAAATTCTTATAAAAACTTCATCAGTTTTTATACAAATCAGCAATCAGGCACTTGTTAGCAACACTTAGCATTTTGGAGGGTGCATATTATAACACAGAAAGTGGCAACTGTTCCTAATTCCAAAGCTTGATGATAGATTGATTTAGAGCTCTCCGCTCCTTCTTTCTCAGAGTGTATTCTAAATTCTTAGATGTGATAAGAAGCTCATGTACCCTGGTAAGCATCTCAACATAAATATGACAAAAAGAAAGATTTAATGGTTACTCCTTTGGGGATATATATGTTCACAGTATATATATACACATGTATAAATATATATAAATATATATATTTGTATGTTTGTATATATATACATATACATATACAAAATCTGAAATCTTCTGAGACACTCATACAGAATATATAAGTGCATATATATATATATATCCCCAAATATATATACACTGAATATATAATATATATACACTGAAGATTTACTATGAAAATATAGACAATCTGTGCAAGTCACATTTTTCTAGAGATACTAGAAAATCCAGGGAGCATACTTTTTGTGTGTCTCAATGGCTTTGTTGCTATCTTAGAGCTGTTATGCATTTAATTTATTAGATACTATTTCTTTTATCTCCAAAAATTCACCAGGGAGGCAAATTTCAAAAATTATCATCATTAAAAGTATTGTAGGTGCGGAAAGTTTATTCTTCCTTCATGTGTTGCTTTCATAAATACTTATTTATAATTTTTCTAATACAAAAATTTTCCAAGACCATAATTATTTTGGAGTGAGGGGGTATTTCTCAATGAGGGTAATATTATAGGTTTTTTTCCCCATTGCCTTGTTAGGATGTGAGGAACTTGTGTTGTTTATCAGGACTTTTGCTTCAACTGGCTAACAGACAGAAAGAGAATACCTAGTATCAGGCTCAATACTTGAGATTCTGAGCCTAAAGAAGAGTCGTAAGCAGTTAGAGAAGATAGTGTTCACTCCAACTAGTCCTAATTGAGATTAAGAGCTTGTGCTGAGGGATGTAATACTTCTAATTTGAGAGAGGCTTGCCAAGGGGAACTTAAAATGTGCATAAATTTCCATGGTTGTATTTCCATACTGAATGATTCTAGTATATTTATCAGGATATATGTGCATTTGACTATTCTAGGAACTAAGGAAGGAAAGAGAGCAACAGTATGTACTCATGTAGCCAGAATCAACATGCTTGACTTTAACTCCACTGCATTCACCTATCCCAGTACCTTCATCCTGATGGGCATACCTGGTCTAGAAGACTTGCACATTTGGATATCCAGCCCTTTCGGCTCAATGTACGTTGCTGCCCTCATGGGAAACATGCTCATCCTTTTCATCATCAAAGCTGAAACTGTTCTCCATGAACCCATGTTCTATTTTCTTTCCATGTTGGCCATCACAGACCTCATCTTGTCAACCTCCACTTTTCCCAAGATGTTGGGTATATTCTGGTTCAATTATCATAAATCAACTTCCATGCCTGCCTCACTCAGATGTTTTTCATCCATGCTTTTTCTGGGGTAGAGTCAGGGCTTCTTGTGGCCATGGCACTCGACCGATATGTGGCAATCTGCAATCCTCTGAGACACTCATCCATTATTACAAAGTCTGTGGTGGGTCAGGCTGGCATAGTGGCACTTTTATGTGGGTTAATGCTGATGATACCACATCCCTTCTTGGTAAGGAGGTGGTCATATTGCCAGACCAATATAGTCCCCCACACATACTGTGAGCACATGGCTGTGGTGAAATTGGCTTGTGCTGACATTTCCATCAATAGTCTTTATAGTTTGGCAGTCATTGTCTTAATTGTTGGGACTGATGTGACATGCATCTCTCTGCCCTATGTACAGATACTCCATACTGTATTCAATCTCCCTTCTAAAGATGCCAGGGTGAAGACCCTCAGCACTTGTGGGTCCTGTGTTTGTGTCATCCTCACCTTCTACATCCCTGCTCTTTTCTCCTTCCTTACCCATCGTTTTAGTAAGCATATGCCATGCCACACCCACATCCTGCTGGCCAACATGTACTTGTTGGTACCCCCTGTGCTGAACCCTATAATCTATGGAGTAAGGACCAAACAGATCCGAGAACGTGTTCTACAATTATTCGTGACTAAAATCATTTGAGAATTCTGGGCCATACTTTTCTACTTATTCCCATCCTCCTATAATTCTTTGATATTAATTTCTTGGATTCCAGCATCAGCAAGACCAGGAATTAGAATCTCAATTCTTCCACTTACTACCTCTCTAAGTGGAAATTATATACAATTGATCTAACGTATCTGAACATCTGTAAAACACATATAATAATACTATGTCATAAATTAATGATTACAAAGTGTTTAGTACTGTTTCTAGTATATTGAAGCACTTAATAAAAGTAAGATTATTTCAGTATCATTCCTTCCCTGTATATGTACTTGCTCAGCATCTTTAGGAAACATGTTTATTAGTTTATCTTTTAAGAATAACCAAATATGAACGTTCTTCTGACAGTAGCTTTTTTTTCTAAACTGGAAGAACTTAACAGTAGATAATCTAGATGACAATTAGAGTTTGGTTAATTTGCACTCTTAGTATAATCATAAGGGAAAGCTGATGAGAAGTGGGTAAAAGAGAAAATTACGTCGTAAGCCATCTGGCTTTCCACTTGCAACTGATGAGGAGGGTGCATTTCAGGAACTCTATTGAGAATGAATATGGATTGTAAACTGAGTTATTTACACTGCTGATGCAAACAATTGGTATATTTCAAATGTGTGGAAAATTCCATATTATTAGAACTGGTATTCCTAAAATAAGTAAAATAAAATGATGACATTGACTTTTGCATTTCTCTATTCACTCGATAAATATTTAGTAAGCATCTATTATGTGCCAGGCACTTAACTAGGAATAAAAAATATGACAGTAAACAAAAGCAAAATTACTTCTCTTAGTGGAGTTTATAACCAATAAAGAATTATGGTAAATAAAAGTAAGTAATGTATATTTCTTATTATCATATAGCCTTTTCTAGTAGTATTCAATGTTATAAATTTTAGTCTAATCCATTTTTTAGCTCCATGCCATATCTTTTGATTGTTGATTTTCTCTCTCCTTGTTCTACTGAGAAATTTGAATTCTCCGAATGTAATTGTGGATTTGGCTATACAGTAGTCCCCCCTTATCCGCGGTTTTGCTTTCCTCGTTATTCACGGTTTCACTTCCCAGAGATCCTTGAAACCTGGGATAAGGGGGGATGGTTGTATTTCCTTTTAAGTCTATCGGTTTTCCTTCATGTAATTTGAAGCTCTTCAGTTAAGTGCATATGCATTTAGTATATTTATGTCTTCTTGGAGAATTGTTTATCATTACATAGTATCCATCTTTATGTTTGACAATATTCTTTATTCTGAATTCTACTTTGACTTATATATTATATAATATAACCACTTCAGATTATTTTAAATACTGTTTACATGAGGTATATTTTCCATCTTTTTAACTTATATATGTATTTATATTTAAAGTAAATTTTTGCACACGACATAGAGTTGCATCTTGCTTTTTTTCTGATCTCACGATCTCTACTTCAATTGGTGTATTTAGACCATTTCCATTTAATCTAATTGGTGATATGGTTAATCAAAGTCTACCATTTTGATGTTTGCTTTCTGTAAGTCTCATCTGTTTGTTGTTCTTCATCTTTCCCACCCCCTACCACCCACTTTTGGATTTGAATAGTTTAATATTTAATTTTGATTTATCTATTGGCTTTTGGCTATATCTATTTTATATTTTTAGCGATTGCTCTGGAGCATGGTTTCCCAACTTTGGCACTATTACTGATTTCCACTAGATATTACTTTGTTGTGAGTGTTTGCCTGTGCAAAGTTGCATCTCTGGTCTATGCCTATAGATAGCAAAAACAGCAAACAATGTCTCTAGAAATTGCCAAATGTCCTTAGGAAGCAAAATTGCCCCTGATAGAAAACCGTTGATCTAGAGATTACAATATATGTAACTAACCTTTCACAATCTACTTAGAGTTAATATTTTACCACTTCGAGTGAAATGTAAGAACCTTATAATTATAGGATTCTTGTTCTCCTCTATGTTGCAGTTGTCATAAGTACATCTGCCTGTATAAAAACCCCATAAAGGCACTGTTATAATATTTGATTTCGAGAGTTATTAATATGTTAGGTAACTGGAAAAAATGAATCCCTTCTATTTAATCATATAATTATAATTTGTGTTGCTCTTTCTTTACTACTGATCTTCTAATTGTCTCACCTGTTTCTCTCTTCAACCAGAACCCCTTTTAGGATTTCATTTTGAGAAGGTCTGCTGGTGATGGATTCTCTCAGATTTTTCTCATCTAATAATGCCTTTATTTTACCTGCATTACTGAAATATATTTTTTTTGTATGTAGAAATCTGAGTTAATAATTTTGTAAATTTCAGTACTTTAAAAATATTGTTCTACTGTCTTCCTTCAAGCTTTATTTATGAGATATTGCAGTCTTTCTAATTGCTGTTCCCCTGTATATAACGCAAAATAATTTTTTTACTCTTTTCAATAAGTTTTCTTTATCTTTGATTTTTGGCAATATGATGTGATAATTCTAGATATGCTATTCTTTAAATTTCCCTGTTTGGGGATCATGGAATTTTTTAAATCTGTAAATTTATGTCTTTTACCAAGTTTGAGAATGCTTTCTCATTGTTTCATTAAATAGATTTCTCTTAGTCAATAATTTTTTCCTCTCCTTCTGGAGAGGAAAAGTCACTCTCCCAGTGACTTGAATATTAGAGATTTTTTATATGTCCTCCAATTCTCTGAGACTCTGTTAATTTTCTTAATATTTTCTCTATACTTCACATTGTATAATTTTTATTAATCTATTTTCAAGTTCACTTTTTCATCTGTCATCTTCATTCTGCCATTGAGCTCGTCCAATGGAGTTCAGCGGTTAAGACTTTCAGTTCCGACATTATGACATTGTTCTTTTTTTATACTTTCTATTTTTTTGCTGAAAACTTCTACCTCTCACACATTTCAAGATTGTTTACATTGAAGTCATGGAGAATAATTGTAATAACTACTTTAAAATATTTATATGATAATTCCAATACCTGAGTGATCTTAGAGTTGAAATCTGTTGATCATCCTTTCCCATGATAGTCACATATTTCTATTTTCTTCATAAATTGAATAATTTTTTTCTAATTTTACCCTGGACTTTTTTTTTTTTCCTGAGGATTATTTGCCCTGAGCTAACATCTGTTGCCAACCTTCCTCTATTTCATACGTGGGTCTCTGCCACAGCATGGCCGCTGACAAGTGGTATAGGTCTGCATCTGGTAATGTAACCTTGGCCACTGAAGTAGAGCACACCAAAATTAACCACTAGGCCATGGGGCCAGCCCCTGGACATTTTGAATATAGATCTTGTTAAAATCCTCTGTAGGAGGTTGATTTTGTTTTTCTAGCTTTTGTTTTGTTTTACCAGGCAATCAATTTGATTCAATTCAAACCACAGATTCTATCCTGCTTTCTGTGGTGGTTCTAGTGGGTGCTTTGAGTCTGTTCAATGTTTGTGTCACTCATTCTGAGATTTGGAGACGGTTACTGTTGTAGCACAATTGTCAATTGTCAATGCCTTTGTTCTGTTTTATTGGGTCTGTCCTATGCATGTGCAGCTCAGGAGAAAGTTCATGACTTGTGTCAGTTCATATATAGAGTTAAAGGATCCACTTATCCAGCTCTCTCCTCTCGAGGATTCTTCTCATATTCTCTACTTATCACGGGACACCTCTCACATCACCATAATCATAAAGACAGGGATTCTGGCAGAATTTTAGCTGCATGCATCACCACGTCATCTGAGGTTTCTGAGGTTTCCTAGGGAAGGGTTCAGCTAGGAAAAAGAAATAAAGAGAAAAATGGAGAAAAGAAGGAAGGGAGGATTGAAGGAAAGAAGGAAGGAAGGAAGGAAGAAAAAGAAAACGAAAGAAAGAAAGGGAGAAGGAAGGCAGGAAGGAAGAATTGGCCAAAAAGATTAACCCTCTTGGACTTTTAGTTGCTTGTATTGTTCTGTGACTGGAACATAACATTCATTCAGATATAATGGAAAAACAAAAGAGAAATAGTGGGATCCCCCTCTTGCTCTCTGGCTCACAGGAACCTTTTCCTGATTCTCTGGCCGGAAAGAGATGGGGTATATCTTGCATTTTTTGTTACCTGTATAAGTGCTATATCTCTGCTGGATGCTTGCTATCTAATCAATGGGAGGAAAGAATATATGGGAAAATTTTTTGAGTGACTACGTGATACAAGTCACTGCTTCAAATTTTGACTCAACTTGTTTCAACTTGCCTAGTTTGCTAACTTTATAGAATCCCAAGATTACTGTTTTTGTATTTGACCAGATGTAAGTTTTAATCTATAGGAGAGATTAGTTGTAGTACACTCATTGCCTCTTGGCCACACTGGAATATCTTATTCATAAAAAGTTTTAAGTATAAATATAGTAACAGTTAAAGATAAGTGTTATGGAAAAAACTAAAGGAAGGGGAATGAGATGGTGCTGTGTATTTAGTGGAAAGTATATTTATATTGAAGATTGTCAGGAGAAGTATCACTTAGCAGATGGTATGTGAGGAAATGTTTAAAGACAATGAAGGATTCAACAAGGCAATCCGTGATAAAAGAGTATTTGGGGCTGTGGAAATAGGAAGGCAAAATAATTGAATTTTGCACTGTTCATGAATTCTAAAAGAAATGAGGAAGCTAATGTAGTTTGAGAATAACGTGCAAAGGAGAGAATAACAGGAAAAAAAGTTCAAGGATATTTCAGACACCCAACATGCAGAATACTCAGGTGACATTAATGTCTTTGGCTTATATTATGAATAAGAATGGCAGTCATTGAAGATGCCAAAAAAAAAAAAAAACATTTTTACAACTATACTGATGTCTAACATACAAAAAAATGAACATATTTAGAGTGTATTTATTTTATTTATTTAATTTAATTTATTTTGCCCTATGTATTCAACTATGAAACAAATACCATAATAAAGAGAATGAACATATCTTTCATCATCTCAAATTTCCTCATGTGCCTGTGAAATACATATCCATTGTCCTTCACTGAAGCTCATCCTTCTTTCCCTGTAAAGGAATGCTTATGTCTATAGATTAGGTTGATTTTTTTTTTTTGAATTTTATGTAGATATAATTATATAGTATGCTTCTTTTCTTCTGGGCATATGTGTTTTTCACTAAGCATAATTATTTTAAGATTCATCCATATGTGGCATATATAATCAGTTTATTTTTCTAGAATGCTCAATTGTATTATATGATGTGGATATGCCTGAATTTGTCTATCAAGTCATTGGTGATAGATATTTTAATTGACCTCTGCTTTTGGATATTATGAATACAAGAGCTCTGAATATTTGTGTACAGGATTTTGTGTGAACATCAGCCTACATTTATCACAGGTAAAATTCTCTAGGAGTAATAAGCAATTATAGCAAGGTTACATAATGCAAGGTTAGTATACAAAAATCAGTCTTTTTCCTATATAGTAACAACGAAAAAGTGGAATTTGAAATTAAAAACACAACACAATTTACATTAGCAACTAAAAAATAAACACTGAAGTATATATCTTTAAAAATATATACAATATCTATACAAGGAAAATTCAAAACTCTGAAGAAAAATATCAAAGAAATAAACAGATAGAGAAATATCACATGTTCATGGATAGGAAGACATTATTGTCAAGGTGCCCGTTCTTCCCCAATCAGTATAATCCCAAATTCAGTAAAATCCCAGTCAAAATCTCAGGAAATTATTTGTGGATATTTAAAAACTTATTTTAAGGTTTACAGGCATACCTTGAAGATACCGAGGGTTTGGTTCCAGACTGCTGCAGTAAAGAGAATATTGCAATGAATGAGTCACACAAATTTTTTGTTTTCTCAGTGCATATAAAAGTTATGTTTACACTATACTTTAGTCTATTAAGTGTGAAATAGCATTAGTCTAAAAAAACAATGTATATATCTTAATTTAAAAAATACTTATTGCTAAATAATGTTAACCATCATCTGAGTCATCGGTGAGTCATAATCTTTTTGTTGGTGGAGGGTTTTGTAAAAAATTCAGTATCTGTGAAGTGCAGTAAAGTGAAACAGAATAAAAGGAGGTATGTCTATATTTGGAGAGGGAAAAGACCCAGAATAGACCACACAATATTTGGGAGAAGAATAAAGTTGGAGAACTGACATTAACAGACTTCAAGACTTACTATAAAACTACAGTGATTAAGACAGTATGATACTGGCAAAAGAATAGGCCAACAGACCAATGAAATAGAATAGAGGGCCCAGAAATAGACCCATGTAAATATAGTCAATGATCTTTGACAAAGAAGCAAGGGCAATACAATGGAGCAAAGATGGTCTTTTCAACAAATGGTGCTGGAATAGTTGGACATGTGCATGCAAAAAAGTGAATCTAGACATAGACCTTATGTCCTTCACAAAAATTAACTCAAAACAGATCACAGATCTAAATACAAAATACAAAACTATGAAACTCCTAGAAGGTAATATAGGAGAAAGCTTAGATGATCTTGGGTATGGTGATGACTTTTAGATACAATATTGAAGGCACAGTCCATAATAGAAATAATTGATAAGCAGGACTTCGTTAAAAGTAAAAACTTTTGCTCTGCAAAGACAATGTTGAGAGAATGAGAAGGCGAGCCATAGACAGGGAGAAAATGTTTGCAAAATACACATCTGATAAAGGGCTGTTATCCAAAATATACGAGAACTCTTAAAACTCAACGATAAGAAAACAAACAACCTGCTTTAAAAATGGGCCAAAGACCTTAAAAGACACCTCACCAAAGAAGATATACAGACAACAAATAAACAAATGTAAAGAGGCTCCACGTGATACGTCATCAGGAAAATGGAAATTAAAGCAATAATAAGATACATTACACACCTGTTAGAATGGCCAAAATCTGGAACACTGACATCATCAAATGCTGGTGAGGATGTGGAGCAATAGGAACTCTCACTCATTGCTGGTAGAAATACAAAATCATACAGCCACTTTGGAAAACAGTTTGGTGGTTTCTTACAAACTAAATATACTCTTACCGTATGACCTAGCAATCACACTCTTTGGTATTTACCCGAAGGAGTTGAAAACTTACGTCCACGCAAAACTTGCACATGGATATTTATATCAGCTTTATTCATAATTGCCAAAACTGGGAAGAAACCAATATGTCCTTGAGTAAGTGAATGGCTGAATAGACTGTGGTACATCTAGACAGTGGAATATTTTTCAACACCAAAAAGAAATGAGCTATCAAACTATGAAAAGACTTGGAGGAAGCTTAGATGCATACTACTAAGTGAAAGAAGCTTATCTGAAGAGTCTGCATACAGTGTGATTCCAACTATCTAATATTCTGGAAAACTGTGGAGCCAATAAACATAGCTGGGGTTGAGGTGGAGGGCAGGGAGGATTTTTAGGGCAATGAAAATACTCTATGATACTTTCATGATCGACATCTATCATTTTACATTTGTCCAAATCCATGCAATGTACAACACCAAAAGTGAACACAAAGATAAATAACGGACATTAGGTGATTATGGTGTGTCAATGTAGGGTCATCAATTATTACAAATATACCACTCGGGGAGGTGATATTGATAATGGAGGAGGCTATGTATGTGTGGGGGTGGGGGTACATGGGAAGTCTCTGTACCTCCCTCTTAATTTGGCTGTGAACCTGAAACTTCTGTATAAAAATAGTTGTGAAAAAATTACATAGGATCGAAACAGCTTTGCTATGTGCAGGTGTAAATTTAGAGTTAAAAAATCGTCATTTTTCTTTTCCAAAATGATTGTACATTTAAATTTCACAACAGCAATGTTTGAGAGTACCACTTGCTCCACACTCTCACTAACTCTTGTTATGTTTTTGTATTTTTTTAAATTTTTGGACATCATAATAGTGTGTCTTTTTTTCTCTCATTGAGACTAACTTACATTTCCTAATTATTAATGACATTGAAAATGTTTCATGTGCTTATTTTCAATGTGTACATATCTTTTGGTAAAAACTTTCTTAAAATATTTTGCACATTTCTATGGGACAGTTAATCTCCTTTTTTATCTAATTAAAAAATTCTTTATGCATGTTCATTATCAGATGTTTAATTTGCAGTATTTTCTTATGGTCTGAAACTTGTGTTTTCATTCTCTTAATAGTGCTTTGGAAGAGGAGAAGCCTTTAAATTTTATGAAATTTACTGTGCTAATTTTAAAAATATGTCTGGTTATTTCTCTTCTAATATAATTTTTCCCAGAAGTTTTATAACTCTAGGTTGTACTTTTGAGTTTACGATCCATTTTTACTTAATTTTTTTATAGGATGTGAGGTCTAGATTGAAGTGCATACTTTTGCATGTGATTACCCAAGTGTTCCAAATCTATCCCTTCTACATTGAATTATCTTAGGAATTTGTTGAAAATCAATTAACTATGCATGCGTGTCTATTTTGAGGCTTCCAATCCTAGTACATTGATCAGTTTGCATATTTTTATGACACTACTACACTGCCTTTATTAATGTAAGTCCTCTAATTTTGTTATATTTTTTAAAAGTTGTTTTGGTTATTCTAGTTACTTTGGATTACTATCTAAATTTTAGAATCAGCTTTTAAATTTCTACAAAAAAACCATGCTTGAAATGTGATTGGAACATGGTTAAATCTATATATCAAATTTGAGAAAATATATATTTACAGTATAAAGAGTTTGCATATATGGCAACTGTATATCTCTCCATTTATGAACGCCTTCTTTTATTTCTCTCAGCAAAGATTTTTAGTTTTTTCCGTGCGAGTCTTTTATGTTTTTATAAAATGTGTACCAAAATATTTTGTTTAAAGCTATTTTAAATGATATCTTTATTTAATTTTGTAATGGAATTCCATTAGTATAAGAAATCCAACTGTTTGTATAGTGACCCTGTAATCTGTAAACTTGCTAAACTCACATATTGGTTTAGTAGGTTTTAGTAGGTTGTATAAGATTTTTCTACATAGAAAAATCATGTCATCAGTAAATGGAGTTTAATTTTTTCCTTCAATAATTTTTATTTCCTTTTATTTGTCTTAATGCATTGGCTAGAACCCCAAGTACAATAGTGAATAGATGTGATAAGAGCAAACAGTTGTGCATTTTTTCTGATAGTAGAGAGAAAGCATTCAGTCTTTCATCATTAAGTTTTATGTAACCTATCAGTTTCTTTATATGTTTCCTCTGTCTGGTTGGAGAAGTTCTCTTCTCTTCTTAGTTTTCTGAAATTTTCACCAGAAGTTCATGACGGATTTTGTCAAATGCTTTCTCTGCATTTATTAAGATGATCATATGTATTTTCTTTCGAGAGTATGGTGAGATACACTGACTGATTTTCAGATGCAAGAATTACTCTTATATTTCTGAGATAAGTGATACTGGGTCATGATACATGATCATGTTATATACCATTGAATTCAATTTGCATAATTTTTGTTAATAACATATTTGCAAATGAGTTTATGAAGGAATATGATAACTAATTTTATTTTCATGTCCTTTTCTGGTTTTGATATCATTGTAGAGCTGGCAACATAGAATGAGTTTGACTCTTTTAGAGACAGAATTTACAGATAAATAACATACAGATAGCAATAATCCTCTGAGTGAAATTAAGAAATCACTTATGTGAAAATAATATTGGTAGAAAAATGAGTAGGTGAAGGACAGATTCCAAAAATTCACCCATGGGCCAAAACCTAAAGAATTGCATGCCAACACAATCTTCCTTTTTATCAAACATGTACATAAATTTTACTACTAACATCAAGATCATCATTGTTCTCACACATTCAAAAACTTCATTGCATCTTTTCCTTGGCCCCACAATCTTCTCTTACCTTCAATGAGAAAAAGCAATATAATATATTGAAATTTAAATTAGATAAAGGAACCATTGAGTGTGAGTTTAGAAGATTCCAGTAAAGCCTGAAGTAATGACTGAGTTGCCTTTGCATAGTCTCGATTTTGAGCAGCGTGAGAGATATATAAGATGAAGGTTAGCCTGAAAGAATTACCAACTTCTGAATACATTTGCGTCATTCTCTCTTTACAAATATTCTTACAACGCGATTCTGAATTTGCTTTGTCATGACTCCATAAACGACCGGATTTAAACAAGGAGGAACAACAACATACAGATTGGCCAAGAGTATGTGAATATAACGAGGCACATTTCTACCAAACCGATGAGTCATAAAGGAGAAAAATGAGGGTGTGTAAAAGGCTAAGATAACACAGACATGGGAACCACACGTGCTAAGCGCTTTCAGTCTGGCATCCCTGGAAGGAAGGCAGAAAACTGCTCGTATGATCTGAACATAGGAGAGGGCAATGAGGATCAAGTCCAAGATCAGGGTAGCTATGGTAAATAAGCCATAGATGATATTGACTCTTATGCTAGCACAGGCAAGACAAGCAATTCCCATATGCTCACAATAGGTATGAGGGATAATGTAGTGTCCACAGAAGGGCAATCGTTTGAGAAGAGGGCAGAAGGGGATGACAAGGAGGACTGGCTTCCCCACTATAACAATGGCCATAATTGCTACCACTTTGTTCGTGAGAATAGTTGTATATCTCAGTGGATAACAGATGGCGACATAGCGGTCAATTGCCATGGCCAGGAGTACAGCAGATTCCATACCAGTGTAGCTGTGGATAAAGAACATTTGGATGAGGCAGCCTTCAAAGCTTATCTTCCTTAAGTTGAACCAGAGGATTACCAGCATCTTGGGGATGGTAGAAGTGGAGAGGCCTAGATCAACAAAGGAGAGAAGTGCCAGAAAGTAGAACATAGGTTGATGAAGACTCTGCTCAGTCTTGATCACAAACAGGATTGTGACATTTGCAACAAGTGCTGTCAGGTAAACAACAAAGAAAGGGAAGGCAATCCACATATGGAAAACTTCCAGACCAGGTATACCCAGCAGAAGGAAGGCAGAGGGATGTGATGCAGTGTCATTGACAGAGGACATCTTGCTGAGGACTCTTGGAAAATACGCTATTGTCCTCTTCAATATTTCTGGGGAGACATAAGGGAATATATGGTGGTTGGATATCCCTATATATAAGAGCATACCAACTAATCTCTTAAGAGCATAATGGAAGGGAATTTGAGGATTTAGGGGTGGAAAACTTCCTTTCTTCCCTTGTAGGTTCTTTGCTTGGTCCAATAATTAAATTGACATAAAACAGATTAACAGGAGAAAAACAAGTTTAATTACGTACATATGGAAGCTCACAGAAATACAAGACTCAAAGAAGTGACCAAAGCAGGAATGTTTTATTCCTTTTAAGCAAAGAATCAATAAATTTATGAAGAATTGACAAGACAAAGGAGTTTGGGCTTGGGGGTAATAAATTAATAAAGAAGTAACCATCTTTTTCTTCTTCTTTTTTTTTTTGTAGTGAAGAAGATTAGCCCCAAGCTAACATCTGTTGCCAGTACTCCTCTTTTTCTGAGGAAGATTGGCCCTGGGCTGCTAACACCCATACCCACCTTCTTCTACTTTATATGTGGGACGTTGCCTCAACATGGCTTGATAAGCAGTGTGTAGGTCTGCACCCAGGATCTGAACCTGTGAACCTTGGGCCACAAAAGCAGAGTGCACGAACTTAACCACTATGCTGTTGTAGGGCCGGCCCCTACAACAAGGTTTGTTTTTACAACCTTCTTGGTCCTGAATTTCTTATCTCTTGTGATGAAGACATCTTTTTACCTCCTAGTATGGGGAGGGTACCTTTTACATGGGAGATTTATTTCCTGCTTTTAGGAGGACAAAAGAGAGTCAGAGTGTACTTCTTGCGTTGAGTATTCCTTTAGCAACTTTAGTTCAAAGTAATCAATATGCCAAAGTGGCATGTTTTGGGGTGGCTTGCCCTGAACCCCATCAGCTCTCTCACCTGAAACTTCCCTGGAAGTTCCACATATTAAAAGCTGAGCTTATGGCTATGGAGAGCAGAACTGAATTAGTAACAATGATAGATTGTTTTTATTGAACTGGCTTCTTATTCCTGAGAATAAGTCATTTCAGTTAAAACTCATTTCATCAGGTGGGCTCCCAAAATTAAGACTATATTGCTCAAACAATCAGGTTTTTAATAAGAAGCATTTCTATGGAAACAAAAGAAAAAATCATATTTAATGATTAAGAAGAGACTATACTTCTAGTTTCTGAGTTTTGAAGGTAGCCAGCGGAGATTTCTGGATGTTGGGCTCAAAGCATCTTCAGATGGAGTGAAGGCAGGCAGTGACAATCTGACAGATTTTTCTGGTTTGTAGTTTGAATGTCTCCAGTGATCTTCCTGAGTGGCCACACAGCAACAAGAATGAAAATTGCCCATATGGAAGCTGTTACGATTCCTCTAAAGATTATATCAAGTTATCTAAATTAATTTGTATAGCTTTGGAAAAAGGATAGTTTTAGTTCTTAATGCTTCCAAGTCAGAAGGGTGGGAGAAAATTGGAAATGTTAGTTTAGAGAGTTGTAGCCAGATATTAGAGGAAACTAGAAGAATTCAGAGTTTAGTCCAGTTTACAGGTAGAAAAAAAACCTCAAAGACAATTAACAGTATTAGAATCTAATATCCACAAGTGTGCATTAGAGTTTCTGTTGTTAGTGTCACTGTGTCAATTCCAACTCCTAGTGACCCTGTGTACAGCAGAGTGGAACCCAGCCTGGTCTTTTGCGCCATCCTTTCATCTTTTCAGAAAACGTTACATCAGAAAATGCTCTGTGGCTATTCATAGGGTTTTCATCGCCAATTTTTGTGGAAGTGAGTGGCTAGGTCTTTCTTCTTAGTCTGTCTAGTCTGGAAGCTCTGCTGAAGCCTGCCCACCATGGACGATCCTGTAGGTAGTTGAAATATCAATAGCATAGCTTTCAGCATCATAGCAACATGTAGCTGCCACAGAATGACAACCAAAGGACAGGTGGTTTTGTTCCCTGACCAGGAAATCAACCTAGGCATGTGAGTGAGAGCACTGAGTCTTAACTACTAGACCTCCAGGGCTGGCTATCACAGTTTCTATGACACATAATTTTTTTCTCTGCAATTACCCATATTTTTGTCAAAGATAATCATAGTAAGAATAATTTGTTTTCAAATTAAATCTAAGTTTCAAAAAATGTGCATGATTCTCTACATAATTGCAGCAAGAATAGCAATTGATCATACAGAATCTTTTAATCTGCTTTGCTGGAACTTTTCATAAGGAATCTAAGCTTGGACTTTTAAAAGCTCTTTGAGGCTAAGAAGCCAAGCCAAAGACTTGACATCAGAATTTGCTGTAATACCTATAGATTTGGGTTAATTCTTCTCTTTTCAAGGTCCCCAAAATACCGGCGGTTCTTGGGCCTGCAAGGAAATGACTTTCCTTATTTACCTGGTGAGGCTGCTGGGAACCCTGTAAGCAAAGTACTAGGCTAATATTTCCAAGGGGCTTTATTGGTTCCATAAAGTCAATCTTAGTTCCTTAAAGCTGTCTGGTCATATCTATGTCTGTGTACATCTCTCTCAAATACGATATTCCAATCAAAGCCATGGCAGTACAACCAATGCCTCCAATTTTGTCCTGTTACAAGAAGAACAGATTCTTACTGAATTTTTGTAAACAACTATATTGCCATCAAAATAAAAATACTCACTGAGAGTATCTCAATTCCAAAGGGATCAGGTAGAGAGAAAAAGATAAATGTTTCATATTTATTCACAAATGTATATCCTACCAAATTGCTCTAACTCATCAGTAGCTTAAGAGAAAAGAGAAAAAGGTTTTCTTAAGTCTAGAAAAAAAAAAAAACAGTAAAAAAATCAGCAATGTTTCAAACAAAAAAAAGTCATAAAAGTTTTAATTATCCTCCTCACTTCATTTAGTTTCATGTAATTAGTATTTGTTGTGCTTGGATCCAGTTTTTCCATTAGTTCTAGAAATTCTTACTTAGTTCAGCTTGATGACCTAAGTTTATCAGAAATTTGTATTCTAGAGTACTTGTCAGTGTCCTTTCTATGAATTTCTCTGAAGATGAAACACTTTTGCAGGAACATTTTTGCACACAATTACTGTGTATAAATGACATTAGACTTAAAAATGGCAAAGTTTAAAGACCAGGTGAGAGTTCCTTATAATGCAATTGATAAGGAGATTTGGTTATTTCTGTTACATACATCATTTAAGACAATAACTAGAATTACAAGTGATAACATTATACCAGAATATATCAGATTTTCAGGAATTTCATATAATTTCTAGAACACTTACATACCTATACAAATACAACATAAAGAAAGCTTAGCATCACTTATTTCATAATGCTTCCCATGTAATTTAACATATCAAATAAGCCTAATTAGTTTAATATCTCCGCTTCTTTACAATAGAGAGAACAATCTGTTGAGATGTTCCAGAGGCCCTTTGGAAAATCCCAAAGTTAGTTCAAGGTTAAAAAGACTTCATGTAGAATTTGAATTGAGGAAATTTGTCAAAAATATCAAATGGTTTTGGACACTTGACTAAACAGTATCACGGATAATTTTGAAACAATATTTAATTACCCATTTAACCAAGTAACGATAAAAGATTTTACAGGCAAATATAGAAGTTTATATAGTTTTGAGCAAAATTAAGCTCCTGATATTGAGAAGACTAGGTCGACTTAAGTAATTAAAGATCTGATGATAAAGATAACATGAAGCACAGGAACTTATTTTGATGAAAGGTGTTACCTCTGTTTTCTAGGCAAATTACTTAAAAGGTAAAGAAAAACTTTTTATGCTTTATTAAGTGCAGACTAATAATCTAAGAAAAATTTATCCTTGGGCCAGCCCCGTGGCTTAGCGGTTGAGTGCACGCGCTTTGCTGCTGGCGGCCCGGGTTCGGATCCTGGGCGTGCACCGCTTCTCCTGCCATGCTGAGGCCGCGTCCCACATGCAGCAACTAGAATGATGTGCAACTATGACATACAACTATCTACTGGGGCTTTGGGGGAAAAAATAAATAAAATAAAATTATTATAAAAAAAAATTGTCCTTTTTACAGAGAGAAAGTCAAATTCTAATTTTACATCAGCTTACTTTTGATGTTAAAATGATTTTTTTACTCAAATAAATTCATTTTAATTTTAATCCACTTCACTACACATTAAATTTCTTTCCCAAGATTCCTTTTTTTAATAAACCTACTCTACCATTGTTTTTTTTTTACTTTTAGATATTTTCTTATGTTTTCCTCACTTTAGGACAAAATTATTATGTTTTTTACCTAAATAACATGCATGTCACTTACTCATATATTCTCTTACTGAAAATATATATCCTTCTTTCCTTTCATACAGAGACTTTTCCCTTATTAATTCTGGTAGGTTTAAACAATTGTGAATAGTCTGTTATTGACAAATTTATGAATGCATTTCATAATTCTTAAAAGTATATTTTCCTCAAAATAAATTTTCTATTTTAGATTTAATTTGTAATTCTATTCATTAGACATTAGACAAAGATAGTCATCACCCTAAGTTATTTTTATGGCACACAAATTTTGTAGCAGAGATATCATGAACTTATTTGATTGGTAAACCTAGGTAGAATAAAAGTATTATGTTTAATGCTGATAACTTCAAAAAGCATGTCTATTTTAATTAAACCAACAACCTTAAGCTACCTTTTATTTATTAGACATTAGTCTTAGATCATGTAACCTTGAAAAACGTTTGGGTTAGTTCCCATTCTATTTCTGAGACTTGGAAATACTTCATTCAAAAGTGCTTATTTTAAGCCAATTAAATAGAGCACTTTTACAAAATAATTTTGGTAATACCATCTGGAGGTAGAAAACTTTCACACATATAACATTAAACATGCAGACAGACAAAAACAGAGATCTCATAGCTTTCATTTCAAAACTTTAGCCATTAATCAAATATAATACAAAATCACTAGTTTAAAATAATTGTGTCTTTGGAAGATAGAACAAGTTAATGTTACCTCTTTAAAAGCTTTTTGCTAATATTTGTCGAGAAGATCTTCAAGATTTGTATTTGTCCTTGACAAGTAATCTTAAGGAGGCTGCGGTCTCGAGTTTGGGCAAGAGAGCTTTTTTTAGCAGTTTTTATTTTAAAAAGACCTCTTTCCTCTTTTTTTGCTCTTTAGTCTCTGGTGACTGTGGGCTGTGTTTTAGTTACCTCCTGGGGTATTTACATTTCAAAGACATAGTAAGATTTACATCTGCAAGGGAGAGAAAAAGAACGCAAGTTTTCTCCTAAGAGTTTTGGGAGTTAAGAGAATTTGCTGAGAAGCTGGGGCTGGATTTTCAAAAGGAGAATTTATGTTGGATATGGACTTTAATTTTGTTCCAAGTTTAATTTTGATTCCTTAATTTTGTTAAGGGAGTCCCTAAGGTTAGCCATTATACTTTGTACCTACTTTTTAATTTTGTCTTGCCATAGGTACCAATAAGAC
This sequence comes from Diceros bicornis minor, assembly GCF_020826845.1. NCBI lineage: Eukaryota > Metazoa > Chordata > Mammalia > Perissodactyla > Rhinocerotidae > Diceros > Diceros bicornis. The sequence continues at coordinate 60,849,482 of NC_080746.1, read as the reverse complement.
AATTGTTTGAGAGGAAAACTCTTTAAAATTTTATTTTCAAATATAGAAGTTTTCCCAGTTCAAAAGATCCATCATCTGGCCATTGACAAGTAGGATCTATTAATCCCAATAGCAACTCAAAGCAATAAGCCTTTTCATGGCTTAACGAAGGATGTATTCAAGAAGAGAGTGCAAAAGATGTAGCCCTCATAAGATTCAGAAAGTTTATTCCAAGAATTAGGCTAAGAAAGCAAATGCTTTTGTTATCATAGGTATTAAGAATTGTGTAGTGAAAATGATGTCTCTTGTCTCTCACGGGAACATGAGATGCCTCCAGTCATACACCCACTAATCTGTGACACCGGGTAGGTGCTACTGAAATGAGACTCTTCTAGCATTACAAGGCAACGAAGGTTGAGATGACAAAGGCACTTCATGAACTGGGATCACTTATGACAAATTCCCCTGAGAGTTGGTGTGGCCAAGAGAATAATGCTTGTGACTTTGTGTCATGAAGTCCTAGTCTATTTGGCCATTAGGTGCATGCCGTTATGTGTTCCTTCTAGATGGCAGAGGCCAGAGAGAATATTCTCATTGGTCATAAACCTAAGATCTCAGGACATAGAACAAGATGAAAGGAAAATCTTATCTAGTTTTTACATAGGAGACCCACAGCAAACTTTGTCTACGTGAATGCTGGTCTGGTAAGAACTGTGAATTCAGCAGTCTATGAGGCCAATTTGAACAACAGACTTAAATGACCTATGCCTGCATTTTACTGTATGGTTTTTCTCCTTATAACATATGCACAAAACATAAAGACAAAAGAAAATAATGACCATCTCTGGGAGGAAAAGGATCAATAGTAAGCAAAAGTACTCACAAAAATCTTTACCATAGTCATTATACCCCCAAAATTAATTCATATAAATATTTTCTCCTGTTAATCTAAATTTAGAAAAAGAAAAGGATTCTCACCACTCTCACGTTCAACAGACCCTGCAAGCAGAGATATGGAGACTGATGTGGTAAGAATTCTTACCTTCTGCTGGCACTTATCAGAAGTCCCAGACTCTCTCAGCCTCAGTAGCCCTGGACTGAGCAGTGTCCGGCCAATGAAGTCTCCTGGCTGGCTCACCAAAACTGTAGGAGAGGAAAACTTTTCCTTTCATTTCTTCTAGGTTCCTTGGCTGGTCTAATAATTAAGTTGACATAAGACGGCTTAACAGGAGAAAAACAAGTTCAATTACATACATAGGCGAGTTCTTAGAAATATGAGGCTCAAAGAAGTGACCAAAGCAGGAAGCTTTTATACCTTCTAGACAAAGAAATAATAAATTTATGACGAATTGACAAGATAAAGAAGCTTGGGCTTGGGGTAGTAAACTAGTAAAGAAGTAACAAGTTTTGTTTATATAGCCTTCTCAGCCCTGAATCCCCTATCTCTGGTGATAAGGATGTCTTTTTACCTCCTGGTATAGGGAGGATACCTTTCACATGGGAGTTTTATTTCCTGCTTTAAGGGGAACAAACGAGGGTCAGAGTGTCCTTCTTGCAGTGACTATTTCTTGAGTAACTTTAGTTCAAAATAATCAATATGCAAGGGTGACATATTTTGGGGCAGCCTGCTCAGAACCCAGTCAAGGACAATTAAATATCAGAGTTATTCAAACAACATCTTATCTCATTTAATATTCCATTGGGATTGTGGAAGTCAGAAACAGTCTTTTCTGGTGGTAGTGTGGTGGAGTGGTTCATGATCATCTTTAGCCCATTCTTTCGTAAAATGCTCATCTATTTATGCTAGTATCAACTGAAAACCCTTCCAGCAACCAGAACTTGTATAACATTTTCAAGTTACCATGGTTACTTAGTTGATAAGATACATAAGAGAAAAATCCCCAAAATTTCCAGAAAAAAAAAATGGTTAAGAATTGGAACGAGAAGAAACTTTGGATATGGTGGGCAAGAGTACAGCCACTTATGAGGCTCATCTGCATGACATAGTTCCCTCTCTCTAGCTGTTGCTTTTCCCTTTATTTGATTTAACAAGACTCTCTTATGTTTATCTTTTAACAAAACTGTGTTTTTATGCTAAGGATGATGAATTGATTATTACAATTTTTCTATTTTACAGTCAAAATTTTTTTTCTACTTTTACAGTTGTGATTCACCACATAAATCAATAATGCAGAGGACATGATAATCTTAAGAGAGGTAGAAAAAGTATTCATTAAATTCAGCATCCATGTGTGATATTTTTAAAAAAACTTTCAGCAAATTAGGTAAAAAATAAAACTTGTTCAATTTGGTGAAAGGAATCTACAAAATACCTACAGCTAATATCACACTGAATGGTGAAACACTGAAAGGTTTGTCCTAGGGATTGAGAATAAAGCAAAAATATCAACTAGCATCTATTATATTTAATATTTTACTGGAGGTTCTAATGAGGTCAATATGTCAAGAAAAAAGAAATAAGAAGACATCCCGCTTGGAACGAAAGAAGTAAACTTTCCTAATTGTAAATAATATGAGCATTTACATAAAAATCAAAGAATTTAGAACCAGCCATTTAACTTATTAAATACTCAAGTATAAGAATCAATGCTTTTCCTGTATACTAATAGCAAAGAATTGGAAATTAAAATATTGTAAAAAGTCACAATACCTCTTGCAATGGCATCAAAAACATGGAGCACTTAATGATAAGCACTGAAATTTATAAAACATGACAGAAATGAAGAAGACCTGAAGTAATTTAAAAAGTATATAACATATGCATAATTTGGAACTGAAATATGGTAAGATGTCAATTCTTCCTAAATTGATGGATAAATTTAAAACAGCTTCAATCAATGTCAAGAATTTTAAACTTATTCTAAAATAATTATAGGAATACCCTAAATACATTGGAAAAAGAAGAACAAAACAAGGGGACTTACATTAAAGGACTTCAGACTTATAAAACTGGAGTAATCAAGACAGAGTGGCATTTGCACAACGATAGACAACTAGATAAGTAAGCATAATAGAAAGGACAGAGATAGACACATTTTGCGTGCTCAATTAAATTTTATAAAGTGACCAATGTAGTCATTCAATGAAGATAGGAGAGTCATTTTTCCCAATGTGGTGCAACTGAATATACTTATGAAAAAAAAGAACCTCGATTCCAACTTCATAACATATACAAATGTTAATTACATTTCTAGAATAGACCTAGGTATTTAAAAAAGCTTAAATTCTAACATCTATAGAATCAAAGGAGGGAGAATATATTTGCATCCCAGTGGAAAGTACAGGCATGCCTCACAGATATTGCTAGTTTTGTTGCAGACCACTGCGACTACGGCAATAAAACAAGTCACATGAATTTTTTGGTTTTGCAGTGCATATAAAAGCTATATTTACACTGTACTGTAGTCTGTTAAGTGTGCAATAGCATTGTCTAAAAAAAATGTACATACATTAATTAAAAAATACTTTGTTGATAAAAAATGCTAATCATTATCTGAGCCTTCAGCAAGTCGTAATCAGTGTGATCACTGACCACAGACCACCAAAGCAAATATAATAATAATGAAAAAGTAGAAAATATTGTAAGAATTATGAAAATATGACACAGAGACACGAAGTTGAGCAAATGCTATTGGAAAAATAGCGCCGATAGACATGCTCAATTCAGGGTCGTCACAAACCATCAATTTGTAAAAAATGCAATATCTGCGAAACGCAATGAATTGAAGCACAATAAAACGAGGTGTGCCTTTAGTGGTTTCTCAGAACACAAAGCAATAGTCAAAAAACAGTCTGTTACATGTTACCGAATTTTAAAATTTACTGTTAAGAAAGTGATTTTAGAGAGCAAAGACTTGGAGAAAATATTCACAATCCCTTATTTCTGAAAAAGAATTTGTGTCAAGAACATGCATGTATATATACTTGGCAAAGGAAAATATGCAAATGGCATTACAATTCTAAAAATCATTAGGCATCATGAACCGTACGTTAAAACACTTATGACATATTACCACACATCCATTAGAAAGCCCAAAATTGAAAAGCATGACAGCACCAAATTTTGGCAAGGATGTAGAGAAATAGATTCTTCTAAATTACCCACAACAATGGAAATACTAGGTGCTTACTTGAGACAAATGAAAGCATATGTCCACACAAAGACTTGTACAAGAATGTTCATAGAAGCTTTATTCATATTTGCCCTGAAGTGGAAACAGCACAAGTACTCACCAACAAGTGGAGAGACAAATCAATGTTAGAATGTTTCCATAATGAAATTCTATTCTGCGATAAAGATGGATTGACTACCAAAATGTGCAACAGCAGGTGAATTTAAAATCATTACACTGAGCTACCGATTGCTACTAGTTACCCAAGAATATGAACTACGTAATTTCATTTACACGGAGTTCTAGAGCATAGAAAAATAAAAGCGGGTGCTGAAAATATCTGTTCAGTGGTTGCCAAGGGGTTGAGAAGGGTCAGGGATGGCCTGGGAAGGAACACAAAAGGATTTTTTGAGATTATAGAAAAATTCCAGATCTTTACAGGGCTATAGAATATATAGGTATACACATTTGTCAAAAGTGTACAGATAAGATTTGTGAATTTAAACTTATGTAAATTTGTGCTAAAAATCAAATCTGAGCCTAGAGAAAATATAAGGTTTATGGTTGTTGAAATTGAATGATAAAAGTACTATGCTTCTCTGATTAGTTTGTATATGTTTGAAATGCTCCATAATGAAATGGTATAAAATATAAATCGAGTCAAAATAAGTGTCATCCTTAACATTTTCTAATCTAGGGTACAATACCATTTGCTTTAATAAAATACTCAATTTTAAAGCTTATTTTAGAGATGGAATATTTTATTGGAATAGAATGCTAATTTTCCTCACTCAATTAATACAGAAGGCTAAAAATTCTAACATCTAACTACAATATTTCACAATGACACCCAAAGATCATGAAATAAACAAATTATGTAAAGTTTAAGTATTCTGTAATGATTTCTGTTTCGAATGGAATTTAGCTTTTATTCCTGATGTTTTCCTTCTTATTCATACTCATCAGCATAGTATATTCTTCATGATTGTCTGCAATACGTTCATTGATGATTGAAATTACTCTGACCAATGACAAATTAGATGGAATGTACACAGTCACACAGCTCGCCAACATTGTAATTGAGGATGTGCTTTAACATTCCCTCCGAGATTTCTTAAATTTATCATTTATTTTGCAGGTAGGACAGTGTTTTTATGCCCAACTAAAATTTCTCAAACATATTCATCAACACATTCAACCAAATTTCACATTACTCTATTATTAAAATTCAAAATGTGATTCAGGAAACCAGAGGCCTAGTCAACTGGGAATGTACCAGATGAAATGGCCTTCAGGATATATATTTTTATGCAATTCAGATGTGTTCATGCTATTTTTCTGATTTATGTGACTGCTGGTTTATGCCAGCAAAAGACCAATTAAAGAAAAAAATGTGTAGCAAAAACCGCACTAACTGCTTTATAAGTATCCTCACTCAAATTTCAAAACAACTCTGTAGGGGAGACGCTATTACCACACTAGATTCACCGGCAAACAAAGCTAAAGTTAAGAGACTGTAAGGAATTTGTCTTAGATAACTCATAAACATAAGTTGTACAATTAGAATTTGAACATGTGTCTCTATCCCTAGTAATTTGGTAATTTCCCTGTTACCAAATTTCCTTTGGGCAATAGTGCATTTGCTAAAGTAAATATAGAAGTAGGGAGTAATTATAAGTTAAAAAGAAAAAAGAATCTTCTATTCAAAATTGTACAGTTATTTAAACCCTACTAACCCAGCAAAATTTTGGAAATAATTTTACATAGTAAAATATTCATTTTTTAAAAAATAATTTTTTACTGTCTGATTCCTTTTTGTGTGTAGCAGTAAGACCCTAAAATAAAAAAGATATGTGTATGTTCTTCAAGAATAAGAAGGAAGAGGTTATCGGTTTAGATCATAAATCACCTGATCTAGAATTAGTGGTTTTCTAGGGGTCATCCCAGGGCCAAGAAGGGGTGAGACTCAAAGAAGGAAAAAAAACCCTGATGATTTGAGTGGGTCCTGGCAACTAGAGCAATGAAAATATGCTTACTTTTTGGGAAGTACACAAAGTAAAGGTGAATATATTAGAGAGAGATATTTTTGGCTAGGAAAAATTCTTAGAGTTAAAAGGCAAAAAATATAACCTGACTTTCTCTCAGACCATGTTTCAACTCTATTTCCTATTGTGCTGATGATGCTATCTGATAAGCAGATGTTCATTAGAGACTCACAGGTATTACATGCATGTAAATGGAAATTTTAATGATTTAAAGTTTAATCAAAGAGTGTTATAAACGTGGAGAAATTTAGACTTTTGACGCTCCTTGGTCAAAGCTTCTCTCTTCACATCCAGAGGGAAAGTCAATCATCTCCTTTGTATCTGTGGTTCTGCCACCATTAGGGGACAGTAACTTGTTTCAATATTTTCATTATAGTAGCTCAAATTCTGGTTTATAAAAATTTGGTGTATATAGAAATAACAACATCATACATCTAATATTTAAAGCAGACACAAATAATACATCACTATATTATTTTTTATTGAGCCTAGATAGGTTCAGTGCCAGAACTTCCCGAAAGAGTACTCCTGACATTCACTATCCATTGATAGATGTTAGCCTTACAGATGACCCAGCACTCCCACCCCCACCCTTTCTAAAAAGTTGTAAAGGTATGGATTTATTTGAAGGCCTCGTGATTTACGTGGTTTCAGATCTTGACTAGCAGATATATCCTATTACTAGATTGTTCTTGCCAAATACTGCCCATTCAGTGTCAAATTCACCATGACTTCTTTCTGTCCGTATCAGAACCCACCTGCCTATTGTGGTCGATCAAGAATTGGTTAGTCTGGTGTTCAGGAACACTCAGTTTCAACCCAGGCAAGCACAGCGCTATGTCTTCACTCTCTCACTTACTAATCACCTTAGGAAAATCATTCCCTGAGCCTTAGTTTATTTATCTGTAGAGGTTGAGATAACCACAGTATCAACTTTGTACAGCTCTAGTACTAATAAAATAAGAAGTTGCAGATGCAGCACCTAACAAAATGTCTTGACACTGGATCCTTAGTAACATTAGCTGCAATAATTTGTCTTTTTTATTATCCATGGGTCTGACTCTTGGTGCTAATGTTTGATTTTCTAAATAAAACATAACAGCTTACTAATAGCATAAACATGGTCCCAGAAGGAACCATGTAAACTGAGTCTCCACCATTTACTCTAAGTTGAAAGTTAAGACTCTAATCTAACTAGGTTAGAAACTGTGTTTTAAAGCAGCTTCATAACATTCCAGGAATACATTGCACAGTTTAGTTAGAGAACAAGCAGTAAAACTTTTAGGACTCGTTCATTGATACTAGTTTATGGAAGACTTTCTTCCTGAGATAAATATGCAAATTACTTGAATTTTATCCTGAAATATGGAATATGTAGGTTAGATTCAACTTAATCAGAACAAAATTATCCTTTTTTTAATCACTCAAACTGTGAAAAACGTTGTCCCCTTTACAGGATATGATCCTTCAACACAGTTAATACACAGGTAGAACAAGCATTGGCATCCCTGTTTTGCAGCTCAGAGTACAAAGCTCATCCCAAAGGCCTCACAGCTAGTAAGATAGAGCAACTCTTTCACAGAGGTTACTCTACTGACTACCACTGTGATTTCCATGGTTCTGGACTCTGATGATTCACCCAGGCTCGTATCTGCTCTTGAAAGTGCACTATACAGTGTCTGAGTGCTCCCTCTCTGTGGGGGTAGCTGAAATAAAGGAGCCTGGCATTTTCATCAGTAATGTATCCGTAAGTGGTAGTACCTGATGTGACTTCCTGAAGCTCTCCTCACTGTCCATTGTGCTGAGCTGCCCACGCTGTCGGAGCCTTTTTGTTGGAGACTCCCAGAAGTATAAAATATGACCTGGGCTACCTTCCCAAGGACAACATTCTGCCTCTTCTTGTGGCATCAGGCTGGCATCCTGCTCAGGATCCTCAAGAGAACTGTTAATCAGAGGATGTAGCTCCCCTGAGAAGGACATCCTTAGTCAGAGTCCTCAGGGCCTGACAGTATCTGAGAGCTTGAGTCAAACTTTCTGAAATGTCTTGGTTTGTACCTGCATCTAGGGAGCCAGGAGTCCCTTTGTATTTTGTCTCCTAGGCACCCTAGTTTTTTGTGTGTGGTTTACCTTCATTTCCATCGTTTTCATCCATTAATTATATCTAATCATTTTAATCATGGTCTCTTCATATTTGAGGTGTATATATAATATACATATATATTCTGTATAATTCAGAAATGTGAATTAATGATGAGAATATATAGATATCAGTGAATTAATAGTTTGCTCATTTCTTTATACACATAATTCCATTTTAAGTTGTCTAATAATATCTTGACCTCTAAAAGTTTTCTTAATCTTTAATCACCTCTTTCATAGTCTGTTTCTATAGCAGAAAGGTAAAGAAACTGTCCTAAAACTAAATAACTCATTTAAATTCTGTTACAAAATAGTTGAGTGACTATGTGTAAGTTACTTAACTTCTGAATCTCTACTCACTTCTTGTAAAATGTGAACTACCGAAAGAATCAAATGTAGTTCCTAGAACATTGTAAGAAGTAAGAAATGTTATATGCCATTACTAGTAGTCATATTACCTCTTGTTTCACAGTGTTTATATGATTCTAAATTATATGGAATTGTGGAATGTCTCTTCCCATCCATATGCTCTATAAGCAATCAATTTTTCTTACTAATGGTGTTTTGTACCTATTTAAATGTAAAATTGATGTACTTATTTTTGTTCTGTGGTTTTTGAATATATTCATGTTGTATATTTTGAGAAACAAGACAGTTTCCATTCTAATTTTGAAAATGCTACTTACCCCAATATAATTTAATATGTAATATTTTTATTGCCACAGTTTCCTCATTTATAGAAAGGGAATAATAAGTAGTAACTACTTCTTATTGTAGTTATAAGAATTTAAATAGCAATACTTAGAAAGTTATGAAAACTGTGCCTGGCTCATAATATGTGTCTACTTTTTGTTATTATTATGCTGCTAGTCAATTTTTATCAACTTCTTGTGCTTTTTCCTGCATATGTTGTTTCACTTGTCATATAATTGCTGATATTTTTGATTTGCATTTGGAAATATGCTTATATTAAATGTTTATTATTGTTTCTCTTGTCTTATTTTTTCTAACATGAAGGAAAGTCTTTATAAATATACACGTAGAATACCATCTTCCCCAGACATCGATGTTGCAGTTTTGAGAATAGAGAACAAGTTCCATTTTCTTCAACGCAAGCCTCTTAATATCTGAAGACCAAATTTCATAATTTATTTCTGAAAGTTCTAATTATCCTTTCTCTTATCTGCTTAGTTCTGACCCCATAAATAACAGGGTTGAGAGCAGGTGGGATGACAACATAAAAGTTGGCAAGAAGAATGTGGATGTACTGAGGAACATTTTGGCCAAACCGGTGGGTGATGAAGGAGAAAAATGCTGGAGTATAGAAGGCCAACATGACACAGACATGGGAGCCACAAGTGCTGAGTGCCTTCAGTTGGGCATCCCTAGAAGGTAGGTTGAAAACAACATGGAGAATCTGTATATAGGAGATGATAATGGCTATGATGTCAAACACCAGGATAGAAATGGCACATAAGCCGTAGATGATGTTGACCTTTATGCTGGCACAGGACAGGCGAGCAATGCCCATGTGCTCACAGTATGTGTGGGGGATGATTTGGTGTCCACAGAAAGGTAATCTTAGGATGAGCAGAACAAAGGGGATTGTAATGCCTAAGGGTCTCAGGAGGATGATCAATGCTATAACTGATACCACCTTCTTTGTCAGCACCAACGTGTAGCGAAGAGGGTTACAGATGGCCACATAACGATCACAGGCCATGGCCACGAGCACAGCCGACTCCATGCCAGTGCATAGGTGGATGAAGAACATCTGGATGAGGCAGCCCTCAAAAGTGATTTCTCTCAGATTGAACCAAAAGATGCCAAGCATCTTGGGGATGGTGGATGTGGACAGGCCAAGGTCAATAGATGACAGAATGGCCAGGAAGTAGAACATGGGATGATGGAGACTACGTTCAGTCTGAATCACATAAAGAATTACAATATTTCCCAATATGGCAGTCAAATATACAACACAAAATGGAAAACCAATCCACATATGCACATCTTCTAGCCCTGGAATTCCCAGCAGGAGAAAACAGTAGGGATGGAACTGTGTGTCATTAGGAGGGACCATGCTTCTGTGGCACTTTTACAGCTGCACATATCATAGACTAGATGTCTCATTCACTGACAGGCTCCAGCTCTTCTTGTCCAATGTTATTAAATTCTACAGGATTATAGAAAAATATATTTAATCTTTTCTAATCACCAAGCCCATCATGAAATAACTGCATGACTTTTTTGAAATCTGAAGTACCTGCTTTTTTGTTTGATTTCTATCAAGCTAATCAGATTTATTATATTTATTTGCATTCACTTCTATAACACAATTAAATGAACTTTTATCAAGGACCAATAGAATTTCAGGCAAATAGCTAGCTATTTGGTGTACAGAGATGACGTACACATTGTTACTTTTCTTAAGGAATTTCTGTTATAGATTAGGAATTAAAATAATAATAAAAGGTATGATTTCTCTGGCATTTTAACAAATACCTTTCCTTTTTATCCTGGGCGACAACCACCTCATAGTCAATTTCTATAGTCTGTGGAGGTAGAATTTGCACAAAATCCTTTTAAAAGTACCAAACCTAGAGGAGAAAGCCACTAAGACAACTCCTGTATCTTTTTCATCAGAAACAACATCAATGTAATTAGGGTAGGCTATATTAAATGCAGGAAATCCAGACTCATGGTGAATATAGTTGATATAGTTGATATGGCCTCTCCATTAGATTTTTACAATTGATTGTTGAAAACAGCAGAAAACATAATGACGAAATTATAAGAAGTTTGGTTCATAGCAGCGGTAGCAGGACCATCTAGGTTAACTTTGGTTACCATGTAAAGAACTGACATTTGAGTATTTTATAAGGAATATTTCATGAAGGTGTGGTGGGAGCTATTTTTAATACTTGTGTAGAAAGATCAAAGTAGAAATACTTGTGTAGAAAGATCAAAACAATAATAGTGCTAAGTGAAATAGTGCTAAGCTGCATTAAAATAAAGTAACTCTAGTATCTGTGCACCATTAGCTTTGTTTCTATTTCACATCATATGACAAAAATGTCTGACTAAATTTCTGACTGGCTTCAACTGCTGTTCATGGCCGCTCATCTTCTGCTGTTTTCCCCACAGATTCTCATCTATTAGCATATATAACTGACCAGATTTGAATTATTAAACTCTAACTCCCTGTCAGAGCACACCTCACATTTTTCCAGTCCTCTCAAGGATTTTTCTTGTCACCTCTGTTGTCAGGTCACATCAAGGTCTGTAGCCCTTGGTTCATTTTTTTTCTTCAAAATTATTTATTCCCTAACAGCTTCACTTGTTCAGCTTTTCAAAATAGATACCTTGCCATATGTGTACATTTTTCTTTCACTGACTCTACTGTCTACTGTCAATACATCTGCCCCGAATTCAGTCCTGAACCTCTGTAAACACTTCTCTTCCAACAGCTCTGGTTGCTGAGAGTTATTAAAGAAAACTTACAGAATTATGCAACTGAAGCCTCTTCAAGTGGGGATTCTAAGCTACGTGAAAATCCTTTCCTATGTCCTTTAGTTAGTTTCCTTTCACATGTGCTTTAGTAGATTAGCTAAACGTGCACTTTTCTCACATTACGTCTTATATATACATTTATTCTTTTACTCTCAGCACTTTCTCTTGTCTCCCTTGGAAATTAAGATGATCAAGCAAGTGATATTTCCATCTTTTTCACTCTTCTCTTACTTAGTTGTCTAAGTGTTTTTACTCCAGCCTGAAGCTCCTATTTCCACCTGTGTTTTGGATCTCATCTCCTTTCAAGTCTGCCTGTACCACACTTTATTGTCTCTCTCTCTTCCCATCTCCATCTCTTATATTTTCACCTTCTCTACCTCTTCAGTATTTTCCCCTATATTCTTGACCCAAGCTTAACCATATTTGAAAAAAGCAAGATGTTTGATAATTTTACATTATTTCTTTTTCCTCCAATTTCATTCACTACACAGTGGGCTATAAAAACTATAAACCAACTTTTACTTGAAAATAATTTCTTTTGTGAGTATCATAAATTATGTCCTTATTTCCAAAGACCTTAAAATTAATTTGAACTCATGCTATTTATATCCTCCAAGAATCATTATTGGTCACTTTCCTTCCTTAATACCCCACCAATCTTATAGTCATTTTAACAGTCTTGCATCATTCCAGTAACACTTTCAGTGTATGAAGTTATTCTTTTATAAGTATTAAATGCCTCATTTCTTGTTTCCTATGATGCTAACATTTGCTTACATCATCATTTTTTCTTTCTTGTTTATATTTTCAGCCATTGCTGATGCCACTTCCTCTCTTTCTTCTATGTTAAAATAGCCCTAAAGAATGTTGTAAAATGAATTCCATGGAACACCATGTGTCTCTGAGAAGTTAATGTGTTTCATACTGCTGCTTTGCTCAAAAGTATGTTTTCTCATAGCCAAATCAAGTTGGAAATTTCAACAGATTCTTTTCTTCTTCTTAGATGTTTACAATGTATATCAGTATTATAAGATCCTCTCCCAAAGCAACTTTATTTATGTGGTGATTTCCCAAATGTATTTGACTGGCAAAAGCCTTTATGGAACATCTATGAAAACACAAGGTGATAATGATTTAGGACCTTGAGTTTTGAAAGTGATATTTTGGTATGTTAGATAAAAAACAGTTTTTCTACGGTGTCTGTTAAGCGAGCATTAAGTGTTTTGCCTTTGTCACAAAGGAATAAATTATACATCAGGTATACTTATCTTTCTAGGAAAGAAAAACAGTAAAAGGACACTCTAGTCTTTGTTCTCAATACGATGTCTAACAAATTTTTATAGCTTATTCCGTTTTCTAAATTTTCACCAGCATGTACCAGATACAGCTTGTGCCAGACAATTTGCTTACATTATTTTATTTCATCTTCATAAAAATCCAGATAGGTAGTAATTATTGACACAATTATAATGAAGAGGAGAGTAAGGCTCAGGTGAGTCACAAACCTACTTAGTGACCCACCTAGAAAGTATCAGAATGAGGATCTTGGATTCAAAGTCCACTCTTGTGACAACATGTCATGCTGCTCCCTAAGTACTTACCAAACTTATTCAAAGAGCTATTTAAGAAATAATAATGGAAATGTCATCAGAGTAGTGTATGTGAAATTAATTTAGAGAAATAGAGGCAATGTGATAGAACTTTGGGGACAGAAGAGGGAAGGTCCAGATATTAAAGACTGATAGTTAAGAAGGGCATAGTAACTGGATTTTTCTAAATCACTTGGCAATATGGTGACATTTCACTATTGTCTTTATCCTTTTCCCTTCTCTTTTATGTCCACACTCTATCTCACTTTCCTATGTCATGTTCTGACCACCCTTCAAAAATACATGTTACATTCCATTAATACATAACATCCTTTTTCTCATATTTTCTACCAAATTTTTACTTAGCATGGTGTTTAGAAATTGAGAGAAGAGGCTTCACAGATGTGTCAAGCACCTCATGTTTGGCTGCAGTCTGCCAGGCAGTTATATGTACAACAATTGAACTGCTCTTCAAAACTGTCACAAGTTAATGCAGTCAGAGAGTTAGCCACAACTCTCCACAGAGTTCCTATAAATACACCAATAAAGAGGGGTTCACGGCAATGGTTTCTAACTTTGACTTTATATAATACCTGTGGAGAAGTAGATAAAACTATAGATTCTCAGTCCTGACTCTGGAAATTCTGAATCATTAGGTATGAGAGAGTACCTCATGATTTCTACAAAGCTCTCCAATTTAATCTCACCCAACTTATTTGACATTTGGGAACTGTTGCAGGAAAAGATAATGTACATAAGCAATTATGAGTTAGAATGTGTTGAAAATATAAGGATGAATTTAAGAAAACAATGTGTAATTAAATATTTCAAAGTCCTGACTTTATATGTCCTTTTCCCTTCTTTGAATCCTCAAAACAGAGTATGGACAGTGATTCTCCCCATACTATGACACTCTCATGTTTGTAGTGTTTTATCCCTTCCCTTAAATGGAGCTACTTGTGAGAAAACTTTTGCTTTATTACAATTATACGTTCCAAGCACTAAAAAAAAGGTACATATTTGTGGCTCTCAAAAGAAATATGTTAAGTTAGAATGACTGGTATATGGTAAATATAATAATAATAACAATAATAAATATAATAATACTAACAATCAGCTATTAAAGTTTATCTCAGGACTTTCCTGGGCCCGTGCTATCCTGTTACAGGGGAAAGGATAAGCTAAACATAAATCAAATGGATTGACCTAGGCTAGACGTTTTCTATCTTTTGGAGACTCTTGAAGTTCAGAGATTCTTGGAACCCTACTTATTCTCCAACTCTCATGCAAATGATTTTCATGAATCTCACAATTATTGTGCAAAACTACTAGCTGATATGAGAAGGAATATTTTACTTTGTTTAACTTATCCATAGGGAGAATAGTAAGTTAGAGAATCAAAGCCTTTTCAGTTGACTAGATCATGGTCATTTTTGGGACAAGGAGAAAAAATGAATTTGGATAGAAGAGAAGTTGATTGATATTGGTGGTACACACTCAAAGGCCATCATTGGGAGGCAGAAATCTATCGGTGGCTTTCATTGACTGTAACTTGGGCTAAAGTAGCCAAAACTGACTTTTTGATATGTGATATGGGTGGAGTTTAGGATCTGCAATTAAAAACTTTTGCTTAAATGATAGTTCTGTTTCTTTCAAACTGTTTGGCAATATTCTATAGACCTTATTTCTTTAAAAAACATAATTTCCACACTTAATATTGAAATAATAACACATGTCTTGCAAGTTTAATTCAGGAATTACAAGCAAATACAGATAATTGGAGACCAACATAAATTAGGAAATTCTATAAATATAAGTGCTAAATTATTTGAATTCTTCTACTTGTTGGTGTTACATTACTATTGCAACATTTGTATTAACCTCCAGTTAGGAAAAAAATTAAAGCAGATTATAGAAATGAAATTTAGATAGACTATTGCTTAATCATCCTTGGTATATATGGATCAGGAAATGTTCGGAAAACTTTGGAATTGGTTTTGTAAATGATGAGTCAAGCCTTTAAATTTTTTTCTTTTTACAGTAGCTTTGGAAATTTAAAGATTCTTGATCTGGTATCTTTTACCACCATGTTACATGAAGGCATGACTTGTGAAGTATTTACTTGGATTGCTGAATGGAGGACAGAGAGATATACAAAGTTAGGTAAAGTTCTGCAAGATAGATATAGAAGGATGACAGCTAAGAGAAGGCAAGGGAGACAAGAGTGAAAGTAAAGATACAACAATGATAGGCAAGGAAAAAGTGAGTTGAATGACAAATAAAGCCTTAGAAAAAGATAGAAAACACAGAAAGAAAGTTGAAAAGGGTTTTGCATATGCACGCACACACACACACATCACTTATCCAAATATTTAAGAAAAAAATTAGTAAAATCTTTGTTGGAGTACACACCCGAATCTATGTAAATTATTATCTTGTTACACTCTAGGCTCACTGACAGCTTCCATATTTGGTTAGTTTTCCTTATTTCTATATTTCTGTCATTTATCTCTTCAACCAAAATCTCAGTGAAATGGCCACAGTAAAGTGGTTCCTGTTTTAGCGGATCCTTTCTGACCCTAAGGCCAGACTTACCAACAAAGCTTCCTGGATTAGCTAGTTCATCTGGCCCAGAATGTCTCCATTTTCACCCCTCTGACTGAAGTCTGAGCTTTACACTGTAAACACTTCTTAAAATGGAGTGTCTCCAAACAGTGGTGTTCCCTGGAGAACAGACATGTCCAGAGGCACTTGGCTAAATGCTTCATGAATATGAAACATAACATCATTGGTGATTAAAAAAAAAAAAATCCTGGTTCTGGATGCTAATTCTCAAGCTTGGGATGACTCATGATGAATTGGCTTATTTCTAGGCAGGAGAATCTCTGAAGAGGGCTTACCTCACACTCTTTCTCTTCAAGATCCCTCTAGTTCCAGATTCCCTCCCATGGGCTCCATGTACAAGTCCAGGTCACAGAATATCTGGGGTGATTTTATATAAGCATTTGGCAAGTTATCTGGCTTTTTTTTTTTTCATTATTCTGTTGTTTACCTTGCTCTTATCTGGTCAATTTCTACAAAACTTACTTACCTCTTTTATCCCATCCCAGTTCTAAACACAATTCAATCTTAAATACTATCATGAAAGAATTGAAGCCCAACTAGTATCCATCACATCATGGAACAGAGTATTCATTAGAACTAGGTGGAGGGGGCCGGCCCTGTGGCTTAGCGGTTAAGTGCGCATGCTCCGCTACTGGCAGCCCAGGTTCGGATCCTGGCGCCCAACGACGCACCACTTATTTGTCCGGCCATGCTGAGGTGGCGTCCCACATATGGCAACTAGCAGGATGTGCAACTACTACATACAACTATCTACTGGGGCTTTGGGGAGAAAAAGGGAAAAGAAAGAGAAGGATTGGCAATAGATGTTAGCTCAGGGCTGGTCTTCTTCAGCAAAAAGAAAAGAGGAGGATTGGCATAGATGTTATCTCAGGGCTGATCTTCCTCACAAAAAAAAGAAAAAGAACTAAGTGGAGGAGATAATATATTAAAACAAAGACCAGTGATTTGAACACAAATCCCCTCTTCTTGGTTCCTTTTAACAGTAAAATAAAAGTGTTTAATTTACTGGGAAGAAGACAGAAGTCTAGGGTAAGAAATGTGAGATACTGGAAAATGGCTAAATGGGTGGACCTTTGAGGCTGACTGCATGGGTTTCAATCACATCTCCCCTACTTAATGGATATATGAGTTTGGGCAAGAAATTTATACTCTGTGTCTCCATTTCCTCCACTACAATGAGCAGAATAATACCTAGTGCAAAACATTGTTGTGAAAATTAAAAAAGCTAATACTTGTATAACACTTAAAATAACTCCTGGTATATAGTAAGAAATTCATAACAGTTTATTGATAATAATATGACCTACTTAGCTAACACTAAATATTCCCAAGCTAGGATATTCAGCAGAAGCTCATACTGATTGGAATTGCCATGGAGATGTCTCCTAGAATTCACTCTTGGAGTTATACATGAGTCAATAAATGACATCATCTTGCTTGCTGGATTTATTGCCAATAAGGAACAAAACATGTGAGTTAAACAAATGTCTTTCAGAACATCAGCATTATTACTCAACAAAATCTGAGTAGTGTATCTTGGCTGAGTTATGCATTTAAACTGGTAAACGAGGCTTTCTAACAATCTTTGTCCTTCCTCTGTCACATAAATTTTACTTACTTCAAAACCTCAGGCTTTCTGTGACAGAAGCGGAGCCTTGTAAAGAAACTTATGGAATTCATGGATTTGGCAGGATGAGACTGGCATCTGCAATATCAGCACTGTCATGTGACAAATCTGTGTGTCTCTAGATTCTCTATTCTGTGTGTTGATCTTTGTTTATTTTTTTGTCAATTTTCTTCTGTCATAATTTCAACAGTATATTAAAATTCTTGATATAGAAAATGTCTTGTTTATCTCTCCATACACTTTAAGTTTTAAATAAACTTTTTCATATTTTAAAATTCTTGTAAATTACAGAAAAATGTAAATATATCACTGAGAGTTCTCATATAACTGATGAATCTTAACTGTGTATTCCTACGTGAAAGAAGCCAATCTGAAAAGTCTTCATATTGTGTGATTCTAGGGAAATTACATTCTGGAAAACATAAAACTATACAGACAGCAAACATATCCATGGTTTCCAGGCAGAAGAGGGATGGTGGGATGTTGAATATGTGAAGCACATGGGAATTTCTATGTAGTCTACATAGAAATTGAAATATAATGATATACATTTGAAATTTATGTAATGTTGTAAACCAAAGTTACTTTAATTAAAAAAAAGAATGCTGCTAGATGCCCTTTTGCCAAAAGAAGCCATCAAAATTTCATTATTTGCATCCTTCTATTTCTAAGAAAAAAGATCATTTAATGTGCTCAATGTGTTCACGGGAAATAAATTCTTCCAATATCCATATATAGATATCCTTTGTGTCATTCTCCACTGATTCCTTTCAGATGTTTTTACTAAAGGCTTTAGTCCGTGCTCCTTGCTGAAAGGTAATCTATTTTCCTTACTCCTAATCCCTGAAGATATTGGTTCTGGTCCATGTAGTCATGCTGCAAAATAGTACAGTCATATTTGTACCATCAGATGGTGAACATTCAATCAGGAAATTAGTTTCTAGCCTTCTAAGCAGTTGTTATTGTGTTAGATTTCATTATTTTATGTGCACATCAGTTTCTGCCAAGAGCAAATTTCCAAAGAATAATCAAAAAACATCTTTGATCCCCACAAGTCATGGTGGAGAGAGGTCCTTGGAAGATTACACAAAATGCTTGTAAGAATGTCCATCAAATTCTTGTGAAAGTAGCTGACTGAAAATTTATTTTCTACCTGAGCTTGTCTGAGATTTATCTACTTTTGCAAGTCATCAAGACCCAAAGGATGGATGTATACTGCATTCTACAAAGAAAGAGGCCATTGGAGGGGAAGAAGAGGCCCATATAGATGAAAGGTTACCTAAATACATTTAACACATGCGCACACACACACGTACCTAAGGAAAAAAACTGATTAAATATGATTCGAAATCCCTCTGTTAGAATTCTGTACATTCATGCTTCTCTTATAAATAATAATTTTATTCTTTAACACATGTGTTGTTTTCAGATACTTTCACTTCATACTTCTCCAGAACGGGAAGTGGTGGCGCAGTGAGGTGGTGGCACACTGTGTCTATACGTTTTAATAAAGGGTAAGGAAAAGGTGCCAAAATGAAAGGGAAAAACTGGAGACATTTTTAAACTTCACTCAATATCCTACTGATGTCCTCAGAGAAATTAGATACATTTAAAGTTACAAGAGAAAAATATACCAAGATCTTTCTTACTTTACATTCAAATTAAGTTCCTTTTTCAGAAAAACAAGGTAATTGACATAAAAGAATTGTGGCCAGCTGAAAAACTATTCTATTTTCAAATACGGAAACATGGAGTTTCAATAAATCTCCATAGTTAAAAATGAAAGGACTTCAGTGGGAGGCTTTCACTACTGTAATGGAACTCTACATTCAGGTGAATAAACACTCAATACCTATGTGGAGAGGAAACACTGAGATTTAAGACCAGAAAACATTCTCCAAAGTGTGTTCCTTTAGGATCTGCAAGATCTTTCAGTATGAGAAACATTTAAAAAGATGATCAACCTAGAGTAGAGTCAAAGCTAACTTCTTTCAGTTATATCCACACTCTCAAGATCTGAGGAAACAAGAGACTCTACTTTGAGGTGAAAGCATGGATCACACGCTCGCGAATCTGCTGTGTCCTCACACCATAGATCATAGGGTTGAGGGCAGGTGGGATGACCACATAGAGATTGGCAACAAGGATGTGGACATAACCGGGAATTTTTTTGCCAAATCGGTGCGTAAGGAAGGAGAATAAGGAGGGTGTATAGAAAACACACATGACCCCAACATGTGACCCACATGTGCTCAGGGCTTTGTGACGAGCATCTCGAGATGGGAGGTGGAAAACCGCATGGAGGATATAGGCATAAGAGATTGCAACCAGTGCCACATCTAAAATAAGAAAAGAAGCTACAAAAAGCCCATAAATGGTATTAATTCTAATGCTGGCACAGGCCAATTTGGCAATGCCCATGTGCTCGCAGTAGGAGTGTGCAATAATTCGAGCTTCACAGAAAGGCAGACGATGTGTTAGGTAGATGATGGGCAACATGAGCAAGATTGGGCGCATTATAATACCCACACCAATGCCCGCTAGCACTCGGGGTGTCAGGATGGTTGTGTAGTGGAGAGGTGCACAGATGGCTACATATCGATCAAAAGCCATTGCCAGCAGAACAGCAGATTCCATTCCTGTGAAGGTGTGTATGAGAAACATCTGGGCCACACAGGCTCCAAATCCAATTTCATGTGCATGAAACCAGAAGATACCCAGCATTCGGGGAACTGAGGATGTGGAGAGGGCCAGATCTATGGCTGATAAGATGGCTGGAAAGTAGAACATGGGATCTCGCAGGGTATGGTCAGACCAGATGATCAACAAAATGGTAGCATTGCCCAGCAGATCCGTTAAGTAAATGGTGCAAAAAGGCAAGGAGATCCAGCCATGGGAATCCTCAAGGCCTGGAATACCTGTAAGAAAAAAGGTGTCTGGGTGGAAAGTTGTAGTGTTGGTGTGGAACATCTTGCCATTGACAAGAAGAGAAGTAGTTGACCACCTCTAGAAGGAAAATTAAGAGCGATAAATGCATAGTTCATAGCTTCTCCGATAGGTTTAATTTTTATCTGTATTATACTCATTCGAAAAGCTCACACTATAACCTGAATTCAAAGTCTGATGTAGACACAGACTGAGCACTCTCCAAGTGGAAGAAACAGTAACTTTATGATAGATCTCCCTCTGAAGTTTTGGACAGTAATATCTTGTACTCATTTACTGAAACCCCGTACAAAACCTAGAATGAATTTCAAAAACATTAAGGGGCTTATGTTTAATATTGAGGTCTCAGTCTTCTTTGAAGACAAAGTAGACCTTACTTAAACACATCAACATAAAATCACAGAACCACAGCTACAGATACCTGCACACAGAACATGACAATACATATAAGGACATAGTGTACGTAGACATGTAGAATAACAGAAAATTCAGCACCATTTTTTTATACTGGTTTACTTAGTATCACTTTTCACAATGACACATATTTAGAATCTCAGATACAAAATGAAGAGCTATGTTCATTAACTCATTCCTCCATGTTTACTTATATACCCCCACAGACACACTGTACTGTATCTCAGATATAAAAAGAGTTGCACAAAGATGGACCGACACATTCTACTATACCTCAGATATGAAAATTGTTACACAAAGATGGGAAACACTATAGCTGGAAATAACCTCTAGGAGAGAAATGCATCTCTTTGTTAATAGTGTTCTTATGGCAATTAAATTAATAAAGAATCTTCAAAGTATCTACTAGTTGCCAAATTCCCAGGATATCCAACAATTCTACCCTTCCTTATATGTGTGTGTGTGTCGGGGGAGAGATATTGGGGAACACTGAAAAGATTTGTTGAAAGGAGAAGATTTGAGAGACGTAAAAACATGTTTCCAACAACAATGAAGAGAAAGAAATCCAGACTTCTGCTTTACCACCCTGAAATTTTGATCTTTCTTTCTCTCTTTCTTCTTCTCTCTCTCTGTCTCTTATTCTCTCTCTCTCTTTTTCCTTTCCTTCCTTCCTTCCTTCATTCTTTTTTCCTTCTTTTCTTTCCTCTTTTCCTTTGTTCATTTAGAAAATCAAGAAGAGATAAGACAGGGCTATACAAAAAATAACAAAGGGACAGAGGAGTGTAGGAAGACAAGGAAGAAGGGAAAGAAAAGAGACAAAAGAAGAAGAAAAGAAGGAAAGAGAGAAGGAAGCATAAAGGAAGAAAGGAAGGAAGGGCAGTCTTAGCTTTATGGACTCCTGAGAAAAGTGAAAGATAAAAGTCCAAATTTTAAGAACTATTTTATTAATGACATTATAAAATAGAGATTCTCCTGCCTATAAATCATGCAAGACTGTGTGTAACTTCCATCTCCAGACTTCTTACTTCTCTGATGCGTTCTTTGGAATCAACTTTATAAACCTGCACCTAACTCTGGGCCTCTGATGAGGTTATTTTCAATTATTATTATGAAAGACCATGCCCTATACACAATTATCACTGAGAGTGGAGATCATTTATACAACTTTAAGTTCCCTCTGTAATTGCTTCATTTAAAAATTTAAGTTGTCTCACCATGATCCAGTAAAGACCTCTTTCAGTCAGAAAATCTTTCTAGAGTAGTGAGATAGAACATATTAGCTTAATAAATTGAGCTGTAGCCTGTTCCTTAACTCTTAGAGAAGAGTCTCTGATCACTATCCATCTCCATCACACATTTAATAGGAAACTCACATCCAGCAAGACTAGGGCTAGAGAGCTCTACTGAATCTACTGAAGGGAATAAATACTCATATTTGGGATCCTTTGGGGATCTGAAAACAAAGCAAATTCAAATCTCCTGTATAAACCAGGATAACACCTCAGAGCCTCAGATCCCATTATCTGCCCCTGGGATAGAGGGACTGACATAGAGGCAGACATCATCCTCCACTCCACCTCCCCACAAACATGCATGTTGTCAACAGGAAGGCAGAGATGTAAATCTAATACTATCAGAACACATTCATATGAAGTGAACAGAATCTCTTATTAAGTGAATTTTGCATCTTGATTTTAGTAGATGTTATAACAATGCAGATTGAGGACATTAATTACCAATATGTGTGTCTCCCCTTCCCACATCCACATCTTAGCACTCATCAATAATTTGTTAATAGATCATGGCTATCAAATAAGACAAAGTCTCTCATTTATTTTCCATGCAGTGCGAGTCTTA
The DNA here is from genome assembly GCF_020826845.1 of Diceros bicornis minor. Classification (NCBI taxonomy): domain Eukaryota; kingdom Metazoa; phylum Chordata; class Mammalia; order Perissodactyla; family Rhinocerotidae; genus Diceros; species Diceros bicornis. Next base: position 60,826,618 of record NC_080746.1, on the reverse strand, counting down.
CTGGCTTTAAATGCACGTTAATAAAAATTAATTTAACATAAAAATAAAATAACATGTAGTATATGGAAGCCAAAGAAAGGAAATGTGTTATCTTAATGTTGCAAAATCACAAATCAAAATATGTTTTTCAATGTAGTGAATAAAAAATAAAAGTAAAATTATATTACTTAATCATAGAATAGTGCAAGAATACCACTTACTAAAGTTTCCAATGAGATGGTTGTCCAGTAGGAAGATCACTGACTGATAGAAAATATTTCCATTATACATATTAGTTAAAGCACTTACAATAGTAACGGGTTAAGCATATTGAAATTGCTATGAATCTGCAAAGAAATGACAAAAAATCAATAGAAAATAAGAACAAAAATTAACTAGGATCTTTAAAGGAAGAGAATATCCAAGGAGTGAAAGGAAAAATTTTCATCCCTAGTACTCAAAGGGAAATGCTAATTGACACTACAATGTGACACCCTATAACTCATCCAGTATGGCTGAAATTGATTGCTAATTCTAAGTATTCATAAAGATTGGGATCATCTACTGACCACTGTGGAAACTGGAAATGTCTATTAATTCTAAATATTCCCTATGGACCAGCAATTACTCCTAGGTAATTATCTAAAAGAAATAAGTGATTATATTCACCATATACATACACAAAAATATTCATAATTATTTTATTCAGAATACTAAAAAAATTAAAGTCAAATACTCAACAATAGTAGAATATATAAATTGAGTTTATTAATTAAAGAAAATATTATCAATGAAGAAATAAAACAACACATGAGGAAACAATAACAAGCAAACAAACACAAAAAAACAAACTACTGAACCTCCCTTCATTCAAAATGGATTAATCTAACAGAAATATTGTAGAGCAAAAAAGTCAGACACATCAAATTGTGTTCTTAAGATTTTTACACTTGATAGCTTTTCTGTAGAACTTTGAGACAAGAAATAAAACCAAAAAAAAAAAACCTATAATGGATGAATCAAAAGATAAGAATAAGAAGAAATAAAGAGAATGTTAACTCAATGAACAAGTGAGGATTTGAAATAATGAAATAATCATAATGGCACAAGAGGTAACAGGACTATCAGGAGAAAATTACTGTTGCACATCTGCCACATTGTAGAGAGTCTTGTTACATGACAAATGCACTGATATAAGTCAAATCAAAAGTGCTTATAATATTTTCTTTTTATTTTCCTAGAATGTCCTCAATTATTCTATGCCTACAGAAACCAATTTATCCTTCCATACAACTTGACAGTGTCCTCTTTCCTGATCACCCCTCCTCTTTCTCCCCCTTCCTCCTTTCTCTTATGCACTCACAGCACTCATTATTTTCATTTGGAACATCATATACTTTAGTGCTGATATGCCTCATCCACTAGGGAGCAAAATCCTGAAATCATCATATACATCCTTGTGTGTACCACGGTAACTGGCACGATATACTGAGTAATATTTCTTATTAAATATTTGTTGAACAAATGACTAAGTTATTGACTTGAGCAAAATAAGCCATTTCAAAGAAAAAGAGTGGAGTATTTATGGAGGATAAAGTCTAATTACATTTGAGATATTTCAATCTAATTTTATCTTCCTCAATGAAGAAACATTTTTATGTGGTCATATTTTATGCATACTGATTATATGGCCGTCGCCCTAACTGTGTAAGAGAAAAGGTGTCAGTAGTCAGTGTTTCTTATAGAGCAAAGCACATAGGCATCAGCCTATTAACTTAGGGAGTGAAAATAGTGCAAGAGTGTGCTGAAGCCTCATTATAAAGGCTCTTGAGAGCCTATTGCTAAATTTTCTCAATATTAAGGAATTTTGAATCTGGTTGCTAAATCATTGGTAACTTGAAATCGCTCATGTTGGGAGAATTTACATGACAGAAACACATATTCCATTTCATAAGTTCTTCCAACATTGTGTGTGTATATATGTATATTTGTATGTACACATACATAGAGATACACGTGTGTGTACACTCCAACTTGCAGATAAAAAATGCTGTTTGTGTGTGTACAGACATGTTTGGGGGTGTATATGTACATGCATGTGGATTTCAGAAAGAGTGTTGCAATGAGTGAAAAAGAAGGTGGGGAGGAGAGAGAGTTGTAGAGCGGGAGGAATTAAAAAGGTGAGAGGGAGTGGAGTAGAGACACAGGGAAGCAAGATGATGGATTGGGGGCAGAGAAATGCGTCATGATCTCTAAGTCTGAGAATTTGTGTATTTCTTTGAAATCTAGTTTTTAAAAAAAGATTACAGAAATGACCAACAATTGAGAACTGACAGTGCAATGAAATGAAGTCCCTTTAGATTAATAGTTCATTGTAATGTCATAAGGGGATTGATACAACTGTGAAGCGAATGGGCAAAAATATTTTGTTTTCAAAACCCTATGGAGTACACATCTCCTAGGGGTTAATGTAAAGATTACAAACTGTGTAATTACACTTGGGTGCAAATTCCAGTTCCTTGAGTTAATAGTAGAATAGCTTTGGGAAACTTAAATGAGTATTTTTAGCTTCATTTTTTTATCTGTGTTAGTATAATTACCTACCCCAAAACTCCCTTAAAGATTAAATGGGATAATGCCTGCAATGTAAATAACACAGTATCTAGTAGATACCACTTAATGTTGATTTATTTTATTTTTGCAAAGAGATGAATAGGGGTGTAGTATTTAGTCAGAAGACATTATAGGTTATTTATTTTATTTATCCCCAAAAGGAGAAGTGAATTTCTTTCTACCCATTCCTTCATTTTCTCCATCCTGTAGTCAGACAGGGAACAAAAGGTTGAGAGAATTCAATTTTGTTTGACACTGATCCTTGGGTATGTCTTAAAGCTTTAATATTATGATCAGGAAACTGTTAATGCACTATAGCATTTGGGGATAGTGTGGATTATAATAAATTTATAGTGATTCCACTGGTTGTCTTGAATTTATGTTGAATTTATTTATCAGAAAATAACACTCTATTTTCTCCTTTTTTGCTGCCCCAAAAGTTTAAATTTTGATATAATCCATTTTGTTTGTTCTATCATTGCTTATCCTTTCTGTGTCACATCTAAGAAATCATTGGCTAATACAACGTCATGAGGATTTACTCCTATGTTGTTGTTGTTGTTTTTTCTGTGAGTTTTGCAATTATATCTCCTACATTTAGGTCTATGATCCATTTTGAGTTTTTTGTTTGTTCTTTTGTTTTTTTGACGACGGTGAGAATTAGGGGTTTAACTTTATTCGTTGCATGTAGATATCTGGTTGACTTACCACTACTTGTTGAAAAGATTATTCTTTCCTCATTTAGTTTCTTTCACATCCTTTCACTCTCAAGTATCTTCCATTGATCTATATGTCTGTCCTCATGCCAATACCACACTGTTGTAGTAAATTTTGAAATCGCAAAGTGTGACTCCTACTTTGTTCTTTTTTTCAGATTGTTTGGCTATTCTGTGCCCTTTGATTTTAATTATGAATTTTAAGATCAGCTTGCATATTTTTGCAAACCTCAACATTGGAATTTTGGTAGGAATGGTATTGAATGTGTAGATTAATTTGGAAAATACTACTGTCTTAAAAGTATTAATTTTGACCTATTTTCACAGATGTTTGACACTTATTTAGATATTTCTAATATATCTAAATGTTATTTTGAAATTTTTAATGTAAGATATTTGAAGCTTTTTGTTAAATTTACACCTAAATATTTTATTTCTCTAATCCTATTGTAAATGGAATTGTTTTCTTTCTTTTTTTTTTAAGATTTTATTTATTTATTTTTTACCTCCAAAGCCCCAGTAGATAGTTGTATGTCATAGCTGCACATCCTTCTAGTTGCTGTATGTGGGACGCGGCCGCAACATGGCCAGAGAAGCGGTGCATCCGTCCGCGCCCGGGATCCAAACCCGGGCCGCCAGCAGCGGAGCGCGCGCACTTAACCGCTAAGCCATGGGGCCGGCCCTGGAATTGTTTTCTTAATTTTATTTTTGGGTCATTCATTGTTAGTGTATAGAAATACATTTTTTGATTCAAGTTCTTAATTTTTAAAAAATTCTTTTGTGGTGAAATATATGTAACATAAAATATATCATTTTAACCATTAGTAAGTGCAAAATTCAATTGGTTGAATTACATTCACAATGTTGTGCAACCATCATCGCTATTTTGAAAACTTTTCCATCACCCCAAACAGAAACTACCTACTCTTGAAAAAGTAACTCCCCAGTCCTTCCTTACTTCAATCCATTGGACCTCTAATCTATTTTGTGTCTCAATGATTTGCTTATTCTAGATATTTCACAGAAGTGGAATCATGCAACTTTTGTTCTTTTGTGTCTGGCTTATTTCACTAAGCTTAATGTTTTCAAAGTTCATCCATGTTGTAGCAAGTATCATTAATTCATTCTTTTTATGGCTAAATACTAATCCATTCAATGTTTATACCATATAAACAATATTTATACTATTCGTTTATCCATTCATTTATTGATGAACACTTGGATTGTTTCCATATTTTGGCTATTGTGTATAATGCTGAAATAATCATTGACATATGAATATCTGTTTGAATCTCTCTTTTCCATTGCTTTGGTATACACCTAAGAGAAGAATTGCTGGGTCATATGCCAAATTTATGTTTAACTTTTTGAGGAAATTCTAAATAGTTTTACCCATTAACTTCATTATGTTACATTCCCACCAGCAGTGCATGAGGATTCCAATTTATCCACATCCTCACTAACGCTTGTTGTTTTGTTTATTTGTTTATAGCCATCCTGGTAGGTGTGAAATGGTATTTCATTCTGGTTGTGATTTAAATTTTCCCAATGATTAGTGACATTTAGCATCTTTTTGTATGCTTATTAGCTATTTGCATATCTTCTTTGAGAAATGTCTATTTAAGCCCTCTGTCTGTTTTTAACTGGGTTGTTTGTCTCTTTGCTGTCGAGATGTAGCTGTTTATGCATACTGAATAATAAATGCTTGTCAAATATATGGATCTCAAATATTTTCTCCCATCTGCAGGCATCTTTTTATTCTTCATAATGTACTTTGATGCACCAAAGTGGGTGTTTTTTTGAAGATGTCCAATTTATTTATGTTTTCTTTGGCTGCTCATGTTTTTGGTGTTATATCTAAGAATCTATTGTCTAATCTGAGGTCGTGAAAAGCTACTCCTATATTTTCTTCTGTATTATTGTTTTGGCTCTTATATTTAGGTTGTTGATCTATTTAGATTAACTTTTGTATATGGTGTGAAGAAGGCGTCTAACTTCATTCTTATGCCTTTGGACATCCAGTGTTCCCAGCCCCATTTGTTGCAGAGACTATTTTTTCTTTCTTGAATTGATTTGGCATCCTTGTTGAAAATAAATCGAGTGTAGACACATGGATTATTTGTAGGCTATCAATCTTATTCCACCTAGCAATATATTTACCCCTATGGCAAAAACACACTTCTTTGATACTGTAGCTATTAGCAGTCCCTGTTAGAAAACAACTTTAAATATAAAGAAACAAATATGTTAAAATAAAATGATAGGGAATAATATAGCATACTAACACTAATGAAAAGAAAGTGACCATATTAATACCAAAATAGATTTCCAAACAAAAGCTCTTATCAAGTGTAAAGAGTGCCATTTCATAATTGCAAAGGGGTCAATTTTTCCTGAAGAGCTCACAATCATAAACATTTATGCACCTCTTATCATCTTTTCAAAATACATGCAGAAAAACTGATGGAACTGCAATGAGATATAGACAAATCAATAATTATATTTGTAGAATTAAAATACTCTCTCAATAATTGATATAATAAGCAGAAAAAAATCAGTAAGACTATAAATGAGGTCAATAACACTATCAAACACTTTGATATAATTGACATTAATAAAACACTTCACCCGAGAAGAGTCAAATACTAATTCTTTTCAAGTGCTCAGATAACGTTTCCAGAATAAAACATATTCTGAGGTATAAGACATGTATCAATAACATTAATATGATTCAAATCATACACAATTTCTGTAAATAAAATTGAATTAAATCATAAATCAATAATAGAAAGATAGCTGGAAATCCTCAAATAATTGAAAACTGAATAATATATTTCTAAATAACGTGAGTCAAGGGAGAAATCTAGGGACAGATTGCAATGTATTTGAAAATATTTTCAATTGAACGACAATTGAAACACATCATCTGAATATTTTGAAATACAACTTAACTAGTACCTAGAGGGAAGTGTACAGCATTAGCTGCCTATAGTAAAAAGTATGAAACATTTTAAACCATTGACCTCAGCTTCTACTTTAAGATTCTAGAAGAAGAGCAAATGAAACCTACAAATAGGAAGACTAGAGTGAATAATGAAAGAATATCAATCAATGAAAGAAAACACGGAAATAAAGTGAAAATCAGTGAAGCCAAAAACTTTTTTAAAAATAATTAAATGAAATTAATAAATCTCTTGATAGACTGATAAGCAAAAGAAGACACAAATTACCAATACCCAGAATGTGCGAGGTGACATACCTATACAGAGTACGGATATTAAAAGGAAATAAAAGACTATTATGAACAGCTTTATGCCAATAAATACAATAACCTAGATGAAATGAAAAAATAAAATCTTTGAAAGACACAAACTACCAAACTCACTGAGAGGAAATAGATTACTTGAATAGGTAATATCTATTAAACAATCAGAATCACTAAACACCTTCCCGTAAGTAAACCCCAGATTCAGCTGGCTTAACTGATGAATTTTACCAAACTTTTAAGTAAGAAATAATATCAATTCTACATGAACTCTTCCAGAAAATTGAAGCGGAAAGAATTATTTCCGACTAATTTTATGTGGCCACTATCACCCTGGTTCTAAAATCTGACAAAGCTCTCATAAGAAGAGAAATATAGACCAATATCCCTCATAAATATATGTGTCAAAATTGTTAGCAAATTGAATCAACCAATAAATAAAAAAGATACTATGTTAGGACAAATATGATTCATCCAAGGATGTGTGATTGCTTTTCTGTCCCTGGCAAAAACCATCTCATAGTCAATTGCTATAGTCTATGGAGGTAGAATTTGCACAAAACCCTCTTAAAAATACCAAACCTATCTTGTTAATTATAGCCATTCTGACGGGCGTGAGGTGATATCTCATTGTAGTTTTGATTTGCATTTCCCTGATAGTGATTTTGAACATCTTTTCATGTGTCTGTTGGCCATCTGTATATCTTCTTTGGAGAAATGTCTGTTCAGGTCTTTTGCCCATTTCTGACCACTCTTCAACAATACCTGTTATATTCCATTAATGCATAACATTAACCTTTTTTTCATATTTTCTGGCAAATATTTACATAGCACTGTGTTTAGAAATTGAAAGAAGAGACTTCACAATGTACTGAGCACCTCATGTTTGGCTGCAGTCTGCCAGGGAGTTATATGTGCAACAATTGAACTGCTTTTCAAAGCTGTCATGAATTAACGTAGTTAGAAAATTAACTACAGCTCTCCATACGATTCCAAAAATACATACTGAAAGAGGGATTCAAGGCAGTGGTTTCTAACCCTGACCTTGCATAATACCCACGGAGTATTAGATAAAGGTACGGATTCTATGTCCTGACCCTGGAGAATCTGAACCATTAGGTATGGGAGAGTGCCTCAAGATGTCTATAAAGCTCTCCAATTTAATCTGACCCAATTTATTTCAGATTTTGAGATTTTCACACTGCTGAGGAATAAAATAATATACATAAGCCAATATAATATGAATTGGAATGATAAAATATGAGTAAATTTAATAAAACAATGTGTAATTCAATATCTAATAATCCTGACTTTATATGCCCTTTTCCCTTCTTTGTACCCTCAAAACAGAATATGGGCACTGATTCTACCCTGTACTGTGACACTCTCAGGTCTGTAGTGCTTTATCTCTTCCCTCAACTGGAGCTACTTGTGAGAAAACGTTTGCTTTTCTACATTTATATCTCCCAAGAACTAAATTAATTGATCAGTTAATTGATTATTTTTTTTAAAAGTACTAATTAGCAGATCTCAAAAAAAGTGTGTCAAATTAGAATGATTGATATGTGGTAAATATAATAATAATTAGCTACTAAAGTTTTTCTCAGGCCATTCCTGTGCTTGTGCTATCATGTTAGAGGGAAAAGGATGAGCTAAACATGAATCTAGTTGACCCAGGCCAGACGTTTTCTGTCTTTGATAGACTCTAGCAGTTCAGAGATTCTTGGAGCCCTATTTATTCTCCAACTCTCATGCAGAAGACTTCCATGAATTTCCCTCTTATTGTGCAAAACTACCAGCTGATTTGGGAAGGAATATTTTATTTTGTTGACCTTATTTATAGGAAGAATAGCAAGTTAGATGATCAAAGGCTTTTCAGTTGACTAGATTCTGATCATTTTGGCAAGGAGGAAAAATGACAAATCTTCACAGAAGAGAAGGTGATTGATTGTGGTAGTAGACTCCCAAGGACAATCATTGGGAGGCAGAAATATACAAAGGGCTTTCTGTGACAGTACCTTGGGCCCCAGTAGCCCAACTGACTTTGTGAAATGTGATAATGGATCGAGTTTAGGATTTGAAACTAAAATAATTTTGTTCAAATGATAATTCTTTCAAGCTGTCTGGCAATATTGTATTCTATTAAAGAAATAGTCAATTTTTGTAAAAAAAACATATTCTCCACAAATAATACTGAAGTAATAATACATATCTTGCAAGTTTAATTAAGGAATTATGAATAAATACTGATAATATATTAGGAGGCCAACAGAAATCAGGAAATTCTAATAACAGAATGCTAAATTATTTGAGTTTTTCTAATTATTGTTGTTACTCTGTTATTGCAGTATTTATATTAACTCCCAATTAGGAAAAAAATTAAAGTAGTTCATAGAAATAAAATTTAGATAGACTATTGCCTAAAGATCATGGGTATATATGGATCTAGGAATGTTTGGGAAACGTTGGAAATAGTTTTGTAAATGATGAGTCAAGCTTTTTTAAAAAAAATTTACAGTAGCTTTGGAAATGTAAGGATTCTTTATCTGGTATTTTTTTACCACCATGTTAAATGAAGGCGTGAGTTGTGAAATATTTAGTTGGAGGGCTGAATGGAGGACAGAGGGATATATACAGTTAGGTAAAGTTCTGTAACATAAATACGGAATGGTGACAGCTAAGAGAAGGCAAAGGAGACAAGATTGAAGGTTAAGACACAACCAAAATAGGCAAAGGAAAAAGTGAGTTGAATGACAAATAAAGTCTTAGAGAAAGACAGATAACACAGAAAGAAAGTTAAAACGGTATTTGCATATGTGCACATGTATACACATCACTTATACAAATATTTAAGGGTAAGATTTAATGAAGTCTTTGTTGGTGTACACACCTGAGTTTATGTAAATTATTATCTTGTTACACTCTTGGCTCACTGATAGCTTCCATATTCATTTAGCTTTGCTTTTTTTCTACGTTCCTGTCATCTATTTTATCTCTTCAACCTAAATCTCATTGAAATGGCCACAGTAAAATGGTCCTGTCTTAGTGGATCCTTTCTAGTCCTAAGGCCAGACTTACCAACAAAGGTTTTTGGATGATCTAGTTCACCTGCCCCAGAATATTTCCGTTTTCACCCACTCTGACTGAATTGGGAAATTTATACAAACATTGGTGCCCTTTGGAGAAAAGAGGTGTCCAGAAGCACTGAGATTGATTCTTCGTAAATATGAAGCATAACATTATTCATAGTAAAAGATAAGTGTCCTGATTCTGGTTGCTGATTCCCAAGTTTGGGATGATGTGTGATGAATTCACTTATCTCTAGGCAGGAGAGTCTATGAGGAGGGCTTATCTCCCCCTTTTTTGCTTCAACATCCCTCTAGTTCTAGAGTCCCTCTCATGGGGCTCATGTACAAGTTCAGATGATTTTGTATAAGGATTTGGCAACTTATTCTGGCTTTTTATTATTATTTATATTATTACTATGTTGTTTTTCTTGCTCATATCTGGTCAGTTTCTCCAAAACTTACCTACATCCTCTCTCTCACACCAGCCCTAATCACAATTCAATCCTAAATACTATCATGAGAAAATTGAAGCTCAACTAGTATCCATCATTTCACAGAGTTAAGTATTCATTAGAAGAACTTAGATGGTTGAGATAATATAATCAGACAAGCACAAGGGGTTTGAACACAAATTCCTATTCTTTCTGCTTCCTTTTAACAGTAAGATAAGACAGTGTTTAATTTACCGGGACAAAGACAGAGGTCTAGGGAAAGAAATGAGAGATACAGGAAACTGGCTAAATAGATGGACTTTGAGGCAGACTACATGGTTTTGAATCCCATCTCCCCTACTTAATGGACATATGAATTATGCGACATATTTATACTTTGTGTCTCCATATCCTCCTCTGTAATGCGCAGAATAATACCTAGTGCAAAGCATTGTTGTGAAGATTAAAAAAGCTGATACTTGTATAGCACTTAAAACAACTCCTGATATATAGTAATAAATTTGTAACTGTTGATAATAATCCGAACTACTTAGCTAACACTAAATTCCCAGGATAGGATATTCAATGGAAGCTCATACTGATTGGAGTTGCCATGGAGATGTCTCTTAGAATTCACTCTTGGAGTTATAGGAGAGTCAATAAATGACATCACTTTCCTCACCTAGATTTATTGCCAATAAAGAACAAAATATGTGAGTCAAGCAAATCACTACAGAGCGTCAGCATTATTACTGAACAAATGCTGTGGAGTGTTTCTTGGCTTAGTTATTCATATAAACCAGTAAACTGGACTTTTTAATAATCTTTTCCCCTCCTCCATCACATAAATTTAACTTCCCTCAAAACTTCAGGCTTTTGGTTGCAGGAGAAGAGCCTCGTCAGGAAACTAATGGAATCTATGGATTGGGAGTAACACTGGAATCTGCAGTCAACACCGTCATGTGACAAATAATTCTGTATGTTTCTACAATCTCTATTAAGTGTATTGATCTTTTTTGTTTGTTTCATTGTCAATTGTTTTCTTTCACAATTTCAACAGTATATCAAAATTCTTGATATCTCATAACGTTTCCTATTTCTTTTTCCTACATCTTTAAGAAATTTCTAACTGATTTTCTGTATACCTTTTTAAGTTTTAAATACACTTTTTTAATTTTAAAGTTCTTGTAGATTACAGAAAAATGCAAATATAATACAGAGAGTTCACACATAACCCGTACATAGTTTCCCCTATCATTAATGTTTTATATAACTGTGGTCATTTGTTACTATTAATGAAGCAATATTGATACACTATTATTAACTAAAGTTTATACATTATTCAGATTCCCTTAGTTTTTCTTAATGTTCTTTTTCTCTTATGAGATCCCATCCATGGTACCAAATTACATCTACTAGTTATGTCTCTTTAGGGTTTTCTTGGCTATGACATTTCCTCAGACTTTTCTTTGTTTTGATAACTTGATAGTTTTTAGGAGTATGTGTCAGGTTTTTGTAAAATGTTCCTCAATTGTGATTAGTCTTTTATTTTCCCCATGATTAAACCAGAGTTATGTTATTTGGGGAGGAAGATCAGTGAGGTGAAATACCATATATATCAAAACACTTCGGGCCGGCCCCGTGGCTTAGCGGTTAAGTGCGCGAGCTCCGCTGCTGGCGGCCCGGGTTCGGATCCCGGGCGTGCACTGACGCACCACTTGTCCAGTCATGCTGAGGCCGCATCCCACGTACAGCAACTAGAAGGATGTGCAACTATGCCATACAACTATCTACTGGGGCTTTGGGGGAAAAATAAATAAATAAAAAATAAAATTATTAAAAAAAAAAACACTTCAAGGGGACACACTACCAACATGGCTCATCGCTGTTGATGATGAACTTCATCACTGTTGATGTTGAACTTCATCACCTGGCTGAGGCTGTGTTTGTCAGGATTCTCTTCCTCCCTCATTTCCAAGTTTACTCTTTGGAAGTGAGTTACAATGTGCAGCCCACAAATTAACCAGGGAGGGAGAAGTTATGCTCCACCTCCTCGAGGATGGAGTATCCTCATAAATTCTTTGGAATTTTTTTCATAAGAGACTTGTCTATTTCCTCCTTTAATTTGTATATTCAATCATTTACTTATATCAGTAAAGACTCGTAAATATTTCTTTTGTAGGTTTTAATACAATACTACTTAATTTTGTCAAATTGTCCAGCTTTGTCCATCAGGACATCTTTCAGTTGGCATCTGTGTCCCTTTGGCACACCTCCATAACTGTGTATTCTTATTTTTCTGTGATGGGGGTTTGCTTCCTTACTTTCTGGCACCACAAGATGTTACAGACTTATTTTGTATATCACCTGCCTCAATCTTAGAATGTGATATTTCTCCAAGGATCACTGATTCCTTTAATTAGTTAATGGTATTAGAAACAAAGTTCTAGGTACTGGGTGTGCTTTGCTACTGGAGTGTCAGTGTTTTAAGAGCCTCTCAGCTGTCAGATCAAGGAAATGTGTGTGTGTGTGCTAACCTGTGTGTACGTACACATATCTATAAATATCATCTATATATCTATCATCTATCTAAAGCTAAACACCTTAATGTCTCTAACTCTAATCCATTACCACGTGAATTACTATAGTATCCTCTCATGTTTATTTGCAAACACCCACTCCAACAAACTTCCAGAGAAATCTGGCCCACAACATATGGCATCCATTCATATAATTTTTCAATAACAGTATACACATATGTAGCTGTATTGGGATTGTTAGCCTATAACCTCATGGGAAAAAATCTCTCCATTACTGCACAGTGCTTATGTGTAGTCTCACAGACTCTACTCATTTCCAAGTTTACTTAATTAGCTGATTTTCCCCCATTCACTTTAATGAGGATTTCTGCTACATTTTAAGGTAAGAGGGAGGGAACACAACTTAAATCAATTTATTAGTTCAGGATTACCATAATAATAAAACCAGAAGACATTACACGTAAATAAAATGATAAATTAACAATCACCTTGAATATAAATGTGGAAATCCTTAAATATTAGCAAATTGAATCTAACAACATATAAAATGTACTATATACCAAGACAAGAAGAATTTATGCCAAGAGAATAGAAATGATTTAATATTAAAAAATTGCTCATTATAATTAACCTTATCAACAGAATAAAGGAAGAATGTCATAAACTCTTATTAATAGATGTAGAAATAGCATTTGACAAAATTCAACATAAAAACATGTTAAAAAATGGTAAGCACATAGGACTAGAAGACACTTCCTCAACTCGATAGTAGACATGTATAAAAACCCTACAGTTACATATTTTAGCGTATTGATAAGTGATGAACTCAGTTTCTGAAGGGAGGTTTTTTAATTTGCAATTTTGGAAAACACCAACAACAATGGCAACAAAACAACCTACAGCCAACATTTTCCTTAATATTGAAAAGGGATTGCTTTCCTCAAATATCAAGAACACAGCAATAACGTCCACTTGGAAGCTATTTTATTCATCATTGTAGTGTACTTCCTAGCCAGTGAATTAAGGTGAGTAAAAGATATAAAATTCATTCCAATTCTTTAAGTGGATAATCTTACAGACCTATAGAAATATTCATGGTACTACTGAATGAATTTAGCAAGTTGGCAGAATATGAGGTCCATATACAAAACCTGATATATTTATATATTTTAGTAATAAATAATTGAAAGTTAAATTTAAAATTTTAATTTAAAATAGCAACTAAATAACAAAATGCTTATGGGCTAAATTTACAAAATATATAAAAATATTGTTCACTGAAATTTACAGTGGTAATGAGAATATAAGGAAGACCTCCATAAATAGGGAAAAATATCATATTGGACTTAAATATCCGTGTTTTCCTGATGAGGCAGTGTGCTTTTCCTGGGCTGTGTTTCTTCTTCCTAGGACTGGTTTTGCCACAGAGTAGGGTTTTCTGTTTGTTTCTTTTGCTGAGGAAGATTCACCCTGAGCTAATATCTGTGGCCAATCTTCCTCTATTTTGTATGTGAGCCGCTGTTACAGCATGGCCACTGACAAGTGGTGTAAGTCAGTGCCCGGGAACCAAACTCTGGCCAGCGAACTGGAGCATGCCAAACTTAACCACTAGGCCACCAGGACTGGCCCCAGAACAGGTTTTAATGAAAGAGATTTTATGTATAAAATGATGAACGTGAGCCAGCCCCGTGGCTTAGCGGTTAAGTGCGCGCGCTCCGCTGCTGGCGGCCGGGGTTCGGATCCCGGGCGCGCACTGACGCACCGCTTCTCCAGCCATGCTGAGGCCGCGTCCCACATACAGCAACTAGAAGGTTGTGCAGCTATGACATACAACTATCTACTGGCGCTTTGGTGGGAAAAAATAAATAAATAAAATTCAAAAATTTAAAATGATGAACGTAAATTACATTGAAATATGAAAACAGCATAGAATAAGACTGTAAAGAGAGATATGGAATGTTTTATTGAAGAAGGCTTAGAAAGAGCCTTGAAAGATGTGAAATTATTAATTTGGTGAAAGCAATATAATGAAGTAAGGGAGAGTCTTCATGTTCAAAAATATAATAAATAAAAACAATGCGTGGATTTTCCTTGATGATTGTAATATACCTTAGGAATAAAGGCTAGTGTGATAGTTGAGAATGTAAGTGACATCTAGGCAGAGATCTTAGCTTTTTGCTGCACTGCTATTTGTATCACACAAGAAGAGTGCTTGACATTCATCCATTGCCAAATAATTATTTATTGAATATACGAATTAGTTAATAATAAAGCTCATTTAATGTTAGGCTTAGGACTTTTTACAGGAAGGCATCTGAAGTCATTGAAAAATTTAAATTAGACCATTCCATATGCAAATATGTATTAAACATTTATTCTATACCAGTTCAAGAATTCATGGAAAGGTGCTTATTGATGGTGGAGAGACACTTTTTTCTTATTGTTTATTTGTTTTGTTTTGTCCTGTAATAGCTTTTTCTTTGCTCATTTTCCCATTCCTTAAGTTGTTTTTGTTTTTTTAATTTATCAGAGACTTGGTAAATGAAGAGAAAATTAAGGTCTCAGATGGTATAGAAAACATTGGAGAGATAGAAATCATCTCTGTCTCTAGAGCACCACCAGACTCCTAAGGGAAGTGTCTCAGGTTATAAATCCCGTCTCAGTATAGTCCTTGCTGACCTGAGACACACTTCTCAGTGTGACCCAACACAAGTACTTAACGCATTTCTTTTCTGAAGTTCAGATTTGTGTGAGTATTTTAGCACTAACTAAAAGGAACATTTAGATATTCAACATGCTATGAGAAGATGATGGTCTCTAAAAGAAAAGATAGTGGAAGAGAGAGACAGATGATTAGTATGAGAGAGACTAAATATGCAGATAACAGTGCGTAATGCTCATCAAGGAAGATGACAAGGAGACAAAGTGGAAATAGTCCCGCTGATGCAATCAGACATAGCTGTCCTGGTTTATGCCCCTCCTCCTCTGACACCGCCAAGGTAGGCTTTGAAGAACTGAAGCTTCTTGAACATAAGGGAGAGAGCACTGAGAGAAAACTATAACATGTTTCTTAAATGTATAAATATTGGCGTCAGCTAAATCTTTTTTAAATAACTAGATCCGTGAACAAGCTCTTTAACCTCATAAAGAGGTAATTTTAATGGTGATAATATCTTCTTTATTGGAGATATTTTTACAGTTATATGAGATGATTCACATAGATTCATGTAAAGCTCTTGACACAGCAGTGTTTTTCACCTGATAAAACTAGTAGTTGTCATGGTTGATATTTTAAATATAACCCTATAGAATATAGTTTCACTGTGACTTGAGACCATTAGGCAGATGTTGAGATTACTAGATATCTTTTTAAAGCAATCTGACTATTTCATTCTGGTGAGACCCACTACATAATGAACATTATCGGGGAAGGGAACATTTTTGGTTGCTGCTGTTCTTTTCAGGGCCATGTTCCTAGGCACTTGAAGGTTACATCAGACACAGAATATGCATGATATATATTTGGTTTCTGGTTTGATAAATGTATAACTCATTGAGCTAAATTATTTAAGGAATAGTCTTCAATGACTCCCAGATTCTCTTCCTCATTTATGTCAGAGATGAAGTCTACTGTTCTACAAATGCAGCCTGGGCTGCTTTTCCTGTAGCTCATGCCACTAAATTTGTTTTTAAAATTGGAACCATCACCATCATTGGTTGATTTTAAATATGAGTTATTAAGAGTCAGATAATTTGTTCTCCTATTGCTTACTTACACCTAACACACAATCCCGTGTTGGAGGAATTATATTTCATGAATATTTCGTTGATGATAGTTTTATTGAAAATACCACTTCTAAAATTTCTCTGAAGATTGGTTTATAACATTGTAAAAATTTCAGGTGTACATCATTGTACTTCTATTTCTGCAATGTTATAAACCAATGTTACTGCAATAAACAAAAAATAAAAAAAAGAAATAAATGCACCTAATATACACATAAAAAATAAATAAAATAAAATAAAATTTCGCTGAAGAATAGAAAAACAAATTTCTCTTTGTTTGATTTGTATTTTTCTTCTCAGTGCATTTATTATAAATTCTAATTCAACATAATGAAGAAAATCCCCAAACTGTACAACTTAGATATTGCTATCATTAATATTCAGTGTAATTTAATGAGAATTCAATGTAACTCATTTCAGATTTCTTGTGCAATTATGGGTTTTTCATTAATGATAGACTACTATACATCCAGAGGCAGTATGGTGTAGTGATTAAATATCTTTGCTCTAGACCTGACTCCACTGCTTGTTAGTTTTCAGATGATATCTAAGTTATTTGACCTCTCTGTGGTTCATTTACATCAGCTGTAAAATGGAAAATTACCAGATACACATGAATGAACCAAATCGTGTTAAGTAGTTTTAAACAAATTTTATTCTGCTTCTACATATGACATATAGTAAACTTAAAAAAATTGCCCATAATATAAAAATACTTTTTTAGTTGCTATGTTCATCAGATGCACATAGCATAGTTTACTTATCTAATCCGAAATATCTGAACCACATCCAATTACTCTTTTTTATACCATCAGAGGGATATAGCATAGGGAAGACTTCAAATTATTTCAAAATATTTATTCACAAACATCGTTAACTCTTACCTGTTCATCACCCCAGCAGACAAAATAGAAACAAATCTTGAGGTGTTTTTACTTTTCACACAGATCAGAGTCAATCCACATCAGGCATCTACTTTTTTTTTTTTTTCCTTTATCCAGTACCCTAAGTGTAGGCCACTTCTAATTTTTCTAGAGCCCAAGATGGTTTAGATGAAGAGGCAGATAGCTTTTTTCCTTGTTTTGCTCCTTTCCTATATGTCTCTAAAGACTGGAAGAAATGCTTAAAAGAAGAGAAAAAGTACTTTTGCAAACCTGTGGTCCTCCCTGTACACTGTCCCACTTAAGAGTTGTGCTGAAACCAGGGAGTGAAGAGAAAGCTTGGAGAGCACCAATATGAGGGGCAACATGAGATGAGCAAGAGACATGGAAAATCTTTCCTTGTGAGGATTGGGAGAAACAGAGCAAAGTGAAAGCAGTGTTACTATGCAGTTGTATCATCTACTTTTTGTTGTCATCTTCACTTTGCAGATGACACAGTAGAGATGGCCCCTAACAATGAGGGAACCAAGTCACTTGGCAATCTGTTCAAAAGTATGTGTTTGTGTGAAGGAGGGAGACGTAACCTTACTCCACAGCCCTTTCCCACCAAGAATTTTCCTAGGAGAGGTCTGAGTTTCAATTTTAAACAATCTCAGACAGACACAATTGATTTTCGGATATCACGAGTGAATTAAATCTGGAAGTAGCTGTTAAGCAGTTGTGATCTATCCTAATGCCAAAAAAAGTAAAAACAGAACCTTTAACAATGTTTATATTTCCTGTTTTATTATCCTTGAGCTCTGCTTAAGATTTCTTAGCAGTCAGTGATTTGGGGTTGAAAATAATTTGGACATATTTAGTTTTTATTCACCTTCTCAAATGTTTTGACATTTAAATACATTTTTTCACGTAGTTCTTTTGCTGTACACGTGTAAGGATAAATATATAATGGATTTTGATTTATTTTATTTATTTCTGTTGATCTCTAAACTATACAAGTCACACACACAGAAAATATCTCAAAACTGTAGACTAATTTTTTTAACTGTCCGTAGAACTCTATACTCTTTAGCGTTGTTGGAAGCTATAATGCATTCACAAGGATGATGTACAAACTTGAGAAAGAAAAAAGAAAGAGAGATCAAAATAAATGATAATTTATATTTGAAAAGATGAGTACTTGGAGAGACTGGAATTGCAGAAGAAAAGAGCATTGGCTGGAGATTTTATTTTACATTTTAACAGAATATTAGTTATAATTCATCTTTATATATTTGAGCAATTTTTACATTTTACTAAACGAAAAAAAATGCTAAAAATCAGTATGTATTTTATAATACTCTTGTAAATATAAAGATATTAAAGAAGTATTTAAAATTGGAATATACATTATTTGGCAGTGTCACTAATGAATTTTGTGTTTATTTTATTGTGCTGTTGTACATATGCTTTATTTAAAGAACAAGAAAAAATGACTTAAAATAAGAATGTACTTTAATGTACAGAAATTCTTAAAAAAATAAAAAACAAAATCCCCCTTAAATCAGGCTGAAGTTCTTTAGCAGTAGAGGAACACAATAAATTATATTATTTCCAAATATTCTCCCAGGATCGTTCAACCTGTATTATGAATGCTTTTAAATTTTGTTCTTTCTGATTATACTGACAGATTGGAGGGATTTGACATCATTGCCCCATCATGACATCTACCAACGGCACTTTCTTCCAGCCATCTATCTTCACACTAATAGGAGTTCCAGGCCTTGAATCAGTGCAACACTGGATTGGAATCCCATTCTTCATCTCTTTTATCCTGGCCATTATTGGAAATGGCCTCCTCATCACCATCATCCGCACTGAGCGTAGTCTTCATGAGCCCATGGATGTCTTTTTAGCTGTGTTGGCAGCTATTGACCTAGGCCTGACTCTATGCATTACCCCTAAAATGCTGGTGATCTTTTGGCTTCGCTCAAGGGAGATTCACTTTGACTCCTGTTTAATCCAGATGTATTTCACTCACACTTTCCAGTGCATGGAGTCTGGCATTCTCCTTGCCATGGCCTTTGACTGTTATGTGGCCATCTGTGAGTCCCTGAGGCATTCTGCTATCCTTACAAAGAAGGTGCTCATTAGCATTATCACGGTTGTGACCATTTGGGCATCTCTTATCATCATCATGTGTCCTCTTCTAATTAAATTGCGCCTGAAGCATTTCTGGACCACAGTCATCTCTCATTCCTACTGTGAGCACATGGCTGTGGTAAAGCTAGCTGCAGAAAATGTCAGAGTCAATAAAGCATATGGACTGTTTGTGGCTTTCTCAGTCCTTGGATTTGACGTGATCTTTATCTTCTTGTCCTGTGTCTTTATCTTCCAGGCTGTCTTTAAATTGCCACAAAACGAAGCACGATTCAAGGCATTCAACACGTGCACAGCCCACATCTTTGTCTTTCTCCAATTCTATATTCTCACATTTTTTACATCCTTTATACACAGATTTGGCTTCAGTGTTGCTCCTTATGTACACATCCTGCTGTCCAACCTTTATCTGCTTGTTCCACCCCTGCTTAACCCTATTGTCTATGGAGTAAAGACTAAACAGATTCGAGAGACAGTTATCAAAATGTTCACTCCTAAGAATTAAATTGACAGGTACTCTTGTGCCTCATACATTCTTCACAATAATATATCTAGCAATTCTTGTCATGCAGAGTTGTTTGCGATCATCTTTGTATGATTTTAGTTCCCACAGTATATGTACAGATTTTATAAATAAAATTGCAAATAATTCACATACACATTTTCAGACACCATTTTAAATCTTTTAATCCTTTTACCAAAGCTGATAACTTTTTCCATGAAACCTTTATTAACAGTTATAATTATTCTTTTTGATGTGTTCTATCCTTGGAACAGAGTCAGTTTTACACAATGTTACCTTAGGTTGTGTGCTTTTCACCAACAGCTACTGTCACACGTATTCTATTACTTTTTACCATTAGATTCTAAACTATGGATTGATGGTGACAACTTTTATATTTTAATCATTGGTAACTTTCTAATTCCATGAGATCTCATTCACTATTACACATTTATATATAACATGGTAAAATCGGTATTTAAACTCCGATCTCATTTCTATGTTTTTAAGTCACTGTGGGTTCCACATCATGTGTTCTTGTTAGAACTCAATGTTTCCTATGAAAACAAAAACTAAGTGTCATTAAATCCTATGTTAATCACTCAAATATTCTAAAAGTAACTTCTTGATAACTAACAGCTTATTAAAATGTATAGAAAGCTTTCCATTTATTTTTCTTAGTGCACCTCTAGAATAAGAAGAATGTATTCTTGAGGGACAATCAAGAGATAAGAACCATGTGTCTTCCCTGGTATGTTACCTACTATCTCCATGAATGCGGGAGAATCGCTTACTACCCATGTGTCACCATAGTTACGTCTCTGAGTGGCTCAAAAAGCTAATTATTCATGTATTCATTTGTGTATCTCTCAATATTTTCAAAGATTGTAGCTCTAATTTAATATGTACATTACAATTATTTGAATTATAGATGTCAATCTTATCTTAAGCTTCTAAAAATCCCTACATTTGCCTCTATTGACTGATATATCAGTTCATGAAATCAATGAACACTTTTTCAGCAGATACGTATTTAAAATATGGATGGTTAAACTGGAGTGAAGTAATGTCTCAGACTGCATATTTTATATTTTCCTCCTCCAGAAGATCAAAAAATATTTAATGTGTGACATTCTTTTTCCATTTCTATAGACACTTTTTTACATTGTCATTCAATTTATCTTTTTCTCTACTTCCCCTACGTAATTGGTCTGAAAATGCACATTATTCACTGACTTGATATTTATCCCTTTACTCAGAACCCACACTGGAACTATTTCTTTTGCATTCCACATGACCTTGAATTGCTATAGTTTCTTTACTAAGCAGCTTAAATAAAATAATGGCATTTAAATCAGAAGACTATATTTACTCTTTACATATTACAATTTAGGGTTCACCAAGGATGGTCTTAGTTCACATTTTTCTCCCTGATCAAGAAAAGAGGGTCAAAAGTGTATGCTTATATTTCTGTGTGTGTTTCTTTACATGCACGTATTGTGATAGAGTGGATTTGCAGGTAGGAAAGTAGTTTTGGTGAAGGAGATTAAGACTGAAAGTCTAAGAAATGCTTCCATTTAAGAGGCGTATGAAAGGGGAAACCAGAAAAACAGACTGAGAAAGATCAGTAAACAGTAAGATAGGGGAGTGTGTTGAAGACAAGTGATGCAATATTTCAAGAATAATAAAGAGAAAAGCACTTACAAATGTTGGATAAAGAGAAATTCTCATTAGATTTTGTTATGGAGGCCATTTGTGATGTTAAAGCAGTTTTAATAAAAGAGAGATAAACAGTAAATAAGTAAATAAATTGCAGATCGAAACTGTACAGAGCTGTATTGACACAGAGCAAGATAGAGAGTAGGCAGAGTCTATCAGGGGTAAAATAAAGGACGTTTAGGGGCCAGCCTGGTGGTGCAGCGGTTAAGTTCACGTGCTCCGCTTTGGTGGCCCGGGATTTGCAGATTCGGATCCTGAGCGGGGACCTAAGCATCACTTATCAAGCCAGGCTGTGGCAGTGTTCTATATAAAGTAGGGGAAGATGGGCACAGATGTTAGCCCAGGGCCAATCATGCTCAGCAAAAAAGAGAAGGATGGGCAACAGATGTTAGCTCAGGGCTAATCTTCCTCAAAAAAATAAAAAATAAAGGACATTTATATGCTTAAAACTTGAAGATATGTGGAGGGCCGTGGACTAAATATAGCACACATTTCTGAATTTAGTTCCTTTGGTGGTATTAATGGTAAAGCATCACATGTATCTATAATATTCAACATAATTTTCGATGTAGTCATGTTTGATTATCCATTCACCAATTGAAGGACATTTGGGTTGTTTTCACTCTCTGGTAATTATGAATAAAGCTTCTATAAATAATCACATATTGGTTTTATATAAACATAAGCTTTCATTTCATGAACTTAAGTTTCTATAGGAGTGGAATTATTAGGTCATATAGTAACTGCATGCATAACTTTGTAAGAAATTGCTCAAATGGTTTTCCAAAGCTTCCAACATTACGTACTCCTCCAAGTATGAAAGAGATTTCTAGTTATGCCACATTGGCTCCACCATTTGGTATTTTCAGGTCTTTTATTTTTTTGTATACTAATATGCTATTCCAGGCCATTCGCGTCTTCATAGAAATTTTAGAACCAGCTTGATCAACAAAATTACTGATCTAATTTTTGTGTGTGTGTGTGTGTGTGTGAGGAAGATTAGCTCTGAGCTAACATCTATTGCCAATCCTCCACTTTTTGCTAAGAAAGATTGGCTTTGGGCTAACATTCATGCCCATCTTCTTATGCTTTATATGTGAGATGCCTGCCACAGCGTGGCTTGATAAGCATTGTGTATGTCCACGCCCAGGACTGGAACCTGTGAACCCTGGGTCACCAAAGTGGAGCATGCGAACTTCACTACACCACTGGGCTGGCCCCAAAATTACTGATCAGATTTTTATCGTAAGTAAATAGATACTCTATCAGATTGAGGAAATTTCCTTCTATTTCCAATTTTCAGAGTTTTCATCATGAATGAGTGATGATTTTTGTCCAAATCTTTTTTTTTTGTATCTATTGACATAAGAATATGTGGGGTTTTTTTTTTTGTCATTGGAACTTCATGTGAGTTGCATAGGTTTTTTTTCAAGACTTTATTTTTTAGAGTAATTTTAGGCTTACAACAAAATTGAGAGGAAAGTACAGACTTCCTGTATACTGCTTGCCTCCACACATGCATAACCTTTCCCATTATCAATATCACTCACCAGAATAGTACATTTTTTTTTTTTTACCAAAGATAAACCTAAATTTACACATCATAATTACCCAAAGTCCATTGTTTACATTAGGGTTCACTTTTGGCGTTGTACATTCCATATGTTTGGACAAAAGTATAGTGACATATATCTATCTTTATAATATCATACAGAATATTTTCACTGCCCTAAAAATTCCCTGTATTCTGCCTATTCAACTCCTATCTTCACCCCTAGCAACCATGAATCTTTTTACAGTCCTTATAGTTTTCCTTTTCCAGAATGTCATAGAGTTGGAATCATATAGTATGTAGCCTTTTTCAGATTGGCTTCTTTCACTTGATAATATGCATTTAAGCCATCTCCATGTCTTTTTTTTTTTTTTTTTGTGACGAAGACCAGCCCTGAGCTAACATCCATTGCCAATCCTCCTCCTTTTTTTCTCTTTTCCCCAAAGCCCCCCAGTAGATTGTTGTAGGTCATAGTTGTACATCCTTCTAGTTGCTGTATGTGGGACGTGGCATCCGCATGGCCGGAGAAGCGGTGCGTCGGTGCGCGCCGGGGATCCGAACCCGGGCCACCAGTAGCGGAGCGCCCGCACTTAACCCCCCAGCCACGGGGCCAGCCCTCCATGTCTTTTAATGGCTTGATAGCTCATTTATTTTTAGCACTGGATTATATTCCGTTGTATAGCTGCACCACAGTTTGTTTATCCATTCACTCACTGAGGGACATCTTGGTTACATCCAAGTTACGGCAATTATGAATAAAGCTGCTATAAACGTCTGTGTGCAGGTTTTTATGTGGACATATGTTTTGAATTCTTTTGGGTAGATATCAGGGAGCACAATTGCTGGATAGTATGGTAAGAGTATGTTTATTTTAACTATAATAGTTTACAAAAATTTGTAATATTTTGTGTTGTTTCGATCAATGAGCTATTCAAAATTGTATTGATAATAAAATCAAGATGAGTTTTTTAAACTTAGAAACTCAGTCAAAAGATTTTTTTTAAATTTTTTTGTAGGGAAATATGATAGGCTGATTAATAAAAGATTTTCCAGTCTAAAAGCTTACATTAAAATGTTCGGGGGCAAGTTGAAAGGAAATACAAGATAAGCAGAAAAAGAGTGATGTAAAATTTCTTTTAAGGAAAAGCTTGTTCATGTACTTTTTGTAAGAATATGTGTAAGTTTTGTAAGAATCCATCAAACTGTCTTCTGAAGTGGCTGTACCATTTTGCATCCCCACTAGGAATGAATGAAAGTTTTTGTTTCTCTACGTCCTCATCAGGATTTGGTGTTGTCAGTGTTCTAGATTTTGGCCATTTTAATAGGTGTGGAGTCGCAGCTCATTATCATTTTAATTTTCATTTCTCTGATGACATATGATGTGGAGAATCTTTACATATACTTATTTATCATCTGTATATCTTCGGTGAGGTGTCTGTTAAGGTCATTGGCCCATTTTTCAATCGAATTGTTAGTTTTCTTATTGTTGAGTTTTAAATGTTCTTTGTTATTTTGGAGAACAGCTGTTTATCTGATGTGTCTTTTGCAAATATTTTCTCCCAGTCTGTAGCTTGAGTTTTCATTCTCTTGCCATTTTCTTTTGCAGAGAGAAGTTTTTTATTTTAATGAAGTTCATTTCATGAATGAATTCTTTCATTAATCATATGTCTGATGTTTTATCTAAAAAGGCATTATCATAATTAAGGCCATCTAGGTTTTTTCCTATGTTATCTTCTAGGAATTTTGAAATTTTGCATTTTACATTTAGTTCTATGATATATTTTGAGTTAATTTTTGTGAAGTGTGTAAGTACTCTGGCTATATTTGTTTATTTATTTATTTTTGCGTGTGGATGTCCAGGTGCTACTCCACAATTTGTTGAAAAGACAGTGTTTGCTCCATTGTATTGCCTTTGCTTTTTTGTCAAAGATCAGTTGGCTATATTTATGGGGGTCTGTTTCTGGACTCTCCATTCTGTTCCTCTGATCTATTTGTCTATTCTGTCACAAATACAGCTGTCTTGATTACAACTGTAGCTTTATTTTAAGTCTTGAAGTGGGGTAGTGTCAGTCTTTCAACTTTGTTCTTCTTCAATATTTTGTTGGCTATTCAAGGTCTTTTTCCTCTCCATGTAAGGTTTGGAATCGGTTTGTTGATATCCGTAAAATATCGTGCTGGGATTTTGATTGGGATTTCATTAAATCTATAGATCCATTTGGTAAGAACTGACTTCTTGCCAATATTGAGTTATTCTAGCTATAAACATGGAATATCTATTAGTTCTTTGATTTTATTCATCAGAGTTTTGTAGTTTTACCATATAGATCTTGTACAATTTTGTGAGATTGATACCCAAGTATTTCATTTTTGGAGGTGCTGATGTAAATGATATTGTGTTTTAATTTCAGATTCCACTTGTTCATGATTGCTATATAGGTAAACAATTGACTTGTATATTAACTTTGTATCTGCAATGTTGCTGTAATCACTTATTAGTTCAAGGAGTTTTTTTATTGATTCTTTTCAATCTTCTACATAAACTATCATGTCATTTGCAAACAAAGACAGTTTTATATCTTTATTCTCAATCTGTATACTTTTTTATTTTCTCTTTTTTGCTTTATTGAATTAGCAAAGACACCCAGTGTGATATTATGGAGGAGTGGTGAGAAGGGGCATCTTTGCACTATGTGTACCTGATCTTAGCAGGAAAGCTTCTATTTTCTCACCACTAAGTAGAATGTTAGCAGTAGGGTTTTTGTGATCATCATTATCAAGATGATAAAATTTCTCTCTATTCCGAGTTCATTAATAGTTTTTATCATGAAAGAGTGTTCGGTTGATTTTAACAGCTTTGTTGAGATAAGATTCACTTAACATATAATTCACCCATGTAAAATGTGCAATCTGAAGTTTCTTAGTATATTTACATGTCACGCAAACATCAACGTAATGTAATTTTAAAATATTTTTGTCCACCCGAAAAGAAACGCCATACTAACTAGCATTCACTTTACATTATCCCTCACCCTCACTCCAGCAATAGGAAACCACTAATCTATTTTGGTGCCATATATTGACCTATTCTGGACATTTCATATAAGTAGAACCATGGAATATGTGGTGTTTTGTGCTCCAGTTATTTCAAGTAGCATGATGTTTTCAAGATTTATTCATGGAGATAGCATGTATCAGTACTTCCTTCTTTTTTTATTGCTGAATAACATTTTATTGAATGTCATTTTATTAATTCATTCATCAATTGATGAAAGTTTGGATTGTTTTCACTTTTTGGCTATAAACATTCACTTATAATTTTTTTCTGTGGATATGTATTTTTTTAATTTTTAATTTATTTTTTTATTATGATAACATTGGTGTATAACATTGTATAAATTTCAGGTGTACATCATTATACTTCTATTTCTGCATAGATTACATCATGATCACCCCCCAAATACTAATTACAATCCATCACCGCACACATATGCCTAATCATCTCATTTTTCTTGTGTATATACCTAAAAGTGGAATTGCTGGGTCATATGGTAACTCTATGTTTAATATTTTGAGGAACTGCTAAATTGTTTTCCAAAAAGTCCATACTATTATATTTTCACACAAGCAACATATGAGTGATATAATTTTTCATATACTCAACAATGCGTTTCATAGTCTGCCTTTTTTATTATGTCCATCCTGCTAGATATAAAATGGCATCATTGTAGTTTCGATTTGCATTTTATTGATGACTAGTGAGGTTAATGATACTTTCATGTACTTATCAGAAATTTACATATATTCTTGGGATAAAAGACTATTAAAATCCTTTGCCCATTGGTCAATAAGGTTAACTGTCTTTTCATTATCTTGTCATAAGAGTTCTTTCATATATTCTTTATATAAGTGCCCTATCAGATATACAATAGAAAATATTTTCTCCAATTGTGTGTTTTTACTTTCACTTTGATGATGGCATCACTTGCAACACAAAAATTTTAAATTTTGATGAAGTCCATTTCATGTGTTTGTTCTATCATTGCTTCTCCTTTTGTGTCATATCTAAGAAATCATGGCTTAATTCAAGGTCATGAAAATTTACTCCTATGTTTTCTTTTGAGATTTTCAGAATTCTCTTTCTTACATTTCGGTCTATGATCCATTTTTAGTTTGTTTGTTTATGCTTTTTGTGGGGAGATATGGTGAGAGATAGGAGTCTAACTTTATTCTTTGCATGTGAGTCTCCAGATGGCTTATCACCATTGATTGAAACGACTATTCTTTCTCCATATAATTTTATTGGTATCCTTAGGACTCTTGACATCCTTAGATTTTTAATTATTTTCCATTGATCTATATGTCTGTCCTCATGCCAGCGTCACACCATCTCAATTACTGTAGTGAATTTTGAAATTGAGAAGTGTAAGCCCTCAAACTCTTTTCCTTTTTCAGGTTATTTGGCTATTCGTTATCCTTTGTGTTTCATTATGAATTATAATATTAGCTCGCAAAAAATAAGATATATTTTTGCAAAACTCAGCATTGGAATTTTGGTAGGAAGTTTATTGAATGTGTAGATCAATTTGGAATGTACTGCCATCTTAAAAGTATTAATTCTCACACAAGGTCAAAGATGTTCTCCATTTATTTAGATGTTCTTATATATTTCAATGTTATTTTGCAGTTCTTAATGTAAAATATTTGAAAGTTTTAAAATTTAGACTTAAATATTTTATTATTTTTGATGCTGTCAATGGAATTGTTTTCTTAATTTCATTTTGAATGATTAAATGATGTTGTATAGAAATATATTTTTAATTCAAGTTCCTTGTAATTAAAAAAAAAAACTATTGCGGTAAAATACATATAACACAAAATATATCATTTCAATGATTTGTAAGTGCAAAATTGTTAATTTAATTGCGTTTACAATGTTGTGCAATCATCATCACTATCTACCTTGAAAACTTTTCCATCACCCCAAACAAAAACTCTCTACTCATTAAGCAATAACTCCCCATTCTTTCCTCCCCTCAACCTATTGGACCTCTAATCTATTTTCTGTGTCAGAGATGTACATATTCTAGATATTTCACGTACTTGGATACATGCAATTTTTGTCCTTTTGTGTCTGGTTTATTTGATTACGGTTAATGTTTTTAAGTTCATCCTTGTTGTAGAATGTATCAGAAATTCATTGTTTTTATGACTAAATAATTCACCATTCACTGTATATACCACATCTTGTTTATCCATTCATCTATTGAGGGACACTTGCATTGTTTCTACCTTCTGTCTACTGTATATAATGCTGAAATGAACACTGACATACAAATATCTGTTTGAGTCCCTCTTTTTCATTGTTTTGGGTATACACTTAAAAGTAGATTTGCTGGGTCATGTAACAAATCTATGTTTAACTTTTTGAGGAAATTCTAAATGGTTTTTCCCAACAGCTGCACCATTTTAAATTCCCACTAGCAGTGCATGAGTATTCCAATTTATCCATATCCTCACCAATACTTGTTATTTTGTTTGTTTGTTTGCTTATAACCATCCCAGTAAGTGTGAAATGGTATCAAATTGTGGTTTAGATTTAAATTTATCTAATGATTAATGACCTTGAGCATCTTTTCATGTTCTTATAAGCTATTTGTATTTCTTCTTTAAGAAAAGTCTATTGAAACTTTTTGTCCATTTTTTAACTGAGTTGTTTGTCTTTTTATTGTTGAAATATAGGAGTTTATATATTCTGGATAATAAACTCTTATCAAGTATACAACTTGCAACTATTTTCTCCCATTCTGTAGGTTGTCTTTTTAACTTCTTCGTGATGAACTCTGATGCACAAAAGTTGTTTTTTTTGTTGTTTGTTTTGTTTTGAGGAAGTCCAATTTGTTTATGTTTTCTTTTATTGCTCATGCTTTCAGTGTTATGTCTAAAAATCTATTGTCAAATCAAGGTCATGAAAATTTAATCCTATATTTCCTTCTAAGAGTTTTATTGCTCTAGCACTTATATTTATGTACTTGACCCATCTAAATTAATTTTTGTGCATGGTATGAGGTAAGCTTCCAACTTAATACTTACCCATTTGTATATCTAGTTTTCCGAGCACCATTTGTTGCAGAGAATATTTTTTCCTTATTAAATCAACTTGGCATCCTTGTTGAAAATCAATTAACCACAGATGTATGGGTTATTTTGTGAACTCTCAATTTCTACTCCATCCATCTACATATTTTTCCTTATGGCAATATCACAGTTCTTTGATACTGTATTTACCAGCAGTCCCTATTAGAAAATAACTTGGTTCATTTGTGTGTTTGTTTATTTACTTTTATTGAGGTAACATTGGTTTATAACATTATATAAATTTCAGGTGTACATCATTATATTTTGACTTCTGTATATATTGTAACTTGTTCACCACCAAAAGTCTAGTTGTCATCCATCACTGTATACATGTGCCCTTTAACTCTTTTTGCCCTGCCTTTGACCCCCTTTCCCTCTGGTAACCACCAATCTGTTCTTAATATCTATATGTTTGTTTATCCTCTATATACTGGTGAAATCATACAGTATTTGTCTTTCTCCATTTGACTTATTCTGCTTAGCGTAATACAATCAAGGTCCATCTATGTTGTCACAATGTCAAGATTATATCATTTTTTATGGCTTAGCAGTATTTCATTCTGTGTGTGTGTGTGTGTGTGTGTGTGTGTGTGTACATATCACATTCTCTTTATTCATTTGTATGGCGATGGGCACTTAGGCTATTTCCAAGTCTTGGCTATTGCGTATAATGCTGCAGTGAAATAGGGGTGTATATAATTTTTTTAAATTAGTGTTTTTGTGTTCTTTAGTAAATATCCAGAAGTAGAATAGTAGGATCATGTGGTAGTTCTATTCTTAATTTTTTGAGAAGTCTCCATGCTGTAGAAAACAACTTTAAATATAAAGAAACAAATATGTTAAAATCAAATGACAGAGAATTATATAGCATGATAACACTAATCAAAAGAAAGTGATTATATTAATACCAGACAAAGCACATTTCTAAGCAAAAGCTCTTATCAGGGATAAAGAGTGCCATTTCATAATTACAAAGAAGTCAATATTTCCTGAAGAGTTCACAATCATAAACATTTATGCACTTCTTACCATATCTTCAAAATACATGCAGAAAAATTCATGGAACTACAATGAGATATAGAAAAATTTGTAATTAAATTTGTAGTATAAAAGCTTATTTCTCAATAATTGCTACAAGCAGGAAAAAATCAGTAATATGTAAATGAGGTCAATATCACTATCAAACACCTTGACATGACTGAGATTAATAGAAAATTTCACCCAAAAAGAGTCAATACAATTTTTTTCAAGTGCTCAGATAACCTTTACCAAGATAAAACATATTCTGAACAAAAACACCAATCAATAACATTGATATGGTTCAAATCATACAAAAGTTATGTCAACAAAATTGAACTAAATTGCAAATCAAATACTGAAAAATAACTGGAAATTCCCAAATAATTTAAAACTGAACAATACATTTCTAAATAACATATGGCTCAAGGGAGAAATCAAGGGAGAGATTACAATCTATTAGAAAATATTTTTAGTTGAACAAAAATTAAAGTGCATCATATGATATTTTACAATACAGCTAAACTAGTCCTTAGAGGGAAGTATATAGCATTAACTGTCTATTGTAGAAAGTAAGGGAGGGGTCAACATCGCCTCAGTTTTCAATTTAAGAATCCAGAAAAAAAGAGCAAACAAAACCTATAAATAAGAAGAATAAACAAAATAATAAAAGAACATCAATCAATGAAAAAAAAGAAATAATGTGAAAATTAATGAAACCCAAAACTGTACAGATGTTTACAAAGAGATAGAGATACAGACCGAACCAGATAAAAATGTGGAAAAGAAGAAAAAGTACACACACACAAAGTATGATGGGAAGATGTACCAAGAAAATTAGATATAAAGAGAAAGAAACACCTGGGCAAACAGAGAAAATTATAGAATCCGGTATCAGCACAAGAAGACTGAAAGAGGAGCATCCAAGAATGAGGAATGCAGTGGCTTCCATGTGACATCAAAACCTCTCTCTAACTAGTGCACCGTGGCTTGAGACTCTACACTCTCCCCTAGGCCTTGGAATTGGCCTTTGCAGTGCAATTTAACTTAATTTCTTTTTGATTGCTCTCTCAACCTTCGAAGCATGTTTTGCTAAGTGAGACTTCCTCAAGATCCACGCTGCTGGTGAGAGAATTTACCTCTGCTCTCAGATTAGGTATGCTGCCAAGAATTAATTGCTTGAAAAACTGGAGACTGTATTATTAAACTTTATTATTTAAAAGTGGCTAGAGCTAGAATTTTGTGTTAGCAATTAACACTAAATATGTGGCTTTATAGTGGTGATTGCAGCAGTGTAACATGTCTCTCCAAATTTATAAGATGCAAAAGAACAGACAACATGGAAGACTTGCTCAGTGTATGCCTCAGGAAAGTGAGACTCCTTGAGATGGTTTGTTTTCCTAGGTTAAAATGGATTTAAAAAGTGAAAGTAAGAAAAAGCAGCTTCTCTACAATTGGTCACAGTTAGATAGATTAAAGGAAACAATTAAGTCACAATTTGGTTTATTCTCAGCATATGTTCCTGCCTCTTTTTACTGTGGGTGCAGTATACATACGTCTGTCACATTTTTTTCATGCTTGACTGTGTGACTTGTCTTGGCCCATGCAGTCCTAGCAGACGTGAAAATAGAGACCTTACATAAGTGTGATTGCAGATGTTGGTATTCTTTTCCTACTTATGAGTTTTCATGTAAAGAATATGCTCCAGGTAAGCTACTGCTCCTTTATCTGCAGCCTTGGAATGAGTCTCATGGAGATTGGAACCTAACAGAAGTCAACCTGACCTACTTTCTGAAGCAGAACTGGTCTCAATATGTCGCTGTACAAGAAAAGCAACTACTTTTTGTTCCAAATCACTGCTTTATGGTATGGTTAATTAAACAGAGTAACTTTAGAAAAGCCTAGTGAATAGCTCCTTCTAGTACTCATCCTATTATGAAGAATAAATAGGTAATAATATAATGAGTGTAAATAAAGTGCTTAGAACCGTGCCAAAATATAGAAAGTGCATCTAAATGGAAATCATTAAAAATTACACTTATCAGAATCTATAGCAACATCTTTTCTTCTTAAATTTAGTTTGTGTGTATGTGTATGTAACCAAGCAGCTGAGAGAGACAATAAAATGTATCTGTATAACAAGACTGTGGGTTCAGAAGAAGGGTAATAATGGTCACGATTGACCAAGCTGAACTTTAGGTAACATCTGGCTAGCACAAATCAGCAGGTGAGACAGGATGATCTGAACAAAGCACCTTTCCAGACATCTTCAAGAACTGAGTATGCCTCATCTGGCTAAGTGTGTAATTTAAAGCTTCAGAAGGAAGCCAGCAAAAGCATCCCTCTCACTCTCCCTAAGTTACTGCACTTGTGTTATTCATTTCCTAGCACACTAACTCAGTCTTGGCGTGTTGAGATTCTACCTATCCTTCTACTTAGTTTAACTATAATATCTTCCATGAAGTCTTCTCTAATCAACCTAACACAAAGGGATCTCTGTCATCTCTAAGAATCCATCATTTAAAGGCTGTGACTTTCATTCATTTGTCATGAATTATTTCTAGAAGCAGTGTTAGATTTTCAAAATTTTACAAAACAGTGATTTTGGAAGGGCAATTTTATGAAAACTGAATTTTGTTTTTAGATTCTACAAAATAGATTCAAGTCTGTCAACTTGGCAAATGTGACCAGTACTTAGCTCTACTCTTCCTTCCTATTTGTCTCTAAAACCTTCCCAGGCACTGACAATGATTGTAGCATCTATAGAAATGTGGCCATTAATCTAAAATATTGATCAGTATGCTGCATGTTGGCAGCTGGTATGTATGTGCAAGTTGTTATACTTGATTGAAATAATCACTTTCATTATTATGCTAAACACAATATTATACATTTTTGCTCAGCAACCCCATCATGCAATATTAAATCCTGAAAAACTGAGGCTATAAATGTAAGTGTTTATGTTTCTTTTTTTTTTTTTTTGTGAGGAAGATCAGCACTGAGCTAACATCCAATGCCAATCCTCCTCTTTTTGTTGAGAAAGGTTGGCCCTGAGCTAACATCCGTACCCATCTTTCTCCACTTTAAATGGGACGCCGCCTCAGCATGGCTTTGACAAGCTGTGCGTTTTTGCGCGCCCGGGATCCAAACCTGCGACGCACTTAACAGCTTGCGCCACTGGGATGGCCCCACTGTTTATGTTTCTTAACATTTAGAATAAATTCATAGGATACAAAAGAAGTATATATGGAACGTACGTTTAACAATACTAAAAATACAATGTCAGAGGGGCTCTGCTAATTTTATCCACATATCTCACTTAACACTGAAACATATAAGCTAAGTAACTGGTACATCTCCTTTTCATAGGACAAAAGTGAAGAGAAAACAAGAAACTTGTCTAAAGCCATGCTGCTCACTATTTGTAGACTTGAATATCTAAATCTTTTTTTTTTTTTTTTTGTCTCCAGAGCCAAGCTGTTTATCTCTTACATATAATGCAGGGCAGTAATTTTGACTTGACTTGGACTCAATCAGGTTTTAACTTTTCAAAACTTGAAACATACTGAGAACAAAACACTAACTGTAGAAAAATATTTCACTATTTGAGAAATATTTGGACAAGGAAATCATTCTATATCTTCATAAGCTGGCAAAGTAAAATTATACATTATGATTTATGTTGTCTTTCTTTTTCTAAAACTTCACCCAAGGTTATTTTGTGTTGTTATGATACCAAACCACATTTCTTCATTTAATTTGTGCCTACCCTATGAAATATTATTTTGGACCCCTACCTCATACTATATACAATAATCAGTTTTAATTGTATTAAAGTGAAAATTTTATTGAAGAAAACCATCTGACTATGTGAATTCTGCTTTTCTTTATTACTCATGAAAAATAAAATTTTGTTAAGAACTAATACCTACCCTTCAGAACTCTATCTCCATTTTTATTATTAGAATTTTGAATTTCCTGCTGTAGGTATGATTGACACTAAATAGCTGAGGAGAAACTGGACTGAAAGAAATATTTCCAGTGCTTTTGCCACTGAATCCTACTGTCTTTTAGCTGTAGGGCATGGAAACACAAAGGAAAGTTGGTGGTTAGAGACGGTGAACAATATGACTAAAAAAGACACTGTTAGAACGTGAATATAAACCCACTCTGAAAGTTTTAAAAGAGAATGTAATTACTTACAGATTAACACATATGAATCCTATCAAACTAACTGGAAATATCTACGAAATTTTCATCTAAAGATAAGACACTGAATTTAGTTTCTCTGAGGAATGATGTTTGTAATCCCGTGAAGCATTGAATTGTAGAGGGTCACATACTGGATGGAGGTTTTAATAAAATTAAATAAAAACTTATTAATATAAAATAATCTTTATTAGATGTGTTTTATTTTTTAATATTATTAAATTTGTGTTCTACTTAAAAAAATAAAATGGATCATCCAAATGAAGAAAAATATCAGAAAGAATGATGTTGGATAAACTCTTAACAAAGAAGCCATCAAAAATTTATTATTTGCATCTTCCTATTTCTAACAGAAAAGAGTATTTAATGTGCTCAAGGTGTTCACAGGAAATAAATTCTTCCAATAACCATATTTAGATATCCCTTGTGTCACCTTCCATTAATTCTTTCCAGAAAGTTTTCACTGAAGTCTATAGTCCATGGTCCTTGATGAAAGATAATCTTTCTTCCATACTTTCAATCCCCAAAGAAATGTGTTCTGGCCCATTTAGTCATTTATAATTGTACCTTCATCTTTTTTTTTTTTAACATCTGATAGTGAATTTGCCATCAGAAAATTAATTACTAGCCTCCTAGGCAATTGCTTTTGTGTTCTATTTTATTATTTTTATGTACACATCAGTTTTTGCCAACAGCAAATTCTGGAAAAATAATCAAAAAATGCCCTAGATCATCAGGAGTAGAAGTGGAGAGATGTCCTTATAAGATAACACAAAATACCTGCAAGAAAATCCAGCAAATTCCTCTGAAAGTAACCGAGTTTGAAAATTTATTTTCTACCTGACCTTCTCTGAGATTCCTCTACTCTTATAAAGCAT
The DNA here is from genome assembly GCF_020826845.1 of Diceros bicornis minor. Classification (NCBI taxonomy): domain Eukaryota; kingdom Metazoa; phylum Chordata; class Mammalia; order Perissodactyla; family Rhinocerotidae; genus Diceros; species Diceros bicornis. The sequence goes on along the minus strand of NC_080746.1, from coordinate 60,791,188 downwards.
AGAGACTCAAAGGATGAATGTATACAGCATTCTACAAATAAAAAGGCCTTTGGAGAGGAACAAGTGGCCCATGTAGATAGAAGTTTACATAAATACATTTAACACATGCATGCACACATACACACACACACACACATATACCCAAGGAAAAAAATTAATTAAACGTAATTCGAAATTCCACTGTTAGAATTCTGTACTTTCAAGCTTCTCTTATAAAAAGGATTTTTATTCTTTAACACAGGTATTTTCACTACATACTTCTCCAGAAAGTTGGAAGGTGGCACAATGAGGGTACATTGTACCTATATGTTATTATAAAGAGTAAGGGAAAAGGTGCTAAAATGAAAGGGAAGGATTGGAGAAATTTTTAAAAACTTCACTCAATATCCCAGTGACATCCTCAGAGAAATCAGATACATTTAACTTTGTAGATGAGAAATCTACCAAGATTATTTTTATTTTACGTTTGAATTTAGTTCTTTTATTCAGTGAAAGTTAAAGCAGTAGCAATAAACTAATTGTGGCCAGCTGGAACACTATCTTATCTTCAAATACAGAGACATGCAGATTCACTAAATCTCTATAGTTAAAAATGAAAGGACTTTTGGTGTGATGTTTCTCCCCTACTGTAATGGAACCCTACATTCAGAAATAAACAATTAACAGCAATGTGGAGAGGAAACGTTGAATTTAAGACCAGAAAGCATTCTCCAAAGTTTGTTTTTGAAGGATCTTCAAGGTATTTAGATATGAAGAGTATTTAAAAGTTAATCAACCTAGAGTACAGGTAAGGTTAACTTCTTTCAGTTATACCCACACCCTCAAGAACTAAGGAAACAAGAGACTCTACTTTGAGGTAAATCACGGATCACATGCTCACGAATATGCTTAGTCCTCACACCATATAGCATAGGGTTGAGGGCAGGTGGGATGACCACGTAGTGATTGGCAACAAGTATGTGGACATAACCAGGAATTATTTTGCCAAATTGGTGGGTAAGAAAGGAGAATAAGGAGGGCATATAGAAAATACTCCAGACTCCAAGATGGGACCCACAAATGCTCAGGGCTTTGTGACGAGCATCCCAAGATGGGAGGCAGAAAACTGCATAAAGGATGTTGGCATAAGAGATTCCAACCAGTGCCACCTCCAAAATAAGAAAAGAAGTCACAAAAAGCCCATAAATGACATTAATTCAAATGCTGGCACAGACCAACTTGGCAATGCCCATGTGCTCACAGTAGGAGTGGGCAAGAATTCGAACCCCACAGAAGGGCAGACAATGGGTTAGGTAGACAATAGGCAACATGAACAGGACTGGGCTCCTTGTAGTACCTACACCAATGCCTGCTAGCACTCGGGTTGTCAAAATGGTTGTGTAGTGGAGAGGTGCACAGATGGCCACATACAGATCAAAAGCCAATGCCAGCAGAACAATAGATTCCATTCCTGTGAAGGTGTGTATGAGAAACATCTGGGCCACACGGGCTCTAAATCCAATTTCATGTGCATGAAACCAGAAGATACCCAGCATTCGGGGCACTGAGGATGTGGAGAGGGCCAGATCTATGGCTGATAAGATGGCTAGAAAGTAGAACATGGGATCTCGCAGGGTATGGTCAGACCAGATGATCCACAAAATGATAGCATTGCCCAGCAGATCCATTAAGTAAATGGTGCAAAAAGGCAGGGAGGTCCAGCCATGCGAATCCTCAAGTCCTGGGATGCCTGTAAGAATAAAGGCGTCTGGGTGGAAAGTTGTAGTGTTGGTGTGGAACATCTTGCCATTGACAAGAAGACAAGTAGTCGACTGCCTCTAGAAGGAAAAATCAGAGTTATAAGTGCAGTGCTCACAACTTCTGCAGAAGGCTTAATTTTTATCTGTATTATTCTTATTAGAAAAGCTAATACTAAAACTTTAGTTCAAAATCAGATATAGGCAGAGACTGAGCAGTCTTCAAGAGGGAGGAACATTAACCTTGTGGAAGGTCTCCTTCTGAAGTTTAAGACAATAATATCTTATACTCATTTGCTGAAAGGCCATACAAAACCTGGAATGCAGTTAAAAAAAAAAAAAAACTCGAAGGGTTTATGTTTCTTTTGAGACCTCAGTATTCTTTGAAGGGAAAATACACCTTATTTAAACAGATGACTGGGCATGTAGAATGATGGAAAATCCAGCTGTATTTCTTAAACAGATTTGTTCAGTATTACATTTTACAATGATACATGTTTAGAAAATGAGATCTAAAATGAAGAGCTATGCTTCGTTAATTTTTCCATCCGCGTTTACTTATACCCCGCTACAGATACACTGTACTGTATCTCATATATAAAAAAAAGTTGCACAAAAGATAGACATACTGTACTGTACCTTAGATATGAAAAGCATTACACAGTGATGGAAAAATACTGCAGCTGGAAATAACCTCCAGGAGAGAAATGCATCTCTTTGCTGCTAGTATTCTGATGGTAATTAAATTAATAAAGAAAGTTATTACTGCTTTCAAAATTCCAAGGAATATTCCAGGATATCCAACAACTCTACCCTTTTCTGTATGTATGTATTGGGGTTGGGTTTTATGGGGAGCAGTGAGAAGATTTGTTGGAAGGAGATTTGAAAGAAGTAAAGACATGTTTTCAATGACAGTGAGGATGGGCCATGTTAGGCAGAAGTCTACGCTCTTCACTTCCCACACAATTGTTTTTTTTCTTTTTTTTTTTTTTTTGTGAGGAAGATCAGCCCTGAGCTAACATCCGTGCTAATCCTCCTCTTTTTGCTGAGGAAGACCGGCTCTGAGCTAACATCTATTGCGAATCCTCCTCCTTTTTTTTTTTTTCCCCAAAGCCCCAGTAGATAGTTGTATGTCATAGTTGCACATCCTTCTAGGCGCTGTATGTGGGACGTGGCCTCAGCATGGCCAGAGAAGCTGTGTGTCGGTGCACGCCCGGGATCTGAACCTGGGCCGCCAGTAGCGGAGCGTATGCACTTAACCGCTAAGCCACGGGCCGGCCCCCACACTACAATTGTGATCTTTCACTCTTTCTCTCTCTCTCTTTCTCTTTCTCTCTCTCTCTCTCTCTCTCTTTCTTCCTTTCTCTCTCTCTCTCTCTCTCTCTGGCTCTCTCTGTCTTTCTCATATATCTTTCTCTCTTTTTTCTTTCTTTCACACAGGAAAAAGAAAAGAAAGAAAGGGCTAAGAAAAAATAAGAAAGGGACAGAAGAGTATAGGAAGAAACGGAAGGACGGAGGGAAAAGACAAAAAGGAGAGGAAGGAAAGAGAGAAGGAAGCGTAAAGAAAAGAAGGAAAGACAGTCAATCTCAGCTCTAATTGACTCCCGAGAAAAGTGAGAGAGAAAAGTCCAAATTTAAGAACTATTTTATTAACAGTTTTTCTTAACAGTCTTGCAGTAAATCCTGCAAGACTGTATGTAATGTCCATCTCCAGACTTCTTACTTCTCTGCTTCATCCTTTGTAATCAACTTTATAAACCTGCACTTAACCTGGGCCTCTAATGAGCTTATTTTTTAATTGTTATTATAGAAGACTATGCCCTTATACACAATTATCACTGAGCGTGGAGATCATCATTTATACCACAATTTTAAGTTCCTTCTGTAGATAATTAATTTAAACTTAAGTCGTCTCAGCATGAGTCAGTCAAGACTTCTTTTAGTCAGGAAATCTTTCTACAGTAGTGAGATAGAATATATTAGCTTAATAAATTCAGCTGTAGCCTGTTTCTTAACTCTTAGAGAAGAGTCTCTGATGACTATCCATCTCCATCACGCATTTAATAGGAAACTTACCTCCAGTAGGACTAGGACTAGAGAGCTTTAGTGAATCTACTGAAGGGAATAAAGTTTAATACACTTGTAGTTAAGACCTTGGGGGCCTGTCTGAAATCAAAGCCAACTCAAATCCCCTGTATGAACCAGGATAACACCCCGGAGTCTCCTGAGAAAGAACCCATTATCTGTACCTGGGATAGAGGGACTTCTGTACATGCAGACCTTCCCCTCCACTCCCTCTCCCTCACACATATATGTTCTCAACAGGAAGTAAGAGATAGAAATTTAATACTATCAGAATGTATTCATATGAAGTGAACAGTATGTATTATCGGGGGAATTTTGTGTGCTGGTTTTAGTAGATGTTATAACAATGCAGATTTAGGATGTTAATTACCAACGTGTATCTCCCCTTCCCACATCCATATCTTAGCACTCATCAAAAATTTGTTAACATATCACGGCTATCAAATAAGACAAAGTCTCTGATTTGTTTTCCATGCAGTGCTAGTCTTACTGGCTTTAATTATACATTAATAAAAATTAATTTAGCATAAAAATAAAATAACATGAAGTATATTCAGAGATGTGAATATATTGAAGTCAAAAAAAGGAAAGATGTGTTATCATAATATTGCAAAGTCACAAATTAAAATGTATTTTTCAATGTAATGAATAAAAAAGAAAAGTAAAATCATATTACTTAACCATAGAAAAATATAAGAACATCGCTTACCAAAGTTTCCAATCAGAGGATGATCCAGTGGAAAATCACTGACTAGGAGATGATATTCCCATTACATATATCAGTTAAAGCACTTATATTACTAGCTCATTAAAATAGTATACAGAAATTATTATAAATCTATAAAGAAATGACAAAAACTTGATAGAAAATAAGAACATCAGGAAAATGGTACTCATCAGGAAAATGGTAATTCAAACCATAATGTGACATCCTGCAACCCATCCAGTGTGGCTGAAATTAAGACCTCTAATTTCAAGTATTCATAAAGATATGGAGCATCGACTTACCACTGTGGTAAATATGCCCTGTGTACCAGCAATTACTCCTAGGTAATTGTCCAAAAGAAAAGTGATTATGTTCACCAAAATACATACACAAAAATGTTCATAGTGATTTTATTCATAGCAATGAAAAAATTAAACAAATCAAATATCCAACACCAGTAGAATACATATATTACCTGGGTTTATTCATTAAAGAAAATATGATCTATGGAGGAATAAAACAAAACATAGTAAAATACCAAGCAAACAAACAAAAAAACAAACACACCTGAATTCTCTTAATGCAAAATGGATTATTCTAACAGAAATATTGTAGAGTAAAAAATAGATATATCAAATTGTGTTAAGATTTCTACACCTGATGGATTTTGTTTAGAACTTTGGGGAAAGAAACAAGACAAAAAAAACACTATAATGCAAGAGTTGGAAGATAAGTATAGGAAGAGATGAAGTGGGTATTAAGCCAAGCAATGAGGGAGGATCCGAAATACAGAAATAATCATAATGGCACAAGAGATAACAGAACTATCAGGAGAAAATTATTTTTGTCTATCTGCCACATTATAGAGAGTCTTGTCAAAATACACTTGGTAAATGGACTGAAATAAGCCAAATCACATATGCAAAGCTTATAATATTTTCTTTTTATTTTCCTAGAATGTGCTGAGTCTGTGCCTAGAGAAATCAACTTATCCTTCCACACAGCTTGAATGTGCCCTCTTTCCTGATCACCCCTCCTCTTTCTTTCCCTTCCTCCCTTCCCTTATACACTCACAGCACTCATTTTTATTTGGAACACCATATACTGTAATGCTGATATGCCTCATCCACTAGGGAGCAGAATCCTGAAATCATCTCATATACATCCTTATGTGTACCACAGTCTCTGGCACAATATACTAAGTAATGTTTGTTATTAAATATTTGTTGAACAAATGACTAAGTTATTGACTTGAACAAAATAAATCATTTCAAAGAAAAAGAGTGGAGTATTATGAGAATAAAGTCTAATTACACTTGAGATATAATATTCCAATCCAATTTTATCTTCCTCAGTGAGGAAGCATTTTTATGTGGTCATATTTTATGCATATTGATTACATGGCCATGGTCCTAATTGTGCAAGTGGAAAGGTGTCAATAGTCAGTGTATCTACTAGAAGAAAGCACATGGGGATCTGCCTATTGATTTAGGAAGTGAAAATAGTGAAATAGGTTGCTGAAACCATATTATAAAGGCTTGAGAGCCTATTGCTAAATTCTCTCAAAATTAAGGAAATTTTAATCTAGTTGTTAAACAACTGGTAACTTGAAATCAGTCATGTTGGAAGAATTTATATGACAGAAGTATATATTCCATTTTGTAAGTTGTCCCAACATTGTGTGCATATATGCATGCTTGTATGTACACATACATGTATATACACATGCACACACTTGTGTTTGTGTACACTCCAACTTGCAAATGAAGAATGCCGCTTGTGTATACAAGCGCATGTTTAGGGGTGTATGTGTACATGATGTATGTTTCAGAAAGAATGTTGCAATGAGTGAAAAAAGAAAGTGTGGAGGAGAGAGAGATTTAGAGTGGGAGGAAATAAAAAGATGAAAGACAGTAGAGTAGAGAAACAGGGAAGAGAGAGGATGGAATGGGAGAAGAGAACTGTGTCAAGATCTCTAAGATTGAGAATTTGAGTATTTCTTTGCAATCCAGTTTTTAAAAAAAGATTACAAAAATGACCCACAATTGAGAACTGGCAGTGCAGAGGTGAAGTCCATTTGGATTAATAGTTTATTGTAATGTCATAATGGGATCAATACAATTATGAAGTGAGTGAGCAAAAAAATATTTTATTTTCAAAACCCTATAGAGTACAGATCTCCTAGGGGTTAATGTAAACATTACAAACTGTGTAATTATGCTTGGGTTCAAATTTCAGTTCCTTGAATTCATAATAGAATAGCTTCGGGGAGCTAAAATGAACATTCTTAGCTTGATTTTTTTTGTCTGTGCGATTACCTATCCAAAAACTCTCTTAAAGATTAAAAGGGATAATGTCTGCAATGTAAATAATATAGTACCTAATAGATGTCAATACACACTGACTTTATTTTTGTAAAGAGATGGATAGGGATGTAGAATTTAGCTAGAAGACATCATAGATTATTTATTTTCTTCCTCCTCAAGAGCAGACATGAATTTCTGTCCCTCCATTCTTTCATTTTCTCCAACCTGTAGTCAGACAAGGAACAAAATGCTGAGAGAATTCAATTTTATTGGAGACTGATCCCTGTGTATGTCTTAAAAATTTAATATTATAATCAAGAAACTGTTAATGCACTACAGTTTTTGGAGATAGTTTGGACTATAATAAATTTATAGTGAATCTGCTGGTCGTCTTAAATTCATAGTGAAATTATTTACCAGAAAAATAACACTGCCTTATCTTCTTTTTTGCAGCCAAAAGTTTTAAATTTTGATGTAGTCACTTTCATGTATTCGTTCTATCATTGTTTGTCCTTTTTGTGTTGTCTCTAAGACATTGCCTAACACAATGTCATGAAGATTTACTCCTATGTTTTCCTTTGAGAGCTTTACAATTGTATCTCTTACATTTAGGCCTATATTTCATTTTGAGGTTTTTGTTTGTATATTATTGTTTTTTGTCAATGATGTGAGTTAGGGGTTTAACTGCATTCTTTGCATGCAGATATCTAGTTGACTTACCATCATTTGTTGAAAAGACTATTCTTTTCCCATTGAATTTCCTTGGCATTCTTAGACTCTCAATAATCTTGCATTGATCTATCTGTTCTCATACAAATACCATGCCGTCTCAATTACCGTAGCAAATTATGAAATTGAGAAGCGTGAGTCCTCCAACTTTGGGTTATTTTCAGATTGTTTGTCTACTATGTACCCTTTGTATTTCATTATGAGTTTTAAGATCAGCTTCCATATTTTTGTAAAACTCAACATTGGAATTTTGTTAGGAATTGTATTGAATGTAGAGATCAATTTGGTAAGTATTGTCATCTTAAAAGTATTAATTCTGACCTATGGTCACAAATGTTTTCCATTTATTTAGATCTTCTTTGATATATTTCAATGTTATTTTGCAGTTTTTAATGTAATATATTTGAAGGTTTTTGTTAAATTTAGGCATAAATATTTTATTGTTTTTGATGCTATTGTAAATGGAATTGTTTTCTTAATTTCATTCTTGGATCATATATTGCTAGTGTATAGAAATATATTTTTAATTCAAGTTCCCTATAATTAAAAAAAAACTATTGAGGTAAAATATACATAACATTAAACATATCATTTTAATCATTTGTAAGTGCAAAATTCAGTTGATCTAATTACATTCACAATGTTGTGCAACCATCATCACTATCTATTTTGAAAACTTTTCCATCACCCCAAACAAAAACTCTCTACTCATTGAGCAATAACTCTCCATTCCTTCTTCCCTACAGCCAATTAGATCTCTAATCTATTTTCTGTCTCAATGGTTTGCTCCTTCTAGATATTTCACATAAGTGGAAACATAATTTTTGTTCTTTTGTGTCTGGCAATTTCACTAAGCTTAATGTTTTTAAAGTTCATCCGTGTCATAGCATGTACAAAACTTCATTCTTTTTATGATTAAATAATAGTCCATTCAATATAAATACCACATTTTGTTTGTCTATTCATCTGTTGATGGACACTTGCATTGTTTCCATGATTTGGCTACAGTGTGTAATGCTGAAATTAACATTGACATAAAAATATCTCTTTGAATCTCTCTTTTCCATTGTTTTGGTGTACACCTAAAAGAAGAATTGCTGGGTCATATGGCAAATTTATGTTTAAGTTTTGAGGTGATTAAAAATAGTTTTACCTAGCAGCTGCCCCATTTTACATCCCCCCAGGCAGTGTGTGAGGGTTCCAATTTTTCCACATCCTCACCAACACTTGTTGTTTTGTTTGTTCATAGCCATCCTAGTAGGTGTGAAGTGATATCTGATTGTGGTTTTGATTTAAATTTCCCTAATGGTTAGTGATATTAAGTGTCTTTTTATTTGCTTATTAGCTATTTGTATATCTTCTTTGAGACATATCTATTGAAGCCCTCTGTCCGTTTTTTTTTAACTGGGTTGTTTGTTTCTTTCTTGTTGAGATGTATGTCTTTTTACATTCTGAATAATAAATGCTTATCAAGTATACAACTTGCGAATATTTTCTTTCATTATGTATATGTCTTTTTACTCTTCATAATGTACTTTGATGCACAAAAGAGTTTTTTTGTTGTTTGTTTTGTTTTGAGGAAGTCCAATTTATTTATGTTTTTTCTTGTGCTCATGCTTTTAGTGTTATATCTAAGAATGTATCGTCAAATGCAAGTTCATGAAAATTTACTGCTACATTTTCTTCTAGTGGCTTTATTGTTTTAGCCCTTATATTTAGGTTGTTGATCCAGTTAAATTAATTTTTGTTTATGATATGAGGTAGATGCCCAAATTAATTATTATGCACTGGACATCCAGTCTTCTCAGCACCATTTTTGCAGAGACTATTTTACTCTACAAATAAGAAGAATAATGTAAATAATAAAATAACATCAATCAATGAAAGAAAAATGGCAATAAATAAAGTGAAAATCAATGAAACCAAGAACTGTCCTTTTAAATAATTAAATAAAATTTACTCTTGACAGACTGCTAAGCAAAAAGCAGAAGACACATATTACTAATAACAAGAATGAGACAGGTTAAATTCCTACAGATACTGCAGATTAAAAGGAACTAAATGACTATTCTGAGCAGCTTTTTGCCAATAAATTCAATAGCCTAGATGAAATAGAAAAATACTTTGAAAGACACAAACTGCCAAAGCTCACTCAAGAAAAAATAGATTACTCGAATAGGTGATATATATTAAACAACTGGAATTAATAAAGACATTTCCATAAAAAAAACCACAGGCCCAGAAGGCTTAATGGGTGGATTTCACCAAATTTTTAAGAAAGAAATTATACCCATTCTACAGAAACTTTTCCAGAATTTTGAAAAGGAGAGAATACTTTCCAACTAATTTTATGAGGCCACTATCATCTTGATTTTAAGACCTGACAAAGCTCTCATAAGACGAGAAATACAGACCAATATCCTTCATAAATATGTGTGTAAAAATCCTTACCAAACTGAATCAGTCAGTAAATAATAAAAGATACTGTTTTGGGACCAGTCAGGATTCATCCAAGGATTGCGAGATTGTTATAACATTGCAAATTCAATGAGAGTAATTTGTTATGTTAAAAGAATAAAGGCAAATCTCTCACGATTAGTTTATAAACGTAAAATAGGCATTTGAAAAATTATTACTGGTTTTGATCCTTATTTTCTCTCTTATAAATAAGGGTTGTATAATTGAGATATAACATTGATATGAGGTTTAAATACGGCCATCTGTACAATGTATGGCATGTGCTCTGCAGACACAATAATTATTACCAGATTTTGTTCTTATTCTAAGTAAACTGTGAACAAATACTAGAAACAGTAAAAGAATATTTGTCAAAATATTTTTGGTAGCAAAGATATGATTATATGTCTTCTAATCTTAGGTTTTTGAGACAAGAATAAAGATATAGTGAAGAAGAAGATCTATATGCAACCCCAAAGTTTTAAGGAAATAAAAATCTAAATTCAAGCAGGACAGAGTTCATTTATTTTCAGATCCCAACTACTTACCCTATGTAGTTTGTTTCAAATAATTAAGCTTCAGCCAATTGAAGAGTGATTTGTATTTTCATTAATTCATTGAAAATATAGCTGTAATAGTTTACAGGCATAAATGTCACTCATCTTAGCCAGTATCCTTTATTTTTGGATAAACTACACACAACTGTTGCTCCCAATCCCTGTTTTGTCTCTCATGCACTGTACACAAGCTTTCCCCATGGTCAAAGCTCAAAGAGATTCTCACTCAGGAGCAGGACTCTTGGTTCTGTTTTGGAGGGAGGAACGTGCTTTGGTTTAAGTTGTGTGTGGAACTTGATACTCACCATTATTGACCCAATTTTGCTAGTGATATTTGACCTTTTTATTCAGAGTACTTTTTTTCCCCTTTTGGCTTCAGTAATCTTAAATTATTATTCTTGGGGTAGCACGCAGAGAATTAGTTACTGAAAAGATGATCTATCAGAGAGACTACTAGGATTGAACTCCACTGAAAGGAAGGGAGAAAAGAACATAGTAATTTTAAATTAAGACAGAAATCATCAGATGTTTACAAAGAGACAGAGATACAGACAAAAACAGATAAAAATATGGGAAAGAAGAAAAAGAACATACATAAATTATGATGGGAAGATATACAAAAAAACTGACACAAAGAGAAAGAAACCCCTGGGCAATCAGAGAACATTATAGAATCCAGTATTAGTACAAAAGGACTGAAAGCTAAGCATCCAAGAATAAGAAAATCAATGCTCTCCGCATGACATCAAAACCTCTCTCTAACTAGTGCAGCATGGCTTGAGACTCTACTTTCTCCCCTAGGCATTGGAATTGGCTTTTGCAACGCAGTTTAACTTAATTTCTTTCTGATTCCTCTCTCAACCACCCCGGGATGTGCTGCTACATGAGACTTCCTCAGCATCCACACTGCTGGTGAGAAAATTTACCTCTGCTCTCAAGTTAAGTATGCCGTCAAGAATTAACTTCTTGGGGGCCGGGCGGTGGCATAGCGAGCGTTTAAGTGCATGCGCTCTGCTGCGTCGGCCAAGGGTCTGGATCCCGGGAGCGCCCCAACGCACGACTTGTCAAGTCATGCTGTGGCGGCATCCCATATAAAGCAGAGGAAGATGGGCACAGATGTTAGCCCGGGGACAATATTCCTCAGCAAAAAGAGGACGATTGGCAACAGATGTTAGCTCAGGGCTAATCTTCCTCACAAAAGCAATTAATTTCTTGAAAAACTGGTAACTATATTATTAAACTTTATTACTTAAAAGTGGCTAAAGCTAAGAATTTTGTGTTAGCAATTAACACTAAAAATGTGGCTTTATATTGGTGATTGTAGCAGTATACACGTCTCTCCAAACATATAAGATGAAAAAAAATAGGCATCTTGTAAACTGACTAGCTCAGAGTGTATGCCTAAGGAAAGTGAAAGCCCTTAAGATGGTTTGTTTTCATAGGCAAAAATGGTTTTAAAAGGCAAAAGTAAGAAAAGGCAGCTTCTCTACCGTTGGTCACAGATAGATGAAGGGAAAAAAATTTGTCATAATTTGGATTATTCTTCAGCATATATTCATGCCTCTTCCGACTGTAAGTGTAGCATACATCTTTGACGCATTGTTTTAATTGTTTTAATGCTTGGCTATGTGACTTGTCTTGGCCCATGCAATCTTAGTAGACAAGAAAATAGAGACCTCACGTATATGTGATTGCAGATTTGGGTTAATCTTTTCCTTCTTATGAGTTTCCACGTAAAGAATATGACCCAGATAAGGTACTGTTCCTTTATCTGCAGCCCTGGAATGAGACTCATGGAGATCAGAATTTAACACAAGGTCAATCTGACCTACTTTCTGAAGCAGAATTACCCCCAGTAGTTATACAAGAAAAACAATTACTTTTTCTTCTAAGTCACTGTGTTATGGGATGGTTGATTAAACAGAGTAACTTTAGAAAAGCCTGGTGAATACCTCCTTCTAGTACTCATCCTGTTACTAATGATAAAAAGATAATGAGATAATGAGTGTAAACAAAGTGCTTAGAACAGTGTCAAGAATACAGAAATTGGATCTCGATGGCAACTGTCAAAAATTCATACTTAGAAACTAACAACTTCTTTTCTTTTTAAATTTAGTGTGTGTGTGTATGTGTGCATGTAACCATGGAGACAAGCAAAAATATAAAATATATCTGTATAACAAGACAGTGGGTCCAGAAGAGGGTAATAATTGTCACAATTGACCAAGCTGAACTTTAGGTAAGATTTGGCAATGAGGAAGAAATTGGGCTGGGACAAATCAGCAGCTAACACAGGATAATCTGAACAAAGCATCTCGTTCATCTATCTTCAAGAACTGAGTATTCCTCATCTGGCCAAGTGCATAATTTAAAGCTTCAGAAGGAAGCAAGCAAAAGTATCCCTCTCATTCTCCCCAACATACTGTGCTTATATTATGCATTTCCCTAGAACACTAACTCAGTCTCTGCTAATTGAGATTCTACCAATCCTTCTACATAGTTTAACTACAACATCTTCCATGAAGTTTTCCCTGATCAACCTAATGCAAAGTGATCTCTCTCACCTCTAAGACCTCATCATTTTAAGGTGGTGACTTTCATTGATTTGCCATGAATTACTTCTAGAACCATTTTTAGATTTACAAAATTTTACAATACAGTGATTTTACAATGGCAATATTTATGAAAACTGGATTTTGTTTTTAGATTCTAAAAAAAGATTCGTCTGGCAGCTTGGCAAATGTGACTAGTATTTAGCTCCACTCTTCCTTCTTATTGTCTTAAAATCTTCCCAGGTACTGATAACGTTGCAGCATCTACAGAAATCTGGCATTAAGTCTAAAACAATAATCAGTATGTTGCATGTTGGCAGCTAGTATGCATGTGCAAATTGTTATACTTTATTGGAATAATTACTTTCGTTAATATACTAAACATAATGCCATACATATCTGCTCAGAACCTCCAGCATGCAATATTATCTCCTAAAAAACTGAGGCTATAAATGTAACTGTTTATGTTTCTTAACTTTTAGAAGAAATTCTTAGGAAACAAAAGAAATATATATGGAATGGACATTTAACAATACTAAAAATACAATGTTAGAAGGGCTCTGCTAATTCTTTTAACATATCTCACTTAACACTGAAACATATAAGGTAAGTAGCAATGACGTCTCCTTTTCACAAGAAAAAAAGGAAAACTTAAAATAAGAAACTTGTTTGGTCATGCTGCTCATTATTAATAGACTTGGATACCAAAATCTATTTCCTTTGTCTCCATAGCCGAACTAATTATCTCTTACATACAATGCAGGGCAGTAGCTTTGAGTTGGCCTCAATCAGGTTTTAACTTTTCAAAATTCAAAGATACTTGAAACAAAACATTAACTATAGAAAGATCTTTCAATATTTTTACGAATGTTTGGACAAAGAAATCATTTCATATCTTCAAAGGCTGACAAAGTAAATTATACATTTTAATATATGTGTCCTTTTTTTTTTTCCTGGAATTTTACCCAACGTTACCTTGCATTGCTATGATACTTATCCAAATTTCTTCATTTAATTTGTGCTTACCCTATGAAATATTATATTGGACCCCTGCTTCATGCCATATACACCAACCAAGTTTAATTTTATTGAAGTGAACATTTTATTGAAGAAAACCATTTGACCACGTGAATTTTCCTTTCCTCTTTTACTCATGAAAAATAATATTTTGCTTGAAAATAATACTTACCCTTCAGAATTCTATCTCCATTTTTTATTATTAGAATTGTAAATTTCCTGCTGTAGGTATCATTGATGCTAAATATCTCAGGAGAAACTGAGCTTAAAGAGATATTTTGTGTGTTTTTGCCACTGAACCCTACTGTCTTTTAGTTGTAGGGCATGGAGACATAAGGGAAAGTTGATGGTTACATACTGTGAACATTATGACTAAAAAAGACACTGTTAGAACGTGAATATAAACCTGCTCTTAAAGTTTTGAAAAAGAACCTCATTACCTATAGATTAACACATATGAATTCTATCACACTAACTGGAAATATGTATGAACTTTTCCTCTAAACATAAGGCACTGTGAATTTACTTTCTTTGAGGAATGATGTTTGTAATCCTGTGTGGCATTGAATGTGGGTGTCACATATTCAATGTAGGATTAATAAAATTAAATACATAACTTGTTATTGTGAAAAATCAATCTTTATTTGATATGTTCTTTTTTTTAACATTATTAGTTTTGTGTTGTACTTAAAATAAGGTACAATACCCAAATAATGAAAAATATTGGAAAGAATGATGTTGGATAAAGTCTTGATAAAGAGGCCATGGAAAATTTACTATTTGCATCTTCCTATTTCTAAGAGAAAAGAGAACTTAATGTGCTGAAGATATTCACAGGAAATGAATTCTTCCAGTAACCATGTTTAAATATCCCTTGTGTCACCCTCCGTTAATTCTTTCCAGAAAGTTTTTACTGAAGTCTCTAGTCCATGCTGCTTGATGAAAGATAATCTATCTTCCATGCTTCCAGTCCCTGAAGAGATGTGTTCTGGCCCATTTAGTCATGTTGTAAAATTGTATAGTCATTTTTTACCATCAGTTGGTGACCTTGCCATCAGAAAATTAGTTCCTAGCCTCCTAAGAAATTGCTCTTGTGTACTATTTTATTATTTGTATGAACGCATCAATTTTTGCCAACTGCAAATTCAGGAAGAAAAATAAAATATCACCTTAGATCACCAGGCATCATGTTGTAACACAGAATACATTCCAGAAAATCCAGCAAATTACTGTGAAACTAGCTGAGTTTGAAAATTTATTTTCTGCCTGAACTTTTCTGAAATTCATCTACTTTTGCAAAGCATCAAGGATGGATGTATACAGCATTCCATAAATGAAGAGGCCTTTGGAAAGGATGATGTGGCCCATATAGATAGAAAGTTGCTGAAATACATTTAACACACTCACCCAAGCATACCTACCAAGGGAAAAAAGCTGACTAAACATGATTTGAAATCCCACTGTTAGAAATTTGTACATTCAAGCTTCTCTTATAAACTAGATTTATATTTTATAACACAAGTATTGTTTTCAGATACTTTCACTGCATACTTCTACAGAAATGAAAGACATGGCATAGGTGAGGGCATATTGTGCCTGTAGGCTATCATGAAGTGTAAGGAAAAAAGGTGCCAAAATGAAAGGGAAGGACTGGAGACATTCTTAAAAACTTCAATCAATATCATAGTGATGTCCTCAGAGAAAGCAGATAAATTTAAATTTGTAGTTGAGAAATCTATCAAGATCCTTTTTTTTTTTTAATTTTACATTTGAATTTAGTTCTTTTATTCAGTGAAAATCAAAGAAGTTGCGATAAATTAATTGTGGCCAGCTGGACCATTATCCTCTTTTCAAAGACAGAGACATAGAGGTTCAATGAATCTCCACAGTTAAAAATGAAAGTACTTCCACTGGGAGGTTTTCTCCTTCTGTAATGGAACCCTACATTCAGAAGAATAAACACTTAACAACAATGTGGAGAGGAAACATTGAATTTAAGACCAGAAAGCACACTCCAAAGTTGTTTTTTTAAGGAACATCAGGATCTTTACATATGAGGAAAATTTAAAAAGGATAATCAACCTAGAGTACAGGTAAGGTTAACTTCTTTCAGTTATACCCTCATCCTCAAGAGCTAAGGAAACAAGAGACTCTACTTTGAGATAAAAGCACAGATCACATGCTCACAAATATGCTTAGTCCTCACACCATAGATCATAGGGTTGGGGCAGGTGGATGACCACATAGAGATTGGCAACAAGGATGTGGACATAATTGCCAAACCGTTGGGTAAGAAAGAAGAATAAGGAGGGTGTATAGAAAACCCATATGACCCCTACATGGGAGCCACAAGTGCTCAGAGCCTTGTGACAAGCATTTCGAGATGGGAGGCAGAAAACTGCATGGAGAATGTAAGCATAAGAGATTCCAACCAGTGCCACCTCCAAAATAAGAAAAGAAGCCACAAAAAGCCCATACATGGCATTAATTTGAATGCTGGCACAGGCCAACTTGGCAATGCCCATGTGCTCGCAGTAGGAGTGGGCAATAATTTGAACCCCACAGAAGGGCAGACAATGGGTTAGGTAGACAATGGGGAACATGACTAGGACTGGGCTTGTTGTAATACCCACACCAATGCCTGCTAGCACTCAGGGTTTCAAGATGGTTGTGTAGTGGACAGATGCACAGATAGCCACATAGCGGTCAAAAGCCATTGCCAGCAGATTCCATTCCTGTGAAGGTGTGTATGAGAAACATCTGGGCCACACAGGCTCCAAATCCAATTTCATGTGTATAAAACCAGAAGATACCCAGCATTCGGGGCACTGAGGATGTGGAGAGGGCCAGATCTATGGCTGATAAGATGGCTAGAAAGTAGAACATGGGATCTCGCAGAGTATGGTCAGACCGGATGATCAACAAAATGGAAGTATTGCCCAGCAGATCCATTACTGCCCAGCAGTAAATGGTGCAAAAAGGCAGGGATATTCAGCCATGGGAATCCTCAAGTGCTGGGACGCCTGTAAGAAAAAAGGTCTCTGGGTGGAAATTTGTAGTGTTGCTGTGGAACATCTTGCCATCAACAAGAAGAGAAGTAGTTGACCACCTCTAGAAGGAAAAATAAGAGTTATAACTGCAGTGCTCACAAATTCTCCAACAGATTTAATTTTTATCTGTATTATTCTTATTAGAAAATCTAATGCTAAGACTTGAGCTCAAAATCAGATGTAGGCACAGGCTGAGCACTCTTCAAGTGGAAGGAACATTAACCTTATGAAAGGTTTTCCTCTGAAGTTTAAGACAATAATATCTTATACTCATTTGTTGAAAGGCCATATAAAACCTGGAATGAGTTAAAAAATACCCGAAAGGCTTATGTTTCTTTTGAGATCTCAGTCTTCTTTGAAGAGAAATACATCTTACTTAAACACGTAACACAAATCGCAGAACCAGATACTCTTTCTCTCTCTCTCTCTTTCTCTTTCTTTCATATAGAAATAACAAGAGATAAGATAGAACTCTATAAAAAATAGGGAAGGTACAGAGGATAAGAAGAGACTGAAGGAGAGAAGGAAAAGAGAAAAAAGAAGAAGAAAGGAAGGAAAGAGAGAAGGAAGCATAAAGGAAGAAAAGAATGAAGATCAGTCTCAGCTCTAATTGACTCCGGAGAAAAGAGAGAGAGAAAAGTGCAAATTTTGAGAAATATTTTATTAATGACAATAAAAAGAGATTCTGCAGTAAATCCTGCAAGACTGTATGTAATGTCCATCACGAGACTCCTTACTTCTCTGCTTCATTCTTTCTAAACAACTTTATAAACCTGCACTTAACTCTAGGCCTCTGATGAGCTTATTTTTTAATTATTATTATGGAAGACCATGCCCTATACACTATTATCACTGAGAGTGGGGATTATACCTCTCTTTAAGTTCCGTCTGTAGACGGTTAATATAACTTGTTTCAGCATGATCCAGTACAGACCTCTTTCAGTCAGGAAATCTTTCTACAGTAGTGAGATAGAATATATTAGCTTAATAAATTCAGCTGTAGCCTGTTCCTTAACTCTTAGAGAAGAGTCTCTGATCACTATCCACCTCCATCACACATTTAATAGGAAACTCACCTCCAGCAGGACTAGGACTAGAGAGCTCTAGTGAATCTACTAAAGGGGATAAAGTTTTATACGCCCATACTTAGGACCCTTGGGGGCCTGTCTGAAAATAAAGCCAACTCAAATCCCCTGTATGAACCAGGATAACACCTCAGAGTCTCCGGGGAAAGTTGCCATTATCTGCACCAGGGATAGAGATGAAGATGAGAGAAAGAGAGACATACCCTTCCACTCTACCCCTCCCCACACACACATATATGTCGTCAACAGGAAGTCAGAGATACAAAACTAATACTACCAGAATATATTCATATGAAGTGAACAGAATCTCTTAGTGAGGGAATTTTGTATCATGATTTTAGTAAATGTTATAACAGTGCAGATTTAGGACAGTGATTACCAATAAGCGTATATCTCCTTCCCACATCCATGTCTTAGCACTCATCAATAGTTTATTAATAGATCATGGCTATCAATTAAGAAAAATTCTCTCATTTCTTTTCCATGCAGTGCTCCTCTTACTGGTTATAAATGTAAGTTAATAAAAATTAATTTAACGTAAAATAAAATAACGAATTATATTTAGAGATGTGAAATATATTGAAGCCAAAAAAGGAAAGATGTATTGTCCTAATATCACAAATTAACAAATCAAAATGTATTTTTCAACATAATAAATAAAAAAATAAAAGTAAATTTATATTACTTAATCACACCAAAGTACAAGAACTTGCTTACCAAAATTTCCATTAAGATAGTGATCTAGTAGGAAAACCACTGACTAGGAGATGATATTCCCATTACATATATCAGTTAAAGCACTTATATTAATAACACATTAAAATAGTGTATTGGAATTACTATGACTCTATAAAGAAATGACAAACAACTCAAGATAAAAGTAAGAACAACAATCTAAATCTGTGTTGGATGAGTCCTTCAAGAAAATGTGACCAAGGAGGGAGTCAAGATGGCGGCGTAAGCAGACTCGGAACTCACCTCCTCCCGTGGACACAGCCAATTTACAACTACTCGTGGAAAAATTACCCCTGAGACAGAACTGAAAACTGGATGAGAGGAACTCCTGCAACAACGGACAATCCTAACTGAGGTGGAAGAGGCAGAGACTCCCTTCTGGAGAGGAAAAACACCGCCTTCACAAGCCGCCAGCTTCACGGCCACCAGGAGCAGCTCACAGGTACGCAGCCTCCCTGGAGGCGCGGGGCCCTGAGCCGGGGAGCGCCCCCGCTGTGGGCATTTTGTGGACCCAGCACAATCGAGACCAGCGGCATAATATCTGACTTTGCCTGCTACTAAAACACTGGGGAGCACCCCCAGAAAACCCAGTTCACAAAGAAACTAAAACTGGCTCTTAAAGGGCCCACACGCAAACTTACCCGTTTCAGGAAGCATCCTAAAATCACAAGAAAGGTGCACAGTGCTTTGGTGACAAGAGACTCACCTAATAGGCCCTGAGTGCATCTCGGTGAGGGGTGAGACCTCTCCAGGGACTGGGACATTGGCGACGGCCATTGTTGTGGCCTGGTGTGGGCGTGCTGACACAGATGCCATTGGAGTTCTCCCTGAGGCCTGCTAGCCCAGGGTCTGCCCCACCCGCTAGAGCACCGATTTAATCCAGCTCAGCCAGGGCAGGCAGCCCACCCTAGAGACTGGCCCCACCCATCAGCAAGCCCTCAGGCAACTTGTGGGCCTGCAGATTGGTGACTGGATTCTCTGCAGCCTGGCAACTGAGCCAACTTGAGCAGGGCAGGGTGTGCACAAGGAGTGGGTGGAAGGTGTGGGGCGGTGGCAGAGTGTGTGGGGCTCCTGCCGTGGAGAGACTGGGTCCGCGTGGGGAGGTCGGGGCACTCACACGGGGCAGGACTGTGTTGACTGTGTGTGTGGACCTGTGGGCGGCAGGGCTTCTCAGCTGCAGAAGACTTGTGCTTCTCAAAGACCCACATAGGAGGTTTGCTCCACCTTCCAAAACCTGAAACAATTGGGTGCTCCTGTGCCTGAGGCCAGCCCCACCCAGCTGCAATCCTCAGAGAGCTGACAAGAGACCTAATAGGCTAGAGGCTTACAGCAATTGTAAGGCCCTGAGCCTAACAACCTGCCACGGTGGGGGCCTACTCAATTAAAGGAAATACTGCAACACAAATGTGGTATTAGAACTTGCAGCCAACTGTGCTGGGGCTCCCCACACCTGATAAAGAGACTGAAGGGCCCACAACAACTACAAGCAGCTGAGCATTACAACAGCTGGCCAGGAGCATAACTCAGCCTCCCTGGGCGCCTACAGGGAAAGCAAACAGGCCACAGCAGAAGGATACACGTAGCACACATAGGGGTCACCCCTGGAACATTGAGAATTGAGGGAAGCACACTGGCAGCCTCCTAAGCCATCACTTACATAAGGTCACCTATCCAAGAGCAGGAGACATAGCTGACCTACCTAATACGTAGACACAAGCACAGGGAAAGAGGCAAAATGAAGAGGCAAAAGAATACATTCCAAGTAAGGGAAGAGGACAAAACCCCAGAAAAGGAACTAAGTGAAACAGAAATGAGCAACCTACCCAACAGAGAGTTCAAACTAAGAGTGTTAAGGATGCTCAGTGATCTGGGGAGAAGAATAGATGAACTCAGTGAGAATGTCAACAAAGAAATGGAAGATATAAAAAAGAACCAATAAGAAATGAAGAATACAATACTGGAAATGAAAAATTCATTAGAGGGACTCAAAAGCAGAGTAGAGGATACAGAAGAACGGATCTGTGAGCTGGACGAAAGACTAGAAGAAATTACCCGAGGTGAACAGGTAAAAGAGAAAAGAATCAAAAAGAGTGAGGACAGTCTAAGGGACCTCTGGGACAACATCAAGCGCACTAACATCCGTGTTATAGGTGTCCCGGAAGGAGAAGAGCGAGACAAGGGGGCAGAGAATCTATTTCAAGAAATAATAGATGAAAACTTCCCTAACCTAAGGAAGGAAACAGACATCCAGGTACAGGAAGCACAGAGAGCCCCAAACAAGATAAACCCAAAGAGGCCCACACCAAGACACATCATAATCAAAATGTCCAGAATTAAAGACAAAGAGAGAATCCTAAAAGCCGCAAGAGAATGTCAAGTTACATACAAAGGAAACCTCATAAGGCTATCAGCCGACTTCTCAGCAGAAACCTTACAGGCTAGAAGAGAATGGCACGATATATTTGAAGTGCTAAAAGGAAAAAACATACAGCCAAGAATACTCTACCCAGCAAGGATATCATTCAAAATGGAAGGAGAGATCAAAATTTTCCCAGACAAGCAAAAATTAAAGGAGTTTGTCACCAAGAAACCAGTGCTACAAGAAATGTTAAAGGGACTGATTTAAGGGGAAAAGAAAAGACCACAAATAGGAAAAATTATCTATTTCCATGATTAGAACGTAATGGATACAAATGCACAACAAAGAGGTTAGATATGATATCAAAAACATGAGGGAGGAGGGGAGTTAAAGAGTACAGCTTTCAGACAGAGGTCAAACTAAAGTGACCATCAATTCTGTATAGAAGAAGAAAGGAACAGAGAAGGACTACTAAAACACTGAGAAAAAAAAAAAAGTTAAAAAATGGCAGTAAGTACATACTTATCAATAGCTACTTTAAATGTCAATGGACTAAATGCTCCAATTAAAAGGCATAGGGTGGCTGACTGGATAAAAAAACAAGACCCATATATATGCTGCATACAAGAGACACACTTCAGACCTAAAGACACTCACAAACTGAAAGTGAAGGAATGGAAAAAGATACTCCACGCAAATGGCAATGAAAAGAAAGCTGGGGTAGCAGTACTCATATCAGACAAAATATACTTTAAAACAAAAACTGTAAAAAGAGACAAAGAAGGGCATTACATAATGATCAAGGGAACAATCCAACAAGAGGATATAACACTTGTAAATATCTATGCACCCAATGTAGGTGCACCTAAATATATAAAGCAATTATTAACAGACATAAAAACAGAAATAGACAGTAACACAATAATAGTAGGGGACTTTAACACTCCACTTACACCAACAGATAGATCATCCAAACAGAAGATCAATAAGGAAACATTGGCCTTAAACGACACACTACAACAGATGGACCTAGTAGATATATACAGAGCATTCCATCCAAAAACCGAAGAATACACGTTCTTTTCAAAGGCACATGGGACATTCTCCAGGATTGATCACATATTAGGCCACAAAACAAGTCTCCATAAATTTAAGAAGATTGAAATAATACCAAGCATCTTTTCTGACCACAACGGTATGAAACTAGAAATCAACTATAGGAAGAAAATCAGAAAAGCCACAAATACGTGGAGATTAAACAAAATGCTACTGAACAACGACTGGTTAACGAAGAAATCAAAGAAGAAATCAAAAAATACCTGGAGACAAATGAAAATGAAAATACGACATGCCAGAATTTATGGGATACAGCATAAGCGGTTCTAAGAGGGAAGTTTATAGCGATACAGGCCTATCTCAACAAACAAGAAAAATCTCAAATAAACAATCTAACAATGCACCTGAAGGAACTGGAAAAACAAGAACAAACAAAGCCCAAAATCAGTAGAAGAAGGGAAATAATAAAAATCAGAGCAGAAATAAATGAAATAGAGACCAAAAAAACAATAGAAAAAATTAATAAAACCAAGAGCTGGTTCTTTGAAAAGATCAACAAAATTGACAAACCTTTAGCTAGTCTCACCAAGAAAAAAAGAGAGAAGGCACAAATAAGTAAAATCAGAAATGAAAGAGGAGAGGTTACAACAGACACCTCAGAAATACAAAAGATTATAAGAGAATACTATGAAAAGCTATATGCCAACCAATTCGACAATCTGGAAGAAATGGATAAATTCTTAAATTCATACAACCTTCCAAAACTGGATCAAGAAGAAGTAGAGAATTTGAATAGGCCAATCACCAGTAAGGAGATCAAAACAGTAATCACAAACCTCCCCAAAAATAAAAGTCCAGGACCAGACGGCTTCCCTGGTGATTTCTACCAAACATTCAAAGAAGACTTAATACCTATCCTTCTCAAACTCTTCCAAAAAATTAAGGAGGGGGGGAAGCTCCCTAACTCACTCTACGAAGCTGACATTACCCTGATACCAAAACCAGACAAGGACAACACAAAAAAAAGAAAATTACAGGCCAATATCACTAATGAACATCGATGCAAAAATCCTCAATAAAATACTAGCTAATCGCATACAACAATACATTAAAAAGATTATACACCATGATCAAGTGGGATTTATTCCAGGGATGCAGGGATGGTTTAACATGCGCAAATCAATCAACGTAATACACCACATTAATAAAATGAAGAATAAAAATCACATGATCATCTCAATAGATGCAGAGAAAGCATTTGACAAGATACAGCATCCATTTATGATAAAAACTCTAAATAAAATGGGTATAGAAGGAAAGTACCTCAACATAATAAAGACCATATATGAGAAACCCACAGCTAATATCATCCTCAATGGTGAAAAACTGAAAGCCATCCCTCTAAGAACAGGAACCAGACAAGGATGCCCACTGTCACCACTCCTATTTAATATAGTACTGGAAGTCCTAGCCAGAGCAATCAGGCAAGAGAAAGAAATAAAAGGGATCCAAATTGGAAAGGAAGAAGTGAAACTGTCACTATTTGCAGATGACATGATTTTATATATAGAAAACCCTAAAGAATCCACCAGAAAACTTTTAGAAGTAATAAACGAATATGGTAAAGTTGCAGGATACAAAATCAACATACGAAAATCAGTTGCATTTCTGTACACTAACAACGAAGTAGCAGAAAGAGAAATTAAGAATACCATCCCATTTACAATTGCAACAAAAAGAATAAAATACCTAGGAATAAACTTAACCAAAGAGGTGAAAGATCTGTACACTGAAAACTATAAAACATTTCTGAAAGAAATTGAAGAAGACACAAAGAAATGGAAAGACATTCTGTTTTCTTGGATTGGAAGAATTAACATAGTTAAGATGTCCATACTTCCTAAAGCCATCTATAGATTCAATGCAATCCCTATCAAAGTTCCAACAACATTTTTCGCAGAAATAGAACAAAGAATCCTGAAATATATATGGAAAACAGTATGGAGATTCCTCAAAATCAAGAATAGAACTACCATATGATCCAGCTATCCCACTGCTGGGTATTTACCCAAAGAACTTGAAAATACCAATTTGTAAAGGTACATGCACCCATGTGTTCATTGCAGCGTTATTCACAATAGCCAAGACTTGGAAGCAACCTAAGTGCCCATCAAGGGACGAATGGATAAAGAAGCTGTGGCATATATACACAATGGAATACTACTCAGCCATAAGAAACGATGAAATCCAGCCATTTGTGACATCATGGATGGACATTGAAGGTATAATGCAAAGTGAAATAAGTCAGAGGGAGAAGGTCAAATACCGTATGATTTCCTTCATTAAGTAGTAGATAATAACAACAATAAACAAACACATAGGGACAGAGATTGGATTGGTGGTCACCAGAGGGGAAGAGGGGAGGGAGGAGGGTGAAAGGGATAATCCAGTACTTGTGTGTGGTGATGGGTTGTAATTAGTATTTTGGTGGTGAACATGATGTAATCTATGCAGAAATAGAAGTACAATGATGTACACCTGAAATTTTTACAATGTTATAAACCAATGTTACTGCAATAAACAAAAAATTAAAAAAAAAAAAGAAAATGTGACCACCGGTTGACCTGTGAGCTGGACACAGGGAATCAGAGGCTCCTCACCTACCTCCTTGTCCTTGAAATGTACTGTTCCCGTAGTGAAAGCTTGTTTTCAAGAATGCAGCCTTGAGTGAGTAAGGTGTTGTTGAAAATATCCAGATTGCATATGTGACTGCACTCAATTACAGCCTCTACATAAACTTTTAAGATTCTGGCTGGCAAGTGCATAGATCTACTTGTCTTGTGGCCACCCAAGACAAGCCTGTATGTAAATTTCCTTGCTTATTAAAACTGCCACCTACCAACCTGGAATGGTTTGCATCTTTCTTTGGTCCCTCCTTGCCCTCCGTGTACAGGCGCCAGTTTCAGATTACACCTGGGAAGCTCCCAAGGTTTCAAACCAAAAATCTGGCTCATTAAAGGAAGAGAATATCCAATGAGTATAAGAAAAAATTTTCAGCATTGTTACTCATCAGGAAAACATTAATTCAAATCACAGTGTGACACCCTACCAACCCATCCAGTTGGCTGAAATTAAGACAGCTGATTCCAAGTATTCGTAAAGATACAGAGCATCTACTGACCCCTGTGGAAGCTGGAAGCACCTATTATTTCTAAGTATTCCCTGTGGAACAGTAGTTACCCAAAAGAAATAAGTGATTATATTCACCAAAATGCATACACAAAAATGCTAACAGTGATTTTATTCATAGTAGTGAAAATATTAAAGTCAAATATCCAATAACAGTGGAATATAGAAATTAATTTGGTTTATTCATTAAAGAAAATGCGATCTATGAAGCAATAAAACAACAACAAGTAAACCAAAATAAGCAAGCATAGCTAACTACCATTAAATGCAAAATGAATGCATCTAACAGAAATATGGTAATGCAAAAAATAGACATGTCAAATTGTGTTCTTTAGATTTTCCACTTGATTGATTGATTTTGTGTGGAACTTTGGGAACAAGAGACAAGATAACAAAAACAAAAACTATATCTGCATGAATTAGAATATAAGAATAAGAAGGGATGAAGAGATATTAAACCAAGGAGTAAATGAGGATTGGAAATATGAAAATGACTGTAATGGCACAAAAAGTAACAGAATTATCAGGAGATAATTACTGTTGCACATCTGGCACACTGTACAGAGTCTTGTTAAAATGCACAGGTAAATGCACTGAAATAAGCCAAATCAAATATATAATGCTTAAAATATTTTCTTTTTATTTTCCTACTAGAACGTACTCAGTTAGTCTATGCCCAGAGAAATCAACTTATCCTTTCACACAGCTTGACTGTGCCGTCTTTCCTAATCACCTCTCTCCTTTCTCTCCCTTCCTCCCTTCTGTTATGGACTCACAGCACTCATTATTTTCATTTGGAACATCGTAAAATGTAATGCTGATATACCTCATTTACTAGAGAGCAAAATCCTGTAGTTATCATATACATTCTTCTGTGTACCACAGTACCTGCCACGATATACTGAGTAATGTTTCTTATTAAATATTTGTTGGACAAATGACTAAGTTATAGACATGAACAAAGTAAGTCATTGCAAAGAAACAAGTGGAGTGTTATGCAGGATAAAGGCTAATTACATTTGATATTATTGTATTCAAATCCAATTTTACATTCCTCAATGAGAAAGCATTTTTATGTGATATTATTTTGTGTATACTGATTAAATGACCATGGCTGTAATTGGACAAGAGAAAAGTGTCTGTAGTTAGTGTTTCTTCTGGAAGAAAGCACTTGGGGATGGGGATCTGCCTATTAACTTAGGGAGTGAAAATAGTGAAATAGTGCACTGAAACCACATTATAAAGGCTCTTGAGAGCCAACTGTTAAATGTTCTCAAGATTAAGGATTTTTTTTTTTTCCTAAGGAAGAATTGCCCTGAGCTAACATCTTTGCCAATCTTCCTCTATTTTGTATGTGAGTTGCCTCCACCATGTGGCTGATGAGTGGTGTATGTCCACGCCTGGGATGCAAACCTGTGAACCTGGGCCGCTGAAGCAGAGCACGTGAGCTTAACCATTACACCACGGAGCCAGCCCCAAGATTAAGGAATTTTAAATCTGGTTGTTAAACTACTGGTAACTTGAAATCAGTCATGGTGGAAGAAATTACATGACAGAAATATATTTTCCATTTTATAAATTTTCCCAACATTGTGTGTGTGTATAAATGTACATTTGTATGTATATATACATATATACACACATGTGTGTTTGTGTGAGTGTGTGTACACTCTTACCTGTAGATGAGCAATAATGTTTGTGTTTGGGCAATCGTATATTTAGGGGTATATGTGAACATGTATGTGCTTCATAAAAAATGTTGCAATGGGTAAAAAAGGAATGTAAGGAGGAAGAGAGAGCTATAGAGTGGGAGAAATTAAAAGATGGGAGAGAGTGGAGTAGAGAGACAGGGAATGAAGGGATGGAAGCGAAGCAGACAAGCGTATCATGATCTCAAGATTGAGAGCTTGAATATTTCTTTGGAATCCAGTTTTTAAAAAAAGAACACAGCAGAAATGACCAACAAATGAGAACTGACAGTGCAATGAGATGAAGTCCCTTTGGATTAATAGTTCATTGTAATGTCATATTGAGATTGATACAATTATGAAGTGAATGGGCAAAAATATTTTATTCATTTTCCCTTTTCTAAAAACAAAAATTGCTAGGAAGAAAACAGAAAAGTGGGCTCTTGAGAATAACGCAGGAAGAAGACTCAATGGAAACTGTTTCAAGGAAGCATTAATTGAATTTTATACACGATTATGAAAATCACGAGAAGACAGAGAATGTTTCAAGATGTTGTATCACTTTTACCTCTTGGCAATAAACCTAATTTTTATGCTTATATTTCATTATATTTACATAATTTTATCATATAATGATACTTATTTTAATTAATTCAAAAATATAAAATAAATATATTTTACATGTATACTTGTAAAAATCACTAATAACTAAAATGTTTTCCTTCTATATTTATATGTATAGATGCCTTTAAAAGAATAATATTTTCTTTTTCTCACTGAAGATAAAATAGTGAAACTTCTGTGTCAAATTTTATTAATACATATAATATATATTCATTTAACCATGGTTTATTTTTACACATTTCCATTAGTTAACAGTTGCAAATAGTACTATGTATATAATATAAATAAGTATGTAAATGTAATTATATGTAAATATTTGTAAGATTATATTGTAAGTTTTTGTTTATAAGAGGGATCATACTTATTACATTTGTACTTTCATCAGAATACCTGTCACTATGTTCTTTGAAATTATATATTTAATGAATAAATTATAATTAACAGAGAAGACATCTCTAGAAATTAAACCACTTGATGCTTTGGGTGATATGTCAACTACTAAATATTTATTCTACTTAAAATGATTAGTGTAAACCTGTAATGGTAAATCCAATTCCTGCATCAATGTTGTGTTTAGATATAGTCATAAGACCTAATCCTAGGCATTCAGTGATAAAAGGAAAATTTCAATGTCCCTGTTGAGAGGAGTTTTTTTAGCTTCTAAAAGGCTGGAGAGAAACTGAAACATTAATTACATTGTGAGCCACTCAAACAACCAACTTTGGATCCTGCCATTCCACTGGGCTCATTACGTAAAAGAATGTTTATTTATAGTTAAAGCAAATTTACACCAGGATTTTCTTTTATTTGCAATCTGAGACATCCTAATCAGAATGAAAATTGTAAACATATTTAAGACAATTATTATATAATATTAAAATAATTTTTCAGAAATAATATACCAATTTACATTCCATTTTGCGTGAATAAATGGGTTGAAAAGACATGCTCTACTCACTATTTTTAGAATTAAATCATTTACTTACATCTTCTCAATGCAACGTAATAGCCTTTTTTCAGCCTCTTTCTATACAATTTTATTTTTCTTTTAGCAATGACAACTTTCATTAATACATGCATTTAATGTCAACTTTCTTGTATTATACTATGACTAGTAATAAGCATATATATTCTTTTGTTCTTTCTTTGATTGATTCGTTCAGTAGATATTTATTAAATAGTTGTGTGAGTCACATTGTGAGCCATTAAATGGATAAATAAATTAATACCAAGTTCTTTATGGTCTAGGAGGAGGAAGAATGATAGGCAGCCATTGCAAGTTACTATAATATTAAGTTTTAAGTATGAGAACCAAGCATAAGTGCAGAGTAAACAAACAAAAATGAGTATAACTCTACTTTGAAGGGTGTGATGGAAATTGTCCTAGAATTTGCTGACATATAGAAATTCACTCCCATGCGAGCTAATGTTTCTCTTTTTCTGAAATAAGACTTCATTTGAATAGTAAATTTTAAAAATTAAAATACCAATACCAGAAAATTGGTATGGCATTTGTATTAATTGAATGAAGAAGGGAGCGAAAGGCACTAAGTCTTGTAAAGTAGGTATGATTGGATTGTAGAAGAGTTTATCAAGGATTAGGTATATCTCTACAAAGTGAAGACCAAGAAGGATGTAGAGGGTGACAGGAAAACTGAAGCTGGGAGAGATGCTTGGCATGGGGAATGTAGCAAAAGTCCAAATATCATATGTTGGCCACTAGTATTTAGGCAGTAAGGTCGGAGACAGAAAGAAAAATACCTAAGAGACATTTATAAAATAAAATCACCTGCTCTGGGTGACTGAAAGTGGCTGGTGATAAAGAGACTTCAAAGACAGAGTTATCATACAGTTGATACAAGAAATTAGGATACGGAAAGTTGGGAAGAGGAACATATGATTAGGATTAAGAGAATACGGACTGAGACGACAAAAGATTGTGGAGATAAATTATCTTATATTATAGATGGGGGAAGAGAAGAATAAATTACGTAAATGATTATTTCTAAATTAAAAATTCCTTTTTTAAAGACTAAGCGGTATATATATATGAAACATAGATATGAAAACATATATATGAAAAACATAAATGTAATTTTTGATGGGCTTAGGGAAAATGAGCATTTTTTCAATTTCCCTTGAATAAGAATTTAAAGGCAATCACAATATTTTTATAAAATCTCAACAATTCATTATACCATATATAGTATATATACATACATAATATACATATTATATTTTATACTCATTATATGTTAGTTGTGTCACTTCAGCTTCAGTGTATTTTATGTGAGGGAGATATTAAAATAAAAACCCATATACATCTTTAATGGAAGAACTGTTGTCAAGAGCAAGAATAAAAAACAAAACATAGTAATACAAACAATAGTGATGATAATACTAATGGTTAAGAACTACTTTGTACTTACTGTTAACAACATACAGGGCACTATACTGACTACTTTAGAAGCATTGTATCAGTAAGTTTTCATGCTTAATCTTTGATATAAAAAATAATATTTATAAAGCAAAGAAATTGAGGATCATTGAAACATATATTAAAGATACAACTGAGACTGAACTCAAGTTCTATTTAACTATTAAAATCATATGAGCAAACACAGGACAAAGGAAACAGTAATCACAAAATGAGTCTAAAAATATATGAGAAAACAAAGAGAACTAAGCAGGTGAAAATAAGTAATCTCCCTAGGCTGTAAGTGGTTCTTTTCTTTATGTTTATGTCATAATTTGTACTATGAAAACCTAAATATATTTGTGACAAACTCTAGATAAAAATTTATAGTGAAGCTTTTTATAGTTCCGTTCATTTTCTCACTTCCTTTCTGTGTACAAAATCAGTACTTAATCTATGAAACAATTTTGGATGTTTACAATATTTATGATGAAATCATGGATATCACAATATAGTCCTTAAGTTGTAATGAAAACGACAGATTTCTGAAGATACAGAAAAAGGGAAAGGAAGGAGAGATACGAGGGGATGCAAAATAAGGAGAGAGAAACAGACACAGGAAGACCTTGGAGATGAAAATGGAGTGAGAATCATCAAAAACATCCACATGCATGATATAGGGCCTCTAGTGCCCAGAAAACAAGGCAGACTTTGTAAATCCTACTTTCCATCAACTGACATTAGTGATTTCAAAAATCCGATATAAAGACTCTGATGGACCATCATTTACCAGAGGAATTGAATAACAAAGCTAAGGCTTTCACTCGCTGAACTCACTAAAATTATTTACAGAAGAAAGTTAAAATAAATAAACATTTCTGTCAAGTACATTTAAATTTACTTGATTTAATGTAACAAGGTGTTTTTCTACTCAAAAGTTTCAACTCATTAGGTGCTATTCCTTTTGAATTCCTTACTTTTTAATAATATTTTCTTCACACTGTCATAGATCTGCTTGGTTCTGACTCCATATATGACAGGATTGAGCATTGGTGGCACTATGACATAAAGATTGGCCAGGAGTATGTGAATATAACGGGGGACATTTCGGCCAAAGCGATGTGTCATAAAGGAAAAGAGGGCTGGTGTATAAAAAGCAAGGATTACACAAACATGAGAACCACATGTGCTGAGAGACTTGAGTCGTGCTTCATGGGAGGGAAGATGGAAAACAGCACAGAGTATCTGAACATAAGAAAGGGCAATGGCTATGATGTCAAACACTAGGATTGAAATAGCACCCAAGCCATAGATGACATTGATCTTGATGTTGGCACAAGATAGGCGAGCAAGACCCATATGTTCACAGTAGGTATGGGGAATGACATGATTCCCACAGAAGGGCAATCGCAAAATGAGAAATACAAAAGGAATAACAGAAATAAATGACCTTACTAACACACCAAGACCAATCACAGATACAACCTTGTTGGTAAGGATGGTGCTATATCGGAGTGGATTGCAGATGGCCACATAACGGTCATAAGCCATTGCCAAGAGAACTGCTGACTCCATAGCAGTGAAGTTGTGAATGAAAAACATCTGGGTAAGACAGGCATCAAAGAGGATCTCCCTGAGGCTAAACCAGAAGATCCCAAGCATCTTAGGGATGGTAGCTGTGGAGAGTCCCAAGTCAATGGTAGCCAACATGGCCAGGAAGTAGAACATAGGTTGGTATAGGCTGCTCTCAGCCTGGATCACAAATAGAATAGTGAAGTTCCCAATGAATGCAATCAGATACACAGCACAAAAGGGAAAGCCAATCCAGATATGAAATGTTTCCAGTCCTGGGATCCCCAGCAACAAGAAGGAGGAGGGGTGAAACTGGGTGTCATTGGGAAAAGACATCCTGCATGGTAATGCTTGAGTCCATGTTCCTTACAAATGTGTGTTCTTCAATCTACAGGACAGCAGCTAAAAATCTGCAGTGTTGGAAACCTGGAGAAATAAGAATGTGATACAATTGTGTACATTTTCTTCCTCAATTAATTCACACAATCAAAAATGTACTACATAAAGAGCAAGGTGAAGCAGTCAATTCTCAATGAGAAGGCTCTGGGAGAAGTTATGCAGCAGATGGTAATGAAAAATTCTATGTAATACACGCATCTTTGTTAGCGCCTTTCTTCTCTGTTAATGTGCAATGGTTTCATAACAGGTATTATGCTGAGATTTTTCTTTAATACCTACTTCATTAATTACTTTCTCTCATCATTGTCCACATAATTAACTCTTAATTTTGCCATACATAGGGCTCTGCTAGTCCCTATAAACAGTGATTTTTATTGGTTCCATTTGCTTAGATGGTAGCACACAGATGTTAACACACAAAATGAGTAATAAGCTGTTAATGAACAGATATATTAATCTAAAATATTCAAAATAATTCTAAAGGATTAAAAATGGTCCATTTGTTAATATTTATTCATTATTATTACAAAATAAAGAAGTAAAGGTAGTCAAAATAGCAGCATCAGCCACCATTTATCGAAGTACTGCGTGCTAACATCAATGCTGTCAGAATCTGTGCAAGTATCATCTCTAATCTATATAACCACATACAGGAGAACATATTTAACCCTATTACATGTAGATCTGCACCTCAAATAGTTTAAAAGACTTGCCAAATTCTTGAAAAGCTTATTGTTATAGAGCTATAGAAAGAAAGTGCAGTGGAAAGAAGTAAGTTGAAATGGAAAGGGAACGGAAATAAGGAAATGATAATTCATGGCTCACTCACGTCATATGTACACAGCTCCCCCTCCTCCACACATATTCACACAACACATAATCTCTTTTAAACTCACATCCATCTCAATTAACCATCAATATCTTCAGCATAAATCTGAGGCACTTGTAATTTTTAGAGCTTAAGTTACATGGCAAATATGCGGAAGAAAAGACTGGATAGGGAGCATATTCTGAGCAAACTGAAAATATCATTTTCAAGGTTATCTAAACTGTTCCTATATATTTTAATGAAACTTTCTTATGGCATTTGTTAATGGAGTAATTTCAAAGCACTCAATCATTCACTACACGTAATTGTTTCATAGTAAAAAATGTCTTTCGGTCATTTTGTGTCGTTGGAGGATTCCAGAAGAGCATGAGCTCTGCAGTCACATTAATTGTGCTGAAACCAGCTTCATGATTTAATCACTCTGTAATCAAAGAAAAGTAAATAACACGCACTTTTAATCTATAAAATAGAGATGATAAAGACAAAAACCCTAAATATTTTGGTAATATTAAACAGAAAATTATTTTAAAACATTATGAATGTATTCCAAAGATACTATGCTATCCATCATTCTTTAGATATCAGGAGACAGATTTTTCTAAAACACACACCAAAAGGATTCAGGCTGAAATCCACATGCTTTTATTAATACTATATGACCTTTCCTAAATGTGATCCTATTCTTTCCCTAAGCTTCAACATTACTCTTCTTTCTCCAAAACTTATCCCGGTCTCCTCTCTTCCTCTTCTACCTCTCTTCTTTCCCTTCATCCTCGCTGTGTCCTGTGGATGCACTGTGAGCTGCGAGACAGGGAAGACTCACCAGCCTGAGCACCAGGATGGAATCCTGTCACTGTTGTGTCACAATCTGCTCAGTCTTTATGAGGGCAATGCTCTTTGCCAAGGAGGAGCTTTCAATAGAAAATCCCCTAGAGCCAGTTGTGTAAAGGACACAAAGTCTCTGAGGATTCTAGCTTCTAATCTGGCTCTGACTCAAGAAAAGAGAGCCATTAGGGAGCACTAGCTTCTAAGGAAATGAAGGCAGAAAAGTGAGGTTTAAGCTAGCAAGATGACAGAATAGGAGGTCCCAATACTCCTCCCCACACAGAAGCACTGATTTAAAACCATTAATAGATGAGAATACATTTATGAGATTTCCAAAATCCAGCTGAGAGGTTACAAGACCCCAGTGTAGAGCAGAATGAGAAAAGACAGATTGAAAAGGATAAAAAGAATAGTTTCACTTTATCCACATCACCCCTCCCTCAACCTGGCACTACTGTACTCCAAGAGAGATTCCTTCAGCCCAGGAGTTCTCTCATGGGAGAAAGAGAGAGCAAGACCCACCCACCCCGATATATATATATATATATATATGTTTGTGTGTACATATATATATATATATATATATAAAAAAATACGCATTCAGACAGACACATAGTTCACCCTCATTATTCTCAGTAGTTTGTGTTCTATAAAGTCATCTTGAATACTGAATTAGAAAACAGGGAACCATTGTTCCTAGGGGAAATACAGAGTTAGTTTCCTACAAGCTTCTTGTCACAACATTTCCATGTAGATCGATCAATATATATCTTTGTTTTACGTGTGTTTCTACTTCAAGACATCACATTTAGTACATAGTTCTCACAAATGATTAATTGCAGTCTTTAAATGATTAAAGACCAGGACCTTTGGAGGCCACTTATGTTCTATATGTTCATTTGCCAGCATCCTTGTACAATAAGCCAGTCTCATTAGTGTTGAAAACCTGCTCTTCCTCATCATCCTTTTCTTGTACACATTGCTATTAGTGCCATCCAGTCAATTCTGACTCCTAGCAACTCTGTGTACAGCAGAGTGGAACCCTGCCCAGTCTTTTTGCACCATCTTCTCACCTTCTGGTGCTATATCAGACAGTACTCCTGCTATTCACAGGGTTTTCACAGCTGATTTTTTTGGAAGTGGGTGGCCAGCTCCTTCTTCCTAGTCTGTCTTAGTTTGGAAGCTCCGTTGAAACCTGTCCATCATGGGTGACCATCATAGTATTTGAAATTCCAGTGCACAGCTTTCAGCATCACAGCAACACGCAGCCACTATGGTATGACAACTGACAGACAGGTAGTGTGGTTCCCTGATGGGGAAAAAAACCAGCCGCCACGGTGAGAGAGTCTAATCTTAACCACTAGATAACAAAGGCTGGCTCCTATACACATAGCAGGCATTGAAAAAAATTCTTCCTCAGCTTCGTGATAAGCAAAACCTGCCTGAGCTGTAAATTTAAGATTTTTCATGCCTCATTGACTTTTGAAATGTGCTAACCAGCCAGGCCTAGCTGAAAAAGAGTTTGATATTTTTCTGACCCCGAGTGACATGACTGTAAATTTCTTTGACTTCACAACAATGCTGTCCACTATACATTTTTAATTAGTTGTCATCTCATGAATCCACAAATTTAGCCTCTGTTTCATCTTTTCCATATCCTTATCACACGCTGTAGAAGTTATTAGAATGGCTTCATATACAGATAGGTGAATTTCCTTTTCCTTTGGCTAGGTGAACCATATTTTTGGTTCATTAACTTTTAGCTCACAACCAACAATGCTTTAACTCATACCTGAAGGAAATTTATCTAATGAAGTTGTTTTTTTCACAAGGCACATCGCAACATTCTTGCATTTAGGAACAAAAGAAAAATATTATTTCACTCTGGTCCACATCATAAATAAATTTTAAAATATTTATTTATTTTCTAGTGAACTTCAGCATTACACCTAGCAGCCACTATAAACAGTGAGATTACCAACAAAAAGCACAAAAATTAAAAAAAAAAAAATGTCACTGATAGAATGCAAAAATGACTCTTGTTTATAGAATGAGAGCTGAAATGAAAATTGAGACTCACTTTGTTCAGCCTCTACTGGGAATGAGAGTGTTAGGCAACTCAAATTTTTCCCAGCTCTTTGCATGTCTGCTAATGACTGTGAAAGCGCCAGGAGTATTTATTGGGCCTTAAGAAGAAATGTTAAGGACTAGGCAAATTTGCAATTATAAAATCTCCAAATAGTGAGGCTCCACTGTATATATATAATTTATATAAGACTCATACTTAAGACATACGTAATTGTCAGATGATGGACATGTAAATTAACTAGATGAGGGGAATTCTCCCACAATATATATGTATATCAAACCACCACAATGTCCATTTAAAAAAAGAATTCTGTGAAATTTATTCTGATTAATTATGAAAGAAATAAAGTATGTATCATGACTTGCAGCTTGAGTTATAGTATAAAAATTTAAATTCTAATATGATTCAAATATTCAAAATCATATGAATATGAAAATTATGAAATAAAATTAAAATAAATATCAAGATGACATTATAATTTGTTAGTTTTTTATTTATATTTTCTTATGTTAAAAATAAAAAGGCACTATTTAACATAATAGAACTATATATTGTCTTTCCTTTTTTGATACATACATATGATATTTTTAGGAACAAACAATTCTGAGACTCAAGCAATCCTGCTGAAAGGCCGGCTCCAGACAGTTGAGGAAGACTCCTCTCTTTCCCAACCACTTCTTGGGTTGTCCTGTTACTAAGAAGTTAGCTCTAAAGACTTAGAATCTGAGTTTTGAACGCAAATCTCCAACTCCAAATGGTTTCTTTCTCTGACACCATGGGGAGACTATTACCACTCCATGCTCATGGGAGCCTCAGAAATGGGGAAACGTGTCTATAACCGAGCTCATTTGAAAAAGCTGTAAGTCATGAGAGAACTGAAGGCTCCCTCTGGCCAGGTGGGTGCTCATCCTGATCCCCACGGAACCGCTGGTGAGATAAGGCAATACACAATTGTTCTCATTTCTGTCATGGGCTAATTGGACAAGAGCTAGACAGAAGGTTTCAGTGCTCTAGTCAGAGCAAACAGGCTCTGAAAAAGAGGCTTGTGCAAGATTTCTTGGGATAACTGAGCCCATTTGGGTTTGTGGGCTCTGAATAGACGGCCTCTGCTTTACTCTGTTATGGATTGGGATTAGACTGCAACTTTCCTTGGGAATAAGTTTGTGCATGGGCTACTGTGCTTAATTCAGTACATCAGAGGAAGGCTGATGAAGGAAAGGATGGGGGTGCAGATGTATCAGTCATATATTCTGAGCAAATCTATGGTATTTGAGCAATGTTCATGCTGCTCAAAGCCATCTTAAATGCATATGTCATTTAACATTTACAAAACCCTGTGGAGTACACATCTCCTAATGGTTAATGTAAAGATTAAAAAACTTGTAGTAATGATACTTGGGTTCAAATTCCAGTTCCTTGAATTCATAGTACAATAGCTTTGGGGAACTAAAATGAACATTCTTATCTTGTTTTCATATCTGTATTATATGTATGATTACCTACCTAAAAATTCCCTTAAGGATTCAATAGGATAAAGCCTGAAATGTAAATAATATAGTACTTAATAGATACTTAATTCATGCTGATTTATTTTATTTTTGTAAAGAGATGGATAGGGATGTAGAATTTAGCCAGAAGGTATTACAGGTCATTTATTTTCTTCCTCCTCGAAAGCAGATGTGAATTTCTTTCCCTCCATTCCCTTTCTTTTCTATCCTATAGTCAGACAAGGACAGAAATGCTGATAGAACTAAATTGTGTTGTAAACTGATCCCTGGGTATGTCTTCAAGACTTCATATTATAAAATAAATAAATAGTATAAATAGTATTAAATAGTATTAAAATATTTAATAATACATACAGTAAAAATAGTATAAAGGGGCATATATAGAATAAAGTATTAACGCACTATAGTGTTTGGGATTTAGTGTGGACTATAATAAAGTTACGGTGATGCCACTAGTTGTCTTAAATTTATATTGAAATTATTTACAAGAAAAATAATAACACTCCCTTAGCTTCTCTTTTTCTCTTTTTCTTCTTTCGTTCTTTGAAAAATAAGCAAATATATGAAAAGATATGATCTCTGTCAAGTAACAATGTTTAACATAATAAAGGAGAAAGACGTGGAAATATAAAACATAATATGACAAGAGATAGAAGACAGGTAAGTGCACATACCTTAGGGACACTGGGAAGAGGCGTCAATGACGGTTCAAGGTAATAAGAAAAATAATCTCAGAGGAGCTGACAGGTGAGTAGAGTCTTCAATTCTATCCAGGTTACTGAGAGCTTTTATGTGTGAAGAAATACCGCGAAAAACAAAGACACAAGGTCACCACCTCCATAATTTGAGTAAGTGACCACTTCTCTATGCACAGAGATAACGGGAAAAGGTATTTCAAGAGGTTAAAAAAATTCTTTAAT
This sequence comes from Diceros bicornis minor, assembly GCF_020826845.1. NCBI lineage: Eukaryota > Metazoa > Chordata > Mammalia > Perissodactyla > Rhinocerotidae > Diceros > Diceros bicornis. Next base: position 60,752,699 of record NC_080746.1, on the reverse strand, counting down.
ATTTTACCAGACATGCAAGGCCACATCTCATTTGTAATTTCTTGGTTTGTATTTTTTATGATGAATATCATTGTAACTCTGTATGATTTATTTACTGATCTTAAACTATACAGGTAACACATGAGTATACAGAATACATTGGCACTGTTAAAAAGTCAAACCATAGTGATACAGCTAAATTATCTTCTGACTGTATTCTTTTCATCCATCATACATTTTAAACTCCTCCCAAGTTGGGTGTATACCCTTCCAGATTGTTTTCTGTGTTTATAAAATTCTTAGTATAAATGTGTTTATATATCATATACGCACACACACATAAGTATATGTTTAATTTTCACGTGTTTCAATGTCAGTGGAAAAGTTAAATTTCTGTTTCATTTTTAAATGTATATTTTTTATATCAGTTTATATAAATACACTTACTTTATCCTGAGTGCTTCAGAGTACTCCGTAATATAAATATGTCACAGATTTTTTTTTTTTTTTTTTTGTTTTTTTTTGTGAGGAGATCAGCCCTGAGCTAACATCCGCCAATCCTCCTCTTTTTTTTTGCTGAGGAAGACGGCCCTGGGCTAACATCGGTGCCTATCTTCCTCCACTTTATATGGGACGCCGCCACAGCATGGCTTACCAAGCAGTGCGTCGGTGCGCGCCCGGGATCCGAACCAGCGAACCCCGGGCCGCCGCAGCGGAGCGCGCGCACTTAACCGCTTGCGCCACCGGGCCGGCCCCAATATGTCACAGATTTTTCAACTTAATATTACTTTATTGATGGGCATTTTGAATGCTTCAATTTTTCTTCTATAATAGGCACTTTTACAGTGAGAATCACCGTATATACTTTCATGTGTATTTGTGAACATTATTCCTCAAGACCGCAAGTAGTTAGATTGATCTGCCACACATTTTTTTTTAGTAGGAATGGTTACTACACAATTTTCCTCAAAAAAGTGGGTCAACTTTGTCCTACCAATTGTGCATAAGTCACTTTTTAACCCAAACCTCACTAATGCTTGTTACCAACAATCTCGATATTCTGTTGGTTAAATATATAATGTATGATTCATATCATATTCATCTTAATTTTTAATTTCCTGATTGCAATTAAGGATAAAAGTCTATGTTGAGTGATTGGACATTTGCATTCACTTCAGTGTGAATTTTTCCTCTACATAATCTGTCCACTTATTTTCTATTAGAAAAATATATTTAAATTGTGTAAAGGGATAGAATAAATAGAAAGTGTGAAGGTTAAAGTGCAATAGACACATGAGACTGTTGATGGATCGAAGAATATAGATAAAATGAAATAAAGGTTCATTTTAATTCAAGAAAGGGAAAGTAGGTAAAAATGTATTAACTCCAGGAGTATAGACATAAACCTAATAGTAGAACAGGGTAAGATAGACAGAGCTTTTGTCTCGTGACAAATATTAATTTTCTCTCTAAAGTAAAAGCTCATTTGTAGAGAGTAAGTGCATTGAGGGAATGTTAATTAGGAAGAGAAAAGCTTAGATTTGGAATGATTCCTTTATAGAATTTCATAATAGAGGGGTTTTTCAGCCAGTATTCATAACCAAATTAATTATGACAATATTTTCTAATGTTAGATACAGAACAATCCTCATCTTCTGTCTTACATACACAAGTGCAAAAAGATTGTCACATCATTAGGGAAATTTATCATTACACTTAAGAACAAGGGCTCTAAAATCAGTGTGTGGGCTAGAATCAAGGTCTATCACTCACCAGCTGTTTAAACTTATAGAAGTTACTTACATTCTCCTCATCTCAAAATGGGAATAAAATTTACCAGTTAATACATGAAATGTTCTCAGGAAAACAGCTGATTCATAGTAAGCATTTAGATGTGTTAACTATTACATTATTACATAACTTCCTAATAATCTGGTTTTCCTATATTACTTTTCAGCCCCAATTTATACCGTAATTCAGAAATGTCATTACATAGACTTTCCCAAGCTCCTTGACCCACATATCCAGCTGTTTCCATGTTCAAAAAAGACTATCCATCACTAAAGACCTTGAAGTCCAAATAGCCAAAGTAAGCAGAAACTTTGGGAATGAAACTTCAACAACAGATTAAGAGGCAAAAACATTTTTCATTATAATTCAATATTGATATCCAGTCTGCTACACATAGTCCAATCCTTACTTCAGGGTAATTTTTCCTGATCACAAAGACTCCATGATCTATAAGTAACTACAATAGTGGGTAAAGTAAAATGAGTGTCTCAGGCATAGTGTGAATTGTGTTTATAAAAAGAAAAAAAGAAAAACCAAACTGTCTATTAAGGGAGCAGTATTGACTTTTAAAATGTTGCTCTAATAGTCTTAAGAAATGCAACAAGTAAAATCAGCAGATCACAGTATAGGGTAGAGGGAGGGATCAGTCAATACATGAGAAGTATGCAGAGCAAAGGAAAGATTATGAAGGAAAGCTTACATGAAGTAGACTGCCTATAGAGTGAACTTAATGCAGAGAGCAAATCAAAAAGTAGTTTTGACTAATTGGATATGTGTAAGAAAGTGAATGAAGCTCAGAACGCAGGTTATAATCACATTGTTGTAATTCCTGCCTGCAAAGGTCAGGAGTAAACACAAATTCTGGGGCCGGCGGAGAGTCATGAGTCATGCAATGGGCTGTTCATTTCCTGACATATTGTCATCAGACTCACTCCTGTCATCATCCTGGATGTGTCCTATGTTGGTGTGAATGAAACTCTTTCTCGTCATTCCACAACAATCGACACATCCCTCCAAATTTCAGTGTTTCAATTTCAAAGCTACACCCTGTAATTTGGCATGAACTCAAACTATTATAACTAACATCTGAAAAAAAGAAAAATAAAAAAAGAATCAATTTTTTATTCAAAATCTATCATCCCTCTTGTTTCACATATAAAATCTTACAACTGCAGTTTTCTTACTAATTCTTCTAAACCAACGACTCTTCCACATTTTTCAGTTTTCAATTGGTGTCAATTTCTTCTTAATGGAAGATTCTGAATCTTCACATATTTAATTCAGATTTTTGGTACCTAGATATTTTCCCTCACTTAGCACATATAGATCAGCCACATTGCAAATTACAACTATGAAATAATATCTGACACTCAGTCAGATGATGAAATAATTCTATCTCAATACTTAAAGACATTATAATTATTCCATGAACTACAATTCCTTGAACTTTGGCTTTCTTAACTTATCAGAGGTTTGAAAAAGTATTATTATTATTTGCTTGTTTTAGAGGAAAATCCATGAAAAGAAAGATAAAACATCTGATGCTTACTATGTCAGCATATAAGACAGATGTCCATCCATCAACTTTCCTTCTCACTGGCATTCCTGGATTGGAAGCTGCCCACATCTGGATCTCCATCCCTTTTTGTGTGATATACCTTTTGGCCCTACTGGGAAACTGCTCTCTTCTCTTTATCGTCAAGACAGACTCCAGCCTCCACGAGCCCATGTACCTCACGCTCTGCTCTGCTGTAGCTGACCTTATTGTGTGTGCTACAGCTCTGCCCAAACTTCTCAGACTCTTCTGGTTCCACGATGGAGTGATTCCCTTTGAAGCCTGCCTCACCCAAGTATTCCTGATTCACTCTTGCTCCACCATGGAGTCTGGCTTCTTCCTGGCCATGGTTTCTGATGGTTTTGTAGCCATTTGTAATCCATTAAGACATTCGGCTATTTTGACACATTCTGAAATTAGGGGGATGGGTCTAGCTATTGTACTCCAGGGCACAGCACTTTTCAGTCCTTACCTATTCCTGCTATGCTGGCTTCCCTACTGCAGGACCAATATTATTCCCCACACTTACTGTGGGTTCATGGCCCTCATCAAGATTGCCTGTGCTGAGACAAGAATCTGCAGAACCTACAGTCTCATTGTTGCCTTCCTTACAGGAGGAGTGGACTTCATATTCATTATTTGTTCTTACGTCCTCATACTCCACACTGTCTTCCACCTCCCGTCTAAAGATGCCTGACTCAAGACTTTGGGCACCTGTGGCTTCCATGTCTGTGTGATCTTAGTGTCCTACACTCCAGCCTTCTCTTTTCTCACCCACAGGTTTGGGCACCTGTGGCTCCCCAAGTCCACATATTTGTGGCCAACATATATCTTCTGGTCCCATACATGGTGAACTCTATTATCTATGGTGTGAAGACCAAGAAAATACAGGACAGATTCCTTAAATTTTTCATTTATTCAAAGCCTTTGAGCTAAATCCTTTTTATTGGTAAGTAATATCTGAACAAACGTTATATGAGCTATTTGTGAAGGTGTGGTGTCTTCAAGATCCTTTTTTGATTATCCGAAGTCTAGGGTTTGTCTATGAGAAGAAACTCATCCAAAGATATACTCTATATTGAAACAATTATTGCACTGAAACAGACATATTACCAACTAGCACTCTTTGTCAAAATATTAAAATATTGGTTCCTTAAAAAAAAAAAACTATTCCGAATTATCTGAGGCTAAAAACAAGAGAAATTTAAAATTGACATGATCTATAATCATATATCTTTGGTTTACCATTTAAGACTTACTAGCAGATTTAGAAATTTATCTTTTTTCACCCCAGTCCTTGCTTCTTTACTAAGTGTCCTTCTTTCTCAAGTACACACTTCAACAGTTTCTTAGTGAGAGTCCCTTGGTGCCAACTTCTCTGTTACCTGTTCATTTAAAATTTTCCTTATTTCACTCTATTCTTAAATTGTACCTTTCTAGATACGCGATTCCATTCTCCAGTTATTATATTTCCTTAGTCTTTTGAAGCCATTATCCTACAGTCTTCTGGAATCTATTATTACTTTGAAGATGTCTATTGTTGGCCAAATTGTCATTAATTTGTAGGTAACCATCTTTTATCTCTGACTGTCATTAAAGTCTATTGCTTTCTTCGGTGTTCTATAGTTTCATACGAATAAATTTCATAGGCATTATACTAAGTGATAAAACTCAAACACAAAAGACTACATACTGCATGATTTTGTTTAAATAAAATTCTAGAGAATGCAAAACTGTAGTGTGTGTAGTATTTAGGCATCCATGTTCTAAAGTTCCCTGGGTGATTCTTAGATGAAGCTAAAATTGAGCTGAAACTTTGCAAATTGAGGCAGAGAGAAATTATTTGACTATTGAGAAAATATTTTAGTTAAGTACTTCATTCCTCAAGCTAAAAATGTGAAGAGAACCAACAGTTATTAAGAAACGGCGAGGTTCCAAGCTCTTTAGTGTATGATTTGTAGACATAATCACTTAAATCTCACAATATTTTTTAGAGTTAATTATCATAGATACCCATATGATAAATAGCTCAACAAGCTCATATTTAATGGGCAAGTGAGTAGAGGAGCTAGGATTTGAAGTCAGTCTAGCTCTAAAGCCATAATTCTCCTATAATCTCACAATGATCACATATACAACCAAACCTCACTGAATGGGGCTCTCAGGAAAACAGCTTCTCACAGGCTTAGTTGTCAAAATCGTTGCTACTGCTCATTCTATCCTCCATTACCACCCTCAGTTTAGATCCATTGAGCCAATGTTTAATTATTGACCATAATTCACTGGGGATACAGAGGTGCCTAAGGCAAGGTTTATAATCAATTTCAGAGTCTCAGGGGTACACATAATATATACATCTTCTCTCCTTCATATGATTCCTGAAAAGATTGAGATTAAAACAAGGTGTGGTGATGGGAGTTAAAAATATCATCTTTCTTAGTGATGAAAACTATTTTGGATGACCTAATTTAGTTAGAGAGGCAGTGAACACTCTAACTGAACTCCATAGTAAGGCATATATTCCTAATCAGAACATAAAGACTTCCCCCACAGAGGAGCATCAGATAACACATGACTTCTTTAGAAAGTCCATTACCAGGAAATATATGTGTGGTATATGTGTGGGGGAGGGTGGTATATTAATTAAACTTAGTAAATTTATTCTTGCCAAATTTCTTATCAATTTTGAAATCTACAGCTTCTCCCTATAGCACGTAGTGAATAAGGATGTGAAAAAAAGGTGGGCTTCACAGTACATGAACATCAAGAGTAGGGTAGATGATGTACACCTGAAATTTATACAATGTTATAAACCAATGTTACTGCAATAAACAAAGAATTAAAAAAAAAAAGAGTAGGGTAGAAACATTTCACTCCAGTAATTTGATAAAGTTGATACATATATATATACATAAACATTTCTTTTAAATATAATAACATCTGACATTTATATAGTGCTATCAGTCGCATAGTCCCTCCTCAGTCCTTAACATATATTAACATATGAAATTCTCATCAAACTAGACAAGATTTGTAGCATGGAGTTCAGGTTGTGATGTTAATTAATACAAACTCCTAAGAATTTATGATATATTTTCTGTTACAATAAAAGTAAGTAGGGTTTTTTTCCTAAAGTGCATTTGACAGAATATGAGTGTCATGGGATGGTCTAAGGAGCATTCTGAGGCCAATATCATCTTAAAGTTTCAAACGAATGTTTGCTTATTAGAAGCTCTGAGAAGTCCTGCAATAAAAATATAGCTAAAAATTTTTTTAATGTTTTTTTGTTTCAATTATTTTTTTGAGATCATATTGGTTTATAACATTGTGTAATTTCAGGTGTACGTTATTATATATCAGTTTAGCTATAGACTTCATTGTGCTCACCACTAGTAGTCTAATTTTTACCCATCACCATACACATGTGCCCCTTTAACCCTTTCGCCCACTCCCCTACCCCTTTCCCCTCTGGTAACCACTAATCTGTTCTCTTTGTCCATGTGTTTGTTTATCTTCCACATGTGAGTTAGATCACACAGTATTTGTCTTTGTCTGGCTTATTTTGCTTAACATGATATCCTCAAGGTCCATCCATGTTGTTGCAAATGGGATGATTTTCTCTTTTTTTATTGCTGAGTAGTATTCCACCGTATATACATACACCACATCTTCTTTATCCACTCGTCCATAGAAGGGCTCTTGGATTGCTTCCACATCTTGGTTATTGTGAATAATGCTGTGATAGCTGGATCATATGGTATTTCTATTTTTAAATTTTTGAGAAATCTCCATACTGTTTTCCATAGTGGCTGCACCAGTTTGCATTCCCACCAACAGTGTACCAGTGTTCCCTTTTCTCCACATCGTCTCCAATATTGGTTATTTTTTGTCTTGTTAATTATAGCTTTTCTGACTGTTGTAAGGTGATATGTCACTGTAGTTTTGATTTGCATTTCCCTAATAATTAGTGATATTGAACATCTGTTCATGTGTCTTATGGCCATCTGTATATCTTCTTAGGAATAATGTCTGTTCATAACTTCTACCCATTTTTTGATTGGGTTGTTTGTTTTTCTGTTGTTGAATTGTATGAGTTCTTTACATATTTTAGAAATTAATCCCTTGTCAGATATATGATTTGCAAATGTTTTCTCCCACTTGGTGGGCTGTCTTTTTGTTATGTTCATGGTTTCCTTTACCATGTAGAAGCTTTTTAGTCTGATGTAGCCCCATTTGTTAAGTTTTTTTTTGTTTCCCTTGACTGAGTAGACATGGTATTTGAAAAGATGCTCTAAGATGGATGTCAAATAGTGTACTGCCTATATTTTCTTCTAGAGTTTTATGGTTTAAAGTCTTACATTCAAGTCTTTAATCCATTTTGAGTTAATTTTTGTGTATGGTGCAAGGTAATGGTCTACTTTTAATCTTTTGCATGTGGCTGTCCAGTTCTCCCAACACCATTTATTGAAGAGACTTTCCTTTCTCCATTGTATGTTCTCAGCTTCTTTGTCAAAGATTAACTGACCATAGGTGTGTAGTTTTATTTCTGTGCTTTCAGTTCTTTTCATTCCAACTGTGCCTCTGATTTTGTGCCAGTACCATGTTGTTTTGATTACTATAGCTTTGTAGTATATTTTGAAGTCAGGTATTGTGAGGTCTTCAGCTTTGTTCTTTTTTCTCAAGATTGCTTTGGCTATTCAAGGTCTTTTGTTGTTCCATATAAATTTTAGGTTTCTTTGTTCTATTTCCGTGAAGAATGTCATTGGGATTCTGATTAAGATTGCATTGAATCTGTAGATCGCTTTGGGTAATGTGGACCTTTTAACTATGTTTATTCTTCCAGTCCGTAAGCATAGAATAGCTTTCCATTTATTTATATCTTTTTCAATTTCTTTCAATAATGACATAGTTTTCAGTGTATAGTTCTTTCACCTCTTTGGTTAAATTTATTCATAGATATTTTATTCTTTTTGTTGAAATTGTAAATGGGATTGTATTCTTGACTTCTCTTTCTGCTTGTTCGTTAGTGTATAGGAATGCAATAGATTTTTGCAAGTTGATTTTGTACCCTGCAACTTTGCTATAGTAGTGGATTATTTCTAATAGTATTCCGATGGATTCTTTAGGATTTTCTACATATAGAATCACGTCATCTGCAAAGAGCAATTGTTTCACTCTTCCTTTCCAGTTTGGATTCTTTTTATTTCTTTTTCTTGCTTAATTGCCCTGGCCAAAATCTCCAGTACTATGTTGAATAGTAGTGGTGAGAGTGGGAACTCTTGTCTTTTTCCTGTTTTCAGAGGGATGGCTTTTAGTTTTTCCACTGTTAAGTATGATGTTGGCTTTAGGTTTGTCATATATGGGCTTTAATGTGTTGAGATAGTTTCCTTCTATACCCATTTTCTTGACAGTTTTTATCATAAATGGAGATTGACTCTCGTCAAGTTCTTTCTCTGCATCTATTGAGACGATCATGTGATTTTTATTCTTTATTTTGTTAATGTGGTCCATCATATTGACTGATTTGTGGATGTTGAAACATACCTGCATCCCAGGTGTAAATCTCACTTAATCATGATGTATGATCTTTCTAATGTATTTCTGTATTTGGTTTGCCAATATTTTGTTGAGGATTTTTGCATCTTTGTTCCTTAATGATATTGGCCTGTAGTTTTCCTTCTTTGTGTTACCTTGTCTGGTTTTGGTATCAGGGGAATGTCGGCCTCATAGAATGAATGAGGAAGTGTTCTAGCTTCTTCAATTTTTTGAAATAGTTTGAGAAGGATAGGTATTAAACCTTTGAATGTTTGGACCAGAGAAGCCATCTGGTCCTGGAATCTTGGTTTTTGGGAGGGTGTTGTTTACTGTTTCAATCTCTTTCCTTGTGATTGATCTATTCAGATTCTCTATTTCTTCTTTATTCAGTTCTGGGATATCATATGGGTCTAAGAATTCATCCATTTCTTCCAGGTTATCCAGTTCGTGGGCATATAGTTTTTCATAGTATTCTCGTATAATCCTTTGTGTTTCTGCGGCATCTGTTGTAGTTTCTCCTCTTTCAATTCTAATTTTATTTGTTTGAGGCTTCTCTCTTTTTTTCTTTGTGAGTCTGGTTAAAGTTTGTCAATTTTGTTTGTCTTCTCAAAAAATTAGCTCTTAGTTTCATTGGTATTTTCTACTGCTTTTTTGGTCTCTATTTCATTTATTTCTGATCTAATTGTTATTATTTCCCTTCTTCTGCTGACTTTGGGCTTTGTTTATTCTTCTTTTCCTAATTCTGTTAGGTGTAGTTTAAAATTACTTATTTGAGATTTTTCTTGTTTGTTGAAGTGGGCCTGAATTGCTATGAATTTCCCTCTTGGAAGCACTTTTGCTGCATCCCATAATAGTGTGTATATTGTATTTTCATTTTCATTTGTCTCCAGGTATTTGTTTTTATTTCTCTTTTAGTTTCCTCACTGATACAATGGTTGTTCAGTAGCATGTTGCTTAGTCTCCACATATTTGTGACTTTACCAGCTTTTTTCTTGCAGTTGATTTCTAGTTTGTACCACTGTGGTCTGAAAAGATGCCTTGATATGACTTCAATCTTCTTATATTTATTGATACTTACCTTATTTCCCACCATATGGTCTATCTTTGAGAATGTTCCATGTGTACTTGAGAAGAAAGTGTATTCTGCTGTTTTTGGATGGAATGCTGTCTATATATCTATTAAGTTCATCTGATCAAGTGTTTCATTTAACTCCACTGTTTCCCTGGACTTTCTGTCTGAATGAGCTATCCATTGATGCAAGTGAGATGTTGACATACCCTATTATTACTGTGTTGCTGTTAATTTCTCCCTTTAGGTCTGTTAATAGTCACTTTATATACTTTGTTGCTCCTGTGTTAGATGCATATGTCCTCTTGATGGAATTTCCCTTTTATCATTATACACTGTCCCTCTTTATCTCTTATTGTCTTTTTTATCTTGAACTCTGCTTTGTCTGATATAAGTATGTCAAGACCTGCTTTCCTCTTTGTTTTTTCTTTGGTAAGGAAGATTAGCCTTGAGCTAACATTCATTGACAATCCTTTTCTTTTTGCTGAGGAAGAATGGTCCTGGGTTAACATCCATACCAGTGTTCCTCTACTTTATATGTGGGATGCCTGCCATAGCATGGCTTGATAAGCAGTGCACAGGTCCACGAAATCTGGGCCACTGAAGTGGAGCACACAAACTTAACCACTATGCCACTGGGCCGGGCCCAAAACCTGCTTTCTTTTTCTTGCCATTAGCTTAAATTATCACCTTCTATCCCTTCACTCTAAGCCTATGTTTGTCATTAGAGCTGAGATGTGTGTTCCTGGAAGCAGCATATTATTGGGTCTTTTCTGTTAATCCATCCAGCTACTCTGTCTTTTTTGTTTGGGGACTTCAATCCATTTCTATTTAGAGTGATTATTGATATATTTGGCCTTAATACTACCATTTTATCTCTTGTTTTCTGGTTGTTCTATACTTCCATTGTGTCTCTTCCTTTGTATTTCTGACTGTCATTTCATTTTGGTAAGAAGTGCGTAAAATTGAGAACCCTCAGTCTTCCACAAACTTACAGAGGGTCATCATCCAACAGGATAAACACTAAAGGATAAACACCAAAGTGATTCTCATACAGTGACTAGTTGTCAGAATAACCCATGGCTGCTGTCTCAGTTAAGGAGTCATATTTAAATCAACTCATTTACTTGTTGTTTTGTTTTGTTTCTTGTGGCAAAACATGGCTACAGAAAAAATACAAGGACATTATCAGATTATCAATAGTTAGCTTTTTTTAAATTGACTTATAATACATAAATATATTTGCATGCCTTCTCATTCCTTATTCTATCAAGTTATGATAACCAATATCAGAATTTTAAGGATCTCAAATACAAAAAAAAAAACCTAGAGAAAATAAGTGTTTTATTTCCTTCAAGTAGTTATCAGTCAGATTACATGAAAAGGGAATAACAACATACACAAATGAAAAAATAGAAGGGGGATATTTTTATAGCTGTTTACTATGTGCCTATATTTAGAAAATCTATAGGACATGGTGGGAAACTCTTGTCAGCAGATGAGACTACTTGCAAGTATTTGCAAATATTTCTTTAGTACTCTCTTGGATTTAGTGCTACTGTGGAAATTCTAATTCCAATATGATTATTATCACTGTAAAACTGATATAATTTTACTCTTTGGAAATTTTAGAATATTTACCTTGATTTTGATAGCAATTGATCATCTCTATACTATTGTAATTTTTGAGACAATATATTATCTTCAACATGCCATATGCCCTATTAATCTGAAGTTTTATGTTTATTTAATTTTTTAAATTATTAGCCAATATTTTTTCATAAATTTTACCTTCTCATTTATTTCTGTCTTTCAAAATTTCTTATATATGTTTTTGGGCAATTCTACATTAATCCTCTAATATATCCAAAATTTTTTCATTTTCTTATGTTTATTCACTAGTAATAATTTCATAATTGCTTTATGACCTGTTATGTAACAGTTTTTGTGTGTGTATCTGCTGGAAGTAATATTCTGTAATCTTATGTGCAGAGTTTTTAAATATTAATTAGAGCAAGTTACTGTCTTTTCCCAAATATTCTATCTATGAATTTAATTCTATAGGAGTTGTATTAGCTTCCTATTGCTGCCATAATAAATTATCACAAACTTAGTGGTTCAAACAAATTTATTTATTTAACAAATTTATAATAAATCTATTAACTTACAGTTCTGTAGGTAAGAAATTCAAAACATATGTTACTGTGTTAAAACCAAGATGTTGGCGGGGTGGCATTCTTTTCTGGAAGCTTTAGAGGTGAATCCATTTTCTTTACCTTTTCAGCTTGTAGAGGCTGTCCACATTTCTTGGCTCGTGGCTTCCTTCCATCTTTGAGGTTGGCAATGGCTGGTGTCTTAGTCCCTTCAGGTTGCTATACAGAGTCTAATAGATTGGGAGGCTCATGTACAGCAGAAATTTATTTCTCCTGATTCTACAGGCTGAGAAGTCCAAGATCAAGACACAAGCCAATTCAGTTTCTGATGTCAACTCTCATCCTGGTTCATAGATGGCTGCCTTCTTGCTATGTCTTCACATGACAAAAGGGGCCAGAGAACTCTGGGGTCTACTTTAAAATGGCCTTAATTCCATTCATGGTGGCGCCACCTTTAAGGTCTAATCACTTCTCAAAGACCTCATCTCCAAATACCGTCACCTTGGAGATTAGATTTCAACACATGGATTTTGGAGGGACACAAACGTTGTTTATAGCAGCTGATAAATTTTTCTCACATCCTATCCCTGTAATATTCTTTTCTGCTGACTCTCATTTCCACTTTTAAGTACCATTTTGATTACATTAAACCTATCTATATAATCTAAAATAATCTGTTTTAAGGTCAGATGATTATAAACTTTATTTTCAACTGTAGCTTAAATTCCCTTTTACCATATAAAGTAACTTATTTGAAGTTCCTGAGGCAAGGATGTGGATATCTTTGAAAGGCTATGTTATTGTGATTTACAATAAGAAATATGTTTGGTCTTCATTCTCATTTCCAGTACAGAACTCCTGAAACCTTTGGAATTTTCTATAATGAGAACATTAAAAGTGTCTCTTATTATGTTAACGAGATGACTTTTGGACCACACCTAAGGATGGGGGCTGGTTGTCAGTGGAACCAAATATGAATAGAAGGTTGGAACTTTCAGTCCCACCCCCTGATTTCCTAGAAGGAGAGAGAGGCTGGAGGTTGAAGCAATTACCAATGGGCAATAATTTAATCAATGGTGCCAATGTAATGAAGCCTCCATAAAACCCAAAAGAACGGGTTTTGGAGAGCTTCCAGGTTGGCGAACACGTGGAATTTTGGGGAAAGAGTGCACTCTTGGAGAGGGCAAGGAAGTTCCACTCTCTTTCCTTGTACCTTGATCTACATATCTCTTCTATCTGGCTGTTCTTAAGTTACACATATCATTTTATAACTGGTGATCTAGTGAGTAAATGAGTTCCTGAGTTCTGAGAGCCACTCTAGCAAATTAATCCAATGCAAGAAGGGGGTTGTGAGAACTTTTGATTTATAGCCAACATTTCAGAAGTACAGGTAACAACTTGGACTTAAAATTGGCAACCAGAGTTGGAGGGGATCATTGGAAACTCCAGTTTGTAGCCAATAGGTCAGAAGCACAGGTAATAACCTAGGTTTGTGATTGGCATCTGAAGTAGAGGGTGGTCTTGTGGGACTGATGATAACTTTAACCTGTGGAATCTGATGCTAACTCTGGTTAGATAGTGTCAGAATTGAGCTGAATTATAGAACACCCACCTGGTGCGCTGCATAATGGCTTGGTGGTATGTGGGGAAATCTGCCTTCCCCTACATTGGAATAGGGTCCAGAACTTCCTTAGGGGCCATTATTCTGTCTACCATCAGGGTTTTTTTTTTGTTATTTCCTAAAAATTTGTTTCTACTATACCTCATGTGTAGTGTTTATAGTGTTTTTTTCTCTCGTTGTCATATATATACAGTTACGCATTGCTCAACAATGGGGATACATTCTGAGAAATGTGTCCTTAGGTGATTTCATTGTTATGTGAACATCACAGAGTATACTCACACAAACCTAGATAATATAGCCTACTGCATACCTAGCCTATATAGCACTAATCTTACAGGACACCATCGTATATGCATTCCATCATTGACTGAAACATCATTATGTGGCAGATTTACGTTGGCAATTCATTCTCAAAAATTTTGCTCTTCACATAATGTGTAACTTTCCAGAGAAAACTGATGTTTATTTTAGTATTTATTTGCTTTTTCTATATTTCTGGGGACCTTTCAAATGTAACAATTTAAATTAGTTTGTCAGCTTAGGTTTTTTACTGGACTATATATGAAGGTAAGAGACTTGGCTATAGTTCTTGATTGCATATTTAAATTTTGGCTTTACTACTTAGGAACTCCATAACTTTGAACATTTACTTAGCTTCTCAATTATATAATATTATATTATATAGTATTATAGTAAAGACTCTTAATTTCTTAATTAGGGTTTTTAAATTTTTTTCACTCAGAATTTCCATTAGAATCTTTAAAAAATATTCCAATTTCATTGAATATTTCACACTTAGTTTTCATTTTCTTGAGTATTTTTAATCATAATTATAATAAAGACTTCTGAAAACTGTATTATTGGATCCCCTGTTTATTCTTCTGTTTTTTTTTTTTTTTATTAGATGTTTTTTCTTTTATGTCACATCCATTTGCTTCTTTCCCTGCTTGGTTAGGCTAATGCCAAATATTGTTTTTGTAAAATAAAGTAGAAATAATTTTAGGCCTAGGATAATGCTATATAATACTTCTCCAGTTTAGAGGATTTATATTTTTTCTTCTAGCAGGTGGCTATAATAATCTCAAATCTCCTTACTCAAATTATGATTTGAGATTATTTGATACTATGTCCCTCCCTCCGAGAACTCATCTATTTCTGATTCACCTTTACACATAGGGAAGATACCTGTGGGATCCCATCCCATAGTTTGGGTAGTTTTTAGGACCTTCCCAGTTTTAGTGTCCATTTTAGTTCCATAGACCCTTTGTTCTATTTAGGGCTTTACTAAGTTGGAAGATGCTCACCCTCATTGTATCTAAGGTCAGCCAGCCATCAGAGGTAAAGTCAGGACTTCCTTGATCCCCTCCCCCTTGAGCTTCCCTCAGGTTTTCTCTGTTCCTGTGGAAATTCCCACTGTCTCGTCCTGAGCAACATTCATCCCTTAGGTCCACAGGTCCCTACTTATAAATGCAACATTAGTAAGTATGATTCCCTCAGGCTTCCAGAGCCCCAATATAACCAGAAAAATGAGAATATTCTTTTATCACAGATATATAAACTGATAACCTTCTATACCTCTTAGGAAACATAATTTGTAATGAGAGCACTTTAACTATGAGCAAGAAAGCAAAGCAATGAAAGTTAATTAAGTAATGAGGAAACTGAAGTGGCCTACAGACTTGAGTAAGTCTCTTGTGGGGAAGGAGGGCAAAGCTGGTCTGAAAAAAACCTGTCAATTTGTTAATAGAAAGGAGGGTGGAAAATATGGGCCAAAGAAAAGAGATTGGCTTTGGGTAGTTGGAGATAGTGGATTCCAGTGAGATGAAAAATGAGTGAGTTTTGTAAGGGAAAATAACGTGTGATGTGATTAAGTAATGGGAGATGAGATGTGGTTGGCTATTTAAGGTAAGTGGATAGAGTGTTTGAACAGAGTGGTGAGAAAGAGGCTTGGACCGTTATACAATAGAAGGAAAGAATGTATGTACTTTGATGAACAAGGGTGCAACAACATGTTTTGAGGTCAGAAATAGTAAAGCCATCAGAGAGACACCTGGGAGGTTTAAGCCTGGGAACACAAAAGTAAGGAGGAAGGGGAATAGGGGCAAAATCACATCTGTAAATCCACCTCCCTTATTTCATACATGAGGAAGAAGGATCTTATAAGGAGTTGCAATAGGTTTCATTTTATTCTGAGAGCAATAGGAAGCAATTAACACATTTCAAGTGCAGGAATAATTTCACTTGCCTATGTGTTTAAGAATTCATTATCTGCTATGAGGAAATTGATTTGGGGAGAATGGCACATGAGAGGAAAGAATGAGATGAGTGAAGAGACTACTAAAATAGTGTAGAAGAGAAATCATGACAGTGGTAAAGAGCTGAAGTTAAAAAATTAAAATACTTTGGACATAAAAACAAAAGAACACGTTGATGAATTGGATAGGGGTAGAAAGACTGGAATAATTGAGAACAATACCTAGTTCTGACTAACTATACAGCAAGGGTTACATTTACTAAGATGGAAATAGTAAGGCAGATAACAACAATTCATTTTTGGCCATGTGATGGTTGCCCTGTCTTTTAGATGTGCAATCAAAGATATATAGTAGACTCTTGAATATACTGCTCTGGAGATCAGTAGAGAGGTCAAGAATGGAGATGGACAGTGGAGTTAGCACTGTATAGATAGTTTTTAAAGCCACGTTACTAGATAAAATGTCTTAGGAAAAGAGTGTAGTTATATAAGATATACAAGCAGAAGTAAAACCTGGGGTACTTATGACAGCAGCTAGAAATCTAGCAGTGGAGGAAAACCAAATTAAGATTAAACAAAAAACAAGATAGAAAGAAAGATCATCTAGTGAGATGAGAGGAAACAAAAGTAAGTGTGGTTTCAAAAAATAATGTATACAGGGAAAAACAGTTTCAAATGAGAAAATGGTTAACTTTTCTCATGCTGCTGAGAGTAGTATTATGATGAGGGAAGGGGCCTATTTTGGATTGGTGACTAGAGTTCATTGATTAGCTTGACTAGAGCTATTTCAGCATCAGCAGGGTGTTGGGTAGGATGCCAGATTTAAGAGAGATCAGGTGAGGAGAGGAAAGAAATTATACACCCTGTTGTCTTCTCATAATCCCTTTTCACATAATTTTTAGAGAATTCCAATTGATTCACAATCTTTGAAGGATGATATTGTTCATTCACTTGTTTTCAGGCCTCGTTACCAGAAATATGTATACATTCCTACTTCCAAATTCTAGGCTCTCTATGCTCACCATAGGAAGTCCCACTTGTGTTTCACAGTGTTATAAGGTCACAAGATAAATGTCTAGCTTAGAAGCTTTCTGCTTTCCACTTCCTCTTCATATAGAGCTCACTTCCTCTTCTCAGGGATACTTCAGTCTGCCATTGTAATTGAGTAGCTCCCATGACGTTAGAGGACCATCCCTGTGAGTTAAGTAAAGTAACAAAATACAGTCGATTATCTTTCTTCTTCCTAACCCTTTGTGAACCACAAATTCCTAAGGTGGCGTCTTCTTGCAGAGATTCTCACAACTATCCCCCCCTCACTCCCTTCTCTGACCACCAAAAGCTTTTCTTTTCAAGACCTGTCGCCCTCAGTTTTCTTCTAGGCCTATCTTTTTGGTAAAATGCTAACAAAAGTGAGAAGATAACACATGTTCAGGTAAAACTTGGAAGCATTTGCAGGAGAGGACAGGGTATTACTCAGGGAAACCCGGGAAAAATGCTCTGTAGTATGAGTGGGAAGGGTCATTTATGAATTATTTCCATCACTGTAATTCCTGGTGTGTGTCGCAGGGTCATTACAGTCCAAAGTTGGGCCAGTTTCAGCAGAAGTTACAGAGGCTTTAGAAACAGGGGCTTGGATTCTAATCATAACTATTCTGCATTTGATCAGAGACATTTTTGATCCTCAGACTATTCATATATCACACAGCCTCTGTTGATCTCATATAGATACTTAGGGTTCAAATATGATGACAAATATATAAATAATGTTAAGGAGTTTAAAGTACTCTTAGATATTGGGATATGATTCTGACTCATGAATAAACTTAAGGAATTGGATAGCAGTATATGTTTTTCTTAAACTATGTAGAGATCTCCATTGATAGTTGAATTTTCTAATGAAAGAATCATTGAGTCATGAGGGATGAAGCACAGATGGTTAAATGACAGGGGCTTTAGAAACAAACCTAAGACGCTATATGACTGTTGTGACAAGAGGAAATCATGGCAGTAAAAGTATAGATCAGTAAAATACTGAGGTAGTTAAGTATCTGAAGAAACTGATTCTGTTGATTTTGTTTTAACGTTGCTATGGCATGTGGGATGGCACATGATGGTAGTCATATTCCTGGAGCTTCAAATGCTGACTAAGCTAGTCACACGGCTGCAGAAGCTGGATAGATGAGGCATCCACTATTCTGAGAAGTCTCCATCTACATAAGCAGATCTCTGAAATAAATATTTATTAAAGATATTTTACCTATGTGGCTTTGGGCCAACCATTTAAGTCTCTAAGCCTCGATCTATTTATCTATAGTTTGCCTTTCCGTTGATGTCATTGAGATATTTTATGGAATAAACATGAGAATAAAATGTAAAAATTCAAATTGAAAGAACACTGTGCTAAGCACTTTCATATATTATTTAATTTAATTTTCTGTACAATATTGTGGGATAGAGCTTATTCCCTTTGTAATCAAATACATTAAAACTTAATGAGCAAAGGAGCAAGAACAAGAAAATCAAGAGAATGGCACCAGATGGTTGCAATTATAAAGGGCCGCTGGATTACAGTCCGAGGGTGGGCTAACTTCATTCTAATACCCTAGGGATGATGAGGCTGTGATTGCTGATATTTTTCTTTGTTTCTGTCAGAGATAGCCCAAGTCCACAGATGGGAGCATTAGAAAACCAGTAGTGAGTTCCAGTGACAACAAAAGGGAGGCTCCAGGATCAGCAAGGCTGATATAGCTCACAAATCAATTGTATCCACGGATCAAATGATAACAATTCTCTTAAGTAAAATTCTGGTTTAATTACAGCATAGGTACACATAAATGAACCTTGGTGGAGAATATGAAAGAGAAACCAAACTCCAAATATCCAAGATTTAGTAAATGAGGTAAGTACTGTTTCCCCCTAGATGCTTGTGGACTTCTATTTCACATTTAAACCATGGTGAGGGCTCATTTATCTACTTCTTTAATTGCTAACCACTCTCACAGCATATACAAGGTTTTTTGAAGTATGCATTCACACCCGTGACATGACTTGATTAATCTTGTGGGTTTTCTCTACTGGATGAAACTAACTCTATGTATTTATTGCCTATGCTGTTTCTGACATTCATTCTAAAATGTTTCTACCAAGTTTCCTTGTCATAGGAAAATGAATGCTTAACATTGAGAGGTCAGAGTCTTGGAAAATATTCTTACTTAACATCATACACAAAAATAAATGGCAAGAAAATGATGAATCTAAAAGTACATAGAAACAAACCAAACTATCCAAATAGTAATAGAAAACACAGCAGAATATGTTATAAACTTAGGGGAGGGAAGAGCATCCTATGAAGGACTCAAAATCCAGAATCAATAGAGTAAAAGATTGGCAGATAACTACATAATAACCATAAACCATTTTAAGGATTAAACAGTTTAATAAATATATTAAAAGAAGTGGTGGCTTTGGATGATTTGTCAAAGTCATTTTCCAAATTGTATAGATAATGTCCCTACAAAACAGTAAGAGTTAAGAAAAAACCTAATAGAGAAACATGAATTGCTCTCTTCTTAATATTGTGTATTTTTCTTCATTCTAGGAGTCCACGTTTTTAAAGTAAGAAAATGGCTACTTGGGATAGCCTCAAGACAGGCTCTAATTCCAGTACTGGACACTCTGCTTCATTCTACCTCACTGGAATTCCTGGCTACGAGAATGTTCATCACTTTATTTCCATCCCACTTTGTGTGTTCTACCTGATCGGAATAGTGGGTAACAGCACAATTCTTCACATCATCCACATGGACAAGAGTCTCCATGAGCCCATGTACTATCTCCTGGCTATGCTGTCTCTCACTGACATAGGCATGTCCATCTCCACACTGCCCACTGTACTAAAAATCTTCTGGTTTGATGCTCGGGAGATTGAGGTGAATGCTTGTGTAGCCCAAATGTATTTTATCCATACTTTTTCTCTGATGGAGTCAGCTGTGCTCCTAGCCATGGCTTTTGACAGGTATGTTGCCATTTGCAATCCTTTGAGATATTCCAGCAAACTTACCCCACAATGCATTGTCTATATAGAGGTCTTCATTGTAATCAGATGCTCCATTGTTACCCCTGTCGTTCTTGCTCGTATTCCCACATTTTCCTTCTGTCACTCCCATGTTCTCTCCTACTCTTTCTGCTTGCATCAAGATGTCATTCGGTTGGCCTGTGCTGACATCTCGTTCAACATTGTATATGGCTTTTTTGTTGTTGCGTTTTATTGGGGTGTAGATTCTCTAGGAGTCTTTTTATCTTATGCTTTTATCCTCCACGCTGTGCTAGGCATTTCATCCCAGGGAGGAAAGCTCAAAGCCCTCAATACGTGTGTCTCACACATTTGTGCAGTGCTCATTCTGTATGTGCCAATGATAGGGCTCTCCTTAGTGCATCGCTTTGCAAAACACTCCTCCGCCATTATCCACATAACCATGGCTAATGTTTACTTGTTAGTTCCACCAGTGCTCAACCCAATTATTTATAGCATCAAGACAAAGCAGATTCGCCAAGGCTTCCTAAGGATATTATCACCCAACAGGATTGGGCTTGCTCACACTTAGAAGGTATAAGATTCCTTATTGTTTTGACCTTTGCATCAATTTTCTTAATCTTGAAGACAACCTGTTTAGAACTTCTTTGACACATTTGGTGCATAATAATTCCATGATAGTTTATAAATCGCTTCAAGAAAAATTTTGCAATTTTTTCTATCCTTATTTCCTAGCTTTGAAGTACCTCAAAATCCTGGTGCTAGGAGGTTTAGTAAGAAGAAATTTATTTCATTCAGATAATTTATGGAGACATTTTCCATTCAGGTTTGAAAAGAAGATCAATTTTCCATGTTAAAAATAAGAGTCAGAGAGGCTGGCCCGGTGGCGTAGTGGTTAAGTGTGGGCACTTTGCTTCGGTGGCCTGCAGTTCACAGGTTCAAATCATTGGCACGCACGGAAGCACCACTTGTCAAGCCATGCTGTGACGGCGTCCCATATAAAGTAGAGGAAGATGGGCATGGATGTTAGCCAAGGACCAATCTTCCTCAGCAAAAAAAGGAGGATTGGCATTGGATCTTAAGTCAGGGCTAATCTTCCTCACCAAAAAAAAAAAAAAGTAAAAATAAGAGTTAGAGAAGTTAACTTACTATTCAAAGATAACAGAGCTAATATGTAGCTAAGTTGGCATTGGTAACTAGCTATATTTTTTTCTCCAGTGAGGTAAAGTAGACCTCATTCTCTAGACTTTGAGCCAAATTGTAATCAAATGGATGTTTGAGTTTAGAGATGGAATAAATGAAAAAATTGCATTTCTTTTTTTCCTTTACTTCTATTAGAGTGAATGTCAGAAAAAGCTTGGGCAATAAATACACATAGTTGTTTTTCTCCAGTGGAGAAAACTCACAAGACAAATCAAGTCTTGACACCAAAGAGGCTGTATACTTACCATGAAATGGGGTAAAACTGTATACCAAAATGCCTTGGTTAGTGTACACTCTCATTAGGCGGAATGTCTCATGTATGGAACTTTAAACAAAAATAGAACAAGAGAGATGCCAAAACATCACCATGAACTGTACCTGCACACGACTCTTGCTATGTTACACAATTCCCTAGGAAATAAGAGGGAACAAACAAACTAATTTTCAACACTCAAGCTTCTTTAAGTGAACATTCTAATGGGAGGGTAGAAAAGGAACTGAGGCAGTTAGAACAAGGGCTCAAAGAAAACCCAAACTAATTATTTTTGGACACATACCCTTTTAAATAACCCATCCCCCCAAAGAAAATAACTGTCCTTGGTTAAATAGTAGGAAGCTGGAAAACATACATAAACACATTTTATAGAGTATTATGGCTAGGATAATCTGAAAAGAAGAAATAATATAGAAAATAATGCAAAAAATTAAAAACTATAAGAACTATAATTTTAAAAAATTCATTTAGAGAGTAAACATCAAAAAACAGAATAAAGAAATAGATAACAAACTTTGCAGTTCCAAAGGAATTCCAAATAGCAAAAATCTGTGAAAATATACTTTAAAGGTGAAATGAGATAAGAAAGCATATTTTATGGCAAAAGGGTCCAGTAAATGCTAGCGAATAAACCAAATAGAATAAATAAATACATGCAATTAAAGTTCATACATGACAAAGGCAGTATTTCTTCCATTCTAACTATGTGATCTCATTTTCCACGCAAAATTCCAAGCTCCAGGGCAAATCATAAGTGATTCCCATTTACTCTGCTCTATAAGCTTTGCCATTTAAGGAATTGATTCAAATTTCCTTTGTAGGAGAGGCCTCTTTTCTCCTTTCTTTCTAAGCTGATTTGCTGTCTTCTTCTTACTCTTCCTCACTCCCAGCTTTTTCTCATTGTTATATGTAGAAAAACTAAATGTGCAAAGACATCTGAGCTTTCTCTCTTATACTTGGGCAACTGGCTTCTTTGAGGTGACACTCCCATTTTTGAAAAAAAAACATGCCTTTTGGCCTGAATAATCAAAAAATGGACATCAGGCTTCTTGTAAGAAAACAATGAAGAAAAATTTACACATATTAAAACTTCAGCATGCAGATAATGTTGCAGATAATCATAGTGATGGTGATAACGCAGAGATAGAGATAGAAAGTGAGAGAAATAAGTATACATGTATATTGGATAGACATTTATCCTTTGTACTAATTAATGATCTGTCAGTAAACAGATACTATGCTCAAACTGGATAATATAGAATTTGGTAAAGAGGTCAGAGATCATCGAAAATATGTGGACAGGATTTAGGAAAACCAAGCTGAGAAAACAGATATATATAGTATTGAAGATGGGAGTTTGCTGCCATCACTAGCCCTGAAATGGCAAGGGAAAGAGAGTTTACCGGAACTCAGAAAGGGCAACGTGTGGAGACGGACATCTGTAGAGAGATGTAGCCACCACAAGGAAGCCAAAATGAGGGTTTGTTGGGGAGTCAAAGGAGTAAACACCCCAACTGTATGTTCTTCTGTATTTCTGTTTCCTGTCTGTTCCCATCATTGACCAAGTCAAACCAGAACCCAGAGAACAAAAGGATCTATTGATGCAGTTCATTGTGGTCTGGACACAGAGCAGGTGGAACTGGAAAATAGGCTAAGCATGCCCTTCTTCCAGAGACCACTCTGATTTTCATATTTTTATCCACTCTCAGGCTTTGTGGTCTAGGTAGTGCTCTATCCATAGCTCTAAATGTGGATAATTGCCCATCACATTCTCCCTAGTGAATCAATTACAATTGAGCTTATGACCTAAGGTTGCCAAAGAATTTGGCAGTGGGAGGTGAAATTGTTTTTTTTATTTCTTTCCATTGCGTACCTGAGAAATATATGGACCATATGGCATAGGAGTACAGTTGAATTGACCAATGATAATCCTCTAAGTTTGGGATCCTTGATCATATCAAACTTAGATGATGTCAAAGTGATTTACATAAATATTAAAGGAATTAAAGTATAAGGAGAATTCTGAGGCATCCAATAACAGTAAGGCAATAAGTTCAAATTATTTCTCTGGTAATTCACAAGGAGACCTCTGACAATGGAGTTGTGAGGCTTTTTCTAGTGGTAAGGTACAAATAGCCTCTCATTTCCTTAGGCTATCAGTGGACGGTGAATTTCTTTAGAGGCAGAGTCATTTTTATTTCTGAGAACTGTTTCTTATATAGGGGTCATCAATTCCTAAAAAGCTAATTCTCAATTGAATGTATTAAATATAAGAATGCTTGAAGATGAAAAAGCTATAACATATATGCAATAAACAACATCTGAGTTGAGTGAACAGATGATAGAATGATTAAGGGTTATAAATAAACCAATATTGCTGAGATCAAAACCAGCATTGGAAAGATTAACAGCAGACCACATTTTTTAAAGTAGTTTCTGTACTAAACAGGACTGACATTACACATAGAACTTTCATCCTGATTAGAGATTTCTTATCATTCAGTAGTCCACATGCCAACCCCGCTGCATGGTTCAGTCACCAACAGACATTTAGAAGTCAATATTGTTGACAAACATAGGGAGTTTTATTCATTGAGTAAAAGCTTCTATTTATAGTCAGATTGGATGTATCTAATCTGTTTCACGAAGAAGAACTCTATGGCACAGTGAAGAAAATACCACTCTAGAGAAATATTTGAGTTATAACATTGTATGATTTTTTAAAGAGCTTTTTTAGAGCAAGTTTAGGTTCACAGCAAAATTGAGTGGAAGGTACAGAGATTTCGAATATACATACTCCCTATTGTATGATTTTGAGGGAGGCAAATCATAACTGAGTCTCCTTTTTATCCAGTATATAATAATAGAACTGAACTAGAGTCTCTTTCAGCTCTTAGGTTATAGATGCTATGTCCCTCTCATTGGCTACACCATATCTAAAATACTTTACTACTCTATCACATTCTGGATACAAATTAATATTTCATCTCATGTTTTACTACATCATTTGTTCTAGATGTTGAGGCAATAAATATTTGAGAATCTTTATAGCCTTCTTGCCCCTGTATTTCCAAACAGCAATATCCTGCTGCAATTGAGTGCTGGAAGGGGTGCTTGGAAAGGACCATAAGCTGAAATGTTGGCACCGACAGGGTTACATGCACTATCCTGCATTTATCCAGGGGCCTCATATCTCTAAGGACTGGAGGAAGACTTATTAACTCATCCTTCTGGCTCTGAGCATTAGAACCATCTCTCTTGACAAAAGGAATTATTCTATCACGTATATGAAAACTGGGAAAAATAAAAGTGGGAGGTAATAGGAAAATACAAATGGTGACTTGAAAAGGAAAAGAGAAGAGGGTGGACATCTGAAGTGTGAGAAGGAGGACCAGGAGATTGGTTAAAGAAGGGAGAGGTTCTCAGTTCATCACAGGACTTAATTTTCACCAAAATATCTTTATTGTTCATGCCCATGCTCTTAGCATTCAAGCCAGACTCAGACATTTAAGATAGGACTGCCTAAGATGCCCCAGACTTTGTGGTAGGTGGTCTCCTCTGTGTCTGTGGGCATGGTGCTTACACAAGGTGAAGAACTATTTTCAGACGTAACAGAAGAGGAATTCCAGAATAAGATTGGGGTTACACCAGACAACCTTCAAGATCCCTTCCAATACCAAGTATCAATGATTTTTAACATGACATTAATTATGGCTCAGAGGTCTAAACTCTACATTATCTATAAGTCCTTCAGATTTTTGAGTTTATAAACTAACTCCGCAAACTCCATCCTCCTCCTCCAGGGAATTGTGGGAGACATCACAAGGCCATGTGAATGAGCTTGAAATTATAGGACCAGGAGCAACAGGTGCTGGAATATCAAAATGAACCAATGTTACAATATAAGGGGTTGTGGTATAATTGGCAGACCAGATCCAGTGAATATATGGAATATAGTGAATATTTGTGTTGTGGTAACTTCAGAGTAATTGTGTCACTCCTCAGATTCCTAGCTCATTGAAGTCCCAAAGATCTCATTCATTTTTTTGGTGAGACTTCCCATTCTGTTTTGGACTATGATTTTTATATTTTCCTTCTAAAATTGATACTGAGTAAAATGGAAAGGATACAGATAGGGTCATTATAATTAGCAGAATAATTGTGGGGTAGAGAAAAAGATTAAGAAGTAATTCATATCACTGACTATACTGAATCTTCATTGGACAAAAAGAAGGTGAAACATAAGTATCAGTTCACCTAATACGGGGGTAGAATTTAATTATAATATGAGCAGTCAGAAAGACTGAATTTATCTTTGGAATTTACTTTTTTGATTTCTTAATCATAAGTCTTTCATTTCCTAGAAAACATCCGTATTTACCACCAGAGGGGAATATCTTCTGCATTCCCGGTTTACCTACATTGAACAAGAAGAGATTGAAGGGGATTTGACGTCCCAAAGGGGCAAAGTAGATTTTACAAGACAAGAAGATGCTAATTTATTGATTTAAAAGGGAAGTAATTTATTTCATGGATTGTAAATTCTCAAAACAGCATTTGGGTGAACATGGATGCTTGGCGAGCGATGGCAAAGTGGCATTTTGAGAGGCGGCTCATCTTTCTTCCTCCAGAGATGTTTTTCTTGACCACAGAAAAAGTACTGGAATCTAATGGAAAAGTACTGGAATATTTTCTCTTTTGGCTGAATAGAAAAGATTCAGTGTCAAGGTTAGATGCCAATAGGCTTTTTCTGAGCATTACGGTTTTTTTGGTTATTTTGTTTTCTCTTATTTTTGCTCTCAATCATGAGTTTCTACTTTCTCTTTCCACAATCCTTTTCTGTATATTGTTTTTCATATTTGGTAGAAAGAACCAGTCTCTAAATAATTGATCAGTTCTGAAACGTGATAGGAAGAAAGTTCTGAATCTTTAAAATCAGAATCAATTGTACTTTGCTTCAATTATATATTTTATAACAACAAGAGCATTACATATAACAATTACATATTTTATTACAATAATTTTTAAAATTCACATATTATTCAAGTCTGTTTTAATGTGTATTTAGCTCTTGGGGATGCTGGTCCAAGACCAACTTGATATTGTAATCGACTATTTGTGATTACCAGGCTTGCGACATCAGTTATATAGTTGGAGATTTGTTAGTAAGAACAAGAACCATGCTGACCAAAACTTGCCTGAGTCTGTAATGATATCTTGCCTGGTGTTCTGGTACTATTGAAAAAGCTATCAGGCTAAGACAAGTAAAGGCATTTCATGTAAATTACTGAAGAAGTCATTAAGAACATAAATGGTAATCTAAGGCTGGTAACCCTGGCGAAGAATGTTTCAAGAGAAAATTTTAAAATAAAAAATCTATTCTAGAAGAAGTTGTGTATGTGCTGCTCTGGGTAGTGTCTTTAGAAGAAGATCATCCATGTTTAGAGAAGATGTGGATGAGTCTGCATCTGGGAAGCAGAAAGGGAGGTCCTTGTGGTTATAAAGTGAATATTTTACATAACTGATGAAACTCAGCAATGAATGAAGAAAAACAAAGCAAAAACGTGGGGATGAATTTAGGAATCATTAAGGTAAGGTCTGAATTTTTGTTTTGTTTTTTTTCTCGACATAGATGCTGATCTTATTGCTGCCTTCCCCACTGGAGGGTGATCGTGAAACTGGATTTTGGTGTAATAGTAAGCCCTATGGCAACCTTAAACTCCAGCAATACCTTGTCCTCCACATTCTACCTCACAGGTATCCCTGGATATGAGGATTTCACCACTGGATTTCCATCCCATTCTGTCTCCTCTACCTTGTTGGAATAATGGGTAACTGCACCATCCTGCATATCGTGCGGACAGACCCCAGGCTCCATGAGCCCATGTACTACTTCCTGGCCATGCTTTCCCTCACTGACATGGGCATGTCCATGCCCACAATGATATCACTCTTCAGGGTGTTCTGGTCTATTTCCAGGGAGATCCAGTTCAATATCTGTGTGGTCCAAATGTTTTTCATTCACACTTTCTCCTTCACTGAATCATCTCTGCTCTTGGCCATGGCCCTTGACTGGTATGTGTCCATCTGCCATCCTCTGAGATATGTGACCATTCTCACCCCAAGACTTATCACTAAAATTGGAATTGCAGCTGTGCTTAGGAGTGTCTTTGCCATGATTCCACTTCTGGCCCGATTGCCCTTTGTTACCTTCTGCTGCTCCCACATCCTTTCTCATCTTATTGTCTGCACCAGCACATGATCCGCCTTGCCTGTGCTGACTCCAAGTTTAATGTTGTATATGGGTTGGTTCTGATCACTGTGTTGTGGGGCATGGGCTCTCTGGGTATTTTTGTGTCTTATATTTTCATCCTTTACTTAGTATTAAGAATTTCATCCCATAAGGGGAGGTTTAAGGCCCTCAACACATGTGCATCCCACATCTGTGCTGTAGTCATTCTATATGTGCCTATGATTGGGCTATATATTGTCCATCGTTTTGCCAAACACTCCTCTCCCATCATCTGCACCTCCAGGGCTCACATGTACTCATTAGTTCCACTGGCCTCAGCCCAACCATCTATAGAGTGAAGACCAAGCAGATCTGCCAAGGAATTCTCCACCGGCTTCTCCCCAAAAAAATCAGATCTACTGTGATGTAGACATGTCCTCAAGACAGTGATGGCATCAGTCTTAATGATGTAAATACACAGTGATTTGTTTGCTCTAGGTATGTTGGCAGCAGAATTACCAATGAGAGACTACCTAAGAAGCAGAAAGAGAGCTAACAGAGCATCACAAAAATGTCTTAATGGAGAAAGTTGGTGTCTACTGCAACTATACAGCCTGCCTTAACATGTACACAAACACTTAGTCTGTAACAGTACCTTGAACTTGCAGGTGTTGTGTCTGAGCCAGTGTCTTAACTACTGCTGGCCCTATAATTTGAGAAGTCCGGTGCAAAGTAAAAGTTGCTGGGCCTTTTTCTGAAAATGCAGAGAAAAAAAAAGAGCTTTTATTTTTCTTCCGTGGTCTCTCTTTTAATCAATTATTTTATTTTTAGTTTTCTCATTTATCTTGCTCTCTTTGGGCATGGGGATACCTCTGGGGTAAGTGCAAACATGCACAGGAACATGAGGTCCTTGTCTTGTGAACTGGAGCAGTGGTTACATGTGAGGATAGGATCAGGGTCAGGAGCTTTCCAAAGACAAAAGGCAGCATCAGCAGTCTCTGGTCAGGATAAGGTAGCAAGTGGCCAAGAAATCATTCTGGAAAGATAAGGAGGGTATGGCAGGTGTGAATGTATGTGAGTCAAGCTCCAAGCCTTAGCACCTGCCCCATTTTCATGTCAGATTTCTATTACAGAACATAAATTCAAAGATAATTTTTTAAAAATAATTCAAAACAGCATTAAACCCTGAGCACCACAGAGCATTAAACCCCAAGCTTTGGGCCCCCTTTTGAAATCAGAGTCCTGAGTACTGCATTGGTCACACTCCCCCCAAAAGCCTGTCAGCATTAAATGAGCCTTTACAAGTCCAACTTTTGAAATATATTGGTTAGATACTATTTCTGGGAAAGAAAGAAGGCACAAGGACTGTGTAAGACCATACCTGTACTAAAAATGTTTTTATTTTTCATAGAATAAGTAGATACATTTGAACCATCTGAGACACTGCTTAAAGTTATCGGTAAGTTTACAGGGTTCCTTTACCAAAGGCTATGTAAATTTTGCCTATTGGATATAACTCAAAATTGAATCATGATATTAAACATCAATAAAAAGAATTGAAAGAGTAAATGATTACATTTGAGATTCACTATGAATTTGAAATGAGTTGATGCAGTAAATCAGAGGGATCAACTTAAAAAAATGGAAAACAAAATTAAGAGGGTAAATAATCTGTCCATGTCACTTTTCTTAGTAAATTTATAGAGCTGATTCAACAGAAGTATTCTAACTTGAGAGCCCTTGTTCTTGAACAGAGAATTATACTGTCCCCCCTAAATGATTATCTGGGATGGTAAGAGAATGAACTTGATCAATCATTGTGTGCTCTGACATAAAGCAAGTTAACAAAAGGTTAGTGGAGACTCACAAGGTAATCAAGAAACCTCACTTTTTCATACTTTCATTTCCTTAAAGTCATGGCTGTCTGTTCACTACTCAGGGTCAGATCCTTAGAGACCTTGTGTCCTTTACACAACTGCCTCTACGGGATTTTCTAGTGAAAGCTTCTCCCTGGCAAAGAGCAATGCCCTCATAAAGACTGAGCAGGTTGAGACAAAACAGAAACAGGATTCCAACATAGTGCTCAGTCTGGTGAGTCTTCCCTGCCTCTGGGCTCACAGTGTACCCTTTGAATACAGTGATGGATGAAGGGAAAGAAGAGGGATAGAAGAGGATGAGAAGAGACACAGGATAAGTTTTGGGAAAGAAGACTAATAATGAAACTTAGGAAAGGATAATATCACATTTAGGAAAGGCCATATAATCCTAGTAAAAGTATTTGGATTTCAGCCTGAATCTATTCAGTGTGCATTTTAGAAAAATTAGTCTGCCTGATACCTTAAGGAATGACGGAAAACTAGTGTCTTTGGAACATAGTTCAAAGTGTTTTAAAAGAATTATCTGTTCTAAAATTAGGGTTTGATTTTTAAGGGCTTATTTACACTTATTATTTCTATATTCTAGATAAATAAACAGAGGTATAGAGATGCTGAAGTTCTTGTGCAGCTCACACAGCTAAACAGTAAAACATTTTAGTTTACTTTCCCCCAACTCTAGAGTGAATAAGTCATGAAGCTACTTTCAACACAATTAGTCTGACTGCAGAGCTCATTCTCTCCAGCACTAGAAAGCACTGTGCTCTCATCAACCCCAGAAATGATGATGGTTTGAACTATCCCAATTAGGATGCAGGCAAGCATACTGATTTCAAGGATATTTTTTTTAAATGCACTTTATTCCTTTTTATTTTTGGAGGAAGATTGGCCCTGTGCTAACTCCTGTTACCAATCTTCCTCTTTTTGTTTTTTCTCCCCAAAGCCCGAGTATGTAGTTGTATATCGTAGTTGTAGAATTGTAGCTCTTCTATATGGGACAGTGCCTCAACATGGCTTGATGAGCAGTGAGTAGGTCCGCGCCCAGGATTCGAACCTGCTTACTCTGGGCTGCCAAAGTGGAACATGCAAACTTAACTGCTGTTACAGGGGGCCGGGACCCTCAATGATATTTTTAGAAATAGAAGCAACAGTGTTTTTCTTTAAATAGGTGGAAAAGGGAAAAGGATAATGCTCATATTTCTGAGTTGGCCAAATCACTGAATGGTAATGACATTTACTGAGATAGACAACAGCAAAAGTAAAATAAAGATTAGAGTTGGAGTTTGGTAGAAGCAGGGTTAGAGATTCAATTTTAAAAATATTTTATTTGTAATATTTTTACAAAAGAAAAAATGGAGGTAATTTTCCAAGAGGAATTTGTTTATATGAATCTGAATTTGTTATAATTCTGAGAGCTGGTCGTATTTATTTAGGCGTCTTTATTACAAAGATTGCTATTAAAGCAATTAATGAGGATGAGATTATTCGTAGAACTTATATTGAATGAAAAATAACAGGAGCTAAGGCTGAAGGTTAAGAATCCCTAATGTTTATTGAATGATCAGAGAACAAATGTCTTTACAAAAGAATGAGAAGGTGAAACCAGAGAAGAAGAAAATCAGAGATGTTCAATATCACAGCATTTATCTTCTAGAGCTAAGAAAAACGAGCTTATATAATGCATTTTTCGGTTACAGATGTCAGAATGTGAGGCAATGATGAGATTTAAAAGAAAGCATTTGATCTTGCTATTGAGAAGTTCTATGTTTTTATCAATCAAGACATCTTATAATTTTGAAAAATTCTACCCTGTATTAATTTTAAGAGTAGACTGCATGATTAAATTCAAATATTGATGTACAGCTTATTTCACTGTTAGTGGGGTAGTTCCGTGAATTTATTTTTAGAAATTTGTTTCCTTTGGATATCCTTGTTTATAAACACTGCATCACATTATATATAATATTTTTTATGCATAATTGCAGAGGCCTCAATTTTAAAACATCTCGGAACAGTTTCTGACAAATAAAACATGTTCAGTAATATTTATTTCACAAATGAATAATGCATACCTGTGTGAAACCAGCAAGACTATTAGGGAACAAATTATATAAGGCCTATATCTTTATAGCTATTAATAATTTTAATATTAATTTCTTAATGCGACTCTATTAAATGATGCTGGAGATATAAAAATAAATGACTTATATCCTATCTGTCACTAAGAGATTCATATTGTGTGAATATTTTATTGAATTTTCACATCTATAAATAAAGTGCACCTCATATGAGTGCAGCCTGATTAATTTTTTACAAACTGACAACACTGGTGTAACCAGTATATAAATGAATACACAGACATTATCAGCACCCTAGAAGTCTCACTCATGCTAACTACCAATACTCCACAAAGTAACAACTATCCAGACTTATTAGACGCTAGATTAGTTTTTACTGTTTTTAACTTTTACATAATGGCTGATTTATTTTTCACAACATTATTTATAATATTCTTCCATGTTCTGGCATGCAGTTGTAGATAGTTCATATGTACAGTATTTTACTATATAAAATATTGAATTATATTTATTCTTTGTGCAATTGATGGAAATTTTGTAAGCAGTTCACATTCTAAGTTAGATACAGACATGTAAACACAAGTGATAGTTGTAATAGTGCTATAATATAGATTTGTATTAGAACTTGTAAGAACACAGAGGAAGAAGGGATCAAGTCTGTATGAGGCCATTCACCAGTGCCCTAAGTATATATCTGAATTATGTCTTGTAGGATGATTTAAAATTTTGTTTGATGGAACTTTCCATTATTGTTGACATCATTTTCTTTATTAGAGGCTTGGACATAACTCTGATATTTTTACCAATTCAAATACAAGGGAGTCAAGGAGAAAATATCTAGGTGATTCTATGGTAACATCTAAAAGATAGAATATCTCTGGGAAGGAGTAAAATTTCAAGATGATTTGAACACAAGATTATAAGTACTCTTGACTTGGAAGATAACCAAGATTACTAACAACCTTTCCTGGAACACATCCATCTCACTGTAACTTTTCCCCATTTAAATTTTTGTAATTCCTGAAGGCCTTGTTAGCAGGTTCAAAACAATTCCTTTCCACCTTCATATAGCCATAGAGCATATATTTTGTCCCTGGGGTTTTATAAAATTTACACCTTTAACAATCCAAGAAAAACTGTTTAACGTCCACTGGAGCATAAAGATTTATATAGCTGAGAAATCAGATCTTGTTCCTTTCTCCAAATTCCCCATTTCTACTCTAATTTTTTATGTTCTTTGTCTATATTTGTGTTCCACTTGGTTTGTTCACACCACTTTCTGGCTACTTACCTAATATTTACCTTCCGCACCATTGTAGGATATGATTGTATGACCAGGGTGATATAATTTCCACTTATTTTAGTTGCAATCACGAATATAGTATCATTCCTTCCTCTTAGAAAAGCTAGAGAAGCAGCTTATTTTCACCCTTTAGCAATCAAATCTACAACTAGTACTTAGGAAATTTCCCACTAATTGAGAAACTCTTCCATATGTGTATATGAGAAAAAGGAACTTGGTTGATATTTTTGCTGGTTTCCACCCACGAGATTCACAGAAAAACTTGCCTCTGTGAGTGATTCCTACCCTCACTCCTCCTGTTATGCATTGTCATCTCTTTCAAAAGTATTGACAATTCCATTGCAATCTTATGAAAATAGCCTCTATTTCTATTGGAACTGCCACAGAGTGTCTCCTGCTAATGGTGTCTCCTGCTCCTAGCTTTGCTTCTCTTCATGTTTCCCATACATACTCAACTGCACCTTCCATAACCTGTTTATCACAGACATTCTTCTTGGTTTTTTTTTCCCCTTTACATCAATGTCTAGATAATACCCTGACTTAATCAATGAAAATGAGTTCATAATTTGTATTGCTGCTCTGGAATCTTCAAATGATCAGAAGAGACACTTTTTACTACTAAATAGTTACACTGAGGAATAAATAAATGCTTTGGGAATACTCCCCTATCAAGTATTATTAGCAAACTACATGAAGACATATATTAAAGGCTTAGGTAATTTTGGAAATGATTGAATTATCATGCACCTAATTTAACAAGGCTCTTATTTTTTTCTCTTTATTTTGGATTGACATTTTCACTTGCATCTTAAACTCCTAAAGTCATAATTGACTCAGCTATAAATGAGAAAAGCTAACATATTTTAATCAGATGGATGTTGTGAGTTTTAAAAAATATAGTGTATTTGTATAATGTGTGTGGAATATTATGTTTGTGTGTATGTGTGTGGTACCTGTAAATATAACACAAGTAAGGCACACAGTATATTTTCCTTTATTTCCATTTTTCCCCATGTCCATTCACTACTTTTCTCCCTAGCTTAATTTCCCAGATCTACTATGAGAAGCATTTTAAACTTCAAGCCTCTTAAACTCTTTGATCCTTACATCATTTAGATATAAAATCTGGAATATTCACATTCTCCTTGAAGGTGATTTCTGTTTAATATTCTGACAAAAAGCCTTGCAAATAGCAGGTGGCACCTCAATAATTGGTAGTTGATGCTGCTGTTTTCACTATTATTCCCTTTCTTATTTTGTAATAATGACTAAATACTAACAGGTGGATCAATTTTAATCCTTTAAAGTAATTTTTAATATTTGGGCACAAATTTTGATGAATTTGGAATAGTTATTATTCATCCTGTGTGTCAATCCCTGTGTGTTGTCATTCAATCAAATGGAATTATTTCCCTCACTATATTTAGAGGCTAGCAGAACCTTAAGCTGGTCAATATCGAAGGGGAGTTCTGTTGGTGATGATTATGGTAATGAGAAAGGTAGTTAATTAAGTGTTCTTATATGATCTTTAGGTCTCCAAAGCTTCAGAAAACTGTCTGGTGACCTGTAGATTGGGTGAGCATACATTTCTGAAGACTCACGCAAATTCACCTCTTCTCCTTCTTGTTGCTGGGAATACCAGGAATGGAAAAACACCACATCTTGATCGGCTTTCCCTTTTGTGCTGTGTATGTGATTGCACTCATTGGGAACTTCACTATTCTGTTTGTGATCCAGGCTGACAGCAGCCTACACAAGCCTATGTTCTACTTTCTGGCCATGTTGGCTACCATTGATTTGGGTCTCTCCACAGCTACCATTCCTAAAATGCTCGGGATCTTCTGGTTCAAGCTGAGAGAGATCATCTTTGAAGCCTGCCTCACCCAGATGTTTTTCATTCATAGCTTCACACTTATGGAATCAGCAGTCCTCTTGGCAATGGCTTATGACCGTCATGCGGCCATCTGTAACCCACTCCGATATAGTACCATCCTCACCAATAAGGTCGTTTCTGTGATTGGTCTTGGTGTGCTAGTGAGGGCATTTATTTTTGTGATTCCGTTTATATTTCTCATTTTGCGATTGCCCTTCTGTGGGAATCATGTCATTCCCCATACCTACTGTGAGCACATGGGACTTGCTCGCCTATCTTGTGCCAGCATCAAGATCAATATTATTTACGGCTTGTGTGCAATTTGTAATCTTGTGTTTGACATCATAGCCATTGCCCTTTCTTATGTTCAGATACTCTGTGCTGTTTTCTGTCTTCCTTCCCGTGAAGCCCGACTCAAGTCCCTCAGCACCTGTGGCTCTCATGTTTTTGTAATTCTTGCTTTTTATACACCAGCCCTCTTTTCCTTTATGACACATCATTTTGGCAGAAATGTCCCCCGCTATATCCACATACTCCTGGCTAATCTTTATGTCGTAGTTCCACCAATGCTCAACCCTGTCATGTATGGAGTCAGAACTAAACAGATCTATGACCGTGTGAAGAAAATTATATTACAGAAACAAGGAAAGACACGTAATACATGGAGGTTCAACATGCAATTTTATGAACCTTAAGTCAGAGAAATGCCTTCTCATTAAAATTATGTTAAAATATATATCTATATTATCTCTCTTCTGTAAGTATTTAAATGCATTTAATTTCCACCTGCTTTTCAGACCGTGCTTCACAATATTCATTGCTGCATTCTCCTTGTCCCTTATAATTTCTTTTAGCAGGTTATATCATTTTCCTCTATTCTTTTAAATATCTAGTTGATATTTTTATATCAAAAGTTTTAAATTCATCCATTGTTGCTAGAATAATTGGTCTCATGGAGCTTATTTATTTTCCTAATATAATTATAATCATTTCTGAATGTCTATATTTCTATTTATAACTGCAGCATGCTGGAAATAAATAATAACTATGCCACTTTGCCTGACTTTGTGGAATTCACAGAGTTTAATGTAGTCAGTAAACTCTATTTATAAACATTCATCCTTTTTCCTTCAGCCTTTTGATATCTTGATAATTAAATTTGTCTCTGTTTACAAATATGAAATAATTTATATTTAAAGCAATCTGATAATTTTAGTATTTTAAATGCACTACTAATTTCATGCACATTTAACATAATTACTGTTATTTTTCTATTAAATTTACTATCTTTTACTTCAACTTGAGCTACAGATCTTTCACAAGAAAAATTTTCTTCTTTTGAATTATTCTTTATCATTACTGGAGATTCCATTTGCTTTAATTTTATACATAATTTTTACAATAACTTCAGCGATAGCCCCACAGATGCCCCTGCAACTTATCAAATTTTAATATAAATTAGCAATCTTACCACTTTCTGTTAACAAGGGATCTTAGAAAGATATTAGTTGATTTATCTACTTTCTGACATATATTATTGGTGGTTTAATATACTTATAAAATTTAAAACTTACACACATATGGTAATTGTTTTGAATAGTCAACATTCAAGCCCCAGATATTTACTATTTCTATTGCTATTCATTCCTCCTTGCATCTTGAAACTTCCATTTGTAATGACTCTACTAATGTCTGAAAAATAAATTGAAATATTTTCTTAATGCACTTTTGCTGGTGGTGATATTTCTGCTTTTATTTGCCTAAAATAACTGTATTTCATCTTGATTTTAAGGTTATTTAGAGGATATAGAGTTCTAAATTAACTACTTTTTTACAGCTTTATAGAAGTATGATTGAGAAATGAAAATTGTCTATATTTAGCTTGTATAATGTGATTTTTCAAAGGTGTACACGTGATGACAATATATGTATACTTTATTAAATGATTACCACCATCAAATTAATTAACACATCCATCAGCTCCATCAACAAGAAATTTAAAATAAACATGATCTATAATCTCATATCTTTGGTTTACCCTTTAAGACTTCCTGCCAGATTTAGAAATTTCCATTTTTTCACTCCAATCCTTTTTCTTTTTTTTTTTTAATTTTTTGTTTATTGCATTAACATTGGTTTATAACATTGTAAACATTTCAGGTGTACATCATTATACTTCTATTTCTGCATAGATTACATCATGTTCACCACCAAAATACTAATTACAACCCATCACCACACACATGTACCGAATTATCCCTTTCACCCTCCTCCCTCCCCCCTTCCCCTCTGGTAAGTAGTAGATAATAACAACAATAAACAAACACATAGGGACAGAGATTGGATTGGTGGTTCCAATCCTTTCTCTTGACAAAGTGTCCACTTGTTCACATTTCTGATATCTTAAAAACAAACTACCAAAACCATTTCAACTCTTCATCTTATTCTAGTTACTGTCCTATTTCTCCTCTTCACTTCACAGCCAGACTTCTTAAAAATAGTTTTCATTCATCTTATCAAGTACATACTTCAACAGTTTCTTAGTGAGAGTCTCTTGGTGCTAACTTCTCTGGTGTCTATTCATTTAAAGTTTTCTTCATTTCACCCTCTTCTTGAATAGTACTTTTCTAGATATAGAACTCCATTCTCAGTTATGACATTTCCTTAACCTTTTGAGGTCATTATCCTATAGTCTTCTGGCATCTATTATTGCTTTGAAGAAGTCTGTTGTTGGCCAAATTGTTATTGATTTGTAGGTAATCATCTTTTCTCTCTGACTGTCATTAGGTTCTATTGCTTTCTTTGGTGTTCTGTGGTTTCAGATGAATAAATTTCATAAGCATTATGGTAAGTGATAAAACTCAAGACACAAAAGACTACATACTGCGTGATTTAAATGAAATTCTACAGAATGCAAAACTATAGTGTGGGTAGTGTTTAGGAATCCACATTTTAAAGTTCCCTATGTGATTCTTAGATGAAACTAAAATTGAGCTACAACTATGCAAATTGAGGCACAGAGAAATTAGTTGACTTCTGAGAAAATATTTTAGTCAAGTACTTCGCTCCTCAAGCTAAAAATGTGAAGAGAATCAACACTTATTAAGCACTGGTGAGACTCCAAACTCTTTATTGTGTGATTTATATACATAATCACTTAAAACTCTCAATATTTTTTAGAGTTAATGATCATAAATACCCATATGATAAATAGCTCAACAAGCTTATATTTAATGGGCTAGTGAGAAAAGGAGCAAGGATTTGAAATCCATCTAGCTTTAAAGACACAATTTTCCTGTAATCTCAGAATGATCACATATACAGCCAAATCTCACTGAATGGGGCTTTCAGGAAAACAACTTCTCTCAGGCTTAGGTATCATAATTGCTACTGCTCATTCCATCCTCCATTACCACCCTCAGTTTAGATTCATTTAGCCAAGGTTTAATTACCGACCAGAATTCATTTGGATACAAAGATGCCTAAGGTAAGGTTTATAATCAGTTTCAGGGTCTCAGAGGTACACATAACATATATATATATATCCTTCCTTTCTTTTATGCTCCTGAAAAGATTGAGATTAAAAATATGTGTGGCAGGGGTGAGTTCAAAATATCATCTTTCTTAGTGATAAAGATTATTTTGGAGGACCTAGTTTGGTTAGAGAGTCAATTAACACTCTAACTAAACTCCAGAGTTGGGCATATATTTCTAATCAGAACAGAAAGACTTAGTCCTGGAGGAGCATCATATAATACGTGGCTTCCTTAGCAAATCTCACTACCAGGCAGTGTCTGCGTGTGTGTGTGCTGGGGAGGTGTCTTAATTAAACTTACTCAGTTTATTCTTACCAAAATTTTAAATCTACAGCTTCCCTCTAGCACATAGTGAACAAGGGTGTGGAAAAAGGATGAGCTTTGCAATACATGAACATCAACAGTATGGTAGAAACATTTTACTCCAGTAGTTTGATAAAGTTAATTTAGACATATAAATATTTCTTTTCAATATAATAACATTGAACACTTATCTAGTGCTTACAGTCTTATAGTCCCTCCCAAGTTCTTTATATATATATATAAACCCATTAAATTCTCATCAAACTAGATAACATTTGTAGCATTAATATCCTCATTTTACAAATAAGGAAACTGAGGAATAGAGAAATTAGTTGACTTTCTCATGGTCACAGTGATGATTAAAAGTCAAGCAAGGATTTGAACCTAGGATGTTTGGCACCAGGATTACATTCTTAACCACTACACTATAGTTAGTTACAATCCACTA
The DNA here is from genome assembly GCF_020826845.1 of Diceros bicornis minor. Taxonomy (NCBI): domain Eukaryota; kingdom Metazoa; phylum Chordata; class Mammalia; order Perissodactyla; family Rhinocerotidae; genus Diceros; species Diceros bicornis. Next base: position 60,713,582 of record NC_080746.1, on the reverse strand, counting down.
TGATTTATGAATGTGACAAGTGCTATGATAGAAGTAGAAAATAGATAATCAGCCAAGGCTATGGAGTTTAAAAAGTCAGAAAAGAGTTCCAGAAGATAGAACATCAAGAAAATCAGATAGGTAATGAAACAAATTTCCCTGTGGATTAGGTGAAATCAGGTGTCAGTGTCTGTGTGTGTGTGTGTGTCCGTGTGTGTCTGTGTTGGGGGAAGGTGGTGTCCAGTTTTGAGTTAGCCACTTCTGCATTCAATCATCTCATTTCCTAGGGATTATCCCATTTTCTCCATCGACAAATTTGATTAATAATCAAGTCTCCACTTTCCAGAATGATAGTTCTCAAAATTTGGAAGGCTTGAAGCCTCTTAAAAATAGACACTGCTCTGGCCCACTATAAAATTATCAGATTCAAAGACTTCTGTAGTGTATCCCATAAATAGAATCACATTTCCTTTTCATCAATCATCCTTGGTATTTGTGATATAGTGGCCCACAATCCACGCTTTGAGAAACACAGTTGTAAGAAGCTGAGGATGGACACACAGGTGTCCTTCCACTCAGAGGATACACAATGATTGAAAATTCCCACCAGTACTTACAGTTTTCACTTAGAATACAGAAAGCTGGAAAGAGTGTCACCCAAGACCTCATGACAAAAAAAATATGCTGGATAATAGAATACTCACTCTTTTCCAGAACCTGTCAGATAATTGAAATAACAGAGCAACTGAATAACCCAAAATCTAAGAAAGGACAGGGAACTCCAGAGAGAAATGGAACACTAGCCTATGTTCACCAGGGACAGATATCAGTTGCCACATAAGCCGGTAGAAAGAATTTGTTAAAATTGTTAAACAAACTCCTTCAAGTTGAGACTGGACATATGTGAGAGCATAGAATGGCCGGGAGTCTTGTCTGTGTGACATAAAGGGGAATTCATATCCACTCAGGTTTTTGTCCCTAGGCCTGAACCAGGTACTCATGAGAACCTGGTGGGACTAGAGGCCTGAGAAGGCCTTCATCATGGAACCGGCCTGGTAGAGGGAATAGTAGCCTCTGTAGGATGGCAACACCTCACCTAGTTCCTTTCCCTTAAGGAGCAAAAGCCTTCAGCCACTGGAGGTAGACCACAGGTGAAGTCCCATCACTGCTGAGGCAAAGGAGCAGAAATAAACTCTGTAACCCCAGGCTGAGGTAGGTTAATCAGGAGTCTCCTATAGTACTAGGGGCCGGGCAGACTCAGTAAGAAGACCCAGGAACAGAGCACTGCCTAAGACAGGCTGAACCGGCAAACTGGTAATATAATATCCTCCAGGTCCCACCACCAGACTAGCTGGGTTCAAGTAACAAGTAACAGTGTTCTACTCCCGAGGGAGTGTCAAGATCACGGAGAGCGGTCTCCTCTGCGGCACAGGAACAAAGGGAAGATCTAAAGCTGATGGTGGGATAGACGATGAGATAAACCTTCTGACTCACCAGTCTACAGCCTAAACGCAAGGTAAAGTGAATGTGAATCCTATGATGCATTCAGTGAGGACTTCCTAGCAATAGCAGGAAGAAATAGATGACCCGAATAGTTATTTACCTATTAAAGAAGTTGAATCTGTAGTTAGTGACCTTCTAACACAGAAAACTCCAGGCCCAGATGGCTACACTGGTGAATTCTACCAGAGTTTTAAAGGCTACATACCAATTCTGAACAAATTAGCCAAAGCATACAGAGTGACCACATTCCAAATCATTCAAGATACAATGAGAGCCATATAATGAGAGTCCATTTCATAAGTGGAATTAATGGATATAAAGGAATGAATTCAATGTCACAATATGATTTCAGGAAAAGCTGCTTGTGCCTGTAATTACATAGCATAACTGATTAATTGTTTTCAAAGATTTTCAAGTTCAGCGTGTGATGTTAATCAATACAAAGTACCTCTAACAATTTATGATATGCTATTTACAAAGTCCGTCTAAAAATTTATGATGTCATATCCTCTGTTGCAATAAAAATAAGCAAAATTTTTTTTCTGAAGTGCATTTGACAGAATGTGAGTATCATGGGATGGTCTAAGGAGCGTTCCGAAACCAATATCATCTTAAAGTTTCAAATGAATATTTGATTATTAAAAGCTATGAGAGGTCATGCAATAAAAATATAGCTAAAAACGTAATTTTATTGGCCATGATTTCAAAAAGTGTTTTCCCTTGAAAGCTTTCTACAAATAATATTAAAATGCCACATAGAACTAGAGAACACTGAGTGATGTCACATGGAACTATAGTTCCATCTGTGTGAACACACACACACACACACACACACACACACGGGTAATATTGGACTCGGAATATCAGAAAGACTTCCAACTTTCCGTAAGAGTGAAACTCCTCTATAAAGTGGCAAAAGAAGACACAGAAACAAAACTATTTGAAAAAGAATTGCTTGTTTGAAAAGTTGTATCAATAAGTCAGACTTTATAAGTACTTGTCCATCAAATGAGCAATCCAATACAGCTTTAAAACAAAAAAGACTACAAATTTACCAAGACTGTCAAGTTTCTGCAACTCTGTTCATGGTGGAAAATCCCCACCTTTCTCACACGACATATTCACAGTATCAATTTCATATCTTCCAACATTAACATGGCAATGTCAAAAGTAACATTCTTTTTGATAGGAAGTCCTGGAATATGAGAAGTGCTCCAGTATTTATTATTTTGGAGTACTAGTCAGAGTGATACATTATTTTTGTTTAAATCAGGATATGAAGGACTTTATAGTTTTCATTTGTTTGTGCTTTTTTTTGGTTCATTTTGCCTTAAACTGACAGTGACTAAGGAATGTGACATGCTTAGTCATAATGGAAGCAGAACAGAGCATATTGGCTTTCTTCCACATGAGATATCTGAATTATTTCCAAACAACAGAAAATTATAAAACATTTTTATTTATGTATTTGACAGGGGCTTAAATTTTCATTTCTGAGTTTGAGAAGGAAGCTGTCAGGCCTCCCCTAAGATAGGCCTGCTTGACTTCCAAATGTTCTCTTTCCATTCTGAACACAGAGAATTAGTGCCCCTCTCTTCTTTAATCTGATTTTTTACTAAAGCTATGTTTTTTTCTTGGAAAATACTTTTAGCACCTGTTCTCTAATCTGTTTAGTTCTGATACCATAGATTACAGGGTTGAGAGCAGGTGGAATGACTACATAGAAATTGGCCAGAAGGATGTGGATATAGCATGGTATATTCTGGCCAAACCGGTGAATCATGAATGAAAAAAATGCATGGGTGTAGAAAGACAACATGACACACACATGAGAGCCACAGGTGTTGAGTGCTTTGAGCCGGGCATCATGGGAAGGCAGCCGAAAGACAGCACGAAGGACCTGGACATAAGAAATGACAATGGCTATTATGTCAAACACCAGGATAGAAATGGCACATAAGCCATAGATGATGTTGACCCTGATGCTGGCACAGGATAGGCAGGCAATGCCCATGTGCTCACAGTATGTGTGTGGGATAATGTGGTATCCACAAAATGGTAACCGTAGGATGAGTAGAACAAAGGGTATGGCAAAAACAAACGGCCTCAGTAGGATTCCCCATGCGATGATGAATACCACCTTGTTTGTCAGCACCAATGTGTAGCGAAGAGGGTTATAGATGGCCACATAGCGATCATAGGCCATGGCCCCGAGAACAGCCGACTCCATACCAGTGCATAGGTAGATGAAGAACATCTGGATGAGACACCCCTCAAAGGAGATTTCTGTTAGGTTGAACCAGAAGATGCGAAGCATCTTGGGGATGGTGGATGTGGACAGGCCCAAGTCAGTAGATGATAGAATGGCCAGGAAGTAGAACATGGGATGATGGAGGCTACTCTCAGTCTGAATCACAGAAAAGATGCTGATATTCCCAAGTACAGCTGTCAGGTAGTCAACAAAGAAAGGGAAACCAATCCAGAGATGCATATCTTCCAGCCCAGGGATTCCCCCGGAAGGAGGAAAGAGTAGGGATGAAATAGGTTAGTATTAAGTGATGTCATCCTTCTGGGATCTTTTATAGTGAAATATACCATAGACCAAGTGACTGTCATTCATTGAGCAGTTCTCATCCTTGCTTAGTGCACAGAAAAAACCAAAGAAAACAGTGAAACTTTGTTCATATTTCCCCATATCTCTGCATCATAGAGACCTGAAAGTATAAAATTTAAAGGGAAAATGTGGCCACAATATTTCAATTGTACTTCATTCCATTCAATTAAATTCAATATTTTAGTTCAACAAACACTGACTGGACATCTACCATATATGTGCTAAATGCTAAGACTGATCACAAAAGATGAGTTAGAGAAGGTTCCTTTCCTGATGTAACAAAGTTTTAGTGGTTGAATCAGTCATATAAATCAGACATTTAAATTAATAAAATAATCTTTAAGATAAAGTTATTCCCTTGCTATTTGGGTACACAAAATATTTCCCTGAAAATCTTGATCATTATTTTACAGAAAATTGTTTGATTTATGACTATATACTTTATGTACAAAATAGAAACATAGCTTATACATGACCACCATTATGAATCTGCAAGTACCACATTTCTGAGTTGAACATATATAATTCACTCTTTAAAGAAACCATAAATCCAGCAAACCAGAACTTTCTAAGACAATTTGGATATGTGCAACTCTCCCAGTTTAAGTCACCAAAAAACATTTCTCATGCCATAATTATCTTCTGTTCTTTCCTTTCTTACTGGTGCCAATATCAAAGAACAAACAAGAGGATAATCCTTTTAATCTGAGTCTGCTTAGAATGAAATGTGCATACCCCTCTTCATTCATGTTCTGATGATAGGCAAATAGAGCTTTGCCATTAAAGTGTCTTCCTCCTGATGACTATCCAGAGAGAAACACAGATTTACACATGTGCATGTAAACATTAATTTCTAGGTTTACAAAATTTCGCAAAATTGTCAGGTAAAGTGAGTTAACTTATATAGGTCACCCCTTGAAACTGAATCCATCATTTCTCTTACTATATAAGTCGTCACAATATATACCACCTTAATAACTCTAGGCACACTGTGATCAAGAGATCTTTCTTTCTGTTTCACTCACATCCACACACATACACACCGACTCTCGATAGATAGATAGATAGATAGATAGATAGATAGATAGATAGATAGATAGATAAATAGATAGATAGATAGGTAGATAGATCTATACACATGAGAAAGAAAGTCTGCCACTTAGAAGTGCTCAGTAGAAATAAGAATTACCAATTTTAGGAGAATTACCACTCTCAGCAAAGTAAATCTAATCCATACAACCAGAAGGCTATCTCATCCGACATGAGATCGGAATAACTTACAGGGAGGTCTGAAGTAAGACGTGTTACCATTGTTGGTCACCTTTGATGAACTTCACTCCGTTATAGATGGATAAAGCCTTTTCTTTGTTCTGCTCAGTATTCTATGAGAATCAAGTACTATGCAAAGCAGGAACAAGCTGCATTAGACAGATAAACTGCATTAGAACAGTATTTCTGGGAATGAAAATGTGTGTGTGTGTGTGTGTGCATGCTTCATGTGTGTCTCTTGGGAGGGTGCATTATAGCTTGGGGCTTGGACCAATTGCTTAAGAAATTCTAGAAAGGAGAATTCAATCAGAGATACAAGAAGGACACAACAAACTTTACTTAAGATAATTAGTCAGAGGCAAGCAAATTACTAGACTGAGAAAACAGAAGAGAGATTTTAAGGAGAAATATGAACTATGTAGAAAACTATCCCTAATTTGAACAGGGATGACTATGTGAAAGGCATGACATTTAAATCAAGGGGATTTGGGAAGAGGATAAAATAGAATCCCATAATCACATTTCTTTTCCGTGACTTGAGTTCAGCTAATTTAGAGTTCAGTGCGTGGCAAAGGGTATAATGTTTAGAAACAGACATTTAGGAATTGAAGCCAAGGTCTGTTGCTCATTTTCATGTGATTTTGGTTAAACTATTTTCCTTCTGTGGGTCTGAGATTCCTCATCTACGAAATGAGGCTAAAAGACCTGCGTTACAGGTTATTGCTAGGTTTGCATGACCCAAGATGGCTCATGCAAAAAGTATAGTTACAGTTACTGGTAAACCTATTAATAAGAACATGATAAAGTGGAGAGCTACAGTGAACTTGGTTCCGGCATATCTCAGGTCTTCAGGGACTCCATAACTCAAGGGTCAGCAGACTTTAAATCCTGATCCTCTTTCTATCTGCATATAAATATTTTGATAGAGTTCATAATGTTTACCATTTGGTACATCTGACTGTCCTATCCTTAGACATTTTCACAGACATTTGCACTACACCCTTGGATTTCAAAAGGAAGAGGACCACCTTCTAGTTGGAGGAGAGTAGCAAGTGGTTTAGTTGTGTTTTAATAGGTTGTAATTGGTAAGACAGAACTATTTCTGAATAGTTGAAGGTAAGTTCAATTATGATTTTCTGTCTGTGTCAAACATAGTCTCAGGATGGGGGCATTTAGCCAAACTTTAAATTAGATTAGAAAGGATTTAAGGAGAGAGAACAGTGAGAAAGAGGCAGAAAACATGAAGAGAAAGAACTTTGAGAGATCAGTAAATAGACAGGATCCAGGTCAGTGAGGTGCTCCAGTGCACAGAATGTCAAAAGTGTCAAAAGATATTCTAGCTGCACACAGAGGTTGTATAAGAATGTACTGGAAAGAATGAAAGCAGTAGTTGCTTCAGTGTATGTAAGAGATTATGCCAACACATTCTTCCAGTCAGTTCCTTTATCCCCTTCACTCAATCAGGAAGGTTTCCTTTCTTACTCCTATTCTAACACCTACCATGCTTTTCCTTGTGATCAGCTGCCACAGATAAGGATCCATTTGTTTAAAACTTTACTTACCAGCAAGGACACCTGGAGAAGTTGGCAAATCTCCCCTATCATCCTTCTGAACGGCTTTTGGTAGGCAGGATGATTTTTTACACTGTGGTCACAGCCTCCAGAGTGAGAACTTTGCATGTCTTGGAACACCCTGAGGATAGTGGGGGATACAAGACTCTGAAATCTGAATTAACTCTTTTGGTGAATAGGATGTCACCAGACATAGATAATTCATGTCCTGATTCTTGACACAGACTTCCAAATTTAAGGTTATGTATTTTCAGGGGGAAAATTATGTTTTTAATTTTGTAAATTAGACTTAAATTTCTTAATTTTTAAATGTTTTCAGTCATAGAATTTCCATTTGAATCTTTAAAAAATATTCCAGGTTCTTTCTGATTCTTTCTATCTTATCTTTGATTTTCTTATCTATGTTTAATCATAGTTATTATAAAGACTTCTGAAAATTGTATTATTGGATACCCTATGTTTACTCTTTTTTTTTTTTGATATTTTTGTTTTATGTTTATTTGCTTCTTTCCCTGCTTGGTTGTGCTAATGCCAAATGTATTGTGTAAAATAAAGTAAAAATAATTTTAGGCCTCGGATAATGCTATTTAATAATATTCCAGTTTAGATGACTTGTATTTTACTTCTGGCAGATGGCCATGGGTACTAATAAACTCAGATATCATTAATCAAATCAAGATTTGAGGTTATTTGAACCTATGTCAATCCCTCTGAGAATGTATCTCTTTCTGATACACCTTTACACATAAAGTGTGTATTTCTTACACATATGAAATACAGCCATGGGATCTCATCCCATAGTCTGCATAATTTCTGGGACCTGCCAAATTCTAGTGTCAATTTTAGTTCCATAGTTGCTTTGTTCTATTTAGGGCTTTACTAAGTTGGAAGACATTCACCCCCATTGTGTATCTAAGCTCAGCCAGCCATCAGAGATAGAGTCAGGGTTTCCTGGAATTTATCCACTTGAGCATCTCTTAGGCATTCTCTGTTCCTATGGAAGAAATAATACCAAGTCTATACAAATTCTTCCAGAAAATTGAAGAAGGGAGACTACTTTCCAACTCACTTTATGAGGCCACTATGACCCTGGTTCTAAAACCTGACAAAGCTCTCATAAGAAGAGAAATACAGACCAATATGCCTCATAAATGTGTATGTAAAAATTCTTAGCCAACTGAATCAATCAATCAATAAAAAAGACACTATTTTGGGACCAATCAGGATTCCTCCAGGGACGTACATTTTTCTTTCTGTCCTGGGCAACAACCTTCTCATAGTCAATTGCTGTAATCTCTGGAGGCAGAATTTTCATAAAACTCTTTTAAAAGTACCAAACTTAGTTGAGAAAGCCGCGAAGTCAACACCTATCTTTTTTATCAGAAACCACATCATTGTAATTTGGGTAGACTGGATTAAATGCATGAAATCCAGACATGTCATGGATCTAATTGATGCAGTCAAGATGGCCTCTCCACTAAATGTTTACAATTGATTGTTAAAACCAGCACAAGATATGTGGCCTGCCCGGTGGCACAGCAGTTAAGCATGCACACTCTGCTTCAGCGGCCCAGAGTTTGCGGGTTCAGATCCCAGGCGTGCACGGATGCACTGCTTGTCAAGCCATGCTGTGGTGGCGTCCCATATAAAGTAGAGGAAGATGAGCACGGATGTTAGCCCATGGCCACTCTTCCTCAGCAAAAAGAGGAGGATTGGCATCGGATGTTAGCTCAGGGCTCGTCTTCCTCATGAAAAAAAACAAAAAAAAAGAAAAGAAAAGTATGAGAGATAAAGATGTATTATGAGTTTGGTTTATAGCAGCAGTAGCAGTAACAATCAGACTGACTTTAGTTACCATGTAATGAAGTTAAATTTGAACATTTTAAGTGGTGTTAAATTTTCATCATGAAGCTGTGGTGGGAGATATTTTTAATAATTTTGTACAAAGATTATAAACAATAACAATATAGTACTAAGCTGCATTAAAATAAAGTGCATCTGGTATCTATGCATCATTAGCATTGTTTCTATTTCACATCATGTGACAAAAAGATCCAACCTTAAATTTCTGATTGGCTTCAATGGCTGTTCATGGCCACTCATCCTCTGCTGTTTTCCCTACAGTTAGATCCTCAATCTATTACTTTATGTAGCTGGCCCAGCTTTGAATTATTAAACTCTAAGTCCCTGTCAGACCACACCTCACATTTTTCCAGCCCTCTCAAGGAATTTTCACCTCTGTTCTCAGGTTGCATCAAGTTCTGTAGGGCCTGGTTCATCCTTTTTCTTCAAAATTATTTATTCCTTACAGCTTCACTTTTTCAGCTTTTCACAATAGATTCCATCCCATATTTGTACATTTTTCTTTCACTGACTCTACTGTCTACTGTCAATATAACTGCCCCAAATTCAGCCCTGAACCTCTGTAACCACTTCTCTTCCAACAGCTCTGGTTGCTGAGAGTTGTTAAAGAAAAGCTACAGAATTATGCCAGTTGAAGCCTCGTCAGGTGGGGCTTCTAAGCTACGTGAAAATCCTTTCCTAAGTCCTTTAGTTAATTTCTGTTTTTTGCATTTGCTTTAGTAAAGAAGTTAAACTTGCACTTTTCTCACATTTTGTCTTATGCATGTATTCTTTAGCTCTCAGCAATTTCTCTTATCTCCCTAGGAAATTAACATGATCATGCAAGTGATATTTTTACCCTTTTCACTCATCTCTTACTTAGTTGTACAAGTGTTTTTACTCAGCCTGAAGCTCATATTTCTACTTCTGCCTTGAATCAAATCTCTTTTCAAGTCTGCATGTATCACTCTTTATTCTCTCTTCCCATTTTCATTTCTCTCTTATACTTTTACCTTCTCCACCTCCAGTATTTTTGCCCATTTTCTTGAGCCAAGCTTAACCCAGTTTGAAAAACAGAAAGATTTTTGAAATAGTTTACAGCATTATCTCCATTTCCTCCTATTTCATTCACTACTCAATGAGCTATAAAGATTACAACCTCATTTGTACTTGAAAAGGGAGTTTCTTTTGTGAATATCATAAATTATATCCGACTTCCAACGGCCTTGAATATAAAATGAACTCTTGTTATTTTTATCCCCTATGGAATACAGTTATTGGTCATTTTCCTTCCTTAAAGATCCTGGGTATATATGGATTTAGAAATGTTTGAAAACCTTAGAAATGGTTTTGTAAATGATGAATCAAGTTTTAAAAATTTTTTTTGCAGTAGCTTTGATATTTCAGGATTCTTGATCTGATATTTTGCACCACTATGTTAAATGAAGGCATGAGTGTGAAATATTTACTTTGAGAGCTGAATGGAGGACAGAGGGATATATAAAATTAGGTAAAGTTCTGTAAGATAAATATAGAATGGTGACAGCTAAGAGAAGACAAAGCAGACAAGATTGAAGGTTAAGATACAACCACAAGAGGCAAAAGAAAAAGTGAGTTGAATGACAAATAAAGACTTAGAGAAAGACAGATAACACAGAAAGAAAGTTGAAATGGTATTTGCATATGTACACACGTATACACATCATTTATCCAAATATTTAAGAGTAAGATTTAATAAAGTCTTTGTTGGAGTATGCACCTGAGTTTATGTAAATTATTATCTTATTAAACTCTGGGCTTACTGATAGCTTCCATATTTTGTTAGCTTTTCTTTTTTCTACATTCCTGTCACTTATTTTATCTCCTCAACCTAAATCTCAATGAAATGGCCACAGTAAAATCATTCTATCTTAGTGGATCCTTTCTAGCCCAAGGCCAGACTTTTTGGATGATCTAGTTCACCTGCCCCAGGATGTTTTCATTTTCACCCACTCTAACTGAAATGAGAAAGTCATACAAATGTTGGTGCCCTTTGAAGAAAACAGGTTACTGGAGGCACTGAGACTGATGCTTCATAAATGTAAAGCATAACATCACTAATAATAAAAATTATGTCCTTATTCAGGAGGCTGATTCCCAAGCTTGGGGTGACTCTTGAAGGACTGAGTTACCTCTAGGCAGGAGAATCTATGAGGAGGGCTTATCTCCCACTCTTTTCAAGATCCCTCCAGTTCTAGATTCCCTCTCATGGGCCCCACCTACAAGTACAGGTGATTTTATACAAGGCTTTGACAAGTCATTCTGGCTTTTTGTTTTTTATTATTATTTTTGTGTGTGTGTGTGAGGAAGACTGGCCCTGAGCTAACATCCATGCCCATCTTCCTCCACTTTATGTGGGATGCCACCACAGCATGGCCTGACAAGCGGTGCATCGGTGCACGCCTAGGATCCGAACCTGGGCCACCAGCCGCGAAGCGCATGCACCGAACCGCTACGCCATGGGGCTGGCCCCATATTATTACCATAATGTTTACCTTGCTCTTATATGGTCTATTTCTCCAAAACTTACCTACCTCTTCTCTCCCACACCAGTCCTAAACATAATTCTACCTTAAATACTATCATGATAAAATTGAAGCTCAACTAGTATCTGTCATTTCGTGGAGTGAGGTATTTATTAGAAGAACTTAGGTGGCGGAGATAATAAAATAGGGACCAGTTGTTTTGAACACAGATTCCTATTCTTCATGGTTCCTTTTTATAGCAAGATAAGAAAATGTTTAATTTAGGGGAAAAAGATAGAGGTCTATGGCAAGAAATGAGAGATACAGGAAACTGGGTAAATGGATGGACTTTGAGGCCGACTACATGGGTTTGAATCCTATCTTCTCTGCTTAATGAACACATGAATTTGGGCAAGAAGTTTAGACTCTGTGTCTCCATCTCCTCCTCTATAATGATCAGAACAATACCTAACCCAAGGCATTGTTGTGAAGATTAAAAAAGCTAATACTTGTATAGTACTTAAAAGAACTCCTGACATATAGTAAGAAATTTGTTAACAGTTTGTTGATAATAATCTGAGCTACTTAGCTAACACTAAATATTCCCAGGCTAGGATATTCAGTGGAAGATCATACTGATTAGAACTGCCATGGAGATGTTTCCTAGAATTCACTCTTGGAGTTATAGAGGAGTCAATAAATGACATAATTTTCCTTGCCTAGATTTATCGACAATAAAGAACAAAACGTGAGTCAAATAAATGGCTTTCAGAACATCAGCATTATTACTCAACAAAAGCTGGGTAGTGTTTCTTGGCTAAGTTATCTTAACTCATCTCAACTGGTAAACTGGGCTTTTTCACAATCTTTGCTCTCTGCTCCACTCCTCCTTAAAATTTAACTTACCCAAAACCTCAGGCTTTTGGTTGCAAGAGCATACCCTTGTTAGGAAACTAATGGAATCCATGGATTTTGGAGGGTGACACTGGGATCTGCAGTCAGCATTGTCAGGTAAAAAATAAATCTGTGTGTTTCTAGATTCTCCGTTGAATGTATTGATCTTTTTTATTTGTCCCATTGCAAATTGTCTACTTTCATAATTTCAACTGTATGTAAAAATTCTTAATACCTCATAGTACATGTCCTGTTTCTCTCTCCTAGGTCTTTAATGTGATTTCTGGCTAATTGATTTTCTTTACACTTTAAGAAAAAATTATTTTATTGAGGTCATATTGTCTTACAGCATTGTGTAAATTTCAGGTGTATATTATTATACTTCAGTTTCTGTATAGACTGTATCATGTTCACTACCAATAGTCTTGCTACTATTGTCACCATACATATGTGCCTCTTTACCCCTTTCACCCTCCCTCCGTCACTTCTGCTCTGGTAACCACTAAACTGTTCAACTTATCTATTTGTTTGTTTATCTTCCACATATGAGTGAAATAATATGCTATTTGTCTTTCTCTGTCTGATTATTTCGCTTAGCATAATACCCTCAAAGTCCATCCACGTTGTCACAAATGGCACAATTTTTTTATGGCTGAGTAGTATTCCATCGTGTATATATACCACATCTTCTTTATCCATTTATAAGATGATGGGCACTAGGGTTGTTTCCACGTCTTTGCTATTGTGAATAATGCTGTGATGAACATAGGGGCGCATTAAGTCTCTTTGAATTGTTGCTTTCATGTTCTTTGAATAAATACCACCTAGTGGGATAGCTGGATCATAAGTTTCTCTATTTTTACATTTTTGAGAAATCTCCATACTGTTCCATAGTGGCTGCACCAGTTTGCATTCCCACCAGCAGTGTATATTCCAACATTTGTTATTTTTTGTCTTGTTAATTATAGACATTCTCATGGGTGTAAGGTGATATCTCATCTTAGTCTTGATTTACATTTCCCTCGTAGTGATGGTAAACATCTTTTCATGTGCCTGTTGGCCATCTATCTATCTTATTGGAAAAATGTCTGTTCATAGCCTCTGCCCATATTTTGGTAGGGTGGTTCATTTTATTGTTTTGAGTTGTATGAGTTCCTTACATATTTTGGAAATTAACCCCTTGTCAGATATATGATTTGCAAATATTTTCTCCCATTTGGTGGGTTGTCTTTTCATTTTGTTGATGATTTCCTCTACAGTGCAGGAGTTTTTTAGTCTGATGTAGACCCACTTGTTTATTTTTTCTTTTTTTCTCTTGCCTCAGTAGACATGGTATTCGAAAAGATACTGCTAAGACTGGTGTCAAAGAGCATACTGCCTATGTTTTTGAAGGAGTTTTATGGTTTCAGCTTTTACATTCAAGTCTTCAATCTATTTTGAGTTAATTGTTGTGTATCATGTAAGATAATGGTCTACTTTCATTCTCTTGCATGTAGCTATCCAGTTTTCCCAATATTATTTATTGAAGAGACTTTCCTTTCTTCATGAATGTTCTTAGCTCCTTTTTTTTTTTTTTTTGTGAGGAACATCAGCCCTGAACTAACATCTGCCAATCCTCCTCTTTTTGCTGAGGAAGACTGGCCCTGGGCTAGCATCTGTGCCCATCTTCCTCTACTTTATATGGGACGCAGCCACAGCATGGCTTGCCAAGCAGTGCTTCCGTGCGCTCCCGGGATCCATACCGGAGAACCCCGGGACACCGCAGCGGACGCGAGCACTTAACCACTTGCGCCACCGGGCCGGCCCCCTCTTAGTTCCTTTTTTGAAGATTAGCTATCCATAGATGTGTGATTTAATTTCTGGGCTCTAAATTCTGTTCTATTGATTTGTGTGTCTGTTTTTCTGCCAGTATCATGCTATTCTGATTACTAAATGTTTGTAGTTTAGTTTGAATTCAGAGAGTGTTACATCTCCAGCTTTGTTCTTTTTTCTCAGGATTGCTTTGACTATTTGGGGTCTTTTATTGTTCCATGTAAATTTTAGGCTTCTTTTTTCTATTTCCCTGAAGAAGTCATTGGGATTCTGATTGGGATTGCATTGAATCTGTAGATTGCTTTAGATAATACAGAAACTTTTAACTATGTTTATTCCTCCAATCCACGACTGTGGAATACCTTTCCATTTCTTTATGTCTTCATTGATTTATTTCAATAATGTCTTATAGTTTTCAGTGTATAGGTCTTTCACTTCCTTGGTTAAATTTATTCCCAGGTATTTTAGTCTTCTTGTTGTGATTGTAAATGGGATTGTATTCTTGATTTCTCTTTCAGATGGTTCATTTTTGCGCATAGAAATGCAACTGATTTTTGTATGTTGATTTTTTCCCCAACAACTTTATTGTACTTATTGACAATTTCTAATAGTTTTTTTGTTAATTCCTTAGAGTTTTCTTTATATCTGCAAACAGTGAGAGTTTTACTTCTTCCTTCCCTTATTTGGATCCACCTTATTTATTTTTCTTGCCTAATTGCTCTGGCTAAAACTTCCAGTACTGTGTTGAATAAGAGTGGTGAGAAAGGGCATCCTTATCTTGTTCCTGTTCTCACAGGAATAGCTTTCAGGTTTTCTCTCTCAATATGATGCTGGCTGTGCATTTATCATATATGGCCTTTATTATGTTGAGGTACTTTCCTTTTTTAGCCATTTCATTGAATTTTTATCATAAATGGTTGTTGGATCTTATCAGATGATTTCTCTGTGTCTATTGAGATAATCATGTGATTATTATTCCTCATTTTGTTAATGCAGTGTCTCACATTGATTGGTTTGCAGATGTTTAACAATCCTTGCACTGCTGGAATAAGTCACATTTAACCACGGTTTATGATCCTTTTCAGGTATTGTTGTATTTGATTTGATAATATTTTGTTGAGGATATTGCATCTGTGTTCATCAGCCATATTGGCCTGTGATTTTCATTCTTTGTGTTGTCCTTGTCTGGTTTGGGGATCATGTTAATGTTCACCTTGTAGAATGAGTTAGGAAGCATCTTATCCTCTTCATTTTTTCAGAACAGTTTGAGAAGGTTAGATATTAAATCTCTTTGACTGTTTGGTGGAAGTCACCAGATAAGCTGTCTGGTTCTGGAATTTTGCTTTTGGGGAGGTTTTTGATTACAGTTTCAATCTCTTTACTTGTGATTGGTCTATTCAGATTCTCTATTGCTTCTTGATTCAGTTTTGGGAGGTTGTATGATTGCAAGAATTTATCCATTTCTTCGAGGTTATCCAATTTGTTGGTGTATAGCTTTTCATAGCATTCTCTTATAATCCTTTGTAATTCTGTGGTGTCTATTATAATATCTCCTCTTTAATGTCTGATTTTTTTTATTTGAGTCTTGTCTCTTTTTTTCATAGTGAGTCTGGCTAGGTACTTATCAATTTTGTTTATCTTCTCAAAGAACCAGCTCTTAATTTCATTGATCCTTTCTACTCTTTTTCTGGTCTCTTTTTTCATTTATTTCTGCTCTGATTTTTATTATTTCCTTCCTTCTACTGGGTTTTTTTTTTTTTTTTTTTCATCTTTTTCTAATACTTTTAGATATAGTGTAAATTGTTTATTTGAGATTTTTCTTGTTTTTTGAAGTAGGCCTATACTGTTATAAACTTCCCTGTTAGTACCACTTTTGCTGCATCCTATAACATTTGTATGTTGTGTTTTCATTTGCATTTGTCTCCAGGTATTTTTTTGTGTGTGTGAGTAAGATCAGCCCTGAGCTAACATCCATGCCATCCTCCTCTTTTTACTGAGGAAGACTGACCCTGAGCTAACATCCGTGCCCATCTTCCTCCACTTTATGTGGGATGCCACCACAGCATGGCCTGACAAGCGTTGCATTGGTGCAGGCCCGGGATCTGAACCTGGGTCACCAGCAGTGGAGCTCATGCACTTAACCATTATGCCATGGGGCCAGCCCCAGTCTCCAGGTATTTTTGATTTCTCCTTTTGATGTCTTCATTGATCCAATAGCTGTTCAGTAGCATATTGTTTAGTCTCCACATTTTTATGACTTTTCCAGCTTTTTGCTTGTTGTTGATTTCAAGTTTCATACCATTGTGGTTGTAAAAGTTGCTTGATATGGTTTCAACTTTCTTAAATTTATTCAGGCTTGCTTTGCTTGCCAACGTATGGTTTATCTTTGAGAACGTTCCATGTGCACCTGAGAAGAATGTGTAGCTGCTATTTTTGGATAGAGTGTTCTCTATATATCTATTAAGTCCAACTGTTCTAGTATTTCATTTAAAGCCACTGTTTCCTTGTTGACTTTATGTCTGGATGATCTATTCATTGACCTAAGTGGTGACATTAGGTGACCCTATTATTATTGTGTTGCTGTCAGTTTCTCATTTTACGTTTGTTAATAGTTGCTTTATATAATTTGGTGCTCCTGTGTTAGATGCATATATATTAATGAGTGTTATGTCTTCTTGGTAGAATGTGCTATTTATCATTACATAATGCCCATCATTATCTCTTCTTTTTTGTCTTGAAGTCTGTTTTATCTGATATAATTATGGCTACACCCACTTTCTTTTGCTTGCCCTTTGCTTGGAGTATCATCTTCCATCCCTTCACTCTGAGTCTATGTTTGTCTTTAGAGCTGAGATGGGTCTCTTGGAGGCAGCATATTGTTGGGACTTGTTTTTTAATCCATCTAACCACGCTGTGTCTTTTGATTGAAGAATTCACTCCATTTACATTTAGAGTGATTATTGATATATGAGGGCTTAATACTGCCATTTTATCTTTTGTTTTCTGGTTGTTCTACATTTCCATTGTTTTTTTTTTTTCCTTGTATTTCTGTCTGAGATTTCAGTTTGGTGGTTTTCTGTGATAGTTTTTTCAATTTTCTCTTTATTGATGATTTGTATGACTCTGCTCTGATTCTTTTGTTTTGTGATTAACATGACGTTTGTATAAGAGATCTCATAGATGAGATAGACCTTTTTCTCACAGCCTCTTATCTCCCTTAGCCTATGCGTATTCCATCCTTTTCATCTTCCTCCTTTATATTTTTGTTGTCACAAATTATTCTTTTTTGTGTTGTGAGTTTGTGATCAAATTGAAGTGGTTATAGTTATTATTGATGCTTTCTTTCTCTTTAGGCTTTATGTTATAATTAAGTTTTTGCTAACCTATTCTGACATACAGCTGCAATTTTCTGATTATGTCTTTCTGTTTATCTCCTTGTTCAAAGCTGTGTAAATTTTTGCCTGTTTGTTTCAGGTGAGAGAGCTACTTTCAACATTTCTTGTAAGGCAGGTATAGTGATGATGGACTCCCTCAGCATTTCTTTGTCTGGGAAAGCTTTTATTTCTCCATCATATCTGAGGGATAATTTTGCTGGATGGAGTATTCCTGGATGATAGTTTTTGACTTTCAGTATTTTGAAAATATCATTCTACTCTCCTAGCTTGGGAGTTTCTGTTGAGAAATTTGCTGAAAGTCTGCTTAGGGTTCCTTTATAGGTTATTTTCTTCTCTCTTGCAGCCCTTAATATTTTTTCTTTGTCATTGACTTTTGACATGTTTAATATTATATGCCTTGGAGAAGGTCTTTTTGTATTGAGGTAATTGGGAGTCCTATTAGCTTCATGTACTTGCATGTGCATTTCCTTCCTTAGGTTTGGAAAGTTTTCAGTTATTATTTATATGAATAAGTTCTCTGCTCCTTGCTCCCTTTCTTCTTCTGGGATACCTATTATATTTATATTATTTTTCCTAATTGAGTTGGATATTTCTCAAGGAATTTCTTCATTTTTTAAACATCTTACTTCTCACTCTTCCTCTATCTGAATCATTTCTAGATTTCTATCTTCAAGCTCACTAATTTTCTCTTCCATATAGTCTGCTCTATCTGTAATGCTTTCTACATTATTTTTCATCTTGTTAATTGTGTTCTCCCTCTGCAGATTTTCTGTTTGTTTGCTTTTTAGGGTTTCAATCTTTTTGGTCAAGTATGCCTTCTATTCATTAATATTATTCCTGAGGTCATTAAACTATGTTTCTGAGTTTTCTTGTAACTCAATGAGTTTCTTTATGACAGCTATTTTGAATTCTTTCTCAGTCAGGTTATAATCTTCTGTGATTGTTTGGTTTCTGGAGAGCTGTCATTCTCCTTCTGTTCTGTTGTGTTACTGTAGTTCTTCATGGTATTTGATGAACTGATCCTCTGCCAGCACATTTGTGGTAGTAACCATCTTTCTTTTTTGGGTATGGCTTTAGTTACTTTGGTTCTGAACTGCTTCTAGTTAAATTTGAAAGCCTGCACTTTCTACCACCACTGCCTCTTCTAGAAGCATCATCAATGCCTTCCTTGTGCAGCTTGTGCCTCTGAGCTTGCTTGTGCCTTGCTGCTTACAATGTCACTTCAGTCTCAGGTGTTGCCACTGGGTTCACCAGGCTGCGAGTACTTCTGCTGCTTCTGGGGTTGCCTGGGTCTCCTATTCTTCCCCAACTCTCTGTGGGCTCTCCACAGGGTCAGATTCTGCTGCCTCATGCACCACTTATCCTGCTGCTCCTGGGTTGCTTGGGGTGCAGTTTGCACAGCTGCCAAGGATTCAGGGTTAATGGCTGTAGCTACCAGGGGCCTTGGAGACCTGGGGATTTGTATGCAGCCCCCACTGCTGGTGGAGCCAGTCTCGAGGGTGCCACCATTGGTGGCTGGTTCACCAGTTCTGCTGTGTTTCCTGAATCCTCTGATAGAAGGCCCCACCTGCAACCCCTAGGGAAGAGCAGGGACTAAGAAGCAAGAAGTTGTTGTTTCTGTATGCTTCTGCTGCCTTTGGTCTCTGGCACTAGCTGTTGTGTTTTGAAAACTCAAGTCAGGGTGCCCTGACTTTTTGTTTTGTTTACTGTCCCCTCTCTTGGAAAGACCAGACTGTAGCTGGGGAGAGGGAGGGTGCATGAGCTTGATCCACTGGGGATGGGCAAGGAGCAAGCCATGCCTGTTTTTCCTGCTCCCATAATGTCTGCACACAGTCATGTGGGCCAGATGCCCTGGGGAAGAGGCAGGGACACCTATTGTTTTTGTGCCCACTGCAGCAGTGTCTGCCTGCATTCATTTGAGCTGCAGCACATGCTGTTACTGCTCCTGCAGTGACCTCTCACGGGCACAAGGACTGGTTTCAGGGGCTGCCAGGGGAGTGGGAAGGAGCTGTTCTCCTAGTTCCACTGAGTCCCAGAGTCCGCTCACCTTCACATGTACAAATGCATGGATCTCTTAGGCTTCCTGTTGTGGTATGTAGAGATTCCTCTGTTGGTCAATGGATGTCTGATTGTCTGTAACTTAGAGGGGAGAGACAAAGGGAGTAATCATGCATCACTCTATCATGATGCTGATGTTACTCTTTTTTTAAGTTTAAATAAACTTTTTAATTTTAGAATTCTCATAGTTATAGGGAAATGCAAATATAGTCTAGAGAGTTCTCATATAACCCATATATAATTTCCTCTGTCATTAACATTTTACATTACTATGGTCATTTGATACAATTAATGAAGCAATATTGATACACTATTATTAACTAAACTTCATATATTATTCAGATTCTCTTAGTTTTTCCTAATGTTCTTTTTCTCTTATGGGATCCCACCCAGGGTACCAAATTATATTTACTAGTTGTGTCTCTTTAGAGTTCTCTTGGTTGTGACAGTTCCTTAGGCTTTTCTTGGTTTTGATGACTTGACAGTTTTTAGGAGTACTGGTCGGGTTTTTGTAAAATTTTCCTCAATTGGGGTTAGTCTGATTATTTTCCCGATGATTAGACAAGAGTTATGTGATTTTGAGAGGAAAATCAGTGAGATAAAATACCATTTATATTAAAATATATGAAGAGTACATACTATCAACATGGCTCATCACTGTTGATGTTGAATTTCATCACCTGGCTGAGGTAGAATTTGTCAGGATTCTCTTCCTCCCGCATTTCCAAGTTTACTCGTTGGAAGTAAGTTACAATCTGCAGCCCACAAATTAACCAATGAGAAGTTATATTCCACCTTCTTGAGGATAGGGTATCCTCACAAATTGTTTGGAATTTTTTTCACAAGAGATTTGTCTCTTTCACCCTTTGTTTATGTATTCAATCATTTATTTATATCAGTATGAACTCATGGACATTTAATTTATACTTTAGATTATAATCCAATGCTACTGTATTTTGTAAAATTTTCCAGCTATGTACATTGTAATCTCTTTCAGTTGGTTCCTGTGTCCCTTTGGCACACCTCCATAATTGTGTGTTCTTCTTTTTTGGGGGAATGGGACACTTCATGACTTTCTAGCATCACAAGATACTACAGCCTTATCTCGTATATCATCTGCCTGCACTTAGAATGTGATATTTCTCCTAGAAGCAGTGGTTATTTTAATTGGATAATGGTGTTAGAAACAAAGCTCTTGGTGCTGGATGTGCTTTGCTACTGGGGTGTCATTGTTTTAAGGCCTTTTCAGCTGACTGATCAAGCAAATACATGTGTATATGCTAACCTGTGCATGTATAATCTATCTATCATCCATCATCTTTCTAAAGCTATACATTGTGATGTCTCTAACTTTAGTCTATTACCACATGAATTATTCTAGTATCCTCTCATGATTATCTGCAAACACCCACTCCAACAGTGAGAAAACTGGCCCCCACCATATACCATCTATTTACATAATTATTTAATAACAGTATACACATATGTATTTGTATTAGAATTGTTCACCTACAACCACTTGGGAAAAAGTTTATCCACTAGAGCACAGTGCTTATGTGTATTTATTTTTGGCTTTAGTCTCACAGACTCCACTCATCTCCAAGTTTTCTGAGATTAGCTGATTTTTCCACATCCACTTTAGTGAAGTTTTCTCCTATATTTTAAAGTAATAAGAATGAGGGAACACATCCCAAATCAATTTAATAGCTCAGGATTAACATAATAGCAAAAACAGAAAACATTACATGTAAATAAAATTATAAATTAATAATCGCCTTGAATATAAATGTGAAAATCCTTAAATTTAGCAAATTGAATCCAACAATATACAAAATGTAGTATATACCAAGACAAAAAGAATTTATACCAAGAGAATAGAAATCATCTAATATTAAACACTCACTGTTATTAACCTCATCAACAGAATAAAAGAGGAAAATCATGTAATGTTATCAATAGATGTAGAAATAGCATTCAACAACCTTCAGCAGAAAAGCACATTTAAAAAATGCTAAGCATATAGGACTAGAAGCGGCTTCCTCAACCTGATAGTAGATATATTTAAAAACCCTCCAGTTACATGTTTTAGTGTATTAATAAGTGATGAACTCAATTTCTAAAGAGAGCCTTTTTTATTTGCAATTTTGAAAAACAACAATAACAACAATTGCAAAAAAACAACCTACAGCCAACATTTTCCTTATTACTGAAAGGGGATTGCTTTCCCCAAAGATCAGGAACATAGCATAAAACGTCTACTTAACAAGCTTTTTATTCATCATTTTACTGTACTCCCTAGCCAGTGAAATAACGTAAGTAAAAGATATAAAATTCATACTAATTCTTTAAGCAGATAATCTTATGGACTTACAGATATGTTTATGGTATGAATGAATGAATTTGGCAAGGTGGCAAAATTCAAGGTCCACATACAAAATAAAATATACTTATTTATTTAGCAACAAATAATTGAAAATTAAATTGAAAATTTTAAGTTAAAATAGCAGCTAAATAATGAAATACTTTTCTTGAATGTAAGAGAGAGAGCACTGAGAGAAAACTGTAAACATGTTTCTTAACTGTATGAACATTGGTGTCAGGTAAATCTTGTTTTAAATTACTGGATCTGTGAACAAACTACTTAATCTCATAAAAAAGAAAATTCAATGGTGATAAAATCTTTTTTGGAGATATTTTTTACAGTTACATGATGTGATGAACGGAGATTCATGTAAAACTCTTGACACTCCAGTGTTTTTGACTTGATAAAATTAGCAGCTGTCATTGTTGACATTTCAAATATAACCCTATAGAATATAGTTTTAATCTGACTTGAGGCTATTAGGCAAGTGTTGAGATTACCAGGTATCTTTTTAAGGCAACCTGATTATCTCGTTCTGGTGAGATCTATTATGTAATGACAATTATAGGGGAGGGGAGCATTTTTGATTGCTGCTGTTCTATTCATGGCCATATTTCTAGGCACTTGAGGGGTATCCCAGACACAGAAAATACATAATATATATTTTTCTTTTGGTTGAATAAATGTATAATTCAGTGAGCTAAATTATTTAAGAAATAGTCTTCAATGACTTTGAGATTCTCTTCCTTATTTATATCAGAGATGAAGTCTACTGTTCTACAAAGGCAGCCTAGGTACTTTTCCTCTAGCTCACGCCATTAAATTTGTTTTTACACTGTAACCACCATCATTGCTGGCTGATTTTAAATATGAGTTATGAGGAGTCATATAATTTGTTCTCCTATTGTTTACCTACACATAACACAGAATCCCGTGTTGAAGAAAATACAATTCATAAATATTTCATTGATGATAGTTTTATTGAGAATACTTCACCATTTCCGAAATTTCACTCGAGAATATAGAAAAACAAATTTCTCTCTGTTTGATTTGTATTCTTCTTAGTGCATTTATTAATTCTAATTTAGCATAATGAAGAAAATGTCCAAACTCTACAGCCTAGGGATTGCTATCGTTAATGTTAAGTATAATTTAATAAGAATTCAATGTAATTCTTTTCAGTTTTCTTGTGCAATTATGGGTTTTTCATTAATGACAACATACTATATATCCAGAGGCAGTATGGTGTAGTGATTAAATACGTTTGTTTTGGACCTGACCCCACTGCTTGTTAGTTTTGAGGTAATGTCTGCCATTTACCCTCTCTGTAGTTCATTTACATCAGCTGTACGATGGAAAATTACCAGATACACAGTAACAAACCAAACCACATTACATACTTTTAAACAAATTGTATTCTGCTTCTACATATGACATATTATAAAACTTATAAAAATTGCCCATAATATAAAAATATTTTGTTAGCTGCTATGTTCATCAAATGAATGTAGCATAGTTTACTTATCCAATCCAAAATATCTGAACCATTCCCAATTACCCCTTTTTATACCCTCAGAGAGATATAGCATAGGGGAAACTTCAAATTATTTCAAAATATTTATTCATGAACGTTGTAACTCCTACCTGTTCATCACCCCAGTAGACAAAATAGAAATAAATCTATAGCTGATTTTACCTTTCACACAGATCAGAGTCAGTCCACATCAGACATCTACTTTTTTATTTTCTCAACCAGTGCCCTAAATATAGGCTGCTTCTAGTTTTTCTAGAGCCCAAGATGGTTTAGGTGAATAACGAGATAGCTTCTTCCCTGTTTTGCTCCTTTCCTAATCGCTAAAGACTGGAAGAAATGCTTAAAAGAAGAGAAAACTTACTTTTGTAAACCTGTGGTCCTCCTCATGCGCTGTCCCACTTAAGAGTTGTGCTGACAGGAGAGAATGAAGAGAAGACAATGTTTACCATCCACTGCTACGAGAACACCAATATATAGGAGCAATCTAAGATGACCAAAAGGCCTGGAAAATCTTTCCTTGAGAAGACTGGGAAAAACTGAGCAAAGTGAAAGCTGTGTTTCTAAGCAGTAGTGTCATCTAATTTTTGTTGTCATCTTCACTTTGCAGATGAGACAGTAGAGATGGCCCCCAGCAATGATGGAACCAACTCACTTGGCAATCAGTTCAAAAGTATGTGTTGGTGTAGAGGAGGGGGATGTAACCTTATCCCACAGCCCTTTCCCACCAGGAATTTTTCTACGAGAGATCTGAGTTTCAACTTTAAATAATCTCATAAAGACACAGTTGAGTTTCTGATATCATGAGTTAATTAAATCTGGAAGAAGCTATTCAGCAGTTGTGATCACCCTAATGCCAAAAAAGTAAAAACAGAAACTTTAACAATTTTTGTATTTCTTGTTACTATCCTTGAGCTATGGTTGAGGTTTGTTAGCAGTCAGTGATTTGGGGTTGAAAATAACTTGGAGATATTTAGTTTTTATTCACTTTGTCAACTGTTTTTACTTTTAAATACATTTTTTGGATAGTACTTTTTCTATAAATGTGTAAGAATAAACACGTAATTGAATATTATTTATTTATTTCTGTTGATCTCTAAACTATGCAAGTCACACACACACAAAATATCTCAAATTTAATTTTTTTTTGATATCCATGGAACTCTATACTCTTTAGCATTGTTAGAAGCTATAAAGCAATCACAAGTGTGATACACAAAATTGAGAAAGAAAAAAGATAGTAAAAATAAATGATAATGTATATTTGAAAATGTTACTTACTTAGAAAGAATTATAAAGGAAAACAGCTGTAGTTGGATATTTTATTTCACATTTTAACAGAATATTAATTAAAACTCATCTTTATATATTTGAGAAAACTTTTACAATGTTTTGGTAAATTAAAGAAACAATGCTTAAAGTCATTATACATACTTTATAATACTCTTTTAAATATAAATTTGGTGAAGACATTTAAAATTGGTATATAAATTATTTGGCATTGTCACTGATGAATTTTTATTTATTTT
This sequence comes from Diceros bicornis minor, assembly GCF_020826845.1. Classification (NCBI taxonomy): domain Eukaryota; kingdom Metazoa; phylum Chordata; class Mammalia; order Perissodactyla; family Rhinocerotidae; genus Diceros; species Diceros bicornis. The sequence goes on along the minus strand of NC_080746.1, from coordinate 60,688,719 downwards.
ATTGTGCTGTTGTACATATGCTCTATTTAAGGAAAAAGAAAAAGGGCCTTAAAATCATGTGGTACTTTAACTTACAGAAATTTTTAAAAACAGAAAAAAAAAAATGTCCCTCAATAAATCAGACTGATGTCCCTTACCAGTAGAGGAATGCAATATACCATATTATTTCCCAAATATTTTTCCAGGATCATTCAAACTGCACTATTGATGCTCTTTATCAATTTTATTCCTTCTGATCACACTTCAAGATTGGAGGAATTTGACAGCATTGCCCCATCATGACACTTACCAATGGCACCTTCTTCAAGCCATCTATCTTCACACTAATTGGAGTTTCAGGTCTTGAATCAGTACAACATTGGATTGGGATCCCATTGTTCATCTCATTTATCCTGGCCATAATTAGAAATGGCCTCCTCATCACCATCATCCGCACTGATCATGGTGTCCGTGAGACCATGTATATCTTTTTAGCTATGTTTATCTACTGGCCTAGGACTGACTCTATGCATTACCCCTAAAATGCTGGTGATCTTTTGGCTTCACTCAAGGGAGATTCACTTTGACTCCTGTTGAATCTAGATGTATTTCACTCACACTATCCAGTGCATGGAGTCTGGCATTCTCCTTGCCATGGCCTTTGACCATTATGTGGCCATCTGTGAGCCCTTGAGGAATTCTGCTGCCCTTATGAAGAAGGTGCTCATTAGCATTACACCGTTGTGACCATTTGGGCATCTCTTATCATCGTCATGTGTCCTCTTCTAATTAAGTTGCGCCTGAAGCCTTTCTGAACCACAGTCATCTCTCATTCCTACTGTGAGCATATGGCTGTGGTAAAGCTGGCTGCAGAAAATGTCAGTCGATAAAGCATATGGACTGTTTGTGGCTTTCTCAGTGCTTGGATTTGACGTGATCTTTATCTTCTTGTCCTGTGTCTTTATCTTCCAGGCTGTCTTTAAATTTCCACAAAGGAGGCATGATCCAAGGCATTCAACACGTGCACAGCCCACATCTTTGTCTTTCTCCAATTCTATATCCTCATGTTTTACATCTTTTATACACAGATTTGGCTTCAACATTGATCCTTATGTACACATTCTGCTGTCCAACGTTTATCTGCTTGTTCTGCCGCTGCTTATTGTCTATGGAGTAAAGACTAAACAGATTCGAGAGACAGTTATCAAAATGTTCACTCCTAAGAGTTAAATTGACAGGCATTCTTGTGCCTCATAGATTCTTCACAATAATATATCTAGCAATTCTTGTCACACAGAGTTGTCTGTGATCATCTTTGCATTACTTTAGTTCCCACAGCATATGTACAGATTTTATAAATAAAACTGCAAATAAATCACATACACATTTTCAGACACCATTTCAAAACTTTTAATCCTTTTACCAAAGCTGATAACTTTTTCCATGAAACCTTTATTAACAGCTATTATTATCCTTTTTGATGTGTTCTATCCTTGGAACAGGGTCAGTTTTACAGAATGTTACCCTAGGTTTTGTGCTTTTCACCAACAACTGCTGTGACACCCATTCTCTTACTTTGTACTGCTAGATTATAAATTATGGATACATGGCCACAACTTTGTATTTTAGTCATTGGTAACTTTCTAATTACATGAGATCTCATTCACTATTATCCGTTTACATATAACATGGTACAATGGGTATTTAAACTTTGTTCTCATGTCTATTATTTAAGTCAGTGTGAGTTCTACACCATACGTTCTTGTTAGAACTCAATGTTTATTTTGAAAACAAAAACTGTGTCGCTAAATCCTAACTTAATCCCTCAAATATTCTAGAAGCGACTTCTTGAAGACTGACAGCTCATTACATTGTATGGAAATCTTTCATTTCTTTTTCTTATCATACCCCTAGAGTGAGCAGAATGTGTTCTTGATGGATAATCAAGAGGTAAGAGTCGTGTGTCTTCCCTGGCATGTTACCTACTAACTCCATGAATGTGGGAGAATCGCTTACTGCCCTTGTGTCACCAGTTACATCTCTGAGTTGCTCAAAAAGCAAATGTATTTACTTATGTATCTCTCAATATTTTCAAAGATTATATCTCTAATTTAATATGTATACATTACAATGATTTGAATTATAGATGTTAATCTTGTCTTAAGCATCTAAAAATCCTACATTTGCCTGTCTTTGCTCACATGATTTTAATAGTTAAATAAAACTTGAGTTCAGTCATAGTGCTGAACTATGTGCATATTGGTTCTTGAACTCAGTGAACACTTTTTGAGCAGAAGTATGTTTAAAATATAGATAGTTAAACTGCAGTGAAGTGCGGTCTCAGAATGCACATTTTATATTTAATTCCTCCAGAAGATCAAAATAACATTTAATGTCTCATAACTTTTTTCCAAGTTTGTAGACAATTTTTAACATTGTCATTCACTTTATCTTTTTCTCTACTCTCCCTTTGTAATTGGCCTGAAAATGCACATTATTCGCTGACGTGATATTTGTCCCTTTACTCACAACCCACTTTGGAACTATTTCTTTTGTGTTCCACAAGACTGAATTGTTATAGCTGGCTACTAAGCAGTTTAAAAAAAAAATGGCATTGAAGTCAGAATATTATATTTACTATTTTTATATTACAGTTTATGATTCAGCAGGATGCTATTAGTTCACATATTTCTTCCTGATCCAGACAAGAGGGTCAAAAGTGCTTTTTTGTGTTTGTGTGTTTCTTTGAGAGCATGTATTGGGATAGAGTGGATCTGCAGGTAGGAAACTAGTCTTGGTGCAGGAGATTCAGACTAAAATTATAAGACATGCTTCAATTTAAGAGGCACATGTAAGGGGAAACCAGAAAAAGAGACTGAGAAAGATCAGTAAGCAGTAAGATCAATGAATGTATTATATTTATAAAATAGAGAAATTGAGGATGATTGAAACTTATATATTAAACACAGAAGAGGGGCTGGCGCATGGCATAGCAGTGAAGTTCAGCGCCCTCTGTTTTGAAGGCCCGGGTTCGCAGGTTCAGATCATGGGTACAGACCTACACCACTTGTCAGCCATGCTGTGGCGGTGACACACATACAAAAGAGAGAAAGATTGGCACAGATGTTAGCTCAGGGCTAATCTTCCTCAAGCCAAAAAAAAAAAAAAAAAGAAGAAGAAGAAGATTGGCAACAAATGTTAGCTCAGGGTGAATTTTCCTCAGCAAAATAATGAATAAATAAAGACAGCACTATGACTGAACTCAAGTTTTATTTAACTATTAAAATCATGTGAGCAAAGACAGGACAAAGGAAACAGTAACTACAAAATGAATCTAAAATAAACTAGAAAACAGATAGAAATAAGAAAGTGAAAGTAAGCAACCTCTCTAGGCTGTAAGTGGTTCCTTCCTTTATGTTTATATGATAATCTGGTCTATGAAAACCTAAATATATTTTTGACAAATTCTAGACAAAAATTTATAGTGAAGCTTTTTGTAGTCTCATTCATTTTCTCACTTCCTTTCCATGTACACAATCAGTACTTAATCTATGGCACACCTCTGCATGTTTACAATATTAATGACAAAGTCATGGATATTATATATAATCCTTATGATGGAATGAAAATGACTGATTTCTGAAGGTAGCGAAAAAAGGAAAAAGAAGGAAAAATAAAAAGGGATTCAAAATAAGGAGGGAGAAATAAACAACAGGAAGACTTGGAGATGAAACAGGAGTGAGAATCATCAAAAATATCCACATGCATGATATAGGACCCCTAGTTCCCAAAAAACACTACAGACTTTAGAAATCCTCCTTTAAATCTACTGACAGTAGTGATTTAAAAAAATGTCATATAAAAACTCTGATGGGCCATCATTTACCAGATGAATTGTATAAAAAGCTTAGGCGTTCACTGTCTGTTAAAGTACTTAAAGAAAGAGAGTCAAAATAAATAATCCTTTCTGTTAGGTACATTTAAATTTATTTAATATAACAAGGTGTTTTTCTGTTCAAAAGTTTTGACCCATTAGGTGCTATTCCTTTTCAATTCCTTAATTTTGTAATAATATTATCTTCGCATGGTCACAGATCTCCTTGGTTCAGACTCTGTATATGACAGGATTGAGCTTTGGTGGAACTATGACATAAGATTGTCCAGAAGTATATGAATATAATAGGGGACATTTTGGCCAAAGTGATGTGTCATAAAGGAAAAGAGAGATGGTGTATAAAAAGCAAGAATTAGAAAAATCATAAGAACTACATGTGCTGAAAGACTTGAGTCAGGCTTCATGGGACGGAAGACAGAAAACAGCATGGAGTATTTGAACATAAGAAAGGGCAATGGCGGGGGGCGGGGGCGGGCTGGCCCTTTGGGACCAGTGGTTAAGTGTGCGTGCTCCGCTGCGCCGGCCCGGGCTTCGCCAGTTCGGATCCCAGGCGCACACAGACGCACCACTTGGCAAGCCATGCTGTGGCGGCGTCCCATATAAAGTGGAGGAAGATGGACACGGATGTTAGCCCAGGGCCAGTCTTCCTCAGCAGAAAAAGAGGAGAATTGGCAGGTGTTAGCACAGGCTGATCTCCTCACAAACAAACAAACAAAGGAAAAAAAGGGCAATGGCTATGATGTCTAACACTAGGATTGAAATAGCGCCCAAGCCATAGATGATATTGATCTTGATGCTGGCACAAGATAGGAGAGCGACACCCATGTGCTCAGAGTATGCATATGGTATGACTTGGTTCCCACAGAAGACCAATCACAAAATGAGAATACAAAAGGAATAATGGAAATAAATGACCTCACTAACACACTAAGACCAATCACAGAAACAACCTTGTTGGTGAGGATGGTGTTATATTGGAGTGGGTTACAGATGGCACATAATGGACGTAAGCCATTGTGAAGAGAACTACTGACTCCATACCAATGAAGTTGTGAATGAAAAACATCTGGGTAAGACAGGCATCAAAGACGATATCCCTGACGCTAAACCAGAAGATCCCAAACATCTTAGAGACAGTAGCTATGGAGAGTCCCAAGTCAATGGTAGCCAACATGGCCAGAAAGTTGAACATAGGCTTGTGCAGGCTCCTTTCAGCCTGAATCACAAACAGAATACTGAAATTCCCAATGAGTGCAATCAGGTACAAGCACAAAAGGGAAAGCCAATCCAGATGTGGATTGTTTCCAGTCCTGGGATCCCCAGCAACAGGAAAGTGGAGGTGTGAAACTGGATGTCACTGGGAAAAGACATCCTGCGTGGTAATGCGTAAGTCCATATTCCTTACAAATGTGTGTTCGCCAATCTACAGGGCAGCAGGTAAAACTCTGCAGTGTTGGAGACCTAGAGAAATAAGAATGTCATACAATTGAGCACATTCTCTTCCTCAATTAATTCACATGATTAGAAATGTACTACATAAAGAACAATGTGAAGTAGTGAATTCTCAATGAGAAGGCTCTGGGAGAAGTTATGCAGTAGATTGTAATAAAAATTTCTATATAATACACTCATCTTTGTTAGCACCTTTCTTCTCTATTAATTTGCCATGGTGTCATAACTGATATTTTGCTAAGGTTTTGCCTTAATACCTACTTCATTAGTTACCTTCTCTCATCAATAACAACATAATTTACTCTCAATTTGGATATACACAGGGCTCTGCCAGTCCCTATAAATAGTGATTTATATTGATTCCATTTGGCTAGATGGTAACACACAGCTGTTAACACACAAGATGCACAACAAGTTGTTAATGAACACACAGGTTTATTAAAATTTAATCTAAAATATTAAAAATAATTCTAAAGGATTAAAATTGGTCCATTTGTTAATATGTATTCATTATTATTACAAAATAAAGAAGTAAATGTAGTCAAAATAGTGGCATCGACTACCATTTGTTGAGGTACTGCGTACTATCTTCAATTTCTGTCAGAATCTGGGCAACTATCATCTCTAATCTTTATAAACACATACAAGAGAACATTTAACCCTATTACGTATAGATCTGAACCTCAAATAGTTTAAAAGACTTGCCAAATGCTTGAAATGCTTATAGTTATAGAGCTATAGAAATAAAGTAGAGAGGAAAGAAGTAACTTGAAATTGAAAGAGAACAGAAATAAGGCAAAGATAATTCATGTCTCGCTCATGTTATATATACACAGCTCCCCCTCCGCCACATCCATTCAGACAAACACATAATCTCTTTTAAACTCACATCCATCTTAGTAAGAGATCAGATTCTTAACTATAAATCTGAGACAATTGTAATTTTCAGAGTTTAAGATGCATGGCAAATATGTGGAAGAAAAGACTAGATAGAAAGCATATTCTGAGCAAACTGAAGATATCATTTTCAAAGTTACCTAAACTGTTCATATATGTTTTCATCTACCTTACTTATGGCATTTGTTAACGGAGAGTTTTCAAAGCACTCAATCACTTATTACATGTAATTGTTTCGTAGTAAAAAGTGTTTTTTGGTGATTTTATATCATTGGAGGATTCCAGAAGAGCAATACTACTTATGATTACAATTTCGGTAAGAAAATCAGGGTATTATATAGACATTGGTATGGGAGAAGTAAAGCACGAAGAGTGTGTGATGAACATGGAAGGAGCAGTACAATGTGGTTGGGACACAGGGAACTTCTAGGAGGAAATGGTAAACCTTTGAAAAGAAGAGAAGCTAAGAACAGGAGATATTATTTGCAGGAGACGCTCTGTGAAACATCCATAAGAATAATGCCTTTCTTCTGTAATGTTCTGCTCTTGTAATGGAATAGTGAACACTCTCTAAAAGTGTGTGCCACAAACACAAGGAGTGAAAGTAGGATTCAATTACGGAAGCAAAATTGTCTGTGATTTCTCAATGTAAGTGCCAATGGCAGGTTCTTTTTTAAATAAAATGTTTGTATTCCTAAATAACATCTCTGAAGATCAGGAATGTAGGCAATAGCCTCAGAAAGCAACAAAAACAACATTTTCTTTTTTTTTTATCATTCCTATTATGTAATAGATTCTCAGTAAATAAGAAAATTACTTTAGCTAATAGGTGCAGAGCTTATCGTTAAAGGAGAAAAATAAGCTACCTTTCTGGTTTTCTGTTTTATTATTGTTGTTAGAGAGAGAGATGCTATTATATTCAGTTTAAAAAATATATAATGGAGGAATTAAATCTGTCAACTCAGATGATTGTGTTTTATAATATGGCCTCAGTAGTTGGTTAAGTAGAGAGACAGTGATACGAGTAACCAAGCAGAAACAATTGGAAAACATATACAGAAAAACAAACTTTTGTATTTGTCTGTCTTATGTCTTTACTATTCAGTGAACTGGCTAGATCAAAAATCTGAACAGCATCTTCCTCTCCTCTCCAAATGTTAAAAAAAAAATGATTCAATTTCTCCAGTATCTTCAAAATCAATACATTTGTCTCCATCCCAATGTGGCTAGTTCAAACCCTCATCATCTCTTGGCTTTATCACAGCACAATACTTTGCAGTGCTTAAAAACACGAGCTCTGCAGTCAGACTAATTGTGCTGAAACCAGCTTCATGATTTATTCACTCTGTAATCAAAGAAAAACAAATAACAAACACTTTTCAGCTATAAAATAGAGATAATAAGGACGAAAACCCTAAATATGTTGTTAGTTTTAAATAGAAAATTATTTTAAAACCTATGAAACTATTCCAAAGATACTATGCTATTCCTCCTTCTTTAGATATAAGGAGACTGATTTTTTCTAAAATGCACACCAAAAGGATTCAGGCTGAAATCCAATATTTTGTTAGTATTATATGGCCTTTTCTAAATATCATATTCTTTGCCCAAGCTTCAGCATTACTCTTCTTTCCCCAAAATTTGTCCCAGCCTCCTCTCTTCCTCTTCTTTCCCTCTTCTTTCCCTTATTCATCACTATGACCTATGGAGGCACTGTGAGCTGGAAGACAGGGAAGACTCACCAGACTGAGCACCAGGATGGAATCCTGTCTCTGTTTTGTCTCAACCTGCTCAGTCTTTATGAGGGCAATGCTCTTTGCCAGGGAGGAGCTTTCAGTAGAAAACCTCCTAGAGCCGGTTGTGTAAAGGACACAACGTAGCTGAGGACTCTAGTTTCTAATTTGTCTCTGGCTCAAGAAAAGAGAGCCATTAGGGATCCCTGGCCTCTAAGGAAATGAAGGCAGAAAAGTGAGGTTTAAGTTAGCAAGATGACAGAATAGGAGGTCCCAGTACTCCTCTCCCCACAGAAACACTGTTTTAAAACCATTAATGGATGAAAATACCTCATGAGAGTTCCAGAATCCAGATGAGGGGTTACAGGATCCCAACGGAACACAGAACGAGCAAAGACAGTTTGAAAAGGATAAAAAGAAAAGGTTCCCTTTATCCACATCACCCCTCCCCTAACCTGGCACGGATCTGCTCCAAGAGAGATTCCCTCAGCCCAGGAGTTCTCTCATGGGGGAAAGAGACAGCAAGCCCACCCCAGATATATACATATATATGTGTGTGTGTGTGTGTGTGTGTGTACACATATATATAATATGAATTCACACAGACACACAGTCCATTCTTATTATTCTCAGTAGTTTGTGTTCTATAGAGTCATCTTGAATACTGAATTAGAAAATATGGAACCATTGTTCCTAGGGGCAATACAGAGTTAGGTTCCTACAACCTTCTTGTCACAACATTTCAATGTCAATCGATCATTACGTAACCTTGTTTTATGTGTGTTTCTGCTTAAAGACACCTCATTTAATACATAGTTTTTACAAATTATTCATTGCATGGTCTTTAAATGATTAAAAGCCAGGATCTTTGGAGGCCACTTGTGTCATACATGTTCATTTGAGGCCACTTGTGTTATATACATTCATTTGCCAATACCCTTGTACAATAACTCCGTCTCATCAGTGTTGAAAATCTGCTCTTTCACGTAATCCTCTTCCTGTACACATAGCGGGCATTTAAAAAATTCCTCTGCAGCCTCCTGATAAGCAGAACCTGCCTCAGCTGTAAGTTTACCATTCTTCATCACTACTGCCTTTTAATTTTTTCCCCCACAAAGCCCCAGTAGATAGTTCTATGTCATAGCTGCACATCTTTCTAGTTGCTGTATGTGGGACACGGCCTCAGGATGGCCGGAGAAGCTGTGCATCAGTGTGCGCCTGGGATCCGAACCCGGGCCACCAGCAGCAGAGTGCGCGCACTCAACCACTAAGCCACGGGGACGGCGCCACTGTTGCCTTTTAAATGTGCTAGCCAGCTTGGACTAGCCAAAAAAGAGTTTGACAATTTTATTACCCTGAGTGCCATGATTGTAAATTTCTTTGACCTCACAACAATGCTGTCCACTAACCTTTTTTATTAGCTGTCGTCTCATGAATCCATAAATTTAGCTGCTTTTCCATCTTTTCCATATCCTTATCACACACCATTGATACTGCTGTAGTACTTTCCAGAGTGGCTTCATATGCAGATAGGCAAATTTCCTCTTCCTCTGCCTGGGTGTATCATATTTTTGATTCATTAACTTTGAATTTCTTTTTTTTTTTTAATTTTATTTATTTATTTTTTCCCCCAAAGCCCCAGTACATAGTTGTATGTCATAGCTGCACATCCTTCTAGTTGCTGTATGTGGGACGCGGCCTCAGCATGGCCGGAGAAGCAGTGCGTCGGTGCGCGCCCGGGGTTCCGAACCCGGGCCACAAGGAGCGGAGCACGTGCACTTAACCGCTAAGCCACGGGGCCGGCCCTGATTCATTAACTTTGAACTCATAACCAACAATGTTTTAACTCAAATCTGAATGAAGCTTATCTAGCAAAGTTGTTTTTTGCATAAGGCACATCACAACCTTCTTGCGCTTAAGAACACTAGAAAAATATTGTTTTATTCTAGTGCACTTCATAAATAAATTTTGAAGATAATTATTTATTCTAGTTCCCTTCAGCACTATACTTGGCAGCCATTATAAACAGTAAGATCATCAACAAAAAGCACAAAAACAAAAAATAAAAGTGGCATGGACTATAATGCAAAAATGACTTGTTTATAGTATGAGAGCTGAAATAAGAAGTCAGAGTCTCACTTTATTCAACCTCAGCTGGGAATATGTGTGTCAGGCAACTTGCATTTTTCCCAGCTCTTTGCATGTCTGCAAATGACTGTGAAATTGCCATGAGCATTTATTTGGGGTTACAAATAAATTTTAGGGAGTAGGCAAATTTGCAAGTATAGAATCTCCAAGTAATGGGGCTCCACTGAATATATGTAATTTATATAAGACTCATACTTAAGATATAAAGAATATAATTGTGAAAATAAAGTGATAAAATTCCAAGTTGTACAATCAAGAGATTGACACAAAAATGACTCAAGAAATTATTTAAATATCTAAAAGGAGGCTGAAATGCATGTAAAAGCAAACAATAAATCTCAATGGCTGAGAGGATTGCCTGTTTAAAGACATCAGATTTTCCATATTAATGTTTAGATGTGATTCAGTTTTCATCAAAATCACATTTTGATTTATTTAATATAATTAAATACATTTTCTGTGCTACAAACAGACAGTAGGAAAGTAGTTGCCGAGGGCTATAAGGGTCGGGTTGGGGGGTGATAGAGAAAGGTTGGCAAAAAGGTACAAATTTTCACCCATAAGATGAATAAGATCTGAGGATCCAATGTATACTATGGTGACAATAGTTGATAACACTTTATTGTATAAATAAAATTTGCTAAGAGAGTAGAACTTAAATGTTCTCACACACAAAAAAACGATAAACATGTGAGATGATAGATATGTTAATCAACTAGAGGGGTAGAATCTTTTCACGATGTATATATATATCAAATAACAACAATGTATACCTTAAAAAAGAATTCTGTGATATTTATCTTGATTAATTATGAAAGAAATAAGGTACATATATCATGACATGAAACTTGAGTTATGGTATAAAATTTTAAAGTCTAATATGACAAATATTCAAAATCAAATGAATATGAAAATTATGAAATAAAATTAAACCAAATGTCAAGGTGACATTATGATTGATATTAGTCTTTTTTATATTAAAAATAAAAAGGCATTATTTAAAGCAAATGGAATAGGCACTATCTTTCTTTTTTTGATATATACATACAATAGTTTTAAGAACAAAGAATTCTGAGACTCAAGCAATCCTGCTTAAAGGCAGGTTCCAAACACCTGAGGAAGACTCATCTCCTCCCCACCCCCTTCATAAATTTTCCTGTTACTAAGATGTTAGCTCTAAAGACTTAGAATCTGAGTTCTAAACTCAAATCTCCAATTCCCAATGGTTTCTTTCCTTGACACCCTTGGGAGATTATCTCCACTCCATGACCATGGGAGCCTCAGAAATGGGGAAACACGTCTATAACTGAGTTCCTTTGGAAAAGCTGTAAGTCATGAGAGAAGTGAAGGCTCCATCAGGCCTGGTGGGTGCTCATCATAATTCCCACAGAACCCCTGGTGAGGTAAGGCAATGCACAATTGCTCATTTGTGTCATGGGCTAGCTGGACAACAGCTAGACAGAAGGTTTCAGAGCTGTAGTCAGAGCAAACAGGCTCTGAAAAAGAGGCTTGTGTAAGATTTCTTGGGATAACTGAGCCTATTTGGGTTTGTGGGCCCTGAATAGACTGCCTCTGCTTTACTCTGTTATGGGTTGGGATTAGGCTGCAATGTGCCTTGGGAATAAATTTGTGCATGGGCTTCTGTGCTTAGCACAGTACATCAGAGGAAGGCTGATGAAGGAAAGGATGGGAGTGAAGATGTATCAGTCATATTTTCTGAGCAAATCTATGATATTTGAGCAATGTTTCATGCTGCTCAAAGCCATCTTAAATGCATTATGTCATTTAACATTTATAAAACCCTATGGAATACACATCTGCTAATGGTTAATGTAAATATTACAAAATTTGTAATGATTCTTGAGTTCAAATTCCAGCTCTTTGAATTTATAGTGGACTAGCTTTGGGAAACTAAAATGAACACTCTTAGTTTGTTTTCATACCTGTGTTATATGTATGCTTACCTACCTAAAAACTCCCTTAAGGATTCAACAGGATAATGCCTGTAATGTAAATAATATAGTCCCTAATAGATGCTCAATTCATGTTGATTTATTTTACTTTTGTGAAGAGAAGGATAGGGATGTAGAATCTAGCCAGAAGACATTATAGATTATTTATTTTATTCCTCCTCAAAAGCAAATGTGAGTTTCTTCCCTTCTATTCTCTCTTTTTCCATCTTGTAGTCACACAAGGAAAAAAATGCTAATAGAATTCAATTTTGTTGTAAACTGCTCCGTGAGTATGTCTTAAAGATTTAATATTATAAAATAAATAATTAGTATAAAAATCATGTTTAAAAATTTAATGATTCAGGCAGTATTTATAGTATAAAAATAGTAGAAATAGTATAAACTGTTAATGCACTATAGTGTTTTGGGATTAGTGTGGGCTGTAATAAATTTATAGTGATTCCACTAGTTGTCTTAAATTTATATTGAAATTATTTATCAGAAAAATAATAACACTCTTTTACCTATTTTTCTCTTTTTCTTCATTCATTCATTGGAACAACAAGCAAATACGTAAAGAGATATGATCTCTGCCAAGTAACAATGTACAATATAATAAAGGAGAAAGACATGCAAAAATACAAAATATGATGTAACAAGAGACAGAAGATAGGTAGTGCACATACCAAAGGGACACTGAGGAGGGGCGTCAGTGATGCTTGAAGGTACCTAGAAAAATAATCTCCTAGGGGCTGGTATTTGAGTAGAGTCTTCAATTCTAATCAAGTTACTGAGGACTTCCATGTGTGAAGAAATACTAAGAAGAACCAAGACTCAAGGTCAAGACTTTCTTGAATTGAGTAGGTGACCAGTTCTCTATGCACAGAGATATGGGAAAAGGTATTTTAAGAGGTTAGAAAAATTCCTTAATATTTTACCAGACATGGAAAGTCGCAACGAGTTCGTAATTTCTTGGTTTGTATTTTTTATGATGAATACCGTTATAACTCTGCATTATTTATTTATTTACCTTAATCTATAGAGGTAACACACGAATATATAGAATACACTGGCACTGCTAAAAAATCAAACCATACTGATACAGCTAAATTATCCTTTGACTGTATTCTTTCCATCTATCACACGTTTTAGACTACTCTTAAGTTGCGTGTATATCCTTTTAATTGTTTTCTTGGTGTAAATATGTTTATATATTATGTATACACACACATATACACAAAAACATATATTTAATTTTCATGTGTTTCAATGTTAATGGAAAAATAAAATTTGTTTCATTTTTTATTTGTAGACTTTTTATATCAGTTTATATAAATATACTTTATTTATTCTGAGTGCTTCTGGGTACTTCATAATATAAATATGCCACAGATTTTTTAACAATATTTCTTTATGGATGGGCATTTTGAATGCTTCAACTCTTCTTCTATTAAAGGCTCTTTTACAATGGGAATCACTGTTTATACTTCCATGTGTATATGTGAACATTAGTTCCTAGGATGGCAAGTCGTTGAGTTGACCTACCAAAATTTTTTTTTAATAAGAATGGTTAGTATAAAATTTTCCCCTATAAATTCGGTCAACTTTCTCCTACAACTGTGCATAAGAGTTGCTTTTTAATCCACACATCACTAATGCTTATTATCAACAATCTTGATATTCTGTTAGTTAAAAATATAACGTATGGTTTGTATCACATTCATTTTATTTTAATCTCTCGATTGTAAGTAAGGATAAAATCTATGTTAAGGGATTGGACATTTGCATTCACTTCAGTGTGAATTTTTTCTCCACATAATTGGTCCACTTACTTTTTTATTGGAAAATATATTTAAATTATGCAAAGGGACATAAAAAATAGAAAGAATGAAGATTAAAGTGCATGAGAAATAGGAGAATGTTTGGAACCAAAAATATAGATAAAAGGATATAAAGTTTCATTTAAGGACAAAAAAGGTGAAAGTATGTAAAAATGCATTAACTCCATGAGTATAGACATAAACCTAATGGTAAAACAGGGTAAGACAGAGCTTTTGTCTAGTGACAAATATTTTCCCTCTGAAGTAAGAGCTCATCACTGAAAGTAAGTGCATTGACAGAGGGTTAATTAGGAAGAGAAAGGCTTAGATTTGGAGAAGTTCCTTTATAGAATTTAATAATAAGAGGGATTTTCAGCCAGTAATCATAATCAAATTAATGGTGATTATATTTTCGAATGTTAGATACAGAACAATTCTTATCTTCACTCTTACAGACACAAATGAAAAAAAGACTATCGCATCATTAGGGCAATTTGTCACTACAGTTAAGAATAAGGGGTCTAAAATAATTGTGTGGGCTAGAAATAAGTTTATCACTTCAAGGCTGCTTAAACTTATAGAAGTTATTTAAATTCTCCAAATATTAAACTGGAGATAAAATTTATGAATTAATATATGAAATGTTCTCAGGAAAACAACTGACTCACAGTAAGCATTTAGATATGTTAACTACTACATTAGTACAGAAATTTTCAATAATCTGGTTTTCCTGTACTACTCTCCTGTTCCAATTTATACTATGATTCAGAAATGCCATTTCATAGTCTTTCCAAAGCTCCTTGGCCCACATATGCAGCTGTTTCCATGCTCAAAAGAGAATTTCCATCGCTAGGGACTTTGAAGGCCAGCTAGCCAAAGTAAGCAGAAACTTTGGGTATGAAACTTCAACAACACGTTAAGAACAAAAATATTTTTCATCATTGTAATTCAGTATTAACGTCCAGTCTACTATACATATCCCAATCCCTATTTCAATGGACACTGATTTAAGAGTAATTTTTCTTGATCACAAAGACTCCATAATGTACAAGTATGTATAATAGTTGATAAAGTAAAATAAGTGTCTCAGTCAGGAACAGTGTCCATTGTGTTTCTAAAAAGAAGAAAAGGAAAAACAAACTGTCTATTAGGGGAGCAGTACCCTTCAAAATGTTGCTCTAATAGTCTTAAGAAATGAAACAAGTATAATCTGCAGATCACAGTATGGGGTAGAGGGGCAGATCAGTCAATATAGGAGAAGTATGCAGAGCAAACAATACATTATGAAGGAAAGCTTGGATGAATTAGACTGCCTATAGAGTGAATTTAGTCAAAAGCAAGTCATAAAGTTGTTTGACTAATTGGATACATGTAAGAAAGGAAGGAAGTTCAGAATACAGGTTATAATCATATTGTTGTAACTCTTGCCTGCTAAGGTCAAGAGAAAACACAAATTCTAGGGCCAGTGGAAAGTCATGAACAATGCAATGAGCTGTTCGTTTCCTCACACAACGTCATCAGACCCACTCCTGTCACCATCTTGAATGAGTCCCATGTTGGTGTGAATAGACATCCGTCTGGTCATTCCAAGACAATGAATGCATCCTTTCAAATTTCGGTATTTCAATTTTGAAGATACACCCTGTAACTCACCATGTCCCAAAACTATTATAACTGAAATTAAAAAAAAAATTGGAATCTATTTTCTACTCAAAATCTCCTATCATCTTTCCTGTTTCACTCTATTTTGTATCTTACAACTGCAATTTTCTTACTAAGTCGTCCAAACCAATGACTCTTACACATTCTTCAGCGTTCAATTAATATTGATTTCTTCTAGATGGAGGATTTTGGATTTTCAAATATTTAATTCAGATTTTTGTTACCTAGATATTTTCCCTCATTTAACATTTATAGATTATCCACACTGCAAATTACCACTCTGAAATAATATCTGACAGTCAGATGATGAAATAATTTCCATCTAAATATTTACAGACATTGTAATTACTCCATGGACTGCAATTCCCTGAATTTTGGCTTACTGAATGTATCGGATGTTTCAAAATTTATAAGTTATTATTTGTCTGCTTTAGAAGAAAATCCATGAAGAGAAAGCTAAAACATCGATGCTTACTATGTCAGCATACAATAAGACAGATGTCCATCCATCAACTTTCATTCTCATTGGCATTCCTGGATTGGAGGCTGCCCACATCTGGATCTCCATCCCCTTTTGTATGTTCTACCTTTTGGCCCTACTGGGAAACTGCTCTCTTCTCTTTATCATCAAGACAGACTCCAGCCTCCATGAGCCAATGTATCTCTTCCTCTGCATGCTGGCTGTAGCTGACCTTATTGTGTGTACTACAGCTGTGCCTAAACTTCTCAGCCTCTTCTGGTTCCACGATGGAGTGATTCCCTTTGAAGCCTGCCTCGCCCAAGTATTCCTGATTCACTCTTGCTCCACCATGGAGTCTGGCTTCTTCCTGGCCATGGCTTTTGACCGTTATGTAGCCATTTGTAATCCATTAAGACATTCAGCTATTCTGACACATTCTGAAATTAGGGGGATGGGTCTGGCTATTGTATTGCGGGGCACAGCACTTCTCAGTCCTCATCCCTTCCTGCTACGTTGGCTTCCTTACTGCAGAACCAATATTATTTCCCACACCTACTGTGAGTTCATGGCCCTCATCAAGATTGCCTGTGCTGAGACAAGAATCCACAGAGCCTACAGTCTCATTGTTGCCTTCCTTACAGGAGGAGTGGACTTCATATTGATTATTTGTTCTTATGTCCTCATACTCCACACTGTCTTCCACCTCCCATCCAAGAACGCCCGACTCAAGACCTTGGGCACCTGTGGCTCCCATGTCTGCATCATCTTAGTGTCCTACACTCCAGCCTTCTTCTCTTTTCTCACCCACAGGTTTGGACACTGGGTAGCTCCCCAAGTCCACATATTTGTGGCCAACATCTATCTTCTGGTCCCCCCCATGGTGAACCCTATTATCTATGGGGTAAGGACCAAGAATATACAGGACAGGTTCCTTAAGTTTTTCATTTTTTCAAAGCCTCTGAACTAAATACTTTTTATTGGTAAATAAGATCTGAACAAATGTCATATTATATGTTTTGAATATGTGGTTTCTTTATCAAGATCCTTTTTTAATTGTCTGAAGTCTAAAGTTTATCTATGAAAAATAACTCATCTAAAGATATATATTATGTTATAACAATTATTACATTGAGGAAGATATATTACCAGCTAGCATTCTGTCAAAATACGAAATTAATGTTTCCTTAAAAGATAACCACGGAGAATCATCTGAGGATAAAAACGAGAGAAATTTTACATCAGCATGATCTATAATCAAATATCTCTGGTTTACAATTTAAAACTTACGACCAGATGTAGAAATTTTCCTTTTTTTTGCCCAGTCCTTCCTCTCAGACTAAATGTCTTTCTTTCTCAAGTACATATTTCAACACTTTCCTAGGGAGAGTCTCTGTGCTTTCATTGTTATTGATAGTGCTCTCACTGCTCATACAATCCAGTGCTAACTCTCTGTTATCTTTTCATCTAAAGTTTTCTTTATTTCATCCTCTCTTGAATTATACTTTTCTAGATCCACGATTCCATTCTCTAGCTATTTGAAGTCATTATCCTACAGTCTTCTGGAATCTATTATTACTCTGAAGAAATCTGTTGTTGGTCAAATTGACATTAATTTGTAGATAATCATCTTTTCTCTCTATCATTGCATTCTATTTTTTCTTTAGTGTTCTATAATTTTGCATGAATAAATCTCATAGGCATTATGATAAGTGTTAAAACTCAGTCACAAAAAACTCTGTATGATTCTGCTTAAATGAAACTTTAGAAAATGCAAAACTATAGTAAAGGTAGAGTTTAGGCATCCAAAGTTCCTAGATGATTCCTAGATGTGGTTAAAATTGAGCTGCAGTTGTGCAAATTGAGGCATAGAGAAATTAGTTGACCATTGAGAAAATATTTTAGTGAAGTACTTCAAACTTCAAGCTAAAAATGTGAAGACAATCAGCATTTATTAAAGATTTACTAGGTCCCAAGTTCTTTATTGTGTGTTTTGTATACATAACCACTTAAATCTCACAAAATTTTTTAGAGTTAAATTATCATAAATACCCATATGATAAATAGCTCAACAAGCTCGCATTTAATGGGCTAGTGAGTAGAGGAGCTAGGATTTGAATTCTGTCTAGCTCTAAAGGCACCGTTTCCTTATAATTTTACAATGATCACATATATAACCAAATCTCACTGAATGGGGCTCTCAGGAAAACAGCTTCTCACAGGCTTAGGTGTTAAAATTGTTGCTACTGCTCATTCCATCCTCCATTACCACCTTGGATTTAGATCCAATTAGCCGATGTTTAATTATTGACTAGAATTCATTGGGGATACGGAGATGCTTAAGGGAAGGTTTATAATTAGTTTTAGCATCTGAGACGTACACAAAAAATATGTATCCTTTTTTTCATATATATTCCTGAAAAGATTGAGATTAAAAAAAGGTGTAGCAAATCTGAGTTTAAAATATCGTCTTTCTTAGTGATGAAGATTATTTTGGAAGCCCTAGTTTGGTTAGAGAGTCACTGAACACTCTAACTAAACCCCAGAATTAAGTATATATTCCTAATCAGAGCAAGAAGACTTAGCACTTGGAGGAGCATGGGATAACATATGACTTCTTTAGAAAGTCTAATTACCAAGAAGTGTCTGTGTGTGGGGGAAGTGTCTTAAACTTACTCAGTTTATTCTCACCAAATGTTCAAATCTACAGCTTTTCCCTAGCACATAGTGAATAAGGGTGTGGGAAAAGGGTGGGTGTTATGAAACATGGACATCAAGATTAGGGTAGAAACATTTCACTCAAGTAGTTTCATAAAGTTGATTCAGGCATATAAACATTTCTTCTCAATATTATAACATCTAATACTTAAATAGTGCTTACATTCTCATAGTCCCTCCTCAGTTCTTTACATACATTAACACATTAAATTCTCATCAAACTGGACATTATTTTTAGCATTAATGTCCTCAATTTACAAATAAAGAAACTGAGAGATAGAGAAATTAGTTGACTTTCTCATGCTCACAGAGATAGTAAAAAGTCAAGCCAGGATTTGAACCTAGGATGATTGTCACCAGGTTTACATTCTTAACCACCACCACTGTATCTAGTTACATTACATTATGATATATCAATGTGGAAAGTGCTATGATAGAAGTGGAAAATAGATAATCAGTCAAGGCTAACTAGAAAGCTTAGAAAGTTTAAAAAGTCAGAAAATATAAGACAATAGGAACATCAGATAGGTAATGAAACAAAGTTACCTGTGGATTAGGTCAAGTCAGGTGTGTGTGTGTGTGTGTGTGTGTGTGTGTGTGTGTGTGTGTGTGTTGGGGGCAAGGTGGTGTCCACTTTTGAGTTAGCCAATTCTGCATTCAATCATCTCACTTCCTAAAGATTATCTCATTTTTTCATGGACCAATTTGATTAATAATCACACCTTGACTTTCAGAATGACAGTTCTCAAAATTTAGAAGACCTGAAGCCTCTTGAAAATATAGATTGCTCAAGCCGACTCAAAGATCATTAGATTCAAAAACTTCCGCAGTGTATCCCATAAGTAAAATTCCATTTGCTCTTCATCAAGCATCTGGCTATTTTGATTCAGTGGCCCACAGTCCATGCTTTGAGAAACACAGATGTAGGAAGCTGAGGATGGACACACAGGTGTCCTTCCACTCAGAGGATACAACATGATTGAAAATTCCTACCAGGACTTACAGTTTTCACTTAGAATATAGAAATATTGTTAGTCAAGACTTTATGAAAAAAATATGCTGGATAATTAAAAATATTCACCATTTTCTTGAACCTGTCAGATAACTGAAATCACAGAGTAACTGAATAACCAAAATCTAAGGAAGGAGATGGAACTCCCAAGAGAGATGGAACAGGACCCCACGCTCACTAGGGGCAGATGCCAGATGCCATGCAAGCCAGTAGAAAGAATTTGGTAAAATTGTTAAACAAATTTCTCAAAGCTGAGTGGACCTATGTGAGAAAATAGAATGGCTGGGAGTCATGAGTGTGTGACACAAAGGAAAATTCACACCCACTTGGGTTTTTCTCCCTAGACCTGGACCAGGTACTCAGGAGCAAGTCTGATGGCAGGACTAGAGGCCTGAGAAGGCCTTCATTGTGGAAAAGGCCTGGTAGAGGGAATAGCAGCCTCTGTAGAGTGGGAACAGCACTTCACCTAATTCTCCTCCCCTAAGGAACTACAGCCTTCAGCCACCAGGGGAAGAGCACAAGTGAAGCCCCATTGCTGCTGAAGGAAGGGAGCAGAAACAAACTCTATAACCCTGGGCTGGGGCAGATTCATCAGAAGACTCCCATAGCACTTGAGGCCAGGCAGAATCAGTAAGAAGACCCCGGAACACAGCACTGCCTAAGACCAACTATAACAGCACAAGCGGTAATATAATATGCCCTAGCTCCCACCACCAGGCTAGCTGGATTCAAGAAACAAGTAACCGAGGCCGGCTCCGTGGCTTAGCGGTTAAGTGCGCACGCTCCACTGCTGGTGGCCCGGTTCGGATCCTGGGTGCGCACCGACGCACCGCTTCTCCGGCCATGCTGAGGCCGCGTCCCACATACAGCAACTAGAAGGATGTGCAGCTATGACATACAACTGTCTACTGGGGCTTTGGGGGGGGGGAATTAATTAATTACTTAATTAAATAAAAATAAAAAAAGAAACAAGTAACAGGGTTCTACTCCTGAGGGAGAGTCAGGAACACAGAGAATGGCCTTATCTGTGGCATAGGAACAAAGGGAAGATCTAAGGCTGATAGTGAGGTAGACATTGAGAAAAACCTTCTGACTCATTTGTCCACAACCTAAACACAAGGTTAAGTGAATGTGAATCCTGTGATGCATTCACTGAGGACATTTATAGCAATAGGAGGAAGAAATGGATGACCTGAATAGTCATTTACCTACAAACGAAGTTGAATCTGTAGTTAGCAATCTTCTAACACAGAAAACTCCGGGCCCAGATGGCTGCATTGGTGAATTCTATCATACTTTTAAAGACTAAATACCAATTCTCCACAAATTGTCCAAAACATTTAAACAGAGTGACCACATTCCAAATCATTCAAGACATAATTGGGGCCATATAATTAGAGTTCATTTCAAAGTAGAAGAAATGGATGTAAAGGGATGAATTCAGTGTCACAATAAGATCTCAGGAAAAGCCACTTGTACCTATAATTACACAGCATAACTGATGAATTATTTTCATAAATTTTCAAGTTCAAGGTGTGATGTTGATTAATATAAACGCCCCTGAAGAATTTATATCATATTTTCTGTTGCAGTAAAAAGCAGTAGGATTTTTTTTCTAAAGCGCATTTGACAGAATATGAGTGTCATGGGATGAGCTAAGGAGCATTCTGAAGCCAATATCAAATGAATGTTTGTTTATTAGAAGTACAATGATGTACACCTGAAACTTTTACAATGTTATAAACCAATGTTACTGCAATAAACAAAAAATTAAAAAAAAAAAAAAGCTCTGAGAAGTCCTGCAATAAATATATAGCTAAAAACTTAAATTTATTGGCCAAGATTTTCCCTTGAATTCTTTCTACAAATAATGTCAATAATGCCGCATAGCACTAGAGAATGCTGAGTGAGGTCACATGGAACTAGGGTTCTATCTTAAACACACAAACACACATACACACACACGGTTGGTAATACTGGACTTGGACCATCACGAAGACTTCCAACATTCCATAACAGTGCAACTCCTCTACAAAGTGGCAAAAGAAGACACAGAGACAAAACTGTTTGAAAAAGAATTGTTTGTTTCAAAAGAGGTATCAGTAGGTCAGATTCTATAAGTACTTGTCTATCAAATAAACAATATAATACATCATTAAAACAAAAAAGACTACAAATTTACTAAGGTTGTCAAGTTTCTGCAATTCTGTTCATGGTGGAAAATATCCACCTTGCTCACATCATATATTCACTCATATATTCACAAAGTCATTCTTCCAACATTAACGTGGCAAAGTCAAGAATAATATTCTTTTTGACGGGGAGTCCAAGCATATGAGAAATACTCCAGCATGTATTATTTTGGGGGCCAGTACTAGTCAGGGTGATGCACTATGTTTGTTTAAATCAGGATATGAAGGGCTTTATACTTTTTGTTCATTTATTTGTGTGTGTGTGTGTTTTTTTTTTTGGTTGGTTTAGCTTTAAACTGACAGTGACTGTGGAATGTGACATGCTCAGTCATAATGGAAGCAGAACAAAGAATTGATTTTCTTCCAAATGAGAAGTCCAAATGATTTCCAAACAATGGACAATTATAAAATACTTTTGTTCATGCATTTGACATGGGCTTAACTTTCCTTTTCTGGGTTTGAGATTGAGGCTGTCAGGCCTCCCGTAAGATAGACCTGCTTAACTTCCACATGTTCTGATTCCATTCTGAACACAAAAAATTAGTGTCACTCTCTTGTTTAATCTGATTCTTCACCAGAGCTATGTTCTTTTCTTGGAAAATACTTCAGCACCTGTTCTCTAATCTGTTTAGTTCTGACACCATAGATTACCGGGTTGAGAACAGGTGGAATGACTACGCAGAAATTGGCCAGAAGGATGTGGATGCAACGTGGTATATTCTGGCCAAAACTATGGGTCATGAATGAAAAAAATGCAGGGGTGTATAAAGCCAACGTGACACACACATGAGAGCCACAGGTGCTGAGTGCTTTGAGCCAGGCATCATGGGAAGGCAGCCAAAAGACAGCACGAAGAATCTGGACATAAGAGACGACAAAGGCTATGAGGTCAAACATCAGGATAGAAATGGCACATAAGCCATAGATGATGTTGACCCTGATGCTGGCACAGGATAGGCGGGCAATGCCCATGTGCTCACAGTAAGTGTGAGGGATAATGTGGTGTCCACAAAATGGTAACCGTAGGATGAGTAGAACAAAGGGTATGACAAAAGACAAAGGTCTCAGTAGGATTACCAAAGTTATGATGAATACCACCTTGTTTGTCAGCACCAGTGTATAGTGAAGAGGGTTACAGATGGCCGCACAATGATCATAGGCCATGGCCACAAGAACAGCTGACTCCATGCCAGTGCATAGATGGATGAAGAACATCTGGATGAGGCAGCTCTCAAAAGTGATTTCTCTCAGATTGAATCAGAAAATGCAAATCATCTTGGGGATGGTGGATGTGGACAGGCCCAGGTTAATAGATGACAGAATGGCCAAGAACTAGAACATGGGCAAATGGAGGCTACTCTCAGTCTGAATCACAGAAAGGATGCTGATATTCTCAAGTACAGCTGTCAGGGACACAGCAAAGAATGGGAAACCAATCTAGAGATGCATATGTTCCAGCACAGGGATCCCCCGAAGGAGGAAAGAGTAAGGATGAAATAGGGTGATATTAAGTGAGGCTTTCCTTCTGGGATCTTTTTAGTGAAATATATTGTAGACCAAGTGCCTGCCATTCAGTAAGCATTTCTCACCCTTGCTTAGTGTACACAGGAAATGAAGAAAATAGTGAAACTTCTATCATATTTACTCATATTGCTCATAGAAACCTGAAAGTATATGAAATTTAAAGGTAAAATGTGGCCACAATATTTCAATTGTACTTCACCAGATCCATCCAATTAAATTCAATATTTTAGTTCAACAAACATTGATTGGGTTTCTACAACATATGTGCCAAATGCTAAGATTGATCACAAAAGATGAGTTAGAGAAGGTTCTTTTCTTGGTGCAACTTAAAGTTTTAGTGGTTGAAACAGTTATACAAGTCAGCCATCTAATTTAATAAAATAATCTTTAAGATAAAGTTATTCCTTTGCTATTTGGGTATACAAATATTTCCCTGAAAATCTTGATTATTATTTTATAGAAAAATTGTTTGATTTATGACTATATACTTTATGCACAAAGTATGAACATAGCTTAAACACGCTGACAACCATTATGAATCTGTAAGTATCGCATTTCTGAGGTGAACATATATATTTCACTCTTTAAAGAAATCATAAATGCAGCAAACAAGAACTTTCTAAGACAATTTTGGATATGTGCAGGCCTCCTAGTTTAAGTCCCCCCAAAACATTTCTTATGACACAGTTATCTTCTGTTCTCTCCTTCCTTGCTGGTGCCAATATCAGAGAACAAATCTGCCTTGAGGTTTTATTTATGAAGCCATGGAAAACCTCATGTCAGGATAATCCTCAATCTGGGTCTGCTTAGAATGAAATGTACACATTCCTCTTCATTTCTGTTCTGATGATAGGCAAATTTAAGTGTCTTCCTCCTGATGACAGTCCAGAAAGAAACACAGATTTACACATGTGCATGTATACATTAATGTTCTGGTCCATAGACTATCACAAAATTGTCAGGTAAAGTGATCTAATTTACACACACCATTCCTTGAAACTTAATCCATCATTTCTCTTACTATATGTTGTCACCAATATATACCAACTTAATGACTCTAAGAACACTACAATCAAGAGCTCTTTCTTTCTCTTTCACACACACATACACGCTCTCTTTTGATAGATAGATAGATAGATAGATAGATAGATAGATAGATAGATAGATAGATAGGAATATCTATCTACTCTACACACATGAGAAAGAGGGTCTGGTACTTAAAAGTGCTCAGTAGAAAAAACAGTAACCAATATTAGGAGAATTATCATGCTCAGGAAAGTAAATCTAACCCATTCCATAAGGAGGCTATCTCCTTACAGACATAAGAAGATTGGAAGAACTCATAGGGAGGGCTGAAGTAAGAAGTGTTACCCTTATAGATCACTTTTGATGTACTTCTCTCCCTTATAGATGGAATCAAACCTTTTCTTTGTTCCTCTTCTCAGTATTCTATGAGACTCCAAAGCACTATGCAAAGCAGGAACAAGCTTCATTAGACAGATAAACTGTATTAGAACAGTATTTCTGGGAGGGAAAGCATGTGTACGTGTGCATGCTGTATGTATGTGTCTTGGGAGGGTGTATGCCAGCTTGGATCTTGGACAAATTACTTAAGACATCCTAGAAAGGAGAAGTTCATCACAGATACAAGGAGGAGACAACAAACTTAGTTAAGATAATTAGTGAAAGGCAAACAAATTGCTAAATTGACAAAATAGAAGAGGGATTTTAAGAAAGAAATATGAACCAGGTAGAAAACTATCCCTAATTTGAACAGAGTTGACTATATGAAAGGAATGACATTTAAATCAAAGGATTTGGGAAAAAGATAAAGTAGAATCCTATAATTATATTTCTTTTCTGTGACTTGTGTTCAGCTAATTTAGAGTTTAGTGTGTGGCAAATGGCATAATGTTTAGAACTGACATTACATCTGATTACCCTATCCTAAGACATTTTTACAGACATTTGCACTACACACTTGGAGACTGAACCATTCCAAAATGATTAGGACTACTTCCTAGTTGGAGGAAAGAAGCAAGTGGTTTAGTTGTGTTTTACTAGGTTGTAATTGGTGAAAGAGAATTTCTGAGTATTTGAAGGTAAGTTCATTTATGGTTCTGCCTCCGTGTCAAACATAGTCTGAGGATGGGGGCATTTAGCCAACCTTTAAATTAGAATAGAAAGTATTGAAGGAGAGATAACAGGGAGAAAGAGGCAGAAAACATGAAGAGAAAAAAACGTGACAGATCAGTAAATAGGCAGGATCCAGGTCAGTGAGGTGCTCCAGTGCAGAGAATGTCAAGGGTGTCAAAAGATATTCTAGCTGCACACAGAGGTTGTATAAGAATGTACTAGAAAGAAAGAAGGCAGTAGTTGCTTAGGTGTATGTAAGAGATTATGCCAACACAGTGTTACAGTCAGTTCCCTTATCCACTTCACTCAGTCAGGAAGGTTTCCTTTCTTCTCCCTATCCTATCACCTACCACTCTTTTCCTTTTGCTCAGCTACCATAGATAAGGATCCATACATCTAAAACCTTACTTACCAGCAGCGACATCTGGAGAGGTTAGCAAATTTCCCCTTTCATCCTTCTGAACTCCATAGGCAGGAGGATTTTTTATACTGTGGCCACACTCTCCAGAGTGAGAAATTTGCATACATTAGAACCTTCTGGGGATGGTGGGGACTATAAAGCTCTGAAATCTGAAGTAACTTTTTCCAGTGAAATAGGATGTCACCAGACATAGATAGCCCATGTCCTGATACTGGGCTCAGACTTCCAAATTCAAGATTAATGCATTTCCAGGGAGGCAATTATTATTTTTTTAATTTTGTGAAATCCTTAAACATTCTTTTCAACAGGGTTCCTGGAATTGGTTCTAGGCTCTTAATCCTGAACTCCTCAAAGTGGATGGGGCTGGTCCAGGCCCCAAATATACACAAGCTAATGACTGTGTTAAATCTGAGTATATGTTGTTAGTATTGTGCAACTACCATATTGACATGATATTTATTATAATTAGAAGTGCTAAAAAAGCAAAGAAATACACTAAAATTTCATCATAATAGTCTATCTATGAATTTAATTCTATAGGAGTTGTATTAGTTTCCTATTGCTGCCATAATATATTATCACAAATTTAGAAGCTTAAAGCAAATTTATTTATTTAACAATTTTTTTTTTTTTTTTGCTGAGGAAGATTTGCCCTGAGTTAGCATAGTTAGCATAACTGCACTATCCTAAAGTGAAGAAATACATACAGTTTTGCATCATTCTAAAATCTATGATGTCATTCCAGTGGACGTTTCCTGTTAGGAATGAAAAGAGAGATTAAAATTCAGAGTTCAGAGACCAGTCATTTTGTCATCATTCTCCCTCTGATGCTTATATAAAACCATGTACAAATTGCCTTATCCTTTCAATCTCAATTTTGAAACCTGTAAAATGAGGACATTTGTCAAACGAGTTTCAGTCTCCTTCAGTCCTAACATTTATGAAGTTATTATCCCATTTTACTGATGAGGAGACAAAAATAGAGAAGGGAAGAGAAGTTCGCATAGTGATGTAGAGCTGAGTTTTCAGGCTACCATTCTAGAAGGCTTTTCCGTGAGTGAGGGAGATTGATCTTTCACACCTAGAAGGATGCATACGTTTTATAGTTCATTCACTGATGAGTTCAGTAAATGTGCACTGACCATGTCCTATACATCAGGCATTGTTTTAGAAACACTCTATATAGTAGTAAATAGAGCAAAGTGCCTTTTCTCTAGTAAAAGGAGGACAAGGAACCGAATGGGGAAGTGTTTAGATGACAATATGTGCTGTGTTGAAACATAAAGCTGGGAAGGTGGGAAGATGGTGATGATAAGGGTTAGTAATTCTAAGTAACCTAGGGAAACTGTCACTAAGAATGTGACATTTAAGTAAGGGTTAGGGGTGAGGAGGCAAGCCATGTGGAATTCGGAGGGAGAAATGGCTGGGGGAGAGCAGTCCAGGCAGAGGGAACAGCAAATGTAAAGCTAATGAAGCTGAAGCCCATATGGTGTGGTCAAGGAAAATGCGAGTTCCACAGAATCAAAGTCTCAAAAATGTGGGCAAAATTGAGAACCCTCAGACTTCCACAAACTTAAAATTCAGAGGGTCATCATTCAATAGGACAAACACCAAAGGAGATCCTCAGACAGTGGCTAGGGATCAAGATAGCCCAGGGCTGCTATTTCAGTTAGGCAGCCATGTTTAAATCAACTCCATTACTTGTTGTTTTGTTTTGTTTTGTTTTGTGTAGTAAAACAGGGCTCCAGAAAAATCAAGCACATTACCAGATTATCAATAGTTAACTTTTTTTTCAGTTGACTGATAATAAATCAATATATTTGCATGCCTTCTCATTCCTTCTTCTACCAAGCTATGCTAATCACTCTCAGATATTTAATGATCTCATATACACAAGAAAACAGAGAAAATAAGTGTTTTATTTCATTCAAGTAGTTATCATTCACACTACACGAAAAGGAAGTAACAAATACACAAATGAAAAAATAGAGGTGCAGTCTTTTTAATAGCTGTTTACTATTTGTATACATTTAGAAAATCTATAGCTCACAGTGGGAAATTTTTGTCAGCAAGTGCGACTGCCTGCAAGTATTTGCAAATGTTGGTTTAGTGCTCTCCTGCATCTAGTGATCCTGTGGAAATTCTTATTCCAACATGATTATTGTCACTGTAGAAATGATACAGCTTTACTCCTCAGAAATTTTAGAATATTTACCTTGACTTTGATAGTGGTTTGATAGTAATTAATTACCTCTGTAATATTGTAATTTAAAAAAATATATATTATCTTTAATATGCCATTTGCCCTATAAATCTGAAGTTTTATGTTTCTTTAATTTTTGAAATTGTCATAATTTTTTCAAATATTTCACTTCCTTATTTATTTCCTTCTTCTAAAATTTATTATATATGTTTTTTTGACAGTTATACATTAATCTTGTAATATACCCAAAAGTTTTTTCATTTTCTTATATTTATTCATTAGTGATAATTTCTTAATTGCCTTATGACCTATGTAACAGTTTTTGTGTGTATATGCACTGAAAATAATATTCTATAATTTTATGTGCATTTATTAAATATTAATTAGAGCAAATCTACTGTCTTTTTCCAGATATTCTATGAATTTAATTCTATAGGAGTTGTATTAGTTTCCTATTGCTGCCATAATAAATTATCACAAATTTGGAAGCTTAAAACAAATTTATTTAACGAATTTTTTTCTTTTTTCTTTTTTTTTTTTTTCTGAGGAAGATTTGCCCTGAGCTATCACCTGTTACCAATCTTCCTTTTGCTTGAGGAAGATTTGCCAGGAGTTAGCATCTGTGCCAATCTTTCTCTATTTTGTATGTGGGTCGCCACTACAGCACAGCCGCTGACCAGTGGTATAGGTCTGCACCTGAGAACTGAACCTGGGCTGCAGAAGTGGAGCACGCTGAGCTCAACCACTAGGCCATGGGACTGGCCCCTCTGTAACACATTTATAATAAATTTATTATCTTACAGTTCTGTAGGTTAGAAATTCAAAACACATGTCACTGAGCTAAAATCAAGATGTTGGCAGGGCAGCATTTTTTTCTGGAAGCTTTAGAGGTGAATCCGTTTTTGTGGGAAGATACCTATGAGACCCCATCCCACAGTCTGAATAGTTTCTAGGATCTTCCCAGTTCTAGTGTCCATTTTAATTCCATAGTCCCTTTGTTCTACTTAGGGCTTTACTAAGTTGGAAAACATTTACCCTCATTGTATCTAAGCTCAGCCAGCCATCAGAGGTAGAGTCAGGGCTTCCTTGATCCCATCCCCCTTGAGCCTCCCTCAGGCTTTCTCTGTTCCTATGGAAATTCCCACTGTCTCATCCTACGCAACACTCATCCCTTAAATCCACAGGTCCCTACTTATAAATGCAACGTTAGTAACTATGGTTCCCTCTGGCTTGAGGGCTCCAATATAACCAGAAAAATCAGAAGCTTCTTTCATCACAGATATATAAACTGATAACCTTCTACATCTCTTAGGAAACACCTTCTTCAACTTGAGCACTGTTAATATGAACAAGAAAGCAAAGCAGTGAAAGTCAAATAAGTGGTGGGGAAACAGACGTGGCCTACAGACTTGAGTAAGGCTGTTGTGCAAAGGAGGGCAAACCTGGGAGGGAAAAAAAACTGTCAATTTGTTAATGGAAAGGAGGGAAGAAAATGTGGTTCAAAGAAAAGAGATTGGCTTTGGGTAGTTGGAGATAGGGGATTCCAGTGAGCTGAAAAATGAGTGAGTTTTGCAATGGAAAAAAAAGTGTGATGTGATAAAGTAATGCGAGATGAGATGTGGTTGGCTGTTTAAAGTAAGTGGACAGAGTATTTGAACAGAGTGGTGAGAAAGAGGCTTAGACTGTCATACAATAGCAGGAAAGAACTCTGTAGCTTGGTGAACAAGGACAGCAAAAACATGCTTTGAGGTCAGAAATAGTAAAGCTATCAGAGAGGCATCTGGGGGTTTAAGCCTAGGAACACAAAAATGAGGAGGAAGGAGAGTGGGAGCAAAACCACATGCATAAATCCACCTCCATTTTTTCCTATATGAGGAAGAAGGATCTTATAAGTAGTGGTAATGGGTTCTCTTTTATTCTAAGAGCAAAAGGAAAATAATTAACACACTTTTACGCATGGAATAATTTTACTTGCCCATGTCTTTTTGATTTCAGTATCTGCTATGAGGAAATTGATATGGGGAGAATGGCATATGAGTGGAAAGGATGAGATGAGTCAAGAGGCTACTAAAATAGCGTAGAAGAGAAATCAGGATAGTGGTAAAGAGCTGAAGTTAATGAATTAAAATACTTTAGGGGCCTGCCTAGTGGAGTAGTGGTTAAGTTCGAGTGCTCCACTTCAGGGGCCCGGGGTTCATGGGTTCAGATCCTGGGCATGGACCTAGGCAACAGTCATCAAGCCATGCTGTGGCAGGTGTCCCACATATAAAATAGAGGAAGATGGGCACAGATGTTAGCTCAAGGCCAATCTTCCTCAGCAAAAAGAGGAGGATTGGCTCAGTGCTAATCTTCCTCACAAAAAAAAACCAAAAACAAACTTGAGACATACAAGCAAAAGCACATGTTGATGAATTGGATAAGAGTAAAAAGATTTGAATAATTGAGGACAATACTTAAGTTTGGTTTTTGTTTTTTTATTTTTCTGAGGAAGATTCACCCTGAGCTAACATCTGTGCCAGTCTTCCTCTATGTTTTGTATATGGGTCGCCGCCACAGCATTGCTGCTGATGAGTGTTGTAGGTCCGTGCCTGGGAACAGAACCCAGGCTGCCTAAGCGGAGCATGCTGAACTTAACCACTAGGCCATGGGGCCGGCCCCCAGAGGGAAATACCTAGTTTTGACCAACTGTACAGAAGGAGCTACATTTATTAATATGGAAATATTAAGGCAGTTATAAAGAATTCATTTTTGGCCATGTGATGTTTGCTGTGTTTTTTAGATATGCAATCAAACACGTATAAGTACACTGTTAGATATACTGATTTGGAAATCAGTAGAAAGGTCAAGGATAGAGATGTACAGTGGAGCTACCGATGTACAGACAGTTTTTAAAGCCACATTACTAGAAAAAATATCTTATGAAAAATGTGTAGTTGTATAAGAGAAATAAAAGCTGAAGTAAGACCTGGGGCACTTTTGACAACATTTAGAAATCTGACAGTGGTGGAGAACCCAGCGAAGATAAGAAAAAGAAAAGAAAGAAAGAAAGATCATGTAGTGAGATGGGAGGGAACAAAAGGAAATACAGTTTCAAAAATATAGGAGGGAAAGCATTTTCAAGTGAGAAAATAGTAAACTTTTCACATGTTGCTAATAGTTGTTATGATAAGGGCAGGGATATCTTTTGGATTGGTGACTAGAGATCATTGATTAACTTGACTAGAGCTATTTCAGCTTCAGTGGGGTGTTGGGTAGGATGTCAGATTAAAGAGAGTTGAGGTGAGGTGAGAAAAGAAATTATACACCCTATTGTGTTCTCACAATCCTTTTTCACACAGTTTTTAGAAAGTTCCAATTGATTCACAATCCTTAAAGGATGATATTGTTCATTCACTTGTTTTCAGGCCTTGTCACTAGAAATAGGTACACATTCCTACTTCCAAATTCTAGGCTCTCTACTCTCACCATAGGATGTCCCACTTGTGTTTCACTGTGTTATAAGGTCACAGGCTAAATGCCTAGCTTAGACGCTTTCTGCTCTCCACTTCCCCTTCATCTGGGACTCACTTCCTCTTGGCAGGGATACCTCAATCTGCCATTATAATTGAGTAGCTCCCATGATGTGAGAGGACCATCCCTGTGAGTTAAATGAAATAACAAAATACAGTTGATGATCTTCCTTCTTGCCAACACTTTGTGGACCACAGCAGCTTCGTAAGGCAACATTCTCATTGCAGAGATTCTCACAACTGTCCCACCTTCAGTCCCTTTTCTGACCAGCAAAATCTTTTCCTTTCAAGACCTGCCTCCCTCAGTTTTCTTCTAGTCCTATCTTTTTGGTAAAACACTAAAGAAAAATGAGGAGACTGCACATGTTGGGGTAAAACTTGGAGGCATTTGCAGGAGAAGAAGGGTATTATTCGGGGAAGCCTGGCAAAAATGCTCCGTAGTCCGATTGGGGAGGGTCATTTATGAATCATATCCAGCACTCTAATTTAGAGTCTAAAAGTACTTTTAGATTTTGGGATATGCTTAGGGCTCATGAATAAACTAAAGGAATTGGATAATAGTATCTTTTTTCTTAAACTGTGTAGACATCTCCATTAATAGCCAAATTTTCTTGTGAAAGAATCATTGAGTCATAAGGAATAAGGCATAGATGGTTAAATGACAGGGGTTTTAGAAACAGACCTAAGATGCTATATGGCTCTTGTGACAAGAGGAAAGCATGGCAGTGAAAGTATAGATTAGTAAAACACTGAGGTAGTTATGTATCTGAGGGAACTGATTCTATTGATTGTTTTAACATTGCTGAGGTATGAGGGGTGGTACATGATAGTAATCATATGGCTGGAGCTTCAACCACTCACCAAGCCTGTCACATGGCTACAGAAGCCGGATAGGTGAGGCAAACACTATTCTGGGAAATCTCCATCTATATGAGTAGAGCCCTGCAACTGATATTTATTAAAACTATCATTGTACCTATGCGGCTTTGGACAAACCATTTACGTCTCTAATCCTCAGTCTACTTATCTATAATTTGCCTTTCTGTTACTCTCATTAAGACATTTTAAGGTACAAATATGATAATTAAAATTTAAAAATTCAAATTAAAGGAGGACTGTGTAAGCATTTTCAGATATTATTTAATTTAATTATCTGTACAATATTATGAGATAGTGCTTATTCCCTTTGTAATTAAATACATTAAAACTTAATGAGCAAAAGATCAAGAATAAGAAATTCAAGAGAATGGCACCAGATTCTTGCAACTATAATGGGCCACTGGATCACAGTCTGGTGGTGGGATGGCTAACTTCAATCTAATACCCTGGGAATGATGTTGCTGATATTTTCATTCCTTCTGTAAGAGATGGCCCAAGACCATGCCCACAGATGGGAGCACTAGAAAATGAGTTGTGAGTTCCAGTGACAACAAAATGGAGGCTCCAGGATCAGCAAGGCTGATATAGCACACAAATCAATTATATACATGGATCAAATGACAACAATTCACTTAAGTAAAATTCTGGCCTCATTTCAGTCTAAGTACACATAAATAAACCTTGGCGGAGAATGTGAAAGAGAAACCAAAATCCAAATACCCAAGATTTAGTAAATTAGTGAAAGCCACTTACTCTTGGATGCTTGTGGACTTGTGGTTTCCATTTAAACCATTTTGAGGGCTGATTTACCTACTTCTTTAGTAGGTAACCACACTCACTGCATATACAATGTTTTTTGAAATACCCATACATATCCTGTGACGTGACTTAATTAATCTTGTGAGTTTTCTCTATTGGAGAAAACTAACTCCAAGCATTTGTTGACTGAGCTTTTTCTGACATTCATTCTAAAAGATTTCCACCAAGATTCCCTGCTCAACATGGAGATGTCAGGGTCTGGAAAATATTCTTACTTAACATCATACACAAAAATAAATCACAAGTAAATGATGAATCTAAAAGTAAATAGAAACAAACCAACCTATCCAAATAGTAAAAGAAAACATAGGAGAATATGTTATAAACTTAGGGCAGGGAAGGGCATACTATGAAGGACTCAAAATCCAGAATCAATATGATAAAAGATTAGCATATAACTACACAATAACCATGAACCATTTTAAGGATTAAATAGTAATATACTAAAAGAAGGTAGCGACTCCGGATAATTTTTCAAAGTCATTTTCCAAATTGTACAGATAATGTCCTTACAAAGCAGTAAGAGTTAAGAGAAAAAAACTAACAGAGAAACATGAGTTGTTATCTTCTAAATATTGTGTGCTTTTCTCCCTTTAAGGGGTCCACATATTTATGGTGGAAAATGGCTACTTGGGATAGCCTCATGACAGGTTCTAATTACAGTATTGGACGTTCTGCTTCATTCTACCTCATTGGAATTCCTGGCCAGGAGAATGTTCAGCACTTTATTTCCATCCCCTTTTGTATGTTCTGCCTGATTGGAATAGTGGACAACCGCACAATTCTTCACATCATTCACACTGGCAAGAGTGTCCATGAGCCCATGTACTACTTCCTGGCCATGCTGTCCCTCACTGACATAGGCGTGTCCACCTCCACCCTGCCTACAGTATTGAAAATCTTCTAGTTTGATGCTAGGAGATTGAGGTGAATGCTTGTGTAGCCCAAATGTGTTTTATCCATATTTTTTCTCTGATGGAGTCGGCTGTGCTCCTAGCCATGGCTTTTGACAGGTATGTTGCCATCTGCAATCCTTTGAGGTATTCCAGCAAACTTACCCTACAATGCATTGTCTATATAGGGGTCTTCACCCCAGATGCTCCATTGTCCTCCCTGTTGTTCTTGCTCGTATTCCCACATTTTCCTTCTGTCTCTGCCATGTTCTCTCCCACCCTTTCTGCTCGCATCCAGATGTCATTCGGTTGGCCTGTGCCGACATCTCATTCAACATTTTGTATGGCTTGTTTGTTGTTGCATTTAATTGGGGTGTAGATTCTCTAGGAGTCTTTTTATCCTATGCTTTCATCCTCCACTCTGTGCTAGGCATTGTACCCCAGGGAGGGAAACTCAAAGCCCTCAATACATGTGTGTTCCACGTTTGTGCAGTGCTCATTCTGTATGTGCCAAAGATAGGGCTATTCTTAGTGCAACATGTTGCAAAACACTCCTCCACCATTATCCACAAAACCATGGCCAGTATTTACCTGTTAGTTCCACCAGTGCTCAACCCAATTATTTATAGCATCAAGACAAAGCAGATTCATCAAATCTTCCTAAGGGTATTATCAGCCAAAAGGTTTGGGCTTACTCACGCTTAGAAAACATAAGATTTCCTATCATTTTGACCTTTGAATCAATTTTCTTCATCCTGAAGATAACCTGTTCAGAACTTCTTGGACACATTTGGTGCATAACAATTCCATGATAGTTCATAAATTCAACATGTCCCTTCAAGAAAAATATTGCAATTGTTTTTATCGTTATTTCTTACCTTTAAAGTATCTCAAAATCCTGGTGCCAGGGGGTTTAGTGAGAGGAAATTCATTTCATTCAAATAATTTATGGAGATATTTTCCATTCAAGTTTGAAGAGAAATCCAATTTTCCATGTTAAAACTAAGACTTAGAGGGGCCGGCCCAGTGGCATAGCTGTTAAATTCGCATGCTCCACTTTGGAGGCCCCAGGTTCACAGGTTTGGATCCCAATTATGGACCAACACACTGCTTGTCAAGCCATGCTGTGTCAGTGTCCCGTATAAAGTAGAGGAAGATGGGCAGGGATGTTAGCTCAAGGTTAATTACCACACACACACACACACACACACACACACACACACACAAAAAGCCTAAGACTTAGAGAAGTTAGTTTACTATACAAAAGTAACAGAAATAATATGCAGAAAATTTGGCACTGGTAAGAGGGTACATTTTCTTTCCACTGAGGCAAAGTAGTCCTCATTCTCTAGACTTTGAGCCAAATCATAATCAAGTGGATGTTTGAGTTTAGAGATGGAATAAATGAAAAGACTGCATTTCTTTGTTTCCTTTACTTCTATTGGAATGAATGCCAGAAAAACGCTGGGCAATAAATGCATAGAATTTGTTTTCTCCATTGGAGAAATCTCACAAGACAAATCAAGACTTCACACCAAATGAGCAGTATACTCATCATGAAATGGGGTAAGAAAAATAGACCAACATTCGTTGGTTAGTGTACACTCCAGTTAGACCCAATGTCTCATATGCAGAACTTGAAACAAATTAGAGCAAGAGAGATGCCAAAATATCACCATGAATTGTAGCTGCCCACAACTCTTGCTATCTCACACAATTTTCTACCAAATAAGAGGAAACAAACAAACTAATTTTCAACAATCAAGCTTCTTAAAATGTACATTCTAATGGGAGAATCGAAATGAGTCTTAGGCGATTAGAAAGAGGGTTCAAAGAAAACCAAAACTAATTATTTTTGTAAAATATTATTTTAAATCACACCCCCCAAAAAAAGCTACAACTCTCATTTGTTAAATAATAGGAAGCTGAAAAACATACACAAACACATTTTATAGAATATTATGGCTAGAATAACCTGAAAAGAAGGAAGAATATAGAAAATAATGAAAAAAATTACACTTTATAAGAACTATAGTTAAAAAAATCATTTTTGGAGTAAACATCTCAAGAACGGAATAAACAGACAAAAGTCTTTTCATTTTCAAATGAATTTAAAATAGGAAAAATCTGTGAAAATATACTTTAAAGATGAAATGAGATAAGAAGGTAGATTTTATAACAAAAGAGTCCAGTGAATGCTAGTGAACAAACCGAAAGAATAAATAAATACATGCAGTTAAGATTCATACACGACAAAGGCATTATTTCTTCCACTCTGACTGTGTGGTCCTATTTTCCATAACAAGATTCCAAGCTCCAGGGCAAAGCATAGGTGATTCCCACAGTTCTATGTGCATTGCCACTTAAGAAATTTATTCAACTTTCCTTTGGAAGAGAGGCCTCTTTACTCCTTCCTTTCTAGGCTGATTTGCTCTCTGCCTTCTCCTTACCCTTCCCCAGTCCCAGCTTTTCTTATTGTTATATGCAGAAAAACTAAATATGCAAAGACTTATGCAAAGCTGTCTCTCTTATACTTGGGCCACTGGTTTCTTTGAGGTGAGTCCTCCATTTTGGGAAAAAAAGGGCCTTTTGGCCTGAATCAAAAAGTGGACATCAGGCTTCTTGTAAGAAAATAATGAAGAAAAAATTACACATGTGGAGACTTCAATAGTTGATAAACTTGCAGATAATGATACCAATGTGATAAACACAGAGACAGAGATAGAAAGCGACAGAGAGAAGTATGCATGTATACGAGGTAGACATATTTCCTTTGCATTAATTAAGGTTCTGTCAGTAAACAGATGCCATGCTCAAACTGGATAATGAGAATTTGATAAAGGAGTCAGGAGTCATTGAAAATATGAGGGCAAGATTTAGGAAAACCAAGACAGGAGAATATATGTAAATAAATAAATAAATAAATAAATAAATAAATATATGTATGGATATATATATATTCCAGTTAGGAGTTTGCTGCCATCACTAGCCCTGAAGTGGCAAGGGAAAAAGAGTTTACCAGAAATCAGAAAAGGCAGCATGTGGAGACGGACACCTGTAGAGAGATGCAGCCACCACGAGGAAGCCAAAATAAGGGCTTGGAGGGGAGTCAAGGGAGTAAACACTGCAACTGTATGTTCTTCTGTATTCCTGTTTCCTGTCAGTTCCCATCATTGACTAGATCAAACCAGAACCCAAAGAGCAAAAGGACCTGTTGATGCAGTCCCTTATGATCACGACACAGAGCAGGGTAGATCTGGAAAATAGACTAAGCATGCCCTTCTTTCAGAAACCACTCTGACTTTCATATTTTTATCCACTCTCAGGTTTTGTGGTCTAGACAGTACTCTATCCATAGCTCTAAATGTGAATATTTGCCCATTACATTCTCCCCATCATAGTGAATCATTCAGTATTGAGCTCATGACCTAAAGTTGCCAAAGAATTGGCAGTCGTGAAGTTGCTTTTTTTATTTCCTTTCTTTATATACCTGAGAAATATACAGACAGTATGGCAAAGGAGTATGGTTGCACCGACTAAGGATAATCCTCTAAGTTTGGGATCCTTGGTCATATCAACTTTAGATGGTGTCAAAGTGATTTAAATTAATATTACAGGAATTAAAAAAGTATAAGGAGAATCCTGAGGCATCCAGTTCCAGTGAAGAGAGTAAGTTTAAAACATTTCTCTGGTAATTTCATAAGGAGACCTTTAAGATAGAGTTATGAGAGTTTTTCTTGTGGTGTGGTATGGTACAAATAGCCTTTCATTTTCATAGATTATCAGTGGATGGTGAATTTCTTTAGTAATGGAGTAAATTTTCTTTATCAGCAATATTAATTCTATTAAGGTCATCAATTCCTAAAAAAGCCAATTCTCAATTGAATGCATTAAACATAACAGTGCATGAATATTAGTAAGCTATAACATATATACAATAACCAATATCTGAGTTGAGTGAATA
Source organism: Diceros bicornis minor (assembly GCF_020826845.1). Classification (NCBI taxonomy): domain Eukaryota; kingdom Metazoa; phylum Chordata; class Mammalia; order Perissodactyla; family Rhinocerotidae; genus Diceros; species Diceros bicornis. The sequence continues at coordinate 60,650,454 of NC_080746.1, read as the reverse complement.
AATGATAGTTTTTAAGTGTGTTAATTAAACCAATATTGCCGAGATCAAAACCAGAGTTGGAAAGATTAATAGCCGACTATATTTTTTAAGTCGTTTCTGTGCTAAACAAGACTGAGATTACAAATGGAGCTTCCACCCTGATTAGAGATTTCTTATCATTTAGTAGTCCTCCTGCCAACCCTGCTGCATGGCTCAATCACCAATAGACATTTAAAAGTCAATATTGTTGGCAAACATAAGGAATTTTATTCACTGAGTAAAAGCCTCTATTTATAGTCAGATTGGATGTATCTAATCTGTTTCATGAGGAAGAACTCTACGGCACAGTGAGGAAAGTACCAGTCTAGAGAAACAAATTTGAGAGTTAACATTGCCTTTGTTGCATATTGTATGATTTTTTAAAGAGATATTATTTTTTAGAGCAGGTTTAGATTCACAGCAAAACTGAGTGGAAGGTACACAGATTTCCCATGTACATATTCCCTATTGTATGATTTTGAGGAAGGCAAATCTCATAACTGAGTCTCCTTTTTATCTAGTACATAATAATAGAACTGAATTAGAGTCTCTTCCAGCTCTTAGGTTATAGTCTTTATGTCTCTCCACAGTTTAAGTCCTTAATAAATACATTTCACTGGCTACACTATGTCTAAAATTCTTTACTACCCTATCATATCTCGGTACTGACTAATATTTCATCTCATGTTGTGCTACATCATTTGTTCCAGGCATTGAGGCAATAAATATTTGAGAATCTCTATAGCCTTCTTGCCCCTGTATTTCCAAACTGCAATATTCTGCTGCAATCTGAGTGCTGGACAGAAGTGCTTGGGAAGGGCCATAAACTGAAATGTTGGCACTGACAGGGTTACGTGTACTGTCCTGCATTTATCCTGGGGCCTCATATCTCTAAGGACTGGAGGAAGACTTATTAACTCATCCTTCCGGCTCTGAGCCTTAGAACCATCTCTCATGACAAGAGGAGCTATTCTACCAAGTATGTGAAAACTGAGAAAAGTAAAGTGGGAGATAGTAGGGAAAATACAAAGGGGGACTTGAGAAACAAGAGAGGAGGGTGGACACCCAAAGTGTGAGAAGGAGAACGAGGAGACTAGTTCAAGAAGGGAGAGTTTCTCACTTCATCACAGGACATAATGTTCACCAAAATATCTTTATAGCTCATGCCCATGCATGTAGCATTCTAGCCAGGCTCAGACTTTTCAGATAGGCCTTGCCCAAGATTCATGGTAAGTGGTCTCTTCTCTGTCCATAGGCATGGTAGTTAACACAGGGTGAAGGGCTATTTTCAGACACAACAGGAGAAAAATTCCAGAAAAATATTGGGATTACACTAGGCAACCCTCAATGTCTCTTCCAATCCCAAACATCAGTGATTTTTTACTTGATGTTAATTATGGCTCAGAGGTCTAAACCCTACAAACTCTATCCTCTTCCTCTGGGGAATGGTGGAAGACATTGCAAGGCCATGTGAATGAGTTTGAAATTATAAGATCAGGAGCAACAGGAGTTGGGCTGTCAAAATGAACCAATGTTACAATATAAGGGGTTGTGGTATAATCGGAAAACCAGATACCAGAGAATATATACCATAAATATTCATTGTATTCCTATAGGAATACAGTGAATATTTTTGTTAATATAGGAATATATTGAATATAGGAATATAGTGAATATTTATGTTCATAAATATGTTGCTATTTATATTCACATGTTTATAAATAAATAGTATTCATTTATTTATGTGGTAACTTTGGAATACTAACCTGGCTGCTCAGATTCCTAGCTCACTGAAGTCCCAAAGATCTCACTCCTTTTCTTGGTGAGACTTCCCTTTCTACCCTGGAGTCAGGTTTGTTTTTTCCCCCCAAATTGGCACTGAATAAAATGGAAAAAATATAGGTACTGTCATTATAATTATCAGAGGAATTTTGGGGTAAAGAAAAAGCTTAAGAAGCAATTCACATCTCTGGCTATACTGAATCTTCACTGGATGAAAAGAAGATGAAACTGGTAAAATTCACTTCCCACCCTCAGCCTACGTAGGTCCCTTTTCTGAGATGGCCACTCATGGTGTTTTCCTCTATGGAAAGATACTATGTAGTCTCCCCATATCTTTCTCCCTCCCATTATACTTCAAAGAACTTTTGTTGTTATTCTTGTTGTCGTTGTCATCTTCATTGTCATCTTTATCATCATCATCGCCACCATTATTTTATGGTCACTGTATGTAAGGCTCTGTGCTAAGTATTCTACCCACAAAATCTCCTTTAATCCTTAGCATAATCCTGCCAAATTGTTATTATCATCAGTTTACAGAGGAGGCAGCTTTGGTACAGAGAGAAATAAGTCATTTGTCTAAAATTAAAAAGAGAGCATGCATTGGAACCAGAATATAACCCAGGTTGCTGTGATAGCAGAACCAAAGAAAACAGAATCTGAACAAGGGAGATGGTGGACAGCTGTCTCCTCAAAACCTCAATCAAAAGTCTTTGAGATGACTAAAAGTGCTTCAGTCTGGCCTCCAGATCAGATATCTTCCAGTTTTAAATTAAACTTCATGTTTTCTCCTTCTAGGCAGTGGGAGAGACAGAGGTTATAAATCAGAGAAATGGTCTGAACTGACTAAGCAATGAGGTGAAAAGAATACAGATTTCAAGTTTGTATTATAAATGAGAAATTGGGAAAGAATCAACAAAAGGAAGAGATAATATTGGAAAATCTGCGTATTGAAGGAAATAATGAGTGAAAATGTGGAAAGGAAGGTGAGGTAGACTAGCAGGAATTTTGGGGAGGTAATAAGTCAGGCAGATAGAGGAAAATAACAGGGCCAAAATTAACAGTTTATACAATATGTGGGTAGAATTTAATTATAATATGAATAGCCAGAAAGACTGAATTTATCTCTGGAATTTACTTATTTGATTTCTTGATTATAGGTCTTTCGTTTCCTAGAAAATTGTTCTTATTAACCATTCCAGGCAAATATCGTCTGCATTCAGGGTTTACCTACATGGATCTAGAGGAGATTGAAAGGGATTTGATGTCCCAAATGGCTGAATTAGACTTCACAGAACAGGAAGATGCTAATTTATTAATTTACAATGGGGGTAATCTATCCCATGGATTTTAAATTTTCAAAACAGCATTTTGGTGGGCATGGATGCTTGACAAGTGATGGATAAGTGGGATTTTGAGAAGCAGCTCATCTTTCTTACTTCAGAGATTTTTTTCCTGACCCCAGAAGAAGTACTGGAATCTAGTGCAGGGGGGAATATATTTTTTAATTTGGTCTGAGTGGAAAAGATTTGGTGTCAATGTCAGATACCAATAGGCCTTTTCTGAGCATTAAAATTTTTTATTTGGTTTTCTCTTGTTTTTGCTTTCAATCATAAGTTTCTACTCTATTTTTCCACAACCCTGTTATGTATATTGTTTTACATTTTTTTGCAGAAAGAACCAGTCTCTAAATGATTTATTAGTTCTGAATCATAGTAGGAAGAAGGTTCTGAATCTTTAAAATCAGAGTCAATTATATTTGGCTTAAATTATATATTTCAATGCAATAGGAGTATCATATATAAATGTTACATATTCTATTATTAATTTTTTTTAAATTTACACATTGCTATAAGCCTATCTTAAATTGCATTTAGCTCTTGGTGATGCTGGTCCAAGACCAAATTAATATTAAAATTGACTATCTATGAATACTAGGCCTGAGACATCAATTATATAGTTGGAAGATATGTTAGTAAGAACAAGATCTATGCTGACCAAAACTTGCCTGAATGCCATAAAAATACCTTCCATGGTGTTCTAGTATTACTGAAAAAGCTATGAAGCTCAGACAGATAAAGGCATTTCATGTAAATCACTGGAAGAGTCTTTTGAAGAAAAAAAAAAAGGCTAATGTAAGGCCAGTAAACTTGGCCAAGAAAGTTCCTAAAGAAAATTATAAAATTTAAAATGTAGTTTAGAACAGGTTGTGTGTGTGCTGCTCTGGGTAGTGTCTTCAGAAGAAGATCGTCCACATTCAGAGAGGATGTTAATGGGTCTGCATCTGAGAAGCAGAAGGGAAGGTTCTTGTGGTTGTAAAGTGAATATTTTACTTAACTAATGATATTCAGCAATGAAATGAGGAAAGACAAAGAAAAAATGTGGGGATGAATTTAGGAGTCATTGTAGGTAAGGACTGAAGTTTTGTTTTGTTTTTTTCCTGACACAGATGCTGATCTTATTGCTGACTTCCCCATTGAGTGTGATCGTGAAACTGGATTGTGGTTTAACAGTGAGCCGTATGGCAACCTTTAACTCCAGCAATACCTTGCCCCCCACATTCTACCTCACAGGTATCCCTGGATATGAGGAATTTTACCACTGGATTTCCATCCCATTCTGTCTCCTCTACCTTGTTGGAATAATGGGTAACTGCACCATCCTGCATATCGTGCGGACAGACCCCAGGCTCCATGAGCCCATGTACTACTTCCTGGCCATGCTTTCCCTCACTGACATGGGCATGTCCATGCCCACAATGATATCACTCTTCAGGGTGTTGTGGTCCATTTCCAGGGAGATCCAGTTCAATATCTGTGTGGTCCAAATGTTTTTCATTCACACTTTCTCCTTCACTGAATCATCCGTACTCTTGGCCATGGCCCTTGACCGTTATGTGGCCATCTGCCACCCCCTGCGATATGTGACCATTCTCACGCCAAGACTTATCACTAAAGTAGGAATTGCAGCTCTGCTTAGGAGTGCCTTTGCCATTATTCCACTTCTGGCCCGACTGCCCTTCTTTCCTTTCTGCCGCTCCCACATCCTTTCTCATTCCTATTGTCTGCACCAAGACATGATCCGCCTTGCTTGTGCTGACACCAAGTTTAATGTTATATATGGGATGGTTCTGATCACTGTGCTGTGGGGCATGGACTCTGTGGGTATTTTTGTGTCTTATGTGTTCATCCTTCACTCAGTATTAAGAATTTCATCCCGTGAAGGGAGGTTTAAGGCCCTCAACACATGTGCATCCCACATCTGTGCTGTACTCATTCTATATGTGCCTATGATTGGGCTATCTATCATCCATCGTTTTGCCAAACACTCCTCCCCCCTCATCCACATCTTCATGGCTCACATCTACTTATTAGTTCCACCTGTGCTCAATCCAATAATCTATAGTGTGAAGACCAAGCAAATCCGCCAAGGAATTCACCACTTGCTTCTTCCTCCCAAAATCAGATCTACTGTGATGTAGACGTGTCCTCAAGACAATAATGGCATCAGGCTTAGTGATGTAAACACACAGTGAATTGTCTGCTCTGGGTATGTTGGCGCCAGAGTTACCGATGAAAGACTACTTAAAAAGCGAAAAGAGAGCTAACAGAACATTACAATAAGGTCCTAAAGGAGAAAGTGGGTGTCTACTGAACTATGCAGCCTGCCTTATCATGTACACAAACATTCAGTCTATAGCAGTGCCTTGAACTCACGGGTGTTGTGTCTGAGCCACTGTCTTAACTACTGTTTGCTGTATAATTTGAGAAGCCCAGTGCAAAGTAACAGTTGCTGGGCCTTTTGATGAAAATACATGGGAAAAACAAGAGTTTTTATTTTTCTTCCATGATCTCTCTCTTACCTAATTAGGGTATTTTTAATTTTCTCTTCTTTCTTGCTCTCTTTTGGGCATGGGGACACCTGTGGGGTAAGTGCAAATGTGCACAAACTCCCTGTCTTGTAAATTGGAGCACTGGTTATGGATGAGGATAGAATTGGTGTCAGGAGCATGCCAAGGACAAAGGGCAGCATCAGTAGTCTCTGGTCAGAGGTAAAGTAGCAAGTGGCCAAGAAATCATTCTGGGAGGATAAAGAGGGTACAGAAGATGTGAGTGTGTATGAGTCGGGCCCCAAGCTCCAGAATCTGCCCCATTTCCATGTCAGGTTTCTATTACAGAACATAAATTCAAAGATGAAATTGTTTAAAAACACAAGACAGAATTAAACCCCAATCACCATGGAGCGTTAAACCCCAAGCTTTGGGCCCCCTTTTGAAAACAGAGTCCTGAGAACTGCATTGATCACACACCCACTGAAAGCCTGTCAGCATGAAATAACCCTCTACAAGTCTAACTTTGAAGATATATTGGTTAGTTACTATTTCTGGAGAAGAAAGAAGGCAAAAGAACTGTGTAGAACCATGCCTGCACCAATAAAGTTTTTATTTTGTATAGAATAAGTAGATTTACTTGAAACATATACGACACAATATTAGCATCCGCTTAAAATAATTGGTAAGTTTTCAGGGTTCCATTACAAAATTTTATGTTAATTTTGCCTATTGGATATAACTCAAAATTTAGCATGATGTTAAACATCAATAAAAAGAATTGAAAGAGTAAATGATTATATGTGAGATTATCTATGAATCTTAAATGGATTGATGCAGTAAAACAGAGGGAGGAACTGAAAAAAAAATTAAGAGGTTAAATAATCTGTCTATGTCACATTTCTAGTAAATTTATAGAGGTAGAAAAATTCTAACTTGAGATCCCTTGTTCTTGAATAGGCAATTATACTGTCCCTCTAAATGATGATCTGGGATGCAGAGAGAATCAATCACTGTGTGCTCTGACACAGAGAAAGTTAACAAAAGTTAATGGAATCTCACAACGTAATCAAGAAACCTTTTTCCTGCCTTCATTTGCTTAGAAGTCATGGCTGTCTATTCATGACTCAGGGTCAGATTCTTAGAGACCTTGTGTCCTTTACACAACTGGCTCTAAGACATTTTCTATTGAAAACTTCTCCCTGGCAAAGAGCAATGCCCTCATATAGACTGAGCACGTTGAGACAACACAGAGACAGGATTCCATCCTAGTGCTCAGTCTGGTAACTCTTCCCTGCCTCTGGGCTCACAGTAAATCCTTAGGACACAGTGATGGATGAAGAGAAAGAAGAGGGATAGAAGAGGAAGAGAGGAGACATGCCATAAGTTTTAGGAAAAGAAGACTAATGAGGAAGCTTATGGAAAGCAAAGGATCATGTTTAGGAAGGACCATTTAATCCTAGTAAAAGCATTTGGATTTCAGCCTGAATCCATTCAATGTGCATTATAGAAAAATTAGCCTGCCTGATATCTAAAGAAATATCGATAACTATTATCTTTGGAACAGGGTTCAAAGTGTTTTAAAAGGATTATCTGTTCTAAAATTAAGAGTTTAACTTTTAAGGGTTTATTTACACATTTCTATATTCTAGATAAAGACACTGAGGTATAGAGATGTTAAAGTTCTTGTGCAGCTCACACAGCTAATCAGTAACACATTTTAATTTACTTTCATTCAACTCTAGAGTGAATAAGTCATGAAGCTGCTTTCAACACAACTAGTCTGACTGCAGAGCTCATGCTCTCAAGCACTAGAAAGCACTGTGCTCTAATCAACCCAAGCAATGATGATGGTTTGAACCATCTTAGTTAGGATGGAGGCAAGTGTACTGATTTCAATGATATTTTTAGAAATAGAATCCAGAGTGTTGTTCTTTAAATGAGTAGAAAAGGGAAAAGGATGATGCTCTCATTTCTGAGTTGGCCAAATCACTGAATCGTAATGATATTTACTGAGATAGACAACAGCAAAAGTAAGACCAAATTAGAGTTGGAGTTTGGTAGAAGCAGGGTTGGAGATTCAATTTTAAAAATATTTTATTTGTAATATTTTTGCAACAGAAAAAGTGGAAGTAATTACCTGGGAGGAATTTGGTTATGTGAATCTGAATTTGTTACCGTTCTGAGGGCTGTTGACATTTATTTAGGAGTCTTCATTAAAATATGGTTATTAAAGCAATGGAGGTGGATGAGATTATTCATAGACATTAGATTGAGAAAGTACAAAGCTGAAGGTTAAGAATCACTAATATTTAATGAATAGTCAGAAGCACAAATGTCCTTAAAAAATAATGAGAAGATGAAACCAGAGAGGTAGAAAGAAAATCAGAAATGTTCACTATCACAGCATTTATCTCTCTAGAGCTTACAAAAATGCACTTATAGAATGCATTTTACAGTTACAGATGTCAGAATGTGAGGCAATGACGACATTTACAGGAACTCATTTGATCTTGCTTTAGAGAAGTTCTATGTATTGATGAACCAGAGTCTTATAATTTTGAGAAATTCTACTCTGTACTAATTTTAAGAGTAGCTTGCAAGATTAAATTCAAATATTGATGTAGAGTTTACTTCACTATTAGTGGGATAGTTCCATGAATTTTTTTTAGAAATTTGTTTCCCTTGAATTTCCTTGTTTATAAATACTGCATCAGATTATATATAATATTTTTATTTTCCATAATTGCACAGGCCTCAATTTTAAAATGTCTCAGAACAGTTTCTGACACATAAAACATGTTCAATAATATTTATTTAATGAAAGAATAATGCATTCATGCATGAAATTATTAGCAAGAAGATTAGAGAACAAATTACATCTGGCTTAGGATGTCTTTATAGCCATTAATAATTTTAATATTAATTTATCATTTGATGCAATAGACTCTACTAAGTGATGCTGGAGACTCAAAAATAAATGACATATATTCTATCAGCCACTAAATGATTCACATTTTGTGAATGTTTTATTGAATATTCACATCCATGAAAAAAGTGCACATCATCAGAGTGCATCCCAGTTAATTTTTTACAAACTTGCCACACTGGTGTAACTAGTATATAAATGAATAAACAGACATTATCAGGACCCAAGAAGTCCCAATCATGCTGACTGCCAATACTCCAAAAAGTAACAACTATCCTGACTTCTTAGACAATTTACTGTTTTTTTTCCCAATTATTTTAATGAGATCATAATGGTTTAAAACATTGTGTAATTTCAGGTGTAAATTATTATTTATCAATTTCTGAATAGATTTCATCATGCTCACTATCAGTAGTCTAATTTTTGCTGGTCATCACACATATGTGCCCCATACCCTTTTTGCCCACCCCCAGCGCTCTTCCCCTATGGTAAGCACTAATCTGTTCTCTTTATCCATGTATTCATTTATCTTCCACATATGAGTGAAATCAAACAGTATTTGTCTTTCTTTGTCTGGATTATTTTGCTTAACATCATACCTTCAAGGACCATCTGTGGTGTTGGAAATGGGACAATTCTGTCTTTTTTATGGCTAAGTAGAATTCCATTGCATATAAATATACCACATCTTCTTTACCCATTCATCCATAGAAGGGCACTTGGGTTGCTTCCACATCTTGGCTGTTGAATAATGCTGAAAAACCATAGGGATTCATAAATCTCTTTGGATCATTGATTTCAAGTTCTTTGAATAAATAGCCAATAGTGCAATATCCGGATCGTATGATATCTTTTTTAAATTTTTTGAGAAATCTTCATACTGTTTTTCGTAGTGGCTGCACTAGTTTGCATTCCCACCAGAAGGGCATAAGGATTCCCTTTTCTCCACATCCTCTCCAACATTTGTTACTTTTGGTCTTGGTAATTGTAGCCATTCTGTCTGGGGTAAGGTGATATCTCATTGTAGTTTTGATTTGCATTTCCCTAATAATTAGGGATATTGAATATCTTTTCATGTGCCTGTTGGTCAACTATATATCTTCCTTGTAAAATTGTCTGTTCATATCCTCTGCCCAATTTTAGATCAGGTTTTTCATTTTTTTGTCATGGAGTTGCATGAATTCTTTATATAGTTTGGAAATTAACCCCTTGTGGGATATATGATTTGCAAATATTTCCTCCCAGTTGGTGGGTGGTCTTTACGTTACATTCCTGGTCTCCTTCGCTTTGCAGAAGATTTTTAATCTAATGTAGTCACATTTGTTAATTTTTTCTTTTGTTTCACTTGCCTGAGTGGACATGGTATTTGAAAAGATAATGCTAATACTGATGTCAAGTAGTGTACTGCCTATATTTTCCTCTAGGAGTTTTATGGTTTCAAGTCTTACATTCAAGTCTTTAATCCATTTTGTGTTAATTTTTGTATATGGTGCAAGATAGTGGTCTACTTTCATTCTTTTGCATGTGGCTGTCCAGTTTTCCCAACACCATTTATTGAAGAGACTCTCCTTTATCCATTGTGTGTTCTTGGCTCCTTTGTCAAAGATGAACTGTCCATAGATGTGTGGTTTTATTTCTGGGCTTTCAATACTGTTCCCTTGATCTGTGTGTCTGTTTTTGTGCCAGTACCATGCTGTTTTGATTGCTATAGCTTTGTAGCACATTTTGAAGTCAGGGATTGTGAGACCAACAGCTTTGTTCTTTTTTCTCAAGTTTGCTTCGGCTATTCAAGGTCTTTTGTTGTTCCATGTAAATCTTAGGATTCTTTCTTCTATTTCCATGAAAAATGTCATTGGAATTCTGATTGGGTTGCATAGAATCTGTATATTGCTTTCAGAAGTATGGACATTTTAACTCTGTTTATTCTTCCAATCCATGAGCATGGAATATTTTTCTATTTCTTTATGTCTTCTTCAATCTTTCAATAATGCCTTGTAGTTTTCAGTGTATAGGTCTTTCACTTCCGTGGTTAAGTCTATTTCTAGATATTTTATTCTTTTTGTTGCCATTGTAAATCGGATTGTATTCTTAACTTCTCTTTCTGCTAGTTCATTGTTAGTGTATAGTAATGCAACTGATTTTTGTAAGTTGATTTCATACGCTACAACTTTGCTGTGGTCGCTGATTATTTTGCATAATTTTCTGATGGATTCTTTAGGGTTTTCTATATATAGAATCATGTCATCTGCAAAGCATGAGTTTCACTTTTTCTTTTCCAATTAGGATAACTTTTATTTCTTTTTCTTGTCTAAATGCTCTGGCCAAAACCTCCAGTACTATGTTGAATAGAAGTGGAAAGAGTCGACCCTCTTGTCTTGTTCCAGTTCTCAGAGGGATAGCTTTCAGTTTTTCTCTGTATGAGGTTGGCTGTGGGTTTCTTATATATGGCCTTTATTATGTTGAAGTAATTTCCTTCTATACCCATTTTATTCAGAGTTTTTATCATAAATGAATGTTGGATCTTGTCAAATGCTTTCTCTGCATCTATTGAGATGATCATGTGATTCTTATTCCTCATTTTGTTAATGTGGTGTATTACATCGATTGATTTATGGACGTTGAACCATCCCTGCATCCATGGAATACATCCCAGTTGATCATGGTGTATGATCCTTTTAATGTATTGCTGTATTCGGTTTGCCAGTATTTTCTTGAGGATTTTTGCATCTGTGTTTGTCAGTGATATTGGCTTGTAATTTTCCTTCTTTGTGTTGTCCTTATCTGGTCTTGGGGTGAGGGTAACGTAGGTCTCATAGAATGAGTTAGGAAGCATTCCGTCTTCTTCAATTTTTTGCAATAGTTTGAGAAGGATAGGTTTTAAATCTTCTTTGAATATTTGGTAGAATTCTCCAGAGAAGCCACCTGGTCCTGGACTTCTATTTTTGGGGAGGTTTTTCATTACTGTTTCAATCTCCTTACTTGTGATTGGTCTTTTCAGATTCTTTATTTCTTCTTGATTCAGTTTTGGGAGGTTGTACAAGTCTCAGAATTTATCCATTTCTTCTAGGTCATGCAATTTGTGTGCATATAGTTTTTCATAGAATTCTCTTATAATCCTTTGTATTTCAGGAGTACCCACTGTAATTTCTCCTTTTTCATTTCTAATTTTATTTATTTGAGCCTTTTCTCTTTTTTTCTTAGTGAGTCAGGCTAAAGGTTTGTCAATTTTGCTTATGTTCTCAAAGAACCAGCTCTTAGTTTCATTGATCCTTTCTGCTGTTTTTTCGGTCTCTTTTTCGTTTACTTTTGCTCTAATTTTTATTATTTCCATCCTTCTTCTGACTTTGGGTTTCATTTGTACTTCTTTTTCTAGTTCTATTAAGTGTAGTTTAAGATTAATTATCTTAGATTTTTGTTTGTTTTTTTGTTGAGGTGGGCCTGTATTGCTCTGAATTTCCCCCCTATAAGCACTTTTTGCTGCCTCCCATAAGAGTTGGTATGTTGTATTTTCATTTGTCTCCAGGTATTTTTTAATTTCTTCTTTGATTTCTTTATTGATCCAATGGTTGTTCAGTAGCTTGGTGTTTAGTCTCCACATATTTGTGACTTTCTCAATTTGTTTCTTGTAGTTGACATCTAGTTTCATAGTATTGTAGTCAGAAAAGATGCTTGAGATGATTTCAGTCTTCCTAAATTTGTTGAAGATAGCCTTGTTTCCCCACAGATGGTCTATCTTTGAGAATGATCTGTGTGCACTTGAGATGAATGTGTATTCTGCTGTTTTTGGATGGAATGTTCGTTATATATCTATTAAGACCATCTGATCAAGTGTTTCATTTAACTCCACTGTTTCCTTGTTGACTTTCTGTCTGGATAATCTGTACATTCATATAAGTGGGGTGTTGAGTTCCCCTACTATTGTTGTGTTGCTGTTGATTTCTCCCTTTAGGTCTGTTAATAGTTGCTTTATATACTCTGATGTCCCTGTGTTAGGTGCATATATATTCATAAGTGTTATGTCCTCTTGGTGGAATTTCCCTTTTACCATTATATACTGCCCCTCTTTGTGTTTCATTGTCTTTTTTATCTTGAAGTCTGCTTTGTCTAATATAAGTATGGCAACACATGTTTTCCTTTGTTTGTCATTTGCTTAGAGTATCATCTTCCATCACTTCACTTTGAGCCCATGTTTGTCTTTAGAGCTGAGATGTGTTTCCTGGAGGCAGCATATTGTTGGGTCTTGGTTTTTATTCCATCAGCTACTCTGTGTTTTTTGATTGGAGAATTAAATCCATTTATATTTAGAGTGATTATTGATATGTAAGGGCTTAATATGCCATTTTGTCTTTTGTTTTCTGGTTGTTCTATGTTTCCATTGTTTCTCTTCATTTGTATTTCTGACTGCCATTTCAGTTTGGTGGTTTTCTGTGGAAGTTTTCTCAGTTTGTGATTTCTGGCATTCCTCTGATTTTTCGTTTAGTGGTTACCGTGAGGTTTGTAGATGAGATAGTCCATTTTCACAAAGCCTCCGGTCTCCATTAGCCTAAGCATGTTCCATATCATTGCCCTTCCCTTTCTGAGTTATTGTCATCACAAATGATTCTTTTTTGTGTTATAAGTTTGTGACTAAGTTGAAGTTTTTATAGTTGCTTTAGATGCTTTCCTTCTCTTTATCTTTTAGGTTCTATTTGAATATTTGCTTCCCTGTTCCAAAAGAGAGCTGTAGTTTTCTGATTTTGTCTGTCTATTTTTATCTTTGCTCAAAACTTTATAGACCTTTGCCTTTTTGTTTCCATTGTGAGGGCATCTTTAATCATTTCTTGTAGGGGAGGTCTAGTGGTGTTGAACTCCCTCAGCTTTAGTTTATCTGGGAAAGCTTTTCTTTCTCCATCATATCTGAAGGAGAGTTTCACTGGATAGTGTATTCTTGGCTGAATGATTTTGCCTTTCAGTATTTTGAATATATCATTCCATTCTCTCCTAGCCTGTAAGGTTTCTGTGAGAAATCTGCTGAAAGCCTAACAGGGGTTCCTTTGTAATTTATTGTCTTTTGCCTTGCTGGCCTTAATATTTCTTTTTTTGTTGTTGACTTTTTCCAGTTTTAGTATTATATGCCTTGAAGAAGATCTTTTAGTACTGACGTAGTTAGGCATTCTATTAGCTTCATGTATTTGTAATCCAGTTCCTTCCCCAGATTTGAGAAGTTCTCAGCTATTATTTCTTTGAACAAGATTTCTGCTTCTTTCTCCTTCCCTTCTCCCTCTGGCGCACCTATAATCCTTGCGTTACTTTTCTTAATTAAGTTGGATATTTTTAAAAGAATTCCTTCATTTTTTTAAAATCTTAGTTCTCTCTTCTCCTCCACTTGAAGCATTTCTATATTTCTCTCTTCTAAATCACTAATTTTTTCCTCCATAATATCAGCTCTACTTTTTAAGCATTCTTGATTTTTTCAATTTCATTAATTGTTTTTTTCATATCCAGAATTTCTGCTTGTTTTTTTTTTATAGTTTCAATCTCTTTGGTGAAGTTTTCCTTCTTCTCATTAATTTTATTCCTGAGCTCATTCAACAGTCTTTCTGAGTTTTCTTTAACTCATTGAGTTTCTTTATGACAAGTATTTTGAATTCTCTGTCACATAAATTGTAAATTTCTATGTCTTCAGAGTTGGTTGCTGGAGAGTTGTCATTTTCCTTCTGGTCTGAATTGTTGCTGTAGTTTGTCATGGTGTTTGATGAACTAATCTTTTCTTGGCACATCTGTAATAGTATTAGTTCACAGATTCCACCTGCTACTGCTAGCGGGAAGCAGGAGCTGAGTTTCTGATCTCTCTCCTTCTGCTGGAAGTCGTGGGGCTACGGGCACTTGCGCAGGCCAGGTGAGCTTTCAGGCACGTGTGTAGTCTGTGCTTGGTGGGTGGCGCTCCCTCACCAGTCTGAGCCTGGGCCACTCCTTGGGGTCACAGGGGCACAGTGGGCTCTACCACTGCTGGGAAAATAATCATGAGTGGGCTAAGGACTGCCACCACCTCTTCCTACAGTCATCCCCGGGCACATTCCCACTTTTGGGGTGAAGCAGTACTATGGATGCTCATGCAGGCCAGGAACACACTTGTCCTGGTGCAGATCTGTTGCCGACTCTTCCTGCAGTCACCTCGGCCACTGTGCTTAGTGGGAGGTGTTTCCTGCTGAGGACTGAGCCAGGACAACTCCTTGGCGGGGGCATGGTGGGCTCCCCCACTGCTAGGAAAGTGATCACAACCCAGATAAAGGCTGCTGATGTCTCTTCTGACAGTTGCCACTGGGTGTGTTCCCACTTTTGGGCTTCTGCACTACTATGGATGCTCGGGGGGCCAGGAATTTGCTCACCTAGGAGCATAGATCTGCCGCTGCCTCTTCCTGTGGTCATGCCAGCTGCTGTGCTTAGTTGACTAGGTTTCCTCATGGGGACTGAGCCAGCGACACTCCTTGACAATGCAGGGGCACAGTGGACTCCCCCACCACTGGGAAAGCAATCATGAGTGGGCTAAAATCTGCCACTGAGTCTTCCTACAGTAGCCCTGGGGCATGTTCCTACTTTAGGGGCACAGTGGTACTATTGGCTTTTGTGCCAGAAAATGTCCATGCACATGCACAGGGCTGCTGGGAAAGGGCAATGAGTGCTCACATATCTCCACCACTTCCTGGAGGGCCAGTAAATCCACCTTCAGAGGTGGGTTTCTCAGGCTTCCTGTTGTGCTGTGTGGGTTTTCTATGTTGGTCAATGAATGACCATTTAGTTGTAGTTCAAAGAGGGAGAGATAAAGGGAATAGCTCATGCCACCAAGTTGCTGATGTCACCCCTCTAGCTTTTACTGGTTTAACTTTTATATGTGACTGATTTCTTTCTCTCATTATTATTTTGTAATATTCTTCCATGTTATGGAATGCTGTTATAGATTGTTCATATGTATAGTATTTTACTATGTAAATATGCAAAACTATATTTATCTTTCTACTGTTGATGGACATTTGGTAAGTGGTTCACATTTTAAGTTAGGTACAGACATGTAAACATGAGTGATACTTGTACTAATGCTGTAATACAGCTTAGTATTGGAATTTGTAGGCACACAGAAGTAGAAGGGATCAAGTCTGAATGAGGTCATTCACGAGTGCCCTAAGAATATATCTAAATTATGTCTTGAAGGATACTTTTAAAAATGCGAGTGATAGAAATTTCCATTATTGTTTACATGCTTTTGTTCATTAGAAACTTGGATATAACACTTATATTTTTACCAATTCAAATAGAAGAGAGTCAGGGAGAAAATATCAAGGTGATTCTATGGTAACATCATATAGATAGAATACCTGTGAGAAGAAGTAAAATTTCAAGAGGGTTTAAACACAAGATTATAGGTATCCTTGATTTTGAAGATAATTAAGACTACTAACAGCTCTTCTTTTGACACATCCATCTCATTGTAACTTTGCTCCATTTAAACTTTTGTAATTCCTGAAGGCCTTGTCAACAAGTTCAAGACTATTCATTTCCACCTTCATATAGCTATAGAAGCTATATGCTGCCCCTAGGGTTTTACAAAATTTACTCTTTAGCAATCATCTAAGAAAAAAATGTTTAATGTCCCTGGGGAAATAAATATTTATAAAGATGAGAAATCAGATCTTATTCCTTTCCCCATATTCTCCCTTTCTACTCCCTTTTTGAAATACTTTTGAAATACTCCCCTATCAAATGTTATAAGCAAGCTACATGAAGACATACCATTGGGGTGTAAGTAACTTAGAAAATCACTGAATTACCATATATCTAATTTAACAATGCTCCTAATGCTTTTATCTCTTTAGTTTTTTTTTTTTTTTTTTTTTTGTGAGGAGATCAGCCCTGTGCTAACATCCGCCAATCCTCCTCTTTTTTTGCTGAGGAAGACGGCCCTGGGCTAACATCTGTGCCCATCTTTCTCCACTTTATATGGGACGCCGCCACAGCATGGCTTGCCAAGCAGTGCGTCGGTGCGTGCCCCAGATCCGAACCAGCGAACCCCGGGTCGCCGCAGCGGAGCGCGCGCACTTAACCGCTTGCGCCACCGGGCCGGCCCCTTATCTCTTTAGTTTTTGATTGACATTTTGACATGTATCTTAAACTCTTAAAGTTATAATTGACCCAGGTATAAATGAGAAACACTCACATATTTTACTGAGATGGATGTTGTGAGTTTTAAAAAATATTGTGTATTTGTATAATATGTGTGGAGTATTATGCGCGCGCGTGTGTGTGTATGTGTGTGTGTGTGGTATCTGTATATGTAACGTAGGTAAGGTACACATTATCTTTTCCTTTATTTCCATTCTCCTTCCGTATCTACTCAACACTTTTCTCCCTAGCTTATTTTCCCAGCCCTTCCATGAAAAGTATTTCAAACTTCAAACAAGCCTTTTCATCTCTTTGATCCTTAGATCATTTATATGTAAAATATGGAATATTAATGTTCTCCTTAGAGGGGTTTATTTTAATATTAGAAATGATTTTTGAACAGTCTGATAAAAAGTCTTACAAATAACAGGCCGCACCTCACTAAGTGGTAGTTGATGTTGCTGTTTTCACTATTATTCCCTTTCTTATTTTGTAATAATAATGACTAAATACCAACAGATGGCTCAATTTTAATGCTTTAAAGTAATTTTTAATATTTGGGCATAAATTTTGATGAATTTGTGTGTGTATACAATAGTTATTATTCCTCCTGTGTATTGTCATTCAATCAACTGGACTTATTGCCATCACTATATTTAGAGGCTAGCAAAACCTTAAGTTGGTCAACACTGAAAGAGTGTTCTGTTGTTTATGATTGCGATAGAGAAGGTAGAAATTTAAGTGTTCTTATGTTAACTTAATGTTAGAGAAACTATCTGGTGACCCATAGATTTGGTGAACATACATTTCTGAAGACTTAATGCATTACCAAATAAGATGTTGCTTCTCAATGACACCCAATTTCCTCTCTTCTCCTTCTTGTGGCTGGGAATCCCAGGAATGGAAACACACCACATCTGAACTGGCTTTCCCTTTTGTGCTGTGTACCTGATTGCACTCATAGAAAACTTCATTATTCTGTTTGTGATCCAGGCTGAGAGCAGCCTACACAAGCCTATGTCTTGTTTTCTGGCCATGTCGGCTACCGTTGATGTGGGTCTCTCTACAGCTACCATTCCTAAAATGCTCGGGATCTTCTGGTTCAATTTCAGAGAGATCATCTTTGAAGCCTGCCTCACTCAGATGTTTTTCATTCATAGCTTCACACTTATGGAATCAGCAGTCCTCTTGGCAATGGCTTATGACCTTTATGTGGCCATCTGCAACCCATTCCGATACAGTACCATTCTGACCAATAAGATTGTTTCTGTAATTGGTCTTGGTGTGTTAGTGGGGCCATTTATTTCCATTATTCCATTTGTATTTCTCATTTCGTGATTGCCCTTCTGTGGGAATCATGTCATTCCCCTCACCTACTGTGAGCACACAGGTCTTCCTTGCCTGTCTTGTGCCAGCATCAAGATCAATATTATTTATGGCTTATGTGCCTTTGTAATCTAGTGTTTGACACCATAGCCATTGCCCTTTCTTATGTTCAGATGCTCTGTACTTTCCATCTTCCTTCCAGTGAGGCCTGACTTAAGGCCCTCAACATATATGGTTCTCATGCTTTTGAGAACAGCTCTCTTTTCTTTATGACATATAGCTTTGGCCGAAATGTCCCCCTCTCTATCTATGTACTCCTGGCCACTCTTCATGTTGTAGTGCCACCAATGCTCAACCTTGTCACATATGGAGTCAGAACTAAGCAGGTATATGACCATGTGAAGAAAATATTATTACAGACACAAGCAAAGGAAAAGAAATGACATGTAATACACATGAGGTTCAATATGCAATTTTATGAAACTTAAGTCAGAGAAATGCCTTGTGAAAATTATGTTAAAATATGTCTGTATTCGCTCTCTCCATTTTTTCTTTCAGCCTTTTGTTATCTTGATAATTAAATTTATCTTCACTTACAAATATCAAAGAATTTATATTTAAAGCAACCTGACAATCTTAATATTTTAAATACACAACTAATTTCTTGCACATTTAACATAATTATTGTTATTTTTCTATTAAATTTACTATCTTATATTTTCTATCTTTTACTTCTATTTGAGCTATAGATCTTTCACAAGAAAGACTTTTTTTAAATTATTTTTAATTATTACTGTAAGTCTCCTTTGCTTTGATTTTATACATAATTTTATAATTACTTTAGTCATTACCCTACAGTTGCCTATGAAACTTATTAAATTTTAATATCAATTGGCAGTCTTTTAGTTCATTTATATACTTTCTGACATATATTATTATTGGTTTAATTTACTGCTTATAAATTTTAAAACTTATACACATACAATTATTATTTTGGGCTGTCAATATTTATTTAAATGCTCCCAAATATTTACTATTTCTATTGCTATTCATTCCTCCTTGCATCTTCAAAATTCAATTTGTAATCATTTTACTCATGTATGAAGCAAAAACTGAAATATTTCCTTGCTGCAGTTTTGCTGGCAGTGAGTGTTTTCTTTTACTTTGCCTAAAATAACTTCATCTTGATTTTAAGGTTTTTACAAGATATAGAATTCTAAATTAACTATTTTTTCCAGCTTTATGGGAGTATGATTGAGAAATATAAATTTTCTGTATTTAGCTTGTACAATGTGATTTTTTAAAGGTGTACACACGATGATGTAATATGTCTATACATTATGAAATGATTACAACCATCAAGTTAACACATCCATCAGCTCACATAGTTACCTTTTGTTTTTTGTGGCAAGAAGACAAGATCTACTCTCTTTAGCAAATTTCAAGTTTACAATACAGTATTATTAACTATAATCACCAGGTTATACATTAGATTCCCAGAAATTATTAATTTTATAACTGAAATTTTGTACCCTTTACCAATATCTCTGCATTTTTCCCACTCCTAGACACCGTTCTGCTCTCTGGGTCTACAAGTTTTACTTTTTTAGACTCCACATAAAAGTGAGATCTTCCAGTTAATTGCCTTTCTGTGTCTGGATTATTTCACCTAGCATAATGTCTTCTAGCAAATATTTCCTTCTTTTTATGACTGAGTAATATTCCATTATACCATATTTTCTTTTTCTATTCATCTTTCAATGGACACTTCGGTTACTTCTATATCTGAGCTACTGTGAATAGCAATGCAATGAACATGGGGGTGTACATATTTCTTCAAGCTCTTGATTTCCTTTCCTTTGGATATACACCAAGAAGTGGGATTTCTGGATCAAAGGATAGTTCCATTTTTAAATTTTTAAGAAATTCCATACTGTTTTCTATAATGCCTGTACCAATTTACATTCCAATGAATACTGTATAAGCTTTCTCTTTTCTCTGCACCCTTGCCAACACTTGCTACCTCCTGTCTTTTTGGTGGTAGCCATCCTATTAGGTGTGAGGGCATATCTCATTGTGGTTTTGATTTGTATTCCCCTAATTATTAGTGATGTTGAGCACCTTTTTATATGACTGTTAGCCATTCGTATGTCTTATTTGGAAAAATTTCTATTCAAGTCCTTTGATGAGTTTTAAATTGGGTTATTTGTTATTTTGCTCTTGAGCTGTGTGAATTCTTTATATTTTTTGGATATTAACCCTTCATCCAATATGTAGTTTGCAAATAATTTCTCCCATTCCATAGGTTGTCTTTTCATTTTTTAGAAATTTTTCCTTTGCTGTACAGAAGCTTTTGAGTTTGATATGGTCCTACTTGTTTATATTTGCTTTTATTGCCTATGCTTTTGCTATTATATCCAAAAAATGATTCCTAAGATCAGTGTCAAGGAGCTTTGCTCTTATGTTTTCTTCTAGGAGTTTCATGGTTTCAGGTCTTACATTTAAATCTTTAATCCATTTTGAGTTAATTTTTATAAGTAGTTTCACTCTCTGACTGGGCTAAAACATTGTGAGGAGGAAGTCAAATAAATTTCCTATGTTTTCACCCTAGCTAATCAAACATGCTAAATCATTATTGTCTACACAATTTTAGATTGGTTATAATAGACAAAAGCTGAAGCTTATTTCCAAATGAATGTTCTCAGCACCCTTTGATGATTTGCTTGGTCCAAATTCCATAGACAACAGGGTTTAGCATTGGTGAAATAACCACATATAGATTGACCAGAAGCATATGGATATAGTGAGGAACATTTTGGTCAAAGCAGTGTATCGTAAAAGAGAAGAAGGCTGGGATATGAAAGACCAAAATTACACAGACATGGGAACCACAGGTGCTGCAAGCCTTGAGCCTGGCCTCATGGGGGTAGAGATGGAAAACAACACAGGGAATTGGGACATAAGAGAGAGCAATGGCCATGATGTCAAATCCCAGGATAGCTATTTTCCCTTCTTTTCTAGGTATAACCATTATTCTAAACTTGAGGTAAGGGATTGCCATGCATGTTTCTTATTTATTTATTTGTTTATTTATTTTTTGGTGAGGAAGATTGGTCCTGAGCTAACATCAGTTGCCAATTTTCCTCTTTTTGCTTCAGGAAGATGGTCCCTGAGCTAATATCTGTGCCAATCTTCTTTTATTTTGTATGTAGGACACTGCCACAGCATGGCTTGATGAACAGTGTGTAGGTCTATACCTGGGATCCAAACCTATGATCCCCATGCGGCTGATGTGGAGCGTGCAAACTTAACAACTACCCTGCTGGGCTGGCCCCCCCTAGTGTCCTATTTTTTATAAGTGAGAGATGTATTCTTAAACATACAGCCTAGTTTTTTCCTTGAAAAATTTGTATAAAGGAAATCATTACGAATATATCTTTCTGCAACATAATTTTTCACACAATATTTTTGATTTGAGATATATCCATTCTGATAATCGTTTTTTGGTGTTTATCATTGCATTTCACATACGTAAAAGTTTTATTTAACCATTATCCTGATATTTTGTGTTTATTTTATTTTAAATTTTTTTAAAGCAATTATAAGCCTCTCATCTTTCATAAGGTCAATTCTGAGGTGTGTTCATTCCAGTTCTTCCCAGTCCCTAGTACAACATTGTTGCCCAGATGGTAACCAACACATCAATCTTATTGGAGTTTTTTTTTTTTTCCTTTCCTATCTTATTGTCCCCACTCATTTACTGTGCTTCCTGTGCTTCTAAATAAACTACATGATCCTAAGTCCTTGCCTAAGGCTATGCTTCCACAGGAAGGTTCCTTAAGATATGAGCGTTAACAGGATTACTTTAGTGTAACATAGCATAGAATTGTCCAGTGAATTATGGATCTAATTTTCTCTCTCTTTCTCAGGTTTATGTGAGTATATATATATGTGTATATGTGTGTATCTCTTGCTCCCTGAATGAGAAGATAATTGTTCTAGTGTATGTATACTATATTTTATATGCGGTCAATTGTTAACATGAAGTGTATCCCTCCAGTATCGATATATGAGAGGTAAAATTTTCGTCATATTTTTTACTTCTGGAAATGTATTCTCTTCACCCTCATAAATGATAATTTAGCTGTGAATCAATTCTGAAAGTGACAATTATTTTTCTTCAGAATAATAAAAAATAGTATTTCATTCTCAACTAGAAGTTTTGTTGCCTTTAAGAACTTTACATTTGGCCATTTGTTTTTCCTTTTTAGGTTTCTGAATTTTCTTCCAAATATCTTCTTTTATTTTTCTCTTTATCTTTGATCAATTGAAGTTGTAATGCAGTTGGGGGGTTTAATTTTATATTATATTCTGGTAACTATTTTGAATAAACTTTTGATGTGACTATTTATAAGTATTTTTGTAATTAGAAAGTTCTCATCCATGATGTCTAATATTGCTCCCTCACTCTATTATCCAGTTTCTTCTTTTAAAAATCCTATAAATAATATTTTAGAAACTCTTAATTTATGCTCTATTGATCTAAATGTAGTTCAACAGCTATTCAATTTTATTTTTTCCTTCTTCTTTTTTTTTTTTTTGTGAGGAAGATCAGCCTTGAGCTAACATCCGTGCTAATCCTTCTCTTTTTTTGCTGAGGAAGACCGGCTCTGATTTAACATCTATTGCCAATCCTCCTCCTTTTTTTTTCCCCCCGAAGCCCCAGTAGATAGTTGTATGTCATAGTTGCACATCCTTCTAGTTGCTGTATGTGGGACACAGCCTCAGCATGGCCGGAGAAGTGGTGCGTCTGTGCGCGCCTGGGATCCAAACCCAGGCCGCCAGTAGTGGAGTGCACGCACTTAACCGCTAAGCCATGGGGCCGGCCCTTGTTCTTCTATATTATATCTCTTGTGAATTATCCAGTACTATTTGGAAGTTCTCTAAAGTTATACTTTAGGATTCCCACTTTATTTGTGATCAATAATTGTAAAGTTTGACTAGAATAATTATTTCATGAGTCTTCCTATTTAACTGGTTGTTTTTTTCAATTATTGTAATGCCTATTATAAATTTTTAATATTTTTTTGAAGATGATAGACATAAACGTTTGAATAGTTTTTTTTTGTTTGTTTATTTCAATTCTTTCTGGACTGATTTGTTTTCTTGCTGTGAACATTTTGGTTCACTTTTGTATGTATTGTGTTATATAGATTTGAAGATCTAACTTAAGTGTAACGTTTCCCTACCTCCTTTTCCTCTCCCTTTTTTTTATGTTTCCTTTTTCCTGTTTCTCTCTCTCTCGCTTACTTTATCCTATCTCTTATAAATTTCACCATCATAGTACCTACAAATCAACTCTTGTCTAGAAATTTTGTAATGATCTCTACCAAAATTCCTGTGATCTCCAGTATAAAAATTAAACATCCGTTTGGAATTTCAGGATATCTAAGAGAAAGGCAATGACTATCAGGTGCTTGGATCATTTCAGTTCAGAGGTTGATAGCGTGAGCTGTAAACTATGATCATGAACCTTTATGAAAGTATTAGCATCAAAAATTTAACCCCAGAAGTATTTTTCAGCTTTTATTGAGATGCAGCAAGTCCCATTCCAAACTTGATTTTGAATAGTAGAGTTTTTTTAGGGTCCTGACTCTGGGGGAATACTTTAGTCCTCATCAGCTCAAAGGAGTAGATAGTCCATCTTATTCAGAACTTATTTTTTTCTGGAGTATTTTGTATATGGTTTGTTTACTTTTTGAGGAATAATTTACATGTAGCAAAATGCATAGATCTCTTGTGTACAATTTAATGAATTTTGACAAGTGAATGTACTCATGTAGCCAACACATAATTCTGAGTATGCTTATTTTCCATACTCCAGAAAGTTTTCCCATACAACTTGCCTTGTCTCCCAAGAAAGACAAACACAATTCTGATTTCTGTCACTGTAGCGTTTTCCCATTTATTCTTGAGATTTAGATCCATTGAGACATAGAATATGAGTACTTTTTCCATTAGAATTTTTTACTCAGAAAAGCATTTTTTTCTATTTATCATGTTGTAGTGTATATAGTACTTCTTTCCTTTTCTATATTCGAGTAATATTTCATTGTATTAATATGCCCTAGTGCGTTTATCTGTTGTCCTGTTGACGTGTATTTGCAGTGTTTCTCCTTTGACAGTATCGTGAAAAAAGTTGCCATGAACATTCCAATATTTGCTTTTTTTATGGATAAATGCTTCCATTTATCCTGGTTAAATACCTACAAGTGGAATTTTCACGTCATAGGATAGGTGTATCATAATGCATATTTAACATTGTTAAATTGATATTTTTCATCCACACCATCAACTTATTAGATTTTAAATTGTTCCCTATTTGTATTGTCACTAATAATCTTTCATATGGTCAATCTTTTCTTTGTTAAGTGTGCCTATCTAGTGGGGCACGAAAAGGCATTTTACTAAAGAGTTAATTTACGTTTTCCTTAAGATTAAAATTTCTAGGCACGTTATCTTGGGTTTATTGGATATTACATACCTTTTTATGAGTACATGTCCAAGTTTTTTGCTCATTTTTTCACATTTTTAAAAATATCTTAATTATTCAGTTATAGAATATCTTTATAGAGTTCAGTTACATGACCTTTGTCAGAACTGTGTATTATAAATACTTTCTCCTTGTCTATGGTTTTCCCTTTCATTTTTTAATGGTTTCTTTATAGAATAAAATATTTTAACTTTGATAAAATCCAAAGTGTCTTCTTTCATGTGGGTATTAGAAATGAAATAGTAATGATCAACAAAGAAGATGTGAAATACAGGAGTGCTGTGTGTATTTTGGAACCTTGGCAATAATAAGGTTTCATTTACAAGTAAGGTTAACAATTAATCAGAAAAATGTAGAATAGAATAAATGATTAACAGTAGATGTTCAACTCTACTTTCTTTTAACCTTCTTCCTTTATTTTTTCATGGATTAATGATAATAAAAATGTAATTATAAAAATTATATATGTTCAACAGCATACATTTTATACAATTACCAAGACTTCCAAAATCTCACTGGTTAGGAATAAATAGTTGGAAATATTGAAAATTTATTTGTGAAAATTATGTTTTCTTGATATTTTGCATACTGTATATAATTTTATAACTTGCATTTTTTTCACTTAACACTGAATCTTGAAAAAAGTCCCATGCAAGTAAAATATTTTAAAGTAATTTACTAAAGATGATACATATTATTACATTGTAGCATAGTTATAAACATTGAACTGTGGAATCACACTGGCTGGTTTGGAACGCAGGCTCCATGTCTTATTAGCTGTGTGATTTTGGGCAAAGTACTTTATGTCTGCATGTCTCATTTTCCTCAGTGGTTATATCAGGATAGAAATAACATCCTAAACCATAGGATTGCTGTGATATTGAAATCAAATAATATATGTAAAGTGTTTGAAACTGTGCCTAATACATGAGAGTTTAGAAACATTAGCTAATATATGATTTTCAATAATTTATTTGTTTTTTATTATTAATTTCACATTTAAGGTCATACTGATTTCGAATATACTATGTTTTGATACCCTACCTAAATTTGTGAGCACCTCTCTCTTACTCTTCACCAATAGTCTTCAAAGTGCATCACTGTACTTTGAGGATATTAGAATATCTACTTATTTATAGTTCTAACTAAAAATACAGCAGGGATAGACTTTCCAATTAAATTTGAGAATAACGTGAAAGCAAAAAATATTCAGTCAGGTCCAAAAAGCAATGGTCTCTGAGACAATGAGAGTAAGAATAATCTCTAACAATTTATGTCAAAGCTAAGTGTCAGCTGCAATGTTAACATTTTATGCATATTATCTCTTTTCCTCTTAAAAAATATAATTTGGGGGCTGGCCTGGTGGCGTAGTGGTTAAGTTTGTGCACTCCACCTCGGTGGCCTGGGGTTCATATGTTTGGATCCCGGGTGCTGACCTACACACTGCTTATCAAGCCATGCTGTGGCAATGTCCCACATACAAAATAGAGGAAGATTGGCACAGATTTTAGCTCAGGGACAATCTTCCTCAAGCAAAAAGAGGAAGATTGGCAGTGGATGTTAGCTCAGGGCCAAACTTCCTTGCTAAAAATAATATGTATATATAATTGGCCTCCAGCTTACACTTGAGAGAAACCCCAGTGTCACAGGGCTAGTTATTATAAGTTAAATACTAAATCCTTTGACATAGAAAATAGTTGGTACATGATCTGATCTAAACCTGTCTTATCAGATTTGGTCCCCACTTCAATCTCTGTATTAACTACTCTGCTGTACGTTACACATGAATCTGCAAAAACAACGTTTATCAAATCTCTCTGAGCATCCTCATGTTATTTTCTCTCTTGAAATGCCTTTGTGTGCTTAATAGAAAAGCAGTCCCAAGAGCCCATCCCAGTCATTAACTTATACATGATACCTGAGCATGTATTCACTCCCTGAATAGAAATAATCTCTTCCTATTCTGAGACTTGGGAGTATTTTGTAGATCTATATGTTTCAGTCTTAACATATTTTATAGCAGAGATACTATGATTTCTTTTTTTTTAATTTCTTTAAAAAACTATTTCAAACAATTTGTTTATATTGTTTAAGATATTTGATAATATTTCTGATTTTTTTTTTGAGGAAGATTGGCCCTGAGCTAACATCTGCTACCATTCTTCCTCTTTCTTTTTCCTCCCCAAAGACCAACTACATAGTTGTACATCCCAGTTGTAGGTCCTTCTAGTTCTTCTATGTGGGATGACGCCTCAACACGGCTTGATGAGTGGTGAGTAGGTCCATGCCCAGGATCTGAACCTGGGAACCCCGGGCTGCTGAAGTGGAACACGCAAACTTAACCACTACACCACCAGGCCGGCCCCTCTTTATTTTCTTAAGAAATACACAACCAGTTTTTGTAAGACAAATTACTTTTACAGCCAAAGTGTACAAATAACAGCAGTCAATTAAGAAATTGTTCTTAAAAGGAAGATAGAGACATTTGATATGACCAAAGTTTATCCATCATTGGCTTCTAGATGAACAATGGTTCTATAATCCACATGGGGAATATTTTTAATGAGATGATTATGTATTTAGTTTTAAACATACTGAGTTTCTAATATCTATTAGAATGCATTTTACTTCTGCTTAGTCCCCTATCCTCCTGTCTTTCATTATACTTCTTACTGCTAATTCCTCAATTAATTCAGTCAATCACCTACTCAGTAAAACCAATAAGAAAAGCCTGTTTATACTTTGAGACTGAATGAAATGGAGTACTGAACTAGGGTCAGAGGGGGGCAGTGGAGAGAGAGAAAGCTATAGTAAGACACATTGTAGCAGGCTGACAAAGAGAAATTTGGAGGAGAGTGAAAGAGAGAGAAAAAGCAAGAAGTTGAGTAGCAGAAGAAGCAGGAGGAGGAGGAGGAAGAGGAAGGGGAGGAAAAAGAGAAGGAGAAGGAGAAGGAGAGAGTGAGCCAGAGGGAGAAAGAGAAAGAGAAGGGGAAGGGAGAGGGACTATCTGGTGCCCATAGTGGAAGTGGAAAGTTGTCTTCTGTAACTTGACAACTTAGATCTGAGGGAATCGTGAACATATCTTATATTCAGCTTCAAAATAATTATATAGAATTGTTACTCATCCACCTTAATATTTAGAATTCAAAGCTGCTATTTTTACTCCAAGATTGGTGAAATACATGAAAAAAACACACTCTTCCCATTAAGTGGTCATGGCCTTACCTCATTTATCCTTTTCAAGCCCTCTCCTCATTCCTCAGATGCCTGCATGTTAACATTTAATCCTTTGGACAAAACCTGGAGGTATTCATCTACTATTTCTAAATGAATATTCTGAGCACCCTTTCATAGATCTGCTTAGTCCTAACTCCAGAAATGACAGGGTTGAACACTGGGGGAATCACTACATACAGATTGGCTAGAAGGATATGGATGTAGTGGGGAACATTTTGGCCAAAGCGGTGTGTCATAAATGAGAAGAGAGCTGGGGTGTAAAAGGTCAAAATTACACAGACATGAGAACCACAGGTGCTGAGAGACTTGAGCCTGGCTTCAGGAGAGGGGAGATGGAAAACAGCATGGAGAATTTGGACATAGGACAGGGCAATGGCCATGATGTCAAAACAGAGGATAGCTATGGCCCCCAGACCAGATATGATGTTGACTTTGATACTTGCACAGGCCAGACGAGCAAGACCCATGTGCTCACAATATGTGTGGGGGATGATTCGGTGTCCATAGAAGGGCAATCGCAAGATGAGGAAGACACAGGGGAATACACAGAGGAAAGATCTCCCCACCACCCCAAAACCAAAGAGAGCTACTACCTTGTTAGTAAGGATTGTGTGATAATGGAGAGGATTACAGATAGCTATGTAATGGTCATAAGCCATGGCAGGAAGGACTACCGACTCCATGCCAGTAAAGATGTGAATGAAAAACATCTGAGTGAGGCAGCCACCAAAAATTATCTCCCTGAAGCTGAACCAGAATATGCCCAGCATCTTAGCGCCAGTGACTGTGGACAGTTCCAGGTCAATGGTAGCCAGCATAGCCAAGAAGTAGAACATGGGCTGGTGGAGGCTGTGCTCAGTCTGGATGACAAACAAGATGGTGAAGTTTCCTAGGAGTGCAATCAGATACACAACACAAAAGGGAAAGCCAATCCAGATGTGGATGTTTTCTAGTCCTGGGATTCCCAGCAGCAGGAAGGAGGAGGGGTGGACCTTGGTGTCATTGGACACAGACATCTTGCTTGTGATATCATGTGAATTTGTCCACTGCAGATGTGTGCTGACCCATATTGGAAGATATCAGTCTGTTACTAGGATGTTTTAAGATATTGGAAAAAAACAGATACCTTACCTGTTTATCCCATTATCAAAAATCTCATCAACAGCCTTTTTGCCAGAATAATTGAAATCCTCTATCCTAGTAAAAGTTTTATAATTGGAATTTAGTTACAGAATACTGGATTCTTTTTACTACTCTACATCTTTCTTTCATAATGCACTTTTTTTTTAGGACTCTTTCTGAGTATAGGGTTGATCCTCGATCTGCACTGCCCAAAGCAGTTCTCAGAAATGCACTAGGCTATTCATACGGTTCCTTTTGTATATCATTTACATGTAATACACTAGCCTTGGGCTATGAGAGGACACATTTAGGGTCTATTTTATTTTCTTACCTCATCCTGATAGGAAATAATGAGCAAATTTTCTTAGGCTGAGACATCTGACCTTATAATGATTGAAAATATAAAAATGCAAATAGGAGTTATCAGTGATATTTTTGCTATGATTTATAAATATAGAACTTCCTTAATATCATAAACCCAGTGTCAGCCCCTCTGCTCTCCTCAGCTTTATGGCATTTCTATCTTTTCTGCTTTCTTTCCCTGTGCCCGTCATCCTGTCCGTAGGCTAGGGAAAGATATGGTAGACTCACCAGACTGTGCACAATAGCGTCTATATTTCCGTGTATACCCAAATAGGGAATGGAGTTTTTATCCTTCATATGATGCTACCCAGAGGAGAGCCTCCAAATGAAACTCCATGGAGTCATACTTGTGAAGGACAGAAGGGCTCAAAGGTCCCTATTTTGAGCCAGGTCCTATTCTAAGTAGAAAAATCCACCGGGGAGGTCTCTCCTCCTTTAGGGATAAGAAGGCCAACTATTCAGAATCGGAGATGTGTACCTGAGCTTATGTGAATTAACTGTACTCCTTGCCTGGAAGATACACCATTACAAACAATGAGAACTCTTAACCCCCTCAAAGACAGTATACTAATGTGACTGAGCCCCAGCACAGTAGATTCTAATAGCCTGTGGCCTCATGCAAGCTCATCTACTTACTAGCTGTGAGATGTTCAGCAAGCCACTTAACCGCATTAAGATCTAATATTCTTATATGGAAAAGTGGGAGTAAAATAGTATCTACCTCGTGTAGTTTATATAAAGTTTAAATGAGGGATAACACGTAGCTTGCCTGATAATATGTCTTTCACACAATAAGTATTTAATAAATGTTAATAATAAATAGAGGGCCGGCCCCGTGGCTTAGCGGTTAAGTGTGTGCTCTGCTACTGGCGGCCTGGGTTCGGATCCCGGGCACACACCAACGCACAGCTTCTCCGACCATGCTGAGGCCGTGTCCCACATACAGCAACTAGAAGGATGTGCAACTATGACACACAACTATCTACTGGGGCTGTGGGGAACAAAAGGAGGAGGATTGGCAATAGATGTTAGCTCAGAGCCGGTCTTCCTCAGCAAAAAGAGGAGGATAGCACGGATGTTAGCTCAGGACTGATCTTCCTGAAAAAAAAATAAATAAATAAAATAATAATAATAATAATAATAAATAGAAAACTCCACTAGCTTTGTAAATGATGCCCATTCATTTCATTTCAAATAAGTTCCCCCATGTTTCTTCACAGAATCAAAATAAACTTGAGCTCCCAAATGCAGTTTAAGCCCCCACCAGGTAATTCTCTGCTGCCTCCTCCATTTAGCATACAGTTCATTCTTCTACTTCTTATTAGAGCCTTCGTAATCTTCAATATCCATCATACTTATCATGAATAACTTCAGACTTCTCTGAAATGCTTGTATTTAATAATTCTCATGATAAAAATATTTTAAACACAGGAAATTATATAGATAAAAGGCTGTGCACTCAATGTTTAGCATAAATAATACAACATGGATTAAAATCGAAGCATGCTATGTACTCTTATTTCTTGTTTCCTCATCAAATCTAACTACTACTATCTTGACTTTGGTGTTTATCGTTGTCATACCTTTTGTTTTTGTTTTTTTTTACTTTATGACACACGAAAATTTCATAAAGTGGAAACCACTGCTTTGCATTGATGCAGCCCATGTTAATATGCCCTAAATGCCAAACTCCAGTAAAATACGGTCCAACTGGCAAAGCAACTTAAAGAAAATTTGATTCATCTTCTTAGTTATTTTAGACAAAAGCCAACAGATATTATGTTTTTTAAAGTGATCACAAATGCCAAGTCATCTTTTTAGGTTCAGTTTTTTTCTTTTACCTTGGCCCTGTAATTTTTTGACAGTCTTGAGAACTCACTGATCATTTCAAATTTGATTTTAATTTCTAATAGATTATACAGCTATTTTTGTTATTCTAAGACAGTATTGACCAAAATATGTGTTTATCATCAAAAGAAACTGACATTTCCAAATCTTGTGAGTTTTTTGCTTTTTATTTTTTATATAAACTTTATTTTTTTTACTTTTACTTTTTTTTTTAAATTTTTTGTTTATTGCAGTAACATTGGTTTATAACATTGTATAAATGTCAGGTGTACATCATTATACCTCTATTTCTGCATAGATTACATCATGTTCACCTCCCAAATACTAATTACAACCCATCAGCACACACATATGCCGAATTATCCCTTTCACCCTCCTCCCTCCCCCCTTCCCCTCTGGTAACCACCAATCCAATCTCTGTGTCTATGTGTTTGTTTATTGTTGTTATTATCTACTACTTAATGAAGGAAATCATATGGTATTTGACCTTCTCCCTCTGACTTATTTGACTTTGCATAATGCCCTCAATGTCCATCCATGTTGTCACAAATGTCTGGATTTCATCATTTTTTATGACTGAGTAGTTATTAATTTTACTTTTAAAGAAAAATTGAAAGATGGTATAGACTTCCCATGGACCCTTCACTGTTTCCCATATTATTAACAACTGACATTAGTGTAGTACATTTGTTACAAATGAAGGAGAAGACAGAGGGTGTATAGAAAACAATCATGACTGCAGCATGGGGGCCATGTGTTCAGCGTCTTGTGATGGTCATCTTGGGATTAGAGGTGGAATTCAGCATGGAGGATGTAGACATAGGAGAATCCGACCAGTATTGGGATGAGGACAATGAAGGAAACAACATAAAACCCATAGATGGCATTGATTCAAATGTTGGCATAAGCCAGCTTGGTAATGCCCATGTACTCCTAGTAGCTGTGGGCGATAATGTGGGCATCACAAAAGGGAAGATGGTGGATTAAGCAGATCATGGGCAACGTGAGCATGACTGCACTCAATATAATGCCCAGTCCAATTCCTGACATCTCTCAAGTTGTCAAGATGGTGGTGTAATAGAGTGGTGCACAAATGGCCACATAACAATTAAAAGCCATGGCCCCTCCTAGGTCAGGACGAAGTAATACATTCTTTTTCTTTTTCTTTTTTTCTTGTGAGGAAGATTAGCCCTGAGCTAACATCTGATGCCAATCCTGTTTTTGCTGAGGAAGATTGTCCCTGGGCTAATATCCGTGCCCATCTTCCTCCGCTTTATACTGGACACCGCCACAGCATGTCTTGATAAGAGGTGCATTGGTCTGCACCAGGGATCCGAACCTGTGAACCCCAGACCACCAAAGTGGAGGGTGCAAACTTGACCGCTATGCTACCAAGCCGGCCCCACGCAATATGTTCTTTACACTTACCCTGAGCAATATCCATAGGACCTTATCCCTATCTTCTGATAATTCTTTTTTTAATATAGAAAACCAGACATAATAGGGAAAGAAAAGACAACTGGAGAGTGAGGAAAGAACAGAGAGTAAGAGCTTATGAACATGGGAGATGAGTAGAAAGCAGAAACTAAATGAAACCAAGAGAAGATTTTTTTTTAAATCTCAATAAAATTAACAAACCTTTAGCACAACTGACAATAAGAGAGAGAGAATTTACAATTTCTCTATATCAGGAATGAAACAGGTTATATCACTATAGATATTGCAGACATCAACCCTTCTACAAAAATAAAAATGACAGTGTAGATTAAATGGACCAATTCCTTAAAATCCTCAAACTGCCACAACTCATTAATATGAAATGGATCACTTGAATAGCACTATAATTATTAAGGGAAAAACTTTAAATTCCCAACAAAGAAATATCCAGGCTAGTTAGATTCATTGGAGAATGCTATTCAACTTTTAAAGAATAATTAACACTATTTCTATATAATATCTTCCAAAAAGGAGGAGGGAAAACTTCTCAATTCATTCTATGAAGTTAATATTACTTTGATACTAAAACTAGACGAAGGAAGTACAAAAAATAAAAACTACAAACCAATAACCATGTACATAGACAAAAAAAATCCTTAAAAATGTATTAGCAAATACAATTCAGCAATATATAAAAACAGTTATACACTAGTATCAAGTGGGGTATATTATAAGACTTAAAGGCTGGTTCAATATTTGAAAATAAATTAATTCAACCTATAAATTAGCAGATTAAATAAGAAAAAATAAATACCAATCAATCAATGTAGGCAAAAAGCATTTTACAAAACTTAGCATTCATTCATGTTAAAAACCCTCATAAAAATTGCTTTAAATGGGAACTTCCTCTGTTTCACGAGAGCATCTACAGAAACAAAAAATAAAAACAAAAAGTATAGTTAACATTATATGTCACAGTGAAAGACCGAAGGTTTTCCCATTAAGACTGGAAACAAGGCAAGGATACGTATTCTCACCAATATTATTCATCATAGTGTTGGAAATTTTAGCCAGCACAATAAGTTAAGAAAAAAAAATAAAAAATATACTGAACAAAAAGAACAATACTATTCCTATTTACAAGTGACATGATTGTCTTTGTAGAAAATACCTAGGAATCTACAAAAACCAACAAACAAACAGAAACTTTCTAAAACTATTCAGTGAGTTCAGCAAGGCCCTAGGATACAAGATTAACATTAAAAAATTAATTGTATTTCTATATACTGTTAATGAACATGTGAACTCCATACCTAAAAATAAAAAAAAAAAATCAAAACCATTTACATTCACGCAAAACAAAATAGATTTACTTAAGCCTAAAGCTAGTAAAACATGTACAGTATGAAAACTACAAGAGAATTCTTTTAAAAAGTTAGTTGTAAGTAAATGGAGAGACTATATCCTTGGATTGGAAGACACAACAGAGTAGTGATATAAAATTTCCCTAAATTGGTATACAGATTTAACACAATTCTTGTCAAAATAGGTGCAAGATTTTTGTCACTATAGATAATATTATCCTAAAATTTATATGGAAAGGCAAAGTAGCTAGAATAGCTAAAATAGGTTTTTTTTTTAAAAAAAAGAATAAAGCTGAACAATGAATCTTCTAAGTCCAAGACTTATTATATGGTTATAATAATCAAGCCTGTTTGGTATTGTCAGAGGTTTAGAATCATTGGTAAAATGAACAAACTATAAAACCCAGAAATAGATCATACAAATATGACCATGTGATTTTTAATACAACTTTATCGATATAAAATTCACATACCATACAACTCACTCATTTAAAATTCACAATTCAATGAATTTTAGTACTTTCACGCACTTGCTAGTGCACTTCAATAAACTTTAGAATATCTTCCTCACTCCAAAAAGAAATCTCCTATCTGTCCGTAATCACCCCTTGTCTTGCCCTATCATTCCCAGCCCTAGGCAACCGCTAATCTATTTTCTGTCTCCATGGATTTTCCTCTTCTTGACATTTTAGTTAAAATGAATCATACAAAATATGATCTTCTCTCACTGCTTTATTTTATTCAGCATATTGTTTTTTAATTGCAACCAGCTTGTAGCAGATAATAAAATTTCATTCTTTTTTATTGCCCAATAATATTCCATCTTACAGCTATACCACATTTTATTTATCCATTCATCAGTCGATGAACATTTGGGTTTTTTCCACTGTTTGGCTATAATGAACCACACTGCTATGGACATTCATGTACAACTTTTTGTGTGAACATATGTACTCATTTCTTTTGTGTCTAGACTTAGGAATTGCTGGGTTATCTGGTAAATCTGCATTTAGACGTTAGGGAAATGGAAAGTAAAACCACAATAAATTATTAGTACACACCTATGAGAATGGTTAAAATTTAAGAAAAAAATAGTGAAACAAATGCTGGCAAGGATACAGAGAAACTGGATCACTCCTATATTGTAGATGGAAATGTTAAATGGGACAGCCATTCTGGAAAACAGACAAGTTCTTATAAAGCAAAAATGTAGCTACCATATAACCCAACAATTGTACTCCTGAGTATTTATCCCAGAGAAATGAAAACTTTCGTTCACATAAAAACCATTGCAAAATGCCTATAGCAGCTCTATTCATAATTGCCAAATGATGAGAACAACTCAGATGTCCTTCAATGAGTGAACGGTTAAACAAATGGCAGTATATCCATACCATGGAATACTATACCTCGTCAATCAAAACAAACTGTTGATGTAGGCAACAACTTGGATGAATTTCCAGATAACTATGCTGAGTGAAAAAGCCAGTCTCCAAAGATTTCATACTACATGATTCCATTTATATTACATTGTTTAAATGATAAAATTATTGAAATAGCTAATAGATTAGTGGTTACCAGGATATAGGACCAAGAGAGTCCAGTGGGAGTGGTAGGGAAGTGGCTGTGCCTATAAAAGAAAATTTGAGGGATCCTTGTGTTGACGGAAATCTTCTGTATCTTGAATGTCTCAATGTGAATATCATGACTATGTATTGTTTTACAAGATGTCACTTTGGAGAAAACTGGATCAAGGATACACAGGATCTCTCTGCATTGCCTACAACTACATGTAATGTTAAAATTTCCTTAAAATTTAAAAAGTTTAATGACAAAAATGTAGATTGTGTATCCTTCTGTGTTTGAGTAGAGTGCCTATAAGTATAATTTTGATGAGGTTGATTGGTGTTATTTAATTTTTGACTTTCCCTATGATTTCCAACTCACTTGCTCAATCAATTACTGAGCATGAAGTGTTGAATTTACTATATTTGTAGATTTCTTCATATCTCTTTCAAATATACCAATTTTTGAAAAATGTGTTTTGAACCTCTATTGTTACTCAATGCCCCTTGAGATAGTCTCTGTTCTGAAATATATTTTGCCTGATATCAATATATACTATTCAATTTTTCTTTGTTAGTGTTGTATGATATATCTTTGTCTATTCTTTCATATTTATGCTACCTCGATCTTCGAGTATAGAGAGCATAGGGGTAGATTTTGTTTTTATCCAATCTGATAATCTCTGACTTTTAGTTCATGTATTTCGACTGTTCATTTTTAATGTGATTATTTAAATGTTTGAGTGAATAGCTACCAATTGCTAGAAAGTTGTTTCTGGCAGGTTCCTACTTGTTACTTCTGTTTTGTTTTTCTTTTTTCCTTGTTTTCCACCATGTTTTGTGTTTCATTCATCATTTTTTAATGAATTCATGGAATATTCATTATTGAAGCATTATTAAAATATTTTCTCTTAATATTTACAATATATACATAACTTCCATTACTCATAATCTATTTTCAAATAATACCACTTCATGCATAGCATAAGAACCTTATATCATACTCCTAACTCTTTCCTCCCATTCTTCATGCTTTTTTGTCACACATTTTTTTATGTTATCAAAATACAATATATTGACAATATGTTTCCTTTCTTCAATAACTTATCTTTTAGGATAGTATCGGCAAACTACAGCCTATAGGCCAAAATCAGCTCACCACCTGTTTTTGTGAGTAAAGTTTTATTGGAACACAGACACAGTCGTTTGGTTTTATATAATATATGGTTGTTTTTACATTACAGTGGTAGAATTGAATAGTTGCAACAAAAAACATATGACTGGCAAAGCTTAAAATAATTTTTATTTTGCCCTTTATAATAAGTTTACTGAACTTTGTTTTAGATAAATTGAAAATAGGAAAATAATGAATTTTAAGTTTATTCATTCTATTCATTTTGTTACTAAACATCAAGATCTAGAGGCTCTATTTATCTGCTCCAGTAGAGGTACCAAGTCTGGCAAGGCAGCTGCAATTACAGCTACCATCTGTTCAATTTTATGGTGACTCTGTAACAAACACCCACAATAAAAATCATTTTTTGTGAGGAAGGACAACTGGTGAATTGAATGTGAATATTAGAGGCAATTATACTTCGGAACTGGAAAAATAACCATGAAACTCCTTGCGAAAAAGCATTAGACCTATTCTGAGGCATGCTTGACCCAAAACGCCAATTTTCAACTGGTTTTTTAGGCCTTTTTGTAACGGGAGAGTCACGATAGAATTCTGCTTTTTGAGTACTTAGTATTTTTCATCTCAGAAGCTTTACCTAACAGTTCTTGAAAGTCTGAGTGTTTTTCTTTTCCCAGGGAACATTTATTTTGGCATATATTCTAAAGCAGCCTGTAGGCTACTTTAGAGAAAAATTGGGAATACACTTACTAAATAGGCTCATGGCGATATGCCAATGTCATTCTGCAGAAAGAAGCAGACTCTTCTTTGACCAATAGATACTGTGTTCATGTACTAGGTGAGTGACAAAGGTTTTTTATTTTTCATCTGACATCATCTTTCTGCTTGAAATTCCTACAAAATCATCATCATTATCATTATTATAATTATTTATCATAATCATTATCTACATCACTGTTACACGTGTCGAGCACTGCAATACTTGCCTATGGATTTATCCACTAATGGTTACACCATCATCGTCTAGCTTTTATCACAGATTCTTATTGATCAAAACATTACGATTTCTACTCCAGGCTTGCTCAATATTTTAGCAATTACGTTGAGCTTACCTCTGATTCTGTAGATCCTACCACTGATTACAAAATGCAGCATTTTGTCATCTGTCCTTTAGGAATCGCATCATCCTCCTTGATGCTGCGAATCCTAGTTTCATGGCAACATCTTCCATTGTCAACTCCCATCTCAGAGGTGAGATTCCACATAGCTATTCAGTGATGAAAGTGCCCTCCTCAACATTTCTTAACAGATACCTCAGTAAACAGAATATCCCATAGGCCCTCAAAAGGAACAGAATCATATGGTGGTTCTAATTCCTACATAGTAAATTTTTTCTAGCATAAACACCTCCCTAAAACATCTAACTCTTCTCTAAATATCAAACCAAGAAAAATCTGCAACTCCATCTAATTTCTAAGGCCATGATATGTACAGTTTTTCAGGAACCATTAAAATAGATTATTAGGATTGAATCTCGGTACACTTTATTTAGTTATTTTTTACTTTTTTATTGAAGCATAATTGACATACAATGTCTTATTTGTTTCAAATGTATATCATAATATACATGTTTAAGTACATTTATATAATTATAAATATGTATAATTTTATATTTATATATTTTAATTTATATTTATATGTAATTTACATATATAACTTATATTATTATATATTTTAATAATATATAAATATATATAATTACACATATATAACATATATTTATATACACTACAGAATGATCACCACAATAAGTCTAGTTACCATCTGTCCTCGTATAAAATTGTTACAGTATTATTGACTGTATTCCCTATGCTGTACATTACATTTCCATTACATTTATTTTATAACTAGAAGTTTTAATCCCTTTTGCATTTTTATGCCACTCTCCATCCCCATCCCACTCTGGTAACCACCAGTTTGTCTCCTATATCTATGAGTCTCTTCCTGTTAGGTTTTGTCTGTTCATTTGTTTGGTTTTTAGATTCTATATATATGTGAAATCATGTGACATTTTTTTTTTCTGTCTGACTTATTTCACTTAGCATAATACCCTCTAGGGTCATCCATGTTGTCCCAAATGGCAAGATTGTATTCTTTTTTTACAGCTGAGTAATATTCCGTTGTATATATACCACAATTTCTTTATCCATTCATCTATTGAAGGGTACTCAGGTTGCTTTCCTATCATGGCTATTGTAACTAACACTGCACAGATCATAGGGTTACATATATCTCTTCAAAGTAGTGTTTTTGTTTTCTTCAGATAGATACCCAGAAAAGGAATTACTAGATCATATTGTAGTTCTATTTTCAATTTTTTGAGGAATCTCCATAGTGTTTTTGATAGTGGCTGCACCAGTTAACATCCCCACCAACAATGTACAAGGATTCCCTTTTCTCCACATCCTTGTCAACACTTTTATTTATTGTCTTTTTGATAATAACCATTCTTACAGGTGTGAGGTGTTATTTCATTGTGGTTTTGCTTTGCGTTTCCCTGATCATTAGTGATGTTGAGCATCTTTTCATGTGCCTGTTGGCCATATGTATGTCTTCATTGGAAAAATGTCTATTCAAATTGTCTGCCCATTTTTGTTCAGTTTGTTATTTTTTTGATAAGTTGTGTTAGTTTTTCATATATTTTGGATATTAGCAACTTATTAGATGTATGATTTGCAAATATCTTCTCCTATTAAATAGGTTTCCTTTTTGTTTTGTTGATGGTTTCCCTCACTATGCAAAATATTTTTAGTTTAATATAACCCCATTTGTTTATTTTTGCTTTTGATGCCATTGCCTGAGGATACCAGTTCAAAAAAATATTGCTAAGAGCGATATCAAAGAGCTGACTGCCTATGTCATTTTCTAGGAGTTGTGTGGTTTCAGGTCTTACATTCAAATCTGTAATCCCATGACACTTTATCTATAACTGGCCAGATACTACATAGAATGAGTTACCAAATGTTAATTATCCCATATTCAGTCTTCCATTTCATGTAACTTGCATGACACCCTCAAGATTAGCATATACGTTCTTGGATCCTTTCAGTAAACAGTAACTTGATGTGAAATTCTTTTGTGTTTAACTCTTTTTTATTTATTTATTTATTTATTTATTTAATTTTTTGTTTATTGCAGTAACATTGGTTTATAACATTGTAAAAATTTCAGTTGTACATCATTGTACTTCTATTTCTGCATAGATTACATCATGTTCACCACCAAAATACTAATTACAACCCATCACCACACACATGTACCGAATTATCCCTTTCACCCTCCTCCCTCCCCCCTTCCCCTCTGGTAATCACCAATCCAATCTCTGTCCCTATGTGTTTGTTTATTGTTGTTATTATCTACTACTTCTGGTGGGAGTGCAAACTGGTCCAGCCTCTATGGAAAACAGTATGGAGATTCCTCAAAAAATCAAGGATAGAACTACCATATGATCCAGCTATTCCACTGCTGGGTATTTATCCAAAGAACATGAAAACACCAATTTGCAAAGGTACATGCACCCCTGTGTTCGTTGCAGCGTTATTCACAATAGCCAAGACTTGGAAGCAACCTAAGTGCCCATCAAGGGACGAATGTGTTTAACTCTTTTATCCCAAAGCAGACATGATACTTCCTCATTTGTGCTGTGCTGAGGTTCAAGGGATGAATCTTTGTAATCTGCTAACTTGTTCTCACAAATTGCCTTGAATTGGCTGTTAATATTTCCCTGTTTAATCATGCTGTTCATAATACCTTCTAATGCAGTTTAAAGAAAGTAAACCATTTCACAATGATTATAATTTTTATTACTTACATTCACTTCAAGTAACAACTATTGTACATTCCAATGCCTCATTTTTAACCCACACCGCCGCTCAATTAACACAGGGAAATCTTTAGCAAATATTATACTATTGCAGGCCAGTGTTTATCAATATCCTACTTACCACCAGCAATAGGCTCCTTGCTGCTAAAAGCAAAACCTCTTTCTGAGTACTGGCTTTCTAGGGCCACTATAGTTCCGTTTGTCTTCGTATAAATTCTCCGTAAAACAAAGCCTGACTCAGTAAAATCCCATGGAGTAAAATCCCAGGAAGCAGGAGTGAGGGACAAGGGAGAGATAAATGGAAGGAGGAGAGTCGATTTGAGGGTACGTTCTCTAGTTCATGGGTTGTTTAATGTAACTGCTCATTTTATCTTGTAGTAACATCCCCAAGATGCCACATAATCTACACCTCAGAAATGTAAAGACTAAAGATCTATCCACTCGTCATTTTTCTCGTTTATCATATATATTCTTTATCATAAATTTTATATTTAAGTACTTCCAGGAATTGAGGCCCGATTCAGCAACTTTTCCTGAATTGGAAAGGATATCTCAATATGTTAAGATCATTGGATCTCCAAGAAATTTCACCAATGTGTTAGGCTTCTGAATGATCAAGGGATTTATTTAAAACCCGGTAACATGAAAGTGTTTAATCAGGTGTCTAGATACATTATTCCTTCTTGTTCACCAGATCCCGTCAGCATAATGTTCTAAGGAATGACAGGGGATCAAAATCCCTGAGGACCACATTAGAATTAACGCATGGAAAGTTGATAAAGCCTTGAAGCAGAACAGTGTATTACTATCCTTGCCAGCTGAAAAGAAACAACTTCTCATGGCCCTTACTGACAGGATGGAATAAACAGCATTTGTCAAATCAATAGCTACATGCAAAATATTAGGAAATATGTTAATTTTATCCAGCGTTGAAGAACACATGGAAAAGCAACAGCAATTGGACACCACTTGATTAAGTTTGTGATGATAGAGTCACTACCCAAGATCAATCTGTCTTTCACATAGCTAAAAGAGGCAAGTTCAATGAAGATGTTGTAGGAATAAACATTTTAATTTCTTAATGGTAGAACTAATCCCTGCAATTTGTTCATGAATATGATATTGCTTTCTGTGATAAGTTAAGAGACCATATGGGCCCACCATGTGATGGACACAACTCAAAACTTCATTGATTCCATGACTTTCATAAGCTCCTACACTGACTAGTGAACCACAGTGGCATTTTTCCTTTCCAGATATTAATGTAGGTTCAGGACAAGTGTCCAGTAATCTCCCAAGACTCTACCTATTCCCCTTCCCAATGCACAGTATGGATGGCAAATTATCACATGTCCCTTCAGGAAGACCAGTATGTATTTGGCTGTTGAGCAGGATCTTCCTTAAGAAGACACAGCCTCCACTTCAAGGGCTCTAGTTTACAGAATTGTCTCAAGATTGAATTCAGGAAACACGGTTTGACAGCAAAAGTTCCTGATGTCATTCTGACATACAAAGAATAGCCAAAACAGATCTTTTCCTGGTTTCCTAGGTTCTCCTCATGAATATATTTATCATAGTCATTATGAAGAGAACATTTTCTAGTTCTTCTGAGGGTAGAGTTAGGGGCTAGTGGAGCAGGTATTCCATGATAAAGCCACTCTAACATTCTATGCTCCCTGAAGCCATTAGAAACTCTCCTTTACATTTATTTCAATGAAATTGTGGCATTTCAGTTTCATTTACTGAAGGCCGTCTTTGAGTCCCGTTTCAGTCAACCAACCAAACAAACTGTTGGAGCCACTGTCAAACACATTGAGTCCAGAATTTCTATTTAATGTCCTCATATTACAATTCAACCTCATGCAATGTCATGAGGTTTCTTCATTCCAGATCCAGTACTCTTATATGTGTTCTCCAGGTTTCTATCTGCATAAAGTGGCAAATGCTTGCAACTTTTTGGTTAGTATATTTTACTCTCTGGAGCCTGCTGGCATTTGTGTCCATCAATAGGTCTAGAATTGTGCTCTCTCTTAAAGTAGACAGTAGCCATATACGGCTATTGAAACGTGAAATGTGACAAACTCAACTGAGGAAATGAATTTTAATATTTATTTTAATTAATTTAAGTTTAAAATCTAAAGCAGTATAAAATATTTTTCAGATCAATACAATGTTTTGCTTTGTTTTATAAGGCTGTATTTCATTTTAGCTATTGAAAATTTAGTGTACAAAATAAGATGTGTTTTAAGCGTAAAAGATTGTATTAAGAAGATTTACTTTGAAAATTTAAAGGGTGTAAAATATTTCATTGATTGATATTTCGTATAGATTTTCTGTTTAAATAATTTGTGGATATATTAAGTAAGAATAAATATTCTATTTAATTTCATTGTTATTTTTTAGCTTTTTTAATGTGGTTACTAGAAAATTTTAATTACACAGGTGACCCACATTTCATTTCTAATACACATTATCAATCTAGAAGCAATGAGGGAAGTAGGAGTCATTCATGGGATAGACCAGCAATCCACTTTAAGTCAGCTACCTTATGAGAGGCTATTACATTTTCTTCAGATAAGGGGAAACTATCAATCTCAGACAAGTTGCTTTGGCAAAACTCAGGATTTGCTTCTTTGGGGTCTACTCACATAACGCCATTCAAATTTTAGAATTTTATATCTTAATAAATGGCCTAGTAGGAGATGAATATTTCTGTAGCATGGTCCAAAATTCTTTCTGTTTCCTTATCTGGACTTTCCACTGGCAATTTAGCACACTGAGCTCATTATTTCCGTTCTTCAGGTCCTCTAGTTTGTTCACCACAAAAAGCCAAATCCATAATCGCTTTATCCATATTAAAATCTTTGGCAGAAACACTTGGACACTCAAAGTCTTGTTTTCTTTAAGCACCTGGCTACAGAGGTCTAAAGGTGATAATACACATAACTGTTTTGTCACTGCATTCCATGTGCCACCACGTCCCATTTACCAATAATAGCAGGGGCCTTAATGTCCTTAAGGCTAATCAGATAGGGAACCAACTCCAAATTCTCATTCTCAAGAATTTGTTGCCAAGGAACAACTTTTGTTACCTGTATTCATGTCAGTTAGAGTTCAGCGAAGGAAGCAGAAATTACTATTAGTATTAAGGAATAAAGAATTTATTTCAGGAATTAGCTAGAACTGTGGAAGGACCTAGAGAAGAAAAGATCTGAAAACAAATTTACCAACCAGATTAGGCATGTACGACTGACTTGGTGTTTGCAGAAAGCTAGGTACATTCAGCCTCTGGGATACATTATAAAGAACATGGGTGTAGTAATTTATAGAAAGTGGTTTCCTATTCACGGCTACTGACTCTGCGTATTTGCAATAAAATATCTGGTCAGGGATTCATGATCATTTTTGGTCACAAGGGCTGGCAACCATGGAGAGCTTGACATGGAGCTGAGGAAAGTGAGGAGAAATTAGAATCCTCTGGGATCACTGAGTTTATCACTGCCTGTGAATAAATATTGAACCACAGAAAATAACAGCTGCTGTTTCACATTTGCTCCCACAGTTGACGCATATTTCTTATGTGATTAAGTCTAAACTGGAAACTTAGAGAGA
Organism: Diceros bicornis minor; assembly: GCF_020826845.1. Taxonomy (NCBI): domain Eukaryota; kingdom Metazoa; phylum Chordata; class Mammalia; order Perissodactyla; family Rhinocerotidae; genus Diceros; species Diceros bicornis. Next base: position 60,606,318 of record NC_080746.1, on the reverse strand, counting down.
GGGGAATTCTGGGGGACAAAATGTTAGCTTAGCTAAACAGTCACAGTACAAAATCACCAGGGAACATTTTATCATCTGTCCTTATCCAAGTGAGGAGATTAATTAGTTCTCCCTGAATAGTTTAAGAAATGGATACATAGTTTAATTAATTGATAGTAAATGAATCAAGGAATACATTAACTAAAAATTCCATCTGAGTATTTTTAACTATGGCAAAGTGACAGCATTTTTTTTTTTTTTTGCAAATTATTGTACAGAACAAAAAGAGAGTGAGAAAATTGTAGAAGGATAATCAGCTTTCAAATTTGTTAAAATATATTCTAATTCTGTAGTGATCAAAACATTTTATGATACTGGTTGAAGAAAAAGCAGACTTGTATATATTGAAATTTAATTTGAGAAGGAATAAATATAAATTCTGAAGTGATGAATTATTAAGCAAACTATGTTATAAAAATAGGTTAGAAATAGTAACAGAAAAGTATTTAATTTTCTTACTTTACATTTTGCACCAAAATGAATTGCATTTAGATTTGAATTAAATGTGAAAAGGAACACAAACATACATACCAACAATTAAATAGATGCTGGAATGTTGATGTATAATCAAGCTATGCAGAAGCCCTATGTATAGAAGTGCTGGAAGGCTGTGCCATAAATACTATTTTCAGGGTTGATTTCATTCAAAAATTTATTCTACCATAAGAAAATAAACTTTAAATATAAAGACTTTATAGGAACGTGTTAATATGATTTGTACTCAAATAATTCACGCAATGAAATTTTAAGAAGCTAAGCAGAAAATCTGGGGAGGGGGGAAGAAAATTATAGTAAATAAAAAACACAATACAAAAAAGTAAGAACATGACTTATTTAATCAGTAACGTACCATGTAACATTCCATTTTTAAGTCTAGAAACTTTAGAAATGTTTAAAATATGCACAAAAACTTCATAAAGATGTCAACAGTGATTCTAAATTAAAAATAATTAAATGATTATGTATATTATCAAAGATTAAAGGAATATAAAATGCAAATGAAAAATTCTGCTACATTTAAAAGGGAAATAACTGTGTCCCGTATGTGTCCACATAGATAGATCTCTAAATTTAATATTAAGTGAAATAATTTTCTGTGAAATGATACACAGTACACAGTGCATTACCATTTACATGAATCAAAAATTACAATTTCAAGCCCCCTCAAAATTATTAAATTTGAAGTGATAGACTCTAAGACAGAGAAAAAGAAAACATTTCGTAGTCCTGCCTGTCTCTGAGGATAAGAAAAATACTAGAACTGGACTGCAGTTTTAGTCATAGGTCATTTTAATTCAAATGTCTCTTACGTCTGATTAAGATAATATTTAAGTTAAATAAATCAAGATAATAATGTTTTTTAATCCCATGTTAAGAGAACAAACGTACCTGTTATATGTTTCCTTGTCTTTTGTTAAACCGAGGGAAAATAATAGAACTTAAAAGTTGGGGGAAAAAAGCAATGTTAACAAATGTAATGACAAAAAAGATCATGGCTTGAACTATTCATTCTCACTCAAAGTTTACTAATGCAAACAGTTCTTGCTTCCACAATAGGAATTGGTCCTTGAACTTGAACTATTATGAAGATTATTTAAATTATAGAATCAATAAGGAGTGAAGATCAAATCCCCTGGAATGTAATTCAGCAGAACTAAATTTAGACAGAAAAATGTCTTTCTGGCAATGACACACCAATTTTTCTTGCTGGATCATATACTTGGCAAACAAAGGACGTTTAAATCCCCATTTTTTAGTTAAGACACAGAGCACTTGCTCTCGTATCTGTTTGGTCCTCACCCCATAAATGACAGGGTTGAGCGAGGGTGGGATAACCAAATACAGGTTGGCAACAAGAATGTGAACATAGTGGGGTATGTTGTGTCCAAATTGGTGAGTAAGGAAAGAGAAGACTGAAGGGATGTAAAAAACACAGAGGACTGCAACATGGGAGCCACAGGTGCTTAGTGCTTTTAGTCGTGCATCCTGTGATGGGAGGCAGAAGACAGCACGGAGAATGGAAACGTAGGAGATGCCAATAAGGATTAGGATCAGAAGAAAGACAGAGACTACAAAGAGCCCATAGATAGCATTGATGCGGATGTTTCCACAGGACAATTTTGCAATGCCCATGTGCTCACAGTAGGAATGAGATATTATATGAGCCTGACAAAAGGGTAGGCGGTAGATGAGATAGATCATGGGAAGTGTGAGAAGGATGGGAAAAATTACAATGTATAAACTGATGCCCATTAACACCCAGGATGTCAAGATGGTCGTGTAGTGGAGTGGAGCACAGATTGCCACATAGCGATCAAAGGCCATGGCCATCAGGACCACAGCCTCCATGCCAGTGAAGGCATGGATCAAAAACATCTGGGTGACACAAGCTCCAAAGTTAATTTCATGGGCGTCAAACCAAAAGATACCCAGCATACGGGGCACAGAGGTTGTAGAAAGGGCCAAATCAATTGTAGAAAGGATGTCTAGAAAGTAGAACATGGGGTCCCGGAGTGTCTGCTCCATCTTGATGACTAGTAGAATTGTGGCATTGCCCAGTAAAGCCACAAGGTAAACAGAGCAGAAAGACAGGGAGATCCAGGCATGGACCTCTTCCAGACCTGGGATTCCAATGAGGAAAAATGTGGCTGGGTGAAAAATGCTGCTGTTGGGATAAAACACCTTTCCAAATAACAGAGTAGGAGAAGTTGTCACTCCTAGAAGGAGAAAAAAAAATTCTGATAAAAAGTGGTTCTGAAAATGATAAGCTTAATGCTTCAATATGTAGTGAAGATGAAAAAAATTGTAATTTGGAAGGGCTTATTAACATAATTTTTTATTCTACATTGAGCCATACTCATTTGAATGTGCCAATCTCAAAGAATTTAATTCTTATTCATTTTAATCCTAATTTTTTTTTTTAACACGTAAGGGTCATCAGCAAGCCCATGGCAGAGTTATAAGACATAAAACTTGATATTCAGTATGGAATAATTTAATATGCCCCATAACTTTGTGAAGTCCCTGTCTGAAGAGAGACGTGTGAAAAGTCAAGGATACACATATGGAAATGCAAAAATAAATTCCAAAGGAGACAGGCAGATAAGAAAGTAAAGTTACAGGCACAAATGTATAAGGCACTTCCATAATTAGAAAATGCAGACATTATCTAATGATTCAGTCGTCATTTATTGACATAGAGACAATACCAAGATCAAGCCTAATATTCTGTCAAAATGATAGAAACAGAATATCAGAGATATACAGTATCACAAACAAAAGCACATTCACTCTGGGATGCCTGCCGAGGAGCACACACCGACTGAGTCATACCCCTGTATACTTGAGAGACTGCAGAAAGAAAGATAATAATAAACCTTTTGTAGATCTTCATTGATGTCTCTATTTTCCCAAGACCGTGTCATTTCATAGTGGCTCATTTTTGTGTTATGGTAGTCATGGTTTCTAGTGGTAATTGAAAGCTTCTTCATTCATGCTTCAGTCCACATCAGTACCTCTGAGAAATCCTGCTAATTTTACTACTGCTACAGACTAGCCTGCACTGGGTTCACTCCCTCTGCCTGATTAAGTCACTGGAAAGGTGAGTAGAGGACAACCTAGAAGGCTTCAGGTGGTTATAGACCTGAGGAAGGCAATTCTGAGTAGCACAAAAATGTATGGCATAAGAAAATCTAATTGGAGAGAGAATTACTTAATTAATTACTCTATTACCTAAAGGAAATAGAGAAGGGTGCTTTCTCAATGGCTTCAAAATGATGAATAAGCAATCAGGCACTCATAAACTCAAATGATGAAAAAAAGGGACTTTCCTGGGTCTCCAACTTGAGGCAGAGTGGTTCAAGCTCAGCATAAAGTAGCACATACTCCTGCTTTTATCCTTTATATAGCTCCGTATTTCTGTGGGTAATATATCAGGGTAAAAAAAAATAAAATAAATGTTATATCCAGCTAAGATTAGATGAAATAAAGAGACAGAAAGAGAGAGAAAGAGAAGAGATGTATTTTGCAATGCCTCCCTTATTTCTGTGTTTAAAAAGCTGAAACTTCCAGGTAATGGCTGTGGCCCAGTGGCAGGATATTGGCCAAGAACAAGCCTTCTAGACACCCTGATGCCCACCTTGGGTTCATCTCTGGAAATAAACTCTCAGTAATATGCCAATGCTCACCTCAGACTTTCATCAAGCTTCCCAAGTCCATTTCATTCCCTATAATCCATAGCTGAAGCAGAAATTGTACTTTATCAACCAACTACACAATCATTTGGTAGAAAGATTTTAAATGCCTTGGATCTTCTAGATATTTTCAAGGATACCCAATGTCCATTTAAAAGTTGCAGGTTTTTCCCTCTGTTAGATTCAGAAATTAGACTACATGATGTATATCATGTTAAGACCAGCAGTTCTTAGCTACCTTTGATCGTCTCTCTTTCATTTAACTGCAATACATACCTAAATCAAAAGAAAATTCACCTGTGATGCTTCATTCTTCCACAAAAATAGAGAAACGAGGAAAAAAATCAAGCAGCAAAGCTCTATGACCCTTTTTTTATACTGTCTATGGAAAGTAATTTTATGCTAAGGTTGCAGCTGCTTATGACATCAGAGAAAGTGAGTTAATTCAGTTTTATATTGTAACGGTGCCCTGGGATTGAAACCTCTGAGATTGCTGATGAAACTCATAAACTATGATTTAGAAAAACAAAATCCCAAGAAAAAGTGACAGGGGTAGGGATTTATATAGAAAAAATTACAAATGTGGAGCAAAACCACACAGATATTATCATTTATATATGGCATAAAGATAGATACATTTCATCTCCTTCTAAGTTATATTTTGTACCCAAACTCTATGGGTTGTTGTTTCTAGCTAAATAATATGTAATCCGTATTCTAAACTCAAACATAATTACCAGGCAGATGTTGACTATTTTAGTTTATCTTGCACTGATTTAGATCTCATTTTTCTTAATCCAAATTCAATAAAGTATTATATTATTTAGCTTGAACCTCAGGTATATAATGGAGTGCTTTCTTCAAAGTTATGTTACTTACCTGTAGATAAACGTTTTATTTTAAGGCAAATAAAAGATATAGGCTCAGGTATAGACAAGATGGCATAGACTAATTTTACCTTGCTTCTTTCATCTAAACACTCTGACCATGGCACAAGAGACAAACAAAGGAGAACTCTGCAAGATGGCAAGATGAGGTGAGTCGGTTTGAGACTCTAAGACCAGAGGAACAACATACTTGCAGGGCATGTTGTATTCCCCCATCCAACTGAAGAAGACCACCCAGACCCACTGTTGCCTGACTCCTGAATTAGAATAGAATGCAGCCTATGTAGGCTCATTCCTTCTCAAATAGCTAGAGTTGTTTCTAGGTATGTATTTAAATTTATCTATTTTCTATTTTGACTTTTTAATATACCTTTCATCACTTTTTACCTGTGTTACCATCTGGGATCATTTTTCTTATCCTGAAGACCTGTTGTTAATATTTCCTTTAATACAGTTCTGCTGGCATAGAAGGATCTCAGCTATTGTGTATTTGACATTGTTTTTATTTTAAATTTAGTTTTTTTATTTTAATTTTTTAAAATTATGATAGCTTTTAAGAGGTATAATTGACATATAAGACATTTTTCAACCTTGAATTGTACAGTTTGATAAGTTGTGACATATTTATACACCGGTGCAACCATCACTACACAATTAAGGTGATACATCACATACAAACATATTTTGATGTCACTTTGTAATCCTTCCGTCCTGTCTGTCTCTGGCCCATTCCCAGGTCACTCATCTGCTTTCTGTCATTATATGTTAGTTTAGATTTTCTATAATTTATCTGAATAAAATCACACAGTATGTATTGTTATTAAAATGACGGCTTTATTGAGATATAATTTATATACAATGAAATTCACCCTTTTAAAGTGTACAATTCAGTGATTTTTAGCATATTCACAGAGCTGTAAAACTATTACTCTATCTAGCTTTAAAATGTTTTCATCACCTCAAAAGAAACACTATATCCCCTTTGGTAGTTGTTCCCTAGTGTACCATCCCCAGAGCTAATGATAGCCATTAATCTATATTCTGCCACTTTTGATTTTCCTATTCTGAACATATCATACAAATGGAATCATACAATATGTGACTTTTTCTTATGCACAGCATAATGTATCAAGATTCATTCATTTTGTAGTATATGTCAGTATCTAACCCCTTTGATGCCCAAATAATATTCCATTCTATGGATATAATGCATTTTGCTTACCCATTCATCAGTTAATGGGCATTTGGGTTGTTCCCACTTTTGGGCTATTATGAATAATGCTGCTATGAACATTCATGTACATGTTTTTTTGTGGACATATGTTTTAAATTTTCTTGGGTACATTCCTTGGAGTGGAAATGCTGAATCATATGGTAAGTCTACATTTAACATTTTGATGAACAGCTGAACTATTTTCCAAATTGGCTGAACCATTTTACAATCCCACCACAAATGTTTAAGGATTTTAGCTTTTCACGTCCTCACCAACGCTTGTTATTATCTGCTTTTTAAAAAGTTTAGCCAGCCTAGTGTTTCTGCATTGTTATCTCACTGTGATTTTTATTCACAATCCTCTAATGACTAATGATGTTGAACATAATTTTGTATGTCTTTGTGCCATTTTATATCTTCTTTGCAGAAATATCTGTTCAAGTCCTTTGCCCATTTTAATTGGATTATTTGTCTTTCGGGTATTTAGTTGAAAATGTCCTTGACATATTCTTATATAAGTCCCTTATCAGATGTATGACTTGCAAATATTTTCTCCCATTATATGGGCTGTATTTTCAATATCATGATGATTTTCTTGATGCACAACATTTTTTTAATTAAAAAAAGTTCAATTTATCAAAGTTTTTCTTTTACTACTTTGGCTTCTATGTCATATCTAAAAACAAAACAAAACAAATGCAAAACACCTTTTGGCCTATTCCCAAATCATGAAGATTGCTCCGTTGTCATTTTCTAGACATAGACATAGACATAGCTCAAAGGTTTCACAATTTAGTTCTTATTTTGAGCTCTAAAATCAATTTTGAATTAACTTTTGTGTATGATATAAGGGTCCAAATTTATTCTTTTACACTTGGATATTTAGTTGTCTCAGCACGATTTGCTGAAAAGACTATTCTTTCCCCATTGAATTGTCTTAACACACTTGTCAAAAATCGATTGGCCATAAACATGAGGATTTATTTCTAGAATGTCAATTATTTTACACTTTAGCTATGACTATCCGTATGGCAGTAGAGCAGTCTTAATATTGCAGCTTTGTATTAAGTTTTAAAATCAGAAAGTAAGTCTTCCAACTTTATTATTTTTCAACATTTTTTGGCTACTCTGAGTTCCCTGCATTTTGATACTGATTTTAGAATTAGCTTGTTAATTTACACATACATGCACACACACACACACACACACACAAAGAGCAGGCCAAATTGCATTGAATCTGTGGATCAATTTAGTGAGTATTTCAATCTTAACAATATTAAGCCTTCATATCCATGAACATGGAATGTCTTTCCATTTATTTAAATCCTTTTATGTTTTTTTCAATGCTTTGTAGTTTTCAGTGTGAAATTTTTAAATTTACTTACTTAAATTTAGTCCTAAATATTTTATTGATTTTATTCTATTGTAAATGGAATTCCTTTGTTAAATTTAATTTTCAGATCTTTAACTGATATTGTATAGAAATGCAATTCATTTTTATATATTGATATTATAGCTTGTAACCTGCTGAAGTCATTTATTAGTTGTAATATTTTTATTGTGGGCTCTTTAGGTTATTCTATGTACAAAACCATGTCATACTCTAATGAAAATATTTATACATATTCCTCTATAGTATGAATGCTTTTCATTTTGTTTTCTTACCTATTGCCCTGCCTGCAATGTGGAGTAGAAGTGGTAAGAGCAAGAGCATGCATCCTTGTCTTGCTCTTTATCTTAGGGGGAAAAAATTCAATCTTCACCCATCAAATGTGGTGTTAGTTTGGGATTTTTGTAGATAATCTTTATCAGGTTGAGGAAGTCCCCTTCTATTTTTCATTCTGAGTTTTTATCATGAAAGTGTTTAGGTTTTGTCAAAATCTTTTTCTGTATCTATGGAGATGATCACATGGTTTAATCCTTTACTTTATAATACATGGATTGATTTTACCATATTACATCAATATTGAATTCCTGCTATAAATTTCACTTAATTATGTTTTAACACCCCATGATATGTTGCTGGATTAAGTTTGCTGGCATTAGGCTGAGTATTTTTTGTGTCTGTATTTATAAGAGGCATTGCTCTGTAGTTTTCTTTCTTGCAATATCTTTGTCTGGTTTAGATATCAGGGTAATAATGGCTTCATAGAATGAATTGGGAAGTATTTTCTATTCATACGATTTAGAAGAGTTTGTGCAGTATATTGAGATATTAGTTCCTCCTTAAGCATAAAGTTAAATTCACTGGTGGAGATATCTCGTCCTGGGATTTTCATTGTGGCATATGCTTAATTACTAATTCAATTTGTTCACATTTTAAATGGCTATTCAGACTTTACTTTTCTTCTTGAGTTATCTATAAAAATATTTTGAGATAAACAAAAACCAACTGATTTCTTTGCTAGCCAACCTGTACAACAAAATATACTACAGGACTACTACCAACTGATGGAAAATAACAAAAAAATTTTTAATTGGTCTAAAGAAAGAAATGAAGATCATTATAAATGTCGAATATTTGTATTATCTATTTCAAACACTGAATGAGATTTGTGCACAAAAATTTTTATTATACTGTTTTGAATGATTGCAAAAACAAAATAAATACTTAAATGGAGAAAATAGTATGCTCAATCAAAGACATTATTATGTTTCCACTAAAATAAAAATGCATTAGGGATCTACACATAATGTACACACATTTATTTATAAGTATACATGAAATACAACAATATATGATATAATTCCAATAAAAAGTCAATCCTACAGAAGAATGTATTGCAATAGCATCACAATATCAAAACGTTTTTGGGTCATTGCAATATAGATAACATTATTTCCTGTCATTCTAATTTATGGAGTTTAAAATGTTTAAATAATGACCATATAACAGGTGAACAATGCAAACTATCATAAATAAATATTTATCAATAAAAATTCACTTCACTCAGTCCTGTTGTCAAATCAGTTATGATACAAAATTTGGTTTCCCATGCTTTTAACAAATGTGACTGTCTCTGTCATAAAGTTGGCATTTTGTGTAGCTATTGTCTTTCCTGAGGAAAAGCTCTAGATAGACAAAAAATAAATGATTCATATATATGACTTCAAAATCTATAGGACAATTATTAAAGGGCAAGTGTAAGCAGCCTAGCATATATCTGCAAACACAAGGGGTAGTTGTATGTCAAAGGATGGATATGCACGTTTCTCTATGTCTTGAGGTTTTCCAGCCAGAGGCAAGAAGAAACGATGGGCAAATTCTCCAAGAATTAGGGGGAGTTGCACAGTAGTGTCACCACTACATAAAAATCTATACTCTAGTTGGGTTTTGTGGTGGACACCAAGGTGTGGTATCTGTAACCCCCTTTCAGATCTGAAGTACTCATTCCTCCAATACTGGGAATGTGACTGAGAGCCCTTAGCTGAGTCCCTCTTTGGTTCTTCTCTTGCCTAGTGAGAACTTCCTGACCCAAAATCAAATCCCCCTCCCAGGAGAGCCCTCATCATGCCTGGTTGATGAACAAGTATAAAAGCTCACTTATTTCACCCCAATTCAGGACAGCTGTGAAGAACCACTCCAGCTTCAGAGATTCCTGTATAAACATCTGGCTGATGCTTTGTTTCCACTTCATCACAAATCATTTTCTCCTTCTTTCTTCATCCACCTCACCCAACTTTGAGAGCAAAGCGTTAGTTTTCTAATGCTGCTGTAACAAAGTACCAGAAATTCAGTGCCTTAAATCAACAAGAATGTATTATCTTGCAGTTTTGTTATTAGAAAGCTAATGTATTTCTCACTGGGCTAAAATCAAAGTGTCAGCAAGTCTGCATTCCTTTCTGGAGACACTAGGGCAGAATATGTTTTGTTGCTTTTTTTCCACCTTCTATAGGCTGCCCACATTCCTTAATTCATAGCTCTCTTCTCCATTTTCAAAGCCAGCAGTGAAGAGCTGAACCCTTCTCATATGGTATTACTCTGACTTTGCTTTTTTCATCACATCTCGTCCCCTGATTCTAATTCTTCTGCTTCCATTGTCCCCTTTTAAGGACGCTTGTATTACATTAGTCCCACCTGGGTAGTCCTGGATACTCTCTCTATCTTAAAGTCAACTGATGGATAACCTTAACTGCATCTGTAACCTTAATTTTTCTTTGTCATGAAACTTAACATATTCCGAAATTCTGAAGATTGGGACATGGGTATCTGTAAGGGGGCATTGTTCTGCCTATCACAACACCTGAGTAAGCTTCCTACATGCAAATCTCCATCTCAGAGTATCCTTTCTAAGACATCCAACCTGCAACGTCTTCGAAGAGTCTAGCATGCAATCACAACGGCAAAGAAAACCTTGCAGTAAATAGTCCCCAAACATTCAAAGATTATTTATAAAATTTAAAAAAATAGTTACAAGATAGTAAGAAACTGGGTGAAATAGAATTAAAAATAAACCACTTCAAAACTTTAAAATACATGTAGTTAACAGCCTTAAAGAGATGAGAAATGAGAAAGCTTGAGAGAGAGAGAGAGAATTACAATCATGAAAAAAGCATTGGTTTTTATGGAAAGGAATAAACAGAAAATTTAAAGGTTAAAAAATAATTATGTCGAGGAACTGAAGAATAGAATGAAAACTATTGAAAGTTAAAATACGTGATTCTCATGTTTGTGTAATCCTTGCCTTCTCTACACCAGCCCTCTTTTCCTTTATGACAGCTCATTTTGGTCAAATTGTCACCCACTATACCCATATACTCCTGCCCAATCTTTATGTTGTAGTGCCACCAGTGCTCAACTCTGTCCTATACGAAGTCAGACCTAAGCAGATCTATGACTGTGTGAAGAAAATATTACTACAGAAACAAGGAAAGAAAAAAGAATGACACAATATATATGAGGTTCAATATGCAATTTTGTGAAACTTAATTCAGTGAAATGTCTTCTCATGAAAATTATGTTAAATATATATATCTATATTGGCTCTCTTCTGTAAGTATTTAAATTAATTTGATTGTCCTCTGCTTTTCAGACCACTGTTCACAATATCTACTGCTGCCTATAATTTCATTTAGCAGGTTATATCATTTTTCTCTATTCTTTTCAATATCTGGTCGATATTTTTATTTCAAAAATTTTAAATTCATCCATTGTTGCTAGATTAATTGATGTTTGAAGGAGCTTCTTTCTTCTCCCAATATAATTATAATCGTTTTCTTAATGCCTAGTTTCGTAACTGTAGGATGCTGGAAATAAAATGATGACTATACCACTTTTCCCGGCTTTGTGGAATTTACAGAGTTTAAATTAGGCAGTAAATTCAACTCATAAATATCCATCCTTTTTTCTTCAGCCTTTAATATCTTGAATTAAATTTGTCTGAACTTACAAATGTCAAAGAATTTATATTTAAAGCAATCTGACAATTTTAATATTTTAAATACACTACTAATTTCATGAACATTTAACATAATTATTGTTATTTTTCTATTAAATTTGCTATCTTATCTTTACTATCATTTTCATCAACCTAAGCTATAGATCTTTCACAACAAAAATTTTCTTCTTTTAATTATTTTTTTATTATTACTGTAAGTCCCATTTTCTTTACTTGTACACATAATTTTACAATTACTTTAGCCATTGCCATAAAGATGCCCATGCAACTTATCATATTTTAATATAAATTGGCAGTCTTACTGCATTCTGTTAACGAAGGATCTTAGAAAAATGTTAGTCCATTTATTTAATTTCTGACATATAATATTACTGGTTTAATTTAGTTCTTATAAATTTTTAAACTTACACACATATGGTTATTTTTTTGAACAGTCAAAATTAATTTGAATATTCCCAAATATTTATTTTTTTATTGCTATGCCTTCCTCTTTACATCTTCAAAATTCCATTTGTAATGATTTTACTCACGTCTGAAGAATAAACTTAAATATTTCCTTGATGCAATATTGCTCCTGATGAATTTCCTGGGGTTTTTTTTTGTCTAAAATAACTTTATTTTTTTTTTAAGGTAATTTAGACGGTATGGAATTCTAAATTAACTGTTTTTTTTCCAGCTTTATGAAAGCATGATTGACAAATAAAAATTGCCTATAGTTAGCTTTTACACTGTGATTTTTTAAAAGTGTACACGTGATGATGCATATGTTATGAAATGATAGCCATAATCAAGTTAATTAACACATCCATTAGCTCACCTAGTTACATTTTGTTTTTTGTAGTAAGAACGCAAGATCTAATCTCTTTAGCAGATTTCAAGTATACAATACAGTACTGTTAACTGTGATCACCATGCTGTACAAAGATCCCCAGAACTCATTTATCTTATAATTGAAATTTTGTACCCTTGACCAATATCTCCCCATTTTCCCCACTCCCTAGCTACCATTCTGCTCTCTGGTTCTATGAGTTCCACTTTTTTAGATTCCACATAAAAGTGAGGTCTTCCAGTATTTGTTTTTCTGTATCTGGTTTACTTCACTTAGCATAATGTCCACTAGCAAAGATTTCCTCCTTTTTATGACTGAATCATACTCCATTGTTTATAATACCACATTTTATTTATGCATTCATTTGTCAATGGACACTTGAGTTGTTTCCATGTCTGAGTTCCTGTGAATAATAATGCAATGAACATGAGGGTGCACATATTTCTCCAAGCTCCTGATTTTATTTCCTTTGCATGTATACCAAGAAGTGGGATTGCTGGATCATAGGGTAGTTCTATTTTAAAATTTTTGAAGACACTCCATACTGTTTTCTATAGTGTCTGTACCAATTTACATTCCAACAAATGTTGTACAAGTTTTCCCTTTTCTCTTCACCCTTGCCAATACTTGCTAGTGCTTGTCTTTTTGATAGTAGCCATCCTAACAGGTGTGGGTCATAGCTCATTGTGGTTTGATTTGCATTTACCTGATGATTAGTGATGTTGAGCACCTTTTTATATACTAGTGGGATATTTCTACATTTTCTTTGGAAAATTGTCTATTCAGGTCCTTTACACATTTTTAAATTAGATTCTTTGTGTTTTTGCTCTTGAGTTATACGAACCCCTTATATATTTTGGATATTAACCCTTCATCAGATATATGGTTTGCAAATAATTTCTCCCATTCTATTGGTTATATTTTCATTTTTAAAAAATTTTTCCTTTGTTGTACACAAGCTTTTGAGTTTGATATAGTCCTACTTGCTTATATTTGCTTTTGTTGCCTGTGCTGGCATATCCAAAAAATCATTCCTAAGACCAGTATCAAGGGGATTTTCCCCTATGTTTTCTTCTAGAAGTTTTACAGTTTCTGGTATTACATTTACACATTTAATCCATTTTGAGTTAATTTTTTGTGAGTGGTTTCACTCTCTGACTGGTCTAAAACACCATGAGGAGGAAGTCAAATAAATTTCCTATGTTTTGGCTCTAGATAATCAAGCATGTTAAATGATTATTGCCTACTCAATTTTAGATTGGTTATAATAAGCAAAAGTTGAAGTTTCTCACGTGCTGCTTATTTCTGAATGAATATTTTCAGCACCGTTTCAAGAATTTGCTTGGTCTGAATTCCATAGACAATAGGAATAATTTACATGTAGCAAAATCCATAGATCTTTTGTGTACAAATTAATTAATTTTGACAAATAAATGTACTCATGTAGCCAGCATGTAAATCTGAGTATGCATCTTTCTATTACCCCAGGAAGTTTTCTCACACAACTGGCCCTGTCTCCCAAGACAGGCAAATACAATTCTGATTTTTATCACTGTAGAGTTTTCTCACTTGTTCTTGAGATTTAGATATATTGAAGCATATAGCATGTGTAGGTTTTCCTGTAGCTTATTTTCCTCAAAAAAACATTTTTTCTATTTATCATGTTGTAATGTGTATAGTAGTTCTTTCCTTTTCTATTGCTGAGTAATATTTCATCATATTAATATACCCCAATGTGTTTATCTGTTGTCCTGTTGAAGTACGTTGGGGTATTTCTCCTTTGGCAGTATTGTGAATAAAGTCGCCATGATTTCCAATATTGGCTTAGTTCCATTTCGCTTGACTAAATGCCTAAAAGTGGAATATTTAGTTCACAGGAAAGGTATAGCATAATGTACATTTAACACCATATTATTTTTCATCTGCACCATCAAATTATTAGATTTTCAGTTGTTCCCTATTTGTGTTGTCACCACTTTATATTATCAATTTTTTGTTTTAAGCTGCCAATCTAGTGGGCATGAAAAGGCATTTTATTAAAGAGTTAATTTCATTTTTCTTGAGATTAAACTTTCTGGGCACGTTTTCTTCGTTTATTGGAGATTACCTATCTTTTTTATGAGTACATGTTCGAGTTCTTTGCCCACCTTTTCATATTTTTTTTAAATCTCTTAATAATTGAATTATAGACTATCTTTATAGAATCTACTTACATGACCTTTGTCAGAATTATGTATTATAAACATTTTCCCCCTGTCTATGGTTTGCTCTTTCTTTTTTTAAAAGTTTCTCAATGGAATAATATATTTTAATTTTGATAAAATCCAAAGTATCTTCCTTCATGTGCCTTGCTTAAAAAATATTTTCCTACCACAAGGTCTCAAATATATTGTCTTATTATTTTCTCTAGAGATCTTATAATTTGAATTTAGTAATTAGATTAAGTGCTTGGATTTATCTCAACAAATGTTCAGTTTTTATTTATCTCAAGAAATGCTGGGGCTGGCCCCGTGGTGTAGCAGTTAAGTATGCGCGCTCCGCTGCTGGTGGCCCAGGTTTGGATCTCGGGCATGCACCTACACACTGCTTGTCAGACCATGCTGTGGTGGCATCCCATATAAAATGGAGGAATATAAGCACAGATGTTAGCCCAGGGCCAGTCTTCTTCAGCAACAAAGAGAAGGATTGGCATGGATGTTAGCTCAGGGCTGATCTTCTTCACATAAAAAACAATAAAAAAAAAGAAAAGAAATGCTCAAAACCTACATATAATTTGAAGGCAGAGCAAATGCAATTACTGATGGTTTTGGTGTGGCTTGTGGGACAAAGAAAGGGATCAAGTATGAGTCCATGGTTTATTTTCCTTAGAACATTAGAAACGGAATAGTGGAGTGACGTCAGCATCATGGCGGAGTGAGCTTTTCCGTGAATTCTTCCCCCACAAGATACAACAAAAGCAACAGCCACAGACCAACAACGGAATCCCAGACAGTGAAAAGCTAGAGCGGAGGGATCCACACTGCCGCACATCTGAGAGCGGAACGTGCTGGGCCCCCGGAGGAAGTGGGGAGAGGTAAGGAGAACTCCGCTCCCTCCCCATCAGATCAGCGATCCGGTCCGCGCGGCTCCCAGAGAGGGAGGAGGGGCGGCCCTCGGTGGGAAACTGTAGCTCTTCGGGCTCTCTCAGCCAGTGGGAAACTCCCGCACAGAGGGCTCAGAGGAGCCACAGGGCTACCATCAACATCTGAGCAACCCAGAGAGCGGATAAAGAGGGGCAAATGAGAAGCCTCCCACGTCAGGGACCGAGAGGGCAAAAGAGAGAGCTCCCCCCTCCCCGCAACCCGGAGTCTGCAGCTCGACCAGATCTAGCGGTCCGAGGCAGACCTGAATAAACTGGACTGGACCCGTGGATCGCAGTGGGGAAAAAAAACAAAACAAAACAAAACAAAACTGCGGATCGCAGCAGAAAAACTGGGGCAGAGTGCAGGGGGCTTAGACTACACAGCCCTTTACCACCAGACAGTGGCGGCAGGTGGAAATTGCAACCAGAGACTTCCAGGATGAGGAAAATCAAAACCAACACAGGAACCACAATGCAAAAATATATGAAATCACCAGACCAGAAACAAAATGACAAGCACCCAGAAATCAACCCCGAAGACACAGAAATCCATAAACTAAATGACAGAGATTTCAAAATAGCTATCATAAAAACACTCAACGAAATACGAGACAACACAGACAAACAATTAAATGAGATTAGGAGTTTCTTCACAAAAGAGATTGAAATCATAAAGAAAAACCTATCAGTGCTGATGGAGATGAAGAACACAATGGAGGAGATAAAGGAGAATCTGGAATCTTTAAAGAACAGAGCTGACAATATGGAGGAAAGAATTAGTACTTTAGAGGATAGGAATACAGATATACTCCAGATGGAAGAAGAGAGAGAACTAAGACTAAAAAGAAATGAAGAAAGACTCCGAGAAATATCGGACTCTATTAGAAAATGTAACATAAGAATTATAGGTATTCCTGAGGGAGAGGAGAGGGAAAGAGGAACAGAGAGCCTATTCAAGGAAATAATAGCTGAAAATTTCCCAAATCTGGGGAAGGAGCAGGAAATACCAGTAAGCGAAGCCAACAGGACGCCTATATATATTAACAGACAAAGGCCTTCACCACGACACCTAGTGGTAAGGCTAGCCAGGGTCAACGACAAAGAAACAATATTAAGGGCAGCTAGACAAAAACAAAAAATAACGTACAAAGGAACTCCCATCAGGCTCTCAGCAGATTTCTCAACAGAAACTTTTCAGGCTAGAAGAGACTGGAATGATATATTCAAAATACTAAAAGACAAAAACTTTCAGCCAAGAATACTCTATCCAGCAAAAATATCCTTCAAATATGATGGAGAAATAGTAACTCTCCCAGATAAACAAAAGCTAAGGGAGTTCATGGCCACGAGACCCCCACTACAAGAAATACTCAAGAAGGCCCTCAGGCCTGAAAACAAGAAGAGAAAGGGAACACAAAGCTTGGAGTAAGGAGAAAAGTAGGTAGACAAAATCAGAGAAATAGTAGATCTTTACCGGAATAGGTTAGCAACCACTTAAATACTAAACTCAAAGATCAAAGGAAGACATTCACCAAAAATAAATTTAACCTCATCACTGTAAACACACAGCCACAACACAAGATAGAATAAGGTATAACAAGAGCAACTTAGAAGGGGAAGAGGAAAGTGACTGAATTGACTTAGTATAAGGAAATAGGAGGCTATCAGATAATGGACTATCTCATACAGAAGATTTTTCGCCCAAACCTCAAGGTAACCACTAAACAAATAATCAAATTAAAACCACATATGATAAACAAAGAGAAAACTAGAAGAATCATAAGACAGAACAACCAAACTGAATTGGCAATCCAAAACAAATGGGACAAGAAACAAAGGAAATGCAAAAGAACCAGAAAATAAGTGACAAAACAGCAACATTCAACCCTCATATTTCAATAATTACCCTAAATGTAAATGGATTGAACTCTCCAATCAAAAGATACAGAGTGGCAGGATGGATTAAAAAGCAAGACCCAACCATATGCTGCCTTCAGGAAACACATCTTAGCACTAAAGACAAGCACAGGCTCAGAGTGAAAGGATGGAAGACAATACTCCAAGCTAATGGCAAACAAAAGAAAGCAGGTGTTGCCATACTCATATCAGACAAAGTAGACTTCAAGATAAAACAGGTTAAGAAAGACAAAGAAGGGAAATATATAATGATAAAAGGGACACTCCATCAAGAAGACATATCACTTATAAATATATATGCACCCAACATAGGAGCACCAATGTACATAAAACAACTATTAACAAACCTAAAAGGAGAAATCAACAACAACACAATAATAGTAGGGGATCTTAACACCCCACTTACAGCAATGGATAGATCATCCAGACAAAAAGTTAATAAAGAAATATCAGACTTAAATGAAAAACTGGACGAGATGGACCTAGTAGACATATACAGAGCACTCCACCCAAAAACAGCTGACTACACATTCTTCTCAAGCGCGCATGGAACATTCTCTAGGATAGACCATATGTTGGGAAACAAAGCAAGCCTCAATAAATTTAAGAAGATTGAAATCATAACAAGCATCTTTTCAGACCATAAGGCTATGAAACTGGAAATGAACCAGGAAAAAAAAACTGGGAAAGTGACAAAAATGTGGAGATTAAACAACATGCTACTGAACAACCAATGGATCATTGATGAAATTAAAGGAGAAATCAAAAACTATCTGGAAACAAACGAAAATGATAACATGCCATATCAAACCATATGGGACGCAGCAAAAGCGGTCCTGAGAGGGAAACTCATAGCGATACAAGCCCACCTTAACAAACAAGAAAAAGCCCTAATAGGCAACCTTAAATTACACCTAACAGAACTAGAAAAAGAAGAACAAACAAAGCCCAAAGCCAGCAGAAGGAGAGAAATAATAAAAATCAGAGCAGAAATAAATGATATTGAGACCAAAAAAACAGTAGAAAGGATTAATGAAACAAAGAGTTGGTTCTTCGAGAAGATAAACAAAATAGACAAACCCTTAGCCAGGCTAACTAAGAAAAAAAGAGAAAAGGCTCAAGTAAATAAAATTAGAAATGAAAGAGGAGAAATTACAACGGATACCATGGAAATACAGAGGATTATAAGAGAATACTATGAGAAATTATATGCCAACAAATTGGACAATCTAGAAGAAATGGATAAATTCTTAGACTTATACAACCTCCCAAAATTGAACCAAGAAGAAATGGAGAATCTGAATAGACCAATCACAAGTAAAGAGATTGAAATAGTAATCAAAAACCTCCCAAAAAATAAAAGTCCAGGACCAGATGGCTTCTCCAGTGAATTTTACCAAACATTCAAAGAAGATTTAATACCCATCCTCCTCAAACTATTCCAAAAAATAGAGGAAGATGGAACACTTCCTGAATCATTCTATGAGGCCAACATCACCCTGATACCGAAACCAGACAAAGACAATACAAAGAAAGAAAATTACAGGCCAATATCGCTGATGAACATTGATGCAAAAATCCTCAACAAAATATTGGCAAACCGAATACAACAATATATTAAAAAGATCATACACCATGATCAAGTGGGATTTATACCAGAGACGCAGGGATGGTTCAACATCCGCAAATCAATCAACGTGATACATCACATCAACAAAACAAAGAATAAAAACCACATGATCATCTCAATAGACGCAGAGAAGGCATTTGACAAGATACAACATCCATTTATGATAAAAACTCTCAATAAAATGGGAATAGAAGGAAAGTACCTCAACATAATAAAGGCCATATATGACAAACCCACAGCTAACATCATACTCAACGGGGAAAGACTGAAAGCCATTCCTCTGAGAACAGGAACGAGGCAGGGCTGCCCACTCTCACCACTCCTGTTCAACATAGTACTGGAGATTTTGGCCAGAGCAATTAGGCAAGAAAAAGGAATAAAAGGAATCCAAATAGGTAACGAAGAAGTGAAACTCTCACTATTTGCAGATGACATGATTGTATATATAGAAAACCCTAAAGAATCTGTTGGAAAACTGTTAGAAACAATCAACAACTACAGCAAAGTTGCAGGGTACAAAATCAATCTACAAAAATCAGTTGCATTTCTATATGCTAATAATGAACTAACAGAAAGAGAGCTCAAAAAGATAATACCATTTACAATTGCATCCAAAAGAATAAAATACCTAGGAATAAATCTTACCAAGGAGGTGAAGGACCTATACAATGAGAACTACAAGACATTATTGAGGGAAATCTACGATGACATAAAGAAATGGAAAGATATCCCATGCACGTGGATTGGAAGAATAAACATAGTTAAAATGTCTATATTACCTAAAGCAATCTACAGATTCAATGCAATCCCAATCAGAATCCCAATGACATTCTTCACAGAAATAGAAAAAAGAATACTAAAATTTATATGGGGCAACAAAAGACCTCGAATAGCTAAAGAAATCCTAAAGAAAAAGAACAAAGCAGGAGGCATCACAATTCCTGACTTCAAAACATACTACAAAGCAATAGTAATCAAAACAGCATGGTACTGGTACAAAAACAGACACACAGATCAATGGAACAGAATTGAAAGCCCAGAAATAAAACCACACATATACGGACAGCTAATTTTCGACAAAGGTGCTAAGGACATGCAATGGAGAAAGGAAAGTCTCTTCAATAAATGGTGTTGGGAAAACTGGACAGCCACATGCAAAAGAATGAAAGTGGACCATGTGCTATCGCCATTCACAAAAATTAACTCAAAATGGATCAAAGACCTGAAGGTGAGACCTGAAACTATAAAACTCATAGAAGAAAATATAGGCAACACACTATTTGACATTGGTTTTAAAGGAATCTTTTCGGATGACATGCCTACCCAGACTAGGGAAACTAAAGAAAAAATAAACAAGTGGGACTTTATCAGACTAAAGAGCTTTTATAAGACAAATGAAACCAGAATCAAGATGAACAAACAACCAACCAGCTGGGAGAGAATATTTGCAAAACATACATCTGACAAGGGGTTGATCTCCTTAATATATAAAGAACTCACACAACTGAACAACAAAAAAACAAACAACTCGATCAAAAAATGGGCAGAGGAAATGAACAGACACTTCTCCAAGGAAGATATACAGATGGCCAATAGGCACATGAAAAGATGCTCAACATCACTAATCATCAGGGAAATGCAAATCAAAACAACACTAAGATACCACCTCACGCCCGTTAGAATGGCTATAATCACCAAGACAAAAAACAACAAATGTTGGAGAGGATGTGGAGAAACAGGAACCCTCATACACAGCTGGTGGGAATGCAAATTGGTGCAGCCTCTATGGAAAACGGTATGGAGATTCCTCAAAGAATTAAAAATAGAGATGCCCTATGATCCAGCCATCCCACTACTGGGAATCTATCCAACGCACCTGAAATCAACAATCCAAAGAGGCTTATGCACCCCTATGTTCATTGCAGCATTATTCACCATAGCCAAGAAGTGGAAGCAACCTAAGTGTCCCTCGACTGACGATTGGATTAAGAAAATGTGGTATACATATACAATGGAATACTACTCAGCCATAAAAAAAGACAAAATCGTCCCATTTGCAACAACATGGATGGGCCTGGA
Organism: Diceros bicornis minor; assembly: GCF_020826845.1. Taxonomy (NCBI): domain Eukaryota; kingdom Metazoa; phylum Chordata; class Mammalia; order Perissodactyla; family Rhinocerotidae; genus Diceros; species Diceros bicornis. Next base: position 60,585,011 of record NC_080746.1, on the reverse strand, counting down.
ACATATTATGTTAAGTGAAATAAGCCAGAAAGAGAAAGACAAACACTGTATGATCTCACTCATATGTGGAATATAAACCAACACATGGACAGAGAAAACTGGACTGTGGTTACCCGGGAAGTGGGGGTGGGGGGTGGGCACAAGGGGTGAAGGGAGTCATATATGGGGTGATGGACAAACAAAAATGTACAACCCAAAATTTCACAATGTTAGAAACCATTAAAATATCACTAAAAAAAAAAAAAAAAATTCACCTAAAAAAAAAAAAAAACGGAATAGTAATGATCAATAATTAAGATGCGAAATATAGGAGTGTTATGTGTATTTAGGAACCTTAACAATAATAGGCTTTCATTTATAAGTGAGGTTAAAAAATGCCTCAGAAAAATGTGGAGTAGAAGAAATGATTAAATAGTAGATATGCAATTTTACTTTCTTTTAAACTTGTTCCTTTATTTATTCATGGCTTAATGGTATTTTATAATAATAAAAATTACATATGTTCAACATAAAACATTTTATACAATTAACAAAATTTCTAAAACAATAAATTCTCTTGTCTAGGAATAAAACTTAATGTCTTGTAAATTTATTGTGAAAATAATATTTTCTTGATATTTTGTACATGCTATACAATTTTATAACTTGAATTTTTTCACTTAAATCATGAAAAAATTCCAATGCAAGTAAAATATCTTAAAGTAATTTATTAAAAATGATAGAGATTATTACATTGTTACATAGTTGTAAAAATTGAATTGTGGAATCACGTTGGGTGGTTTGGAATCCAGGCTCTATGTCTTATTAGCTGTGTGACTTTGGGCAAAGTACTTTATGTCTGCATGTCTCATTTTCCTCAACTATCAAATGGAAATAAAAATAACACCTAAACCACAGGATTGCTGTGATAATGAAATGAAATAAAATATGTAAAGTGTTCAAAACTGTTCCTGATACACAAGAGCTCTAAAAGCGTTAGCTATTATATGATTTTGAATATTTTTTTATTATTAATTGCACATTTACGGTCATATTGATTTCAAATATACTATGTTTTGAGACCATCTCTAAATTTGTGGGCCTCTCTCTCTTACTCTTGACCAAGAGTCTTCAGAATGCATCATGTACTTCGAGCATATTAGAGTGTCTGCTTATTTATAGTTTTAACCAAAAATACAGCAGGAATAGATTTTCCGATTAAATTTGAGAATAATGTAAAAGCAATAATGGTCAATCAGCTCCAAAAATAGCAGTGGTCTCTGAAACAATTAAATTAATAAAAGCATCTTACAATTTAAGTCAATGTGTGTCACATGCGGTGTTAACCTTACGTTCATATTATTTATTTTCCTCATAAAAATATAATTTGCCTCCCACTTACACATGAGAGAACACCCCAATTTATAGACCTAGTTATTATAATTCTTTGACATAGAAAATAGGTGGTACATGATCTGATCTAAACCTTCCCTACCAGCTTTGGTCCCCACATCAATCTCTATATTAACTACCTGCTCTACCTTATATCTGAATTTGCAAAAATAAGGTTTTATCAAATCTGTCTGATCACCCTCATGTTGTTTTCTCTTTTTGAAATGCCTTTGTGTACCTAATAGAAAAGTAGCCTTGAGAGCCCATACCAGTCACTAACTTATGATACCTGAGCATGTATTCACTCCCTGAATAGAAATAATCTCTTCCTATCCAGAGACTTGGGAGTATTTTGTAGATCTTTATGATTCAGTCTCAACAGATTTTATAGCAGAGAGTCTCTGTTTTCTTAACAAACACATACCCAATTTTTGTGAAACAAATTACTTTTACAGCCAAAGTGTATAAATAACATCAGGCGATTAAGAACTTGTTTTTTGTTTGTTTGTTTGTTTGTTTTTTGTGAGGAAGATCAGCTCTGAGCTAACATCCATGCCAATCTTCTTCTTTTTGCTGAGGAAGACTGGCCCTGAGCTAACATCCGTGCCCACCTTCCTCCACTTTATGTGGAACGCCACCACAGCATGGCCTGACAAGCGGTGTGTCTGTGCCCGCCTGGGATCCGAACTCAGGCCGCCAGCAGCAGTGCACGGGCACTTAAGAGCTACGCCCCAATAACTTGTTCTTAAAAGGAGGAGAGAGAGATATTCGATGCAACAACAGTGTATCCATCATTGGCTGCCAGACGAACAGTGCTTCTATAAACTGGTGTTTTTAGTGAGATAATTATGTACTTAATTTTAAGCATAGTGGATTTCTAGTATCTATAAGAATGCATTTTAGTTCTGCTTAGTCCCCTGTCCCCCTGTCTTTAATTATACTTCCTGTTTATAATTCCTGCACTAATTCATTAAATCAACTACTTGATAAAATGAATAAGAAAAAAACTGTTTATACTTTGAGAGCAAATGGAATGGAGTACTAAACTAGTGTGGAGGGGCAGGAGAGGGAGAGAAAGCTATATGGTAAGACACATTGAAGCAGGCTGACAGGGAGAAATTTGGAGGAGAGAGAAAAAGCAAGAAAAAGAGTAACAGAAGAAGAAGGAGGAGGAAAAGGAAGAGGAGAAAAGGGGAAGAGAAGGTGAAGGATAGATGGAGGAAAAGAAAGAGAAGGACAAGGAAGAAGGAGTATCCGGTGCCCATAGTCGGTGTGGAGAATTGTCTTGTGTAACTTGACCACTTCAATCTCTGGGAATCATGAACATATCTTATATTCATGTTCAAAACAATCATATATAATTGTTAGCTATTCACCTTGATATTTAGAATTCAAAACTTCCCTTCTTGCTACATGAATGAGTTAAATGAACAAAAAAAGACACTGTTTCCATTAAGTAATCATGCCCTTACCTCACTTACCATTTTCAAGGCCTCTCCTCATTGCTCAGATTCATACATGTCAATATTCAATCCTTTGGACAAAAACTGGGGGTCTTCATCCACTATTTATTTCTGGATGAATACTCTGAGCACCCTTTCAAAGATCTACTTGGTCATAACTCCATAAATGACAGGGTTGAGCACTGGGGGAATAACCAAATAGATATTGACCGGAAGGATATGGATGTGGCAGGGAACATTTCGACTAATGCAGTGTGTCATAAAAGAGAAGGGGGATGGAGTGTAAAAGGCCAATATTACACAGACGTGGGAACCACAGGTGCTGAGAGACTTGAGCCTGGCCTCATGGGAGAGGAGACGAAAAACAGCATGAAGAATTTGGACATAGGACAGACCAATGGCCATGAAGTCAAAACCCAGAATAGCTGTGGTCCCCAGACCATATATGATGTTAATTTGATACTTTCACAGGCCAGATGAGCAAAACTCATGTGCCCACTATACGAGTAGGGGATAACATGGTGTCCAAACAAAGGCAATCACAAGATGAGGAGTACAAAGGGGAATACACAGGAGAAAGATCTCCCAACCACACCAAAACCAATGAGAGCTAATATCTTGTTAGTAAGGATTATTCTATAATGGAGAGGGTTACAATTAGCTACGTAATGGTCACAAGCCATTGGAAGAAGGACTATTGACTCCATGTCAGTAAAGGTGTGAATGAAAAACATCTGAGTGAGGCAGGTACCAAAAATTATCTCCCTGTGGCTAAACCGAAATATGCCCAGCATTTTAGGGATGGTGGCTGTGGACAGTCCCAGATCAATGGTAGCCAGCATAGCCAGGAAGTAGAACATGGGCTCAGTCTGGATGACAAACAAGATGGTGAAGCTTCCTAGGAATGCAATCAGATACACAGCACAAAAGGGAAAGCCAATCCAGATGTGGATGTTTTCTAGTCCTGAGATTCCCAGCAGTAGGAAGGAGGAGGGGTAGAGCTGGGTGTCATTGGAAAGGGATATCTTGCTTGTGATTTCATATGAATGTGTTCATTGCAGATGTGTGCTGACCCATATTGGAATGTATCAGTCTGTTATCAGGATGTTTTATGGTACTGGAAAAATTCAGGTGTCTTATCTATTTACATCATTTTCAAAAACCTCATCAACAGTATTTTTTCCAGAATAATTGAAAGCCTCTATCCTAGTAAAACTTTTGTAATTAAAACTTAGTTGTAGAATACTGGATTAATTTTACTACCCTAAATCTTTGTTTCATAATGCCTTTCTGTTTATTCTATGCAAGGCCATCTTTTCCTATATGTATTTATTTGTGTATCTCCTTGTTTACTTATATATATTCCTATAAATACATATATACATACATATTGACACACATATATGAAAAGAGCAATGAGTGAATAAATGAATGAATGAACAGAATAATGTTTACACACAAACATACGTATATATGTATATATACAGACACACTCACTAGCTTCTTCATCAGCTTGTCTCTACTCCTTTTCCACATAACTGAGATTATAAACCAGGATCATGAATTCTTAGTGCTAACTAACCCTCTCTTTTAGCTTTCGTCATATATACCAATGACAACTGATGCCTGAGGGTGAATTAAAAATCCTTTCCAGAATAAACATAACACACTAACACATACACACACAGGCACAAGTTATTGTTTCCTTTCTGTGATTGTATTTAAAATTGCCAATAAAGCTTTAGAGATTTGAAAAACCACATCTGGGAGGAAAATGTTTATATTCATCATTTTGAATTATGATCTTCAGAGGTTTTAATGTACCAATCTTCAAGGTGGGATACATGCAAATTCAGATGGTAAACATGATGTTAATAACATGTCCTTTTCCTCATTTATACATGTTAGTGACCAGAGGCTCAAAAATACCAATCAATTAACCAAAGTATCAAGAATGGACGCAACACAAATTACAATGGACTATGAAGAATATTCTATGTCTCACAATGACCTTCTCACTTGAAGCTAGTGACATGTCCCAAATCGTAAGGGAGGCTTCATAGTACTCCCCCATTATAGTGGAAAATCAGGGAAAGCAAATATCCTCTCATCCAGCGTTTGATGATTTACAATTCCATTATGCTTAAGGAAAAGTAGATGTGATAGAATTTGTGGGGATGGATAAATGTTGGCCTGGTATTGAAAGTTAGGAATTCCTCACCAAAAAGAGTAAAGAGTATCCATGTCAATAGAAAGATTTGACTTAGATGCTTAAATGTGAAAGCCTTGAGTGTTTTGAGGAATGTTTTACTCCAGATATATAGAGAGAAGGAGAGGGGGGGAAGGAGAAAGAAACTAGAAGGTAGGATATTATGTGATGTTAAAAGTGATTCTCAAGGAACTTTTTCATTGTATCACATCACTAAGCTTATCCCATGGCTTCAAAGTGTGTGCTTTCTGCCAAGAACATGGAGAAGTGGAGAGGAGGCTAAAGAACTAAAAGTGTAATCCCTGTTGGGCAACAAAATTACACACGTGGCTGCCAAATGTTGTTTCTTATCAAATAACTCTTTGGCTTAATCTCAAATATCTTGTTTATACCTTCATAAGTGTTTACACAAAAGTTATATGATGTTGGGAACTGTAATATATATATGATATATGTGACATATATATGAAAGCTGTGGTCACACTTTGCTTACTTTTTGCAAATGGTAAAATTAATATAAGTAGTTGTTACACACATTATTGTTAGGGGATTTTTTTTTTCTGGTCTTTAAGGAGAATCTAAATTATTCTAAGCTCTGGGGGATAATAAACAACTGCAAAAATGGATCTCCCATCTCTTACAGATATATTCTAGAGTGGCTGACAATGATTAGATAAAAAAGTAAGAGAAAAGCCATACATAAAGACTCAGAGGTAAAGTTAGGTAGATAGTAAAAGAGAGGAAGTAAATATCTTGCAAATTTGGAAAGACAGGAATAAATGGTGACAGGATAATCTCTCCCCTACATACTTATTATCTTTGGAATAGCATTATTCCATTTCAAATACGAAATTATTTGAAATTATCTTCATCTGCTGTTTTAATCATGTTGATTAATGTTAATTAGTGAAAATTATGTTATTCATAATGCCTTCTAATGCAGTTGAAAGAAAGTGGACCATTTCACAATCATTATAATTTTTATTGCTGGAATTCACTTGAGGTAACAACACCTCATTTCTAACCTACATCTCCTCCCAATTAACCACAGGAAAATCTCTAGGAAGTATTATACTATTGCAGACCAGTGTTTATTGCTGTCCTACTTACAACCAGCAATAGGGTGCTTGCTGCTAAAAGCAAAACCACGTTTTGAGTGCTTCCTTACTAGGCCACTATGGTTCCATTTGTCTTAGTAAAAATTCTCCAGGAAACAAAGACCAAGTCAGTAAAATCCCGTGGAGTGAAATCCCAGGAAGCAGGAGTGAGGGACAAGGGACAGAAAGAGGAAAGGAGGACACTAAATTTGAGGATATGTTCTCTAGTTTGCCATTGTTTAATACAACTGCTCACTTGATCTTGTAGCAACATCCCCAAGACATCGTATAAACTACATCTCAGAAATGTACATTTAAAGGGAAGAAAAGGCCAAATATTTATCCACTGGTTCTTTTACTCATTTATCCTAAGTATTCTTCATGATAAATTTTATGTCTAAGTCCCTTCAGGAATTTTTCTAACCCCCTGCAGTTTAGATGGCATAATTCCTGTACATGTGTTAATAGAATCGCAAGCATATCTTTGTAAAAGCATTTATTGCCAAGCAAAAATTACTTTTTTTATCTCCTCATTAAACTGTATACTCAATTTTTATATAAACTTTTTCATTTAAGGTTCAATGTGGAAGGCAGAACCACTATGACTAGTATAAAATAAAAAATGCATTCTAGAAATTATGCCTTATACAATTGAGTTAAGGTTGAGAGGAAGGAGGTAAGGTGTCAGGACTGGGGAACTTGGACATCTCTGCCATTCCTCATCCACCTTCCTTGTGAATAAAGACCTCCATGGGCTTGATCTGATACATAATACTTGTAATTCATGAAGAAGTTATTCTGTGATTTACTTCACTGTGTAACGAATGAGTCAGAGAACATGCTGCTGATGATAGGCAACACAGTTTGCATGGTAACGTTTTGGCTTGTGGTCAAGTGTATAGTCTACTAGGACCAGGTAGCAAGCTAGATGCTCTTTTGTGAAAAGGAGACCAGGGGAAAAAAAGGAGAAGAGAAGTGTATAATTTTTATTCCAAAATCATAAATATTTACATTGTGAGTTATTATCTAGGCCAGCCCAAATCTTTTTATATGTATATATATATTTTGCGTGTGTGTGAGGAAGATCAGCCCTCAGCTAACATCTGTGCTAATCCTCTTTTTGCTGAGGAAGACTGGCTTTGAGCTAACATCCATTGCCAATCCTCCTCCTTTTTTTTCCCCAAAGCCCCCCAGTAGATAGTTGTACGTCATAGTTGCACATCCTTCTAGTTGCTGCATGTGGGACACGGCCTCAGCATGGCCGGAGAAGAGGTGCGTCAGTGTGCGCCCGGGATCAGAACCCGGGACGCCCGTAGTGGAGTGCGCATTTAACCACCAAGCCACGGGGCCGGCCCCAGTGCCAGCCCAAATCTTCCAATCAGCTATAGATACTTCAAGCACTATTGGATCTGCTGGATCATATGTCACAAACGGTAGATCAACTTCCTTGGCGTTGTAGAAATGTTGCTGAGCCTTCTCTGTTATTGGCATCCTTTCCAACTATTTAGAAAATGGATTGGTATAGCATATTTAAATGTGATATATTTTGCCTACAAAATCAAAAGAGGCCAACTGGATTTGTGTCTAGTTTTTCATGGTGAGTAGGGCCAGATCCAGCAACTTTTCCTTGACCTTGGAAAGGGTATCTCAATATGTCAAGATCATTGTACCTCCAAGAAATTTCGCTAATGTGTCAGGCTCCTGAATTATTAAGGGACTTATTTACAACCTGTTAACATGCAAGTTGTTTAGTCAAGTGTCTAGATAAATTATTCTTTCTTGTTCACAAGATCCAGTCAGCAAGATGCTCTAAGGAATAAAAAAGGATCAAAATCCCTGAAGACCACATTAGGACCAACAAATGGAAAGTTGATAAAGCCTTGAAACAGAACAGTGTGTTACTCTCCTTGACAGCTGAAAGCAAACAACTTATTAAGGTCTTTACTAACAAGACGGAACAGACAGCCTTTTTGAAATCAACAACTGCGTATCAAATGTTATGGAGTGTGTTAATCTGAAACAACACTAAAGAACATCTGAGAAAGCGGCAATTGGAAACACCAGTTCATTAAGTTTATGATGATATAGTCACCACTCAAGATCAATTTGTCTTTCACATAGTTAAAAGAAGCAGGTTCAATGGAGATGTTGTAGGAATAAACATTTTAATTTCTTAATGGTAGAACTAATCCCTGCAATTTATTCATGAATGTTATATTGATTTCTGTGATAAGTTAAGAGAATTTATGGGCCCACCATGTGATGGATACAAGTTAAAACTCCATTGATTCCATGACTTTCATAAGCTCCTACACTGACTAGTGAACCACAATGGCATTTTGCTTCTTCAGGTATTAATGTAGGTTCAGGGCAAGTGTCCAGTAATCCCCCAAGACTCTAGATATTCCCTTTCCCAATGCACAGTATGAATGACAAATGATTGCATGTCCCTTTCAGGAAGACCCGTATGTATTTGGTTGTTTAGCAAGATCCTTCCTCAAGGGGATACAGCCTCCACTTCAACGGCTCTGGGTTTCAGAATTGTCTGAAAACCAAATTCAGGAAACTCAGTTTGACAGCAAAAGTTCCTGATGTCATTCCTGATCTACAAAGAATAGTCAAAACAGATCTTTTCCTGGTTTCCTAGATTCTCCTCATGAATATATTTATCACAGCCATGATGAAGAGATTGTTTTCTAGGTCTTCCGAGGATAGAGTTAGGAACTGATCAAGCAAGTATTACATGATAAATCCACTCTAACATTCTGTACTCGCTGAAGTCTTTGGAAACTCTCCTTTATAGTCTTTTCCAGGAAATTATTGCATTTTGGTTTCATTTAGTAAAGACCATCTTTGAGTCCAGGTTTCAGTCAACCAATGAGAAAAGCTGCTGGAGCCACTCTCAAACACATTAAGGCCAGAATCTCTATTTAATGTCCTCATACTACAATTCAGCCTTATGCAATGTCATATTTCTTCTACTCAGATCCAATACTCTTACACATGTTCCCCATGTCTCTATCTACATAAAGTGACAAAATATTTCAATTCTTTTGGTTAGTATAGAGCCTGTTGGCATTTGAGTCCAGTTATAGGTCTAGAATTGCGCTTTCTGGTAGATTAGACAATAGCCATGTATGGCTATTGAACATCTAAAATGTGGCAAATGCAACTGAGAAACTGATTTTTAATATTTATTTATTTTAAGTAATGTAAGTGGAAAATCTGAAGCAATGTAACGTATTTTTCAGTTGAGTACAGTGTTTTGTTTTTGTAAGGCTGCATTTCATTTTAGCAATTGAAAATATAGTGTACAAAATAAGATGTGATTTAAGCCTAAAATACTGGAGTAAGAAGACTTACTTTGAAAATTTAAATGATATAAAATATTTCAAGGATATTTTATATTGATTTTATGCATAAATAATCTTTGGTTATATTAAATAGATTAGATATTCTATTTAGTCTCACTGTTTCTTTTTTTCAGCTTTTGTAACCTGGTTACTAGAAAATTTTAATTACACAGGTGACTCGCATTTCTTTTCTAATAAACACCATCAGCCTAGAAGCAACAAGGAGAGTAGGAGTCATTCATGGGACAGATCAACAATCCACTTTAAGTCTGCTACCTTAGGAGAGGGTGTTACGTTTTCTTCAGACAAGGGGAAGTTACCTACCTCAGACAAGAGAAGAAAAGCTGCTTCTAAAGGTAAAGGAGGTTTGGCAAAACTCAGGATTTGCTTCACTGGTGTCTACACACAACGCCATTCCAATTTTTAGAATTCTACTTCTTCTCAATAAATGGCCTAATAAAAGAAGGATATTTCTTTAGGATAGTCAAAAATGCTTTACATATACTTACCTGGACCTCGCACTGGGAGTTTAGCACACTGAGCTCATTATTTCCTTTACTCAGATTCTCCAGCTTGTTCATCACAAAAAGCCAAATCCCTAATCTCTTTATCCTTATTAAAGTCCTTGACACTCAAAGCCTTGCCTTCTTTAAGCACCTGGCTACAGAGGTCTGAAGGTGATAATACACGTTAACAGTGTTGTCACTGCATACACCATGAATGTCCCCTTTACCAATAACAGCAGTGGCCTTAATGTCCTTAAGGCTAATCAGATAAGGAACCAACTTCAAATTCTCATTCTTAAGAATTTGTTGCCAAGGAATCACTTTTGTTATCTATATTTACGTCAGTTAGAGTTCAATGAAAGAAGCAGAACTACTATGGGTATTGAGAAATAAGGAATTTATTTCAGGAATTAGCTAGCACTGTGGAAGGAGCTAGAGAAGAAAAGATTTGAAAACAAATTTACCAACTACATTAGGCATGTATGACTGAGTGTGCAGAAAGCTAGGTAGATGCAGCCTCTAGGCTAGATTATAAAGGGCAAGCATGCAGTAATTTATAGAAGGTAGTTTAGTGTTCATGCCTATTGCCTCTGCATATTTGCAGTAAAATATCTGATCATAGATTCATGATTGTTTTTGGTCACCAGGGCTGGTACTCATGGAGAGCTGGACATGGAGCTAAGGAAAGTGAGGAGAAATTAGAATCCTCTGGTATCACTGTGTTTATCTGAAACCGCCTGTGAACAATGTTGAACCATGGAAAATACTGGCTACTGTTTCACATTTGCTCTCACTTCTTATGCATATTTCTCATTTCAACTCTAAACATGCAAGAGAATTCTGGGGAACAGTGTGTTAGCTTAGCTAAGTCATCACAGTGCAAAATCACCAGGGAACTTTTTATCATCTGTGCTTATCCAAATGAGAAGCATAATTAATTCCCCCTGAATAGTTCAAGAAATGGATACATTCTTTAAGTATTTGATACTAAATGAATCAATGAATAAATTAACTCAAAATTCTATCTGGGTATTTTTAATTATGGCAAAATGACAGCATTTTTTTTTGCAAATTATTGTGAAGAACAAAGGGAGAGAAAGTAAATTATAGAAGGATAATCCGCTATAAAAGTTACTAAAATATAATTCTGTAGTGATCAAAACATTGTGATTGTGATCAAAGAATATACAGACACGCAGACTATATTAATAAACTGCAAACTTATACATATTGAAATTTAATATGAAGAAGGAATAAAGACACATCAGTTCTGAAATGTGGAATTATTAAGCTATTTTATATTTATATATATTTATATAACTTGTATTTTATAAATACAAGTTAGAAAAAGAAACAGAAAGGTATTTAATTCTCTTACTGTACATTTTACACCAAAATGAATTGCAATTACATTAGAATTAAATTTAAATTTTAACACACATACACATACACACATACATACGCATCACTAATAATAAAATAGATGTTGGGATGCTGATATTTATTAAAGCTATGCAGAAGCCTTAAGTATAAAAAGGACAGAAGGCTGTGACATAGGTAGTATAATCAGTGTTGATTTCATTTGAAAATTTATCCTAGCATATGAAAATAAAACTTTAAATATAAAGACTTTATAACAAAGTGTTAATATGTCTGTACTCAAATAATTCATGCAAAGATACTTTTAAAAAGCTAGGCATAAAATCTGGGGAGGGGGAAAGAAAATTACAGTAAATAAGAAACCCAATATGAGAAACCAAGAACTCAATCTATTTAATCAGTCACCTACCATCTAACAATAGGTAGAACATTCAGAAATTTTAAAAACATGCCCAAAATTATTTATAAATATGTTACCATATTGAGTCTCAATTCAAAATAACTCAACTATTATACATATCATCAAAAGTTGAAGGTATAAATAAAATGCAAATGAAAGATTCTGCAACATTTAAAAAGGAAATAACCATATTCCATATGTGTCAACATAGATAGATGTCTAAATTAAGTGAAACAATTGTCTGTGAAATAATATACAATGCGTTACCATTAACATGAATTAAAAATTACAATTTCAACCTCTCCCTCCAAAAATTACTGAATTTGAAATGATAAATTTAGAGTTAAGGGAAGATGAAAAAGCCTGTGGTACTCATTCCTGTCTTTGAGGATAAGAAAAAAATTGGACTTGGACTATGGTGGTAGTCACGTTCATTTCAACTTAAATGTCTATATGTTTGATTTAGTATAACATTTAAGATAAATACATCATAGTAATAATGTTTTTTAATTCCATGTTGTGGGAACAACGGTATTTTTTATAAGTTTCTTTGTCTTTTGTTAAACTGAGAGAAAATATAGAGCTTAAAAATTGGAGGAAAAGAGCAATGTTAACAAAGGTAATGAAAGGAAATGTCATTGCTTGGGCTAGTCACTCTCACTTAAAGTGGAATAACGCCCAAGTTCTTGCTTCCATAATAGGAATTGGTTCCTGAACTTGAAATATTATGAGGATTATTTAAATTATAGAATTAATAAGAACCAAGATCAAATGCTCAGGAATGTAATTTGGTAGAACTGAATTTAGATGGAGAAGTTTTTCTGACAATAACACATTAGTTTTCCTTGATGGATCAAGATGCTTGGCAAACAAAGGAGGTAGAGGTCCCTACTTTTTATTATAGATATGGAACACTCGCTCTCGTATCTGTTTGGTCCTTACACAATAAATGATGGGGCTGAGTGAGGGTGGGATAACCAAATAAAGGTTGGCAACAAGAGTGTGAATATAGCGGGGTATGTTGTGTCCAAATCAGTGAGTCAGGAAAGAGAAGACTGAAGGGATATAAAAAACGCAAATGACCCCAACATGAGAACCACATGTGCTTAGTGCTTTTACCCTTGCATCTTGTGAAGAGAGGCGGAAGACAGCACGGAGAATGTAAACGTAGGAGATGGCAATAAGTACCAGGTTCAGAAGAAAGAGAGAGACTACAAAGAGCCCATAGATAGCATTGATACGGATGTTTCCACAGGACAGCTTTGCAATGACCATGTGCTCACAATAGGAATGAGATATTATATAAGCCTGACAAAAGGGTAGGCGGTAGATGAGATAGATGATTGGAAGTGTAACCAGAACTGGATCAAGGACAATGCGAATGCTGATGCCCATCAGTACCTGGGATGTTAAAATGGTCTTGTAATTGAGTGGAGCACAGATTGCCACATAACAGTCAAAGGCCATGGCCAATAAGACCTCAGCCTCCATGCCAGTGAAGGCATGGATCAAAAACATCTGGGCCACACAAGCTCCAAAGTTAATCTCATGAGCATCAAACCAGAAGATACCCAGCATGCGGGGCACAGAGGTTGTAGAAAGGGCCAAATCAATTGTAGAAAGGATGTCTAGAAAGTAGAACATGGGGTCCCGGAGTGTCTGCTCCATCTTGATGACTAGTAGAATTGTGGCATTGCCCAGTAAAGCCACAAGGTAAACAGAGCAGAAAGACAGGGAGATCCAGGCATGGACCTCTTCCAGACCTGGGATTCCAATGAGGAAAAATGTGGCTGGGTGAAAAGTGCTGCTGTTGGACTAAAACATCTTTCCAAATGAGAGAGTAGGAGAAGTTGCCACTTCTAGAGGGATGAGAAAAAAAGAAGTTTGAATAAGAATTGGTTCTGAAAATGATAAGCTTAGTGCTTCAATATGCGATTAAGATGAAGTTTCCAATTTGGAAGGGCCTATTAATGCAATTTTTTATTCTAAATTGAGCCATACTCATTACAACGCACCAGTCTCAAAGAACTTAGTCTTTATACAGATTTAATATTAATTTTTTAGCATGTAAGGCTTATCAGAAAGACCATGGCAAAGTTATAAGACATAGAACTTGATATTAAGTATGGAATAATTTAATATGCCCCATACCTTTGTGAAGTCCCTGTCTGAAGAGGGACACATGAAAAAACAAGCATGCATATATGGAAATACAGACATAAATCCAAAAGGAGACAGGCAGATAAGAATGTAATGTCACAGGCACAAATGTACAAGATGCTTCCATAATTAGAACATGCAGAAATTCTCAAATGATTCAGTCATTTATTGACATAGAAAAAATATCAAGAAAAAGCCTAATATTCCCTCAAAAAGATAGAAACAGAATACCAGAGATACACGTTGTTACAAACAAAAACTCAAACACTCTGGGATGCCTGCCCAGGAGCACGTACAGGGTCACATATCTGCATACTTGAGATACTGCAGAAAGAAAGATAAGAATAAACCTTTTGTAGATTTCTATCGGTGTCTCTATTTTCCCAGGACCATATCATTTCATAGCAGCTCATTTTAGAGTGTTGTGATGATGATGTTTTCTAGTGGTATTTGAAAGCTTCTTCATTCACTCTCCACTCCACATCACTACCTCTGAAAAAACCTGCTAATTTTACCACTGCTACAGAACTAGCACCCTTCTGCCTGATTAAGTCACTGGAAATGTGGGTAAAGGACAACCTAGAAGGCTTCCGATCGTTATTAGGCTAGAAGACCTAATAATCTAGCTTATTAGTTTAGAAGCCTTCAGGGATCTGAGAAGACATTTCTGAGCAGCACAAAAATGTATGGAATAACAAAGTCTAATCGGAGAGCGAATTCCTTTCTGTAATTGTCCAAAGGAAATAGAGAGAAAAGTGCTTTTGGAATGCCTTCAAAATGGTGGATAAGCAACCAGGCCGTCATAAACTCAAATGATGAAATAAAAGGACTTTCCTGGGTCTCCAACTTGAGGCAGAGTGGTTCATGATCAGGATAAAATAGCACAGACTCCGGTTTTTATCCTTTATATAACTCCATATTTCTGTGGAAAATATATCAAGGTGAAAAAATAAAATAAATGCTACATCCAGTCTAAGATTATAAGGGATAGAGAGAAAGAGAGCGAGAGAGAGAGAAGCTGTATTTTGCAATGCCTCCCTTATTTGTGTTTTATAAGAACTGAAACATCTAAGTGACGGCTGTTACCCAGTGGTAGGGTGTTGGCCAAGAACAAGCCTCCGAGACACCCTGATGCCCACGTTGGGTTCATCTCTGGAAATAAACTCTAACTGATATGTCACTGCTCACTGTCAGAGTTTCATCGTGCATCCGAAGTCCATCATTCCCAATAACTCGCAGCAGAAGCAGACATTATGATTTATTAACCAACTATATAATCTTTTGGTAGAAAGATTTTAAAGGACTTGGATCTTCTAGATATTTTCAAGGATACCTAATCTCCATTTAAAAATTGCAAGTTTTTTCCCCCTGTTAGATTCATAAATTGGACTACATGATGTATATCATATCAGGACCAGCAGTTCTCAGCCACAGTTGATCATTTCTCGTTCATTCGACTGCAGCATGTAAATAAATCAAGAGAATTCTCCTGCGATGCTTCATTCTTCCACAAGAATAGAGACATGATGAAAAATCAAGCACCAAAACTCTATCTCCCTTTTTCATACAGACCAGGGGAAGTGGTTTTATGTTAATGCTCCAGCTACTTATGACATTGGAAAAACTGAGTTAATTCAGTTTTCTACTATGATGGTGCCCTGGGATTGAATCCTCTGAGATTGCTGACAAAACTCATACACTATGATTTAGAAAAACAGAAGGAATTTCTATAGAGAAAATCACAGCTGTGGGGCAAAATCCCACAGATATTATCATTTATAAATATTGATACATTTCGTCTCCCTCTGTGTGATATTTTGCAGCCAAAGTCTATGAGTTATTTCTAGATAAAATAATATTTAATCCATATTCTGAGTTCAAATTTAATAACCTCGCATAGGAGACTCCTTTTTCAACCTTAGCTCTCATTTTCCCTCTTCACTGACCATGTATTCTAGGTTCATTGAAAACTTACCTTTAGGGATTCGGATCTGTGATTCTCTGGTCTCATCATCCTTTGCCCATGATTGTTCCTCTCACTCTTGGCCCTTTACAATTTTCCTTATGTATGTCACAGAGGTCCTAGAGATAAGGGGTAAAAATATCCAATCCTGGAATTTGTCTGAATCAGTTCTCATACTGGATTTCCACGTACTAGGTAGGTCATCTTGAGTGATTTAGTAATCATCTCTATCTCTCAGTTTCCTCAAGTGGAAAATTAACGATGATAATATTACCAATAGCATATGGTATTTTGAGGAATAAATTAAGTAATGAATATCATGTACTTAGTACAAAACCTGTCACATTTTAATGAGTTAATTAAAATAGAATTTAACTCACAATACCACTTTCATAAACTTCGGATCTATATAAGCCAGAATGAGAAAGCTCTCATGCCACTAAGTCTATATAGCACTTGGTCTGAAAGTTCTCACTTATGTTAAACATTTTCCCTCATTTTTCAGTCAAATGTATATATATTTCTCATTCTCACTAGAATGAAATTATTTTGAGTGAAGAATTATATCTCTTTACTACACACTTGAGCAGACATCTTAAACAATACTTAAGAAAGGGCATGATCAGGATGAAGATCTAAAGAACAGACTACAAAGCATGAAGTTAAATCCTTCTTTTGACTCTTTCGTCTTTCCAGTTATATCACACCAAACTTAAAATTGAATGTCTGAAAATTCTAAATTTCATAGATATACATACATACATTTGCATATGGCATTTTCTTGGAGATTGTGTGCATGCAACTGATAAGTTCAATTAGAGTTAATTTTCAGAAACATTAAGCAAGAAATATTAGGCAAGCTCATACCCCTTTTTCTGCTGGTTGTAAAGGAAGAAGTAGCTGTTCTTGATTTTCTGCTGAGAGAAGTTTCCAACCATGACAAGAGCCAGCGTTAGGATAAAGCGGAGTCTCAGAATGTCAACTCTGAAATGCTGAAAGAAAATTATTCCTTGGTGATGAAAAATCAGACCAGCTTCTTGGTGACAAGGAGCTTAGACCAACGTTTCTACTTTGTTTTAAAGTGATACAAAATTTCCTTTAATGTTTAAGTAAGTTAAGTAAGATCAAGTTTCTTTTACTTATAATTTAAAGCATTCTAAAGATACACACTTAACCCCTTTTTTCCTATGAGACCTTCCTACCAGAAGCCTTTAGCCTATGGTTCCAGTAAGGACTATTTTAATTTAATGTGTTATTAAGTATAAGCATTAAAATGTATATGCAGGGTATGTTCAAAGTACTTTTTACATGTTAATCTCTTTAATCTTCAAAACAGCCCTGTGATATAGATAATATGCTTATTTCCATTGTATTGATGGAAAACTTGAGCTATAGAAAAATTCCAAAAGCCATACATCTAGAGAGTAACAAAGATGGAATTTGAAGCCAAATGTCTGATTCCAAAATCTATGCTGTTAATCAATATATGATACTGCTTCCTTTTTCTGTTTTTGGATCTTGAGCCTATTTTATGTTTCACCAAGCCTGTTAAAGGTTCCAGAAGGCTGTTGTAAGGGTCACTTACAATACACACACATGAAACTACATACACATCTGAAAATATACAGATGTGGAGTTGGCAATGCCTCTTCTGAATGTGTACTAAGGCGACTCAAACCTGCCCTTCACATCATGGAGTGGGTCTCTCAAAATATATAAATGATCCTGGTTTCCAATTTTCAGAGATAGCTAGGGTGCTGAAGGATGCTGATATCCACAGAATCAATTAGTCTGCTTGATTCTGCTTGAATCTATAATCCCATTCATGATGTTAATAGTGTCTCATTTTCATGTTCCCATCTATTGGGTGCAGAAGACAATCCTAGGCGTATCCCATACTACCTGAAGTCAACCCAAGTTGTTCTGTACTATAACCACTTATTCTTATTTTTATTTATTTATTTACCTTTCTGCTGAATAAGATTTGCCCTGGGCAAATATTATCTAGCTTGAATATAAGATATGAGCTAACATCTGTTGCTAATCTTCCTCTTTTTGCTTGAGGAAGATTCGCCCTGAGCTAACATCTGTGCTTCTTCTATTTTGTATGTGGGTCACTGCCACAGCATGGCAGCTGACAAGTGCTGTAGATCCACGCGTGGGAATCAAACCGGGGCTGCAGAAGTGGAGTGCACCAAACTTAACCACATGGGGCCAACTTCATCACTTATTCTTATTTAGAAGAGGAACCCCAGGACTTCTTGCAAAGGGTTAGGGAAAAATAGATGGGAATTACTTCCACAGAGGAAATAAAAATTGTCCCATACGGGCCCGCCCCGTGGCCGAGTGGTTAAGGTCTGGCATGCTCCACTTCGGCAGCCTGGGTTCATGGGTTTGGAGCCCTGGTGCGGACCTACTCTGCTTATCAGCCATGGTGTGAAGGCATCCTACATACAAAATAGAGCAAGATTGGCACAGATATTAGCTCAGGGCTAACCTTTCTCAATAAAAAAAGAAAAAACAGAGAAAGATTGTCAATGGATGTTAGCTCAGGGCAAATCTTCCTCACACAAAAAAAAAAATTGTCTCATATGAAGAAATTGATGGAACGTCCTAGTTAAGTAACATATTGTTTTATCAGCCAGGCCAAACCCTTAGGTTCTCCATCCTGAGATCAATTGCTGAACCCGAAACAACTATGCCTCAGGGTCAGAAGAGGAATTCCAGGGAGGCTTATACACTTTGCCCAAGCACTTGTTTGACGGTTTCTGAATATCATACAGCAACGTATCTGCCATGTCTTTTTTCTTAAATGAATTATAAAGAAACATTTTTTTATACTAGTGACTAGAATTACGGGAGTTTTTTTGTTGTTCGTTTTGTTTGTTTTCTTGTCTCATTTTCTAACAATGCTACAGGGAAACAGTTAACCCACGTAGGCTTGAAGGACAGATAATAACTTTAAATAAAATTTCTGAAATGACAAGAGACTAGGTATTGTAAACACAGCTCTGTAGTCTTAGTAGGTGAATTTATGTGGGAGAAATAATTAGGCAGTGAAGTTTAAGATGCTTGTGCATTTCATTCTTGTTGATTCAGTGATGTGAGATTGTCTCATTACCAGACATATTTTGATTATTTTCATTTATTTCACACTGACTTAGACCTCATTTTTCTTAATCCACAGTCCATAAAGTATTATAATATTTAGTTTGAAGCTAAGGTATGTAATGGAGTGCTTTCTTCAAAGTTATATTATTAACTTATAGATAAATATCTTATTTTAAAACAAATAAAAGATTGGGTCTTCAAGTATAGACAAGATGGCATAGACCAATTTTTCCTTGCTTCTTTCACCTAAGCGTCCTGACGATGGCACAAGAGACAACCAAAGGAAAACTCTCCAAGGTGGCAAGATGTGGTGAGTTGGTTTGGGAGCCTAAGACTGGAGGAACCGCACACTTGCAGGGTATGTTTTGTCCTCCCATCCAACTGAAGAAGACCACCCAAACCCAACCTTCCTGACTCCTGAATTACAAACAGAATGAAGCCTAGGTAGGCTCGTTCCTTCTCAAATGGTTAGCATTGTTTCTAGTTATGTATTTTAATTTACCTGTTTTCTATTTTGACTTATTAAATGCCCTTCTTCATTTTTCACAGTCCTGTTGTTTCCATCTGGGACCATTGTTCTTATCCTGAAGACCTGTTGTTAATATTTGCTTTAACACAGCTCTGCTGGCCTAGAATGATCTCAGCTATTGTGTATTTGACATTGTTTTTATTTTGAATTCATTTTTACTTTTTTTAAATTCTAATAGCTTTTAAGAGGTATAATTGACATATAATATTATTTTTCAAATTTTAGTTGTATAATTTGAGAAGTTTTGACATATATATACATCTGTGCAACCATCACTACACAATTAAGATGACATATCACACACAAACATATTCTGATGTCACTTTATAATCCTACCCTCGTGTCCATCTCTGGCCCATTACCAGGTCACTTATCTGCTTTCTGTCATTATATGTTAGTTTAGATTTTCTATAATTTATCTGAATAAAATCATACAGTATGTCATTTTTAAAATAACAGCTTTATTGAGATATAACTCCTACAATGAATTTCACCCCTCTAAAGTGTACATTTCAGTGATTTTTACCAAATTCACAGAGCTGTGAAACCATTACTATAAAATTTTGAAATGTTTTCATCACCCCAAAAAGAAACCCTATACGTTTTGGCAGTCATTCCCCAGTGTTCCATCCTTACAGCCAATGACAATCATTAATCTACGTTCTATCACTGTGGATTTGCCTATTTGGACATATCATACAAATGGGATTACACAATATGCCGCTTTTGGTGTCTGGTTTCTTTCACATAGCAAGATGTATCATGGTCCATTCATTTTGTAGTATATATCAGTACTTAACCCCTTTTATGCCCAAATAGTAGCCCTTTGTATGGATATAATGCAGTTTTTTATTCATTCAAGGGTTAATGGGCAGTTGGGCTGTTCTCACTTTTGGGCTATTATGAATGATGCTGTTATGAACATTCATGTACAATTGTTTGTGGACATATGTTTTAAATTCTCTTAAATACCTTAGAGTGGAAATGCTAAATCATCTGCTAAGTCTATGTTTAACATTTTGAGGAACAGCTGGACTATTTTCCAAAGTGGCTGAACCAATTTACAGCTCCACCACAAAAATTTGAGAATGCTAGTTTTTCACATCCTTACCAATACTTGTTATTACCTGCTTTTTAAAAATTTTATCCATCCTAGTGTTTTTGAACTGTTAATTTAACATGATTTTTATTTGCAATCCTCTAATGCCTAATGATGCTGAACTTATTTTCATTTTCAATCCCCTAATGACTAATAATGATGAATATATTTTCATATGCTTTATATCATTTTATATCTTCTTTGGAGAAATTTGTATTCAAATCCTTTGCCCTTCTTAATTGGGTTAATTTTCTTTTAATTGTTGAGTTGAAAATAATCTTTATATATGCTTATACAAATCCCTTATCAGATACACAATTTGCAAATATTTTCTCTCATTATGTGGGTTATATTTTCAATGTCACGGTGGTTTTCTTGAAAGCATAATTTTTTTTAATTTAGAAAAAGTACAATTTCTCAATTTTTTTCTTTTATTACTTGTGCTTTCTGTGCCATATATAAAAACAACGAACAAAGCAAAAACATATTTTGGCCTACTCTCATATCATGAAGATTGCTCCCCTGTCATTTTCTGAAGTTTCACAATTCTAGCTCTTACGTTGAGCTCTATAATCAATTTTGAACTAACTTTTGTATACGATGCAAGTGTCCAACTTTGTTGTCTTACCTGTAGATATTTAGTTGTCCCAGCACCATTTGCTAAAAAGACTATTCTTTCCCCCATTGAATTGCCTTGACATATTTGTCAAAAATCAGTTGACCATAAGTACGAGGATTTATTTCTAGAATGTCAATAATTTCACACCTTATCTATGACTTCTCTTATGCCAGTAGAAAACCGTATTGGTTATTTTAGCTTTGTATTGAATTTTGAAATCAGAAAGTGAGTCCCCTAACTTTATTATTTGTCAACACTGTTCGGCTACTCTGAGTTTCCTGCATTTCCATATGGATTTTAGAACTAGCTTGTCAATTTTTACACACACACACACAAACACACATACACACAGAAATAGCAGGCAGGATTGCATTGAATCTGTGGCTCAATTTGATGAGTATTGTAATCTTAACAATAGTAGGCCTTCACATCCATGAGCGTGGAATGTCTTTCCACGTATTTAAATCCTTTTATGAGGCCGGTCTGGTGGCTTAGTGGTTAAGTGCGTGCGCTCCACTACTGGCGGCCCGGGTTCGGATCCCGGGGGCACGCCGATGCACTGCTTCTCCGGCCATGCTGAGGCTGCGTCCCGCATACAGCAACTAGAAGGATGTGCAACTATGACGTACAATTATCTACTGGGGCTTTGGGGAAGAAAAAAAAGGAGGAGGATTGGCAATAGATGTTAGCTCAGAGCCAGTCTTCCTCAGCAAAAAGAGGAGGATTAGCACGGATGTTAGCTCAGGGCTGATCTCCCTCCCAAAAAATAAATAAATAAATAAATAAAATCTTTTACATTTCTTTCAATAATGCTCTGTAGTTTTCAGTGTGACTTTTTTTAAAATTTACTTATTTAAATTTATTAATAAATATTTTATTTCTTTTATTCTATTGTAAATGGGATTGTTTTCTTAAATTTAATTTTCAGATCTTTCACTGACAGTGTATAGAAATACAATTCATTTTTATAAATTGATCTTATATCCTGTAGTATGCTGAAGTCATTTATTAGCTGTAATGTTTTTATTGTGGGCTGTTTAGGTTATTCTGCATACAAAATCATGTCATATGGTAATAAACATAATTATGCTTCTTCTTTTCTAATATGAATGCTTTTCATTTTGTTTCTTACCCGTTGCCCTGTCTATAATGTTGAGTAGAAGTGGCAAGAGCAAGAGTACATATCCTTGTCTCGTTCCTAACCTTAGGGGGAAAAACTCAGTCTTCAACCATCAAATGTGATGTTAATTTGGGATTTTTGTAGATAGTGTTTATCAGGTTGAGGAATCCCCTTTTATTTTTAGTTTCTGAGTTTTATTATGAAGAGTGTTAAATTTTGTCAAAAACTTTTTTTGTATCTACAAAGAGGATCATATGGTTTAGCTGATTTTTTTTTTTTGTCAATGTAGTATAATACACTGATTGATTTCACCACGTTAAATCAATGTTGAATTTCTGGGATAAATTCCACTTATTTATGTTGTATAAACCTCTTTATATGTTGCTGGATTAAGTTTGCCAGTATTATGTTGAGTATTTTTGTGTCTGAATTTATAATGGGCATTGCTCTGTAGTTTGTTTTTTTTGCAATATCTTTGTCTGGTTTAGATATCAGGGTAATAATGGCCTCATGGAATTAATTGAGAAGTATTTCCTACTTCTTTAATTTGGAAGAGTTTGTGCAATATATTGAGCTATTAATTCCTCTTTAAACATATGGTAGAATTCAGCTGGGATTTCAACTGTTGGAAATATTTGATTACTAATTCTGGACCTGGGATTTCCATTGTTGGAAATATTTGATTACTAACTCAATTTCTTTACATTTTAAATGTCTACTCAGATTTTATTTTTCTTCTGGAGTTATGTATAAAGATATTTTGAGATAAACAAAAAACAACAGATTTCATTGCCAGCTGGCCTGTACAGCAAGAAATGCTAAATGTTTACTACCAGCTGGTGGAAAATGACAGAACTTTTTAAATGAGTCTAAATGAGGAAATCAAGATCACTGGAAATGTTAAATAATTATATTATCTATTTCAAACATAGAATGAGCTTTGTGCACAAAAACTTTTGTTATACTGTTTTGAATGATTGAAAAAAAATAAATACTTAAAAGGACAAAAAAGTATATTCACTCAAAGATATTATTCTGCTTCCATTACAATAAAAGTGCATTAGGAATCTACACAAAATGGACACATTTCTATTTATAAATAAACATTAAATATATAAAACAATATATGATATAATTCCAATAAAAGGTCAACCGTACAGAACAGTATGTTTTGAAATAGCATTGCAATGTCGAACTATTTTTAGGTCATTGCAATATAGATAACATTATTTCCCTCATTCTAATTTATGGAGTTTAAAATGTTTAAATAATGACCACACAAAAATTTATTAATGCAAACTATCGTAAATGAATATTTATTTAAAAAATCACTTCACTGACACCTGTTGTTAAATAAGATATGCTAAAATATTTTCCCATGTTTTCAAAAAATGCGACAGTCTCTTATGTCAAGATGGCAGCCTATGTAACTCTTTTCGTTCGCCCCAAAAATCTCTAGATATATTAAAATTGATAGTAAAAATAAGTGACTAATATATAACTTCAAAATCTATAGGAACAATTATTAAAGGACAAGCATAAACACCCTAGCATACTTCTGCATACACAAGGGATAGTGGTATTTCAAAGGAGGGATATAAGTATTTCTCTATATCTTGAGGTTTTCAAGCAGAAGGCAAGAAGGAACAAAGGATAAATTCCTAAAGAAGTAAGCGGAGTTGCACAGTAGTGTCTCCACTATACAAAATCCATACCCTAGTCTGGTTTTGTGGTGGATGCCATGGTGTGTCACCCATATCTTCCTTTCAGATCTGAAGTACTCATTCCTCCAATACTGGGAATGTGCCTGAGATCTCTTAGCTGAGTCCCTCTTTGGTTCTTCTCTTGCCTAATGAGAACTTCCTATCCCAAGATCAAATACCCCTCCCAGGAAAGCCCTCATTATGACTGGTTGATGAACTAGTGTAAAAGATTATTTAATTTATGTCAATTGAGGACAGTTGTGAAGGGCCACTCCAGCTCCAGAGATCCCTGTATAAACATCTGGCTGATGTTTTGTTGCCACTTCATCACAAATCATTTTCTCCCTCTTTCTTCATCCACCTCACCCAACTTTGACAGCAAAGCTATGTTAGTTTTCTAATGCTGCTGTAAAAAATTACCAGAAATGTAACGCCTTAAATCAACACAAATTTATTATCTTACATTTCTGTTTGTTAGAAAGCTGATCCCTTCCTCACTGGGCTAAAATCAAAGCGTCAGCAGGTCTGCATTCCTGTCTGGAGACACTAGAGGAGAATATGTTTTGTTTCTTTTTTGCACCTTCTATAGGCTGCCCACATTTCTTAAAAGTCTCTCTTATCCATTTTCAAAGCCAGCAATGAAGGAGTGAGCCCTTCTCATATGGCATTACTCTGACTTTGCTTTTGTCATCACATCTCTTTCTGACTCTAATTCTTCTGCTTGCATTGTCCACTTTTAAGGACCCTGGTGATTACATTGGGCCCACCTGGATAGTTTAGGATACTCACTCTAACTTCAAGTCTGCTGATAAATAATCTTAATTCCATCTGCAAACTTATTTGCTCCTTGCCATGAAGTTTAACATACTCAGAAATTCTAGAGCTTAGGACATGGAAATCTTTAAGGGGACGTTGTTCTGCCTACCACAACAATGGAGTAAGATTTCTACATGCAAATTTCCATCTCAGAATATCCTTTCTAAGAAACCCAACCTTCAAGGGATGCTTAGCTATGGTCTTTGAAGAGTCTAGCAAAATACCACGACGGCAAAGAAAAACTCATGGTAAATAGTTTCCAAACGTCCAGAGACATTTATTTATGACATTGAAAAAAAAAAAAAAAGAAACTAACACTATAGTAAGAAACTGTGAAATGGAATCAAAAGTAAACCAGTTCAGGATTTTAAAATACATGTAATTAGCAGCCTTAAAGAGATGTGACATGAGAGAGAGGTTGAGAGAAAGAGAGAAAATTACAATCATGAAGAAAGCATCGGTTTTTACGAAAAGGATTGAACATAGAAAATCTAAGTGTTGAAAAATAATTATATTGAGGAACTGAAGAATAAAATAGAAACTGCTGAAAATAAAATTGCAAGTATTGAAAATAAGTGGATGGATTTTTAGGGCGACAGTAAAATAGATAAGGTCATGGAAAGAAAGTTAAAATACCTGGAAGAAAGATAAAGAGTTCTAGCTTTATTTTAAAGTATTTACAGAAGAATATGGAAAGAAAGTTGGGAAGAAAATACTTAAAGAAATAAAGTTTGAAAAACTGCTAGAAATATAGATACATAGTCTTAGAATGTAAGAGCTGACTGAATATTGAACCTCATTTTTTTAAATTATATATATACCCTCAATATAATGAAATTTAAGAACATCAAAATTAAAATGACTTCCAAAGAATTGAGAAAAAAAATCTTTTCAAAAGATGAAAAAATGATTGACCAACTCTCATTAACAACCATAGTTGCCAGGAAAAAAACAAAAGTAGAACAATAAATTCAAAAAGCTGATGGAATAGAACTTTGTTCCAAGATTCTATACCTTTATGATCTATTATTCAAACATGAGGGCAAGTGAGGATGTATTTAGACACAAAAATATGGTTAATTATTACCAGAGCAGAGGAGGTTGTGGCTGGCAGCAGGAGTGGCTAGGAAATGATATATACACTCTCCATGAACATGTTCATGGAGACTTATTGCAGAAATAAATTATTAAAAATATATATTATTAGGAGCAGGTCCAGCGGCCTAGTGATTAAGTTCGGTGTGCTCCAATATGGCAGCCCAGGTTCCCTTCCCAGGTACACACCTACACCACTTGTCAGCAGCCATGCTGTGGTGGTGACCCACATACAAAATTGGGGAAGATTGGCACAGATGTTAGCTCAGGGAATATCTTTCTCAGGAAATAAAATATACATGTATGTATAAATATATATATATATCATTAAACAAAGATGGTCATTTAAAAAGTTTTTTTTTTAAATCTGGAAACAAAATTCCAGACAATTCTAACATGAGAGATATAGATGCACCCTACAAGAAAAACAGGAAAAGGCAAAAAATGACTAAAGTTTTGTTTCGTTCAGAGTAGGGTAGTTACAAATTAGTTTAATTAGAAAACTAATGTTTAACGAATGTTAGAAAACAAGATTAAATTAGGGAAGTATGAAGTTCGGAAAAAGGAAAATTATTGGAGCATATTAGATATTTTTAAAAAGTGATCAAAACCAAACAACTAGAAAGCATAAATATGTTCTAATTGATTACGGTCTTGCTCTCCAATAATTCTACCTCAAAGTATAAAACTTGTATTAACTATCTAAAAATATACAAAGAAATGAATTCAGGAATTTGTAGCATATATCCTAATTAAAAAATATATAAATATTTATTAATATATGAATACATAAATAAAATCAATGTTATAAAGCAAAACAAAAATATTTTAATCTGTATAAATTAATAACAAATTATCTAAGTAAATAATTATGATTGGTTGGAAAACTAAAATATTTTGTTGGGGGAGGGCAAAAGGGGTAAAGGGGCACATATGTAAGGTGACGGATAAAAATTAGATTGTTTGTGGAGAACATGATGCAGTTTAAACAGAAACTGATATATAATAATGTACACCTGAAATTTACACAATGCCATAGGCCAATATGATCGCAATAAAATAATTTAAAAAAAGGAATACTAAAAATTTTTTACTGTGAGCTCAGAAAAACACATGATAGATTTTGCCTCTGGAAAAATAGGAGAGACTGTAGGGGCCAGTCTTCAAGGTAATTTCAACTTTAATTAGGTATATATATTGTTGAGCATTATCTTTGAGAAGAGTGTAACATTAAAAGTTGTTAACTTTTTTGAGTTGTACAAACAAAGATTTTTTTACATTTTTAGTTTCTTTTTTGAAAAGTCTGAAAAAGAGAAAATAAATGTTACTTTTTAAAAATGTAAACCAACATGACAAGTTTGTTGATGCAAAAGATCATTGCTTGGTCTTTGGGAAATTTTGTTATTGAATCAATCCAAAGCCCTCAGCCTCATGTGAAAAAATAGCTATTCATCGGCTGGGTTGACAGCTTGTACATTAAAGTCACTGGGGAAACTAGAGATAGATCATGTGTCTAGGAAGAGAGCCTTGGATTTGAGGATGGAATATTTTAGGGTCAAATGTTGACAAAGAGAACAAAACTGAATAAAGCGATAGGCAAACTCTAGAATGCATCACATGGATGGAGAGAAATACTAAATGTTATTTGATTTCAAGACCACACTTTATGCTTATGCTATGGGCCAGAATGCAGAAAGGCAATCAATAATGTTGGTATTAGTGAGAAATAGTTTTGAAATTGTGTTTGTTTGGCTATCATTCCACTGAGTCTTACATATTTGGCAGTTCTGTTCCAATTTAAGCTACAGAATTGGCAGCGATTTTTTTCTTTTCTTTTTTTTTTTGGCGAGGAAGATTAGCCTTAAGCTGACATCCATTGCCAATCCTCCTCTTTTTTGAGAAGATTGGCTCTGGGCTAACATCTGTACCATCTTCCTCTACTGTATATGTGGGACCCCTGCCACAGCATGACTTGATAAGCAGTGAATAGGTCTGCGCCTGGGATCTGAACCTGCAAAGCCCAGGCCACTGAAGCAGAGTGCAGGAACTTAGCTACTACGTCACCAGGCTGGCCCAGCAATGAATTTTTTGAACCCATGAATTTGGCTTCTCTTTTAAGAGCACAACAGAATGCAAGCTCCACAGGCCATATATTTGTGTTAGTTGGTTCATTAATTTATCCCTAGCAATTAGAATGATTCAAGACATAAAATAAACACAAAGTGAATATAAATTAAGTGAATAATCAAATGAATGCATGAATGAAAGACTGAATGAATGAATGAAAGAAGTAAGATACAGGGTCAAATTTCCAGCACCACGTTACTCTATTTACTACAGAGCACCAAAGACCCAATATAATACATTCTTTCCTCAGAAAAGAAGTAGCCTTATTACTATTAAGGACTCTGCAGGAAGACATGCAGACAGAGGCCACGCAGCTCCCTTCTAGGATAGCCCATTAGCCTTTGAACTGGAAAGGCAATGAAGTTTCTACAAGTCTTAGAATACGTGAGTAAGAAGATAGGAAGAATCAACTTTTATTGAAGCCTGCCAGCAGTAGTTTAGGAACAGGAGATATCTGTTAAGGACACACAAGTCTTCCTAGATGGATCAAAATCCTTAGTAAAAGAATGTGGTAGGAGTCTTATTTATTAGTAAAGACATGGAACACTCGCTCTCGTATCTATTTGGTCTTTACACCATAAATGATGGGGTTGAGCAAGGGTGGGAAAACCAAATACAGGTTGGCAACAAGAATGTGAATATAGCGGGGTATGTTGTGTCCGAATCGGTGAGTGAGGAAAGAGAAGACTGAAGGGATATAAAAAACACAGATGACCCCAGCATAAGAACCACATGTGCTTAGTGCTTTTAGCCGTGCATCCTGTGATGGGAGGCAGAAGACAGCATGGAGAATGTAAATGTAGGAGATGCCAATAAGGACTAGGATCAGAAGAAGGACAGAGACTACAAAGAGCCCATAGATAACATTGATACGGATGTTTCCACGGGACAATTTTGCAATGCCCATGTGCTCACAATAGGAATGAGATATTATACGAACCTGACAAAAGGGTAGACGGTAGATGAGATAGATCATGGGAAGTGTAAGCAGGACTGGATGAAGTAAAATGCACATACTGAGTCCCATCAGTACCCGGGATGTCAAGATGGTCGTGTAGTGGAGTGGAGCACAGATTGCCACATAATGGTCAAAGGCCATGGCCAGTAAGACCTCAGCCTCCATGCCAGTGAAGGCATGGATCAAAAACATCTGCCTCACACAAGCTCCAAAGTTAATATCATGAGCATCAAACCAGAAGGTATCCAGCATGTGAGGCACAGAGGTTGTAGAAAGGGTCAAATCAATTGTTGAAAGGATGGCTAGAAGGTAGAACATGGGCTCCCAGAGAGTCTGCTCCGTCTTGATGACTAGCAGAATTGTGGCATTGCCCAGTAGAGCCACAAGGTAAGCAAAGCAAAATGGCAGGGAGATCCAGGCATGGACCCCTTCCAGACCTGGGCTTCCAATGAGGAAAAATGTGGCCGGGTGAAAAATGCTGCTGTTGGGATAAAACATCCTTCCAAATGACACAGTAGGATAAGTTTCTCTCCTAGAGGGAGAAAAAAAAATTTTGAACAGGAAGTGGTTATGAAAATGATAAATTAGTGCTTAAGTATATAATGAAGATGAAAAGTTTTCAAATCTGGAAAGGGCTATTAATGTAATCTTTTTTTTTTCTAAATTGAGCCATACTCATTTGAATAGGCCAGTCTCAAAAAACTTAATGCTTATACAGATTTAATACTACTTCGTTTTATCATATAAGGCTTATCAGAAAGCCCATGGAAGAATTATAAGACATAGAACTTGATATTAAGTATGGAATAATTTAATATACCCCATACCTTTGTGAAGTCCCTATCTGAAGAGGGACACAAGAAAATCAAGGATAAGCATATGGAAAAGCAGAAATAATTCCAAAAGGAGACAGGCAGACAAGAACGTAAAGTCACGGGCCCAACTGTACAAGACACTTCAGTAATTAGAAAATGCAGAAATATTCTAACGATTCAGTCATCATTTATTGACATAGGGACAGTACCAACATCAAGCCTAATATCCCATCAAAAAGACGGAAACAGAATACCGGAGATATACATTCTTATAAACAAACACACAGATGCTCTGGGATGCCTGCCCAGGAGCGCACACAGGCTGGGTCATGTATCTGCATACTTGAGAGACCCCAGAAAGAAAGATAACAATAAGCCTTTTGTAGCTTTTCATTGATGGCTCTATTTTCCCAAGACCATTCCATTTCATAGTGGCTCATTTTAGTGTTATGATGGTGATGGTTTCTAGTGGTACTTGAAAGCTTCTTCATTCACTCTCCATTCTACATCAGTACCTCTGAGAAATCCTGCAAATTTTTCTACTGCTACAGAACTAGCATGTACTATGTTCACTCCTTCTGCCTGGTTAATCACTGAAAATGTGAGTAGAGGACAGCCTAGAAGATGTCAGGTGGTTGTGGACCTGGGGAAGGCAATTCTGAGAAGTACAAAACTCTCTGGAATAACAAAGCATATTTGGAGAGAGAATTACTTTCTATAATTGCCTAAAGGAAATAGAGAAGGGTGATTTTGCAATGCCTTTAAAATGTTGGATAAGCAACCAGGACCTCGTAAACTCAAATGATGAAATAAAGGGACTTTCCTGGGTCTCCAAACTTGAGGCAGAGTGGTTCAAGTTCAGGATAAAGTAGCACACACTCCTGTTTTTATCCTTTGTCTGGCTACATATTTCTGTGGGAAATATATCAAGGTAAAAAAATAAAATAAATGTTATATCCAGTCTAAAATTAGATGAGAGAAAGAGAAAAAGACAGAAAGAGAGAGAGAAGAGATGTATTTCGCAATGCCTCCCTTATTTGTTTTTTTTAAGAACTGAAAGATCCAGGTAACGACCGTTGCCTACTGGTAGGATATTGGCGAAGAACAAGCCGTCTAGACACCCTGATGCCCACCTTGGGTTCATCTCTGGAAATAAACTCTCAGTAACATGCAAATGCTCACCTCAGACTTTCATCAAGCTTCCAAAGTCTATTTCCTTCCCTATAACCCACAGCGTAACCAGAATTATACTTTATCAACCAACTACACAATCAATTGGTATAAAGATTTTAAATGCTTTGGATCTTCTAGATATTTTCAAGTATACTAAATGTCCATTTAAATGTTGCAAGTTTTAAATTGCAAAAATCTAACCCTGCTGGTTTCAGAAATTGGACTACATGACGTATATCATAACGGGTCCAGCAGTTCTCAGCCATCTTTGATCATCTCTCTCTCATTTCTCAGCCATCTTTGATCATCTCTCTCTCATTTGACTGCAGTACGTACCTAAATCAAAAGAAAAGTCACCTGTGATGCTTCATTCTTCCACAAGAATAGATATACGTGGGAAAAATCAGGCAACAAAGTTCTATTTCCCGATTTTATACAGTCCACGGAGAGTAGCTTTATATTAAGCTTCAAGTGATTACGACATAAGAAAAATTGAGTTAAATCAGTTTTCTACTGCAATGGTGCCCTGGGATTGAATCCTCTGAGGTTGCTGAGAAAACTCATTAACTATAATTTAGAAAAACAGGCTCCCAAGAAAAAGTGGCATGGATAGGGGTTTCTATAGAGAAAATTACAAATGTGGGGCAATACCACACAGATATTATCATTTACATATAGCATAAAGATAGATGCATTTCATCTCCCTCTAAGTAATATTTTGATGCCAAATTCTATGAGTTGTTTCTAGATAAAATAATAATTAAACCATATTCTGAGTTCAAACATAATAACCTTCCATAGGAGACTCCATTTTCAGCATTAACTCGCACTTTCCCCTTCATTGACCATGTGTTTGGGGTGCATTGAATACTTAACTCTAGGAATTCAGATCTGTGAGCCTTTGGTCTCGTCATCTTTTGTCCATGACTGTTCTACTTGCTCTTCCCACTTAAAATTTTCCTTATCTATGTCACAGAGGCCATAGAGATAAGTGGTAAAATATCTAATCCTGGAATTGGTCTGAATCAGTTCTCATACCGTATTTCCATGTACTAGCTGGGTCACCCTGAGTGATTTACTAATCTTCTCTATGTCTCAGTTTCCTCAAACGAAAAATTAGGGATGATAATGTTAGTAACAGCATATAGCATTCTGAGAAATAAATGAAGTATTGAATATCAGGCACTTAGTACAAAACCTGGCACATTTTAATTGGTTAATTAAAATAGGATTTAGCTAACAGCACCACTTTCATATACTTTGAATCTATGTAAGCCCAATTGAGAAATCTCTCATGCCACTAAGTCTATATAGAATTTGGTCTGAAAGTTCTCTCTTATCTTAAACATTTTCCCTCATTTTTCACTCCAATGTATATGTATTTCTAATTCTCACTAGAATGAAATCATTTTGAGTGAAGAATTGTATCTCTTTACTACACAGTTGAGCAGACCTCTTAGACAATACTTAACAAAAAGCATGATCAGGGTGAAGAGCTAAACAGCAGACTACAAAGCATGAAGTTAAATCCTTCTTTTGACTCTTGTCTTTCCATTTATCACATCAACGTTAAAATTGAATATCTAAAAATTCTAAATTTCATAGATATATATACATACATTTGCATATGGCATTTTCTTGGAGATTGTGTGCATGCAACTGATAAGTTCAATCAGAGTTAATTTTAAAAAACATTAAGCAAGAAACATTAGGCAAGCTCATACCCAATTTTCTGCTAGTTGTGAAGGAAGAAGCATCTATTCCTGGTTTCTGCTGATAGAAATCTCAGGACCGTGACAACAGCCAGACTTAGGATCAAGAAGAGTCTCAGGATGTCAGCTCTGAAATATTGAAAGAAACTTAATCCTTAGTGATGAAAAATCAGACCAACTTCTTGATGACAAGGAGCTTAGACCAATGTTTCTACTTTGTTCTAAAGTGAGACAAAATTTATTTTAATATTTAACTAGGCTAAGAAAGATCAGAGTTTTTTTTCACGTTTAATTTAAAGCACTCTAAAGATATACACTTAACCCCTCTTTTTCCTGTGAGAGCTTCCTATCAGCGGTCTTTAGCCTATTCCGGTAAGGACTGTTTTCATTTAATATCTTATTAAATATAAGCATTAAGAGTTGCATGCAGGGTATGTTCAAAGTGCTTTTTACATATTAATCTCTTTAATCTTCAAAACAGCTCTATAACATAGATAATATGCTTATTTCCATTGTACAGATGGAAAACTTGAACTACAGTAAAATGTAGCTAATTTCCAAAGGTTGTGTATCTAGAAAGTAACAAAGATGGAATTTGGAATCAAATGTCTGATTCCAAAATCTATGCTATCAATCAATATATTATACTCTCTCCTTTTTTGGGCAGGGGTGAATCTTGAGCCTATTTTATGTTTCAACAGCCTGTTCAAGGTTTCAGAAGCCTGCTGTAAGGTCTTCACTTGCAAGACACACACATGTAACTACATACACATCTGAAAATACACAAATGTGGAGTTGGCATGGCTTCTTCTGGACGTCTACTAAAGCATCTCAGACCTGCCGTTCGCTTCACTAAGTGGGTCTCTCTAACCATAGAAATGGTTCTGGTTTCCTATTTTCAGAGATAGCTGGGATGCTGAGGGATGGTGATATCCACAGAATCAATGACTCTGCCTGATTCTGCTTGATTCCACAATCCCACTCATGAGGTGTAATAGTGTCTCTTTTTCATGTTCCCATTTTTGGGGTGCATAAGACAATCCTAGGCTTATCCTGATACTACCTGTAGTCAACCCAAGTTGTCATGTACTGTATCACTTATTCTTGTTTAGAAGAGGAAACCCAGGAATTATTGTAAAGGGTTAGGGAAAAATGAGTGGAGATTACTTCTACAGAGGAAATAAAAATTGTCGCATATGAAGAAACTGATGGAATGTCCTATTTAAGTGACACATTGATTTATCAGCCAGGTCAAGCCCTTTGATTCTCCCTCCTGAGGTCAAATGCTGGACCTGAAACAACTATGTCCCTGGGTCAGAAAAGGAATTCCAGGGAGGCCTATACACTTTGTCCAAACAGCTGTTTGACAATTTCCAAATATCACACAGCAACATATCTGCCACATCCTTTTTATTAAATGAATTATAAAGAAACATTCTTTTATCCTAGTGACTAAAATTATGGTTAGTTTTTGTTGTAGTTTGTTTTGTTTTCTAACAATGCTAAAGGGAAAGAGCTAACCCACATGGGCTTGAGGAACAACTAATTTTAAATAAATCCTCTGACATGACAAGGCACGGTATCTTAAACACAGCTCTGTTGTATTATTAGGTGAATTTATGTAGGAGAAAGAATTAGGCAATGAAGATTCTTCTTTATTTCATTCTTGTTAACTCAGTAATGTGGAACTGTCTCATTTTCAGGCATATTTTGATTATTGTAGTTTATCTTTCGCTGACTTAGACCTCATTTTTCTTAATCCAAATTCAATAAAGTATAATAATATTTAGATTGAACCTAAGATATATAATGGAGTGCTTTCTTCAAAGTTATATTACTTACTTTTAGATAAACATTTTATTTTAAAACAAATAAAAAACTTAGGCTTCAAGTATAGACAAGATGGCATAGACCAATTTTTCCTTGCTCCTTTCACCTAAGCATCCTGACAGTGGCACAACAGACAACCAAAGGAAAACTCTCCAAGGTGGCAAGATAAGGTGAATTGGTTTGGGACCCTAAGACTGGAAGAACAGCACACTTTCAGGGCGTGTTGTTTCCCCCCATCCAACTGAAGAAGACCACCCAGACCCAATGTTTCCTGACTCCTGACTTAGAAATAGAATGCAGACTATGTAGGCTCATTCCTTTTCAAATAGCTAAGATTGTTTCTAGGTATGTATTTTAATTTACCTGTTTTCTGTTTTGACTTTTTAAAATACCCTTACTCACTTTTTACAGTCCTGTGTTTCCATCTGGGATCATTTTTCTGATCCTGAAGACTTGTTGTTAATATTTCCTTTAACACAGCTCTGCGGGCATAGAATGATCTCAGGTATTGTGTATTTGACATTGTTTATATTGGATTCATTTTCTTTAATTTTTATTTTTTTTAAAGTTCTAATAGCTTTTAAGAGGTATAATTGACATATAATAATTTTTTTTCAAATTTTAATTGTACAATTTGAGAAGTTTTGACAAATTTCTATACCTGTGCAGCCATCACTACACAATTAAGATGACGTATTACACACAAACATATTCTGATGTCACTTTGTAATCCTTCCCTCCTGTCCATCTCCGGCCCATTCCTAGGTAAGTCATCTGTTTTCTGTCATTATACATTAGTTTAGATTTTCTATAATTTATCTGAACAAAATCATACAGTATATGATTTGTTAAAATAACATTTTTATTGAGATATAATTCATATACAATGAAATGCACCCTTCTAAAGTGTACCTATCAGTGATTTTTAGCAAATTGGCAGAGCTGTGAAACCATTACACTACATAATTTTGAAATATTTTCATCACCCCGGAAAGAAACTCTATAGGCTTTGGTAGTCATTCCCTAGCGTCTGATCCCCACTGCTGATGACAGACATTAGACTACATTCTGTCACTGTGGATTTGCCTAGTCTGGACATACCATACAAATGGAAACATAGAATACGTGGCTTTTGGTGTCTGATTTCTTTCACGTAGCATAATGTATCATGGTCCATTCATTTTGTAGTATGTATCAGTGCTTAACCATTTTATGCCCAAATAATATCCCTTTGTATGGATATAATGCATTTTGTTTACCCATTCATGAGTTAATGGACATTTGGGTTGTTCCCACATTGGGGCTATTATGAATAATGCTGTTATGAACATTCACGTACAATGTTTTTGTGGACATATGTTTTAAACTCTCTTGGGTACATACCTCAGAGTGGAAATGCTGAATCGTATGCTAAGTCTATGTTTAACATTTTGAGGAATAGCTGAACTGTTTTTCAAAGTGGCTGAACTATTTTACAACCCCACCACAAATGTTTGAGGATTCTATTTCTTCAAACTCTCACTAACACTTGTTATTGCTTGCTTTTTAAAATTTTTAGCCTTCCTAGTGTTTTTGAAATGTTAATTTATTGTGATTTTTGTTTGCAGTCCTCTAATGCCTAATGATGTTGACCTTATTTCCATTTGCAATCCCTAAAGACTAATGATGCTAAACATATTTTCATATGCTTTAGTATCATTTTATATCTTCTTTGGAGAAATTTTTGTTCAAGTGCTTTGCCTGTTTTAATTGGATTATTTGTCTTTTCATTGTTGAGTTGAAAATATTCTTCATATTTTCTTTTTTTTCAATTATTTTATTAAGATCATAATGGTTTATGATGGTGCTCAGGGCAAGCTGCCCCAGGAAGCACCACCCTGGTATGCGGATTATTTCGAGCTGAAGACAATAAGGATATTTGACCTCCCCCACTAACTGCCTAGAGAATCTGGCATGGTGGCTCATTCCTGGAACAGATCTTCTATCATGATGGCTATAAAGATAATGTAAAATAGATGTTGCAATGGGAGGGGCACCAAGCCCCTTTTATCAAAAAACTCTATCTCTCCCTGACCAAATTATCGATAGATGACCCTGAAAAGAATTGTCCTTCTGCCCTCTGAAGTCCCAGGCCACTACCCACCCCCAACACGTTCCTTCGCCTTTAGCTGCAATACTTAAGCAAGCAGCTTAGACAGAGGGACGAGTTGCTCATTTCTGAGCTTCTCCCATGTATACATGTTATTAAACTTGGTATTATTTTCTCCTGCTAACCTGTCTTGTTGATTATTTGGCCAGCCAGAAGAACCTTAAGGGAAAGGGCAGAGGGAGATTCTCCCTCTTCCCCCGACAGTTTTGGCGTAGTCGCCAGGAGCCACACTGGCTGGCAAGTTGCCTTCTCTGGCTGGAAGACCTGCCTTCTCCCTGGACTACTGCAGATGGTGAGATACAGGAACGCCTGACGAAAGCTGGCAAAAGGTAAGACTTCTTACCACGTCAGCCTCCCGGAATCTCTATCTGCGGAGTCCGGTGGAAGGAAGTGGTGAGAATTTTTTCTCTTTCTAAATTTAGATTGGCAGGAGAAAATATTTGGGAAACTAGTTTCTTGGGCTTTTAGTGACTCTTGGTTTAAATTTGGTAGAGTACTCTTGGTTTTTGATCTTGATCCCTTTTCCTCCCAGAGGTAGTCTCTGTTTTTCTCTTTTGTCTGTGTCTTTTGTCATAAGAAGGAAATATCATAGGGTAGGACACAGGCATAGGCCCTATAAGCCTGCTGTCCGGGCCGGCCCCACAGACTGGTGAGTTTGCGGGTCTCACCAGACCGGCGTCTACAAACTTTGCTGTGGGTTATTATGCACATGAAGTGAAGGTCATTGCCAAGGTCATCTTGGAAGCCAAAAAGGCCGCAAATTTGGTGGGCGCGGGTTGAGCAGTTAAGAGCCATTAGGGCGCTCGCCACTTTCAGAAGACTCCCGTGACAGGATAAGTTGGGTCACGGAACGGGGTGGATGACACAGGTCCCCCGCCAACTGCAAGAAAATGTCCGCGCAACGACGAGGTACTCTGTAAAGCACACAGTCCCCGACCCCGCGGCATCTCCCCCGCTAGGTATTATTCTGGCTCCAAGAGACCTAAGGCGTGGCTAAAGCTGTCATTGTGCACATAAGAAAAAAAAAAAAACCGGATGAGGTTTTTCCTTCTGTCTTGTTCTGTGTCCTGAGAAAACTTGGCTTTGTGACCAGTGAGAATATTCTCCTTGGTCTCCACCATACGGAAGGTGCATTTACCGGGGTGCACCTTGGTGGCCAGTCGAGTAGACTGGGGTTCCGAACTGTCTCTTTGTCCGGCTGTGCCAAGCTCTCAGGGGAGTTTGTCATAAAGGCCCCAGTCCATAAGGGCTTTTGTCGTCTTAACCTTTGTTGCTTGTTAGTGCTGGAAAAATCCCATTCCAGTATCGCCCGCCCGGTGTCACAGATTAGCGGGTCTGTGACTGGAGGCGTCCCACACTATTATGGGAGACTGGAGATCCTTATCGCCTGTGCAACGAAGGTCTTTACTTTCTCTGAATATCTTTGGGAGTGAATTCTGTGGATCACGGGGGCTACATCATCTGCGCCCTCACCAGGGACGCCTCTTGCGTCCATGGTAGATTTATTCTAAGCTTGGAAAGTTACCTCCGGGTCTTTCCTTAGAAAGGCTTATTGGTTCGAGTCACTATTGGAATAAATATACAAATGAAGATCCTACTTGTCAATGGCCAGACGACGGATCCATTGAATTGGAAAAACTTCTAAATTGGGGGAAAAAAATGTTTTGAGAGCTCTCACATAATTATTTATTTGGTACCTAAAAAAAGACCAGAAAAAGGAAGGGAAAAATTTGACTAGCCTTAAGACCTTGACTCAGGTTACAATTGAATTGAGAACATGTAAAAGTGTAAGTGTTGATAAGATTATAAAGGTTGGAATGTTTGAGCTAATTTTATACAAAGAGGTTACATCAACTTTGCCTGAGTATGTTTTAAAATGTCTGACCGGGAATGCTTCTCTTGTCCAAAATTAGAAGACCAAGACCTATTGATAAAAATCTTAATGATAATTATGTTTAAAGGTATAAGAGGTGACAAAATTTACATGAAATTTTGTAAGAAAAAAACTGATGTTATTTCTATTACAGAACTGGTTAACAAAAATAGTAATTTAAATGATGGCTAATTTTATCTGAAGTCTTATGAAGTCTTGTAGGCAATCTAAATAATTATTGGGAATAAGTAACTAAATAGTTGTGAAAAAGATGAATGTTGGATGAACTTTAAACAATAATTATGTGTTATGGTGGTTACAGCTTCCAAACTCTTTTTGGTGACTTAAAACTTGAGAGTTTTGCTAAGTTTTATGATAAAAATTCTCTGAGTATCATCATTTCCAAATAAGATAAGATATTAGACATTGATTTCTAAATGTACATTAGTCTACTTTTGGCTTTTCATTACAGGAAAACTAAAAGGTGTTTTGGCTCTATTGGTAAACATGTGTTTTATTAAAAGATTGTACTATAAAGTAACATGTTTCTAGAAGTTATGAAGTGTTTAAATTTTCCAAGCCACAAGATACTAATGTAAAAGAAAGTTTATAATTGTTTAGTTTTTACTTACAAATTGAGGTTTCTAATGGTTAAAATTTCTAATTAGTATATGTGATTGAAAATTAAGAAAAATTAAGAAAAATATGTCTGTGTACAAGGAAAGTAAGATATATAAAGAAGGAACAAAGAATGAAAATATTTTGTTTGGTTGATTAAGAAAGATAAATTTGTCCTCAAGTACTAGAAGGGAAAAGAAAGACATGGGACAAATTCTGAATGTAAAAGGAAAGTTATAGAAGGTTTGTGGAAGAGGAATTCTGGAAAAGGAGTTTTATGCATGGTCAAGTTGGCTAAGATTGAAATGAATTTAATTAAGTAAATGAGTTTTAATAGCAGAAATAAGCTGGTGCAAAATTAAAATTTGGTCTTCTGTCTCTTAAAAGGATAATTTGCTTAAACTTGATAAAGAGGTTACAAAAGATTTTTCTTTACCTTTGAGTAAGTCTACCTAAAAGACAGGAAAAAAAAAAAAACTGTTAAAATAATTTCCTACGTTCAAAAGACTGAGGTCTCTCTATTAAGGCTTTTAGACTGTTAATGCTCTGTTTGCTTTGATTGTTTATATTTTTGACAAGCTCCCCCAAAATTCATATCTTAAAGTCTTTTTTTAACTTTTATTTCTTTGAGAATTTTCAAAGGGCCCTGGAACTTCTCAAAGAAATTTGCTCTCTTCCTATAAGGGGAAAGATACTAAACATATTGGGCTTATTCAATATGTTCAATTACATGGAAAGCATTGTCAGACCAGTGATGATAAGCCTGCTTAGGTGCTATTATGCGGGCAAATGTTATTGACATAGGTGTTTTAAAATTGTATAACATTACTGAAATTCTGATCTGTCCTGGTTATCAGTCATAATTCTGGTTATTATTATTTTAAAGTGTTGTATGTCACAAAATTAACCAAATTTCCTTGTCAATTGCCATTTTGAGGGCTTGTTGTTTACGGACTTATTTCTTTGCTCTAATGCTTTTGCAAAATATGTTTCAACTTCAGAAAAATTCATGGAAAGGACTCTGATATTTACACTGGAATACAGGTTTCTGACAAACTTTCTGATCATAAAACTGAACTTGGTAAAAAAAAAATTACAGAAATCTGATGGAGAAACTGACTTCATGAAGCTGCTAACAAAAAGATTGGGATCAAAAATGGATTATACAGGACTGAATGAACTGATAAGGATGATTATAATTTTTATGATTTTTCATTTGAAGTATTGCTGAATTTTTAATGTTTTGTTTTTTTCAGATTTAAGGAAAACTTTTTCTCTTTTCTCCTGAGCTAGCTATGACATAACAATTTGGTAAATGATACTTTTGTAAGTAAAATTGAAATATTTATCTTTTTCTCTCTACCTGATCCCTCGAATTTAGAAACTCTTAGTAAGTGAGTATTGTTGTTTTCATGGCAATATAGTTATTTGCATAAGTTCAATAAGAATCTGTTCTCCTTATAACAGGACACAATTGGAAACACTGGTTCTATTACCAAGGTTGTGACTGGAACATCATATTTGCAGTATAACCATACAGCTTTTGAGGAATGAAGATTGGACTTTATGGAATAAAGCCACGTGGAAATATTGGCCTGGTACCTTATGTTCCAAGCAGCACTTACCAGGATAAGTAAAGAATGTCACTTATCTGGCAGGTACAAGGAACCTTGAAATATTTTGGGGAAACCTCGGAATAGAGGAATTCACCCAAATCTATAGGTATTGCAGGCAAAGTCTGATGACAAAATCCTTGGCTTGGCTTTCCTGGCCTCGAGAGACCTTTAAAGTTCAATGTGAGATTCCTTATAAAAAGTTCCAGCAAAGCAGATTTAAAAGAGCCTATGTGATCAACTGCTATTCTTGCTGTACTTATGTAAATAATTGAGCCAACACTATTGGAACTAGACTTATTTTGCAAACTAGTTTTAATTTTGCTATCTTAATAAAAATGAGGGTGATTTTAGAGAGAAAAATTATATTTCAGTAAAAACTATTTCAGTATAAATTTGCGGATATTAGATCCTAGTTTTGTTGTCTTTTGAAGTTTTTGTTTTATATCTGTTGACTGGACTGGATCCTGATTTCTTCTAGTCTCCTGAAATATCTGGCTACAGATGTCCAAACTAACGTTTTTGATTTTTTCCATCATTTTCATTTGAAATCACTGAGAACTGAACCTGCCCTTTTTCCTGAAGCCTTACAAACTGAAGCTGATGAACTTGATATAAACTTAAGAGATGACCTGACGACACCATCAGAGACATTTTAAACTGCAAAAGATACTTTGACGCTGACATCTAAAATTCTTCCTCACTGGCTGTCCTCTGAACTCAAAAACTGGTTTACAATTTGCTCTAACCGTTAACCTTGTTTTTCTTTAGTTTACACAAATATGCTTTTGGAGTCTGCCATGCTGTTGGCACAATTTGGAAATCCTGTGGATTCTTAACTTCTGCAGGAACTCCTATTGCTAATGGACACTTAATTGCAGCCTTATTACAAGCTATTCACCTTCCTTCAAAAATTGCCATTGTTCATTGTTCAGCCCATACTAAGGAGACTGATGTCATATCTTTAGGGAATGACAGTGCTGACAGAGCTGCTAAACATGCAGCTCACTATGGACCCCCTTATCCGTTTTCCACCCAATTTTAAATCTGCCTTTATCCCTGACTGATGTTATTAACTATTAGGCAAATGCCCCACAATCTGAAAAAGACAATTGGATACAAAAGGGTGCCAAACAATTATCAGATGGATTATACATTGGACCAAATGGACTTCCAGTAGCTCCTTTTCTTTTGACTTTTTGGCTTGCACTTATCTCGCACCAAATGGGACATATGTGCAAACGGGGGATAGTTAAGGAACTAAAAGACAATTGGTTTTGCCCTGGAATCCTTAAAATTTCTGACCAAATCACCTCCCAGTGCACAACTTGCAAATCTTACCAAGTCTCTGGGAGAAATCAGTGTGATCCAGGAAGTCCTCCCAGGCCCACGCTGCCTTTTGCGGCACTCCAAATGGATTTTATAGACTTCCCTTCAGCTTTAGGTTACTCTCACTGTTTGGTTATTGTCTGAATGTTTAGTGGATGGACTGAATGCTATCCGACCAGACATGCAGATGCCACAACAGTGGTAAAGAAATTAATAACTGAAGTTATTCCTCGCTTTGGCATTCCTTTATGGATTGAATCAGACCAAGGAACTCATTTTACAGCAGAGATAAACCACTTGCTTGCAAAAACTCTGGGGTATTCATTAAAATTTCATACCCCATATCACCCTCAGTCATCAGGGCAAGTGGAACGTAAAAATCTAGATATAAAAAGAACTCTAGGAAAAGTCTGTCAAGAAACTGGACTTAAATGGCCAGAGGCTCTGCCCTTGGCCCTTATGGAGATTCAAAATACTCCAAATAGAAGGCATGGACTGACTCCTTTTGAAATAATTTTTGGACGTCCGATGCCTACTGGCGTCTCTAAACCTTCAATTCCTGGATTAAATGAATATTATGGGAACTTAAGTGAACAATTTGATGCTATGACTTGTTATATACAAAAATTAAGTAGTATACTTGAAGCATATCGTCAACAGGTAAAAGAGGCATGGCCACCACCTTCTGACAAGCCTTGCCATCCCTTTCGACCAGGAGACCGGGTGTACATCAAGGTCTTTAGAAGAAAACACGCACTGTCACCTCGCTGGGAAGGACCTTATGAAGTCTTACTGACGACCTGCACTGCCATCAAAATAAAGGAAAAATCTTCCTGGATCCATGCGAGCCACGCCAAAATAGACCCAGAACATCGCTCTCAAGACAACTGGGAGATAATCCCCACAGGTGACCTTAAACTAAGGATTTCGAGGGCCAAAACCCAGGCCCCAGAAGCAGCCGACATCACGAAGTAGACAGCTTTTCCCAAGATCACGGATCGAGAAAACCTGCTTTGACCCATTTCCTCCCCCTTGCTTCAAAACTCCCTATAT
This sequence comes from Diceros bicornis minor, assembly GCF_020826845.1. Lineage (NCBI taxonomy): Eukaryota > Metazoa > Chordata > Mammalia > Perissodactyla > Rhinocerotidae > Diceros > Diceros bicornis. Next base: position 60,541,767 of record NC_080746.1, on the reverse strand, counting down.
ATATACACACTCACATACACAAACTATTAGTGGATATTTATATATATATATATATATTTTTTTAATCATTTATTAGAAAGCTGACTGGAGAGTGCTGGTCTCTATCTGTCCCTCTTCCCCTCTCTAAGTCTCCGCTATGGGCTCTTTTCTGATCTGTGTCTTGCTTTTACTAACTCTCTCCTTTTCAACAGGTCGGGCACAGACCAAACACCCCTTTATGCCAGTTTACCAAACCCTAGCCACGCTAACTAATCAATCTGACTGTTGGTTATGTCAACAGCTAGATAGTGCAAAAGAACCTGAACTAGTCTTTGTTCCTGCTGATATGAACACCTGGTAGACTAAGTACGGAAAATGGATGAACAGAGTATGGTATCCTCAACAAGGGAAACTTCACTCTGCTTCTTCTCCTGGTGAGTCACTTGGGCCCCAGAAAGACTACTTAGAAGGTCAAGGACTGTCCCTTGCCCAAGTACAAGCAATAGGTGAAAGTTTTTCCCTCTGCATTGAAAGTAAACATGGCGCTGGACCTTTCCTGGGTGACATACCGAGACAATATTGCAGTCAAACTCTGTGGTTTGATTCCGCAGGTGGCATCTTCAGAACTCTCAAGGGAATTGTAAGTGACTCTATCACTACTCCCTCTGGCACAAACATTTGCCAAATCACCAAGTGCTCTGGATGGCCTACGAGCCACCCGTGTGCAACTTGGGGTATCGCAGCTATCCGCATGGTTAGGCTGCCCAATGCCACAGACTATATATGGGTGGATCAAAAATCTGGACTCACCTGGTCAGGTGACAAGACCAGGCTTTATAGCTGCCAAAATCAGACTGCAGGCCTCCTGTACCAGCTATTCCGCAATCTATTCTGTTCTCGCAGACTGACAGGAGCTCATGGGAAATGGAGATGTTTAGGTAGTAACAGTGCAAGTGGCACAGATCATGAAATAGTCCAGATCCTGGGAACTACAGACTCAATTCTAACCTTGTCTTTAAACTACACTGGTCTTTTCATTTTATGCGGCAACAAAGTGTATAAAGGATTCCCACCTAATTGGTCAGGACCATGCGGACTTGGATACCTGGCTCCTTCTGTCACCAAACACTCCATCTTAAATGCTAGCCAAATTACAAACTTGGGTTCGTTTGTTCATAAGATTGTGCCACATAAACGTGCCAGTCGAGAAATCGTGGAAAATCCATTTGTGTATCACAACTCCAAGTTCTTTTCAGCCTTGAGAGTCCTATTCCCCAGCTTTGGAGATTACGATTTGGAAAAGGCAATATTAAATCTCTCTATGGTAATGGAGCAAGAGTTCAACACCACCATGCAAACCTTGAACATACTCCAGTCAGAGATTAACAGCCTAGCATCTGTGGTGCTCCAAAATCGACGTGCTCTGGATGTGCTCACTGCCCAGCAAGGAGGAGCATGTGCAATCATTGGAGAAAAATGTTGCTTTTATGTGAATCAAACAGGTCAAGTAATATCTAACTTAAATCTATTAAAAGAGAAGATTGACATTTTTCATCAGATAAACGAAGCTAACACATTTTATTGGACTGACTTATTTCCAGGATTGGGGGACTGGTTTAATGCAGTGTGGGGAAATGTGCTCCGATTTGTTCTTTTCTGCCTGTTCATCCTCATTCTAATCTACGTTCTTTTCTCTCTTTGCAGACTTCTTATCACTCGGATACTAACATGATTTCTCTCTCCACAGTCACCAGCTCAGCTTTTAATATGTGAAACTTCTAGGGAAGTTTCAGAGGAGGGAACTGATGGTGCTCAGGGCAAGCTGCCCCAGGAAGCACCATTCTGGTATGCGGATTATTTCGAGCTGAAGACAATAAGGATATTTGACCTCCCCCACTAACTGCCTAGAGAATCTGGCATGGTGGCTCATTCCTGGAACAGATCTTCTATCATGATGGCTATAAAGATAATGTAAAATAGATGTTGCAATGGGAGGGGCACCAAGCCCTTTTTATCAAAAAACTCTATCTCTCCCTGACCAAATTATCAATAGATGACCCTGAAAAGAATTGTCCTTCTGCCCTCTGAAGTCCCAGGCCACTACCCACCCCCAACACGTTCCTTCGCCTTTAGCTGCAATACTTAAGCAAGCAGCTTAGACAGAGGGACGAGTTGCTCATTTCTGAGCTTCTCCCATGTATACATGTTGTTAAACTTGGTATTATTTTCTCCTGCTAACCTGTCTTGTTGATTATTTGGCCAGCCAGAAGAACCTTAAGGGAAAGGGCAGAGGGAGATTCTCCCTCTTCCCCCGACATTTATAACATTGAGAAATTTCAGGTGTATATTATTATTTTTCAATTTCTGTGTAGACTGCATCATGCTCACCACCAGTAGTCTATTTTTTATCTGTCACCATACATATGTGCCCCTTGACCCCTTTTGCCAACCCCACAGCCCCCATCCCCTCTGGTAACCACTAATCAGTTCTCTTTGTCCATATATTTGTTTATCTTCCACAAATAAGTGAAATCATGCAGTATTTGTCTTTCTCTGTCTGTCTTATTTCTCTTAACATTATACCCTCAAGGTCCATCCATGTTGTTGCAAATGGGACGATTTTGTCTTTTTTACAGCTGAGTAGTATTCCATTGTACATATATATGCCACATCTTCTTTATCCACTCATCCATAGAAAAGCACTTGGATTGCTTCCACGTCTTCCTTATTGTGAATAATGCTGCAATGAACATTTTGTCTTTTTTATGGCTGAGTACTATTCCATTGTATATTTATACCACATCCTCTTTATCCATTCATCCATAGAAGAGCATTTTGAGTTGTTTATATGTCTTGGCTATTATATATAACACTGCAATGAACATCAGGGTGCAGAAATCTCTTTAGATTGTTGACTTAAAGTTCTTTGGATAAATACCCAGTAGTGGGACAGCTGGATCATATAGTATTTGTATTTTTAATTTTTTGAGAAATCTCCATACTGCTTTCCACAGTGGCTGCACCAGTTTGCATTCCCACCAGCAATTCCTGAGGGTTCCCTTTTCTCCACATCCTCTCCTTTTGTGTGTGTGTGTGTGTCTTTGTAATTATAGCCATTCTGACAGGTGTAAGGTGATATCTCATTGTAGTTTTGATTTGCATTTAACTAATAATTAGTGATGTTAAACATCTTTTCATGTGTCTGTTGGCCATCTGTATATCTTTTTTGGAAAAAAGTCTGTTCAAATCCTCTGCCCATTTTTGATCAGATTGTTCGTTTTTTTGTTGGTGAGTTGTATGAGTTATTTACTAACCCCTTAATTAACTCCTTGTCTAATATATGATTTGCAAATATTTTCTCCCAGTTGGTGGGTTGTCTTTTCATTTAGTTCTTTGTTTCCTTTGCCTTGCAGAAACTTTTTTATTCTGATGTAGTCGTATTTGTTAATTTTTTCTTTTGTTTCCCTTGCCTGAGTAGACATGGTATTTAAAAAGTTGCTGCTATGACCAAAGTCAAAGAGCGTACTACCTATATTGCCTTTTAGGAGTTTTATGCTTTTGGGTATTACATTCAAGTCTTTAATCCACTTTGAGTTAATTTTTGTGTATGGTGCAAGATAATGGTCTACATTCATTCTTTTGCATGTGGCTGTCCAGTTTTCCCAACACCATTTACTGAAGAGAGTTTCCTTTCTCCTTTGTATGTTCTTGGCTCCTCTGTCAAAGAGTAACTATTCACAGAAGTGTGGTTTTATTTCTGGGCTTTCAATTCTGTTCCATTGATCTCTGTGTCTGTTTTTCTGCTAGTGCCATGCTGATTTGATTACTATAGCTTTGTGTATATTTTGAAGTCAGGGATTGTGAGGCCTCCAACTTTGTTCCTTTTTTTCAGGATTGCTTTGTCTATTTGGTGTCTTTTGTTGTTCCGTATAAATTTTAGAACTCTGTTCTGTTTCTTTGAAGAATGTCATTGGGATTCTGAATGGGATTGCCTTGAATCTGTAGATTGTTTTAGGTAATATGGGCAATTTAACTATGTTTGTTCTTCCAATCCATGAGCATGGAATATCTTTCCATTTCTTTATATCTTATTCAATTTCTTTCAATAACATCTTATAGTTTTCAGTGTATAGGTCTTTCACCTCTTGGTTAAGTTTATTCTTAGATATTTTATTCTTTTTGTTGAGATTGTAAGTGGGATTGTATTCTTGACTTCTCTTTCTGCTAGTTCGTTATTAGTGCATAGAAATGCAACTTATTTTTGTAAGTTGATTTTGTACCCTGCGACGTGCTATAGTTTTTACAGTTTGGATTACTTTTATTTCTTTTACTTGCCTAATTGATCTGGCTAAAACCCCCAATACTACATTGAAAAGGAACAGTGAGAGTTGGCACCTTGTCTTGTTCCTGTTCTCAGAGGGATGGCTTTTAGTTTTTCACCGCTAAGTTTGATGTTGGCTGTGGGTTTGTCGTATATGGCCTTTATTATGTTGAAATACTTTCCTTCTATACCAATTTTATTGAGAGCTTTTATCATAAATGGATGTTGGATCTTGTCAAATGATTTCTTTGCATCTATGGAGATGATCATGTGATTTTTATTCCTCATTTTGTTAATGTGGTGTATCACACTGATTGATTTGCAGATGTTGAACCATTCTTGCATCCCTGGAAAAAATCCCACTTGATCATGGTGTATGATCCTTTTAATGTATTGCTGCATTTGGTTTGCCAATATTTTGTTGAGGATTTTTGCATCTATGTTCCTAAGTGATAATTTTCCTTCTTTGCATTGTCCTTATCTGGTTTTGGTAGAAGGGTAATGTTGGCCTCACAGAATGAGTTAGGAAACGTTCTGTCTTCTTCAATTTTTGGAATAGTTTGAGAAGGATAAGTATTAAATCTTCTTTAGAAGTTTGGTAGAATTCTCCAGAGAATCATCTGGTCTTGGACTTCTGTTTTTTTGGGAGGTTTTTGATTACTGTTTCGATCTCTTTACTTGTGATTGGTATATTCACATTCTCTACTTCTTCTTGATTCACTTTCGAGAAGTAGTATGAGTCTAAGAATTCATCCATTTCTTCTAGGTTATCCAATTTGGTGGTGTATAGCTATTCATAGTGTTCTCTTATAATCCTTTGTATTTCTGTGGTATCCGTTATAATTTCTCCTCTTTCATTTCTAACTTTATTTGAGCATTCTCTCTTTTTTTCTTAGTGAGTTTGGCAAGAGTTTGTCAATTTGTTTGTCTTCTCAAAGAACCAGCTCTTAGATTCATTGATCCTTACAACTATTTTATTTAGTCTCTATTTCATTTATTTCTGCTCTAACTTCTATTATTTCCCTCCTTGTTTGACTTTGTGCTTTGTTTGTTCTTCTTCTTCTCATTCTGTTAGTTGTAGTGTAAGATTATTTCTTTGAGATCTTTCTTCTTTGTTGAGGTGGGCTTGTATCGCCAGGAATTTCCCTTTTATGACAACTTTTGCTGCATCCCATAAGAGTTGCTATGTTGTGTTTTCATTTTTCCCCAGGTATTTTTTAATTTCTCTTATGATTTCCTCATTAACCCAACGGTTGTTCAGTAGCATGTTCTTTAGTCTCCACATATTTGTGACTTTCCCAGCTTTTTTCTTGTAGTTGATTTCTAGTTTCATAACATTGTGGTTGGAAAAGATGCTTGATATGATTTCAACCTTCTTAAATTTATTGAAGGTTACCTTGTTTCCCAACATATGAAATTGTTCCATGTGCAATTGAGAAGAATGTGTATTCTACTGTTTTTGGATGGAATGCTCTCTATATATCTATTCTATTAAGTCCATCAGATCAAGAATTTAGTTTAAATCTACCATTTCCTTGTTGACTTTCTGTCTGGATGATCTACCCATTGACCTAAGTGGGGTGTTGTAGTCACCTACTATTATTGTGTTGCTATCAATTTCTCCCTTTAGTTCTGTTAATAGTTGCTTTACATACTTTGGTGCTCCACTGTTAGGTGCATATACTTTCATAAGTGTTATGTCCTCTTGGTGGGAAGACCCTTTTATCCTTATTTACTGCCCCTCTTTGTCTCTCACTGTCTTTTGTTGTCTTAAGGTCTGCTTTGCCTGATATAAGTATGGCAATACTTGTTTTCTTTTTTATTGCCATTTGTTGGGAGTATTGTCTTGTATCCCTTCACTCTGAGCCCATGTTTGTTTTCAGTGCTGGGATGTATTTCCTGGGGGCAGCATATTATTGGGTCTTGTTTGTTAATCCATCCAGCTACTCTGTTGCTTGTGATTGGTGAATTCAATCCATTTCCATTTAGAGTGATTATTGATATATAAGGGCTTAATACTGCCATTTTATCTCATGTTTACTGGTTGTTCTATATTTCCATTATTTCTCTCCTTTTGTATTTCTGACTCCCATTGCATTTTGCTTTTTTTCTGTGGTGTTCTCAGGTTTCTCTTTTTTTATGAATTGTGGCTCTAGTCTGATTTTTTGTTTAGTGGTTACCACGAGGTTTGTATAAAAGATCTCATAGATGAGATAGTCCATTTTGTGATAGCTTCTTATCTCCATTAGCCTAAGCTGATTCCATCCTTTTCCTCTTCTCCTTCTGAGTTAGTATTGTCACAAATTATTCTGTTTTGTGTTGAGAGTTTGTGACTAAGTTGAGGTGTTGAGTTACTTACTATGCTTTCCTTCCCTTTATCTTCTAAGGTATAATTAAGTATTTGTTACCTGGTTCTGAAAGAGAGCAGAAGTTTTCTGATTCTGTTTGTCTATTTTTCTCCTTGGTCAAAGCTTTGTAGAACTTTGCCTTTTTGGTTCAGTTATGAAGTCATCCTTGGTCATTTCTTGTAGGGGAGGTCTAGTGGCTATGAACTCCCTCAGCTTTTATTTATCTAGGAAAGTTTTTATTTCTCCATTGTATCTGAAGAATAGTTTTGCTGAATGGAGTATTCTTGTCCAAAAGTTTCTGTCCTTCAGTATTTTGAATATATCATTCCATTCTCTCCTAGCCTGTAATTTTTCTGCTGAGAAATCTGCTGAAAGCTGGATAGAGTTTCCTTTGTAGGTTATTTTCTTCTGCCTTTCTTCCCTTAATATTTTTTGTTTGTCATTGACTTGCCAGTTTTACTATTATATGCCTTGGAGAAGGTCTTTTAGCATTGATGTAATTAAGAGTTCTATTGGCTTCACGTATTTGTAAGTCTGGTTTCTTTCCCAGATTTAAAAAGTTCTCAGCTATTATTTCTTTGAACAAGGTCTCTGCTCCTTTATTCCTCTCTCCTCCCTGTGGAATACCTATAATCCTTATGTTGCTTTTTCTAATTGATTTGGGTATTTCTTGAAGAATTCCTTCATTTTTTAAAAAGTTTAGTTCTCTCTCCTCCTCCACCGGAAGCATTTCTATATTTCTATCCTTTAAATCACTAATTCTTTCCTCCATAATGTCAGCTTTACTTTTGAAGGGTTCTAGATTATTTTTCATCTCATTAATCGTGCTCTTCATATTCAGAATTTCTGCTTGTTATTTTTAAATAGTTTCAATCTCTTAAGTGAAGCATTCCTTCTTCTCATTAATTTTATTCCTGAGCTCATTGAACTGTCTTCCTGAGTTTTCTTGTAACTCATTGAGTTTCTTTATGACAAATATTTTGAATTCTCTGTCATTTGTATTGTAAATTTCTGTGACTTTAGGGTTGGTTTCTGGACACTTGTCATTTTCCTTCTGCTCTGAATTGTTGCTGTAATTTCTCATGATGTTTGATGAACTAATCCTTTGCCTGCGCATTTGTGGTAGTATCAGGTTGCAGATTCCACCTGCTACCACTGGGGGGAAGCAAGAGCTGTGTTTCTGATCCCACCTTGTCTGCTGGAAGGTGTAGTGGTATGGTGGGCATTCATTCCCGCAGGCCTGGAAAACATTCACATGCTGGCTCACGGCAGCTACCGACTCTTCTTACAGTCATGTCGAGGTGTGTTTCCACTTGTGGGGATGTAGCAGTACTATGGGCACTTCCATCAGCTGGGAAAGTGTTCGCACATGCACATAGATCTGCTGCCACCTGATCTCATGGTGGCACTGTCACTGTGCTTGGTGAGTAGGGCTTCTTCACAGGGTCCGAGCTGGCACCACTCATTGGGACTGCAGTGGCATGATGGACTCCCCCTGACCAGGAAAGCATTCACATGCTGGCTGAGGACCGCTGTCATCTCTTCTTACAGTCATTCCAAGGCATGTTCCCACTTGCAGGACTGCAGTGGCACCATGGGCACTCCCACCACCTGAGAAGTCATTTGCACATGTGCACAAGGCTGCCAGGGAAGGGTCGGGGTGTGCTCACCTATCTCCACTGCTTTCTGAGGGCCCAGCCCAATCAGCTACAGATGTATAGCTGCATGGATATCTCAGGCATCCTGTTGTATTGTGTGGGTATCTTCCACTGGTCAATGAATATCCATTTAGTTGTACGTCAAAGAGGGAGCGATAAAAGGAACTGCTCACTCTGCCATTTTGCTTACATCACCTATATATTCTTATATAAGTCCCTTATCAAATACATGACTTTTAAATCTTTTCTCTCCTTATGTGGGTTATATTTTCAATGTCATGGCAATTTCATTTAAAGCACAATTTTTTCAATTTAGAAAAAGTTCAATTTATCAAAGTTTTTCTTTTATTACTTGTGCTTTCTGTGTCATAGCTAAAAAAAAACAAAACAATGCAAAAACAGCTTTTGGCCTACTGCCATATCATGAAGATTGCTACTATGTCATTTTCTAGAGGTTTCACAATTTTAGCTCTTACATTGAGCTCTATAATTAATTTCAAAATAACTTTTCTATATGAGTCCAACTTTATTCTCTTATATGTGGATTTTCAGTTGTCCCAGCACCATTTGCTTTAAAGACTATTCTTTCCCATTGAATTGTCTTGACACACTTGTCAAAAATCAATTGGATATAAATATGAGGATTTCTTTCTGGAATGTCAATTATTTACAGTTTGTCTATGACAATTCTTATTTCAGTACAACACTCTCTTGGTTGTTGTAGCTTTGAATTAAGTTTTAGACCAGAAAGTGAGCCCCCAACTTTATTATTTTTCAACATTGTTTGGCTACTCTGAGTTTCTTGCATTTCTAGATGGGTTTTAGAATTAGCTTGTCAATTTTTACACACACACACATGCACACACAAATAGCAGGCAGGATTGCATTAAATTTGTAGATCAATTTGGTGGATATTGTAATCTTAACAATAGTAAGCCCTCATATACGTGAACATGGAATGTCTTTCCACTTAAATCCTTTTACATTTCTTTCAATCATTTGTAATTTTCATGGTGAAATTTTTTAATTTATCTGAATTTATTCCTAAATATTTTATTTGTTTTGTTCTATTGTAAATGGAGTTGTTTTCTTAAATTTAATTTTCAGATTGTTCACTGACAGTGTATGGAAATACAATTCATTTTTATATATTGATCTTATATCTGTGTCCTGCTGAAGTCATTTATTAGTTGTAATAGTTTTGTTGTGGGTTATATACAAAATTATATCATAGGCTAATGGAAATAATTATACTTTTTCCTTTCTAATATGAGTGCTTTTCATTTTGTTTTATTACCTCAATGTTCTTGCTACAATGTTAAGCAGAAGTAGCAAGAGCAAGAGCGCATATCCTATCCTTGTCTTTCTCCTAATCTTAGGGGGAAGACATTCAGTCTTAAAACATTAAATGTGACGTTAGTTTTTGTACATGGTCTTTATCAGGTTGAGGAAATTCCTTTCTATTTTTAGCTTGTGAGTTGTTATTAAAAAGGGTGTTAGATTTTGTCAAAATCTTTTTCTGTATCTATGAAGATGATCACTTTTTTTATCTCTTATTTTATTAATGTAGAATAATACATGGATTGATTTTACCATGTTAAATCAGTGTTGAATTCCTGGGATAAATTGCACTTAATTATGTTGTAAAACCTCTTTATATGTTGCTGGATTAAATTTTCTGGCATTAAGTTGACTACTTTTTTGCCTGTATTTGTAAGAGGCATTGCTCTGTAGTTTTCTTTCTTGCAAGATCTTTGTCTGGTTTAGATATCAGGGTAATAATGGCCTCATAGAATGAATTGGAAAGTATTTCTTACTCCTATGATTTGGAAGAGTTTATGCAGTATTGTGATATAGCAATTCCTCTTTAAACATATAATGGAATTTACCATTGAAGATATCTAGCCCTAGGATTTTCATTGTGACATATATTGATTACCATTTCAAATTCTTTACATTTTAAATATCTATTTAGTTTTTATTTTTCTTATTGAGTTATCTATAAAGATATTTTAAGATAAACTAAAAGTGGCAGGTTTCATTGCCCGCTGGCCTGTACAGCAAGAAATGCTAAAGGTTTGCTACCAGCCAATTGAAAATGACAGAACTTTTAAATGGGTCTAAATGAAGAAATCACGATCACTGGAAATGTTGAATATTTAGATGATCTATTTCAAACATAGAATGAGCTTTGTGCACAAAAATTTTTATTATACTGTTTTGAATGATTGCAAAAGAAAATAAATACTTAAATGGACAAAACAGTATATTCATTCAAAAATATTATTCTGCTTCCAAAAAATAAAAGTGCATAATGTACACACTTTTTATTTACAAATATACATGAAATATATAAAACAATATATCATATTATATCAATAAAGAAGTCAATCATACAGAAAAGCATGTTTTGAAATAGCATCACAATGTCAAAATGTTTTTGGGTCATTCCAGTATAGACAACATAATTTCCTCTCATTCTAACTTACAGAGTTTAAAATGTTTAAATAATGACCATACAACAATTTAACAAAGCAAACTATCATAAATAAATATTTATTTAAAAAATCACTTCATTCAGACCTATTGTCAAATAAGATATGCTAAAAACATTTGGTTTCCTATGCTTTTAAAAAATATGACAGTCTCTGTCATCAAGGTGGCAGTCTACGTACTATTGTCATCCCCCCCAAAAAGATCTAGGTATATTAAAATTGATATTAAAAATAAGTGATCCATATATATAACTTCAAAATCTATAAGAACAGTTATTAAAGAACAATAGTAAGCAGCCTAGTGTATATCTGCAAGCACAAGTGGTAGTTATATTTCAGACGAGGGATATGAATGTTTCTCTATTTCTTGAGATTTTCAAGCCAGAAGCAAGAAGGTACAAAGGGCAAATTCCAAAAGAAGTAGGTGGAGTTACACAGTAGTGTCTCCACTATACAAAATCCACACCCTGGTTGGGGATCCCCCTTTCAGATCTGAAGTACTCATTCCTCCAATACTGGGAAGGTGCCTGAGAGCCCATGGAAAAGTCTGTTGTTGGTTTTTCTCTTGCCTAATGAGAACTTCCTATCCCAAGATCAAATCCCCCTCCCAAGAGAGCCCCCATTATGACTGGTTGATGAAGCAGTGTACAAGCTCATTCAATTCACTCCAACTGAGGACAACTGTGAAGGGCCCCTCCAGCTCCAGAGATCCCTGTATAAGCATCTGGCTGATGCTTTTGTTGCCACTTCATCACGAATCATTTTCTCCCTCTTTCTTCATTCACCTCATCCACATTTGTGAGCAATGTTATATTAGTTTTCTAATGCTGCTGTAGTAAGGTAACAGAAATGTAGTGCCTTAAATCAACACAAATTTATTATAGTTCAGTTTGTTAGAAAGCTGACACATTTCTCACTGGGCTAAAATCAAAGTGTGATCAGGTCTGCATTCTTTTCTGGAGACACTAAAAGATAAGGTTTTATTGCTTTTTTTCAACAGTTATAGGCTGCCTACTTTCCTTAACTCACAGCTCTCTTCTCCATTTTCAAAGCCAGAAATGAAGGGTTGAGCCCTTCTCCTATGGTATCACTCTGACTTTGCTTTTGTCATCATATCTCATTCTCTGACTCTAATTTTTCTGCTTCCACTGTCCACTTTTAAGGACCCTGGTGATTACATTGGGCCCACCTGGTTAGTCCTGGATACTCTTTCTATTTTAAAGTCAGCTGATGAATAACCTTAATTCCATCTGCAACCTTAATTTTTCTTTGCCGTGAAACTTAACATACTCAGAAATTCTGGAGATTAGGAAATGGACATCTTCAAGGGGGCGTTGTTCCGCCTACCACAACACTTGAGTAAGCTTCCTACATGCTAATATCCATCTCAGAAAGTGCTTTTTAAGAAACCCAACCTGCAATGGCTGCTTAGCCAGGGTCTTTGAAGAGGCTAGCAAGATATCACAATGGCAAAAGGAAATTCACAGTTAATAGTCCCCAGATGTTCAAGGATAATTTGTGACGTTAAAAAAAGGACTAAGAATATAGTAAGAAGCTATGTAAAATAGAATTAAAAATAAACCAGCTCAAGATTTTAAAATATACGTAGTTAACTGCCTTAAACAGATGAGAGACTGAGAGAGAGAGAATTATAATCACAAAGAAAGTATAGGTTTTTATGAAAAGAAGTAAACATAGAACATTAAAATTTTGAAAAATAATTATACTGAGGATCTGAAGAATAGAATGGAAACTGCTGAAAATAAGAATTGTGAGTTTTAAAAATAGGTGGATGGATTTTCAGGATCACAGTAAAATAGTTAAAGTGATGGAAGGAGAAAAAGAAAGTTATAATACCTTGAAGAAAGATAAGAAGTTCCAACCTTAAATTATTTACAGAAGAATATGGAAAGAAAGTTGGGAAGAAAATATTTAAAGAAATAAAATTTGAAAAGCTCCTAGAAGTAATAGATATATAGTCTTAGAATGTAAGAACTGACTGAATACTGAACCTGATTTTTTTTAAAAAATTATATATCTATGCTCAATATAATGAAATTTAAGAACACCAAAATTAAGATGACCTCCAAAGCACGGAAACAAATCTTTTAAAAAGAATGAAAAAAATTATCAGCATCATGTATCATTAACAGCACTAGCTGCCAGAAAAAAAATAAAAAGTTGAACAATAAATTCAAAAACCTGATGGAATAGAACTTTGCTCCAAGATTCTATAACTTTTTGATATATTATTCAAATATGAGGGCAAATGAGGACATATTTAGACATAAAAATATAATTAAGTGTTATCATAGCATGTGAAGTTGTGATTGGCAGCAGGGTTGGGCTGGGGAATAACAGATATGTTCTCCACGAAGATTGTGAATCCCAGAGCAAGGAGATATTCATGCAGATTTGTTGCAGAATTAAATCATTAAAAATATATATGATTAAATAAAAATGGTCATTTGAAAAAACAAATGGTCATTTGATTTTTTAAACCCTGGAAACACAATTCCAAATAATTCCAACATGAGAGATAGAGATGCACTGTACAAGAAAAACAGGAAAATGCAAAACATAACTAAAAGTTTTGTTTTATTTTGAGTAGGGTAGTTACAAATTAGTTTAATTAAAAAACTAATCTTTAACTAACTAATGTTAGGAAACAAAGTTAAATTAGGAAAACATGACGGGAAAAAAAGAAGAAACATATTGGAACAGATGAAATTTTTCTAAAAGTGATCAAAACCAAAGATCTAGAAAGCAGAAATATGTTCTAATAGATTACAGTCTTCCTACCCAATAATTCTACCTCAAAGTATAAAACATAAATTATCTAAAATGTACAAAGAAACAAATTCAAGAATGTGCAGCATATTTTCTAATTTAAAAATATATATACATATCTTGCAGCCAGCCTGGGGCCATAGTGGTTAAGTTTGCACAGTCTGCTTCAGCGGCCGGGGGTTAGCAGACTCGGATACAAGGCACAGACCTAAGCATCACTTGTCAAGCCATGCTGTGGCAGGCGTTCCACATATAAAGTAGAGGAAGATGGGCACAGATGTGAGCCCAGGGCTGATCTTCCTTAGCAAAAAGAGGAGGATTGGCAAAATATGTTAGCTCAGGGCTAATCTTCCTAGCCAAAAAAAAAAAAATATATATATATATATGTATATATAAATAAATATCTACTAATATATGAATACATAAATAAAATCAATTTTATAAAAAATACCACAAAACATTTTAATCTGTATAAATTAATAACAAATGATCTAACTAAAATACTGTGATTAGTTGTAAAACTAAAAAGTTTGTGGGGGGAGGGTGAAAGGGATAAGGGGCATACATATATGGTGATGGATAAAAACTAGACTATTGGTGGTGAGCATGAAGCAGTTTATACAGAAACTGATATATAATAATGTATGCCTGAAATTTACACAACGCCGTGAGCCAATATGATCTCAATAAAATAATTTTAAAACTAAAATATTTTGATGAGAGTCAAGATGGCGGCGTAAGCAGACTTGGAACTCACCTCCTCCGGTGGACACAGCCAGTTTACAACTACTGGTGGAAAAATTACCCCTGAGACAGAACTGAAAACTGGATAAGAGGAACTCCTGCAACAACGGACAATCCTAACTGAGGTGGAAGAGGCAGAAACTCCCTTCTGGAGAGGAAAAACGCTGCCTTCACAAGTCGCCAGCTTCATGGCCGCCGGGAGCAGCCCAAAGGTACGCAGCCCTCCCTGGAGAGGCGGGGCCCTGAGCCGAGGACGCCCCGCTGGGGGCATTTTGTGGACCCAGCAAAATCGAGACCAGCGGCATAATATCTGACTTTGCCTGCTACCAAAACGTTGGGGAGTACCCCCAGAAAACCCGGTTCACAAAGAAACTAAAACTGGCTCTTACAGGGCCCGCGCGCAAACTCACCCGTTTCAGAAAGCATCCTAAAATCACCAGAAAGAAAGGTGCACAGTGCTTTGATGACAAGAGACTCACCTAATAGGCCCTGAGTGCATCTCGGTGAGGGGTGAGACCTCTCCAGGTACCGGGACATTGGCGGCGGCCATTGCTGTGGCCTGGTGTGGGCATGCTGACACAGACACCATTGGAGTTCTCCCTGAGCCTTCTAGCCCAGGGTCTGCCCCACCCACTAGAGCACCAATTTAATCCAGCTCAGCCAGGCAGGCAGCCCACCCTAGAGACTGGCCCCACCCGACAACAAGCCCTTAGGCAACTTGTGGGCCTGCATAGACTGGTGACTGGATTCTCTGCAGCCTGGCAACTGAGCCAACTTTAGCAGGGCAGGGTGTGCACAAGGAGCGGGTGGAGAGTGTGGGGCCGTGGCGGAGTGTGTGGGGCTCCCACCATGGAGAGACTGGGTCCGCTTGGGGAGGTCGGGGTGTGCACACGGGGCAGGACTGTGTTGACTGTGTGTGTGGACCTGTGGGCGGCAGGGTTTGTCAGCTGCAGAAGACTTGTGCTTCTCAAAGACCCACATAGGGGGTTTGCCCCACCTTCCAAAGCCTGAAACAATTGGGTGATCCTGTGCCTGAGGCCAGCCCCACCCAGCTGCAATCCTCAGAGAGCTGACAAGAGACCTAATAGGCTAGAGGCTTACAGCAATTGTAAGGCCCTGAGCCTAACAACCTGCCACGCTGGGGGCCTACTCACTTAAAAGAAATACTGAAACACGAATGTGGTATTAGAACTTGCAGCCAACTGTCCTGGGCCTCCCCACACCTGATAAAGAGACTGAAGGGCCCACAACAACTACAAGCAGCTGAGCATTACAACAGCTGGCCAGGAGCATAACTCAGCCTCCCTGGGTGCCTACAGGGAGAGCAAACAGGCCACAACAGAAGGACACACGTAGCCCACATAGGGGTCACCCCTGGAACATTGAGAACTGAGGGAAGCACACTGCAGGCCTCCTAAGTCATCACTTACATATGGTCACCTATCCAAGAGCAGGAGTCGTAGCTGACCTACCTAATACGTAGACACAAGCACAGGGAAAGAGGGAAAATGAGGAGGCAAAAGAATACATTCCAAGTAAGAGAACAGGACAAAACCCCAGAAAAGGAATTAAGTGAAACAGAAATGAGCAACCTACCCGATAGAGAGTTCAAACTAAGAGTGTTAATGATGCTCACTGATCTGGGAAGAAGAATAGATGAACTCAGTGAGAATGTCAACAAAGAAATGGAAGATATAAAAAAGAACCAATCAGAAAGGAAGAATACAATACTGGAAATGAAAAATTCATTAGAGCGACTCAAAAGCAGAGTAGCGGATACAGAAGAATGGATCTGTGAGCTGGACAAAAGACTAGAAGAAATTACCCAAGGTGAACAGGTAAAAGAGAAAAGAATTAAAAAGAGTGAGGACAGTCTAAGGGACCTCTGGGACAACATCAAGCACACTAACATCCGTGTTATAGGTGTCCCGGAAGGAGTAGAGCAAGACAAGGGGGCAGAGAATCTATTTCAAGAAATAATAGATGAAAACTTCCCTAACCTGAGGAAGGAAACAGACATCCAGGTACAGGAAGCACAGAAAGCCCCAAACAAGATAAACTCAAAGAGGCCCACACCAAGACACATCATAATCAAAATGTCCAGTATTAAAGATAAAGAGAGAATCCTAAAAGCCACAAGAGAAAGTCAAGTTACATACAAAGGAAACCCCATAAGGCTATCAGCTGACTTCTCAGCAGAAACCTTACAGGCTAGAAGAGAATGGCACGATATATTTAAAGTGCTAAAAGGAAAAAACTTAAAACCAAGAATACTCTACCCAGCAAGGTTATCATTCAAAATGGAAGGAGAGATCAAAATTTTCCCAGATAAGCAAAAATTAAAGGAGTTTGTCACCAAAAAACCAGTGCTACAAGAAATGTTAAAGGGACTGATTTAAGGGGAAAAGAGAGGACCACAAATAGGAAAAAATATCTATTTCCATGATAACAACGTAATGGATACAAATGCACAAAAAACAGGTTAGATATGATATCAAAAACATAAAAGGAGAGAGGAGGGAAGTTAAAGAGTACAGCTTTCAGACAGAGGTCAAACTAAAGTGACCATGAATTCTGTATAGAAGAAGAAAGGAACAGAGAAGGACTACTAAAACACTGAGGAAAAAAAAAAGTTAAAAAAATGGCAGTAAGTACATACTTATCAATAGCTACTTTAAACATCAATGGACTAAATGCTCCAATTAAAGGCATAACGTGGCTGATTGGATAAAAAAAACAAGACCCATATATATGCTGCATACAAGAGACACACTTCAGACCTAAAGACACTCACAAACTGAAAGTGAAGGGATGGAAAAAGATACTCCACGCAAAGGGCAATGAAAAGAAAGCTGGGGTAGCAGTACTCATATCAGACAAAATAGACTTTAAAACAAAAACTGTAAAAAGAGACAAAGAAGGGCATTACATAATGATCAAGAGAACACTCCAACAAGAGGATATAACACTTGTAAATATCTACGCACCCAATGTAGGTGCACCTAAATATATAAAGCAATTATTAACAGACATAAAAACAGAAATAGACAGTAACACAATAATAGTAGGGGACTTTAACACTCCACTTACACCAAAGGATAGATCATCCAAACAGAAGATCAATAAGGAAACATTGGCCTTAAACGACACACTAGAATAGCTGGACCTAGTAGATATATACAGAGCATTCCATCCAAAAACCGAAGAATACACGTTCTTTTCAAATGCACATGGAACATTCTCCAGGATTGATCACATATTAGGCCACAAAACAAGTCTCCATAAATTTAAGAAGATTGAAATAATGACCACAGTTGCATTTCTGTACACTAACAACAAAGTAGCAGAAAGAGAAATTAAGAATACCATCCCATTTACAATTGCAACAAGAATAAAATACCTAGGAATAAACTTAACCCAAGACGTGAAAGATCTGTACACCGAAAACTATAAAACATTTCTGAAAGAAATTGAAGAAGACACCAAGAAATGGAAAGACATTCTGTTTTCTTGGATTGGAAGAATTAACATAGTTAAGATGTCCATACTTCCTAAAGCCATCTATAGATTCAATGCAATCCCTATCAAAGTTCCAACAACATTTTTCGCAGAAATAGAACAAAGAATCCTGAAATATATATGGAACAACAAAAGACCTCGAATAGCTAAAGGAATCCTGAGAAAAAAGAACAAAGCTGGAGGTATCACACTCCCTGATTTCAAAATATACTACAAAGCTATAGTAACCAAATCAGCATTGTACTGGCACAAAAACAGACACACAGATCAATGGAATAGAATTGAAAGCCCAGAAATAAACCCACACATTTATGGACAGCTAATCTTTGACAAAGGAGCCAAGAACATACAATGGGGAAAAGAAAGTCTCTTCAACAAACGGTGTTGGGAAAACTGGATAGCCACATGCAAAAAAATGAAAGTAGACCCTTACCTTACACCATACACAAAAATTAACTCCAAATGAATTAAAGACTTGAATGTAAGACCTGAAACTGTGAAAGTTCTAGAAGAAAACATAGGCAGTATGCTCTTCGACATCGGTCTTAGCAACATCTTTTCAAACACCATGTCTGACCGGGCAGGAGAAACAATAGAAAAAATAAACAAATGGGACTACATCAAACTAAAAAGCTTCTGCACAGCAAAGGAAACCATCAACAAGACGAAAAGACAACCTAACAATTGGGAGAAGGTAAACCATACCTCTGATAAGGGCTTAATCTCCAAAATATATAAAGAACTCATGCATCTCAACAACAAAAAAACTACCAACCCAATTAAAAAATGGGCAAAAGATCTGAATAGAGATTTCTCCAAAGAAGATGTACATATGGCCAACAGACACATGAAAAAATGTTCAAAATCATTAACTATCAGGGAAATGCAACTTAAAACTACAATGAGATATCACCTCACACCCGTCAGAATGTCTATAATTAACAAGACAGGAAACAACATGTGTTGGAGAGGATGTGGAGAGAAGGGAACTCTCATACACTGCTGGTGGGAGTGCAAACTGGTGCAGCCACTATGGAAAACAGTATGGAGATTCCTCAAAAAATCAAGGATAGAACTACCATATGATCCAGATATTCCACTGCTGGGTATTTATCCATAGAACTTGAAAACACCAATTTGCAAAGGTACATGCATCCCTGTGCTCATTGCAACGTTATTCACAATAGCCAAGACTTGGAAGCAACCTAAGTGCCCATCAAGGGACGAATGGATAAAGAAGATGTGGTATATATACGCAATGGAATACTACTCAGCCATAAGAAACGATGAAATCCAGCCATTTGTTACAATATGGATGGACATTGAGGGTATAATGCAAAGTGAAATAAGTCAGAGGGAGAAGGTCAAATACCTTATGATTTCCTTCATTAAGTAGTAGATAATAACAACAATAAACAAACACATAGGGACAGAGATTGGATTGGTGGTTACCAGAGGGGAAGGGGGGAGGGAGGAGGGTGAAAAGGATAATTCGGTACATGTGTGTGGTGAAGGGTTGTAATTAGTATTTTGGTGGTGAACATGATGTAATCTATGCAGAAATAGAAGTATAATGATTTACACCTGAAATTTTTACAATGTTATAAACCAATGTTACTGAAATAAACAAAAAATTAAAAAAAAAAAAACTAAAATATTTTGCACCGTGATGTCAGAAAAACACATGATAGATTTTGCCTCTGAAAAAATAGGAGAGAAACTGTGCAGGGGCAGTGTTAAATGTGATTTCAACTTTAATTCTGTATATGTCTTGTTGAGCATTATCTTTCAGATGAGCGTGACATTCAGAGTCATTAATTTCCGAGTTGTAGGAGTAAAGATATTTGTTATATTTTTACATTAGTTTCTTTTTTAAAAAGCCTGAAAAAGAGAAAATAAATATTACTTTTTAAAAATGTAAACCAATGTGACAGGTTTGTTGATGCAAAAGGTTGTTGCTTGGTCTTTGGGAAATCTTATTATTGAATCAATCAAAAGCCCTAAGTCTCATGTAAAAAAAAAGCTATTCATTGGTTGGGTTGACAGCTTGTACATTAAAGTCACTTGGGGAACTAGAGATAGATCATGTGTCTAGGATGAGAGGCCCTGGAGTTCAGGATGGAGTATTTTAGGGTCAAGTGTTGACAGAGAGAACAAAACTGAATAAAAGGACAGGTAAACTCCAGAATGCATTACATGGATGGAGAGAAATACTAAATGTTATTTGATTTCAAGACCACACTTTATGGTCATGCTATGGTCCTGAATGCAGAGAGGCAATCAATGATGGTGCTGTTGGTATTAGTGAGAAATAGGTTTGAAATTATATGTTTGTTTTAGGTATCATTCCACTAAGTCTTACATATTTGGCAGACCATTCCAATCCAAGCTACAGAACTGGCAATGATTTTTTTGAACCCATGAACTTGGCTTTTTTTTAAGAGCACAACAGAATGCAACTCCAGAGGCCAGATATTTGTGTTAGTTTGGTTCATTGATTTATCCCTAGCAATTAGAATGATTCAAGACATACAATAGACACAAAATGAATGTAAATTAAGTGAATGATCAAATGAAAGCACGAATGAAAGACTGAATGAATGAATGAAGTAGGATACAGGGTCACATTTCCAGTGCCACATTTCTCTAATTACTGCAGAGTACCAAAGGCCCCTATAATATGTTCTTTCCTCAGAAAAGAAGCAGCCTTAATTCTATCAAGAACTGTGCATGAAGTTATGCAAAGGTCACACAGCTCCCTTCTGGAATAGCCCATTAGCCTTTGAACTTGAGATGCAATGAAGTGTCTACAAGTCTTAGAATCCACTAGTCAGAAGCTAGGAAAAATCAACTTGTGTTGCAACCTGCCAGGAATAGGTTAAGACCAGGAGGTATTTGTTAGGGCAAGAACACAAAAGTCCTCTTAGGTGGCTCAAAATCCTTAGTAAAAGAATGTGATAGGTGTCTTATTTATTAGTAAAGACATGGCACACTCGCTCTCGTATTTGTTTGGTCCTTACACCATAAATGATGGGGTTGAGCAAGGGTGGGATAACCAAATACAGGTTGGCAACAAGAATGTGAATATAGCGGGGTATGTTGTGTCCAAATCGGTGAGTAAGGAAAGAGAAGACTGAGGGAATATAAAAAACACAGATGACCCCAAGATGAGAACCACACGTGCTTAGTGCTTTTAGCCGTGCATCCTGTGATGGGAGGCGGAAGACAGCACGGAGAATGTAAATGTAGGAGATGCCAATAAGGACTAAGTTCAGGACAAAAAGGGAAATGACGAAAAGCCCATAGATAGCATTGATACGGTTGTTTCCACAGGACAATTTTGCAATGGCCATGTGCTCACAGTAGGAATGAGCTATTATACGAACCTGACAAAAGGGTAAGCGATAGATGAGATAGATCATAGGAAGCGTAAGCAGGATTGGACGAACTACAATGCACATGCTGATGCCCAGCTGTACGCGGGATGTTAAGATGGTCACGTAGTGGAGTGGATCACAGATTGCCACATAACGGTCAAAGGCCATGGCCAGTAAGACCTCAGCCTCCATGCCGGTAAATGTATGGATCAAAAACATCTGGGCCACACAAGCTCCAAAGTTAATCTCATGAGCACCAAACCAGAAGATACCCAGCATGCGGGGCACAGAGGTTGTAGAAAGGGCCAAATCAATTGTAGAAAGGATGGCTAGAAGGTAGAACATGGGCTCACGGAGGGTCTGCTCCATCTTGATGACTAGCAGAATTGTGGCATTGCCCAGTAAAGCCACAAGATAAACAGAACAGAAAGGCAGGGAGATCCAGGCATGGACCTCTTCCAGACCTGGGATTCCAGTGAGGAAAAATGTGGCTGGGTGAAAAATGCTCCTGTTGTGATATATCATGTTCTGGACAAAGGAGGTAAAGCTGCTCCTCCTGCATGGAGAAAAATGAAAGAAACCGAGAGCAAAAGAGAAAGAGAGATCAGAGGAAGAAGGAGATGGTATGTCAATTTCTATGTCAGTGTTTCAGCATAGAATTGATGTCATGTTTGCTATGTGGGTAGGCCTGTTACTGAAGGACATATCGGCATTTGATAGACCAGGCCAAGATCATATTCAGAATTTCCATTCTGCCTGTTGATTGGGTTCTAGTTCCAAACATGAAGGTTTGCAACAAGCTCAATGCAGATCTCTAGTAATTAGAGCTTGCCATTTACTTTGGGAGAGAATAGGTTGTGATTCCACTCTGAGAAATTCACTCTCTGATGAGTGACACTGGAAACATCAAGACTACACATAGCACCAAGTTAATACACTACAGAAACAGGCAAAAATGTCTTTAAGCAATCCATAATGAAAATAAATCATAGACCCAGGTGTATGGGTACTCATTTGATCAAACCTGAATTCTTCTGACTCCTTATTATTCACTGACATAGAGATACATATGTAAAAACTCTGAAGCCCAGTGGCCTCTCATAGACACCAAATCAGATTATAAGAGACACAGTCACATATTCTCAGACAAGTCCTGGCACCTTGAGATGCCTGGCCAGGAGCAGAAACAGCCATTGTTCATGATTTACAGACCACACAGGGTGTCAGGGAAAAGGAGCACTGTCTAATGCCATTTGCACATTTTTGTTCAGTATCCACAGCATAAGAGGTACTCTCAGAGCACCTGTTAATGTTACCTGTGTTAACTTTACCACTGCTATGGAGCCAATACTTGCTTGGTTACTCCTCCTATCAATTCAAAACACTGGGAATCTGTGTAGAAAACCCTGAAGGCCTCTGATGGTCTTGGTACTGGAGAAGGTATTTTTTTGGTAGCTCTCTGCGATAGCAGTGTCTTAATAGAGAGGAATCTACTTCTGCAATGATCTAAAGGGGACAGAGAAAGATACATAAGCCATGCCTTGAAAATGCTATAGAACGACTCAAACCATTCAAAATGGGACAAAGAAACTTATCCTGGGATGTGTGATATGGCAGTTGTAATTAAAAATAAAAAGTAGAGATCCTTGCTTGCATCCTTGTCATAACTTTACTTTCTTACCATCTTTTAATAATTTTTTTCAGTGTAGGAAACATACCAAGGCGAAAATAAAAACTATTTATCTTTTTTGAGTTCAGTCCAAAAGAGAGAGACCAAGTGCAGCAAGGTACGCTGACTCTTAATTGTGTTCTATAAAAATATAGACATCCTGGCTAATTAAAAAACTGTTGCTTAGTAGAAAAATGATGGCCAAAGCCAAGGCTAGTGAGTTCCTGTTGCCTGTTTTGGAACAACACTGGAAGCCCACTCTCAACAATAGGTCTCCACCATCCTCATTCCTTCCTACTGCCATAGAAATTTATCTCATCAGATGCCATTGACAGGATGATATTAAATGCCTTTGAACTTTCTGAAAGATTCTAAAGGTAATCTTATTACCACTAAAAACATAATTTTTTTCCTGCCTGGTGCAGGCTGACCACATGGTCCAGTTCTCAGCCTGCTCTGCCCATGTGTCTCTTCATTTATTGCCACACCTATTCCCCAGAACTCAGCAGCTGAGTCAGTCATCTATTTCTTTCATAGCAATAAAGACTTACACACAGCATCAAGCAGCACAACACTTACTCCTCTTTCTGAGCAGCGCATGGGGGCATGTTTATATTAGGCTTCTAGCACCTAGGGGATAGTTTTAAGAATACCTTTACACAGAGCCCTGAGATTGAATCCTCAGAGACGGCTCACAAATTCCTAGATTCTACTCCAGAAATAGAAAAGCCCAAGGAATACAGAAGCAAACTGAAATGTATGTAAATAAAAGTAAAAAGTGAGGATAAAACACACAGTTTTTGTCATTTATATTTGACACATGTGAAAACAGATCTATTGAATTTCCACATGCATGTGAATATGTGGCCCAATTCTATGGTTTACTGATATACATATAGAAGAAGCTAGTTAATTTAATTTCAAATATTTAAACTTGCATAGGTGGGTTTTTTTCTGGCTTTAAATCTCACTATTGCTCTTCACCAACAGTTTTTTCCAACCTAATGTCACTGATTTGATTTTCTCTAATCAGCACAAGACCACAGATCCACAATTTCTGTACATGAATTCCCTACCACAACCATCACAATTTCACATGTACGAATTTAAAAGATCCTATTGATAAAGTGTCTAAAATTTCAATCTTGGAGTCAGAGCGCTGGTGTTTAATTCTTGACTCTGCTACCTACTAGCTGCATGACTCTGGGTGACTTTCATATTGTTTCTATACTTCAATTTCCTTAACTGCAAAACGGGAATCATAATAGTACCTGCCTCAATGGGTAGATTTGACATAAATTAAATGTCTCTGAGGAATTTAGAACAGTGTCCTGTACATAGTAAGTAGCCACTTATAGTTAGCTTTGTTATTGTTATTATTTTAGGTTTCAGCTCACAAGAATAACTCTATAGATTTTATTCATGCAAACAGATTGAGAAATTACTTATACTACCAATTCTACATCCATTTTTCTTCTGAAATCTTTAATGACATCAAATATTTTCTTTAATTTTAGAGTCAATCATGTATATACCCTGTAGATCCTATTTGAATGTGATTATTTGGATTGAAATAATTAGATTTTCTTATTACACAGTTGAAATTTCTAGGAACCGCCCCAAGACAGCATCAGGCTTAAGAAATAAAGCATTGAACACAAAGTATGAGAAGTAATATCTTTCATTTGACATCGTAAGTCTTCTCCATCATTCTATACAAATGTTAAAGCTGTCTCCTATAAATTCACAATTTTTGTTTCCCTGTAATTATACAATGAAATATTGTTTTGGGTCCAATCAGGTCTTTACATGTAATCAAAATCAATCTTAAGACATTTGCTTAACGGCTCATTTCTTCCTCTGTGAGTATGAACTAGGACACATGTAATCTTGAGAGTTGCTAAAAGATATCTTGGATCCATGAGGGGAGTTAACTTTAGGATCAAGATGAGATATAGAATCTCAGCAGCAAATATTATAACAAACTTGTTCCCCCGTGACACAGTTTAGTTATTCAAAAAACTCTTATATAAAACCAGACAACCATCTTTATTGTTGTAAGAGCCAATAAATTTCCTTTAATGACTAAGAAATTTGGATTATCTTTTCAGAAACCTGCAATGTTAAATATTCCAACAGATAGAGATTCGATTGCTTTTTTTTTTCCATGGGAGATCTCCTTCCCAGTGGCCTCAAGTCTGTAGCTCCAATCTAAACTGGTTGCTTTTCATGTGCCTTCCTGGAAATACCCTTTACTACTCTCCTGTTTTGAATCCATTGTTCCTCATGCCTCATATCTTCCCCTTTCATAGATTGTTCTCTAGTTTTCCTGGATCATATTTTATGTAAACTCCAAAAGTAGGATGAATGAGAAGTATAATTTCAAAACGTTTGTATGACTCAAAATTACTTTGCCTTAACTCTGATTGATATTTTGGTTATAGGCATTTTTATTGGTTGAATCATATCCCCCCCAAAATTCATATGTTGAGATCCTAACCCCCAGTATTTCATAATGTGACCTTATTTGGAAATAAAATTATTGCAGATGTAATTATCTAAGTTAAAATTAGGACATACCCCATAAAATTAGGACATTAGGCAGGCCCCTAATCCAATCTGACTGTTGTCCTAAAAACATGCCATGTGAACAAACAGACAGGTACACAGGGAAAACGCTATGTGAAGATCAAGGCAGAGATCAGAATGATGCTTCTACACACCAAGGCAAATGGCTTTGCTAGTTGGTCAAGAGCATTGAAAGGGAAAAATTGGAAGATCAATATCAAGGAACATAGGGCTAGAGGCATGTGAACAGACATTTGGGTCACATTATAACACCCACCAGATAATCCAACCAATTAGATCCACTTGACAACAACCAGTCTCTGTCATTAACCATAGAGAACATTGATGTTTAAATAGAGTAGCCCTGCTAACAGTGACAGAGGCCATGGTCGGGCCCAACTGCATGGACTTCCACTCATCAAAGCTCAGCTAGATACCGCCACTGTTGAATACCCATACTTCCAGCAACAGAGGCCAATAATGAGCCCCAATATAACCCCAAGAGACTAACCAAGTATTTGGTGGCAATTTGACTACATTAGACCATTACACCCTAAAAAGAGCAGCCATCCACTTACATCAGGACATATATTCTAAGCATGAGTTTGATTTTCCTGTATACAGAGCCTCAGTCAACACCACCATCCCAAGGCTTATAGCATGTTTAATATGTTGACATGGAACTTTGCTTAATATCTTATAGAACCGAGGGGCACATTTTACAACAAGAGGTGTCCAAGGAGTTACAGCAGTGGGCACATGTCCATGAGATTCATTGGTTTTATCTTATACTATTAAGCTGACAACCTAATGGAGTAATATATTGGCCTATTGAATGCACATCTAAGTTTCCAGCTTAAAAAATATAATCTACAATGATGGGTACATCCTCCAGGATGCAGTACACATTCTAAATTATCAATCACTCTAAATAAAGAATATATGAGTCTGAGAAACAAGGGGTAGAAGTATGAGAGGTTCCACTTTCCATTACTCCTATTGACCCACTGAGGAAATCTGTGATTGCTGACCTCACAAGGTTCTGTGGATTTGGATAATCTGGTTCCCAGATTGGGAGTTCTTCTACCCAAAGACACTGCTATCTCTTCCTGTCACCCAGGCACTTTGGGTTCCTTGTGCCAGGTAACAAGTGGATAAGACAAAGAGTTATCACCTTGGTGAAATAATTTATCATAATCATCAGGAGAAGACAAGGCTGTCAATATACAAAGGTAGCAGAGAAAAATAGGTTGGGTCCCAAGTGATGTACTTGGGTATATCTTAGAATACTGCCCAATTTTGATAGGAAATGGATGAACACAACAATCCACAACTAAGAAAGATATGGTGACCTGAGAAGTAAATTCCAAGATAGGATTAGACATGCAAGAGATTTTGTGATGAAATGCCCATGAAGGATCAAGGTATAGAAACAAGAGAAGGAGAGTAGTGTATTCAGACCAGGATAAAAGTTTGATATCTGGGTAGAATAAGGGTAAGAGTAAAGAATTGAGTGGAAAAAGTTTTGTACTGTAGCACAATTCCAAGAAAGATTTGGTCAGGCCAAGATGGAGTTTTCAGCACAAGTCATCTGTTGGGAAAGTCCTAAGTCCTGTGGGAATTGACACATATTAGTATCTAACTGTTCTCAGTCATTATCAGAGAGAAGTCCATGGGAAGCGTGGTCTAGGCACGAAGGTGATAGAGGAACACAGCAGTAGCTTGAGCCTTCAGTCAAGTGTGCTCCTTGCAGTGGAAGATCTGAGTGATTTATTTACATGACCACCACAGTATATCCCTTGTGCCACACAGATCTATTTCTCCACTCAGGTTAGGGTACCAGTTCCTCCAGAGTTCCTTTGGTCTCAGAACCACAACTGATACTCATTATCTCCACCTTACATTATCTAGTCTAAGTTACCCTAAACCCCAGCTGTTGACTTTGTAGGTCTCGGTGGCTTATCTGGTGGTGTGACCCAAACTTCTATTCTTGAGAAGTCTTTGGTAATCATACCCTCCTCAGGCTGGATTGCTGCATATATCCATTCAAAGTTAAAATAGAGAGAGAAGTATCAGAAGATGTCCAAGTGGATCATACAATTTCACATATTTTCAAAACAAAAACAGCTCAGTGTAGTCAACTTGCCACCATTTTTTGCTTCAGAAACCATCAATACGTAGTCCTGTTTTTCCACCGGGTGGCTAGTGGGTCAGTACCGCAACTTCATCTTATTGCCTACTATCTCAGACTGCCCTTAGTATGACTGGCAACAGTTTGGAACAGCAATACACAGACAGCAAGATAAGATTACACTTGCAAGGGATATATTGGGGGAACAACTGTGAAGGCTAAAGAGAGAGGGAGCAATAGAAGGAAGGGACGGCTTTTAGTCCAAGATAATAGTCTGGTATCTGTAAAGGAGAGTGGAAGAAAGAGGGATTTGATGAGAAGAGTCTAAGACTGAAGAATGCTCCCAAACCAGGTTTAGTCACGTGGATGGGGAGTTTGTGAGCCATAGTCACCCACTGAAGGAGCCTTACTTCTTGCAGGAGTGAGCTTATATCACCATCATCTTCAGTAACTCATTTGAGAGCAGCCTACAGAACAGGTGGCCTCGGTGCAGACACAATGTTGGATCCAGAGAGGCAGCAGCTGGGACCATCATTTCATGCTCTTATCAATACAAAATAACCAATAACCATTCTATAGATAAGAGATATAAGGTGAGTTTTACTTGAGCCAAACTGAGGATGATAAGCTAGGAAGGCAGTTTCCACAAAGGAAGAAAGCATCGGAGAAGCTTGATTTTCAGTACAGTTTATACATTTTTAGAACAAAGAACATACATTAAACACGCCTAGGATACATATTCATCAAAGTTTTAAAGAGGTGTTCAGTTGAAAATTAGCAGGTCAACATGACTCTTATGTCCAGGAAAGGGAAATAATCTTTAGGAGTACTAATGCGGTGATACAAATAGGGTTTACCTACACTGGTGCAGTAGGAGCAGAAGTATATATTCTTATCTTAAAAGAATGCATTCTTTACTTAAATATTTAACTCAGATGTAAAATTTATGTTTTATAGGCTATAAGTCATGCTTCTTTAGTTCAAACCAAATCAATTTTGATCCAGAATAGCTATCCCATATACCTTAATATGTGAAAGTCTCTTATCATTCTCTAGCATGAAATATAAATGGCATATTTTCATGGCTGTCACAGGCTTGCCTCACTCAGGAATGAGGTTCTGTGTCGCCAGGTAAACCACCTAAACCAGCATGTATATTGGCTAATAATGAGATGAATCTAGAATAGATAATAGAGAGATGATAAAGATCAGTTGAAGCCTTGACAATACCTATAGCAAAGGAGGCTGTGTTCATTCCACTAACATTTCTCTTTTAAGTTACCCCAAGAAAAAGTGAATTGGTTTGAGTGACTCCAAGGACAGACTTTAGTGGATGTTGTATTAACCCATCCAAATCACTCCTGTAAGATTCAAGGACAACAGGGAGTGCTTTCAGCTATCATCCTTCTCCACTAATGGCCCTAGTCTTAAGAGAGTCCTTATGCCTAATGTTACACCCCCTTGATGGAGTAGCCTGTATTTAATGAGTAATAAATGTAAGAATCTAAAAGGCCAGGACCCCTTGGAACAGCTATGGTGGAACATCCTGGCTTCAGAATTCTCCATAGAGTTGAGTGAGACTCTTTTGTAACTATACTCCAGCCTAATTTCACCCAACATAAACATTCAGTCCATAGCAAATAGTGATAGAATTTGGAAGAATACACCCTTGCCCAGTTCTTGATTTTAGGGGTAAACATATTCAGTATCTCATCATTAAGTATGACATTAGCTTTTTGTGATAATCATATATCCACCCTAGCTTTCTGTTGATTATTGTTAACATGCCATATAATTTCAATTTTTACTTAAATCTATCTATATCTTTATATTTGCCATGTGTTTCTTGAAGACAGCATGTCATCATGTCTTCCTTTTTCACCCAAACTGAAAATATCTGCTTTTAATTGGTGTGTCTAAAACATTTAAATGTAATATTAATAGATATTTTGTGTTCGTATTAGCCACCTTACTATTTATTTTATATTTTTCTTATTTATTCTTTTTCCCTTTTCCACTTTTCCTTCATTTCTATTGAACTGAGTAGTGTTATGAATCTGTTTAATCATTTATTTAGTATCTATACCTTTTTTAGCTATACATATTTTTACTAGTGGCTTCAGAATTTTTAGTATAAATGTTTAATTTATCACAATCTACCTTCCAGTAGATTCACTCTGCTTATAGTATAAAAATCTTTTAGTAACAGTATACGAATGTTACCCATTTCTTGGTCTTTGTGCTAGTTTTGTCACATATTTTACTTCTACCTATGTTATTAACACCACACTACATGGCTATTATCTTTGCATTGTCATCAACTAGAGATTAAAAATAATTTTTATATTTACCTACATTTTTATGAATTAACAGAACCTTTGATTTCTTTTTGTAGATTCAAGAATTGTCTTGCGTTATTTTTATTCTCTCTGGAGGACTTCCTTTAATACTCTAGTGCTGATCTGTTGGAGACAAATTATTTCAGCTTTTAAATGACTGATATTGTCTTTATTTTGTTCTTGTTTTTGAAAGATACTTTTGCCAGGTATAGAATTTTAGGTTGATCAGTTGCTTGTTGCTGCTTTTTCTAATACAAAGATATTGGTTCACTGTCTTCTGAGTTGCATGGTTTCTGGCAAGAAGGCTGTTTTCATCCTTATAATTGTCTCTTTGTACATATTATGTCTTTTTTCACTTTGCTTTCAAGTTTTTTTTTCCATTTGCACTGGTTTTAAGCAAATATATTATGATGTAATTTTCTGTAGTTTTCTTCGTATTCTTTTTCTGCCTGTGTTTATTGAGCTTCTTGGATTGTGGGCTTGGTTTCATTAAATTCGGGGAAAAAAAAATAGCCATTACTTATACAAATATTTTTTTTCTCTTCTCCTCTTTCTCTTCTCCTTTTGAAATTCTGATTTTGCATATATTAGGCACCTTGATGATGTCCCACATTTCTTGGATGCTTTGTTCATTTTTTGGTCTATTCTTTCTCATTTGAATGTGGATATTTTTTCTCATTCTGTCTTTAAGTTTACTAACTTTTCCTTATGCAATGTTTAATCTGCTGTTAATCCCATTCAGTATGTTTTTCATCTCTGATATAGTAATTTTCATTTCTACAACTTGAGTTGCATATTTTTAGAAAAAACTTTTCTCTCCTTAATATGCTCATTCTTTCCTTTACCCTGTTGAATATAAAGATCGTATTTATAAATTTTCTTAATGTCTTTGTCTACTTATATATCATTTGTGTCATTTATGTTTATATTTCTATTGATTGAATTTTCTCTTTCTTATGGGTCTTACTTTTGCCCATTTTTTCATGTCTTATAATTTTTTATTGGATTTCATATGTTGTGAGTTTTATGCTATTGAGCAAAAGATTTTTTTGTATTTCTCTAAATATATGTTTTAACTTTATTCTCATGTGTAATAAAGTTACATGGAGATAGTTCAATCTTTGTAAGACTTTTATTTATGCTTTGTTAGGAAAGACCAAGTACAGCTTTTAGTTTAGGGATAATTTGCCTTACTACTAAGGCAATAGTCTTCTAAGTACGCAACCAGATGTTCTGTATATTGCAAGGTTTCTCCATTCTTGCTGTTAAGAACACAGACTCTTCTCAGTCATATATAAGGTCTGAGAATGGTTCGTCTGCTCCTTTCTGGTGGTTCTTTCCTTGGCCTCAGTAGTTTCTTCACATATATACACAGATCAGTACACAACCAAAGACTTCTGAGGAATGTCCTGCAGATCACGTATCTCTGTATCTGTGCAACTGTCTGTGCTCTGGCATTCTGCTTTGTAATTATGAGAGACCATCAGACTCTGTTTGAGTTCATCTCCTCACTCCATGATTCCATAAATTTCTAGTAAGTAAATCAGGGCAATCTTTGGGTTCACTTCATCTTTCCCCTTCTCTTAGAGATCTCCATCTTTTCTGCCTCTTACCCAATTTCTTAGAACTATTGTTTTATACACTTCTCCATTTTATTTAGTTTAAGGTGAGAGACTAAATCGTATCCCTTTTACTCCATCATGGCAATAAAAAGAAATAAAATGTTTATTTTGTATATAATGATTTGACTGCTTAATTGTTTTTATTCCAAGTTATAACCTGAATGTATGGGTTAACATACTCCAAAACCATCTATATTCTAGACTTAGTATCACCCTTTTGATCTCAGTGGGATGAATGAATGCCTGCTTCAGTTTTTCCACTTATTAAATGTTGACCTTGAGTGAGCAGTCATTACCTGTATGTTTATCTCAAGACTGGCAGGTAAATATGTTTTTTTTTTGGTGAGGAAGATTGGCCCCAAGTTAACATCTGTTGCCAATCTTCCTTTTTTAGCTTGAGGAAGACTAGTCCTGAGCTAACATTTGTGCCAGTCTTCCTCTACTTTATATATGGGATGTCATCACAGTATGGTTTAATGAGCAGTGCATAGGTCCACGCCTGGGAGCCGAACTCATGAACCCCAGGCCACTGAAGCAGAGCATGTGAACTTAACCATTACCCTACTGGGCCAGCCCCTGGTATGATTTTTAATGGTTATACAAGGGAGTGAATAAAAAAGACACTAAGATACTTGGCAAAGAATGAGGCTAAGAAGTCATCTATAGTGATGGTATTTAGCAGAATAAAGATTGGGTTTAGTAGGGTCTTTAAAATTTCAGTCACAACATAAGACAAGCCTAATTTCTTGAAACAAACAAAAGTTTCCACAAAATTCTGGCACTGGGCAAAGGAATGACCAATTATGGACTAGCAATGATAACTTGGTTTGGAGATTTCAATTGTATTATTTGCAAAAACAATAAAATGTGTCATTAATATTTGCATTGTTATGGTAAAATACTCATAACATAGTTTCTGAAATTATCTTCATATAATGCTGTGAGATAATCAGAACAATGATAAAGATCCCAAATTTTCAGAGAATAAACCTGGAAATGCAAGAGATTTAGAGAATTCTTCAAAGACACATATCTAAGAAGTTACAGTGTTAAAAATCTGATGAAGAAAATCTTCCTCCAATGTTAGCTGATAGAAGCTTGGTGTTTTCTAAAGCCTCCTGCTTAGCCTAAACATACAGAAAATTCCTAGACAAATCTGCTTGGTCCTGATACTATAGATGATGAGATTAAGGACTAGTGGGAGAAGCAGGTAAATGTCAGCAATGAGGATGTGGTCTATGGGAGGAAGATGTTTTGCAAAGCGATGGATTTTGTATACCCCTATTAGAGTTGCAAAGAAGATAAGTGCCACATATAAACAGGATAAACAGATGTTGAGTTCTTTAGTCACTCTTCATGAGATGCAATGCCCAGCACAGCATGGAGAATTGGGGCATAGGAGAGGAGTATGAGGACTGAATCTGTGCCGAGTGTGATAATGACCACAGACAATCTGCAGATGCTGTTGACACTGGATCAAAGCAGGATAATTTCAGAATACCCAAATGAAGGCAAAGAGTGGTTGAGGATGTCAACACAGCAGTAATGATAGTGCCTTAATAATATGAGTGTAGGCATCACTACTCCTGCAGTTCATAACAAACAGCCCAAGCTGATCTTGCCAATGTCATTTGTGAGGATCCTTGAGTAGTGCAGCGGATCAGAGAGATCAGAGAGATCAGTGGCCCAAAGCCATGGCCAGCAGCATTGAATACTCCAAGAATGTGAAGGTGTGGATGAAGAAGGGCTCAGCAAAACAAGCTCTTACCTGGATTTCCTGGGCTTCCCACCATAACACAGCTAAAATTATGGGGAGGGTAGACACGGAAATGCCCAGGTCAGTTATTGCCAGGATTAATAGCACATAATACATGAGCTGGTGGAGTGAGGACTCATTCCAGAAAACATAGAGGATGATAATGTTTCCTACTAATGCTACCAGGTATGCAGGACAGAATGGAATTGAGAGCAAAGCATGAACAGACTTCAGCCCATGGAAACTCAAGAGGAAGATGGGTTCCATAGCATCGCTGTTATTTCAGATCACGATGGTGGCCCTTTAGATGTGAGAGATGAGATACTCAGAGATGAAAAATCACAGGCTATTGAAATTCAGATTGATGAGCAAATTCTACCATATTTATGCAAAATCAATTTTTTGTGTATTCCAAATGACTTACATAGATATTAGTCTAAAGCAAGACATCCCAGGCATCTGCGTCACCAGTTTAGGCACAGTTTATACAATATGAAATCTGGGCACAACCATACATGGGGACATGTGATCTCTGCTATGGGTCTTGTCAGGTTTACATCACAGCCTTGCAAAATTTGATGTATACGCAAAATAGGGAAAAGTAAACCTTTAGATAAATTATGCACATTAATACAACAAAAACTACGTGAAAATAAGAAAGCTACATTGGTCTCCTCCAAATTAGCCTGTGGATCATTTCTGAATCTTATTTTTGTTCTTCAAGGTTACCTTTATACTGTTAATCTCATGGTTTCAATGTTTTTCTGTCTTTTAAAAAAATAATGCATAACTTCTATGAAAATGCGACACAGTGAGAAAAGAAAAAAGTCATTATGTGTAATTTTCACATTTTTGAAACCTTTTAGCTTTTTGAAATTTTGCAAAGCATATGAACTCCAGTTGCAGCAGAACCCATGACTGATTTTTTAAATCATCACCAGAAAGGATAATTTGGTGAATAAGGTCACAAGAGAACCTCTGAAATCTCTTTAAATATATGTTTGCATACATTAAAACATAACAGTAAAGAACAAAATATTAGTGACATATTTAATTAGTAATATGAATAATGGTTTATAAGATTTTTATTTCTTTACCATTCCTTGCTTCATAAGGCTTTTTAGTCTAAAAAGTTATTCACATTTAAGAACACTTTTTCTGGGGCTGGTCCGGTGGCGCAAGCGGTAAGTGCATGTGCTCCGCTGCGGTGGCCCGGGGTTTGCCTGCTCGGATCCTGGGCGCGCACCCACCCACCGCTTGTCAGGCCATGCTGTGGTGGCGTCCCATATAAAGTGGAGGAAGATGGGCATGGATGTTAGCCCACGGCCAGTCTTCCTCAGCGAAAAAAATGAGGAGGACTGGCAGATGTTAGCTCAGGGCCAATATTCCTCACCAAAAAAAAACACTTTTTCTCAGACAAATCAAATGATTTAGCTTACCAGTTCCTTTGTCTGTATGTCAAGCACTTTCTAATTTATAATTAGCCCTTCTTATACATTTATTCCTTATTTAATATTAATAATTTTAGGATTAAACTTTCAGTTGATTTGTTTCTTTCAATTTTATCTTTCTGAATATTTGATGATAATTTGCTAAGCTTTTCTTTTTTTTTAATTTTTTGTTTATTGCAGTAACATTGGTTTATAACATTGTAAAAATTTCAAGTGTACATCATTGTACTTCTATTTCTGCATAGATTACATCATGTTCACCACCAAAATACTAATTACAACCCATCACCACACACATGTACCGAATTATCCCTTTCACCCTCCTCCCTCCCCTCTTCCCCTCTGGTAACCACCAATCCAATCTCTGTCCCTACGTGTTTGTTTATTGTTGTTATTATCTACTACTTAATGAAGGAAATCATATGGTATTTGCTAAGCTTTTCTATCTATTTTGTTATCCATCTGACTTAGACCAATTCTCAAATGAATTTTTTATTACTCTCAAATAAATTCGAATTGTGTATAGTATAATATAAAGTCTTTGATACACTGAGTGGAATGGATAATCAGGGAGGATATGTACTGCTTTATATTCATTATTTTGACAACTATTTTATTGACCAGTGTATATTTACTTGTCTATATTGTTATTGACCTAATTGTGTAAATATTGCGTTATTCCTTTTTCGTTTTCTAGAATGTAGTGTCTCTATGCTCTTTAATAATTTTCAAGGCCACTATTTTTGCACCTAACATTGTATGAATATCTTCACGTAAATAAATTTTTCATAATATTTTAAGTTTTTACTCAATATGGATTTTCAGAAACAAGTACACTGAATCAAATAATGTAAGATTTAATGTATATTGATAAAGATTGCCCAATGCAAATAAAAATAATAACAATATTTAAAAATAAACTATCACTTCTTGAATAATATTGCACTAGTCACTCTGCTAAGTATACATACTTTATCTCATTTAGTTCTTACATTAACCGTATAAAAACAAAGTCACTAAAACACAAAAGTGTCTAGTTATTTGTTGAAGGTCACACAACTTAGAAGTAGAGTAGCCAAGAGTGCACTCTTTCTTTCTAATACTACTACATGTTTAAATTATGGATGAGATTGTCCTCGGATATTAATGAATGTTAATTTTGGCCACTTTTCCCTTAAAAAAAAACTATTTTCATTGGTTTATCAGTTAGATATTCTTTCACGTAAATGACTGTCTTCATCCTTTTGTGAATTGTCTTCTTATGCTTTTTAAATGTCGATTAATTATATTTGTTTACTAAATTATAAAATTTACTAGTTTAATAAAATTAATTAATATATTTTTAATACTGTTTCTTCTAATGTTCTTACTCTATGGTCATTTGGCTTTGAAATTCAATTTTTTTGTTTTTTTAGCTTCACATATTTTTTCTTTTTTGGGGAAGATTGGCCCTGAGCTAACATCTGTTGCCAATCTTCCTCCTTTATCCCTTTTTTCTCCCCAAAGCCCCAGTATATAGTTGCATGTCATAGTTGCAGATCCTTCTAGTTGCTCTATGTGGGACGCCGCCTCAACATGGCTTGATGAGCAGCGCGTATGTCCGCACCCAGGATCCGACCCAGCAAACCCCAGGCCTCCAAAGTGGAGCACGCAAACTTAACTGCTATACCACCTGGCCAGCCCCTGGAATTCAATTTAAAGCAGTAGATTATATAAGTCATCTCCTTTGCTTATCTGTTCCTTTCAAAGATGGAAAAGCATTCTGTTTTCCAGAGATTAATAAATATTAAACAATATTTTCTTCTACTTTCTTTTTGGTTTGATTTTTAAACCTTTAATGAGAACCTGACTAGATCTCTCCTGTATATGAGATTTCTTTCATTTTTTATGATTTCTGAATACTATTTTGCTAACTTTTATCTTTATTTCTATCCTAAGTAATTAATTAGAACATGTGAGCTCTATATTTATAGCTTTTCCAGATATAGTCTAATTGATTCTTTTGCTTTTCTAGCGTACATTTTATTCACAGCTTCAAAATTGACTAAGATTGCTATGTTTTTAACAAACACAATAAACAACTAGTATGTTTCAGCCACTTGGATGAGCACTGACAAAAATAGGAGATAAAATCTGTGTTTTAAGTTACTTACATGTTAATGTAGGATACAGACAATAAAGAAATAATTCTGTTGGTTAGGGTTACGGCAATGGCAAATAAAGGATGCTAGACAAACTTCAATGAGGGACGGATAACCCAATATGCATATCAGTGGATGGAGTTTCTGAAATTTATTACAGACACTTGAAAATATGAATGAATAAAATATTTTCTTGTCAATTATTTTTGCATTCAATTTTAATTGTGTTGCACTTGTGAGGCTCATACTTCCAAATATATTTCACCATACTTCATCTCCATACTGGAGGACAGGGGCATTTTTAGTTGTTTATTTGAATCGCTGATGAAAACCGCAAACACATAAACACACACAGTAGGTGTTCAGGAGATGCTGACTCTGTGTGTGGTTCTGGGTGTGTATTCAACCTTTCAACACACTTCAGTCACCGCTGAGGTTGCCTGAGTTATTTAGAGTTATTATCGTTTATTGAAAAGTGAACATTTTAAGAAATAAAATCCATTAAAATTTTCTCTAATCATAATTAGGATTGTGCTGCTGAAGCTGATGTCGGTATCTTTATAGAGCTGGTGGATAGGTTGTATAAAGAGGTAAAAATGAGAAAGGAGGTGGGAAACATATTTATAAGCATAACTCCAAGCCTCACTCCCAAGGAATGTAACCTAGAATGCTGTTGCTTCTTAATTAAATTAACGAACTGAGGTTTGATGGACTTACTTACATTTCCTTGTATTCAATCTCTATTAATCCATTATTACTCTTGGATTTCTACATTTGTCCAAAAATTGCCACGTGAGCTGGGCTTTCATTGCAGCTCAAATTTCCCATCAATCCTTTTTCTCACATAATTTCATGAGGACCCGATGTCTAACTTGCTGATTCTTTACAGAATATAAAATGGGATTCATTAGAGGGAGAACTAGAAGGAAGGTATCAGCTATGATGACCCTAATAACTGGAGAAACATTTTTGGCAAAGCAGTGAATAATAGCCAAGGTGACGATAGGCACATAGAAGATGAGTACAGCACAGATGTGGGAGATAGAAGTGTTGAGGACTTTGAGACGGCTCTTGTGTGAAGCAGTGACAAGAACAATTTTCAGGATCAGCATGTAAGACACAGAAATGCACATCAAGTCTAATATAACTGTTAGAGCCACAAACAGTCCATAAATGATATCGATCCTCTTGTCAGAGCAGGCCAGCTTCATGACATCCTGGTGAAGGCAATAGGAGTGGAATAGAAGACTTTTCTTACAAAATTTCAGCCTTTTGAGAATGAAAGGAAGAGGGAAAACCAATAAGATATTTTTTATAACAAATACAAGGCCAATTTTAATGACTCTGTCAATGGTCAGGTTGGAGGGGTATCTCAAAGGTTGTAGATGGCTATAAAGCTATCAATGGACATGATAAGAAGAACTGATGACTCCATAGTTGAGAATCCATGAATGAAAATGTCTTGGGCAAAACAGGTATCAGGGGAAATTCTGATGACATTGAACAAGAAGATTCTCAGCGTGGTTGGAAGGGAGGCGATGGACAGTCCCAGGTCAGAAAAGTCCAGCATGGAGAGGAAATAATACATAGGCTCATGCAGAGAGGTCTCTGTTTTTATGAAAAAGAGGATGGTGCAGTTCCCCAGAATGGCAACAAGATACATGAGGCAAATGGGGATGGAGACCCAAGTGTGAGTGTGCTCCATGGCTGGGATACTAGTGAGGAAGAAGCTAGAGATTTCTACTTCAGAGGTGTTAAAGCCTGACATTGCAGGAATGTGAGGGAATCAGGATGTGGGTGTCAGAAGAGTCTTCCTGCAATGGCATAAATAACCCGGCTCAAATTTATATATTTCATTCATTTTATTCAGCTTCCCTGGGTGTAGTATATATGAAGGAAGCAGTAAATTCTTCAGCCTATATTTTCTATAGTACTTAAATTATTTTAGAGAAATTCTATCAGTTTGGAAATGGTATATATTAGCATATGATGAAAATAGAAACATTACATAACTACAATTAAAGTTGCGGTTATTAAAGAATTTTAACTTTTAGGAAAATTCATCTTATTCAAAAAATGCTCATGGGAAAACTGGATATCCATTTGCCTTCCTACTATATACCTCACTCATATACAAAAATTAACTCAAAATGGACCAAAGACCTAAATGTACAGCTAAAACTATAAAACTCTTAGAAGAAAACTAGGGTCAAATCTTCATGACTTAGGTTAGTTAATAGTTTCTTTGATATGACACCAAAACACAAGCAATACAACAAAATAGAATTATAAGCTAGATTTCATCAAGATGAAAAATTTTGGGCTTCAAGGGACACCATCAACATAGTGATAAGACAACTCACAGTACAGGACTCTTAAACTCAACAGTAAGAAGACAAATAATCCTAATAAAAATGGTCAAAGGATTTAAATAGACATTTCTCCTAAGAAGACATGTATATGGCTAATAAGCATATGAAAAGATTCTTAATATCATTAATCATTAGGACAATGCACATTGAAACAACAATGATACACCACTTTACTCCCGTATGAGAACTAAATAAAAAAGAAAGACAATAATAAATCTTGACAAGGATATGTAAAAATTGAAACCCTTGCACATTACTGCTGATATTACAAAATTATGCAGCCACTTTGAAAATTAGTTGGCGGTTCCTCAAAATGTTAAACATAGAGTTACAACATGACCCAGCATTTACACTCTTAGATATATACTCAAGAGAGATTAAAGCATGTGCTCGTGAAAAGAAAATGAAAGAGTATATAAATGTTCTTGTCAGCATAATTCATAATAGTCAAGCATGGAAACAACTCAAATGCCCATCATTGATGAATGGATAAACAAAAAATAGTATATCCATACAATAGGATATCATTCAGTCATAAAAAGGAATGAAATGCTAATTATGGTACAAATGGATGAAACCTTAAAATATGTTGAATGAGAGAAGCCAGACAGAACAGACCACACATTGCATGATTCTATTTATATTAAATATCCCAAATATACAAATCCATTGTGACGTAATGTAGGTTAGTGATGGAGGGAGGGGAGAATGGAGAGGGACCACTAATGGGTATGACATTTATTTTTGGTGTGATGAAAATATTCTAAAATTAGATAGCGGTGATTGATAGTCACTCAATTCTGTGAATACACAAAAGAGCGAATTGTGCCCTTTAAAAGGGTGAGTTTTGTGTTATTTGGATTATACATCAGTAAAGCTTTTATATATGAAAAAGAAACTGCATCCTAGAATACTTTCCTTTATGCTTCTCTTAAGTACCACATTTGCAATATGAAATGCACGCTTTCATTAAGAAAACTCACCTGGAGACTGTGATATGGCTTCCCTATAACTGGAATGCAGAGTAGGCTAGTGTGTGACTGCTATCTAGCAAATTCTCAGGTTATGTGAAACGGCTGACCAGCTGCTTTAAGGTCCAAGGTACGTGAATTTGAAATGTGAAATGTGCGATAGGAATGCCAAGGCAATGGGACTCTAGAAATAAGAGGCCTTACGTGGGGAAATGAAGAGCAACCAGCTGAAGGAGAGGCACAGCTCATATTAAAAGTGGAACTAGCAGGGTTGTCTATAAAGATTGCAAAGGTGCCCTGAAGAGAAAGACTCAACCTTAAACACGTTCCCGACTTGGAAAGTCTGAAGCCATCTTATGAAAAGATGTCATATAAGAACTCCTCTGCCTCCATTCTCTTTTGCTCTATTCCAGCACTCCAACCTGTAAGGATCAGATCATTAACTAGAAAAAAGGGGAGATGATAAAGGAGAAAGGATTCGGAATATAAACACATTCCCCTATTGGAGAATGTGCTATCTACATTAACCTGGGAAAGGAGAGAAATATTACTTTTGGTTGAAGATTGAAGCAGTTACTTGGATGTTATAGTTTTTTAATTGCCTTTTTAAAATTAAATTGACCTTAAGACTTTCCATTAACTAAAAATTTACTGAAATGTCATGGTACCTGCCCAGTTTCCATCAAAGAAGAGCCAGGAAAGGACCACCTACATATAAAAAGTTAAGAATTGACGGGAGGTGACATAATTACCTCACATTTTTTTTTTATTAAACCCCATGATTCCTGCTCATTCTATAATGTTGTTACAGAATAACATCTGAATGATAGTAGGATGGAGATATGCATTTTTTCTTGTTTAAATCTAAGCTTTTATGAGTCTCTTAGAGAAAAAAGATGGGAAATTTACAGCAGAACCACAATGAATACTTTATATTTGTTTGATTATATTTACTATTTAGGGTGATGGACACAGTCCTCTCTATGTTTATTCAAAGTGGGCCACAAATTGGGAATTTAAATGTCATAGAGTGTTAGAATCATAGAATATCTCTTCTATTATGGTAAAGGCATAATGGTATTAGATCAAGAAGTTCACTTTCCACAAATCATGTCATTGAATTCTTGGGAAAATAATGTGTGTTTTTTCTGTGTAGTGAACAGAAAATGGAGGAAATACGGGACTAATCACCTATAATAATAATGTTAATGTAATTCTGGCTAGAGAGGGAAATTAATCACCAACCTCCCCTTTCTGCATGGCCAGCTCACCTATTTATGTTCTAGCAAATTTTTTTTTTTTTTTTTACATCTCCAAAATACAATGTTTCAAATATCTTGCCTTTATAAATGCTACAAATGCTGTGTGTGATGCCTGTTTTTTCCTTGTCTGTCTTTGTTCATATTCTGAGTTAGGCATCATCTTTTAAAGAAAACCTTCCCTATCTTCTATTGCAAGAGGCCAAATGCTTTGGTCTACGACCTCTTCAGTAACTGCATGTTTCTCTTACTAATAATGGTTCATTTGTTAGACATCTGTTCCTCCAACTTCACTGATCTCTTTTAGGGAAGGTATATTTAATATTTATCTTATTGTCACTTGCTTCTGTGGTACATTTCCTTTTTTTTTAATTGAGGTAATATTGGTTTATAACATTATATAAATTTCAGGCGTATATCATTATATTTCAACTCCTGTATAGACTACATCATGTTCCCTACCAAAAGTCTAGTTTCCATCCATCACAGTACACGTGTGTCCTTTTACCCCTTTCGCCCTTCCTCTACCTCCCTTCCCCTCTTATTAAATCTTTGTTAAAAAAACATAAACTATCTTTGTCACATAGAGGCTAAAGAAATGCAGAACAGAAATAAAATAAATAAGGACAACCTCTGGCATATGGCTCACTGTCTCTTTACTGGCACAAATTCTGTACTCTAAGCATTGACTTGCTATCAGATTTGCATTCTTGAGGAAATTATCAATCCTAAATAGTCAATGTTAATTTATAAGTAGAAAAACATGAGGAGTAAATTAAGATATTTACATTTTAACATAACCAGTGCCTGACTGTTTTCTTCTGACACAGAAACAATTATATTCAACAAAATTGCTCACACTATTTAAAAAAACCATTAATAGTCCAAACTGTTAAAGGATAAATTAGAATAAACATAAAATTAAAAGATGTGTTTTGCATTCACAACAATACATGATCACTAGAGAATTGAGATTCTTTCATGAAGAGGCATCTAGCAATGTCATGTCATGCTGCCTTGCCCTCTCTTTTCCTCATACATGTTGCAAGAGTCTTATAGATGCCTTTTGTACACAGTCAGTTTAGAGTGTTTCTATTGTGGATGTTCTTTTCTCA
The DNA here is from genome assembly GCF_020826845.1 of Diceros bicornis minor. Classification (NCBI taxonomy): domain Eukaryota; kingdom Metazoa; phylum Chordata; class Mammalia; order Perissodactyla; family Rhinocerotidae; genus Diceros; species Diceros bicornis. The sequence goes on along the minus strand of NC_080746.1, from coordinate 60,499,142 downwards.
ACATGCTTAGACTCGCACAATCCCTGTCTCCATTCCTCTCTTTCTAGCACATAATTTTGTCTGTATCTTTTTCTGTCGTATATTTTCTTTTACTTGTAGACTCACAACTGATACACTGCAATGTAATCATGCTGTGTTTCTGAGATGCTACTTCTGTGATCACGTTTCTTGAGCTTCTGATTTGCTTTCCCTGGGTTGAATTCCTTGCTCAGTTTGCTGTATCTCTTTAGATTGCCTATAAGCAGTTTAATGAATCGTATCCACAGTAAAAAAGTGTTTTTGTTTTTTTTTGCCAGGGTCTGTGGGAGACATTTTACATAATTACCTCATTTAATCTTCAGGCCAAATCTACAAAGCCAATATTATAATTAACTCTGTTTTTTTTTTTTAATTTTTTTGTTTATTATGGTAACGTTGGTTTATAACATTGTATACATTTCAGGTATACATCATTATACTTCTATTTCTGCACGGATTACATTATGTTCTCATGTTCACCACCCAAATACTAATTACAATCCATCAACAAAACGAAAAGACAACCTAACGATTGGGAGAAGATATTTGCAAATCATGCATCTGATAAGGGGTTAATCTCCAAAATATATAAAGGACTCATGCATCTCAACAAGGAAAAAACTAACAACCCAACTAAAAAATGGGCAAAAGACCTGAACAGACATTTCTCCAAAGAAGATATACAGATGGCCAACAGGCACATGAAAAGATGTTCAACATCATTAACTGTCAGGGAAATGCAAATCAAAACTACAATGAGATATCACCTCACGCCCGTCAGAATGGCTATAATTAGTAACACAGGAAACAAGTGTTGGAGAGGCTGTGGAGAGAAGGGAACTCTCATACACTGCTGGTGGGAGTGCAAACTGGTGCAGCCACTATGGAAAATAATATGGAGATTCCTCAAAAAGTTAAGGATAGAACTATCATATGATCCAGCTATTCCACTGCTGAGTATTTATCCAAAGAACATGAAAACACCAAAGAGTAAAGAAACATGCACCCCTGTGTTCATTGCAGCATTATTAACAATAGCCAAGATTTGGAAGTAATAAAGTTTTGAAGTAGGAGGATGCCTAGTGGAAGATACGGCGGGATTTCTGTATGCAATTAACAAGGAGAAAAAAATTAAAACCTGTAAGAAGTCGATTGAATAGTTATTACACTGAAGTTTGGAAGACACTCACCACTAATATCAAAGGGGGTCATATGTATACGGTTGTTACAAAATGGTTTTGCACCAGGTGTCAGATTTGTCTTCCTCTAACATTAGTTTGATCATTCAGTCTTCCCTTCAGAAAGCTCAGAAGTATAGTTCAATGTCAAATTCCTTGACTGACATGCAAATCCGTGCCCTTTCCCCTATCAGACTATAGATATTTCCAGCCTCTGAACATCCTTACTCTCCCACTTAAGTTCTCTGTTTCTACCAGGTGAGTTTTATTAGCTTCTAACCACACAACATAAAGCTTCATGTTTCCATATTATTGCTTCAAAAGATGATCTGAAGTGAAGGATTGCAGTGATCAAAGGACAGCATCCTTGTTTAAAGGATACATATTTTTATACAATAGTATAAATTCTTTCCTTTAAGATACGTGAACCTAGGACAGAACTTGATGATTTCAATATTATAAAACTTGAGCAACATCTGTAATCTCTACTGCATGAAATAGTGTTTTTGTTGTTTTTTTTTAACCCTGCCTTCCTAGTGAATACAAATGAATCCTCAAATTCTTCATCAAGAATTTACAGTAACTCAGTGTGTAGTGTGCTCCCATCGATAATATTTCTTCTTTGCCTCCTCCCTCTAGCTTCATACAATCCCATGTAACCAGGTATCATTTTGAGATGCACTGACAAATGCTGAATGAATGAAAAGTCATAACCTCATCTAGAAGAGCTGTATCTTTAAATTAAACAAAATTAATGAAAACATACCCTTAAAAGATTACTTAGGGGCCGGTCCCGTGGCTTAGCACGTGCTCCGCTACTGACGGCCTGAGTTCGCATCTCGGGCGTGCACTGATGCACCACTTGTGAGGCCATGCTGAGGCAGCATCCCACATACAGCAAACAGAAGGATGTGCAACTATAACATACAACTATCCACTGGCACTTTGGGGGAAAAAAAAGGAGGATAGGGAATAGATGTTAGCTCAGGGCCGATCTTCCTCAGCAAAAAGAAGAGGATTGTCATGGATGTTAGCTCAGAGCTGATCTTCCTCACAAAAAAAAAAAAAAAGATTACTTAAAAGCCATGAACTCATAGATACCCTTTTTGTGAGAATCACAAGGTTGCTTTCTTGTTTATCAAGAAAAGGAAATGTAAAGCAAAGATTTAAATCTAATCAAAAGCATGTAGAATTAGGACATTCTACGGAGAAAGACTGCTAGTGGATACAAGTGTTTCTCTAATGCCCAATGGAAGTTTAGTGGACTCACACACTCACACCCAGAAACAACTTATACTATCACGTAAGCAAATAACTCTACCACACAGCAAACTGTGTCACTTAAGATCCAGGTCAACGTTCCTTTGAATTGCTGTCTGTACTTGGGCTGTGATTCGGACCTACCAACAAGTTGATTCCTGTGGGTTGGCAGGACCATGAACTTTCACCTATGCATTTACATGCATTGTTGAGCTTTTCAGAAAGTTGGACTAGTTGTTTAGAAAGTTGGCATTCATCTTAAGCACTGGGCAACCACAGTCAGTTCGATAGTAAAGGAATGGCTTGCTTAAAATGGTAAATATGAAATGACACCTGTGAATATCAGGGAACTTACCAGCAAGTGGGTAGGTAGGTCAATGGATCACACATCAGAGTAAAGAGGAAACAGAGGTGGTACACAGTCACCAGAGTTTCACTGCTGTGTAGGCACAACAATTTATCCTGACCTGCAGAATCTAGCCCTCCCTGATGCTTTCCCAGTGGCCCAGAAACTTCTGTGGATCCCCGCTCAGCAAGATGTACTCGGAAGAAAAAGAAAACTCCCTGTAGGTGAACCCTCAAAGGGGACTGCAGACAAGGAGAGTCATACAACATCCTATAAAGGATAAGAGTTAACCATTTGTGGAGAACATCCTGTATGTAAGTCTTCTCCGCTGCCTCTGGCAGAATTCATGCTCACCTCACCCATGATCCCAGAACACCACGTGAATAATTGTAGAGCAGTTCCACACGGAACTAGGCCTCTCTGTGTCCGCCTTCTCCACTAGATTGAACTTCCTGAAAGTTATAGGTTTTTCCTTTTGCCAATTGAGAAGGTTTTGAAAATTTAATTTGCACTTAGCATCACAAAGGCCAGGAGTTTTCGACTGGGAATACATATAGACTTCACTATGGAGTTTTATAAAAATACAGATATCTACTTCCTGTTCCAGACTCATTGAATCTCTTCACTTGGTATTCTTGGTGTAGTCTTGACATTTGCTTGCTGTATTATATACATTGTCTCTCATGACTAATATGTATCAAGGTCTTTTCCTCAGTAATATTTATGCTTATTCATTTTAATATACCAACGGTAACATTCTGTCTTGGAAAATAGGCTTTTTCACTATCCTTAGACACATTTATCAAGAACTTCTTTCTTTGTAATGACTTCATTATTTTGTTTTGCATATCACAGAATCAACTGAATTTTCTTGTCAGTTGCATTATTCTTGTTACAACCTCTCCTTGGAACATATGAAAATTATCAGAAAGAAATTAGCCATACCAATTTTAATGTAGTTTTAGCTATCTTAAGTTATCTTAACTATCTTAAGACTATAGACAGTTTTTGTTTGACTCTGATGCTTATCTGAAAGCTCTGAAGTCACCAATAGGCCAGAGTTTGGGGTCTTCAATGAAGAAAGATGGCCTCAGAGCCCATGGAAAAAGACTGTAGTAGGTTCTTCAAATTTCAAAAATAGATTCTTAGGAAACGGTCAGTCCATTTCGGGGTACTGAGTCATAATGTCCAGGAATCTTCTTTGTTGAGAGATAGATAGCTTCAGGAGACTGCTAATCCAGGATCTAGCACAAGAAGAATTGAGAATTAATTATACAACACTAATTGCTCTGATGAGGGACATTTTATTGTGTTTGTTTAGAATATTGATTTTTTTTAATTGTCTATTTTCTGGATATATAAGGAAGCCCTTTCTCTTTCTTCTTAAGCTATCTACACTGTATAATAATCTAGCAGACTCTGCTTTTTAAATTGAAGTGAAACATTTTCAAATGTTACCTGTTTCTTACTGAGCCCTCTGAGTTCAAAAATTCTTATTGTGTCCTTGCTTTTCATGGCAATGTAGTTATTTCCATAGGTGCGATAAAAGTCTACCCTCCTTTTTACCAAGATATAATAAGGAAAATTGATTATGCAACCAGGGCCTTGCCTGGAATGGCATACTTGAGAATGTTGTTAATTTAATCAGGTGTTACTAGCCACTATTAGAGAACTAAGGTTGACTTTATAGAGCCAGCACTGACAAAGCCCTCTGAGTAAAAATGGAATGGCACGTGGCTTATAGGGTCCAGTCTTCAATGTCACTTCGGTGGAATACCATGGACCTAGAGATGTTTTTTGATAACTTCAAGAAGAGGAAAATTTACTCAAAATATATAGGTACTGTAGGTGAAACCTGATGAAGAAAGTTTATTGGACTTGGCTTTCTAGCTTTGGTACAGCAAATAATAGTGGCTTTTCAATCTGAACTGGCTTTTCAAAACCTCCAGCATTGTAAACTAAGAAGGCGTATATGATAATGTAGTATCCTTGCTGCCTCTATGTAAATGATCAAGCCAACTCTAATGAGTTGGCCTTATTATGTGATCAAGAATAATCATTGTTTTTTTTTGTTTGTTTGTTTATTGAAGTAACAGTTTATAAGATATCACCTCACGCCCGTCAGAATGGCTATAATTAACAAGACAGGAAACAACATGTGTTGGAGAGAATGTGGAGAGAAGGAAACTCTCATACACTGCTGGTGGGAGTGCAAACTGGTGCAGCCACTATGGAAAACAGTATGGAGATTCCTCAAAAAATCAAGGATAGAACTACCATATGATACAGCCATTCCACTGCTGGGTATTTATCCAAAGAACTTGAAAACACCAATGCGTAAAGATACATGCACCCCTGTGTTCATTGCAGCGTTATTCACAATAGCCAAGACTTGGAAGCAACCTAAATGCCCATCAAGGGACGAATGGATAAAGAAGATGTGGTATATATACACAATGGAATACTACTCAGCCATAAGAAACGATGAAATCCAGGCATTTGTGACAACATGGATGGACATTAAGAATAATCATTCTTTAAGATTATATTTTATTTAAATGGGAGAGACTATAGGTAAAATTCTGTACTTCAATGGAAAACTATGCATTATTTAGAGTATAGTCTTTTGGGTTATCTGATTTTTATTATGTGGGGGCTTTGTCCCTTTCATTGTCTTTCAGCTATTTTACAACTCTGTGAATTGTAGATACTAACAACTATACAAACAATTCATGTTTGTAAACATGCAAATACATTTTGCATGGTAAAGTTCAATCAACTTCCTTCTCCACTATGAATTAATCCATTTTTGAACTCATTTGCAAATTTATGTCAACATTTCTGTCTATAAATATATATTTTTTTATGGATTCTCTTTTGAACAGATTGTAACATTAGCCTGCTTCCCTCATTAAAAAATAAGCTAAATGAGGGGCCAACCCGGTGGCATAGTAGTTAAGTTCATGTGTTCCACTTCAGCGACACAGAGTTCACCAGTTAGGATCTCAGGTGTGGACCTACACACTGCTCATCAAGCCAGGCTGTGGTGGCAACTCATGTACAAAATACAGGAGGATTGCCACAGATATTAGCTCAAGGATAATCTTCCTCAAGCAAAAGGAGAAAGATTGGCAACAGATGTTAGCTCAGGGCCAATCTTCCTCTCCAAAAAATATAAAAAATAAGTTAAATGAGATCTTTAATGAATGTTCATTATTTATCTGTGTGAGAGTCATGATTTTACTTTATTGGAAAATTATGCTTTAATATGGTTTAAATTCTTGTATGGAAGAGAGACAATAAACTAAGTATGAAATAATAAGATATTGCATTAAGTAAAACTCCCATAGAAACTAGGATGACAGGAAGCTGACTCACCCTGAATATATTAATAGATGATATTTGATATTCCAAAAGGAAATACAGAAGTAAATGAATGGATGAAATGCTCCTGAATTTTTGTAACATTTGTTGTTGTTTCCTGTTTTTTGTTTGTTTGATTGGTAGTTACATGCATGTGAGTGTCATTACCTCATCTCAAATTCAGTTTCTGAGAGCAGAGACATATATCATGTAGGTCACAACCATGTGTTGAAGACAGATATTTTATATGAAGAGGCCATCTTTAGCCACTTCTGAACACTATCAAACCAACCCACTCGTCAGAAATAATGAATATTTTAATTTTCAAATAAAGACATTGAGTATTTATTTAATAATAGAGAAAATAGAAAGCGTATTGTTAAGGGCTTGTGTTCCCCCCAAATTCATACTTTGAAGTCCTAACTTTCAACACCTAAGAATGTGACTGTACTTGGAGATAGGGACTTTAAAGAGGTAATTAAAATAAAATGAGGTCATTAGAGTGAGCCCTAATACAATATGACTGTTGTCCTTATAAGAAGAGGAAATTTGGACACATAAACACATCAGGGGAAGACAATGTGAAGAGTAACAAAGACTCTCCTTGACCAAACACTAGTGTAGTTTCTATCAGTTCAAGGCTGTATCCCTGGAAAATGACCCCTGCTCCCCTTAAAATGCCTGCCCGAGAGAGGTCAACCCTGCCAGAAGAATTTACTGCATGTTCCAGTGAAAACTTCACTATAGGCTCCTGATCTGCCTTATAACATTTACTTTAGAAAACTTGCAATTGTAAACCCTTTCTCTGTCTCTTTGAGAAGTATCTTCTATAATCAGGAATATCTTTCTCAGCGATCTAAGAACCAACCTTTTGAAATTCAGTCCTCAAGGAAGACAGGGCCCCCGTCTAATAATCTCTGTAGGAGGGTACAAACCTAACTTCAATAAGCACCCTTAACCCAACACAAGTGGCCTAATCACATTGGCCAAATTTTCCTTCCCTACATTGACTTTCAATACTTTTCCTTTATCACACTCCAGCATTTAAAAAGCCTCCCACATTTTATTTAAGAGGAGAGAAGCTCAGTTCTATACTGAAGCCTCTCTCGTATTCTAGCAGTCAAGATAAAACCTATCTTGCAGTTTTAACAGGTGTTCAGTGCAGAAATTTTCTTTTACAAGAGATATAGGAGGAAGAAAACCATCTACAAGCCAAGGAGAAAGGTATGAAACAGATCCTTCTCTTATGGCCTTCAGAAAGCACAAACCTGCCAACACTTTGATCTCAGACTTCTAGCCTCCAGATCTTTTAGAAAATAAATTTATTATGTTTAAGCCACCCAGTCTATGGTAATTGTTATCGCAGCCCTAGAAAATTAAAATAGTTTTTGGTATCAGGAAGTGAGGCGCTGCTCTAACAAACATCTAAAAATGTGGAAGTGGATTTGGAACTAGGTAATGAGTAGAGGATAGAAGAGTTTTAAGGTCCATGTTAAAAAAACTCTAGACTTCTTGGAGATACTTTTGGTAGAAACATAGACACAAAGGCAATTCTGGTGAGGGCTCAGAAAGAAAAGAGGAAAGCTGTAGAGAAAGCTCGTGTTGTCTTAGAGAATACATATATCATTATGAATAGAATGTTGATAGAATAAAACATTAAAGGAGCTCTGATAAAGTCTCAGATGGAGATGAGGAAGAGGTTATTGGAAACTGGAGGGAAGGTGATCCTCGTTATAAAGTGGCAAAGAACTTGGCTGAATTGTGTACTAGTGTTTTGTGGAACGTAGAACTTATAAAAGATGAACTTGAATAGTTAGCTGAGGAGATTTCTAAGTAAAGTGTTGAAGGCATGGCCTGGTTTCTCCTTACTGCTTATAGTAAAATGTGAGAGAGATAAATTGAGAGGAAATTGTTAAACAAAATGGAACCAGAACTTGAAGTTTTGGAAAATTCTTAGCCTATCCATATGGCAAAAAATGTGTTCTGGAGAAAACATTAAGGGTGTGGCTGGACAACCACTTGCTAAAGAGATTATAGGAGTGACTCATGGATCCAATGAATTATTTTAACCGAAGCCAGAGATAGAGATGAGGTCATTGAAAAAAATCTGTAGAGGATCCCTTGCCTGACAGCTTGCACCCCTGTGAATTACATGGGAAGTCGACAAGGTTTTGGAGAATTATACACCAGCAGAAATGTTGGCAGATTATACTGATGGGGACATAAATGAGACAAAATGAAGGAAGGATGTCAGACTTCTGGGAGGCTACAGGGCCAACTAATAGAGCTATTAAGCTGCACAAATGGGTTAACCTTTAAGAAAAGAGAGGAATGACCACAAAGGTGGTTCAGAGGTCAGCAGTGCTGCCAAGGCTACAATGGGCCCAGAGAGCAAAGGCTTGGGAGACAGGGTTGTTTCCTCTTTGGTTTCAAAAAGTGGTGCCACCTCTTTGATTTCAGCAGAACAGTCTACTGATATGCAGGGTTGAAGGCACAGGGCCAACACCCAGATGAGCCTGAAAGGTAGAGATGCTACTCTGGTGGGCCTGGAGGACAGAACATCAAGCAAAGAGGATTATCCTCAAGCCTTAAAATCTAATAGAATTTTCCCTGCTAGGTTGAGGGTTCTAGACCTGGTTAGGACCTGTGACTATTTTTTTTTTTTGTTACTATTTTTTTTATTGGTTTTTTAATTTATCTTTTTTGGAATGAGAATGTCTATCCTATGTCTGTCCCACCATTATATATATATATATATATATATATATATATATATATATATATATATATAGTTTTTTCCCCCTGAGGAAGATTCACCTTGAGCTAACATCAGTGCCAATCTCCTTCTATTTTGTATGTGGGTCACTGCCACAGCATGGCTGCTAATGAGTGGTGTATGTCCATGCCCAGGAACCGCAGCTGGTGGTTGAAGTGGAGCATGCTGAAGTTAACCACTAGGCCTCAGGGCCAGCCCCCCCACCATTGTATTTTTGAAGCAGATAACTTATTGTCTGGTGTCACAGGTACACTGTAAAAGGTTTTCATGAGTTATGCACCAAAAACACAGAAAAACTTCTTGCCCTGATCTGATGACAGGATTTCCTATTCTAGGAGAGCACTGTGGAAACAGAGGCAATCTTGAATACCATGTTGCCAAGATAGTACTATCCAGGGATAGAAAAGATAAGGTTTGAATCTCAGCTTTAATTTCCTGTCTGTATGAAGTTTATAAAGTCAATTTCTCAGAGCCTCAATATCTTCAACTGAAAAAATAGGCAGGAATGTTCTATATAAGCTAGGTTATTATGGGAATCAAATAAAAAATGTGCCTAAAAATGCCTAGAAGCACACATTGCATATATTAGAGGTTTTAAAACAACATTTATGTCTGTGAAAAGTTTTCATTAATTCTGAAGTACCTTCCGTATGAGTTAATAATTATTTGTTAGGCATTTGACAGTTATGGACTTTGTTTCTTGATTTACCTGAGGTTAAAAATGTAGGAGACAAGAATTGTTGTGGTTTGTGGAAAAGACTTGGGTCAATGAGTGAGCATAAGAAAAAACTAAAACTTTGTTCTATGGTCTGCAAGGTTTTAAGTTCATATTAGGAAGGAAGTTGGACACTTAGTCACCTATCAAAACCAAGACAATAAATTCCTCCTTAACTTCAAATTACTTTTTCCTACTTTAAAATCTTTGAGCATCTGTGATATGCCTACCTTTGTAATATACAACTTAAGAAAATTATATCATATCTGAATGCAGTCTTACTGAACTCTTCAACAAACAATTCTCCTTTCTCCAAACATGGCCTCAATTATACATTCATTCAACAACAATTATTTACTGGAGATTTACTCCACATCAGAAATATGTTAGACATTAAGTACATGGAGATAAATAGATATTATTTAAACTTCTTTGAGAGCATACTCTATTTGGAAAGTAAAAAGAAGAAAAATAAGTATAAATTATATCTATGATTGCAAATGATAATAAACATAATAGAGAATAAAGGAAACATCAGCTGTAAAAGAGATTTAAAAAGAGGGTCATAATTTGGACTGGGGGTTTAGGGAAGTATTCTATGGAGAAATTAAGCTGAAACTTAAAAAAAGTGAATAGAAATGCGTTATATGAAATCGGAGTCAAAAGCATTCTAAGAAAAGTGGTCAGATGTGAAAACTCACAGGAAACAGAGAGCTTTGTAAATTCCACAAATATACAGAAGGCCAAAGGGGCTAGAGTTGAATGATTATCTGATGATGTTGGAGAAGTTGAGAAGATCAGTTCATGTATGGTCTAATAAAATGTACTTCATTGCTTTAATTCTATTCTCAAAGAAATAAGAGAGTTAATATTTAAAAGAGGCATTGCATTATCTAATTTTCATTTTAAAGACACAACTCATGTTTTGCACAAAAAATCAATTAGAAAGTAGCAAGAGTAGAGTTTAGAAACTTAGGAAGTTATTGCAGCATTTCACAAAAGAAATGCAGGTGTCTTTTACTAAGATGACTGAAATGAAGACAGTGAGAAGAGGACAGAATAAGATATAATTTGAGTCTAGAACTGAAAGAAATTAATGTAGATGGATTGCATATGAGGGGTAAGGAATCCACTTCTGTCAGATGCATATATATTACCATTTTTATGTATCATATGTTTTGCTTTTATCATAGATGACCTCATAAGACATCTATTTTCATCTGGATGACTAACTTTCCTTCTACACCTCCCTTAAGGAAGAGACTTCAAGATATGTACTTTCTGTTACCAGTTCTATCTATACTTATGCCCAGTATCACTTGTGCATAAAATAAATCTGATAATAATAACAAAAAATATATATTGATGTGTCTTTATGTCAAACATTAGGTTCTTTGAAATTCACCTTTGAAATCTTCCCCAAAACAACATGCTTTGTTTTGTTACCATGCCACTATATTTCGTATTACACATCACTGTTATATGTACTTTTGACATAATTTTGCTACAAATCTCACTCTAATTTGCCTCGTTTTCACACAGTACACAATAGGATTCATCAGTGGAGGCAAAAGTAATAGAACATTTGCCATGAGAACATTGAAGAATGGAGACACGTGCTGGGCAAAGCGATGGAAATGGCAAGGTTGAGGATGGGCAGATAGAAGATGATCCCTGCACAGATGTGTGAGACACAAGTATTGAGGGCCTTGAGCTGCTCCTTTTGGGATGCAATTCCCAGCACAGTCTTGAGGATCAGGATATAAGACACAACAATGAGTATAAAGTCTACCATAACACAGAGTGCTCCAAAAAAGCCATAGATGACATCAATGTGGTTGTCAGAGCAAGCCAACTTCATGACATCCTGATAGAGGCAGTAGGAATGGGATAATTGACTTTTCTTACAATATTTCAACCTTCTCAAAGTGAAAGGAAAGGGAAGAACCAGGAGGAAGCTCTTGAAAAAGAATGCCACTCCTATTTGGGCAACTCTGACAGTAGTAACAATGGAGCTGTATCTCGGAGGGTTGTGGATGGCCAGAAAGCGGTCAAATGACATGATCAGGAGCACTGAGGACTCAAATACAGTGAATCCGTGGATAAAAAATTCCTGAGCAAAGCAGGCATCAGCAGAAATTTTAGGAGCATTGAACAGTAATATCTTCCACACGGTGGGCAAAGAAGATAGGGACAAACCTAAGTCAGACAGGGCCAACATGGAAAGGAAATAGTACATGGGTTCATGCAAGGAGGTCTCTGTCTTGATGACAAAAAGAATGGTGCAATTTCCTAGAATAGCAGCAAGGTACATGCTGCAGATGGGGATGGAGATCCAGATGTGTGCATATTCCAGCCCTGGAATCCCAACCAAGAAAAAGGTGGTAATTTCAAAATGTGATGTGTTGATAATGGACATGATGCATTTAGAGAGCTCTGCAATGAAAGAAAGAGATTCTTCAGTTGGTAAAAGATTAAAATATGGTAATTTCACAGAAAAAAAGCAATTTGTGTGTTCTTTCAGCTCTTTCAACAGAACAAAGCATTTATGTGGCTATCATACATAGAGAAATACATGCCCCTTTAGACTAGAATCTTCAGATATCAGTTTGGAAAAAATATTTCAGCTAGAAACTAGATTTTTATTTTGCACTCAGATACGTGTCTGAATTCATTTTTCCTGTAAAATTTTGATTACTAGTAGTCAATTACACTCTAATTCTCTACTTTCTTGCTTTCATATCCTAGATATGATATTGGGTAGAATATATGATTCCTAGAGTGACACTAAATAAAGGCAAAGGAATTTCAGACTCAGTTGCTTTCTAACTCCTGAAATCCCACAAATCTATGGTCTTCTCAAAACCAACCTATCCTTAGTTCTATTCCTAGCCATCTGAAAATTGCTTATTTAAACATCCTTTTAAAGTTCCTATTTTCAAATCATTCATATTTTTGTAAAAGTAGTCACCGCAGAGTTTACTGAAAGATTATGTCTCGTTTTCTCCTTTCCTGTAATTTGTGACCATTTGTGTAGTGTCGATAGGAGAATAAAAACCTGAAGTGGTCATTATCACGATTTAGGAGAAAATTTGAATTCTGTTGAAAGCTTATCCCCTAAAAGGTCCATAGTCCATTCACATAGTCTTTGAAAGGAACATTATTCCTAGAGGTATGACATTTGGAGGTGTCTTCCTGCTCTGTGAGAAGTTGTGTGGTTATTGCCAAACAAAAGAAGTAAAGTGAAAGCAAAATAGATAAGGATATCTGAGTGCTTACCAGAGAGTAGATATTTTGGAGAGCACTTTTGAGAGTAGCTGAAGGATTTCAGCATAAATCCCAGACGTCACTGCATTTGTCTGCCCCCAAAGTCTCCTCCTGATATATGAGGGCTTGTCTCTTTTTGCTCCTCCAATTACCTGCTTGAGGGGCAGCGAACTCTCTGGGGATTGCAGCCAGGCTGGATGTGTTCTGAGAATAAGAATAAACATGTGCAGAGGCATTAAATCCACAGAGATAGTTAATACCAACGACATGAAATAAGTATCCAGACCTTGAATTAGGGACTATTTTGGTTAGAGAGAGGATCTTAATAACCAGGTGTGGTAAAGACGTGGTAATCCTGTGCAAAATCTCTGACACTTCTGTTGGGTATTTGGCTCAGGCAATACTCCTCTGCCCTAAGCAGAGTCAAAGCAGAGTGCTCTGAGTTGAGCCTGTGATTCAAAGAAGTGATGCAGAACAAACACCCTATGACATATATTTTTAGCCTAGACTACTCCTGAAGCCTCGATTCATTCTTCCATATACTCCTGGACATCACTAACTAAACATCATTTTAAACCAACTTGTCCAAATTAGACTCCATTTCTCCCTTCCAAAATCTGCCTCTCCTTAGAAATTCAACATAATAATAAACTTTTATGCTTAATATTGCACAAGCCAAAAATCTGAGTCCTTTAATCTCTTCTGCCCCAGACTTTGTACATAGCAGTAGCTAACATTTATTGTGTTAAATTGTTCCACTTACCGAGATTCATTCATTACTAGATGATGATTTTGAATCCTTTAATATTTTGAGTAATAGTAAATACTTTTATCTTCATTTTACTGATGAAGAAAATATTTCTCAAGGAGGTCAAATAGTCTGTCCAAGATCATATAGGAGTTGTATGGTAGAGGTAAGGTAGAAACCTTACCTCTCCTGATAACTAAACATGTTGCATGCAATCAGAATGATCAATCAATGTTTGCGGAGTTACAGACTGAAAGGTTGGCTGAAACTCTGCATTATTTTCGGCATTCTAAACCACCTACTAGTTTATTCTTGGAGGTTATATGGCTAATCTTACAGTTGGAAACCTTTGTGACAAAGAAAATAATGGTAGTATAGGGATACCGAAGAAATACTTTAGTAAGGAGGAAGGGTAACAAGGTTTTACTACAACCCTCCATCATAAAGTCTTTTAAACTTCATTATGATTGCTTTTTAATTGTTGATAGGCTACTGTTTGTATCCTCCTTGGTTATATAGTCAAGAATTCTTTCCCATCCAGTCTTACTTCCTCTCTGAGCTTACTACAGTTTCTTCTCATTAAAGAAATAGCCAGATGCACCTTGGTTTGTTTTCTATGTTTATTGCTATGGTGGTGTGATTTGTCCTTTGGCTCAATGTCCAACTTTGAAGACTGAGTTAATTTGTTCTGTAGTGATATAAGGTAAGCTACAAAAGGGCAGGCAGCACATTTATTTTGTAATCTTGACATGTCCAGTCACTAGCACAGTGGATGGCATATAGTAGCTTAAAAAGTATTTATTGAATGAATGAATGAATTGCATTTTTAAAACTGGCATGATAAAATATGTGCTATTTTTACCTTTATTATCATTCCCATTTTGCTATATTTGCTATAAAATAAAAAGACTGATTCTAGTAATTGTAGAATCTACTTATATGAATTTTTACGTATTAAAATAGTATTATAGCTACTTTTGCATATGTTTATTGCATAATATTATATTTGAAAATTTATTTGTGTATAGATAATACATAAAAGTTTTATTTGTATGTGGAGAAAGTTTTAAGTGCAAAACATTATAAATATTATAATAAAGATGAATTATGCAAATATAATTATTAACATTTTGTTACATAGATTTGAAGGGTTTTTCCTGTTAAAAAAATATTAGAGGACAGCCATTTTTTCCCTTGGTTCTTATGCACAGAATAATCATGAAGATATGATATATAAAATGGATGAGATGTAGCTAAAGTAGTGCCTCTACAGACAATTTTAAGTTGAGTTCATTTATCAGGAAAGAGGTATAGGTGAAAATCTAAAGATGTAACTTCCACTTCAGGATGATAATAAAGAAAAGCAAATTAAACCCAAAGTACAAAGGAAGGGATAATAAAGGTAAGATGAGAAATCAATAAAATATATATCTGATATAAATAGAGAAAATCAACAAAACAGAAATCTCTTTCTGGTTCTATGAAAAGTTTAAGAATATCCATAAATGTCTTAGCAACACTAATCAAGAATAAAAAGAGGAAACATGAAATTTATATTAATAATGAAGACAGGGAATATCTCTATAGATTCTACCAACAATATAAAAGATATTAAGTTGATATAATGAACATGATAAGCAACTTTGTCTTTTTTACAGTAAAATGGACAACTTAAGTGAAATGGACAAATTCTTTGATAAACTCTAGTCTCCAGAACTGAAAAACGAGGGGGGAAATCTGGTTAGTTCTTTATCTGTTAACAAAATTTAATTTAGAATTAAAAAAAAAAAGAAGCCCTCAAAGTAAAGCACAAGCCAAGAGGCCACATTTGTGATTCATATTAAGCATTTAACAAAAGAATACCAATATTATACATACTCTGTTAGAGAATAAAACACTTCTCCACTAGTTTTATGTGTGATACCTAACCAGACAATTACATAAGGAGAAACAGTAACCAATGGTTAATATTTCTCATGAATATAGATACAAACATATTAAAAATAGCACATAAAGGACAGTGATATATAAAAAGGATAATACATCATGAGCAACTGGACTTTGTTATAGGAATACATAGTTTTCAAAAACCATGAATATACTTCACAATGACATAGAGGAAAAACTACATGATCATCTCAGTAGAAAAAATCCTAAAATATTTTTATCATGAAAGCTATGAGTAAACTAGAAATAGAGTAAACTACTACCTTGAATTAACAGACATATATAAAAATACTATAACTAACATTAAAACAATGAAAAATGTTGGACGTTTTTCCTCAAAGACATGTGAAGTTCAGGATGTCCTTAGCAGTACTTCTGCTCAAAATTGTACTAGATGTCTAAGAGAGTGTAACATAGAAAGAAAAAAAAATGAAAAATATAAAAATTTGAAAGGATAAAGTAAAAATGTCTCTATTCACAAATGATATGATTGCTTATGTAGAAATCTATAAATATTTAAAATAAGGGAGTTTAGAAAAACAGGCCAGATAAAAGATCAATATACAAAACTGTATTTCTACGTACTTGAAAAAACTATTTGTGTAAATTGAAAATATCATTTACATCAAACAATCAAGATGTTTAATTGGGAATATCAAATATGTAAAAATGAATGTAATTAAATGCTTTCAAGACATGTACACTGAAAACTTCAAAACATAGCAGATAATTTTAACAGAAGACCTAAATAATAGAGAAAGATTATGTTCATTGATTAGAAAACGCTATTTTGCTAAGATAGTAATTTTCCCTGAGTAAGAATTGACTCAGCATAGTTCTAATCAAATCCTAGTAAATTTTATTATGGAAATTGACAAGTTGATTGTATACTTTATGTGGAAATGCAAAAACCCTAGCATAGGCAAGACAAGAAAAACATTGGATGAACTATACCATTAGATTTCATGACTAACTCTAAAGTAGCATTCATTCAGCAGTGTGATACTGACACAGTGTTAGAGAAGGTCATAGAGAAGATGAACTGCCAGTTGACTGACGAGCTGGACCCAGGCAATTGGAGGCTCCTTACCCCTTCCCCTGTCCTTAGAATGTATGTTTGCCCACCATTCCCACAGTGGGTGCCATTTTCAAAGACGTAGCCTTGAGAGAGCAATGTTGAGATGACCTGGATAGGCTTATGACAACCCAGTTAAGGCCTCTGTATAAACTTTT
Source organism: Diceros bicornis minor (assembly GCF_020826845.1). NCBI lineage: Eukaryota > Metazoa > Chordata > Mammalia > Perissodactyla > Rhinocerotidae > Diceros > Diceros bicornis. The sequence continues at coordinate 60,482,291 of NC_080746.1, read as the reverse complement.
AAGATTCTGACAGGCAGGTGTGGAGATCTACTCATCTTGTGGCTGCTCAAGACAAGCCTCGTATGTACGTCCCCTTGCTTATTAAACCTGCCACCTACCAATCTGGAGTAGTCTGCCTCTTTCTTCAGTCTCTCCTTGCCCTACACGTACAGGGGCCAGTTTCGGATTTTACCCAGAAAATTCCTGAGGTTGTGAACCAACACACAAGAATAGACAAAGTAACGGTAACAAACTTCAATAAGGAAAGGAAGGTCTTTTCAATAAATGGAGCAATTTATATTCAAAAATAACTAAATAAGTATTGAACTTTATCATAAATTAATTTCAGGTAGATCATAGACCTAAGTATTAAATGTAAAATTAAAAAATGTAGAAGAAAAACTATAATAACATGTTCATGACCTTGGGACAACATTTTCATGATGAATTGCATTCTCCGTTTGGATACTCTCCAATTGCATACTCCACCAAGTATCTTGGTTCCTAATTCTTGGTGTAATAGCATGATGTATGTATTTCCTGAGAACTCCCAAGACAATTCCTACAGGCCACTATGTGAGTTGATTTCTTATGTAACCTTAATAATTTTTTTTAAATCATGTTTTTGATGTTGTTGTTTCTCACTAGTGTCATTCTGTCATCTTTTGGCTGTTTTAGTAGACAGCTAGTGGTTTTGTTTGGTTTTATTTTACTTTAATTTGTTTTGTTTTGTTTATTCTTTCCAAATACCATTTCTCCAATGCTTCTAGGAAGAGAAACTCCTTTCTTTGTTTATTACAGTCACAGTGATTGTAGTAATGCCATGACCCAGTTTTGCCAAGCAAATTGAGTTCATATCCCTAGGTATTATGACCAGTTCTGGGTTAAGGGTATTAGATAATCTGTATTTTTCAGCTCTTTCCCTAGATCTCTAACTGTAGTTTATAGTGCAAGACTCCTCTCTTCTCTGTTAGTCGAAATGTAAGAAGTGTCCCCACTATTTGGTCCTCCTGTTATGACCATTTACCACATTATGTAGGTTGCTTCATTCAGAATACTAATAGAAGCAGATAGGTGAAGAGAGTGAGAGTTGGTAGTGCTAATGACATCTTCTAGAACTTAACGATGATGTAGCTCCCCAGGTTCCTAAAACTTTTACTTCATATCTGTGAGCCATTGAAATGCTCTACCTAAAAATGTTGTATAAATAAAATAATTTCATTTGGTTTACTGTCACTAAATATAGGGGGTCTATCTAATACGAGCTTTCTAATTTTTAGAGTTTAGTGTGGATTAAAGATAGTAGTGCTTATTAGAAGTACGACTAAATTCACGTAGATGACTTTTAGCGAGGACATGATTAGATGCTATCTATATACAGTAGATTACTCCAGTTATTTTATGATTTCTTAATACTATTTGTGCTTGCCTTTACTTTAATTTCTGTCTCAACTAATTAATTTACAGAACAACTGAACTCTACATTAATGAAGGTTGCCAGACATATTCTAATAGATTCTTTGATTTTCTTGTCATGCATTATATTCATGCCTTCAAAATTTGGTAGGATTACTATGCTTTTGACAAACATGCAAAAAACAACTGATATGTTCCAGGCACTTTGCTGGACACTGATAAGGACAGAAATTAAAATATTCTACTTTAATCACATACACATTGACGTAGGATATAGACAAGAAATAATACTGTCATTTAGGCCTATAACTGGCAAAAAGTTGTTATACAGACTTGAATAAGGACCAGGTCATCCAATATGCTTGCCAAAGGAAGCAATTTATTAAATAAATTTCAGACAATTTAAAATATAAATGAATAAAATATTTATTCATCTATTATTTTTACATTTAATACATGTTTCACAGTACTTGAGGAGAGGAGTATTTATATGGTTTATTTGAATTTTTCATGTATGACACACATACACAAACACACATATCCTCCCAACACACACACACAGGTGCACACAAGCTAGGTGTTTAGGAGATGCTGACACTTTATGTGTGTGTATATACGTGTGTGTGTGACAAGTCTTTCAGTTCACTTTAGTCACTGCTGATCATTCCTGAGTTAATTGGAGCCATGTTCTCTTTTTCCTAAATGAATATATCAATTTTCTTCTTTTTTTGCTAATAATATATTGAAAATTTGCTTAATCAAATTAAGATGGTGCTTCTATGACTGTTGTTGATATAGTTGTATAGCTGGTTGTGTGGAGAGGTAAAAGAGAGAAAGCCAGTAGGAAACGTAGTTATCAGAATATTATAACCTCAAGCCATCTAGTGAATTGTTGCTGCTAAATTATGTTTTGAAATTTGATGAGCCTGCTGAGTAAATGCAGTACATATTTATGTCAATCTCTATTAATTCGTTGTCATTCTTGGATTCCTACATTTGATCAAAAATTTCCAAGTGAGCTGGGCATTCATTGCAGCTCAAATTTCCCATCAACCTTCTTTCTCACATAATTTTGCCAGGATCCCATTTCTAATCAGCTGATTCTTCACAGAGTACACAATGGGATTCATTAGAGGGGGAACCATAAGGAAGATATCAGCTATGATAACTCTAATATCTGGAGAAACATGTTTGGCAAAGTGGTGAATAATAGCCAAGGTGATGACAGGCACATAGAAGATGAACACAGCACAGATGTGGGAGATACAAGTGTTGAGGGCCTTGAGGCAGCCCTTATCTGAGGCGATTTTCAGGATCAGCATATAAGACATGGAAATGAACACCAAGTGTGACAAAACTGCTATAGTCACAAATAGTCCATAAGTGATATTGACTCTGTTGTCAGAATATGCCAGCTTCATGACATCCTGGCAGAGGCAGTACGAGTGGGATAGACTTTTCTTGCAGAATTTCAGCCTCCTGAGAATAAAGGGAAGAAGGAAGACCAATAAGATATTTTTTATAACAAATAAAAGGCCAATTTTAATGACTCTGTCAATGATCAGGATGGAGGTATATCTCAGAGGGACGTAGATGGCTATAAAGTGATCAATGGACATGATAAGAAGAACTGATGACTCCATAGTTGAGAATCCATGAATGAAAAACTCTTAGGCAAAGCATGCATCAGGGTAAATTCTTATGGCATTGAACAAGAAGATTCTCAGCATGGTTGGAAGGGAGGAGATGGACAGTCCTAGGTCAGAAAAGGTCAGCATGGAGAGGAAATAATACATAGGCTCATGCAGAGATGTCTCTGTTTTTATGAAAAAGAGGATGGTGCAGTTCCCCAGGATGGCAGCAAGGTACTTGAGGCAAAGGGGGATGGAGACCCAAATGTGAGTAGGCTCCATCCCTGAGATCCCAATGAGGAGGAAGGTAGAGATTTCCACTTCAGAGGTGTTAAAGTTTGACATTACAGGAATGTGAGGGAATCAGGATGTGTGTCTCAGAAGAGTCTTCCTGCAATGGCCTAAATTAATTTGCTTAAATGTATATTTGTTTAACCATTTATTTGGTCAGTGAAAATTCTGTGATTCCAAGCATTCTATAACAGTTCTTATGACTGAAAGAAAATGTTTTATAAAATATGGATAAGAATAATATCATAACACATATAAGTAGGATACCAAGAGAAACATGAAAATATATTTATCCCACATATATTCATAAATAGATGGATATAAATATTTGAAATATTTTCCCTATACTCAGCACATGGGAAGGAAACAGAAAATTTCTGAGCCCCTATTTCCTGTAGCATATTTTGTCAGGATAAGGATGCTCTATGAATTTGGAAATTGTGTGGATTAGTACAGGTTCAAATCAAGAACATCACACTGCAAATATAGTGGCAGTTATTTAATATTTAATCTTTAAAAAATGGGATTGTTTTTTAAAATGATGGTAGGGCAATTGGATATCGACATGCAAAAGAATGAATTTGGACCTCTACCTCACACCGTATACAAAGAAATTATATCAAAATATGTTATCAACATATATACTATATACAAGAGCTAAAACAGTAAAATTATTTGAAGGAAACATAGGAGTAGATCTTTTTAAACTTAAGTAGGGGAAATGGATTTATATCCATTTCAAAGTACAAACTAAGAAAAAATACATAAATTAGACTTAAAATTAAAAAAAGTTGTGATTCAAAGGACACCATCAAGAAAGTCAACAGACAGTTGACTTTCACAGAATTCTTTCACAGAATGAAACAAAGTATTTGCAAATCATATATCTGAATATGCATCCAGAATTTAGAAAGAATCCTTACAACTCAATAACGAAGTTGTAAAAGATCCTTCATGTCATTAATCATTGGGGAAATGCAAGTCAAATCTGCAATGAGATACCATTTCACACCTATGAGCTGACTAAAATTAAAAGAACAACAGTAACAAGTGTTGACAAGAATTCGGAGAAATTTGAACCTTTATACATTGGTGGTGGGATTACAAAATGGTGTGCCAACTTTGGAAAGCAGTTTGGAAGTTTCTCTAAACGTTAAACATAGAGTTACCATATGACCCAGAAATTTCACACTTTAATATACTTCTAAGAGAAATAAAAATATGTATTTTAAAATCAAAGCCTCATACACTGTCCAAATTTATCAACTGATGTATGAATAAATAAGCTGTTCTGCATCTGTACGATGGACTATTATTTGGCTATAAAAATGAATGAAGTACTAATATATGCTACAGCATGAATGAATCTTGATAACATTATGCAAAGTGAAAGAAGACAATCACAAAAGACCATTTAGTGTATTATTCTGTTTATATGAGATGTTCAGAATAGGCATTCATAGAAACAGAAAGTATATTAGTGATTTTCATGGGTTGGCGGAAGGAACAAAATGAGTAGTGACCTCTAATGGATAAAGAATTTTTTAAGGAGTTGTTGAAAATGGTTTTGATTGTTGTACAACTCTAAGAAAATACTAAAACCCATTGAACCATAGAATTTAAAATCATGAATTTTATGCTACGTGAATTAAATCTCAGTAAAGTTGTTATATAAGTTCATCTCAAATACGTATGTTTATTATTCCCTCATATGTAAAATTTGCAATATGAAAATGACATTTTTATTAAAACAAAGTCACCTGAATACCTTGATATTTTATCCCTGTAACTGGGGTGCAGAGTAGACTAGTCTGAATGCTATCCAGGTTAGGTTGAGGTTAACTAAGATGACTGGACAGCCACTTTAGGGTAAAAGGTACATGATGTTAGGTACCAAATATGGAATCTGAAATAAGAATGTCAACGTGGAGTCATTAAAAAGTATCCTGCCAAGGCAATGAGGACATGGGTGGAGGAATGAAGATCAGTTGACTACAGGAGAAGCACAGCTCATCAATGGAGTAGCAGTGAGAGGATCCAGCAGGGGAGTCTATGAAGATTGCAAAGGTGCCCTGAAGAGAAAGAGGGAGCCTTAAATAGTTCTCAGACTTGGAAAGCCTGAAGCCATCTTATGACAAGACTAGTCAAGTAAAAGCTTCTCTGTCTCCAATTTTTTTCTCTACTGGACCTGCACTCCAACCTCCAAGAGATCATCAGCTGGACAAGGAGAAAGAAGTATGAAGAAAAACATCTTCTCTCCCCTATTGGCGAAGGGGCGTATTGCAAAAGACCTTAGCTCAGGAAAAGGGGGAAATCTTACTTTTGACTGAAGAGTGAAGCAATTCACTAACGTTTTAATTATTAATCGTATTTTTTAAAGTTGAATTGACATTAACACTTTCTCTTACCTGAGGATTACCTGAAAAGTCATGGTACCTGCCCCAGTTTATATCAAACATCCAGGAACAGAACATCTACATTACAAAATTAAAAAGTGATAGGAGAAGATACGTGCGCTTTTTTTTTTTTCCTTTAAACCTCATGATTCCTGTTTATTGTTTGGTCATGTTACAGAAGAAAATCTGGAGTAGAACAGAATAGAGACGCATTTTTATTTGTCCAAATTTAAGATTTATGAATTATCTAGAGTAAAGGAATTGGAAAGTTATAGTAGAACCATGGTTAATATCTTACATGTGTTTGATTATATTTACTGCCTAGGGTGCTCAAGATCCAGTGGAAGAAGAATGAATTACATGAGACTGAATGAACTAAGAAGGAACATCTTATTCTGTTTATTCGGAATATTGTTGGTATTGTTTTATGTTCTATTACCTGAATTGGAAGGAAATGAGTTCTTCTCTTTCTTCTTAAGCAATCTCCAACCCATTATTATCTAGTAGATTCTGCTTTTGTAAACTGAAATAAAATATCATTGTTAGGACAGAAGGTACAATATCTCCCATGACCCATGTAGTCTTCCTATTGTGGTGACAGTACATATGAAGCACTTTAATTCAATATATATGTTGACTCCAAAAGGATGTCATCAGTTAGAGTATTGCTTGAGCTGATACTTAAGATGTGCTCTTTGCAAGCTGTGTGAATGCTCTATTAGGCTGATAACTTGCAGTATATGATATAAGCAGTGGATTGCATAGCCATGAGCCCCTTCTCTCACCTCTTTTGCTGTAACGTGTGTGTCCTGGTCCAATATAATGTTTAGTGGAATTCTGTGACAGTGGATTAACACTCTCTAAGCCTTCAGAGAGTGGTACAGCTGAGGGTCTTCAGGCAGAAAAAATAATCCCACAATACATGTCTATTTTGTGAGATCAAACTGATGCCTGTTGCAGGATTAAAGAGCCCAAATGTGGTCATCTTGTCATCAAGTGTCTGGTTAGTAACCTTGAGAAATGGTGCCATATCAAGTTCTTGGTGTTAGTCTCTGCTGCTACAAGGTCTGACATACAACTGTGGCGGTAGCTAGATCAGTCTTAGTTACGACTTACAGAGTTAAGAGTACAGAGTTAGTTAGAAAATCACTCAAAGGCAATGAAAACCCAGTCTCCACATAATCAGAATCAGATAACGCATAAAAGTGTGCTCTCAACAATGCGGAATTTTCCATTGAAGCACAAATTTTTCCCTATAGTCACTCCCATTTTAATAAAATATAATCTCAAAGTAAAATTACTCTTGGCCACAAAATAAGGCTCTCCTCATTAGATTTGGCCTCATTGTTTACACAGATGCTGCAATAATGTTAATTTACCTTAAGGCCTTCTTAAATTTGTGATGTGGGATGTTTTCATACAGAATCTCAGATTAGACGTTTAAGGCCTCTGTTATATGCTGTAGGAAACCTTAACATTAGGAAGTTAAGGTCAAAAAACTCTCTCCATCAAATTATTCCTCCATGTATCTATACATTAGGGCAATGTTTTTTCCTTAAAGTTCCCAAAACAACTCAGGATTTTGTCTTACCAGGATGCAACCTCCCTTAGCACCTGTAAGGCTGGACCCTATAAGCCAAGTACCAAGCCAATATTCTTCACAGTACTTGTCAGCATTAGCTCTATAAAGTCAACCTTCAATCCATAAAAGTGACTGGTAATACCTCATTAAATGAGCAACAATCTCCAACATAACATTTGAGGAAAGGCATTGGTTGCATAAGCAATTTTTCAAATTATATTCTGGCTAAAATAATGTCAGGTTCCTAATGCACCTACGCAAATAACACATTGCATGAAAAACAAGCACACACAATCGAATTCTTAACTCTGAGAATTCAATAAGAATCAAGTATATTTTAAAAATGTTTTATTTATGTTTGACTCTGTGTGGTTAGAGGTTCTGGCTGTGAAAAAGGAGTGTACTTTTTCCAGGGGCCAAAGCAAGATTTCCATCTAGTTATAAGCTATGGCTAACACCTGGGAACTCTGGGATCTTAGGCACAAGAACCAGGTGGCAAAGAGGGCATACAATATTGACAGGCGTAATTAACCCTAATCTTCAGGAAAAGGTAAGACTGCAGTTACCCAAACAAAAATGCCAGTTCATTGAGGTTTATCTGGAGATTTCTATTAATAGGCAATACTCACTCCAGAGCTCTCTCCAGGGTTGGACAAACCTTTGTCAGGGCTATATTGCAATTCTACTTCTTTCTCTATCCAATCCTACTTTCCTTTCCTTTCACAAGGGTTAAAGTTCTAATAAATATATTATACCCCAAATACCATCTCAGGGTCTATTTCCAGAGAACTCATGTTGCTTAAATTGTTTTCTAAAGATGTTGTACCATTTTCCATATCCTGAGAAATGTATGAGATTTCAGATAATCACATCCACCCCATTGTTTATTGTTTAATCCTCTTTAAATTTAGCCTGCTTCAGTAGACATATGTATTTCTTTGTGATTTTAATTTGCATTCCTCTAATTTTGTAAAGCATTTTTATGTGTTTATAGGCTGTTTTTATATCTTACTTTGTGAAGAGGCTGTTCAGTTTTGTGCATTTTATATTAAGATGCTTGTCTTTATTTATTTATTTTTTTTTTTTTGTGAGGAGATCAGCCCTGTGCTAACATCCGCCAATCCTCCTCTTTTTTTGCTGAGGAAGACGGCCCTGGGCTAACATCTGTGCCCATCTTCCTCCACTTTATATGGGACGCCGCCACAGCATGGCTTGCCAAGCAGTGCGTCGGTGCCTGCCCGGGATCCGAACCAGCGAACCCTGGGGCCACCGCAGCGGAGCGCGCGCACTTAACTGCTTGCGCCACCGGGCCGGCCCCTAAGATGTTTGTCTTTTAATTATTAAGTTGTAGGAGTTCTTTATTCTACTCAAATCATTTGTTATAGGTTTTGCAATTATTTTCTCCCTGTTTTTGGTTTGTGTCTTTTCTAACACTATGTTTGATGAGCAGCATGTTTTAATTAGATGAAGTCTAATTTATCAATTGCTTATACTACAATTATTGTTTTCTGTTTCTTGAACTTTTCTTACTCCTGGGTCAAGATATTGTCCTACATTTATTATAGAAACATTATGATTTTATTTATATTTGCTTTACATTTTACATTTACATCATTTTACATTTATGTGTGATCATCTTGAATTAATATTTAATTATGATATAAAGTAGAAGTCAAAATGTAGACACACAGCTGTTTTATTATTATTTATTGAAATAATAATTGTTTCTCATTGGAATTGTCTTGGCAACTTTACCATAAACCAATTGATTCTATCAGTTTGGATTTCTTTATACAATGGAATATTATATAGCAATGACAATAAAGAACATATTGCTACATGCAAAATGTGTATGAGCCTCATAAACATAATGAGAAATAATTCAATACAAAAGAACATGTCTCATAAGTATTCCTTTATATAAGTTTAAAAATTAGGCACAAAAAGCGGCCAGCCTGGTGGCATAGTGGTTAAGTTTGTGTGGCAGCCCAGGGTTTGCATGTTCGGATCCTGGGCACAGACCTACACACTGTTCATCAAGCCATGCCATGGCAAAGTCCCACATACAAAAGAGAGGAAGATTGGCACAGACGTTAGCTCTGTAACAATCTTCCTCAAGCAAAAAAAGGAAGATTGCCAGCAGATGTTAGCTCAGGGTCAATCTTCCACACACACACAAAAAAAAGGCAAAATGATTTGATGATATTAGAAGTCAAGCTAGTGGTTTACATTGAACTTGAACTCACAAGGACAAGGATTTAATTTTAGACTAATTTAAATTTAGACTTATTTCCTTAGACTTAAGTATAGTCTAGGCTTTAAATGATAATGTAATTTAAATTTTCAACTGTTATACTTTAATTTTTGCCTGATATTTAGATAGTAGGTTGGGACTATAGTTAAATAAAGGCAGACAACAAGTGATTCAAGATGGTAATTTGAATCCACACGAAAACACAAACACCAGTAAAGGTAACTTTGTATTTAAAAGAGACAGTTGAAATGTATATTTTTCTCCTTTTTTCTCTTAACTGACTTAAAAAGCAATTTTATAAAATGATATATATGCAATGTATTGCTGGTCCTATAACATATAGAAATATAATGTATGTGTAATATATTTGGCAATAGAGCACTAAGGAGATGGACAGGTGCAATACTACATTAATTAGAAATAACTACAGATGGTAAATTAATAATTAAAACAATATACCTTGAGGTTTGTAAACTAATAGATATATTATATATGTAACAATGCCACAAAGAGAGGGAACATGGAATACAGCTATATAGCAGTAACAGGTTTAATGTTTCTGTATATCAGAGGAATTAAGCTAGTATACATCTGGAGCTCAGTTGAATAGGATGATTATAGTAAGCCCTATTACAATCACTAAGAAAAAACATCAAAAATATTTAGTGAAAAAATCATTAAAGAAATTAAAATGCTATGTAAGACAATATTAATTTAAAGCAAAAAAATAGTAGCAAAGAAGGAGTAGAGAAATTAAAAAAATAAAACATGAGATATAAAAACAAAAAGTAAAAAGGCAGGTGTGCATCCAACTATAGCAATATTAACATTAAATGTAATGGATTAAACAATCCAATCAAAAAGCGAAGTTCGTCAGATTAGATAATAAAACATACCCCAACTGTATGCTTTCTACAGGTGACATGTACAAATGGATTGAAAGTAAAAGAATTGACAAAGAAATATCATGCAAATAGCAACTACAAGAAAGATGGATTGGCTATCCTGTATCAGAAAAATCAGACTTTGAAATAAAAAAAAAATGGCACTGTACATAAAGAGGACCATTTTATAATGATAAAAGCCTTTTAAAAGGCTTTAAAAAGATTAATCCATCTCAAAAGTGTAACAATGATAAACATGTATCCACATAATAAATGATCAGCAAAATACAGGTAGCAAAAACTGATAGAAATGAAAGGAGAAATGAACAATTCAAAAATAAAGATTAAAAACATTAATACTCCACTTTCTCACTCCCAATAATGGATGGAATAACTAGACAGAAGATCAAGAAGGAAATAGAAGACTTAAACAACACTATAAACCACTCCACTCAACAATAGAATATACATTTTTCTCAAGTGGACATGGAACATCCTTCAGGATAGACTATATATTAGATATAAAAAAATACTCGTGCATTTAAAACGATACAAATAATATAAACTATGTTCTCTGACCACAATGTAATAAGATTAGAAAGCATCAGTAGGAAAAAAATTGGAAAACTTACAAATATGTGAAGATTAAACACACTCTTGAATAATGAATAAGTCAACAGAAATCAAAATGGAAATCAGAAAATACTTTGAAATTAACAAAAATGAAGACAAATCATACCACTACTTATGGGATGTAGCTAAAGCAGATTTTACAAGGATATTTGCAGCTGTAAATGCTTATGTTAAGAAAGAACAAAGATCTTAAATCAATAACCTAACCTTCCACCATAAGACCCACAGAAAGAAGAGTGAGCTAAATCTAAAACAAGTAGATGGAAGTTGTAAGGAAAACCCTGACAGTTGGGTTTTCTCTTTTTTGTAACACGAGTACCTGAAGTAAGCTTTGATTGCTGAGGCATCCAATTCAAAGAGGCATTCACTTCAAAGATGGCTATCTTGAATAATGACATTGCCAGCCTCGCCACTGGTTACAGAGCTAGGCTTCAGATCACCTCCTCTCCACTCCTTTGTTTTAGAGATATTATGGTTAACTTTAATAACTGACCATTCGGACCTCTTGTTTTTCCTTTTCTTACACTTTGGATTCCCTTTCTTATGTTTTAAACTCACCAATAAAGAGTGAGCCCACAAAACTCTAGGCTCCCACCCTCAACCCCAATAAAAATAGAACTCAAGGCCTGTGTTCTCTCTCTCTCTCTACCCATTACCTTGCTGTGTGGCCCCTATGCCAGGTAATTTCCAGAATCTGTAAGTAATTAAATCTTTTTTCCCCCCAAATTTTCTGAATGGTTATTGTTGAGAGTATCTTGCAATCATAATAAAAACCACAAGGGGTAGTCCAGCCATACTATTGTTTATCAACAGGCTGAGACTGGCACTCAACAGAAGTAAATTATAAGATTAGACTTGAAATCAATGAAAGTAAAAGCTGTTTTTTTGAAACACAAGCAAAATTGGCAAACCTTAGCTACATTGAACCAGGAAAAAAAAAAGACTCAAGTGACTAGAAGCTTTTTTAAAAAGTTTAAAAGTTATTAAAAATAGTAAATTACTACTAATCTTACAGAAATAAAAAGCATTATAAAGGAATACTATGAACAATTTTAAACCAAAAATTAGATAAGTTAGATGAAGTGAACAAATTTCTAGAAAGACACAACCTACTGAAACCGACTCAAGAGTAGACAATCTGAATAGAACCATAATAAGTGAAAGATTGAATTAGTAGTCAAAAAAGATAAACCTAGACCCAAACGGCTTCACTGCTAATTTCTATCAAAAATTTAAAGAAGAATTAACAGCAACTTTCCACAAACTCTTTCAAAATAATTTAAAAGAGGATGGAAGACTTCTCAACTCATTTTATGAGGACATTATTACTCTGATATCAAAACCAAAGATAGCACAGTAAAAGAACGCTACAGACCAATATTTCTTATGAATAAGGATGCCAAAATCCACAATGAATACTATCAAACCAAACCTAGTACCATATACAAAGAATTATACAATATGACCAAATGGAATTTATCCCAGAAATGACAGATAGGTTTAACATCTGAAAAACAACTAATGTAATATATTATTTTAATAGAATAAACATTAAAAAATATAATTTCCCTAAACACAGAAAAAGCATTTGAAAAAATTCAGTATCCTACTCAACAAACTAGAAATAGAAGGGAATTTCCTCAACCTAATAAAGAGCATCTGTGAAAAATACACAGTTCACATCATACTCAATATGGTGAAAGATACACCATACCTACCCTTAAGATCAAGACCAAGATAAGCATGTCTGCTCTTATCACTACTATTCAACATAGTACTGGAAGTCCTAACCGGGGCAATTAGCAATGAAAAAAGAAATAAAAGACATTCAGATTGGAAATAAAGAAATGAAACTATCCCTATTCACAGATGACATAATCTTTTCTACAGAGAATTGTAAGCAATCTACTAAACGAGTACAAGAACTAATAAATTCAGCAAAGTTGCCAGATAAAGTTAAGTATACAAAAGTCCATTATGTTTATATATACTTGTAATGAAAAATATGAAAAACAATTTAAGAAAACAATTCAATTTACAATGCATCAAAAACAAATATGTAGAAAAATATTCAACAAAAAATTGCAAAACTTATACTAGGAAAACTATAAAACATTACTGAATGAAATTAGAGAAGATCATCAAGATGAAAACATTTTAGAAAAAAGATCTTTAAGGTAATTTTTATTTATTAATGAAAAAATATTCAATATGCAGAAATAATAAGATTTAACTATGTTAAGATGGCAATACTTCTCAAACTAATCTACAGATTCAATGAAATCCTTATCAAAATCACAGCTGACATCCTTGTGCAAAATGACAAGTTGATTTTAAAATTCATATGGAATTGCAAGAGCCAGAGAGTAGCCAAAACAATTCTGTAAGAGAAGAATAAAGTAGGATGGCTCACACTTCCGGATTTCAAAATTTACTGCTAAGCAACTGTAATCAAGACAGTCTGGCACTGACATAAGAATAGACAAACATATCAATGCAATAGAAATGAGACTCAGGAAATATAGATATATATCTATGGTGAACTGATTTTCAACAATGGTGCCAAGACCATTCAATGTGAAAACAACATTTCAACAAATGGTGCTGGGAATACTAGATAGCTATATGCAAAAAAAAGTTTAAAATCTTACCTCACACCATACACAAAAATTAACTTAAAATGGATCAAAGATCTAAATGCAAAAGATAAAGCTATAAAATTCTTAGAATAAAACATAGAGTTAAAATTTTGTGACCTCAGAGGGCCGGCCCCATGGCTTATTGGTTAAGTGTGCGCACTCCACTACTGGCGGCCTGGGTTCGGATCCCGGGTGCGCACCGACGCACTGCTTGTCCAGCCAAGCTGAGGCAGCATCCCACATACAGCAACTAGAACGATGTGCAACTATGACATACAACTGTCTACTGGAGCTTTGGGGAGAAAAGGGGGAAAAAAAAATAGGAGGATTGACGATAGATGTTAGCTCAGGGCCATCTTTCTCAGCAAAAAGAGGAGGATTGGCATGGATGTTAGCTCAGGGCTGATCTTCCTCACATACACAAAAAAAATTATAACCTCAGATTTGGCAGAAGATTATTAGATATGACATCAAAATCGTGAGCTACAAAAGAAAAAAAAATTGGACTTCATCAAAATTAAAAACTTTTGTTCTTCAAAGGACACCAAGAAAGTGAAAAGACAATCCAGAGAATGGTAGCAAATATCTGAAAACCATATATATGATAAAGGACCTTGTATCTAGAATATATAAAAAGCACCTGCAACTCAATAACAGAAAGACAAAAAAAAGCAATTAAAAAATGGTCAAAGTATCTGAATAGATATTTCTTAAGGAAGACATACAAAGGGTCAATAAGCAAGTGAAAATATGCTTGACGTTACTGGTCATCAATGAAATACAAATAAAAGCCAAAATGAAATATTTTATACTCACTAAGATGGTTACAATAAAAAAATCAAATATTAACAAGTGTTGATAAGAATGTGGAGAAATTGGAACGCTTATACACTGCTGGTGAAAATGTAAGATTTTCGGCTACTTTGGAAAAGTCTGGCAGTTTCTCAAACAATTAAACTTACAGTTACTATAAAATCCAGTATTTCTGCTCTGAAGTAAACATCCAAGACAAACGAAAATATGTGTCCACGCAAAGATATGTATAATAATATACATATTAGCATTATTCATAATAGCCAGAAGGTGGAAACAAACCAAATGTTTATCACCACCTGAATAATAAAACTTTTATTTTCGTGAGAAATATTAGCCCTGAGCTAACATCTGTTGCCAATCCTCTTCTTTTTGCTGAGGAAGATTGGCCCTGGGCTAACATCCGTTTTCGTCTTCCTCTCCATTATATGTGGGATGCCTGTCACAGCATGGCTTGATAAGCAATGCGTAGGTCCGCACCTGGGTTCTGAACCCATGAACCCCAGGCCGCCAAAGCAGAGCTCTCAAACTTAACCACTATGCCACTGGGCTGGCCCCAGAATAATAAAATTTTTGATTTGAACTGCAGTGAGTGTGAGGATTTGAGGTGTTATCAAGGAAAAAGTTTGACCATTAGATGGCAGTAGCACACAATGAGCTTTCTTGGACAGCACTTGGACAGGTTGTATGGTAAGGGAAGTCCCACACAGTGGGAAACTTTCCAGGGGTTGTAGTCAAGGTGAGCACCTGAAAGAGAAAAGGACAAGGGAACTCCTGGGGCAGAAAGCAATTGGAGAGGGTCATATGTTTCCTAATATCTTTCTGCAGCATGGAAGGTAGTCTCTGGGTCATAAAGCCCTGTAGGTTTTAGAGTCTATTATAGACCTAAGATGTGTCTTATCTATAGCTAGCAGAAGTTGGGAGCAATTTTGTGAGGTATGCAAATTAGGCAGTCTCTATATGGTTATAACTGTATTTATGTGAGGTATATATAAAACAATTAGATATGTAAGAATTTCAATTTGGTGCCAGTGGGCTAAAGTTTAAGTTCCTACCTGCTGTGAAGTGAACAATATACAGATCAATACAGAGGGGCTATCTTTAACCTGATGGTACCATACAATGAAATATTATTCAGCCATGAAAAGGCCTGAAGTACTGATACACGCTACATCAGTATGCTAAGTAAAAGAAGTCGGCCACAAAATACCACATATTTTATTATTGCATTCATAGGAAAGTCCAGAATAGGGAGATCTCTTGAGCCAGAAATTACATTAGTGGTTCCTTAGGACTAGGAGGAGGATATAGGGTGGAGGTGATAGCTAAACAGTACGCAATTTCTTTTTGAGATGATAAAAATTGACTGTTTTGATGGTTACAAATATCTGTTAATATATTTAAAAACATTGAATTGTATGCTTTAAATGTGATAATTGTATAGTATGTCAATTATATCTCAGAAAGCTTTTAAAATTTTTAAAAAATAAAACAGTCCTTAGCAAACTAGGCCCCTAGAATATATATATTTTTTCAAAGTAAAGGAATGGAGAAACATGTAACATGCTAACACTAATCAGAAGAAAGCTAGAGAAGCTATGTTAATTTCAGAAAAGATATACTTTAAAATGAGAAAAATTATCAAGTATAAAGAAGGGCATTACATTTTGATAAAGTGATTTCCAAGAAGACACAATAAACCTTCTTATCTATGCACCTAACCACAGAGCATTAAAATACCTGAAGTAAAACATAGAATGACAAGGAGAAATAGGCAAAACCACTATATTTGGAACATTTAATATATCTCTTTCAGTAACTGACAGATCAAAGCCGAGCAGAAAATGGATAGAAACCTGGGTCTCAGGTGTTTATACTCAGAATAAAAAGGCCTCTAAGGTCTTAGACACAGAAACATCATGGTTTCTGGACTATATGAGAGCTACCCAAATCAGTTCAACTATTTTGACCCAAGTTGTCTTCTTTTTATATTTCTGGAAGTGTGCTGAGCTTCATCCATTTATCATTTTCTCTTCATGAAGTTTTTTCTGCTAAAAATATTTTTCTTTCCTGAACAAAAGATCAAAAAATGCATTAAAAATATTTTCATATTAAAGTCAATTGTCTGAGGAAATATTGTTGATCTCGACTACAGAGTCTATATTAGACATAGTTATTGTTAGTGCTGTCCAGTCAATTCTGACTCTTAATGACTCTGTGTACAGCAGAGCTGAACCCTGTTTAGTCTTTTTGCACCATCCTCTCACCTTTCCACACTATATCAGACAGTGCTCCACTGTTATTCATTGGATTTTCATGGCTGATTTTTTTGGAAGTGGGTAGCCAAGTCCTTGTTTCTAGTCTGTCTCAGTCGGGAAGCTCCACTGAAACCTGTCCATCATGGGTGACGCTGCTAGTATTTGAAATACTGGTGGCATAGCTTTCAACATCACAGCAGCAAGCAGCCACCACATTATTCCCAGACCAGGAAATAAACTTAGGCTGCGGTGGTGACAGTGCTGAGTCTTGACCACTAGACCACCAGGGCTGGCTATATTAGACCTAGAGGTATCATAAAATCTGAATGCTTAGAAATCAAGGATCTTGATAAGATATAAAGAATAACTTTACTAGAGTGTTGACTTGATTACTCTTTTAGTTTCACAAACATTTACTGCTGATTTTTTAAAGAAAAGTCATAGTTCTGCTAAGAATGGCCTAACCTGGGTTTAGTGACCATATTCTCTAGTATGTCAACATGAATAGAAAAAACAAAATCATGCTTTTATTCTGTATACTGAAAAGATAGGGTTTACTATTATTGAGGTTTATATCTAGTATCTTAAACACAAAATGTGACTAGTAATATGTAAATTCAGAATTCCACATTAATATGAAATATTCTCATAAATGTAAAGGACAGGAGGAGGAAAGTTGTGTTGTAGAGATTTTTTTCACCTTTCTGTTGCTTGAATTTCTTGAGGATTCTGTCACGAATCTGCTTGGTTTTGACACTGTAGACAATAGGGTTCATGAAGGGTGGAACCAGCAAGTAGACATTGGCCATGAGCACATGGACACTTGGAGAAGCATTCTGCCCATAGCGACGGATCATAGATAGCCCAATCATTGGTGTATAGAAGGTGAGCACAGCACAGATGTGGGAGATACAGGTATTGAGGGCTTTCACCCTCTCTGTCTTGGAGGCTATACTCAACACTGTGCCGAGGATGAGGATGTAGGAGAGAAGGAGGAGCACTGAATCAAGTCCCATGGAGCAAATGACCACTATAAGGCCATAGATGCTGCTAACCCAATGGGTGGATACAGTTGTCTTTATGAGGTCCTGGTGCAGGCAGAAGGGGTAGGAGAGAATATTGACAGGATGATATTGAAGCCTCTTTAGGAGGAAGGAAGCTGGAAAGACCAGAGCCAAGGCCCTTCCAGCAATTGCCAACCCAATCCCAATGATTACGCCATCGGTTAGAATGGCTGCACAACGCAGGGGCTCTCGGATTGCTACAAAGCGGTCGAAGGCCATGGCCAACAGCACAGCTGACTCAGTAATTGAGAAAACATGAATGAAGTACATCTGGACCAGACAAGCATTGAAGGAGATCTCCCTGGCATGGAACCAGAACACACTGAACATGGTAGGCAAGGTTGTGATGGATAGGCCCAGGTCGGTAAGTGCCAGCATTGATAGAAAGTAGTACATTGGTTGGTGGAGGGAAGGCTCAGTTCTGATGATAAATAGGATGGTAATGTTTCCTGCAACTGAGGTGCCATAAACAAAGAAGATGGGGAAGGAAATCAAGCCATATCTGCTTTCGAGGCCTGAGAGGCCTGTCAGGAGGAAGCGAGGGTATAGAGCAGAGCTATTGAAGACAGACATTGTGCTGATGGAGGCACTCTCAGTCTAGGTGGAGAGACAAGAACATGGAACAATTAGGCTAAAAGTCAATATTGCAACAAAAAGCACTGCTCTGATGCATGCTGCTCTGTGTTTACTGTTTTCCATCACTCTTCTGCTCATTATATATAATTACTAATTGTATTTATTATTTTATCAATTAATTTATTTTCTTTATTGCACACTTATTGAGAACATATTTTATAAAAGGAAATCTAGTACTGCTAAAATATAGAGAAATATATACGAATTGCCTTCAAATACTTACAACCCAGTTGATAAAGAGAGTTAAAATTAAAATAAAGTGTTAGTTTAATACAAGGTCCTATAAAACACAGAAAGAAGAAGCCAGCCTGACCCAGGGAGGTCAAGGAAAATTTATTGAAGGTGATTCTTGAATTAGGTATAGAATGACAAATATAAGTTAAATGGGAACAAAGGGCTGTGCTGTGCATTCTGTGCTGATTGACACTCATGTAAACAGAAAGGTATTAGTATTACAAGTGTAAGTGAATATAATTGAGCAAAGCTATAGGGTAGGGTGGCTCTTCAGAGGGTTATTGGACCTAAGACTACATAGAAATGGACCAGAATTTCTGAAGGAACTTGTGCATAAATATAAAGAGCTTGGACTTAATCTTAGAAGACACAAGATAGTCATTTTAATAAAATGTGAACAATTTGATCAGATTTATATTATACCTCTGTCAAACTAGAATCAATGTTAAGAATGGTCAAAAGAATGACAAAATAGAAGGCAGGGAAATCCTTTAGGAGGCTGTTGTGGTAATTTAAAAATTGGATGAACGTGAAATGTAACAATGGGGACGAAAAAGGATAAATAGATATAAAAGTTATAGTGGGAGAAAAAATAACAAAATACTAATTGATGATCATATGCTAAGAATGAGAAAAAGAACCCATGACAAGTTATTTGGTAGATTTTAGTGAAATTTATTGAAATAAACAAACAAACAAACATTCAGAAGGACCTGCATGAAAAGTTGGTGAAACTAGAGGGTAAGATTAATTCAGTTTGGTTAGGATAAATTTGAGGCATGTGTGTTGAGGAGATAGTAGTGTATTGGGTCCCACAGAGGGTTGTCAAAAGGGAAATTATTTGGAAGGATGCCTAATAGAGCAAGGACAGAGAGAAAAAAATTTTCTTAGAAAAGTAAAAAGAAAAATCAAAACAACAACAGCAGAACACATGTAATGTTACAAGAATCTTTTGTGCTCAGGGCTCAGGCACCCAGTGGATGGAATGAACTGTAGGGAACACAAGAGGCAGAATTTACCAGAGAGTGGAGAAGATGAGGCACCATGCTAGGAACCCTAGAGACTTAGTTACTTGGCAACATTATGGCCAGCCAATTCCAGTTTTTCTGGGCACCAAACACCAATAAAAATTTTTCACTGAGTATATTCGATGGCAAAGTTTTTCTAAAATTCATATGGCCCTCAACCTATCCTGCTCCAATACAGTTACTCTTCATAGTTTCCTCTGACAGACTTAGTAATACAACTAATTTCCTAACCCTCTACAGGGATCATGGAAACTTTTCCAATCTGATACCATTTTCTTTCCTTTTTAGGAACAGATACAATAAAGAGAAGAATTACTTTACATGTTCTCCTCCTGTGATTTATATACTACACTAATCATAGTATATTAGGCAATATTGGTCTTTATACACCTCCCTGGTGTTCCTAGCTTTTTATGTCACAAATTTCTCCTGGTCTCCTTCAACGTCACTGAACAATAACTGACAGCACTTTGGCGCTTGCATACAGCTATTTTCTTCTTCCTTGATACTTTCCCTCAAATCTTTCAATATTTTAGGAGACTCCATCCTGCCCAGGTATGCTAGATCTTTCCTCTTAGATCACTTTTTCCTACTTCTTCGTGGAAAAGTCTCTGACAGGATATTCATAACCCGCCTTCAATAAAAGGATCTATTGGATATAGACACAAGCAACCTGCTCTCACTGGCTGCTCCTCTGAAGTCCGAGAAAGTCTGATGACGACTGTCATTCACTACCTCTATCACTGTGGACAGATTACTAAACTTCTTGGATCATAAAAAACTGGGAACTGTGTTACCCTAGGTAATATTCAAGAAATTCAAGAAAATGTATCAAAAGTACTCAGCACAGAGTCTGAGACCTAGGAGATACTTTGGGCTTACATGAAGCAAAATGTTAATGGAGATGCTGAAGTAGCCACAATCTTTAAGGACATCAGCCATATAGTACAGTAATCCAAAGGCAGGTGTGGCCTAGAGTACCCAAGTTACCACTTGTATAGATGTTACCCCTCAGGGCTTCTTTTGAGAATTACTTTGCCTAATTCCTTTTTTTGGCTCATAATGTCGCTAAGTGTGTATGATACATGTGAGAGTGGGATAGAGGAGGTACTCAATCATCATCAACAGTATCATCATCATCATCATCATCATCATTTTTAACAATATAATCTTTATTTAATACCAGACAGTACTATTTTCAGAGACCAGAGATTTCAGCACATGGTTTCCCATCCTAGGTGCTTTCTATACCTGGAGGTGAGTTTACAATAGCATTCCATCCCAGACCTCTTCTGAGCAGCCTTTGAGGGTGATAGTCTGGCTCCTTTGGGAGAATGGCAACCTGTACCTCTGACCTACCCCAAAACAATAATTTCACATGAGCAATGGTCAGTCCTACCTCTTGACTTTGTCTTCTATTTCCTGGATTCTTCACATATGTTCAGTATTAATCTCTTACCCATTCTCTTACCTCAGAAGCCTTCCTTCAGGTATACTTGAGCCCTCAGGCATAGAAAGCCATTCACCATGCTACAGGTTGGTTGGGTCTCCAGTCAGCCAGGCCTAGAGACTTCCTGTAGGTAGAGAGAGCCACTGAAGATGGACATGAGAGAAGAAGATGCTAAGGCAGATCATTCTTCAAAGAAGCAAAGATGTCCTTAGGGAAGCATTTGTTTCTCTTTCAGCAACTCCAGAGCTGAGATAGGATATTTTTACATTCAGCCTCCTTGACTCTATCCAGCTAGGTGCTTTATCAGCACTACACTTCTGTGCTTTAACTGCTCTAAACTCTGTGCCCTCTCTTAAATTGTCCATTCCCTCAGGACCAGTTGTTTTTTCTTTCTTAATGCAACCTCCAGGGAGGATAAATGTTGCAACTGCCATTGGAGTTTTTTCTCTTGCTCAGGGAAAGGAAATGATCATATCAAATTCTCAGTCTGGGAGTTAGATTTGACAGCAACTGAGAAGTGTCCTTGGGATCATCTGATGGAGAAAAATAATGGTTTTAGTCAGTCAGAATAATGTACAAGAAAAAGCCTGTGCTCTGAATAACAAGAGACATCAGTTACTAGCTGCTCAGAAATGTTAATTCTTTACACTGTCTATAATAGATTTTCCTAAAATGTACAATAGACCACTGTTTAAATAGAATTAATGGCCAAAGAAATAAATAAACAAAGTAAGCAAGCCTTGGTCAATTATGTTTTGGACAAACTGCGTATTGTAATACCATTGTGTGTAAATATTTATATTGCGTGCTAATATTGCAGGGAAATCCAAGATTGAGGAAACCTACTAATATAGAATAACCCAGCCTTTTCCAGATATATTTTATCCAGACAGCATTTATTAACATCTAAAATTTTGGTTCTGCAGGACTCCATTTATGAATGGAAGTTGAGAGAATCCTCGATTTAAGGCAGTATTTCTCAATAAGAAGCAATTTTTCCTACCAGGGTATATTTAACAATGTCTGCGAGCATTTTCAGTTGTCATAACTGAGAAAATGTTAATAGCATCTAGTTTGTAGATGCCAGGGATGCTTTTAAATATCTTACAATGAGCAAGACAGGCCCCACAACAAAGAATGTTTGAGTCCTAATGTCAATAGTGTCAAGGTAGAGAAACTCTGTTTTAAGCTGCGGGGGGCGAGGAGGGAATAAAACTAAACTCAAACTCAATATTCTATGTTTAAGTCTCAGGGTAATATGAAAGCAAAGAACATGGACTCTAGAACCATGAAAGTAAAGAGCATGGACTGTAGATCCAGAAGTCCTTATCTTAGAACCTCAGTCCTGGCAGTTACTGACTATGTAACCTAGGGAACATTACTTAGCCATTTTTGCCTCTGTCTCCTTGTGTATGCAATGAGTACAAAATAACTTTATCTGACCCCTATATATTTTTAAAGTGTTCAATGAGTTAATATATGTATAGCATTTAGAATGAATTAAGTACTCAATAACAGACATCCAAAAATTGATTTCCTGTTCCTTTGATACAGATGTTATTAAATTAGCTATTCCTAGAATTCTGCCAGTCTACCAAAACTGTTACCCGGTATTTTGTACCCTGAGCTAAAACTACTTTCAAAGACCCTGGCAAGTATTTTCAAAGGGTTCATGGAATTTCATAGCCATTAAATAATTAAATCATAAGGCTAATTTCTCTGGATCTTATCTCATGAGTAACATTCATTCATTTAACCATGATTTGGATTTTCATGAATAGTTATTTTCACAAAGCAAACTCTCCTCCTTTTAGTAGTATGCATCCAGTTTAGAAAAGCTGCATTTCACATGTTAATTTAATCTGTCCACATTCTAAAGTATACATCATATCAAATGAGTTTGGTTTTGGGATGCAACACTCTTGGTATTTTATTAGTCATGAAATATTAAGATTAATTTTTCTCTGAAAAGGTGAAATAATCCGTGGAAAATAAGAACAAGAAAACCAATTGATCTGTCTAATGATATTTTCAACTTCTATTCACATCTATGTAATTCAGTAAGATTTATTTTAAATACTTAGTTGCTATATTCCTTCTTTCCGCTTGAAGAATAATCACTAACTCCATATTCCTAATTTTCCAAGATAACACCATTCTCCCAAATCTCATTCAATCTCCTTTTTCACAAATCCTTATCATATAATCCCATAGTCACATGCATCTTTCTCTTAAATAAAATTTATAGACCTTGTTGTCTGAGCTGATTGGAGAGTGGATAGGGCAATACCCCTTTTCAGAGCGAGCTTTCTTTACCACAGAAAACTGTTTAAATGTATTTAAGTAGAGCGGTTGGTATACTTATTTTATATTTTAATATCATCCAGACTTAAAACTATCTTGTTTTTAATTCATATTATAAGCAGAATTAGGATAATGTCAGTGTGTGTGTGTCTGTGTGTGTGTGTGTGTGCATGCACACGTGTGGCGGGAAGGGAAGCTCTCATTTTCTTAATATGGTATGTTCATAGAGACACAAGTCCATCATTGAGCCTGATTCAAAGAGTTTATGTGGAGGACGTGTGAAAGTTGACAAAGGAGATTGGTATGGCTTTAGATATGCAAGTTAATGGAAACTAACTTGCTTGGAAAACTTACTTGGAAAAGTATTTGAATTTATATCCTAATACTGAGCATTTCTTAACTCATCTTATTAGATGTTGGAGTACATTTTCTTTTATGAATTAGTTTTTTAATTGAGACATAATATAGGCACAGGGTTCAGTGGAACAGGAAATAGAAGTCATACATCCTTTCCTCAAGGCAATTTATTTGGGTAAGATCAAGCCTGCGCTGAAATAATCTTGCACTAATATCCAAAGGAAAGAACTGAAAAAAATGATGAAAAACAAAAAGAGACAAAGAGAACAGAGAATAATTGGCATATGAGACATGT
The DNA here is from genome assembly GCF_020826845.1 of Diceros bicornis minor. NCBI lineage: Eukaryota > Metazoa > Chordata > Mammalia > Perissodactyla > Rhinocerotidae > Diceros > Diceros bicornis. Next base: position 60,458,147 of record NC_080746.1, on the reverse strand, counting down.
TTGAAAGTTCTAACATATGGTAGAGATGAATGAGAGGAGAGAATAACACATAACCAATATTTAAGAGACAATGTCCCAGAAATTTCCATCTGAAATTAGTGTCCTGTAGATTATCAGGAATGTATGTCTTTTTGAAACCTTTATTTAAAAATTTAGTAGAGACAAAACCTCAAGCCCAGATAACATCTTTATTGAGTCATTTAAAATTTTTAACTAAGAAATAACAGAAACCCTACACATGTACTTCTAGAGAATATATAAAGAGGGATTATTTAATGATTTTTATGAGACAAGCGTAACCTATATTCCATAACGAGATATGACATCACAGAAAGTGAACATTAAACATTAAAATACTCCAAAAATTGAATACAAAATCCAAAACAAAATATTAGCAAATCTAATCTAGTGATTGCACACACATATACACAAAGATTATGATCCTGTTGGATTTTTATGATAATACATAATCAGTATTAATTTTAGTCAAATATTTTTTCTTCATCAGTCTAGAATATCAAATGATTTTCTCCTTTTTGTGTGTTTAATTCAAGCATCAAAGTTGTTTTATGTGTAAAAATCACACAATGTAACTTATTATATGTAATATAGTGAATATAGTATGTATAATGTAGTGAATACAGTATATATGTAATATAGTGAATAAAAGGAGGAAATAATTTAATAACCTACATTGATGAAACAAATTGACTAAATTTAATACTGATGATGCTTAATAAAACTTATTAAACTAAAAAAATTAAGAGAACTTCCTTGACCTGATTTGAAAACAACAACAAACCTGGTGTCCACTTTCTAGCTCCTCATGTAAGGAGTTTAGAGTCACCACCCTGTCCTAATAACAAATAAAAAACTAAACGGACTGAAAACTAAACATCTTTTCTTGGATCCTTAAGAGAAGAGAGGACACAGGGCAAACTGCCACCCCAAGAATAAAGAGTCAGGTGAGTACAGGGCGCCACAGTTTACCAGGGTAGAGCCTCACAAGCGAAACCGCTGTGCAAACCACTGTCAGGAGAGGAAAACCTGAACTGTAATGGCCAGATTGCTGGAGGCTCAGTGTGGATAAAGCTTAGAGTTAAAGACCACGGGAGGACCCAGTACTAGAGGAGCCCCTGAAATGTTGTGATATTTACTTCCAGGAGATTTTCAAAGCTCCCACCGTAAACATTTGAGAAAAATCCCCTCATGCTCCCAGAAGCAAGAGGGGAAAAGAAACCATTCGGAAATATGTCAGAGTACTCTGTTCTTTCTAACAAGGCCTGCCCTTAGGAGGAACTAGTTAACAAGAGCCTAGCCTACTGGGGTATTATCAGTACCTAACTGACCTGGGGGAAGGGAAACTCAACTCCAGACTCCTCTAGCGTTCCATGTAGGAGAAGGGAAATGCTTAACTCCAGTCCACTCTAGCCATCCAGTTCGATCTAAGGAGGGAGAATTGAAAAAAAAAAAAAGACAATACAACTGAGAATCACTTGAGAAGTTCACATATGCTTATGCATAAGTGAAATGTATGTATATATATATATACTTATGTATAAGTGAAATGACAGCAATAATACAAAGGACTGGAGAGATGAATTACGATTATGTTGTTACTATAAGGTAGTCACATACCTGAGAAGTCATATGGTGTTATTTGACAGTGGACTTGGATTAGTTGTATGTGGATATTGCAAACTCTAGGACAACCCCTAAAAGTAAAAAAAGAAATATAACTGATATGCTAAGAAAGAAGAGAAAATAGAATCATATAAAATGTTCCATTAGAATCACAAAAGGCAAAAAAGAGAGTGGAAGACAAAAAATAGGAACAAAGAACCAGGGCAATAAGTAGAGAACAGTAACAATTGTGGTAGATATTAATCTAACTCTGTCAACAATCACTTTGAACATCAATGGTCTAAATGCACCAATTAAAAGACAGAGATCGTCAGAATAGATCAAAACACGCAACCCAACTATATGTTTTCTACAGGAAACCCACTTTAAATATAAAGACACATTTAGATTAAAGTAAATGAATGAAGAAAAATATACCATGCAAACACTAATCAAAGGAAAGGAGGAGTACATATATTAATTTCACAAAAAGAAGACTCCAAGGCAAGGAAAATTATGACATAAAGAAGGGCATTACATAGCCATAAAGGGATCAATTCTCCAAGAAAACATAACAATCCATTATATATATATATATACCTAACAATAGAGTGTCAAACTACACGAAGCAAAAACTAATAGAACTGCAAGGAGAAATAGATGAATCCACTATCATAGCTGGAGACTTCAACACATCTCTATCAGAAATGGGCAGATTCAGCAGGCAGAAAATCAATAAGGACACAGTTGAACTCAACAACATCATCAATCAGATGGATAAAATCAACAAATAACATATCAGACTACTGCATTCAACAATAGCGGAAGACATATTCCTCTCAAATTTACACATAACATTCACCATAATAGACCAAATTCTGGACCATAAAATACATCTTAACAAATTTAAAAAAATAGAAATTATAGAATTTCTGCTATCAGATCACGATGGAACAAAACTAGAAATTAAGATCAAAAAGATAACTAAAGAATCCCATAATACACGGATATAAAAAATACACTTCTAAACGGTACAAGGTCAAACAAAGAATCTCAAAGCAAAATTTAAAAAAAAATATATATATATATATATATTTTTTTTTTTGCGAGGAAGATCAGCTCTGAGCTAACATCCATGCCAATCCTCCTCTTTTTGCTGAGGAGGACTGGCCCTGGGATAACGTCCATGCCCATCTTCCTCTACTTTATGTGGGACACTGCCACAGCGTGGCCTGACAAGTGGTGCATCGGTGCGCGCTCAGGATCCGAACCCTGGGCCACCAGCAGCAGGGTGCGAGCACTTAACCACTACACCATGGGCTGGCCCCTAGAAACTAAAAAATATTTTTAGGCAAATGAAAATGAAAGCACAACTTCTCAAAATTTGTGAGACGTAGCAAAAGCAGTGCTTAGGAGGAAATTTATATTATCGAGTGGCTATATTGTAAAAGAAAAAAGATCTAAATCAGTAATCTAAGTTTCCATCATAGGAAACTAGAAAAAGAATACCAAATTAAATACAAAATAATCATAAGAAAAGAAATAAGAATTAGAACAGAAATCAATGAAACTGAAGACAGAAAATCAATGAAACCAACAGCTGGTTCTTTAAAAAGATCAATAAAATTGATCTAGATACAAGCCTCTAGTCTGGCTAAGAAAAAAAGAGAGAGGACAAAAATTACCAATGTCATAAATAAAAAAGGAAACATCACTACAGGTTCGATGGGCATTAAAAAGATAATGAAGAACGCTATGCTCACAAATTTGATAGTCTAGATGAAATGGACAAATTCCTTGAAAGGAAAATCTGCCAAAATTCACAGCAGAAGAAATAGAGAATCTTAATGGCCCTACATCTTTTAAAGAAATTGAATAAATAATTAATAAGTTTGAAGAACACAAAGCATCAGGCCTCCGTGGGTTTATTGGTGAAAACATCTACCACTGCCAAACATTCAAGGGAGAAATTATACCAATTCTCTACAATCTCTTTTGGAGGACAGAAGTAGAGGTAGTACTTCCTAACTCGTATTATGAGGCCAGCATCGCACTAATATTGAAACCAGACAAAAACATTACAAGAAAAGAAAACTACTTGACAATATTTCTCATGAACACAGATGCAAAAATCCTCAACAAAATATTGAATCCAACAATGAATTGAATCCAATAATGTACAAAAAGAATTATACAACATAACCAAATGAGAGTATCCAAGTATGCAAGGCTGGCTCAACATTTGAAAATCATTAATGTGATTCATCATATAAACAGGCTAAAGAAGAATTCTCACATGATCATGTCAATAGATGCAGAAGAAGCATTTGACAAAATTCAACACCCATTCACGATAAAAACTCTCAGTAAAGTAGGAAGACAGGGGAACTTATTCGAATTTACAAAGAATATTTACAACAAACCTACAGCTAACACCTTTCTTAATGCTGAGAAACTAGAAGCTTTCCGGTTAAGATTAGGAACAAGGCAAATATGTCTCCTGTCTCCACTCCTATTCAACGTCGTACTGGAAGTCCTAGTTAATGCAATGCCACTAAAAGGAAATAAAAGACATGTAGATTGGGAAGAAAGAAATAAAACTGTACTTATTCATACACGACATGATCATATATGTAGAAACTATGAAAGAACCCACAAAAGAACTCCTGGAACTAATAAGTATATAGCAAGGTTTTAAGATACAAGGTTAGTATACAAAAGTAAATCACTTTCCTATATATGTACCAGCAATGAATAAGTAGAATTTGAAATTAAAAATACAATACAATACCATTGACATTAGCACCCCACAAAAGGAAATACTTAGGATTAAATCTTACAAAAGATGTGCAACGTCTATATGAGGAAAATCACAAAATTGTGATGAAAGTAATCGAGAAAGAATTAAACACATGGAGATATATTCTATGTTCACTGATAGGAAGAATCAATGTCGTCAAGATATCAGTTTTCCCCAACTTGGTATTTGGATTCAATGCAGTCCTGATTAAAATCTCAGCAAATTATTTTGTGAATATCGACAAACTGATTCTGCAGTATACAGAGAGGCAAAAGACTCAGTACAGGTAACACATTATTGAAGGAGAAAAACAAAGTTGAGACACTGATGCCACCTGACTTCAAGACTTTCCTTAAGCCTACAGTCATCAGGACAGTGTTACTTTTTCCTTAAATAGACAAATGGAATGATTCATCAGCGGAACAGAAGAGAGATCCCAGAAATAGACCCACATGAATATATGCAACTGATATTTGACATAGGAACCAAGGTAATGTAATGGAGCAAAGATAGTCTTTTCAACAAATGGTGCTGGAACAGCTGGACATTCAGACGAAAAAATAAATAAATAAATCTAGACAAACACATTACATACTTCACAAATGTATTTCAAAATGGATCATAGACCTAAATGTAAGATACTATAAAACTATAAAATTCCAAGATGATAACGTAAAAGAAAAACTGGGTGACCTTGGGTATGGCAATGACTTTTTGGATACAACATCAAAGTTATAATCCATGAAATAAACAATTGATAAGCTAGACTTTTTTAAAATTGAAAGCTCCTGCTCTGTGAAAGATAGTGTCGAGAGAATGAGAAGGCAAACCACAGACTGGGAGAAAATATTTTCAAAGACACGTGGTAAAAGGACTGCTAACCAAAATACGCAAAGAACACTTAAAAACTCAACAATAGGAAAACAAATAACCCGATTAAAAAACGGGCCAAAGATCTTAACAGATACCTCACCAAATAAGATATACTGATGGAAAATAAATATATGTAAACATGCTCCATATACTATGTCATCAGGGAAATTCAAATTAAAATAGCAATAAGATACCACTATACGCCTATGATAACGGCCAAAATCTGGAATGCTAACAAGACCAAAAGCTGAGTAAGGATATGGAGCAACAGGAACTCTAATTTATTGCTGGTGGGAATGTGAAATATTACAGCCATTTTGGAAGACATTTTGGCAGTTTCTTACAAAACTAAGCGTACTCTTACCATACAATCTAGCAATCAAGGTGCTTGGTATTTACCCAAAGGAGTTGAATATTTTGTCTACATATATTTATAGCAACTTATTCCTAGTTGCCAAAATTTTGAAGCAACCAAGATGTCCTTCAGTAAATGAATGGATTAATATTCTGTGATACATCCAGACAATAGAATATTATTTAGCATTAAAAAGAAATTAATTATATATAGAATTAATTATATAGAAAAATTAACATTATAGAAAATTAATAATACAGAAAATTAGTAACTAGATAAAATTAATAATATAGGAAAAGGAAACATGTTCTCTCTACTTTTGGTGACTTTTTTCAGTGTCCCTGAGTCCAGAGATTTTCTGGTTCAATACCCCCATACAATAAACCTCACCTGATCTGCCAGAGTATATTAGGTATTCCAAAATATATGGGTCAAATTCTTGTGTTATTTTTAATCCAAATAACAAAGGCTAGGAAAAAAATTAAGGGCTGGTTATTTAAGAAATTACAACTTGAATTATGTAACTGACCTAATGCCTTTAAAAATTTTTGACACAAATAGTATAATAAGTAGCAAGAATTTGGTCCCGTGTATATGTGAAATTTCCTATTCTTCAACTGGAGGCCAAGTGAGAGCCTCCAAGACTCCTGTCTGTCTGTCCTTACATTCAAGGCTTAGAGTAGAGAAATCAGAGTAGCTGAATTAATTCCATTCTCCCACGCTCATGCACTGAGTTTGGCCTTCTATTTAAGACTTAAAGAGTCAAAAATCATGGCTATCATCTCCTCTTGTTTTCTTAGCTTGTTCCATCTGCCTGCAAAAGGATGTGTTTGAGAATTTTATTTCCTCCTTCATCTATGTCACAAGTTTTCTGGGAACCTCTCATCACAGGGTTCTTTGGGAAGTGGACTTTGAGACAAAATTTACTGTGCACTATGTGTTTCATATGGAGAGTTCTTGTGATAAGCATCTTAAGAAGAAAAGAGATGGAGGTAGAATTGCCAGAAAGAGAAGTTGATCTGTGAATCAGGTCTGATGACAGCTTTAGCTCTTTCTAGAGCAAAAATTGTCCAACCAAATTGTTTTTCATTGGACTGAAAGGGCCAGGCCTTCATACCTCAGTGGTTGGATGGGTGATGACCTTGGGCAACACACATTTCTACAGCTGAGTCAATGACTGAAGGAGTTGAAAATCAAAGGCTCTCTACTGACAGCACTTCCAGCAGCTGAGGCCACAAGTCATTTAGTGAAGTGGGATCTGCGCAGTGAGTGTCCATGTCCATCACAATCCATTTCAGAGTCCTTTCTCTTTTAGGATAATGTGAGATATCTTGAGCAAGTCTTAAGTTTCTCTTGGAGATTGGAGAATGGGTTACTAACACATGATCTTTCTACACTCTTCGTTTTTCTTCATACTACCTTCTCTTCCTGGCATATCTTCTCTAGGGGTATCCTGGTAAATGCTTAGCAACCAATTCTCTAGGAAGTTTTATTAAAATCCCTGGTATGTGGTGTTTGCCAATTTCTGTTGTAGAAATACTCCCATCATGACCAATTTCAAACTACCAATGTGACATTACAGAACATAGAGTGGGAATGAGATAAGCACAATCAGCTCTCATAAACCAATACAAGCCAGCTTCAGCATATCAATTTCTTTTACACTTTGTCCAGTTGGTAAGAATTAGCTAAAGTGTCAACTACTCTAATTCCTGATTCTTAAATCCTCAAGTAAAATTAACCACTCTTTAATAACAATATTGTACCCATTTCAATGATAGTATCTGTTAATTTTACTAATCTTTATACATATGTATCTCCACTACTAAACATTAATTCTTCAACATTAAGACCATGCATTCCATTTTTTATATATCCACACTATTGAAAGGAATAATTGCCACAATAGGTATTTCATGTTTCTCAATATATTTTTATTGGATGAGTGAGTAGGCAATAGCATTTACACTTGCAACATTTTATGAGTACTCAAGATGGTTGGAGGAAACCAGCCCCATAGCGACGTGTTAGTGTAGCAGTCATGACTCCATGCTCAAAAAGTTTCCAATACAGCTAAGAAGAAAGTGAATATATATGAAATAATAAAATATCATCAATGAAAACATATGTATAAGTCATCTTAATAAAGAAGAAAAAAAGTAATGGGTTATCGACAAAAGAAACTGAGAAAGGCACAATGATATTAAAGATTCATACAGACACGTAAAACAAGAGTAGAAAATATTATTAAAAGATGAGGGTGGTTATTTTTCACAACTCCAAACCCACTCACAGAGTGAGACATGAAATCCTGTGCTATAGTACTGAAGTATACACATTTGCCCAGATGTTTAGACATGAATTCTCAGGCTTTCTTGAGTAACTCCTATGTGTCTGCCTCATTATTTGCTGGTAAGTTGAACGAGCAGATAGATCCACAGTGGCAATGGGAGAAAGGACATATCACTGTCCAGTGATGAGGTGGGGACTTGGTCTATAGCCAACAGTGACAGTATCAGTTCAAAGCCCTGGCAGGAACTCAGGTTCCAAACTTGCCCCAAGAAGTTAGAAATATTTTCATAAAAGATTGCATGAGAGACAAAATATGGTCCAATGTGTTAGCAAAAGAGAGAGAGAGATTTCTGAGTTTTAGATCATAAACATGAGAAACCATATAAACATAGCTACATTACATGAGGAAAGTTATTGTTATTATTATAACTAAGAATAATAATTTAATAATATCAACAAATTGTACAGTTTTCAAAAACACCTATTTTACATGCATTGTCTATTATAAGTCTCATAATTATCTTGGAGATAGAAAAGGCCATACTTATCACAATTCGGCTACGAAAACGTTAATCGCATAAGCGTTGATGATTAACTGAGAACATATATATAGGAAGTGAAAAAGTTAGGAATTTAACCAAGTGATCAAGCCCCAAATATTTTACTTCTCAGCTACTCAAATAGCTGCCGCAAGATTTTTCAGTGAGAAAACTGGAGGATACAGGTTAAAGCCTCCTCCCTAGTCCAAACTTGCGGAGAATTCCTAGACGAATCTGCTTTGTCCTCACACTGTAGACAATAGGATTAAGCACTGGGGGAAGAAGCAGGTAGATGTCAGCCATGAGGATGTGGACTATGGGAGACAGATGCTTCCCAAAGCGATGGACCATTGACACCCCAATAACTGGCACAAAGAAGATGAGCACTACACAGATATGGGATACACATGTGTTGAGTGCCTTTAGCCTCTCTTCACGAGATACAATGCCCAGCACAGCATTCAGAATCAGGACATAAGAAAGAAGTATGAAAACGGAATCCATGCCAAGTGTGGAGATAACTACACACAGTCCATAAACACTGTTGATCCTGGCATCTGAACAGGATAATCTCAGAACATCCTGGTGCAAACAGAAGGCATGAGAGAGGGCATTGACATGGCAGTAGTGATAGTGTCTCAGTAGCAAAGGCGTGGGCAGTACAACTCCCATGCTTCTTAGCAAGCAGGCCAAAGCAATCTTGCCTATTACACTGTTGGTGAGAATGGTGGTGTAGTGCAGTGGACGGCAGATAGCAACAAAACGGTCAAAGGCCATAGCCAGCAGCACTGAGGACTCCAGGAAAGTAAATGTGTGGATGAAGAAGAGCTGACAATAGCAAGCACTTGCCTGGATCTCCTGAGCGTCCAACCATGACACAGCAAGCATGGTGGGAAGTGTGGACAGGGACATACCTAGATCAGTTAGTGCCAAGATGGAAAGGAAAAAATACAAGGGCTGGTGGAGTGAGGACTCTATCCAAACGACGGAGAGGATGGTAATATTACCAATAAATGCTACCAAGTATGCAAGACAGAATGGGATTGAGAGCCACGAATGAACATACTCCAGCCCAGGAAAACCCCTCAGAATAAATATGGGCTCCACAGTATCGTTGTTATTCCAGACCACCATGGTGACTGTGGGCAAACAGTGAGGAATGTTTTCCGTTATTTTTGTTTATCCCTCAGAATTATCTCTTGTGAGCATAAGCAGTATAATCAGGATGCAATATATATTCCCTCTAACCTCACGGAGGAAAGAAGGATGTACTTCTCATGGTTCTTATGTAAGAAGCATTTCCTAATAGTAAAAACACCAAATTCTGGAACAAAAATGTGTACTACACAAATCTGGTCATCTCTGACAAGAACTTTGATGGATTTGCGTTGAGGACACTAAAAAATTTAAGCAGCAAAAGAGTAGAAAAAGAAATCTTTATTATATATTATAGAAATGAAAATGGTCTGTAAATGTCTGACTTTGCATAAGCTTCCTGTCAGTAATGTTCTTAAGTTAATCATTTATTGCTTCTACGCTATCTTTTAATTCATGACAACTGAATTGATCCCAAAGACTCAATTTAATTTCCCTTCATATTTATTTTTATTTAATAATTTATAACATTTAAAAATTAAAAATATTAATATTTTAATAATAAAAAATAAACATTCCATTATATGAAAAGAGGGCATGAAAAAGAGTAAAAAAGTCCATAATTCCAGTACACATGCACATTTTTGGCTGTTTAATATAATTAACTCTTCCTTAACCTAAACTCCTCATAGTAAGAAAAAATATATATGCATATATATTATATGTATAAATATATATGTGTATGATATATATATACATATATATATATATCATAAGGGAACAGTGTAACTGTTAAAGCTCTTCCTGTATGCCTACTCACAAAACAAAGTTAATACAATATATTTAGCTCAGACATCTGTTATATATTGTTATCTTAAATTAGTAATAACAGGTAATATCCACTTCATTTCTATTTATCATTTCTTGATATTTTTTCCTCTCAAAATGATGCTTATAATCACATTTTTAAAAATGTTAAACCTAAATATTAAATGCTTTTCCAATTTTCTGACCCATTTGCACCTACCTCTGTGAACCCATAGCAATCCCAGAAATGCAGTCCTGAGTATTCACCAACAGTGCCTCTTAGAAACAACCAAGTTCATTTTCCCTTTTCAAAATATAATTCTAATGTCTGGCTTTACTTCCCCTGAGCAATCTTCATTGTGATTGCCTCTGCTAATGCTGTCCTTGCTATACCCAGGGTTGATGGCATTGGGCACAGTAGCCAAACCCTATGGGATTCTCTGTCCCTTCAGTTCTCTGGTTCCTAATTTTAGCTCTGTCTTTGAGAAAATTCTTCACTTAGTCCTTAAGAGTCTAGGCCTCCTCGACTTCAGACCTCTGCACTGCAATGTCTCAGTATCTTCCTCATCCTTCCTTGTAGACTCTTGATCTCTGACCTCTTAAAAGCCTAGCACAAATTTCATCCCTGACTTGAAGTGAAGATCTTTCCAGCCTCATATTTATCATGGGTTCCATCTGTCCAACACTGACTTTTTATTGCCTCTATTTTATTTTACAAAAACTTCATTTTTTCTTCAAATTTTCCCTTCTTGACTGATTCATATATCCATTTTATAGTGTGAATGCTTAAAGTTCTCAGGCTGAACAATTTATAATTCCAAAGAAGACTTTGGCTTAGAATCTACATGTTAGGAACAGAAAGAAATACCAAGCTGCCTTCTCCATGTAAGAAGAAATATTTATCTCTTTCTCCTTTTATCCCCAAGTCCAGGCATCTCCCATCCCCTATGAGTGAGAAAACTCCCCGGTCCGCTTCTCCAGCCCCAAGTGAGACGTCTAAATGGAACTTTCACTAGGTCCCTTGTCTTGCATAAAGCAGTCAGCTACTCACCATGTTCTGCATCTAGCAGGCAGAGCACTTATACAACACATTTATTTTTCTTTACCTCCAGGCAACATTTTTCTCTCCAGTGTTTATAATCTACTAAAGTCCCTACCCAACTTTCTTTGTTTCCTCTTCCTCACTCAGAAACTTGTGTTCTAATTCTTGTTCTAAAGTTCAGCTCATCAAAACATTCTAGACATTAATATTGAACCATATAGAACACACACACATATACACACAAATATTATATTATGGCCATAATAGAGAGATATTTTCTTGTCCTCCATGCAAGGAAATTATTCTATGCTTTCTCCTTTAACTCTTTCAATGTTGGTGTAAATCACATTTTCTTCAATTCTCAGAGAAGTTGTAGGAAATAAAGTGGATCACTGCTCTTTAGAAATGTCTTGTTCACTGCTCTGAGTCCTCTAAGTGCAGACTGCAGTGTTTAGAAAACTTCAGTTGTAGGACCGCCCATAGATTTAAAGTTAGGATAGGCCAGAATATCCCTACTTGTAGTCTTCCTTTCTTGTCCTTCTCTCTCTCTGACTCATCTGTCATGTCTTTCAGATTTTCTCAGTCCCTTTATTGTTGTCCCCTCTCTATTTATTTTCTTCTGACTCTATTTCCATGACATTAACAGTGATTCTTTGGGTTCTTTGTTTATTTTTATACAATTTAATCATAGTGAGGTGAAAAAGAAGTTGTAGGAAGAGACTGGGACTAATGACAAGACGGTTTCAATGGGCAGAGGCATGAAAAGACTGATGTCACACACTGACCTATTCCAAGTAATTAAGGGAGAACCAATGAGGATAAGATCATTTTATTACAGCCTCTCCAGCATCTTACCTGCAGTCCTCAAAAATTATCCTCCATTGACCAGCCTGTCTTAAAATTATTGAAAAAGATTGGAGCAGGACATTGCAATATGTCACAAATTTCAAAACTGTTCACAAAGAGAATGACATCCATTTTTCCCTCCTGCATAAACTATATATTGTCCTTCTAATGATTATACCATCTTTCGCCCTTGTATCTTAAAAAAATTGTGCCAAAATCTTCCCACTATTTATTTGTAGTGAAAAGTTAACACTTACCTGAAATTTATCCGTAAGCCAATTACATCACTATGAATGCTTAATCAAGCAACCAGTAGCCCATTTCCCAAATGATTCAGTTTCATTTTGTCTTTCTCAGCCTAAACTTTCCTCTATTGTAGTGTAAAATATATTATCTTTCTGTTTCCATTTCTGTGGCTTTCTCTCTCTCTGTGTCATTTAACTTACTTTCTAAACATCTTTATCCTTCCTATTCTGCTCCCTGCTGCCATTTCCTTCTATTTTGCTTTGCTTAAATGTGTATCTTTTCTGCATGTAATTCTCTATTTTTTTCCAGTTCTTTTATTGCCTCTATCTTTTTTCTCATTTCTTTTCATTATTTCTCTGTTTTTAGTTCTTGCTCTCTTTGTTTTATCCCTCACCTGTGAAGATTTCTCATCTTTATCTGAAGGTCAAATTTGTACTGTTTGCAGATGCTACAATTTTGATTCTCCATGTAACTCATGTCTTGACAACCTTTGGTTCCATGAATAGTGAGGTTTGAATGCTTCCACCATCTCTATAAATACTCCTGGTTTCTAGTGGGGTAGAAAATCAGGGATGGGTATCAGAGTCTGCTGGATCCCCAGAGAAAGTGATATAAACAGCCCTTAACCCCAGCTGTGCAAAGAGCAAATGATTATGATCCTGGAAATTGCAGAAATGTGTCTCTACTTCTATCTACCACTCCCAGTCCTTTCTTTCAAGTGTAATAGTTTTCTCTTCTCAAATGAGCATATGAGAGTGAAGTCATGATAACTACTCTAACCGAGAGGAATATTGAAATTTCAGCTTCACTAGGGGCATCCATATAGAGCTGGGGTAATTAAGTACAGTGATAGGCTCTTCTGTTATAAAATGTTTACCACTTCTCACTGAACAAGGTTGTTCATTAGTTATGTGTTTAATACTCATTTATTAAGCAACAACAGAATTCAAGGCTCTATGTTTAGCTCTGTAAATGCAAAAACCATTATCTGGTTGATCAATACGACCACGATGCCTAGTATGGAGCATGGCTTCCCAATGCATTCTTTTTCTTAGCTTATATCTTGATTATCTACCTATTTGCATTTATTTATAAATTTTAGAAAGTTTATCAATTTTCACCAAGATATATATTGGGACTTTAATTGAGAATGTATTGAATCTGTAGATCTATTTTGGGAGAACTGAAATATTTAGATTACCAGATTTTCCAATCCAAGAACAAGGACCTCAATTAATTAAGGTCTTTATTTTTTTCTCAATATTCTTTTATGCTTTTCTGTTGAGAGGTATTATATATCTTACATTAGATTTATTCTTAAGTATTTGATATTAATTTATACTAATGTGAATAGCACTTATAAATTATCTTCATCTAAATCTTTGGTACTGATATATAAAGATAAAATCAACTTATATTTGTTCTTTTTCCTGAAAAACTGCTAAGCTTACTTGTATTTCTAATAACTAATCTGTATAATCTTTAGGCCTTGTTTTTCACTAGTCTCACCTTCACAAGTAATGCCAGCTTCTTTCTCCTTTATTTCCAATCCTCATATCTTTTATTATATTTATTGATATTTTATGCCCGTCTCAACCTATCCATAACCAATGTTGTGGCTGGACAGGGCCTTTGTGATTCTTGTTATGACTGCAAGAGGCCCTCAGCAATAACCATCAAGAAACTTTGGAAAAAAACCCTTGAAATTACGTGGCATACCTGGGACCACACAGCAAGTTTGCAGGTAGAGAGAGTGCAGACCTGGGGTTCTGCTTTTTTGGGGGTTGAGGGTGGGGGCCTAGAGTTTTGAGGGTTCTTTCTTTATTGGTAAATTTAAAACCTAAGAGTGGGGATTTAAAGCTTGGGAAGAGAAAAAACAAGAGGCTCAGCTGGTCAGTTATCTAAGGAGCCTGAGGTTGAGGGGACTGGGCGGGGGCGGGGTGCTAGCTCTTTATCTAGTTGTGTGCCTGGCAATGTGTTTACACTATATTTGAGATAGCCATCTCTGAAGTGGATGCCTCAGCAATCAAAGCTTAAGTCAGGCACTTGCTTTATAAACAGGTAAAACCACTGTACAATACATGTGACTTATTGTACTGGTTAAGATATTTGGCATAATTTTGGGCAGAATTGATGAGCGTTATGTTGTTTTCCTTTTGTAGATCTTGCAGGTAACATTCTCAACATTTCACCATTGAAGTATGTCTGCTAGGATTTTTTGCAACTACCCTCGTCAGAAAACGTGGTTACTTTCTATTCTTCCTTTGATAAGTGTTTTATCAAGAATAGATGCTGAATTCCATATGTCTGGTCCATTGAGATATATGATTTTTATGATTTATTTGAAGTTACCTCATTATCCTATTAACGTGATGAATTATGTTGATTGATTTTTAAATATCAACTTTACATTTCTGGAATAAACTCAAGTTGGATGTACCCTTTATTTTCCTTTATTTATTGCCAGATTTGATTTGTTAATATTTTTAGGGGTTTTATATCCAGTGAGAGTGGCCTGAAATTTTTCTTACTTATAATGTCTTTGTCATGTTTTGCTATAAGATTATGCAAACCTCAAAAATAATTTAGGAAATATTCCTTCTTTTTCCCAACTGGAAGATTTTGCATATAATTGGCATGATTTCTTTATTAAACAGCTATCCAGGAGTAATTTTTAATTATAGTTTGTTAGATAATAGTTAAAGGATAATTTAGATTTTCTCCTACATCAGTTTTGAAACTACTTGTGGAAAGATATAATCATAGATTATATTTTTAAACATTTATAGGGCTATTTGAACTTTCCATTTCTCCTTTTGCCTATTTTTATAAGTTATGTTTATCTAGGAATGTGTATTTTAGGTACACATTTTCATATTTATTGGCTAAAAGTTATTCATTGTATATCTATATGATTTTTCAGTGTCTTCAGGAGTGTCAAATACAGCTGACTGCAGTGGAGCCATTTTAAAACAGAGTCAGAGGTGCCTTTCCAGAGAAACTCGTTTGCTGTCTTACACCTTCAACTTAACCCAACCTTTGGACTGGGCCAAAATGGCAATTGTTTTGCAAACAATTTTTTGAGAAATCAGCAGGAGAACTAACATCCTGGTCACAAAAACTGAAGATTGTGGACTTTCTGAAGATACGATCAATAGTCAATCAATGTTTACCAAAGCTTAACTTTCTGCCACCAACTCCAATTAAAATTCTTTGTAATACAACTTCCCTTCTTTGCCTTTAAAAACCCCTGACTTTTACTTCCTAAAGAGACACTATTTGGGTTTCTACCTGAATCTGTGCTCCCCAAATTTCAATTTGAGAGCCCAAATAAACTTTTTGCTTCTCTTGCAGTTAATGCCTCTTATGTGTTGATGGGAGTGTTAAGATAGTGCCTTTTTGATGTTGGTTTTATATGCATTCTCTCTTTTACACTTACCAGTCACACAACAGATAAATAATCTTATTGACCTTTCAAAAAGTCAATTTTCAGAGGTTGGGTTCTCCAGAAATAGATACTAAGGCAGAATTTGACATGCAAATTATTTATTAGGAATCAAAATCTGTGAGGGGAAGAGGAAGGAAGCAGGATTGAGCAAAGAGAAAAGCTCAATTGCAAAACAGGCCTGAGAAAGTCTTGGCCAACACACTTGGGCTCTCTGCTGCATTTCTCAAAAGAATTTCACTATGACAGGTGGAAATGATACGGCATTTACATTCCAGCTTCACCCATTCATCTAATGTGGGATGCCCTGAAAAGGTTGAGACCTCTAGGAAATGGTTCTCTGAACTTGAGGCAAACCACAGAGACCCTGTATATGTCAAATCATAACAAAGGATTCTCATCAATTTTACTTCCTTCTTTCTCATCTACTTTCCTTTAGTTGCTGTTGGGAACTCAAAATTATCATTTTATGCAGAATAATTTGAGTTTTTAAGAAATCACTCCAAAATAGTCTTCATATTTTCAAAAAAAATTCATTCATCTGACTATATTAGCTATATTATCGTTTATAATGAAAACAGTGATATTAAAATAGTTACTTTGTGAAATTTTCCTTTTATATGACATCCTTTCTTTCCCCTTTTTTATATCACCTTACTATAATCTTTCCTGATCATACTTGAAATAATGAACATAACGCACTAACCTCACTTCCCTCGGCAGACGCCTTTACCTCAGCTTACCACCTAAAACTCAATTTCCTCATTTCAGGCTTTTCATTACCAAAGGGATATTGTGTGTGGCAGAACAACTCCTTGTGTCAGAAGAGTCCCCCAATCATCTTGATTCTAAAATAGGAAGATAAGTGCTTATGTCTGGCCAGGTGAATGGGATAATTTTTAATTCTAATACCTTGTATATCTCCTCATGGCTTCTATTACTGATTACGTGTGTCTGATTATATGCGGCTGCCCTACCCAGTCCATATTCTCCATCCAGGATTTCTTCCTGTAAATGCAGGCAGTGGGATGTGGACTTAGCAGTACATATTTTTATCTAATGTCTCAACAACAATGTTAATATTACCTAAAAATTGTGCTGCCGAGCACTAATTAAAGAAGTTTACATTTATTATGTCATTTAGCCCTATGACAGTACATAAATTTATCACAATTATTTAACAAATGTGAAACTGAACCATGCAGAGGTTAAATAACTTAGCCAAAGTCTCAGAGCTAATATGTAGATAGGCCACCATCCTAACAGTTGGTCTGTATAGTTGCAATCTTCAAAACAGCGTAACTAACATTCCTCGAACTCTACCATGTAGTAACATGCAAAATGTCTATTCCTAATCTTATTTTTTCTTACCTTTTCAGCTAATTCGAGAGATCATGGCCATCTCTTCTAGAGTCCTTCACTCTACCATACTCTTCTCTCCCCAATGCCCCGATCACAGTGATCAGACATGTCAAATGCTGAGACATACCAAATTGTAAGAACACAGTTTTATTCTTAAAAACCATCTGTGTTGTGACCCAGAAGTGTTCTGAGTCGTGACTCAGCTGCCCTGCCTAGGTCCCACTCTTTAGAGTCTAGTTCAAGCAGTCCCCAAGGCTGCTTCAGTGCTTTGAGTTCTTTGATCCTTCAGTGAAGCCACCGAAAAGCCAGGTTGAATGATTCTTCTGTGCCAGCACTAGGACATATCAGATGAACATCTTTTTCCTGATGGGGACAGAAGAAAACAGTAAACTCCCAGTGAAACTTCCTGCCGAGATCCCCCTCCCTTCCAGCAGGCACACACCATACAGTTGCTGGATTCTTTGGATGTCATCAACATCGAGGTGGAAGGTTCTAGGGTCCTGATACACATAGCTAGGATACATGATAGAGTTCTGACTTCTGGAGTGGCGCAGGCCCAGAGAATGACCTAGCTCATGAATGGCAACCAGGAACAGATTAAACCCTGAAAAGATAGACAAAAGGATAAAAATTAAATATGCGTAGGGAAGGAAGAAATCATGTAAAAAAGATGGGAGAAAAAAGGAAAGAACAGAAAAGGGGAAAAGAGTAAATATTAGAATACAAGAAAAAGGCAGGAAGAGAAGGAAAAAGTCTAAGTGGGAAACAAAAGGGCAAAATATATAGACAGATAAACTGAAAGTAAACAAGAAGCGTGGAGAAAATTGAGAGACTGATAAATGCAAGCAAAGAAATAGAGAGAGAGAAAAGCACAATATGACAATGTGTTTATTACAGGAGCATTTTTATGCAGAAATGATTTCACCTTCCCCCACTCAAGTAGGAGACCCAATTCCTCCGCCAGATCTTCCTGCCTCATTCTGGCCACTCTGAATCCTTCCCTCTTTACTTTATTCCAGACCCAAAGGGAGACCATCAATACTAACCCCCAAGCTCCCAGAGAGTTCTAGCACTCCCACCAATTAAAGTCCTTACCTTTGTATGAATTTGACCAACGTTCTCCCTTGTCAAAGTGGATAACTCCTGGAGCTTCAGAATCTGGTAAAAAAGCATGGCCTAGGATACCACCTGGCCCATCAAAGGGCCAATCATCTCCATGGGCTGCGGATGATGACAGAAGCTGTTGTCACAACAGGGGGTTGGGGACAAGGGCAGAAATGGTTCTAGATAAGTCTCAGTGCCTTAAGGTACCATGCAGCTGGGTACTGCTGGAGGTATGAGAGGGCTAAGTCACCATCTATGCAGAGAAATAGGGTGGGGCCAAAAGTATAGCTACTCTCTATCTCCTTTGGTAGAAGAGAAGAGGGAAAGACGGCAGACACTGAGTGAAGGTTATAGGTTAGATACAAAAAGCTCTTCCCAAAATAGAGGGAAAAAGAGGAAGGAAACTCAGACTGCAGGTTTTATAAATAGATTGGATCAGCTTTGAATAACATTTCAACACGTTTGAGGGCTCTACAACTCCCTTTTGACATGAAAATGTGCAATCCCCCTCACTCTGTTCACACCACAGTGCATCCCCTCCCCCAGCTGCTGTCTCATTGTACTAAACGCGTCTTTCCTTTATTATTGATTTCCATTAGGATTTTGCCTGATTTTTTTTTTCTCAGAAGCTGGACTAGGTAGACTGGGTTTTTATTTATGGATTGAGACCATTTGCCCTTTACCTGGGACACCATATGCTCCCTCCCATGTCAGTTGCTCACCCAGGTCCCAGAAAGAAAGCGTGATGTCTGCATCTTGACTCTTTGCTTGCTGGAAGATTAAGGGGGTCACGTTGCTCCACACGGAAACCGCATCATGCATGATGTCTTTCACTGTGTCTGGCTTCATTTCTCTTGGGTAATTGATAATCCTGAAGAAGAAATCTCTAAGTGGGATAGCTCAGAGGTATGAGAATTATCCTAGCTCTAAAAATGAATGACTCTGCATTGGGGCAAATCATTTAATATTTTGGGGCCTCATTTTGCTCATCTGTAAAACAGAGTAAATCCCAGACAAATTGAATCACAAACCCAAGACATTAAACCCGCAAAATATAAATTTCTAAGAACTTTAACAAATTCTCTACATTATTCTTATGTAAACTAAAATCTGGGAACCACAGCCCTGCAGGCTAATTGTGAAAAAAAAAAAATGTGTGGACTTAATGGAAATGTACAACATTCTATATAGTGTAGTACTGCTTTGCTTTGGATGTTTTCATTATGCTTAGGAACCCCAATAGAAAGAGTAACCTAGACAGGGAGCAAAAATATATCAAAATTGTATCCTATAAATACCTCCCCCGACACACACATACACACAGAAAAATGACAGATTTAACTACGGAAAGAATAGTGGGTTCATGGTCAAAGGACAGTGGTTAGGCTCCAGCTCCTAAAGAGATGATCTGAGGAAGCTAGAATAACAATTGGTAGAATTGCCTTCTCTGAGGCAGATTTGGGATTTTGGAGAGAGACTGCTAGGGAAAGCGGAAGACAGTAGAGGTGCTGGCAGGAAAGACACTGTAGGAAATCCTGTGATTTCCTAATCACCGCACTCATTGCTCCAGGCCTTAACAACAAGCACCTATAGGTCAGAGTGTGCTTATTCCATTTGGAACTTCCGGGGAAGATAGAGTCAGTAGCCGCATCAGTTACTCCACAGCGAGGCTGGTGTAGCATAGCCAGCATCTGCTTGTTTTGTACGTCTGTCTCATTCAGATGGAACTTCTGCTGGAACTGTATCTCTTTCCTCTGGGTAAGGAGTGGTGATTCTTTCTTGGGCAGGAAAAACTGTTGGAAATTGTCCTGGGTGAGATAATAAGGACAGACTCACAGTATCAGTAACCCAGGGCATAGCCTCATTTGAGGGCCTGGAAAGGATGATGCTTTGTCTATCTGGCCTTCTTCAACCTCTTGTTCTCAGTCAAATGATGGCAACTATCCCTGATTCTCCTGTTACCAGGTAGATGGTATTAAACACAGGTGATAAAATAAAAGTGATCTAGATAACCTGTTAAAAATTCTCCAAAAATAAAGCATCCAAGTTTCAGGACAGAGAGGCCCAGGAATAAAGTTCATGAAGGTCTTAGATGGGAATTGCCCAGCGAAGACGGCCTCTTTTCTTTCTGATTGATTTAG
Organism: Diceros bicornis minor; assembly: GCF_020826845.1. Taxonomy (NCBI): domain Eukaryota; kingdom Metazoa; phylum Chordata; class Mammalia; order Perissodactyla; family Rhinocerotidae; genus Diceros; species Diceros bicornis. The sequence continues at coordinate 60,437,577 of NC_080746.1, read as the reverse complement.
GTTTTCTCAATCAAGACAGAATCTACGACTCCTAGGACATAGAATTTGGCTGGTTTTGCATACCCAGTCCATTTGCATTTACACATTCCCTTCAGTCCCTACTTTGGGAGACTCTCCAAGTCTCTATTGACTTTCATACCAGTCCAGAGTAAAGAATCTCAACTTACGAAGAAAAAAAAATAGCACTTTGTATTATAGTCAGGATTTCTATGTCCATATTTTAACCCTAGCTGGACTGAAAGTACTTTAAGGGCAATGCTCATGTCTAATACAACTTGGTCTATACTACAGTTCTTATGATAGTGCTTGATATAAAGCCATGATTGATTTCTGCATTCTATGTAAAATTGCATTTTTATGCCTGTATTTTATTGTGACCTTGGCTGGGCGCTCAGAGGCATGTGATTGATCATATTTTTCTGGGCTAAATATTAGCAGGAAATTTTACTAGGTCCCTGAACAATTATAAAATACGTGACTAAAATCATTTATAAGGAATTTTAGGTATTTTGGATGCTTAAAAGATTTGGAACAAATTCGCAGTTTCTTGAGAAATTTGAAAGTGTGTGATAGTTTGAGAGATTTTTCAGTCAATAGAAAGGACATTTTAGTCCATTTGAATTACTTCCCCTGACCCCTCACCACCTACCTGGCTCAGAGATCCTGACACCTGAGTGTTCACTCTATGCCCTGCAGAAGACTAAAAGTGTGAGAGATGAACACTTAATGAATTATTCATTAAGCACAATAAGCACAATAATTTTAGAGGCCCAAAGACGATTTCATTTCCTTTAAAATCAGAAGGAAAAAATGAACTTTAGTTGAAGAAATTGATTTAATATGTAATATTAATATATTTGTTCTTATACCATGCAGTAATGTGTATGCATATGATACATATATGGAAAAAGAGCCCACCATAGTCATAATGTAATAGTTTGGTCCTGATAGCACACTTACCATAACAAAGTCCAATCTTTTCAGGTCTGTACCTGGGGGCACCGGGAAAGTCAGGCACCAAGGCAGGAAAATAGTAGCTATTAAGATGGCAGGTTGCATGGTAAATGCTCATTTCTCCCTCTGCCTGAATTCATGTACCTAACACAGATCACGAGTCCTTTATAGCTGTGCCAGCAATGTCTAGTGACTCATGTCTTTTCTTTGTATTGGTTAGTGTCGTCATGCCCATTCTGTGTTGAAAGTAGAGTGGTCAGTCTGCCAGGGTAATGACTGCAACCATGGGATTTATTTGCATGTTTATTCCACACCTGATGTCCCTCAGGCTACCTGGCCATAGCCTTGGCTAAGGAAATACTGGTATAGCTCGGGATATTATTATTAAAAATGGAGGAAAATAAAAACAAGAAACAGGAGACATAAGAACAATTTATTACAACTTTACCTATGGAGTAATTTCTTTACTAGTCACAGACAAATACTGTTGTGCTCCAGAAGCTAAAGAGAGAAGAGAGAATGTGAGGAAAGTAATAGCATCCACTGTAGTACAGACCCAGATCAGAATATGAAAAATCTCTGAGACCCATATAGGGGAGATATAGAAACACACAGAAAGAGAAGTTGTGAAAATATGTTTCAGCATGTTTTTAGTTTCAGTACTAAAAAGTATGCTAAAAATATGTTTCATAAAATAAATCATTGATAATAAGTTGAGAGAGACACAGAGATATACATACACAACATAAGATTTCAGCTAAGCCTTTGAAATCACACAGATATGGGTAAGAATATTAACTGCTACTTAAAAGCTGATCTGCTTTAAGCAAGTTATTTACCTGTCTATCTGTAAATTAAGGAAACTAATCACATTTATATAATATGATAGTAGTGGAGATGGAAACTGAGCACTGGGTCTGGTACACAGTAAATCACAATTGATAAGAGTTGCTTTATAATTATTATTATATTCACTGAAACACAAAAATTGAAGCAGAAACAAAGACCTGGAGAAATTGAGAAAGAATGAAATCAAACACCAATCTTTTACTGAGCACTTTCCAAGTGCTCAGACCTGAAATTGCCTCTCTAATGAGGAAGACACAGAGTGCGTGGATGTGGTTCCATTTCTTGCCTTCTAGGAGCTCATCCTCTGGCAACCACAGGGACACCTGCTACACTAGTCCTCAGAGGGCAGAGTTTGCCAGTGTACCATGTCTTGCTGCCAGTCCCTCCAGATAAACCAAATGAGATAAAATGACTCTGGGAAGAGTGTGGAAATAGGATAGAGAATGGATGGCGCAGACAGGGGTATTCACTACTTCTGACTCACTCCAAAAACTCTACATCCCCACCTCCATAGCAATTCCTTCCCAACAGCTGATGTTAATCAAATTTCTTTCTCCTTCTTCCGGAGGCCCCTATTCACTAAACATGGTACCATCCAGCGTTATTGTCCCTGCAAATACAGCTTCAATAAGTTGAATTGGTTTGCCTTCTCCTATACTTTGAAAGCATACCATGCCCTTCTAAGGTAATGAAACTTCCACCAGTGATGCCTATGGAGAATTGTAGCCCTCTGCTCTGTACACCTACCTCTGTCTTCTTCATGGCTGGGAAAGACACTATATTTGATTGAGGCTTCTTTGACCTGGCAATATTTGGCATTGAGGAGTGGTGAAAGAGAGGAGGTGAAGACTGTGCCAACCACGATCTTGGCATAAGACTAAGTTCACAATTTAATTAACCTTTAGCCTGGTGGCAAGAAGTGATAGAAAGCAGAGCTCTGAGCCTTGGGCCTATGGTAAAAACAAAAATCAAATCACGGGTGTTAAGGATGGAAGTTGAGGGTCATAGAAGAACTTATATATATATATATGATAGATAGATAGGTGGCACTCAGCAACAGCAGGGAACCAATCACTGATATGTGCAACAAAGCAGGCAATATCAAATCATTATATTGAGTTAAAGATGTGAGACTATGGTTGCATTTATATGAAGTTCAAGAAAAGGCAAACGAATTTATGGAAAGAAACCAGAACAGTGATTTCCTTTGTCGTGGAGGAGAGAGGATTGATGGTGAAAGAGCACAGGGGAAGTTTCTCAGGTAATGACACCTTCAATTTCTTGACTAGAGTCTGGGTGATACAGGTGGCTTCACTTTTCAAAACTCATTAAACCATATACTTAATATCTTCATTTACCATATGGTACTCATACCTCCATAAAAATTAAGGAAATTTAAATAAATAAAAGAAAATTGTAGATCAATAAGGTACCAAAGGTGACACCCTTTTCACCTTGAGGGATACAGGACTATAACATAAATGGTCATATATGTGGCCGAATGAGCATGTATATAATAATGTTGTTGGTGTTATTTTAATGTGAGAGTGCTATAGTTTATGTACTAGAAGAAGGAAGTTATATTCTAAAGATACAGGAACATAATGGACAATCAACCATAAGAATTAATAAGACCCAAGGTATTTGTAATAAACTTGGAAAAGGGAATATCTTAAATCTGAAAAAGGCAAGGCGGAGTTAAGATTGGCTATGGAACAAGAGATGTTTATTGTGAGACAGGTATGGTATAAAGACAGTGTATTCCTTATAGCCTCTTTCAACTTTGTGAAATATGAGTTTGTTCACTGAAACTTCACAGTGACATAGGCCTTATTTAATCCTCATTTCCAAGATGAATAAGCTGAGCATTAGGAAATAATACAAACCTTTTCATGCAGATGGTAAAAAGGTTAAGATTTGCTTCTACCTCCGGTCACTTCTAAAATATTTTATTAAATGAGGCATGCTACTTTATCTTTACTGGCAGATATCCATCATTATACCATCAACATATCCTTGATGTTCCTTTAACTTAAATAAATTCACAAACCTTGGGACCTAGCTCAATGGAGTCACAATGAAGGAAACAACTCCTAACTGCCAAAAGTTACTAAAAGTTATTCAAAACCCACAGTAACGTTGGAAAAACAGAAGCAAAACCTTCTTTTTGAATTTCTTATGTCTCCTCAGGCGCTCTGAAACATCTCACTTTCTAAACCTCTCGCATTCAATCTCCGAAATGCTCCTGCACCATTTCCTTGTGAGTTATTCTCTTTTTATCATCCCTAGTTTCGTCATTACTCTCCTGTACATCAAAAGTGGCCAACTGGAGTTCAGCTTCCTCTATCTAGGCTGGACCTGTCTAGGATGATTAGAAGTAAGGTCCTCCTAGTACCCTTGGAGGGACATAATCAGAGTCTCCTGTAAAGGATAGTTCTTCAATTACTATGACTTGTTCTTGAAATTCTGGTGCAGAATTGTTAATAAATGAAATCCCTCTATGTTTACAGGCCCATAAACCACACCATAGACTCACTGAGAACAGGGACTTCTTCAGTTTGCCTTGATAGATATAGCACAGTCTTTGGAACCTAGAAGAAACTCACTATTTATTAGATAAGAGTGTTCAGTAAAAGAATCTTAAAGTTACTAATGAGATTGGAAGTGAGTTCTTTGTGAGTATCTATTTTGTTAGTGGTAAACGTGAGCATGTAACTTAGATCTTTTGACCTAGGGCAGATGATAATTATAATAATTTATTGAGTACATATGCTGTGTCAAGAATGCACTGTCTTGCTTCATCAGCACAACCATTTGCGAAGTAGGAGTTTTATTGTTTCCATTTTATAGGTTAGGAAAATGGACTTTGACGTCATTTGACTGTCATTTGGACAGTCACAATGCTCAAAGTGACATGTAGAAGTTATAAACAAAAATCGTTTTACTCTGAAAGCAGAACTTTTAATCACTTAAGTGGACTGCCAATTTCAGAGAGATTGCTCCATCTCTTATGGTGCCACACGTTGCTGTGATGCTGTTTCTGGTGCACCCTGCCATCTGATAGGGTAGATTTGAATGAGCAGCCACCTGTAAGACTGACCCAGTACTCAAAGTAAATGAGTGCTGGGTGCTGAGACTTAGCTTACCTAAGAAAGTAAATGAGTGACTTATTAATGATTCTGCTGCAGATAAGGAGAAGTATGTATTTGAAGTATAGCAGTTTCTCAAAATGTAATATGAATACTAATCATATGGGGATGTTGTTAAAAATACAGATTTTGATTCAATAGATCTTAGAGGGGCCTAATATTTTGAATTTCTAACAAGCTTCTAGGTGATGACAATGTTGCTTTCCAATGTTTCTAGGGGATGTTGAGAATGTAGGGAGTGTACAAACTGTGAATTCAAGCAGAAAATTTCAAGAATGGATACTAGATTTTATATTTTATTTAAAAAATGAGGAGCTATGAGAAACAGTTACCCATCTCTCCTCTCATCCCCACCTATACTTTCACCTTCTTCTTCATTCCCACAGCATCTGATGCCTGGGGATAAAAAATCTGGCTTATGCTCGAAACCTTTCCCAGCAGAATATGGATTGTTTCCCAACTCTTTCTGGGTAAACTATCTTGGTGGCACGAGAAAAAGCATTTTTGAAGCACAGGAATGCATGGCCTCTGTTTCTGTGATTGAGGCCGTGAGATGGGGGAGGAGGATTTGGGGGGACATTTCCCAGAGCTAGGTAGTTGTTGCCTTTGTCATGACACTGGCAGCTCTGCTGGGAAAGAGTGACTCCATATCTAATTCACATTGACATAGAAGAAATGTTTCCACAACAGAACTCTAATTTGGGTTTAGACTGAGAAAAGAATTAGTGATAGAGAGCATAGAGGATAATGAGAGATAGGAACAAGGGGATTGGGCAGGCTGCAAAGAGTCATCAGTATTCCTAAGCTAGTACAGAACAACATTAATGTTTAATTCTAACCATATTTAATTATTTAATTATTATCAATGTATATTTTCTTTCCTGAAACTATTCTCCATTCACAATTTATTTTTTCTGTCCAGAGAAGGCCATTTCATTCGTAATGCAAAGGTTTTTAAGATACAGAGCCTGCCTTAAATTAGTTTACCATCTCATAGAATGATCTGTAAATTAAACATAAAATTGTGAGATAGTGATAAGCCTTATAATAAATATATATACAATTTAGACTAGAGACTAACTGGAGTAAGATGTTAACCTTCCTGGATTTGTCAGAGAAAGATTACATAGAGTAGATGAAGTAACCTGGGTCTTATATTTAAAACTTATTGTAAGAACTCAGAGAAAAAGCCTAGAACCTTAGGTCATTACTTTTGGTTGGAGTATAGGTTTGTATTGAGCAAATATTTCAAGGAGATAAGAACGTAGAGAGAGGTAAGAAACAGATTCTCTAAGGCTTTAAAAGTAATGTAAAATAATTTACATTATTTATATTTTATAAACGTATATTTATATTATGTGTTTATTCATATAAGTATAATAATATTATCAAAATAATAACTACAATAATAAGAGCACCCAACTTATACGGATTAAGTGTCACAAGTTACTTGCATGAATGTTCTCATTTAACCCTCATTTTATAGGGAATTAAAACTCAGAGAGTTAAATAACTTGCCAAAATTTGGAGAGCTTTAATTGGCAGAGCCTGCAATTTTTGTCTATATCCACATACACATACACACAAGCACACACACAAATACACAAATATAAAAATTGCACATGCTTCACCAAACATGGACCTGACTACAGACCCTGAAGCAGCTCCATGACCCAGCTTCAATCTTGTTCTACCCTGGTCCCAGAGGCTTTCCCCTCTGCCTGGGGACCTAGCAGGAATCATGCCTGTCCACAACCCTGGTCAATCAACTATAGACGTGAGTGCAGACTCAGAAGCAGCTTTGTGACCTGGCTCCAGCCCAACTCAACCACAGTCCCAGCAGTCCTATATATCCAGGGACCTGGCAGGAGAAAGTCTTTACCTGTCAAAACCAGTTTATAAAGACTGGAAGAGGCGATGATTCCTTAAAAGGCAGAGACACCAATGCAAACTACAAGGATCAGGAAGCATCAAGGAAACATGACACTATCAATTGAAACTAATAAAGCACCAGTACCCGACTCTAAAGAAATGGAGACCTATGAACTGCTTGACAAAGAATTCAAAATAATCATGAACCTCAAGAAACCTCAATGAACCTCAAGAAAATACAAATAGACAACTAAACAAAATTGGAAGAATAATATGAAAACAAAATAAGAAATTCAATAAAGAAATAGAAACAGTAAAAAACAAAAGAGAGAGAGAAAAGAAAAGAGATAAATCCTGCAGCTGAAGGAAACAATTACTGAGCTGAAAATTCAATGGAGAACTTCAATAGCTGACTTGATCAAACAGAAGAGTCAGTGAACTCACATAGAGGTCATTTGAAATTATGCTGTTAAAGGAAAAAAAGAATAAAAAATAAAGCCTACAGGAGTTATACAATACCATCAAGTGAACCAATATACACATTATGGAAGTCCTAGAAGGAGAAGAGACAGAAAAAGAGGGGAAAAGATGATTTAAAGACATAATGACTGCAACTTCTCAAATCTAGGAAGGTTATTGACATCCAGATTCATGAATCCCAAGGGAACATGTATAGGTTGAATCCAAAGAGGTCCACACTGAGACACATTATAATTAAATTATCAAAAGTCAAAGACAAAGAGAAAATTTTAAAGCAGTAAGAAAAAAGTGAATTGTTACATACAGGACAGCCCCCATAAGGCTATCAGCATATTTCTAGCCCTGCAGTCCAAAAGAGAATAGAATGATATATTCTAGTACTGAGGGAAAAGAAAAGCTGCCAGCCAGGAATGCTTTACCCAGCAAATTTGTTCTTTAAGAATGAAGGAAGGGTTGGCCCCGTGGCTTAGCAGTTAAGTGCGCACACCCCGCTACTAGCGGCCCGGGGTTCAGATCCCGGGTACGCACCAACGCACTGCTTCTCCGGCCATGCTGAGGCCACGTCCCACATACAGCAACTAGAAGGATGTGCAACTATGACATGCAACTATCTACTGGGGCTTTGGGGGAAAAATAAAAGAGGAGGATTGGCAATAGATGTTAGCCCAGAGCCGGTCTTCCTCAGCAAAAAGAGGAGGATTAGCATGGATGTTAGCTCAGGCCTGATCTTCCTCACAAAAAAATAAAAAGTAAAAAAATAAAAAAGAATGAAGGAAAGATAAAGACTTTCCCAGGCAAAGAAAAAGTGAAGGAGTTCATCACCACGAGACCTGCCTTACAAGAATTGCTTCAAGTTGTTCAAACTGAAGAACTTCAAATTGAAGAACAAGTATGACTTCCTGAGTTGAGGGTTTTTTTGGTATTTTTAAATTTTTTAATATTTTTTCTTTTCTTCTATGTTTTCCATCCTTATATTTTGTTCTTTGCTGGAGGATATTTTCTCAAATATTGAATATAAACATTGAATCAAAGACTTTTACATCTACTGTGACCCAAAAAGAAAGAATACATGGGTCACAAGGGGTATTGTGCCTCTGTCCTCACACTGTGGACCCTGCAGGATTAGAGCTGCTGGTCCACAAAAATGGTATACTCTTTCAAGGGGCAAAGCAATATTCCCATTGGATTATAAACTGCTGCTATCATTTGGGAGCTTTGGCTTCCTTGGGCTCAGGAACAAGGAGCCAAGAAAAGAACTTCTTTATCAGGGATAATTAACCCTGAAGCCCAGGAAAAGGTAAAGCTCTAGTTACATCAGTGAAAGAGCCAGGTATTTGAATGCTACCTGGAATTATTTTAATAGGCAATACTTAATGTAGAGCTCTCCTCTGGGTTGGTCAAAGCTTTATCAAGGTAATGTTACAATTCTACTTCTCTCTTTGCCCAATCCTTTAGTATCAAAACTAAATATCACTTCCAATTCCCACTCAGAGAATCTGAGTTTTCCAGCCCCATAATGCTGGGCATCGTCATTTAGATGTTCTGTTTCCAGAAGTAGAAAGAATATAGCATGGACATAGAATCCTATTAAACTTTCAAAAAGAGATGGCTCCTTGTCACTTCTAAGATGTCACAAAGCAAGACAAGGAATAATTGATTTTAATAATCAAAAATGAGTAAGAACTACTATTCCTCAATGTGGCAAGTGTGATGTTTAATTTTATGTGTAACTTGGCTGGGCCATGAGTTGCCCAGATATTTGATCAAATATTATTCTGGGTGTGTCTGGAAGGGTGTTTTTGGATGACATTTATAGGAATCAGTATACTGAGCAAAGCAAATTGCCTTCTTTGATGTGGATGGCCCTTATCCAATCAGTTGAAGGCCCAGATAGAACAAAAAGGCTGATGCTCCCAGGAGTAAGAAGCAACTCCTCCGGCCTGACTACCTTAATCTGGGATGTAGGTCTTTTCTTTCTTTCAGACTTCTGGCTCTTCTTGGGTCTTGAGCTTGCTTACTTTTGGACTAGAACTTGTACCATTGACTATCCTGGTTCTTGGGCCTTTGGTCTCTGACTAGAACTATACCATCAGCCCTCTTGGGTCTCCAGTTTGCTGACTGCAGATCTTAGGACTTCCCAGCCTCCATAACCATGTGAGTGAATTCCTTATAATATCTGTATATGTATGTGTATATCCTATTGGTTCTGTTTCTCTGGAGAACTTTGACTAACACACCAAGTTAGAATATGTGTGGTGTTAGGTAATTTTTGGTCACCCCTTCACACTTACTTAGTTTTGATGGTACAATGGACTGAATGTTTGTGTTTCCCTAAAATTTATATGTTGAAATTCTAATGCCCAATATGATGGTATTAGGATGTGGGGCCTTTAGGAGGTGATTAGATCATGAGGGTGGAATCCTCATGAATAGCATTAGTGCCTTTATAAAACAGACCCCAAAGAATTCTCTAATTCTCTTTCTGCCGTATGATGACACAGCAAAAAGACTGTGTCTATGAACCAGAAAGGGGGTCCTCACCAGGCACCCAATCTACCAGCACCCTGATCTTAGACTTCTCAGTCTCTAGAACTGTGAGAAATAAATTTTTGTTGTTTAAGCCACCCAGTCTATGGTATTTTTCTTATAGCAGTCCAAATGGACTATACACATGATAAATAAACAATTGCAAAGCTGCAGTTTGAGAAATGTATGGTGGCCAAGGATAAAGTGTTAGCTGAGTGTAGCAGGAATCAAAAATGGAGAGTAGAGGGGCTGGCCCCATGGCTTAGTGGTTAAGTGCGCGCGCTCTGCTACTGGCGGCCCGGCTTCGGATCCCGGGCGTGCATCGATGCACCGCTTGTCCGGCCATGCTGAGGCGGCGTCCCACATACAGCAACTAGAAGGATGTGCAACTATGACATGCAACTATCTACTGGGGTTTTGGGGAAAAAAAGGAGGAAGATTGGCAATAGATGTTAGCTCAGGGCTGATCTTCCCCACAAAAAAAAAATGGATAGTAGAGGAGGGAACTAATATGTAACAGTTGTGGCCCCAGAACAGCTGCAGTTGTAAGGGGCTGTAGATCATCCCACTAAGCATCCTCTCATCAGTTCCCAATAAAAAAAAAAAAAAAAAAAAAGCCCATATGAATTCTGGGGAAGCTGTTTCCAAAACGTATTACTGAAGCATGTGGATCCAAGCATGCAAGGAGTGAACTGTAGTTGATACAGTGGTGCATCATCCTTGTCCTGCCAGGCCTGAAGTACTCATTTCTCCTCTAGGAGTGTAACAGCTGACAGATCTGATTTGACTCCTTCTGTGAATCGCTGTCTTCTGAATGGAGCCACCTCATCCAAGGTATGTCTCCTTTTTTGTGGGCAGACCACGTCCAAAATCCAATGGGTGGTTAAAAAGGCTCAGACACTTTCTTCAGTTCAATTCTAAAGGGTCATCTTAGTTCCAGTGATCTCTGCAGGAGTGAATGTAGCCTTTGTTACAATTGTATGGAGTTCAACTTCTCCCTCTTAATTCTTTTTCATTCTATCCCCATAGGTATTTAATCTGAGAGCGCACTTCAAATAAACTTCTGCCCACAAATGTTCACCTCGGTATTTAATTCGAAGGGAACCCAACCTGTGACACCATCATTAACAAAGACAGATACAAGTGACAAGAGAGGAAAAATTATTTGCAAGGCACATCACAATAAAAGGCTATATTCTTTAATATAGAAAGCACTCCCACAAGCCAATAACTATATATATTTTTGTAAAAGGGCATACTTGACAGGCTTCTAAGAAGAAATTCAAATGATCTCGAACATGAAAAGGAGACTAACATCATTCATTTTATAAGGTATAAATTGCATTTATCAGCAAGTAGCAGAAGTGAATTTGAAAACTCAATTATAGTGGCGCAAACATAATGACCTAGAAAAATAAAATGTAACAACTCTTCCAGAAGAGCCACATACAGGTGCTCTGAAATTACAAGTGATAGAGCAATTAATTCTGCTTGATGGAACAGAGGAGGCCTCATAGGCCATTAACCATAAATGGCTAATTAATATGCATAATGGTAATTCAGTTAAACTCCCCTTGAATTCACTCATTTAAGGACTTACCTGTGGGCTTTTTAGTCCCTCTGGGTATAGCTTCTTGAGTTGTCTCCTCAGAGGCCTTTGTTATATCAAAAAGGCATCGGAGTAGAAGGACTAGAGTCAGACTGTCATGATCAGCCCTTGTGCCTACAACTGGAATTGGGGTCGCTTCATCCTGGCTTCACCACTTTTTTGACCATAAAATGTAAACACGGTGGTCAACACCTTGGTAAGTACCAAAAACCCTCATGTTCTAATTGAGAATCTCGTTAATCAAGAACATTGAGTTGTGTATCTTATCCCTGATAAGCTGTTATGATTTTACTTTTTAATGCCTACTTCAATCTCAGAATATATTCAAGACCTGAAACTGTCCTGAAAACACCATCCTGACCACATTAAATAACCTCATTTAACAACTTCCTTATAAATAGTATACTTTATTCTAACTCCAGCCTTTAAAGACATGTATCTGTTAATTAAACTGCATTTTTTACATTTTTGTGAACTAGAGAATTGAGTTGGATAGTCCTTTCTGAGATAAAAACAACTACTGGAAAATTTTCTGTACGGTGTTCTGCTTTCCTCTCGACTCTAAAAATCTCACACTTTAAATGTCACAACTCAAATAAAATGGCTTTGCCAGAGAGGTGTAGCATTTTCTAAAGAAAGAGATACTAGTTTTTTTTTGGAATTCAGGAGAAGTAGAAGTTGAGAGTGAAGAGTAAATAATGTGTTGGCTGAAAATTTTCTTATTACCCGATTTTTCTTGATTGATCAGTAAACAAGTAATTTTTTTATTCTATTATAACAACAATAAACAAACACATAGGGACAGAGAGTGGATTGGTGGTTACCAGAGGGGAAGGGGGGAGGGAGGAGGGTGAAAGGGATAATTCGGTACATGTGTGTGGTGATGGGTTGTAATTAGTATTTTGGTGGTGAACATGATGTAATCTATGCAGAAATAAAAGTACAATGATGTACACCTGAAATTTTTACAATGTTATAAACCAATGTTACTGCAATAAACAAAAAATTAAAAAAAAAAATTTCATAAAACTTAGACAAGACTGTATAGACTGAATAAATATATGAAGTACTCTATCAAAAAAAAAAAGAGAACTGATATGAACACAAAGTTATTAATAGGATTTGGTATGGAGGGATTTATAACTCAGATCTCAAAACGTTCAAATTGAAGAAAAGATTCAGAACTATTAAAGAGATTACTGTGTGTCAAAAACAATGCCAAGCTATTGGCAACATATGAAGTTTGGAAGTAAGTTTGCTAGATAACATCTGAGAGAAAATTGAAAGAGGAGCAGAGTCTCTGTAAAGCCAAGGAGGAGCTGCTTGGAGTGGGGGTGGAGCCATTGGCAAGGAAGGCTGATGAAGAGAAGCCTGAACAGGGTGAGTTCAACAGACAAGCCAGGCAGAAGAGAGACCCCAGGCAGCAAAAACAGCATTCCTCTCAAACATCTCACTTAGCTCAACAAATTTAACATTAAACACACTTTGACGCCATCTGTCCTGGAGGAAAAGAACTTACAATAATTCTGTTTAACTGTATAGTTACACAGACCAAACAAACAATACCTTGCACAATACATGTTGGAATAAAACTTCAGTTTTCCATTCAAAGCTTATTTCACTCCTTTCAGATTAGCATCAGAAGCAAGTTTGGGAAATTGGAAGACACTAGGTCTAACAGATAGCCTTCTATTGGTAGTTGTATTTCTTGACACGATTGGATTAGTGTTTAGGAGGACAGATATCACGGTGGTATTAGTCACAGTAACAACAGTTTATTCATTGCCTTCCTATGAATTTGTATGAGTCTTCCAAACTCTAAGGTGAACATTATCCAAACACTTGCCAGGTTTTTTTTCTTGTTTCCTTTTTGGCATATGATTTTGTATATAATTCAGGACTTCCTAGGCATTTCTTTCTAATTGTCTGTCTCCTCGACATCTCCTTTTTAAGGGGAATAAATGTCTCTAAGATGTTTACAGACAACCCAGAAATGGAAGTTTGGGCTGAGAAAAATAAGTATAGGAAGTTTGAAGTGGAATTCAGCCCAGAAAATCCATTTGGAAGGCAGCAAAAGTTCAGGAAGCCACAGCAACAGCTCAGGAACAATTAAGGGTGGACTGTGGTGGTTACAGTTTAAGATTGCAAGAGAGAAAAATTGCAGAAAGAAATAGTTAAGAAGAAGGGGAACATGAGCTTTTAAGAATTCTCTGTCAGAACAACAGGATCATACTAACAAAATGGTTGAATATGTAAGTAAAGATAAAAATGATAGTAGTAAGAAACTGCCTAAACACTTCAGATGTGAGAGGTACTATCAAATCCCTCATGAGAAGGATTTATTATGGAACCTGCAATTAGCTCTAGTGTATTATTGAATAAATTAGCACATTAATTCATTATTTTATAAAGAGCACATGATCAGACAATTCCCAACAAAATCAACTTTTCCTGAACAAAAGCTCTAATGGGTTATATTTCTAGAATTGTATTTAAGTTTTGATGGAGAATTTTATTCAATGTGGTGTAGCGGGTCAAATCGGATATATTAATTTCCACTCCACACCAAACATGTAGCAACAATAGATACAATACAAAAAATGACAAAAAAGACATTGCCATGCTCCTTAGATAGACAAGTAGATATAAAATACATAATAGATAGATAGATAGATAGATAGATAGATAGATAGATAGATAGATAGATGATAGAGAGATAGAGAGAGAGATAGATATTATGAGACACAGTGTAAAAAAATCATAATTGTGTGTTGAAGTTGAATCCACAAACCCACTTGGCTCCTGGTCTAGAGACGTGTTGGTAGTTGGCAGTTCAGCGCCCATATGGGACTCTGCATGACAGTGCTCCATGTTTGACAAAGGACCATTCCCTGCTTAGGACATGAAGCTGTTAGCCCACATGGAGGGTGGAAATAGCTGTTGTCATAATCCAAGTCTGCTCCTTATAACAAGCTAGGTCTTGAGATAGCTAGGAAAAAATGGGCAAAACTATACTCAGTTCTCCTTTGAAATAAGACTCCTTACCAATATAAAAAAACTTAGTACAACTGACAAACTTCAGAAGTTAGGAAGAGCCAACTACTCCATCTAATCATGGGACATGAACAAAATAAATCATCAAACAAACAAGAAAATTTCCACTCAAGGTGAGATTAAAATTCCAAAGCAAATATGAAGACTGAGAAAGAAACTCTACAATTTCAGTAAAAAAATACTCACTTATGAGCAAAGAACAAGTAAAGCAACTTAGAATGAATTTTGAAGTAGGAGTGCTTGAGGTCTTCAAAAATTAAAAACAGATAATAAAAATAAAATGAATGAAAAATTATGGGTGACTGGTGGATATAAATTGAAATTTATAGTTATTGAAATAACCTCATTAGAAAAGAACAATAGAGTAAAATAAAACTCAATAGTTGAAATACATTTGAGACCAGACACAAATGAAGACAGAATTAGTAAATAAGAAGGTAATACTAAAGAATGCACCAAAATGCAACAAAGATAAATGAAGAGTTTGAAAATATGAAGCAATCTAACTAGGAAGTTAGATTGAGAAGGTTTAACATTTTCCAGTTAGATATATTGCTGATTAGACAATGTTGAACGTTATAAATGACAGAGGCTATTCAAAATTCAAGAAATATATGAGCTTTCAGGTTAAAAATACTACGTTCCAAGTAAAATAAGTTAATTGAAAATCTCCAACTGTTTACTACATTTTGAACTGCAGAACGTCAATGATAAAGAGACTATCCTAAAGACTAGAAAAGAGAAAGAAAATCTTAAATAAAAGAAGTGACAGATCATGTGCCAGCAAGAAATAGATGCACATGAAGTGTTAATTGAGAAGTGTTTATTGAAGGATTTCTTTACATGGTTAAGGATCACAAGAAGATGAAGAAGCACTCAAAGATCTACTGTAGGAAGAGAGGATGCAAAGAGGATACAAAAAGACCCACATGGACTGAAAACATGTTTCTACAACAAAAATCGGTAGCATTCCTCTATATGACCAGTAATCATTAAGAAAAAGAGAAAAATATTAGAGAATAAATGATCCTATAAATAATAGCAATAACATGACAAGGTTTCTAAAAATAAATTTTACAAAAGATGTAAAATCCTCTATGGAGAAAACGACCAAATATTTTGAGAGACATAAAAGAAGACTTGAGAAAAGTTAAATAAAATCCATGTTTATATTAGAAGACATTGTATAAAAATAAATTACTTGTCTCTAAATTTTATGTAAATTCATTGAAATTTTAAAGAAATTCCTAACAGTACACAGATTATAATATTTACGTTAAAAAAACAAAAGTCTCAGGTTCTTGAATTGGAAAATAGGTATAATAGTTGACCAATCAGTCCTTGTATAAAACTTGTATATGTTATAATCTATATGTGTTGTCAGTTTAATTTTGATATCAACTTGTTTTCCTTTTCTCTCAGTTTTTGTTTTCAGTTGGATATTGATATCTACTTCTCTACCTATCTATTATTCTCCATTTAGGTTTGCATCTAAGAATTATGCTTATATCACTTGGGTTCACAAGACTTCAACGACTGCAATAAGCTAGAGTCAGGTGTTTGAGCCAATCTGTTTGCACCACTGCCAGAGCCTCTCCTGAGCCTCTCATCTTGATTCCCTCATATTCTTGGCATGTCCACCTTCAATACCTCTGAAATTGAAGTCTCTACTTTCTTCCTCATTGGGATCCCAGGGATGGAGCACACCCATATTTGAGTCTCCACCTCTATTTGCCTCATGTACCTTATTGCCATCCTGGGGAACTGTACCATCCTTTTTTTTTCATGAAAACAGAGCCTTCTCTGCATGAACCCATGTACTATTTTCTCTCCATGTTGGCTCTCTCTGACCTGGGACTGTTCCTCTCCTCTCTCCCTACCATGTTAACAGTATTCTTGTTCAACACTCCAGGAATTTCCCCTGATGCCTGTACTGCCCAAGAGTTTTTCATTCATGGATTTTCAGCTATGGAATCATCAGTACTTCTGAGCATGTCCTTTGATCGCTTCATTGCCATCTGCAATCCTCTGAGATACACCTCCATCCTGACCAGTACCAGAGTCACCAAAATCGGGCTTGCTTTTTCTCTCAAAAATGTTTTGCTGATCCTCCCTTTCCCTTTTACTCTAAAACATCTAAGATACTGTAAGAAGAAGCTCCTTTCCCATTCCTACTGCCTCCATCAGGATGTCATGAAGCTGGCCTGCTCTGACAACTAGGTCAATGTTATCTATGGCTTCTTTGTGGCACTTGCAAGTATGCTAGACTTAACATTTATTTTCATGTCCTACATACTCATACTGAAAGCAGTTTTGAGCATAGCATCACAGAGGGAAAGGCTCAAGGTCCTCAATACATGCGTTTCCCACATCTGTGCTGTGGTCATCTTCTATGTTCCCATTATCTTCCTAGCTGTTACCTACCCGTTTGCCAAACGCAGTTCCCCAATCATCAGGGTCCTCATGGCTGATGTTTTCCTGCTGGTACCTCCACTGATGAACCCCATTGTATACTTTGTGAAGAGCCAGCAGATAAGAAATCTGGTTTTAGGGAAACTATGTCAGAAGCACAGCTGATAGGGATGCTTAACCACAATGAAACCCAATCGGTAAATGGCATAGAACAAGCAGAATGAATCAATAAGGGATAACATCATACATTAATTACTTTAGAATATCATCTCTCAACATGTTTGTTAAGATTGAAGAATCAACCTTGCAAATTTGTTGGTTTGGGATTTAGGCTTGGGGTCCTCATGTAAAATAAAAATAAAATGTGTTTTAAGGATTCACTTACACCCAGCTTGCTTTACCAGCTTTACGAACACAACACATGCTTGCCATTTTCATCATGCTTAAAGGAATATTCCATATGTTCATCTGAGAATTGACAGTATACATTTATATAACAACTAGATAGCGATCAGAAGTGACAGAGGATTGCCTGTTCATTTAAAATATCCCTCTTCAACACACAGTTTTTACTTCCATGAGATATGCTTATGCTTTCAGGAACTGAAATTGAGTTGGGCAAGGACACGTGCACACATGGAACCAATAAACAAATAAATATGCAAAAATGTAGAGCTCACAAAATATAAGAAGAATTTCATTCATTCATTCTCTTCATGTGTTACAATATTTCCTTCCTGAGCATTAAAATATCACCTTCTAATTTACACAGGGTAGAAAGTTTCCTGTCTTTCAGGTTTCTATGGGAGTTCTACTTAATGCCACAAATCATTATACTGTATATAATTGATTTGTCTCTCTCCCATGCAAGAATGTAAATCTTGATAAAGACTAATTTTCAAAAAAAGTAAAATTACAGCTCTCACAAAAACATAAAATGAGCATTCATTAAAGATATCGCATCTCATTTGTAGTGAAAGAACCAGGCAAATGATACAACCAGTTCAAGGGAGAACCCACACAAAAGGTACACTGATAAATAGGAATGTTGACATTAATTTGCAAATGAGTACAAATATGTCTTTTTCCATCTTGTGAGCCAGACACCAATTCACCCTCCACCAGAAAGAATTTATTTACATGTCTATCAACATGAATTACTATGATTGCTATTAGTATCTACAATCTACAGAGTTGGAAAATAGCTCAAAGGCAGTGAAAACACAAAGTTCCCACATAATCAGAATCAAATATCTCATAAGGGCGTGCTCTAAACAATACACAGTTTTCCATTGAAGCACACATTTTTTTCCCTATGCTCTCCTCCATTTTAATAAAATATAATTTTAAAGAGAGATTATTCTTGATCAAAAAATAAAGTTCTCCTCATTACATTTGGCCTTATTATTTACAGAGATGCAGAAAGAATGTCAGTTTACCAGATGGGCCTTCCTAAGTTTGCAGTGCTGGAGATTTCTGTACAGAATCTCAGATTGGAAATTTAAAACTGCTACGATATGCTATAATCAGGATAGGGAGTTGATAACCAGAAAATTGTCTCTATCACATTGTTCCTTCAAGTATTTAAACGTTTGGGCAATATTTTCTTTTCTCAAACTCCCTGAAACCTCCCAGAATTCTGGCCTCTTACCACTTCTAAGGACTGAACCTGTAAGCCGAGTTACAGGCTAGTTAACCTGGGAAGGTTTTGTCAGCACAGGCTCCATAAAGTCAACCTTAGTTCCCTAAAAGTGGCTGGTTATACTTCATTACATAAGCAACATTCTCAAGTAGGACATTCCTGGAAAGGCCCCAGTTGCATAAGGAATTTTTCAAATTATATCCTGGTTAAAAAGAGGACAGGTACTTATTGCACTTATACAAATAACACATTATCATGAAAAGTAAGGACACTCAATAAGAGTTTCTGAACTCTGAGGATTCAATGAGAATCAGTATTGAAAATGCTACAAAATGTTTCATTACATTTTATAATAAAGCAGAGTCTACTAGATTATTATTGGCTGGAAATAGCTTAGGAAGAAAGAGAAAAAGCCTCATCACATATTCAGAAAATAGAACATAAAACAACATCAACGATATTCCAAACAGACACAATAAGATGTTCCTTTTTAGTTCACTCAGTGCTGTGCAATTAATTCTTGTTCCATTGGATCCTGGGTTAGCAGTCTCATGAAGCTATCTGTCTATTGATTAAAAAGAGTCCTGGAAATCACAATTAGCCCACTGGAATAGTCTGAAAGGTCTCCAAGAGTCTATTCTTTGGAGTTTGAAGTACTTGATGCAGTTCTTGTCCACAGTCTCTGGCAGAGTCTTTCTCTGGCGAAGACAAAATTCTGGCCTGTTGCTGATTGCAGAGCCTTCAAGAAGGTATCAGAGTCAAACAAAAACTATCTGTTGTTAAGCTAACTTAAGAGAGTTACATTTATATTACAGTGGCCATTGTTAATTTGTTACTTATACCATTCAAATGTAAAAAGTCTGATGAGAGTTGATAACACAAATAAGCCAACTGACAAGTGCATTTGGTTGTTCCCATGGCATGCAAAACAAGACAATAAAGCTATTACCAAAAAAAGACGTTTCAAACAAAACATCTCTAAGGATAATGATATAGCCTATATTCAAGGGCAGTGAATGTTACATCAGATATATTAAAAATAAATTAGCATAGGGGCCGGTCCGGTGGCGCAAGCGGTTAAGTGCGCGCGCTCCGCTGCGGCGGCCCGGGGTTCGCTGGTTCGGATCCCGGGCGCGCACTGACGCACTGCTTGGCAAGCCATGCTGTGGCGGCGTCCCATATAAAAGTGGAGGAAGATGGGCACAGATGTTAGCCCAGGGCCGTCTTCCTCAGCAAAAAAAGAGGAGGATTGGCGGATGTTAGCACAGGGCTGATCTCCTCACAAAAAAAAAAAAAAATTAGCATAATTTTTACAGTGGAGATGATATTGATATGTAACATAATAATCATGGGAAATAATATACATAATATATCAAGAAACTACCAACACAATACCAAAAATATCAATTAAAGAGATTCAGTGAATCTGGAGTAAGCCTAGAAATCTATATTTTTACAAAACTCCACACTAAAATCTGATGTGCATTCCAGGTTGAAAATCACTGTCCTCAAAATTTCTAGATGAAAATTAAATTTTCAAAAAATTGTCAATTTGTAGAAGAAAATATCTATGTGTTTAAGGGCTACAATCTAGTGGAGGAGGCAGGCACATAAAGGCATAGCTATCATAAACTTTGAAACTGCTCTAAGATTATTCACTTGGTGCTCTGGATCATGGAAGAGAGGAGCATGATTCTGCGAGAGGGAGCAGAGGAGGTGTAAGTGGGATTTTCCTCAAAGGATTAATTCTTCCAATTTGCGGAGGGTTGGATGAGTCTCCTTAGCTCCTGTCCCCTTTAAGGGTTCACCAACAGGGAATTTTCTTTTTCTCTGAGAACAGCCTGCTGAGCTGGAATCCCCAAAGTTTTCTGGGCCAATAGGAAATAAGGAGACATCAGGGAGGACTAGATTTTTGCAGGTCAGATAAATTGTTGTGCCTACACAGCAGTGAAATTCTGGTGACTGTATGCCACTTCCATTTCTTATTTACTCTGACATGTGGGTCCAACGACTTACCAACTTACTGGTAAATTTCCTGATATTCACAGTCACCACTTGCCTTTGCACCTGCTCAAGACAGAAATTCACATAGTATTCATCTGACTCTGGCCACCAAATAATTAAGATGGGTATCATTACCTCAACCCTCTCAAAAGTCCAACAATTCTGTAAATGCACAGTGGAAGTCCAGAGTCCTGAGAAACGATGGCAATCAATCAAGTGTTAGACCAGAATCACTGGCTGAGCATAGAGAGAAATTCAAAGCCAGGTACTTGTTCACTGAATGGTCGAGTTATTGCCTTATATGTTAGTTTAAGTTGTTTGTGGGTGCAGGTATGCGAGACCACTGAGTTTCCAGTGGTCATCAGTGAGAAGGCAACAGTGACAACTAGGAGTTTCTGTCTCCATAGTTTATCTTAACTCAGCATGCTTCTTCTTAGGTTTAAATCTTTGCTTTATGTTTTGCAATCTTGATAATTAAGAAAGCAACCTTATGACTCGAACAAAAAAACTATAAGTTCACGGATTTTAAGTAATGATGTGGAGGTGGGTTTTGTATAAATTTCATTTAATCATTTAATTTACATGTAAAGACCTCCAAATTGAGGATATAATTTTTTTTCTTTCGATGTACGTCACTGTATATTAAAATGATACCTGCTGATATGAGATACCATGAGGCTAGAGGGAGGATGAAAAGCAGCAATAATATTGAGAAGGTCACACTATACACTGAGTTATTCTCATTGGCGAGTAAGGCTTTGACCGAGGATCTGAGGGTTAATCTGTGTTTACTAGGTAGACAGGGTAGAAACAAACAAACAAAAATAACAAACAAAAAAATCCCAGTTTCCCAAGCAGCAGAAACAACAGGTGTTACTCAAGTTTTCTAATACTGAAAATGTCACATCTGTCCTAGATTCCTCTTTACTAAAGGAAAATAATTTATACTATTATTTAAGAATGTATATCTTGGGGCCGGCCCCGTGGCTTAGCAGTTAAGTGCGCCCACTCTACTTCTGGCAGTCTGGGTTCGGATCCCGGGTGCGCACCGACACACCGCTTCTCCGGCCATGCTGAGGCGGCGTCCCACATGCAGCAACTAGAAGGATGTGCAGCTATGACATACCGCTATCTACTGGTGTTTTGGGGGAAGATAATAAATAAATAAAATTATTTTTAAAAAATGTATATCTTGCAAGCAAGTTACTGCTTTTCATTGATCACTGCACACTTCGTTGCAGATCATCCCCTGAGGTAATAGTATTGGAAGCAGGAAGCTCTATGGTGTGTGTTTTGAGGGGATAATAGACACATCTGTTAGAACCAGAGGATTTAAGCTGGGGAGTAAAGATGTTCTACAGGCTGGAAGTGGGTTTAGCAAGCAGTTAAGAGGGGAGAGGGCATATATTTGCATTTCGATCAAGGTGTTTGACAGTCGGGATCTTTTCAAGATCTCCTAAGAGAAGACGGAATGACCAATGTTAGAGGAAGACACATCTGGCACCTGGCACACGGGCATTTTGTAACAACTGCACGTGTATGGCCTCCTTTGATACTAGTGGTGAGCGACTTGCAAACTTGAATGTAACAGCTGTTCAACCAATTGCTCCTAAGCTTTTTATTTTCCTCTAATTGTACTCAATAATTGCCCTATACTCTCTGCTAGTTATCCTACTATTTCTTGTCCATCTACTTCAAACTTTATTTTGCTATGAATATGTTTATCACTATACTCCTTACAAGCAATTCAGAAACAGAAATCAAAGTAAGCAAGGAATTTGACCTACAGAGATGTAGTTTAACTCAGAGAAAGGAATTCAACAGTTCAAGAGAGAAGCAGCCACAGGAGTAGCAGCTCAGAAACACAGCAGTCATATGCTGCATTTATGGGTTGCAAACTAGAGATAAGAGAAAGGATAGAAGAAAAAAATATATAAATAGAAAAAATATATATATCTTTTATTTTACATATATATATTTATATATGTATGTATCTTTAAAATGTTTAGAAAAGAATCAACAATATAAGAAATCTGAACTGATTATATACAAAAGAAATCAATAAGACTCTTGCAACATGTGAGAGGACAAAATAAATCAGGAGAAGAGAACAAGCCAGTATAACGAACAATTGACCCGGATGCCATTTTGTAGGATAATACCAATTTCCTAGTGATCAAGAGTTGGCATGAAAGCGAAATATGTATGTTAACTTTATATTTATTTGCAAAATATCCCTTAACACTTTGAGACATTTATATTTTTTAAATGATATGAACACATTATCTTCAATAAAATTGCTTTTATGACAGCACAAAATAGCAGACAGGCACTTTTCTATTGAAATGTATGTATCTTAATTTAAATATTTCCTTTTATTCTTCATGTTTTTCCACTTGTAAATTAGCATTGACCCTCTGGAATTGATGATTCCTTCACTGATACAGATCTGATAGCGAGACAGGGCTTTGGGTACAGAATTAGTGCCAGAATGAGGCAGTCACCCATATGCAGGGTTACCCTTATTTATTTCATTTTAGTTCTACATTCTTTTAGACTCTACTTAACAAAGATAGTGTATGTTTATCCAACAAATATTTATTGAGAATCAAATGAGCCAGAGCATTAAGGCAATCAAGATAAATACTATAAAATATGCCTTGCCTACAAAGAAGTCCCTAAAGTTGGAGAATGAGATGCCACTAATTGAATCATAATTACTATGATAAACGTATAAAAATTCACAAAGAAAAGCATATTCTATCTTGGATGGGAGGTGGAATAATGTCTCAGAGAGGATTGTAAGGGACACAGTACATAACTAATGATTTGAACAAAGACCTACAAGGCGAGGAAGAGCATTTTTACCATTTACAAAAGGAAGAGACTTGCAAAATCATAGTATGGTGGAAATTAAAAGAGGTTGGCTGGAACATAAAGGGGGAAGTTGGGCATGGAGAAGGAGGAAGGTGGTAATTGATGTCCTTTTGTGGCCAGGATTATACTCTGATCACTATTACAAGTGATTAATCTCACATTTTATTTTCTGTTCGCTACGTGGAAAAATGTCTACATTATTTATTTTCCTAATGGAATTCAATAATTCCTTTTTGGGAAAGCAAAATTTCTCTTATCTAAAACTCTTATGCCTTTAGCATATCACAAGGACCATTCTACAATTTGAGTGTGAATATTAAGTTGCCAATTTGTGGCCCTATCAGAATGATTATGGAAAACATCATGTTCATCACCCTAGACAGTAAATATAATCAAACAAATAAAAAATGTTAGCTGCTGTTCTGCCATAATTTTCAAATCCTTTTTATCTAGCTGATTCATAAAATCTTAGATTTAGACAGCTACATATACAGTCTCCATCCTACTCTAGTCCAGATATTCTGCTCTAACATGACAATACAATAAGCAAGAATCAAGGGGCTCAATTAAACTAAAGAAAAAAACAAAGGCAGGTTTATTGTATCTCCTCCTGTCATTTCTCAGCTTTTTAAATGTATATTGTTCTTTCCTGGCTCTTTGTTGGAAATTGGGGCAAGTAACAGATTTCAAGTAATTCTTAGGTAACAGAATGATTTAGGGTCAACTTAACTGAAAAAAACCCCAACAATTACTGTATCATACTTCAATGTTGCTAAGAGAGTAGATCTTAACTATTCTCACTACAAAAAAGAAACAGTCACTATGTGACGAGATGGAAGCAGTAGCTAATGGTGGTGATCATTTTGCAATTTATAAACGTATCAGATCAACACAATGTAAACCTTAAACTTACACCATGTTGTGTGTCAATTACATCTCAATAAAACTGGGGGAAAGAAAGACAATTTCCAGTTAATTGCTTGAATCTTCAGTGAAAAGTAAGATTTCTCACTTTCCCAAGCTAAGGTCAGTTTCAGCTGGCACCTTTCTCAATATGGAAGGGGATATGCTTGTCTTCCTAACCGTTTCTCCATCTCCCTTTTTCTAGCTGACGATCTGGCCCTTAGCAGTTGGAGTGCAGAGCAGAGCAAGAGAGAGTGGAGGCAGAGAAACTCTTATTTGACTAGTCTTGTCATAAGATAGCTTCAAGCTTTCCAAGTTTTATAGATGTTTAAGGCTCCCTCTTTCTCTTCAGGGTACCTTTGCAATCTTCATAGATACCCCCACTGGATCCTCACACAGCTTGATGAGCTGTACCTCTCCTTTAGTCAGCAGGTCTTCTTTCCTCTACCCATGTCCTCACTGCTTTGATAATATCTCTTTTAAAATGACCCCAGGTTGACATTCCTATGTTATATTCCACATTTGTTACCTAAATTCATGTACCTTTGACCCTAAAGTCCAGCCATCTCAGTTATTCTCAAAATTTTTTGGGTAGCAGTCAGATTAGTTTACTTTGGACCTCAGTTGCAGTGAGGCTATACCAAGTGTTCCATGTGGATTTTCTTAATAAAAAAATCCATTTTCGTATTGTAAATGTGTTATATAAGAGAAACATAAAGTAAATATTTCAGGATGCAGTTTCATTTTATTATATAACAGCTTTATTGAGATGTTATTGACATACCATAAAATTCATACTTTTAAAGTGTGCAATTCAATGTTTTTCAGTGTATTCACAAAGTTGTACAATTGTTACCCCTAATATTGGAATATTTTTGTCAACACAAAAAGAAATTCCATATCTACTAGCAGTCACTCCTCATTGACTCTCCATTCAACCCTTTCTCCAGTCTCTGAAAACAATTAATCTACTTTCTATCTCTATAGATTTGTCTATTATGGATATTTCAGTAAGAGCAAACCTGCCACAACAGAAGGATACATATAGCTCATACAGGGGACACTCCTGGAACATTTGGAACTGATGACAAGAGGGAAGCCCATTGTTGGGTCTCATAATGCATCTCTTTCATAAGGACACTTCTCTATGATCAGGAGACATAGCTAATCTACCTACCACATAGATATACACACAGAGAAACAAACAAAATGAGGACACAATAGAATATGCACCAAATAAAGGAACAGGACAAATTCTCAGAAAAATAGCTAAATGAAACAGAGATAAACAATCTACCTGATAAAGAGTACAAACTAATAGTCATTAGGATGCTCAGTGATCATGGGAGAATAGATGAACACAGTGAGAACTTCAACAAAGAATTGGAAAATATAAAGTGAACCAGTCAGAACTGAAGAATACAATAGAGGAAATGAAAAATAACTGGATGGAAGCAATAGCAGAGATGATATAGAAGAATGGATCAGCAAGCTGGATGAAAGACTAGAGAAAATCACTCAAGCTGAATAGAAAAAACAATTTAAAAGAATGAGGACAGTCCAAGGGACCTCTGGGACAATATCAAGCACACTAACATACATATTACAGGTGTCCCAGAGGGAGAAGAGAGAGGCAAAGGGGCACAGAATCTATTTGAAGAAATAGTAGCTAAAAAATTTTACAATCTAAGAAAGAAAACAGACATCCAGGTACAGGAATCACAGAGAGCACCAAATAAGATGAATCAAAAGAGGCTCACACCTAGATATGTTATAATTAAAATGTCAGGAATTTAAGTTAAAGAGAAAATCCTAAAAGTTGCAAGAGAAAGACAACAAGTTACATACAGAGGAAATTCCATAAGGCTATGGGCTGACTTCTCAGCAGAAACCTTATAAGCTAGAAGGGAGTGGTACAATGTGTTTAAAGTGCTGAAAGGAATAAACCTACAGCCAAGAATACTCTTCCTGGCAAGGTTATCATTCAGAATTGAGGCAGAGATAAAGAGTTTTCCAGACAAGCAAAAACTGAAGGAGTTTATCACCAATAAACCAGTCTTACAAGAAGTGTTAAAGAGACTTATTTAAGCAGAAAAGAAAAGACAACAAATAGGAATAAGAAATTTAACAAAAAATAAAATAAAATCACTGATAAAAGCAAATATACAATAAAGGCAGCAGATCAACAACCTATGTAGCTAACATGAAGGTCAAAAGAGAAAAATAATAAAATTATCTAATTCCATGATAAGAGGTTAAAGGAAATACACATAAAAAAAGAGGTTAAATGTGATGTTGGAAACATAAAACGTGGGGATGGGGAGTAAAAGAGTAGAGCTTTTAGCAAGAGGTCAAACTTAAGAGATCATCAACTTAATATTGATTGCTATTTATATATATTATTATATATGAACCTCATAGTAATCACAAACCAGAAACCTATAATAAATACACAGAAAATTAAGAGCAAGGAACCCAAACAGAATACTAAAGAAAGCCATCAAACCACAAAGGAAGAGAGCAAGAGAAGAAGAAAGGAACAGAGAACAACTAAACTACACAGAAAAAGGTAACAAAATGGTAATAAGTACATACTTATCAATAGTTACTTTAAACGTCAATGGGCTAAATGTGCCAATCAAATGACACAGGATGGCTGACTGGATAAAATAACAAGACCCATATATATGCTGCATGCGAGAGACACACTTCAGACCTAAATCACTCACAAACTGAAAGCGAAAGGACAGAAAATGATACTCTAAGCAAATAGCAATGAAAAGAAAGCTGGGGTAGCAATGCTTATATCACACAAAATAGACTGAAAAAAAAAAAACTTTAACAAGAGATAAAGAAGGGCACTACATAATGATCAAGGGAACAATCCAACAAGAGGACATAACACTTGTAAATATCTATGCGCCCAACATAGGAGCATCTAAATATACAAAGCAATTATTAACAAACATAAAAAGAGAAATAGACAGTAACACAATAACAGTAGGGGACTTTAAGTGACGACTTATGTCAATGGAGAGATCATCCAAACAAGATCAATAAGGAAACATTGGCCTTAAATGACACGTTAGACCAGATGGACTTAGGAGATATATACAGAACATTCCATTCAAAAACCACAGAATACACATTCTTTTCAAATGAACATGGAACAATCTCCAGGATAGATCACATATTAGGCAACAAAACAAGTCTCAATAAATTTAAGAGGATAGAAATACTACCAAGCATCTTTTCTGACCACAATGGTATGAAACTAGAAATCAAATGCAAGAAGAAAATCAGAAAAGCCATAAATATGTGGAGATTAAACAAAATGCTACTGAATAACTATTTGGTCAATGAAGAAATCAAAGGAGAAATCAAAAAATACCTGGAGACAGATGAAAATGAAAATACAACATGACAAAATTTATGGGATACAGCAAAAGCTGTAATAAGATGGAGTTTATAGCAATACAGGCCTGCCTCAACAAACAAGAAAAATCTCAAATAAACAATCTAATTGTGCACCTAAAGGAACTAGAAAAAGAAGAACAAACAAAGCTCAAAATCAGTAGAAGGAAGGAAATAATAAAAATCAGAGTGTAAATGAATGAAATAGCGACTAAAAAAAAGTAGAAAATATCGATGAAACTAAGAGTTGGTTCTTTGAAAAGATAAACAAAATTGACAAACCTTTAGCTAGACTCACCAAGAAGAAAGAGAGAAGGTTCAAATAAATAAGATCAGAAATGAAAGAGGACAAATTACAACAGACACCTCAGAAATACAAAGATTATAAGAGAATATTATGAAAAGTTATATGCCAAGAAATTGGATAATCTAGAAGAAATGGAAAAATTCTTAGAATCACAAAACTTTCCCAAACTGAATCAAGAAATAGAGAATTTGAATAGACCAATCACCAGTAAGGAGGTCAAAACAATAATCAAAACCTTCCCAAAAAATAAAAGTCCAAGACCAGACTGATTCCCTGGTAAATTCAACCAAACATTCAAAGAAGATTTAATACCTACCTTTCTCAAACTCTTACAAAAAATTGAAGAGGAGGGGAAGATTCCCAACTTTTTCTAAGAAGCCAACATTACCCTGATACCAAAACCAGACAAAGACAATACAACAAAAGAAAGTTACGGTCCAATATGACTGATGAACATTGATGC
Organism: Diceros bicornis minor; assembly: GCF_020826845.1. NCBI lineage: Eukaryota > Metazoa > Chordata > Mammalia > Perissodactyla > Rhinocerotidae > Diceros > Diceros bicornis. The sequence continues at coordinate 60,409,062 of NC_080746.1, read as the reverse complement.
AAAAATACCTAGCAAAACACTAACAAATAGAATACAATACATTTAAAGATCATACACCATGAACAAGTGGGATTTATTCCAGGGATGCAGGGATGGTTCAACATCTGCAAATCAATCAATGTGATATACCACATTAACAAAATAAGAATAAAAATCACATGATCATCTCAACAGATGCAGAGAAAGCCTTTGACAAGGTACAACATCCATTTCAGATAAAAATTCTGGATAAAATGGGTATAGAAGGAAAGTACCTCAACATAATAAAGGCTATAGCTAATATCATACTCAATGGGGAAAAACGGAAAGCTAGCCCTCTAAGAACAGGAACCAGACAAGGATGCCCACTTTCACCACTCTTATTTAACATAGTATTGGAAATCCTAGCCAAAGAAACTAGGCAATAAAAAGAAATAAAAGGGATCCAAATTGGAAGAGAAGTGAAACTGTCACTTTTTGCAGATGACATGATTTTATATATATAAAACCCTAAAGAATCCACCAAAAAACTATTGAAATAATAAATGAATATAGTAAAGTTGTACGATACAAAATCAACATACAAAATCAGTTGTGTTTCTATATGCTAACAACAAAGTAGCAGAAAGAGAAGTTAAGAATACAACCACATTTGCAACTGCAACAAAAAGAACAAAATATCTAGGAATAAATTTAACCAAAGAGGTGAAAGACCTTTACAGTGAAAACTATAAACACTGTTGAAAGAAATCGAAGAAGACACAAAGTCAAGAGATATTCCATGCTCTTGGTTTGCAAGAATTAACATGGTTAAAATGTCCATACTTCCTAAAGCAATCTAGACATTCAATGCAATACCTATCAAAGTTCCAACAACATTTTGCACAGAAATAGAAAACAGAATGGTAAAATTTACGTAGTACAATAAAAGTCCCTGAATAGCCAAAGCAATCCTGAGGAAAAAGAACAAACCTGGAGTTATCACACTCCCTGATTTCAAAATACACTACAAAGCTACAGAAATCAAAACAGGAGGTAGTGGCACAAAAACAGACACACAGATCAATGGAACAGAATTGAGAGCCCAGAAATAAACCCACACATCTGTGGACAGCTAATTTCAGACAAGGGAGCCAAGAACACACAATGAAGAAAGGAAAGTCTCTTCAATAAATGGTATTGGGAAAACTGGACAGCCACACACAAGAGAGTGAACCATACACAAAAATTAACCTAAAATGGATTAAAGACTTGAATGTAAGAAAGACTTGAAACCATAAAACTCTTTAAGAAAACATAGGCAATATGCTCTTTGACATTGGTGATAGAAGAATATTTTCTATTACATGTCTGACCAGGAAAGGGAAACAAAAGAAAAAATAAACAAATGGAACTACCTCAAACTAAAAAGCTTCTGCACAGCAAAGGAAACTACAAACAAAATGAAAAGACAACCTAACAATTGGGAGAAGATACTTGCAAACTACATATCTGATAAGGGATTAATATCCAAAATATATAAAGAACTCATGCATCTCAATAACAACAACAAAAAAATCCAAACAAACCAATTAAAAAAATGGGCAAAATATCTGAACATATATTTTTCCAAAGAAGATATACAGATGGCCAACAGGCACATGAAAAGATGTTCAACATTACTGATTATTAGGGAAATGCAAATCAAAACCACAGTGAGATATCACCTCATGCCTGTCCAAGTGGCTATAATTAACAAGACGAGAAATAACAAGCATTGGAGAGGATGTGGAGAAAAGGGAACCGTCACACACTGCTGGTGGGAATGCACACTGGTGCAGCCGTTATGGAAAATAATATGGACATTCCTCAAAAAATTAAGAATAGAACTACCATATGATCCAGCTATCCCACTGCTGGTTATTTATCCAAAGAACATGAAAAAACGAACGTGTAAAGATATATGCACCCCTATGTTCATTGCAGCATTATTCACAGTAGCCAAGACTTGGAAACAACCTAAGTGCCCATCAAGGGATTAATGGATAAAGAAGATGTGATATATATAAACAATGGAATACGACTCAGCTATAAAAAAAGATGAAATCTTGCCATTTGTGACAACATGGATGGACCTTGAGGGTATCATGCTAAGTGAAATAAGTCAGAGAAGATTAAATACCATATGATCTCACTCACAAATAGAAGGTAACAACAACAACAACAACAAAAATCCTAAACACATAGATAGAGAGATTAGATTGGTGGTTACCAGAGGGGAAGGGGGCAGGGGGTAGGGTGAAAGGAGTGATTAGGCATATGTGTGTGGTGATGGATTGTAATTAGTCTTTGGGCGGTGAATACAATGTAATCTACACAGAAATCGAAATATAATGATGTACACTACAAATTTATATAATGTTATAAATCAATGTTACCTCAATGAAAAATGAAATTAAAAAAATAAATGAAAATAAAAGACATACCTAAAATCAAAAAGAAAAAGAGGAAAAAACAGATGTGCTAACTTCCCTCTTGTAGCTTATTTATATTGTTATGGAACAGATAGAATCAGTCTCCAAGGTTAGGCAATAAGCTAATAAACACATAACACAACCATTGCAACTAACACACACACACACACACACACAATAATAATAACAAAGAATCCAAATGTATTCTCCTGTCTCTTTTATGAGAAGGACCTGGAGAAAGCTCACAGATAAAGCAAAAGTGGAAGGTAGAGAATTGTTGACAATACAGCCAAGAGGACTTATTTTTAAGGGGGATGAAAACAACAGGACATTTGTAAAATAAGGTTATCATCATCAAGTTTACAAGAGTTTATTGCAGAGGGTTGTGGTAAAACTTTGTTACACTTTCTTTCTTTGATCAACTCAGTATTAGACCCCCTCCAAATACTATGTGTTAGTGGAGGTGAGTATACACACACACACACACACACATATATATATATATATCTATATATCTATATATTTTTTTTTGCTTCAAAAGCATTTTCCTTAGGATCCTTAAACTACCATTTTTTCATTGTTGCAAAAGTTGACAAATGTAAGGTTACATGTTCAATATTATTCCCCAGAGTTAACTAGTAGGCAGTTTAGAATACTGAAAAGAATATAGAATTTCAGCCATCCATTCAATCTATAATTCCCCAAATATTGATTGACCACCCTAATTGCATGCGATATATTTAGTTATCAGGAATATTACAGACTTGAGCTCCTACGTTATCTCTACGTAAACCACTATATGATCTGGGACAGATTACTCAACCTCCTTGAGAAACATTTTCTTCATCATTAAAATGAAGATAATAATAGTACTCACCATTATTCAAAAGAGTTAAGGATTCAAAATCATCCTCTAGTAATGAATGAAACTCAAGAAGTGGAACAATTTAAATTCTCAATAAATGTTGGCCATTACTGTGTACAAAACGTGAGAGAGAAGAGATTGAAGATTTCAGATTTTCGGCTTATGAAATATTAAGCATGAAGGCTTGTTATGGTGATGGGTCCCTAAGAAAAGAGCAGATTTGAGAAGGCAGAAATGGACTCTAATTTGGACAAGTAGGTTTTAAGGGATATTTAGTTAGTGATGTCCAGGAGTATCTGGAAGAATGGATTCAGGGTTCTGGAGTAAAGTCTAAGTTAAAAATACATGTCATAGGGTGTTTATCTTACATCACTACCTTGAATGCACACATTCAACTCATAGCATCTCTGCTTTGACCCTGTCCAGGGCAGAGGAGTAATATCTGAGTCAAATACCCAACAGAAGTGTGAGAGATTTTGCACGGGATTTACTATGTCTCTACTGTACCTGATTATTAAGGACCTCTCTCTAACCAAAATAGTCCCTAATCCAAGGTCTAGATACTTATTTCATTTCTTTAGTATTAACTACCTCTGTGGATTTACTGTACCTGCACATGTTTATTCTTATTCTCAGAACAGATCCAGCCTGGCTGCAATCCCCAGAGAGTTCAGTGCCCCTAGAGCAGGTGATTGAAAGAGAAAAAAGAGACAAGCCCTCATATATCAGGAGGAGACTTTGATGGCAGACAAATTCAATTACTTCTGGGATTTTATGCTAGAATCTTTCAGTTACTCTCAAAAGCTTTCTCCAAAATATCCACTCTCTGGTAAGTACTCAGATATTTTTATCTCTTTTGCTTCACTTTACTATGCTTTTTTGGCAATAAACCACATAGAACTTCATATAGAGCAGGAAGACAGCTCCAAAAGTCATAACTCTAGGAAAATTTTTCCTGTCAGAGACTATATTAATGCACTATTTACCTTTTAGTGGATAAGCCTTCAACAGAATTCAAATTCTCTTAAGTTGTGATAACGACCACTCCAGGTTATTTTTCTCCTGTCAACATTACACAACTGGTCACAAATTACAGCCCAGGAGAAAATGAGACATAATCTGTCAGAGATCTCTTCAGTGACTGCCCTTGCAAATATATGAATGATTTGAAAATAGCAGGGATTTTTAAAGGATGTTTAAATTACCAGCAATTTTCAGATGGCAGGGGATAGAACTGAGGAAAGTTTGGTTTTTGGAAGACCATAATTTTGTGGGAGTTTCAAAAGGTAGGAAGAAATTGAGTTCTGAGATTCTTTTACCTTCACATAGTGTCGCTCTAGAAATCATATATTCTACCCATCATCCTATCTAGAATGTGAAAGCAAGAAATAGTAGGGGATGCTAGAGTAATTGACTAGGATTTACTAATATTTGACAGGGAAAATAAAATCAGATTCATATCTTAATGTAAAATACATTTCTAGTTTCTCTATAGGAAAACCATAGCCAAAAGTAATTTTCCTCATCTATGATATCAGTAGATTCTAGTCTAAAGTGACACCCACTTTTCACTATATGATAGTCACATAAATGTATTGTTCTGTCAGAGAGAGCTGAAAAAAAGCCAGAGACTTCAACAACAACTCTTTTTTCCTACCAAATTTTCATATATTCATTTATTAGCAGCTCAAGTGTCTCTCTGTTTCATTGTAGAACCCTCTAAATGCATCATGTTCATTATCAACACATCACATGTTGAAATCACCACCTTTTTCTTGGTTGGGATTCCAGGGCTGGAATATGCATACATCTGCATCTCCATCCCCATCTGCAGCATATATCTTGTTGCTATTGTGGGAAACTGCACCATCCTTTTTGTCATCAAGACAGAGCCCTCCTTGCATGAACCCATGTACTATTTCCTTTCCATGTTGGCCCTGTCTGATTTGGGTTTGTCGTTATCGTCTCTTCCTACTATATTGAGGATCTTTTTATTCAACGCTCCTGAAATTTCTGCCAATGCCTGCTTTGCTCAGGAATTCTTCATCCATGTATTCACAGCAATGGAATCCTCAATACTCTTGCTCATGTCATTTGACCGCTTTCTGGCCATCCACAACCCTCTGAGATACAGCTCCATTCTTACTACTGTCAGAGTTGCCCAAATAGGAATAATATTCTCCTTTAAGAGCATCCTCCTAGTACTTCCCTTCCCCTTCACTTTGAGAAGTTTGAAATATTGCAAGAAAAGTCAATTATCCCATTCCTACTGCCTCCATCAGGATGTCATGAAGTTGGCTTGCTCTGACAACCGAATTGATGTCATCTATGGTTTTTTTGGAGCTCTTTGCATTATGGCAGACTTTATGCTCATTGTTGTGTCTTATATCCTGATCCTCAAGACTGTGCTGGGAATTGCCTCCCAAAAGCAGAAACTCAAGGCCCTCAACACTTGTGTCTCACACATCTGTGCAGTGATCATCTTCTACCTGCCCATCCTCAACCTTGCCATTGTCCATCGTTTTGCCCGGCACGTCGCTCCCCTCTTTAATGTTCTCATGGCAAATGTTCTCTTACTCGTGCCTCCACTGATGAACCCAATTGTGTACTGTGTGAAAACTAAGCAGATTAGAGTAAGAATTGTAGCAAAATTATGTCAGAAGCAAATATAATAATCATATATGGTATAAAATATATTGGGGAAATGTCTTGGGAGATTAAAGGTGAGTTTGAGAAAACCTAATATTTGATATAAATATATTTTTCTTGTTATCATCAGATATTTCATTTAAACTGGATATCTAACATGGGAATAAAATGATAAACAGAAAGTACATTGCCTGGGGTCTCCATCCCAGTTAACAAAAATGAAAATAGATGCCTTATGATGTCATCTCTGATAAAAGCAACAAATCCCAATCAAGATAGACAAATGGTAGTATCTATCCTTCTGATAGAAGTGGATTCCTCATCCCCACATTCAATCTGTCTATACTAAGTTCTTCTGATTCTACATCCAAATTATACCTTAATACTGTTTCCTCATTATCTCTGTTTTAATTATCCTAGTATGTCACCAACATTTCTTTAGTGAAATACTACAATAACCTCTTTAGTTTCTAAATGTCTACTCTTGCTACTTTCTAACTGATTCTCTATGCAAGGTGAGAGTGAGACAAATTGAATGATGTAATGTCTCTTTTAAATATGAACTCTTACTTCTCTGGGAATAAAATTAAAGCAATAAAGTACATACTAGAAGACTATATGTGTCCTTAATCCTATCTACCCCTCCAACATTCTCAGATAATCAAACTCCAGCTACATTGGCCTTCCTAAAATTTGTTGAATTTACAAATTTTTCTGTTTCTTGTAAGTTTTCACATCTGACTCCTTTTCCTCGAATGCTCTTAACTCCAATTTCATATAATTCATTTCTATTCACTTTTTTAAGTTTCACCTTAATTTCATCATATATGACCTAAACACTCAGTTCAAATTATGACCCTTTTTTAATTTCTTTTATTGCTTGTTTATTTTTCATTCTTTATTATACTTATTATTATGATTTACAATTGTAAATATATTTTATATTTATTTCTTTTCCTTCTACTTTCTAAATAAAGTGTGTTATCAGTGAAGGGAGAGACCATATCTATTTTCTTTATGTCTGTGTGCCTGATACCTAGCATGTGTCTAATGAAGTGTAGATCTCCAGTAAATAATTGTTAGTAAATGAATGTGAAAATGAGGCTATCTTTGGGGAAAGGGAAATTGTTTGCTGAAGAGTTCAGTAATACTCCATCGAGGTGGGATACAATTTTCTTAAGTTGTTTATTTCAAGGGTAGGTATGTCACAGATGCTCAAAGATCTTGAAAGTAGGAAAAAGTAATATGGCGTTAGAGGGTAATATATTGTCTTGGTTTTGGTGTGTGACAAATAGTCTAACTTCCCTTCCTAATATGACCTAAAAACCTTGTAGATCATAGAACAAATTTTTAGCCTTTTCTTTTTATTATTATTTTTTTTTGTGTGAGGAAGATCAGCCCTGTGCTAACATCTGCCAATCCTCCTCTTTTTTTTTTTCCTGAGGAAGACTGGCCCTGGGCTAACATCCATGCCTATCTTCCTCCACTTTATATGGGATGCCGCAACAGCATGGCTTGCCAAGCGGTGCATTGATGCACGCCCGGAGTTCTGAACCGGGGAACCCCGGGCTGCCACAGTGGAATGTGTGCACTTAACCGCTTGCACCACAGGGCCGGCCCCGCCTTTTCTTTTGCCCACTTCTTGACCCAAGTCCTTTCCAGAAACCACACCATTATAATCTCCTATACTTTTATCTTCAGGTAAATCAAGAGACAACTTCCAGCAGTGTCAAATGCTTAAAGAATAATAATCATCCTATGACCGGATAGCACCTCACAGTTAATGAAAAAATGCCACAGATATAAGCATTGTGTTTGAAACTCTAATATATGCAAGATATATTTCTAGGCATTTTTAGAAATATTTTCTCTTTTGATTCTCACAGTAACCCAACATTTTATAAAGGATTCTTCCTATTTTTTCATTGAAGAGATTGAGGCTGTGATAGATTGACTTAATGAATTCCACACAGACAGAAAATCAAAAGCTGGGATTCAAATCTTATCTTTTATACCCCAGGAGAGTACTATCTTGGCTAAATTTCAGCTTTCACATTCAGGATTGCACCTGTTTCCACAATGCTTTCTTAGTATAGGAAATTCTATCATCAGATCAGGGCACTAAGTGTTACTGTGTCTGAAATGCATAACCATTTCCTTCTGCCTTTTCCATAACCTCACAGATGCAGCCATGGGCATTGAGAGCTGTAGCACAACAAAGCACTAGTTGACATTTTGTAATTGAAAGAAATAGAAACTCATATTTTCCTAGTGTGAGGATAGGCAGCACAAAGCGCAGGCTTCAACAATCTCCATTAATAAGAGGAGGCATAATGAAATGGATTTGATGGGTATCTAATTCTTGTAAGATATTGTACAGAGATGTCATGTTCAGCATTCTCAAAGAGAATCTGCATTTTAGGTTTTTTTGACCTCCTTAATAAAATACAATGAAAAGCAAGATAAAGCTATAAAAAATGCCAATGGGGACAGGGTAACTTTATGGTCACTATGATTATTTCCACATGTTCCTGAAATGCAGACCATAGTTCCTGGAGTAGTGAAAGTCCAACTCTGAGCCTCCTAAAATGATGGTTCCCAACTGGGAAGAATTTTGCCACTAATTTGGCAACATCTGGAAACATTTTTGGTTATTGAAATCTGGAAAATGAGATGTCTTATTGACATCTATTGGGTAAGGACTAGGGATGCTGCTAACCATCCTACAGGACATATTCTACAATGCACAATATAGCCTCCTTCAAAAAATAATTATGCAACTCAAAAAGTCGGTAGCACCAAGGATTAGAAACCCTAGTCTAAATGTAATTGTCAAACAATAAATAGTTAACCCCCATGGTTACCCAAATTGCCTTGAACTAGACTGCACAGTGCCTAGGGATAGTCTGCTATCAGTGAAGTCCCTCAGAAAGACACTCAGTGAAGACTGTTAGAAAACTTCCAGAAAAGTGAAAGAATCCACTTAAAAGATGTTAAAAACAGTTTTTCATTACAAATGAAAAACAGCAAAACATATGGGAATGCATATAAACCTTAGCAGGAGACAATAGTTTAAAGATTTTTTTAAATTATGATGTTTTGTTTTTGTTGTTGTTATTCTCTTGTTTGTTTTGCTTCTCCATTGGACAATGGCCATTGGTGAGAGGTTTATGGGGAAAACATTGCAAGGGATGGCACACTGTATAAAATTAAAGGGACACAAAAAGACTATTATTTCCTAGATGTGCAATGTGTGAAAATTAGGCAGACAGAATACGCCTGTATGATATAGGTGTTACATGAGCACGATCACATAGTTTTCAAAGTAGGTGACTACTTGCCTATATAACCTAAACATCTTAGTTTTAATAGGGCCCTTTCTTTAACATGTTTCCCACAAAGATGATCTCATAAGCATAAGACCTCAGGTAAGTTGGAAGCCTGTTGATTTTTAGACTTCTGTCCAATTCTAATGTGTAGAAGCAAGTGCCATATTGCATCAAATCAAAGACACCATTTATTGTAACCTGCATTCCAATTTCAGAGATGTTAAAATGTGAAGAACGTGCCTCTTAGAATACAGAAAACACAGTATTGTTTATATATGGAAGTTGTTCCTGGTCATTTTGACTAAAGACATTTTCATAAACATGAGAGTCTTGTAAATCTTCACTTTGTCAATGGCAGGAGACACAGAAATAAATGCCTCCATGTCTTGCACACATTTAGAAAATAGTTTCTTTGCGTTGTACTCTCTTTCACCATCGTTTTATATCTTTTTTCCCTCTCACGCACATTCTATTTCTATTTCTGCATGACCATTTCTCATTCAAATTTTTTTTGAGATTCTCATTTTTCAGTTTTCCTACACTTTCCTTTTTGCCATCTCAAGCTATTTGATAAATTGTTGATCTCAGAAACTGTGCAGAGATTCTCATCAGAAGTGCTTGTTTAGAGTGCTCATTGAAGGCATCAATATCTAATTATATGGCATTAGTTTATTCAAAAGCCATTTCTTAAATATCTATTTTGTTCCAGTCACTTTACTAGATGCTTATGAAAGAATGATTAATGCCATGAGAAAATACTCTATATTTCAGTTAATGGAGTACAATCAACCCAGTACATTTAATTGAACACATTGTTATTTCTTAGTTATTTGAAATCCCATACATATCACATATTAAACATGAAAGATTTCTCTTTTTGGTTTTTGTAAGATCATTGTCATTCTTAAAATGTATCATATTTTTAAAACATACGCACTTAAGTACTTTACAACATGGGTAAACTAAAAATATATCATTACAATAAAAGTAAAAAAAACAGTTCAATAAAATATAATAACCATTCATGATTTTAAAAGATTCTTAGAAACCAAGGAGTAGACTATAACATTAAAGATGTTAGAAAGTGAAAATTAAACCCCTGACAAAATATTAAAATATCTCCTCAAAATTCAGAAAAAGACAAAGATATGCTCTAATCAACATTTCTATTCAATTTTGATTCAGGCCTTAGCACACCAAGATGAGAGAGAAGGTAACAGGAATGGAAGATAGAGCAGACATACAGGAATCCCTGAAGAGAATCCAGGATTGAAAAAACAAAGAATAAATGTGGCATACTTGAAAAGGAAAATAGTAATAATTTTTAAAATGTAAGACAAATTATGTTGTCATTTTCACACAATAGTCATCTTAACTGGAGATGGACAATTTTCATCAGTCACCTTGCTTTATTTGGCAGCAATTGTATCAGAGCTTTACTTTTAAGTTAAAAAAAAAAACTGGAATATTATCTTAATGTTTTTTCTTTTTCCTAGACACAACTAATTACTCCTAAGCAAATCTAACATAATTGACAGATCTGCCTACATCTAGCAAGGCCATGTGGTAGAAGACTGAAGCAGCATATCTCAAAGTGTGCCCTCAGACCACCAACATAAGCATCACCTGGGAACTTCTTAAAGATGTAGTAATTTACGATCCACTCAACATATATTGAATTAAAATATTCATTTTAACAAAATGGTCAGGTGATTTCTCTGCATATTAAAGTTTAAGGAGCACTTCCTTAAAGGACTTTTTTATTGCCAAATATATGAGAACTTACGTGTGATTGTATATTAGTGGAGGATAGAGGGTTAAGAGAATTACAGAAAAAAAGTTAGAAACCATAGCGAATTTGTTTATCTCTAATTTCCATATTTTTAATTAAGTCACAAGATTATTATGTTAGATAAATTAGATATGATTTATACTACAAAGAGAGGCTGTCTACATGTGGTTGCTGGTCTATGGTTTGTCCATATTTGTTCCAAAAATAATTATCCTGGAACAAAGTAAGTATAGTATATGTCTACATAGTCTAGCATGGATGACTCCATTGATTAAATAAACAGGATTGATTAACAGGCTAACGAGGCAAGCAATAAAGTGGGAGAACATATATGCTATATGTAACCAACAAATGGCTTTGCCTACATTTATTAAAAAAAAGTGTAAATCAATTAGGGAAAGACAATCCAATAGAAAATAGAAAAAAGACTTGAACAGATGCTTCAAAAAGAGGAAATAAAAATGGCCAATAAACATATGAAGAGAGGAGTATAATTTTAAGTGAGAAGACAATTAATATACGATATTGATGGCCTGATCTCATTCAGAACTTGGAGCTCTAAAACACCTAAGTGACTCATCCCAGAATATGCTGGCAAATGAGCCAAGAGCAAGAGTTGATGATTAGCTGTTGAATTTGAATACATCCTCCAAGATCTTCTCGTACTCAATTTCCTCAGTCTGAGCTTGCATTATGAGCTCAGTCCCAGATCTGCGTCCCTTGAGTCAACTCCTTTGAAGATTTTCCATGAAGTATGGTGTTATTCTTCAAACAGCTCTTGCTTGTAGTCATCCCCAAGGGATCTCTGGGCTTCATAAGACAGTGTTTATAAAGTGGAAAAGGGGAATCTAAGGGATTCTTCCCTGCTTCTAATCTCTTTCTTATCATTGACTTTCAGGTGAAGTGTCACATTGGTAAAAAAAAAAAAAAAAAAAAACACACAAAGGAGGTAAGATACAATTCTACTCTTTCAGACTATTTGACATAATTTTCATTCCATTTTTTATCTCTTTGGATCCTGAAGAGTTGGGTGAGATGATAAAACAAAAGCAAATGAGAATTTGCCAAACAAGATTGAGAATCTTATAGAACTACCAAGGAGAGATAGAATGTACGTGTTGGTGGGAGTATGCGTCCAGGGAAGTTTTGGAAATGCCCAGTCTGGATAATGTGTGTGAGAAGGGTGTAGATCTCCCATATCATATGATTCTTTACTTTTATATCTCCTGGCAGGTAGATACACAACCTTAGGCAAATTATTATACCTTTCTAAGACTTGTTTTTTAATCTATAAAATGGATAAAATAATAGCATAAAAACATAAATGAGAAAAATCAATATAAATCATTTAGCAAGGTATATTACCATATGTAAGTTAAAATAATAATAAATGTATAATAAAATTTATGGGTGCTTATCCTATACATTTAAATTAAATCTCAGTACTGAAGCTCTAAAAACAGTGCAGTCTTCAAGACAATGGTGAGACAAAGGCCAGAACACAAACGGCCACAGTCTATTGACATAAGATAAATTTAGCCATATCTAGCACAATTAGAAAACAAGATATATGGCTGAGATAAGGAGTTTCAGAAGATGAGTAAATTCATAAGAAAATGGATATCATGTATTATCTGCAGCCTGGGCCTTTCTCTTAAGTTCCAAACACTTATCCTTAATAAGCTGTAGATCCCAAAGGAAACTCTGAGTGTTCACCCGTTTAAAGGTTAGGAAGAAGATCAAAACCCAGCAAATAAGCAGCCAGTGTGATACAGAAACATGAAAAGATTATACTTTCTTAAAAGATAAGTAAGGTTCTCCCGTACTCTCAATATTCTTGCAAAAGTCTGAGAGTCAACCCTGACAGGGAATTAAAAATAAGGGGGATTGAGTGGATAATTGAATAGAGTCAATAATTCCTAAATCATTAAGAAAGTGGGGGGAAAAAAACCTATAAAGGTAATGATTTTGGAAAAGATAGACACTCTTTTGGAGAAACAGCCAAGGAACTATGTTTTCATGTGTTAAGAAGCACCAATATTTTTTGTTGTTTGAGGAGTACCGAATGAGGAATCTAAAGCAAAACAATCGAAAATCACATACATGTTGTTTGATAGAATAGATGACATTTAGTCTGAAAAAGAGATAGTTTATGGAAGAAATCATTACCATCTTCAACTTTGGGAAATTATATTCAATTAAATAGAAAATTATGAAGCTACAACTATATTCCACTTACTACGCTAGGCACTGGAAATGCAGTGGTGAATAATGTGATCATGACTTCCTACCCTTAAATTCTAGAAGTGGGAGAAGGCAGACACCAGTCAAGTAATAATAAGGGAAATAATACAGAAGCTATTTTGTGTAAATGGAACTAGATTCTATACCTATAGAGAAAAGAAGATGGAAACTTTTATAAATATATCAACTGAATCCAAGGAAGAAAAACAATCTGCCTATTCACCCATGAAGTAGAAAGCTTTAGTTAGTGGTTAATATACCAATACTGTGAATAAGCTAGGATACGTTAACTGATAGTGACCTATTCATTTAGTGTGGTTCTGCATAAGCAAGAGAATAAAACTACATGTTTATATTTATATTTTAACCCCAAAACTATATAATTAGGAACTTCCAGTTCTGCCATTACTTCAAATGTTTATCCTGTTAGAAATACACAAGTTTGAATATAATTATGGAATAATTTATGAACCACCCCTCCAATCCACAGTAAACTTTGCTTTTCCCTTCAAGATTTTCTTTTCATAGAACTGAGATAAGAGAACTGTAAAATTGAAGAGCTGGTTTTATGAGATTTGGCTATGGGTAGTTGCATGTGGCCAAAGGATTGTCTGGGATTGTTAAATGTGCAAAATCCTAATTGATTGACACTTTAATGAAGTTGAAACAAATATGTGCATGAAGAAGCAAGTCAGATTTTTCTCATTTGTTTCTGTTTGACTTTTCTTACAGGCTGAACTAACAATAAAAACGTAGACTATTTATCTTAAGAAGACTCCGGTAGTCCTCTTAGTATGTATGACCTACATTCCAGCAGAAAGGGACATCTTCTGCCATACCTTCATTTAGGAAATTTCCAACGGCACTGAAGTAAGCATCTGGTTAAGTATCTTTCCATGTATCATGTCTCGCCTTAATGACACGAACATTGAAGTTCTTAGATTCCTCCTTATCAGAATCCGTGGACTGGAGAAGAGTCACATCTGGATACCCATTCCTCTCTCCTTCATGTACCTTCTTTCTCCCCTGGGTAACTTTACAGTCCTCTTCTTTATCAAGACAGAGCCAAGCCTCCACGAACCTATGTACTATTTCCTTTCAATGCTCTCCATTTCTGACCTAGGGTTATCCCTCTCTTCCTTACCCACCACATTGGGACTATTTCTGTTTGGTATCTATGAAATTCATGCAGCTCCCTGCTTTGCCCAGGAGTTCTTTATCCATCTGTTCACTGTCACCGAAGCCTCTGTGCTATCTGTAATGGCATTTGACCAATATGTGGCCATCCACAACCCTCTGAGATACAGCATAATCTTATCCACCTCCAGAGTCATCAAAGCAGGGGTCTTGGAGGCGGAGTCAAGATGGCTGCGAAAGCAGACTCGGAACTCACCTCCTCCCGTGGACACAGCCAATTTACAACTACTCGTGGAAAAATTACCCCTGAGACAGAACTGAAAACTGGATAAGAGGAACTCCTGCAACAACGGACAATCCTAACTGAGGTAGAAGAGGCAGAGACTCCCTTCTGGAGAGGAAAAATGCCGCCTTCACAAGCCACCAGCTTCATGGCCGCCAGGAGCAACTCACAGGTACGCAGCCCTCCCTGGAGGCGCGGGGCCCTGAGCCGGGGAGCGCCCCCGCTGTGGGCATTTTGTGGACCCAGTACAGTCAAGACCAGCGGCATAATATCTGACTTTGCCTACTACTAAAGCATTAGGGAGTACCCCCAGAAATCCCCGTTCACAAAGAAACTAAAACTGGCTCTTAAAGGGCCTGCGCGAAAACTCACCTGTTTCAGAAAGCATCCCAAAATCACCAGAAAGAAAGGTGCACAGTGCTTTGGTGACAAGAGACTCACCTAATAGGCCCTGAGTGCATCTCGGTGAGGGGTGAGACCTCTCCAGGGACTGGGACATTGGCGGCGGCCATTGGTGTGGCCCGGTGTGGGCATGCTGACACAGACGCCATTGGAGTTCTCCCTGAGGCCTGCTAGCTCAGGGTCTGCCCCACAAGCTAGAGCACAGATTTATTCCAGCTCAGCCAGGGCAGGCAGCCCACCATAGACACTGACCTCACCCAACAACAAGCCCTCAGGCAACTTGTGGGCCTGCATAGATTGGTGACTGGATTCTCTGCAGCATGGCAACTGAGCCGACTTGAGCGGGGCAGGGTGTGCACAAGGAGAGGGTGGAGAGTGTGGGGTGGTGACGGAGTGTGTGGGGCTCCCGCCATGGAGAGACTAGGTCTGCTTGGGGAGGTCGGGGCGCTCCCACGGGGCAGGACTGTGTTGACTGTGTGTGTGGACCTGTGGGCGGCAGGGTTTGTCAGCTGCAGAAGACTTGTGCTTCTCAAAGACCCACATAGGAGGTTTGCCCCACCTTCCAAAGCCTGAAACGATTGGGTGCTTCTGTGCCTGAGGCCACCCCACTCAGCTGCAATCCTCAGAGAGCTGGCAAGAGACCTAATAGGCTAGAGGCTTACAGCAATTGTAAGGCCCTGAGCCTAACAACCTGCCACGCTGGGGGCCTACTCACTTAAAAGAAATACTGCAACACAAATATGGTATTAGAACTTGCAGCCAACTGTGCTGGGGCTCCCCACACCTGATAAAGAGACTGAAGGGCATACAACAACTACAAGCAGCTGAGCATTACAACAGCTGGCCAGGAGCATAACTCAGCCTCCCTGGGCGCCTACCGGGAAAGCAAACAGGCCACAACAGAAGGACACACATAGCCCACATAGGGGTCACCCCTGGAACATTGAGAACTGAGGGAAGCACACTGGAAGCCTCCTAAGCCATCACTTACATAAGGTCACCTATCCAAGAGCAGGCGAAGTAGCTGACCTACCTAATACGTAGACACAAGCACAGGGAAAGAGAGAAAATGAGGAGGCAAAAGAATACATTCCAAGTAAGGGAACAGGACAAAACCCCAGAAAAGGAACTAAGTGAAACAGAAATGAGCAACCTACCTGACAGAGAGTTCAAACTAAGAGTGTTAAGGATGCTAACTGATCTGGGGAGAAGAATAGATGAACTCAGTGAGAATGTCAAGAAAGAAATGGAAGATATAAAAAAGAAGCAATCAGAAATGAAGAATGCAATACTGGAAATGAAAAATTCATTAGAGGGACACAAAAGCAGAGTTGAGGATACAGAAGAACGGATCTGTGAGCTGGACGAAAGACTAGAAGAAATTACCCAAGGTGAACAGGTAAAAGAGAAAAGAATTAAAAAGAGTGAGGACAGTCTAAGGGACCTCTGGGACAACATCAAGCGCACTAACATCCGTGTTATAGGTGTCCTGGAAGGAGAAGAGCGAGACAAAGGGGCAGAGAATCTATTTCAAGAAATAATAGATGAAAACTTCCCTAACCTAAGGAAGGAAACAGACATCCAGTTACAGGAAGCACAGAGAGCCCCAAACAAGATAAACCCAAAGAGGCCCACACCAAGACACATCATAATCAAAATGTCCAGAATTAACGATAAAGAGAGAATCCTAAAAGCCACAAGAGAAAGTCAAGTTACATACAAAGGAAACCCCATAAGGCTATCAGCTGACTTCTCAGCAGAAACCTTACAGGCTAGAAGAGAATGGCATGATATAGTTAAAGTGCTAAAAGGAAAAAACTTACAGCCAAGAATACTCTACCCAGCAAGGTTATCATTCAAAATGGAAGGAGAGATCAAAATTTTCCCAGATAAGCAAAAATTAAAGGAGTTTGTCACCAAGAAACCAGTGCTACAAGAAATGTTAAAGGGACTTATTTAAAGGGAAAAGAGAAGACCACAAATAGGAAAAATTATCGATTTCCATGATTAGAACATAATGGATACAAATACACAAAAAAGAGGTTAGATATGATATCAAAAACATAAAAGGAGGGAGGAGGGGAGTTAAGAGTACAGCTTTCAGACAGAGGTCAAAGTAAAGTGACCATCAATTCTGTACAGAAGAAGAAAAGAACAGAGAAGGACTACTAAAACACTGAGAAAAAAAAAAGTTAAAAAATGGCAGTAAGTACATACTTATCAATAGCTACTTTAAATGTCAATGGACTAAATGCTCCAATTAAAAGGCATAGGGTGGCTGACTGGATAAAAAAAGAAGACCCATATATATGCTGCATACAGTAGACACACTTCAGATCTAAAGACACTCACAAACTGAAAGTGAAGGGATGGCAAAAGATACTCCACGCAAATGGCAATGAAAAGAAAGCTGGGGTAGCAGTACTCATATCAGACAAAATAGAATTTAAAACAAAAACTGTAAAAAGGGACAAAGAAGGGCATTACATAATGATCAAGGGAACAATCCAACAAGAGGATATAACACTTGTAAATATCTACGCACCCAATGTAGGTGCACCTAAATATATAAAACAATTATTAACAGACATAACAACAGAAATAGACAGTAACACAATAATAGTAGGGGACTTTAACACTCCACTTACACCAACGGATAGATCATCCAAACAGAAGATCAATAAGGAAACATTGGCCTTAAACAACACACTAGAACAGAAGGACCTAGTAGATATATACAGAGCATTCCATCCAAAAACCGAGGAATACATGTTCTTTTCAAATGCACATGGAACATTCTCCAGGATTGATCACATATTAGGCCATAAAACAAGTCTCTGTAAATTTAAGAAGATTGAAATAATACCAAGCATCTTTTCTGACCACAACGGTATGAAACTAGAAATCCACTATAGGAAGAGAATCAGAAAAGCCACAAATACGTGGAGATTAAACAAAATGCTACTGAACAACGACTGGGTTAACGAAGAAATCAAAGAAGAAATCAAAATATAGCTGCAGACAAATGAAAATGAAAATACAACATGCCAGGATTTATGGGATACAGCAAAAGCGGTTCTAAGAGGGAACTTTAGAGCAATACAGGCCTATCTCAACAAACAAGAAAAATCTCAAATAAACAATCTAACAGTGCAACTAAAGGAACTGGAAAAAGAAGAACAATCCAAGCCCCAAATCAGTAGAAGAAGGGAAATAATAAAAATCAGAGCAGAAATAAATGAAATAGAGACCAAAAAAAATTAGAAAAAATTAATAAAACCAAGAGCTAGTTCTTTGAAAAGATCAACAAAATTGACAAATCTTTAGCTAGACTCACCAAGAAAAAAAGAGAGAAGGCACAAATAAGTAAAATCAGAAATGAAAGAGGAGAGGTTACAACAGACACCTCAGAAATACAAAAGATTATAAGAGAATACTATGAAAAGCTACATGCCAACCAATTTGACAATCCGGAAGAAATGGATAAATTCTTAGAATCATACAACCTTCCAAAACTGGATCAAGAAGAAGTAGAGAATTTGAATAGACCCATCACCAGTAAGGAGATCGAAACAGTAATCACAAACCTCCCAAAAAATAAAAGTCCAGGACCAGATAGCTTCCCTGGTGAATTCTACCAAACATTCAAAGAAGACTTAATACCTATCCTTCTCAAACTCTTCCAAAAATTTGAGGAGGGGGGGAAGCTCCCTAACTCATTCTACGAAGCTGACATTACCCTGATACCAAAACCAGACAAGGACAACACAAAAAAAGAAAATTACAGGCCAACATCACTGATGAACATCGATGCCAAAATCCTCAACAAAATACTAGCGAATTGCATACAACAATACGTTAAAAAGATCATACACCATGATCAAGTGGGATTTATTCCAGGGATGCAGGGATGGTTTAACATTCTCAAATCAATCAACGTGATGCACCACATTAATAAAATGAAGAATAAAAATCACATGATCATCTCAATAGATGCAGAGAAAGCATTTGACAAGATACAGCATCCATTTATGATAAAAACTCTGAATAAAATGGGTATAGAAGGAAAGTACCTCAACATAATAAAGACCATATATGAGAAACCCACAGCTAATATCATCCTCAATGGTGAAAAACTGAAAGCCATCGCTCTAAGAACAGGAACCCGACAAGGATGCCCACTGTCACCACTCCTATTTAACATAGTACTGGAAGTCCTAGCCAGAGCAATCAGGCAAGAGAAAGAAGTAAAAGGGATCCAAACTGGAAAGGAAGAAGTGAAACTGTCACTATTTGCAGATGACATGATTTTATATATAGAAAACCCTAAAGAATCCACCAGAAAACTTTTAGAAGTAATAAACGAATATGGTAAAGTCGCAGGATACAAAATCAACATACAAAAATCAGTTGCATTTCTGTACACTAACAACGAAGTAGCAGAAAGAGAAATTAAGAATACCATCCCATTTACAATTGCAACAAAAAAAAAATAAAATACCTAGGAATAAACTTAACCAAAGAGGTGAAAGATCTGTACACCGAAAACTATAAAACATTGTGGAAAGAAATTGAAGAAGACACAAAGAAATGGAAAGATATTCCGTGCTCTTGGATTGGAAGAATTAACATAGTTAAGATGTCCATACTTCCTAAAGCCATCTATAGATTCAATGCAATCCCTATCAAAGTTCCAACAACATTTTTCACAGAAATAGAACAAAGAATCCTAAAATTTATATGGAACAACAAAAGACCCCAAATAGCTAAAGGAATCCTGAGAAAAAAGAACAAAGCTGGAAGTATCACATTCCCTGATTTCAAAATATACTACAAAGCTATAGCAACCCAAACAGCATGGTACTGGCACAAAAACAGACACACAGATCAATGGAATAGAATCGAAAGCCCAGAAACAAACCCACACATCTATGGACAGCTAATCTTTGACAAAGGAGCCAAGAACATACAATGGGGAAAAGAAAGTCTCTTCAACAAATTGTGTTGGGAAAACTGGATAGCCATATGCAATAAAATGAAAGTAGACCCTTACCTTACACCATACACAAAAATTAACTCCAAATGGATTAACGACTTGAATGTAAGACCTGAAACTGTGAAACTTCTAAAAGAAAACACAGGCAGTACGCTCTTCCACATTGGTCTTTGCAACATCTTTTCAAACATCACGTTTGACCGGGCAAGAGAAACAATAGAAAAAATAAACAAATGGGACTACATCAAACTAAAAAGCTTCTGCGCAGCAAAGGAAACCATCAACAAAATGAAAAGACAACCTAACAATTGGGAGAAGATATTTGCAAACCATACTTCTGATAAGGGCTTAATCTCCAAAATATATAAAGAACTCATGCATCTCAACAACAAAAAAACTACCAACCCAATTAAAAAATGGGCAAAAGACCTGAACAGACATTTCTCCAAAGAAGATATATAGATGGCCAACAGACACATGAAAAGATGTTCAAAATCACTAACTATCAGGGAAATACAAATCAAAACTACAATGAGATATCACCTCACGCCCATCAGAATGGCTATAATTAACAAGACAGGCAACAACATGTGTTGGAGAGGATGTGGAGAGAAGGGAACTCTCATACACTGCTGGTGGGAGTGCAAACTGGTGCAGCCACTATGGAAAGCAGTGTGGAGATTCCTCAAAAAATCAAGGATAGAACTACCATATGATCCAGCTATTCCACTGCTGTGTATTTATCCAAAGAACTTGAAAACACCAATTTGTAAAGGTACATGCACCCCTGTGTTCATTGCAGCGTTATTCACAATAGCCAAAACTTGGAAGCAACCTAAGTGCCCATCAAGGGACGAATGGATAAAGAAGCTGTGGTATATATACACAATGGAATACTACTCAGCCATAAGAAACGATGAAATCCAGCCATTTGTGACACCATGGATGGACATTGAGGGTATAATGCAAAGTGAAATAAGTCAGAGGGAGAAGGTCAAATACCGTATGATTTCCTTCATTAAGTAGTAGATAATAACAACAATAAACAAACACATAGGGACAGAGATTGGATTGGTGGTTACCCAGAGGGGAAGGGGGGAGGGAGGAGGGTGAAAGGGATAATTCGATACATGTGTGTGGCGATGGGTTGTAATTAGTATTTTGGTGGTGAACATGATGTAATCTATGCAGAAATAGAAGTATAATGATGTACACCTGAAATTGTTACAGTGTCATAAACCAATGTTACTGCAATAAACAAAAAATTAAAAAAAAAAAAAAAAAGCCGAGGTCTTACTGACTTCCAAAAATGTTCTTTTGATCCTTCCACTACCCTTTCTATTGCAACGGCTGAC
The DNA here is from genome assembly GCF_020826845.1 of Diceros bicornis minor. Taxonomy (NCBI): domain Eukaryota; kingdom Metazoa; phylum Chordata; class Mammalia; order Perissodactyla; family Rhinocerotidae; genus Diceros; species Diceros bicornis. The sequence goes on along the minus strand of NC_080746.1, from coordinate 60,387,578 downwards.
ATACTGTCATCAAAACCTGCTCTCACACTCCTACTGTCTCCACCAGGATGTCATGAAGCTGGCATGCTCTGACAACAGAGTCAATGTTGTCTATAGACTCTGTGCTGCCCTTTCTACTATTCTGGATTTGTTGTTTATTACTTCTCCTACATAATCATCTTAAAGACAGTACTGGGCATTGCGACTCCCAGAGAGCAGTTTAAGGCCCTTAACATTTGCATCTCTCATATCTCTGCTGTGCTTCTCTTCTATGTGCCCATGCTGAGTGCAGCAATTCTCCAACATTTTGCCAGGGATTTGTCTCCTATGATCCACATCCTCATGGCTGATGTTTTCCTGCTGGTGCCACCCCTGATGAATCCCATTGTGCACTGCGTGAAGACCTATCAAATCTGAGAAAAAATTGCGGGGAAACTTTGTCCAAAAAGAAGTTGATCAAAGGAATGAGACAGGGAGTACGTTTATAAGTAATAACTAAAGAAACTTTAAATGGGTAGCTGTAAGAAAGCATGCTATAGTAGAATGGCCTTGGGTTTTATGGTCCGACAGAGCTCATAGAGTTAATGGCTTTTGATACTCAGTATCCTGAGCACTCTTAGCATCTGTGAGATCTTGAGAAAATTACTTCAGCTCTCTCTCAGGTAGAAGATCTAAAAATTTGAGCCTTCAGTGAAGACTCTAAACTTCTGCTCCCTGCTTTTTAGAACATACACCAGTAAAATAATATGAGAAAATACCGATATCATTGCCTATATTAGAAAGCAACAACATAGTTCCCATACTTTCCTAGCTAATAAAAGCCTATTAAGAGAAAGGCTAACATGTTTCTTCTATTTTAATTAAGGTTCGTGATGAAGCAGTTGTTGATCAGTCTAATTCCTGAACATCAAAGCTCCCAGTATACATTCACTGATTTTAAAATCCATATATCAACAGCACATTTGATATAAATTCATAGCATAAATTCTATTATTCTAGAGTCATGTAGTGAAACACATTATTACCAAGGGCATTCAAAAAAATGACATCTCCATTATATGTTTATTTTAGAGGAATTTGTAAAAAAAATAAAAACAAAAAAACATAAAATTCTCCTTATTTGTGCAACTCACCTCTGACAATTCCTTCTTAAACCTTGTCCTCATATAAATCTTACTCTTATTCTTAGAATCAGCTTACTCTAACCATTTATTGAAGAAGCATCATTTTATGATGTAAAAGAAATTTAGTGAAGATAATACTATTTCACTCAATCTTTTATCCAGATAAGGTCATACTTTCATTGTGAAGCCTTCCCTGACCATCTCCAGCCTGGATAGATATTTTAACTTCTCCTGAACATCAATCTTTCTGTATTTATTAATAATATCATATATCCTATGTATTACCTTATACCTTGTTTATATATATATATATATATATATATATATATATATATATATATATATATATACTGTGAGTAAAACTAAAAGATCAGAAAGGTTGAGACTTTGGAAACTCTATTCAGATTGAGCATAAGTCCACTTCAGGGAAGATAAGATTTCTTGACATGGGATCATGTTTCAGGTATAGCTACATAACAAACCACTCCAAAACTTAGTAACTTAAAACAACAGCAATCATTTATTTGTTCATAGTTTTGCAATTTGGGCAGAGTTCAGCCACAACAACTTTTCTCTGCTCCACATGGCACCAACTGTGCACTTTCGGTGGGGGTGGAGGATACACTTTGAAGATGGTTCACTCTTATACCTGGCAGTTGATACTGGTTGTCAGTGGAAAGCTTAGCTAAACTTCTACATATGGCCTTTCCACATGATTTGGGATTCTAAGAATATGATAGCTAGATTCCAAGAAGGAGCACCCAAAGATAATATTCCAGGAAGCAGTCTAGTCTGTTAAGGACTATACCTGGAAGAGGTAGGTACAGGGCCACTTCCACTGCATCTATTAGTTATACGTCCATGGAGCCAGCTCAGATTCAAAGAAAGGGGAAACAAATTTCACTTCTTGATAGGAGAAGTGATAAATAATTTGAAGCAGCCTTTAATCCACTACAGACAAAAATTATTGTTTCCTTAGTTTAATGATCAGTTTCATTAATGGCAAATCATGAGTCAGTGTAGACCTTCACCTGTAGACCTGAGCATTCTTGCTGCTGAGTGCTGATGAAGATAATCATGGGGTTGTTCAAACTGGGTGCCACATCAACTACTGTCTCAACTAATCATTAAATATCACTTGGAATGCTGTTACTATTTTACATTCCTGTTCAGCTCCCACATCCATTCCATGCAGGAACAACACCAAGAACTTGTCAAGTTCTTTAGTATCCCTACTCTACTCCATAGCTGATGCTTCCTTGTTTAAAGACAATGAAACATGAATCACTCCCATTTTTACCTTCTGACCTCAAGTTTTCTATATATATTCTACAGACTTATCCCATTCCTCTTCCTAAGAAGAATGCCATTCTTCTCTATCAAAATTTAATCCAAACCCCTAAAAAGTAAATCCCATGTCTTCCTGCCTTTTCAGAGACCTTGCTGCATCTTCTATATTTTTCCAATTTTTTCAATCTCCCTATTAATAGCTACCCTTTCTCAGCCTATAAATATGTTTGTTTCAAAAGAGAAGCATTTTAAGAGCTGCATACCTTTGCTGCCTCAACTTTCTCAGTTTTCATGAATTTATTATCTTAATGTATTGAATGTATTCATATATAGTGCTATATCTCACATATATATTTAACATGAATGCCAGTTACTTTTTTTTTACCTTTTGTTTCTTGGATCTTCTTTTCCTCTCCCTCTGTCCTCTCCTCAGACATGAGTAAATCACACTAGCACTCAGGCAACTAGTATTAGCAGCTAACACTATTTCTGAAAAGATGTACTACTTGCATTTGAGTCAGGAAAACACCAGATGGGAATGTCTTGCTTGTTGTAGGATGTTCAACAACCCAGAAACTCAATGCCAACAGCTCACACAGACTCTCAGCAATGGTTGGGAACCCTATTCAAGCCCCGTCTCATATTCTCTCTACTCATACAATCATATTGACATATATGTTGATAGAATACCTGCTACTGAACGACATTGGCATTTCTCAAATAACTCAGGCGTACAATAGTCTCTCTCTCTCTCTCTCTCCTTGGAAAATGTGTATGCATTTATCTTTATGTTACATGTTTTTTCAATAATTTTAATCAGCTTAAACTTTATTAATTATTTCTAATTTTGTCTAAACATACTTTGTGTTAGTTTTTCTAATTTCTTAAAACACAACTTTTATTTAAATTAAATCATTTAAAGTTAATAATTAGACACGTTCGAGGATAAACAGAGCTGGAAAAATAAATATAATTATATATATCCATATTTTATAATTACATATATCCATATTTCATAATTATATACATATTTTATAATTTGTCATAGACACATTTCATAATTATATATACATATTTCATATACATAAGAAATATATATTAATTGGCAACCGGTTTTAAAATATTAGTTGGCCAGTAAAATAGTTTTAAACACAAACTATTTTCAAATATAAAATTCCTCTAAAAATAAAGCAATCTATTTCCATGTACAAGCTCTCTTTGCAAGCTTTGGATAACAAATAATTTCCATTTGCCAAAAATATCAAAGCTAAATTTTTTTGTATTCCAATTTTTCAGTACTTTGATTAAAGACGTCTAACCTACTTTGAACAAAAATACATTAGAAATTTATAGTTTGGGTTCTCTGGGAAGCAGTTGCTAAAAGAGAGTTAGTATGCAAAGAGTTTAAACGTGTGAAAGAGAAGGGGCAAAATCAGGATTGAGTAAGGAGAGCCATTTGACCATGATTCATAAATAATAAAGGCTCTGTCAGGCCAAATGGGAGCTCTGGAGCGAAGATTGCTTGATAGAGGAGTTCTCCATTGATCAGAAACGGCCAAACACTTAGACCACCACTTATTCAGTATTGGGTAATCCCAAGAAGATTGTAACTTTTCCTGGAAATCTGTAGTAGGCTCTGAGGCACACTTCAGCTAACTACACTCCTTGCAACTGGGTAATAAATGATTTCTTCAAGTGAGGTCTGAAAAGTGTATGTTCACATCTGTCAAGCTGGGTTACTAAGCATTCCTAAAGGCTCATCTGTCTTTAAAATCTGATTGAAGGTGATCAGCAGAAGAGAAAGCATGTACTATAATGTTGAAGTTTTATGTTTTTAATTAAATACCAACTTTGTCTCAAAAATTTCCTAATTCAGTTACTCGAAATGTGTATGTAAAAAAAAAAAACAGATTGAAAGAACTGCCTGGATGTAATCATGAATTATGTTTGCACCAGAATGATTCCAAGTACATTTCTGAACAAAAAGTTTCTTGTTTTTACCACGTTGCTGTCCTGTAACAGGGTATGAATTTATATCATCTCTACATTTAAAAAAAAATCTCTCTCTAATGTTAAGCTTCCTTAACTGACTTCAGAATAGCGTTCACAATAAGGCCAGTGTTTTACAGAATAAAATTTGGACAGAATAAATGTTCAAAAACTTTACTTTGAGTCATGAATTGAAATAACATAATTAAACCACTCCTATAAATAATTGACTTTTAGGAGTGACATCAGCATTATGGCAGCATAAGAAATCTCTTGTTTATAACCACTCCCAACACACAACAAAAATTAAGCGTCCATCCATGAACAGGTGCCTGTGTGGGAGTTGTGGCGTCCAGCACCATATGCTAAGGGACCTGGGAAGGGTCGCGCCCACCTGTGCGTCAGATAACAGGCAGGCAGACCTCAATATTAGCTGTGGCCTCCACAAGAGCCTGTGAACAAGTTCCAGCCTCTCTCCGTCTTGACCTGATAGCACTAAAAAAACACTGACGGAATGAGAGAGATTTTATGGAAGTCCAGATTTCCAGAGGAGAAGTTGCAGCACTCTGTTGGATCTAAAAAATATAAATTTAGATACACTGGAGTGTGTAAAAGGAAGACCTTGGCCTTATCCACATCACCCCTCCCCAAGGCAACAAAGTTTAAGACTAAGAGAGAATTTCTCAGCTCTAGATTTCTCCTACGGGTGAAAGGGAGAGCAGGTGAGTGAGTGCCCAGCTTCCCCAGATGTGCTGGACACTGCCAAAAAGACTCATTTCTCTCCTCTCTAGAGTACTAAATAAAATAAATAAATAAATAAATAAAAGAAAAAAAGAAGCTACATGACTGGAGAGAAGAAAGAGATCAGGAAAGGGGGAGATAAAATTCTGAGAGGGCATTAAAGGGACGTGGTCCTCGCTGAATGTGTTGTGAACTCTATCATGAAGTCTGCCCATGAGCCAATGGGAAAGCATCACTGCAGATCCCCCTAAAAGGCAACAAAACAAAAATCAAGAAGTGAGACTACATCAACTTAAAAATCTTCTACACAGCAAAAGAAACAATCAACAAAATGAAAAGGCAGCCTGCATAATGGGAGAACGTATAAGCAAACCATATATCTGGTAAGTGATTAATATCCGAAATATATAAAGAACTCATATAAGTCAATAACAGAAAACAAACAACTTTATTAAAAAATAGGCAGAAGAATTGAATAAACATTTTTCCAAGAAGACTTACAAATAGCCTACAAGAATATGAAAAGTTTCTCAACATCACTAATCATCAAGGAGATGCAAATCCGAATCACAATGAGATGTTACTTCATACCTGTTAGAATGACTGTCATCAAAAAGACAAGAGATAAGCGCTGGAGAGGATACGAAGAAAAGGGAACATTTTTGCATCTTTAGCAAGAATATAAATTGGTATAGCCACTATGGAAAATAGTATGGTGTTTCCTCAAAAAATAAAAAATAGAACTCCACATGATCCAGCATCCCACTTCAGGATATCAAAGAGACATCTGTCCCCCCATGTTTATTGCAGCATTATTCACAATAGCCAAGGTATGGAAGCAACCTAAGTGTCCATCAACAGATAAATGGATGAAGATGTGGTATACACATATACAACGGAATATTACTCAGCCATGAGAAAGAAGGAAATTCTGCCAGTTGTGACAACATGGATGGATGTTGAGGACATTATGCTAAGTGAAATAAGTCAGACAGAGAAAGACAAATACTGGTGGAATATCACATACAGGTGGAATCTAAAAAAAACTGAAAGCATAGAAACAGAGAGTAGAATGGTGGTTACCAGGGGATGGGGGATAGGGGAAAGGGGGAGATATTTGTCAAAGTGTACAAACTTCCAGTTAGAAGAGGAATCATTTCTGAGGATCTAATACACAATGTTGTGATTACAGTTAACAATTATGTATTGTAACTTGAATGTTCTTAAGAGAGTGAATCATAAATGTTCTCACCACAAAAAAGTAATTGTAATTATGTGACATAATGAAAGTATTAGCTAATGTTATGGTAGTAGTCATTTTGCAATGTATAAGTATATCAAATCAACACAATGTATACCTTAAAGTTACACAATGTTGTATGTCAATTATATCTCAGTAAAGTTGGAAAATATAAATAAAAGTCATATAGCTGAAAAAACATTGATTTTCTGTCTGACACATCCGATTAGTGATTTAAAATGAACATAACTTAGTTTTTGCTAGTGGAGCCAACATCATAACAGCTATCCTTTCCCTTTTCACAATGACTGGAAAACTTCCAGTAAAAAGAGAATACAATAAATTTGAATGAACAACTATTTAATCTATATGAAAAATCATAAATATATAGTTTGAAATCTACCTTCAGTAGCTGTGTATGGTAAACTACCACATTCAGATACAGTGTTTTTAGAATTCACACCCTTTGAAGTGAATGCTTACTTTTTTCCCCTCTGGTTGTCACGTGATCAATTATATCAATTTGGCCACCATATTGATGGCATATATCGATAGCCATTTTGCTCAAGTTATAATTTCATTATCAAATTTCTTGAGAAACAAAAGTAGAGAATTTAAATTTAAATTGTGAAATTTCATCTTTTAGAATCTTTGCTGCCAATGGGCTTATTAAAAAATAATAAACTCAAACAATGAAATAAATTATACCATTATAATAAATGATAAACACTAAACATTCATCAGTCTTTGTTTCCTGAACATTTTTTTGGTTCGCTTAATCAAATTATTTCCTATTGACCCCAGGCTACTGGCAAGCCAGCAGTTTCATTTATTTCACAGGATTTGGCACAAGAAGCCACACAAATGATTGGCTAAAAAAAAGAAAAAAGTATCTGGAAGGAGTAGCATCATCAAATACATCTCCCACCCCAAATGAACCCTGAAGGAGGGAGATGTTTCTACATGCATGTATACCAGTGAATTTCATTTTATCAGCGATGACCCTGTCTGCTGTCTTTGCAGCTTTATTAATATTGCATTGGAAATGGTCAAGAAAAGAATGATGGGACACCACTGGTCATCTTTCAGATTTAGAAAACGTTAAAGTAGGAACTGAGATCACTGCACATGTATCTCACAGGCCATTGGATGAAACTGCAGCAGAAACATGAAGCACAAAGTGAAGATCTAGCAACCCATCCCAGCCACTTTAATATAGTTATTTACAACACTTTGTGATAAAATGAAAAATATGGCACTGGTTCCCAATACCAAACTGGTTGGAAACCAAGACAATAAGTGTAAATTAGGCCTTTTCTTAACAAACTAAAATCACGATCACTCTACTAACTATTTGAAATGCTATTTACTGAGAATGCATTAAGTATCAGCTACTCTGTTCAGGTGTTTCTTCCAGTTGTTTAAATCAATTCTGGAAGAGCTCTTGAAATAGGTGTTGATAGTTAAAAAAGGGTTGTTGAACTATATGAAACTATTAAACTGGCATTTGGGTACAAGTTTCTGAATTATGACCCAAACCACATATGTACAAGGGAGAAAACACAAGGAATAGCTGAAAGTAATTAAGAAACCTACAGTTTAAGACTGAAGCCCAAAGAGGACCTTCCTTCTGCCTATACTCAAACCAAACTACACTACCAATTGACTCTAAAACATATGAGAATGCCTGATAGGATTGGGGTCTGTATAAAAAAAAGAGGGGAGAGGTTCCCTTTTAAAAATATAGGGAAATAATCTCTCTGAGAGATTAAGTAATTTGTCCTAGGTTGGCACAGTTGCATGGTTAGAAAGTATCAGAGATCAAGTTGAAATCAGCTTTATCTTTTATCTGAATCTGAATCAAAACAGTCTCTCTCTTGCAATACTGCTCTCCAGGCCTAGCTAGGTCCTTCTTATCCAGTTTCAGAAGATGAAATCCATAACTAGAAACATCCTAACATCTTGAAGATATCCGTTGCCCACATACAGGATTGGGGTTTCACAGCTTCTCATGGCCTTCATCCTCTGCTAAGACTCTTGAGAACTCTTCAGGGAATTTTCAGCCTCGGCAGAGGCCCCTAGAGAGAAGCTGCTGGGCTCTTCAAAAAGACCCTGTGTTTTAAGCAGGTAATATTCTTGTAGCTGAGCTACCACCTATTCTGAGTTCTGACTGTAACTATGCACTCCAAGCTCTTTTCTCTCCCGCTGTTGGTGCTCAGGTATGTATTGTAAGAAGAATCGGAGATAACTGGGGTACACATAACCAGAACCATATGCTGAGCTCTCAGTCTTAGCTACTTGCTAAATCCCCACTTCGAATTAGTTAAGGAAGTTTTGAGTGGCAGATGGACTAGGGATAGGAGGCTTGGGGTTTTAGTCCTAACTTTGTCACTGTTTGTGATTTTGTAAAAATCAACTTAATCATTCAGTTTAATTCATGCTGCCTCTCCTCTCTTTTCTCATCATTCAGAGCAGTAGTTTCTGTATCTTTAAAACTGAAATTGTAATCTCTGCCTTTCTTACTTTAAATTGTATTATGATAATTAAGTATTAAAATGAGTTTGACAGTGCTTTGGAACAATCAGGCTTTATACTAATATAAGGTCATGATTGCCTTTGGGAGTAATTTTGCAGACTGTCACCAACATAGATGCTAATAATCGTAAACACCTTTATGTGCAATTATATGAAGAATAAGAATCAGCGAGAGTCATTGAAATCACTGCGCAGCCCATCTCTCTTCTGTTTCTGCCATAGACCCTAGAATGACATCCCATTATCCCGTGAAGTTAGAGCTGAAGAGAGGATCGAGGGTGTATGATGTAATCTAGTGGAGGAATCAGCTGATACATCTTTGATCCATTAATCTGGAGGTGAGTGCCTTTGAGAAGAAAATGTAGAGTAGCTGCAGTAAAAATTATTCTGTTTAATCCCTACTGCATCTCATCTCTTTTCTTATCCTTTCACTGACGCATTTGTTCAGCAAACTTTACTAGGTTCCAAATCTGTGCCAAAGTTGCAAGGTTCCAGTGAAATGGCAATTCCATTTCTCCAGTGATTGTTATGACCTGCTTTGATCTTTTTTGCCTCCTCATACCTGGCATACTTGCGTCTTACCTATACCCAAAATATAACGTGCAAGGAATGTATTTGGAAGGGGATATAATAACTGGGATGGGATACTATGGATGTAACTTCTCACTAAGCAGGAAGAATGATCCTTCCCTGCCTGGAGAGAGTAGAGAAATAAGATGACCTCGAAATCTTTCTTCTATTTTGAAAACTTTCTGAAATGGCTCAGCGTGCTATAGATGGAAACCAGATTCACTGTAAGTCTGCTGGCTGAAAAGCCACACATCTACTTAAACTCTTGTTTACATTTCCCCTTAATTGATGGAAAACTTTTCCTTTTTTATTACCATTCGTTTTTAAAATTCTGTTGCCATTGTCTCTCAATATCAGAGCGAGATTGCACTGTTGCCTATGACGCCCACAGCACACTCTCCAAATCCTATGATATTCCCTTTTTCCTTCACAGACCCTCTTCTTTCCAGGTCTTCACTTCTTTCTTTCCTTTTTCCTCCTTTCTAGCTGTTCCTCTTTATATTCTTTCTCTGTTTCTCCTTTGGAATCATAAAACAAGAGGGATTTCATTATTATGTTAATTATTGCAGTATTATCTTTTTGTTACTTGTTTTGATTGGAAGTGTGAATGGCAAAAGCTGGATATGGACTTTTCTTCTTTCTTTATCCTCAGCCCTTCAACATCCCTCTACCTTACTGAGAAGAAAGAAACCTTTTGAAAGAGTACCCTCCACTTCCCATCTGTCTTCCTTAAAATTGTCTGATATCCTCCCTCAACCTCTAGATTTTGTTAGAGGAAAATTACAAATAAAATACAGTCTTTACTTTTTCCTCCTCACCCACTGATCATTTAAGCCCTTGTAATCTTTCTCCAATCTACTGAAATATCCTCAGAAAAGTCAATGATGGTCTCACCATCATAAGTGTAATGCCTTTTTAAAAACTCTCATCCTCCTTCATCTCTTTTTTGTAATCAATATTAATGACTTGACTTTAGTGATATTATACACCACTATTTTCATCTTGTTTCTCTGATTCTCCATTATCTGTCTCTCTTCTAGCTCTAATTTCACGTCCTACCTTCATTTACAATAATTTTCAGTGTTATGAACTGAGCCCTTGTCTTTCCTTCCCACACGGCATCTGTTAGCAAGTTTCTCCATATTCATGGGAGATACTCTGTAATTCAAGCCCTCACTTAAACCAAAGATCACTACAGAGAATATCCTCTAGACACTCTCCCCAGGAATCCCTTTTTAAGCTTACATTCAGCTTGTCCCAAACTGAACTCGGTCCCCAAAACGCGTTTTCTTTCTGTTGTTACCCATCTTGATCCATGTAACGTTATGCTTATAATGGAACTGGCTATCCATAGATGTGACAAGGTATGAAATTTACAGGGTTTTTGTTTTGTTTTTTAATTGATTATTTTTTAGTTCTCTGACTTTTGTAAAAGGTAAAATACTGTGTAGTAGGAGGAAGAAATATGATGTAGGACAATAACATAGACTCTGAAGTAAACTGTCAGGGTTTGAATTCCATCTTCAACCCCTACTTACTCTGTAACCTTACCCAGGTCATTTCACCTCTTTGTGCCACCGTTTTCTCACCTGTAGTATGCTCCTTAGAATAGAACATATCACATACGACTGTTGTGAGAGTTGAATGACATGACATACATTAGGCACTTAGGAAGATGACAGGCACATAAGGTATTAAATGTCTTAGCTATATTAAACTTTTTATGCATGTGATAAACAATATACTAGTCACACTATATTAATATACATAGGACCCATTAGTGTGGCTTGCAATAAATGTAATTGAATAAAAATTCTGAAAGCAGAAGAAAAGGAGAGCCCAGTTCAGGTTTTACAGGGACAGACCTATGCCTGTGTGTCTCATTGATCGAAGCCCCAGAGGCACAGCTCGCTCTGAAAGCGTTAAGATTAATTTCCTCATTATAAGCTAAAGGTTAGAGACTTTTCCTGGCCATTTCAGGTTTCTCTTTGTTATTTCTGTTTCAGATCTGATGCATACCTCTTCTACATCCCCGTCTCTACATCTAGTCCCAGCTTAATTCCCCTGATGTTGGAAACACACCTCTCGTGATATCTCTCAGAACTAAGCCCCAAAGCACCCTTTCCTAGAATTATTTGTTTCCTGAAGACCTTGCTTCTCAGACATTTCTCAGTTCCAGACTTCAGATTTGCACACCACCATTTGCCTCCTCAGCCAACGAAGGCTTTTATGTAGATTCAGGAAAGGCATCACTCTGGTCACAAGTTACAAGTTCAAGGAATTCAACAAACATTTACTCAATGCTTCTTCTGCATTCTCCTGCAGGCTAGGCATTGTTTAAAGAAACACAATCCCCAGTCAACTTACAAATACATTTGAAGGCATGTGATATGCGCCTGATCCTAGTAGATAATTAAGCAAAATGGTGTTTAGTACCAATTCCCCATTTATATGATACAGATTCTGAGTGCTTTAGTGATGGAACTGAAGATTTTTTTCAGGAAGGAACATATGAAAAAGGTGCCTCTGAGGTGATCTCATTAAATCACTGAGACTCCAATACTGGTGGACATAGCACCATAAGGCTAAATCACACGGCATCCATGGACTACAGACATCCCCTATAAAAGTCCTTTTCCTAGACCCTCCAGAAAAGGTGAATAGATCACATCCCCCAATTCTTTCCTGTTTCGTGTGTACACCTTCGTGACTCACTGGCCCCAGGACACTTAGGAGAGTGAGAATCCGGCCCTGTCACTCTCCAGGAATACCATTCTATATTGCAGGTTGGTGAATCCAAGATTTTATAGCTATGATAATCCCCTATAACAGCAGCCTCCAAAAAGCCACTTTCTTCCTGACTGGCTTTCAAGGTCTAAAAGATCTCCATGGCTGGATCTCTATTCCCTTCTGCTCCATCTACTTGACAGTAATTGTAGGAAATCTTACTATCCTCCATGTCATCCATACTGATGTCACCCTCCATGAACCCATGTACTATTTCTTGGCCATGCTGTCCCTCACAGACTTGGGCCTTTGCCTTTCTACACTGCCCACTGTGCTAGGCATCTTCTGGTTTGAAGTCAGAGAGATTGGCATCCCTGCCTGCTTCACTCAGCTCTTCTTCATCCATGCCTTGTCTCTAGTGGAGTCTTCGGTTCTATTGTCCATGTCCATTGACCGCTATGTGGCCATCTGCAACCCACTGCGTTACTCCACAGTCTTGACACCTGCACGTATTGTCAAGATGGGGCTGAGCACGGTGCTTAGAAGTGCGCTGCTCATCCTCCCCCTGCCATTCCTCCTTAAGCGCTTCCAGTACTGCCGTTCCCATGTGCTGGCCCATGCCTATCGTCTGCACCTAGAGATCATGAAGCTGGCCTGCTCTAGCATCATTGTCAATCACATCTATGGGCTCTTTGTTGTGGTCTGCACCGTGGGTGTGGACTCGTTGCTCATCTTCCTCTCCTACACTCTTATCCTTCGCACTGTACTAAGCACTGCCTCCCACCAGGAGAGACTTCGGGCCCTCAGCACCTGTGTCTCCCACATCTGTGCTGTGCTACTCTTCTACATTCCCATGATTGGCTTGTCTCTTGTGCACCGCTTTGGTGAACATCTGCCCCGCATTGTACACATTCTCATGTCTTATGTGTATCTGCTGGTACCACCTCTCATGAATCCCATTGTCTACAGCATCAAGACCAATCAAACCCGCCAATGCATCATTAAGAAGTTTGAGTTTATAAAACCACTTAGGTGTTTTCAGCAGGATTAGTTTAAGATGAAGTTTTGGGCATAAAGCCCTAGATATTTTTGATTTCAGCTATGCTGTGCAAAATAACAAATTCTCAATTATCGACAAAAAGGTAATTATTTATGCAAAATACTGCACGTGTGACCTTGGGAAAACCTATCTACTTCTCTGTTCTTTAGTTTTCTCGATTGCAGAATGAGTATGGAAGTAGTTATGACACCTTCCTCGTAGGGATATTGTGAAGGTTAAATGAAGTAATTCAGGTAAATGTCTAACATAGTACCTGACACATATTAATTCTCAACAAATATTAACTATTATTATTTGAAAAAATTCAAAAGAGTACATAAGTTTCATCTTTTATTCTTCTGGGCAGTGGAATTGGATCAGTGATTTATATTTTTTAATTTATATTTTAATTTATTTTGTTACTTTATTATAATTATTTTTCTTCACTTGCAACAGATTTTAACATACACATATGCATACTCCAATTAATGACTTTTCATGAGGGTGCTTCCTAAGCATATACCTACAAAGTTAAGAAAAAGAGAAGATGCCCCGGGAGTTTGAGGGAAGGTATCCAGTTGGAAAAACTACACAACAATAATAGTAGTTAAACCTCAAAAGAGATAACTGAGGTTTAGAGTAATCATTCACTATCTGAGTAACTAGTCAAGGGACTTGATTTCTTTCTTTAATTACTCTGTATATAACTGGGGTGAAAAGGTCAGAGAAAAGCATGCATATTTTATATTTTCGCAAGATGTTTCCCTCATATCTGTGTCTAACCATATCAAACAATGCACACACATATATAAATATATAGAGAGAAAATTGTTCATAAGATTTAATATATATGGGTTGAATAAATCAACACATGAAGGAATAAATGAATAAATTAATGAATATAGTCTTATATTTCTAGCTAAGATTGTTCCTTGGAGGGAAAAGATAGTTTCTCTTCATTTTGTGTGCTTTTCTTCATTCTTGTCTCTTTCCTATAACATCAAGCAAGACATAGGACAAGCAACGGCCAGAAAATTGAAGAAAAATAAAAGTCCATGCTATAGACTGAATGTGTCCTCCCAAAATTCATATGTCAAAGCCTAATTTCCAATGTGATGGTATTTTGAGGTGGGGCCTTTGTGAGGTAATTGAGTCATAAGAATGGATTCTCATGAATAGGATTAGTACCCCTACAAGAAGAGACATAAGAGAGATGATCTCTCCATCATGTGAGGACACCGAGAGTAGATGGCTGTCTACAAACCAGAGAGAGAGCCCTCACAAAGAACCTAATCAGCTGGGACCTTGATTGTGGACTTCCCAACCTCCTGAACTGTGAGAAATAAATTCTTGTTCTTTAAGCTGCCCAATCTATGGTGTACTGTTACAGCAGCTTGATTGGACTAAGACAGTCCAAATTCTAGGACTATAAACGAAATAAGAATCTCAAAGTAACAAACACCCAGAACTGATGAGGAAAACAAAGAGCAGCGTGATTAGGGTGGTCAGAATTGAACGGGAAATATGTTCGGAAGGAGGAGCTAATGATGTTTATGATAGTAATGACAGAATATTATGTATGTATAACTTTTTTCAAGACCACTTTCCCATTCCCATTCAATTTCCCACTTGTTCATTACAATGCTCCAATGGAGAAATCCAGATAACGCTTCCCTCTGCAGAGCTAATGGTTCTAAGATTTCTCTCCAGAGCCAAAAGCATGGAGTCCACCATGAATAGCAGTACATAACCCATAGCCTTCATTCAAATGGGCAGTCCAGAGAAATTATATGCCTGGCTTGTCATCCCCATCTTCTCCCCTGGGCAACTCAATGGTACTATACATTGTTAGGTATGGCTGTCACCTCTGTGAGCCCATGTATCAACTATGGCCCTGTTAGCTTCCCCTGAGCTAGGTTTGGAATTTTCCACCCTCCCTATTGCCCTGGCTGTCTTATGGTTCAATTACTGTAATGTTGTTACATATGCCCATTTCAGCAGTTCTTCTTCATCCATGCTTGCTCCTTCTTGGTGTCTTCAGTTCTTACAATGGCCTTGGCCACTGGGATGTCATTTCTCTCCCATTGAGATACACCTCACTGCTCACTATTTCCAGAGTCCAACAAGTAGAACTGCTGTTTGGGGCCAGGAGCCTGACTGTCACCCTTTCCCAACCCTTTCTCTTAAGATGGTTGTGGATTGAGACTGACCCATCCTCTTTTCTACACAGGATAACATGAACCTGGTCTGTTCTGGTTTAACTACCAACTACATTTATGGCCAAATGGCACTAGCTGCAGACTTAACCATGGATACTATCTCATCCTTGACTCCTACACCCTTAATTTGCACGCAGTTGCCTGAATGACAGTACCTGGGAGCTGACTATGGGCACTGGGCATCTGTGTTTCTCATCTCTGCACTATTCTTACCTTCTATATCTCCCTAGTAGGACCATCAGCTCTGCACTATTTGCTCCAAACAGCTAGAAGCAAAACTGTTTAACCATAGTTTTCTTTCAGTGAATGAATATTATACATAATGCCTCTTGCTTGTAGTGAAAAGTTTGATAAGTCTTACATGAAGATATTTCTAAAGAGCTAGAAGCAAGGTGGTTTAACCACAGTGTTCATTCAGATAATGAATTGCCTCCCCCATTATCAACATCCCCCATAGTGGTACATTTGTTACAATTGATGAATCCACATTGACACATCATAATCACCCAAAGTCCATGGTTTACCTGAGGGTTCACTCTGGAAACCACTGAACTTTTACTGTCTCTATCATTTTGCCTTTTCCAGAATATCAAATATTTTGAATCATATAGTATGTAGCCTTTTCAGATTGACTTCTTTCACTTAGTAATGTGCATTTAAGTTTCCTCCATGTTTTTTCCTGGCTTAACAGCTCGTTTCTTTTTAGTGCTGAATAGTATTCCATTGTCTAGATGTATCACAGTTTATTTATCCACTCACATACAGAGCAACAACTTGATTGCTTCCAAGTTTTGGCAATTGTGAATAAAGCTGCTATAAACATTTGTGTGCATATTTTTGTGTGAACATAACTTTTTATCTCTTTTGAGTAAATATCAAGGAGTGCAATGGCTAGATCTTATGCTAAGAGTACATTTAGTTTTGTAAGAAACCATTAACTTATATTCCAAATTCATTGTATCATTTTACATTCCCACCACAATGTATAAGAGTTCCTGTTGTTCTACATCTTCACCAGCATTTGTTGTTGTCAGTGTTTTTGCTTTTAGCCACTGAAATAGGTATATAGTGTTATGTCATTGTTTTAATTTGAATTTCCCTGATGACATCTGATGTGGAGCATCTCGTCAGATGCTTATTTGCTCTCTGTATATCTTCTTTGGTCAAGTGTCTGTCAAGATCTTTAACCCATTTTTTAATCCGATTGTTTCTTATTGTTGAGTTTTTAGAGTTCTTTGTATGTTTTTGAATGACAGTCTTTTATCAAATGTGTCTTTTGCAAATGTTTTCTCACAGTCTGTGTCTCATCTTCTAAGTATCTTGACATTGTCTTTCATAGGGCAGAAGTTTTTAATTTTAATGAACTCCAACATATTAATTAATTCTTTAAATGATTGTGACTTTGGTACTGTACCAAAAAGTCAACACCATACCCAAGGTCATCTAGATTCTCTATTACATTATTTTCTAGGAGTTTTCTAGTTTTGCACTTTATATTTTACTCTATCATCCATTTTTGAGTTAACTTTGTGAAGGGAATACGGTCTGTGTCTAGATTTTTTTATTTTTTTGCATGTGTGTGTCCAGTTGTTCTAGCACCATGTGTTGAAAAGACTATCTTGGTTCCATTACATTGTCTTTGCTTCTTTGTCAAAGATTAGTTGACTATATTTATTTGGGTCTATTTTGGGGCTCTCTATTCTGTTACATTGATCTATTTGTCTATTCTTTCACTAATACCACACTGTTCTGATTACTGTAGCTTTACAGTAAGTTTTGAAGTCAGGTAGTGTCAGTTCTTCAATATTGTTCTTCTCCAATATGATGTTGACTATTATGGGTCTTTTGCCTCTCCATATAAGCTTTAAAATCAGTTTGTCAATATCCATGAAATAACTTGTTGGAATTTTTATTAGGACTGCATTGAATCTATAGAACAAATTGGAAAGAATTGAGGTCTTGACAATATTGAATCTTCTTATCCATGAACCTGGAATATCTCTCCATGTATTTAGTTATTTGATGTCATTCATCAGAGTTTGGTAGTTTTCTTCATATAAATCTTGTACATATTTTATTATATTTATACCTATGAATTTCATTTTTTGAGATGCTAATATAAATTGTTTTTCTTTTTAAATCTAAATTCCACTTGTTCATTACTGGTACATTCAATTTTTATTTTTAAGTGTCAGTTTTTACCTGAATTTTTAGTTTGGGGAGCTGGCATTCATTCTATATGTTATTGAGTAATCCAATGCATTTCAGAGAAGTATTTCTTCCCAAGCATGGTGAAGATCATTCTAATGAGTGAACTGTAAATCAGATGGTGCTGACAGTGGAGGTACTTCTCCATCTTTTATTTTTATTGCAGTAACATTTGTTTACAGTATTATATAAAGTTCAGGTGTACATAATTCTATTTAGATTTCTGTATGGATTACATTATGTTTACCACCAAAAGACTGATTACAATCCATTACCACACACATGTGCCTAATCATCCCTTTCGCCCTCCTCTCTCCCCTCTTCCCCTCTGGTAACCACCAATCCAATCTCTGTCTCTATGTGATTGTTGTTGTTGTTATCTTCTACTTACGAGTGAGATCGTACGGTATTTGACTTCCTCCCTCTGACTTATTTCGCTTAGCCTAAAACCCTCAATATCCATCCAAGTTGTCACAAATGGCTGGATTTCATCATTTCTTATGGCTGAGTAGTATCCCGTTGTGCATATATACCACATCTTCTTTATCCATTTGTCCCTTGACCTAGGTTGCTTCCAAGTCTTGGCTATTGTGAACTGTGCTGCAATGAACATAGAGGTGCATGTATCTTTATGAATTCATGTTTACACGTTCTTTGGATAAATACCTAGTAATGGAATAGCTGGATCATATGGTAGTTCTATTCTTAATTTTTTGAAGAATTTCCTTATGATTTGCCATAGCGGCTGCACCAGTTTGCACTCCCACCAACAGTGTATGAGCGTTCTCTTCTCTCCGCATCCTCTCCAACACTTGTTTCCTGTCTTGTTAATTATAGCCATTCTGACTGGAGTGAGGTGATATCTCATTGTAGTTTTGATTTGCATTTCCTTGATAGTTAATGATGTTGAACATCTTTTCATGTGCCTGTTGGCCATCTGTATATCTTCTTTGGAGAAATATCTGTTCAGGTCTTTTGCCCATTTTTTAATTGGGTTCTTAGCTTCTTTGTTGTTGAGATGTATGAGTTCTTTATATATTTTGGATATTAACCGTTTATCAGATATATGGTTTGCAAATATCTTCTCCCAATTGTTAGGTTGTCTTTTCACTTTGTTGATGGTTTCCTTTGCTGTGCAGAATATTTTTGTTGTTTTTGTGAGGAAGATTAGCCCTGAGCTAATATCTGTTGCTAATCCTCCTCTTTTTGCTGAGGAATATTGGCCCTGGGCTAACATATATGCCCTCTTCCTCTAATTTATATGTGGGACGCCTGCCACAGCATGGCTTGATATGTGGTGCGTAGGTCTGTGCCTAGTAACCGAACTTGCTAACACAGGCCGCCAAAGCAGGGTGCAAACTTAACCACTACGCTGGCGGGCCAACCCTCAGAAGCTTTTTAGTTTGATGTAGTCCCATTTGTTTAATCTTTCTATTGTTTCCCTTGCCCAGTCAGACATGCTACTTGAAAATATGTTGCTAAGACTGACGTCGAAGAGAGCACTGCCTATGTTTGCTTCTAGAAGTTTCATGGTTTCAGGTCTTACATTCAATTCTTTAATCCATTTTGAATCCATTTTTGTGCATGGTGTAAGATAATGGTCTACTTTCATTTTTTTGCATGTGGGTGACCAGTTTTCCCAACACCATTTATTGAAGAGACTTTCCTTTTCCATTGTATGTTCTTGGCTCCCTTGTTGAAGCTTAGCGGTCCATAGATGTGTGGGTTTATTTCTGGGCTCTCAATTCTATTCCATTGATTTTGTCTATTTTTGTGCCAGTACCATGCTGTTTTGGTTACTATAGCTTTGTAATATATTTTGAAATCAGAGAGTGTGATACCTCCAACTTTGTTCTTTTTTTTCAGGATTCCTTTGGCTATTAGGGGTCTTTTATTGTTCCATATAAATTTTAGGATTCTTTGTTCTATTTCTGTGAAAAATGTTGTTGGAACTTTGATAGGGATTGCATTGAATCTATAGATTTCTTTGGGAAGTATGGACATTTTAACCACGTTAATTCTTCCAATCCAAGAAAACAGAATGCCTTTCCATTTCTTTGTGTTTTCTTCAATTTCTTTCAACACTGTTTTATAGTTTTCAGTGTACAGATCTTTTACTTCTTTGGTTAAGTTTATTCCTAGGTATTTTATTCTTTTTGTTACAATTGTAAATGTATTGTATTCTTAACTTCTCTTTCTGCTACTTCATTGTTAGTGTATAGAAACACAAGTGATTTTTGTATGTTGATTTTGTATCCTGAAAATTTACCATATTCATTTAGTATTTCTAGACGTTTTTTGGTGGATTCTTTAGAGTTTTATATAAATAAAATCATGTCTTCTGCAAATAGTGACAGTTTCACTTCTTCCTTTCCAATTTGGATCCCTTTTATTTCTTTTTCTAGCCTGATTGCTCTGGCTAAGACTTCCAATATTTTGTTAAATAGGAGTGGTGCAAGTGGGTGTCCTTGTCTGGTTCCTGTTCTTAGAAGGATAGCTTTCAGTTTTTCACCTTTGAGAATTATATTAGCTGTGGGTTTGTCATATATGGCCTTTATTATGTTGAGATACTTTCCTTCTATACTGATTTTACTGAGAGTTTTTATCATAAATGGATGTTTTACCTTGTCAAATGCTTTCTCTGCATCTATTGAGATGATTATGTGATATGTATTCCTCATTTTGTTAATGTGGTGTATTGCGTTGATTGATTTGCAGATATTGAACCATCCCTGCATCCCTAGAACAAATCTCACTTGATCATGTCGTATGACGTTTTTCTGTATTGTTGTATTCGATTTGCTAGTATTTTACTTGAGGATTTTTGAATCAATGTTCATCTGTGATATTGGCCTGTAATTTTCTTTTTTTCTGTTGTTCTTGTCTGGTTTTGGTATCAGGGTAATGTTGGCCTTATAGAAAGAGTTAAGAATCTTCCCCATCTGTTCAATTTTTTGGAAGAGTTTGAGAAAGATAGGTAGTAAGTCTTCTTTGACTGTTTTGTTGAATTCACCAGGGAAGCCATCTGGTCCTGGACTTTTATTTTTTGGGAGATTTTTTATTACTGTGTTGATCTCCTTACTGGTGATTTGTCTACTAAAATTCTCTATTTCTTCTTGATTCAGTTTTGGAAGGTAGTATGATTCTAAGAATTCATTTATTTATTCTACATTATCCAATTTGTTGACATATAGCTTTTCTTAGTATTCTCTTATAATCTTTTGCATTTCTGAGGTATCTATTGTGTAATTCTCCATCTTTTGTTAGGAATATTACCACTAAAAGTGTTAAAGTCACTCTAGTTTTGTGAAGAAGTTCCCCATCCATGCTCATGATTAAATGCATTTTAATCTGTTAAAGGAAATCATCTCTTTATAAAATACTTTTTTAGAAACTCAATGTATACCAGATCCATGGTTTATTCTGTAAACAGTGTGAAAGTCCCAAGGTAAATAAAAGGTCAGTTATTTAATGCCAACAATATTGATGATAATCATTAGGACAAAATGATAGTAGTGATATGTATAATTTTAGATAAATTAATATTAATAATTATAGAATGTAATACATTACCTAATAAAATAATACAATAGCACACATATGAAATATGTTACCATTGAGTATTAATTATAGGATTATATTTTATATTATGTTATATTAAAAATAAGTTTTTCAACCCAAAAGGAGTTGTCAATAACAAGAGTTACTTCAGAGAGTTCTGCTAGAAGGGCAAGGTTAATGCAAACTTTCTGGAAATCCTATCAATGGAAAAGTATACCATGGTATCAATTCTTTGGTCAATTTCTCTGTAGAAAATATCAATTAAATATGCAGATTTTGAAAACTTAAGGGAATTTTAGGAACACTGAATCTCAAAGGCAAAGAGAATATGTCTTGCAGAGATAAAACACCGCTCCCCACCCTTACAACCCCAGATATACAGATAGCCTGAGACATCCCCTTTTGGAGGAACCACCTGCTGTATTGCTCATTAGTGCAGCCTAACAAATAGTATTTTTCTCATGGGAGTGGATTGTGAATATTACCAGACAGAAAAATGTTGACGCTTTTTGTTCTAGAACTCACTTAGAAAACTCATTAAAATGCAGGCTTCTCAAAACATACCAAAACTCAAACCAGTACTGACATCTGTTTTATCTAGGATCCTAAATAAAATTCAGTCTTATGTTGTAACATAACAGTGATAATAGAGATTCAATTATGTTCTAATTAAAAACAATTTTAGGAAGAAAGACATTTCATCATGCTTAGGCTCTGCATATATTGACTATTGCTGCATTTTTTTCTCTGATTACGCCAGTCAACTTTAAAACACCATTAACTTACGTTTTCTTATTTTATGATAAAATAACATTTAAGTATAGACGTGTGAACATCTATCACACTTAACTGAAGCGAGTCTAAATATTAGACCCACAGTACCTGTGCTGGCTATCACTTTATTGCCTCTTACCTCCAAATTTATTTTGTTGATCTGTATAATAGAACTCAGTCTTGGATATATTTCTCTCTTGCCAGCCGACATGATGTTAAGGCTTCAGTAAAGGGCACTGGAAGAACATGGGAGTAGGATGGTGTGCTCTCTTTCTGGTTCCAGCCTGTTCATCTAGTTATACTTCTGCAGCATTTGTGGCTCTTTCCAGCAGTGATGGATGGCCAGCATCAAGCAACACCTCTTGTTAATTTCTTTCGGCCTCAGTTTCAGCTGCAGCTAGTGAGTTCTGGGGGTGTCGCAACTCATTCCCAGGAGGTTTCTCAGTGATGACATTCCAGTGAATTCCGCCTCCTCGAGCATCTCCTAGAAAATTTGTGGTGATTCCAGCTGGCACCCCAGCTTGCTCTCCAGAAAGTCAACAGCAACCCCCAGGGGCAATTTCTTGGAAAATTTCATCAATCATCCAGCAAGTGGTTCTCCCTCCACCAGCTTCAACCTACTAATTGTGGACCAGCTTTGACCCAGAAGAACCAAGTGAACCCTCTGGCATTCAGTGGGCTTCAACCACATTCTCTCCAACAACATCTAAATGCCAGCCTTGGGGAGGAGTCTCCCCCTGAAAATCAGTTCCTTCCTTGGAGACTCCCCCTCAGCCTTGGGGTATCCTTTAGAGTTCTTTCTTTCTCACTCTTAGTTGGTTCCCTGTTGCTATAATCTTTTGTTAATAAATCTTTATATTAAACTTCTCTGTTAAAAATTACTGTGTGGTTTCTGTCTCCTGATTGGACCCTAACTAACACACTTCTCAAAACAAGTTCTTTGTTTTATAATTTCTACCCCACATTTTGATCTAGCACCTTAAAGGAACTGATTAGCATCTAGAAACTGTGACTTGTCAAATGAGGCCTATTTCTGTGTGAAACTCACACTCTATGGGCCTCAGTTTCATCCTTCTCTATACCTCAGCCACTTGAAGTTGAATATGTTCTTCCAGAATCTGAGACCTTGTGCCACCCTTGGACTAACATCTATTGAAGCGTTCTTACAAAACTAAGTTTCAGAAGGCAGCATGAGGGTAACTTTCAACCAGAGTGGATAGAAAATCACATCTTGTATTGATGCTTGGATGTATGTTCAAAATTCTGTCAAAGGACATAGGAGAGTTTGGGGGTGTGGGAGCATTCTCCAATATTTACCCATTTTAACTTCAAAAAGAAATACAACATGCTGTATCTCCTCCTCTCCACTTTCAGATTTCTTACTGATTAGCTGGGAAATAACAATAAAAAGGAATAATGATAATAGTGTCAACAATACCTAACCGTTATTGAGCATTTACTATATGCTACAAAATGTCTCAAAGCACTTACATGCAATATTCAATTTGACTCTCCTTTGGAAATTAAGATTATAGAGTCAAAATTTTAAGATGACATTTTGGCCAGTTATAAAAACATGTTCTCCAGCTAGCAGCTCGATGACTGCCATACCCTGATTACTTGATACTTGGTACATCAAAATTATGATCTTTCTCTTATATAGAATTATAACCTAGCATCCCGTCTAAGAATTGGCTTGTGCTTACTTGTAGAGAAGGGCCTCTCAGACATTCAAGTAGGGTAGAAAAGACCTCAGTAGGAGTTAAAAAGATATGTCTTGTAACAACTTTGGAATATTAATCGAAAAGTGTAAATATACATTTTAAAATAGTCAAAACATTTGTACAATATTGAATATCAATCTTTTTGTTAAAATTTTAATTTTCTCAGACTATTTTTATTCAGTGCCATCTTGCTATTGTAAAATAGTAAAATAGCCAATTTCCTCCTCGCATATAACTCTTTTAGATAGGAAGTTCAATGAGATGTTACTCTGGCCAATATCCCATATCTAATCAATGAAGAGCCTAGATCCACATTCAGGTTTCTCTGACCTCAAAACCTGAACTTTTGGCCTTGTATTGTTGAGACTTTCTAAAATCTAGTTTCCCCACATATGCTAACATTTTGGATTGACGGGCACTGATTATTGCAGCAATAGAGGTGAAGAGACAAAGAGAAGTGAAACAGCATGGCATGTTCATGGAAACTCTACATTGTAGGCATTAGGTGAACATAGAAGGGCAACAACTTTACTTACACGATAACTAGAATGTGCAGGGGAAAAAATGTTACTGGTTTTCTTTCTAAATCATCTGCATTCCTCATAAACTTCTACGAACTAATTTTCATGAAACCTTGCAATAACAAGAACTAAAATCAATACTGAAATTTTAAAAACACTCGTCTTAGCATCAGTTTGTCTCAGTACAATCCAGTAATATTCCCCGTAGGTCCTTTTCACTCTCTCTGAGTTCTATCTCTCCTCAAGGTAGCGTCTTTGTGTAGGAGATATTCCTTTGCATCCTGCCTCTTCTCTCTCTTCCTTGTTTCTCTTCCCCACTCTTTTCTGGGCTAGGGGATATGGGCTTTTGTTTTGTGTCCCCCTGCCTCATATCCTGTTTTTCCCTTACAGAAGCTGAATAGCTAAGCTTTAAAGCCAACAGGATTATCTTCCCTATAATATGATCAAACCACGCTCCTTCTAATCAAAGCTATTGAAAGATTAATCCAGTCATCCAATCTCTCTCTCTCTATTACTCTCTCTTTCTCTCTCTCTTTCTCTCTCTTTCTTTCTCTCTATAAGAGCTGAGATTAAAACTTACTTTCTGCCAAAACATATCTAATATTACCTGTCTCTTACCAGTGCTTGGACTCCGAGGCTGTGAATAAATTTACTTGTGTGTGTGTGTGTTAGGGGGGTATTTCTGGTTATAAAATATTTGTTAAATAGATGAGAAACTGGGTGATAGGATGTATGGATAAACGGATGTTATGGGCTGAATTTTGTCCCCACTCCCCCACCCCTATTCCTATGTTGAAGTCCCAACCACCAATACCTTAGAATGTGATTGTATTTGGAAGTAAGGTCTTTAAAGAGGTAATTAAGTTAAAATGAGGTGAGTTAAAATGAGTTTAGGGTGAGCCTTAATAAAATATGGCTGGTGTCCTTATAAGAAGAGGAAGAGACATCAAGGATACTCATACAGAGCAAAGGTCATATGAGGACACAGCAAGAATGTGGCCATCTACAACCCAAGGTGATAGGCCTCAGAAGAAACCAAACCTGTCAACACCTTGGTCTTGGATTTTGCTAGCCTCTGGAACTGTGAGAAAATAAATTTCTGTTGTGAAAGCCACCTAGTCTGGTATTTTGTTATGGCAGCCATAGAAAACTAATACAAGAGGTAATCGTGTTTTGAAATGAAATCCATCTTAAAAGTAAAGATGCGTTTTTAATTATAGAGGGAATAAAAAATTCTGGAATCAGGGGCCAGCCCCGTGGCTTAGAGGTTAAATGCCCGCGCTCCACTACTGGCAGCCCAGGTTCGGATCCTGGGTGCACACTGACTCATGGCTTGTCCAGCCATGCTGAGGCGGTGTCCCACATACAGCAACTAGAACGATGTGCAACTATGACATACAACTATCCACTGGGGTTTTGGGGAGACAGGGGGAAAAAAGGAGGAGGATTGGCAATAGATGTTAGCTCAGGGCCGGTCTTCCTCAGCAAAAAATGAGGAGGATTGGCATGGATGTTAGCTCAGGGCTGCTCTTCCTCACAAAAAAAAAAAAAAAAAAAAAAAAAAAATTCTGGAATCAGAGTTGAAAACAAATTATAAAGACAAAGATATATGAAAATTCCTAAACCTCTGTGGTTGTCACAAATGATCAGTTTCTGATTGTGTACGACAAGGATGAGGCCCAGAAATTTGCATTAACAAGCGTTATGGGTGATTCTGATCCTGATTATCTGGGGACTGTGATTTGAAAAACACTGCTTCATACACTCAAGTGTGTCTACAATGTGCATGATCAAAAATTAAAGGAATGTGACCACAAGAGGAAGCCCACCACATTCCAAAGGGACCAGTCAGGCCAACAAATTGGAATAACCTCTTATGATTGGTTTGGGGATTCTGGGACATTCCTTAATATTTATACCTTTATACTTCCAAAAGAGATCCAATAAGCTGGAGACTAATTAGGTAGGTAATGAAAACTGAAATTTCCCTCCTTCTCTATCAGCTTTCAGAGCCCCAAAATGGATGATTAGCTCTTTATATCCCTATATTAACTCACGAAACACCTTTTCAGGTTTAACTACTGTTTGCAGAGGCTCATGTTGCTCACAAAGGTATAAAAATAGACTAGTTTCTCAAGTTAGCTCCCTGACGTCTAGAAACAAAGGGCTGAGTTCTGAGTGGATCAGAGGAAGAGGCAATGGAGTCCCTGAGTTTAGGCAGGAGTCAGGAGCATATAGGATTACCTGGGTCACCAAGAATAAACATCAACACTATCACAATATTTCCAAGAACTTGGCCTGACTTCTTTCTTCCTCTTTGGTGATGGGAAAAGCATTTAATTAAAAGCCGCTTTTAATGTTACATGTTATAGATACCCAACACCCACACTTTCACATATTGTGTGCATAAACTATATAGTTATGATACATCATACATAAAACACTATTAACAACATCCACTCTGTTTTCCTTAAGTTGTTAGGGTTGTTCAAAGCTCTCACCAGATCTTTAAAAATTAGCTACAGTGCATACCATCCTCTGGGCTTTCCAGCTAGACATCTCACAAGACCACTCTCTTCATTCTTTCTTTTATTCCCAGGGTCTGAGATAATAAGGTCCAGGGAGCCCATCCTAGTAGAGAATTGTTTAAAGATAATTGAAAGGGTCTCAATGGGGATCTCAGGCAGTTTCACAAAAATCAGGCAGTTAAACATCTGCCTTCCCGTCTCTCCAACCTCTCAGAGCCTCTGATTTTAACCTTCCTTCTCCCCTGTTGTAAAGCCTGGAGACTCTCAACCTAGCCTTGGTAAGTGAGGAGTCAATATAGTGGGAAGGTATTTGGTGCTAAGTTATGGAGCCAAAAAGAGGTCCCAGAAGGCTCAGCCTGAGCTTTGGAGAGAGAGAAGAAAAGGGACTTTGAGGCACAAGAAAGGCTGCAGAGAGTGCCTGCTGAAGGTGGTGACTGCTGCAGTCAGATCTTGCTCATGTCATGGATCCCAGATCTGTTTTAGCACTAGCTCAGAAAGGAGACAGCAGCTTTGTCACGTCTGTTCACTTCCTTAGTTTCCTGATCAGAGAGTTGCCTCCTGTACGTAACAATAGGCATATTGCTGAGACCCAGGGAGACAGGCAAGTTAGGCAGGCAAAACTGAAGTACAAGAATGTGATGAGCTCCGTTATTATAGGCTCAGTATCTACCCCTTAGCCTCAGACACAAAGTTAGCAGAATCAGGAGATATTTTTAAGAAAAAAAGATAGAGGGGTAGGAAGTAATGTTGTACCTCTGGGAGAAAAGGTTGTGTATGACATAAAAGGACATTTCCCTGAGTGACCACAGAGTATGAATAATGGAATTAGAAGCTGTCATTGAACTCACTCAGGTCCCTCTAGGAAGTGTTCTCTAAGCAGAACAACTAGGGGCAGGAAGACCATTTGTTAAATCTCTCACCCAACTCTATCCTGAAAAACTGCTTTTTGTGCTGGTCTGGAACAGTGAAATCCTCACCAAACCTGATAATGAATACACTGAAGACTTTTAAATAAGAAGCCCTTAGAGAAGTTATCTTACTAAGATCTCTCTGGCCAACCGACTAAAGGTGATCTTTTCCAAGCAGATTTCCCCTGGCTTCACTATTCTGGGTTTTCTTTTATGTCCAGGTCCCCTCCTTCACCTTATCCTCATAATTTTCTCTCTCCAATTTCTATTCTGCCCTACTCCCTTAAAATGTGAAGCACAAGCTCTGATTCCGAAGAGACTCTGTCTTGAGCTGACAGCTAAAAGAAGGTGGGGACCAAAGACTTTTTGATATTTCTCTCTATCATTTGTCATTCAATCTCTACACAGTTTAGGCTGTTTTAATTTTAAAAATTGCCTGGATTTGTTAACCTAAACGTTCCCAAATTTTCAGAATGTGCCTTGGAGCTCCAGAGATTTAAGTATGAATTCCATCTCTGCCAGTGATGGGCTGTATGACTTTAGGCACATTAGCAAATTCTCTAAGCCTCTCTCTACTCATTTGCAAGATGAGGTATAATATTAACTTGCAAGGCTTTTCTAAGGTCTAAATGCTATTTCTTTTGCAATGTTCCTGATACAGTGCCTGAAAAATAGCTGATGTTCATTAGGTATTACAGTCTGTCTTTTTTATAATCCTACTTCATTTTCACATCAAACTTTTTTTCTGCTTTAGGTTTTATGAGTTATATTGTTAACCACTGTATAGTTTGCTTGTTCCTGACACGTAGGTTTATCATGGCTCTTCTGAATTCACTTTGATGAGTAATGTGGTGACCACTGATAAAGGCCAAAGCAGAAGCTGAGGAGCACCGCACGACACCCAATCTGACCTTCAAGGGGACAGTGAGTTAACGACACTGGCTATTAATTTCACTAGTATTTGGAGCAAGAAAGAAAATATCTTGGTATATATTTGTGTGTATTTTCCCAGTAAGTTTATTGGTTACTTCAGCTAAAGAGTCAGCACTTTTTCTGAAGGCCTATTAAGCCCTTGATTTTATGCTAGCTGCTGCTAGTTGACAGTGAATTGTCATCTTTGTGGGCGGAAAGTGTAATGGTTGTCTAGAGTCTGGAATCTAAATAAAAATCAGATCTTGATTAAAATCTCATTTTGGGCATTTACTATGTCTTTGATCTTACATTTTCATTTTCTCTAAGCCTCTGTTTCCTCATCTATAGCATAATATTATTAATAGAATTTTATTCACAAGATTTTTTTAAGGAGATATAACATGCACCAAGTTAGTAAGAGCTAACTAAATGAAATTTATCTTATTCATGCATAAAATCATTGCTGAGCACTTGCTGTATATTAGGGCACATTCTTTACAGAATTAAACAAAGCAAACCTCTGCCCTCTCTGAACTCACATTCTAGTGGGCTTATTAACTGGGAGTAGGAAGATCACTGCTCTGGAAGTCAGGAGGCTTCAATCAGCATATGGCCTCTGCCCAATGACTGTCGTCTCTTGAGCCTTTATTTCTTCATCTATAGAAATGAGCCCTATGAGCATCATTGCATTTTGTCCTGAAGACTCTCATGGACTCTGCCTTGTGATTGGGGGTGTGACCATGGTAGATGGTGCTTCAGTCTTTTCTCCCACCTAGGTTCACAGCAATCGAATTCCTAGACTTCTAGAGAATGCAAGTTACGGACTGATGTGAGGATCAGGGCTTTGATTTCTTATTCCAACAGTCAAGAATAATTTTACATGCAGCCATTCATGAACTCTCCAATTCTCTATAGAATTCTGTGAGCTGAGTAGCATTTATGACCTATCCGGATCAAGCTAGGCTTCTATAGCAAGGAGACCCGAGGAGAAGGTGACAAAGAAAGAAAGAAATGAAGGAAACAAGATGAAAGAGGAATAGCAAGGGATGTAAGGTAAGAGAAGGGGAAGGAAGAGAAGTTGGAAGAAAAGTTGGAAGGTTAGTGACAGTCTTGGTAGAAAAGAGGCATGTGAGGAGTGTTTAATTAAAGGTCTTCTCGTAAGGGATAGGCAAAGTTAAGCATAACCAACAAGAACAATGAAGATGCTCTCACCTCTTAGCTTGAAGGAGCAAGGAGAAATAATTTCAAAGAAAACATTTCTCTAAAAATGTTGAGACGGAACCAGGGACCAGAAGGAAATCACTCTGGAGGAGCTATAGAGTTCTAGGTCCACTTGATTCTAATCTTTTTTTTTTTTTTCTTCCTGGGTGCAATCACTAGCTTTTTCTCAATTAATTTCAGGAATTTGCGAGGAATCCAACTCACCCTTTCCATCCACACACAATGACATTGGGACCCCTGGAAAACAGCAGCAGCATTTCCTCCACCTTCCTGCTGAGTGGCATTCCTGGACTGGAGCACATGCACATCTGGATTTCCATCCCATTGTGCTTCATGTACCTGGTTTCCATCCTGGGCAACTGCATAATTCTTTTTATCATTAAAACAGATCCTTCGCTCCATGAACCTATGTACCTCTTCCTGTCCATGCTGGCTGTGACTGACCTGGGTCTGTCTCTTTGCACTCTCCCTACAGTGCTAGGCATCTTTTGGATTGGGGCACGAGATATTGGTCATGACACCTGTTTTGCCCAGCTCTTTTTCATTCATTGCTTGTCATTCCTGGAGTCTTCTGTGCTACTGTCTATGGCCTTTGACCGTTTTATGGCCATTTGCCGCCCCTTGCACTATGCTTCCATTCTCACCAACACAGTCATTGGCAGGATTGGCCTGGCTTCCCTGGGCCGTAGTGTAGCATTCATTTTCCCATTGCCTTTTATGCTTAATAGATTCCCCTATTGTGGCTCCCCAGTCCTCTCACATCCCTATTGTCTCCACCAGGAAGTGATGAAATTGGCCTGTGCAGACATCAAAGCCAACAGCATCTATGGCATGTTTGTCATTGTTTCCACAGTAGGTATAGACTCACTGCTCATTCTCTTCTCCTATGCTCTGATCCTGCATACCGTGCTGTCCATTGCATCCAGAGCTGAGAGACTCAAAGCTCTTAACACCTGTGTTTCCCACATCTGTGCTGTGCTCCTCTTCTACACTCCCATGATTGGTTTGTCCGTTATCCACCGCTTTGGGAAGCAGGCATCTCATCTGGTGCAGGTGATCATGGGCTTTGTGTATCTTCTATTCCCTCCTCTAATGAACCCCATCATCTACAGTGTGAAGACGAAACAGATCCGAGATCGTGTGATCCATGCCTTTTGTCGCTAACAGGCTCTAATCTAGGAGGTACTATTTCCTTAAATAGACCCTTATTCCTCTATCCTTCATGATATCTAATGTGCCAGAAATGGAGGAGACTGTTATTACTTACTAAAATATATACAGGGATAAACAAGAAGTCAGAGCTCTCCCGGAACTCTCCTTCTGGTGGGGGGAAAATACAATACAGTAGTATGTAGCAGATGATATTTTCCAAAAATGGCCACAGAAATATTTCTAATCCCACATTCTTTTCCAGAAACTTGTCACTCTTCCATCAAGAGATGGAGTCTATTTCTTCTCCTGTTGTAACTGGAGAGGACTTTGTAACTGCCTCAATCAATTGAACACTATGGATGTGACCCTGTAAAACTTCCAAGGCTCGGTCATAAAAGGCCATATGTTTTTCTTTGATGCCCTCGTTCTCTCCCTCTTTTTCTATTTCTATTTCTATATTCTTCTATATCTCTGTATATCTCACTCAATGCTTGCTTTTCAAACCCAGCCACCATACTGAGAGGAAGCCCAGACCACATGTAGAGGCCACATGTAGATGTTCCAGCGGATAGACTTAGCTAAGGTCTCAGCCTTAGCTGGATCATTATTAACTACAAGTGAGTGAAGAAATCTGCAGATTATTCCAACACCCATCCTTCTTGCTTCTCCAGCTGGCAACCAGTGAAACAGATAATCAATCCTACTCTGAACCCAGCCCAAATTGAAGATTTGTAAGCTAAATAAATGTTTGTTTGTTTTTTTAATACACTAAATTTTGGGATGGTTTGTTATACAGCCTTATGTTTTATGTTGATTATGTTGCTCAAAGTAAAAAGAAGTTTATACAGGAAAAAAAAAGAGAGATATCTTCCTCCAGCTGGGGGAATAGAGTGTCAAGAAGGATTTCACTGAGTTGACGCAGTAACCAGCCTTAAAGGACATATAGGAGTTAGTCAGTCAAACCAGAAAATTATGGTCCAGTCTTAAAGAACAGCATGTGCAAAGCTGAGGCAGAGGAGAGAGAGAGGACAATGTATTTAAGGAAACATCTGAAGTTGTTGTGTTGCCATTGTTGTTCCCTAGTATATCAGGGAAGAGTGGAGAATATGACGGTATGGGGAATAAGTGGAAAGAAGTGGAGACACTGACCAAATCAGAAAGGTCATAAGCCAATGAACCAAGAAGAGATAATTTCTTATCCTCTCTTCTCGGTGCATTACAACTGTACACCCACATCGTTCCAGATAAAAAATTATCTTTTGAGTAATACATGTCAATATAGTATTTGTAATTTTGGCTTGGAGGTATCTGTGAGGAAAGTAGGCCTGGGTAAGATGCCAAGGAGAGTTTTGAACATCTAGAGGGAAGCATGAGGATATCACATTCCTGCACAATTTTAGTGCAGGATCCAGAAATGGAGTGGCAGAGGGCCAAAGACAAAATTCTCTACTATGAGGCTTATATAGATGCAGTTCTCTCTTGAGGTTGGTCTCATCCAAGGTATCTAGCACACTTGATATTTAACCCTTGACAGGTCACGCCCCCACCTCCTGCCGGTAGCTCATCCTGTCTGGCATGAAAAAGCTGTTTCTGCAACAATGGGTACATGTGAACGTTGGATGTCATCATGCGGAATATCCAAGATTTCTTACACACAGAAAATAGTATAAAATAGAATATTTTGTGTGAGTGTCATGGGTGGTTTACATCTCATGTGTCTGTGAACACATAAAACATCAGAAAAATCATAAAGCCACTGCAAATTCCAAAGCACGCATACAACTCAACAACTGGAATCTATACATATGCTGTGTACTTGCAATTTCAGTCCCCATATGGGAGCCATGTTCTCTTATATCTTATAAGGAATGTAAGAGTTATTGTGATACACTAGAAAGTATACTATACTTGGAGTCGGGTTTGGAAAGTTCTACTTTATAACTGTGATTTAAGAAAATTATTTCACTTAGATGAGCTCAATTTTCTATTAAAATGAATCTAGTAATATCTATTCCACAAGGCTTTCTACACAATTTAAATATATGATATATATGAAAGTTTCAAAGAAAATTCTTAACATGTTTTTCGTAATATGCTAAGTAAATTTTGTAACACGCTTAGTAAATTTTAATTACTTTCATTCCTAAAGTAAAACCTAATAACACAAAGTAAAGCATGTCATGGAGCATGTGTGATAAGTAAAAGAGAAAGCTCTGAAATAGCCCTGAGGGATAGTAGAACCGTGGACAATTTTCCAGAAGGATTGTCTTAGCTGAGTCTTAAAGAACAAGCAGCAATTAGATGGGCAAAAATGTGTGGATGGAGGAGTATTCCCTCATTCATTAATAGTTGTTGAGTGTGCTGTTTTCCAGGCAGAGTCTACATTCTGGAAATACAGTGGGCAAAGGAATAAGAAAAGACTGTGCTTTTGACCTACATCTTTGTGGGAGAGAAAAAAAAACAGAAAAGTAAATGATTAACCATTTCAGACAATGCTAACTGCTCCGAAGGAAAAGTAATGGATGGAGAATGATGGAGAGAGGTGTGAGCAGAGACGATCTCTATAAGCAGGAAATTTTCAAGCAAAATTCTAAATTATGTGATGGAGCGATATATGAAAAGATTTAAAGGAAGAACATTCTAAAAAGGCAGAACAAGTATTAAGGGCCTGAGGTAAAAATAAACTTGAATATTCTAGAAACAGCAAAAGAACCAGGGTGGTTAGAGTTAAGTGAGCAAAAAGCTACATTAATTGATGGAAAATTAGCAAGTAATCATTTGATATTAAAGATAGAATAAAAGAGTGCTTGGCAAAGCTGATGTTTCAAGATCACTGTCAGAAGAGAAAAGATTCCTTGATTTAGCAAGTAGAAACATAACTGACCAGTCATGACCATGAGAAGTAGTTAGAAGTGGTCTGAGGGATCTAAGATCAAGCCCTCTGTATCTAAGATCATAATTGTTAAACTTCACAGCATATAACCCAGAACTGGCGGGAACAGGAAGAGGATGAGTTGTACCTTCCCATGAGAATCCTGAGGCCCAAACTCCCCTGCTGAGTCTTTAAAAAGAGAAGCCAGAATTGTAGCAGGCTATGGGCTGCAGTCAAGCACGGATAACAGCATTTATGCACGGAATATGGGACTAATCTCATTTATTTATTCATTCATTTAATCATTATTCAACACTTAATGATCAACTTTTGTGAAAGTTACTGGGAATAAACTGGTGAACAAGATACATTTCCCACCCTCAAGCAGTTTATAGTCTAGTGGGAGTATCTGAAATAATTTACTGTTTAGAATTATCTACAAATTGAGTCCTGAAAGTCAGTTGGAGTTATCCAGGGGAAAATGAGGAAAAAATAGCTTTCTAAATAAAGCAAGTGTTTTGTGAAAGAGTCAAGAAATGGAAAAGACCATTATTTGTTTAGAAACTATAAATAATTCTTCTTGAGAAGTACCCAAGTGGTAGAGTGAGGGGAGGAGGCTGTATTGAGATGCAACCAGTACTACACAGGGATCGGAATACAATGACTGTAGATTTACTAAGTCATTCAACCAATATCTATTGAGCACCTACTTTACCAGGCAATGTTCTTGGTTTCAGGAATAGAGCAGTAAACAGAACAGAAAAAAACACTGTTCATAGCAGCCTTAGATATTAGTAGGTGTAGGCAAGCAAAAAACACGAGAAATAAATAAAAGGCATAGTCTGTTAGATGGTGAAAAATGCTATGGAGAAAAATTAAAGTAGGAAAGTGTATAAGCTGTGTTCAGAAAGGTTATAATTTTCGATGGTCAAGAAAAGCTTCACTGAGAAGGTGATATTTCAAGGAAGTGAGTAAGCAGCACAAGGATATCTTGGAAAAGTATTCCATATATAGAGAAGAACATATGCAAATGTCCCAAACAGGGAAATGTCTGGCGTGTTTAACGTGTGTTAAGAATGTCACTGTGTCTGGCACTGTGACAAAGGAGAACACTGTACAAAAAGAAGAAAAAAAGGTAGTGGTGACCATTTCATGTAAGCTGTTAATAGAGATTTGGAATTTCAATTCAGAATAACATGGGAAGTCATTGGAGAATTGTGAGAAGGACTATAACATAATATGCTTTGTATTTAACACGATCCCTCTTTAGGTGTGATCTTCAGCAGGGAGTCCAACTAGGAGTTCATGGTAATAATAATGTAATAATATAATTGTTATATATAATAATAATAATATAATTTCTATAATACAGGTAAGACAGGATGCTGATTTGGAACAGAAGTTGATAATGGAAGTAGAGGTAAGGGATTATGTTTTGAAGGTAGAAATAATGATATTCGATGAAATTAGGCCAAATAGATATTGAAATTAGGCCAATTAATAACGATATAATAGCCTCTAATTGTTCAAGTGAAAGGAAGAGTCGCATTTCTCTCACTTTAAATCAAAAGCTAGAAATGATTAAGCTTAGGGAGGGAGGCATGTCAAAAGCCGAGATAGGCCGAACAAAGTTAGTTATCTAACAAGTTCGATGATAAGAAACTAAAACAGCCTTATTGCTGATATGGAGAAGGTTTTAGTGGTCTAGATAGAAGATCAAACCAGCCACAACGTTCCCTTTAGCCAAAACCTAATCCAGAGCAAGGTACTAATTCTCTTCAATTCTCTGAATGCTGAGCGAGGTGAGGAAGTTTGAAGCTAACAGATATTAGTTCATGAGGTTTAAGGAAAGAAGGCATCTCCATAACATAATAGTGCAAAATGAAACAGCAAGTGCTGATGTAGAAGCTGTAGCAAGTTATCCAGAAGATCTAGCTAAAATAGTTATTGAAGGTGTCTAAACCAAACAACAGATTTTCAGTGTAGATGAAACAGTCTTATATTGGAAGAAGATGCCATCTACAACTTTCGTAAATCGAGAGGAGAAGTCAATGCCTGGTTTCAAAGCTGCAAAGGCAAGGCTGGTTCTCTTGTTAGGGGCCAATGCAGCTGGTGACTTTAAGTTGAAACCAGTGCTCATTTACCATTCCAAAAATCCTAGAGCCCTTCAAGATGATGCTAAATCTACTCTGTCTGTGCCCTATAAATAGAATAACAAAGCCTGAATGACAGTGCATCTGTTTACAATATTTTAAACAGATGAATTTTAAAATTTTAAACAGTTTACTGAATATTTTAAGCCCACTGTTGAAACCTAATGCTCAGAAAAAAAGATTCCTTTCAAAATATCACCACTAATTCACAACGCCCCTGATCACCCAAGAGCTCTGCTGGAGATGTACAATGAGATTAATGTTGTTTTCATGCCTGCTAACACAACATCCTCTCTGCAGCCCATGGATCAAGGAGTAATTTCAACTTTCAAGTCTTATTATTAAAGAAATACATTTTGTAAGGCTATGGCTGCCATAGATAGTGATTCATCTGATGGATTTAGGCAAAGCAAATTGCAAACCTTCTGGAAAGGACTCACAATTATAGATGCCATTAAGAACATTCATGATTCATGGGATGATGTCAAAACATCAACATTTACAGGAGTTTGGAAGAAGTTGATTCCAACTCTCATGGATGACTTTGAGGGGTTCAAGACTTCAGTGGAGGAAGTAACTGCAGATATAGTGGAAATAGAAAGAGAACTAGAACTAGAAATAGAGGCTGAAGATGTGACTGAATTGCTGTGATCTCATAATAAAACTTTAACAGATGAAGAGTTGCTTCTTGTGGATGAGCAAAAAAAGTGGTTTCTTGAAATAGAATCTACTCTGGTGAAGATGCTGTGAAGATTGTTGAAATGACAGTAAAGGATTTAGAATATTACGTTGTCAGCAAATAAGAGGCATAAACTGCAAGAGAGGCAAAAAGTTTATTTGGGGTCTCAAGGATTGCAATTTGGGGAGCACAGATTTAGGTAGAAACCCCAATAGTCCCACTAGGGAGTAAAAGTCAGGGGCTTTTAATGGCAAAGAAGGAAAGTTGTAATACAAAGAATTTTAATTGAAGTTGAATGGATGGTAATTAGACTTTGGGTGGTGAAGATGATGCAGTCTAAACAGAAATCAAACTTAATGATATACACCTAAAATTTATATAATGTTATAAACCAATGTTACCTCAATAAAAAAAAATAATTGGAGTTGGATGCAGAGAGTTAGTCTTGGCTAAACATTGATTGACTATTGATTGTATCTTCAGAAAGTCCACAATCCTGTCTTTGTGATAAAAATGCCCATTCTCCTGTTGATTTCTCAAACAATTGTTTGTAAAACAATTGCTGTTTTGGCCCAGTCCAAAGTTTTGTCCCAGTCCAAGGTTCAAAACAGCAAAGCAGTTCCTCTGGAAAGGCAGTTTTGACTCTATTTTAAAAAGGCTCCAGTAAGTCAATTTTGACAACATCAACTTAGTTAATAAAGCAGTGATAAGGTTTGACAGGACTGACTCCAATTTCAAAAGAAGTTCTACTGTGGGTAAAACGCTATCAAACAGCATTGCATGCTATGGAGAAATCGTTTGTGAATGGAAGAGTCAATCAATGCAGCAAACTTCACTGTTG
Source organism: Diceros bicornis minor (assembly GCF_020826845.1). Taxonomy (NCBI): domain Eukaryota; kingdom Metazoa; phylum Chordata; class Mammalia; order Perissodactyla; family Rhinocerotidae; genus Diceros; species Diceros bicornis. The sequence goes on along the minus strand of NC_080746.1, from coordinate 60,350,071 downwards.
TCTTATTTGGAGAAATGTACACAGCCTCCCCAACCTTCAGCAAATACCACCCTGGTCAGTCAGCAGCCATCAACACCAAGGCAAGACTCTCCACCAGAAAAAGACTTTGACTTGCTGAAGGTTTATATGATTTCTGGCATTTTATAGCAATAAAATATTTTTAATTAAGGTATGCACATTATTTTTTAGACATAATGCTGTTGCACACTTAATAGACTACTGTATAGTGTAAACATAATTTTGTATTCATTGGGAAACCAAAAAAATTAATGTGACTCACTTCATTGTGATATTAGCATTATTGTGGTGGTCTGGAACTGAATCCATAATATCTTTGTGGTATACCTGTATAGCAATTTATAGAATTGAAATAAGTTCCAGACAGTGGTAGCAGAAAGAATAAAAAATGTGGCAGAAAACTTGTCTGTGAGTTAGGCATTGAGCTAACGGATAAGTTGTATAGGCCAAGCCAAAGGACAGAAGCTGTACCTTTAGGGTAAGGGGATGCCAATGAAATATTTACCTAGGGAAGTAACATAATCACATTTGTATTTGAAAATGTTCAATCTGGTTATAATATAGAGAATGGATTAGGGAAGTGGTGAGAAGAGTTGATAAATGAAGAGCAAGTAGGAAGCTGTTACACAAATCTAGACAAGAAATTATCATGACAAGTGCCATGGTAGAATCAGCAAGAAAAGTGAAGAGCATCACGAAACATTTAGAAGAAAGAAATTTCACGACTTGAAACTTTCATGAATTGGCTATTTATTGAACGTGTGGACTGAGTAACAGGAAGGGATGAATGAAAGTTATTCTCTGGTTTGAGCTTTGAAGAATTAAGTATGAGAGTTCTACCTAATGAGATAAAGAATACTTCATAAGGTACAGGCTTAAAGGTAGGAACTAATTAATCACATTTTGAAGATATTGAACTCCAGATGCCTATGTAACACAGACACTCTGTAGTGGTTAAGAACAGGCTGAGGAATAGGTCAACCTGAATTGAAGCCAGATCACATCATTTATTAGTTGTGTGTCCCAAGAAAGCTTTTGATCCCTGTAAGCTCCTACTTTCTCATCTGTCAAATGCGGGTAAATAATAATACCTCCTAATAGGTTAATATGAGGAATAAATGCAAAAAGGGACCATATATTGTGTAAAGCATTTGGTACAATATATGGTACTTAATAAATAACCAATAATTGTGAGATATTATCGTTATTATTATTCTCATTAAAAAGTGGAGTCAATGAGGCATTTGTATCTATGGGCCTAGAGGTTGGAAGAGAAGGGCATGGTATAGAAATGAATTTATGACCTTGGATGCTATATTAAACCTATAGTAGGGCAAGACAACTCAGTCACTTTACCTCTCTCAAAGAAAGCTGAGAACTGGAGTGATAAACTCAAATTCCTACAGAGGCTGTTCAGTATGGTAAACAAATGATGCAACACAGTAGAAGGCAAATAGGAAGTGGTGGGGTATAATCTGTGGCAAACTCTATCATAAAGGGCATGACTACTCAGCTCCAGAATGCTGGACTGATATTACTAGATGTCCTGATTTTTGAAAAGGAAATAAATGTCCAGATTCTTATGTACAATTTTATGATTTTTAAAGGTTGGAACCTAATTCAATTTTTTAACAATCCACAGTTATATGGATCAAATAAAGCATTATCCAGCAAGCTTTGCCCTATGGACCACCAGTTTGCACTTCTGGCCTATCAGCATTCCCCAAAAAAGCCAATTTCTTTCATTTGTTCTTTTTTCTTTACATCTTGAAAGACAATTTAACATAAGTCTTCAGAACAAAGGCAGTGGCCTCCAAAAGAGCTGAGTGCAGTCCTCAAGTCTGCAATTTTAGGAACTACAGTTTCTCTAAGCTGTAAATTTTAGATGTAAGTTTTATCTGTTTCAAATAATTATCATAAGTATTAAATGAGATACTGTGGGATAATACATTTGATAAAGTATGGAACAAATAGTACATTGTCAATTAAGCGTATGCCATATATTTGCTTCTCAGTTATATGACCTTATCTCTCCAGAGCACTAAGTTTATCCATCTAAGATTTTACTTTCTCCTACCAATCTTACTACAAATGAAAATGAGGGTGAAATCCCAACACCTCCTTATTTTATTATTCATGGCTTCACTTCTTCCAGCTGCTGTACCCAAGACCAATCCCACAAAGCCCTCACTTTGGGGAGGCCTAGAAAACAAGTGTAAGACTGACACTTTCTCTGACCCAGGAAAAGTTCTCCTTTCTTCCAATTTCTCCTTTCCTTTTGCACATTGGATTTTTGTCTCAGACTTTTTTGGGGCTTATAATAATATCTACATTAATAGGCTGATGTTAAGAGTCAAAATATATGAATATATGGAAACTCTCTGAGCTCCATTTTTTGACTATTTCAGATATCACTTGTGTGACCTCAAGAAAGTCACTGCATTTTTCTGGGCTCTGGTTCCTTTACCTGCAAATAAGAGCTTATAATCAATGAATTCTAAGGCTCCTTCCCTCTTGTAAGAGTCTTTGGCTCTGGCTATTATCTGTTTATTCTGACCTGAGTTCTCATGTCTACAGTGAAAGAGGTCTAACTGTTTTCAGACCCTGAGCCTGAGATAAGGCAGAAAAGGATGCAGCAGACAGATCATGAGGTTTCTTCCAGTCCAGGGATGTTGTTCTTTACCCCAATCATAGTAGGAAAGAATAAGGGTGCCTTAAGTGAGTGGATAACACAACCTGTTTTACTTTTACTAAAGGTCACTCTGGCTGCAAAGTGGAGAATAAATTGGAGAGTGATTTTGAAGCAAAGGGCCAACTCAGGAAACTATAAAAAAGTTCTTGCATGGAAAGATGATGATTTGGATGAGGATTGTGGCAGAAAGATGGAGAAAACAGAAAAAACATTGATAGGTGGTTGGGGAAAAAAAAACTTATTGATAGGTGGTTGGGAAAAAAAAAACTTATCTAGGACTTTGTCAGTTTGGATATGAAAAATAAAGTGAGGGAGGGAACACTGGTGTAAGAATAGATTTGATTAGGGAGAATTAATACAGGAGGTAAGTTCTCTGGGCTTTAGCAAAGTCCTGGCAGACACTGCAGCCTTTACTTTAGGCTTGGCATGATTGTAACAGTAGGAAAGGAGTTGCTTGAGGGAGTGATCACATGGCTCTAATCTGAGGTGATTAACATAGTATAATTTCAGGCCTTCATCCACAGAGATGCTCAAGTTTTTCAACTTAGTAAGTGAGCAGTACTTTTATTCAGTGACAGTCACTCATGAATTCACAAACCGATCAACAAATATTGAGACCTTCTTTGTCCAAGTATGTGTTAAGCAATACAAATGCAAAAATACATAAGACGTACAGACATACGTAGATCACGGGATTTACAATTTGACAAAAGCAAACAACCTTTAAACAATCAAAAGCTAATGATTGCTGAAATTATGTTGTATAAATCAGTACACTGTGAAAGGGAAAAGAATTCACATGTAAACTTATTATACTTGGAACCATATGGTGTCAGCAAAGTATTAATAGAGGAAATTTATTTAAACTGGATCCTGCTGCAGAGTTAAATGTGAGAAAGAAGATTTAAAAAACAAGGATTTGTCTTAGGCAGAATAACATCCCCCAATAAAGATTTCAATGTCTTAATCCCTGAAATTTGTGAATATATTACCTTACATGGTAAAAGATACTTTGCAAATGTAATTAAGCTCAGTGACCTTGAGATAAGGAAATTATCCTAGATTATCCAGCCAGATCCAATCTAATTAAACGAATCCTTAAGGGTAGAGAATCTTTCTTGGCTATGGTCAGAAGGAGATGTGACTAAGGGAGAAAGACACAAGGAGATGTAATGTGGCTGGCTTTGAATAAGGAGGAAGGAAGCCATGAGTCAGGAAATGCCAGTGGCCTCAGAAGCTGGAAAATTCAAGGAAACAGATTTTCCTCTAGTGCCTCCAGTAAGGAATTCAGGCTTGCTAACAGCTTGATTTTAGTCCAGTAAGACCTCTGTCAGACCTCTAACCTACAGAATTGTATGATAATAAATATGTATTGTTTTAATACATTAAGTTTATGATAATTTATTATGCAGCAATAGAATACTAATACAGCATGTCACACATAAAACATACCATAAGCAAAGATTTAAGTGTAGGTAACAGTCTGATGTATTTATATTGCACTGTTGAAGTGCAAGGCAGAGTATTAACAGATGAAGCAGTAGAGAAAAACAAGTATTGAATGATGGAAGGCCTTGGTGCATTTACAGAGCCTTGCCATTATCTTGTAACTTATGGGACAGCTATTGAAGGGTTTTCAATGTGCTTACACTTATATTTTAAAAAGATCTTCCAAACAGCTAATATCAATGTACAGAATGACAGGATAATCCAGGGAAGATTTAAACCTGAACTAAGATAGCTTCAGTGGGAATTGATGGGTGAAAAACAGTATTAGAGATAGCTTAGTAAGGGAGGATGACCAATCTTTATTTAAAATATATATTTACTTCCATGTCTACACCCAAGTATTACTGTCTTGCAAATGAGGACAATGATACTTTTCTAGTCAAGACAGATAAGCAGCATACCAGCCTCCTATTTCAAACTCTCTTCAGGATGTCTGTCTTTGAATATTCAGCCATGTATGTCTGTACATTAGTTGCTTAGTGGAATTTGTGAATTTCCTATAAATTATGTTTATTTTACAAAAACAAAAAACCTAAAAAACGATGTAATTCTCTCTCTCTGCCCATTCCCAGAATCATCACTTCAGAGTGGAATCATTGCAACAGTCTGCTGTTGATCTCCCTTATTCATCTCTCAAATTCAGTCCATCTTGCTCATGTTATCAGACATGCTATTCTTAAAATTTGATTTATCAAGTTAGGTGTTTGCTGTAGAGATTAAATTTTCTCTCCAGTACCTCCTGAATTTAGACTTTTCAAGGCTTTCTAGGTAGTCCAAAATCTGGTTCATTCATACTATTCAAAATTATCCCTCAATATTTGCCAAATTATACTCTATTCCAGCCAGGCTAACATCCTTCATAGATGCTATGTGCTCTGCTAGTTTACTTCTCTTTGATAGTATAGTGAGTATACGTTGTATCATATGTAAATTTAATAAATGAACTTTAATAATAATTTGTTCAAATTTTATCCATTCTTTAAGGGCTGACTCAAATCCAACTGCTCCATTACATAGTGTCTTGTTATTAACTAATCTTAAAATGTTAATTAAACTCTGTGAATTGTGTCATATATCACCTGATTATTTCATCTTTCCTGTTTAATATTGCAGTCTCAATTTTATTGCAAATCCTGTACTGCATAGCTTTTAACTCTCCTCCCAGACCTCCACTAGATAGTGACTTCTGTGGCACTGAACACGTAGTAGGTACCAATAAATACTTACTGACTGATAATTTATTACCTCAATATTCAAGTTCTTGTCTCCTACATATGTTAAACAACTTCCCCAAGACCTTCTCCCGGATTTGTCGAGTCTTTACACAATACACAATGGGGTTCATTAGGGGCGGCAACAACAAGAATGTATCTGCAATAAGGATCACAACAAGGGGGCTTTTGTACTTGGCAAAGCGGTGCATGACAGCCAGGGCAATGATGGGAACATAGAAAATGAGCACAGCACAGATGTGGGAGACACAGGTATTGAGGGCCTTGAGCCGCTCTGCCAGAGATGCAATGCTGAGTACCGTCTTCAAGATCAGCGTATAAGACAGAACAATTAATGCCAAGTCCAGCATAGTACAGAGAGCAACAAAGAAGCCATAGATAACATTGATTTTGTTGTCAGAGCAGGCCAGCTTCATGGTATCCTGATGAAGACAGTATGAGTGAGAAAGGAGATTCTTCTGACAATATTTTAATCTCTTTAGAGTGAAGGGGAATGGAAGCACTAAGAGAATGCTCCTGATGGCTAAGGTCAGTCCCATTTTTGCAACTCTGTTGCTGGTGAGGAGAGAACTATATCTCAGGGGATAGTGAATTGCAAGAAAACGATCCAAAGACATAACCAGAAGCACTGAGGAATCCATGACAGTGAATCCATGGATGAAGAATTCTTGAGCAAAGCAGGCATTCGGTGAAATCTCCATGGTATTGAACAAGAAGATTCTCAGCATGGTAGGAAGGGAGGAGAAGGACAGGCCCAGGTCAGAGATGGCCAACATGGCAAGGAAATAATACATGGGCTCGTGAAGTGACGGCTCTGTTTTTATGATAAAGAGAATGGTGCTGTTGCCCATGATGGCAACCAGGTACATGAGGCAAATAGGAATGGAGATCCGGATGTGGGCATGTTCCAGTCCTGGGATTCCAATTAGAAGAAAAAGTTGGACCTCAGAGTTATTGAGAACAGACATAGTGAGTGAGAATATGAGCTCTTTAGCTAGATCTGAAATCACATAAACAAAAACAGTCACACTTTTGGATAAAATTCAATGTTGTGGGGATAAGCAGTTCTTTTGTATACTATGCTCAGAAGCATATTTAGTGTAATATTAATAAAATGTAATTTTCCACACTTATCAAAAGTCCTTAAACATATTCATGTCCTCCAACATCGAAATTTCACTCACAACAATTTATCCTAAGGTGATAGTTTTCCAACATTTTTAGCCAAATATGAAAATGATATCAAAGCAGAGCTTCTTTGATTGAGTCGGTGATAGGCACTCAGAATCTTTCCCACTACTCTTCCACACCATCTTCTGTAGTCCTTCTGGTTGGCTTCATAACAAGATCCCTGAACTTCACAGAAGGAAGTTTAAAAATAATAGGCTAAGAAAATAATCAGAGACCCCTGAAAACATCTACACTATGTTAAATAATAAATGCTAGAAAGTAAATTTATAAACTAATTTTAACCTTAAACTTATGAGGTAGGTACTTACTATCTACATTTTATACATGAGTATAAACATCAATCTAGGGCCGGCCCCATGGCTTAGCAGTTAAGTGCACGCACTCCGCTACTGGCGGCCCGGGTTGTGATCCCGGGCGCGCACCGACACACCGCTTGTCCGGCCATGCTGAGGCTGCGTCCCACATACAGCAACTAGAGGTATGTGCAGCTGTGACATACAACTATCCACTGGGGCTTTGGGGGAAAAATAAATAAACAAAATTATAAAAAAAAAATCAATCTGGGCTCAATAACTCAAGAACAAGCATCTATAAAATATTAATATTGATTATATAATGGCTTCCAAAAGAAGAAGTGGGAGAAATGGAGCATAGATGTATCCTTATTGTTATGTATCCTTATTGTTTTCATATTTGTAGTCCTATACGGAATGTGATAGTTCCTAGATCAGGCACCTATGGGCCACATTTCCAGGTTATCATTTCTTTATTTCAAGGGAAAGTGTTGAAGCCATGCAGTAGTATCATGTGCATGTTCATCTTATCTCTCTTGATCAAATTATCTTATATTTTATCTCTGTGACTCAATTAGTCAAAGAAATTCTAAATGAAAAAAATCCAAATCACTCAATTTCTCTTTGTAATGTAAAAATTTTAAATTCACCTACATACTAAACTAAACCCTGATTTTACTGTTAGAATTTCTGTTAGAGAGTTCACAAATTATATTTTCAAAGGTAAAGTATACAATCTTGCAACTTATTATGAATTTTGTGAGCTTTAAGATATCCCAGAGTTGAATAATTGACATAAATTACTGGAGAGATACACATGTCTAAGATAACCATCATAATTCCCATCTATATTTAGTAAGCCTGATGAATGCATAAATAAATGAAAATTATTAAATTAATAATTTCAATTGAAAAAAATGGCAAAAACACAAAAATGAAGGGCAAACCAATGGAAGGCTAGAGTTTACATGAAATTTTAACCTGATTCCAGAATGTTTTTTAAGTTCAAATAGCAATAGAAGAAAAACTATGACTCTTCCATGGAAAATATAGGGGACACTAAAAATTGTTGGGCTCCTCTAAATTAAAGCTTGATTGTGAATTGATGTTGTATTTTGGGATTCTTTAGAGGATAACTAAGAAAAACATAAAAATAACAAGCAGCCCTGGACCAATATATTTGATATTTTCTGAATACTATCTACACAAATCTGTTCTGTCAGCTTGTAAGTGCAGCCACATCTGCTAGACTGGGAGCCTCTAAAGAGTTTGACATATCTTATTTATCTCCCACCATGGCAGCAAGCCTAATGCCAAGCCAAGAGAAAGCATATATTGGAGATGGTAGTAGATTTTCTAATGCCATGAAAATCATTCTGTACGTGATCTGTCAGACTGTGTCTACTTAGCAAATTTTCTCCTGATCCCTCCTCCTCAGGAGTCATGGAAAAGTTTTCATTTCCAAAAGCACTTAACTCTTATTCTTTTTCTTTTCCTCTTTGGCTGAGGGATATTGACTTAGGTTTTTTGGGGAATATTTCTTTTGTGCATCTTATATTATGGTAGTTTCTACACCATTTTATAATGTCCTATTTTCATGTATTCCTACCCAACTCAACCCCACCACCACCATATACACTGACTGCTAAATACTGAAAGACATAGATGAGATTTTATTTATCTTCATATATCGGTCATCAACAGAGTTTCTGGAACATAAAAAGGCTCTTAGCAAATGTGCAAAGAAGGAAAATGAGTGGAAAAAATGTTAGACACATAGAATCATTTCTTAGTGCTGCCTCTCAATTTTCTGTAATAGTAACCAGGGTATATTTATGCTCACTCCACTCACCTACATTTTTAATGGTAAAATTGTTCTTACACAGTGTATGCTTTTGTACACAGAGTCTGAACTTTAGGAGAAATAGCTCAACAGAGCTGTCAATTCAGAAATATTGACACCATAGTTGGTGTCTGATATCATGATAGTAGATGGGATTACTCAAGAAAAATGTATAAAATACTAAATTTAACTCTCAGATAGAACCCTGAGGAGCAGCAAGATTGTTGAGAGTGTCTTGCACAAGAATATCCAGAGATCAGGGAGAAAAACTAGGATAGTGGGATATAGTGGGTGCCAAAGAAAGAGTATTTCAAGGAGGATAATCATCAGATTAAACATTGTCCAGACCTCTTAGAATTTCCATTCTTTAAGGTAAGAAATCAGCCCTCAAGTCTGACACAAAAGCATCTAGGTGTAAATGTCAGCTTGGCACACTACCATCTGTGTGAATTTGGGTGAGATGCTTAGATCTCCAAGCAAATATTTATTCTTCTGATAAATGTTGAAAACAACAGTGTCTATCTAAAAAGTTATTTTAGACAGTCTTATATAGTCTTTAACATAATGAGGATAATCAGTAAATACCAGCTACCAATAATGATTTAAAAAAAAATTCCCTATAACCAATTCCTTCCACACATCAAGTCCTAGACTGGCCAAAGGGGATTTTTTTTTTAATTTTTTCCATTGACGATAAGGCTTACTTTTATTTGCAGCATTATTTGCCATATTATCAAGTAAATGGAATTCTACTACTATTCAGAGTCAATAAAATCAGTTTTAACCTTTGGATGACGCAATCCCATTTGCACTCCATTAACACACACACACACTCACACAAACACACAAACACAAGAGCCACTTCCTCTTCCTCCCCGTAGTCATTTCTTCAGATATAAACTGTTTAACAAAGCCCTAGCTTTAGGTTTCCAAAGGGATTTTTAACTACTTGCACTTACCAAAACTGGATGCTTCATATGTCCCTAAAAGATAAGAGCAAGAATTCTCCACTTTGACCTCCGCTTTATCTAGATGTACCTACTTCTATTTCCCTCAGGAACTTAGACCCTTGAGAGGAATAGAAAAACATCCTACTCTCTGGGATTCCCTAGTAACTTATGCAGAAAAGGTTGGGCCTAGTACATTAACTCCTTGGTACCCAGGAACCCCAACAGGAGCTAGAGACAAATTGTGAGGCAAAACAATTGGGAAACTGCTCAAGTGAGAGGTAAACACTGGAAATGACCTTGATAGAGGAAGCTTGATATGTGATATTCATATAGATTGGGCAATATTAGTTAAAAGAATAGATTATTTGTAATCAAAATATTTTAATCCTGGGGCTGGCCGCATGACACAGCAGTTAAGTGCTCGCACTCCACTGCTGGCGGCCCAGGTTCGGATCCCAGGCACACACAGACGCACCGTTTCTCTGGCCATGCTGTGGCGGCGTCCCATATAAAGTGGAGGAAGATAGGCACAGATGTCAGCCAGGGCCGGTCTTCCTCAGCAAAAAGAGGAGGATTGGCATGGATGTTAGCTTACGGCTGATCTTCCTCACCAAAAATAAAACGTTTAGTCCCAATCTGAGACCACGTCATTTTACTTTTTTTGCCTTGGTTTAATCATCCACAAAATGGAGATAATGATACACAGATATCAAATATTTATGAAAGCGTTTCACAAACTATAATGGTTTACGAGTTATTCCATTTATTTCTTTGATCCATTTTTTGGCAAATATCATTAGATGAACGTTGAAATAGACATATCCTGGTTAGATTTCCAACCGAGTATCCCAAAATTACATGCTTTCTACATTATATATTGCATTTACTAGAAGATATTTGAAGGTTATCATTTGTGCTTCATTTATATATTTCTAATTTTTAGACAAGTCCTATAGTGGTTTAATTTCTAAATTAAATAATAGTTACTCAAGACTATGAAGCAGTATGAAAATTTGATGATAATTTAAGTAAAAAGAAGATATATACATATATAACATGTAACATAATTATATAATATAATATATATTTGTTTTAGGTATTTAAAAAATATTCTTTACTTAAAAAGAGAAAGTTTGGTCTAAATAATGCAATCAGGTTGTACATTAATAATAAACAGAATGATAATTGATAAAATTCAAAAGAAATACAACAAAAAAAGACACAAACATGCTCAAATGCAAGATACACATCTTTGAATAAGAAAAGGAACAGAAATTCAAAACACTGATCAGAGAGAAGCCTACTGATTGCTGGGTTCCATGTTTGGAGAAGATCATCAACTACTATCTGATAAATGAAATTCAACATTCTCCACGTGAGATGAAGGCATCTGAACCAAACTGACCTTAAAAGTCAGAATGTGCCATTCTAGAGGATATTTTTGGTGCCCACCCTATCTTCTTGTGACTTAGCATTTTATTACTAGGCAGCCTGACTTCCAGCTGCCAATATCTGCATCTCTGGGAGTTAGGGCCTTCCTGGTATCTCTGTCTATAAACAGCGTTTCAAAAGTACTTGAGAACTGAAATGCACCTGAAACAGCTCTAAACCACGGACTAATACATGTAAATCTATAAATATCCCAGCTTCCTCACCCCTTAGGAGGGATAACTTTGAGACACATGTTCTAAAAGGGCTCCTAGAGTTACCCAGAAAAAGTAAGACTCAGTGGTCACTTGCTTGATAACACAACATTTATTGGCTACTTTCCTTTTACTGTATAACTATTCCACTCCCCTGATTTTTGGGGCTCATCTACTAAATAATCAACTTGCTCTCAAATTCTTATAACAGTTTCTGCTTTCAGAGGATTCAAATTATATGCAACCAGTTCATTAAAAAAGGCTGAAAAGTAAGTGATCAATATTGCTTAGAAAAGCCACCAACCTTAACTGGTTAATGAAACAAACAAATTAGTTTCGCACTTGACTCAAGCCACAGATGGTTATTGTCTAGATTCGTGGCAATCAATAAATCTCAACAACAGCACCAAGAAGTAACTCTGAACCAAAATGTTAAGACCTAATTCTGGATTGGCATCTTACAGGACTTGTTAGGGAAAATGTAAATAGTAACAACAAATCAATGAGGAAAAATAAACTTGAATTTGGATCTGAATTTAAGTGGAATGTCTATAAGAATAAAAAATAAACAATTTTTAAAGAGCAGAGTATGATTTTAGCTATTCAAATAAAGGCAAGCAAAGATTAGAAAATAAAAGAAAGCACAATAAATAAAATAGAAGATATGAAACAAAATGGCAAAAAGAATTCTAAATAAAGAAATAACTATGGTAAATATAAATGGGTTAAATCCCCAATTGAAAGACAGAGAGGTAGTTATGGGACTAAAAAAAAATCTAGTAATATGCAGTTTGCAAAAGATACATTAAAATAAAAGTACATGGAAAGAATTTAAAAAAAGGAAGAAAAATGATTTATGAGGCAAATATAAAATCAAAGAAGAAATCATCTTAATATCATACAAAGGAAATTTAACACAAGACACACAACAAATGACAAATAAAGACAATAGATACTGGTAAAAGGAAAACTAGAAAACTAATTTCTTTCAACTATGTTTTATAAACCTAAATGCAGAACTGCAAAATATATCAAGCAAGTTAAATGTCGACTTACTATGTCACACAACATTTACACTCAAAATACAATTTTGAGGTATCTCCAAAAAAAAAAATGAACGCAATTACTGTGTACGCAATTACTTCTGCGTGAACATTCATAGCAACTCTAGGAATAATATCCAAAAATTTGACACGACTCAAGTCCCTTAACGGACTTGATAGGCTCTCTGAGCAGTGCCGTGGCAATTGGCAAGAAAGAGCACCTTACAAAAGGTGTTAAAAAAAGAGCCAAGAAGAAATCAGTTAATCCACTTTCTAAGAAATATCAAGCTAATTACGAGGAGGTTCAGGGCAAAAATTTCCTAACCAGCTTCCATGGCATGGATCTTACCTGTGACAAAATGTACCCTCTAGTCAAAAAATGGCAGATTTTGTAGGGCCAGCCCCAATGGCCTAGTGATTAATTTCAACACGCTCTGTTTCAGCAGCCCAGGTTTGGTTCCTGGAGGCCAACCTACACCACTCTGCTAGCAGTCCTGCTGTGCGGAAAAATATGAAATACATTACTTTCCATAAAAACAAGAAAGTTCTGGACAGAATAAAAGTCATAATTTTCTATAGGGTAATAAAAGAGTAGATGCAAGCAACTCTCATAAACTGAAATCCTAAGAGGAATGAGCCCTTCACATTCGAGATGAAAGCCACAGCAGCAAATACAAAGGAGAATAAATGCAAAGAAAATCAAACCCAGGCCCATCATCATCAAATCCTGAAGAAAACGAGAGATATATTAAAGGCAGACAGAGAAAAAAAAGATAATACATATAGAGAAAAATGGTGAACAATGGTAAGACTGAAGACCATAGAATTACATTTTGAAAGTACTGAGAAGAAAATTTGCCAACATAGAATTCAATATTTGCCAAAATTATCTTTCAAGAAGAAGGCAAAATATATACATTTACAGATAAATGAAACCTTAGAAAATTCATGGTCATGAGACCTGCTAAAGGAAATTTCCAAGACTAAAGTAAAATAATGCAAGGTGAAAACTCAGATACACAAGAAAGAATGAAGAATGCTAAAATTGGTAAATATGTAAGTAAATGTAAAGTATTTTTTATTTTTCCTTAGTTGTTTAAAAAGATAATTTACATTTAAAAGAATTACAATTGAGCAATTCATAACAGGTAGAAATATGTAGTCGGCAATAATTGCATACAGATTAAAATTGAGACAAATGGAAATATATGGTTAAAATTTTCTTACATTACTTATGGGGCAGTACAATATTAATTCATGGTGGTCTCTGATAAGTTAAAGTCGTATACCATAATCCAAGGAGCAACTACAAAAAACAAAAACTAAAGGTATAGCCAAACATTCAACCGAGGAAATAAAATGGAATGCTGAAACATACTTAAATTGATTTGATTTAAAGATTCACATAAGTGAGTAAATGTACAACAGAGAAGAGAAAACAGATGGGACATTGAGGAAACAAAACAATAATAGACATAAAACTAAATGTATTAATAATTACATTAAATATAATAGCCTAAAGATCCCAATTACAAAATAGCAACTGTCACACTGGACTGAAAAAGCATGCTAATTGCAAAAGTTGCACTTGAAATATACAGACACAGATAACTTAAGAGTAAAAAGATGGAAAAAATATGTCATGAATGCCAATATAGGTGAATGAGGCCATATTATTATTCTTACCAGAGCACATGGACTTTGAAACAACACATAACCAAGAAAGAAGACATTTTGATAAAAGGGTCAATTCATCAAGAAGTCATAACAACCTTAATATTTATACATGTAACAGGAAAGCTTCAAAATACACAAAGAGAAAATCACAGAACTAAAAAGAAGAAGAAATTCACAATCAGATTCGGGGATTTTAGCATTTCTCTGGTTGAATGTTACTTGGTTGCATATATAGGTAAAAATCAAGTGAGCTGTACATTTCAGATTTCTGTATCTTACTATATGTAAATTACATTTCAATAATAGAGAAAGGGAAAATACCTTCATTGACTGTAAGGAAAAAAGAGGAAACAAAGAAGTGGTGAACCTAAAATAATATAGCAATTGATTTGGAATTAAGTGATTTCTTGGTAGCCTCAACTGCTTCCCCTAATCCCTAGGGCAGGCACTCCTTGATATGTTCAGATCTCCAAAATCTGTGGAACATTCCAATCTGACCTTTTCATGGCTCTGTGGAAACCAATGAGTTAAAACTCTGGTCCTGAATGAGGCCCTTCTCTGGGAATTTTTAGAATATTCTCGGGGAAATCATTTGTTTACAGAGGGTAGCAGAGCTGGAAGAATTGGTGTCCCATGAGTGCAAAACTCAGAAGACAGATCAAGGAGTCTGTGATCTATAGATAAAGGTCTTGGTCAACATATGGTACACTGAGGCTAACAAGCCTCTAGCTTAAAGACATTTTTGTTTCACTATGTGGTTAAATGGTAAGTGCAATAGGGCCCAAACATAACATTGTCTTATAATATGGCTTTGTCTCCTGAAGTGTGTTTGATACATGAGTACTCTAAGAATTGGAACTTAGAGAGAACTATGAATAAGGGTGACTGTATGAAAGCTCCAGAATTTTGATGTAGGAGGGGCTTAGAGGTAAAAAAAAAAAAAAGATTGCAACAGCGGAATGGAGGAAGGTTTTCTTGGAGCCATGTTTGTCTGACAGAGGAGAATTTAACTTAAATTTGGAGAAGAAGCTATGGAAATTTACAATGCACTAAATCTCCTTTTAGCCATCCAGTAGCACTGTTCACTTCTATCTATGGGTCATCTTAGAAAGCATCCCGTTGTTCACGCATAGTTAGACAAAATGCTAGATAGAGTCAGAACTCTATGTGAGATAGGAACTGGGAAATAGGAAAACTAGTCTGATGAAATGGTAAAATTTATCTTCCTATACGAAAATAGGAAGGCAGACATCCCTGGTCCAGAAGCCAGTCCATGGATAACAGGGGCTTAGTTAGTAGACTAGAATCAGAGGAGAGGGCTTTAGTCTTGGAAGACAGAACAGGTGAGTTGTGGTCTTGAGTTATTGGAAGAAGAACATTGGAACAGAGACTAGAGAACAACTTAGTTATGCCAACTGCATCATATGGGATTGGAAAGAAAGTGATATACAGAACAGTATAAGATGCTTGGCATTCAGCAAGAGAATAAGACACACCTAGGTTTGAATTCCACTTTTACCACTTACTGTTTCTTTTTTAATTTATAAAACAGAGAGAATAATAATACCTGCCTCATAGAGTTGCTCTGGGAATTAAATAAAATGATGTACATAAAGATTTTAAGATATCATCTAAAAAGAAAGTATCTCTGAGTTTTAGTTCTTATTAGTAATAAAATTGAAGACTTTCTCTAAAGATAATCAATTTACTTCAGAAATATTTGAGCAATTTTTCTATATAAGGCACCGTACTTGGGAACCAAATGCATTGGGCTCTTTTTAGTAACTATTGCTAGTAGGAGGATTATTATGTTTCAGACTGATAAGGGCTTTGCCAACTGTGATTCTTATTCTCAGATTAATTCTGCTATTTTACTATCTCCTGTTCATCAGTAAGGCTATGAGTCCTCACAGATAAATGTTTATTTTCAAGTTCACATAAAAAGTGGAACAAACATTTTGAAGTGAAACTATATACATGAATATATTATCTAACACAATGTCTAGCACATAGTAATAGTTCCCAAAGTTCTCTTTTTTCCTTCTTTTTAAAATATCTACCCCTCCTTTTTTTCCTCCTCTCAGCTTAAGAGCCATCTTTATTTATTGATTTTTTATTGAGGTCACATTGGTTTATAATATTATATAAATTTCAGGTGTACATCATTATATTTTGATTTCTGTGAAGACTACGTCATGTTTACCACTCAAAGTTTAATTGTCACCCATCATGGTACACATGTGTCCTTTGCCCCTTTCATCCCCCCACCCTTCCCGTCTGGTAACCACCAATCTCTTCTCTGTGTCTATGTGCTTGTTTGTTGTTGTTGTTTATATCTTCGACATATGACTGAAATCATAGGGTATTTGGCTTTCTCCATCTGACTTGTTTCACTTAGCATAATGCCCTCAAGGTCTATCCATGTTGTCACAAATGGCAAGATTTCATCTTTTTTATGGCTGAGTAGTATTTCATTGTATATATGTGTATATAGATATATATACACCATATCTTCTTTATCCATTCATCCATTGTTGGTCCTTTGGTTGTTTCCAAGTTTTGGCTATTATGAATAATGCTGCAATTAACAGAGGGGTGCACATATCTTTTCAAATTAGTATTTTTGTGTTCTTTGGATAAATACCCAGGAGTGGAATAGCTGGATCATATGGTTCTGTTAGCCACCCTAGCAAATTAATCAAACCCAAGGAGAGGGTCGTGGGAACCTCTGATACATAGCCAGAAGTCAGAAATACAGTTTTACAACCTGGACTAGTGACTGGACATCTGAAGTCCAAGGTGGGGATTGTGGGACCCTCCAATCTGTAGCCACTTGGTCAGAAGCACAAGTGACATCCTGGCCTTGTGATTGGCATCTGAAGTGGGGTGGGTACAGCAGTCTTGTAGGACTGAGCACTTAACCTGTGGGATCTGATTCTATCTCTAGGGAGATAATGTCAGAATTGAGTTGAATAATTTTAGGATACCTGCTGGTGTCCTCAAAATTGCTTGGTGTTGTGTGGGAAGCCTCCCCATACACACATGTTGGAATTGAGTCCCAGAACCCTTTTGGTCATAATGTACTGAAATAGTTGTTAAATTTATATCAATAAGTAATAAACATGAGATTCACATTGAAATGGATCAAAACTATGGAGTAACTAGGTATATGTTACAGTTTTTGATATCAATAAGAATGCAAATACATAATTCACTGTGATCCTTAGATTCTCAGGAAATGACAAAGAGCAAACCAAAGCATGAAATTTACCTTTCCACATCCTCAAATCAGAGAAATTTTTCTCATAGAATTTATGGATAATACCTGCTTTGAAAGAAGGAGAGAAGCTTTAAGCACCTACTCAGAAGGAGGGAATAATTCCCAAGATCAGTTCAGTTAAATGGAAATCAATTCAGTTTAATAAGATCTGATTAGTAATGATTGAATGTGTGCTATTTTCCAGGAACTGTGCTTGGTGCTGATAATATCAAGATCATTAAGACACAAACTGCGATCTTATTGAACTTACTGGCTACTGGAGAAGGCAGACAAGTAAACAGCAAATCACAGGACCATTGTAGTACTGTAATTGAGTTAGAATGCAAGTTACAGTAGAGATACATAGACTCTGCTTGAAGTGATCAGGATGGAAGACTTTGAGGAGCAAGATGCTCCTCAGTTGACCTAATTAGAGTTGCCAAAGAGCTGATAACACTGTCTTAAATGATCTCTGCATACTTTCATCCTGGGGATTTTATAGGTTAGAGAGTGGCCAATACCCAGATCATGACATAACCACTGCTTTATCCTTTTGAGAAGGCAGCTCTGGTCTCCTGTAGGAAGATTTGTCCTTAATGACTAAGTCATTAGTGTCTCATTCTGAAGGATGAATTGGTCGGAAAGCTTACGTTTCTGATTTCTAATAATCAAGAGTCCTCTGACAAATCCCGAGCCTCTCAACTAAATCCTTACTTTCTGTAGGCAAAAGGGGTAGAAATTGGTATGCTTTATGTATCTTGGAACCTCAGTGTCCCCAATGAACTTAATTCCATACAGCAAGAGAAAACTCTCAAAGGTGCATAGTTAACTGAGTCATCTGTGAAAAAAACTCTATAGTTGTAGAACATCTATTTACCTTATGATGTCAGAAAAAAAATGGATCTGGACAATACCAATCTCCCTCATCACCAACGTACTGTGTCTCTAACCTTGCCCCTCACCATGGCTGGCCTATAGTCTGGTTGACTAAGCCACTTTATATCTATGAGAGCCTATGTTGGACTGTAGAGAAAGTCCAAGAATCTCTTCTCTCTTCCCACATTCAAGGATGGAGAGCACTGATGTGGGTTAGTCATTGTTAAGGACATTCCATCTGCTTCCATACAAGAATATGGTATTATTCACGGAACTATAAGAGAGGGTTAACAGTTAAGCACACATGATCTGTTTTCTGTCCTTTCTTTCCACTGCTTCCTGTGGAGAACTTGTGAGTTAAATCAGCTTTAGAAGCTCAAGGCTTGGCCTGAAAAATGTTTGGAGCAGAAGACTCTAGAAATTGAATAAACTACATATTATCTGCTCTGTTAAAATCTAATTCCTACACTTTCCACTGTCTTTTTTTTTTTTTTTTTTAATTCTAGGCTTACTCTGGACCAAGCAAAAAGTTTTATTATAGTTCAGCCTGACTGTATAGAATTTTTCATCAGATTGGGGGTGAGGAGGGGAAAAATCTAATAGTTAAAGAAGAATTTATTTGCAGGTCATTGCTTCCTATGTGGGTGTTTTTTCTGAGGATCTTATGGAGAAATGTGATTGGTCAAAATAGTACCTATATTCTTGGTCCTCTTGTCAATTAATATTATCTGACTCTAATATCAATAGTCTGTTTGGAAGAAATTCTTCATTCTTTTATTCCTTGATATAAGAAGTCTTTCAACATTGTATTTTCGAGCCAGCGCTGATTTCAAGCCGCTCTCCACTTCAGCAGCCCGGGATTCGGTTCTCGGGTGCAGAACCACATCACTCAGCTGTCAGTAGCCATGCTGTGGCGGTGGCTCACATAGAAAAACTAGAAGGACTTACAACTAGAATATATAACTATGTACTGGGGCTTTAGGGAGGGAAAAAAAAAGAGAGAAGAAGATTGGCAACGGATGTTAGCTCAGGGCAAATCGTTCTCAGCCAAAAAAAATTATATTTTCTTTGTTTATGTCTCAGAAAAAAGTGCTGAAAGGAGAGAGATGAGCATAACAGACCTATGTTGAAAGTGTCATTTCAGATCTGGGAATAAATACTTTCCAACTGATTCATCACGCACACTCTTAATTCCTCTAAAATTGAAATCACTACCTTCTTCCTGATTGGAATCCCAGGACTGGAGCATGTTCATGTATGGATCTCTGTCCCCATTTGCCTCATGTACCTGGTGGCCATGCTTGGCAACTGCATCATCCTTTTTGTGATCAGGACAGAGACCTCACTCCATGCACCCATGTACTATTTCCTTTCCATGTTGGCTGTCTCTGACTTGGGCCTGTCCCCCTCATCCCTCCCCACTATGCTAAAGATCTTTGTTTTCAATGCTACAGGAATTTCCCCAAATGCCAGCTTTGCTCAAGAATTTTTTATCCATGGCTTCACAGCTATGGAGTCCTCAGTGCTCCTGATCATGTCTTTTGACTGCTTTTTGGCCATACGCAACCCTCTGAGATAGAGCTCTATCCTTACCAAAGACAGAGTTGTCAAAACGGGCCTGGTATTTTTCATTAAAAGCAAGCTCTTAGTGCTCCCATTTCCTTTCACTCTTAAAAGGTTGACATACTGTAGGAAAAGCCTACTTTCTCACTCCTATTGTCTCCATCAGGATGTAATGAAGTTGGCCTGCTCTGACAATACAGTCAACTTTTTCTATGGTTTCTTTGTTGCCCTCTGTATGATGTCAGACAGCATGTTCATTGCTGTGCCCTTGTATTCATCCTGAAGACTGTGATGGGAATTGGATATCATAAGGAGCAGCTCAAGACCCTCAACACCTGTGTCTCCCACATCTGTGCTGTGCTCATCTTCTTTGTTAGCTATCATTGCTAGCTATCATTGCCTTGGCGTCCGTGTATCACTTCAGCAAGCACAAGTCCCCAATGGCCATGATACTCGTTGCTGACATTTTCTTGCTAGCACTGCCTCTGATGAACCCCATTGTATACTGTGTGAAGACATGGCAAATTCGTGAGAAGTTTCTGGGGAAATTGGGTCTAAAAAAAAAGGTTTGAGAAAAAGTGAGGCAGGGTCAGCCAAGAACAGAGAGTAAAATAACATCTTCCTAAGCAAAGTACTATGGATGATTCATTCTTATAATTCTTAATCATCCTTATAATTAGTACAACATATGGGCTGAGCATGGAAGTCTATGAGCTTAGGACTGCCTTGGGCATTGACAGGTATGCATGGGGCAGTTTTGCATTATTATTAAAATCATGCATCAATACACTGATATAGAATTTTAGTTACATTGCTTACAGCATAGGGATAAATACACACAGATGTAGAAATTTTACCCCCTTATACAGAATAAATATTAAAGGAACTGGAGGTTAAAGGATGTTACCCCAATCCAGTTATTAATTTTCTTTCGGGCAGCCTTCAGACATGTTGTATTTGTTGAGGGTCTTTAGTCAATTTAAAGCAAATTCTTGATTTACCATTTAAGTGAAAGAAGTCTATTGTCAAGTATGAGTTGGTTGAAGATTTTCTCCCTTTGCTCTTTCCTTAATCAAATAAGGACTACTATTGATTCTCTTTTACCTTAGAGCTCTCGTAGCCTTGAATCATGATAATAAACTCTCTCATAACACTCTTTAAGACAGAACAGATTTTTTCTACATATTACAACAGGGTTCTAAGAAGTCATAGTTACTAAAAGGAAAACAGAGGGACAATTCTGCTATTGGTAAGACATGGGAAAGCTAGTGTACAGTAATTTTTAAAGCACTGATATTCTTGATTAACTACTCTAAAATACATATTCTAAAATAATGACTCTCATGCTTGTTTAGGTACTTAGTATTTTGAACTATGGTACATTCAGTTACACTAAAGGAACTAGAAATAATTTTAAACCAGCAAAAATATTAATATGTTTAATATACTAATATATTTAATATACTTAATACATATATTAAGCAACATAAAGTCATATACATGTGTATATGGTTCAGTTAAAAAAGTAAATAGCCAACTAAAGATGATTGGCTATCTCAAATTATTTTCCATAAAATTCATTTGTTTCTTATTCATCTTTTATTTGTGAGTATTTAGTGGCAAAGGTATAAAACATAAAATTTAGAATAAGTCAACCAACCCTTAACAATTTTGTATTATGAATTGGGAGAAAACTATAGTTAATAAATTTCAATGTTTTACTGCCTGAGTTGAACTCACAAATAATTAGTATTATTCTTGTTTCAAAGAACAATTTTGAAAAAGTTGTTCTCTCATGGTTAAATATTCTTATAGATTTTCTGTCCCCAGGTGAGGTGAACTGAGTTCTTATTGTTCAACAGCTGACCCTATCTAGATGCCACAGCCTCATCAGGGTTGGGAGGAACAACCTTTCATGCTTCCTTTTAGGTTGTTCCCAATTATCTTATAATTATTAGTTCACACATCTGTCTCTCTTACGTGTATTTTGTTTGCTTAAAAGAATTGCATCCTTCAAATTTATTAGTGTATCCCCAGTATTTATACCATGTGACATCTGGATAGTAATCTGACACATTTCCTAACTCGTTTTGAAAAATAAACAATAATAATAACAACAAAAGATCATTTGACATCTCAGAATATGATGATAAATTACAAACATACAATACATATGGAATGATAGAAAACCTATTGCCAAAATCGACAAGGATTAACATAAATTTTAAGTCAAAGAAGCTGCCCTGAAAAACAGTTCATATCCTGCTTAAGCACAAGAAAAAGCAAATGGGTTGTGATGAAAGAAACAAGAAAGGATACTTATCCTCCTTTTAGTATTTGCCTTTGACTTAGAAATTTAAATCTTTATAAGACAGAAACAGCTTAAGGCGTAAGACATGAATAAACGTTGTTTTGGATCAGAAGAGTGAATAGGCTAAAAATTGTCTGTTTTCTTCAACTATCATACAGGTTTAATGCATTTCCAATCAAGCCTCCAGTAACATTTCTTTGGGAATTTACCAAAATAATTCTAAAAATAGATTTACAAGAGTAAAGTGGAAAATATAAAATATATAGAAATTATAATGAAGCTCCATATGATAGTGACATTTATTAAACAGCTATAAAATTGCCTGTAGTTTGCTCAATAAATCAATGGGAAGAAAAAAGAAATAATAAACACATTGCAATGTACCATCCATGATATGAACACCTAATACATAGCTAAGGAATAGCAGAACAATATTTTTTTATTTTAATTTTTTTATTGAGGCATAACTGACACATAGCATTACCTTAGCTTCACGTATACAACACAATGATTCCAAATTTGTATATACTGTGAAATGATTACCACAATAAGTCTAGTTAACATCTGTCATCATGCATGGTTACAAAATTTTTGAAAATAGATTGATTACTTAAATAATAGTAGTAGATAAAATTACCACCATTTACAAAACCATATTTATGTGTGATCTTTTATCAGACACAAAAATAAACTAAGCATTAAGTTCAAAGATAACTTAAAATTCTACTTAAATATAAGTAAATAAATTAAATCATTTCTGGATGGGAACAATTTTTAAAGAAATAACAAAAACAGAAAAGGAGAAAGGAAAAGTGTTACATGTTTTTATTAAAAAGCAATTAGATATATGAATAACAATTAAATAGTTATAATTTAAAAGATAATAACAGTAGGATATATTCAGTCCTTATCAGGTACCATTTACCTACAATAACTCCATTAACTTTTGCTAGAACATGTGAAAGTAGATTTTGTTACATCCCCCTGTTTTAGGGATTGAGAAGTTAAAGCTTTGAGAAGTTAAACAACTTTTCCAATGACGCAGAACTATAAAGTATTAGGAATTTGAATCTAAACCCAGGCAGTGTTTCCAGAGCCTACAACATCAACCACTATACTATAGTGTAATTTTGCTACCTTCTAAATTTAATAATTCACTTTCTAGTAATTTAAGAACATAAACAGAGTTGTGATCAAATATGTCCTTATAAAACTATATATCAAGAGTTATTTTCATAATAAGTATCCTGGAAACTAATGAAATGTTAAATGCTAGGAAATGGTAACATAAACCATGATATACAAATATTATTAAACATTATTCACCTATGCAACACAGCATCAACAACTAAGCCATAATTGCTAAGCATTGCATTTGGTGTTAAGGAATAAATGAAATGTAAAACATAGGCCTCCTATCAAGGAGCTTACACTGTGGTGGTGGGAAGGACAAGTAAATAAATAATCAAATCTGCTGAGTTAAGTGTGGTAAGCTTACGCACAGCTTTAAGAAAGCACAAATAAAAAAATGGTGGCATACCTATTTTAGTGGAGAATCAAAGGAAAGCTTCCTAGAGGAAGTTAAGTCTAATAAAAATATGATTTAATACAAAGTAATGAATAGGATTTATTATCCTAGTTTATAAATATTTGTGTGTATGTGCACGTATTTTGGCTTATTAAAAAAAGGTTAGGTTATATATCATAAAATCTTTCATTAGTAGGATTGTCAATGATTTTTGTTATCTTTTTAGAAAATCTCAACATATTCACAAAATTTTAATTATATATAGTATACATATGTAATTATATGTGTATATGTATATGTGACATATATAATTAGAACAACCTCCAAATATATTAAATACATTCCTTGAAAGGGAAACAAAACACAAATTCATGTCCTATTAACAATTACCATACGGATGAAGTACACTGATGAAAATGTTTTCGGCGTTAAGCAGGTGAGTTGCATTTGAGCTAGATATGAAAAACACATTTGGAGCAATAAAAGATTAACACACATATGGAAGACTGCCTTAGATACTGACCATCATAAAACTGGAAGAATGATTGTACATTTCTACAACTGTTCATCTAAAACCCTTGGAATTCAAAATTTTTCATACTTTTAAAAGGTCCTATGACCTTTGAGGTATTACCCTGTATTCAAGCAAAGCTATATTTCTGAAGTGAAATGTGTGAATGTTCACTCAATGAGAAATAAATAATGACCATAAATATATTCATATCAGTTCATGTTAGCTTTTCTACCAATAACATTTTGGCAACAAACTAATGAAATGCAAAAAAAAAAAAAAAAAGTGTTTTTCCCAATGTTTTCAAATTCATGAATTGTGAATGGAGTTGTAAATCTACAAAGGAAAACTTTTACAAATGTCTTCCAAAGAAGCAATTAAAAGCTGTTGATAGTGGTAAAAACTGATGAGGAAAAGTTTGGATGGCTAGTTAGGATGTGGTCTGGGATGTCTGCTCTGCCACAGGTTGATTTCAGTGTCAGAGGCTCTGTTGTAGTGTGATGCTCTCTAAGGAAATTACCTCTTCTTTCCTGTTTCATAGTTCTTCATCTCTACTGGCCTTTCTTAGCTGCTGTACAAGCTCTCTTCCATCACTAGGCACAGCAACGCCTGGGCTCAAAAACGTAAATATTGAAAAATATGAAGCACTTTAGATCATTCCCTGTAGCCCTCAGAGAGTACCATGTAACCTCATCTAGCACTTCTAACATGCTCAAATCTGACAGTTTTCTCTGCCCTACCTCTTTTCCTCCCATTCTTATCTAAATTAACCTATCTAAAATCCTTGTCTAAATTCACAAATTCTCTTACTTAAGTCTCTTTTCTTAAGGTTGTTTTATTCTGGGCTTACTAACATGCTGTGTGACTAAGAAAAAGTCTTTTATCCTTAATCCTTGCTCTGAAACAAGATATCTAGAAACTAGATGGATCTTGGGACTCTTAAACGTTTGCATAATAGTTGTACTTTATCCTGTTGAAGGGGATAGAACTAAAGAGACATAGCAATGTGAGAATGGACAATTGTAATTTGAAAGACTGAATTGTGGTATAATGGAATACAGATTCTTCCCACAAAGTGTGTGAGGCCAAGAGAAGTTATGGCTATAATGCTGGCCTTGGGGTCTGAAAAACTGAGTTTTATTTCCAATCTCATTACTTTCTGGATAGTCCCACACTGGTTTTTCTCCACTTAAATATTAGCTTCCACCACACACTCTCATGTGACCAGGGAGATATCAAGAGTACCTGAATATGCTGTACAAAAATGAAATCAGAAAAAATAACTTTAACTATAAATAATAAGTGGATATCATTAGAGATATCTATCACTAGAGAAAATGGGTTGGGGTTTGGGCAAAGCTGCGTCAGAAAGGTGTCAGTGCTTGAGCTGAACAGAAAGCTGAGGCAAACAAACTAGAGTTTGGGAGTTGTACTCCCTGTCTGCCAGCAGTAGAAAATTGATCTAGGAGGAGGAGACAGGTAGCTCAGATCAGAATTTCTGCTTGGTCCACCGTGTTCAGATATGCATTATCCTGAGTGAAATGAAAGTCTCATAACTCTATGTGTGAAAGAAAAGTTAGAATTCTCCCAACATCCTATCAACCTTGTCCTGAGGTTACTTCTTTACAAAACAAATATTGTTAATAAAGGTAATCCAAAGATTTCCTATTAAAAAAGCTTCCAAGTCATTGTGCATTTCTACAGTGAGAAGTACACCAAAAGGTCGAAGAGCCTAACAGCTAGGTAGGAAATTAGTAACCCAATAAACAAGGGCAAAATATCAAGGCGCAGTCCTGAGGCAGAGCAGACACTGAAGAGGGACTATGCAATCAGAATCAGGAATGTATTAGAAAATCTAGGAAACGGGAAAAATAATGAAAGGCAGTGTGCGATTATATATATTGGACTCATTGGAGGTATAACAAATAGCAATTAGAACTGTGAAAGTTCACTTTTGCTAAGGAGAAAAGGGATTAAAGAAAAGATAGAGGTCCCTGGAGTGCATCTGTGAGGAGACGGGGCTCTCTAGAGGTGACTCCAGGAACTGAAGCCAGTGTGCAAGAATTTCCTAGTTTTAAATTGCAAATTTCTATGTGCGTGCCTTTGTGCACACATGTAACTTTTCTATTTACCAGTTCAAGGAAAAATCTTCATTGCTCCCTGGGAAATTTGCACACAGAAACAAATGATTTTGTTCAGCTGAAAGCAAAAATAAAATTACAGTGATTTATTTTTGGTCTAAGAATTACTGTTTTTTTTTTTTTAATTTTTTGTTTATTGCAGTAACATTGGTTTTTAACATTGTAAAAATTTCAGGTGTACATCATTGTACTTCTATTTCTGCATGGACTACATCATGTTCACCACCAAAATACTAATTACAACCCATCACCACACACATGTACCGAATTATCCCTTTCACCCTCCTCCCTCCCCCCTTCCCCTCTGGTAACCACCAATCCAATCTCTGTCCCTATGTGTTTGTTTATTGTTGTTATTATCTACTACTTAATGAAGGAAATCATACGGTATTTGACCTTCTCCCTCTGACTTATTTCACTTTGCATTATACCCTCAATGTCCATCCATGTTGTCACAAATGGCTGGATTTCGTCGTTTCTTATGGCTACACCAATTTGCAAAGGTACATGCACCCCTGTGTTCATTGCAGCCTTATTCATGATAGCCAAGAGTTGGAAGAATTACTGTTTTTAAGCAGAATTGCTCAACTAGAATAAACGATCTCGTTGTGCTTTCAGTGTACACAGAAGTCTATGTAATTGTTTTGAAGGTTTGAGGGACATATACACAATTAATTTAGTTTTGAATTGTAGGTTTTTTTTTAATTCTTTGATAAGCTTAGGGGAAAATTAATCTCTTCTTCTTGCTCTTACAATTTAATGAAAATTACCTCAGTAAACAAAATGCCTGAGGATGACATGGATCCAAATCCCTTTCCTACTTAAA
Source organism: Diceros bicornis minor (assembly GCF_020826845.1). Taxonomy (NCBI): domain Eukaryota; kingdom Metazoa; phylum Chordata; class Mammalia; order Perissodactyla; family Rhinocerotidae; genus Diceros; species Diceros bicornis. Next base: position 60,322,965 of record NC_080746.1, on the reverse strand, counting down.
TACAATTTACGTACTAGCGAACTCTCCCTTTCAATCCCACCCTCCTCTAAGATCCCTCACATTGGGGCCCCGCAAACACTTAGAGTGGAACAGCTGGAGCATAGCCTGGCGGATCGTCTTTGTCTTCAAACTATAAATGATAGGATTCAGTACAGGTGGTAAGAGCAAATAAATATTGGCCAAAGTGCTACAGATCACCCTTGGGGTGGAGCTGAGGAGGCGGTGTGTCAAGGACAGGCTAATCATCGGCACGTAGAAAACAGTGACAGCACAGATGTGACAGACACAAGTGCTGAGAGCTTTTTGTTGCTTCTTAGGGGCCACAATGCTCAGGACAGTACGCAGAATCAGGACATAGGAGAAAAGAATGAACAACAAGTCAGTGCCAGTCAGGTAGAGCTGAAGAAACATGCCCAAAAAGCTGCTGATCCATGGGTTGGAATACGTGTATTTGATCACATCTGAATGGTAGCAAAATGGGTGGGAAAGTTCCTGGCCTCCATGGAAATCTACATTCTTCAAGGCTAGAACCAATGGAAAGATGAAAATTACTTGTCGAAAGCAGATGACCAGTCCAATCACCATGATCATCATATTCGTGAGGAAAGTGGCATACTTCAGTGGGTTACAGATAGCCATGAAGCGGTCAAAGGCCATGGCTACCAGCACTGAGGACTCCAGGAAGGAGAAGCCATGTACAAAAAACATTTGAATGAGGCAAGCTTTAAAGCTGATCTCCCGTGCATGAAACCAGAGAACCCCAAGCACAGTAGGGAGGGTCGAGATTGTCAGACATAGATCGACAGCTGCCAGCATGGAGAGGAAATAGTACATGGGCTTGTGGAGACTCCGCTCAACAATGATGACAAACAGGATCACGCTGTTTCCCAAGAGGGCAACGGCGTAGAGACAGCAGACAGGGATGGAGATCCAAACATGCGCAAGTTCCAGCCCAGGGAATGCAGTGAGGAGGAAATTGGAGGAGGAGGATGTGGTGTTATTGTAAATTACCATGGTGGGTTGAGGACACGCCCTGAAAAGAGAGACAACAATGATGGTGATTGTCATATTGATCCTTTTTTCAAGCCCTAATTCTTTTATAAACTCTTCCTAAAGTACCCATTTGTTTCTCTGTATTCCAAATCCCCAATCTAATTATGGTACCTACCACATAATTCTACAGTATCTTGAATTTTTCTTTTCAGAATCTGTCCCCATTTTTCTTCCTCTCTCAACTATAACCATCAATTTCTCTAGGCCCATCCCCACCCTACTGCTCAGATTATTCCTGACTTGAAGTAGAAAATGCTTATAGACTTATGTCACACACATGCACACACACCAACAAAACAACCACCACCATAATTATAACTGATGAGTCTTTGTATTAAGTCTCCAAGCTACGTAAGTTTCTCCAGAAATAATGGAGAAGCACATAAGAGCCACTGGGCACCTGTGGCAACGTACTCCGTGATGCCCTTGCTGGAAGTTGGTCTGGGATATTGTACTCAGATGTATCCTTGTACCCGAATCATCAGCCACCCTCTCCTAGTAGAATATATTAAGAGTCTCCTTTTGGTATCAAGGCTTCTTTATTCCTTTTCCTATAATAGAATAGTTCCTATAATTCCTCCCTTCCCCACTCCACCTGTGTATGGGACTTAGATTCATCTTGTGCTCTAATTCTGTTTTTCTGTGTACTTTTCCAGGTCTACTGAAATAAATGGGTCTTGTTCTCCTTTTCTCCATCTTACACTTTGGGGTACTCATTTCTACTCCTTCTCATGGGTATCTAGCATATGACTTTGATTGTTAGTTATTTTCTCCCCCTTCTCTGGTCTACTGAGGATGGGCATAGAACTAATCACTTGTTACTCCACAGGTAGAAAAAAAACACTAGTTGTTTTTTCTGCAATAATATTTAATATTATTATATTATACATGGTTAAGAAAGAAACTAAGAATCAGGAAAACTAGTGCCAAATGAAATATGGATTATGAACACGCTGAATTAAACCAGCCACTCAGACTCTGAATGACTACTAAGCCAGTTACTGTGCTGATGGCCATAGAGACAGAAATAAGTAAAGAATAGTTTCTGCATTCAAAACTCTCTCCACCTAGTGGAATGAGTAATGTGCGGAGCTAAGGAAAAATATTAATGAAGGGCTATTACTATATGGGGAAATGAGAGAAGATTAGCCAGAGAAGAAAACAGAAGGCTACTGAGATTTCTGTTTCATTCTTCTTTTTCTAAACCTGACAAACACAGATTATTCAGAGTGAATCTCCTTCTCTGTGATAACTATCCAAAAATCTTTCTGCAACACAAAATCACTCAATCTATTGACCCTCCTTCAATAGTACTTTACATTTGCTTTTTATAGTACTAAAGTTCTATCGCTTGATCACATTTCTTTCTTCCTGTTGAATACTGGCTCCCTGGGAACATAAAATATGTGTTTACCTTTTATTTTCTCCAGAGACAAGCACAGTGATTGGTGTATAATAAAAACTCAAAAATCTAATTTACATTAGATGTATCGATGGATGGATAAATAAATTATAGATGGTAGAGAGATGAATAAAGACTAGATGAAAAATATAGATAGATCCTGGAAGTTTTGAGCGAAGGATGAGCCAGAGGGAAATCATTTCCCTAGACACCAGGGAACATAAGGAGACTAAACCTCCTCTCATCGACTGGGAGAAGAAGGAGGGTAGGTTAAGAGAAAAGGAAAAGTATTAAGATTTTTTATATATGTCAACATTTGCTAACTACTTTATATAAAATTTTATATAATCTCAGGAAAAATTGATACAGGTATTTTTCTCCTATTTTAAAGAAAGGAAATGGACCTTTCAAGGTAAAATAGTATATTAAAGGTAAAATAGTTAGATACAGATTCAAAATTCAAAACCAGATTCACTAACTCCAAATTTCTTTATTTTTCATTAAACCATAGGCCATTAGAGAAATCAGGTTTATGAGAGAAGTTAAGCAGTAGGGTAGTGTAATTTTCTTCTTTTAAAATACAAGAATTGTTTATATTCTATTGTATATCTAAATAATTTACAGGAGGGATAGGGATGAGAAATAAATAAAGGCGAGAACATTGTACTCATGGCAAATTTAAAGAAGAATATTTGTAAAGTCAGTCCATGTGTGTTTAAAGATATGTGTGAATGTCCGCATGTGTTTGTATTGTGTCTCTCTATACACTGATGTATGTAGAGAGGAGTTTAGGAATGCAAGAGTAATTGAGATACAAGAGAACTATAAAGCATACACCAGTTATCTTCTGTTCTTTGAACTATATCTCGTAAAGGACAAAAAGTTGACACTGGATGATATAAGGTGGTAGGAGGAAAGGAGACAATGACTCACCTTGCTGCTGAAGAACTTGTTTCCTATGGAATGCCGATATGTAGACAGGAGAAGGATGAGAGAAAAGCTGAGAAAGTTGAGACCTTTCTCCTAGATCCGGTAAGCTTGTATACTCTGGAACCAGCTGTAGGACAAAATTCAGTCTCTCGATTTTTCAAGATTTTCTCTGCACTGCTCACTAACCAGAAGAATAGGCTAGTGCTTTTTATTTTCAGTTCTCCATATGACTGGCCAGAAAAAAAGTAACATCTACCAATTCATATACAGAAGGCTAGATTAAATGCCTTGGATAAGATCCACCTAACTCAATAACTTAGTGATCCAAAGGTCAACATCCCTGCTTTCTGATATCAATAATGGTGTAGACTTGTCCTCTTCATTTACCAATCCCCACCTTCTATTCATTTCTCAACACTGAACTGTATTCTCTCCACAATCTGGAAACTGCCCTGACAGCTCCAGGCCATGTTAACCTCAAACTTCCCCTCTGCTTCTAAATCTCTGCACCACTTTGTGCTTGGATTTTTCATTGGACTGTTAATAATGAGGTATGGCTGATATTGGTAATTTGTATATGCAAGTGTCATCTCCTTTATCTGCCTGGAGTGTGAGTTCCTTAAAAGTTTGTGCATGCCTGTTTTTCTTCTCTCGATGTTAGCTATTGTAGTAAGATCTGGAATAATAGAAAGCTTCAATTAACAACATTGAGTGATTGCTGAAAGGTCTTGGCTACAGGAAGAGAGTTCTAAGTCCTATCTCCTTTTTTCTTTCTTCTTTCTGTTCCCTCTTATCCTCCATCTCCTTATCTCTATTTCTTCTAGGCTCCATTACACCCCTCCATTTCTTCATCCCACCTTACTTGTAGCTCCCACCATTTCATTGCTCTTCTCACTTGCCTCCTTCTCCTAGGGTTCTTCACTCTTTAATCCCTTCCCCGTCCATCCATCCATGCACGCTTCTTACCTGCTCACATCAGCAGGAAACACCATCAACTTCTCTTCGATCTCCTCACAGAACAGGGACTAAACCAGCTCTCAAGGGTGAGGGCTTTATATAAAGCTCAGTAGAGTCACCAGACAACAGAGAGCTATCTTCATTAGTGAGTGTACAGGTTGGAACAAGATTTAAGGGACCCATAAGAACATATTCCTCTGTATCAGCTCAGACAGCTCTCCCTGACACAGCTTCAAACCCTCCTCCCAGGCCCAAGCAAACCCCATACATCAGGGGCTGTAAGCAGAGCCCTAGCCCTGGGGGCTGACAATAATGGGTATCTTCAAAATCTGCCTGCCTGGGTCAGATAACTACAACCATTCCTCTTCACCCCGCCTTAGGCTACAGATTCTCAGCCAGGGAGTCAAAGCAGGATCATGAGAGGGCAGAGTCATCCCTCTGTTCTCTGCTCCAATATGTGCTCTTTCTAACAGGTCTTATTGTCCTCCAGCCATTCTCATCTCCCTCCTCTTACCAAAGAACCCCTCCTGAGAAGTCATCCTATTAACTGAGTGACATCTGCAGCCCACCTACCTTTCTAAGCATAATTAACCTAGCATTTGATGAACTCAAAATACATGCCAAGAATTGCATGATAACCTTTAAATGCATTGTCATATTTATTCATCACCAAGTTAAATTACCAAATTCATTACGGATTAAGTATTATTCTCCGTTATTTCATAGATGAGAAGATTGAAACTCAGAGAGGTTTTGAATAACTTTACCCTTCTAAAAGTAAGCAAGTTACAGAGCTGATATTCAAGCCTATATCTATCTTACTCCAAAGCTCTTACTCTTAACCAATACGCTATGCTGCCTTCTATGGTCCACTGCTTCCATTCATATCTTCAGAAAATATGGTTGTAATACATGGTCCTCAATCTATCAGTCCTGTAGATTGCTTGATTCCCAATTGCATGCCCATATCTGGTTTAAGCCTCACTTTGACCAGGATTCACCTCTCCATAGTACACAGTGAATTAAAAATTCTGACTATATCTAATAATCCCTGATTTTATCCTCCTTCAAACATTTTCCAATCTATATTCTTATCATATCTTTATCAGGCACACTTAGCAAAGATGCCTATCCCAATGAGTATCTAGAGACATTAAGTAACTCCATAAAGTTATACAGCAAGTAATGTTCAGATTCACATGTAAACACCACGCCTTTCCACTGGTTCCCTCAGCAAAAATGAGTGACTCTGGAAATTTCAAATGAGACTTACTAATATTAAATGAGACAGAGAGATTAGGAAGCATGAAATAAATCTTGAAAAAGTACAGTTTTTACTCACACCTTAATTCAGAAAATATATATTGAGTGTTCACCATATGGTGAACTACATTAAGTATTTGGGATAGGTTGAAGTGAAATAAAGAGTCCTTATTCTTATGAAGTATATAGAATAGTAGGGAAGATATACTGTCAGGTAATAATAGTGCAGTGTGAGAAACTCTAACATAACAAAAGTCATGTCGGCAAAGCCTTCTGGACAGAAATAAGGTTGAAAATTGACATCTAAAGTGTATATAGACTTCCCTATTCTTCCTGATCACTGAATGTACCATACTCTCATACTTTTCACTTGCTATTTTCTTTTTAATATTTTTCTCTCCTGCTTCCAACCCATTGCACGTACACACCTTATTTTTATTAAAAATACTCAAAGAACATATAAATAAAGAAATAAGCAAAAGAAAATAAATGTTTAACATTGAATACCAGAGTGATTATCATAGAGCAAAAACAATCTGGGAATTTTTCTTGAAAAAGTTGTTAAATGATGGCATACAATGAAATACTACATGGCAATATAAAATAATAAAATACCAATACATAAAACAACATAGGCGAATGTCAAATGCATTATGCTAAGAAGCCAGACATGGAAGACTACTATTACATTCTGGAAAAAGAAGAATTATAGGCATGGAGAACAAATCAGTGCTTGTCAGGGATTAGGTATGAATAGAGAGTTCACTAGAAAGGGTCAGCGTGATAGAATTCTGAGGAGTGATGTAATTTGTCTGCATCTTGGTGTCAGTGGTGGTTACATGATTCTATGCATTTGTCAAAACTTACTAGAACTATATACCAAAAAGAGTGAATTTCACTATATAAATGTTGAAAAGTTGTTACTCATTATAAGAAAGAAAAGTTCATATTTTTATCAAGTTAACTATGGTAAATTCTTGCTTTTATCAAAACCATCACGCAATGGTGTATCAAACCCATTAGATTTGTACAGTTCAATATAGTAGTTACTAGTTACACGTGACTCTTTAAATTTACATTTCAATTAATTAAAATTAAATAAAATTAAAAAATTCAGTTCCTTGGTTGCACTAACAAAGCTTCAAGTGCTCAATAGCCACATGTGGCTAGTGGTTTCTGTGTTAAACAATGGAAATTTAGAACATTTTCATCACTGCAGGAATTTCTACTGGAAAGCGTTGCATTTGATATTCTTCTCTGACTGGATTACATTTACACAGAAGTCGTAGACACCATTAAGGGCCAATCCTGCCCCCACAAAATACTCAGACAATCCTCTGCCGAATCTGCTTGGTCCTAACACTGTACACAACAGGATTGAGCCCAGGAGGGAGCAGCAGGTAGATATTGGCCATGAGTGTGTGTACTACTGGTGACAAATGCATCCCAAAGCAGTGAATCAGAGTCATGCCAATGAGAGGCACATAGAAGAGCAGCACTGCACAGATATGAGAGAGGCAGGTGTTGAGAGCCTTGAGTCTCTCTTCCCTGGAAGAAATGCCCAATACTGCCTGAAAGGATTAGAAAGAGACCAGAAGCATCAAGGCATCTAGTACAATGACGAAGATCACAGCCAGCAGGCCATAGATGCTATTGACACGGGTGTCAGCATAGGCAAGCTTCATGGCATCTTGGTAGAGGCAGTATGCATGGGAGAGGATGTTGGACTGGCAAAATGGTAGCCTTTTGATGAGGAAAGGCACAGGGAGTACAGCCCCCTCACTCAGCAGCAGTACTGCAGCTCCAATCTTGCCGATAATACCATGAGTGAGAATGCTAGCATAGTGCAAAGGGAGGCGAATAGCCACAAAGTGATCAAAGGCCATGGCCACCAGAACACCTGATTCCACTCCCCCAAAGGTGTGGATAAAGAACATCTGAGTGATGCAGGTGTCAAAGCTTACTGAGTTCCAGTTGAAACAGTGAACACTGATCATGGTGGGCATGGAAGATAGTGAAAGGTTGAGGTCAGTGGCAGCTAGCATAGCCAGAAAATAATACATGGGCTCATGGAGACTTTGCTCAGCTTTGATGACAACAAGGATGATGATGTTACCCAGAAATGTGGTACCGTAAAGAAGACAGAGGGGCAAGGCCATCCAGAAGTCCTTCTCTGGCATTCCTGGAATCCCAGTTAGGATGAAAGTCTGGTGGTTATCAGTAGTTTGGTTGAACGGTGACATTGTGGAATGGAGGCTTGACTAGGCAAAAAGAGAACTCATTAAGTCAAACAGCTTCAATTAGAATCATTGACAATAAGTATTGAGATGGTAGCCATAAGAAGGAATAACGTAAATATTATTTTAACACACTCTTCTTCACAGTCTGGTACAGAAATTGATAATGATGGCCCTGCCCCTTGAGGCAATAATTCTATCACTGACCGTCATATACTAAAATATCTGGGGAAAAGAAAAAGAAACGCTTAAATCAACCTCTGCACCCAATAGGGTTAGAATTCATCTGGAAACATCAAGGAGTTAGCTGACTTGCTTCCTTGCTAAGGAAGAATTTGATATTGTACATTTATGTGGGTAATGAACACTGATGCCAATAACCTGAAAGGAAATATTAGCAAGCACAAACATGACAGCCATATGGGCTGTTCATAAACACAGATATGCAGATATGTGCATATGTGTGTGTATCTTGATTGTGATCTTAAATTGTTGTGATTTAAACATGATCCCATTGGAGACTCAATTTCTCCACCCACATGATGTGGGACAGAGGAAAAAAGATACTCTTTAAGGACTTTAAAGCTCTGACCGCCTACATTCCTAGGAGTGTATGGATGCTAAAAGGACCTGAGCTCACAGCAGGTGATGGAAGGAGAAGTTACTTTGGCTACCAAGGAACTTTAGAATGACCCACAATGTAGGCAGGATAATAGTTTCCAAGGGTGTTCACATCCTAATTCTTGAAACCTGTGAATATGTTAGCTGGCATGGCAAAAAAAAGACTGCAGATGTCATTAAAGTTAAGGACCTTGAGATGGGGAGTTAATCCTGGATTACACTGGTAGGTCCAATCAATCATATGAGTCCTTAAAAGTGAGGAAAATTTCCCAGTTGCAGAGAAGTAGAGAGAAAGTAGCATGAGAAAGACTCAACACAACTTGTGAGGATGAAGGAAGAGGACCAGGAGCCAAGGAATGTGAGTAGCCTCTAGAAGTTGTAAAAGGCAAGGAAACAGAATTTTCCTTCAGAAACGGATGCAGACTCGCTGAGACCTTGATTTTAGCCCAGTGAGAGTCATGTTGGACATCTGAGCTACAGAACTGTAAGATAATAAATGTATATATATATATATATATATATATATAAAGCCACTACATTTGTGGTAATTTGTTATGGCAGAACTAGAAAACTAACACCCAGAGGAGGCAGAGAGGAGCGGCTTTAGCATCTTTTTGAAAATATTCCAGGTCTTCCCTTTCAGTCTCATTTACGCAGGCCCTGTCTTTTTCTTCAGTATGTTCTGCGCTGCAATTAGATTTCTCTGTCCTAAGGTGTATCTGGAGTGGAATTCTGAAATCCATTTCTGTGTTACTCCTGAGGGAGGAGAATGCCCTCTAGTACTTGCAAAGAGTTTTACAACTAACAGTTGATTTAGTCAGATGAAACCCATCCATGGAGGATCTCCCAAAAGACAAGTTCTAATATTGTTCAGATTGGTTAAGTCAGTGTCCCTGGTGTTGAAAACTCAACTGTATTGGATAGTACAGATGTAGAACATTTCCATCATTGCAGAAAATTCTATTGAAATTGGAAACGTTGGTCCTACAGACTGCAGATTTGAAAGATATCAACATTCATACTGATTTCTTGATAAATCTTAGATCCAATTGGAGTTGAGGGTCTTCACTTATATACCACAGAAGCTTTGCCTCTCTTTACCTGTATCTCCCAGTCTTTGTCTCTTTTCTGGAAATTTTAACAGGAAAATACTTCAAAACTAAAGACTCTAGAGAGAGACCACCTGGATTTGAATCTGGCTCTAATATCTTGGACAAGTTACTTAATAATCTTTGTGCTTCATTTTTCATTTCTTTAAAATGAAAATGAAAATAATAAGTACCTACCATGGAATAGTTAAAAGTATCCATTCGGGATACTGATAGGGCATTTAGATAAGCACCAGTAAAATAATAAACACTCAATAAAATTTAGCTATAATCAATGTTTCTCTATTATCTATAAATTTTGTAATGTTTGGTTAACTGTGAAAATGATCTCTCAAAATATTTATAAGCAATAAAATCTATTTATATGCTGTTGTATGTGTCTACCTACTCATATATTATTTATATATTTTGATCAAATTCTATATTACCTAAATCTCTCCATCCCTCAGCCAATTTAGTCAAACCCTGAATATCAGTGGCTTGTAGGTGGTGGCTGTTGCAGTGCTCAAGATAGTGGATTCTATGGATCTGTGCTCAGTGACTCTGCACTTAATTGCAAATGCTTACTGTAAAGAATTTATTGGAAGCAGGTCCTAGATAAATCAGAGATGAAAGAATGTTATACTAGTAGGTGTCATGGGTAGTGAAAACCAGTAAGACGAAGAGAAGAGTAAAGAAAATTGATTCTGAGGGATTAGGACCATGAAAGAAATATCACACTGACTATATGAAGAGCTTAATCCCAAAGACCAGCACAGCCCTTCCAGAATTCAAGGTAAGGATGGCAGACTAGGCTCTTGATTCCTTAAAATCTAACGAACTCACAAAAAGCTTTTCATGTTTAATTAATTTATTGATTAATGACTTTATATTTGTTAAATAGCCAGCCCTGATGGTTGCTAGGAGTCAGAATCAACTTGCTTGCACTAACAAATTTGTTGAATGCCTGCTAAGTACTAGATAGGTCATGATAATCAGAGGATCAAAATGAGCAACTTTTTTCCTTCCGCGACCCATAGCAAAGAACACACGAAAAACAAGATGAGATACAGGAGTGGAATGTGTGCTTGAGGTTGAACAAAGACATGCTTTACAGATGGGTCAAGACGTTCAGCTTGTATCCTAAGCTTAATTCTGTCTCTATCATACGGGTTACAGAGTATGAAGAGGATCAAACCTGGACTTTCCTCACAGCAGAAGGGCAGGAGCTTCCGTGGCTGAAGAAGGGTATGTAGGGATGGAGGTGGAGGAGAAGTGAGAAATGGGAGTCTTTTTCTCTTCTATCCATTATGGAACTCCAACTCAATGTTCTTTTCCACCCAGGCAACTGAGTGGAAGAGCTAATCCTTGAAGGACAGGACTGAGCACACTATAAGTATACTATGCTCTTAAAGTATCTGAGCTATAGGCTGAAACATAGTCCTGGCCCCATGGATTTGTCCTCATTATGCTTTGAAGTTCTCTTTAGTCTACGGGAGAGGATTGAGTTTTAGCCACAGGGACAACTTCTGCCATTAAAATTAAAATTCCAGACCAAACAGTAGACTGTGCTCAACAGACCTGACCTCGTTCACTCCCACGACTCAATCCTGACCACTAAAAATTTTTCTGTGAACTGTCGATACTACAATGCCCTCCATTCTGTGACAGCATTCTCAGAGAAAGCACTACCCAGACCTTAGGTTGTTCCTCATCACCCAAAACCTAGTGTAGGAAATGAGAGTCATTTCTGATGCTGACAGCCACAGCAATAAAGCCAGAGATTTAAAACGAGTCACACATTAGTCCAGAATTCCCACTGTAGTCATCCTCTGGAGACAAAAGCATCAGTCTTCGTGGAGATGCCCCACTGCCAAAGGCTCTGTAGACTCAGGCTTCTGGGCATATTGCTCTTCTTTGTCTTGATCTCAGAGGACCTAATTTTCCCTAATGCAAAATGGTGATGGTAACCATACAAATACAGAATCAACCTCAGTGCTATATGAATGCTACCTCACTATCTATATCAAAATACAAATGTACTTTAATGCCTAATCTTTATAACTCTCTCTAAAAGGAAGGAAGGAAGGAAGGAAGGAAGGAAGGAAGGAAGGAAGGAAGGAAGGAAGGAAGGAAGGAAGGAAGGAAGGAAGGAAGGAAGGAAGGAAAAAAGTAAAAGAAAACATCACTCATTTCCAGAGGTATTCTAGGTACTCTCTTGTTCTTTTCTCTGCTTCACAGCAACGCCCTTCAACACTGGGATCTGTAATTCTTGGTTCCACTTACTTCCCATCCCCTCCTGCATTCACTTTAGTAAGAGTTCTTTCCCACTCCACTGAAATTATTTTTGCATACTTCACCAATGCCTGCTTATTGCTGAATCCAGTGAACATCCTCATCTTACTCTCCTCTTCAGCAGGATTCATTACAACGGAAAACTGCATCAATGTTAAGCTACTTTCTTCTCTGTTTTTTTTTGTGACACGATGTTTCCCTCCTCCTTTAATTTCCACTGCTCAATGTCCTTTGATGGTTTATCTTCCTCTGACATCGCTAAATGTTAGTGTGTCTCTTATTTGGTCTTTTAGCCAATAGTTTAAGTCCATGCTCTCATTGAGTGATATTATCAAATCCCATTGTTTTAAATATCATCTATATATTGATTACCTCCAAAAATATATCATACGATCATTTTTTTATTGATAAGATCATCTTTTTTGTTTTGTTTGCTTTTCTGTATACTGTTAATATGATATGATACATTACTATTTTATGTTAAACCAATCTCACATTACTGGGATAAACCTCTCTTGTTCATGGTATAATTTTTTTTTCTTTGCTTGGTATATCAGTTTACTTATATTTTGTTAAAAATTTTGCATATCTATTCAAGAAGGATATTTGTTTGTCTTTTTCTTTTCTTGTTATAACCTTGTCTAGATTTTGTATCAAGTACTACTGGTTTCATAAAAGGAATTAAGAACTGTTCCCTTCTCCTCTATTTTCTGTAAGAGTTTGTATCAAAATGTCATTATTTTTTCCTTAAAAGTATGATAGAATTCGAAGAAAAGTAATCTGGATCTGGATTTTTCCTTGTGAGAAAAATTTTAATGATTAATTCAAGTATTTTACTTGATGTAGGTTTATTCAGATTTTTTTATATTTTGTTTAGACAGCCTTGTAAATTTTTGTCTTTGTAGGAATTCGCCCCCTTCCTCTACAGTTTAATTTGTTTGCATAAAGTTCTTCATAATATTTCATTATAATCCTTTTTATATCTGTAGGATTGGTAGTGATAGTTCCTCAGTTTCCTAGTTTGGGTTGTTAGTGTCTTCTCTTTCTTTTTTTTGACTACTTTAGCTGAAAGTTGATCAATTTTGTAGATGCTGTCAAAGAAACAAACTTTGAGTTTATTAATTTTGTTTTCTTTCCCTTTTTGGCAATAATATTTATGATTTCATTCTTTACACTGACTTTGCATTTAATTTGCTCTTTATTATCTACATTAAGGTGGAAGCTTGAATAATTGACTAAGTCTTTCTTCTTCATAATGTAGAATTTAAAGCTATATATTTTCCTTTAAGAATTATGCTAGCTGAATTTCATAAATTTTATACATTGTATTTTGAGTTTAATTCAATTTAAAATATTTTCTAATTGCACCTTTTATTTTTTATTTTACCCATGGGTTATTTAGGAGTATGTAGTTTAATTTCCAAATATTTGGTGTTTTTATAAATTTCTTTCTGTTTTTTATTTCTAATTTGATTCTATTATGGCCAGAGAACATTCTACATGTGACCTTAAACCTTCTAAATTTCTTTTGATTTGTTTAATGGCCTAGTATGTGGTCTTTCCTTGAGAATGTTCCATGTGTGATTTTAAAAGATTTGCATTATGCTGTTGTTAGGTGGAGTGAGTGGAGTGAGCTATATATGTCAATTATGTCAAGTTGGTTGATAGCACCTTTTAAATCTTTTACATCCTCACTGATTTTCTGTTTAGTCGCTCTATCTATTCCTGAAAGAGTGTTATTAAAATTCCAAACTGTAATTGTTGAATAGTTTATTTTTATTTTCAATTCTACCAGTGTATTTTTTACTTTGTATATATTGGTGGCTGGGTTGTTAGGCATGTATCCATTTATAATTATTATACGTTCTTCATGTATCGATACCTTTAAATGTCTCTCTTCATGTATCGATACCTTTAAATATCTCTCTTTCTAGTAAGTATTTGTTGTTTTAAGGTCTATTTTTGTCTGATACTGTTGTAGACATCCAGCTCTCTTATGGGTACTGTTTCCATGATGAAACTTTTCCCATCCCTTACTCCCTACTTATTTATGTCTTTGAATCTGTTATTCCACTTGTAACTAGTACACACTTGAATTTTTCTTTTTTATCTAATCTGACAATCTCTGCTTTTTGATTGGAGTTTATAGCCCATTCAAATTTAATGTAACTATTGACTTGGTTGGATTTACATCTGACATGTTGCTATTCGCTTTTTATGTTTCTTGTCTTTTTTGATTCTTCTGTTTCTGCTTTACTGTCTTCTTTCATGTTAAATATTTTTATTGTACCATTTTAATTTCTCTGTTGATACTTTATTAGCTTTATTTTTGAGTTATTTTCTTAGTAATTACCCTGGGAATTAACAAAATGCATCTTTAACTTATGTTAATATTGTGTTAATATCAGTAAAATGTTTCAAATTTTCTACAATATAGCTTCATTTTCTTCCCTCCCTTGTGAAATTATTTTCATACATGTTGCATTTACCTATTATGAACTAAATAATACAGTGTTATCATTATTCATTTAAACAATCTATATTTTCTTAAAGAAATTAAAAAGATAATGTATCATTTACATAAATACTCTTTGTATTACTCATATATTTAACATTTCCAGTGTTCTTCATTTCTTCTTTTGATTCGAGTTAATGTCTGCAGTCATTTTCATTCAGCTTGAGGACATCCTTTAGTATTTCTTTTAGGGCAGATCTGCTATCAACAAAATCTTTATATGTTTTTATTTCTGGGAAATTTATGTATTTCACCCTTATTTTTGAAGGATAGTTTCACTGGATATGAAAGTCTTATTTGACTGCTTTTTTTCTTTCAGAACTTTAAATATGTCATCCCATCACTCTCTAGCTACTAGTTTTCTTACTGCTGAAATGTCAGGCATTAATTCAGTCTTTTTTACCCTGCACTTGATAAGTCATTTTTCTTTTGCTGCCCCGTCTTGGGCTTTCAGCAGTTTGAGTATGATGTTTCTACGTGTTAATATCTTTGTATTTAACTAATTTAAGTTTCTTGAGCTTCTTGAATACATGGACTAATGTTTGTTGCCTTTAAATTTAGAAAATGTTAACTTTATATCTTAAAATATTGATTCTTCTACTTTCTGCTCTCCTTCTGGGACTACCATTACACATATGTTGGTATCTTGTTGTTGTCCCACGGTTAGATGAAACTTTGTGCATATTTCTTCAATATTTTTTTCTATATTATTTGAATTTGTCACTTGATCATCTATCTGTCTTCAAGTTCAGAGATTCTTCTTTCTCCTATCTCATATCTGTTGGGAGACCATATAGAAATTTTTTTTTACTTCAGTTTATTCTAATTTTTTATTCTTAAATTTCCATTTGGTTCTTTTTTATAATTTCTATTTCTCTGTAAAGGTTACATATTTGTTCAATCATTATTGTCATATTTCCTTTAACTATTTGCACATAGTTTTCTTTTGTTCTCTGAACACATTTATAATAGATTCTTTGAGTTATTTATCTACTAAAATCAATACATGGGCCTTTTAAGAGTTGGAGACTATTGATTGCTATATTTC
Source organism: Diceros bicornis minor (assembly GCF_020826845.1). Taxonomy (NCBI): domain Eukaryota; kingdom Metazoa; phylum Chordata; class Mammalia; order Perissodactyla; family Rhinocerotidae; genus Diceros; species Diceros bicornis. The sequence continues at coordinate 60,307,556 of NC_080746.1, read as the reverse complement.
TTGATTATGATTCATGCTTTCCTATTTCTTTGAAAGTCTCATAGATTTTTTTGAAAACTAGGTATCTTAAGTATACCCATCTTAAGTACCTAGATTCTTAATTGTTTTTCAAAGGGTTGCTGTGTTTTTGTTATTTTTCTTTTTTTGTTTATTTTTAGTAACTTATCTGAATTTAAACTTTGAGATCTATATTCCCACAATAAATCTCTCCTCCTAAGTGCAGCCATTGATGTGTCCTCTCAGATTATTTATATTTTTATTTAGTTTTTTAGCCTGCCTTCCTAGGCGTTGTCCATGTGTCGGCACATCTTGGTGGCATGTCAATAAAGCTTAAGCCAAAAACACTTCTACTGATTGATCTGTATGTAATTTGGGGAATATATTTAATATTCAACCAGTTCTCAAATACCCCTTTGCTTTCACTTTCCAGCAGGTTTTCTTGGGTTTCCCCTATGTTTGTATAGCTTATCAGAAAGTCAGGGATGCATGAGGAGCTTATGTACTCTCTGACTCTAATCTCCAGATTCTCCCTATTAAATTTCTCACTGACGCCCTACTTGCAAACTCAGACTACCAAAACTTTATTTTCTACCAAGTTTGACTATTTTAGCTATGAAAGCTTTAGTTTTTTTCTCCTCCACTTCAAGTTGAGTCAGCTCTATTTATAGCACAGCTGCTGGTTTTTCAGCCAGCCTCAACCTGGTAAAACTACTTTTTTAAAAAATTTTAAATCAGTGGTGAGAAAATGGTGTTCTTATCTGAATCTGTAAAAGTTTTTCAAGAATAAATGTTTATCAATCTGTTGTTTGGCTTTGGTCAACTTCCAGAGTCTTAGAATGTTTTGTTGTTATATTTTTTTTTGATCAGGAAGATTCTCCCTGTGCTAACGTCCATGACAAATCTTACTCTATTTTGTATGTGGGCCACCACCACAACATGGCCACTAACCAGTGGTGTAAGTCAGTGCCCAGGAACTGAACATGGGCTGTTGAAACAAAGAGTGCCGAATTTAACCACTATGCCACCAGGGCTGGCCTTGTTGTTATATTTTTTAAGTAATTTATCCAGGTTTATACTTTGTTTTTTCTTTTCTTTCTTTTCTTTTTTCTTTTTTTTTTTTTTCCACAGAAAGTAGTCACCAACCTCTTCATCTGAAGCGGGCAGAAGTCCCTCTTTTCCTAAAATTTTTTTTTCTACTTTAAGGTGTTTCACCTTAAACCTTAAAGGGGAACAAATAAATGAGAGAAATACTGGCAGAACACTTTCTGACGAAAAACATGACATTGTGTTTGATGTTAATATAGATAATGAAGTAGGGAGTAAAAACTTCATGATAAGAAAGAGTGATAGTAAGAATTGCTGAGGTAATGTTGCTGAGTAGACAATAGGGAAATGATCTAGTGCAAAAACGGAAAGGTTTGTTTTAGAAAGGATCATGGATATTTCATCTCATTTATATAAGGAAACAGAAAAATTATCATATATTTGACACTGATAGTAGATGAGTAAATGTGTTTTGGGGCACTGGGTATTGCTTTCTGATTGTTTCAAATTTTTAGTGAAGTAGGAAGCAAAGTCATCAACAAGGAATATGGATGTGGGTAAGATGTAAGATAGTAGGAGAACAGTCATAAAGTATGATTGCTTGGAAGCATTGAGGGAGGACAGGAGGTCTTTGGTAAGAAATTTAAAGTGAGAATAGTCAACACAGTTGTATGATTTCAGAGTAATCTGGGACTCTTCCTTGAAGAGGTTATGCTAAAGGTGGCATCAGTTTCTGTAGATATGGGTGAGGCAAGTCATGAAGTCTTCAGAAGAGTCTAAGCTCTCAGGTTTGCATCAAGCACAGTGCTTGTCTAAATAGTACTTCAGAGATTGGGTAGCACTAGCACTCTCACAAGACTAGAAACTCTTTGAGAGCAAAGTCTTTGTCTTTAAATATATATATATATATATACACATATATGTATAATGTAAAACTATATATATACAGAAAATCTTAGATTTCTAGACATAGTCACAAATTCTTATTAAAAAGTATACAGAAACACTTATTATAAAGCACTAACTCTTAATGTTTATGGTATAAGTTGTCTTCGGTAGGTTGTAACACAGACTTGGAAAGAAATGGGTTTAGAAATTAAAAATAAACAAACTTCTGCCATACATTCTCTATCATGCCTGAAAAAAGAAGTATCATCATAAGAATTGTTTAGATCTTGGCTTTTGTTTTCTGTTGTTATAATGTGAATATGTATATAGATGGAATCAAACAGGGCATGAAGGGTGGTGGATAGGGCCTGTGGACAATTTAAGGGATGATCACACAAAGGCACACACTGTTGGAGTAACCAGCCTTTTCTACAATTTTAAGAATTACCTCATTGGTAAAAAATATCGTTACAGAAAGATATGTTAAAACAAATGAAAGAAATTTTATTTGATAGATTTGAATAACAACCCAGGAAACCAAAGAAGACCAGCAAATTTAAAGAACTTCGTCCTCTGTGTTCCTGATGGAGAGTACAGACCATCTTTCTCTCTATCCAAAAACAACCGTAGACCCTAGCCCTATTTAGTGGTAAATCATAATGTTATGTCAGCATTGACAGTGAGAATGGCTTTGGAGTCAGAGGACCTGGACCAACATTGGGCTGGAATCCTAGAACTTATTTAGTTATTTAACATGAGGCAAATCACTACATATATATATATATATATATACACACACACACACACACACAATAAAATGTGTATTATGTGTGCATGTGTGTGTCCGGGAGAAGAAGTAGATCCTTCTTCTTTCCAATTTGGCTGAGAGAATGCAAATAAAATCAAAATGAAGGAAAATTTCAGGTAAGTGTTGGCAAAAGAAAGGACAGTCTGACAGGTGAAGGAAGGGTTTGGAGTTCTTAGGGAAGTCAGTATGGAATACCCCCGGTGGCGCATAATAACAAACCTCAAGGGATTTCTTCAGAGGAGTTGTGAAATGGTTGTAGAATCATGATGGCTCCACACACCACTGGAGGTTTGAGAAGTCTTCATAAGTGCTCTGTTTGCTAGTCTCACACTAGCCAAGAAGCCAAATTAACTCTGAACTGGAGCACAGAGATTGATACAGGTAATAAATTAATCCAAAAATCTTTTTACATGCCCTCAACATAGCAAGCTCTGTGTAGGACTATTTATGTACATTATATCATTAAATCATAGAAATTCTAGTGAGGGAAATGATAAGGACAGATGAGAAGAGTCTATACAGTGTCATGGGGTGGTGGAAAGTAAAGAAAAGATGGAAAAAAATAAAACAGATGTTGTTACTAGGAATAAAAGGAGACATATACTAAGGAGAGGATCTAGTGTATGGAGAATAACAAAATAAAGATTGAATGGAAGAGTAAAGGAGAGTTGAACTGGGAGCTAGAGAAAAGAGGAGGCTGAAAATTTAGAATGGAAAAGAGAAGGAAAATGGAGACTAGAGCTAGGAATGAAAGGAAAAAAGGAGAACATGGAGTAAAACATATTTGGATAAAGAAAAACAAAGTCAAAGCAGTAAAAAAGGAAGGGGAAAACAAGAATCAACTATTTCCATAGAACAACAGTGCTTTAGCAGGCCATGGGGACTTCATCAGAGAATATCAAAGATTTTTCAAGTATTTCCAAGAAAAACATCCAATAGGGATGAGCCAACTGATTCTTCCCAAGTGAAAGCCATCAGAATTGCTGGAGATGAGGGATCAGCAGGCCCAAACAAGTGAAGGGCTCCCACTTAACATGTAATGTATAAAAAAGCCCACTTGTCAAAGTGCTCCAGAGGGTTAGACAGGGACCATAAAGTGCTTTGTTTAGATCTGAGCATTCTGATTTATTTGGAGAGCAGCTTGGATTCTGTTTGCAAGACACAACGCAACATTTGTAAGTGAACTACACTATCTTTCAAGGATTCCTCCACGTCTAAGAGATAAGAATCTGCAAAATAACTTCTTTGTAGTATCTCCCAAACAGCCAATCCTCATCTCACAGCAGAGAAGCAGGAGACAGAATGAGCAAGGAAGCCCACCTGTCTTGTGCACCTGACTGCACAACCCTCCAATTCTGTCCCATGGACTCAGGTTCCCAGAACAGCTCTTGAGATTTTTCTTTCTCTTTTCTCACAACAGGTACCTACATGAGAACAAAGACACCACGATACCTCTCAAAGACTCCCTATTTAAGTGTTTTTGTCTGTGTCCTCTTAGAAAAAGAAATTTTCTCTCAGTTAATGATTTTCAACCCACATGCAAAAGATCAGGGAGAAGTTTGATGGTTTGCAAGATTTCTGGAAAGAAGAACGACATTCAATCATCCATATTAATTTATTCATGTTTCATTCCTTCATTTGTCACATATGGAAAACCTATATATGCTTAGCATGTAGTCTATTAGGTGATAAACAAGATAAATATTCTTTCCTTCAGGGAGTTTAATTCTAGTAGGAAAGATAGACATTAAATAAATACTTACACATTGTTTAATTAACTGTACTCGCCTAGAAGGAAAAGCCCAGAATGCAAAAACAGCATACTAAGGAATCTTAAACTATTATGAACATTTGGAAAAGGCTTACTTGGGAAGGACAGATAGGCTTTGATTTGGCAAAGAGGAATTTTACAGGAGATGGAAAAATGCATAAGGAAAGGAGAAGAACAAATATGGAAATCTTATATCACAAAGTATCTTACTGAGATCCAGGAACTTAAACACTGCAAATTTGGCTGGATTGAAGAGACCAAAGAGGAGAGCAGGTGGTGTAAGTTGGTGCTAGAGAGGTAAATAAAGGCTGAATCATGCTGTACTTTGAAAGTTAACATAAGGATTTGGGACTCTGTTCTAAGTACAATACAAGCCCTTAAAGGAGTGTTTGCTTGTGATGAATAAATCATATTCCGAATTTAAAAAGTTTATTCCCACTGCAGAATGAAGAATTATTTGAGGGGGGGGCACTAGTGGATGGAGAAAGTTAGGGACCCTAAAAGAAATGGGCTATACTATTTATTGGCTATATAAAAGGAAGAGAGGGGATAATTATTTTATATACTTTGGGGGCATGTTTGAAGGTTGATTAAATGTTGGTTTGATAAAGGAAAAGGTTTCAAGAATGGCCCCAAGCATGGCCCCAAGGTGTGTTAGAAGACTCGCAAAATAAAAATCCTGTGAGTGGCTGCTCTCATATCCTATGTGTGGTTGTTTCTGAGCCAATAACCTTGCTGCATTGAAATGAGGTTATGGAAAATTATAAATTGTTAACATTTATGAAGATTAAATATTAATTTGAACAGTTTTATCCTCTAGTGTAATGTAAGCCATTACAAATATGGTAAAATATATGCCTAGGCATGTTGGAGAATGTATACACACATATATATGTGTTTGTGTGTGAGAATATATGTAAACACACACACATATATTCTCACACACATGTGGATTTGTATGGATGTGAGTTTGTGATGGCAGTGGAAATGTGTGTAGTTATGTGTGTGCTAGCGGTATTGTGAGTTTAGTGTTTTTTTGATTATTTAGCAAAATGTTTTATGCTAAGTCCTTGGATGTTGCTGCTTCTTTTCTGACAAACTTTGAAAGCTGTTAAAGAAGGAGACAGATTTTCTACTGTCATACACTGGGCATTTAGTCTTATGTCCATTTTTCAGATGAACAAATTAAATTCAGGGGAAGGGTGATCATCTCATGTGATTGTCTAGGAAGCAAAAAGACACAGTGATAAAAAAAAACTTCTTAAGTGCTGTTTTTAACATAATTCTCCCCTCTGCTGTTCCACATATATATTCATAAATCCATATACCTGTCTTATATGAAAATATATTTTCAATTTAGGAGCTGTGAGCTAAGTGGGAGAGAGTCCAGCCTCACCCAATGGTGAGAACACCATGATGAGCTCTAATGCATCGCATGCCAACCACCATAGTTTCATTTTGACAGGTATCCCAGGGATGCCAGATAAAAATCCATGGATGGCCTTTCCCCTGGGCTTTCTCTACACACTGACTCTCCTGGGAAATGGTACTATCCTAGCTGTCATCAAGATAGATCAGAGTCTCCATGAGCCTATGTACTACTTCGTCTCTATCTTGGCTCTGACTGATGTTAGTCTCTCCATGTCCACCTTGCCCTCCATGCTTAGTATCTTCTGGTTTAACGCCCCTGAGATTCCCTTTGATGCATGCATCACACAGATGTTCTTCATCCATGGATTTGGAGTAGTAGAATCAGGAGTATTAGTGTCCATGGCCTTTGACAGATTTGTGGCCATACAAGACCCACTACGCTATGCTTCCATCCTCACTCATGGCATCATCAGCAAAATTGGAATAGCTGTCCTCACCCGGGCAGTCTGTGTGGTCTTCCCTGTGCCCTTCCTTATAAAGCGGCTACCCTTCTGCCGTTCCAATGTCTTGTCTCATTCGTACTGTCTCCACCAAGATGCAATGCGACTAGCCTGCGCCAGCACCCACATCAACAGCCTCTATGGCCTCACCATAGTCATCTTCACATTGGGGCTGGATGCCCTTATCATTCTCTTTTCTTATGTGCTCATCCTGAAGACTGTGCTGGGCATTGCTTCCAGAGCTGAAAGGCTCAAAGCCCTCAACACCTGCCTCTCTCACGTCTGTGCTGTGCTCCTCTTCTATGTTCCTCTCATTGGTGTCACCATGATCCACAGATTTGGAAAGCACTTATCACCAGTAGTGCACACACTCATGGCCAATATCTATCTGCTGCTCCCCCCTGTACTAAACCCCATTGTCTATAGTGTGAAGACCAACCAGATACAAAGGCGGATCATCCAAGTGTTCCAGAGGAGAAAGAACAGGGCCTAGGGAAATGGAATCGAATATAAGATACAGAATAAGTAGCATTTTCAACAGTTGCAATGCAGTCAAATTATACACATCTAGTAAAATGCAAAGGTGGTCAAGACTTGTGGGTGAAGATACAACACAAATCATTCTTGTTTATATATACTCCATTTTGGAACGTACGTATTTTGATATCTGGTGTCACATACAAAATCTAATTTAATTAACAAAATTTTTCTTCTTTGAAACTGGAGATGAGCATCAGTGATGACATAAATTATCACCTGTTTATCCAGATAACTCTCACGAGTGTTTATTCATATAATGTTAAGTAAAATTCTTTCTTTAATTATCAATGAAATAATAGTTACATCAAGAAAGATTCTAGAAACTCTATAGTACTGCTGAGGGGCTGAGTCTCTGAGAAGTTATTTTTTCTTAAAATAAAGCAAAGAAAACTGTTACAGAATCAAATAGCATTTATTTTTATCTTTTGGTGTTTATTGGGTGAAGAGTGCCTATGATAAAATTTAAAAAGTGGTTACTTAATTTATGCCTTTTTTTTTTAAGAGAAATCGCTTGTTTATCATAGTCCTAGTTTTTTGCCTCATACTTAGTAGAATAATAAGTGTTCTATCTGTACTCTTTTGACTCAGCATGAGTGAAGACTATTTTGCTGTGTACTAGGGGAGTCAAAAAATTATACAGAGCAAAATTACTCCTGGGTCTCATATGAGGAAAAGTGAAAACTTTCAGCCCTAGGAAGAAGTTTAAGAGATAGTGAAAACATGTGTGGGGATGAGTATGTCAAATGCAATATGCCTTTGCATCGATGCTAATTCCTGCTTTAAGTATTTTGTTAATTGGTACACAATCAAGTTGCTAGGGGGATTATTAATTTGTTCAATAAATATGTATTTAAAACTAAAGAAATGCCAGTCATGATGCTAGACCCTGGAGACATGGAGAAAAATACACCAATTTTCTACTCAATACCTGGCATATTTCTCTGTAAGGAAATATGTAAACAATTACAAGTCAATGAGGTATTACATTACAATACAGCATTTAATTTAATACTAATAGCTATCTGTCTTTATATCTCAATTAATATTCTCTCAACAATCTCTGAGAATAGGTGTTATCAACATTTTACACATGAGGGATATGAGATTTAGAGCAGTTAAGTAACTTGCTGAAAGTCACACAGTTTCTAAGTTGCAGAACTAGATACAAATTTAGATCTGTTGAATCCAAAGCCTGTGAATTGAGACTTGACCCATGTCTCAGGGTTTCCTAAGCTTCCAAACAAATTCCAGGTAGAGGGAGGGAACCAGTTACGCATGACAGATAGTCTAGTAATCAATATTGTTGAAATCTTAAGTAAGAGGTCCAGCTTCCCCAGATGAAACTAGACAGAGAGGTAGATTAATCGCAAGATAGATACAGTTTATATTTTCAATAGAAATTACTTGAAAATTGTTGGTTTGTTCAGAATGCTAATATCAGCCAAGGCCTCAATATTGATGCTATCTAAATGGAAAACATGAATCCCAAACAGTACACATTATAATCAATTGGCCTACAAGGAGAAAATAATCAAACTTTTATTTGTATTTATTTCATCCTTCAAAAATGTTTAGTTTTCTTAATGTGTTACCATATACATATTATACTAGCAGAATAGTGTCAGTATACAATTTCTGAATGAATAAATATAAAATATAAAAGTATGTTTTACTTTTATAAGTGTCCTTTTTTTTTCTTCTTATACAGATGCATAACCAAAAACTTTAAAACCACCATTCTAGACTAAGGATAAAAGACAACTACCATGGAACATATTTAGAGTGCTCACATACGGTGATGACAGAAACAATTAGCTGCAAGTACCCTTTGAATGTTATTATTCTCTGATTCTCTGATGGGGCCATGAGGTGGCAAGATCAAAAATCTAAGTTCTTTGCCAGCAATGTACACACATACTCCACATCCTCGCTGTGCAATCCCTTCTCTACCTCCAGCAGTCTAATTTTTGTCTCCATTGCTATGTTTTCCATGGCTCAGATCTCTTTGTAATTAACAAATCAAATATTTTTCTTTCATCCTCCTTCAGCTTGGTATATTTGGGCCAATTACAAATATTTTCAGTCCCCTGCTTTTTAATCTGTTTGCTAATTTCGTGGCACCCTATCACATCTCCTACTTCTACCTTCTCCTCTGGTTCCTCACTTGCCTTCACTTCTTCCTCTCACACATGATGTGGATATTTCTCAAAGTTTCTCTGTTGTCACTCTGTTACCTCAGTAAATTTCTTCCCCCAAGATGCCATTCATGCTAATGGCTTTAAAGTATAGCCCATATGGATGTCCCTCCCCCTCTCCCTGTTGTCTCTCTCAAGATCTAATTCTTCATTTTTAATTGCCTTTGCATAATCTCTATGCAGAATTTTTTGTATACATCAATTACCACACAATCCAGATTTAACTCTTGATTTTCCCCACAGTAACCAATTTCTATTTCTTTCTTTAAAGGTATAAACATTCTCCACTTATGCAATATTCAAAAACATACTAACATATCTAGAAAGTAAGTCTTTGATTCTTCCTTTGATTCCCTCTGTCCTCCACTTCCATGGTAATCATTCTATAGTTTGGTCCTCTTGCATATGTAATATTCATTTTTATACTAGAATTATGGGAATGATATGGAATGAGGAGAGAACCTTTCTGAGGGGGAAGAAAACAGTTAGCATAGGAGATAATATGCCAAACTACATGTTTAACTGCATCTTTAAACAAGATGTCCTAGAAATATTTACCTTGAATACATGACTAAGTTTATTACTTGTTAGTGAAGGATCTATCCAATGGAGTACAGCTGTTCAAAAAAAGTTTGAAGAGAACAGATTTGTATATCCTAGATGTGGGAATGTTTACATGAACACCTAGGCTGCTAGGATCATATCCTGGTTTATTTCACAGAGCTGTAAACTTGTCATAGCCATAAACTGCTATGTGTACATCAGTCATCACAGTTAATATTTAGGGCACAACTTAAATGTACCTTCAGACATGAATGATTAAACAGAAATAACATTCTGTAAATTTGAAAATCAAATGATGAGCAAATTAATCTGTGACTACTGACCATACATACAAAACAACAAGATTGTATTTACACACACACACAAACAAAAAACGTGTTTACATAGACATGTTGACAGAAACAGACCCACTTACTCTTAAGTGTCTCTGGCATGCAAACATTCTGAACACAATTCGTTTAATTTTCAGCTTGGGAACAAAATTTTTCTTCCTCATATACATATACTTCAGGACAGCTGCACCTGGCTGGGAAGAAGGAAGTGAACAGGGGAACTGGGTTTGATGAGAGGATTGTGTGGAGAGAGAGGACAGAAAAATAAGCTATTAGCAGCTGCTGTGGGAAGAAAACTATAAACACAGAGAAAAATGCTCAGAGAGAGTATTATGAAGTATTTCTAAGTATTTTGCTATGTAAAATCCCTCCATCACTCTTTTAAAGAAATCTACAATAAACACCTAAGTTGTTCTTCAAGAATATGAGTAGGGACCTAGTTCACTGAAGGTAACAGCAGTGTGGAGACTGGGCCAAAACATCCCTGATATGTAAAGATAACACAACATAATCTTTCATCCAGATCTTTTCTCTTCAAGATTTCCTTTTCTCACATTAAAAACATTAGCATTTGAAAACCGTCTTAAAATAAAATAGATAAATAAATCCTCTTTATTCATAACCCTATCTTCCTTCATCCTCAAGCTTCTTTTAACGTCTCCACTTTTAGCACCAACTTTATCACCTCTCAAACACTCTGCACTCAGAACAGTGCTGAACATATTTGTTACTCGATATATATTTGTTGACTGATCAGCTTTTGATTTTATTAGTCGGCATCAGATTTTTACCATCATCAGAACACTAACCACACTGTGACTAATATACCCTAAGACTTCAATTTGTGTATAATTTGGGGGACCCTTGCTTTCTGTCTGCCCTTGTTAAGTTCCCTTTCTTCCTTAAATGTTCTTCTCTTTTTGGTACTGAAATGTCATCAATCCAAATTCTCTTCTTACCTTCAACCTCCTACCTAGTTGTTCTTTCTATTTTTAATCTCCTAAACATCAATATTTTTAAGGTTCTGCCCACACATTTCTTTTAATTCTGTCTTTATTCTCTTTATCCACTTTCACTGGTTAAATGGCTGTCTATACTTCATTGGCTCTCAAATCATTGAACCCAGTCTAGATTCCTCTCCTGAGCTTCAAGTCAATGAGTTAAACTGCTTTTGAACTTCTCATGGACTCCTTAAATTTAGTCTAACACTGAACTCAACATCTTCCACGGAACAAATATGTGCATGAGCAAGTCTTCAGATGATTGCAACCCTCAGAAGTCAGGTCACATTCAGCCTTTGAACTGCCCCAGCTGAAGCCTCATGGAGCAGAGATGAGCTATTTCCACCAAGCCCTATCCAAATTATAGATTAAATCTACCTTCAGAAAGGTAGTAAGCAGGGCCGGCCCCGTGGCTTAGCGGTTAGGTGTGCACGCTCTGCTGCTGGCGGCCCAGGTTCCGATCCCGGGCGCGCACCGACGCACCGCTTCTCCGGCCATGCTGAGGCCGCGTCCCACATACAGCAACTAGAAGGATGTGCAACTATGACATACAACTATCTACTGGGGCTTTGGGGGAAAAAAAAGGAGGAGGACTGGCAATAGATGTTAGCTCAGAGCTGGTCTTCCTCAGCAAAATGAGGAGGATTAGCGCAGATGTTAGCTCAGGGCTGATCTTCCTCACAAAAAAAAAAAAAAGGTAGTAAGCAAAATACATGAGCTTGTTATTTTAAACCACTAATTTTGGGGTAACTTGTTATGCAATAACAGATAACTGAAACAGATGTGGCAACCAGAAGTGGGATGCTGCTGTAACAGATACCTACAACATGTGGCATTGGCTCTGGGGGACGCAAGGAATGAAAGATAGCAGGGCATCAATGAGATTGTTAGAAAAGACTTTAGGGGTCTGGAGAAGAATGTTGATAACAGACTAAAGGGAATTTAGGGCAGTGTTAACAAAAGTCTAAAGGGCCTCAAGGAGAATGTCAGTGAGAGTTTAAAGAAGAAGAAGAAAAATCTTCACGAAATTTGGAGAAAAGGAGGCCTTTTGTTATGTTGTAATGGAAAATTTGGCAACACTGTCACCTGTAATAATGTGGAAAATAGGAAAGGCATTTAACATAATCAGTGATTTGGCTGAGAAGATGTCCAAACAGAATGTTGAAGATATTTTCTGATTTCTTCTAGCTGCCTATAACAAAACGTGCAAGCAAAGAGATGAGCTAAAAAAAAAAAAATTGAAAGAAAAAGAAACTTTGTCATTTTTAAGAAAATATGGAGGAAATATAAATGAACCAGAATTATTAGATTTGACAGCACAGCTATTTGTTATTCCAACCCTCCAGTTAGTAAACTATTCTCAAATTTAAAAAATGTCTTCCAGGCAAAGATCAATTCTGGGATGGGACTACAAGACACTTGAGCTAAATGTTAGAGATAATAAGAGGGTGCCTAATAGAACTTTTTAAGACAGACAAAACCCCTCTGTGTATCTTAAAGTTAAGCCTTATAAATGTCCTCTTTTAAATAATAGCACCTCTAAGGATTTTAAGGACATTGTCCCAAAGCAACTTCACTAGGAGCTCAAGGCAGACAAAGACTGATCTCAAAAAGCATTGTGATTGTGGCTTTTGGCTAATGGAGAAGATTACGAATAAAATTATTCAAAGCAAACACATAAAGTTATTAAAGGATTTTTCAGCTTAGACTGAAAGAGACAGAGACATTAACAAATAAAAAGAGGTCTTTTGGGGGGTTGGCCCCGTGGCTTAGCAGTTAAGTGCACGCGCTCCGCTACTGGCGGCCCGGGTTCAGATCCCAGGAGCGCGTCGACACACCTCTTGTCTGGCCATGCTGAGGCAGCATCCCACATACAAAAACTAGAAGGATGTACAAGTATGACATACAACTATCTACTGGGGCTTTGGGGAGAAAGAAGGGAAAAAAAAGAAGGAGGATTGGCAATAGATGTTAGCTCAGGGCCGGTCTTCCTCAGCAAAAAGAGGAGGATTGGCATGGATGTTAGCTCAGGGCTGATCTTCCTCACAAAAAAAAAAAAAGAGGCCTTTGGAACTTCAAATGTCTCTGGGCAAGAAGCAGGCACAGACTACTTTGTATGGAAAGGAAAGTTGACTTACGGGGTGAAAACAAGAAGCTGATAGCAGAGAGAAAATCCCTGGAGAATTAGTTTCAAGGAACTAGCAACATGTGCCCTGCTGGATTTCAGAATTGTTGTGGACTAGCGACTGCTGTGTCCCTCCTGCTTTGCTCTGCTTGAAGGAGAGTATCCACAGCAAATATTTTATGATCCTACCATTGTGTTGGTCATGTGTGGGGCAGGTAATTTTCCTATCAAATACACCCGTGTTCACTTTAAGAATCATTCTTGAGGAGTTATATCTGAGGAAACACATCTGAGGAAACTCATCACACCTGCACCTGATTTAGATGAACTCCTTGGCCTGGAGCCCGAGTCTGATGCCATAATTGTACGAAACATTTTTGGGGTCTTGAGAAGGGGTAAGTGTATTTTGCATGTAGGAAAATGTATATGATTTTTGGGCAGAGGGCAGATTGTGCTGACGTAAAATACGGCCACTCAATTTTTGGACATGCCTCCCACTGAAAGGTGAAGTCTATGTACATTCCCCTTGAACCTGGATTTTCTAGCTTCCTGACCCATAGAAGATGGCAGAAGTGGTATCATGCCAGTTTCTAGATCTTGATCTTAAGAAACTGGCAGCTTCTAGTTCTGTCCCTAGTGATACTTGTCCTTGGAACTGAGCCACCATGCATCTCATGGTTGCAAAATGCACCAGGTTGAGAATCACATGAGGATTTTGCATTATATCAATCAGTCCTATTGTTATTTTGTTGTTACTGTCCATGAAGAGAAGAAATGATGCAAATTTATTGTCATTTTCATATATAGCTCTTCCCTCGGTTTCTAAAACTGCAATTGTTAAGAAAAGACAATAAGGATAATTGTATCTAGTTTCAAATTTTAAAAAACTAGGTTTCTTCTAAGCTACTCATTCTCAGAATTAGACTGCTGTGTATACCCACGCTTAGTAATAAAGTTTGCACTTTCTCAGGGTTACTCTCAATCTGGGCAAAAAATAACTCTGACAGTGATGAGGGTAGGTACAGGTATGTGTAACCTCACTTACTTTTTAGAAGAACCAGTTTTCCCCATTTCCTCAGCCCAGCAATTAGCCTGGTATGGGATGAGCCAAGAACAGTTGTGTCTATATGCCACTGTAAGTAATTTATGTGAATACACATGTTGCCTGTATATGTAAATATAGAGTGTAGATGGAGTTACGTGGATATAAGAACGTCTACCTCTATGAGATTTCAAGTGTGTTTAAAATCATCCTGGTTTTATACCAGTGGCATAAGTAAATGTGTCAATATTTGAGTGATAAAGTATATGTGCACATATGTTTAGCGATGTGTGAATCTGTTTCCATTGCTGTACAGAGATGCGGATGTGTCCATTTCTGTGTGGGTACACATCTATTTGTACAGCTTTATGTGAAAATACATGCACGAATGAAAGTGAATACACATTCTCGTTCATATCTCTGTGTGCATTTTTCAGATGACCACTGATGTATATGGTGCTTATCTATGAAAATATGGATACATAAATGCAGAGACATCACGTCCCAAAGCCAGTTGCAATACATTTTGGAACCATCTGCTAACATGGATTGACCTATATTTTTTTCCACCTCTAAATAATGATTACTTAAGAGCTGTTTTCTAAAGTTATGCCTCTTTTTAATAGGACAGTGGACACTGTTTTTTGAAAAGTATAGAGTGGTTACAGGGGTGACTGCATACGGTCTAAGCATGAGTTCAAATAGAAAGAATTAGGAGATGAACCTAGAAGTGTGCCTCTCAGTACACAAAATCCCACTTTTATTTCTTCTTCTTTATTATTGGCCCCTATATTAGTTTCCTATTGCTGTTGTAACAAATTACCACAAACTTAGTGGCTTAAAACAACACAAAACATTATCTTAACATTCTGGAAGTCAGAAGTCTAAAATGGGCTTCACTGAGCTAAAATCAAGGTGTCTACAGGGCTGTGTTTCTAGAAGCTCAAGGAAAAAGTCATTTCCTTACTTTTCCAGCTGCTAGAGGCTGGCATCTTTCCTTGACTTGCCCCTTTCAAAGCCAACAACAGCAGGTCAAGTCATCCTCACACCACATTACTCTTACACTGATGCTCTGCCTCCTTTGTCCACATTTAAAGGACCCTTGTGATTACATTGGGCCCACCAAAATAATCCAGGATAATAACCTTATCTTAAAGTCATTTTATTAGCAAATTTAATTCCATCTGTAACCTTAATTCTCCCTTGCCATATAACATATCATATTCATAAGTTCCAGGAAATAGGTCATGGAAATTTGAGGGAGGCCATTATTTTATCTACCCTAGTCCCTAACTTTAAGAGAGGAACGTGTGCGTCAGAGAGCTAGGGTTGAAAGCCAGTCCTTCATCAGTAGCCAGGTTGAAAGACTTCAGATAATATGCCTTGATGTTTTCCAACATTGCAAAGGCAAAACTCAGGTTATTGAACATTGTAAAGAAGAGCTATAGTCTATCTGGGTTCCTGAGATGGGTATACAGAAAGAAATTGGAATTACATCATGGCCCAATGAATGTAACCTCCAGACTCCGATTATAGGATCTGGTCATGGCACTAAAAGGATTAAGTTCACATATAAGCAAACTATCAAAGGCATACTGACCTTGGGCTATCCTTACCTGGTCAAGCAGATGGCATGTCCTACTTTCCAGGTAACCTCACAGGCACCTAGAAAGCATTCCTGCTGTTTATGTGCCTGTCTCCACCATTAGACGATCTTTTTGTTGTTGTTGTTGTCTTGCGCTTCGTAAGTTTTATCATCTTTATTATGTAGCTCTGTGCCTAACTCAAATACACACAGGATAGATATTTTTAAATTAACAATGAAAAAACTAAGATGCATCCATTTTGTTTTCTACTAAATCAGTGTTTCTCAAGCTATATGTGGTAATGTAATTTTGAGTTTTGTTTTTTAAATTTTTGTATTTTACTTTCTTTTTGGCTGACCTCAGGTTGGGGCCCCAGGGTTCTGAGTCAGAAGCCTGTGTCCTGCCCTAGAGCCTTTGGCCTCATGAACAGAGCTCTTTCCCCACACCTGGCGAGGCCCCTGGGGCAAGGCACCACTGTCCAGTGACTAGGTGGGGCAGGGAGGAGCAGAAGGGGAGGAGGTGGAGGCAGGCAGGGGAAGGCAAAGGGGGTAGAGGTGGAGGGGCTGTGGGTGGGGGGTCATAGAGATATTGAAGAGGATTGAGGTTTTCTTGATAGATGGCATGAGCTAGATTCCTTCCAAAGTCTGGAAGGTGGGGAGTCCAGGACCTGGGGCGTCCTGGTGTTCCTCCTCCCAAGACTACCCTGTGACCCCCATGGAAGTCCCTAGATCTTTTCTCTTCGAGATTTACTTCTCTCTCTCTAAAAATATAAGCATTTCAAAACAATCAAAACAAAATAGATATGCAAATCCTCTTTACCATTACCCCATCTGCCTCCTTCCCTTCAACCTCCAGCTTCTTTTTAACATCTCCACCTTTAGTATCAACCTCATTACCTCTCAAACACTGCACTCAGAACCACACTGAACATATCTAGTACTCAGCATATACTTGTCTTTCTCTGGGAAGAGTGGTCTGGGGCAGTAGAGCCTCTGACCTGATTCCACCATCCTCTGATCTGGCCCTGACATTCAGCTCACCCCAGCTCCATCTTCTCCCTGCCCCTCTATCTGGCCCTACACTTACTCCCTCATACACAGGAAGCTACAGCATACCCTGTGGGTTCCAGCTACACTCTGTTTGCCTTCCTGGGAAACCCCACATCTTCTCACTCAGACTTGGCACAAAAAAATTGAACCAATCCAATTTTATTGTTCTGAGTTTGTATACAAAATTGTGTGATTCAATGTCACCACAAAGTCAAATTGCTATAAAAAATTTCAAACACTCTTCCTTCCTGTACTTACTTCATCACAGATAGGTAAGGAACCGTTCCCAGCCCAGCACTGGTACACGGACATCGTTTTCAATAGCACTGCACAAAATCGCCCCTTTCTTCTGTTTCTCTCCCGAATTTATCTTTTGGGATTAAGATCTTACCATTGAGAGGGACTAGATCATACTTCATTTTAAGGAAATCACACAGTTCTTTGCTCACAACAGCAGAGAGAGGATACAGAGGCTATGAGGGAGGGAGTACAAAAGAGACACAGTGAGAGTCAGCATGGGCTTTGGAGCAGGGGTGATACTGTGGTTTCCAATTGTGGTTGTGCCCACTTACTTGCTGTGTGAACTTGATCAAGTTACATAAACCCTCTGTGCCTCAGTGTGTTTTTTATCAGTTGAGAATAATAATAACAATAATAATACCAACTGACCTTTATCGAATGCTTTTTATTTCCAGGCCCTAGGCTAAACCTTACATGAATTAACTCTCTTAATCTCCATAACTCTATAAAATAAGTAATACTCCTATCCAAATTCTGTACGTTAGAACAATTAGCATTAAATAAATTAGGTTTCTTGCCTGGATTATACTGATAGTAGGTGGCACAGCCAGGACTTAAACCAGGGGTGTATGACACCTAAGCCCTTGCTTTCAATATAATCACTCATAGGGTTAATTCTGCAATAAGACAATACCTAAAATACCAGTTATTGTGGTTAGTATTTAGTAGATGGTATTGCAGCTTCTAATTACTACTGCTGATGCTGCTACCGCTATGGCTACCATCATCTTCACCTTTAAAGGAGAAAAGTGAAGGAGACAGAAAGAGGAGACAGGGAAACCCACAAACTCCTTTACCACTTCCCCTGTTTCGGAGGTCAGCCTTTGTGTACTTAAGGCACCAAAGACAATGGCTATGAAGAGCATTTCTATTTGTTTCTAAAATGTAGAGTGTAATTTAGAATTTTTTGCCATAGACTAAATTTTAAGCACCGCATATGAGTGAAAACCCCAAGACCTGAATATCCTCAAAGAGACATGTCCATTATTGAGATTATGAGATTATTGGTCACTTTACACTGCTTCCAGGATCTTCCTCCCCATGTTGATGAGAGCAGATTGGGACTTAGCCTCAACAACAACATGAATAGCTCTGGGGCTGTGTTCTCTGCTCCAGACTCAGGACTGTGATGGTGCTGGCAAACTCTTAACAGGTCCTTCCAGGGATGGTAGAGCTCATCTCTCTCCAAAAACTCATAAGATTTAAATAATATTTTATATTTAAATTATTTTGTTAAATATCTGCAATGTGCTTGTGTTTCTTACAAAATTAAGAAAAAAATAAAGTATATTTTTTATGACCCTAAGATTAATTCAGTAAGGCCTTGTGAAACTGAAAGCAGTATTTAAATGGAAATACTTTTTTCTTGTACACATAGTCTTACTGAATTAATCCTAGCAAGGTTAGGATCTACCTTAACAAACTTCTAAACAGCTACTGATTTGAGTAACAGATAATGACACCACTCAAGTCACAAAGAATCTTTTGTGTTAGATTTCAACAATCAAACAGTAAATACTTTAGAAAAAGTCATCCAGACCATGTAAAGGAATATAAGTAGCTCACTGTATACACGTGCCTTTGTTCTTTCTATTTCCTATACTTAGTTTGTCTGCAAATAAATCCATAGTTATTCTTTAAACTTCTGAGTGTCTTCCTACTCTGTCTAACCCATTTTCTCTCTCTCCCAAGATACAGATGGTGTCCAACATTCCCCAGGAAATCTGCCTGGCTGAACCTTGGCCAACAAATGAACTGACTTGCGACTTGATATCTTCATCTGGAAACCATGCCTCACACTCTCCCTCAGAGGGATGCTATAATTACCAAATAAGACAAGATATAAAAGGCTCTGGCTCTGTGACTTTTACTTAGTGGACACTCTATAAATACAAGTTCTCTTATTCTCCTACATTAGATATTCTTGAACATTCCTTATAGTTTCACAGCAATTCATAGTTTACAAATAATTGCACTTACTTGTTTGAATTTGATTTTGTAACAACACTGGATGCCAAGTGATATTATTTCAATTTTCAAAATAAAGATATTGCAGTTAGAAGAAGGTAAGAGAATACCCAGTGTCACACATGGAAGAGCTAAAACTCACTCTTAATCTTTTGATCCCAAGTTATACAACACAGTGGGCCCCTGCTCAATTGCATACATTTATAGTCTTAATTCTAAAATTTGATCATTTTTATGATTCATATTTTATTTAATAATGTAGTATCCCCAGGTGTTCTCTTATTATTTGATGAGTATAGTTCATTCCTCCCCTATTAAGCTAATGGAGGCCATTCCTAACTTTTGAGCTTGAATGTTAAATTAAATCAGTTTAAAAAGCATAAAACTTTTGTCCTGTTTCTGTTCAAAAGAGTTATTACCAAATGGAATGAGTAATATTCCCTGCCTCCAGCTGTTATATGCCAACTCATAGATGCAGGGCTACATGACCATACATTGAACAGTTCCTATAGATACCACTCTTTCTGTACTAGGTGAAGGGCAGTTTGGCACAGGAATAGGAAAGTGTGCTCTGAGGACAGGGAAATCTCCTTGCCCAATTCAAATCACACAGAAAATGTGAAAAATATAAAGGTTTATTTCTCATAGTCACAGTTGGGCTTTTACAGAAGATTCTTTCTCTCTCAAACTGGCAGACGCCAACCATCTGCAGTGATCTTGGTTTGAACAAATATCTGGATGATCTTCCTTCGTATCTCCTTGGTCTTCACAGTATAGACTATGGGGTTTAGCACAGGGGGTACAAGAAGGTAGACGTTAGCCATGAGGACATGAGTCAATGGTGAAATGTGCTTTCCAAAACGATGAATGACAGACATCCCAATGAGTGGCACATAGAAGATGAGTACAGCACAGATGTGTGAAACACAGGTGTTGAGTGCATTCAGCCGGCCTTCCCCTGAGGCAATGGCCATTACTGTTCGGAGTATGAACGTATAGGAAAGGAGGATGATGAGGGAATCAGAACCCTTGGTGAAGATGACAGCAATGAGACCATAGAGACTGTTGACACGGGCGCTGGCACAGGCAAGGCACATGACATCTTGGTGGAGACAGAAGGAGTGAGAGAGGATGTTGGACCCGTAGAAGGGGAGCCGCTTGATGAGGAAAGGTACAGGGAAGACCACACAGACCGCCCTTGTCAATATGACAGCCCCTGTTCTGCAGACAACACCGTTGGTTAGGATGGTGCTGTACCTGAGGGGGTTCCAGATTGCCACAACTCGATCAAAGGCCATGGCCACCAGCACGCCAGACTCAATGGCTGAGAAGATGTGGATGAAGTACATCTGAACAAGGCAGGCATCATACGCGATGAACTTGTAGTTAAACCAGAATATGCCTAACATAGAGGGCACAGTACAGAGGGCAAGTCCCATGTCTGCCAATGCCAGCATACATAGAAAATAGTACATAGGGATATGCAGGGACAATTCAGACTTGATGGTAGAGATGATGACACCATTGCCAAAGAGGGCAATGACATATATAGCACCCAGTGGGAATGCCATCCAGTAATACTTTTGTTCAAGCCCTGGAATTCCAGTTAAGATGAAGTAAAGGTGTTGGAAATGGGAGTGGTTATTATCTGCCATTAAGCCAATGTGACATAGGCATGGGGAGAGATCTTGTGAGATCTTGATGGGTGACTTCCTAAAAGTACAGTGACAGGGATTAATAAGATATTAGAATCTGACTTCCCTGGGAGTGGAACCATTTTATTTTCATATGAATGGGAGAGAGTGTAAGAGAGGATTGAATCCCTGAAATTACTACTCTAAGGTGTATCCTGTTGAAGAAGCTGCTACTGGCCCAAGGAAAAAGATTCACCCAACTACAAATCAGTCATATTCAATTTAAAGCACACACTGTAGTGTCACGGCATTAGGTAACTAAACATTCTACCTCTCTTGTCCTTTCCTCCCTCTTTCTAATCAATATCTTATAAGTTATTGAGTCAGAGGTTGAAGACATAATAACTAAGACATAATCAATATGAGATATAAATTATTTTTTCCCCACAAAGGGGGCCATTCCCGCTCATCACTCTCTTTATGCCTACAACTCTCATGAAGACAATGGATCTTATGTGTACAGCACAGATGGAAATGCCCAGTGCACATGCCTATGCTTCTATTTGAGCATGTACCACCTTCATTTCCTCTTACTGTGTCCTCAAAACAATTCTTAACACAGGAACATCAGACGGTCACTTCTAATCATAGAAAATAAAACATATTTGTCATCTCTAATCTAGTGAAATCTTATTAGAAATGGGGGTAAACTATATTTAGGAAAGTAACAACAGTAATTCTTTTTTTGGAATAACTCTTTTGGCCAAAAAGAAGGGAGAACCCAGGGCTCACCTGAAGTTTTTTTTTCTGGATCAGGATTATCTGGCAATCTCCTATTATTAAGGCACAGTGATCATTCATAATGGCATGTTACGCTCTGATTGACAGTCAGTATAGAGGTTTTAGTAGAGATTTGGAAGACACGTTCATATTGCCAGAATTGGTAACTAAATTTATTCCAAAGTGCCCCTTGATGGGGTCATTCAACTTTAGACATGAATACCCGTCAGAGGTAGAGTATGCTCTCTTTGAGAAGCTCTCACCCTTAAGACACTCATTAGTTGCCTTCATCAGTTGATTGGAATCAAGTTGACTAAGAGACAATGTAGTGTTAAGAACATGGACTCTGGATCCACACATCTTGTAATCAGATTCCAGCTCCTTCTGCTCCTCAGTATAGCCCTACATATGTAATACATGGACAATAATAATACCTACTCCATAGGGGCAGTGTGAGGATTAAAAATGTAAAGGGCTTAGAGAGCAGAATGTGTGCTTTTTATTATGATTACTTGGAATAAAAAGTTCTTCTCTTCATATGTTCTCAGTGTTGATATTGGGTTTTTATTTGTTTCTTATTTTTTGTTTTGTTTGTTTGTTTTGGATTTTTTGAGCAGAGTTCTTTGCAGTTGGTGGAAGTGAAAACTGATACGTTCCCTTCTACCAGCAAAGAATCATATTTACTTTTGTATCTCTTGTAATTTTTGAATAATTTTACCCTCTGCTCTGCAATTATTGAATATCTCACCCCCAGGCTATATATACATCTCTGGCGGACCCACACTCATGATGAATCAAAAAACACATTATAACTGTTTTTGAAATCTCCCAAAAGATCCTCTTAGAAAGATTACTGATTCAGATTTCCCCAACCGTAGCCAGAGTATTTTCTCTTTTTCTATAAAATATCCATTTCTTTCCATTGCTCTTATGAAAGACAGCTAGCTGTGGGCTCAGATATCTGGCCTATTAGATTGCTAGCATATGTTTTCTGTCCTTCCAATAAACTATTGTTTTAGAATTTTGTGTGTTTTAGTGATTTTTGAGAGAGAATGTTTTTATTAAGCTTTTCAAATAATTGTAATAAAGATTGAAAATGAGAGAAAAGTTTCAAGAGTAAACAAGGTAAACAAGATAAACAAATGAGGTAAACAAATGAAAGAGGTAAACAAATGAGGTAACAAATGAGGTAACATTTGTAAAGAAATGTAAACAAATGAGAGAAGGGAGAGAAGATAAGGTGGGAGGAAGGAAGGAGAGAAGAGAAAGGAATAAAAAGAGAAAAACAGAGATCCAAAGAATAGCAGAACTAAAAGTTAATCTATTTCACATTTTACTAATAAAGAAATCGAAGGCTTGATAAGGAAAATAACTTGCCTGAGTCACACACCTAACTGGTAGTGAAACTGATGAGAAGGAGGCGGGGGGAAGGCACAGCCTTATTGAGGAAAATTACTGCTAAGCGCAATGAGAGCTTGAGGGTTCAATTAAAGAAAACCAAGTCAAAATTGCATCTCTTGGCCAAGATGCTTACTCCTTAATATGGGTCCTTAGGTTTTGTTCTTTATCTATTCTTCCCAGGATCTAGAAAATAGGTAGAGTTCAAGTCCCCTGAACCCCCTGAGCATTAGGTTCATAGATCCCAAGTTCTTCCTTTGAAAGTTTCCTGTGGCCCTGAACTTCTACTGTCCATACTGCCACATTTATGGAATAAGGGACTTTGTAAGTGTCTTGTATCTGCCTTCTAGGCTATCACAAGCTATATGGCCTCCTTATAGATCCTAGGTTAAAGGAGCAAGTGAACAATAAAATAAAACTGCAAAATTTCTCTATTATGTGAATAGCAGCACGCACACACACAAACAAAACAACACACTTCTGTTTGCTGTAAGTACTAGGGAAACTTTCAGGTTTCCAGGAATTATAGGATATTTGTGGATTATAGAATACGGTTGGGACTAGCCGTAAAAGGAGAAGTTTATGCTTCATGATACCAGGATGTGTGATAGGCAGGGAGGACCTGAGGAAATGAAGAAAAATCCTCCTGATGTAGGGAGTAATTGTAACCACATTTCACCTGATGGTAGAGCCACATATTTCCTTCTCAAGGGGAAAATTCCCAAACTTCAATCATTCTAGGATTCTAGATAAAAGGAATTTTAAAAGTCCA
Organism: Diceros bicornis minor; assembly: GCF_020826845.1. Classification (NCBI taxonomy): domain Eukaryota; kingdom Metazoa; phylum Chordata; class Mammalia; order Perissodactyla; family Rhinocerotidae; genus Diceros; species Diceros bicornis. The sequence continues at coordinate 60,283,888 of NC_080746.1, read as the reverse complement.
ATATCCAGCCAATATAGAAACACTTACACAGTATTCTATAGGGGAGAGTTATCTTCTGCCCATATTAGTTCCAGGGACTGGGAGTTCCCTACTTTCTAAGGCCATATATTCACGATAGAGCATCAGATGTCTATTACCTCTTAGAAAAAGGTGACCTATTCACCACGAGGATAAAGAAGTTATCTTCATATCATTCCCTTAAAGCAGATGTGAATGAGAATTCTGGCAAGAACACAAGGGCATGGAGTGCTTGAGTGGAGAATGAAGGACAAAAGAGAGATAAGGAGACACAGAAAGAAGTGGTTGGGGGACAATTAGAAACTTCAGTGATGATATCTTAAAATAGTCTGGGATAGGCCAACTTTAACCTCTGATTTTGCTCTAAAACTTACCTGGTTGCTGAGAGTATCCCTAGCTGGAAGAATATTCTTAAGCAGCCTGAGACTTGCTTGGCAAACCATTGCCTCTACCTATATGAAGACTTTTATTTCCTGAGCTGCTCCAAAACTCCTCCCTGTACCATACCATGGAGAGTTTCATAGAGCAATGAACAGGTTTATTCCCTGGGGCTTTTAAGATTGAGGAGGTCTCTCCAGGGCTCTAAAATCACCCCTTAGATTCTCTTGTCTGGGAAATGAGATAATATTGAGGAGGCTATTAGGAAAAGGCATTTGTGCGTGTGTATGCTCGCATGTATGTTCATGTGTGAGTGTACGTGTGTTTGGGTGGTTGGGGACCTTCAGAGGCTGGTTACCATTCAATCAGAGTGTCTCAGGGCCATCTTAGCTAACTCATTCTTTCTACGACCTGAAATAAATTATGGTTGCCTTTATTTTTCTCCAAACACATCAAATCTAACAAAAATGTCCCGAGGACATGTGACTCCATGATTTTCCCATTCAAAAGGGATTCTAAAATTGAAATAATTCTCTAATGAATGATTTTTTCCTGAGATTTTACCTGCATTTTTCAATTTTCAATGTCAACCTAATAAGTCTAATCATGCTCTGTGCAAAAGGAAAGCAAAAGGCCCTTCAGGGAGTCATTAATCAATGCACCAATCAATCAAGAGATAATGAATATTCCACAATATCCAACTATCACCCTCAGATAATGCTACTGTCCCCACCTACCCTCAAAATAATAATAATAACATCAGCGGGAGCATTAATAATAACAATAATAATATCTAATATTAATTCCGAGCTTTATCAGTTATATGATTTATCACATTTGCTTTATACTTTCATCATTATAATCTCCATAAATCTTCATGACTTTAATACTCCGGTGAAGTGGATATGGTGAGTATTATCATCCTCATTCTTCCAAAGAGAAAAGGGGATCACACTGGGAATTGGCCCAGATTCTTAATATAATCATAAGAATTTAACTGTAGAAATTACTTAAGATAGAAATAATAGAGCAGGGGTTCCTCCCTGCCCCAGGTGTGTTCTGGACTTCTTGCATCTTTAAGGTCACCATGACCAGGTAAGGAATAAATTCTCATATAGAATGAGGCTCACATACTAGGTTCTCTTATTCACCAACCATTTATCTACATGATAATCCTAGAGTAATTTAATATTAATGCATATTACTCTTCCAATACCATAGAATCTCAAAGCATTGAGTTCCTCAACTCAAATAAAATCCATGTCCTCATCATATAATCATTCCTTCAATATTGTTTAAAGTAATTAAAATACAGAATTACTCTATTGCAATATCTTAACCTCTATACTCTGTTGCTCATTATAAATGTGTCATCTTGCAGCTCAGCCATGCTGTTACTCATATTTTTCTTCTGTATTGACACTTAGGATTTTTGAGTAAATGAATTACTATAATTTTGTTCCAATCTCTCAGGCAATGTTTTTATATTTTGTTGTTTGGTTTTTGTTTTTACTTATACATGGTGATGATTTGTATCTCACACGGATTCTGGTTTCTTTTATCTTAACTTTGTCATATACTGTCAAGAAAATCATAAAACTAAGCAAAAATAACCATCTCTCTTTTTATTTTAACATCTTCAAAGCTGAAAATGGATAGAGGAGACTATGAAACAGGTCAGATTGTATGGTCCTATAAATTTAGAGAATCTATCTTTAGTTAATTATTTTAATTTTCTTTCTATCCCATTCTTATCAAAAGCAATTTCAAATATTCATCACATTTCCAACTTTTCCTCTATGAAAAATTGTGATGATTTGATCCAATCTTTCTCAATATCCCTCCTCTCTTAGCTACTTCTTGAAATACATTTACACTCACTCTTTTCTTCTCAGGGTTTAAGTAAATTGCCTCTTAAAAAGAATACTCTTTAGAATTGGTTACTTGAAGAGAAGGTTCAATAGTAGCCCCACTCCACTCTCAGTATATTGGACTTTGTTTCCTCCTTGTCCACTTACTTTCCTCATTCCACCTTCTCCCTTGGCAAAAGAATTTACATATACATATACACACACACACATACATACATATGTATTGTGGGGTATCAGAATTTGCCACCCCAAAATGTGTCTCTTTGGCTTGATTATTTTTAGGAATAAAAGACTCAGAAAGAAACTTTGACCTACCCCCACTAACTGCCTAAAATAGTTTAAGATAGAAGGCCTATTCCAGGAAGGAACTAATACCATTTCTCTACTATAATATGAACTAGGTGTGGTAAACAGGGAGGAACCTAGCAAAATCCATTTGATCAAAGTCCTCTCCATCTGTCATTGTCTTTGCAAGGTATTGCAAATACTTGTTTGCTAAATATTTGCCTTTCCATCTCCATGTGAATTGCTTTCCTCCCCTTTGAAGTCCCAAATCACTACCCTCAACGTCCTCCTTTGTCTTTAGCTGAAGATGATATTTAAAGTGGTGGCTTCAGCCATTTTGGTGAGTTACTCAGTATTCCTGGGTTTCTCTCATGTATACATGTTGTTTAATTTGTTTGATTTTCTCTTGCTATTCTGTCTCATGTCAATTTAATTCTTAGACCACCCAGAAGAATCTAAAGAGTAAACAAATATTTCATCTTCCCCTACAATACATGTATATATATTCAACTCCACATATAAATAGATTCCTTCCAAATCTATATCTCTGATGCTGATCCTTGTGTTGAGTTTCAGACAGTTATAAGTATCTGCCTGATAGTCATCTTCACCTCTGTATCACACATATTTATAAAAATCAACAAATTCACAACTTTAAAAAGCAATTTTATGCTTTCCCCCCATACCTTAACTGCCTATTTCTTTAACTTTTATATCTCACTTGATAGTTCAATCCATCTAGTCATGTAAAATAGAAACATATACGTCATTCAATAAATAATGTCTTAACAATTTTACCTCTTAAATATTTCTAATCGTGTGTCTTTGTTTCTATATCTAACAATGTTATACAACTTCAGACCCTCTATTTCTCCTACCTGGACTTCTTCAATAATATCCTAACTTTTTTCCTCATATAAAAATAAATTGCTTTGCTTATTCTTGTTTTTTCCTGTTCCTTCTTTCTCTTGGCTATGAGTGAGAAATGAGGTTTCTTTTATTTCTTGTCAATTTCTTTAAGAAATATTACTCTAATAATATTTGGCACGAACTAAATTTGAATTAGACAGATGTCTTATTGTTTCTAGTTAAATGATTTCATTGTCATATAAATTTGATTTTTATGAAAGCCTCATGAAAAATCATAATTATGAGAAGTTGGAAATGCATTTACAAATAATTTGTAAGCCTATATAATATATCTTGTCTATCCTTAAGCAGTTTTCATAACATCAAGATAATTAGCATTCGTGAAAGCGTATTTTTTCCCAAAACATATTCTTTCCTATTGACTCATTCTTAATACATTTCTGAGGCTTTTAAAATCTAGATTACTAAAATTTATCAAACACAGATGCTTCAATCCATAATCCAGGGCTAGTATATATTGTATGATCAAAGTGACCAAAAATATCTATTGTTTAAAAAAATGGCAAGATGGATGCACAGAAGAAAGGAAGAGAGGAAAGAAGCAGAGAACCAATCAAGGAATGGGAAAATAGGAGAGAAAGAGGGAGGATATAAGAAAAAATGGATGAGCCTTGAAAGGTAAGTTTCAAAGAACTGAAACTGCCAAATGCTCTTATGAGAGTTTTCATTTTTTAAATATTTTTAAAATTTATATCCACTGAAATTTACTTTCTGTTGTACAATTCCATGAGTTTTGAAAAATGCACAGAGTCATGTAACCACCACTCTAATCCGGATTCAGAAGAGTTCCGTCAACCCAAAACATTCTCTCATGCTACCCTTTCATAGTCAACCTCTCCACGCACCAAAGGCCCTTGGCAGCTACTGACCTGCTGTCTGACTCTATAATTTTGGTTCATTATGTGGTATGACATCTTTCAAACTTGAATTCTACCACTTATAACATAATTTGAGATTTATCCATGTTATTGCTGAACTATGTTCCATCGTATGGATATCCATTATACGGATATAGGTGATATTCTGTTTATCCATCTGGCAGGTGAAGGAACTTTAGCTATAAGTAAAGCTGCTGTAGGCATTCATATATAGGTCTCTATATTCATTTGTCTCAGTTAAATACCTGGATGTGGATTGCGCAGTCATAGATAAATATATGTTTAACTTTATAAGAAAATACCAAATTGTTTTTCAAAGTGGTTGTGCTGTTAAATGGATATCCTTTTGCATTCCCGTCACCAACGTATGAGAGTCATAGTTGCTTTGCATTCCAACCAGCACCTTAAACTGTCTCTCTTTTTTTTGTCGTTATAATAGGTATATCATGGCATCTCATCATGGTGACTTCAGTCTGTATTTCCTTAATGACTAGTAATGTTGAGCCTCTTTTTATGTATGTATTGTACATATATCTTCTTTGGTGAAGTGTCTGTTCAGATCTTTTTCCCATTGTTTCTTATTGGGTTACTTTTTTTTTCTTATTGTTCAATTAATAGAGTTTTTATTTTAATATACATTCTGGATAAAAAGCCTTTGTTGTTCATGTGATTTACGAATATTTCCGCCTAGCCTGTACCTTGCTTTTTCATCCTCTTAATAGTGTCTTTCATTAAGAATTTTTGCAAAAATTTTGAGGAAATATAATTTATCTTTTTTTTCTTTTGCTGTTATGAGTTGTGCTTTTGTTGTATAATTTAAGAAATATTTGTATAACAAAAATTTTCAAAGATTTTTCTCATATATTCTCCTCTAGAAGTTTCATAGTATTATGATTTACATTTAGATTTATTATCTTTTTGTTCAAAAATAAATTGACCATATTTCTGTAGGTCCATTTCTAGATTGTCTGTACTATTTTACTGATTTATCTGTCTATTCCTTTGCCCAACACATATTTTCTTGATTGCTGTAGCTTTATAGGAAGTCTAGAAGTCAAGTATTGCCTTCAAACTGTTCTTCTTTTTCAAAATTGTTTTGTCTATATTAGTTTCTTCTACATTAGACTTTGCATATACATTTTAGAATCAGCTTGTCTATATCTGCAAAAAACTTTGCTGGGATTTCGATTGGAATTGTATTAAATCTTACAACAATTTGGGTAGAATTAACATCTTAAACAATGATGAGTCTTGTAAATCATACTCTTCATTTATGTAGGTCATTTTTTATTTCTTTTAGTAATGCTTTATAATTTTGAACATAATAATCCTGCATAAATTTTGTTAGTTGTAGACGCAAATGTGTTCTTTCTGTGCTATTGTAAATGGTACTTTAAAACACAATTGATTTCCAATTATCCATTGCTAGGATGTAGAAATATCACTGATTTTTGTGTACTGACGTTGTAATCTGTGATCTGGCCAAATTTACTTTAATTTCTAGGAATTTTTATATGTCTTGGAATCATGCTATCTGTGAACAGACAGTTTTATTTCTTCCTTTCCAATCTGCTGCTGTACGCCTTCTATTTTTTTCTCACTGCATTGACTAGGAGTTCCAGTACAAAGCTGTATAAGAGTGGTGAGAACACATGCTCTTGCCTTTTTTCCCTAATGTTATGAAGAAAGCCTTAAGTCTTTCATCATCATGCACAATGTTAGCTAGAAGGTTTTGGTACATGTCTTTATAAAATTATGGAAGTTTTCCTTGTATTTCTAATTTGCTGAGAGTTTTTACCATGAAAATTATATTGGATTCAACATGCCATTGCTGGCTTTGAAGATGGAAGAGATCACATACAAGGATCAGAGTAGCCTCTAGGATATGAAAGTGAGCCAAAGCTGACACCAAACAATAAGTTGTGGAGGCTACAGACTGAGTCTGGTTTGCCTTTTCTATCAAGCAACTCTCTTGGACTTGAGACAAGTTCTTTTCTGGGAAGAAATATTAGATTCCATTGCCATATTATTTGGGGGGGATACTAGTTAATTGGGAGCAATTAAATTACCTATATTGATTACTAGCACATTTGTCCTACTAGTAAATGTTAAATACTTGCTCAACATTGAGCTTGTGTTGGTGAATACCAAATCAAAGAATTTTTCATGAAACTTGGAGCAGATCATTGCTCTAAGTGCTGCATTTCTGTGACAACATTGGCAGTGGGCAAAAATGGTATTTGTTGAAACTTTTTTTTTTTTTTAACAGTCTTCTTCTCAAACCTTTCAAGTTGCTTTACAAATCAGAAATTTCCGTCTTGAAGGTCAGCCCAGGGAGTTTGGGGTGAACATTGTTTCAAAAGAAGAGAGTGGGATCCAGATTTCTTAGGCGACACAGTCTGTCACGGTCATACCCATTTCAACTCCACTGACTTCTTCCTTCTTTTCTGTGGCTATTTTCTCATTTCTTTCTCTGGGGACTTCCATGCAGGACATCCTTGGATTAGGTGACGAACAAAGACTCTGAGTAAATTCCTGGAAATAGTCACTATAACTTTTCTTTTCATTCTCTTTCCTTTTGAGTTTGGATATTCTTCCTTTTCTTGAGGGTTTTTCACTCTTAGCATGCACAAGATATGAGTTTTGTTGTTACCTACCTGTGAATGCTCCTACAAAGTAATTTTCAACTGTTTTGTTCTGCATGTCAGCATTTACAAGTAAAGCGTCAGGCACTGTAACTTTCATTACAGTTCACACCTTCCCTTTCTGACCATGTGATATCACCGACATGGTCCTGATGCCAACCACAGTATCACTTGCTCTGCCACCTAATACCTCCCAGAAAACAAGAAACCATGTTGAAAAAAAATGTGAGCTAAATGTTCTAGAACATGAAAGCAGAAATGTATTTTATGTCCTTACATCTGCTTTTTCACCTGAAAATATTTAGTGACCTGGCCAAATTCCATAACTGGATTGTGCTTTGTTGTTAATAAAGGAGATATTTTGTAGTAAAAAGGAACATATTCTCAAAAAGTAAATATTAAGCTATTTGATCTTCTATGAATACTTCTTTGTTATTAAATTTGATTGATTTGTTTTTCTGACTTTCAGTGATCCTGCTTAAAATGTTTGTATGATAAATTTTAGATACATATTAATATGTCTTTTTATCAGTGATTTATTAGCTGCATTGCATAACCCATTATACATTGTATGGTATACGTTGAAAAATAAAGTACATTAAACCTTTTAATTTTCTAGTTACTTTTGCCTCTAGTCTCAGTCCCATTACACTGAGCAATTAAAAATAATAATCCTATGTATGAATATACTATGTTTTTTCTTTCTTTAACACTAACTCTACGTGTAGGCACCAATGAAATAAGAACAGAGCTTTGTGTCTTTTGCAACTGTATCACATATTCTTTTTGTTTGTTTAGTTTGGTTTTAATTTAACACATATGAGCAATATTTTTAGAAGCTCTTCATTTCATTTATGTAAAACAAAATAACATTGAGTTGGACATTGTTTTCAAAAGTTGTTTATATAACCATGTGTAATAATACCCTTCATTCATCAAATTGTTCATTAAGACATTTTTTTAAGATATGTATATATAGAAAAAAAAAGCTGATCAAGAGTAACTACTGATCTCCTTAATGAAGAAAACTTTATCTTTGAGTCTCTGCATGGAATATGTCACAAAATTTTTCTAAAATTAGTGGTTTAAAGTTCAAATATCTACTTCAACAATATCTGGATAGCATCAATATCATCAAAGAGAGTTTGTAAATTTTCATTTTGCAGAAAATAAGAAGCATTTTAATGTATTGTTAATAAATGAACATTACTAAAACATAGTTGCTATTGGAGTGTCAAAAGTATGAGTGACGCCATTTTAATACTGTAAGATTCTGCTTATATGAGGTATCTGAAGTATGAAAATCATAGAGACAAAAAATAGAATAGTGTTTACCAGGGGCTGTGGGGAGAGGGAAAAGGGGAGCTGTTGTTTAATGAGTACAGAGTTTCAGATTTGTAAGATGAAAAAGGTTTGGAGATCTGTTTCACAACAATGTTAACATACTTAACACTACTGAACTGGACACTTAAAAATGGTTAAGATGGCAAATTTTGTTGTGTGTGTTTTTTTTGTTATAATAAAACATATTTGGAAAAAAATAAAACAAATATTATAATAACTACAAGATTTGTTAAATGTGTTATGGGCTGTACGAGGAGGTAAGACCAAGATCAGGCATTTAAAATTAGGAGGATCGATGTTAGCTTGTAGAGACACAAGGAGGACTGAGGAAATTTAACGTATGAAGTGACATTTAAATTAGGTCTTACAGAAGCACTAGGATTTTAGATTGAGGATCTATTAGGGAGAATATTTCAGACAGAGGGAGTGCATATGTGGAAGCATGTAGGTGAGAAGGTTCAAGGCATTTTCAGGAGACAATGCAGTAGCCCCATATGGCTGGTTAACTGATTGAGGGAGGATAGAGGTAAGAGTGAAAAATATTGGAAACAGAATATTAAGGGCCTTGAATACCTTAAGAATTTGAAATTTACCGAAGGGGCGGATTATAAACAACGGAAAAATTCTGCAGAAGAAAATGACATGATCAGACATCTTGTCACTTACAAGAGGAGGAGACAGTGAGAAAGAGGAGATGAGAGGCAGTGCAGCATTAAGGAGAGTTGGGACAACAGGGTAGAAGAACAAGCTACAATGTGAACAGCATCATAGAGACTCAGCAGAACTTGATAAATATTCAGTGGTTGATCAGGGAATAGAAAAATAATTTTGTAATTTCTTCCCTGACTGAATAGAAGAATCTTATCCATTTTTAAGTGTATAGTTCTACATACAAATGTAGAAACATAGTTATTTTGAGAAGCCTAAAGAGTCACTTTTCCTCTACTCTTAACTGCTTTGAAAGTTTTCCCGTAAGTGGTCTTCCTGCTTCCACTTTTTGTCTACCAAAGTCCATTCTTACTCTACATGGCAGGTGGAAGTAACTTTTTAAAATCACAAATCACATCTTCACATTTCTCTGCTTTTAAAACGCCCTGAGGAAAGCCTTCCACTTAGAATAAAAACTCCTAATCATGTCTGATCTGACAATATATGACATAGCCCTGTAAGTATCTCTGATCTCTTCTTGTTTTAATCTCATCCTTTTTCTTTCTACACCAAGAATACTGGGCACCTTCTTGTTTCTCAGTAATGCCAAGCTTAGGCCTGCTCACTGCTTGAGTATTTGCCCGGAACACATCTCCTCCATATCTCCGCATGGCTAGTTCATTCTCAGTATTGGTCTCAACTTAAATATCACCTTCAGAAATGTCACCTTTTTATAGTATTCAGCCACTCTCCATTTATCATCCCACCATCCTTTTTGTTTGTTTCATAGACCTTAGATAGAGCCAAATGGAATTATCCTAATTGTTTACTCATTTTTTGTCTGTCACTCCCTACTGGAAGGTAAGACCCATAGAAAAGGGGATATTGCCTCCCTTGTTTATTGCTGTAGCCTATAATAATACCTGGCGTAATTCAGGTGCTCAAAAATTATCTATTGAGTGAAAGCCATTTTAGACACTAAAGAGGAGAGATTAGAAAACTGAGATTGATGTGCATAAATAGTAAATAATAGGAGTTAAGCACTGTTCTGGACAGTTCACTAACATTACACCTGAGCTCTTTTCACTGATGAGGAAACTGAAGCTCAAAGACGTAAAGTAGCTTGTCCACAGTCTTACAGTTAGAAAGTGGCAAAGTAAGAATTCTTACCTAGATAATCTAAATCTGAAAGCCTCAGGACCATACTGTGGGCTCCTGAAACAAAATATCAAATGACATACACGTTGATCTAAGAAAAAGAGGGACCCAGGGATGGTTTAATTCTGTCACTCCCTCCAAACTATTAGGCCAGATTCATTTATTACATTAATAAATGACAATCCTGAACATCAAGGAGATCAGAGTGCAGATAGATACGGAGTCCTTTCTATGGTTTAGAGATCAGAGGAGGGATAGCCCTGGATCCCAGGATAATGAAAGGATAGGGAATGGTACATTGAACTGAACAGGGAGCCTAAAGACAGGACCTGGATATGAGGTTGTGGTATTCTGAGAAGCTAAGACTAATTTAGTCAATGTACTCAATAAACTCCATTCACCATGGGGTTACACTTCAGTTGGAGCATTTGAGGGCAGCCTCCAGGTCCAATAGATCACACCTGCTAGAATTGTCTGAAAGGAAGTAAGAGAACGGATGCAGAAACCTGAGTCCAGGAGAAGGTTAGCTGTACCCTGGGGATAGAGAGATTAACATACTCTCTCCTGAAAGGGAGTAGAAGTGACAGGGATGAGCCAGGATAAACCCACAAACTGGGGTCTGGTTACCACGTCTGCTACAGGGATTACAGGAACAAAAGCACCCCTGAAAGGTCTCAGAGAGGGGAGGAGCAGTGGATGGCATAGAACACAATGAGTGCCCATGCTGTTTACGGAAATTTGGGCTGATTATGTCCAAAATGTGAAGGAAAAGCCACAAGCTGGCATGGGGGGTTGAGGAGAGGGGCAGTGATACTTGATCCATCAGAAAACAGGGCATCTATAGAGAACAAGAAATGGCAGAGAGAATGAGAAAGTGCAAAGTACAGGAAGAGAGAGAAAAAGAGTGAGACAAAATGACTGGGCCAGAGAAGTGAGGGGGGTCCAATCAAGCTAGCTATTCCATTTCAGAGATCTGACTTTATGTATAGCAGTGTGCATGTGGCCAGGGATGGGGATCAACCCATAATAAGGATAAGACGTCATTCTATAGTCCAGGTAGTCATTGAATTGTTTCAGGCCTTAGCCTGAGGATGCAAAGCAAAGTGACTAACTGATCTCTGCAGAGATGGAACCTGTGACCCTAGAGCCGTTAGCATCATGTGGTACTACATTGAGCTAATGGCAATTAGTCAAAACAAACACAAGCAACAAAACCAGAAGATGTCCCTGTGGACTGAGCCTGGGACACTCTCTGGGGCTCATTATCTGCTCTCTGAAAAAAAGGCTGGGGAGAGGTTGTGGTAATGGCCAAAGAGCAGACAGGCAAGGGCAAGACACGACATTAGGATCTATAGAGCCTATAAGCGTAAGACTAGTGTGAGGTGGAGGGGAACCTGCTTCCACTGGCTATGAGAGCAGGACTGGATGCTAGGGATGGAGGGATTCTTCCATTCCTGCTGCAATTCAAATGTCATCATGGTGCTTCCTCTGGGCAAAACAGCAGGCCTTTAACTAACCACAACATTCTCATTGAGGCTCCCCATGGCGCTTTAGCAACAAGAGGCTGGACATCTGTGCTCACCTTTTCTGTATCCCACACCCAACCCATTCCCCCAGATAGGTTACAACAATGGTGGCATAAAGAATACACCTGAGGCAGTCCACTAGAACACCAAAGTGTATGAGGGTCGCTGGGAGAAACGACTGTGGTGAGTGAACTGCACAAAGGGAGAAGTAGGTGTGGGAGAGGACAAGACTCTAGGTGAAAGTGATAAATAAATGGGGAGGGGGCCGGCCCGGTGGCACAAGTGGTTAAGTGCGCAATCAGGTGCAGTGGCCCGGGGTTCGCCGGTTCGGATCCCGGGTGCGCATCGACGCACCGCTTGGCAAGCCATGCTGTGGCGGCATCCCATATAAAGTGGAGGAAGATGGGCACGGATGGTAGCCCAGGGCCCATCTTCCTCAGAAAAAAAAAAAGAGGAGGATTGGCAGATGTTAGCACAAGGCTGATCTTCCTCACATACACACAAAAAATAAATAAATAAATAAAAATGTTAAATAAATAAATAAATAAATGGGGAGAGACTAGTAAGTGGGGAGACAAAAGAAGAAATAAAGGACAGAGCAGGGAGAAATGTGTGTGGAACTTACTGTTTCTGAGCCTGGAAGGACAGAAAGGAGATGGGCAAAAAATTTTACCATTCCCAGAAAATTACTTCAATTTTTGAACAGTTGGAAAGTAGATTGGGCTGGGAACTTGGGAGGGAGCAAGTGGAGAGATTAGAAAAGCGCAATGCACTTAAGTAGAATATTGGGAGCTGTGTATGAGGCTCAGAATCTGGGCAATGAGAAAAATTTGTGTATAAGTTGACTCTTTAAAACAGCTCCTGGAATTCAACAAACTTACTTTATGTATAATGGAAATATGCTATTATTATAGGAATTAAAAATATAAAAATAGTCTTTGCCTTCAAATAGCTCAGAGTAGTAGGAAGGCATGGGAAGAGTTACACTGTGCACGCGTTTATGCTAGAGGGATCCATAGAGGTAGGAGAAGAAGTGATTCATTTGGAGGGAGTAATTTATTAGAAGGCCTGTGGGACCTGGTAGCGTCTGAGTTCTAGTAAGGAGAAATTGTTTCCTGGGACGGAAAATGGAGAGGAGGTAGAGATAACTGCAGGTGCAAAGGCAAGGATGATGACCAAGCATGCGGCATTTGGAATTGGGTAAAAGTCTCAGACAACTAGAAATAAAGGACTCTTAACATTTAACATCATACTTTAGGACTAAGAATTCTCTTGGAGCAGACTTTGCTGACCACATATATCGCTGAGAGGTGTCTTAAAATCGTATAGTGCAGTTCTAAGTTTACTGGTGGTTGCAACCTCTGGATGGCGGGACTTGGGAAACTTGAAAATTCAGTGGAGGTATCTTCTATCCCTTATATATGGGCTGGCTTTCTGTCTACTTTGCCCTAATAATAGACTGCTAGGGTCGCTGTTCCCAGGTTTTTCAGGGCAAGGCTAAATCCCATAGGCATCCCCAGTAAAGGCATAGCATGAGAAATAAGCTGAATATAGGGAGCAGAAGAACTGATCATTGCCTTATATTCCAACTACCCACAAAGATTGGAGACTAAGAATATGGGAGGTTATTATTTAAATTTGGACCTTATTACTTACCTACTCATTTCTCTTCCCTAGATTGTTTTATTCCTCAACCCAACATGCTCTGCTTGTTTTTTTATTTTTTTATGCTCTCTATATGCATAGGTCTTTTATCATATTCATATTTCATAATGTACCTAATTTGATCTCTCACTTTGTTAGGTAGTTTTCCATGGGACACATCACCTACCTCCAGCAGATTGCTTGCTGCTCAGCACTGAAAATATCTCTTTCAGTATAGTCAGAGTTAATGTGGGGGTCTCTCAGGGTATGAGGGAGCAATCATCGCCTTGGAGATATGTCTACTCTTTTAGCTGTTTCTTCCTACTCTGTTTTACCCCCTGTGGCCCAAATCCTACGGAGTTCATGCTATAAATTCTCTTACATGGCCACTTCTAAAAGCCATTCTAATACCGCAGCATTCATCTGGAACAAAAGACCCTGTCTGACATACACTCTTCAATACTGGTCTGGTATGTAGCTGGGATAACTGTGGTGAATACCTTAACAGCCAGGACGAGGTCTGGATACAAATGTAAAGTGAGCAAATGTGTTCATAATTTTCTGCTATCTCTATGTGGCTGCTCAGATCTCTCCATAATACCAGCATCAAATCTCCCCTATAACCAAATATCCTATGTTCCATCCCTTTAGTAGCCTTAGCCTTTTGTCTTTCAGATGGCAGGGAACTAATCTGGTAACGAGTGAAACTTTGGTCCTCTCCTAGAAAACGTTGTTCAGTATTTACAAGTGTCTTTTGGTGACAATGCCCCACATTCAGTTTTGAATCATAGAATTAAATGTATAGAAAGCAAGATTTCAGGTTGAGAAAAAGGGAGCTTACTTGTCTTTGTAGCAACCTATCGGATTTGAAGTAAAATAAGAATGGCTTGAGTGATGTGAGATGTGATTGTAAGATACGTATTTATGATCCTCTGCATTTCTGGTGTATATAGATGCGTGTATGTGTGCTGCATATTGAAGGGACGTTTGTGAACCTCTGATGAATATGTGTGCCTATGAATGGATAAGAGTTACGCATTGGCTGCACATGTGTGTTTTGGAAAAATGGTTGAATCTTTGAATTTACCCGGCTATGATTGTGTGAGGTGGCAAAAGATTGGTTAAGAGTATTTGATACTCACAATTTGTGGAGACGAATGTATATACGATAACAACATATGCGCACTTACAGGTGCTGTTGCTTCCACATGTCTTTTCATGTGAGTTCGTGCATATACCTCAGTACATATTCAGAAGCCCTTCTCTCTTAAGGAATGAGTGTTTGCATACTTCTGCACTCTGGAATGTATGTATGAGTATGAGTTACATGTTTGTTTGAATATCTATTAATTTGACACGGATTTGCCTCAAAAGTGTTTCTGTCCATTTTTACATGAGTGTATGAGTGTGTATGTGTTTCTGTGTATCAGTGTGGATAAGGGTGTGTGCATGTGTGTGAGTGTATGCACACATGTCTATGTTATGTGTGGGTATGCACATTCATTACAAAATGTGAGTATCCTTTTGTGTATGAATATTGTGAAAGGGAGAAGATATATGTGCTTCTTGTATGCTAGTTGGGTATGTAAGAGAGGGCTTTCACAATTCTGGGAAGCAGTGAATCTGTCAAATATGAAGGTTCCATGTGGTGGTTTAAATATACTCACAAGCCCCACAGGCTTTTTTCAACAAGCACCTGTCCCAGACCTCTTTCTACTTTACCTTCTATCAAGCGTGCTTGCCGCCTGACTGGTTTTTAATGAGCAGAAATGTTCCATGTAATGTATGGTATATATCAGGAACCTCCGTTCTCTGGATTGCAAGCCCAGACACTCGGAAGAAGCTCCAACTAGGGGACACTTCAAGCAGAGAGGCAGAGATCCCAAGAGTCATAGAAGGAGAGAGTGGGGACTAGAAATATGTTGGGAAGAAAGGAAGAAATGTTATTCTTTCCGCTGACGGAAAGAATAACATTTTAGTGAAACTTACATGAGGGTAGATGACGGGTAGACAGGAAGATTTTGAGAAAGGTTGTACTTATGGAATAATGAAACTAAGTGGGATTTCAGACAGAGGGATCAAATCCAGGAGAAAATTTAGAGAAATAGAATTGCAAAAATGTCAAATAGAAGTGTAAAAGATTTATGAAGCACATTTATTTGAATCAATGTAAACAAGGAACTGGATTCACAACAATAAATAAAATAAAGAACCATCTCTTGCAGAAGTAACAGTCCATTGAGGAGGAAGGCACAGAAAGAAATATTAATAATTGAGAATGATAGAGACTGTATTAGAGAATGTGCCATAGTGTGATAGGAGAGGGTAAATACTCCATCCCAGGGCCTGTTTGAGAAAAGGCAGTCAGCAGGGGTTCAGGGAAGAGAGGAACAATGTCTGAGTTGAAATTTCATGATATATGTGTGGTATGATGATACGGAGAAGGAGAAGGAAATTCTGCTTACAAACTGTATTTTTGAAAGTGTAAAAATCAGTGACCTATCTGAGGAATCGTGGTAGTTTTGGAGGCTAAGATGCATGGGTAGAAATAGAATAGAAATGGGTTAAGCAGTAAAGGTTGTCTGGGGCCAGATAATGAAGGGATTTCTGTGACAAATAAAGGTGTGGCCTTTGGGTATTTTAAAGCATTTGGTTTTAAGGAAAGATGCCATAGCCACATTATCAAATTGCAAATTAGAAATAACACTGTGGGATCTGTATAAAGGAAGGAACGAAAGGCAGAAGAACTGGCAGCAGAGAAACCAATTAGAATAGTGCAAACGAAAGCATCAGCAAAGACCACAGCCCTGTTGATGAGTACACAGGAGAAAAATTTGAGATGCGACAATGAAGCTTACTGAATAACTTATTTGATATGAGAATATATCTTGCCAAGAAAAAATAAAGTATTAGAGTTAAGGCCAAAGTCATCTTTGAATCCTATCCTCAATTCAATATTAGTTCCCTCCCCTCAGCCACTATTACTTAAATCAAATCAATTTAATGATAATCCTTCCAGGACTTCTAGGAACTTACATACAAATGTAGCTATCTGGGAGATAGAGTATTTTAGGAGGCTTTTAAAACATATGTGATATCATAATGCATAAATCATTATGCATTTTTAACTCAACAATATGTCTTCATTTTTAACTGTTGAGGCCATTATGTATCATGACCCTCTCTCTGATTAATTAGTTGTCAGAACTAATATGACCAATTATAAAGGACTCCACTTTTTTTCCTCTTGCAAACAAAAATCTTTTTTTATGCCTCTTTATGCTTATGAGAGTCTTTCTCTCTGATTGATATATCAGAAACTGGAATTACGAAATCAAGTAAATTTCTTATTTTAACGATTCTTCCAAATTGCTCCCAAAAGGGCTACACAGTTTTTTAATCTTGACAGCTTTGATTAAAAGTAGTCTTTTACTATCTTTTCCAGCATCTAATTGTATCAAATTTTATGATTTTATCCCACATGATGGGTATGAAATGTTTTATCATTTTTTAAATATGTATTCTCTTAGTAACCACTGAGATTGATTTTATTACACATTTGTTTAGCATTTATATCTATTTTATATGAAAAATTCATATTTTGACAGATTTTATATTAGATTGCCTATCATTTATTTGTAGTTCTTTATATATTTCAAATTCTAAACTTTTTTCAATAATGTAAGCTGGAAATATTGTCCCCTTCTAGGACACTCTGTCCTGTTCTTTCCCTTATCTTTTAATTTCGTACATGGTACAATGATTATAGTAGATTTTTTTTGCTGTGAAATTTTTTTTATGGTTTTAAGAACACATAAGATCTACACTCAACAAATTTTTAAGTTTGTAACTCTAGGCACAGACGATCTCTAGAACTTATTTGTCTTGCATAACTGAAACTTTATACTCTTTAAACAGCAATTCCCTGTTTCCCACTCCCCCAAGACCCTGGCAACCACCATTCTCCTCTGTTTCCATGAGTTTGACTATTTATATACCTCAAATAAGTGGAACAATTTTGTGTCTGTCCTTCCATGACATGCTTATTTCACTTAGCATACTGTCCTCCAGGTCCATTCATGTTGTTGCATACGACAGAATAGTCTTCATTTTTAAGGCTAAATAATATTCCTTCTATGTATATACCATATTTTCTTTATCCATTCACCCATTGATTGACATTAGGTTGTTTCCATATTTTCGTTATTGTGAATAATGCTGCAGTGAGCGTGGCAGTGCAGATATCATTCAAGATCCTCATTTCAATTCTTTTGGATATATACCCAGAAGCAGGATTACTAGATTGTATAGTAATTCTATTAATATGAGTGAGACGGTGACATTTTTATTCCATTTTCTTATGTATTACATTAGTGTGTTTTGAAAAGCAAAAGTTTTTCATTTTAATGGATTCTAAAGATCAGTTTTATCTTTTATGGCTTAGGCTGGTAGTGTCCTATATAAGGACTCTTTCCCTAACTCCAGGTCAAGAAGTTTTTATACTCTTTTCTTCTAAATGTTTAATAGTTGGAGCTCTTATATTTAGGTTCATGATTCATTTTAAGTTAACGTTTGTGGATGATTTGTGATAAGGATCTAAATTTACTTCTTTGCAAACAGATATCTAATAGTCTCAGTACTATTTGTTATAAAGAATATTCTTTCCCTACTTAATTGTCTTGGCATACTTGTTGCAAATCAATTGACCATAAATGCAAGAATGTGTTTCTAGACTCTTAGTTCTGTCTCATTGATCTAGATGCCTATCCTTATGCTAACAGCACCCTGCCTTGCCTAGCGCTGTTTTATAGCAAGTTTTGAAATTGGGTAGCATAACTTTCCCAACTTTGTTTTTTCTCTTTCAAAATCATAAATGAGGGGCCGGCCCGGTGGCGCAAGCGGTTAAGTGCGCGCGCTCCGCTGCGGCGGCCCGGGGTTCGCTGGTTCGGATCCCGGGCGCGCACCGACGCACTGCTTGGTAAGCCATGCTGTGGCGGCGTCCCATATAAAGTGGAGGAAGATAGGCACAGATGTTAGCCCAGGGCCGTCTTCCTCAGCAAAAAAAGAGGAGGATTGGCGGATGTTAGCTCAGGGCTGATCTCCTCACCAAAAAAAAAAAAAAAAAAAAATCATAAATGATATTTTAACTATATTGAGTCTTCCAATCTATAAATATGGAAAATTTCTCCTTTTATTTAGAGCCTCTTTATTTTCTTTCAGCATTTTTTTTGTAGTTTTCAGGGTACAAATAGTGTATTTTTTTGGTTAAATTTATACTTATTTTTAAATTTTTGGTGCCATTGTGAATAAAATTGCTTTCTTAATTTCATTTTCAGATTGGTCATTGCTATTATATAGACATACAATTGATATTTGTATCTTGACTTTGTATCCAGCAGCCTTGCTAAACTCATTGATTGGTTTTATAGTTTTTGATGGATTCTTAGGATTTTCTACATATAGGTTTATGTCATCTGTGAATAAAGATCATCTTATGACTTTCTTACTAAACTGGAAACTTTAATTTGTTTTCATTAATGCATTACCTAGAATCTTTAGTACATGTTGAATAGAGGTAGCAAAAGCAGATATTTTGTCCTCATTCTAAATCTTACAGTCAAATATGATATTAGCAGGTTTATTCATAGATGCCCTTTATCAAGTTGGGGAAGTTCCTTTCTATTTCTAGTTTTGAAGAGTTTTTATCATGAGTAAGTATAGGATTTTGACAAAAGCTTTTTCTGTGTCTATTGAAATAACCATGCAGTTTTTTTCTTTATTCTACTAATATGGTGTGTTATATTAACAGATTTTGAAATGTAAAACCAATCTTGCATTTATGGGATAAATTCCACTTAGTCACAGTGTATAATTCTTTTTATATGTTGCTGAATTTGACTTGCTAATATTACATTAAGAATTTGTATGTCTATTCACTTCAAAGGTATTTATCTGTAGTTTTCTTTTTTGTGATGTCTTTGGCTTTAAAATCAAGGTCACATTATACTCCTAGAATGAGTTGGATTTTTTTTTTTTGTGAGGAAGATTGGCCCTGGACTAACATCTGTGCCCATCTTTCTCTGCTTTACATATGGGAAGCCTGCCACAGCATGGCCTGATAAGCGGTGCATAGGTCCGCGCCTGGGATCTGAACCTGGGAACCCTGGGCTGCTGAAGCAGAGCGCGTGAACGCAACCACTATGCCACCATGCTGGCCCCTAGAAGGAGTTGGATTTTATTAAAATCTCTTCTATTTTTAAGAAGAGTTTGAGAAACATTAAGTATTATTTCTTATATTAACATTTGATATAAGTCACCAATGAGGCCATCGGAGCCAGGTCTTTGTAGGATGAATTTTAATTAGTAATTGAGTTTCTTTACTTGCTATGGGTCTGTTTAGATTTCCTATTTCTTCTTGAGTCAAGTTGGTAATTGATGTCTTTCTAGGAATTTTTTCACTTCATCTAAGCTGTCTATTTCTTGGCATACAATTGTTTATAATAATCATTTTTATTTCTTTAAGGTCCACAGTGATGTTCCTAATTTTATTCCTGACTTTGATAGTTTGTATCTTTTCTCTTATTTTCTTTGTAAGGCTTGCTGAGTTTTTTAAATTTTATTGATCTTTTCAAAGAACAAATTTTAGTTTTATTAATTTTCTCTGTTGTTTTCAGTTTTCCATTTTGTTGATCTTTACTCTAGTTACTTCATCTGTACTTCCTTTGGGTTTTGGTTGTTTTCTGTTTTACAACTACCTAAAGTAAAAGCCCAAGTTACTGATTTGAGAACTTCGTTACTGATATAGGCATTCCAGGCTATACATTCTTCTCAAAGCACTGTTCTAACTTCACTTCATAGTTTTGATATGTTGTGTTTTCATTTTCATATAGTTCAAAATAGTTTTTAACTTCCCTGGTTATTTCTTCTTTGACCCATTGATTACAGTCATGTGTCACTTAACGATGGGGTTATGTCTGAGAAATGTTTCATTAGGTGATTTCGTTGTTGTGCGAACATCATAGAGTGTACTTATACAAATCTATATGGTATAGCCTATTACACACCTAGGCTATATGGTACTAAACATATAGGACCACTGTTGTATATGTGGTCTGTCGTTGATCAAAACATTATTATGCAGCACATGATTGTATTTAGAAGTGCATTGCTTAAAATGTGATATCTTGCTGTTGTGGATCTCTAATTTATCTTTGTTGTAGCCAGAAACATACTTTGTATGATTCAACGGTCTAAAGTTTATTGAGCTTACTTTGTCACCCAGCCTATAGTCTATCAAACCGAATGTTTTGTAAAGTAGTCTTTAAATGTCATTTTTGATTCATAATGTTGTTCAAGACTTCCATTTCATTGCTGATTTTCTGTCTTATTTTTTGTATCAATTATTGAGAGTGGGATATTGATATCTCCAACTATTACTGTTGAATTGCTTATTTCTCTTTTCAGTTTTGTTTCATGTATTTTAGGGATCTACTGTTATTGTACATGCATTTATAATTGTTATATCTTTCTGATATTGACCTTATTTCATTATGAAATGTCTTCTTTGCCTCATAATATTTCCTGTCTTGAAGTCTTTTTTTCTGGTATTGGTATAGCTAGCTTTCTTATGATCATTGTTTGCATGATATACATTTTTCCATCTGTTTACTTTCAACCTATTTATATCTTGAAAGCTAAGATGTGTCTCCTGTGTGTAGAATATAGTTATTTCTTGCATTTTTTATTATGTAAAACAACGTCTGTTTTTGTGAGGAATGTTTAGTCCATTTGCTTTGTAATTGTTGATATGGTTGGAATTCTGTCTGCCATTTTCCCCAAAACTCCCTGTTAAATCCTCAACTAGCCTGCTGGTCCACGGCTCACCCCAAAGAAGACCACAACCTCAGGGTAGTAGAGCCTCTGGCTCTCCCTATTTGCTTGCCACCAAAGTCACCACACTTAACAAACTCCAAATCAAGGCAGCCAGCTCAGGTAGCTGGAACAAAGCTGTCAGTTTTCCTTGTCTGACCCCTTCTGACAGACTGGAGGCAGTGGGGGTGAGGAGGGGAGCCCCAGGCCAGAATGCCAAGAACATGGCAGTTATTTTTCAAAGTTCAGTAGTTTTAATGAATAGGCTTGTGTCTTTGATGGGTTTCCAGAGTGCTAAGATGATATTATTGACAGATTTGTCAGTTTCATAGTTGCTTTTTGGGAGAGAACATTTTTCAACTTCTTCACTCCATCATGTCAGAAATGAATATCCATTTCTATTTACTCCTCTTTTAATATTTTCTGTTGGATTGATTACTATCTTTTCTCCATTCATTTTCCTTTTACTATTCAAGAGTTCTACGTTTTATTTAAAAAATTTAACTTCATATTTTAGGATATATACATTTAGAATTTTCTAATAAATGTTTAAAGTTAATTTGCATCCATATCATTCCCCTAAGAACATAACTTAGCAGGTTTTTATTTTGCTTTTCACCACATCACAATGTTCATGGTCATTTTGTCTAGAATTTCAGTTCTAACTTTTCTGGGCATTTGATTGAGGGAGAGAGATATGACAATGATGCCCAGTCCTTGTTCAAATTATAAATAATATTTGGATATTATATGTGAAATGAGGCTAATTATGAGGCTTTTGTTTTGGGGAATCAGTGAGAGGTGATGCCACCAACTGACCTAAAGAATCAAGATATGTTTCTCTTTTGTCATTGTTGTAATTTCCCCACCACTGTCTCCTAACTGAGGAAGCTAGAAAGGGCTTTAAGATGCATCTGTTAGGATCTGTTTTGGATTATTTGAATTTAAAATGCCTGGGACATCCAAGCAGAAATTTCCAGGGTGAGATGAATAAAGAATGATTTGGGTGATATGTTTGTGATTCATCAGTCTATAGAGTTTAGTTGAAGTCATGCGAGTAAATAAGACCACTGAGGAAAAAAAAAAAAAAGTGGCAAATAAAGAGCCTTCAAAGTACCAATGTATAAATTGGATAGGACACAGCAAGATGAACTAAGAAGTTAAATTCTGAGAGCTAGAATCAAAAACAAAAGGAGAGGGGCCAGCCCAGTGACATAATGGTTAGGTTTGCTCTCTCCACTTTGGTGGCCCTGGGTTCGCAGGTTCAGATCCCTGGCGCAGACTGGCACACCACACATCGTGCCCTGCTATGACGGTGTCCCATATACAGAATAGAGGAAGATGGTCACAGATGTTAGCTCACAGTTAATCTTCCTCGCAAAAAGAGAAAGATTGAGATATGTTAGCTCAGGGTCAATATTCCTCACAAAAAAAAAAAAAAAAAAAAAGAAGAGAAAGTGGATTCATAACAGCCAAAGCTCGTTGAGAAATAAATGTTTAGGAAAAATGAATGCTCCTTGATTGAGTTATAAATGGGTAATTGAGGACCTTAATGAGAGCAGTTAAAGTGAACTGAAATGTGTGTGTTAAGGCTGCACATAAGTCAGATTGCCTGTGATTGGGAGGAGTAGAAAAAGTGTTTATTGGAGTGTATACTCTGTTCCAGGTGTTTGCCATTAAGGGAGAGAGATAAGTTAGGAAGAAGCTACAGGGAAAGGCAGGTTAAAGGAAAACAGGAAAGCAATTTAGAGCAAGAAACAGAACCTTGAGGACAGCTATAGAAAAAAAATTCCAAGAGAAGGGATGACTATGGCATAGATGTTAGAATGTATGTGTATGTGGGGAGGGAATGTGTGTGTCTGTGTGCATGGGCGGAGAGGAAAGAGGCAAGCTGTTTTGGAAAGCACCATGCAAATGCGTCATAAGATTAAGGAAGATTTTCTCATCAATTTTCAGGTTTTAGAGTTCGAAGTGGGATCCTGAAGTATGTCAACATTCCCCACCCAGGCAGCCCCCAATAATAGCACCTCGATGGCCCCCATTTTCCTATTAGTGGGCATGCCAGGCCTGTCAGCTGTACCTTCCTGGTGGACAGTACCCCTCATCATTGTCTACCTTCTCTCTGCCCTGGGCAACGGTACTATCCTGTGGATCATTTCCCTGGAGCCCACCCTGCACCGCCCAATGTACTTCTTCCTCTTCCTGCTTAGTATGTCTGATGTTGGCTTGGCCACAACCCTGATGCCGACTCTGCTGGGTCTTGCCCTTGCTGATGCTCATGCTGTCCCTGCGTCAGTGTGCCTCCTACAGATGTTCTTTGTCCATGTCTTTTCCATTATGGAGTCTTCTGTCTTGCTTGCCATGGCCTTAGATCGGGCACTGGCCATCTGCCGCCCTCTCCATTACACAACATTGCTCAACAATGATGTCATTAGCAAGATTGGCCTAGCCATTGCTTTCTGATGCCTGGGTCTCCATCTGCCCCTGCCATTCATCCTGGCCCACATGCCCTACTGCCATCCACAGGTCTTGACTCATTCTTATTGCTTGCACCCAGATATAGCACTTTTGGCCTGCCCAGGAGCTTGGGGTGCAGTCTACAGCCTCTTTGTTGTCCTGTCAGCCATGGGATTGGACCCCCTGCTTATTTTCTTCTCCTATGGCCTTGTTGGCAGGGTATTACAAAGTTTGGGATCCCATGAGGATCGCTGGAAGGGCTGGCCAAACCTGTGCTGCCCACCTCTCTACTGTGCTCCTCTTCTATGTGCCCATGATCCTCCTGGCACTCATTGACCGTCTTAGGGTGCCAATCCCTCAGCCTGCCCATACTCTTCTCTCCTATGTCCACTTCCTACTTCCTCCATTGGTAAACCCTATTCTTTATAGTGTCAAGATGAAGGAAATTAGAGAGAGAATTATCAAGAGATTGCACCCCAAGAAGGTGGGTTGTGCTCAGTAAGGAGGATGTCCCTCCACATTTGGTAGCTCAAGGCTATCTGATACAAAAGTTTCTATGACTGAGAACTCAGATCACCATCTATGAAATGGTCACTCAGGTACACATAAGCACATATTCATGGACGTATCTGCTTGTGCCCAAAGTGTGCATGTGTATATTGATAAAACCTTACAAGCCCCAGAGAATGGCAGTGTCATACCCACCATTACACAGCAGATCCATGGCATGGAAAGATCCAGAATCTAGGTCTTGTCACAATGATCCAAGTGTGTGTCTGTTGTTTTGCTTTTGTTAATTTCCCCACCACATCTATACTCTAATAACCAAGGAAACTGGAGAAGTTAATGAGCTACACAGCGACGGAAAGAGAAGACAGAAACATTCAACTCATCTAGATGGAGGACCTTCAACTAGTGTTGGACCTTCATAAGAAGCAGAAATTCTGACTTATCCATAGGGATTGGATAAATGAGGAGGACACAAGTAAGTATCTCATTTAGGCTTTTCATACCAAGAAATATGCTATTTCTTGAAATATCAGTATAACTCTGATCAGACCAGGAAAAAAGAAGAAGGACAGAACATTTTTTTTCACCCTTTACTTAGTTTTCAAAATGTCAGTATAATTTTTCAATATGTATGCAGATTTATAATTAAAATTTCAAATAATTCAGAAAAAATAGAATAAATAAAAGTTATATTATCCAAATATAACCATAATTACCTTTTTAGTGAACACTAATAAATGTAAAGTTTTATATAAATGGAATCTTACATATAGTAGATAAAATTATTGGTCTTAATTCTTTACTTTCTAGTAGTAGTATTTTACATCCACACTCACATCATGGGGGTCAGAGTGAGCAGATTGTACTTACCTTCACTTTCATTTCAAGCTTGGACACATGACTTGCTTTGGTCAATAGGATGTTAGTGGATGTGATAAGAGCAGCGGCCTAAGTGGAATTTTTGCAATGGAGTTTCTTCTTTTTTTTTTTTTTTATAATTTTTTGTTTATTGCAGTAACATTGGTTTATAACATTGTATAAATTTCAGGTGTACATCATTATACTTCTATTTCTGCATGGATTACATCATGTTCTCATGTTCACCACCCAAATACTAATTACAATCCATCACCACACACATGTGCCGAATTATCCCTTTCGCCCTCCTCCCTCCCCCCTTCCCCTCTGGTAACCACTAATCCAATCTCTGGGTCTATGTGTTGGTTTGTTGTTGTTATTATCTACTACTTAATGAGTGAGATCAGGAATCCCTCCAAGTAAATAAGCATGGATATAATTCATTCAAATGCCTACATAATATTCCATGGCATGGATGAGCTGCAATTAATTCAACTATTTCCTCGTAACGCGTATTGGCGCTATCTTCAGTTTTATGCCACTCCAAATAATGCTGTGATAAATATTCTTGTACAGCTTTCCATGTGCACTTGTGCTTGTATTTCTGTAAGACTGATCTCTAGGTCATCACTGCTGACTTCAAAGGGTTGTAGATTTTTAATTCCAATATGTATTGGTAGATTCCCTTTCCCAAAGTCTATGTCAATTCATGTTTCTACCCTATGTGGGAGTGTGCCTTTTTCTTGCAAATCCACCAAAATTCACTCTTTCCACTGTTATCAAATTGTCATCAATTTTATTAGTGAGAATTATCTCATTTTACTTTATGTTGAATTTCGCTAATAGTAACAATGAATGCCTTTCACATACCTGTTGGTTATTTTCTTTCCTCCTCCATGAATAGCCTCTTCAAATAACCTTCATCCGTTCTGCTACTGGATTGTTTATGTTTTAAATATAAATGTGCAAGAGATCCAAGTTTTATGCCTTCACCAGTTTAGTATTTGTCTTCGGCCTTATTTAGGCAATCAAATCTCGAACAAATATAGATAGTTTTATATAATCAAATCCACCCTTATTCTCCTTTATAATTTTTGTGTTTAATATGTTGCTTTTTAAAATAAGTATCTTTGACCCCCATGTTCTACATATAGTTTCTTATTCTTTTTTTCTAAAATTGTTGTAATATTTTTTACTTTCAAGTCTTTCTGTGTCAGAAGTCCAAACTTATATTAATCAAGGTGAATATGTACTAATGGCAGCATCATCTATTAAATACATTCTCTTTTTCTCACTGAAATAAAATACTATATATGTCATCTTTTAAATGTGTATGTGTATGGACTTTGCTTTATAGATCTTTTTATGGATCACATATCATTGATCTAGTAGAGTAGCGTCAGAGTGTGATTTAGTTAATATGTGGTATAAAGTGATCTCCCTCTCACAAAACAAACAAGAGCTTTGAAATTCTAACGAGAATTGTGTTGTTTTTATAAATTATATGTAAGGGAATCGATATTTATGATAATAAGTTTTCACATCCAAGAATATGTGATATGTGTTTCACTTAATTTTTTAATATTTTTCAATGAAATTATTTACTTTAGTTAAATTTATTTATATGTAGTTTTTAAACGTACGATTTTGTTGCTACTATAAATAAAATATTTCTCCATTTATATTTCCACATGCATATTGCTGTATTGAGAAAAACATTTTTTATCTTGCATTAATATATACTATACCAAATTATCTACATTACAGTTTTTTTTTAATTTTTGTGTTTTATTTGCGTTCAGTATATGTAAGTATAAATAGATAATTTGTAACTTTCCCCAATATTTATACAAATTATTTCATTTTCTTTTTTTGTTTAGTTCACTAGATTTTCCAACCCATTGTGAAAGATTAAGAGTGAAAGTGAACATTCAAATCTTGTTTCTCATTTTAATAGTAATAGCATTAGTGTTTCACCTATTAGAATAACCTTTGGCTGCTAGGTCTTTGGGTAAACTTTATAAGATTTAAATAGTTCATTTGTATTCTAATTTTATTTATTTTTAATAAACTTATTTAATTAATCCTATAAAATGCTCTGTCAGCATCCACTATCATGATCATGATTGTCCACTTTCATGTGTTGAAATTTTTTCTGATATGGAAACATTCTTGTTCTCTTGTGATTATAGAAGAATGCATTTTAATGAAAAGTAGCAATTGAATCCATTTAGTGCCAAAACAAGAACATACAATAATATATTGGAATATATTCCATGAATGCAGGAATAGTTATATTCTCATATTATACCAAGATTCTCAGCAAGGTATATTATATATTCCCTTAATAAACTAATTAGATAAGTTAGTCTCTCTATTTCACAAATGAGAATACTGAGGCTGAGAATTTAAGAATGCCCAAATCTATAAAATTAGTTACAGAGACATCATTTATTTTAAGATTTGCCTTAATCCAAAGCCCCTGCTACAAAATACTCTTAAATAAAATTGTTGAATAGAGAAACAGCTTGGTCTTGAAGCAGCAGCTATGAGGTCTCCGAGAAACTGCTTTTCCCAAAGTCTACCCTTTCCTCCTCCCTGGTACACCTACCTCCATGTTCCCATTTATTTACTGAGATAATGATGTGAACAAAGAATGTGGAATCACACAGGCTTGGTATTCAATTCTCAGTCCACTGCTTCCTGTGTGATTTGGCATCAGTCCTTTCCACGTTTGTAAAATAGGTATAATGAGGATCACGTGAAATCAAGTCACTATATCGTAATGTCTGAACATAAAAGTTATTTTATATTTGGAATTAGTAATGAAATTAAAATAACTATTTTTAAGCTTTCTATGCATATTCAATATAAATAAAGAACTTTACAGCTGGAAGTTTCTTTAAGCCCCTACTACCTCATTTTATAGGCAGAAAACTGAAACTTGGGGCCTGTTGAAAGCACTTTTGTATAGACCTCTGTAGTCAGTGGTAGTGAACTAAGTCCAGCACAGCTGGCTGCTTCTATGAGTTTTTTACTTCACTGAGGGGAGCAAAGACCTTTCTCTTTCACACCAGAGCCTCAACTGCTCTTTCCTGGTTCTCAGTCTCTCCTGGTCCCTGGGCACACGCATCCATTCTGTCAAAACCAAGCGTCTAGTGGTTGCTATTACCACTCCTTCCTGTCAGGGGGCACTGTTCTCTCTGCAAATCACTCCACATCAACTTGACCGATAGACAATTTGGAAGAACATTCTTTCTCCTCTAATAGCACACCACAGGGGAATGGAAATATTAGCAAGAACATTTACAATTGTGAACAAAATGTAATGTGGGAGTTGCATGAAACTGCAGACCAGGAAAAGTTTTGCAAAATCCAGATGTCAGGCCCTATTGCTAAGCAAAGCCTTCTAAACTTGTAGCCAGAACGTAATTGTGTATGCGTGTGTGTGTGTGTGTGCGTGTGTGTGTGTGTGTGTGCATGAGACAGAGAGAGAGATAGAGAGAGATTATGAATGTGAATCTTAATCACATTTTGTGAATGTACATAAAATTTTATTATACGATAATTTTGGTCCCATTAAAATTGGTTAACCCGCAAAAAAAAAACAACAAAACAGGGATTGGAAATTCACACCTAGAGGAGCAAGGTGGAAATAGATATAAGTGAAGCAATTACACACTTAGACTGTGAGTAGTGGGCACTGTGTTAACTTAAGGGGCCAGCCACTTTTCAGTGGGTTCCTACTGAGTGTTTCCATGTGGGAATATAGACCTATCTTCCCACTTTTAAAATAATTTATAAATCTCTACTTTTATATGAAATCATCTAAACACTATCTTGTCCAGACAAACCTGTCTGAAGACCATATTTGGCTTTTATAGCCTTTAAAAACATTAACTTATTAATCCATACAATACAGAAAGAAGGAACTATTTTTTTTAATTTCAAAGTACATATGAAATATATCATAATACACAATACATGGAAAGTAATTTTTTCAAGATGGTACAGCCAGGAAATGACAGAGCTGAGACCAGAAGGCTTGTTTCCTGGCTGAGTCCTGAGCTGTTCTGCTCATCCTGTCACCCCCCTAGCAGGACTAAGCTATCATTGTAGATAGTTTAGAGGACAAGTAATGCCTGTTGGGGCCTATTTACTGTTCCTTCTCTGGATTGGTTCCCAAATCCTCAGTCTGGAGCTACATCATATCTTCCTGTCTAGCAGTAATCCTGAACTGTGATCCCCTAAATAAGGATAAATAGTGGCTCCTAAAGTTTCTTTGCTGACGCTTTCTCATTAGGAGATTTTTGGAGCTCTTTAGTGTGGCTCCATCTACAATGCCAGGAAGTGACAGGTGGCTCCAGGGAGCCTCAGGTATTAAAATTGTTTAGATGTCCACTTGGCCACAGTGGTACAGATTCTGTATTATGACTTGACAGTTATTATTACCTAATGATATTATTAGCTGCCCTAAATTCAGAAGGTAGTATCCAAGAGAAGTTGCCCTGTCTCTCACAAAGGCCCCTTAAGTTTGCTGTCAATGTTAACTTCTTGGTAAGAGGTGCAGAGTGTGGAGAGTTGAGTCGAGCCTAGATGACAACAGCCTTGATTCACCCCTGAATCCCACCTCCAGCAAAACCTGAGGAACTATTGCCTCTTGTCTTCATGACACATTGAATGCCCTTTGGTACTATGACCAAGATTCCCTTTTCACAGAAACTTCTGGAATTATTATCTGTTCTGTAATATTTATTACACTCCTTCACGCCAGTCATTGTAGTGGATGCTATACCCTTTTCTTTAAACTATTCTTTTAGTTACAGTTGATATACATCTACCAAGCACATACTATGGACAAGGTACTTTCTTATGAGGACAGTTTTAAAGTTGAATAATTCCCAGCTCTTTCCTTGTGGGAATTCACAATTTAGTCAGTGAGAGAGACATACGCATGATGTTGGAGACGCCTATGGGTGTCCACCCCTTGTGCCCCGAAGACTCAACCCCTTACCTTTACTAAAAATGCGGCCAAATGCCAATGCCTGCCTATAATTTCCTCCTATAATTTCCCCCAAAATTGGCTTTAGCAAAAGACACACTCTCTAGATTCCCCTTTTACATTACCCAAGAAAGTTTTTTCAAACATTAATGCGCTCACCAATCACCTAGGGTCTTGCTAAAATGCAGATTCTGACTAAAAGGCTTGCAGCGGGGCGTGAGATTCTGCATTTCTAGTTACTTTCCAGGTACTGCTGTTGCTGCTGATCAACGTCCCTCACTTTGAGTAGCTAGGTAGAGAACATACTTAGATAAACCTAGACACATTGTAAAGGGTTTAATGTAAATCACAACGAGGAATCAAATAAGGGGTAGTGAATATAAAGGTATTAAAGGGTTCCAGAAACTTGCAGAGTTCCCAGTCACACTTCAGGGCCACTCTTCAGAGCTCTTCCTTAGAAGCTTCTCTGGATTCTTAGTCTTCACGCTTATACCTGAGGATTCATCAATCTCCCAAACAACAACAGGATTCTCATCTACTTTATGAAATACAGGCTTCTTCTTCCTTAGAAGCAGAAAAGCTGTGGTGTATTACATCCTGGAGAGGGATTAATTGATTAATTACTTAACTAATTAATTAATGTAATTTAAAGAGTATGAAGTAAATTGAAACATCTCCTATTTGGAAGAAATATTTTCCTTCTCCTAAGGCAATTTACTGCAGAGAAAATGGAACTTTCACCTTTGCCCCATCATTTAGCCTTCAGACTCAGTTTTTCCAAGATCTTCACTTTAATCTGCCGAGTTTTTACACAATATACAATGGGATTCATCAAGGGCAGTATCAGCAAGAATGCCTCAGCTATCAGAATCACAGCCAAAGGGGACTTAGGATTGGCAAAGTGATGCATGGTAGCCAAGGTGATGATGGGCACATAGAAGATGATCACAGCACAGATGTGGGACACATAGGTGTTAAGAGATTTAAGTCTCTCCCCATGAGACACAATACCCAATACAGTCTTCAGGATGAACACATAGGAAACAGCAATGAACATACTGTCTGACATCATGCAGAGTGCAACAAACAGACCACAGTAAAAGTTAATCCTATTGTCAGAGCAGGCTAGTTTCATGACATCCTGGTGGAGGCGGTAGGAGTGTGATAACAGGTGTTTATTACAGTATCTAAGTCTCTTTAAAGTGAAAGGAAGGGGAAGAACTAGGAGAACGCCTTTAATAGCAAATGCCAGCCCAATTTGCAAAACTCTGGAGCTGGTAAGGATGGAGCTATATAAGGGGGTTGCGAATGGCTACAAAGCGATCAAAGGACATGATTGGGAGCACTGAGGACTCCATGTCTGTGAATCCATGGATGAAAAATTCCTGGGTAATGCATGCATCAGCAGAAATCCCCATGACATTGAACAGGAAGATTCTCAGCATGATAGGAAGAGAGGAGAAAGACAGGCCCAGGTTAGATAGAGCCAGCATGGAGAGGAAATAGTACATCAGCTCATGCAGGGAAGGCTCTGTCCTGACGACAAATAAGATGGTGTAGTTGCCCGGGATGGCCATGAAGTACATGAGGTAGAGAGGGAAGGAGATCCAAATGTGCACATGCTCAAACCCTGGGCCCAGTCAACAGGAATGTGGATATTTCAACTTCTGAGGTATTGAGAGGAAATATCATAAGTGGGTCTCTCATTTATATGCTCCTGGTAGATAAAAAACATCAACAACAAACAGAAATTCTCTTAGTTGTATTTACTGAACACAACTAAGTTCAGTTGCCAGTTAAATTAAATATAGCTCATCCTTAGGTGTCAAGAAATAATGTAATATAACTTTTCCTATATAAAGAAAAATATGGAGTAGATTTAAACAGGTCTTTCATGATATTAATTTAAGACCTTTCTACTCTTTAAATCTATCTTTATTCTCTGATACATCTAAACCACTCTGTAGCTTGGAAGTAACAAGGTGCTTTAATAACTTTTTTTTTAACCTTCACTTTTTGAGATTCAATCACCAAGTAAACTAAGTTGGAATATATTGCAATCTGGAAAAGCTCTAACATAGTGGATATGGTCACAGTCATATACTCATACAAACCACAGATGCTATAGTAGCAGGAATCAAAGGAGGCCTAAATCTTGAATTATTATTCATGGTACCTGTGTGTGAAAATATAAAAGTGATCTACCACAGAGGTTGGCAGTCTAAGACATAGAGCCAAATTCAGCCCATGACCTATTTTTGTACAACCTATGAGATTTTAAAAAATATTTTTAGGGGCCAGCCCCAGCGGCCTAGTGGTTAAGTTTGGCTCACTCCACTTCAGCAACCTGGGCCTTGTTCCTGGGTGCAGACCTACACTGTTCATCTGTCAGTGCCCATGCTATGGTGGCGGCTCACATAGAAAAAGAAGAAGATTGGCAGCTGATGTTAGCTCAGGGTGAATCTTCCTCAGGGGAAAAAAAAAAATTAAGGATTATTTTTTTTAAAAAAAAGAAGAAAACACATATGTGACAGAGACAATTGTGTGGTCTGAGAAGTCTAAAATATTTACTTTATGTCCATTTACAGAAAACATTTGTTGACCCCTGGACTAGAAAATTATGCATACAGCCACACACACACATACACACACACACACACACAGTCACAATAGAATGAGTATGGTGGGAATGGAGTATGGGTCAAAATGAACCTCGAATTTAGGAGTAATGTTTTATTATTTCACTCAAAAAAATCCCAATAATGCATGAAGCAAATACGCAGATGTCTAAATTTTCCCATCAGAACTGTGAAAACACAGGTGTTACTCTCCGTATCCTTCTATATTCTCTTAATTCTTACTTCCCTCATTAATTGTCTTGCACAGCAACACTCCCAGAACCATAAACCCCCAAATTCAAAGAGCTCTCCAGTACCAAGTGCCATTTGCCAGAACGTGACAGGAGCCTGAGGCCGACCAGTGTGAGTGAGTACAACACCTCAGGGGGCAGAGGCGGAAGGACTCTTCTGACACCAGCTGTCATTACCTCGGCGGTGAGCTGCGGCTAAGAGACCACAGTAAGTGGTGAGAAGGAAATGGCCAGGTATAGGCATTTGTCCTTTCTTAGGGGGTTTATGAACATTTCTTGGCAAAGGTAAAGAAGCAGGTGGTTGCATCTAGATAGGAGAAATTAAAGGGTGAAGGGTGGAAATAGAAAGCAGTAAAGAAGGGAAAACAGTTACTAGCTTTTTTCTTTGCTGCTAAGATTCTGAAAGGACCTTTGCCTCAAGTTGATTGAAATAGAGGCTATGAAGGAGGTATAGTGGTATGTACAGTTGTGTCACATGGAGAAGAGCAGCTAGGATGCTGGATGAGGAGAACATATTTCTACTCACAGTACTAGTGGCCGTTTTGTCTCAGCCGTTCAAATGTGGTTGATGTTCCTTTGACATACCACAGCTGTCATTTGTAGGCACTTAAGCGCTCACACCCTTCCCAAGCTACTACTACTTACCCTGCTCAGAATGGTCACAACTCTTGCCCTTCTCTCTTGTTCTTGGATTCCTTTCCCATTGTTCTTGGCTTCTCTGTGTCTACTCTTTAGATTGGTGACCAATTCAGGTTCTTATCTCTGGTATTTAAACTTGATCCTGCTCACATTTTCCATGCTGGCATCACTGACACCTTGACTAACTCTCTTTTTAACAAACTCTAGACTGGAAAAGGAGTAGGATTCAGACAGAGGGAGAAAAGTGATAACACACAGTTCATTCTTGTTCAATGAATCCCCTCAACATGGGTTATTTCTAAGATTCCATGTCTGAGGCCTTTCTTGACAAGCTCTCAACCTAATTCAGGTAACTTAAGAAAAGAGTCGCTGTTGACAACATTGTGTTTTCAACTGTGTTCACCATGCAAATACAAAGATGTACCCCATCCCACATACAGACCCTAATGTCTTCAGCTATCAGTGCTGTCCCAAATGTAGCTTGGTCCCTCAGGCTGGACAACCCATGAAGCATTTTTACCTCTGGCCCTCTGAAAGGTATAGGATTGATCTCTATTAATTGCAGAGTTTTCATTGGGAAACATAAAATCATCTCAGAGAAATTCAATTTGGATCTCTAGGATACCTACCAGGCTCTGGTTGCCTTATCCCAGAGCAAGGGTGGAGAGGTTTCAAATTCTTCAGGTTCTACAGTTTCTCTGCTCCAGCACCCTGTTGGGAATCCATATCCTTACTTATACTCTCATACTCTTCTCTAGCACAGGCACATCCTCCTGAGAATTAACACACACTTAGCCCTCTGGGAACAATGACTCCACTTGCTCCATCACTGTCTGTCACTAAGGTGCCCTCCTAAGAAAATGCAGAGAGTAGGTTCTGACTCACAGCCCTGTAAGTAACTCTTGAGGCCCTGTTCTCACATGAGGTGAAGGTCTTGAGGAGATCCTGTCTCAGACATTGGTAAGGCAACCTATATCCAGCTGTGGCTCCAAGATTAAGTGTATGCAGTAGTAGACACAACCTGAGACTACCACAGAAGTCAGAGACATGCAGACTTTAGGCAGAATTCTGCCCACAGATGTGTTCTGTTTGGTCATAACAATGTCTAATATTATTTTTAATGTGAATGGGTTTAGGTAAGTCACAAGCTCTCAAATTTATCATAGACTCCTCCTTTCTTCATTGTCTTATATCCAGTCTCTTCACATTTATTGACCACTGAAGGCATTTAATCTCACAGAACAGAAAGGAAAGCCCAGGGTCACAAACATTCCTGATATCTTGGACCCTCAAGTTCAGAAGAGGATATCAATTTTTATTCAGCCCTCAACTTTATAAGTGGAAATAAATAAAAAGTATAATTCTGGTGGCGTGTTGTAGGAGGACACATTATTTTCAGACAGAGAATAGAAAATAAGATCTAGCAAAACACCTCAGGCAAAATCAAAGTAACAACAGATAAATGAGCCAACTTTCATAAGCCAACAATGCTGACTCTGTCGTCAAGTTAATACAAGACGGGAGATGTTAGAGGTAAGGGCTGCAGTGATCAAATTAGGTCAGGCAGAAAATTGCAGAAAAGAGGCCTATAAACTATTCATTTTCATTGTTCCACATTCTAAAAAATATGTATATTCCAGTTAGAACACTAGATAATGTAACACAAATTCCTAACCCTGTTATACTTAATCCAGTATATGTCTGGGATCATAATAGAATTATACGGGTCAAATTCGTCTATGCTACATCCTCCCATCGCTCTTTGACATGTATCTGCATCATTCTAAGTTGAAAATTCATTGGTCTCCCCATCCAAAAATGGCTTCAAGGTCATCAGGAGGAAAAGCAGCTGGAACTAGGAAAAACTTTTTTTCTTTTTTCTTCAGAAAGTAAGGCACTGAGAACTCTGGCCTCAGAATGGCTAAATTTAGGTAAAAGGTAAATTTACCTAAGTATAGTTAGGTAAGTTTAGGTAAAAGATGAAATAATATGTAGTATCTTTTTATTTTCCTTTCTCCAACTCAGATTGCTGCTCTAGCCCCTCCTCCTCCATTTCTTCCCTTCCCTTATTCCTCTTTTTTAATTTATTTTTAAAATTATAATTTTAATGTAAAAAGCTATAAATTCAACAATGAAAAATATTCCCTATAAAAGGAGTTGCTCTCAGTAGTCATCTCTGAGATCACTTCAATGTGCCGTATGTGCACATAGCGTATTCCCCATTACCCTGAGGCTACCTCCATCCTTTCTAAAATACCTGGTCCATGAAAACCTTTTTCTGGGCCATTTCTCTTTTCTATCTGAGTTTAAAAAAAAAATAAAGGAAGAAGTTGATAAGTATGTCACACTAATTGACTTATAGGATTAAATGGAGAAATAGGACTTGCACTAAAAACAACAACAAAAAGAACAAAGACGGTTTTTTAGTACAATAGAAGAGATGACTCAAACCTCACTCTGAGGCAACTGAATCTTCTGTCAACCCACAAGCTCTTCAGGTTAGAACACCAGGGTTTGAGTTTACCTCATGAATCAGCTTCTTACCGTAGACCATTTCACATCTATTGGCCTCCTTGTCTAGTTGTTGTTGTGGCAACCAGCCCCGTCAATCATTGGCAGGCTTCACACAGAAAGAGCATGAAAACACCTTGACTTAGGCCTGCATTGTGTACCTCTTGCTTCTTGCCCCAGGGCCGATACGGAGACATGGGACATTCACAGGTACTCATCTGATAATATTCTCGCATGTGCAACCCAGAAGTACGGGGAATTAACAACTCATAGGGTAAACTTTGACCAATGGGAAGTGGGATCCAATGAATAAATGTTTATTTTTATTTTCCTGGATGGGCCATCATGAGACATATTTAATAAGGCTTCAGAGATGGATCTGCAGTATTGGGCAACAGTCACCCATAATGGCGTCTGGCACATTATTGATTCATCATCTCTCAGCTCCCAATTCCTTTTTGCCTGCTCTATAATGATGACATTGGGTGCTGTAAATATTTCTCTTTTGCCAGCTAGCACAATGTTAAGACTTATCAGTAAAAGGTGGTGAAGGAATCGTGGAAGGAGAAGGAGTTTTCTCTTCCTGGTTTCTATGTGGTTTGCTGGCCAGACACCCACAGTACATGCTGTTTCTCCATTGCTTGGCACTGTGTGATTTCTTCAATGCTAGGTTCCAGAAGTGCACATCTTCCTCCAGCAGTCAGCCACTGAGCTGGTTCTCCAGCTCTCCACTGGGACAACAGTGGCATAACCAGGAGCCCAGAGAGGACAGACTAGCTCTCCAGATAAGGTAGCTTCTCCTAGATCTTTTCTTTAGCCCTGATTATGTGTATATATTTTGGAGCAACAGAGGGCTAGCTGTCTAGCAAACTGGCCACCCAACCTTCATCCCAAAAGGGCAGCCTAGAGCTACCCCATCCTGAGCCTCGCATGGAAATGTATTATAGTTCAGCAAAGGGCAGCCTCTCCATATTCTTGTTCCTGCAGTGGCCAGCAGTCATATGCTTCTCTGTCACCTAGAGTTCAGAGACTGGGCACCTTTCTGTGGAAGCCCTTCCTTGGCACTCCTGAAGGGCAGATTTCTGGCAAGCCTCACCAATAAGGCAGCTTAGTAACTTCACTGGCTTAGAGGAAAGAGAGGAGGGCTCTTCTTTGGGTGTTCTATCTCTGCCCTAGAAGTGGTGGGTATAGTAGAGTACATAAATTCTTTATAATTCTCTTTTAACTCTTATAACCAATTTCCCCACTAGTATACCTCCCTGTTAATATAATTCTTTATATTAAACTTTTCCATTTTAAATCATTGTGTGGTTTCTGTCTCCTGTTTGGATCCAAATTAACACAGTGTCCAAATCAA
Source organism: Diceros bicornis minor (assembly GCF_020826845.1). Classification (NCBI taxonomy): domain Eukaryota; kingdom Metazoa; phylum Chordata; class Mammalia; order Perissodactyla; family Rhinocerotidae; genus Diceros; species Diceros bicornis. The sequence continues at coordinate 60,246,491 of NC_080746.1, read as the reverse complement.
TAAGAAATTTTTGTATCATCTTACTGTCCTTCCCACTTTGATTTTAGCTGTCCCTCATTCATGCTCCCTGCAATCACATTATCAATATCAATGGTCAATTGACAACTGAGACCCTATTGCCAGCAGCCAGTGGGCTGACCAGGAGTCCTGAAATGCAGTGGCATCACAGTTACTAAGAATTTCAGTTGTGGTTGGTTGTAGGAGATTCAGGTGGAAGGTGAGATGCTAGGTTAAACGGTGACTGTGGATCTTGAATCCAGTCTCCCATTTGTAACTAAAAACATTAACTATAAAGATTATGGATGAGCTAACTGATATCTGCATTGGAAACCTTAAATAGAAAATGATAAGTTTAGGGCAGACAATTGACAACTCAAGGCATGCTGTGAAACTCAGAGGGCTCGCATGGGAACATTTAAGGAAACATTTATTACCTTCAGCCAAAGATCATACAGTTCTAAAGATCCAGCAAATGATTTAATTGAAAGAGTAACAGAACTTCAAGGCCAACTGAATGCTGAGTTTTGACAAATTTTCTTTTATAATGTCAGAACACTGAAAAATATTGAGAATTAAAAAATGGGGAAGTGGTATGATCATCACTCCTAGAATGTTGACATTTGAGTAAATGAGCCTAATATCTTGAAACATTTGAATATCCTATGCCAACTGAAGGGGCTCCCATCTCATTTTACTGAGGAATTTTTTTTTTTATCTTGTCTGAAGACCTTACAAAAACCAAACCTGAGAGAGTGCCTTAAAAGATGATGCTTTTCCTATGCAGGATCTCCCCCACCATTTCTCATTGTACTCAAGCCAGCAAGCAGTCAGATCTCAGCAAAGCACAAGCAGGGAAATGTTATTGACATTTTGAGAGAAAATAGCTTAACAACTGAAGTCATTGCAGAGCTTAATTGTACTAACAAGAATCAAATGAACAATTGTATGAACGGATCTTGGAAGTGTTAGATCCGAGACAGCAGATGAAGTGGCTAGTGGTATAAATATAAATTGACATAGAGGAGAATTTACCGACATAAGGACACTCATCCACGATTTGGGGGTTGCCGTTATATCAGGGATACCTGCAAACTGTGATAGTGCACTGCTGGGATGGTTGCTTGAAGCTTGAACATAATGATCACCTATAGTAAATTAGGAGGAGATGCTAGATTTGCTTGGCATAATATAGACTATAGAAATCTCAAAGAAGTGGACATGTTAGAATGAATTTATTATGTAGAACCAGAGAATTTATCACATGATTATTTTTTTCTGGAAGGAAAGAGAGGACACTCCTTCACTGAGGCAATAAAGAGTGCATTTGTAAGAGGGTAGCTGATATCTTTGAAATAGTTCAGTAGTTGCTATGCTTTGTAGGCTGGACTTGGAAAGAAAGTTGCTTCTATGGAACTGGACTCCCTACTAACAATAAGGATAAAGGGATCCTGAGACTCATGGAAGTACTTAATAATCAGAAGTAAGGTAAATGTAATTACTGTAAAGAGTAGCAAGGCTAGAATGGCAGTCAGAGTGACAGGACTCAGAGTGATCCGTTGCAATTGACAATGTTCCTGGAAACAAGCTAAGGTGTTGACGAGGGTGTTACTTGAAATACATTTAAAATAAAAAACTTCTTAGAATCAGACTGACATCAACCACCCTAATGGGAAATTCTGGTCCCTCAGTCTGTTTAAAGAGTTAAATCACTTCTCATATTCAGATCCCATTAATTTAACATAAGTCTTGGTTCCCTTGATGAAATAACCTGCAATGCCACTGTAAATATTCAACAAAAATTATCCAGATCTTTCCCAAAATGGACCTGTCCATTTACAAACATACTTGTTAATTGGGGAAAAGAAAATACCCAGTTTCTTTGAGGACTATTGGATATAGGATATAATCTCTTACTGATAATAGGCAAACAAACATACCATTATGCTTTTTTTTTGGATTAAAGTATGAGATTATTGAGGCAAGATGATTAATGGAATTTTGGACAAAGTTTATCCCATACTGAACCCAATGATTTTCAGCTCTACCTGTGGTTATTCCCCACATGCCTATGTATATAATTGGTAATATTACACTTAGTAGCTAGAAAAATTTTCATATTGTTGCTAAATCTGTAAAGTTTGAACCATTGTAGTAGGAAGGACAAAGTACAAGTTCAAAAAACCACAAATAAATTATGTGAATAGTTGTCGCAGAATCCCATGACACTTATCACTGTTACATAGATGCCTCCCCATTAATTCACATCTGTGGTCTCACTGGAGGTTCCTGATAAGTTGCTGAAAGAGGAGGAAAATATTCAGGCTTTGTTCATGGATGGGCTGGTGGACAAGTTGGTGCTAATAAAAAGTAGAATACAGTGGCACAACAGCCCCACACATGGGTGGTCATAAAAAAGAGTGATGAAGGAAAATTCTCATAATGGGCAGTGCCCTTGGTTGTTAACTTTGTGAAGAAGGAGAGATTGGCTGAGATACATGGATATATATGGACTTCTGTACTTTGCTGCAAGGCTTGGATAGTTGGTCAGAGGGTAGAACTAGCAACCTTGGAAGAAGAGAGATAAGGAAGTCTGTAGAAAGTGTATGTGAAATATGTATTGAAGTGGATACAAAGGGTGAGAATCTTTGCATCTCATGTTAATCCCCACCAAAGAGTATTCACCTCAGAGGAGGACCTCAACAACTAGGTAGAAAGAACATATATGTAAATATCAGCCAGCCTTGATTCCACCACTGCTGATCCAGTGGGCCCATAGATGGAGTCATAATGGCAGAAATAAAGACTAATCATGAGCCAAAAGTATAAATTCCCTTTTACTAAAGCAAATCTTGGGGAAAACGTTGGAAAAACTGTGTGATCCTCTCTTCTAGGTTGTAAGTAATGTTATTACTAACTTTTAATATTCAACCAACACAGCAGTAACTGCTCCTGAGCACTAGATAGGGCATTTTGTATTTACATTGGATATGCTCCTACACATAATAAAGGGCAAAATAACTCTACCTACATAAGATCCGTGTTGAATTACATTGATGTGTATTTTAGGATTCACTCTATAGTGTGGCTATGTAGGAAGTATGCAGAGAATTGAGAGTTTTAAGGGAAAAAAATTCAAATAATTGAAGTGCTTTTTGCATATAATTCAGAAAAGAACAACTGACTTATTAACAAAATTTCCAACATTAAATATGGAATTTTAGAAATGTATAAAGAGTCTGAATGAAAATTCTATCCAGGTCTCATACTACTTTCAAATATAAATAGCTATTTACGTATAATATCTCGCTTCATCTTATAAACAAAATCATAATTTCATGGTATTAATATGGACTTACTGACAAGGAAACTAACTAAGCAAATATGCAACCTATAAGTTGCATAGTTTGGACTGTTGGAGGCATACCTAGGCAGTTTGAGGAAAATTACCACATTCTACCAAAGAATTCATTCATGAATGGCTTTATTTCTACCGTGAGATAACTAATGACTAGATACAGAGCCGCTTCTGAATTAAGACCTTGACAATAGCCTTTCGAATCTGCTTAGTCTTCACACTGTAGATGATAGGGTTGAGCACAGGAGGGATGAGCAGGAAGACATTGGCCATGATGGTGTGGACAAATGGAGGTGCTGAATGGCCATAGCGATGGACAAGAGACAAGCTGATGAGAGGGATGTAGAAGATGGCAACAGCACTGATGTGAGATACGCAGGTGTTGAAGGCTTTCTGCTGCCCCTCTGAGGAAGCAATGTTGAGGACAGATCGGATGATCAGGACATAGGAAAGCAAGATGCAAGGGCAGTCAAACCCTGCTGTGGAGAAGAGTGCGATCAAACCAAGGATGCTGTTGATTCTGTTGTCTGTGCATGAAAGTTGAATGAGATCAACGTGGTAGCAATAAGAATGTGAAAGGACTGTAGAACTGCAGAAGGACAGCTTCTTGACAAAGAGCACAACTGGTAACATGATGGCAACATTCCTTATCAACACACTCACCCCAATCTGGGCAATCCTGGCATTGGTGAGGATGGTGGTGTATCTCAGTGGGTCATAGATAGCCACAAAACGATCAAAGGCCATGGCCAGCAGAACTCCAGACTCCATGAAAGTAAATCCATGGAGAAAAAACATCTGGGCAATGCAGGCATTTAAAGTGATCTCTCGGGCTTCAAACCAGAAGACACCAAGGGTAGTGGAAAGTGTGCAGAGGGACAAGCTCAGGTCTGTGGCTGAAAGCATACAGAGGAAATGATACATGGGCTCATGGAGCCTCTGCTCACGGAGGATCACAAATAGGATCATGCTGTTCCCAGAGAGGGCGATAACATACAGGAGACAAACAGGGATGGAGATCCAGACCTGGGCTGCTTTCAGGCCTGGGATACCCGTCAAGAGGAAGGTCAGAGGCTGAGCATTGGTGTTATTGAGGACCAACATAATGAGGGACTGAGAAGAAAGGGATATTTGAAAAATTAAACAAGACAGATACTGAATATGTAGCTTATCACTTAGAATATCTTTCTGGCACTCTGAGCTTCACTGAATTACCATCACTGAATCTCAAGAACTTCAGTATTTTCTGAGTTATCTAGAACTGCAAGCTTCTTTCCCTGCTTCTCAGTATTTCTCATTTGTTGAGAAGAGAGGATTCCCTGATCAATTCCACATCAGATTTTCTTAGATCTATAGTTCTCTTTGATGGCAAGAAACATTACAATTAAATCATCTTAGAGTGTAAAGTCCCCAGTAGAATACCTAAACAATATGATGAGAAATCTAATTTCCACTACTTTTTTAAAATAAATTATTTACCCTGGAATAAAACCATGAAAAATCAAGTCACATTTGAAATATGGATATCATTAGATTTTCCTGGGATATATCCATAAGAATGCCAAAACATCCTCAAAACGCACATTTTTGTATATTTGATGACAAGGTGGTCCAAGGAACCACCCTAAGAAAAATAAATATAGCTCCCATTTGTTGAGAGTTCTCTGTGTTATTGACATTTATACGCATTATATAATTTTATCTAACCACCAATTCTAGGAGGTAGGTAGTAGTCTATGCATTTTGCATGTGAGGAAACTGAGACTCAAAAATTAAATAATCCCCCAAGATTATCTTTATAAAGAACTGCCTAATTACTGAGAGAATCCACATACTATATAAAAAAGCTGGTGAAAAGAAAGAGAGAGAGAGAAAGAAAGACAAATTGAGAGCGAGGAGAGGGAGGGAGGGAAGCGGGGGGCAAAGGAAGGAAGAAAGGAAAGAAGGAAGGAAGGTAGGAAGGAAAGAAGGAAGGAAGGAAGGAAGAAAGGAAGGGAAAAAGGCAGGCAGAAAGGCAAACCTTGCCATTATTTAAACACAGAGCAGAGAGCATTACATTTTGATAAACAGTCACACAGGCGACAGCTAAAACACAAAGAACCATAACAGCCAGCATTTCTTGAACACATATCATGTGCCAGATGCAATCATCTTTATATCCATAATCTCATCCAATAATCATAACTATCCAATGAAGTACAAAAAATTTTTATTCCTAATATACATATGGAGAAACTTGTTTAAGGTGATTAATTTGCCCCAAATTATGCAGTTAGGCAGCAGAAGAGCTGGAGTTACAACATGAATATATGATCCCAATATCTTCATTCAATAAGGCTGAGGAATGGACAGAAGGAATCTCTAAACCAGTCTGACGAACATCCCTGACAAACGTTTTTCAGATATGTGCTTTCAGAGACACATTATTGTCAATGTGGCAATTTTGGAGTCCTAAATTTCAGAATGTTAATTTCATGTGAATTGTGCAGACATGAAACTCTTAAGGCTTCTCAGGAAAAGAATCTATCTCATCATTAATAGTTTCTGTATAAAAAGGACCCAGAGAATCAGATGTCAAGGATACATCTACTATGGAAAACAGCACCAAAATAGAACAGCCAAATTCAGTTGATTCATTTAGTGACATTTTATTTATCCACAATTTACATATTATGCTGACGATACTTTCTTCCTGGAAATTTTCTCTCCCCATGTATTGTATGGCATTATTCTCTACTACCTTTCCATACCACTCAGCAATTTTTTTCACTGACTTTTTTATCCCCAAGAACCTTAAATATGGTATACTTCAGGGATCGCCCCTTGCCTATTCTCAAGTCATTAAAAAAATTATCTTGCCCATTTTTACAGCTTCCTCTTTCACCTATTTAATGACATATTTCAAATAAATATCTGAAAGTCAGTTCTGGTTTCCAGTTTCCTGAAGATAGAAATTCCTTTTGGACATTGCCATGTGGATTTCTAATGAGTAAATCAAATTTAATATGTTCAAAAGCAAATTGATCATTTTCCCCTATAATAGTTCTTACTCCTATATATTGTGTATAAAACTCATAATTTTCACAAAACTTAACCAATTATCTAAATTAGAACTCTAGGAGTTATCTTATACTCTTTTATCTTTTGAATGATCACAACTCCCAATCAATTATGAAGTCTTTTCTATTCAGCCTCTAATATCTCTCTTTCTTCTTCTACCTCTTCATTATTTAAACACAAAATAATCTTTCAGATCTTCATACTGCATAAACTGGACTATTAAATTAACCTACAAGTAACAATAATTGATTATAAATATAAAATAACAAGGGTTCAAAAGCAATAACAACATCTATTTATTAAGCATCTTCTCTATGCCATAAAAATATAAATGAGAAAAATAATCTTTTAAACTGAATAAATTGAGAAACTCACACATAAGAACCTGTGTGGCAAGACATTGAAGTGCAATGTACAGTCTAAATAATATAAATTTATTAGAAAACAAGGATATAGAATATCCTTTTTTTAAGTTTTCAATATAAGATGCTAAGGAAATATTTGAAAAAAATGTCAAAAGAAGCCATTAACAAAGATAAAAAGAACAAATGAATGAGTTAACAATAAAACCAAAGTTGATTATTTAAAAAGAAAGTACCTGAACTTTTTTCAAAAGTGGTCAGAATATTTTAGAAAAAGCATTAATGCTGCATGAGAAATAAAAAAGAAAACAATATACAGAAATATATTCTTAAATATAATGGAATAGTATGTATACCACCTTATTCGGCAACAGATAGAAAATGGGTAATTTTATGGGAAAACATCAATCATCAAACTAGCCCAAGAAATCAAATTCAGCAGAGAAGAAATGTTAATGACAGGAAAAACTCCACCAACAAGCAAATTAAAGAAAAAAAAAAAGGAGAGTATTTCTATCCTTTACAAAATTTAGTAGAGCAGAAGAGAGGGATTTTTTCCCCCAAAGGTCATTTGGCAAGGCATGGAGACAGTTTTGGTTGTCACAGTTGGGGAGGGAGTGCTGTTGGCATCTAGTGGGTGGATACCAGGGATGCTTAAGTCCAAAAATGCACAAGATAACAAAGAATTATCCAGCCCAAAATGTCAGTAGATCTGAGCAATCTTATTCTAGAGCATGCAAAAAGATGGAAAGTACACCTTCAACTTACACTGTGATGTATGTCGATTACATCTCAATAAAACTGGAATAAAAATTTCAGGAAGTACATATATCTCTCAAACAAATGAGCATGGGTTTTGTAACCAGAAAAAAAAAAGATGGAGAATTATTCATCTAATTAACTATGATGACATACACAAACATTATAAATAACTTTTAGCAAGCAAGATGCAACTGTGAATTTTAAAGAATACTGCACTTTGACACAGTAGACTTTGTCTTACAAATGAAACAATTATTCACCTTAAGAAATCTATCAATAGTATTACTATACTAACTGATTAAAGGAGGAAAAACATGATTTTTTTTCAAGCAATGAGGAAAAGAATCAGAAAATTCAATGGCAATTCATGATAAAATTCTTAATATTTATGGATAAAATAAGTTCCCAAATGAAAGGTATCTTTTCAGAAATTTGGAGCAAACATATTTAAATGTGACCTATTAAAAGCATTTCCATTAAAGTCAGTGACAAAATAGGATATGTGCTATCACAATTACTATTCAATATTTCATGGTACAGTCTTAGTAAATGAAAACAGACAAGTAAATAAAAGGAGATAGTGTTACCTTTGAAAAGAAACAAAAAAGTCTTTATTTAGATTTTAGTTAATTTTTTACCTGAAAAATCCAAAAGAGTAGATTGCAAACTCTTCATAGAGTCTACCCAAGTGACCAGATAAAAGATCAATATCACAAATTAATGGCTTTTTCTGTTCACAAAAATTAATCACTGAAGAAATTTGATAAAAATAAGGATTTATTTACAATAGCCACTAAACTATAAAATGTATTAATATAATAAAAGTTTGTTTTTGGCGGGTTAGGGGACATCTATAAAAATTTACTGAAGAGCATAGAGAAAGTTCTCTCTCTTTTTTTTTTTTTTGTGAGGAAGATCAGCCCTGAGCTAACATCCATGCTAATCCTCCTCTTTTTGCTGAGGAAGACCGGCTCTGAGCTAACACCTATTGCCAATCCTCCTCCTTTTTTTTTTCCCCCAAAGCCCCAGTAGATAGTTGTATGTCGTAGTTGCACATCCTTCTAGTTGCTGTATGTGGGACCCGGCCTCAGCATGGCCGGAGAAGCGGTGCGGCAGTGCGCGCCCAGGATCTGAACCCTGGCCGCCAGTAGCGGAGCGCGCGCACTTAACCGCTAAGCCAGGGGCCAGCCTGAGAAAGTTCTTTATTCCTTTCCTGAAGATAGGAATGAATATTCAATAGTGAAAAGATGTGAATTCTCCCCTTAACAATCACAAAATCAAAGCATTATCAAACAATAACACACAAGAGTTTTTAATGGAGAGAGACAGATCCTAAAATGTATTTATTACTATAAATGTGCAGATATATTTAGTATAATATTGAAAACGACAAAGAGAGGGGACGTCCTTTATATGTCAAAATGTAATATAAAGCTATTGTAATTAGCAAAATGTAATAGTCAAAGGTTTAAAAATATACATCCCTAGAAAGCAATACGATTTCAAAAAAATGTATAAATGAGGATGAAGAATATGATGACAATGGCATCTAATATCACTAAAAAAAAAAGAGCTGATATGTGATTAATAGTGTTTGGCCAGTTGACTAACAATTTGTAAAAATATAAAATGATCCCAATTTTACACATTTCTGTATTTGCATTAATAACTTCAGGGCCAAAGAAGCTCTAATAACATGAGACTCAATAAAGGAAAAGGTATTGATGACATTTTAGGGAACACTTTCTTAAATAAGATGAAATGAAAGAAATTAAGCAAGATATTGATACAGAACACTGCATCAAACTTAAGTACAACTGAATGTAAAAGATATGTGTAAACAAATAAATACAGCATATGGCATATACACATGGGAATGCCAAGACAAAAGAATGCTGCTGCATCTGCTGTAAACTAGATTATGTGTCTGTTTATGTTTGGTGAAGGTCTGTAGTGTGATAGATGGTGAGGGAGTTGGGAACAGGAGCAATAATACTAAAGAGATTTCTGTGTCCAGAGGTTTTGGTCATGAAGGAAATGGTGGACATTGGAATGCATTATTCTGGCCCAGTAGAATAAGAAAGATGAAAGTAGAAGTCCTTGTTCTGACACTGATGGGAGGTAGGACCTTGGTGAACACTTCCCATCTAAAATTCCTCATCTGTAAACCTTGGATTTTAAAAATATCCTTGGTCTGCCTCTTTCCAGGTGTTCCTGTAATGGTCAAGTGCCAAGATGTATTGAAGTACTTCTTTCTAAAGATAAATGATTTCTATTAAGAGAGCTGTTGGAAAGCTCAGACTACCAAAGACCCTATAAAAAGGTGGAGCTGATGCCAAGTGAAAGAACTCAAAGAGCTTAACTTCTAGCAAATAGGGGTACAGAAATCAGTCAAATTTAAAAGCTGAGTGAAACAACAATAAAATATACAATAAATGTCAAATTTGGGCCACACATAATCACATTCACTCCAGTTCCTTGACATAACTGACTTTGATGTTTTCTCCTACAGAGAAATATTTATTTGCAAGCTTCTTGCTGGTGTCTCACTTAATTCCCACAACCTTCAGCCTGAGCCTGTCACTCTGAACCCCTCTTCCCAATATCTCTCCTCTTTCCCCTCTGATTTGCTGTCCTTTGCCTTGAGTACCTGCCTCCCCACTCCTTATGCTTCCCAGGGTCTATCCCTTGTCCTCCAGGTTAGCTCTCAACAGTCTCTCTTCTTGGTGTGCTCTTTCTGGTCCTAGCATCTTACCTGGCTCCCAACAGAGGGAGAGCTGCTCTTGCCACTCACTGCCCAACCAAGTGTATTTGTAGGTGGCTCTTGGACCTTGCCTTCTGTAAGGAGCCAGCATGTAACCCAGCCCTGCTGCCAAGAGGCCCTTAGAGCTTTGAGATAATATAATCAGATGAGTGGTGTGATCCCAAGTGTGTGGACTAGAATTTCCCAGGAGGCTCACCACACTAGACTGAAGCAGGTCTAAATAATATGTTTACCATCCCCCTTTTAATTATTTTATTATCTTTATAATATTTTTCTATGAACATAAACATTCTTTTTTTTTCCTCCCTCAGCTTTACATTCTGTGTACTGCTAAGAATGGTGCAGGCAAGAAATGTCCTTACTCTTCCGTTCTCTTCTTTCTCCATCCTGAAATTTAGTCACCTACAGCATAATATTTCCCTGAATAAGATACATAAATTTACATCTGGTCTTGCAGTTATGATCAAATGTTACATATTCACATTTCACTTGTTTGAACTTTAAAGCAAATAAATTTTTATTGAAATATAGTTAAATAAAAATTATTCACCACAGAGTCTAGAATACATGGTGTGACCAGAAGAAAAGGACACATCATCCTCTATCATTAAATACATATCACTATAAAAGGAGGCATCCATTCCTCAAAATAAAATTGATGGTTTCCTTTTACACTGATTCAATTGCCCTGGTTTACGTCAAATTTCTGTTTAATTTATATTGGACCATGATTTTCTGGGACAACTTTGTGTTTTCTCTGGAATTCAAATTATCTTTCATTTTGCCGGCTAGCAGGATAAAGACATGCTTTCTTCATCATCTTACTAATGACTTATTGCTATTTTCCTAATGGCATTAAATGAGTAAACAATATCCTCAAGATCTTGTTAAAATCAAAATTCTGATCCATTAGGTCTGCGATGGGGCCTGAGTCCTTAATTTCTGACACCACTTCTGCTCTGAGGCTGTATTTTGTGCGAGGCTTTAACACATTCTGCATTTTGGGGGCATGTTGAATGGTTGCTTTCCTGAGATTATTTTACATGGCACTCCCGAGTAATTGCCACTCATACTTGGTTATCAGTTGTTGAACTTTACTGAACGTCTGTTTCATTTTGCTGAAGCACATAATCCAGTTTTATTCAGAAAAATAAATGGATGTGATGCATAAATGACAAATTTTCTGTGTGTTCCTACCTGTCTAAAATCTCTTTTTTTTCTCTTAAACTTTATTGATAGACTGACTGTATATAGAATTGTTAGGCTTTAAATAACTTTCTCTGAACATTTTAGGGTTCAGTTTAATATAGTGAAAAAGACTAAAGGTAAAATTCTGGTTTTGTATGTCTACAATGTAAAATCTTAACCTCTCTGTGCTTTTGGTTCTTCTACCTATAAAATGAGGATGTTGACACCTCTTTCATTGGGTTTGTAGAGAATATGTGACTATATAGTTTTAAAACCTTTAGAGTAGAACCTGGCCTGTAGAAAGAATTAAATAAATCTCAGCTATTCAATAGTAGGCCTGTGTAGACTAAAACTAAACTTATTGGCTTTCCTTTGTACATCATCTGTTCCCAATTTTAAAGCTTTAGGCCATACTCATTATTCTTGGTGTTTTGAAATCCCACAACATTTATATATATATACACTTTTACATAAATACATAATTTTATATATATTATATATATATTTTATATAAAGATAAAAAAAATATATGTATAGTTCTTTCCAGTTCTTTATTCTTTTTCCTTCTTTGCTGAGTCGTGTTTTATTGGATAAGTGTTGCAAAATTTCTTTAACTAATCTCTAATTGATAGATACTTGGGCTGTCTCCACATTTTAGCTGTTTTGTCTATAGCTATTTTAAACATCCCTTGACATTTTTGGTGTAAATATAAACCATTTCTTTGGAGTAGGCAAAAGATGTTTAACTGTATCAGAAATTGCCAAAACTATTCTAGATGTGGCTGTACTCTGTGCATGAGTGCTCCAATTGACCCACATTTTCCCCAGTACTTAGTATAGCCAATGTATTTTATTTTAGTTATTCTAATGAGTTTGCATTGGTACCTCATTGTGATTTGAATTTTCATTTCCCTGATGAATAATAATGTTATGCACCTTCTCATATGTGTATTAGCCATTCATTAACCTCCATTTGTGAAGTGTCTCCTTAAATCATTTGCTTAAAATTTTAATGAGTTGTTTTTCTATTAATTGATTATGGACTATGTTTTTCAGATATATGCATTGTGAATATTTTCTCCATCTGTGTCTTGCCTTTCCACTTTTATAATGGCATCTTTAGTGGCAGATTGTTCTTTTTTTAATGAAGTTCAATTGTTGATTTTTTTCTTCTATGACTAATGGCTTTTATGTTCTAAGAAATCTTTGCTTTCCTCAAGTTCATGACAATATTATCCTATTTTTTTCTTTTAGAATCTTGTTAGTTTTAGCTTTCAAATTTATGTTCATGTTACATCTCAAATAAAGATTTTTTACATTGCAGTAGGAGCTGAGGATCATTTTGCTTTTCCTACAGATATCCAGTTGTTCTAGCACCGTAAAGGCAATTTTCTGTCACTGAAGTGCATTGATGTTTTGGTTTAAAATCAATTAATTACGTGTGGGGCTTTTCTGCTTTCTTTATAATTTTTTCAATAATGTACAAGGCCACACTTAGGGTATTTGGAACATGAGGCAAATATGTTCTGTAGCGTCTCTATCTAGATAAATAATTTCTTTAGAACTATATTTAAAGCTCCACTGGCTCATGTGAAGTGTAATGAATTATAGATGAAGATTTAGAATAATGAATAGAAATATATTTATTGTTGTATTAGTTTTCTAGGGCTACCATAACAAAGTACCACAAAATGAGTTACTTAAACAAGAGAAATTTATTGTGTCATAGGTCTGGAGCTTAGAAGTCTGAGATTAAGGTATCGGCAGTGTTGGCTCCTTTGGTTGGCTATGAAGGAGTTTCTATTCCTTACCTCTCTTCTAGCTTCTAGTGATTTGCTAGAAACCTTGGCTTGTAGACACATTACTTTGATCTCTGCCTTCATGTCCACTTGGCAATCTCTCTGTGTGCATGTCTCTGTGTCCAAATTTCCCCTTTTCATAAGGACACCAGTCCTACTAGATTAGGGACCCACCTTACTTCAGTATGACCTCACCTTAGCTAATTACATCTGCAAAGACCCTATTTCAAAATGAGGTCACATTCTGAAGTAATAGAGGAGTAGAACTTTAACATATGGATTTGGGGGGGGGGGCTGCAATGTTGTGATTTCTCACATATATTTGGTCTTTGTCCACAGCTCCTGGCTCATAGCTTCTGTCAAATTAAGAAAAGGAAACTTCATTAACTTGGATTTGGGAGGTCAAAATGGGGAGCTCTCTTGCCTTCAATGATTGCAGACCCCCACAGGAATAAGAAAGACCTCCTCTTCTTGACAGGCAAGAAGCTCAAGAATGAGGGACTGTCACAACTCAGCCAATGAAAACCCACTATGTCTGGAACTCTGTGTTTAAATAGCCCTCCAACTTCCTCTCCCCCTCTATAAAATTTTCTCCTCCCTTGCTACTGAGGGACTTACAGATGGCTCATCAAGGTTATAGGCCTCAAATGGCAATTCTTTGCAGATCCTGAATAAAACCATTTTTGTTGACAAAGTAACTGGCTTTGTTTAAGGTCAACACTTCCAAAACCCTTGGAATTTCCTGAGTAATAAGAGCAATGGGAACATCTTTTTTATAACATTTGATCTCTTGTCCTTAGTTCCTGAAATTGCTCCAGAGCCGGAAAAGTTAAATGGGTGTCTTGCTGTTCAAACAAGCCTCTTTCTACTGCAACTGGGTTTATGTTAATGAGGTGACTTTTGGAAAGCACTTAAGGATGGGGGCTTGTTGTCAGGGAAAACAGCCATGAATAGAGGGTTGGAACTTTCAATCCTGCCCCCTGATTTTCAGAGAAGGAGAGGGGCTGGAGGTTGAATCAATCACCAATGGCCAATGATTTAATCAATCATGTCTATGTAATGAAGACTCCATAAAAACCGAGACGAGAAGGTGTCGATAGCTTCCAGGTTGGAGAATCAAAATGCTTCCATGTGCCACTTTGTCTGGGCCCCAAACTTCACCAGGACACAAGCTCTTTTGTTCAGGACATTGTCTTATGTATCTCCATCTGGCTGTGGATTTGTATCCTTTGTAATAAACTGATAATCTAGTGAGTATACTGGTTTCCTGAGTCCTGTGAATTGCTCTTGCAAAATAATCAAATCCAAGGAGAAGGTATTGGGAATCTCCGATTTATAGTCAGTCAATCAGAAGTACAGGTAACAACCTGGACTTGCGATTGGCCTCTGAAGTGTGTGTGAGAGGGGCAGTCTTGTAGGACTAGGTCTTAGACCTGTGGAATCTGATGCCACCTCCAGATGGATAGTGTCAGAATTGAGTTGAATGTTAGGACACCCAGCTGGTGTCCGAGAAACTCTTGGTAGTGTGGGGAAACCCCTGTGATATTGTGATTTATAGTAAGAAATATACATTTTGTTTTCCACCCCATTCCTGACACAGAGCTCCTAAAACTCTTCAAATTTCCTATGATAAGACTGATAAAGGTGTCTTTTGGAAAGCCTTTAGAAAACCTAAGGATGGGGGCTGGCTGCCAGGGGAACCACTCATGATATTAGAGGGTTGGAACCTTCAGTCCCACTCCCAACAACCTCTGGGGACGGGGATGGGCTGGAGGTTGAATCAATTGCCAATGGCTGATAATTTAATCAATCATGACTATGTAATGAAGCCGCCATAAAAACCAAAGAGGGCAGGGTTCAGAGAGCTTCTGGGTTGCTGAACACATGGAGGCGCAGGGAGAGTAGTGTCCCTGGAGAGAGAGCATGGAAGCTCTGGGCCCTTTGCCCATACCTTACTCTACGTATCTCTTCCATCGGGATGTCCCTGAGTTATTTCCATTTATAATAAACTGGTTGGTAATCTAGTAAGTAAATGTTTCTCTGAGTTCTATGAACCACTCTAGCAAATTAACCAAACCCTAGCAGGGGGTTGTGGGAACCTTTGATTCATAGCCAGTCAGTTAGAAGTACATAATAACCTGGACTTGCAGTTGGCATCCTAAGTTGGAGGGAGTCACTGGACCCTCCAATTTGTACCAAGTCTGTCAAAAGCATAGGGAATAGCCTGGGCTTATGACTGCTGTCTGAAGTGCCTCTGGGGGGGTGCAGTCTTGTAGGACTGAGCCCTCAACCTGAGGAATCTGACGCTATCTCCAGGTAGATAGTGTCAGAATTGAGTCGAATTCTCAGACACCAGGGTGTCTGAGAATTGCCTAGTGTTGTATGGAAAGCATACAACCTACCCCAACACATACATTGAAATTGGGTCCAGGAACCCCAAAATACCCCCACAATATATTGGCATTGGCTGCAAAATCTTAAAAGGACACAATTCAACCCATAACAATTGAATAAAAGTTTTCCCAAGGGGGAGAAAAGGAAAAGAAGAACCTGACACTTTCTTCTACTTTTATTATACTGAGTGCTTCATGTACACAAGTTAAAAGAAGCAGACGAAGAAAAATAATTTGCAACTTGAGATAAACCCCAAATTACAAATTCAGCCTGCTCACCAAAATAATAAAACATTGAATATTTCTTGTAAACTTGGACTTCTTAATGAGAACAGATGCACACCGGATTTTTGTTATGCTGATATCTTAAAATAAATCACGGCTTCTGTGAATATGATGATCTCAATACACCATAAACAAATTATTGTAAACCTGCTAACCTTGGCCACTTTTTGTATTGTTTCCCTTTGAATGTATATTGGGTTTTGGATTTTGTGAGGCATAACTTCTGAGATCTGACTGCTTTGCACTCTTGGCAAATAAATCTTTACTTTCTGTTTTTAAATACTTCTTCCTCAAATCTTCATTTGACGTCTCTTACATCAGGGAATGCTGAGAAAAAAAATAAATAAATAAGAGAAGACCAGCAGGGCCCTATGTAAGAATTGAGAAAGAAAAAGTTCTGCATAGGCTTTAACCATTCAGGTTGAGTGAGGAGGGCCTTCCAGTCTCACAAAGTTTCGTAACTATGGCAAGACCTCCACCTGGAAGCCCTTGTGCCTCTCCAGATAATCACCCACTCAGAGTGGGAGAGCCTCAGATTCATAGCTGCCTCGGTACATCCTAAAGCACCACTATATCAACACCGTCACCACACCCACATATCTTGCACATACATTCTCATGTATGTGCACTCTGATACATAATCTCACACTCTTAGGTTTGGAGATCAGCATACGTCTTCGCAAAGCATGTGTATTCAGTGGCCTTGCATTCATAGAGCCATGCTGTCACACTAAATATGTATATTTAATGCAAACGATTATTTATACTTGAACATATACACAAGATTATATACATTCACATTCATATGTGAATCCAGTCCCTTACACACATATTTATTAACATATCTCAGGGATATACACGTTAACCTACATGACCTATCAACATACTTTCACATTGCAAAAAATATCCCTTCAATTGTAAGTGGACATACTTTGACTAATAAAAAATACACACATAAAGATAAAATCCCAATCCTGTAATCTCACAACACGCATTCTTGCAAAAGCATTCAAATCACTGCCTTTGCATTTGTGTATACAGAGAAGAGAGCAAAGTTAAGGGTTAATGTTTCCAGCTGTAGTCTCTGGTCTCAGAGGATGCTTGTGTGAGTATGAGGCAATGGGGTTTAGGAGAGGAGAGAGAATTAATGCTTGGGGGAAGGGAAAGACTAGACTTTAGTAGGTGTTTAAATGGGCCCTAATCTGTGGTCTCTGCTAAAGGCTGAGTCTCAGGAGCCAAGTAGAACTGCTTATGGTCATGTGCAGGCTTGGTCAGAGATAAAGCAGAGCTCATGGTGAGTGGTTCCCTATGCCCCAGGCATTGCTGCCTTTTCCAGAGAGCAGTAGGACTCACAGAGGTTCTAGGAAGCTGGAAAACAATGAGGAATGGCTGGACTCACTGGGGACTCCAGGTCCAGAGATCCATGATTGCTGAGCTTCCCTCTGAGATGGGGAGAATATTCACTACTCACATGTGTCCTCCAGGGAAATTTTAGAAAAGTAGGAAGACTGCCTCCATACACAATCCCTCCACAAAGGAAGTTGGATCCCCCCAACTTGCTCCAGGAATATTGCTCTATGCCTTAGTTTTAGATACCCCAAAGTTAGAAAATAGCCTAAATTTCCCTGAAGCTACTCCTTAGCAAGATCTCAGCCCATTTTATTCTTTATCCCTTCAGGCTTGAGCAACAGGGTTGAATTGAGAGGCACAGCTATTTTTGTATAATGAGCGGAGTAATTGAGGGCCAACAGAGCCACTGGGCACCATTGCTGGATTCAAACTCATACTCACAGATGAAAGCTGATCTCCATCAGTGTGAGAACATAGTTCTTGTTGCCATATTTCCTGAACCAAAAGATACACTGAGTTTTCACCAATTAGATTGTATTTTGGGAAACAGAAAAATTGAATCTGAAGTTCAATGTTTGATCACCCCAGCTATCATGCTTGAAAAAGATGACAATTTAATTGTTCAGTATGCACTATGCTTACAAGAGTTCTAGCCCATGGGGGTTAGGGGGCATATTTAATAGCAGGGACTAGAGGAAGGTATGTTGGACAGATGGGAAACTAATATTACTCTTTATTTTTCTACCTTTTAGGGAATGCACATTTCCATCCTTCAACCCAGCAGCAAGCTGACAATCTGTGTTTCCCCTCAGAAATACTGTTGAAAACCTTACACACTGATCACAAATGACTGAGGAGTGGTTAACTCCCTGTCTACTCCACATGACTTGCAGTCTTAACTCTGTACATGTTGAGCTCATAAAGCTGTGAGGGAAAAAAGGACAAAGGAGTTGCAGGTAGTGAAGTCACCAGATTCCATGGGACAGCAACAGAAAGTGCAGAAAGGAAAGAGGCACTGGTCAAGGGCCCCCATCTCCCACTTCCGACTTGGGTCCCAGGTCAGCTCTATTCCTCCGTTGTCTGTCCAAGAAAGAAAAATTTGAGAGCAGAAAATCAGAGCCAAGAGAATGGAATGAGGAAGCTGAGAGGCATCTCTTATGAGGGAGCTCTGCTCTGTGAAAAGGCCACTGGAGAGCCTGGGATATAGATGAAGCATAGGAGAGAAACTGGCTTTTGAAAGGGGCTGCAGAATATGAGTAGCTGAAATCTGGTTGAGAAGAGTCACCACACCAAAAAGAGTATGCAGAACAGGTGAGTTCTCCATTAAGGCTCATGGGCAAAACCTAACAAATACGCCATCCTAGAGAAAGCAGCCCATACCCAGAGATGCCAGAAGATCAACCTGCAGCCTATTCTAGAGCTGGTTCAGTGAAGTGGCAGGGGTTCTGGGTTCAGATACAGATTTGTCCGTAATTTAGTATATAATTTTTCAAGTCCCCTTCATATCTGCCTTTGTCACGATAGGGCACCAATCTCTGTTTCACCCAAATCAACATGGACTTCCCAATTAATCCATCCCTCAACCCAGCAGCAAGCTGACAAAGGGGGTGGTATGTACCCCCAAAAGCCCTGGATGTGGAGACGTGCACTTGGCGCTCATTTATTAAGTGATCTTCGGAAAAGCATGTAACTACTCTGAGCTCTATTTTTCTCATTGTAAAATAAAGATGCAGAGGCTTTGTAAGAGTTAGAAATAATACAATTGAAAAGGTTATAGTGTTATGTCTATGAAAATAGCAAAGCCTTCCACAACTAATCAAAGAGATTATTATGCACTTTGAAAAATTGTATCTTTAGCTAGCGTCTTCCCAGTACCCAGTGCAGGAAGGACAATGATATAAGGATGATTTTCCAGGCGCTCCTGAACCCCAGTGACTATGTCCTCACAAGAGGAGGGTGACATACATGGGGAAAAGAGAGGGAGGGAGGAAGACTCTGGCTCAAGGAGTGTATATAACTGTTTGGGAACCCTAGGTAGGAGTACTCCTTTTGAGGAAATCTATAGCTATTATCTAGGTAGGATTATAGTTTCCACTTTGGAGCAAGACCCAAAAAGTCTGAGTCCCGTTTGTCTCATAATGTTATAAATCTAGGGAAAATCAGAAAGAAGTTAGTTCTATTGGGGATCCTGAAGAGACCCTTTTAGGAACCACTGGGTCTGGGTGAATGAAACATTTGTTAGTCCCCAGAGGTGATTCTTTTAAAGGCAGATTTGAAAAGATATTCTTCCTGCTTAGGTGTTTCTGTTATGGAGGAGGTAAGAACTAATGCTTTCAAACAAAGGCTCAGGTCAACTGAGATTAAATACTGAAAAGGTGTTGGGTAAGAACCAGTTGAGTTTTTGTGCCATTGGCTGTGAGATAAGTAGTGGTCACCAGAGAGGTCAGACAGTGGGATCAACCCATGTAAAGCAGGTATGGGCAAAGGATGACATTCACAAGTCATTCACTGGCCAGCAGAGCAACCTCTAGTATGAGAAAGGGACATAAATCTGTTGTGGGCCTGGTGTGTCAAAGCAGTGTTTAGAGAGTTCTATCAGAACATTTTGTGATACGGTTAATCAGTCAATAAGTTCATTGCTGCTGAATAATGGCATTTATTTATTATTTGCTTATTTGTTACTTGCTTCATTTATTTGCCATTTGCTTCAGCAAAGTTGTATTGGAATATAGCCACATTCACATATTTATATATCGACTATAGCTGCTTTCATGCTACAACGGCTAAGCTGACTAGTTGCAACTGAGCCTGTATGGTCCACAAAGCCTAAAATATTTATGATCTGATCTACAGAAAAAGTTTGCTGATCTCTAATTTAGGAGGAGCCAAACACTAAAGATAATAGGTTTAATTACAGGCTCACAATTGGTCCATCAGTTATCTTCCAGCCCAGATCATCTTGGCAACTGTCCTAGAGTCAAAGCTCAGTCAACATCACTACAAACACCGCTATGGGACTTTAAGTCAAAGTGTTTTCCAAACTGGTTTCATACTCTGAAAAGTTGCCCAAAAGCCTTAAACAGAGGGAGGAAAAGGACCTATAGGAAAGGTTAAACAAATCAGTTGTTAGTTGTAAAGAATAGAAGGGCAAGAATTACTATGACATTATTTGTCAAGATGGCTTTCCATCAGCAGATTCTACTTACAAGAAAAATATGGATTCTTATAAAAGAAATTATACTCGCAGCTAGTATACTCTGACCCTCTTTTGAATGAGATAAATATGAATAAAAGATAAAGAGTAGCATCAATTTATATTGCAAAATTTCATTTATTAAAACAGATGAAAATATTCTAGTTTACCAGTAAGTCCAATTACTATATTATTCAATTGCTCCTTCCAAAAGATTATAATAATAACAATGATTTATTTGATTGTTATCACCTGCAGAGAGTAGATTATCTTCTTAATGGAGAACAAATTAACCAGCTTGTGATGTTGGATTCAGGGAACAGCTCTTCTCATCCTGTGTCCTTCATCCTGCTTGGGATCCCAGGACTTGAGAATTCCCAGTTTTGGATTGCCTTTCCATTAGGTGCCATGTATGTGGTGGCTATAGTTGGAAATATTGCTGTCCTCCATATAATCCGAACTGACCACACCCTGCATGAGCCCATGTACCTCTTTCTGGCCATGCTGGCTTTCGCTGACCTGGTCCTCTCTTCTTCCACTCAACCTAAAATGCTGGCTATACTCTGGTTTCACGCTCGTGAGATTGAATACCATGCCTGCCTCATCCAGGTCTTCTTCATCCACGCCTTTTCTTCTGTGGAGTCTGGGGTGCTCATGGCTATGGCCTTGGACCGCTATGTGGCTGTCTGCTTCCCACTCCGCCACCCTAGTATCCTGACCCCATCTGCAGTGTTTAAACTGGAGGCAGCTGTGATGATGAGAGGACTGCTGTGGGTGAGCCCCTTCTGCTTTATGGTCTCCAGGATGCCCTTCTGCCCCAACCGGGTCATTCCCCAGTCATATTGTGAGCACATGGCTGTGCTGAAGCTGGTGTGTGCTGACACCAGAGTAAACCGTGCATATGGGCTCTTTGCGGCCTTCTCTGTGATTGGGTTTGATATAACTGTCATCAGTATATCCTATGTGATGATTTTGAGAACAGTGCTGGGGTTGCCCTCTGGTGAAGCCCGGCTCAAGGCTTTCGGCACATGTGCTTCCCACATCTGTGTCATCTTGGCTCTTTATATCCCAGCTCTCTTTACATTCCTCACCCACCGTTTTGGACATCATGTGCCCCGAGTGGTTCACATCATGTTGGCTAATCTCTATCTATCGGTCCCTCCCACGCTCAACCCCATCATCTACGCAGTTAGAACCAAACAGATCAGGGACAGGGTTATTCCAGGATGTTGTGGAAAAGACCCCTGATCCAAGAGACACAGCATCACGATGAGCATAATCGCCCCACTGATCTGGGGACATAAATGCAAAAAGTTGGCCAGGCTATCACATATCGTCACACAGCCAACTCTGAACAACTGGCTCAGAAATCTGCAACCCTCCAGAAGCAAAAGAAATAATTTTTAGGATACCTAGAACAAGATGTTTCTGAGACATGTAATTGATAATAAATGCTGACTTGATCTATGTTTATCATCACAAGAAAACAGTATAAAATATGTTCACCTATCAAATAGTGAAGATTTGAAAAAGATGTCACTTTCCACAGACCACTAAGATCAAAATCATTTTTACAACATTGGTAGACGTATAAGTTGGTATACCTTGTTAAGAAGTAGTTTAGAAATTTCCATCAAAACAGTTAAAAAGTACATATATTTTGCCCATCTTGGAATCTCTTTATAGAAATGGACTTTTAGAAAAAAAAAATAATATGTATAGATTCATTATTTATAAAAACAAAAATAGAAAAACTTGAAATATGGACCCATAAGAAACCAGATGCAGCAATGAGCAATTGAATATCATGTATAATTTAACTACTGTGTTTGCAAAGAGTATCTAAGGATGTGAAAAATGATCAAGATATAATATTATATAAAAAAGAAAAATCAATTGCCTATAAAGCTGATGCCAATTCTAAAAAGGACTACATAGGCATAGGAATAGATTCTGGAAATACATCTAAATGCTAATAATATCTACTCAGAATAGTGAGATTTGTGGTATTTTAATTTTCTTTTTGCATTTTTATCAATTTTTAAAAATTATTCACGATTGAGGAAGTTTAATTTTAGTATAAGAAAAAAGTAATTGAAACAACAACAAAAGTGTACAGAAGAGGTTAATTAAGTGCCAAAGCTTAGGGGAGTAGAGTTGGCAATCTGAGAGGATGAGTAACTCTGAAATAAAGTAAGTTCCATAAAAGCTTGAAAATCTAGATATAAAATTGCTGCCGGAATCACAGCTTTTCGAGACTGCTAACAAGGAGGATTAAGTATGCTGAGTGATGGTGTTTTTTTCCAAAATGTGCTGATTCTCTGATGACGATGGATTTCAGAATGAAGAAGTTTTGGAAAAGAATGAGGAAGAAAATTCTCTTCTGAAGATAACTATAATGTACAGTTAAAAGTAGTGAGAAAGTCACTAGAAATTTTAATAAATTTCTTAATATTCAATTCCCTTTTAAATTAAAATTTTAAGCTATTTTTAGAAAACCACATTTCCTTTATTTTTCCTTATTTTTTCATTTTTATTGAGGTGTACTTAGCATACAAAAAGTTGCGCATATTTAATGCATAATTTTGATGAGTTTGGACATATGCACACACCATCACTGCAAACAAGGTAATAAACATATCCATCACAATCATTGTATTTGTATTTTTATCCTCATTCACCACCTTCCTTGCAAAGCCAATCAATCGTGAGGAAGGTTCTAGAACTCAAGCTGTTGAGTTACTAAAACCAGCATCAGATGAAGGTGATTTAAGAGGAATCAGGAACGTGTTTGCTTCTCCCAGAAAGAAACAGCTATTGGACTCTAAAAGTACCCCCAGAAATTAATGAGTATTCTGAAGAAGCACTTTCATAATTCCAAAATTTTAGAATTGTAAGGGATCATGATCCCTGCATCAGCAAATCACTTAATTACTGTCTCTCTTTTTTCTTTTTAAAATTAGCTTCATTGCTGTATCACTTGTGACCATAATTTGCAAATATTTTAATACACAGTTGGATGAGTTCTAACACGTGTAAATGGTTGTGTAGCTACCAGCCCAAGTAAGATATAGAATATTTCCATCACTTTATAAAGACTTCTCCTACCTCTTTGTTGTCAATCACCCCCTTTCTACCCCAAGCCAGCAAAGCCTGATCCGATTTCTTTCACTATAGATTAATATTTATCTCACTAAAACTTTAGATAAACAAAAGAAATAAGCGATACATTCTTTTAAGTCTGGAGTCTTTCGCTCAGTATATGGTTTTTCAGATTCATCCCAACTGTTGCATGTATGAGTGGTTCATTTCCTATTATTGCTGAGTAGTATATTATATTTCTTCAACATACGTCAATTGGTACATTGTTACCTTTCTCCTTTGCTTCAGCCTTTCTAACCTTTATTTTACTTCCAAACACATCAACTTCTTCTCTTTCTTAGGGCTTTATGCTTAATCATCCCACTTCCCCTCACTGTTCTTTTCTAGGACATTCTATCTCCCTCTCATCATCCTTCAGGTCTCACACCGCACCTTATCAGTCAGATGTTTCTTAACCTATATATCTCAAACAGATCCCATCTCCTAAAGTTTTTTTTCCAACAAAAATATTTTATTTCCTCCATATCTTAACACAACATGTAATTATTTAAATTGCTTATTTATCATCTGTTCCTCTGACTTGAATATAAAGTCCATAAAAGCACAGCATAATTGTTCACTATTCTATCCCCAAACCTAGTTCACTACAAAATAACTAGTTACGTGCGGGGCCTGCCTGGTGGCATAGTGGTTAAGTTCACACGCTCCACTTTTGTGGCCCAGGGTTCACATGTTCAGATCCCTGGCGTGGACCTTCACACCATTTTTCAAGCCATGCTGTGGCAGACATCTCACATATAAAGTAGAGGAAGATAGCACAGATGATAGCCCAGGGTCAATATTCCTCAGCAAAAAGGGGAGGATTGGCAACAGATGTTAGCTTAGGGCTAATCTTCCTCACCAATAAAAAAAATTAAAAACAATAGTTAGATCAATGAATGATTTAATTTTTACCTGTGCCTGATACCATTGTCCCAACAATTCCACTAGTGACCACAAGATGGCTTTTGCAGGTTCATTTTTGCCCCCTTCCTCTAACAATGGATGCCAGACATCCTCAATTGTTAGGGTTCCTTTCATTATTCCCACGGAAATGTTGAAAGATATTGTTTGTCAAAAAAGATAAATTTGTTACATAAGCAACAATGTTCCCTAACTGACTTCTTTTTATTAACAAATACAAAATATTTGGAACATTTTAAATTTCTATTCAAGAAATGTCTATTGAGCAATTACTTTGCACCGAGAATTCAATGACAAGATGGAGATAGAGTGGAAAACACGGTAAATTGGCAATCAGAGCATCTAATTAGTACAAGATGACCAAAATATGTGCACTGATTACCTATAGTCCCAGCTGCAATATAAAAATTAATTGCTTAAGCTATGCAGCTCTACCATGATTAGAGGCATCCTTAAGTATTCTGAATCAATGGAAACAGATGATTAACTTCATTACAACCTGAAGAACCAGTGGGTCCAGGACATCAACCTTATAACGAAACTCAAGCTAGTCTATGGTCATTTGCAAAAACTATCAAGTGAGCGCTTTCAGTGAGGGACTCAATTTCCCATTTGTAAGATGGGTAGAGTCACCACAGTCGCTCTCTTCTCTCAAGTAACGTACATCTCTAATGTGACATAGTGACTAAGAAAGGCCAGACAAAACTTAGCAAAAGCAGTCCCTGGCAAATGAGCTTCTCCTGGTTTTTAAACATTACTCAGAGTCAAGCCATGTCAAGGCTCAGTTCTAGAGTAATTTCACAAGGAGAATTCTCCATCAATATTGTCTACTCGGCACAGAGCCAAACACAGTGTCATTCGTATGATGGCATTTCATACTCACATTCAACAAGCATTTCTTCTTCACTTAATATGTGCCAGTACTGTGCTTGGTGCTTGGGTTATAGAGATAAAAAGTTCATAGTTCATCCTAAAAACCCCTCCTCTATGCTTTCACATCACCTGGGACAATCTGCTGTCATCATACTCACTCCTTTATACCCTAAAAATCTGATTTTTTTTTTTAATGTTGATTCTCAGTCTGCTGATCCTGAAGTCACAGACTAATCCTATCCTATCTTCCGAGCCTTGAACTCCCAGGGCCAGACAAGGAAAATGAGAAAGGCCCAAGGAGGTACAATGCCTGACTTTGCAGAACACAGACTTCACCCCATCTCCATCCCAAATAAACGTGAGTCTCAGTACTTAACGTTCCATATCTCAATGTGTCTATCTTAGATATGGACCATCATGGAAAAGATTGGTGATTCTCTACTTTCTGGAAGGCTTCCAGATACCAGCCCCAGTATTTTTTACAGGCCTTTGCATCACTTTGGGTCCACATGTAGAAGTAGCTGTAATTGTCCAATTACATTTTGTAGACGAGGAAACAGAACGAAATAATCTAAATAACACCTTTGGGTTTATTTCTGAGCCAGAATGTATAGCAAAGCCAGAAAGTGGGGGGAAAATAAAAAAACAAATAAATAAAAAACAGATCTCTTTGGTAGGAATTAACCGTCTCAAAACAACTGTGCCTACTTAAGATCCAGTGTTGAAATACATTGATGTGTATTTTAGGATTCACTCTATAGTGTGGCTATGTAGGAAGTATGCAAAGAATTGGGAGTTGTAAGGGAAAAAAATTCAAATAATTGAAGTGCTTTTTGCATATAATTCAGAAAAGAACATCTGGCTTATTAACAAAGTTTTGTACATTAAATATGGACTTTTAGAATTGTATAAAGAGTCTGAATGAAAATTTTATTCAGGTCTCGTACTACTTTCAAATATAAATAGCTGTTTACATATATTATCTTACTTCATCTTATAAACAAAATCATAATTTCATGGTATTAATATGGACTTACTGACAAGGAAACTAACTAAGCAAATATACCACCTATCAGCTGCATAGTTTGGACTGTTGGAGGCATATCCAGGCAGTTTGAGGACAAATACCACATTCTACCAAAGCATTCATTCATGAATGGCTTTATTTATACCGTGAGATAACTAATGATTAGATACAGAGCCGCTTCTGAATTAAGACCTTGACAATAGCCTTTCGAATCTGCTTAGTCTTCACACTGTAGATGATAGGGTTGAGCACAGGAGGGATGAGCAGGAAGACATTGGCCATGATGGTGTGGACAAATGGAGGTGCTGAATGACCATAGCGATGGACAAGAGACAAGCTGATGAGAGGGATGTAGAAGATGGCAACAGCACTGATGTGAGATACGCAGGTGTTGAAGGCTTTCTGCTGCCCCTCTGAGGAAGCAATGCTGAGGACAGATCGGATGATCAGGACATAGGAGAGCAAGATGCAAGGACAGTCAAACCCTGCTGTGGAGAAGAGTGCGATCAGACCAAGGATGCTGTTGATTCTGTTGTCTGTGCATGAAAGTTGAATGAGATCAACGTGGTAGCAGTAAGAATGTGAGAGGACCGTAGAACTGCAGAAGGACAGCCTCTTGACAAAGAGCACAATTGGTAACATGATGGCAACATTCCTTATCAACACACTCACCCCAATCTGGGCAATCCTGGCATTGGTGAGGATGGTGGTGTATCTCAGTGGGTCATAGATAGCCACAAAACGATCAAAGGCCATGGCCAGCAGAACCCCAGACTCCATGGTAGTAAATCCATGGAGAAAGAACATCTGGGCAATGCAGGCATTTAAAGTTATCTCTCGGGCTTCAAACCAGAAGACACCAAGGGTAGTGGAAAGTGTGCAGAGGGACAAGCTCAGGTCTGTGGCTGAAAGCATACAGAGGAAATGATACATGGGCTCATGGAGCCTCTGCTCACGGAGGATCACAAATAGGATCATGCTGTTCCCAGAGAGGGCGATAACATACAGGAGACAAACAGGGATGGAGATCCAGACCTGGGCTGCTTTCAGGCCTGGGATACCCGTCAAGAGGAAGGTCAGAGGCTGAGCATTGGTGTTATTGAAGACCAACATAATGAGGGACTGAGAAGAAAGGGATATTTGAAAAATTAAACATGACAGATACTGAATACGTAGCTTATCACTTAGAATATCTACCTGCACTCTGATATTCGCTGAATTATTATTGCTGAATCTCAAAAATTGTAGTATTTTCTGAATTTTCTAAAGCTGCAAGATTCTTTCCCCGCTTCTCAGTATTTCTCATTTGTTGAGAAGATTCCCTGATTAATTCCACATCAAATTTTCTTAGATCTATAATTCTCTTTAATCTATAATTCTCTTTGATCTTTGATTCTCTTTGATCTGGTGGCAACAAACATCACAATTAAATCATCTTTGACTATAAAGTCCTCAGTAGAATACCTACACCATTTGATGAGAAGTCTGGTTTCCAGTATTATTAAATTATTGATCCTGGCATAAAGTCATGAAAAATCAAGTCACTTTAGAAATATGGATATCATTAGGTTTTCCTGGGATATATCCAGAAGAATGCCATGACATCCTCAACACACACGTGTTTATATAGATGATGATAAAGTGGTCCAAAGAACCACCCTAAGAAAAATAAGTATAGCTCCTATTTGTTGAGAGTTCCCTGTGATATTGCTATTTATATGCATTATGTAATTTTATCCATACACCAAATCTAGGAAGTAGGTGGTAGTCTATGCATTTTGCATATGAGGAAACAGACTCAGCAATTAAAAATATCCTAATGTTATCATTGTAAAGAACTGCCTAATTGTTGAGAGAAACCACATGCTATGTAACAAAGATGGAGAAAAGAAAGAAAGAAAGAGAGAAAGAAAGAGAAAAATTGAGATAAAGGAGAGGAAGGAAGGAAGGAAGGAAAGCAGGAAAGAAGGAAGGATAGAAGTAAGGGAGAAAGGCAGGCAGAAAGGCAAACCTTGCCATTATTTTAACACAGTACAGTAAGTGTTACATTTTGATAAATAGTCATAGAGAATACTGCTAACCTCAAAAAACCATAACAGTTCCCATTTCCTGAACACATAACCTGTGCCAGATGCTATCATCTTCATAGCCATAATCTCGTCCAATGATCATAACTATCCAATGAAGTACAAAAAATTGTTATTTCTAATATACATACAGGGAAACGTTTAAAATGATTAACTAATTTGCCCCAAATTATGCAGTTAGTCAGTAGAAGAGCCGGAGTTGAAACTGCATACATATATGACCCCAGTATCTTTATTCAATACGGCTGAGAAATGCATAGAGGGAATCTTTAAACCAGTCTGACGAACGTCCCTGACAAACATGTTTCAGATGTGAGGTTTCAGAGACGCATTATGGTCAATGTGGCATCTTTGGAATAGAGTCCTAAGTTTCAGATGTTAATTCCATGTGAATTGTGCAGATATGAAGCTCTTTAGGCTTCTCAGAAGGAGAATCTATCTCATTATTAGTATTGTCTGTGTGCAAAGGGCCCAGAGAATCAGATGTCAAGGATACATCTACTATGGAAAACAGCACTAAAATAGAACTGCCAAGTTCAGTTGATTCACTTAGTGACATCTGACTTATCCACCGCTTACATGTTATACTGCTGATGCTTTCTTCCTGGAAATATTCTCTCCCCCATGGATTGTATGGCATTAGTCTCTATTATTTTTATCCCACCATTCAGCAATTTTTTTCTCTGATTTTTTTTCCTCCAAGAACCTTAAATGTGGTATCCTTTAGGGATCCGCACTTTGCCCATTCTCAAGACATTAAAAAAATTATCTTGCCCATTTTTACAGCTTCATCTTTCACCCATTTAATGACAAATTTCAAATAAATGTTTGAAAGCAAGCTCTGGTTTCCAGGTTCTTGAATATAGAACTTCCTTCTAGACATTGCCTATGGATTTCTAATGAGTAAATGTAATTTAATATGTTCAAAACCAAATTGATCATTTTCCCCTATAATTATTCTTATTCCTATATATTCTGTATAACGCTTATAATTTTCACAAAAATTAACCAGTTTCTAAATCAGAACTCTGGAAGTTGTCTTGTACTCTTTTATCTTCTGAATGATCACCTCTCCCAATCAAGTACCAAGTCTTTTCTATTCAACCTCTAATATCTCTCTTTCTTCTTCCACCTCTTCTTTACTTAAACACAAATTAATCTCTTTCAGATCTTCATGCTCTATAATCTGTACTATTAAATTAACCTACATATGTAAATAATTTATTATAAATGTAAAACAACAAGGGCTCCAAAGCAATAACAATATCCATTTATTAAGCATCTTATCAATGCCATAAAAATATAAATGAGAAAAACAATCTTATGAACTGAATAAATAGAGAAACCCACATATCAGAACCTGTGGTGTAAGATATTGGAGTGCGATGTATAGCGTGAAGAATATACATTTATTAAAAAACAAGGATGTAAAATATTTTTTTATGTTTTCAATATGATACTAAAAAATTATTTGAATAAATGTCAAGAGAAGCAATTAACAAAGAAAAAAAGCACAAATGAATGAGTTAACAATAAAACCAAAGTTAATTATTTAAAAAGATAATACATGAACTTTTTTCAATGTAGTCGAGAAATTTTAGAAAGCATGGTTAACTGCAAAAAAACAAAAATATATGATGAATTTGATAAAGAAATAAAACTTTAAATACAATGAAATAGTAGGTATAAGTATAATGCTATACTTTGCAACCGATATAAAATGGATAATTTTATAGGAAAACATCAATCTCCAAACTAGCCCAAGAGATCAAATCCAGCAGAGAAGAAATAGCAATGACAGGAAAAACTCCACCAACAACCAAACTTAAAGAAAAAGAAAGAAGAGTATTTCTATCCTTTACAAATTTTAGTAGAGCAGAAGAGAGGGATTTTTTCCCCCAAAGGTCGTTTGGCAATGCCTGGAGACAGTTTTTGTTGTCACAGTTGGGGAGGGAGTGCCCATTGACATTAGTGGGTGGATGCCAGGGATGCTTAAGTCCAAAAATGCACAAGACAACAAAGAATTATCCAGCCCAAAATGTCAGTAGGTCTGAGCAAACCTATTCTAGAGCATACAAAAAGATGGAAAGTACACCTTCAACTTGTACAGTGATGTATGTCAATTATAATTCAATAAACTGGAAAAAAATTTCAGAGAGTGCTTATGTCTCTCAAACAAATGAGCATGGCTTTTATAACCAGAACAAGAAAAAGATGAAAAATTTTTCATCTAATTATTTGTGGTGACATACACAAACATTATAAATAACTTTTAGCAAGGGAGATGCAACTGTGCTTTTAAAGAATATTGCACTTTGACACAGTAGACTTTGTCTTACAAATGAAACAATTATTCAGCTTAAGAAATCTATCAATGGTGTGACTATACTAATAGATTAAAGGAGGCAAAACAATTTTTTCAAGCAATGAAGAAAAAAATCAGAAAATTCAATGGCAATTCATGATAAAATTCTTGATATTTAGAGAGAAAGTTCCCAAATGAAAGGTATCTTTCAGAAATTTGGAGCATACATATTTACTGGTGAGCTATCAAAGCATTTCTATTAAAATCAGTGACAACATAAGGATATATGCTATCACAACTACTATTCAACATTTCATGGAACAATCTTAGTAAATGAAAAGAGACAAGCAAATAAAAAGAGATAGTCTTACCGCTGAAAAGAAACAAAAATGTCTTTATTTAAGTGTTAGTTGATTTTTTACCTGAAAAATCCTAAAGAATAGACTGCAAACTCTTAATAGAGTGTATCCAAGTGACCAGATAAAAGATCAATATCATCAATTAATGGCTTTTCCTGTTCACAAAAATTAATCCCTGAAGAAATTTGATAAAAATAAGGATTTATTTACAATAGCCACAAAACTATAAAATGCATCAATATAATAAAAGTTTGTGGATTTCGTGGGTTAGGGAGGTCTATTAAAATTTACTGAAGAACACAGAGAAAGTCCTTTATTCCTTTCAAGAAGATAGGAATGAATATTCAATAGTGAAAAGATGTGAATTCTCCCATTAACATTCATAAATTCAAAGCATTATCAATGAATAACACACAAGAGTTTTTAATGGAGAGAGAGACAGATCCTAAAATGTATTAAGTACCATGTGTGCAAATATATTTAGTATAATGTTGAAAACGACAAAAAGAAGGTACATCCTTTCATATGTCAAAATGTAATATAAAGCTATTGTAATTCACAAAATGTAATAGTCAAAGGTTTAGAAATATATATCCACAGAAAGGAATACAATTTCAAAAAAAATGTAAAAATGAGGATAAAGAATCTGATGACAATGGCATCTAATATCAGTAGAAAGAAGAACTGATATGTGATAAATGATGTGTGGTCAATTGACTAACAATTTGTAAAAATATCTCGATTTTACACATCTCAGTATTTGGAATGAGAATGTGAATGCAAAAAAAATGCTACAATAATATTAGAATAAATAAAGGAAATTTCATTTATGACTTTTTTAGGGAATGCTTTCTTAAATAAGATGAAATTAAAGCCATTAAATAAAATATTGATACAGAACACTGCATCAAACTTAAATTCAACTGATTGCAAAAGATATATGTAAACAAAAGAAGCACAGCATATGACATACAGGCATTGGAAGGCCGAGACCAAAGAATGTTGCTGCATCTGCTCTAAGCTAGATGATGTGTCTGTTGTTTTCTTGGTGACTGTTTGTAGTGTGATAGATGGTGAGGGAGTGGGAACAGGAGCAATAACAACAAATAGATTTCTGTGTCCAGAGGTTTTGGTCATGAAGGAAATGGTGGGCATTGGAATGCATTATTCTGGCCCAGTAGAATAAGAAAGATGAAAGTAGAAGTCCTTGCTCTGACATTGACGAGAGCTTAATAAGCCATTCCCATCTAAGATTCCTCATCTGTAAACCTTGGACTTTAAAAATATCCCTGGTCTGCCTCTTTCCAGGTGTTCCTGTAATGGTCAAGTGCCAAGATGTATTGAAGTACTTCTTTCTAAAGATAAATGATTGCTATTGAAAGAGCTGTTGGAAAGCTCAGACTACAGGGGATCCTGTAAAAAGGTGGAGCTGATGCCAAGTGAGAGAACTCAAAGAGCTTAATATCTAGTAAATAGGGGTACAGAAATCAGTCAAATTAAAAAGCTGAGTGAAACAACAATAAAATATACAATAAATGTCAAATTCCAGCTACACAGAATTACAATTCACTCCATTTCCTTGACATAACTGACTTTGAAGTTTTCCCTTTGAAAGAAATGTTTATTTGCAAACTTCTTGCTGATGTCTCACTTAATTCCCACAACCTTCAGCCTGAGCCTGTCACTCTGAACCCCTCTTCCCAATATCTCTCCTCTTTCCCTTCTGATTTGCTGTCCTTTGCCTTCAGTACCTGCCTCCCCACTCCTTATCCTTCCAGGGTCTATCCCTTGTCCTCCAGGTTAGCTCTCAACAGTCCCTCTTCTTGGTGTGCTCTTTCTGGTCCTAGCATCTTACCTGGCTCCCAACAGAGGGAGAGCTGCTCTTGCCACTCACTGCCCAACCAAGTGTATATGTAGGTGGCTCTTGGACCTTGCCTTCTGTAAGGAGCCAGCATGTAACCCAGCCCTGTTGCCAAGAGGCCCTTAGAGCTTGGAGATAATATAATCAGATGAGCGGTGTGATCCCATGTGTGAAGACTAGAATTTCCCAGGAGGCTCACCACACTAGACTGAAGCAGGTCTAAATAATATGTTTACCGTCTCCCTTTTAATATTTTATTATCTTTATAATATTTTTCAATGAATATAAACATTCTTTTTTTTTTTCCTCCCTTAACTTTATATTCTACTGACTGCTAAATACGGTGCAGGCAAGAAATGTCCTTACTCTTCCGTTCTCTTCTTTCTCCATCCTGAAATTTAGTCACCTACAGCATAATATTTCCCTGAATAAGATACATAAATTTACATCTGGTCTTGCAGTTATGATCAAATGTTACATATTCACATTTCACTTGCTTGAACTTTAAAGCAAATAAATTTTGATTGAAATATAATTAAATAAAAATTATTAACCACAGTATCTAGAATACCTGATGTGACCAGAAAACAAAATATGTCATCCTCTGTCACTAAATACATATCACCATACAAGGAGGCATCCATAGCTCAAAATAAAATTGATTGTTTCCTTTTACACTGATTCAGTTGCCCATATTTATGTCAAATTTCTGTTTAATTTGTATTGAATCATGATTTTCTGGGACAACTTTGTGTTTTCTCTGGAATTCAAATTATCTTTCATTTTGCCTGCTGGCAGGATCAAGACAAGCTTTCTTCATCATCTCACTAATAACTTATTGCTATCTATTCAGAATGGTAATTAAATGTTTGCAAAGTTTAATGACTATACAAATATCCTCAAGATCTGAAAATTCTGATTCGTTAGGTCTGAAATGGGTCCTGAGGTCTGAATTTCTGATACCACTTCTACTCTGAGAGCATATTTTGTTCAAGGCCTGAATACATTCTGCATTTTGGGGACATAGAGAATGGTTGCTTTCCTGAGATTAGTTTACATGGCACCCCTGAGTAATTTCCACTCATACTTGGTTATCAGTTGTTGAACTTGATTGAATATCGGTTTCATTTTGATGAGGCACATAATCCAGTTTTATTCATTAAAAAATGCATGTGATGCATAAATAAATTTTCTGTCTCTTTCTGTCTAAAATCACTCTTTTTTTTCTCTTAAACTTTATTGATAGATTGGCTGTATACAGAATTGTTAGGCTTTAAATAACTTTCTCTGCACATTTTAGGGTTTAATTTAATATAGTGAACAAGACTAGAGGTAAAATTCTGGTTTTGTATGTCTACAATGTAAAATCTTAACCTCTCTGTGCCTTTGGTTCTTCTACCTGTAAAATGAGGATGTTGACACCTAGTTCATTGGGTTTATAGAGAATATGTAACTATATAATTTTAAAATCTTTAGGGTAGATCATGGACTGTAGAAACTATTAAACAAATCTCGCCTATTCCTTTCTAGGCCTGTGTAGACTAAAACTAAACTTATGGGCTTTCCTTTGTAGGTCATCTTTTCCTTATTTTAAAGTATTAGGCCCTACTCATTATTCTTCCTGTTTTGAAATTTCACAATATTTAAATATGCATATATACTTTTATATAAATATATATACTTTATATATAATATATACTTTTTATAAAATATGTATTTTTTGTATAAATATATATATTGATATATATATACTTTTTTTCCAGTTCTTTATTCTTTTTCCTCTTTGCTAAGTAGTATTTTATTAGATAAACGTTGCAAAATTTGTTTGACTAATCTCTGATTGACAGATACTCGGTTGTTCCCACATTTTAGCTAGTTTGTCCATAGCTACTATAAGCATCCCTTGACATTTTTGGTGTAAATATAAACCGTTTCTTTGGAGTACGCAACTCGAAGTGGAACTACCTGGTCAAAAAGATGCTTAACTGTATTAGAAATTGCCAAAAAGATTCCAGATGTGGCTGTACTCTGTGCATGAGTGCTCCAATTTACCCACATTTCCCCCAGTACTTGGTATAGTCAATGTATTTAGGTTTAGTTCTTCTAAGGAGTTTGCATTGGTATCTCATTGGGGTTTGAATTTTCATTTCCCTGATGAATAATAATATTAAGCACCTTCTAATATGTGTATTAGCCATTCATTTACCTCCATTTGTGAAGTTTCTCTTTAAATCATTTGCTTAAAATTTTAGTGAGTTGTTTATCTTTCTATTAATTGATTGTGGATTTTGTCAGATGTATGCATCGTGAGTATTTTCTCCATCTGTGTCTTGCCTTTCTACTTTTATAATGGTATCGACTGTAGTAGATTTTTCTTCTTTTGATGAAGTTTGTTGATTTTTTTCTTCTATGACTAATGCCTTTTGTGTTCTGTCTAAGAAATCTTCGCTTTCCTCAAGTTTATGACAATATTATGCTATTTTTCCTTTTAGAATCTGTATAGTTTTAGCTTTGAAATTTAGGTTCCTATTACTCTCAAATAAAAATTTTTTACATTGAATTAAGAGTTGAGGATCATTTTACTTTTCATACAGATATCCAGTTGTTCTAGCACCAGAAAGACATTTTTCTGTCACTAAAGTGCATTGATTTCTCTGTTTAAAATCAATTAATTATGTTTTGGGCTTGTCTGCTTTCTTTATAGTTTTTTCAATAATGTACAAGGCCACCCTTAGGGTATTTGGAACATGAGGCAAATATGTTCTGTAGGGTCTCTATCTAGATAAATAATTTCATTAGAACTTATTTAAAAATTCATTGGCTTATGTGAAGTGTAATTATTTACAGATGAAGAATTAGAATAATGAATAGAAATATATTTATTGTTGTATCAGTTTGTTAGGACTACTATAACAAAGTACTACAAAATGAGTTGCTTAAACAAGAGAAATTTATTGTGTCATAGTTCTGGAGCTTAGAAGTCTGAGATTAAGGTATCAGCAGTGTTGGCTCCTTCGGTTGGCTGTGAAGGAGTTTCTATTCCTTGCCTCTCTTCTAGTTTCTAGTGATTTGCTAGAAACCTTGGCTTGTAGACATATTACCTTGATCTCTGCCTTCATGTCCGCATGGCGTTCTCCCTGTGTGCATGTCTCTGTGTCCAAATTTCCCCTTTTTATAAGGACACCAGTCATTAGATTAGGGACCCACCTTACTTCAGTATGACCTTCTTAACTAATTACATCTGCAAAGACCCTATTTCCAAATGAGGTCATATTCTGAAGTACTACGGGATTAGAACTTTAACATATGAATTTGGGAGCTGCAATGTTGTGATTTCTCATATATATTTGGTCTTTGTCCACAGCTCCTGGTTTATAGCTTCTTTCAAATTAAGAAAGAGAAACCTCATTAACTTGGAGTTGGGAGGCCAAAAGGGGGAGCTCTCCTGCTCTACACTGATTGCTGACCCCCACAGGAGGAGAAAGACCTCCTCTTCTTGACAGGCAAGAAGCTCAAGAATGAGAGACAGCCAAGGGAAAACCACTACACCTGGGACTCTTTGTTTAAATAGCCCTCCAACTTCCTCTCTCACTCTATAAAAGTTTCTCTTCTCTTGCTACTGAGGGACTTACAGGGGGCTCATCATGGTTATAGACCTCAAACGGCAATTCTTTGCAGATCCTGAATAAACTCATTTTTGTTGGCAAAGTAACTGGCTTTGTTTAAGGTCAACACTTCCAAAACCCTTGGAATTTCCTGAGTAATAAGAACAATAGGAACACCTTTTTTATGACATTTGATCTCTTGTCTTCAGTTCCTGAAATTGCTCCAGAGCCAGAAAAGTGAAATGAGTGTCTTGCTGTTCAAACAAGCCCCTTTCTACTGCCTCTGTGTTTATGTTAATGATGTGACTTTTGGAAAGCACTTAAGGATGGGGGCTGGTTGTCAGGGAAAACAACCATGAATAGAGGGTTGGAACTTTCAATCCTGCCCCCTGATTTTCAGAGAAGGAGAGGGGCTGGAGGTTGAATCAATCACCAATGGCCAATGATTTAATCAATCATATTTGTGAAATGAAGACTCCATAAAAACCCAAAAGAGAGGGTGTGGATAGCTTTCAGGTTGGGGAATCAAAATGCTTCCACGTACTACTGTGTCTGGGCCCCACACTTCACCAGGACACCGGCTCTTTGGTTTGGGAACTCACTCTATATATCTCTTCATCTGGCTGTTGATTTGTGTCCTTTGTAATAAATTGATAATCTAGTGAGTAAACTGGTTTCCTGAGTCCTGTGAGTTGCTCTTGCAAAATAATCAAATCCGAGGAGAGAGTTATGAGAATCTTTGATATATAACCTGTCAATTAGAAGTACAGGTAACAACCTGGACTTGCGATTGGCATCTGAAGTGAGTGTGAGAAGGGGAAGACTTGTAGGCCTAGGTTTTAAACCAGTGGAATCTGCTGCTATCTCCAGACAGATAGTGTCAGAATTGAGTTCAATGGTAGAATACCCAGATGGAGTCTGAGAAACCTTTGGTAATGTGAGGAAACCCCCATGATATTGTGATTTATAATAAGAAATATACATTTGGTTTTCTACCTTATTGGTGACACAGAGCTCCTAAAACCCTTGGAATTTCCTATAAGAGTGATAAAGGTGTCTTTTGGAAAGCCTTTAGAAAACCTGAGGATGGAGGCTGGCTGCCAGGGCAACCAACAATGTGATTAGAGGGTTGGAACTTTCGAGGGGGGAGGGGTCTGGAGGTTGAATCAATTGCTATTCACGTTGCACAAAATATCCCTTCAATTGTAAATGTACATACTTTGACTAACAAAAAATACACACATGATAAACTCCCACTCATGTAATCTCAACAACACACATTCTTGCAAAAGCATTCAAATCCCTGCCTTTGCATTTGTGTATGCAGAGGAGAGAGGAAAGTTAGGGGTTAATGCTTCCAGCTGTAGTCTGATCTCAGAGGAAGCCAGTGTTGAGTAAGAGGCAGCAGGGTTTAGGAAGGAAGAGAGAATTAATGCTTGGGGGAAGAGAGAGGCTAGACTCTGCAGATGTTTAAATAGGCCCTAATCTGTGGTCTCTGCCAAAGGCTGAATCCCCGGAGCCAGATAGAGTTGCTTATGGTCATATGCAGGCTTGGTCAGAGATAAAGGAGAGCTCATGGTGAGTGGTTCCCTATGCCCCAGGCATTGCCTCCTTTTCCAGAGAGCCATAGGACCCACAGAGGCTCAAAGAAGCTGGAAGACAAGGTAATGCACTGCGAGGAATGGCCTGACTCACTGTGGGCCATGGAAAAAATCCATCAGAGATCCATGATTGCTGAGCTTCCTTCTGAGATAGGGAGAAGATTCACTACTCACCACGTGTCCTCCTGGAAACTCTAGGAAAATAGGAAGGCTTCCTCCATACACAATTCCTCCACAAAGGAAGATGGATCCCCCCACCTTGTTCCAGGAATATTGCTCTATGCCTTAGTTTTGGATACCCAAAAGTAAGAAAACAATCTAAATTTCCCTGAAGCTAATCCTTAGCAAGATCTCAGCCCATTTTATTCTTTATCCCTGAAATGAGAGGTTAACTATTTCATTTAACGAATGGAGTAATTGAGGGCCAACAGAGCCAGTGGGTACCATTGCTGGATTCAAACTCATACTGACAGATGAAAGCTGATCTCCATCAGTGTGAGAACCTAGTTCTTGTTGCCATGATCCCTGAACCAAAAGCTATACTGAGTTCTCACAAGTTAGATTGTATTTTGGGAAACAGAAAAATTGAATCTGAAGTTCAATGTTTGATCACCCCAGCTGTCATGCTTGAAAAAGATGACATAATTTCATCGTTCAGTATGCACTATGTCCACAAGAGTTCTAGCCCGTGAGGGTTAGGGGGCATATTTAATAGCAGGGAAGAGAGAAGGCAATGTTGGGCAAGAAGGGAAATTAATATTGCTTCTTTTTCCTATCCTTTAGGGAATGCACATTTCCATCCCTCAACCCAGCACCAAGCTGACAATCTGTGTTTCCCCTCAGAAACAGTATTGAAAACCTCACACACTGGTCACAAATGACTGAGGATTGGTTAACTCCCTGTCTACTCCACATGACTTGCAGTCTTAACTCTGTACATGTTGAGCTCATAAAGCTGTGAGGGAAAAAGGGACAAAGGAGTTGCAGGTAGTGAAGTCACCAGATTCCATGGGACAGCAACAGAAAGTGCAGAAAGGAAAGAGGTACTGGTCAAGGGCCCCCATCTCTCACTTCAGACTTGGGTCCCAGGTCAGCCCTCTCCTCCAATGTTTGCCCAAGACTGAAACTCTGAGAGCAGAAAATCAGAGCCAAGAGAATGGAATGAGGAAGCTGCGAGTCATCTCTTATGAGGGAGCTCTGCTCTATGAAAAGGCCATTGGAGAATCTGGGATATAGATGAAGCATAGGAGAGAAACTGGCTTTTGAAAGGGGCTGCAGAATATGAGTAGCTGAAATCTGGTTGAGAAGAGTCACCACACCAAAAAGAGTATGCAGAACAGGTGAGTTCTCCATTAAGGCTCATGGGCAAAATCTAATAAAGATACCATCCTAGAGAAAGCAGCCCATACCCAGAAATGTCAGAAGACCGACCTGGAACCTATGCCAGAGCCAGTTCAGTGAAGTGGCAGAGGTTCTCTGTTCAAATGCAGATCTGTTTGTGATTTAGTATATCATTTTGCAAGTCCCCTTCATATTTGCCTTTGTCACCATAGGGCACCAATGTCTGTTTCACCCAAACCAATGTAGGCAACCCACTCATACCTCTGGCAGAGGCAGTGGTATGTACCACCAAGAACGCTGGGTGTGGAATCGTGCACTTGGAGTTCATTTATTATGGGATCTTGGGCAAATAATGT
Organism: Diceros bicornis minor; assembly: GCF_020826845.1. NCBI lineage: Eukaryota > Metazoa > Chordata > Mammalia > Perissodactyla > Rhinocerotidae > Diceros > Diceros bicornis. Next base: position 60,206,500 of record NC_080746.1, on the reverse strand, counting down.
AACTACTCTGAACTCTATTTTCTCATTGTAAAATAATGATGCAGAGGCTTTGTGAGAGTTAGAAACAATAAAATTTAAAAGGTTATAGTGTTATGTCTATAAAAATAGCAAAGCCTTCCACAATTAATCAAAGAGATTATTATGCACTTTGGGAAATTGGATCTTTAGTTAGAATCTTTCCAGTAGCCAGTGCAAGAATGACAATGGTCTAAGTATGCTTTTCCAGCTGCCACTGCACCTGAGTGACTATGTCCCCACAAAGGGAGGGTGACATACAGGGGGAAAAGGGAGGGATGGAGGAAGACTCTGGCTCAAACAGAATTTATAACTGTTTTGGAAGACTAGGCCAGGCAGAAGGAGATGAAACAGAGCCTAGACCCTTGATAATGTGTGTGTTTCTGATTTTTCACTATACCCTAGAGAGGAGTATTTGTTTTGAGGAAATCTGTAGCTGTTATCTAGGCAGTATGGTAAAGTTTCCAACTTAGAGCAAGACCCAAAACTTCTGAGCCCATTTCTCTCATAATGTTGTAAATCTAGGGCAAGTCAGACAGAGGTTAAGTCTATTTGGGTTCTTGAAGAGACTTTTTTAGGAACCATTGGGTCTGAGTGAATGAAACCTCTATTAGTCCCCACAGGTGATTTGTTAAGGGAGATTTGAAAAGCTATTCTTCCCGTTAATGTGTTTCTGTTATGGAGGAGGTAAGAACTAATGCTTTCAAACAAAGGCTCAGGTCAACTGAGATTAAATAGTGAAAAGGTGTTGGGTAAAGACCAGGTGAGTTTTTGTGCCATTGGCTCCGAGATAAGTAGTGGTCACCAGAGAGGTCAGACAGTAGGATCAACCCATGTAATGCAGGTACCAGCAGAGGATGACATTCACAATGTCATTCACTAGCCAGCAGAGCAACCTCTAGTATGAGGAATGGACATAAATCTGTTGTGGGCCTGGTGTCAAAGCAGTGTTTAGAGGATTCTATCAGAACATTTTAAGATATGGTTAATCAGTTAATAAGTTCATGGCCACTGAATAATGGCATTTATTTGTTATTTGCTTCAGCAAATGTTCATTAAACTCTTATTCTGTGCCAAAAACAGAGGTGCTAGGGATAGTGCCTGATTCAGGACTGACTTTGTGAAAATTTATCATCTAGGACGGGAGTTAGAAAACTATAGCCTGCAGACCAAACCTGTCTTACTGTCTGTTTTTTTTCTTTGTTTGTTTGTTTTGTTTTGTTAGGAAGATCAGCTCTGAGCTAACATCCATGCCAATCCTCTTCTTTTTGCTGAAGAAGACTTGCCCTGGGCTAACATCTGTGCCCATCTTCCTCTACTTTATACGATATGCCACCACAGCATGGCCTGACAAGCGGTGCATCGGTGCATGCTCGGGATCCGAACCTGGGCCGCCAGCAGCAGAGCCTGCGCACTTAACCACTATGCCACAGGGCCGGCCCTGCAGTCTGTTTTTTTAAATAAAGTTTTATTGGAATATTGCCACACTCACACATTTATGTATTGACTATAGCTGCTTTCATGCTACAATGGCTAAGCTGGCTAGATGCAACCGAGACTGTACACAGCCCATAAAGGCTAAAATATTTATGATCTGACTTTTTACAGAAAAAAGTTTGCTGAATCCTAATGTAGGAGGAGTGATACATTAAAATATTCAGTTTAATTACAGGTGACAACCGGTCAGTCAGTGATCTGCCAGTTCAAATCCCTGTGGCAACTGTCCTAGAGTCAAAGCTAAATCAACATCACTACATACACTGCTATGGGCCTTTAAGTCAAAGTGTTTTCCAGACTGGTTTTCTACCCGTAAAAGTTGTCCAAGTGGCTTAAACAAAGGGATGAAAAGGATCTATGGGAAAGTTAAAACAATTCGCTGTTAGTTCTAAATCGAAGAGCAAGAATTACTATGACATTATTTGTCAAGATGGTTTTCCATCAGTAGATTCTACTTACAAGAAAAATATGGATTCTTATAAAAAAATTACACTTGCAGCTAGTATGTTCTGACCCCATTTTGAATGACATAAATATGCATAAAGAATAAAAAGTAGTATCATTTTATGTTGCAAAATTTCATTTATTAAAACTGTGGAAATTATTCTAGTTTACCATTAAACCCAAATGCCCTATTATTTAATTGCTCCTTCCAAAAGATTATAAATAATAACAATGATTTATTTGATTGTTATCACCTGCAGAGAGTAGCTTATCTTCTTAATGGAGAACAAATTAACCATCCTGTGATGCTGGCTTCAGGGAACAGCTCTTCTCATCCTGTGTCCTTCTTCCTGCTTGGGATCCCAGGACTTGAGAATTCCCAGTTTTGGATTGCCTTTCCATTAGGTGCCATGTATGTGGTGGCTATAGTTGGAAATATTGCTGTCCTCCATATAATCCGAACTGACCACACCCTGCATGAGCCCATGTACCTCTTTCTGGCCATGCTGGCTTTCACTGACCTGGTCCTCTCTTCTTCCACTCAACCTAAAATGCTGGCTATACTCTGGTTTCACGCTCGTAAGATTGAATACCATGCCTGCCTCATCCAGGTCTTCTTCATCCATGCCTTTTCTTCTGTGGAGTCTGGGGTGCTCATGGCTATGGCCTTGGACCGTTATGTGGCTGTCTGCTTCCCACTCCAGCACTCTAGCATCCTGACCCCATCTGCAGTGTTTAAACTGGAGGCAGCTGTGATGATGAGAGGACTGCTGTGGGTGAGCCCCTTCTGCTTTATGGTCTCCACAATGCCCTTCTGCCCCAACCGGGTCATTCCCCAGTCATATTGTGAGCACATGGCTGTGCTGAAGCTGGTGTGTGCTGACACCAGAGTAAACCGTGCATATGGGCTCTTTGTAGCCTTCTCTGTGGTTGGGTTTGATATAACTGTCATCAGTATATCCTATGTGATGATTTTGAGAACAGTGCTGGGGTTGCCCTCTGGTGAAGCCCGGCTCAAGGCTTTCGGCACATGTGCTTCCCACATCTGTGTCATCTTGGCTTTTTATATCCCAGCCCTGTTTACTTTCCTCACCCACCGTTTTGGACATCATGTGCCCCGAGTGATTCACATCGTGTTGGCTAATCCCTATCCATTGGTCCCTCCCACACTCAACCCCATCATCTACGTAGTTAGAACCAAACAGATCAGGGACAGGGTTATTCCAGGATGTTGTGGAAAAGACCCCTGATCCAAGAGGCACAGCATCACAATAAGCGTAGTCGCCCTGCTGATCTGGGGACATAAATGAAGAAAGTTGGCCAGGCTATCACATATCATCACAAAGTCATCTCTAACAGCTGGCTCAGAGGTTGGCCACCCTGCAGAAGCAAAGGGAAGAATTTTCAGGATGCCCAGAACAAGAGCTCTCTGGGAGATGGGATTGATAATAAACACTGAGTTAACCTATGTTTATCATCACAAGAAAACAGTAAAAAATATGTTCTCTTATCAAATTAGTGAAAATTTGAAAAAAAAATGTTGTCTTCCACAGACCACTAAGGTAAAAATTATTTTTAAACTCAGTAGAAGTATAACTTGGTATACCTTGTTAAGAAGTTTAGAAATTTTCATCAAAATATTTTAAAAGTGCATATATTTTGCCCGTCTTGGAATCTCTTTATAGAAATAGAATTTTAGCAAAAAAAAAATCCAATACATGCATAGATTCATTATTTATAAAAACAAAAACAGGGAAACATTCAAATATTGACCTATGAGAAACCAAATGAAACAATGAGCAATTGAATATTATGTATCATTTAGCTACTGTATTTGCAAAGAATATGTAGGGATGTGAAAAATGATTAGATGTAATAATAAATAGAAAACAGGGGCCAGCCCCATGGCCTAGTGGTTTGGCACTCTCGGCTTCAGCAGCCCGTTTGGTTCCAGGAGCGGACCTACTCCATTTGTTGGCGGCCATGCTGTGGTGGCAACCGACAGATAAAATACAGAAAGATTGGCAACAGATGTTAGCTCAGGATGAGTCTTTCTCAGCAAAAAAAAAGAAAAAACAATTGTCCATACGGCTGATGCCAATTCTAAAAGGGACTACACATGCCCAGAAAAAGATTGAGAGAATATGTCTAATTGCCAATAATAGCTACTCAGAATAGTGATATTTGTGGTAATTTAATTTTCTTTTTGCACTTTTATGTAGTTTTAAAAATTTATTTTAATTTTAATATGAAAAAAAGTAATTTTGATATGAGAAAAAAGTAATTGAAACGGCAAAAAAAATGTACAGAAGAGGTTAATATAGTGCCAAACCCTAGAGGAGTGGAGTTGGCAATCCTAGAGGATCAGGGACTCTGGAATAAAGTAAGTTCCAGAAAAGCTTGAAAATCTAGATGTAAAATTGCTACCAAAATCACAGCTTCTTGAGACTACTAACAATAAGAATTAGACATGCCAAGTGTTGATCTCTCTTACCAAAAATTGCTGATTCCCTGATGACAATGGATTTCAGGATGAAGAACTTTTGGAAAAGAATGAGAAACAAAATTCTCTTCTGAAGATAACGATAATGCATAGTTAAAGGTAGTGAGAAAGGCACTAGAAATTTTAAGAACATTTGTTAATATTCCATTTCCTTTTAAATTAAAATTTTAAGCTACTTTAGAAAACTGCATTTCCTTTATTTTTTCTTATTTTTTCAACTTTATTGAGATGTACTTAGCGTACAAAAAGTTGCACACATTTAATGCATAATTTTAATGAGTTTGGACATATGCACACACCTGTGATACCATCACCACAAGCAAGGTAACAAACATATTGATCACAATTATTGTATTTGTACTTTTTTCCTCCTTCACCAGCTTCCTTGCAAAGCCAATCAATAGTGAAGAAGGTTCCAAAACTTAAGCTCTTAAGTTACTAAAACCAACATCAGATGAAGGTGCTTTAAGAGGAATCAGGAACATGTTTGCTTCTCTCAGAAAGAAACAGCTATTGGATTCTAAAAGTGCCCCCTGAAACGAATGTGTATCCTGAAGGAACATTTTCATACTTCTTAAGTTTTAGAACTGTAAGAGACCATGGTCCCCACATCAGCAAATCAGTTAACAATTGTGAGTCTCTCATTTTTCTTTTTAAAATTAGCTTTATTGCTATATAATTATAAAATACAAATATTTTAGTACACAGTTTGATAAGTTCTGACACAGGTAAATGCCTGTGTAGCTACCAGCCTAAATAAGATATAGAATATTTCCATCACTTCATAAAGAGTTCTCCTGTCTCTTTGCTGTCCGTCACCCCCTTTCGACACTAACTAGGCAAACTCTGATGCGATTTCATTCACTATAGATTAATTTTTTTCTCATTGGATCCTTATATAAATAAAAGAATAAATAACACATTCTTTTGAGTCTAGTGTCTTTCGCTCAGTAGAAAATTTTTCACATTCATCCATACTGTTACATGTATGAGTGGTTCATTTCCTATTATTTCTGAGTAGTATACTTATTTTTTCAACATACCCGAATTGGTACAGTGTTACCTTCCCCCTTTGCTTCAGCCTGTCTAGTCTTCTTTTACTTCCAAACACATCAACCTCTTCTCTGTCTTAGGGCTTTGCTCTTAATCATTCTACTTCCCTTCATTATTCTTTTCTAGGAGATTCTGTCTCCCTCTCATCATCCTTCAGGTCTCAACTAATAGCACCTTATCAGAAAGATGTTTCTTAACCTACATATCTTACTTAGACCCAGTTCTCTATAATTTTCTTTTAATACAAATATTTTATTTCTTCACTATATTAGCTATGTGATTATTTAAATTGCTTATTTATCATCTGTACCTCTGACTTGACTATAAATTCCATAAAGGCATAGCATAATTGTTCACTATTCTGTCCCCAAACCTAGCTCACTGTAAAAAACTAGCTACATGAATGAATGATGGAATGTTTACCTGTGCCTGAAACCATTGTCCCAACAATTCCACTACTGACCACAAGATGGCATTTCGAAGTCCATTTTTGCCTCCTTCCTTGGAAACTGAGTACCACACTTCTCAATCTTAAGGGCTCCTTTCATTATTCCCATGGAAATGTTGAAGGATGTTGTTTGTCAAATAAGATAAATTTGTTATATAAATAACAATTATCCCTCACTCACTTCTTTGTATGAACAAATATAAAATATTTGAAACATTTTAAATTTCTATTAAAAAATATGTATTGAGCAATTATTCTGCACCAAGCACTCTGCAAGAGTAAGGGATAGAGCAGAGAACAAGAGAAGTTGGCAATCAGAGTGTCTAAGCAGTACAAGATGACCAAAATAAGTACACTGAATACCTACAATCCCAGCATCAATATAAAAAATAATTGCTTAAGCTATGCAGCTGTATCATGATTAGAGGCATCTTTAAGTATTCTGAATCAATGAACATAGCTGATTGCCTTCATTACAACCTGAAGAACAAGTGGGTCCAGGACATCAACATTGTAATGAAACTCGAGCTAGTCTATGGTCATTTGCAAAAGCTATCAAGTGAACACTTTGAGTGAGGGACTCAATTTCCCATTTGTAAGACGGGTAGAGTCACCACAGTGGCTCTCTTCTCTCAAGTAACGCACATCTCTAATGTGACATGGTGACTAAGAGAGGCCAGACAAAACTTAGCAAAAATAGTCCTTGGCAGATCAGCTTCTCCTGGTTTTTAAACATTACTCAGAGTCAAGCCATACTCTCAAGGCTCGGTTCTAGAGTAATTTCAAAAGGATAATGTTTCATCAGTATTGTCTACTCGGCACAGAGCCAAACACAGTGTCATTCGTATGATGGCATTGCATACTCACATTCAACAAGCATTTCTTCATCACTTAATATGTGCCAGTACTGTGCTTGGTGCTTGGGTTATAGAGATAACAAGTTCATAGTTCATCCTAAAAACCCCTCCTCTATGGTCTCACATCACCTGGGACAATCGGCCACCATCACACTCACTCCTTTATACCCTAAAAATCTGATTGTGTGTTTTAATGTTGATTCTCAGTCTGCTAATCCTAAAGTCACAGACTAACTCTATTCTATCTTCTGAGCCTTGAACTCCCAGGGCCAGAAGAAGAAGAAAAGAAAGACCCAAGGAGGCACAATGCCTGACTTTGCAGAGCACACGCTTCACCCCATCTCTATCCCAAACAAATCTGAAGTCTCAGTCTTAGGTTCTGATTCTCAATTTGTCTATCTTAGGTGTGGACCATCATGAAAAAGATTTGAGATTCTCTAGTTTCTGGAAGCTCTCCTGATACTAGCCCTGATGTTTCTCACAGGGCTTTGCATCACTACAGCTCCACATGTACAAGTAGCTGCAATCGTCCAGTTCCATTTTGTAGATGAGGAAACAGAAACTAAATAATCTAAATAACATCCGTTGGTTTATTTCTGAGCCAGAATGTATAGCAAAGCCAGAAAGTGGGGGAAAAAATAAACAAACAAATAAACAACAACAACAAAAATACAGATCTCTTTGGTAGGAATTGACCCTTTCTAAGAAATCAGCTACAGGTCTTGTAACTCTGAGGAAAAATTCACCTCATGATTCATATTAACGAATCACCTCTGGACTGTGCAAAACTGTGCGCTAGGGTGAGATTTAAAAAGAAATTTGTGCAATTTCTGTTTCTTGAATGTGCCAGCTATATTTTGAACTTCACGTTTTAAAAGAGGATCAAGGCCAGTGTGGAGACGATAAAGATAGGTTACCTCCCCAGCAGATTCCTCGTTTTAATTGGCTTCTGGAAGGGAGTAGAAAGGGCTCAGTGGATGTTGTCAACCAGATCTGCAGCAGCAGTTCTCTTACTACCAGAAACAGAGCAGTAATACGTGTCAGGTCACTGCAGCAGGAAGGTGTAGGCAAGACATCCAGAAGGGAAGATCTGTTAAGGGTAGGGTAAATGCTGCTCTGGAAAAGGAATAGAGAAGTCTAGCTTGTGGTGATATAGACTCTTGATCAATTGGGTAGGTGGCCTGAATTACCAACAAAATTTATTTTTGAAGCTAGTTTTCTTGAATCCACATCAGAGAGGGAATCATTCACTCAGTAATTTTTCAGTAGTTACTTTTCTATGTATCTTCTGTCTTACTAATCCTCAACAGCCATGATTTTTACTGTCTTTCAACTGATTGAGGTTTTTTGAGGGCAGCCACCAAATTATTCTTATCATTGCATGGCCAACACTTAGCAGCCTGGAATAGACTAAGTGCTTAAATATTTGTTAAATGAACAAATAAGTGAATGATGAATACTGTATTCTAAAAAGATCCCAAGTAGGATTTAAAAAACCGAGTAAATCATTTTATGGGTTCCCTGGGAGCTCTGAATTTGACAAGGCATGCAAGTACGTGAACCTAAACTGAATTACTGGTTTATTGACTCACTGGCAACAGCAAGGCTTCAAGCAACAGCTGCTGAAGAAACTAGGCTTGAGGCGTCATTCCTTTTCCCAAGGTTCCCAGAAATTAGGCCCAAGATTTCCCTAGAAGTAGCAAAGGAGTGAGAGAAGCACTACACAGAGTCAGGAGACCTGGAAGCCAGGCTTTTCTTCAGGGTGTGACTGGGGGAGTCTGTACTCTTCCCTGGACCAGCTCTTCTGTCACCATTTCCTCAGCTCTCAGAATAAAACAACAATCACCGATTAGACCTGCCTACTTCCCAAGAAATGGAGAAACTTTTTATGCATACACAAAAAGTTTGTATATTTATGAATTCGCCCATTGGCAGGGAGACTTGAGGGCAGGAAAGGCGTCAGAAAAGATATCACTGAGGAGATGGTGCTTAATCTGTGTCTTAAATTGAGTGGTTTTCATTCAGAAGATGGATAAAAATGGGAAGGAGAGTCAAAGCTGAGGAATCAGCATTTGCAAAGACAACAAACAATGAAAGATCCAGGAGGAACAGCAAAGCAAATATAGAGAGAAATGAGGCTGCAGAGCAAAATATGGGCTTGATCTTTCCCACAGGTTATGTTTTAGCTTGTAGGACAGAGATCCTCCACTGTGTGTTTTAACCAAAGAATCCTGGCCAAATTCAGAGTGGAGACTTGTTCTGTTGGGACTTATAGAGGGAAACTCTGTTCTGAGAGAAAAAAGAAAACCCTGACAGATAGAGCTGGCCCCAGATCAATGAAGCAAAATCGTGGAAACATCCTCAGGATGCTCTAAAGAATTAAACAGAGCATAAGGGAAAGATGCACAAGATTCTGATGTAGTTATGTCTCTCTGTCTCTCCATTTTCTTGATTTTTCCAATTTAGTTTAATTCAGTGTGTTTCAAAGAAAAGAGTGTCAGACATACCCACAGGAATAATGAAAAAGTAATTTATTTCTTTAGACACAATTAACTTTTATGTGGAAAAAAAGGACAAGGGTTAATGTAGCATTTACCGTGACTCGTTTCCATTTGGAGATTTAAAGTTTGAAATGTTTATTCTTCACTCTGTAAATCTCAGCCTGTGATTTATAAACACTGTCATCAGGAGAAACTGGATATAGCTCAATTTTTTTAGGTTTAATTTAGGAAAAATATGTGTATTTATTAACATATGATAAGTGGTTTCCTGTTCAGACGATTTTCTAATCACTCAGCTCTTATAATTTCCAGCCTTCTCAAAAATAATATGTGTTAATTACTTGGTTAGTCTCTTCAGAGGGTAGATTCCTCCTCCAATAGCAGTCATCTTCTGATGCCGCCATTAGGAGCTATCCCCCCCCCACTCCTTGTGTCTTTCCAAGGTAGGAGAGTTCCCAATTCTGATCTCTTTCCTGTTATATTATCATCTATGCTGTGGCTGTTGTGAGAAACAGACCACTCTTTGATGTGGCCTGCACTAACTACTTGTATGAACCATGTATTTCTTCCTGGTGCTGCTAACTTTCATGGTGGAGGCCCTCTTACTTCCACCTAACCTAGGATGCTGTCCATTGTATTGGTTCCAAGTCCATAAAATCAACTACTATGACCGCCTCTCCTATGCCAGATCTGCTTCACCCATACTTTCTCCTCTGTTGGTCAAGGTTGGTCATATGCCATCTGGGTACTAGATGTGACCATCTGCTTTTCACCTCACCATGTCATTTTGTTCCAATAACTGGCAGCCAAGCTGGGAACAGCTGTGATAACACACAAAGTATGCTCTGAGTGAACTCCTCTTGCTTCATGGTCTCCTGATGGCCCTTCTGCCTCAACCAAATCATCCCCTAGACCTACTGTGAGCACATGGCTATGCTGAAACTAATGTCTGTTGACACCAAACCATATCTATGGTCTCTCATGGCCTTCTCTATAGTTGGATTTGATATATTCTCATTACAACACCATATGTTGTGATACTGCAGGCTATGCTGTAGCTACCCTATGGAGAAGCCCTGCCCAAGGTACTTGGTATATGCCTCTCACATTTGTGTCATCATGTCCCTGTACATTTCAGTGCTCTACTTATTCTTCCATTGCTTTAGCTACCATTTGGCCAGAGTGGTTCCAATCACTATTTTACGATTGATTGCTTCTTTAATGTAGATATACATTTTAATATTCAATACTTATGTGTCTAACTGTTTTAGTACCCAGTTAGATTCTTTACATATTTCACATGATAAATTAAGTGTTATGCAATAGACCCAAACTTCTTAAATATTTCTCTACATTGAGTGTAGCTATAAGCCTGTCTGGTACATAATAGATATTCAATAAATAGTACATTGAATCAAGTGAATACATCCAGTGTGAATTTGCCTTTAAAAGGTATATTTTACCTCCAGGAAAAGTTGTTTCCCACTAAAAAAATCAATTTGTATACTGATAAAATCTATAATAACCTAGAATATACAGCTCTATTCTGGACGCAAGGATTTTAACACAGTTAAAAATTAATTATTAGCTTCTTCTGGAGATACATATTTTAAGAATATAGTAGCAGAGACACCAAAAGCATTTCATTTTCCAAATAGAAAAAATTAGAGAATTAGTATTTTTGCAAATTCATCCTAATAAAATATAAAGCAAGAGAAGAGGCTTCAGAAACATACATACATATACACATACATAAATCTTGAAATCCACCTTGAAACTTTTCAGGAAGGTCACACAGACACATAACAATCTTTCACCTAAGTTGTATACGTTCAACATCACCACATTTTCCCTACTTACATTACAAGCTATTGTTCTTCAATCAGACTTCTTACCCACATGTATGATGTCAGTAGCTGTTTCATAGGAATCCAAAGAAGCCCTTTATTTTCAAAGACCTACTAATAGTCAAGTGTCTTAAAAGTCACAGAGAAACAGGCTTTTATTCTCTGCCATGCAGGCTTGATGATAACTCTTGCATTAGGTCAGACCAGAGCAAAAACGGAGACATGATTAAAAGCACATAGCTGTGATCCCCTGTCTATATTCATTCACCCATTCATTCAATAAATGTTTACAATATTGAATACCTTGTCTGTTTGAGGGGGACAGGGGTCAACAGAATATTTAGTTTGTTCATTTTATTGAATGAAGTCGCATTGAGCACACCGAGAAAGTATCTACTCTACTCCTGGTATTAAAGCCCAACTTTAATCTTTCTAACCCTTCAAACTTCTGAAACCCAAACTGGTCCCTTGTCCAAAACTCATGCTAAATTTACACTGCTCTTCCCTTTGACAGTTCCAACTGTGTTGTGAATGCTGCTTCTGTAGCTGACCGCCAAATGTTGAAAGCAGTAATGATGAGAGGAATGAGGAGACTGATGCCCATTTGGACACATATACAGACACCATTCTCTTCTGTACCAGTTATCCACCAGGTCACACATAGAAAACGAGACAGATGGATTGGACAGACAATGCCATTACTGGTAATATGCAGTGTGGCTGATCCTCTGTCTCCTAGAAGCCACTGCCCCTACTTAAGCTTAAATTGTATACATAACAGCATCTCAAAACTACAGCAGCTGGAACCCTGGATTCCTCCAAAGATCAGTGAGAGAATACTGCACAGAGGGAGTTCAAGGTCTGTAGCATGTCTCTTTACAGCCTGTTCTATTCAGAAATAAATATCCCGTTAACACAATTTTTCTGAGAAAGCAGAGGGAATAAAGAAGATTGAGGAAGGATATGATAGGATTATAGTGTCCTTTCTTTAGGAATTGCCTTGTATGCAGCGTGCTTCTAAAGTGTTCTAGGAGTACAACTGAATGTCCAGCTATCCTTAGACTGTGACATTAACTGTGTCTTCTGCACTTAGAGGCAGTATGATATTCAGGAAGAGCACAGGATTAGATTCAGGTCAATAGACCTGAATTCAAATACCAGCTTTTTATCTTAAGCAAGACACTTAAAATTCTAGTCTCTTAATTTCTTCATTTCCAAACTGGAATTATGAGTACCCATTTTGAAAAACTAAATAAAAGCATGTACTTAAAAGAGCCGAATGCAGAGCTTGAATACATGGGTGTTCAGTGAGCATTGCAGTTGCTGGTGGTTTTAGTGTTAGAGAAGAAATATGAGTTGAAGTGGGGGGAAAAAATAGCAGAGATAACAAATGAATCAGGTTGACATCAGCAGAGAAATCAACTTTTAAAAAGAGGAAAGGAAAACTCACCTTGAAAAAGTGAGGCAATGAAATTCAGGAAGAGCAGCCTCCATCAAACGTCTCTCAATTTTGTTTTGAAGAGCTTGAAGATGGCCCTGAGGATTTGTTTAGTTTTCATACTATATACGATGGGATTGAGCACAGGGGGCCAAGGAAATGAAAGTGAGACAATAGTGGGTGGACATATTGCAGAGCCTTCTGGAAAAACACATGGACAACTAAAAGATAACCCAGGGAATGTAGAAGATTGCAATCAGCCCAATGTGTGAGGCGTAAGTGATAAAGACCTTATTCAGTCCCTATGAAGAGATGATGTTGAGTCCAAAGCAGGTGATCAGGATGTAAGAGAGGACAATGTATGGTGGATCAACCTTTGTGACCAGAACGAGAACAGCTAAGCCCCCATAACTGTTCATCCTTGAATCGGAGTATGCTACCTTAAGCACAGCAAGGTGGAAGCAGTAATAATGGGAAAGGACATTGACTTTGCAAAATGACAGCTTCTTAATGAGAAAGAGCGATGGACAGAGGCTGATCCACATTCTAAAGACGATCACTACACCAGTATTTAGAATCCTGGAGTCTGACAGAATGGTGACATAGCAAATGGGTCTGCAGACGGTAACAAAGCAGTTCAAGGCCATGGCCCTTAGTATTGGGGAATCCATAAAGCCAGAGCTGCGGAGGAAGAAGAGCTGGATGATGCATGCAGCTAGGTGATTTTATGGGCATTAAACCAGAGGACACTAAAGGTCATAAGCTTTGTGGAGAGAGGCAGCCCCAGGTCAGTGGTGAAAAGCATGGAAAGGAAAGAGGACATGTGTCCTGGAACCTTGCCTCCAGAATCAACACCAGCAGGATCATGCTGTGCTTAGAAGGAAGAAGGAAATTGAGATCCAGTTGTGGAAGGCCTCTAGCCCAGGAAAATCTGTTAGGAGGAAGATTGGGAACTCCAAAGTGAATACTGCTGAGACGTGACATGATGAGCTGGTGAGGCAGCACCCACTTTCATTGAACACTCATACTGCTCAGAGGAAATCAAGCTCCAAATATATCTGTGTCTGAGAGTTTGCTGAGCAATTTCTCCTTTAGATCTGTAGAGCCAGCCTGAGGGGGAAAAACACAATAGCCTTCATTGATTTAGTCATTTGGCTTCTAAAGTGCTTTTCACACTCATATTATTGTCTCATCTATCTCACAACAGTTTTGAATTAGTAGGTCTTACTACTTCCCTTTGATGGGGAAACTGAGGGGTGAGCAGAGATTGAAATAATGCTACCCAGCCCAAAGAGCCCATCCTACTCTTGTGGCCAGTTCACTGCATTTTCATCAGTTATGAAAGTTAGAGGTAGGAACCAGGTAGAATCCCCAAGATTTTGGAAGGAGGATTGGCACTAAATTCTGAATTGTCCAAACAACCGTCCCTCCTATTGGAATGGATCCAGAACACAGACAGAATACCCACCTGCTTTCATCTTTTCTGAGTCTCAGCTATCATCTGCAGCTCTGACTCTGTGCTTTACCTGCTCTGTAGAATAATAGTTCTGCACTTCCATACAAGCCCAGGCAGGAAGAGGAAATACAAGTGATTCTCGGGCTAGGGCTTTATGTTGAATCCCAGGGAGCTTTGTTCTATTCCTCAGGTCCACAGGGATTGGGAGGAAGCTTTGAAAAAAGTAATTAAAGCATCTTAGATAGGCAAGGAGTTATCATTCTGAGTAAGATTTTCCCAGGGGAATCCCTCACACCTTCCCAATGAGGTAGAGCCCCTAATCCAGAGACACGTCCCTGGACAGATCTATTAGAAGGTAAAGGATGCTAAACCATTGTGAAAACAAATCCCAAGGGAGCAGGGAATGATCTACAATTTTTAGTGAAGTTCAGAGAACTCTATCTGGTGCTAATTATGGTTACTCCTGCTTCATTTGCCACTTCACAAGGCTCTCTGTTTAAGGTCATATTTTATTTGCAGAATTTGAAAGGAAAAATACTTGATAAGGCGGTTGCATGGACTGAAGGCTTTATGCATGGCCATTAGTGATTTATAATGATAGTTATCAAAATGATAATAAAAGAATGTAGTCTGGCTGATAGGACATACAACAGCTGGAAATGTGAAAAGTCATGTAGGTAAACCCTATTATCAGAAAGAAAAAAATCTGTTAGTTAATCAGAAACACACACGTTAAATCAAGAGGATGGCACAAAATATTACTAGTTAACCTGCTGAGTCACCTCTTGGCTCATGAGGCCAAACGAATTTCAAAGAGTATCTTCTTGCTCTAGTTTTTTTCCTCCTCTATAGTGCACCCAATCCTACCAGCGCAAGTTCTCAACTTTATTCTAGCTAATTCAGTCATTGGAGAGCATGGGTAGATTCTTAAAAGGAATAAATTATTAATCTCTCACAATAGTAGACTTGGATGGAGTAGCTACAGTATAAACAAATCTTTTTCTTACTCGTTGTGACAGTTCCTCATACCATAAATCTGTGTATATTATATTTTTAAAAAGTTCCTCTCTACTGGGAAGAAGGAGATAAAAGATTAAAAGGAGTAAGGAACCAGAAAACTCAGTTTTTTCTTCTTTTCAAATTAGCAATAGAAACAAGTAACTTTTTTTTTTAGTTTTACTGTGTGTCAAAACTGTGCTAAGTACTTTACATATATTATTTTGTTTAATCCAAAACTAAAATATTTTAAATATTTCAAGCATAATTACAAAAATATCAGTTTTTACCAAGTTCTACCCAGAAAATCCCCTATTCATCGAGCATCACGCATGTGATGAGCAGTATGTTAAGTGTTATACTGACTTTATGTCAAATAATCCTCATAAAAGTATTATATTATTATCCTTATTTTACAGATGAGACGAGTAACATGCAAAGTGTCACAAAGCTAGTGATGGCAGAGTCAAAACTTAAATATCAATCTGTCAGATTCCAAAATTGTCACACTTTCAATATGAACTCATGTAGAAAGCGATAGCAAAAAGGAAAATTATATTATTTGTATTTGTTGTTATGACTTTAAAGTGTGCACTCCATTGAATGCGATGAGGAGCAATGACTAAGTGAAAAAATATTGCAGGTTAAGTTCATGATCCACAATTTACCAGTTGTATACTTGAGTAAATTGCTATAACAACTCGTGTTCCAGTCTCTTCATCTGTTAAATGAGGATAACAATAATTATAAACAAATTGTATAGTATTATTTTGTGGATTAAATGATATAATTAAATGTGAAATATGTTTTTGTAAACTGTAAAACCTTAACAAATGTTACATTTTTAAATAACTCATATAACCCTCTCTTTTGACATTTTCAGCCTGATCTCCAATTAGTGTCTTCCAAGTGTCAGGAAAAGATGATCAGAAAGAGAGTCATCTGAATTTTAAGTGTTTGAAACTGTACAATTGTTTCCCAAGAACAGAAAAGGAATTTGGGCTCCTTCAAAGTACCAGAGGGATATTACACAACAGTGAGGACAACAGATGTTTCTTAGTTACCTATTGCTGGAAAACAAACCTCTCCAAAATCTAATGGCTTAAAATAAAATTTAAATTATTGCTCATGATTCTTTGAGTCAAGAAATTAGGCAGGGATGACTCTGGTTATCAGCTGAGATAATGCATGTTTCTATACTCCGCTGGCATCTGGACTGAGTTGAAAGGTCCACAGTGGCCTGGAATATATACCTGAGATGTAAAACTGGCCGTGAGTGGGTCCTGTATTAATTTCCTGCTGTCACAAATTACCATAAATTTTGTGTCATGAAAAAACCCACCAATTTTTTATTTTACAGTTTTGTAGGTCAAAGGTCTAAAAGGAATGATATGGGGCTAAAAATCAAAGTTTAGCAGAGCTGCATTCCTTCTGGAGGCTTTAGGGGAAAATCCATTTCCTTGCTTTTCTAGTTTCTAGAGGTCATCTGTACTCCTTGGCTTACGGCTCCTTCCTTACATATCTCCAACCTCTCCTTCCATAATCATCTTCCCTACTCCAACTCTGACTGTCCTGCCTCCCACTTATACGAATCTGTGTGATTACTTGGGTCCACCTGGATAATCCACGATTATCTCTCAATCTCAAAATTCTTAATCACATCTTCAAAATGCCTTTTGCCATGTAAAGTAACAAATTCATAGGTTTGGGGGATTAGGACATGGAGATCTTTGGACAGTCATTACTCAAGTTACTAGTGATGGCTTCATTCTCCTCCACCTGGCCTGTCCCCTCCACATGGCCTCTCACCCTCCAGGCCCCCTATCTCCATGTGGTCTCTCTCTCCAGCAGGATAGCCTTGACTTCTTTACATGGTGGCTCATTCCCAGAGTAAAAGCAGAAGCTATAGGGCCTCTTGGGGCCTTGGCTCTTCCAGAATGTCACTTCTATCACATTCTATCAGCCAAAGCAAGTCACAGGCTATCTCACAGCCAATGTGGGTGGAGACTTCATATTTTATTGATCACTCTATATTGTCCGTATATCTCCCTCTATGTAGAGTCGGGGTCATTCTATGTCTCCAGCCCCTGGAATAGTTTCAGGCACAGGTCAAGGTCTCATTTCTCATCTACTCTACTGTCATGATCTCTAAATGTTCTCTCTTTATCTTCTTACTACATGCATCAAGTCACTTATAAACTAACAATCCTATAGCACATTTTTATTACCCTTGGGATCAAGTCCAAAATATTTAATAGGCCTAAAGGCCCTGAATGCATTAGGCTCTCTTTATCCCTTCAGCATCTTCTCACAGCATTTTCCTCATGGCCTGCTGACATTCCTCCTGCTCACTGTGCTGTTTCCTCTATTTGGAGTTCCAACTTCCCATCTCCTCTGACTGAGGTGCCACATTGTTCTTTCTAAAGATGGCCACACCATTATATCCCTTCTCACATGCTCTATCTAAAATGTGACATTAACATTCCTCCTTTGTAGGGCAGGATCTATTCTCTTCACCTTGCATCTGGGTGAGACTGGGACAAAGTCATAAAAGGCAATACAGTTGCAAGTTAGATAAAGGAGGACCTTTGTAGTATAGTAACGGAAAGTTTAGCAGATATTTTACCTGTGGTTATAGAGATAATAAAATTTGTACATAATAAGCTGGATGATGTATTTAAGGATATACATTTTTCTAGAAAAAGGTTTTAGGCAAGGTATTGAAGATGTGCTCTGGATTTTCCTCACTGTCTATGATAAAATGCAAGAGAATGAGATAAGCTAAAAAAATAACTGTTAAATGGAAAAGCGCCAGAGCTTATTGGGTTAACAGTACAATTGTTTCTCATTCCCAGCCCTTCAAGAGAACAAATGTTACTAAAATAAGAAACTGCTTTGGAGCCAAAAATCAAGTCCATGGGGCTATTGGGAAAGCAGGATCTAAAAAAGAAGCTAGGAGTATGTTGTGGGTTGATTGTGACTCCCCAGAAAAGCTATGTAGGAGTCCTAACACCCAGTACCTCAGACTGTGACTTTATTTGGAGATATGGTCTCTACAGAGGTAATCTAGTTCAAATTAGGTCATTAGGGTGAGCCCTAATCCAATATGACTAGTGTCCTTACAAAAAGGGGAAATTTGGACACAGAGACATGCACACAGGGAGAACACATGAATATGAAGGCAGGGATTGGAGCGATGGATATACAGAAGGGAAAAAAGAATACTCTTAACTTATTTTGTGAGGCCACAAAACCTTGAAAGGATATTGCAAAATAAGAAAAATTAAAATCGATTCTCTCATTAACATACAGGCAAAAATCCCAAATAAAATATTATCAAAAATAACCCAACAAGAATATTTAAGAATCATTTAATGTGTTTTACCACATTAATGGAATAAAGAGTAAAAAACCTATGTAACTCTGCAGTAAAAATGGAAAAAATTAATGAATTCCAATAGACATTCATGTTAATTTAGTAAACCGGACAGAAACTTCCTCATCAACAATCATATTTAATGTTGAAATGCTGAAAATATTCCCTTTGAGTTTGGGCACAGGATACCTACCATCACCACTTCTACTTAACTTTGTATAAGAGATTTTAACACATGCAATGAAGCAAGAAAAGTAAGACTGCAGCATTGTACAAAAAAAATAAAAGAAAACTCAAATTATTCACAGATGACATGACTGTGCACTTACATAATCAAAAAGAACAAACAGGCACAGAATTAAATAAAATAATTAACATAATTAAGTGATTATTAGTAATTAGTACCATTAAGCAAGATAACTGGATACAAGAACAATATTAAAATATCAATTATATTTCTATAAATCAACAATTAATTAGAAAATAAAGTTGTAAAATTACATTGTATAAAATAACGTCAGAAATCACACAACTTGGAATAAATCAAATGCAATATGTGAAAAGTATCAATATAAAAAACTATTAAGCATCAGTTGGAGAAATTAAAGAAGGTATGTAAACAGGGATGTATCACATTCGTGAATTATAAGGTTCCATATTTTAAATAAATAAGTTCTTCCAAAAATCGTTGATAGATATTTTTCAATCCCAATCAACAACCCAGAAGGTTTTCCTTTGTTAGTTCTTCTGAAATTTATATGGTAAGGTGAAGGACCTAGAATTGCCAAGGCACTGTTACAGAAGAATAAAATTGAAGGATTTCTACTACCAGGTATCACATTATAAAGACAGTGTAGTATTATTGCCAGGAGAGACAAATAGACAAACGGTACAACAGAAAATCTAGAAACAAACTCACATATATTCATTTGATATAGTACACCAAAGGTGATTTCATAGCAATGGCAAAAAAAAATTTACTTCAGTAACTGTCGTTCCATCTATGGGATATCCATATGGAAATAAAAGGCATGAATGAGTCATAAGGAGATAAAGAACAGAACTCAATAGAAAATAGGCAAAAGACTTGGAAAGGTCATGCTTTGGTCAACAATGACAGAAACAAGTAAACGTCTGTTGTGGGAATGTTATCATCAGTATCCATCTCTTTGTTTTTGTCACCAGTAAATTGTGTCCTTTGTATCTTTTGAAAGCATTCATTTTACAAAATTAAACTAACTTGTCTTTAAAAAAATAAAAACTTGGAAAGGCATTTCCTAAAAGGAGGCATCCAAA
Source organism: Diceros bicornis minor (assembly GCF_020826845.1). Taxonomy (NCBI): domain Eukaryota; kingdom Metazoa; phylum Chordata; class Mammalia; order Perissodactyla; family Rhinocerotidae; genus Diceros; species Diceros bicornis. The sequence goes on along the minus strand of NC_080746.1, from coordinate 60,186,773 downwards.
TAAGATAAAATACATCAAAAGTTGTTCCACTTGACTAGTCATAAAGAAAATGAAAATTAAAACTTCTATGAGGCACCACTAAACACCCACCAGAAAGGCTAAAAGAAAAGAAAACAAAAAAACATAGAAATACCACCTATAGAGAAAGATGTAGATTAACTTGAACTGCTATGCCCTGTTAGTGGATGTGAAAATGGCTATAAGTGTTTTGGAAAATTTCCTGGCCCTGTCAACTAAAGCTGGACGTACACACATACCCAGTAATCCAACAATTTCACCCTCAGGCATATAACCATTGGCGATATATGCATATATTATCTAAATGCCAAGGAAAATGATGTTCATAGCAGAATTATTTGCAATAGAAAACAAAACTGGGAAAAACAGCAAATATCCATTAACAAAGAAATAGGTAAATTAAAAGAGACGAGGTATAGTCATTGAGTGGAACTTCATACAGCAATGAAAATGAAAGAACCATAATTACACATAACTATGTGGATGAATTTCACAAACATAATGTAAAGCAAAAAGAAAAAGGGAAAAGACATAAAAGAGTGAATTTAAATACAGAACTATTCTGGGGCCGGCCCCGTGGCTTAGAGGTTAAGTGCGCGTGCTCTGCTACTGGCAGCCTGGGTTTGGATCCCCGGAGCCCACCTTTGCACCGCTTCTCCGGCCATGCTGAGGCTGCATCCCACATACAGCAGCTAGAAGGATGTGCAACTATGACATATAACTATCTTCTGGGGCTTTGGGGAATAAAAAAAGGAGGAGGATTGGCAATAGATATTAGCTCAGAGTCGCTCTTCCTCAGCAAAAAGAGGAGGATTAGCATGGATGTTAGCTCAGGGCTGATCTTCCTCGCAAATAAATAAATAAATAGAGAACGATTCCATTCATTTAAAGTTCAAAAAGAGGCAAAATCAATCATTTTGATAGAAGTCAAGATGGTAATTGCCTTTGAGGAGAGAGGAAGAATGACTGAAAGATTGCAAAAGTTGGTTTCTGGGTTGTTAGTAATTTTCTATGTATTTATCTGGGTAGTGGTTACATTGATGTGTTCAAATGTAAAAATCCAAGCCATATACTTGTGAGTTGTGCACTGTTACATGTTATACTTCAATAAAAGGTTTACTTAAAATATTTAAGAACAAGTTCTTTATTTTGCCATCTATGTTAATATGCCATTAGAAATGACCTAGTCATAAAATTTTCTACCTGTGCAAAAACTTTAGGATCTTTAGACAAATCTGTGTTTGAATACTACCTCTAATACTGTCTATGTAAAATTTGACAGGATCCTTAACATTTCTGATTCTAATTTCTTAAAATACGAAGTGAAGATATGACCGTTTACTTGCAGGTAGCTATGGGAATCAAAGAGATAATTAAATCTTGTAACTATGGGAATCAGTGGATAATTAAATCTGATAGTTGCTCAGTAAATGCAATTACTATTCCCTACCTTCATTCTATTTCTGAGGAAACTGAGATCCAGAGAGGTTAATTAAACTTCCTAGGAATTACAAGTAGCCATTTGAAAACTCGGGATAAGTCCCTAGAATCTCATCCTAGTACTCTTACATTTTTAAGAGTAATTCTCAATCCTTATTATACCCCAAAATCAAATGGGATTCAAGTCTGATAGTATGATAATTCAATTGGTCTGGGTGGGGTGAGAATTGTATATTATTAAAAGCTTCCTTGTTTATGTTAATGTGCAGTCAGGATTAACAATGGCTGCATTATAATAAGCGTGATCTATATTACCTGTGTTAATACAGTTATTATAAATTTTAGATAAATTAGCATTTCCTCATTTGCAATCAAATGTGTCCTTATTTCTAATATTCTAATATGCATTTGTTTTTATATTCAAAGTATATGAATTAAGAATGTATTTCACAATCAAGATGTATGACCATTGTATTATTTTTCTTTTCCTAAAACATATTATTAAATCAATGTGTTTTGTATAAATGACTGCATTTAAAATCAAGTGCCTGTGGTATTAAAATAAAGAAACACAAACATTAAGTAGAAAAATGGTTTAATATATTTTTATAATTTATTCCTAAGAATCATGGACTTTTACTTTATCCCCCTCCTGATGTGCCTCTCATGACATAAGGAAGATTCCTCCTGGTGTTGGAAGATTGCTTTTGATACTCAGCTTTAGGTTTGGGGAAAACTTAGAATCAAAAGGAAGAACTTGCAGCACTATGTCCTATGATGAATGGCAGAGGGACAGGGAGAAAAAAAATAAGTAAACATATATTTATTGATCATCCATAACGAATCCAGGACATAACGAAACTAGGACTAAAGCAGAATTCTTGCCTTATAGAAATTTATTGCTCCACAGCCTACTTGAGAATCAATTGAGCATATGTGAAACAGAAGACAGTGAGATTACATGGTATTCTCATTACATAGAAATAAAAGAAAATCAAGGTTATTTGTTATGGAGACCTCCAAAAAGTAACTTTGACAGTAGAAAGAGTTTGACCTTTAGCTTCAAATAAGCCTAATTTGGACCCTTACTCTCCCCTTTGCTAGATGTATCACCTCAAACAAGTTACTTAAACAATCTGAGCTTCAATTCACACTATAACAAAATGATGAAAACGATGCCCTGTACTCCTGTTCCATGCTTAATCTCTTGCCTTCCAATGAGTTATCCAAAGAACAACAACGATCTTTTTACCTTGCAAATATGTTCATGATCCTTCTGCGATTAAATCCATCTGCTGTTTTCTATTGTTTCAGATTAAAGATGAAAGTCTTCAGATGGTACTTACCTCCCTTTCCAGCCTTCTCTGTGTCCCTACTCTTACTTGCTTTCCCAGGTTCCAGCCACAGGCCTTCTTTTAGATTCTTTCATCCTCAGAGTCTGAAACACGCACACTGTCTCCTTGAACCACATCTCCATCCTCCCACTCTCTTATTTATTCCCAATTCATCCTTTAGATCCAATCATAGAAGTAGGTATAAGTAAATTTAATGTATCTGTTTTTCTCATTATTAGACCTCACTGACAGAACTGGGCAGCACATAGTAGATATCTAGCCAAATTATTAAATTAAAATAAATTTGTTAATTAAAATAGCCAAACATGGATGAATTAATTAAGCCATAAAATATAGCACATAGTAGCTGCTCAAAAATGGTAATTATCATTATTTCAGAAAATGCCAAAAAATTCTGTTTATTGAAGACTTGCTTTCATGCTTTCTTTTGGTCTTTCTTCATTTCTTTTTTAGCTCCTTAATTCATTGAAAAAAATATTTACAAAGTGCTTTCTTCCTTCTGTTTAATGATTCTTTCTTTTAAGGCAGAATGAAAGGAATGAGATGCTAAATTAAGAACATTGGATAATATATGTAATGAATCCCTCCCTTTGCGGGGCTGTGTTAGATACTCAGTTATGTTGCTTCCTCTCGTTTTCCCCTCAGTGGCTGTAATCCACAGCAGGAAAGATTTGGTTAACGTCTGCACAAGAATGTTACTTTAATGAGTTTCTCCTCAAGTGTATCAGGTGCCTGAGGAAATCTGTGCATTTTCTCTGTGATGAGTTGACAGGCCCCACTGGGGCCGGGGGTTCTGCTATTGCTAAGTCAATCATCTGGGAAAAGCCACTGAAATGGTGCTTTGTTCCTGAAAGGGCTGAAATTGTAGATTCTCTGCACTTAAGTGTCTCAGGAAGTAGTTCCAGCAACTCAGGAGTTTTCACTTCTCTTCTCTCTGGTAGGGTCCTGTGAGGACAAAGTAACTTCTTCCTCCAGTGAATAGTAGGTAAAGAGATGAAGGAAAGAGAAGATGCGAGGGAGAAGAACCAGGGTCACAGAGAAGTAGAGAAAGATTAGGCAGAAGTTTGAAAGAGGAGGAAATATCTCTTTCCTGCTTTTCCAGGCTTTGTGGAGTAGTGAGGAGGGAGATAGAAATGGGAGTCAGTGTTTGGGGAAATAAATCCTGCAGCAACTCGCTAGAAGTTTAAAATAAAGATGAGTATTAAAAGTTTTCCTTGGAACTCAGAATCATGAAAATCCTTCTTGGCCTCATTCATGCTGGAATGGGGAGACATACCAAGGATAGCAACTGCTAAGGACCAGGACTATGGTGAGGAGAATGCAAAATTGAGGGGGACATCAAAAAGTTCAGTAAAAATGATAAATGGTATTTTAATGCAATATTTTTAATCTAAATTTTTTTAACTTTTAATTATTTTTTAAATTCATGATTAATAAAATATCTAAATTTTAAATAAATGTGCCAGTGCCATGCCAAGCCATATTAGAGCCTAAGGCAAAAGGAAAAGTGTGCACCTCCAGTTTTAATGGAAACAAACTCATCAATAATATTTTTTAAATCTACTTTTTTGCTTATCTCATTTTCAGTTGACTAAATTGCCATGTTGAAATTTTTCTCTTGACTAGGTGAGGATTCTAAATAATTTTTAATTAACTTTAGCCAAAGTAAAATTAAAATAAGTTCTATTTTTGTATAAACAAAATATTTAAATTTAAAATAATGGCGTGAGATTTAATATAATTTTTCAATTTTTCAAGTATGTTAATTTTTATATACTTTTTAAGTATGTTAATGTTCCAGAAAACATTAACTATTAAAAGGCACAGAAAAACATGTACATAGAGGTGTACGTTTTTTCATTTTGCTTTAGACTCCAATGTGGCTTGACCTAGCTCTGGTCTTTATTTGGAATTTTAATGCTCTGTTTGTCATGGATTTTTGCATTGATTCTGACTTTTTAAAACATTGTATAAAAATGTTATTAATCTGATTGTTGAGTCTTTTAGCATGTTCCTTATACTTCATACCCAAGGCAAGTGTCTTACTTGCCTCACCTGAGTTTCAGCCCTGCTGCTCATAGCACGTGCTAAGCATGATATAGTAGGAAGAGCAAAAGCTTTGAGTCAGAAACACTTGCCTGTTACTTTTGTTTAATGAATTAACTTAACCTGGCTGAACCTCTATTTTCTTATCTGTCAAATGAAGGTAATAGGAAAGAGCTACCTCTAAAGTAACTGTAAGGACTACATGAAGTGTAATAAATTAAGCAACTACCAAAATGTCTCACAGAGAGTAGCTTTGACTCAATGAAATGTATCATTGCAGGAACTTTCTGAAGGGGTGTGCCATTTCATTCAGACCGCCATGCTGTCCATTGGTAATTCCACTCCCCAAACTCTCTTCTTGACTGGAGTTCCAGGGCTAGAAGATTTTCACATCTGGTTTTCCATCCCCTTTTGCTGCCTTTGTATGGTTGCTCTTCTGGGAAACAGCACTATCCTGTATGTGGTGATCACAGACTCCAGTCTCCATGAACCCATGTACTGTTTCATCTCCATGCTCTCTGCCACTGACATGGGCATCACTATTTCTTCTGTTCCCACAACACTGGGTGTCCTCTGGTTCAATGCTAGGATTATCAGCCTAGATGCCTGCATCATGCAGATGTTCTTTCTGCATGGATTCACCCTCATGGAATCCTCTGTGCTTTTGGCCATGGCTTTTGACCGCTTTGTTGCCATCTGCAACCCCTTAAGATATACTATGATTCTGACCAACTCTAGAATCATCAAAGCTGCTGTGGTGATTTTTGTACGAATGCTGGTTAACCTGATGCCCTTGCTCCTGCTCCTTAAGCGGTTGTCTTTCTGTGGTCCTAATGTGCTTTCTCACTCCTATTGCTACCACCCTGATGTGATTAAGTGTTCTTGCTCAAGTATCAAGGTTAATAGCATCTGTGGCTTAGTTGCTCTCATTCTGACATCTGGTATAGATATTCCCTGCATTTTCCTCTCCTATGTGCTGATCATCAAGTCCATTCTCAGCATTGCCTCCCCAGAGGAGAGACAGAAGGCTTTTGGCACCTGCATCTCTCACATTGGTGTTGTTGCCATCTTCTACATCCCCTGGGTCATCTTGGCTTTAGTACATCGCTTTGGTCATAACGCTCCTCCATATGTCCATACACTGATGTCAAATCTCCATTTCCTATTTCCCCCAGTTCTGAACCCCATCATATATAGTGTGAAGACCAAACAAATCCGTAAAGCTTTCCTCAAGCTGTTTCCAAACACAGAGTAGCCGATCTAACTATACAAGGACCTGGATAGAGATAACCTTTCTTCTTTACTGTCTTCTTTCTTCCTTCAACATTTTATTGAATAACATTAGTATTGGTAATATTAGGTATTGGTAGTTTAGGTATTGGTAATATTAGATCACACAAGAAACATCCCTGTTTTTATAGTTTATATAGTCTATTGGCAGAGACATAAAATTAAATATATACTAAGAACGATGAATGAGAAGTATTATCACAGAATTATATTTAAGGGGGTAAACGGACACTTAAGAAAATATCTAAATCATATTGGAGACTCAAAAAATTCTTAAAGGAGTTGCCTACTTGGATTAAGAAGAATGTGTAAAAAATAAAGATGGAAGGGCCTTCTAGGATGGAAGGGCACACAAATCCTCTGACTACAAGATATATATAAAGGCAGGGTCAAAATTTCACTGAAGGAAAAATAGATTTTTCTGCCTTATTTTATATCTTGTAGAAAAATTTACATCTTAAAATGATGTGTAGCTCATTGGGTTTAAGAGTATAATACCATTTCTGAACTTACTGTAAACAGTATTAATTTTCCCTTTGTTAAATTTCCCCAGAAGCAGCAGTAAAATTGACCAATGGTAGACAGAGAAACACTAAATTAGTAGAATTGTAATATTATCTTCATACAAGTGTGTGTCTGATTACCCCCTAGTAAGTTCTATGATGCCTTCCTCTACTTTCACTCTCCACAAATAGTCTCATGATTTTATATGTTTCTTTTTTGTCATAAAGCCTTTATATATTTCCTCTCCTCATCATTTCTTCTCCAACAAATCAAACATTTGGAGATACAGCCAAAACTGGGCTTAGAGAGATTTTCTAGTCTAAAACGTATATATTAGGAAATACAAGAAAGGCAGAAAACAAGTTATTTAAGCATCCATCTCAAGAATTTAGAAAAAAGAAGAGAAAATTTTTAAAAAGCAGAATAAATGAAATAATAAATACTAGTGCAAAAATTTATGTTAAAAGCCATCATACAATAAATAAGATAAAAAGGCAAAAGTTAATTCATCAGAAAGACTAATAAACTCGACTGGCAAGAGTGATAAATTATAATTGAGGAAAAGCATAAAAATCAATGTGAGGAATGAAGAGGTGACATCATTACTCATCTTAAAGACATTTTTAAAGATTTAAAAGAAAATAGTTCTTAAAATCTGGCTGCCTATTTTTTTGAAAATTTAAATGAAATGTACAAATGCCTAAAAAGCACAGCTTAGAACAGTCATAAAAGAAAAAGAAAACTCAATAGTGCCGTATATGTTAAATACATTATATTTATATTTACAAACAAATACAAAGACATAAAAGTAGGAAGGAAGGAAGAAAGAAAAAAGGAAAGAGGGAGGGAGAGAGAGAAAGAAGAAAGGAAGGAGGGAAGGAATGGAGAAAGAAAGAAAACTAACAGAATAATTGGCTTCAATCTCTAACCCACAGAAACTTTACGTAAACTCCAACTTGACACAAATGCCACAAGAGAATAGGAAAAGAAGGAACATTTTGTATTGAGGTTTAGGAAACCAATTTTATTCAACATTGCAAAGAATGACCCAGCCAATGAAATAATGCAAAGCAAAATAACACAGTCACACTCCCCCCCACACACACGCATATGCACACGTGCACATATACCAAGAATAAATGGAAAGGAAAGAAGAAATATAATTACTATTATTTATAGAAACTCTGATAGGTTATGTAGAATACCAAGGAGAACCAACAGATAGACTTTTAAATTAAAATTGTACTTAGCAAGATTAATGATACAATGTCACCATACAAAAAATATTTTTCATATTTTTCCACTAACAACCACTTAGAAGAGTAGATTTAAACGATTACCATTTAAAATACATAAAAAAATCAAACACTTAAGAATAAATTTTTCAAAGATGTAAAACAGCTCTACTCTGAAAACTATAAAACAACATTGAAATTTTAAAAATGCTAAATAAATGGAGAGCTGAACCATATTCACTAATTGGATTATTCAGTACTTTGAAGTATTCTGAAATGTTCTCCCCAAGTAAGTTTATAGGTTCAATAGGATCCCACCAAAACCTCAGAATTTCTGTGTAGATGTGTGTGTGTGTGTGAATTAACAAGCTGATTCTAAAATTCATAATGAAATTAAAAGAGTAAAGTTTGAAGTCTTACTCTATTCAATATCAGAACTATTACAAAGCTACAATAATTACAGCAATGTAGTTTTGGCCCAGAATTAGACAAATGAAGTAATGAAGCAGAATAGACAGTCCAAAAAAATACCAAATATACAGCCAATCTATTTATAAAAAATGTGGAACCATATAGTCTTGGGGAAAATTGGTCTCTTCAAGCAAAGTTGCTGAGTTAATTTGACATTCATATACAGAAAAAAAACTTGACCTCCACCTCAAATCATAAACAAAAATCTATTCTAAATGGATTATGGATTTAAATGTGAAAAATTAAAAAAATAAGTTCTTATAGATGATACTGGACAATATATTTAAGTTGTTGGAGTAAGCAACTATTTCTTAAACAGAACATAGAGGACACTAAATATAAAGAGAAAACAACTTGCTCTAAAGTAATACAGTAAATTCTGTTCATCAAAAGATATTTTCAAGAAACCGAATATTAAAAAGAAGATTTGTGTCCTGTATATATAAGGAACTCTATAAAATCAATAAGAAAAATCAAACAGACCAATGGAAAAGTGGAGAAAAGTTTGAAAAAGACCTTCATAACAATATTCACTCATTATATGAAAAGGTGTACAACATCGTTAGTTAGGAAAATGTGAACTAATACCAAAATCACATAGACTACAATCCCACAAGAATGGATAACATTAAAAATACTGATAATACTAAATACTGGTAAAAGTTATGAATCAACAGGAACTCTCCGATGCTACTAGTTTCAGTGTAAATTGGTACAAACTTTTTGAAAGACCATTTGATAGGATCTCAAAGTTGATCCAGCACCTTAACTTCTAGAATATAACCAACAGAAATGCAAATATGTGTGTGCCAAAAGATATAATAATGTTTGTCGCTGCGTAATTATTTATAACCAAAACCTGAACACAACTAAGTGTACAAGAAAATAAAAATTGACAATTTTTAGTATGTTTAGTATATAATTATAAGAATTAAAAACAATAAACAAATACTATACACAACATGGAAGAATCTCATACAGATAATGTTATAAAAGAGCCAGAAGCAAAAGCATACACACTGTATTATTTAATTTATATATTTATATTTTATTACATTATACATGCAAGTTATAGGCAAAACTAATACAGGATGTTGGAATTCAGGAGAGTAGTTACTTTTGGTGTAGAAGTGGGGATAGTTATGGGGTGGGATAGAAGAGGATATCTAGTAAGATTGTCTATCAGGATTGGCAAATTATAGCCTGCAAGCCAAATCTGGCCTGCACCTGTTTTTACAGATGAAGTTTAGTTTGAACACAGCCATGCCAATTCAGGAAAGTCCATGGCTGTTTCCACGCTACAACATCAAAATTGAATAGTTAAGACAGAGAACTTCATGGCCTGAAAAAGCCTAAAATATTTACTATCTTGTCCTTACAGAGAAGGAAAAAATCAACCTACTGGACTCTGTTCTTTATCATTGGTAGAGTTGCAGTTACATATGATAAATCATTGACCAGTACACTAATGAAATGAACAATCTGCTGAATGTATATTATTACCTACCTTTTAAAATTTTATTTACAATTCAACAAATCATCATTTGCTTCCTGTGATGTATTCAGATGTATTAGATAATGTACAAACCATAACAAGCACAGTCTTTGTCCTAGATAACTTCAAAATCTCAATAAACAGTCATGAGTTATCACTTAGGGCAGAGGTAGATGTCACTCTGTATTTTAGTGCTTCTCTGCTCATTAGGAACCAGAGACCGAAGAGCAGTCAAGACCCACCGAAACAAATTTCTTTAGCCTTTAGGTAGAAGTTACCTATTGCTGCATAACAAATTATCACAAATGTGGTGGTTTAGAAGAACTCGAAATCTTTATCTCACAGTTTCTGTAAATCAGGAATCTGGGTACAGCTTAGCTGAGTCTCTGCAAGCCTATAATCAAGGTGCCCTTAGGACAAGGTTCTCATTAGAGAATAGCTCAAATGAAAGTTATAAAAATAGTTTTGTTTGATCTCCAATTGCTTAACCACCAGTCCTGGGATGGGGCGGGGGCAGATAAGGGTACCCTCCACCAACTTATAAGCCAAGTTTTTTCTGGCCTTTGGACACAAGCAAAGACTTCTGAACTCCTGGGCAGGGGTAGGGGATACCAGAGAATGATACTTTCCCCCAAGCCTTCCCATCTATTCCTCCATTTTTCTACCAACACTTGAGCCTGGGTAGCTGTGCCCTGCCCTGTCCCTGCCCCAACGCAGCCTACCCTGCCTGACTGGAGAAGGATATGCTTTCAAGATCACGTGGTTATTGAAAAGATTCAGTTAGTTCCTTATGGTCTATTGGAATTAGGGACTCCATTTCTTCTCTGGCTGTTGGCTAGAAAACACCATATTGAGTTCCTAGCTGGTTGTTGGCTAGAGAAGGACCTCTGTTCCCCGCTGTGTGGGCCTGCCCAATGTGGCAGCTTGCTTCATTAGAGCCAGATCTTATGTTAACACAAGCACAGAAGTGATATCCTATTACCTTTGCCATATTCTATTGGTTACAGGCAAGTCACAGGTCCTACCCACATGCAAGAGCAAAGGATTACGCAAGGGCTTGAGGACAAGGAGGCAAGGATAATCAAGGACTGTTTTATTACTTTATAATTGGTCCATCTTAAAAGGATTTAGGTGGAAATCCTAGTTAGATTATAAGCTCTTTGAAGGGAAAGTTTTAATTCTTTCACACTGGCTCATAAAATTTTGCATAATGATTTGCTCATAGTTTATTATTGTTGTTGAAGTATCGATCCAGACACTTGATAGCAGTTCCAGGCAGAGTTATAGTGCTTGAATTGAACACGTCACACCTTCTTCTGTTAAGAGTTTTCAAACAAGGAAGCATGGGAATAATAGCCAATAAAAGTTAGAGAAAAATAGCTCAATGGGAAACAAATTACTGGCTTTATTGATATCTAGGCAAACACAAGACTCTCTGCCAATGTGGGGCTTCTCTATAAGGAGAAACATAATGTTTGGGTCTGGGTCTTCTTTCCTTTGAAGCTAGACTTGCTAGGCCTATAAATCAACCTGAATGCATTACTCAACTACCCACATTGGCAAGAATGACCAAACTCCCCCAAGAGTCTATGTTCTTGAACTTATTACCACAGGAAAACAGCAAGTACAAGAGCAAGAACACATGCACATAAGAACTTATCATTCACCCACAGTGACCCAGTCACTACCAAAATGGAGCCCAATTCCTATATCAGGAGCTGAACCATTTCTTGGGGAAAAGCAGTGAGTGGCTGGACAGAGATAGATTTGGGAGTGGACCTATCATTCTCCCTACGGATCAATGTGGTATAGTGTAGGTACAGGGGCCTGGAGACCGGGGTGCACATTCTTTCTCTCTTCGTTGTCACCTTAATTATTCCAGTGAACACCAGCTTTCTTTCCTATCTACCCAACATACTGATAATCCATAGTAAATGACATGTGTCTCTCTATTCCCTAGTGCCTGGAACAATGTCTAAAATTTCCATTTATATGCATGATTTGGTTTATTTGCTTTGCATTTAATGTCCCTGTGGACCATTGACAACTTGAGTTAGTAGCTAAAACCGTTCTGAGATTATTCAGCATTGTTCTGTACTTAGAGGTGAAGAGAGAGGGCTTTCAGTTTTTCTGTGTCTATGGTCCCAGGGAGATTCACATTTTAACAATGTCCCCAAAGCTCAATTCCACTTTATTATAAAGTCCGCTGTTCCAGAACTGTAACCTGTTCTCTCTCTGCTGGTGAAGACAGAGAAGGCTCCTCTTCCCACATGAAGCTGGTAACACGGTAGAGGAAGGTGTTCATTGTGTTGACTATGTGCTTTGCTTGTTACCTACCCACAAATATTCATATGGGCTTACCAAAAAGTCAGATAACATTAGGGCCCATGCTGTCCTCAGAGATCCATATAACACACATATATCTGACACCTACTGGTTTATAGTTAAATATTGTAATGTTTTTTCTCAAATTGAATGGAAACCATGAAAACTGGAGTTTAAAAGGAACCATAGAGCACTAGCATAAAGGGAATGGCAAAGTGTATACTTATTACAGAGTATTTACTCCCAAGAAGTAAACTTACCTACATTTTATAAAGCTTGCTTCAAAAATATTAATATTATAATCATTAATATTGCTATTACTTGATGTTTCTTCCTAAAATTGATTTTAATAATTTAAATATATTACTTTAAAATTATTTTTAAAGTTTTAATTTGAACTAGACTTATACAACATTTATAACATTCCTGTGTGTATTGATTCAACTGCCTCTCTTATTCCTTGCAATGTCTACTGAAAACCTCTATTGTATCCTCAAACCAGCATCCATCACTTCATACCCCTTGAACAGCAGTAAATTTCCCCCTAGTACTTCACAGTGAAAAAAGTAGGCATTGGTTCAAAAGGAAGGAAATTCTGACATATGCTCTGACATGGATGACTCTTGAGGATATTATGCTAAGCAAAATAAGCAGGTCACAAAATGACATATATTGCTTTATTCTACTTATGTGAGATATTTAGAGTAGTCCACATCATAGACAAAGTAGAATGGCGGTTGTCAGAGGCTGAGAAAATTGCAGAATGGGGAGTTAGTGTTTAATTGGTATAGAGTTTCAAGTTTACTAGATGAAAAGTTATGGAGATGGATGGGGGTGATGGTTGCACAATATTAGGAATGTATTTAATACCACTGAATTGTACACCTAAAATGGTTAAGATGGCAAATTTTATATTCAGTGTATTTGGCCATGATAAAGAAAAACGGAAAAAAAAAATCAACAATTAGGCACTGTCTGATAATTGCATCACCATAACCCTCCACCAACATATCCCTATGCCACATATCTCTAGTGTCAGTGAAAATGATGATCCTTATCTTTTCGAGAGCTAATTACTACCATTCTCTATGTTCAATCATCTAGTTCCATCTTTACTGGTTTTCTTTCGTAAATCTACTCTCTGAGGTTGTTCACCCACACCTTTGGATTAAAATGGAACTTAAATGATAACTTCCAAATGTATGTTACCAGCAAAAATCTGGAGAATTTTGCCTGAAAATTCACACCCACATGGGTACTGCAGACCCGTGGATGTCTTTAGGTAGATTTTTCATAGTCATTTCATACACATCATATTCAAAATAGAAAGCATTAATTGTTCCTAACTAATTTTCTATTTATAGAATCTTATGATCTAACAGAGCTTCAAATTCTATCAATATAGAAAATAATCATCAAAATGCATAAAATAATGTGGACATATTTCCCTTGAAATTAAGAGTGAAAATGTATATACGTATATGTATATAAAATATAAAATAGAGCTTTAGAGATTTCTGAATGATACATCACTTATCAATGACCTTAGATAACCTCTCCTACCCAAAAGAAATTTATCTAGACATTTTTGTATAACAGTGTAATTTATTATTTCTATAGTATGTGAGCATTCTGAGGACAAATGCTACAAATCCAAAACAACATGGATATCTTAAGTAACTTGACATCTAAGTTGCCAACCTTCTTATTGACTGGCATTCCTGGACTAGAGTCTGTCCGTGCCTGGATCTCCATTCCCTTCTGTTGTCTGTATGCCATTGCCCTCTCTGGGAACAGCATGATCCTGCTGTTCGTCATTACCCAGCAGACTCTCCATGAGCCCATGTACTATTTCCTCTCCATGTTGTCAGCTGCTGACTTGGGCTTGACTGTTTCTACAATGTCAACAACATTAGGCATCCTCTGGTTTGATGCAAGTGAAATCAGTCTGGATACCTGCATTGTTCAGATGTTTTTTCTTCATGGATTTACCTTCATGGAATCTGGGGTGCTAGTGGTTATGGCTTTCGACCGCTATGTGGCTATCTGTGATCCTCTGAGGTATACTACCATTCTCACTAATTCCAGAATCATTCAGATGGGTCTCTTAATGATTATACGCACTGTAATATTAATAGTGCCACTACTCTTGCTCCTTAAGCCCCTCAATTTCTGTAGAGTGAATGTCCTTTCACACTCCTGCTGTTACCATCCAGATGTGATTAAATTAGCATGTTCAGATACTCGGGCCAACAGCATCTGTGGATTAATTGATCTCATCCTGACCACAGGAATAGATATGCCGTGCATCATCCTGTCTTATATCTTGATCATTTGCTCTGTCCTCAGCATTGCAGCCCCTGAAGAACGACACAAGTTCTTTAGCACCTGTGTCTCCCACATTGGAGCAGTTGCTATTTTCTACATTCCCATGATGAGCCTGTCCTTGGTGCATCGCTATGGTCGAACAGCACCCAAAGTGGTCCGTTCTATGATGGCCAATATATACCTGCTTTTGCCCCCTGTGCTCAACCCCATCATCTATAGTGTAAAAACAAAGCAGATTCCCAAGGCTATTTGGAGTCTTCTCCTTACAAAATAAACAGAGATGATTGCTTGAGAACAACCAGCAAACACAGCTTTCCATGTAGAAAAGCAAGCCTGGTAGGTTACTGCCTATCAGATATTTTTTCTCATTTTTTTTCATGTATTCAACAAATATTTAGTGAGAATTTTTGTGATTTCAGTCATAAATATAAGTATGATATACCCCTAACATTTTCTAGTCCAACAACGGAAATGCTAAAATAGTAATAAAGAAATAATAAAAATAATACAGTAATTAATTAAGATTTAGTGACTTTTATTTTATACTAAGCATTCTACTAATAGCTTTTCTTTTTTTTTCTGCTGAGGAAGATTCGCCCTGAGATAACTTCTGTTGCCAATCATCCTCTTTTTTTCCCTTGAGGAAGGTTTGCCCTGAGCTAACATCTGCACCAATCTTCCTCTATTTTGTGTGTAGGTTGCTGCCACAGCATGGCTGCCGATGAGTGGTGTAGGTCCATGCCTGTGAACTGAACCTGGGCTGCCAAAGCTGAGCACGCCAAACTTACCCAATAGACCATGGGGCCAGCCCCTCTGCTAACAGCTTTTAAGACATTTTCCATTTATTCCTCAAAACAGCTCAATGAAATATGTCATATTATTAGTTATATTTCAGAGATGAAGAAACTCAGTCCTAGAGACCATCAAAAGCCAGACATCTAACATGGATCAGGGTTGAGATTTGAATCCAGGCTTTCTGTATCTTAGACGTGATGTTCTTCACTGGTGTATACTCTGCCAAAAGCATGTAGGAAATATGTTATAAGATCAAAAGTTAGAACTGAATCTCTGTGTCCATATATCATGCCTTTAAAGAGATGTGTTGTCCTTCTTAGAGTATACTTTAGCTTATTTTCTTCATTCATAATTAATAGTTCAAAAGGTAGAAATAGATATGTCATGGCATGTAAGCCATAGATCTGTATCCAGTACTGGATAGTCAACAGAAAAGCTTCAAGGATTAAAGACGGTTGCTAATTCATTACAGGAAATGGGAAATTTGGAGAACTGGAAAAGATTATGAAGTACTGTAGAATGTAAGGATGTTTGGGGTAGAGGTTCTTAACCTTTTTCTGCACAACGTCCCCTTAGGAATCTAGTGAAATCCACGAACTCTTCTCCACAAAAAAATCACATATAAGCATACTCATATTATTTTCCATAAAATTTCAGATTTTTCACAAATGCTGTGAAAGACCTCCTATGGTTCTCTTAACCAATTAAAGAACTAATCAAAGAACGAAAATAATTCATGATACTCAGCCTATAAACACATACATAGCTAGACCTAAAATATTTTGTTCCTAAAAGAGATTATGGTAACTATATCAATTTAAGAGGCAGGTTGAAGCTTAAAATACAGTTGTATAAAATGGTAGAAAAATGCAGAGAAAAATGGAGAGGCAAACCTGATGGAAGTCACATCAATTTTATTGCAGTTGGAAAAGTGGTAATAGATAGGAGCGATGCTTCATGTACACCACAATGAGGGCAGCAATGTGATGGAGCTAGCTCTCGCCAGCTTCTATGAGGCTGTAATATGCATTTCTCCTCAACTCTGCGTTCAATTATGTCATATCGGCAGCTTGAAATCAGTACAAACACTTCAAATAAGGACATTTTTTTTTTTCAGAGGTTCAGTTTACTGACGCACAAGTGACTGGGGGCTTATTTTACATTTGGCCTTGTAAGAAGTAATAGAAATTTAAACATTAATAGAACATATTCTCCAGCACTTAAAATCTTAAAATCTAGCATGTAAAGTAGCGACATAAAAAATTACACAATAATGTACTAAATATTGTGATTGTTGATAATACAAAATTATACTCCTTGTTTGTGTTGTCATCTGAGTTGAAAATGCTTTCAAAGGTAAATAGAGGAGAAGGGTATTTTGGAAACAATTCTGTGGAAGAATGTAAGGGTTATTGTGTCACCATTTTACTCTACATGAAGAATACTCTCCTGAGTTTTAAATTCATAGGTCCCATCTGGACATAACATTGAAGAATATGAAAACACAAAACTTTTCTTTCTTTTTTATTCTGTTTTCTCTATCCATCAGATTCTTTCGAAGAAATTTTGGTTATAAGATTTGTATTAGTTTCTTAAAGAACATCTTTTGCTTGAACAATGCTGTTTTAAAATGAATTGATTTGTAGATTTAGTTTAGAAATTTGGTTGTATTTCCTGAATTTTATATGTGGAGACTTTTGTTGTGGTAATTCTACATGCCTGTTGGCTACTTGGATCCTCAGAAAGATAGAATGCATAAGAATATTAAAGTTCAGGGACTTATACTTTGAGAAGCTGAAAGGGCTACAGCATTACAAAGTGTGCTCTTAGTTTTTGGTTCAACTAAAGAAAACTAAAGAAAAGACTAAACAGCATTGGAGAACTCTAGCTGGAACTGAGCAAGAGAACAAGAGCATGGGAAAGAGGAAATGTATTTGGAGAGTTTTATAATGTGCAAGCAAAAACTTGGATAATTTCATTTAGTTTGAGTTGTATTGTCAGTCTGCAAAACGTCTAGGATACTACATATATATGTTAGTATAATTTATTAAAGGAAATACTAGTACTTGGCTTAGTATGTAGAAAGTGTTTGAGGTAAATTTATTAAATTAACATTCTAATAAATTTCAGTAGCTCAAGAGGGCACCATTAAAAAGATATTCATAGCAGAGTCTTGAGGATCTGAGTAGCTCATCCCATACATCACATGTAGAAATAAAATAGGGTGACAAGAAAGAAAAAAAACAGCAGTGTGCATGTGAAGACATATCCTTGTTTTTACTGTTTTTCCATACACTACGTATGCCACAAATCTTTCATTTATGTACATCTGTTGTGTTCTCTTCCTTTTCTCTCCCTTCAATTGATCCATCTAGCATACTGCCATCTGATCAATTTATGGGTAAAAAAAGAATCAAAATATTTCCTTCAGAAGGATAGATCTTGTTGAAGTCTCTCAGCCTTGTGGTAAAAGGCTTTCTCATTAACTTCATTACCCAGATTTCCAACTAGACTTGTATCCTCACCATTCCTCTCATACAACATGTTAATTTCATGTTGAATCATGCTACTTCCCACTCTAAAATACCACATTCATTCTACTTTTGCTTTTAATCTACATTGTAATCAGATGATTACAATGGAATGATTTAATCATTCCACTACTTTTATGAGCCATTCTTTTACCGATAGAATAAAATGAGTGAGGAACGTGAGCATGCTGGGATGGATATATTACATAAACCCAGAAGACCCACCCAAGGGTCAGCTCCATGAGAGGCCCAGAGGACACACATTCCTCAAGGCCATTAGGAATAAGCTGTGAAAATGATACCAGCATCACTGAGAAGTTGAGAAGTGGCTCTCCTCTGTTGACCAGGGATGACAGTAGGAGATGCAGTCACAGACCCAGGTTCATTAATATCCATGCATATCATGAGGCCTTGACCTAATAGAGGCCAGATTGCAGTGGTTAATCACCAAAAAAACCCAAGGGGCTGCAATTATCATAAGAACCACCGAAGTCCAAATAGCAGACAGGACAGCTTAACATGCAAGTAGTTGTGAGGATGATAAATAAAGCATGAGATCCTGGGGCAAATTCAATATGAAGTCAGTGAGGGGCTAGGTAAGATTTATTACAAAAAGAAGACAAGAATGGACAAGAAGGAGGTTGAAAGGAGGCTGTCATACGTTGATATAAGGTTAACTTTGAGTTAAGGAGAGAAAGAAAGAAAAAATTTTGGTAGAAAAAATCATCTTAGACTATAGTGCAGTTCTAAACAGAGTTAGTCAAGGCCATTGGTATCCTCAAGTCAAAATCACCTGTCAGAGGTGCCTTTGTGCCTTCCTGGAAAGGCTCTGCCACATTTACTCATTGGCTGGAAGCAGCTCATAGGAAATGTGGCCTCCTTGAAACGTGATGATGGATTTAAGAACTCAGCAGCTAGGACTGCTGTTCTCCATAATCTAAAATGTGAAGGGTACAATTAATAACCTACACGTTTATCAAATTAAGAGGAAACTATGTTGGGCAATACAAGGAGGAGCCAAAAATCAAACCTTAAGAGAGAGAAGCCAGAGCAGCTATGAGCTGCTCAGAAGTTGAACTGTCTGTCAGTTCCCAGTCTTCATGCGCCTCCCTTGAAGTTTCAAATACTCAGGAAATGGAGTATCAGGATGAAGGATAAATGAAAATTTTAGTATTCTTTTCTGCAGCTTTTCTCTACCTCAGAAATCATTTTGAAATATAAGGTTAAAAATTCTCATGAGAGAGCATCTGATTGGCCCTGCTTGGGTCAGCTATCTAAGTCTCTAGTATTGATCGACCAGGTTCATGTGTACAGGCCCAGTATATTGGGTTCACCTCTATGTTTGAGGCTGTTATCATAAAAAGCGAAATGTTTTTACTAAAGAACTTCCCAACACCACTCTAATACCCAATCTTTATTTGAAAAAGCACATTAAGATCATTTGATTAATGACAAATGTTTTTTATGTGAGGGTTATGATTCTGGGGATTAAATGACTGACTAAACAGAAGAATATTTTCAACTTTAAAATTTCCCGTTAGTAAAACTGTTCCAGGCAAAAGTACCAAGGATGACAAAATCACTGATTAGATGAATAACAAATATTTACATAAAATTACAAAGAGCAAACACATGTGTTAGCACGGCATGTCTTTCCTGGGGGCCAACGAAGATAGATTCAGATATTTTGAAGAAAGATTAAAAAGTAATCAAGATAAAAAACTTACTTTGTTAGGCATAGAAACAATAAAATGTCTCTCTTTTATGATTTATATCCTTCATAAAACTTTCATGTTTATTATATCAAAGAATTACTTATTCTGACAATGACTGTTGTACAAATTTGCTACTAATAACTGATAGTGCTATACACCATTAAACTTTTAAGAAAACTAATAATTCTTAGCCTGGGACAATTTATGAGAATTAAATAAAATATGCCAAAACAATTACTAAATGTCTATGGTAACCTCAATCTATGTTTCTGTACTCATTGTTCTATGTTGTTTTAAACAGAACAGAAATCCATTATTCAAAACTAATTTCCACAAAATTATACATTTATTTGTTCATTATTTATTTATTCAGTGACTATGTATCAATAACTACTATGTGTAAAAATAAATAAAACATGCACTCCTAGGACACGTACTCTCATGAATCATTTGTAACTGTGTCTTCCTATCAAAATGATCCAAATGCCCCATCAGTACAACAAATTCAGCAAGTCCCAAATCAGATTTGTTTTGTTTCTTTTAAAAACCATCTGATCCTTCTGTTGATGAGTGAAATTATTTCTGATAATGAAGGATGTAAGGTGATTAAAAGTTTTCCTTCTTTGAAAAAACTTGACCAAGTGATCCTCTGAACCTTGGAAACATGTCTTTCTGTTTAAATTTCTATTTGATCAAAACTAAAAACTTTTGATCTCCCTTTGCAATGTCACCCTTCTTTCAGCCAACCAAGACTGATTTACTTATGTCACTTTTGTCCTTCCTCTCTATCTTCATCATTGAAATTGTTACCTTATAGCATAAATGTAACATCTTTGATGCTGCACTCAATATGTTTTCTCACCTCTGACACCACTATTCTGTGCCTTCAGAATCTCTCTTTAGGATAGACAGATTCTATCCGGTGGCCCTACCTTTGTGTCTCCTCATTGTAATTTATCCTCTGCAATTGTCAGACTAATCTTATGATAGAATCACATAGCTTAAAAGAACTTTCAATAGCTTCTCTTGCTGTCCAAATTGTAAACAAACTCCACCAGCCAAGAAAACACTAAATCCTAATCCTGTGTACTTTTCTTTAAAATTTTCAGAGATTATCAAGTTCATCATTTTATTCTGCAGATAAAAAAACTGATCCTTTTAGCTATGACTTCTTTTCTTTGAGCCACATAGTTAATAGCAGAGAAAAGTTTTTGGATTTCTGGTCGTATAACACAGTATTCTTGGAATTCTGTGATGCTTCTCTCAACGATGGAAATGCTTCAAGTATTTACCTACCATCATTGTTGAGTCTCTTTTTTTCCCTGTCTTTTCATTTTTCTAGAAATGTATAACAAAATTATAAATACAAAGATTTCCATGCAGTAAACATTGGAGTGCAAATATCTCTTTGATCCTGATTTTTATTCCTTTGGATAAATACCCAGAAGTGGGATTGCTGGATCATCTGGTAATTCTGTTTACTTTTTTG
The DNA here is from genome assembly GCF_020826845.1 of Diceros bicornis minor. Taxonomy (NCBI): domain Eukaryota; kingdom Metazoa; phylum Chordata; class Mammalia; order Perissodactyla; family Rhinocerotidae; genus Diceros; species Diceros bicornis. Next base: position 60,165,736 of record NC_080746.1, on the reverse strand, counting down.
GGGAACCTGCATACTGTTTTCTATAATGTCTGTACCAATTTAAATTCCCACCAATAGTGTACCAGGGTTCCCTTTTCTCCTCTTTCTTGCCATATTTGTTATCTTTTGTTTTTTTGATAATAGGCATCCTAACAAGTGTGAGGTGATATCTCGTTGTCCTTTTGAATTGCATTTCCCTGATGATTAATAATATTGAGCACCTTTTCATGTACCTGTTGTTCTATAGCTAACAATATTGTATTGTACACTTAAATTTTCTCAGAGGGTAGATATTATGTTGTGTTCTTACTATAAAAAATAATAATAATAAAAGAGGTGGGAAGAAATTTTGGGAGGTGATGGATGTGTTTACAGTATTGATGGTGATGATGTTTTCATGGTGCTATTGTTACCCCCAAATTCATCGAATTGTATACACTGAATAAATACAGCTTTTTATATGTCAATCATACCTCAATAAAGTAGTTTAAAAAAGAGATTTCCATGCAAGTTCTACTGAATCAACTTGCTAAATTAACCAGCAATCTTTATTTTCTCTGTAAAATATACTGACTGACGCTTGCAGCCAGTTGAACATTCATAGCTTATTCTCCAATTAGCAAGTCCACATTGCCCCCAATAAGTGAACTGTAGGCTACTTGTTTTTTCTTAATAGTCATTATTATTATAATGGAAGTTATATACCGTGTATTAAAGATATGGTTTAAGAAAAGAAGATAATATGGAATTCCAATTTGCAGAACTACATTAGAAGGCTCAAAATCTACATCTAATGATGATGAATAAATCACGTATATAAGTTTTAGGTTGAAAGAAAATGTTCAATATAGGTTAAAATTATTTTTATGACCCGTGTATTTAACCAATTTTATTAGATAATTAACCTAGCCATCAACCAAACAAGGTTGAATAAAATTACTTTTATTTTGCTTCTTTATATGATTCTCTTTTCTATACTGTGAAAGAGAAATTCAAGAGTGAGGGATAAATTAATTTGATAAACACTATCAACTACTGATTTTGTGTCAAGCACTGTGTTCATCAGTACATGTCAGGTAAATAAAAAATGTTTGTTTTTCCCTGAATAACTAAGACTAAAAAAAATAATGTACCTGAAATTACTTGCAAAACATTAATCACTATACAGATGCTAATTAATATAATCCTAATTAACATAATTTTTTTTCTGGAAGTTACTTTCACTGGAGTTGCCATACTGCCAAATCTACCTTCTTCTATTGAATGGACCACCTCTGTCAAGCCACTTGAATTTGTAATTCTATTTTACTGCTTAGTTCTGAATTTTAGGAATGTATTTGCTCATTTAACAAATATTTAATGCATACGTACTACATAACAGAGACTAGGCTATTACCTGGAGATACTTTCAAAACATGTGTTATTCCACTTACTTGTACACAAAAATCCATGTAATAGATTATCGACAAGAAACACATAGCAGAATAAAAATCAAGAGGAAATACTGAATCCTCATCTTAAATGCTGTATCCATGTTTAAGGTAATGATTCAATTCCATTTTTAATTAAAACATGTAAACAGAGTTACTGCGTCAACATGTTTATTGTTCTTTGCTTGGTTCTTTTCCACTTGTCTTAGCATCCACATTACCTGATGCCATCCAACTAACCTGGGGGCAGAGAGGTAAAGCACAACACATTGGCACAGAAATCCCCCAGAATGTGTTTATCCCAGTTGGGTAAATGACTACTCCATTAGTTTCCTTATAAAATTCTTCATTCACGTAGAGGTAAATGGCCTGCATACACCCACTCTAAATGAGGGTGAGAGAAGTCTTTCCTCCTTGTCTAAAGGCCAAGTCAAGTAGCTGTTCTCAGATCAGACAGTATTTGATTGTATCTATAATAAAATGAGTCAGATGACTTTAAGCTGCATCATGAGTAATTGAGTTTAAACACAAGGAAGAATTTCTTGAAAGTGAACTTAGAGACAATAACTCACCTAGTCTTCTGGCATTGCTTCTTCAAGATCTCTGTTTGTATCCCTTCTAATTCTCCACATCTTGAAAGGTAAGACCCTCCCCACTTACCCCTGGTCCCTGATCTCTACACCCACCCAGATCCTGATATAGTTAGGACTTCTCACTGTTTTGTTCACTTCCATTGGCCTAATGCCTATTTAGAAATTCCAAATACCATATAGATGTTTTGTTTTCATCGTTTAGCTAATCACAGCAAAATCTGTGACCAATGGACCTTTTACCCAATCACTCTTCACCATATGAAAGTGCAGTTCTCCTGTAGCCCAACAATCCTTACTAATTTTTGTAAATTAGTTGATTGAAAGCAAGCATTTTAATGAGTTTTCCTTTGGCTGATGGTGAAATCGCATATTCTTCCTGTATTTCTAGAATTCTTCTTTGGGGAATTCCATTTTAATGCCTTTTGCTCATTTTTTATATTGTCGTTTTTTACTGCCCTACAATGGGCACAATTTCCAACTGAATATTGTATATGCGTCAAATATTTCCCCCAATTTGTAATAACCCTTTTAATTATGTGGAAGGTTTTTTTTTTGCCATAAAACAATTCTTTGTATTTTAACAAATCAAATATATCAATCGGTACCTCTATGGTTTACATCTTTGATGTCATCATTAGATAATTCTCACTCAAGGATTATATAAATATTTACCTGCATTTTACTCTAAAATGTATTTTATTTATTCATAATTAAACATTTAACCATCTGGAATTAATTTAAACACGTTGTGGTGTATGTTTTATTATATTTTTTTCAAATGGATAGTCAGTTTATCCTACTCCTTTTATTCAATAACTCACTCTATTACTACTGGTTTAAGAAGCTTCCTTTAAACTTACCTAAATGTTTACCTAGGTCTCTTCCTGTACTTTTAATTTTCCCAGGGTTGTATTTGTTTCCATAAAGGTACTAAATTATCTTAATTATATCCGCATCTAATATAATAAATTAGATACAATTCTCTGTATTACTGATTCTTTTAGTAATCATGGCAAATTCTTCTATGCTGGTATATGTCTCTGTCGATCCTTTCAGACGGTGAATTTCTATTCTTGGCCTTGTTTGTTTGTTTCAGCTTGCAGTCAATTCTCAACAAGGAAACATTTCAATACTTCACATTTTATTTTAAAGAAGATTATGTGGTGGGTTTATTTTCTGAGCTTTTACATATCTTTTACTTTTTCCAATAGAACTAACTGGGCTGGATATCAGATTTTGCCAGAAATTCTACTGAAGTGAATCTATTGCTTTCTGACACTCAATATGTCATGAAAGAAATTTAAATCCAGCCTTATTTTTAAGTTTTTTTGAACTATTACTTACATGTCATAAAAAGTATACTACAAAGTCTCTCCTCTGAGCATTAACTTACACAGTATAAAAATAATACAAGTCAAAGATTTTTACTAAACTTCTAAATATGTACAATCATGAGTACAATTCAGTTTTAGAACACTTTTTTATCACCCCTCATGCCATTTTGCAGATAATCCCACTCCTGCCCTCAGGCAGAGGCAAATACTTTCTGTGTTTAAAAATTTTCTTTTCTGGATTATTCATAATGGTGCATAACACAGTATGTAGTCTTTTGCTTCTTGTTTCTTTCATTTAGCATAAGATTTTTGAGATATACTCATTTGTAGCCTGTAATAATATTTTTTTCCTTTTTATTGCTGAGTGGTTCTCCATTGTATTGGTGTTTCACATTTTGTTCACCATTCAACTGGTTGATGGACATTTGAGTTGTTTCCAATTCAGGGCTATTATGAATAATACTGCTATGAATATTCGTGTGTAAGTTTTGCGTATACAAAGGCTTTTATTTCTCTTTGGTAGACTCTTAGGAGTAGAATTTCTGACTCATACCTTAAGTTTATGTTTAGCTTTTTAAGGATCTGCCTATCTGTTTTTCATAGTGGCTGAACCTTTTTACATTTCCACCAGCAAAATATGATGTTTGCAGTTTCTCCACATGCTTGCCAAGACTTGATACTATTTTTCTTTTTGCTTATAGCAATATCTCAATGCATTTTAAATTTTCACTTTCCTAATGACCAGTGACGTAGATCATCTTTTCCTGTGCTTATTAGCCATTTGTATATCTTTGGTGAAATATCTGTTCAAATCTTTTGCCCATTTTTAATTGGATTGTTTGTCTTATTATTGAGCTGTAAGAGTTTTTTACATATTCTGGATACAAGTTTTTCATGTAAATGCTTTCTCCCAGTCTGCGGTTTGTCTTTATTTTCTTAAAGGGGACTTTTGAATTGCATTTTTTTTTTTTTGGCAGAAGTCTGACAGTGATCAGTTTTTTTTAATGGATCATACATTCACTGTGGTATCTAAGAATGTTTTTCTTAACCCACAGTCACAAAATATTCTCCTATATTATTTTCTAGAAATTTCAGATGTTTAGCTCTTACCTTTAGGTCTATGACCCCTTTGGAGTTAATTTTGAGGACAATGTGAGGTAAGGTCTAAGTTCTTATTTTTATTTTTGCATAGGAATATCCAATTGTTCTAGCACCATTTGTTGAAAGTCTATCCTTTCCCTCATTTAATTGTCTTGGCACCTTTGTTGAAAATCAATTTACCATATGTAAGGGTTTAAATCTAGAATCTCAATTTTATTCTATTGATCTATATGATGATCCTTGTGTCCTGTGTCTTGATTATGTTGATTTAATATAAAGTTTTGAAATCTGGTAGTATAAATACTCTAATTTGGTTCTTCTTTTTTAAAATTGTTTTGTTCATTATAAGTCTTCTAAATGTCCCTATAAATTTTAGAATCAGAGTTAATTTCTACAAAAAAAAATGAATTCTGCTGATACTACATTGAATTTATGAATCCTTTACGGATCCATAGCCGTCTTAAAAATATTTAGGCTTCTAATCCATGAGCATATGTCTCTCCGATTATTTACATATTTTTTTATTTTCTCTCAGCAGTATTTTGTCATCTTCATTGTACAAATCTTGCTCATTTTTTTGTAATTTTTTTCTTACATATTTCATTCTTTCTGCATGGTGAATAAAATATTTTTTAAAGTGTTTTCTTTTGTTTTATTTGTAAAACCAGCCTGATTTTAATTTCTTTATAGGAGTCTTACTTTTTTCAGCCTGAAAACTTGTAGGTTTTTTAAAAAGATTGTAAATCAAATATTTTGTGTATATTTCCATCTTCACTGATTTTACCTGGGATATAATGAGCTCTTTCAATCTCCAAACACTGCAGCCTGTTATTTGGAACAGTCATTTTTCTTCCACTTGTTTTGGTTTATTTTTCCTGGGACATTAATTATCTGTATGTTGGCTTTTCATTTTTTGTCCTTCTCAATCATTATTTTCTCATTATTTTCTTTTCACTATTTCTTCCTATGCATTACGGGAGGATTTTTCAAATGCATTCTTCAAATTGAACTGATTTAAATTATTTTACCTCAATTCTGTTTTTGATTATATCTAACATTTGCTTTAATTCTATTATATTTCCCTTATCTCATTACTTTGGTCTTTCTTTCCTTTGTTTTCTCTTTCTTTCGTAATGCTGTATGATGCCATTGCCTGAATTACCTTAGGATATTTTCTTAGTTCACAGAGGTTTTGACATCTGTGATGACGATGACTGAGTCGTTACGATGTGAAAGGAAATGTGCTATGTGATTTACAGACATTATTACATATTCATATATGCTTCTATGCTGAATTTTCCAGATGTTGTTCCCTTTTTCTATTTACGCAACGTTTTAAAGATTTCATGCTAGCAGGGTTTTTTTTTCATTTATACACTTACTAGTGCAAAGCAAGATCTTTTCACACTTTTTTTTCCCAATTGACCATGTGTGTGTCTTCCTCATGGCTACCGTCTCAACAAGCACGATTATGTGGAGTGCAGTTTGTGATCCATTTCCCAGTTCCTAGCAGCCTACAATTTCACTACGGGAACACCCATGCCACCAACACTGTCTGGTTCTTGGCCAATTTGAAATGTTAGAGGAAATTAAAACCTAAATTCCCAAAATGTGCTGTTGCCAGATTTTTTTCTGTTTTCTTTTTTGTTGACAAAAATGTACTTCAGTGAATATTCATTTCAAAATTCAATGCGTCTCTACCAATGCCACCCCTTACGCCGTTATCTTTGGCTGATTCTCTTGTGATGAGATACCTGGTACAAGGAAAATGTCCTTGGTCAACTTGTAGTAAGGCATCTTACAAAAAGAGATGCCTGGTCTTCATTTTTTATTTTGATGCAGACTCTGGATTCCTGAGTGTAGACTGTGGTAATGGTGTTAAGTGCTGTCTTATACTTCCACTCAATCCAACTCCATATTCCTTACTTAGGAGTGGTTAATCACTCTCAAAACATTCTGGATGTAGGACATCTATCAGTTTTAACATTAGTATTTCTTTGGTCTATTCCTTTTTCCCTTTAATTTTTTTTGAAAATTTAATAGAAAATTGGGAGAGACTGTTTCCAGTAATACTAGCTAAAGTTACTTTAAAATGGAAGTTTATTTTAAATTTTAGAAAGAAAACTCAGAGAGCAACATGCAGCACAAATTAGAAAGAGTTGCAATAGAGACAAAAATTGATCAACAGATGGGAGATGAGAGGACATTCAGCTTTCTGCATTAGGCAACCTGATACATAAGCTACCATAGATCTATAGAGCTATTAATTAAAATGGGGAAAATAGAATTCACAATTGTGGGGGCTGTGGACACTAATTCAGATGCAGTCATGTTGTGCTTGAGTTGATGTTGAGATATTTAAGTGGAGAAATCAAAGAGTTAAATATATGGACCTCATATTTAAGAGATTAACGTGGGATAAAGAGAAATGCTTTAAAGTAGGAAAATAAATGAATAAAACTATTGTTTATGGAATGCCTCTGGAATTGAAACTATGTAGAAATGGGTAACATGTTTGGAGAAATAGTCTAACTTATTTTTATCTACATCCACAAGTTATGTAGTCAGATGATAAAATTTATAAAAATGGGCATATTAATGAAAATAATTTTGGATGGCTTCTAAAGGAACAATGGAAATCTTAAAGAAGTTAAAAATATATTTTGAGCAATAGTTTCATTATTATAATAAACATGCTATATCAACCATGGATTAATTTGAATTATAGCATCCAATATTATGCTTAAGAATTTACCATTTGCTAATATTGTCTCATCAATTTATTTACATATCATACAGAACATAGGCAATCTTGAAATAAAATTGTTTCAACACTGAACCATAGAAATGATAAATAAGAGACTTGCAAACATACATAGTTCTAACACATTTGTCTTATTTATTAATAGAGAATTATAATAGTGTTAAAGTAGAATTATATCATTATTATTGGTATTGTCATTATTATCATTAGAAAATGTAGTGTAGTTGTTAATAGCACAGGCTCTAAAGTCTTATTTTTTGATTCCTAATGTCATCTCTTTCAGATTTTATAACTTTTGGCAATTTATCCAAACTTTTCAAATTTATGCTTCTGTAATAAAAATACCTCTCTTAGGTTTTTCATAGGCTCAAATGAAATAATCTACATAAAATACCTAGAGTATTATATGGAACATGGTCTTATCCTTCACAATATTATATATCTGAATAACTTTGTAAGAGATCAAGGTCAAATTAAGGACCAGCGTATACATGTTACAAAAGAAGTTTATTATTATCATCATTAATTTTTACCATAACAGAGGCAGGTTCCACAATGGTAAATAAACAAGGAAGTATTTTACTGTTACAAATTAAAAACAATATCAAGCTACAGATTCACAGGAACTGAAGCATCTCTCCTCTAGTTCCCTATAGTAAATGTATGTAATGAGACAGGATGAACTGGCATTATTTGGGGTGAATTCTTAGGTATATGTAGTATTGGGAAGAGAGGTTTCCCTGCTAAGTTAAAATAAATTTTCTCTCAGAACCTGAGTTTAATAAATCTAAAATCACAAGGCAAACTTAGTCAATTATTTTCTTAGGCCAAGTCCTACTCATGGTTAAGTAGAATATTTCAGGAAGGGCAAATAAAATAAAAATCAATTAGCAAAAGTATTGTGAATATCTACTACGAGCGAAGAATTCTACTAAGCAAAGTTTCGCTAAAAATAACCCTTTATTCTCCTTAGACCATAGTAATAAGTATAAGCTTACAATCCAGTTGAAGCATAAAAAATGTAATCAAAATATGGATAAGAGTACAAGATAGTAAGTGATGAACACCAAATAAATTTACCCAAGTAAATTGAAATTTAATTAAACTTAATCTTATTTCAGTGACGAATCACACAGGCATAATATCGAGTGAAAGAAGCAAGATGCAAATAGTATACACTGCACTACTCTATTTACATCAAGATCGAAAACAGAGAAAAGTAATTATGGAAATAGAAGTCAAAGTAATGCTTACTATAGGAGAGGATACTGACGAGGATGAGGCAGTGGGAAGCCTTAAGGGCTGGTGATAATGTTTATCAATTGATCTTAGAAGTGGTTACCTGAGTGCATATAGATGCCACCAAACTTCCTTTTGTGCACTTCACAAAATGTTTATTAAACTTTAACTAAATATAATGTTTAATTCTAAATTTAGAAACTCAAGATCTTACAACAGAATTCCGCTGTTACAGACCACAGTGCCTTCCGTGACTCCACTTTATTTTTCTCTTGACTGGTGTCCCTGGACTTGAATGGGCCCATGCCTGGATCTCCATTCCCTTCTGCTGCCTCTATTTCACTGCCCTTTCTGGGAACACCTTGATCCTGTTCACAGTCCTCACTGAGCCAAGCCTCCACGAGCCCATGTACTATTTCCTCTCCATGTTGTCCACCACTGACATTGGCTTATGCATCTCTACACTGGTGACGGTAACGGGAATATTCTGGGTCAACACCCGGGAAATCAGCTTCAGTGCTTGCTTATCACAGATGTTCTTCATTGTTCTTCGCTATTGTGGAAACTTCAGTGCTCCTGGCTAAGGCCTTTGATTGTTTTGTGGCCATATCTAAACCCTTGAGGTATGCTACCATTCTAACTCATGCAAGGATCACAAGAATTGATTTGGCAGTCATTACCAGAGGGACTGTCATTCTGACACCACCAGTCCTGCTTCTTAAGCATCTATCATTCTGCGCAGCCTTGTGCTCTGTCACTCCTACTGCTTCCACCCAGATGTGATGAAGCTCTTGTGTTCAGATACAAAGATCAATAGTGCATTTGGACTAACCGCAATTAGCTCTACTGTTGGAGTGGACTCTATCTTTATCCTGCTTTCCTACATCTTGATCATTCGCTCCATTCTCAACATTGCTTCCCCAGAGAGGAGGAAAAAGGCCTTCAGCACCTGCATTTCTCATATCACTGCTGTGGCCATATTCTAAATCCCTTTGATCAGCCTGTCTTTTGTTCACAGGTTTGGAAAATGTGCTCCACCCTATGTGCCCACACTCATTGCTAATGTATACTTGCTCATTCCCCCTGTGATGAATCCAAGAATCTATAGTGTGAAAACAAAACAGATTCAAAAAGCTATGCTCAAACTTTTATGTTCCAAAGGAACTCATATTTAACAGTTACTGCTCCTATTAAGACCTGCTTCAATGTCAGTGAAATTTTTTCACAAATTCAAGTTATAGACCTATGTAATTTTAGAGTTAAATAGAAATAGATATTATCCAATTCAAACATCTCCACAATGTAGTTAATCCTACCTAAGGCAATCTTATCTTTTCTACATCAAAATACTAATTCAGATTCTCACTACCTCTCAGTTAGTGCCTTTCATTCCTATAGATGACTAACTGAGCCCCCATCTCTATGCTGTTTCTGCCCCAAACCATCTGTCATTCACTTTGAATTAATTTTCCAAATATCCAACTCAAATGAAATTTAAAAACAAATTTTTTTTTGTTTTTAATAATAAGGGGGCTGGCCCAATGGCATAGTGGTTAAGTTTTCATGCTCTGATTCAACGACCCAGGGTTGGCGGGGTCTGATTCTGGGTAGAGACCTACACACCGCTCATCAAACCATGTTGTGGTGGCATCCCACATATAAAATAGAGGAAGACTGGCACAGATGACAGCTCAGGACCAATCTTCCTCACGAAAGAAAAACACCAATAAGCATCCCTTGCATGTTTATTTCTCAAACACCAAATAAATGAAACAACAAGTCCTATATATATGATAGTTAAATTCCTCCACAATTTAGGTTTAAATTCCTTTAAAGTTTAATCTACCTCTTTCCATTTTCATACCTCTGCAGTCTAAGAAAATCAGTCAGCTAACTGCTCCATCGCGTATATGCAACTTTCCGATGGTGGCCTTTACTGTTGACTCCACTTCAACCTTAACACCCATTCCTCCACCTTGAAATTTTACTTATGTGTCAAGGCTAATCTTCAAATATCCTCTTCATTACATTTTTCATGATTTCTCCAATGATTGCTGACCTCTCCCTCCCATAATTTGCCTTTTATGTTGCTTTGTCTGTATCTTTTTTGCCTTTGTGTATTATTGACTATGTATTTTATGTATCAATATACATTATTATCATTATTATTATAGCTTCCACAAGAATGTAAATTCCCTAAATTAACAAAAAAAAAGGAAGCCTTGATTTTCTTTGAAGCTGCTATAATATGTAGAAGAAGACCTTTCACATAGCAGACACTCAGTGATAGTTGTTGAATTGAACTGAAGATGATAGACTATCAAATAGTCCTTCTGAACAATTTCGGTGATAAGTAATTCAATTCAATGTTTGGCCAGTATAACATAAGAAATCTCCCTTATAAATGATCCTATTTGTTCTGCCTATATTATCTAGCATTTGATGATATTTCTGACTTTCCAAACCATATAGGCCAAGGGCAATTTTGGCACCTGAGATCACAGCCTCAGAACTTATCCCAGTTTGCATAAAGCCCAGTTTTGCTAAGAATAATTTAAGCCATTTTTTTCCACGAATAGGTTTCCCAGAACTAACTGTCATTACATAATTTTTAAAAAATTTCCCACATGCCAAAGACAAAAACTAATGAACCATCCTCAAATGCTTACTCATCCTTTGCTCCTGCATCCAAAGAATCTGTATTTCTTGTCTATTCTAACACTATAATATATCTTCATTTCCACTTTTGCACTTAGTCTAGGACACTAAAATATTTAAACTAAATCACAGTTTCCTTATAGGTCTCTAGGTCTCCAATCTTGTCCCTTTTTCTCCTTCTGCTTTCCATAATAATAAGAAAAAAACTTTTTAAAAGGTTTTTAAATTAATTTTAGTTATATGAGAAATGATACATATGCTGTCATTAATAAAAGGCTTATAGAAAAGCCCAAAGTCCTCCTTGATATATTCCCTCAAGTCCAGTCTTTCCACCTCCTATATAGGTAACCACTGTATAAGTTTCATTTCTATCCTTCTTTTTTCTAGGCATTTATGTCCATCACTATTGATAAATAAAACTTAAGTAAATTTTATCATTCATATTTCAGGCAGTAACAAAATTTCCTAGGGACACTTTGCCTATTATTTTAAGAACTACATAAAACCAACAAGAGAAACGTGCTCATTACTCAGAATTCTTACGTATCTCTTTCTTCCTTCATATCTCCTATTCAACACCTTCCTAGGTACTAGCCACATGTGGTTCCAAACCCCATTGGCTAATTCTCTCTACATGTGTGATATCTTTTTGGTAAGTTGTTAGTTCAAGAATGCTACCAGGCATAGACATAGAAATGTTGTGGAATGCTATCTCTAAGAATTATGTCCCCTGGCTCACCTCACATTAACCACAGTCACTAACTACCCAACAGCAACTACAGTAGTTCATTTCCCAGCCCTATGCCCCGGCTTTTGGCAGTCTTATTTATCCCACCCCACTTCACACGTTCACTTCTTTACAGAGGATGATAAGACAGTGGCACACGTTACTATAAAAGGCATCACCAGCTCAGGGTTTTGTGGCCATAAAAATAGAAGGAATAAAACCAAGGGTATGACAATCCCAAATTATATTCTTATTCATCATCCAACAGCAACATGGATCTAGTATTTACATTAAACTAGTTATTGGGACAGATATTCAGACTATAAACATGAAGAAGATTAGCTTCTTGCTTTAAGTGAGATCGTTCCTAAGTGAGGAATATAATTTTAAAAGATATAATTTCATTAAAATGTTTATTATAGATATACCCTCTTTCAGGAAAACTTAATATAGCACACAAATATTGGATAATTCAAATTATAAAAAACTTTAGATGATAATTCTACTTTACTGCAACCATAGTGTAAAATCACACACCACCTGACATAGAAGGAAATAGGAAGAAGCAAAACTAAAATGATAGAAGCCACTTAAAAATGACAATTAGTGTGATATATTATTTGAATTAATAATGCAAGTCAGTGGGGAGGTAGTATTCACTATATAAAATTTTAATTGACATTCCAATTTTGGTGAAGGTATCTCTTGTCTGTGAAGTATTTTCTAAAGGCCAATCAGTAAGAATTCTGGTACACAGCCAGATATATAAAAATTGATGGAGCTCTTGTAAAAATATGGATTCCTGGTGCAGCCATACAACGGAATATTATTTAGAGCTAAAATTAGCTATCAAGCCACAAAAAGACATTGAGGAACTTAGATGGATATTATTTGGCGAAAGTAGCCAATCTGAAAAGGCTACATACACTAGAATTTCAACTATACGACATTTTGGGAAAAGGGAAAACTATAGAGACAGTAAAAAGATCAGTGGTTGCCAGGAGTTTGGGAAGAGGAAAGGATGAATAGGTGGAACACAGGATTTTTAGGGCAGTGAAACTATTTTGTATGAGATTATGATGGTGGATATTGTCGTTACACATTTGTCAAAATCCACAGAATGCACAAAACCAAGAGAGAACTTAAAGTAAACAATGGACTTTGGGTGATAATGATGTGTCAATGTTATTTCATTGATTGTAATAAATGTACCACTTCAGTGGAGGATGTTGATGGTGGAGGAGGCTGGGAGTGTGTTGGGCTGAGGAGTGTATAGGAATTGTGTAATTTCCACTTAATTTTGCTATGAACCTAAAACTGCTCTAAAAAACAAAATGTATAAAAATTCAGAACCTGAATCCCACTCCCCAAATACTTTATTTTATTTGTTCTGGGATAAGGCCTAAGAATCTGTATTTATAACATGGTCCCCAGGTATATCTAATACTCAGTCAATTTGAGGAGCCACTGAGCTATAACAAAGTACAACTGCATATCTCTCTGTTATTTGCTTATTATCTCCAATCCAAAATTTGACTTCATAGGAGGTCAAAAATAAAACAACCTCAACAATTGTAGTACATTAAACCACATGGGAGAGCAAGTCGATGAGGCATGCAGAGTGCCTCTGAAGCACAATGGCAAAAGCAGCAAATGCATTTGGCCAGAAAGATCCCTTAGGAATAGGCTTGCTGATGGATAAATCACTCTTCTGACATGGGTTCCTCATAGATACGCTCCACTCTGGGACCTGAATGGGACCTCAGAGCCTGGTCTCTTCCTCATTTTCTTCACCTGGTGTAAGTACAGGAGCATCAGAGAAGCAATGTATATGCATTAACATTAGAAGGTCAGTGTGGGCTCGTTGTGCAGCAAGAGATTTGCCTTCATCAGAGGAAGTGTTTCTAAAAGGAAATTATAAGATAATATCCATGCAAACACAAGATGCTGTGGAATTGCCTTTGATTAAAGAATTTACAACAGGAAAGGTCCTGGTACTTTATTGTTTTAGTACTACTTAGAAATAAAAAATAGAGATTCTTTGCAATGTACTGGATTTCCATTATGAAATATTCATATACAGTGAAATTCTGAAAATAAAAAAATATCTAGTTTATGCAGTCAATTTAAAATCTGGCTGGGATTCTTTAGATAAGACAGAATATCTAAAATATATTACCCATGATGCTAGACATAGAGAGTCTGAATAACCCAAAAACTGAATTTGAGTCATCAACATAGAATTCGGCCATAAAAAGCAAGAACAATATAGTTTCATTAAGTGAAAACATAAGATATGGGATACATATGCCCAAATCCCAAGTGTTGAGCTTCAAAGAGACAAATAATTTGTCCAAAAATAATAGTGATTCTTTATTAGTATGGCATGAGATTTTAATTCTTTTTCTTGTAGTGGGCATGATGCTGCTCCATTAAGATTAACAGACTGCGATATTCTTAAAGAGATCAAGACATTCAACCCAGAGTAATAACAAATAGACTCACTTGAAGACAATTAACTCAAGTTAAATATGTCAAGAGTGGATATGAAAAGGATCAGAGCTAACCAAAGTATCCATAACTCAAATCCATGATTTCAAGAGGTCATATTATACAACACATACTATTCATTTTATCAACAGTCTTAATAATTTAGCGTGTAAGGAAATAATGGTTTTTCCAACTCCCCTGAATATTGACAAGGAAATAAGTTTTAAATGGAGTCACAAAAGTCAGGAAGTGAAAAACAGACCTATCAAAAATCAAGTGTTTGAAACCCCAATACACATGCATTTAAATGACTATTTAGAGCCAAGGAACAATGATAGGATATGGTTATTGAAGAGGAAAGAGATCACATTAATACTTTACATTTTATTAATTCACATTCATATGTGACACAAAAGTTTATTTTTTAAATGTTATTCTACCAATTTCATCTCAAGGAGAAGCACAGTTATGTAAAACAGTGGAAATTTTAATAAATTTTGAATTTATATAAATAGAATTCAAATCTTAGCTTTTCCACTGTATGAAATATTACAATATCTCTAAGTTTTACCTTTTTTGGTGAAAATTTGGAATCTATAAGCAATATGATTTTTAAATTAAGTGAGATAATTGATGCAAAGCACTTAAATCATGTAAAGCCTGACACATTGTGGGATTCCATAAATGGTAGGTCTTTACCTTGCAATAAATATCACTATTATCATCTCCAATTTACCAGTGAGAAAATATCATCAAATATATTCTAAGTTAAGTCCTATGATCCCAAAATTTGTGTTACTATTATACCTTCCCTGCATTTTCGCACTATTAGTTAGGGTTCTCTAGAGAAACACAACCAACAGGAGATGATAGATAATTAAATAGATGATAGATAGATAGATAGAAAGATAGAGATAGAGATAAAGAGACTTATTATAAGGAATTTGTTCACATGATCATGGAGGCTGAGAAGTCCCACAACCTGCCATCTGCAAGCTTGGAGATCCAGGAAAGCCAGTGGTGCAGTTCCAGTCCAAGTCTGAAGGTCTAAGAACCAGGAGAATTGATGATGTAAGTCCCAGTTCAAGGACAGGAGAAGACCAATGTCCCAGCTCAGTGCTCAGGCATAGAGAGAGACTCTTCCTTCCTCTGCCTTTTTGTTCTATTCGGAGCCTCAAATAATTGAATGAGACCCACCACATTGGGGAGGGCAATCTGCTTTACTCAGTCTACTGATTCAAATGCTAATCTCTTCCAGAAACACTCTCATGGACCCAGAAATAATGTTTGATCAGATATGTGGGCATTCTGTGACCCAGACAAGTTGACAAATAAAATTAACTATCACACACCACACACACATCCAAGTCCATTTCTTGCCAACAACACATAGAATTCAGGTCTCAATCTAGACATGATTATTTATTGGAAACCATTCCTTCTCCCTGACAATCAGCTTGTTGTCCACTTTATGTGCTCTCATAGTATTTTAGATGTCCTCTTTACACTCTATAATTCCATGTTACTTGTCTGTGTCCCCTAGTCAACCAAGTATTTTTTAGGGTCAGGGACATTGCTGTGCTTAGCATTTAATTTTCTATGCCTGGTCCACAGTATATGTGCAACATACATTTGCTGAATGACCAAATGAATGCATCCATTTCATTTTCAGTATTTGTGCTTAGACAAAGTGACTGTTTTGTTGTGTAGTATTGGAAGCTCACTGCTGCCTGTTTCTGGCTCATTCCATGCACTAGAACACTGCTTCTTAAAGGAGCATCTTACAAGCTCCCTCCTGCTGTTTCTAGGTTTGTCCTCTGTATGGCACACAGATCAAATGCAATTCTTCTCGAATACAATAATATTTCAGCCATTTGAAAACAACCATGTGTTTGGTCTTAGTTTTCTCTTCTCTTGGCTGATTATAAACCTTATAATTCCAAGGTGTTCTTTTTTTCTTTATACACCCATCATCATCCCTTCAATTCACTTTAACAGGCATAAGACTAAAAATTAATTAGTTTCTTTTAGGCAACTGGAAGATCATGTGATAAAATTAATATCACTTTTTGGAAGGAACTAAAATATCTCTATGTTACTCTCCTATTCTAAAATTCTAGGATTCAACATCACTCTAAAGTGTTATGAATGAAGACATTAAAAGCCAATATTCTAAGTGGCCTTAGAGGATTCCTCCAAAACCAAA
Organism: Diceros bicornis minor; assembly: GCF_020826845.1. NCBI lineage: Eukaryota > Metazoa > Chordata > Mammalia > Perissodactyla > Rhinocerotidae > Diceros > Diceros bicornis. The sequence continues at coordinate 60,149,215 of NC_080746.1, read as the reverse complement.
ATAGCATTTCTTCTTTCGTCCTCCTGCTGCTACTTTCCTGCTCATGAACACCGGTTTTTAATATTAACTTTCTTGTTTTTTTTTTTTAATTAAATCTGCTTAAATTTGTATTGATGGTTCCAGCCATAGAGCATTATTCTTCTAGTATAACAGTTACCTATGTAAATGTATAACCTTTAAAATGTTCTAAAATTATCTGATGAATAAGAAATTTTTATTTTTATTTTTGCATGTTAATTTTTGAATGATGCCAGAAAACTGAGGGAGAAACTGATTTTATTTCACTTAATATACTTTTCAGTTAAATAATTATGAAGTCAATGGAACACAAATCACCTCATCATCAGCACAATAACAATTCCATAATCACTATAGCACACACATGAAATTTTCTGCATAAGGTGCTTTCCATAATATCTCGTATATTTAGTGTATTAAGTAATACTCACAAGCTTGTTTCTGTGGTGTCTTTTTAAACTGCAACTGCATAGAATAATAAAACAATAATAGAGATTATCTAATTCAATCATCCTTAATATTAATACTAAATGTCATAGCCAAAAATGTGACTAGTTTGTGGTTGAACCCAAAATGAGCAGTCTCAGATGCAAGATATGCTGGGATCTCAGCAGCCCCTGAGAGCAGGAATAAAAGTTGAGACTAGACAGCAGTAGTAGCTGGGGATTAATAAAAAGTAGTCAATAATACAACAAGTAGACACATGAGGTGTCACAAACTATGATCGGGAGACAGAATGTTAGGAGGTAACATTTTGTCAATAAAACACAGCTGAGGAGTAACTTCTCTAAATCAAGCAGTTGGAGGCATCGTGGTTCTGAATGTTCATGGAGGACCAATGGGATTCCAGCCAATGACTGGACTGCGAGGAAAGCATTCAGTCTTCGAAAAGCCAAAAAGAAGAAAATTTAGAGTATTCAGAGCACCACTACATTGGGTTAGTGCAGATCTTAGCAAGACTTTTCAGTACATAAGGAAACTAGGTCATGAGTGAAGTCAATATGGGAAAGGAGAAAGGAGGGAGAAGAAAATTTACCAGGACCTCACCTACATAGCAGTAAGTCTCAATTCAGATGCTACTTACCAGAGGAGCTGAAAACTTAAATGTGTTATTTGTCTCCATGAAGACATTCTCTGTAAGTGTACTATTCTGAGGCTATATGTAAGGAAAAGGTGGCAATGACTGCAACAACACTAGACTGGAGAGGGAAGTACTAATATCAGGTCTCTGTACACTCAGTTCACTCTTAGCCCTTAAGTTTAATACAGGTGCATCTGAAAGGACTAGTTGCTGAAGGTGATACAGAGAATTTTTTTAACAGTTGTGTATCAATACAACTAAAGTGACAACAGATAAGAAAATAAAAAATCGATACATGCACCCTTGTGTTCATTGCAGCATTATTCACAATAGCCAAGACTTGGAAGCAACCTAAGTGCCCATCAAGGGACAAAGGGATAAAGAAGATGTGGTATATATACACAATGGAATACTACTCAGCCATAAGAAACGATGAAATCCAGCCATTTGTGACAACATGGATGGACATTGAGGGTATTATGCAAAGTGAAATTAGTTAGATGGAGAAGGTCAAATACCGTATGAATTCTGTCATTAAGTAGTAGATAATAACAACAACAAACAAACACATAGAGACAGAGATTGGATTGGTAGTTACCAGAGGGGAAGTGGGGAGGGAGGAGGGCAAAAGGGATAATTCGGCACATGTGTGTGGTGATGGGTTGTAATTAGTATTTGGGTGGTGAACATGATGTAATCTATGCAGAAATAGAAGTACAATGAGGTACACCTGCAATTTACACAGTGCTATAAACCAATGTTACCGCAATAAACAAAAAATTAAAAAAAAAAATCAAGATCAGAAAAGTAAACTTAGACTAGAAACAACTCTGCAAGACAGGGGTAAGATCCATTGACCAAGAAATAATGAATAGAATATTTTGACTTGTATAAAATAGATTCCTTAAATAAAGTTATTTCCTGAAAAGGCTATATATCTTTAAAATGTATGATAAATTTCCATTAAATGCACTAGTGTGAACACAAATATTCAACCACATGTTTATTTCTAATCAAATAATAAGTGTTACTTTTGAAAACTAATATTACTTTGAAGTGTCCATTAAATTCTTGGTATTTTCAGATTATCTTGATCCCATTCTCCCTTGTGTGTGGAGTGCAAGAGTCCCCACACAATGCCTAGAGTCAAAGAAGATGACAAAAAATACCCTTGAGATTTAAAAAAAAAAAAAAAGGTGATCCATTCTCTAATATTAATCCGGATACAGGTATCATGGAGGCGAAGCAAAATATAGCAAAAACGAGAAGAAATAAAACCTGGGGAGCACAAGGGAGAGATATAGGCCTAAGAATAATCTCCAATTTGATTTATCTAACTATAGTTAATAGAAATCACAATGAAATTGCAGAATGGTGTATTCATTTCTCATTCCAGGACATTTTTCCAACAGAACTATTCTTCCATAGTAATCATGTCATCTTTTCCTAACATCACTTCCTCATCTCTGATGTTTTTCCTGATGGGAATTCCAGGACTAGAAGCTTCCCATGCCTGGATCTCTATCCCCTTCTGCTGTCTCTACATAACGGCTCCCTCTGGGGGTGGTATAATCCTATTTGTCATCATCATCGAGTCAAATCTCCACAAATCTCCACTATTTCCTCTCTATGCTCTCCACACCGACCTGGGCTTGTGTATTTCGACACTAGTCACTATGCTGGGCATATTCTGGTTCACTGCAAGACAGATCATTTTCCATGCTTGTGTTGCTCAAACATTCTTCATTCAACTCTTTACTGTCATGGAGTCTTCAGTGCTCCTGGTGGATGGCCTTTGACCACTTCATTGCCATTTGTAACCCACTGAGATACGCTACCATCTTGACTGATTCTAGAATCCTCAACATGTGGTTTGCCATCCTTGTCAGGGGCACAGTAATCCTAATGCCTCTGGTCCTGCTTCTTAGACATCTATGCTCCTGCCAAAGCCATGTGCTCCATCATTCTTACTGTTTCCATCCTGATATAATCCAGCTCTCACGTTCAGATAATAAGATCAACAGTGTTTTAGGACTTACTGCCCTCATTGTCACTGCAGAAGTGGCCTCCATCTTTATTCCTCTCTCCAACACCCTGATTATTAAGACAATCTTAAGCATTGCTTCCCCACAGGAGCAACATAAGGCCTTTAGCATTTGTGTCTCCCACATAGGTGCCGTTGTCATCTTCTACATCCCTCTCATTAGCTTGTGCTTTGTCTACAGGTTTGGGCAAAAGGTACCTCCTTATGTACACAGTCTTATGGCCAATGTGTATTTGCTTATTCTGCCAGTGATGAATCCCATTATTTACCATGGGAAAACAAAGCAGATCCATAGGTCCATTAAAAAAGTCCTCTTTCCCAAGGGATGAGGTCTGACTCTGACACCTTTGCAATAAAATCTACTATTGAGTTATCACTTCCAAGACATTGGCTTTAATCAATATGATCTCTTCTATCAGTGACTCAAAATCAAAAAACCTAGGAGGTTCGGTTGGTGGGTGGGGGATGCAGTTTGGGGGAAATTTATTTTTTATTTTCAATAGAAAATATTATTAATCTATGCTTCAGCATTGTGTGATGAAATGTCCTAATATTATGGATATGTCAGTAAAGTTTTGAAAGTGTGAATAACAACGGCTCAAATGAACACTTTTCCCATTAGATTAAGACTCCAAATTATACTTAAGATAATATCTCATATCTTTCTGTCCCATTTAGTTTTTTTAAAGTATACATAATAAAGAGTTATTAAGTTCTGTTTAAGCTTAGATTAAATTAGACCCTGTTATCTATTTTCTCTTTCATATAATTAATCCCCATTGATTCATTCTTTCATTTCTTGAGTGGCTCCTTTTGCCAGACACTGCAAAACATGATAGAGTGGCAGAAATAAATAAAATATTGTCATGATTAGTGAAATATGTATATACAAAAACAACTAATGAAAATCTAATGGACTATGTGATATCTTACAATATATAGATAGAAGCAAAAGGAATAATAAGAATATATAAGAAGAATGTTTAATACAACCTGAGAATATCGTGAAACCATCACAATGTGTTGTTTGAACTGTAAAGTCAAGAATTGGAGAGATCAACTTTCAGAATGGTAGCATGAGATCTGTGGACACTCTCTCCAGGAAAACAATCAAAAATAGTGAAAATTACATATAGATCTAGGTATACACATTAACATCCTTTGGATATTGCCCTAAGGGCATACAGCAAATGAAAAACCATTAATTCAAGAAAATCTATTACATTATTATAAGACCTAAAGAGTTATCAATATAAGAACAATGGGAGTCAGTGGCACTTGAATCACAGCCAGATTTTGCCACTCCCTTCCCCTTCAGCTCAGCCTATCAATAGCTCCTCCAGATTGGTATAGCCAAGAACAAAGTGTGCTGGACCCGTGGCTTAGCAGTTAAGTGCGCGCACTCTGCAACTGGTGGCCCGCGTTTGGATCCCAGGAGCGCACCAACGCACCGCTTCTCCAGCCATGCTGAGGCCACGTCCCACATACAGCAACTAGAAGGATGTGCAACTATGCCATACAACTATCTACTGGGGCTTTGGGGGGAAAAAAAAAGGCGGAGGATTGGCAATAGATGTTAGCTCAGAGCCGGTCTTCCTCAGCAAAAAGAGGAGGATTAGCATGGATGTTAGCTCAGGGCTGATATTCCTCACAAAAATAAATGCATGCATACATACATACATACATACATACATACATAAATAAATACATAAAATTGTTTAAGAAAAAAAGAACACAGAGATTCCTTCCTCACCCTCCCACTCTAGCCCGATCCCCACCAGCTCTCAGTCTAAGGCTATGATATCTCCCCAGAAGGGCAGATCACAGTCTTGCTTACTCTCCCCAATCCCAGCTCCAATTATGGAAGCTAAATTCCAGGTGAACGCATTCAAGAGGTCAGTGGCTGTCTTCATCCACCCAGCCCCATTCATATGGCAGAGGCTCTATCCTAAGCGTGGCATTCAGAGAATACATGGGCTCCAATCACTCTGTCCCCAGCTCTATCATAAAGCAGAGGATTCATGATGAGAGATGTAAGAAGAAAAGACTATGTGCTATCTACAGTAGTGTCATGCATGTAAAACAGGTGTTTAACTCCAAGAGAAATGGGCCACAATAGAATTAAATTATAAATCAATAACAAAAATCTGGAAATCCACAAATATATGAATATTGAACAATATACTATTAAATAATCAGTAGACCAACAAAGAAATCACAACGGGAATTAGAAAATACTTTGAGATTTGCTCATAGTTAATTCTTGTTGAAGTAACAGTCCAGAAACTTGATAGGGGTTCCAGCTAGAGTTACGGTGCCTGAACTGAACCTCTCACACTTTCTGCCATTAAGAGTTTTCAAACAGGAAAGCAGAGGAATAACAGCCAATAAAAATTAGAGAAAAATAGCAAAATGGGAAACAAATTACTGGCTCTATTGATATCTAGGCAAACACAAGACTCTCTGCCAAGGTGGGGCTTTCCTATAACGGAGAAACATAACATTTGGGTCTGGGTCTTCTCCTTTCCTAAGAAGCTATATTTTTCTCACGTCACCCAGAATCCTGAGGTAATCTGCATGACTGAGGGACAAGGAAGGCTAGGAGCACAGCAGCCAGGTAGTGGAAATCACAGAATGAATGCCTATCCTATGAACCACTTTGTGGAATTCATTAGGAAGTCTGCCGACAAGCTAGACTTGCTAGGCCTGTAAATCAATCTGCATTCATTACTCAACTGCCGACATTGTCAGGAATGACCAAACTCCCCCAAGAGTCTAGGCCCTTGAACTTATTACCATAGGAAAACAGCAAGTACAAGAGGAAGAACACATGCACATAAGAACTCAACATTCACCCACAGTGACCTGGCCACTACCAAAATGGAGCCCACTTATATATATCAGGAGATAAGCCATTTCTTGGTGAAAAGCTAGTGAGTGGCTAGACAGAGACAGATTTGGGAGTGGGTGTATCATTCTCCATATGGATCAATGTGCTGGTATAGGTCAAGGGGGCCTGGAGACTGGAGTGCATATTTCTTCTCTCTTTGTTGTCACCTTAATTTTTCCAGTGAACACTGGCTTGCTTTCCTATCTACCCAACATACTGATAATCTATAGTCAATAACACGTGTCTCTCTAATCCCTAGTGCCTGAAACAACGTCTAAACTTTCCATTGATATGGATGATTTGGTTTATTTGCTTTGCACTTAATGTCCCTGTGGACCACTGACAACTTGAGTTACTGGCTAAAATCCTTCTGAATTTATACAGCATTGTCCTGTACTTAGAGATGGAGAGAGAGGGATTTCAGTTTTTCTCTGTCTATGGTCCCAGGGAGATTCACATTTTACCAATGTCCCCAAAGCTCAATCCCACTTTATTATAAAGTACACAGCTCCAGAACTTAACCTGTTCTGTCTCTGCTGGTGAAGACAGAGAAGGCTCCTCTTCCCTCATGGAGCTGGTAAGACAGTAGAGGAAGGTGTTCATTGTGTTGACTTTGTGCTTTGCTTGTTACCTACTCATAAATATTCATATGGGCTTACCGAAAAGCCAGATAACATTAGGGTCCACTCTGACCTCAGGGATCTGTATAACACACAGATATATGAACCCTACTAGTTTATAGTTAAATGTTATAATGGTTTTTCTCTAATTGAATGGAAATCATAAAAACTGGAGTTTAAAAGGAACCATAGAACACTAGCATAAAGGGAATGGCAATGTGTATACTTATTACAAGGTATTTATTCTCAAGAGGTAAACTTTACCTAGTATTTTAAAAAGCTGGCTTGAGAAATATTAATATTATAATAACTAATATTGCTTTTATTTGATTGAAGTCTTAAAATTTATTTTAACAATACAAATATATTACTTTAAAATTATTTTTTAAAGTTTAATTGAATAAGAGTTTATAAAATTTATAACATTCCTGTGTGTACTGATTCAACTGCCTCTCCTGTTCTCTGCAATGTCTCCTGAAAAACTCTACTATATGCTCAAACCATCATCCATCAGTTCATACTCTTGGAACAGCAGTAAATATCCCCCTAATAATTCACAGGGAGAAAAGTAGGCATTAGTTAAAAAGAAAGGATATTCTGACATATGCTGTGATGTGGAGGACATTATGATAAATGAAATAAGCTCATCACAAAAAAACAAATATTTCATGATTCCCCTTATACGAGATGTTTAGAGCAGTCAAAATCATATAAAGTAGAATGGTGGTTGACAGAGCCAGGGGAAATTGGGGAATGGGGAGTTAGTGTTTAATAGGTACACAGTTTCAGTCTTACAAGATGAAAAGAGTTATAAAGATGGATGGTAGTGATGGTGGGATAACATTATGAATATATTGAATACCACTGAACTGTACACTTAAACGAGTAAGATGTAAATTTTATATTCAGTGTGTTTGGCCACAATGAAAACAATGAAAAACAAAGCAAATAAGCACTCTTGATAATTCCCTTACGTAACCCTCTACCAACATACCCATTTGTCACTTATCTCTAGTGTCAGTGGAAATGATGATCCTTATCTTTTTGAGGGCTAATTACTATCAAACTCTATATTCAATCACCTAGTTGTGTCTTCATTGGTTTCCTCTTGTAAATCTACTCTCTGAGGTTGTTCACCCACACTGATGGGTTAAAATGGCACTAATACAATGATAACTTCTAAATGTATATCACTAGCAAAAATCTGGAGATTTTTGACTGAAAATTCAAAATTCAGACCCACATGGGCACTGCAAACCCATGGATATCTTTACATGCAGTTTTCCATAGTCATTTCATACACAACAAATTCGAAATTGAATGCATTGATTGTTCTTAAGTAATTTTCTTCACATAGCTATTATGATCTAATGATGTTTAAATTCTTTCAATATGGAAAACAATGATTATTAAAATTATAAAATTATATTGATACATTTTTATTGAGTTTAAGAGTAAAAATGTTTAAATATACATACATATATGTGTGTATATCTATATATATATAATAGAGTTTGATTTAGAATTTTCTCAAAGATACAGTACTTATCTATGACCTGAGATAACTTTCCTTACCAAAAGAAAATTTACCTAGATATTTTTGTGTAACAATTTAATCTATTATTTCTATAGAATGTGAGCATTGTGAGGACAAATGCTACAAATCCAGAACACTATGGATATCTTAAGAAACATGACATCTAAATTTCCAACCTTCTTGTTGACTGGGATTCCTGGACTAGAGTCTGCCCATGACTGGATCTCCATTCCTTTCTGTTGTCTGTACGCCATTGCCCTCTCTGGGAACAGCATGATCCTGTTTGTCATCATTACCCAGCAGACTCTCCGTGAGCCCATGTACTATTTCCTCTCCATGCTGTCAGCTGCTGACTTGGGCTTGACTGTTTCTACAATGTCAACAACATTAGGCATCATCTGGTTTGATGCAAGTGAAATCAGTCTAGATACCTGCATTGTTCAGATGTTTTTTCTTCATGGATTTACCTTCATAGAATCCGGAGTGCTGGTGGCTATGGCTTTCGACCGCTATGTAGCTATCTGTGATCCTCTGAGATACACTACCATTCTCACTAATTCCAGAATCACTCAGATGGGCCTCTTAATGATTATACGTGCTGTAGTATTGATAGTGCCACTACTCTTGCTCCTTAAGCCCCTTGATTTTTGTAGAGTAAATATCCTTTCACACTCTTACTGCTACCATCCAGATGTGATTAAATTAGCATGTTCAGATACTCAGGTCAACAACATCTGGGGATTAATTAATCTCATCTTGACCACAGGAGTAGATACACCATGCATTTTCCTGTCTTATATCTTGATCATTTTCTCTGTCCTTAATATTGTGTCCCCTGAAGAATGACACAAGGTCTTTAGCACCTGTGTCTCCCACATTGGAGCAGTCACTATTTTCTACATCCCCATGATGAGCCTGTCCTTGGTGCATCGCTATGGTAGAACTGCACCCAAAGTGGTCCGTTCTATGATGGCCAATATGTACCTGCATTTGCCCCCTGTCCTCAACCCCATCATCTATAGTATAAAAACAAAACAGATCCGCAAGGCTATATTCAGTCTCCTCCTTACAAAATAAACAGAAATGATTGCTTGAGAGAAACAAGTAAAAATGACTTTCACTATAGAGAAGCAACCCTGGTTGGTTACTGCCTATCACCTGTTTTTTCTCATTTATTCAACAAATATTTAGCAAGCATTTTTTCATTTTCAGTCATAAATATAAGTGTGATATGCCCCTAAGATTTTATAATCCAATAAGGGAAATGTGAAAATAGTAATAATGAAATAATAAAAGTAATAGTCATAGTAATTAACTAACATTTAGTGACTGTTTATTTTATACTATGTATTCTACTAACAGCTTTTAAAACATATTCCATTTATTCTTCAAAACACTAGAACGAAATACATAATATTTTTCTTCTTCTTCTTCTTCTTTTTTTTTTTTGCTGGAGAAGATTCACCCAGAGCTAACATCTGTGCCAATCTTCCTCTATTTTGTATGTGGGTTGCTGCCACAGCACGGTTGACAAGTGGTGTAGGTCCACGCTCAGGATCTGAACCCGTGAGCCCAGGCCACTGAAGCAAAGCATGCTGAACTTAACCACTACACCACAGGGCTTGCCCGCATAACATTTGTAATTATATTTTAGTATTTTAGAGATGAAGAAACTGAGGCCTACAGACATGTAGGCCATAAAAGCCAGACCTCTAACATGGATCAGGGTTGAGATTACAAATCCAAGTTTTCTGTATCTTAGATGCCATGCTCTTCACTAGCATATTCCATAATCTGCCAAAAGCATCTAGGAAAATTGTTATAAGATCAAAAGTTAGAACTGAATCTTCATGCCCATATATCATGCCTTTAAAGAGTTGTTTTGTGCTTCTTAGAGGATTCTTTAGCTGATTTTCTTATTCATAATTAATAGTACAACAGGTAGAAATAGATACCTTGTGGCATGTAATCCATAGATCAGTGTCCAGCACTGGACAGTCGATAGAAAAGCCTCAAGGATTAAAGACACTTGCTAATTCATTACAGAAAATGAGAACTTTCGAGAACTAGAAAGATCACGAAGAACGGTCGAATGTAAGGAAGCTTGGAACAGAGGTTCTTAACCTTTTTCTGCTCAACGGCCCGTTTGGAATCTAGTGAAATCCATGAATCTTTCTCCACAAAAAATCACATATAAACACAGTCATATTATTTTCCATAATATTACAGATGTTTCACAAATGGCATGAAGGACCTATTGTGCTTCTATTAACCAATCAAAGAACCAAAGAAAATAATTCATAATGCTCAGCCTATAAACTGTTATATATAGCTAGACCCAAAATATTTTGCTCCTGAAAAGTGATTATAGTAACTATATCAATTTAAGAGGCAGGTAGAAGCTTAAAACTCAGTTGTATGAAATGGTAGAACAATTCAGAAGAAAAGGGAAATGGGAACCTGATGGTAGTCATATTAATTTTATTGCAGTTGAAAAAGAGGGAACAATGGGAGTGAAGTTCCGTGTATACCACAAACACTGGGGGCAGCAATGTGAAGGAGCCGGCTCAGGCCAACTTTTAAGAGGTCATGTTGTGCATTTCTTCTCAACTCTGAGTTCACTTACGTCATATTGAACATATGGCATGCAGCTTGAAATCAGCACTTATGCCATAGGAATTGGCAAACACTTCAAAAGAGGATTTTTTTTTTTGGAGATTCAGTTTACCACCACACAAGTGACTGGGGGCTTACCTTATATTTGGCCTTGTGAGAAGCAAAAGAAATTAGAAGATCAATAAAACATATTCCCTGTACTCAAAAGATTAAAGTCTAGTGTGTGAAGTAGCAACAGACAAAAAATTACAAAATAATGTACTGAGTGTTGTGATTGTTGATAATACAAAATTATATTCCTTGTTTTTATTGCCATCTGAGTTGAAAATATTTCCAAAGGTAAATAGAGAAGAAGTGTATTTTGGAAGCAACTCTGTGGAAGATGTAAGGGGTATTGTTTCACCATTTTACTCCACATGAGAGAATGCTCTCCTGAGTTTTAAATCCATAGGTCCTATCTGGATGTAGCGTTGAAGAATATGAAAACACAAAACTTTTCTTTCTTTTTTTTTCTGTTTTCTCTATCCATCAGCTTTTTTTTTTTTTTTTTTTGAGGAAGATCAGCCCTGAGCTAACATCCATGCTAATCCTCCTCTTTTTGCTGAGGAAGACCAGCTCTGAGCTAACATCTATTGCCAATCCTCCTCCTTTTTTTCTTCCCCAAAGCCCCAGCAGATAGTTGTATGTCATAGCTGCACATCCTTCTAGTTGCTGTATGTGGGACGCGGCCTCAGCATGACCGGAGAAACGGTACGTCAGTGCGCGCCTGGGATCCGAACCCGGGCCGCCAGTAGCAGAGCGCGCGCACCTAACCGCTAAGCCATGGCCCAGCCCACCATCAGCTTTTTTAAAGTAAATTCAGATTATAAGATTTGTATTTGTTGCTTAAAGAACATCTTTTGCTTGAACAATACTATTTTAAAAGGAATTGATTTGTAAATTTGGTTTAGAAATTTGGCTGTATTTCCTGAATTTTATATGTGGGCTACTTTTTTCTGGTAATTCTACATACCTGTTGGCTTCTTGGATTCTCAGAAAGATAGAACACATAAGAATATTAAAGTTCAGGGATTTTTCCTTTGTGATGCTCAAAGAGCGATAGCATTACAAAATGTGTTACTACATGAACTGAAAGCTAGGAGCTAAAGAAACCTAAAGAAAAGATTAAATATCTTTGGAGAACTCTAGCTGGAATTGAGCAAGAGAATAAGATGGTGGGAAAGAAGAAATGTAATTGGGGACTTCTATAACGTGGAAACAAAACTTGGACAATTTTATTTAGCTTGAGTGCATTGTTGGTCTAAAAAACGTCTAGGATACTACATATATGTGTTACTAAGTATAATTTATTAAAGGAAATAGACTAGTGCTTGGCTTAGTATGTACAATATGCTTGATGTAAATTTATTAAATTAACATTCTACTAAAATTCATTAGCTCAAAAGGGCACCATTAAAAAGATATTCACAGGAGAGTCTTGAGGATCTGAGTAGCTCATCCCATAGGTCATATGTAGAAATAAAAAGGAATGCCAAGAAAGAAAAAAAACCAGCTGTGTACATGTGAAGACATATCATTGTTTTTACTATATTTTTCCACACGCAGTGTATGTCCCAATTCTTTCATTGATGTACATCTGTTGTATTGTCTTCCTTTTCTCTCCCTTCAGTTGACCCATCTAGTACACTGCCATCTGATCAACTTACGGAAAAAAAATGAATCAAGATATTTCCTTCAGGATACATCTTGTTGAAGTCTTTCAGCGTTGAAGGAAAAGGCTTTCTTATTTACTTCATTACCCAGATTTCCAACTAGACTCGTATCCTCACCATTCCTGTCATGCAACAGGTTGACTTCAAGTTGAATCATGCTACTTTCCTTTCGAAAATACCAGATTCCTTCCCCTTTTGCTTTTAATCTACGTTGTGTTCAGAGTTCACTTCCTTTATGAACCATTCTTTTAGCAGTAGAATAAAGTGACTGAGGAACTTGAGCACGTGGTATGGATAGATTGTATAAACCCAGAAGACCCACCCAAGAGTGTGTCCCATGAGAGGCCCAGAGGACATGCCATTCACCAAGGCCATTAGGAATGAGCTATGAAAGTGATACCAGCATCACTGAGAAGTTGAGAAGTGGCTCTCCTCTGTTGACCAGGGATGACAGTAGGGGATGCAGTCACAGAGCTAGGCTCAATCAGGTTCATGTATACAGGCCCAGTGTATTGGGTCCACCTCTTTGTTTGAGGCTGTTATCAGAAAACAGACATTTTTTTGCCAAAGAACTTCCCGACACCACTCTAATACCCACTCTTTATCCAACAGAGTGCACTAAGAACATTAGATTAAATGACAAGTATTTTTAAGGCAAGGATTTTATGATCTTGGGGATTAAAGGATTGAATAAACAGAAGAATATTTTCAGCTTTAAAATTTCCCTTTTAGGAAAACCGCTCAAAGCTAAAAGTACCAAGGATTGCAAAATCCCTGGTTATATGAACAATGAACAGTTACATAAAATTGCAAAGTGCAAACATATGTATTAGCACATCACACCTTTCCTGTGGGCCAGCAAAGACAGATTCAGATATTTTGAAGCAAAGATTAAAAACTAATCAAGATGAAAAACTTACTTTGTTAGGCATAGAAACAATAAAATGCCTCTCCTTTATAATTTAGATCCTTTGTAAAATTTTCATGTTTATTATATCAAAGAATTACTTATTCTGACAATGACTGTTTTATGAATTCAATTTAATATTAAACACTTTGATATTAATAACAAAGAGTGCTATACACCATTAAACTTTTAAGAAAACTAATTATTCTTAGTGTGGGACAATTTATGAGAATTAAACAAAATATACCAAAACAACTACAAAATGTCTATAGTAACTTCAATCAACGTTTCTGTACTCTTTGCCTTATGTTGTGTTAGACAAAAAAGAAATCCATTACTCAAAACTAATCTCCACAAAATTATATATTTGTTTGTTCATTATTTATTTATCCAGTGAATATTTATCAACACCTACTATGTGTAAAAATAAATAAAACGTGCACTCAAGGGACATGTACTCTCATGGATCATTTCTATTTCTTCCTACCAAAATAATACAAATGTCCCATCAGTACATCAACTTCAGCAATTCCCAAACCAAATTTATTTTGTTTCTTTTACAAACAATCTGATACTTCTGATAATGAAGGATTTAAGGTAATTATAACTTTTCTTTCTCAGAAAAAAATTGACCAACCGACCTCTGACCCTGGCAACATGTCGTTCTGTTTAAATTTCTATTTGATCAAAACTGAAATTTTGGTTCTCCCTTTATGATGCCATCGTTTTTTCAGCCAGTCAGGCCTGATTGATTGATGTCACCTTTGGCCTTTCTCTGTATCTTCAAAATTGAAACTGTTACCATATAATGTAAATGAAACTTCTTAGATGCTGCACTTGATATAATGCTTTCTCACTTCCAACACCACTATTCTTTACCTTCAGAATCTCTCCTTACTATAGTTGCATTCTATCAGGTGGTCCTATTTTCAGTCTCCTCTCATTGAAATATACCTTCTACACAAGTGTCAGATTAATCTTACAATAGAATCACATTGCTCAAAAAAAGTTTCAATAGCTTATCTTGCTGTTCAAATTGTAAACAAACTTTACCAGCCAAGAAAACACTAAATCATAATCCTGATACTTTTCTTTAAATTTTTCATAGATTATCTAGTTCATCATACTATTCTGCAGATAAAAAAACTGATACTTTTAGCTATGATGTCTTTTCTTTGAGCCAGATACTTACTAGCAGAGCAAAGTTTTCTGGTTTTCTGGTTGTATAACAGTATTCTTGGAACTCTACCATACTGCTTCTCTCAACAATGGAAATGCTTCAATTACTTGCGTGCTATTCTTCCCTGTTTTTCTCCTTTTCAAAAATGTATAAGAAAATTATAAATATAATGATTTCTATGCAATGAACATTTGAGTTCAAATATCTCTTTGAGATCCTGATTTCAATTCCTTTGATAAATACCCAGGAGTGAGATTGCTGGATCATCTGGTAATTCTATGTTTACTTTTTTGAGGAACATCCATACTGTTTTTTATAATGGCTGTACCAATTTAAATTGCCACCAACTGTGTACCAAGGTTCCCCTTTCTGCTTGTCCATGCCAATATTTGTTATATATATTTTTTAATAACAGGCATCCTAACAAGTGTGAGGTGGTATCTCCTTGTGGTGTTGAATTGCACTTCCCTGGTGATTAATGATATTGAGCACCTTTTCATGTACCCGTTGGTCTCCAGCTAACAATACTGTATTATATACTTAAAATTTGCTAAGAGGGTATATATTATGTTAAGTGTTCTTACCACAAAAAATAATAAGAATAAATGTGGTGGGGAGAAATTTTGGGAGGTGATGAACATGTTTACAGTATTGAGGGTGATGGTGGTATCATGGTTGTATGTTTACCCCCAAATTCATCTAGTTGTATGCACCAAATAAATACAACTTTTATATGTCAACCGTATCTCAATAAAGTAGTTTAAAAAAGAGATTTCCATGCAAGCTTACTTAATCAACTTGCTAAATTAACCAGCAATCTTTATCCCCTCTGTAAAATATACTGACATGTTAGCAGCCTGTTGGACTCTCATAGCTCATTCTCCAATAAGCAAGCCCACATTGCCCCCAATGAGTGAACTGTAGGCTACTTGCTTTTTTCAATTATCACAATTACTATAATGGAAATAATATACAGTGTATTAAAGATATGGTTTATTATAAGAAGATAAAATAGAATTCCAATTTGCACAACTACATTAGAAGGCTCAAACTCTACATCTTATGGTGATGAATAAATCACAAATATAAGTTTCAGGTTGAAAGTGAATGTTTATTGTAGGTTAAAATTATTTTTATGACTCCTAGATTTAACCAATATTAGTAGGTAATTAATCTATCAACCAAATAGAGTTGAACAGAAGGACTTCTATTTTGCTTGTTTATATGATTCTCTTTTCTAGACTGTGAAATAGATCTTCAAGAGTGAGGGCTAAATTAATTTTATAAACACTATTGACCACTGATTTTGTGTCAAGCACTGTATTCATTAGTACATGTCGGGTAAATAAAAAATATTTGTTTTTCACTAAACAATTAAGACTAAATAAGACAATGTACCTGAAATTACTTGGAAAACATTAATCACTATAGAGATGGTAATTAATAAAATCTTAACTAATATAATTTTTTTTCTAGAAGTTGCTTCCACTTGCTTCTACCTTATTCTGTTGAAACGACCAGCCTCACGGAGTCACTTGACATTGTAATTCTATTTTACTGCTTACTTCTGAATTTTAGGAATGAATTTGCTCATTTTAACCAATGTTTAATGCATACATACTATGTACCTGGTGCTATGATATTACCTGGAGTTACTTTCAAAGTATCTAGTATTCCACTTGGTTGTATGCAAAATCGATGTAATAGCCTATCTACAAGAAACACATAGCAGAATAAAAATCAAGAAGAAATACTGCATCCTCATCTTAAATGCTATATCCATGTTCAGAGTAAAGATTCAAATTCATTTTTAATTAAAACATGTAAACACAGAGTTACTGTGCCAATATGTTTAGTATTCTTTGTCTGGTTCTTTCCATTTGCCTTAGAATCCGTATTTCCTGATGCCACCCAACTAACCCGAAGGTAGAGAGGTGAGACATAACAGAGTGGCGCAGAAATCCCCCAAGGGAGTGTTTATCCCAGTTAGGTAAATGACTGCACCATCAAGGTTCCTTATAAAATTCTCCATTTATATAGAGGTAAATGGGTGGCCTGCACACACTCACTCTAAATAAGGGTGAGAGAAGTCTCTCTTCCCCGTCTAAAGTCCAAGTCAAGCAGCCGCTCTCAGATCAGACAGTACTTGGTTGTATCTATAATAAAACGAGTCAGATGATTTTAAGCTGCATCATGAATAATTGAGTTTAAACACAAGGAAGAATTTCTTGGAAAACTTAAAAACAATAACTCACCTAGTCTTCTGGCATTGCTCCTTCAACATCTCTGTTTGTAGCTCCTCTAATTCTCCACATCTTGAAAGGTAAGACCCTCCCCACATACCCCTGGTCCCTGATCTCTACACCCTTCCAGCTCCTGATATAGTTATGAGTCCCCACTTTTTTGTTCTCTTCTATGGGCCTGATTTAGAAATTCCAAATCCCATGTAGATGTTCTATTTTCATTTGTTTGCTAAAACTGTGCTTCTTCAGTGTATATACTTTCTGACACACGGAATAACCAAACCCCAAAATACAATCACTGGCTCATCCTCACCATTGTTTAACTTACATTTCTCATTGGTTTACACTTACTGCAGCACATTTATTCCATTCAGTCTCTTAAGTCTGCAGCAATTGATTTATTTATTTTTTAATTATTTCTGAATACCAGAAGCAGTGTGGCACAGTAAAATGACTACACCTTTGAAGTCAGCCAGACCTGAATTCACACACTGGCTCCATCATATCAATTGATGGGAACCTTCAATAAGTTCTTCACTCTGAACGTAGGTCATCTCACCTGAAAATTGGGGATGTTAGTCACAGCCTATTAATGGTGCTGTTAGATTAAAGTAACATATGCAGAGATGTGTAGCACAGATCCTGGATCAATATTAATTTCTCTTCTCTCTATGAACATTAAAACTATCCTCTCATCTATCTTCCAGCCTTTCATTTAGTTCATATTTCAGTGCAGGCCCCAGACACTGAGACTGCACTGCCTCAGGCACCATATTCATAGGAGACAGGCACTGTTTGCGTCCATGTAGGTGGTTAACTTCGTTAACACTCCACAGACACTGTTCCTAAATTTAGAATAAATATAACGAAAGGCTCTCTCAAATACTTCTCTATGAATGTATAAATCAATTAAATTAATTGAATCCATGACATTTTAAATCATAGGAACAGCATTTTGCCATTCTAGGAGATTGATTAGTTATTCATTGTTTTAATAAATCATCATGTGATGGCAACCAATTTTCCTCTGCAGCAGGATAGAACTCCAGACATTTATATGAGATGACTGATAATCTAGAAAATTGGACCTGGGATTCATCTTTCCAAAAGAATAGAGGTGTTTTACCCTTTTCTTCATTACTCATACTTCTTAGAAACTAGAAAAGAATAAAACTCCTTGTCCTCTTTTCCTAAAACCTTCAGGTGCATATTCCAGCTCATGTCCAATTACACATGCATGTATTATATTGACAGAAATTAAGAGTTGACTAGAGTGAGGATGACTTGGAGGTAGAGATCACAACACCAGACTGGCTGTTCCTGCCTGATACGGAGCTCATGCTAGCCCACCAGTTCGTGACCCCTCTTCCTTTTTCCACTCTAGAAAGCACAGTGATGCTGAGAAACTTTTTTGGACAATTATGGGCAAACAGGTGATGTTGTATATGTGATTTTGTCAGAATATAAATTTTATTATTTTTTAGAGATACTAGAGGGTTCCTTGGATTAGATGAAGAAACAATACAATGGAAAATGTCAAAGAAACTAATAAGTGGAAAACATAGATGTTGTTTCTCTCTCAGTAACCACAGAGTACAGCAATCTGCTCTACGCTTTTTTAGTTCAATAAAGAATGATGCCAATTTCTAAATTGAAGGAATTTAGCACAATGGCTTATATATACATTAATCTGTCTATAAACATTATTTATTATCTTGAAAATAAAAGGTTATTTTGAGGGTTAAATACACATAGTAGACACTTGGTACTTCATTATTTAAAGAATTAATAAACAAATGATCAAAGGAATGATTGATTTATATATGCACATGATATGCACACTAGCAGCGGTAGTTGTTGTTATCACTACTAGTAATTTGTGAGAAATTACATTGTCAATTCAAAGGAAATTAAGTCTTAAGTGTTTGACAAACAATGACAAATGGACCTTTTACCCAGTCACTCTTCACCATATGAGAGTGTTGTTCACCTAGAGCCCAGCAGTCCTTACTAACCTTTGTAAATTAGTTGATTAAAAGGAATCATTTTAATTACTATTTCTTTGGCTGATGGTGAAATCGAATATTCTTCTCGTATTTCTAGAGCTCTTCTTTGGGGAATTCCATTTCAATGCCTTTTGCTCATTTTTTATATTGTCATTTTTTTTACAGTCCTACAGTAAGCACATTTTCCAACTGGATATTTTATGTGCTTCAAATATTTTCCCCATTTGTGATAACCCTTTAATTCTGCTTAAGATGTTTTTGCATTAAAACAGTTCTTTCTATTTTAACAAATCAAATATATCAATCTTTACCTCTATGGTTTATATCTTTAATGTCATCATTAGAAAAGTCTTACTCAAGGATTATATAAATATTTACCCGCATTTTATTCTAAAATGTATGTGGTTTATTCATAATTAAATATTTAATAATCAGGAATTAATTTAAATATATATTGTGGTGTATGCTTTATTAGATTTTTTTCAAATAGATAGTTTATCCTACTCCTTTTATTCAATAACTCACTCTATTACTACTGGTTTAAGAAGCTTCCTTTAAACTTACCTAAGTGTTTACCTAGGCCTATTCCTGTAATTTTAATTTGTCGCAGGGCTGTATTTGTTTCCAAAAAGGTACTAAATTATCTTAATTATATCAGCATCTAATATAATAATTTAGATGAAATTTCCTGTATTATTGATTCTTTTAGTAATCATGGCAAATTCTTCTATGCTGGTAAATGACTCTGTCGAGACATTTATTCTCGGCTCCTATTCTCGGCTTTATTTCTTTCAGCTTGCAGTCAATTCTCAACCAGGAAACATCGCAATACTTCAAATTTTATTTTAAAGAAAATTATTTGGTGGATATATTTTCTGAACTTTTACATATCTCTTACTTTTTCCAATAAAACTAACCGGGCTGAATATCAGATTTTGCCAAAAATTCTACTGAAGTAAATCTGTTGCTTTCTTTCTTTTTTTTTTTTTTTTTTGTAAGGAAGATCAGCCCTGAGCTAACATCCATGCCAATCCTCCTCTTTTTGCTGAGGAAGACCAGCTCTGAGCTAACATCTATTGCCAATCCTCCTCCTTTTTTTCCTCAAAGCCCCAGTAGATAGTTGTATGTCATAGTTGCACATCCTTTTAGTTGCCGTATGTGGGATGTGGCTTCAGCATGGTCAGAGAAGCCGTTATGTCGGTGCACATCCGGGATCAGAACCCGGGCTGACAGTAGTGGAGCCCGCTCACGTAACCACTAAGCCACAAGGGCCGGCCCCCTATTGCTTTCTCGACACACAATGTTTCCTGAAAGAAATTTAAATCATCTTATTTTTAAGTTTTTTTTTAACTATTACCTACATGTCATAAAATGTATACTACAAAGTGTCTACTTTGAGCATTTATTTACACATTATAAATATTATACCATTCAAAGATTTTTAGTAAAAATCTAAAGACACGCAATCATCACCAAATTCAGTTTTAGAACAATTCTTCATCACCCCAAAAAGTTCCTTCCTGCCATTTTGCTTTTAATCCCACTCCTACCTCTAGACAGAGGCAAACACTGCCTTTAAAAACTGTCTTTTTTGGATAAAGTGCATCACACAATATGTAGTCTTTTGCTTCTGGTTTCTTTCATTTAGCATAATGTTTCTAACCTACACCCATGTTGTAGCATGTAACAGTATTTTTTTTCTTCTATGCTGTGTATTACTCCATTGTATTGATGTTTCTCACATTTTGTTCACCAATTAACCAGTTGGTAGACATTTGAATTGTTTCCAGTTCGGGGCTATTTTGAATAATCCTGTTATGAACATTTGCATACAACTTTAGCATATACATAGGCTTTCATTTCTCTTTGGTAGACTCCTAGGTGTAGATTTTCTAGGTCATATGGTAAATTTATGTTTAACATTTTAAGGAACTGCCAACCTGTTTTTTAAAGTGGCTGTACCATTTTACATTTCCACCTGCAATGTATGATGTTACTAGTTTCTCCATATACTTGCCAAGACTTGATACTATCTTTCTTTTTAATTATAACCATTCTAGTGTGTGCATAATGGTATCTCAATGTATTTTGAATTGTTATTTTCCTAATGAACAGTGATGTTGATCATCTTTTCCTGTGCTTATTAGTCATGTGTATATCTTCTTTGGTGAAATATCTCTTCATATTTTTTGCCCATCTTGCTTTCTCGACACACAATGTTTCCTGAATTCCACAATCCATCTTTAATGGATTGTTCCACATATTATCCAGTTGTTAGAGGTTTTTTTTTTAAATGTATATTCTGGATACAAGTTTCTCATGCAAATATTTTTCCCAGTCTGTGATTTGTCTTCATTTTCTTAAGTGGAATTTTGAATTGTAACTTTTTTTTTGGCAGAGGTCCAATAGCGATTACTTTTTTTTAATGGATCATAGTTTTATTGTGGTATCTAAGAATGTTTTGCTTAACCCACGGTCACAAAATTTTCTCCTATATTTTCTTCTAGAAGTTTCAGATGTTTAGTTCTTACATTTAGGTCTATGATCCATTTAAATTAATTTTGAGGTCAGTGTGAGGTAAGGTCTAAGGTCTTTTTTTCTTTTTCCTACACAAATATCCAGTTGTTCTAGCACTATTTGTTGAAAAGTCTCTCGTTTCCCTCATTCAATTGTCTTGGCACCTTTGTTGAAAACTGATTGGCCATAATGTAAGAGTTTAAATCTAGACTTTCAATTTTATCCTGTTGATCTATATGATGAACCTTGTCCCGTATGTCTTCATTACATTTACTTAAGATTTGAAATCTGGTAGTATAAGTATTCCAACTTGGTTCTTCTTTTCCAAAATTCTTTTGTTCACTATAAGTCTTCTGAATTTCCAATAAATTTTAGAATCAGAGTCAATTTCCCCAAAAAAAATAGCCTGCTTATACTACATTGAATTTATGGATCCATAAGGGATCCATAGTGTCTTAAGAAGATTGAATCTTCTAATCCATGAGCATATAAAGTCATTCCATTAATTTATATACTTTTTAATTTCTCTCAGCAATGTTTTGTAACCTTCAGTATACAACTCTGGCTCATTTTTTTGCAATTTTTTCTTACATATTTTATCATTTTTTTTCTGCATACTGAATGCAATATTTTTTAAAAGTGTGTTTTATTTTGTTTTGTTTGTAATACCCATCCGATCTTAATTTCTTTATAGGAATTCTACTTTTTTCTCCCTGAAAACTTGTAGGTTTTTGTTTTTTATTGTGTAAGTCAAATATTTTATACATATTTCCATCTTCATTGATTTTGCCAGGAATATAATGAGTGCTTTCAATCTCCAAACACTGCATTGGAACAATCAGTTTTCTTCCAGGTTTTTTTTGGTTTACTTTTCCTGTGACATTAATTTTCAGTATTTTCAATTTTCCCTTTCTGTCCTTCTCAAATATCATTTTCTCATTATTTTATTTTCATTATTTTTTCCTATGCCTTATAGGAGAATTTTTCAAAGGTATTCTCGAAATTGAACTGATTTAAATTATTTTACCTCATTTCTGCTTTTGATTATCCAATATTTGTTTTATTCTATTATGTTTCTAGTATCTCAATATTTTGGCCCCTCTTTCGAATGTTTTGTCTTTTTCATAGTATTATATCATGCTAATATCTGAAATTACCTTAGGATATTTTGTTCTTAGTTCTATAGTGGTTTAACATCTATGATGATAACAATTGAGTCTTCATGATGTGAGAGGCAATGTGCTGTTTGGTTTACAGACATTACATATTCATATATGCTAATACTCTGAATTGTCAAGAGGTTGCTCCATTTTTCATTTTATGCCATATTTTAAAGATTTCATGCTAGTATTTTTTTCCTTTATACACTCTCTACTGTAAAGCAAGATCTTTTCACAATTTTGTTTTCAATAAACTATGTGTGTGGCTTCCTCATGGCTGCTGTCTCAATAAGCATGATTATGTGGAATGCAGTTTCTGACCCAATTCTCAGTTTCTAGCAGTCTACAGTTTTGCTAAGGTAACAACCATAGCACCAACATTGTTTAGGTCTTTGCCACTTTGAAATATTACAGGAAATTAAAACCTAAAGTCCCAAAATGTGCTGTTGCCAGATTTTCTTCTGTTCCTCTTCTGCTGACAAAGATGTACTTGAGTGAATATTCATTTCAAAATTCAATGTGTCTCTACAAATGCCACCCCTTACACCATTATCTTCTGCTGATTGTCTTGAGATGAGATAACTGTTCCAAAGAAAAATATCCTGGGTCACCTTAAAGTTAAGCATCTTGTAATAAGAGATGTCTGGTCTCCATTTCTTATTTTGGTACAGATGCTGGATTCTTGACTATAGACTGTGGTAATTGTATTAAGTGCTGTCCAATAATTTGACTCAATCCATCTCCATACTTCTTAGGAGCAGTTAATCACCCTCAAAAATTTCTGGATGTAGAACATCTATCAGTTTTAACATTAGTACTTCTTTGGTCTGTTCCTTTTTTCTTTATCCTTTTTGAAAATTTAATAGAAAATTGGGAGAGTTTGTTTCATGTAATACTAGCTAAAGTTATTTTCAAATGGAAGTCTGTTTTAAATCTTGGAAAGAAAACTCTGAGAGCAATATGCTGCACAAATTATAAAGAGTTGCAAAAGAGCCAGAAATTGATGATCAACTGACCTGAACCATTCAGGTCTCTGGATTAGGTAACCTAATACATCAAGCTACCACAGATCCATAGAGCTATTAATCAAAATGGAGAAAATATAGTTTACAGTTTGTGGGGACTAATTCAGACGCAGTCACAGTGTGCTTGAGTTGACTTTGAGTTATTTATGTGTGGAAATCAAAGAGATAGATATATGGATCTAGTATTTATGACATTAGCTTGGGATAAAGATAAATACTTTAAAATAGGAAAATAAATGAATAAAAACCATTGTCCATGGAATGCCTATGGATTTGAAAGTATGTAGAAATAGATAATATGTTTGGAGAAATTATCAAACTAATTTTTACCTACATTCATAAGTAAGTTATGTAGTCAATTACATGATAAAATTCATAAACATGGGCATACTTAATGGAAATGAACTTGGATGACTTCCAAAGGAACAATGGAGATCTTAGAGAAGTTAAAAGTATGTTTTGAGCAATAACTTCATTTTAATAATAAAAATATTATATCCACCATGGATTAATTTGAATTCTTGCATCTAATATTATGCTTTAGAATCTATTATTTGCTAAAATTGTCTCATTAATTTATTTACATATCATACAAAACATATGCAATGCTGAAATAAAATTGTTTTGACTCTGAACCATAGAAATCTTAAATAAGAGATTTGCAAACAGATATCTCTAACATATTTGCCTTATTTATTAACAGAGAATTATATTATTGTGGAAGCTAATTGTATTACATTATTGTTATCATTATTATCATTATTATTATCATTAGAAGGTGTAGTATAGTTGTTGATAACATAGGTTCTAAAGTCTTATTTTCTGATTCCCAATGTCATCTCTTTCAGATTTTATAACTTTTGGCAATTTATCCAAACTTTTAAACTTCACTTAGTGCATCTGTAATAAAAATACCTCTCTCTTAGGTTTTTCATATGCTCAAATGACATAATATATATAAAGTACTTAGAACATTGTATAGTACATGATCTTATCATTCATAAAATATTATATATCTTAATCAACCTGTAATAAATCAAAGGCCATATTAAGGACTGGGGTGTACATGTTAGAAAAGAAGATTATTATTTTCATCATTGATTTTTACCATAACAGAGGCAGGATCCACAATGGAATACAAGGCAGCGTTTTAGTGTTAAAAATTAAGAAAACTATCAAGCTTCAGATTCACAAGAACTGAAACATCTTTCTTCTACTTCCCTCTAGTAAATTTATGAAACGAAACAGGAAGAACTGGCATCATCTGGGGTGGATTCTTACGTATACGTAGTCTCTGAAAAGAGATGCTTCCCTGCTACCTTAAGATGAATTTTCATTTAGAATCTGACTTTAATAATTCTAAAATTCCAAGGCAAAATTAGTCAATTATTTTCTTAGGCCAAGTCCTACTCATGGTTAAATAGAATATTTCAGGAAAGGCAAATAAAATATAAATCAATTAGCAAAAAAATATTGAACATCTACTATGAGCAAAGAATTCTACTAAGGAAAGTTTAGCTAAAAATAACCCCTTATTCTTATGAGACCATATTAATAAGTATAAGCTTATAATCCAGTTGACTCATAAAAATGTAATAAAAAATATTGATAAGAGTACAAGAGGGTAAGTGATAAACACCAAATAAATTTAGCCAAATAAATTGAAATTGATTTGAACTTAATTAAATATCTTATTACAGTAATGAATCTCACAGACATATTATTGAGAGAAAGAATCAAGATACAAAGATTATATACTGCATTACTATATTGATGTCAAGATCAAGAACAGAGAAAACTAATTATGGTAATAGAAGTCAGAGAAATGCTCAATATAGGAGAAGCCATTGATGAGGATGAGGCAGTGGAAGCCTTAAGGGCTGGTGACAACGCTTTATCAATTGATCTTGGAAGTGGTTACATGAGTGCATATAGATGCCAAAATTCATTTTATGCACTGTACTAAATATATATTAAATGTCAACTAAAAATAATTTTAAAATTCTAAATTTAGAAAGACAAGATATTACAAGAGAATTCCATTCTTACAGACCATAATACCAACCTTCCATAACTCCACATTCCCTACTTTCATCTTGACTGGGGTCCCTGGACTTGAATGGGCCCATGTCTGGATCTCCATCCCTTTCTGCTGCCTCTATTTCACTGCCCTTTCTGGGAACACCTTGATCCTGTTCACAGTCCTCACTGAGCCAAGCCTCCATGAGCCCATGTACTATTTCCTCTCCATGTTGTCCACCACTGACATTGGCTTATGCATCTCTACACTGGTGACAGTACTGGGAATATTCTGGGTCAATACCCGGGAAATCAGCTTCAGTGCTTGCTTATCACAGATGTTCTTCATTCACCTCTTCACTTTCATGGAATCTTCGGTTCTCCTGGCTATGGCCTTTGATCGTTTTGTGGCCATTTCTAACCCCTTGAGATATGCTACCATTCTAACTCAAGCAAGGATCACAAGAATTGGTTTGGCAGTCATTACCAGGGGGACTGTCATTCTGACACCACTAGTCCTGCTTCTTAAGCGTCTGTCATTTTGCCGCAGCCTTGTGCTCCGTCACTCCTACTGCTTCCACCCAGATGTGATGAAGCTCTCGTGTTCAGATGCAAAGATCAATAGTGCATTTGGACTAACCGCAATTATCTCTACTGCTGGAGTGGACTCTGTCTTTATCCTGCTTTCCTACGTTTTGATCATTCGCTCTGTTCTCAACATTGCTTCCCCAGAGGAGAGGAAAAAGGCCTTCAGCACCTGCATTTCTCATATCACTGCTATGGCCATATTCTACATCCCTTTGATCAGCCTGTCTTTTGTTCACAGGTTTGGAAAACGTGCTCCACCCTATGTGCCCACACTCATTGCTAATGTATACTTGCTCATTCCCCCTGTGATGAATCCCATCATCTATAGTGTGAAAACAAAGCAGATTCAAAAAGCTATGCTAAAACTTGTATGTTCCAAGGGAGCTCATAGTTAACAATTACTACTCCAATGAAGAACTATTTCAAATTCAGTGAAAATTTATCACAAATTGGAGTTATAAACCTATGTAATTTTATAGTTAAATAGAACTAGATGTTATCTAACTCAAACATCTCCACAATGTAATTAATCCCACCTAAGGCAATCTTATCTTTCCTACATCAAAATACTAATTCAGATTTTCACTACCTCTCAGTTACCCCATTTCCATAGATGACTAACTGACTTCCCATCTCTATGCTGTTTCTCCCCTAAATGACCAGTCATTCACTTATTAATTTTCCAAATATCCAGCGTGAATAAAACTTAAAAACAAACAAATAAGCATCTCTTTCATGTTTATTTCTCATACACCAATTATATTAAACAACAACTCCTGTCTGTGCTAGCTAACGTCCTCCACAAATTGTGTTCAAACTCCTTTAAAGTTTAATCTACTTCTTTGTCTTTTCATATCCTCTGCAGTCTAAGAAAACCAGTCATCTAACTGCTCCATCACGTATATTCAACTTTCCTGATGGTGGCCTTTTCTGTTGACTCCACTTCAACCTTCGCACCCACTCCTCCTTGAAATTTTACTTATGTGTCAAGGTTCATCTTCAAATATCTTCTTCATTAAATTTTTCATGATTGGTCAAATGATATCTGATCCCTCCTTCCCATAATTTGTTTTTTGGGACCTTTTATAGTTCTTTGTCTCTATCTTTTTTGCCTTTATGTATTTTGAGTATATGTTTTCTATATTTGAATATATATTATCATTATTATTATCACTTCCACAAGTCTGTAAATTCCCTTAATTAAAAAAAAGCCTGGATTTTCTTTGAAACTGCTATAATACTGACAAGAATACCTTTCACATAGTAGACACTCAGTGATAGTTGTTGAATTGAACTAAACACGATAGACTATCAAATACTCCTTCTGAACAATTTCAGTGGTAAATCATTCAATTCAACGTTTGGCATGTACAACATAAAAAATTTTTCATATAACTCAGCCCAGTTTTTCTGCCTACATTATCTAGCAATTGGTCATAGTTCTGACTTTCCAAACCACATAAGCAAAGGGAAAGTTTGGAACCTGAGAACACAAGTCTCAGGAACTTATCTTAGTTTGCATAAGAACCAATTTAACTAAGAACAATTTAAGCCATTTTCTTTTTTCATGAATATAAGGTTTCCCAGAACTAACTCCAATTATATAATTGTTAAAAAATATCTCAGGTGCTAAAGACAAAAAGAAATGAA
Organism: Diceros bicornis minor; assembly: GCF_020826845.1. Lineage (NCBI taxonomy): Eukaryota > Metazoa > Chordata > Mammalia > Perissodactyla > Rhinocerotidae > Diceros > Diceros bicornis. The sequence continues at coordinate 60,121,402 of NC_080746.1, read as the reverse complement.
CCATCTTCAAATACTCACTGACCCTTTGCACCTGCCTCCAATGAATCTGTATTTCTTGTCTATTCTAACAGCACAATATCTCTTCATCTGCACTTTTGAACTTAGTCTAAGACACTAAATCTTTAAAGTAAATCACAGTTTCCTTATAGTTTTCTAGGTCTCTAATCTTGTCCCTTTTTCTCCTTCTGTTTTCCCTAAAATAATCAGAAAAATCTTTTTAAAAGGCTTTTGAATTAAAATTTAGTTATATGAGAAATAATAAATAAGATCTCATTAATAAAAGGTTTTTAGAAAAGCTCAAAGTCCTCTTTGATATGTTCCCTCAAGTCTAGTCTTTCTACCTTCTCCATAAGTAATTACTATATAAGTTTGATTTTTATCTTTCCTTTTTCTATACATTTATATCCATCAATACAGAGAAAATAAAATTTAAAGTAAATTTCATCATTCATATTTCAGACAGTAACATAATTCCCTAAAGACACTTTGCCTGTTATTTAAGAACTACATAAAACGAACAAGAGAAATGTGTTCATTACTCAGGATTCCTACGTATCTCACTCTTCCTTCATATCTCCTATTTAATACCTTCCTAGGTATTAGCCCCATGTAGTTCCAATTCCTGTTGGCTAATTGTCTCTACATCTATAATATCTGTTTGGTAAGTTAGTTCTGGACTGCTACTTTGTATAGAAATGCTGTAGAATGCTATCTCTAAGAATTACTCTGCCAGGCTCAACACACATCAACCATAGTCACTAAGTAATCTACCACAATTACTCTAGTTCATTACCAGGCCCTATGCCCTAGATTTTGGCCTTCTGATTTGTCCCACTCTACTTCACACATTCATTTCTTTACAAAGGATGATAAGACAGTGGCACACTTTACCCTACGAGGCATCACCAGCTCAGAGTTTTGTGGCCGTAAAAATACAATGAATAAAACCAAGGACATGAAATCACCAAGTTATATTTTTATTCTCCATCTGACAGCAACATGAATCTAGTATCCACTATAAACCAGGTATTGGGAGAGATATTGAGACTATAAACAAGAACAAGATTAACTTCTGGCTTTAAATAAGCTTATTGCTTTGTGAGGAATATAATCTTCAAAGATGTAATTTCATTAAAATATTTATTATAGATGTACCCTCTTTCAATAAAACTTAATAAAGGACACAAACATTGGATAATTCATCACAAAGAACTTTAAATAGTAATTCTACTTTACAGCAACCATGGTGTAAATATCACAGACTACGTGACATAAAGGAACTAAGAAGAAGCAAAACTAAAATGATAGAAGCCACTTTAAAATGAGAATTAATAAGGTGATATATTATTTGAATTAATAATGCAAGTCAGTGGGAATGTAATATTCACTATATAAAATTTTAATTGACATTCCAATTTTGATGAAGGTATCTCTTGTCCGTGAAGTATTTTCTAAAGCCTGATGCATAAGAATTATGGTACAGGGCCAGAAACATAATAATTGATGAGGATTTTTTTTTTAAATGCAGATTCCTGGTTCATCCATACAATGGAATATTATTCAGTGCTAAAATGAGCTATCAAGGCACAAAAAGACATTGAGGAACCTTAGATGTATATTATTAAATGAAAGAAGCCAATCTGAAAAGGCTACATGTTATAGAATTTAAACTATATGACATTTTGGAAAACTGAAAAACTTTGGAGGCAGTAAAAAGATTAGTGGTTGCCAAGAGTTGGGGTGGAGGAACGGATGAATAGGCGGAACACAGGGGATTTTTAGGGCAGTGAAACTGTTACGTATGGTACTATGATGGTGGAAATATGTCATGACACATTTGTCAAAATCTGTAGATTGCACAACACCAACAGTGAACCCTAATGGAAACTGTGGACTTTGGGTGACAATGACATGTCAACATTGGTTTATTGATTGTGAAAAATGTACCACTTTGGTGGCAGATGTTGAAGGTAGAGGAGGCTGTGTGTGATGTTGGGGTGAGCAGTGTATAGGAACTGTGCAATTTCTACTCAATTTTACTATGAACCTGAAACTGCTCTAAAACACAAAATCTATAAAAATTTAGATCCCTGAAACTCACTCTCCAAATTCTTTATTTTATTAGTTCTGCGATGAGGCCTAAGAATATGTATTTATAACAAGATCCTTGGTATATCTAAAACTCAGTCAATTTAAGGAGTCACTGAGCTATAACAAGGAACAACTGTGTATCTCTCTGTTGCTTGTTTATCTCCAGTCTAAAACTTACTTGTTTTTATATCTGTCTGTGGGTAAAATAATCTTTAGGTCTTTCTCTTTGTGTAATATTTGTGTTTAAAATCGCAGAGCATAAAAGATGATTTCAGTGGTCTCCTTCCAAAAGCAGGTGTGAAAACTATATTCATACACTTTTGATGTTTGTTCAATATTTATATTTTCCTGGCATATATTTCAATATTAATCATAGCAAGTCAAAAAGAAAACAACTTCAGCAATTTCAGTACATTCAACTACGTGGGAAGGCATGCAGAGTGTCTCTGAAGCACAAAGGCAAAACCAGCAAAGGCCGTTGGCCAGAAAGATCCCTTAGGCAATAGGTTTGCTGATGGGGAAATGACTCTTCTGACATGGGTTCCTCATAGATACCTTCCACTCTGGGAGCTGAATGGTACCTCAGAGCTGGGTCTGTCCTTCATCCTCTTCGCTTGATGTAAGTAGAGGGGCATCAGAGAGACAATGGCTATGCATTAATGTTCCAACGTTGATGTGCGTTCATTTTGCAGGAAGAAATTTGCTTTCAGAGGAAGTGTTTCGAAGAGGAAATTATAAGATAACATCCATGCAAACACAAAATGCTGTGGAATTGCCTTTGATTTAAGACTATACAACAGGAAACATTCTAAAATTTTATTGTTTTCAGCACAGCATACAAATAAGGAATAGAGATTCTTTCCAATGTATTGAATATCCATTCTGAAAACATTCATAAACAGTGAAATTCTGAAGATAAAACAAAATCCAGGTCATATAGACAATTTGAAAGCTGGCTAGGATTCTTTAGATAAGGTAAAATATCTAAAATTTATTATCCATACTGCTAGATATGGACAGTCAAAATAGTCCAGAAACAGAATTTGAATCATTGGTGTAGAATTCTGGCATAAAAAACAAGAACAATATAATTTCAGTAAGTGAAAACATAGAATATGGGATACCTAGGGTCATATGCCCAAATCCCAGGGTTGAGCTTCAAAGAGATAAATAATTTGTCCAAAATTAGTAGTAACATAAGAGTTATAGGACATGAGATTTTAGTGCTTTTCTTGTGGTGAGGATAATGCTACTCCATTCAGATTAACAGACTATAATATTTTTAAAAAGATCAAGACATTCAAGCCAGGCAGATAACAAAGAGATGTATTTGAAGTCATTTTAATTAGGTTAAGGATGTCAACGGTGGCTGTGAAAATGAGCAGAGCTAATCAAGGTATCCATAACTTAAATCTGTGATTCCAGGTGGCCTCAATAAATAATCTACAATGTGTATTAATTTTTATTTATTTTATCAACAGTCTTAAGAATTTATTTTGTAATGAAATAATGGTTTTCCATCTCCCTTGAATATTGACAACCAAATAAGTTTTAAATACAGCAAAAAAAATCAAGAAATGAAAAATGAATCTATAAAATATCAAGTGTTTGAAATTCTAATACATACGCATTTGTATGACTATTTAGAGCCAAGGAACAAAAGAAATTCACGTGAATGCTTGACGTTTTAGTAATTTTTACATGCATATGTGACACAAAAGTTTTTTTTTTTATGTCATTCTACCAATTTCACCACATGGAGAAGCATTGTTTTGTAACATGGTGGAACTTTACCAAATTTTGAATTTACATAAATAGGATTCAAATTCTAGCATTCCCACGAAATGAAATATTGCAATTTCTTTATCTCTGTAATTTATGTCTCCTTTGGATGAAAACCTGGAATCTTACAACCAATTTGATTTCTTAAAAAGTGAGATAATTTATGTAAAGCACGTAATTCATGTAAAGCATGACACATTCCGGGATTCTATAAATAATATGTCCTAACTACTTTGCAAAGTAACTGTCGATATTATCATCTCCAGTTTACCAATAAGATGATACCATCAAAAATATTCTAAGTTAATTCCTATGATTCAAAAAATTGTGTTACTATTATAACTTCCTTCCCATTTCACACTTTTAGTCAAAGTTCTCTGGCGAAACAGAGCCAATATGAGATAGATAGAGAGATGATAGATAGATAGATAGATGATAGATAGATAGATAGATAGAGATAGAACTAAAGAGATTTATTATGAGGAATTGGTTCACATGAATATGGAAGCTGAGAAGTCCCACATCTGCAACCTTGGAGATCCTGGAAAGCCAGTGGTGCAGTTCCAGTCCAAGTCTGAACCAGGTTCAGAATTGACAGTACAAGTCCCAGTTTAAGGGCAGGAGAAGACAATGGTGCCAATTCAGCATTCGGGCCAAAACAGAGCATTCTTCCTTCTTCTGCCTTTTTGTTCTATTCAGACCCTCAAGTAACTGAATGAGACCCACCCACATTGGGGAGAGCAAACTCCTTTACTCAGTCTACTGATTAAAATGCCAATCTCTTCCAGAAACACCCTGAGTGACACATCCAGAAATAATGTTTAATTAGATATGTGGGCATTCTGTGGCCCAGGCAAGTTGGCACATAAAATTAACCATCATACACCACATGCATCCAAATCCATTTCTTGCCAACTCTAGTAAACGATTCAGGTCTCAATCTAGACAAAATTATTTATTGGAAACCATTCCTATTCCCTACAATCAGCTTGTTGTCCACTTTATGTGTCCTCATAGCATTCTAGATGTCCTCTTGACACTCTATAATTCCATGTTGCTTGTCCGTGTCCCCTAGTCAACCAAGTATTTTTAGGTCAGGGACATTGTTGCGCTAAACATTTAATTTCCTATGCTTGGTCCACAGCAGATGTGCCATATATATTTGCTGAATGACCTAATGAATGCGTCCATCCGATTTTCAGTATTTGTGCTCAGACAAAATGACTGTTTTGCCATGTAGTATTGGAAGCTCACCATCTCCTGTTTCTGGCTCATTCCACGCATTAGAGCACTGCTTCTAAAGGAGCATCTTATAAGCTCCCTCCTGTTGTTTCTAGGTTTGTCCTCTGGATGGCACACAGATCAAATGTAATTCATCTCAAATAGAATACTCTTTCAGCCATTTGAACACAATCATGTGTTTGCTCTTAGTTTTCTCCTGGCTGACTATAAACTTTATAATTCCAAAGTGTTCTTTTTTTCTTTATACACCCATCATTGTCCCTTCAATTCACCTTGACAGGTTTAAAACCAATAAAATTAATTAGGTGTTTTCAGGCAACTGGAAGACCATGTGATAAAATTATTATCATTTTTTGGAAGGAACTAAAAGATCTCTAAGTTACTTCCTAGTCCTAAAATTCTAGGATTCTACATCACTCTAAAATGTTATAAATGAAGATGTTTAAAGCCGATGTCCTAGGTCGCCTTAGAGGAGACCTGCAAAACCAAAATAGTATTTATTCTTGACCTTCCTGCTGCTACTTTCCTGCCCATGAGCACTGGTTTTAAATATCGACTTTCTTGGGTATTTATTTTATTTAAATTTTGTCTACTTAAATTTATATTGATGGTGGGCCGGCCCCGTGGCTTAGCGGTTAAGTGCGCCCGCTCCGCTGCTGGCGGCCCAGGTTTGGATCCCGGGCGTGCACCAATGCACCGCTTCTCCGGCCATGCTGAGGCCACGTCCCACATGCAGCAACTGGAAGGATGTGCAACTGTGACATACAACTATCTACTGGGGCTTTGGGGGAAAAAATAAATAAATAAAATTAAAAAAAATTTATATTGATGGTTATAGCCATAGGGGTATTATTTTTCTAATAGTGCACTTACCTGTCTTTCTGTATGCATAAACTTTGAAAAGTTCTTCTTAGTTATCTGAGGAGTATGAGTTTTTAATTTTTATTTTTGAAATTATATTTGAATGGTGCCAGAAAACTTGAATGAGAAATTGATTTTATTTTACTTAATAAACTTTTCGGTTAAAAATTATAATGGCAATGGAATGTGAATCATCTTATAATCAGCATACTGTTCCATAATACCTATAACACAGTTGAAATTTTCTGCTTGGGGACACTTTCAATAATCTCTCATATATTTAAGATATTAAGTAATTACCACAAGCTTGTTTCTGTGATGTCATTTTATATTGCAGTTGCATAGTATAAGAAAACAATAATGGAGATTATCTAATTCAATCATCCTTAACATTACATTAAATAGCAAGACCCAAGACATGAGGTTATTTTGTGGTTGAACCCAAACTGAGCAGTCTCAGATGCAAGATATGTTGGGATCTCAGTAGCCTGTGAGAGCAGGAATAAGAGTTAAGACTGGACAGCAATCATAGCTTGGAATTAAAAGAAAAGTAGTCAACAGTACAGTGAGTAGTCATAGAGGTGTCACAAACTAAGATTTGGAGCCAGAATGTTCCAATAACTAAGGAGATAAAATTGAGTAGGTATAACACAGCTGCAGGAATATATTCTCTAAATCAAGTGGTTGGAGGCATTGTGGTTCTGAAATTTCATGGAGAACCAATGGGATTCCAGCCAATGATTGGGACAATGAGGAAAGTATTCAGTCTTTCAGAAGCCAAAGAGAATAAAATTCAGAGTATGCAGAGCACCACCACATTGGCTTAGTGCAGATCTTAGCAAGACTTTCCAGTACGTAGGGGGACTAGGCCACAAGAGTTACAGGAAAGCAGAAAGGAAGGAGAAGACAACTTACAGAGGACCTACCGCACGTCACAGTAAATCTCAATTCACACACTGCCTGCTACAAGAGCTGAAAGCTCAAATATGTTATTTACCTTGATGAAGACACGCTTTGTAAGTGTACTGTTCTGAAGTTATACATAAGTAAAAGGCGGCAATGATTGCAATAACAGGTTGGAGAGGGAAGTACAGATATCAGGCCTCTGTACTGTCAATTCACTCTTAGCCCTGAATTTAACACAGGTGCCAGAAAAAGGACTAATTGCTGAAGGTGATATTACAGAGAATTTTCTTTAATAGTTATGTATCAATTCAACTACAGTGACAAGAGATAAGAAAATAAAAAATCAAGATCAGAAACATAATCCTAGACTAGAAACAACCCTACAAGACAGGGGTAAGATCCATTGACCAAGAAATAATGAATAGAGTATTTTGACATATAAAATAGTTTCCTTAAATAAAATTATTTCTTGAAAAGGCTATATATCTTTAAAGTACATAAGTTCAATGATAATGCACTAGTATTAACACAAATGTTCAAACATATGCATTTTGTATTAAATAATAAATCTTACTTTTAAAAGCTAATATTACTTTGAGGTGTCCATTAAATTCTTGGTATTTTCAAATTATTGATCCAGTTCTCTCTTGTATGAGGAGTATAAAGGATGAGGAAGGAAAATGGTTAGGGTCAAAGTGGAAGATGACAAAAAGTATCCTGAGATTTAAAAAAAACATGGTCTATTCTTTATTGTGAATCATGAAACAAGAATCACGAAGGGTAAGCTCATGGCACGAAAGAAAAGAAATAAAAACTGGGAAGCAAAAGGAAGACATTTAGTCCTAAGAATAATCTCCAATTTGTTTTACCTAACTATAGTAAATAGAAATCACAATGAAATTGCGGAATGGTGTTTTCATTTCTCATTCTAGGACATTTTTCCAACAGACTTATTCTTCCATAGAAACCATGTCATCTTTTCCTAACACCACGTCCTCTTCTCTGATCTTTTTCCTGGTAGGAGTTCCAGGACTAGAAGCTGTCCATGCCTGGATCTCCATCCCCTCCTGCTGTCTCTACATAACTGCTCTCTGGGAGTGGTATAATCCTAATCATCACCATCACCAAGTCAAGTCTCCATGAACCTATGTACAATTTCCTCTCTATGCTCTCTGCCACTGACCTGGGCTTGTGTATTTCCACACTAGTCACCATACTGGACGTATACTGGTTCAGTGCAAGACAGATCAGTTTCCATGCTTGTGTTGCTCAAACATTCTTCATTCAACTCTTTACTGTCATGGAGTCTTCAGTCCTCCTGGCCGATGGCCTTTGACCGCTTCGTTGCCATTTGTAAACTACTGAGATATGCTACCATCTTGACTGATGCTAGAATCCTCAAAGTGTGATTTGCCATCCTTGTCAGGGGCACAGTGATCCAAATGCCTCTGGTCCTGCTTCTTAGACGTCTATCCTTCTGCCAAAGCCATGTGCTCCATCATTCTTACTGTTTCCATCCTGATATAATCCAGCTCTCATGTTCGGACAATAAGATCAACAGTTTTTTAGGACTTACTGCCCTCATAGTTACTGCAGGAGTGGATTCCATCTTTATTCTTCTCTCTCATACCCTGATTATTAAGACCATCCTAAACATTGCTTCCCCAGAGGAGCAACATAAGGCCTTTAGCACTTGTATCTCCCACATAGGTGCCGTCGCCATCTTCTACATCCCTTCATTAGCTTGTGCTTTGTCCACAGATTTGGGTGAAAGGCACTTCCTTATGTACACACTCTTATGGCCAGTGTGTATTTGCTTATTCTGCCAGTGATGAATCCCATTATTTATAGTGTGAAAACCAAGCTAATCCCTGAGGCCCTTAAAAAAGTCCTCTTTCCTAAGGGATCTAAGGTCTGACTCTAACACCTCTGCAATAAAATCTACTCCTTAGTTATCACTTCAGAGACCTAGTGGTTAATCAATATGATCTCTCTATCATTACTCAAAACTGAAAAAACTAGGAGATTCGGTGGGGTGGGTGGGAGATGCAGTTTTGCAAAAATTTATTTTTTATTTTCAATAGAACTATTACTAATTTACACTTTAGCATTGAGCAATGAAATGTCCTAATATTATGGATATGTGAGTAAAGTTTTGAAAGCATGAATGACAATGACTAAAATGAACACTTTGCCCATTAGATCAAGCCTCCAAAATTATACTGAAAATAATAACTGATATCTTTCTGTCCTATTTTATTTTCTTAAAGTATACTTTAAGTTATTACGTTTTGTTTAATCTTGTATTAAATTAGACCCTGTTATGTATTTTTCTTGCATGTAATTTAATCATCATTGATCATTCTTTCATTTACTGAGTGGCTACTATTGTCAGACAATGCACAATATGATACGGTGGCAGAGAGAAGCAAGATATTTTCATAATTAGTGAAATACTTAGATAAAAAAGAAACCAATCAAAATCTGATAGACTATGTGATATCCTAAAATATATATATATATAAACAAAGGGAGTAATAAGAATATATAAGAAGAATGTTTAATCCAACCTGGGGATATCAGGAAACCATCACAATGTATTGTTTGAACTATAAAGTCAAGAATTGGAGAGAGGGCCGGCCCCGGGGCCTAGCAGTTAAGTACATGTGCTCCACTGCTGGAGGCCGGGTTCAGCTCCTGGGCGCGCACTGATGCACCGTTTGTCAAGCCATGCTGTGGCCACATCCCATATAAAGCAGAGGAAGATGGGCATGGATGTTAGCCCAGGACTAGTCTTCCTCAGCAAAAAGAGGAGGATTGGCATGGATGTTAGCTCAGGGCTGATCTTCCTCACAAAAAAAAAAAAAAAAGAATCGGAAAGAGAAACTTTCAGAATGGTAGCATGAGATCTGTGGACATGTTCTCCAGGGAAACAATCATAAATAGTGAGAATTATATATAGATATAGGTAGCAACATTTAAATTCTCTAGAAATTGCCCTAAGGGCACACAGCAAATGAAAAACCACTGATTCAAGAGAATCTATTAAATCACTGTAGGAACAGAGTGAGTCTGTGGCACTTTAATCACAGCAGCTTTCACCCTTCTTTTCCCCCACAGTTCAACATATTGATAGCTCCACTCCAGGTAGGTGTGGCCAAGAACACACAGCTTCCTTCCTCACTCTCCCACTCCACCCCCATCCTTACCAGCTCTCAGTCTAAGGCTGTGATATCTCCCAGGAAGGGCAGACCACAGGATTAATCATTTTTCACACAGCAGGTCCAATTGTACAAGCTAAATTCCAAGGAAGCGCAGTCAAGACGTCAATGGCTCTCTTCATCCACCCAGCCCCACTTTTATGGCAGAAGTTCTATCCTAGGCATGGCAGTCAGAGAATACTGAGGCCCCAACCACATTGTCTCCAGCTCTATTATAAGGCAGAGGATTCATGAGAAGAGATACAAGCTGAAAAGACTATATGTTATCTTGCCTAGTTCCATGCACATAAAACATAGGTTTAACTCCAACAGAAGTAAATTATAAATCAATAAGAAAAATTTGGAAATTCACAAATATTTGAAAATTAAATAATACACTCCTAAATAATCAAGGCTCCAAAAATGAAATCACAACAAGAATTAGAAAATACTTTGAGATGAATGAAGATGATCAAATACCAAAATTGAGAGGTGAAGCTAAAGAGTGCTTAAAGGAAAATTTATAACCATAAATACCTATATTGAAAAAGGAAATATCACAAATCAATTACTAAACTTCCACGTTAAGATATTGGGGGGAAAAAAAATAGCAAACTAAACTTAAACCAGGCAAAAAGAAGAAAACAATAACAGTTACATTAGTGATTAGTTTAGTGGGAATTAATGAAATAGAGAATTGAAAAACAATAGGTAAAATCAACAAATCAAGAGTTGATTCTTTGATAACACTGAATTAGTAATTTTAAAATTCACAAAGAAGAAAAACCCAGGTCTAAATGGATTCACTGGTGAATTAAACAAACACCTAAAGAAAAAATAACATCAATTCTTCACAAACTCTTCCAAAAAACAAAAGAGGACAAAACACACCCCAACTCATTCTATGAAGCCATTTTACCCTGATGTCAAAACCAGACAAAGACTTCACAGGAAAGAATACAAAAAATCAATATGTCTTGTGACTTTACATCCAAATATTCTCGATAAAACACTAGCAAACTAAATTCAGTAACATATAAAATGGATTATACATCATGACCAAGTGGGATTCACCAGAAATGCATGGTTGCTGAACATTGAGGGGGGGGGGTAAAAAAATATATATATATATATATTTATATATATTACACAAAGACAACAGAATAAAGGACAAGAACCACATGATCATCTCAATAGATGAATCAACGAAGAAAAGGGTTTTGGCAAAATTCAACATTCATCCATGATAAAAACACTCGATAATTAGGAATGAAAAGGAATTTCCTCAACTGATAATAGACATCTAAAAGAAATCCACAAGTAACATTATACTTAATGGTACATACTGAATGCTTTATCCTAAGATGATGGACAAAACAAGAACATCCACTCTCACCAATTTATGCAACATTGTATTGGAGGGTCTGGCCAGGTCAATTAGAAAAGCAAATAAAATAAAAACTGTACAGATTGTAAAGGAGGAAGTAAAATTATTTCTATTTGCATATGATCTGATTTTTTGTATAGAAGATCCTAAGATATCCATTTCAAAAGTATTAAAACTAATAAATGACTTCAGCAAAGTTGCAGAACACAAGATCAATACATAAAAAAATTAATTGTATTTCTATACACTTGCAATGAATAATCTACAACTGAAATAAAGAAAAAATTCCATTTACAATAGCATCAAAAAGAATAAAAATACTTTGAAATAAATTCAGCCAGGAGGTACAAGACTTGCACACTGAGAACACTGTACACAAAAACACTGCTCAAAGATATTAAAGAGGTCCTAAATAACAGGGAAGAGATGCCATGTTCATGAACTTAAAGATTTAATATGATTAAAGTGGCTGTACTCCTCAAATTGATTTATAGATGTAATGCAATCCTTATCAAAATTCAAGCTTGTTTCTTCACCTAAATTGAAAAGATAGTCCCAAAACTTAGAGAATTTTATGGCACCCAGAATAGCCAAAACCATCTTAAAAAGAAGAGCAAAATTGGAGGATTCAAAGTTAACCATTTCAAAATTTACTACAAAGCTACAGGAATCCACATAGTGTAGTACTGGCATGGGCTAGACATACAGATCAATGGAATGGAAGTGAGAGTCCAGAAATAAACCCTCACGTTTCTTGTCAATTGATTTTTGACACAGGTGACAAAAAGTTCAATGAGGAAAGAATACTGTTTTCAACAAAGGTACTGCCACTCAAAAGTCCATCAGCTAAAAAGTGGCTATATAAAACATGGTAGATCCATAAAATGGAGTATTATTTGCCAGTGAAGGGGAGTGAAGTACTTATACTTACCACAAAAGGGATGAACGTGCGTGCACGCGCACACACACTTGAACATTAGATTAAGTAACAGAATATTAATCCAGAGTAGTTTTGGAAGTCTCCCTACATCAGAACTATAGATGAAGTATATAGTAGAGTACCTTCTCTTGTGCCCCAGAAACATAAATGTGGGGGAGGCGGAGGGGACAGCAAAGCTGCTGACAGCTGTCTTCACGTATTTGGGCATGGCCAGACCAGAGCCTGATTTCATAACTAGCCGTATTCCTTAGGCCCGTGAATACGTAGAGCTTTTATCTTCGTTCAGAGGGAATGTACACAAATAAGCTAACCCTTCAATAGGAAACATATACAAATGTCTGAGGAGCCTCTTGGTATTTGAGAAAAGCTCAGTGTCAGCTAGGCCACACCTAATTATGTGTGGAAAGAGATGGGGAGAGAAGCACGGTCAGTGTGCATGCCTCCAGAACCCAAAGTGGTCTACTAAGCATTGTGCTTCCTTCTTGTGGTGGGAAGTGCAAGACATGATAATTTTCCTGTACTGTGAAAGAGATATCCTAGCATGCCCCGGAACACTGGGCCACTAAATGTTGCCAACCTCTCTCTGCAGTGCATGCGTTACTAGCTACTTCTTGTCCAACCCATATGATTAGCACAGTTTCATCATATCATTGACATAGTAAACCAGTGTAAGGCTCTGTGGGATGCCCCACTGCTCCAAGTCTTTCAGACTATATTATGACAGAGGTCTGAAGAGATAGCATCGCCTGGGCCAGGACCATGAAAGTGAGCAAGATGGTGTAATAGGAGTTTTCTACCTTTGTCCCTCCAAAGAACAGTGATTTGATAATCACCTATAGACAAGAGTATGATTATGGGAGTCAGGAATCCAAGGCATAAGTTCCAGCACATCATTGGAGTAAAAAAATCCAAAAATAGATGCAGTGAAGAGGGGAAGAATGTCTTCACTTTACCTGAATCACACTATCCCAAGGCAGCACAGCTCAGTGGCAAGAGAGATGGCCTCTTCCGCAGGGGAAAGTGAGAGGGTAGTGAAGGAGCACCTGGCTTCCCCATTTGTGCAAATTGCTGCACAGCATCATGAGGTCCATGCTTTTCTCACCCCTCTCAGAATTTGGGGTGATCTACATGACTGAGGGACTGGAAGCAGAGCAGCCAAGGACTAGAACTCACAGAAAGGATGCAGATCCTGTTAACCAATTTGTGGACTTCGTTAGGAAGCCCACCCACAAGCTGATGGGGATGCCTCACCTCAGACCCCCTATAAGACAAATAGGCACTCCCAATACGCCACGCACTTCACCGTACACACTTTTGGGTGGCTCACTGTGTGCATCCTCACAGGTGGAGAGATTGAGCTTTGGCAGATGGCCTGTGAGCCCACAGAAAATTGGCTGGACTCTGAGGGGCTGACAGAAAGCACCCAAAGTTGAACTATCAGCACAACCCTAGGGAAAACAAATGAGAGGCAGCAGCACCCAGCCTGGATCTGAAGGTTCCAGAGAAGGCATATCATCTTAAGAAGTCCTGAGCAAGAAGAAGCAAGGTATGTGAATAGTCGCATTTATACAAAGCATCTGAGAAAGCCTCAGAATCCCTGTAGGGCTGATGGGCAATTTTATTAAGATTTGTTTTGTGACCTAACATATGATCTATCTTGGAGTTGTTCCCTGTATGCTTTAGAAGATGTTTTCTATCTCTTTGAGTTCCTGTAGATAACATTGGACAATATATTTAAGTTCTTGGAGTAAGCAGCTATTTCTTAAACAGAAGAACATAGAAAGCACTAAAAATAAAGGGAAAACAGCTTGATCTAAATTAAAACAGTAAATTCTGTTCATCAAAGACACTTTCAAGAAAGTTAACATTATAAAGAGGATCTGTGTCCTGTATACATAAGGAACTCTATAAAATCAATAAGAAAAATCACACAAGCCAGTGGAAAAATGGAGAAAACTTCAGAACAGGTATTTCATAATAAACTATATTCACCCATCAAACATATGAAAACGTGTACAACATCATTAGTTAGGGAAAATGTGAACAAATACCAAAATCAAATAGACTACCAACCCACAAGAATGGTTAACATTAAAAATACTGATAATACCAAATATTGGTAAAGATATGAATTGACAGGAACTCTCTCATGCTACTTATGTGAGTGTAAATTGGTGCAAACTCTTTCAAAAACTGTTTGATAGGATCTCAATTTGACCCAGCAATTTAACCCCTAGAATATAACCAACAGAAAGGCTTATCTGTGTGCTCCAAAAGATATAATAATGTTTGTAGTAGTGTAGTTCTTATAATAAAAACCTGAGCACAAATGAAGTGTCCAGGAAAAGAAAAAGTGACAACTTTTAGTGAGTTCATATAAATATAAGAATTAATAAGAGGGGCTGGCCTGGTGGTGTAGTTGTTCAGTTTACACGGTCCGCTTCAGTGGCCTGGGGCTCACAGGTTCTAATCCGGGGTGTAGACATATGTACCACTCATCAAGCCATGCTGTGGTGGCGTCCACATACGTAATAGAGGAAAATGGGCACAGATGAAGCTCAGGGCTAATCTTCCTCAGCAAAAAGAGGAACATTGGCTATGGATGTTAGCTCAGGGCCAATCGCCCTCACCAAAAAAAAAAAAAAAAAAGAATAAGAACCAACGTCTGCTATCTACAATGTGGAAATATACAGATACTGTTGAGAAAGAGCCAGAAACAAAAGCATACATACTGTATTATTCAATTTATATATTTATGTTTTAGTACGTTATAAGTGCAAGTTATAGGCAAAACTAATCCAGAATATTGGAAATCAGGATGGCAGTTACTTTTGGTCTAGAAGGAAGGGATAGATATTGGGATGGGATAGGAGAGGATATCTAGTTAAGGTTTCTAACAAGATTGGCAAACTACAGCCTGCAAGCCAAATCTGGCCTACTACCTGTTTATATAAATGAAGTTTAATTTGAACATAGCCATGCTAATTCAGATTTACATGCTACAACATCAAAATGGAATAGTCAAGAAATAGAGCTATATAGCCTGAAAAAGCCTAAAATATTTACTATCTTGTCTTTAAAGAAAATAAAAAAAACAACTTGCTGGCCTCTGTTCTATATCATTGGCAAAGTTTGCATTATATGTGTTAAATCACTGAATAGTTGACTAATGAAATGAATACGTTGCTGAATGATATTACTTTTCCATTAAAATTTTACTTACAATTCAACAAATCATCATTTGCTTCCTACAATGTATCCAGATGTGTTCTGGGTGTTTTAGATAATGTACAAACCATAAAAAGCAAAGTCTTTGTCCTAGATAACTTCAAAATCTCAGTAAACAGTCATGAGTTATCACTCAGGGCAGTAGATGTCACTCCGTATGTTAGTGCTTCTCTGCTCATTAGGAACCAGAGACAGAAGAGAGGTCAAGAGCCACCGAAACAAATTTCTTTCACCTTTAGTAGAAGATACCTATTGCTATATAACAAATTACCACAAACATAGCAGCTTAGAAGAACTCAAAATTTTTATATCACAGTTTCTGTAAATCAGGAATCTGGGTATAGCTTAGCTGAGTCTCTGCAAGGCTATAATCAAGGTGCCCTAAGGACCAGGGTCTCATTTGAGAATAGCTCAAATGTTTGCTACAAAAATAGTTCGGTCTGAACTCCAGTCTCTTGACTATCAGTCTTCAGATGGGGAGGTAGATAAGGGCACCATCCACCAATTTATGTGCCAAGCTTTTCCTGGCTTTTGGACCTAAGCAAAGGCTTCTGAGCTCCTGAGAAGAGCTGGAGGATACCAGAGAAGGCTACCTTCCCCCAAGCCTGCCTATCTATTCCTCCCTTTTCCTTCCATCTTTTGGGGCACAGGTGGCCCTGTCATGCCCTGCTCCTATCCCGGGGGAGCATATCCTGCCTGACTGGGAAAGTATATGCTTTCAAGATCATATGACTACTGGCAAGATTCAGTTAGTTCCTTGTGGCCTATTGGAATTAGGCACTCAGTTTCTTTCTGGCTATTAGCTAGAAGATACCACATTTAGCTGGTTGTGGCCTGGAGAAGACCCTTGGTTCTTGCTATGTAGGCCTGCCCAACAGGACAGTTTGCTTCATTAAAGCCACATCCAATGTAACATAAGCACAGAAGTGATATCCTGTCACCTTTGCCGTATGCTACTGGTTAGCAGCAAGTCACAAGTCCTACCCACACTCATGAGCAAAGAATTACACAAGGGCTTGAGGACAATGAGGCAGGGGTAATCAGGGACTATTTTATTATTTTATCATCTGTCCCTCACAGAAAGATTTGGGTGGAGACTCTAGTTAGATTCTAAGCTCTTTGAAGGGAACAGTTTTAATTCTTTCACACTGGCTCATAAAATTTGGCACAATAATTTGCTCACAGTTCCTTCTTGTTGTTGAAGTATCAGTCCAGGCACTTGATAGGGGTTCCAGTTACAGTTCTAGTGCTTGAAGTGAACCCCTCACACATTTGGCCATTAAGAGTTCTCCAACAGGGAGGCATAGGAACAACAGACAAGTAGAAATTAAAGAAAAATAGCTATGTGAGGAAAAAATTTACTGGCTTTATTGATATATAGGCAAACTCAAGACTCTCTGCCAATGTAGTGCTTCTCTATAAGAAGAAACATAATGTTTGGGTTTGAGTCTTCTCCTTTCCTATGAATCTAGAATTGCTAGGCCTGTAAAGCAATCTGCATCCATTACTCAACTGCCCACATTGGCAAAGATGACCAAACTTCCCCAAGAGTCTAGGCCCTTGAACTTATTACCACAGGAAAACAGCAAGTAGGAGAGCAAGAACACATGCACATGAGAAATCATCACTCACTCACAGTGACCCAGCCACTGACAAAATGGGGCCCCGTTAATGTATCAGGACCTGACCTATTTCTTGGAGAAAAGCTAGTGAGTGGCTGGGCAGAGATGGATTTGGGAGTGGATGTATCATTCTCCCTATGGATCAATGTGGTAGTATAGGTACAGGGGCTTGGAGACCAGGGTGCATATTCTTTCTCTCTTCATTGTCACCATAATTATTCCAGTGAACATTGGTTTGCTTTCCTATCTTCTCAGGATACTGACAATCCATAGACAGTGACATGCCTCTCTCTATTCCCTAGGGCCTAGTACAATACCTAAACTTTCCATTTATATGAATGATTTGGTCTATTTGCTTTGCATTTAATATCCCTGTGAATCACTGGTTACTTAAGTTAGTAGCTAAAACTCTTCTGAGATTATACAACATTGTCCTGTATTTAGAAATGGAGAGAGATGGATTTCAGTTTTTCTCTGTCTACAACCCCAGGGACATTCACATTTTACCAATGTCCCCACAGCTCAATCCCACTTTACTATAAAGTCCATGGCTCCAGAACTGTAACCTGTTCTCTCTCTGCTGGTGAAGACAGAGAAGGCTCCTCTTCCCACATGAAGCTGGTAAGAAGGTAGAGAAAGGTGTTCATTGTGTTGACTTTGTGCTTTAATTATTACCTATTTACAAAATTTATATGGGCTTACTGAAAAGTTGGATAACATTAGGGTCCACCCTGTCCTCAGAGATCCATCCAACACACAGATATCTGACACCTCCTGGTTTATAGTTAATAATTGTAACATTTTTTCTAAGATTGAATGAAAACTGAAGTTTAAAAGAAGCTATATAAAACTAGCATAAAGGGAATGGTAACATGTATACGTATGACACGGATTTACTCTCAGGAAGTAAACTTTACTTCGTATTTTAAAAAGCTTGTTTGAAAAGTATTAATATTATAATAACAATTATTGCTATTATGAGATTTGTCTTCCTAGAATTTATTTTAACCATTTAACAATTTAAATGTATAACTTTAAAAATTATTTTTTAAATTTTCATTGAATAAGACTTTATAAAATTTATAACATTTCTGTGTGTATTGATTCAATTGCCTCTCCTATTCACTGCAATGTCTACTGAAAACCCTATGTTATCCTCAAATTAGTATCTATCTCTTCATATGCTTTGAACAGGAGTAAATTTCCCCCTAATAATTCAGAGGGAATAAAATTAGGCACTGGTTAAAAAGGAAGGAAATTATGATATATGCTATGACATGGATGACTCTTGAGGACATTATACTAAATAAAATAAGCCAGCACAATAGGACAAGTGTTGCATGATTCCATTCACATGAAATATTTAAAGTAGTACAAATCATATATAAAGTAGAAAGGTGGTTGCCAGAGGCTGGGGAAATTGGGGAACGGGGAATGTTTAATGGGTATAGAGTTTGGGTTTTACAAGATGAAAAGAGATATAGAGATGGATGGTGGTAACAGTTGCACAATATTATGAATATATTTAATACCAGTAAACTGTATACTTTAAACATGGTCAAGATGGTAAATTTTATATTAGGTATATTTGACTACAATAAAAAAACAAGTAGGCACTGCCTGATAATTCCCCTCACATAACTCTCCACCAACATACCCATTTGCCACTTATCTCTAGTGTCGATGGAAATGATAATGCGCATCTTTTTGAAGGCTAAATACTATCATGCTCTATATTCAATCAACTACCACTTTTTTTTATAATTTTTTTATTTATTTTTCCCCCAAAGCCCCAGTAGATAGTTGTATGTCATAGCTGCACTTCCTTCTACCAATCAACTACTACTTTTAAAAGGAATTTTCTATACCAGTTTATCACTATCTTCTACATTTTCAATCTCTCACTATCTTCTGTATATTAAATCTCAGTTCATAAATATATATATTTCTCTAAGTCTTTTCAGTCTTGCAAAAATCCTCCATCCACCTTACAGTCTTCTTTAGTCATGACCTGTTTCTCTCCTTGCCTTCACTGATAAGTTTCCAGAAATACTATACACTGTGCCACCACTACTTATTTTTCTATTCATTCCTCAAGCCACTGTAGGAGATTTTTAGCTTTCATTGCTGGACTTCTATTACTTTTTTCCAGAGTTACTAATGTGACCATGACATGGGTTCTCATCTGCTTCTGGAATTATTAATCCTTAGCAGACTTGATCGCTAAAGCAATCTGACACTGTTGTTCACGTAACATACAGTTGTAACACCCTGCTTTCTTAGCTTTTATGGTTCCTATAAAATGTCTAGTCTCATCTTATTTTAGTGTATATAGTCCTTTTAATAACTCATGCAGAGTTCCACCTTCACTGGTTGTCTCTTATAAATCGACTCTCGGAAGTTAGATTAAAATGACACTTATGCAACTATAACTTCCCAATCTATATCTAGCAAACAACTGGATATTTTTGCTTCCAGCACAAATATGGAGATTTTCGGCTGGAGATTCAAACCCACAAGGGCACTTCAGATCCATGGATATCTTTGGGTGGATTTCTCTTAGTCATTTCATAAAGGACATATTCAAAATTAAATGCATTTATTTTTCTTAAGTAAGTCTCTATTCATCTAATCTTCTGATCTAATGGAGCTTAAAATTCTGTCAACAGAAAATAATCATCATCAATATGTATAAAGTAATATGGACATATTTCCTTAAATTTAAGAGTAAAAATGTTTATATATTTGATAAATATCCATTATTATAAATGCAGATGAATGTTAGAGTTTGGTTTAGAGTTTTCTCAATGATACAGTGCTTATTCATGACCTTCGATAACACTCCTAACCCAAAGAAAATTTATCTAGATATTTTCGTGTAACAATGTAATTTATTATATCTATAGGATGTGAGCATTGTGATGACAAATGCTACAAATTCAGGACAACATGGAGATCCTAAGTAACACGACATCTCAATTTCCAACCTTCTTATTGACCGGCATTCCTGGAGCAGAGTCTGTCCATGCCTGGATCTCCATTCCTTTTTGTTGTCTGTATGCCATTGCCCTTTCTGGGAACAGTATGATCCTGTTGGTCAGCATTACCCAGCAGACTCTCCATGAGCCCATGTACTATTTCCTCTCCATGTTGTCAGCTGCAGACTTGGGCTTGACTGTTTCTACAATGTCAACAACATTAGGCATCCTCTGGTTTGATGCAAGAGAAATAAGGCTAGATACCTGCATTGCCCAGATGTTTTTTCTTCATGGATTTACCATCATAGAATCTGGAGTGCTAGTGGCTATGGCTTTCGACCGCTATGTGGCTATCTGTGATCCTCTGAGATATACTACCAGTCTCACTAATTCCAGAATCGTTCAAATGGGCCTCTTAATGATTACACGCACTGTAGTATTGATAATGCCACTACTCTTGCTCCTTAAGCCCCTTAATTTCTGTAGAGCAAATATCCTTTCTCACTCCTACTGTTACCATCCAGATGTGATTAAATTAGCACGTTCAGATACTCGGGCCAACAGCATCTGGGGATTAATTGTTCTCATGCTGACCACAGGAGTAGATACACCATGCATTGTCCTGACTTATATCTTGATCATTCGCTCTGTCCTCAGTATTGCCTCCTCTGAAGAACAAAAGAAGGTCTTTAGCACCTGTGTCTCCCATATTGGAGCAGTTGCTATTTTCTACATCCCCTGGATGAGCCTATCGTTGGTGCATCGCTATGGTAGATCAGCCCCCAAAGTGGTCCACTCAGTGATGGCTAATATATACCTGCTTTTGCCCCCTGTACTCAATCCCAGCATCTATAGTGTAAAAACAAAACAGATTCGCAAGGCTATACTCAGTCTACTCCTTATGAAATAAACAGCTGATTGTTTGAGAAAAACCTAAAAAAGGCCACTTTTATTGGAGAAAAGGAACCCTGGTAGTTTACTGCTTATAGATGTTTTTCTCATTTTCTTTATTCAATAAGTATTTAGTAAGAAATTTGGGGTTTTAGGTCATAAAATATAAGTATGATATATTTAAATTATTGAGTTTTATAGTCCAATAAAGGAAATGTGAAAATAGTAATAATGAAATAATAAAAATAATACTCATAGTAGTTAACTAACATTTAGCGCTTGTTTATTTTATACTATGTGTTCTAGTAACAGCTTTTAAGACATATTTCACTTATTCTTCAAAACAGCTCAATGAAATGTACAATATTATTAATTATATTTTAAAGATGAAGAAACCGAGGCCTAAAGACATCTAGGCCACCAAAGGCCAGACATCTAACATGAATCAGGGTTGAGATTTCAATTCAGGCTTTCTTAGATGCCATGTTCTTGACTTGTGTATTCCATACTCTGCCAAAAGCAACTAGGAAAAATGTTATAAGATCAAAAGTTAGTACTGGGTCTCTGTGTCTATATCTCATGCTTAAAGAGTTGTGTTGGGGCCAGCCCTGGTGGCCTAGTGGTTAAGTTTGGCAAGTTCTGCTTTGGCAGCCCTGGTTCGGTTCCCAGGGGCAGACCTACACCACTCGTCTATCAGTGGCCAGGCTGTGATGGTTGTCCACATACAAAATAGGGGAAGACTGGCAACAGGTCTTAGCTCAGGTCAAATCTCCCTCAGCCAAAAAAACCCAAAAAAGAGTTGTGTTGTCCTACTTAGAGGATACTTTAGCTTATTTTCTTCATTCATAACTAAGAGTACAAAAGGTAGAAATAGATAAGTCCTGGCATGTAAGCCATAGATCGGTACCCAGCATGGGACAGGCAATAGAAAAGCTTCAAGGATTAGGGACATTTACTAATTCATTACAGGAAATGGGAACTTTGGAGAAATGGAAAAGATTATGAACTATTGTAGAATATAAGGAAGCATGGGGCAGAGGTTCTTAACCTTTTTCTGCACAATGGCTCCTTTGGAATCTAGTGAAATCCATGAACCCTTCTCCACAAAAAGTCACATATAAACATAGTCATATTATTTTCCATAAGATTTCAGATGTTTCACAAATGCCATGAAGGGCCTACCTTGGTTATCTTAAACAAAGAGCCAAGGTAAATAACTCATGATGGTCAGCCTATAAACAGTTGTATAAAGCTGGACCTAAAATATTTTGCTCCTAAAAAGGGACTAAAATAACTATATCAATTTGAGAGGCAGATAGAAACTTAAAACTCATTTGTATAAAATGGTAGAAAAATTCAGAGGAAAAAGGGGATGGCAACCTGCCGGGAATCACATCAATTTTATTTAGTTGAGAAAGTGGTAATAGATAGGAGCGATGCTTCTTGTACACCACAAACACTGGGGGCAGCAATGTGATGGAACCAGCTCTCACCAGCTTCTAAGAGGCTATAATGTACTTCTCTTGTCAACTCTGTGTTCAGTTATGTCATATGGTGGCTTGAAATCACCATTTATACCATGGAAATTGGCATACTCTGCAAATGAGCATATTTTTTTTTTCAGATATTCAGTTTACCAGCACACAAACAACTGGAGGCTTACTTATATTTGGCCTTGTAAGAAGCAATAGAAATCAAAAGATCAAGAAAACATATTCCCCTGCACTAAAGAAGCTTAAAGTCTAATGTGTGAAGTAGCAACATAGACAAAAAATTACAAAATAATGTACTAAGTGTTGTGATTGTTGATAACACAAAATTATACTCGTTGTTTGTGTTGCCATCTGAGTTGAAAATGTTTCCAAAGTTAAATAGAGAAGAAGAGTATTTCGGAAGCAACTCTGTGGAGGAATGTAAGAAGTATTGAATCACCCTTTTACTCTACGTGGGAGAATACTCTAGCGAGTTTTAAAGTCATAGGTTTTGTCTGGATATAGCATTGAAGAATAAGAAAACCAGAAAACCTTTCTTTCTTTATTCTTCTGTTCTATCTACCTATCGGATTCTTTCAAGTGAATTTTGATTACAAGATTTGTATTAGTTGCTTGAAGGACATCTTTTGCTTGAACAATGCTATTTTATAAAGGAATAGATTTGTAGATTTGGTTTAGAAATTTGGTTGTGCTTCCAGAATTTTATACGTGGGGGAGCTTTTGTTCTGGTAATTTCTGCATGCTTGCTAGCTGCTTGGAGACTCGGAAAAATAGAACACATAAAAATGTTAAAGTTCAGGGACTTTATCTTGACATGTTCAAAAGGGTACAGCATTAAAAAGGGTGCTTCTAGCTAAACCTGGTAAAGAAAAGATTCAACACCGTTGGAGAACTCTAGCTGGAACTGAGCAAGAAAACAAAATGATGGGAAAGAAGAAAAGCATTAGGGGACTTTTATAATGTGCAAACAAAATCTTGCACAATTTTATTTAGCTTGAGTTGTGTTGGTCTACAAAACGTCTAGGATACTACACATACATATTACTTAGTATACTTCATTACAGGAAATAGACTAGTGTTTGGTATATCGAGTGCTCAAGGCAAATTTATTAAATTAACATTCTAATAAATTTCAGTAGCTCAAGAGGGCACTATTAAAAAGATACTCATAGAAGAGTCTTGAGAATATGAGTAGCTCATCCCATAGATAACATGTAGAAATAAAAAAGAGTGACCAGAAAAAAAAAACAGCAGCGTGCATGAGAAGGCATATCATCTTTGTACAACATTTTTCCATACTCTATGTATGTTCCAATTCTTTCACTGATGTACATCTGTTCTTTCATTGATGTTCACCCTTTTCTCTGTCTTCAATTGATCCATCTAGTACACTGCCATCCAATCAACTTATGGAAAAAAAAATGAATCACAATGTTTCGTTCAGGTGGATCTTGTAGAAGTCTCTCAGCCTTGTAGTAAAAGGCTTTCTTATTTTCTTCATTACCTGGGATTCCAACTAGACTGGTATCCTCATCATTCCTCTCATGCGACAGGTTGAATCATGCTACTTCCCACTCTAAAATAAAACATTCCTTCCCCTTTTGCTTTTAACCTACATTTTATTCAGAGTTCTACTTCTTTTACAAACTATTCTTTTATCTATGGAATAAAGTGAGTGAGGAATGTGAGC
The DNA here is from genome assembly GCF_020826845.1 of Diceros bicornis minor. Taxonomy (NCBI): domain Eukaryota; kingdom Metazoa; phylum Chordata; class Mammalia; order Perissodactyla; family Rhinocerotidae; genus Diceros; species Diceros bicornis. Next base: position 60,097,091 of record NC_080746.1, on the reverse strand, counting down.
ATGCTGGGATGGACAGATTATATAATGTCAGAACCCACCCAAGGGTGTGTCCCATGAGAGGCCTGGAGGACACTCCATTCCCCAAGGCCACTAGGAATGAGCTATGAAAATGATACCAGCATCACCAATTAGTTGAGAAGTGACTCTCCTCTGTTGACCAGGGATGGTAGTAGGAGATGAAGTCACAGAGCCAGGCTCATTAATATTCATGCATATGGTGAAGACTTGACTTAATAGAGGCCAGATTACAGTGGTTAATCACCAAATACCTGGGTGCTGCAAATATCATAAGAATCACAAAGGCCAGACAAGAGTGTTTAACGTGCAAGTAGTTGAGAAGATTGTTAACAGAGCATGACATCCTGGGGCAAAATCAATAAGCAGCAAACAAGGGGCTAGGTAACATTTATTACAAAAAGAAGACAAGAATAGACCAGAAGGAGGCTGGAAGAGCTGTCAGACATTGATGTTAGCTTCACTTTGAGTTAAGGAGAGAAGGAAAGAAAAAGTTTTGGTAGAAAGAAACATCTTGGAGTACAGTCCAGTTCTAAACAGAGTTAGTCAAGGCCATTGGTATCCTCATGGCAAAGACACCTGTCAGAGGAGTCCCGTGACTTCCAGGAATGGCCCTGCCACACTCAGTCATTGATGGAAGCAGCTCTGGGAAATGTGGCCTCCATGGAAAGTGATGATGGATTTCAAAGCTCAGCGGCTAGGACTGTTGTTCTCCATAATCCATGACATAAAGGGTATATTTTAATAATCAGCACATCTATCATATTAGGAGGAAAATATGTAGGGCAATACAAGGAGAATTTTAACTGTCTGCAAATTCCCAGTCTTCGTGGGCCTCCCTTGAAGTTTCTAATGCTCAAGAAATGGAGTATCAGGGTGAAGGATAAATGAAAATTTCAGTATTCTTTTTGCAGCTTTTCTGTAACTCAGAAATTATTTTGAAATATAATGTTAAAAATTCTCATGAGAGAGCATCTGATTGAGCCTACTGGGTCAGCTATCGAAGTCTCTAGTACTGATCAATCAGGTTCATGTGTACAGGCCCAGTGTATCGGGCCCACCTCTATGTTTGAGGCTGTTAACAGAAAAGGGGAAATATTTTTACCAAAGAACTTCCCAACACCACTCTAATACCCACTCTTTACCCAACAGTGCATTAAGAACATTTGATTAATGACAAATGTTTTTAAGGCAATAGTCATGACATTGGGGATTAAATAATTGACTAAATAGAAGAATATTTTCAAGTTTAAAGTTTCCCTTTTATCAAAACTGCTCCAGGCAAAGGTACTAAGGATGGCAAAATCACTGGTTAGATGAACTGTGAACACTTACAAAAAATTACAAAGCGCAAACACTGTTAGAACATCACATTTCTCCTGCAGGACAGCAAGGACAGATTCAGATATTTTGAAGCAAAGATTAAAAAATAATCAAGAAAAAAAACTTACTTTGTTAGGCATAGAAACAATACAAGGTCTCTCCCTTATAATTTAGATCCTTCATAAAATTTTCATGTTTATTATATCAAAAGAGTTACTTATTCTGACAATGACTGTTTTACTAATTCAATTTAATAATAAACACTTGCCCACTAAGAACAAATAGTGCTATGCACCATTAAGCTTTTAAGACAACTAATAATTCTTAGTCTGGAAAAATTTATGAGAATTAAACAAGATATACCAAAACAACTACAAAATGTCTATAGTAACTTCAATCGATGTTTCTATACTCATTGCAGTATGTTGTGTTAGATAGAAAAGAAATCCATTATTAAAACTAATTTCCACAAAATTATATATGTATTTGTTCATTGTTTAACCAGAGAATATTTATCAACATCTACTATGTGTAAAAATAAATAAAACATGCACTCAAAGGACATGTACTTTCATGGATCATTTCTAACTACTTCTTCCTACCAAAACAATACAAGTGTCCCATCAGTACATCAAATTCAGCAATTCCCAAACCAAATTTATTTTGTTTCTTTTACAAACAATCTGATCCTTCTGTTGATTAGCGAAATTACTTCTGGTAATGAAGGATTTAAGGTGACTAAAAACTTTCTCTCTTAGAAAAAATTTGACCAAGTGACCTCTGACCCCTAGCAACATGTCTTTGTGTTTAAATTTCTATTGGATCAAAACTGAAATTTTGGTCTCCCTTGGGAATGCCATACTTCTTTCAGCCAACCAAGCCTGATTTATTGATGTGACCTTCGGCCTTTCTCTATATCTTCAACATTGTAACTGTTACCATATAACATAAATGTAACTTCTTTGATGCTGCACTTAATAAACTTTCTCATTTCCCAATCCACTAGGGCCTTCAGAGTCTCTCTTTACTACAGGCACATTCTACCAGGTCGCCCTCCCTCCAGTCTCTCCTTATTATAATTTATCCTCGTTGCAATTGTCAGATTAATCTTATAATAGAATCACAACATTGCTTAAAAAAACTTTCAATAGCTTCTCTTACTGTCCAAATTGTAAACAAACTCCACCAGCCAAGAAAACATTAAATCCTAATCCTGTGTACTTTTCTTTAAAATTTTCAGAGACTATCTAGTTCATAATTCTATTTTGCAGATAAAGAAACTGGTACCCTTAGCTATGGTGTGTTTTCTTTGAGCCACACACTTACTAGCAGAGCAAAGTTTTCTGGTTGTATAACACAGTGTTCTTGAAACTCTACAATGGAAGTGCTTCAAGTATTTGCCTGCCATCCTTGGTGAATGTCTTTTTTTCTTTGTTTTTCCAATTTTCTAAAAATGTATAACAAAATTATAAGTATAAAGATTTTCTATAAAATGAACATTGGAGTGCAAATATTTCTTTGATCCTGATTTCACTTCCTTTGGATAAATACCAAGAGGCAGGATTGCTGGATCATGTGTAGTTCTATTTTTAACTTTTTGAGGAAGCTCCATACTGTTTTCCATAATGGTCATAACAATTTAAATTCCCAGCCACAGTGTACTGGGGTTGTTTTTTATCCACATCCTTGCCAATATTTGTTATCTGTTGTATATATTTTTAATAATAGCCTTCCTAACAAGTGTGAGATGAGATATCATTCTGTTTTTGATTTGCATTTCCCTGATGATTAGTGATATTGAACAACTTTTCATGACATGTTAGCCTATAGCTAAAAATACTGTACTGTATACTTAAAATTTTTTTTTAATTTTTAATTATTGCAGTAACATTGGTTTATAAAATTGTATAAATTTCAGGTGTACATCATTATACTTCTATTTCTGCATAGATTACATCATGTTCACCACCCAAATACCAATCACAACCCATCACCACACACAAGTGCCGAATTATCCCTTTCCGCCTCCCCTCTCCCTGCTTCCGCTCCGGTAACCACCAATCCAATCTCTGTCTCTATGTGTTTGTTTATTGCTGTTATTATCTACTACTTAATGGAGGAAACCATGAGATATTTGACCTTCTCCCTCTGACTTATTTCGCTTTGCATAATACCCTCAATGTCCATCCATGTTGTCACAAATGGCTGGATTTCATCGTTTCTTAGGGCTGAGTAATATTCCATTGTGTATATATACCACATCTGCTTTATCCATTCGTCCCTTGATGGGCACTTAGGTTGCTTCCAAGTCTTGGCTATTGTGAATAACGCTGCAATGAACACAGGGGTGCATGTATCTTTATGCAATGGTGTTTTCAAGTTCTTTGGATAAATACACAGCAGTGGAATAGCTGGATCATATGGTAGTTCCAGCCTTGATTTTTTGAGGAATCTCCATACTGTTTTCCATAGTGGCTGCACCAGTTTGCACTCCCACAAGCAGTGTATGAGAGCTCCCTTCTCTCCACATCCTCTCCAACACATGTTGTTACCCGTCTTGGTAATTATAGCCATTCTGATGGGCATGAGGTGATATCTCATTGTAGTTTTGATTTACATTTCCCTGATAGTTAATGATTTTGAACATCTTTTCATGTGTCTGTTGGCCATCTGTATATCTTCTTTGGAGAAATGTCTGTTCAGGTCTTTTGCCAATTTTTTATTTGGGTTGTTAGTTTTTTTGTTGTTGAGATGCATGAGTTCCTTATATATTTTGGAGATTAAGCCCTGATCAGATGTATGGTTTGCAAATACCTTCTCCCGATTGTTAGGTTGTCTTTTCGTTTTCTTGATGGTTTCCTTTGCTGTGCAGATGCTTTTTAGTTTGATGTAGTCCCATTTTCTATTGTTTCTCTTGCCCGGTAAGACATGGTGCTTGAAAATATGTTGCTAAGACCGATGTCGAAGAGCGTACTGCCTATGTTTTCTTCTAGAAGTTTCATAGTTTCAGGTCTTACATTCAAGTCTTTAATACATTTGGAGTTAATTTTTGTGTATGGTGTAAGGTAAGGGTCTACTTTCATTTTTTTGCATGTGGCTGTCCAGTTTTCCCAACACCATTTGTTGAAGAGACTTTCTTTTCTCCATTGTATGTTCTTGGCTCCTTTGTCAAAGATTAGCTGTCCATAGATGTGTGGGTTTATTTCTGGGCTTTCGATTCTATTCCATCGATCTGTGTGTCTGTTTTTGTGCCAGTACCATGCTGTTTTGGTTACTATAGCTTTGTAGTATATTTTGAAATCAGGCAGTGTGATACCTCCAGCTTTGTTCTTTTTTCTCAGGATTCCATTACCTATTCGGGGTCTTTTGTTGTTCCATATAAATTTTAGGATTCTTTGCTCTATTTCTGTGAAAAGTGTTGTTGGAACTTTGATAGGGATTGCATTGAATCTGTAGATGGCTTTAGGAAGTATGGACATCTTAGCTATGTTAATTCTTCCAATCCAAGAGCACAGAATATCTTTCCATTTCTTTGTGTCTTCTTCAATTTCTTTCAGAAATGTTTTATAGTTCTCTGTGTATAGCTCTTTCACCTCTTTGGTTAAGTTTATTCCTAGGTATTTTATTCTTTTTGTTGCAATTGTAAATGGGATGGTATTCTTAATTTCTCTTTCTGCTACTTCATTGTTAGTGTATAGAAATGCAACTGATTTTTGTATGTTGATTTTCTATCCTGCAACTTTACTGGATTCGTTTATTACTTCTAAAAGTTTTCTGGTGGATTCTTTAGGGTTTTCTATATATAAAATCATGTCATCTGCAAATAGTGACAGTTTCACTTCTTCCTTTCCAATTTGGATCCCTTTTATTTCTTTCTCTTGCCTGATTTCTCTGGCTAGGACTTGCAGTACTATGTTAAATAGGAGTGGTGAGAGTGGGCATCCTTGTCTGGTTCCTGTTCTTAGAGGAATAGCTTTCAGGTTTTCCCCATTGAGGATGATATTAGCTGTGGGTTTGTCATATATTGTCTTTATTATGTTGAGGTACTTTCCTTCTATACCCATTTTATTCAGAGTTTTTATCATAAATGGACACTGTATCTTGTCAAATGCTTTCTCAGCATCTATTGAGATGATCATGTGATTTTTATTCTTCATTTTATTAATCTGGTGTATCACGTTGATTGATTTGCGAATGTTAAACCATCCCTGCATACCTGGAATAAATCCCACTTGATGATGGTGTATAATCTTTTAACATATTGTTGTATGCGATTTGCTAGTATTTTGTTGAGGATTTTTGCATCGATGTTCATCAGTGATATTGGCCTGTAGCTTTCTTTTTTTTGTGTTGTCCTTGTCTGGTTTTGGTATCAGGGTAAAGTTGGCTTCGTAGAATGAGTTAGGGAGCTTTCCCCCCTTCTCAACTTTTTGGAAGAGTTTGAGAAGGATAGGTATTAAGTCTTCTTTGAATGTTTGGCAGAATTCACCAGGGAACCATCTGGTCCAGGACTTTTATTTTTGGGGAGGTTTTTGATTACTGTTTTGATCTCCTTACTGGTGATTGGTCTATTCAAATTCTCTACTTCTTCTTGATCCAGTTTTGGAAGGTTGTATGATTCTAAGAATTTATCCATTTCTTCCAGATTGTGGAATTGGTTGGCATATAGCTTTTCACAGTATTCTCTTATAATCTTCTGTATTTCTGAGGTGTCTGTTGTAATTTCTCCTCTTTCATTTCTGATTTTACTTATTTGTGCCTTCTCTCTTTCTTGGTGAGTCTAGCTAAAGATTTGTCAATTTTGTTGATCTTCTCAAAGAACCAGCTCTCGGTTTTATTAATTTTTTCTATTTTTTTTTAGTCTCTATTTCATTTATTTCTGCCCTGATTTTTATGATTTCCCTTCTTCTACTGATTTTGGGCTTTGTTTGTTCTTCTTTTTCCAGTTCCTTTAGATGCATTGTTAGATTGTTTATTTGAGATTTTTCTTGTTTATTGAGATAGGCCTGTATTGCTATAAACTTCCCTCTTAGAATCGCTTTTGCTGTATCCCATAAATTCTGGCATGTCGTATTTTCATTTTCATTTGTCTCCAGGTATTTTTTGATTTCTTCTTTGATTTCTTCATTGACCAAGTCATTGTTCAGTAGCATTTTGTTTAATCTCCACGTATTTGTGGCTTTTCTGATTTTCTTCCTATAGTTGATTTCTAGTTTCATACCGTTGTGGTCAGAAAAGATACTTGGTATTCTTTCAATCTTCTTAAATTTATGGAGACTTGTTTTGTGGCCTAATATGTGATCAATCCTGGAGAATGTTCCATGTGAATTTGAAAAGAACGTGTATTCTTCGGGTTTTGGATGGTACGCTCTGTATATATCTGCTAGGTGCATCTGTTCTAGTGTGTCATTTAAGGCCAATGTTTCCTTATTCATCTTCTGTTTAGATGATCTATCCGGTGGTGTAAGTGGAGTGTTAAAGTCCCCTACTATTATTGTGTTACTGTCTATTTCTGTTTTTATGTCTGTTAATAATTGCTTTATATATTTAGGTGCACTTACATTGGGTGCGTAGATATTTACAAGTGTTATATCCTCTTGTTGGATTGTTCCCTTGATCATTATGTAATGCCCTTCTTTGTCTCTTTTACAGTTTTTGTTTTAAAGTCTATTTTGTCTGATATGAGTACTGCTACCCCAGTTTTCTTTCCATTGCCATTAACGTGGAGTATCTTTTTCCATCCCTTCACTTTCAGTTTGTGAGTGTCTTTAGGTCTGAAGTGTGTCTCTTGTATGCAGCATATATATGGGTCTTGTTTTTTTATCCATTCAGCCACCCTATGCCTTTTAATTGGAGCATTTAGTCCATTGACGTTTAAAGTAGCCATTGATAAGCATGTACTTATTGCCATTTTTTAACTTTTTTTTCTCTCAGTGTTTTAGTAGTCCTTCTCCGTTCCTTTCTCCTTCTATACGGAATTGTTGGTCTCTTTAGTTTGACCTCTGTCTGAAAGCTCTATTCTTTAACTCCCCTCCTCCCTCCTTTTATGTTTTTGATATCATATCTAACTTCTTTTTTGTGCATTTGTATCCATTACGTTCTTATCATGGAAATAGATAATTTTTCCTATTTGTGGTCTTCGCCTTTTCCCTTAAATCAGTCCCTTTAACATTTCTTGTAGCACTGGTTTCTTGTTGACAAACTCCTTTAATTTTTGCTTGTCTGGGAAATTTTTGATCTCTCCTTCCATTTTGAATGATAATCTTGCTGGGTAGGGTATTCTTGGCTGTAAGGTTTTTCCTTTTAGCACCTTAAATATATCATGCCACTCTCTTCTAGCCTGTGAGTTTTCTGCTGAGAAGTCAGCTGATAGCCTTATGGGGTTTCCTTTGTATGTAACTTGACTTTCTCTTGTGGCTTTTAGGATTCTCTCTTTATCTTTAATTCTGGACATGTTGATTATGATGTGTCTTGGTGTGGGCCTCTTTGGGTTTATCTTGTTTGGGGCTCTCTGTGCTTCCTGTACCTGGATGTCTGTTTCGTTCCTTAGGTTAGGGGAGTTTTCATCTATTATTTCTTGAAATAGATTCTCTGCCCCTTTCTCTCGCTCCTCTCCTTCCGGGACACCTATAACATGGATGTTAGTGCGTTTGATCTTGTCCCAGAGGTCCCTTAGTCTGCCCTCACTCTTTTTAATTCTTTTCTCTTTTACTTGTTCAGCTTGGGTAATTTCTTCTAGTCTTTCGTCCAGCTCGCAGATCCGTTCTTCTGTATCCTCTACTCTCCTTTGAGTCCCTCTAGTGAATTTTTCATTTCCAGTATTGTATTCTTCATTTCTGATTGGTTCTTTTTTATGTCTTCCATTTCTTTGTTGACATTCTCACTGAGTTCATCTATTCTTCTCCCCAGATCAGTGAGCATCCTTAACACTCTTTGTTTGAACTCTCTGTCAGGTAGGTTGCTCATTTCTGTTTCACTTAGTTCCTTTTCTGTGGTTTTGTCCTCTTCCCTTACTTGGAATATATTCCTTTGCCTCCTCATTTTGCCTCTTTCCCTGTGTTTGTGTCTACGTATTAGGTAGGTCAGCTATGTCTCCTGCTCTTGGATAAGTGACCTTATGCAAGCGATGGCTTAGGAGGCCTGCAGTGTGCTTCCCTCAGTTCTCCATGTTCCAGGTGTGACCCCTCTGTGGGCTATGTGTGTCCTTCTGTTGTGGCCTGTTTGCTCTCCCTGTAGGCACCCAGGGAGGCCGAGTTATGCTCCTGGCCAGCTGTTGTAATGCTCAGCTGCTTGTAGTTGTTGTGGGCCCTTCAGTCTCTTTATCAGGTGTGGGGAGCCCCAGCACAGTTGGCTGCAAGTTCTAATACCACATTTGTGTTGCAGTATTTCTTTTAAGTGAGTAGGCCCCCAGTGTGGCAGGTTGTTAGGCTCAGGGCCTTACAATTGCTATAAGCCTCCAGCCTTTAGGTCTCTTGTCAGCTCTCTGAGTATTGCAGCTGGGTGGGGCTGGCCTCAGGCACAGGAGCACCCAATTGTTTCAGGCTTTGGAAGGTGGGGCAAACCCCCTATGTGGGTCTTTGAGAAGCACAAGTCTTCTGCAGCTGACAAGCCCTGCCACCCACAAGTCCACACACACAGTCAACACAGTCCTGCCCTGTGTGCATGCCCCAACCTCCCGAAGTGGACCCAGTCTCTCCATGGCGGGAGGTCCACACACTGCACAACCGCCCCACACTCTCCACCTGCTCCTTGTGCATGTCCTGCCCTGCTGAAGTTGGCTCAGTTGCCAGGCAGCAGAGAATCCAATCACCAATCTATGTAGGCCCACAAGTTGCCTGGGGGCTTGTTGTTGGGTGGGGCCGGTCTCTAGGGTGTGCTCCCTGCCCTGGCTGAGCTGCATTAAATCTGTGCTCTAGCTTGTGGGGCAGACCCTGGGCTAGCAGGCCCCAGGGAGAACTGCAGTGGTGTCTGTGTCAGCATGCCCACACCAGGCCACAACAATGGCCACCGCCAATGTCCCAGTCCTTGGAGAGGTCTCACCCCTCACCGAGATGCACTCAGGGCCTATTAGGTGAGTCTCTTTTCACCACAGCACTGTGCACCTTTCTTTCCGGTGATTTTAGGTTGCTTTCTGAAACGGGTGAGTTTGTGCGTGGGCCCTTTAAGAGCCACTTTTAATTTCTTTGTGAACCAGCTTTTCTGGAGGGTACTCCCCAATGTTTTAGTAGCAGGCAAAGTCAGATATTCTGCCACTCGGCTCGATTGTGCTGGGTCCACACAATGCCCCCAGCAGGGGCGCTCCCCCGCTCAGGGTCCCGCTCCTCCAGGGAGGTCTGGGTACCTGTGCGCTGCTCTCGGGCAGCCGTGAAGCTGGCTGCTTGTGAAGGCAGCGTTTTTCCTCTCCAGAAGGGAGCTTCTGCCTCTTCCACCTCAATTAGGGGTGTCCCTTGTTGCAGGAGTTCCTCTTATCCAGTTTTCAGTTCTGTCTCAGGGGTAATTTTTCCACGAATAGTTGTAAATTGCCTGTGTCTGCGGGAGGAGGTGAGTTCAGAGTCGGCCTATGCCGCCATCTTGGCTTCCTATGTATACTTAAAATTTGCTAACAGTGTAGATATTATATTAAGTGTTCTTATCACAAAAATAATAACGTTAATAAGAGTAAGAAGAAATTTAGGGAGATGATGGATATGTTTACAGCATTGATGATGATGATGGCTTCACGGTTGCCTACTTATCCCCAAATTGATCCAGTTGTATACACTAAATAAAGGCAGATTTTTGTAGGTCAATCATACCTCAATAAAGTAGTTTAAAAAATATTTCTATGCATGTTCTTCTGAATCAACTGTCTAAATTAACCAGAAATCTTTATTCCCTCTGTAAAATATACTGACTGATGCTTGCAGCCAGTTGAACACTCATAGCTCATTCTCCAATTAGCAAGTCCACATTGCCTGCAACAAGTGAACTGTAGGCTACTTGTTTTTTCTCATTTGTCATAATTGTCTTAATGGAAATTATATACAATGTATTAAAGATATGGTTTACAATAAGAAGATAATATGGAATTCCAATACGCAGAACTACATTAGAATCCCCTTACTCTACATCAAACGATGATGAACAAATCACATATATAAGTTTTAGGTTGAAAGAAAATACTCAGTGTAGGCTAAAATTATTTTTATGACTCTTACATTTAACCTATTTTATTAGCTAATTAACCTTAACATCAGCCAAATAGAGTTGAATAAAATGACTTCTACTTTGATCATTTATATGATTCTCTTTTTCTAGACTGTGAAATATATCTGTAAGAGTGAGGGATAAATTAATTCAACAAACACTATTGACCACTGATTTTGTGTCAAGCACTGAGTTCATCAGTCAGGTAAACAAAAAATGCTTGTGTTTACCTGAACACCTAAGACTAAGTAAGATAATGTACCTGAAATAACTTGGAAAATATTAATCACTCTGTAGATGTTAATTAATACATCTTTGAGAGCCCACCTATTTTTTTTTTTTCTGGAAGTTGCTCACACTTGAGTTGCCATGCTGCCAAATCTTCCTTCTTCAATCAAAAGGACCATCTCCATGGAGCCACCTGACTTTGTAATTCTATTTTACTACTTACTTCTGAATTTTAGGAATGCTAGGAACACATTTTCTTTTCTTTTTTTTTTTCTTTTTTTGGTGAGGAAGACTGGCTCTGAGCCAACATCCACTGCCAATCCTCCTCTTTTTGCTGAGGAAGATTAGCCCTGAGCCAACATCTGTGCCCATCTTCCTTCATTCTGTATGTGGGACACCGCCACAGCATGGCTTGATGAGCAGTGCACAGGTCCGTGCCTGGGATCTGAACATGCGAACCCCAGGCCACCAAAGTGGAAGGCATGAACTTAACCACTATGCCACCAGGCCGGCCCCCTAGGAATGCATTTTCTCATTTTAACAAACATTGAACACATATGTACTATGTACCTGGTACTATGCTATTACCTGAGATACTTTCAGCATCTGTTGTTCTACTTAGCTGTACACAAAAATCTATATAATAGATTATCTATAAGAAACACATAGCAGAAAAAAATCAAAAGGAAATACTGGATCCTCATCTTAAATGTTATATCCATGTTTAAAATAATGGTTCAATTCCATTTTTAAATAAAATATATAAACACAGAGTAACGGTGTCAATATGTTTATCATGCTTTGTTTTGTTCTTTCCACTTGTCTTAGCATCCATATTTCCTGATGTCACCCAACTAACCCAGGGATAGAGAGGTGAGGCATAGCAGAGTGGCACAGAAATCCCCCAAGGATGTTATTTATCCTAGTTGAGTAAATGACTATACTATCAAGGTTCCTTATAAAATTCTCCATTAACAGATGTAAATAGGTGGCCTGCATTCACTCACTATAAATAAGGGTGGGAGAAGTATCTCCTCCCTGTCTAAAGTCCAGGTCAAGCAGCTGCTCTCAGGTAAGACAGTACTTGGTTGTATCTATAATAAAATGTGTTGGATGAATTTAAGCTGCATCATGGTAATTCAGTTTAAATACAGGGAAGAATTTCTTGTAAGTGAACGTAAAGACAATAACTCACTTAGTCTTCTGGCATTGCTCCTTCAACATCTCTATTTGTATCCCCATTAATTCTCCACATCTTGAAAGGTGAGACCCTCCCCACTTACCCCTGGTACCCGATCTCTGCACCCTCCCAGCTTTTGATATAGTTAGGACTCCCCACGTTTTTGTTCACTTCTGTGGGCCTGATGCCTATTTAGAATTTCCAAATCCCATATAGATGTTTTGTTTTCATGTTTTTGCTAATATCAACAAAAGCTGCCTCTTATGTATACATATATATATATATTTCCTGACACATGTAATAACCAAACCCCAAAATACAATCACTGGCTCATCCTCACCATTGTTTAACTTACATTTCTCATTGGTTTATGCTTACTGCAGCACATTCATTCTATTCAGTCTCTTAAGTCTGCTGCAATCTGATTTATCAACTTTTAATTTTGTCTGAGCACCAGAAGCAGTGTGGCACAGTAAGATGACCACAACTTTGAAGTCAGACAGACCTGAATTCACACACTGGCTCCATCATATCAATCGATGGGAACCTTCAATAAGTTCTTCACTCTGAACCTAGGTCATCTCACCTGAAAAGTGGGGATGTTAGTCACAGCCTGTTAATGGTGCTGTTAGATAAAAGTAACACATGTAGAGATGTGTAGCAAAGATTCTGGGTCAGTATTAATTTCTCTTCTCTCTATGAATATTAAAACTATCCTCTCATCTATCTTCCAACCTTTCATCAAGTTTATATTTCAGTGCAGGCCCCAGACACTGAGACTGCACTGCCTCAGGCACCACACTCATAGGAGAAAGTCACTGTTTGCCTCCATGTAGGTGGTAAACTTTGTAACACTCCACAGGCACTCTTCCTAAATTTGGAAAAATATAATGAGGGAACTTCTCAAATCCTTCTCTATAAATGCATAAATCAATTAAATCAATGAATTAAATTAATTGAATCCATGACACTTTCAATCATAGGGACAGCATTTTGTCATTCTTGAAAACTGTATAGGTATACATTGTTTCAAAAAATCATCATGTGATGACAAGCGATTTTCATCTGCAGCAGGATTGAACTCCAGACTTTTCTTTATGTAAGAGATGACTAATAATCTAGAAAATTGAACTTTACTTTATTCTTCCTAAAAGAATAGAGGTGTTTTTCCCTTTTCTTGATTACTCATACTTTTTAGAAACTACAGAAAGATAAATCTCCTTGTCCTCTTTTCCGAAAATCTTCAGGGACGTATCCCAATTCATGTCCAATTACACATCCATATATTATATTGATAGAAATTAAGAGTTGACTACATTGAGGTCAACTGGGAGATGGAGATCACAAAATGGAAATCAGTCCCAGACTATCTGGTCCTGCCTGATACCAAGCACATGCTACTCCACCCGTTCCTGAACCCTGCTTTTTCCACTCTAGAAAGCACAGCAATGTTGAGAAAATATGGGCAAGCCTATTATGTTATGCATAAGTTTTTGTCAGAATAGAAATTTTGTTATTGTTTATAGATCTAGAGACTGTCCTTGGATTAGATGAAGAAACAATACATTGGAAAATGTCAAAGGAACTAATAAGTTGAAAACATAGATGTTGTTTATACCTCAACAATGACAGGATACAAAATCTGTTCCATACTTTTTTAGTACAATAAGGAATAAGGGCAATTTCTAAAGTGAAGGAATTTAGCAATTTACAATGGTTTATATATATACATTAATCTGTCTATAAATATTATTTATTACATTGAATATAAAAGGTTATTTTGAGGGTTAAATGCAAAAAGTAGACACATAACTTAATTGTTTAAAGAATTATTAAGGAAATAATTGAAGGAATGATGATTTATACATGCACATGACATGCACACTAGTAGCAGTGGTTATTGTTATCACTACTAGTAATTTCTGAGAAATTCAATTGTTAATTCAAAGGAAATTGAGTCTTAAGTGTTTGAACAAATGATGACAAAAGGACCTTTTACCTGATCACTCTTCGGCCATATGAGCGTGCAGTTCTCCTGTAGCCCAGCAGTCCTTACTAATCTTTCTAAATTTGTTGATTAAAAACAAGCATTTTAATTACTATTCCTTTGGCTGATGATGAACTTGAATATTCTTCCTATATTACTAGTAGTTCTTTTGGGGAATTCCATTTTAATGCCTTTTGCCCAATTTTTATAGTGTCATTTTTTTACTACCCTACAGTAAACACATTTTCCAACTGAATGTCTTACATGCTTCAAATATTTCCCCCAATTGGTAATTACCCTTTTAATTCTGTGGAAGTTGTTTTTGCAATAAAATGATTCTTCGTATTTTAACATATCAAGTATATCAATCTTTACCTCTATGGTTTATATCATTGATGTCATTATTAGAAAATTCTCACTCAACGATTCTATAAATATTTACCTGCATTTTGTTTTAAAATGCATGTGGTTTACTCATAATTAAGTATTTAACCACCTGGAATTAATTTAAATATATATTGTGATGTATGCTTTATTATATTTTTTTCAAATGGGTGATTTACTCAACTTTCTTTTATTCAATAACTCACTCTGTTACTACTGGTTTAGGAAGCTTCCTTTATACTTACCTAAATGTTTACCTAGGCCTCTTCCTGTACTTTTAATACTGCCTCAGGGTTGTATTCGTTTCCAAAAAGATACTGAATTATTTTAATTATATCAGTGTCTAATGTAGTAATTTAGATACAATTCTTTGTATTATTAATTCTTTTAGTAATCATGGCAAATTCTTCTACACTGGTGTATATCTCTGTCAATCCTTTCAGATGGTGAATTTCTATTCTTGGCTTTGTATGTTTGTTTCAGCTTACAGTCAGTTCTCAACTAGGAAACATTGCAATACCTCGCATTTTATTTTAGAGATGATATCGTGGGTATATTTTCTGAGCTTTACATATCTCTTACTTTCTGATGAAACTAAACTGGACTGGATACCAGATTTTGCCAAAGATTCTACTGAAATTAATCTATTGCTTTCTGACACTCAATATTCATGAAAGAAATTTAAATCCAGCCTTATTTTTAAGTTTTCTTTTTTTTTTTTTTTTTTTTAAGGAACACCAGCCCTGAGCTAACATCCATGCCAATCCTCTTCTTTTTGCTGAGGAAGACTGGCCCTGGGCTAACATCCATGCCCATCTTCCTCTACTTTATATGGGACGCCGCCACAGCATGGCTTAACAAGCGGTGCGTTGGTGCGCGCCCGGGATCCGGACTGGCGAACCCCGGGCGACGGCAGCAGAGTGTGCGCACTTAACTGCTTGCGCCACCAGGCCGGCCCCTTATTTTTAAGTTTTTTTGAACCGTTACTTACACATCATAAAAAAAGTATACTCCCAAGTCTCTACTTTGTGCATTTTTACTTACATATCGTAACTATACAATTCAAAGATTTTTAGTGAACTTCTAAAGATGTGCAATCATCACCACAATTCAGTTTTAGAACATTTCTTCATCACCCCAGAAAGTTCCCTGGTGCCATTTTGCATTTAATCCCACTCCTATCCACAGACAGTGCCAAACATTTTCTGTCTTTAAAAAATTGTTTTTTCTGGATTATTCATAAAAGTTCATTGTACAGTATGTAGTCTTTTACATCTGGTTTCTTTCATTTAACGTAATTTCTTTGAGGTACATCCACATTGCAACATGTAACAATATTTTTTTTCTTTTTATTGCTGAGTAGTACTCCGTTGTATTGGTGTTTCACATTTTGTTCACCAATAACCAGTTGTTGGACATTTGAGTTGTTTCCAACTCAGGGCTATTATGCCTAATGCTGCTATGAACATCCATGTGCAAATTTTCATACACATAGGCTTTCATTTCTCTTTGATAGACTCCTAGGAGTAGAATTACTAGATCATATAGTAAGTTTATATCTAGCTTTTTAAGGACCTGCAAATCTGTTTTTGTGGTGGTACCATTTTAAATTTCCATCAGCAATATACGATGTTTCCAGTTTCCCCACATGCTTGCCAACTATTGGTATTACCTTTCTTTTTGATTATAGCCATTCTGGTGGGTGGGTAGCAGTATCTCAATGTATTTTGAATTTTCATTTTCCTAATGACCAATAACGTTGATCATCTTTTCCTGTGCTTATTATCCATTTACATATCTTCGGCGAAATATCTGTTCAAATCTTTTGCCCATTTTTAATTGGATTGTTTGTTGTATCATTGAATTGTAAGAGTTTTTTTATATAGTCTGGGTAAAAGTTTTTCTTGCAAATATTTTCTCCCAGTCTGAGACTTCTCTTCATTTTCTTAATGGAGACTATTGAATTGCATTGTTTTTTTTGGCAGAAGACTGACCATTTTTTGACTTTTTTTTTTTAATTTTTTTTTTGGTGAGGGAGAGTGGCCCTGAGCTAACATCTGTTGCCAATCTTCCTCTTTTTGCTTGAGGGAGATTGTTGCTGAGCTAATATCTGTGCCAATCTTCCTCTGTGTTTTGTATGTGGGACACTGCCACAACACGGCTTGACAAGTGGTGTGTAGATCCATTTGATAATATTTTTTAATGGATCATTTTTTTGGTGTGGCATCTAAGAATGTTTTGCTTAATCTATGGCCACAAAATTTTCTCCTATATTTTCTTCTAGAAGCTTCAGGTGTTTAACTCTTATTTTTAGGTTTGTGATCCATTTTGAGTTAATTTTGAGGACAGTGTGAGGTAAGGGTCTACTTTTTTTTTTTCTTTTATTTCTTTTGTTTTTGTTTGTATGGTTATATCGAGTTGTTCTAGCACCATTTGTTGAAAAGTCTATCCTTTCCCTCATTTAATTGTCTTGGCACCTTTGTTGAAAATCAATTGACTATATACTGATGTCTCTCCATTTACTTATATTTTTAAATTTCTCTCAACAAGATTGTGCAGTCCTCAGTATACAAGTCTTGCTCATTTTTTTGTACTTTTTTCTTATATATTTTGTTCTTTCTTTCCTGCATAGTGAATGAAATATTTTTTAAAAGCGTGTTTTGTTTTGTTTTGTTTGTAAAATCAGTCTGATTTTAATTTATTTATAGGAACTATTTTTTTCTTCCTGAAAACTTGTAGTTTCTTTTTTCAGGTTGTGTAAGTCAAATATTTCATGTATATTTCCATCTGTACTGATTTTACATGGAAAACAATGAGCTCTTTCAATCTCTTTCAGTCTTTCTTTTGGAACAGTCATTTTTCTTCCAGCTGTTTTGGTTTATTTTTCCTGGGACATTAATTCTCGTTATTTTGAATTTTCAGTTTTTGTCCTTCTCAAATATCATTTTTCTCATTATTTCTTTTCACCATTTTTTCCTATGCATTATGAGAGAATTTTTCAAATGTATTCTCCAAATTGAACTGATTTAAACTATTTTACTTCAATTGTGCTTTTGTTATATTTCACGTTTGCTTTAACTCGATTATGTTTCTACTATCTCATTATTTTGGCCTTTCTTTCTTTTGTTTTCTCTTTCCTTCATAATGCTACATGTTGCTATTACCTGAATTACCTTAGGATATTTTCTTAGTTCCACAGAAGTTTTAACGTCTATGAGAATGATGACTGAGACTTTACGATGTGATAGACAACGTGCTTTGTGGTTTACAGACATTATTACGTATTCATATATGCTAATACTCTGAATTGTCAAGACATTGTTCCCTTTTTCCTTAATGTAATATGTTAAAGATTTCATGCTAGTAGTTTT
Source organism: Diceros bicornis minor (assembly GCF_020826845.1). NCBI lineage: Eukaryota > Metazoa > Chordata > Mammalia > Perissodactyla > Rhinocerotidae > Diceros > Diceros bicornis. Next base: position 60,079,417 of record NC_080746.1, on the reverse strand, counting down.
TTTTTTCCTTTTTACAATCTCTACTGCAAATCAAGATCTTTTCATAATTTTTTTTCCCAATTAACTGTGTGTGTGGCTTACTCATGGCTGCTGTCTCCACAACATGATTATGTAGAGTGCAGTTTGATATCCAGTTGCAGTATCTAGCAGCTTACAGTTTCACTAAGGTAACATCCATGCCACCAACACTGTCTAGTTCTTGGCCACTTTGAAATGTTAGAGGAAATTAAAACCTAAATTCCCAAAATGTGTCGTTGCCAAATTTTCTTCTGTTTCTTCTTCTGCTGACAAAGACGTACTTGAGTGAATATTCATTTCAAAATTCAATGTGTCTCTACCAATGCCCCCTGTTTACACTATTGTCTTTGGCTAATTTTCATGAGATGACATGTCTGGTGCAAGGAAAACGTCCTAGGTCACCTTACAGTTAAGCATCTTAGAAAAAGAATTGTTTGGTCCCCATTTTTCATTTTGGAACAGACTCTGGATTCCTGAGTGTAAACTGTGGTAATGGTGTTAAGGGCTGTCCTATATTTTGATTCAATCCATCTCCATATTCCTTACTTAGGAGCCATTAATCACCCTCAAAAAGTTCTAGATGTAGGACTTCTATCAGTTTTAACATTAGTACTCTTTAGTCTGTTCCATTTTTCCTTTACCTGTGTTGAAAATTTAATAGAAAATTGGGAGAGACTATTTCAGGTAATACTAGCTAAAGTTATTTTCCAATGGAAGCCTATTTTAAGTCTTAGAAAGAAACTCTGAGAGTAATATGCAGCACAAATTAGAAATAGTTGCAATAGAAACAGAAATTGATGATCAGCAGATGGGAGATGAGAGGATATTCAGATTTCTGGATTAGGCAACCTGATAACATCAAGCTACCACAGATCCATAAAGCTATTAATCAAAATGGGGAAAACAGAATTTACAGTTTTAGGGGACTCATTCAGATGCAGTGACATTGTGCTTGAGTTGACTTTGAGCTATTTATGTGGAGAAATCAGAGTTAGATATATGGACCCAGTATTTAGGAGATTAGCCTGGGATAAAGGTAAATACTTTAAAGTAGGAAAATAAATGAATGGAAACCATTGTCCATGAAATCCCTATGGAATTGAAAGTATGTTGAAAGATAATATGTTTGGAGAAATAATCAAACTAATTTTTGTTTACATTCATAAGTAAGTCATGCAGTGAATTACATGATAAAACTTATAAAATGGGCATACTTAATGGAAATGATCTTGGATGGCTTCTAAAGGAACAATGGAAATCTTAAAGAATTTAAACATATTTTAATCAATATCTTCATTTTTGTAATAAACATGTTATATCCACCATAGATATAACATAATTTGAATTCTAACATAAAATATTATGCTTTAGAATTTACTATTTGCTATAATTGTCTTATTAATTTATTTACGTATCATCCAAAACACATGCAATGCTGAAATAACATTATTTTGACTCTGAACCGTAGAAATCTTAAATAAGAGATTTGCAAACATAGACATCTCTAACACATTTGCCTTATTTTCTAATAGAGAATTATAATATTGTTGAAGTGACATATCATGATTATCGTTATCGTTATCATCATTATTATTATCATTAGGAAGTGTAGCGTAGTTGTTAATAGCATAGGTTCTAAAGTCTTATTTTCTGATTCCCAATATCCTCTCTTTCAGATTTTATAACCTTTGGCAATTTATCCAAACTTTTAAAATTTACTTTATGCATCTGTAAAAAAATACCTCTCTCAGGTTTTCCATAAGCTCAATGAAATAATCTATGTAAAGTATTTAGAAAATTGTATAGTACATGGTCTTATCATTCACAAAATATTATACATAGTAACAAACCTGTAAGAAATCAAAGGCCAAATTAAGGACCAGGGTGTACATGCTACAAAAAAAGATTATTATTTTCATCATTGATTTTTACCATAACAGAGGCAAGATCCACAATGTTATACAAGGCAGTATTTTAGTGTCAAAAATTAAGAAAACTTTCAAGCTTCAGATTCACAAGAACTGAAACATTTTTCTTCTACTTCCTTCTAGTAAATTTATGAAATGAGACAGGAAGAACTGGGATTATCTGAGGAGGATTCTTAGGTATATGTAGTCCCTGAAAAAAGATTCTTCCCTGCTATGTTAAGATGAATTTTCACTTAGAATCTGAGTTTAATAATTCTAAAATTCTAAGGAAAAATTAGTCAATTATTTTCGTAGGTCAAGTCCTACTCGTGGTGAAATAGCATATTTCAGGAAAGGCAAATAAAATATAAATCAATTAGCAAAATGATATTAAATATCTACTATGAGCAAATAATTCTACTAAGCAATAATTAGCTAAAAATAACCCCTTATTCTCATGAGACCATATTAAAGCTTATAATCCAGCGGAAGCATAAAAATGTAATAAAAATATTGAGATGAGTATGAGGGAGTAAGTGATAAACACCAATAAATCTAGCAAAGTAAATTGAAAATGATTGGAACTTAATTAAACATCTTATTTCAGTGATGAATCTCACAGACATAATATTGAGTGAAAGAAGCAAGATACAAACAGTATATATTGCATGATTCAATTTATATCAAGGTCAAGAACAGAGAAAAGTAACTATGGTAATAGAAGTCAAAATAATGCTTATTATAGGAGAAGACACTAATGAGGGTGAGGCAGTAGGAAGCCTTAAGAGCCAGTGATAATGTTTTATTGTTGACCTTGGAAGAGGTTACATGAGTGTACGTAGTTGCCAAAATTCATTTTCTGCACTTTACAAAATGTATATTAAACTTTAACTAACAATAATTTAAAATCCTAAATTTTGAAAGTCAAAATCTTAGATGAGAATTCTGCTCTTACAGACCATAATGCCAACCTTCCATAACTCCACTTTCCCTACTTTCCTCTTACCTGGCGTCCCTGGACTTGAATGGGCTCATGCCTGGATCTCCATCCCCTTCTGCTGCCTCTATTTCACTGCCCTTTCTGGGAACACCTTGATCCTGTTCACAGTCCTCACTGAGCCAAGCCTCCATGAGCCCATGTACTATTTCCTCTCCATGTTGTCCACCACTGACATTGGCTTATGCATCTCTACACTGGTGACAGTACTGGGAATATTCTGGTCAATGCCCGGGAAATCAGCTTCAGTGCTTGCTTATCACAGATGTTCTTCATTCAACTCTTGACTGTCATGGAGTCTTCGGTGCTCCTGGCTATGGCCTTTGATTGTTTTGTGGCCATTTCTAACCCCTTGAGATATGCTACCATTCTAACTCAAGCAAGGATCACAAGAATTGGTTTGGCAGTCATTACCAGGGGGACTGTCATTCTGACACCACTAGTCCTGTTTTTTAAGCATCTATCATTCTGCGCAGCCTTGTGCTCCGTCACTCCTACTGCTTCCACCCAGATGTGATGAAGCTCTCGTGTTCAGATACAAAGATCAATAGTGCATTTGGACTAACCGCAATTATCTCTACTGCTGGAGTGGACTCTATCTTTATCCTGCTTTCCTACATCTTGATCATTCGCTCTGTTCTCAACATTGCTTCCCCAGAGGAGAGGAAAAAGGCCTTCAGTACCTGCATTTCTCATATCACTGCTATGGCCATATTCCACATCCCTTTGATCAGCCTGTCTTCTGTTCACAGGTTTAGAAAATGTGCTCCACCCTACGTGCCCACACTCATTGCTAATGTATACTTGCTCATTCCCCCTGTGATGAATCCCATCATCTATAGCGTGAAAAAAAAAAAAGCAGATTCAAAAAGCTATGCTCAAACTTGTATGTTCCAAGGGAACTCGTTTTTAACAGTTACTGCTCCAGTTAGGCCCTAGTTCAACATCAGCGAAAATTTTTCACAAATTGGAGATATAGGTCTATGTAATTTTAGAGTTAAATAGAAATAGATGTTATCCAATTCAAACATCTCCACAAAGTAGTTAATCCTACCTAAGGCAATCTTATATTTTCTACATCAAAACACTAATTCAGATTTTCACTACGTCTCAGTTACCCTATTCCTATAGATGACTAATTGACCTTCCTTCTCTTGTTGTTTCTGCCCAAAACCACCCATCATTCACTTTGAATTAATTTTCCAAATATCTAGCTCGAATAAAATTTAAAAACAAACCAATAAGCATCTCTTCCATGTTTAGTTTTCATACACCAACTGAATGAAGCAACAAATCTTACGTATGATAATTAAAGTCCTCCATAATTTGGATTCAAATTTCTTTAAAGTTTAATCTACCTCTTTGTCTTTTCATATACTCTGCAGTCTAAGAAAACCAGTCAGCTAACTGCTTCATCACATATATGCAACTTTCCTGATGGTGGCCTTTACTGTTGACTCCTCTTCAACATTGAGACCCACTCCTCCACTTTGAAATTTTACTTGTGTGTTAAGGCTCATCTTCAAATATCTTCTTCATTAAAGTTTTCATGATTGCTCAAGTGATATCTGACTTCTCATTCCCATAATTTGCCTTTTATAGTGCTTTGTCTCCTACCTTTTTTTCCTTTATGAATTTTGACTACGCGTTTTATACATATAAATATATATTATTATCATTATTATAGCTTCCACAAGGATGTAAATTCCCTAAATTAAAAAAAATGACTTGATTTTCTTTGAAGCTGCTAAAACATCTAGAGGAATATTTTTCACATGGTAGACACTCAGTGATAGTTGTTGAATTGAACTGAACGCGATAGACTATCAAATAGTCCTTCTGAACAATTTCAGTGATAAGTCATTCAGTTCAACATTTGGCATGTATAACATAATTTTCTCTTATAACTGAGCCCAGTTTTTTTGCCTATATTATCTAGCAATTGATCATAGTTCTGACTTTCCAAACCATATAGGCAAAGGGCAATTTTGGAACCTGAAAACACAGTCTCAGGAACTTATTCCAGTTTGCATAAGGCCAAATTTGAGTTAGAATAATTTAAGCCATTTTTTCCATGAATAGTAGGTTTCCCAGAACTAATTGCAATTATATTTTTTAAATGTTTCCCAGTTGCTAAAGAAAAAAACTAATGAACGATCCTCAAATGCTCACTTGCCCTTTGCTTTTGCATCCGATTAATCTGTATTTCTTGTCTATTCTAACACCACAATATATCTTCATCTCCACTATTGGATTTAGTCTGGGACACTAAAATCTTTAAACTAAATCAGTTTCCTTACAGGTTTCTAGGTCTCCAATCTTTTCCCTTTTTCTCCTTCTGTTTTCCCTAAAACAATCAGAGAAGTCTTTTTAAAAGGCTTTTGAATTAAATTTTAGTTATATGAGAAATAATAAATAAGGTTTTTATTAATTAGTAAAAGGTTTTTAGAAAAGCTCAAAGTCCTCCTTGATATGTTCCCTCAAGTCCAGTTTTTCTATCTTCTCTGTAAGTAACTACCGTATAAGTTTGATTTTTATCCTTTCTTTCTATGCATTTGTATCCATAGATATGGAGAAAATAAAATTTAAAGTAAATTTTATCATTCATATCTCAGACAGAAAAAAAAGACATTTTGTTCTGTTATTTTAAGAACTATGTAAAACGAACAAGAGAAATGTGTTCATTGCTCAGGATGCCTATGTATCACACTCTTCCTTCATATCTCTTATTCCACACCTTCCTAGATATTAGCCCCATGTGTTCCTATTCCTGTTGGCTAATTCTGTCTACATGTATAATATCTGTTTGTTAAGTCAGTTCTGGACTGCTATTTTGTCTAGAAATGCTAGACAAATGCTATTTTGTCTAGAAATGCTAGACAAATGCAAATGTGGAATGCTATCTCTAAGAATTACTCCCCCAGGCTCAATACACATCAACTGTAGTCAGAAGTACTCTACCACAAATACTCTAGTTCATCACCCAGCCCTGTGTCCTGGATTTTGGCCTTCAGATTTGCCCCACCCTACTTTATGCATTCATTTCTTCAAGAGGATGATAATAAGACAGTGGCAAACTTTACCCTACGAGGCATCACTAGCTCAGAGTTTTGTGGCCATAAGAATAGAATGAATAAAACCAAGGACATGACATTCCCAAATTATATTCTTATCCATCATTCAAGAGCAACATATATTTAGCATCTACTATAAACCAGATATTGAGAGAGATATTGAGATTATAAACAAGAACAAGATTATTAGCTTTTTGCTTTAAATAAGTGTATTGCTTAGTGAGGAATAATTTTCAAAGATGTAATTTCATTAAAATGTTTATTATAGATGTATCCTCTATCAAGAAGACTTAATAAAGGATACAAATATTGGATAATTCAAATTACAAAGAACTTTAGATAGTAATTCTACTTTACTGCAACCATGGTGGAAAACCACAAACCACCCGACATAGATGGAAATAGGAAGAAACAAAACTAAAATGGTAGAAGCCACTTAAAAATGAGAATTAATAATGTGGTATATTATTTGAATTAATAATGCAAGTCAATGGGAATGTCGTATTCACTATATAAAATTTTAATTGACATTCCAATTTTGATGAAGTTATCTCTTATCTGTGGAGTATTTTCAAAAGTCCAATCCATAAGAATTATGGTACACAGCCAGATACAGAATAACTGATGGAGATTTGTTAAAAATGGAGATTCCTGGTACATCCATACAATGGAATATTATTCAGTGCTAAAATGAACTATCAAGCCACAAAAAGACATTGAGGAACCATGGATAGATATTATTAAGTGAAAGAAGCCAATCTGAAAAGGGTACATAGTATATGATTTCAACTATATGACATTTTGGAAAAAGGAAAAACTATAGAGACAGTAAAAAGATCAGTGGTTGCCAGGAGTTTGCAGGGAGGGAGGATGAAAAGGTGAAACACAAGTGATTTTTAGGGCAGTGAAACTATTCTCTACGATACTATGATGGCGAATATATGTCATTATACATTTGTCAAAATCCATAGATTGCACAACACCAAAGAGTGAGCCCTAATGTAAATTATGGACTTTGGGTGATAATGATGTGTCAATGTTGTTTCATTGATTTTAACAAATGTACCACTTTGGCAGGTGATGTTGATCGTAGAGGAGTCTGTGAGTGTGTTGTGATGAGGAGTGTATAGGAATTGTGTAATTTCCACTCAGTTTTACTATAAACCTAAAGCTGCTCTAAAAAACAAAAACTATAAAAGTTCAGATTCCTGAACCCCACTCCCCAAATATTTTACTTTATTAGTTCTGGGATGAGACCTAATATTCTGTATTCATAACAAGATTCCCAGGCATATCTAATACTCAGTTGATTTGAGGAGTCACTGAGTATAACAAGGTACAACTGTATATATCTCTGTTGCTTATTATCTCCAATCTAAAATTTATTTGGTTTGATCACTGTCTGTGGGATGAAAATAATCTTTAAGTCTTTCTCTCTGTGGAATAACTGTGTCTAAAATCCCAGAGTATAAAGGATGATTTCAGTGGTCTCCTTCCCAAAACAGATGTGAAAACTATATTCATACACTTTTCATGATTTTTCAATATTTATATTTTCCTGGCATATCTTTCAATATGAATCACAGCAAGTCAAAGATAAAACAACCTCAGCGATTGCAGTACATTAAGCCACATGGGAGAGCAAGTAGATTAGCCGTGCAGAGTGCCTCTGAAGCACAAAGGCAAAAGCAGCAAATGCCATTGGCCAGAAAGATCTCTTAGGAATAGGTTTGCTGATGGGGAAATGACTCTCCTGACATGGGTTCCTCACAGATACCCTCCACTCTGGGAGCTGAATGGGACCTCAGAGCTGGGTCTCTTCCTCATCCTCTTCACTTGATGTAAGTACAGGTGTATTAGAGTGGCAATGGATATGCATTGTTACAATGTTGATGTGAGCTCATTTTGGAGCAAGATATATGCCTTCATCAGAAGTGTTTCTAAGAGGAAATCATAAGATAACATCCATGCAAACACAAAATGCTGTGGAATTGCCTTTGATTTAAGACTGTATAACAGGAAATGTTCTAATATTTTATTGTTTTTAGTGCAGCATACAAATAAAGAATAGAGATTCTTTCCAATATACTGAATCTCCATTCTGAAAAAATTCACAAACAGTGAAATATGGAAATAAAAAAATCGAGGTTACACAGTCAATTTGAAATCTGGCTAGAATTCCTTAGATAAGATAAAATATCTGGCTAGAATTCCTTAGATAAGATAAAATATCTAAAATTTTTTATCCATGTTGCTAGACATGGACAATCCAAATAGCCCAGAAACTGAATTTGAGTCATTGAATTCTGGCATAAAAATCAAAAACAATATAATTTCAGTAAGTGAAAACATAGAATATGGGATAGCTAGGGTCATATGCCTAAATCTCAGTGTTGAGCTTCAAAGAGATAAATAATTTGTCCAAAAATAATAGTAACTTATTAGTTGTAGGGTATGAGATTTTAGTGCTTTTCTTGTAGTGGGGATGATGTTACTCCATTCAGATTAACAGACTGTAATAGTCTTAAAAAGATCAAGATATTCAAGCCAGGCTAATAACAAAGAGATGCATTTGAAGTCAATTAACTTAGGTTAAGGATGTCAACAGTGACTGTGAAAACGAGCAGAGCTAATCAAAGTATCCATAACTCAAATCCATGATTCCAGGTGCCCTCATTATACAACATACAGTTTGTATTATTTTTTATTAATTTTACCAACAGTCTTAATAATTTAGTCTGTAAGGAAATAATGGTTTTACATCTCCCCTGAATATTGACAAGGAAATAAGTTTTTAAATACAAAAACAAAAACCAAGAAGAGAAAAACAAATCTATCAAACATCAAGTATTTGAAACTTTAATACATACGTATTTTTATGACTATTTAGTGCCAAGGAAGAATGATAGTGTATGGATACTGAAGGGAAAAGAAATTCACATTATTACTTGATCCTTCAGTAATTCATATGCATATGTGACAGAAAAGTTTATTTTTTTCATGTCCTTCTACCAATTTCACCACATAGAGAAGCATTGTTATGTAACATAGTGGAACTTTACCAAATTTTGAATTTACATAAATAGGATTCAAATCCTAGCTTTCTCAGTGTATGAAATTTTGCCATTTCTTTATCTAATTTTACCTTCTTTGGATGAAAAACTGGAATCTTATAAGCAATATGATTTTTTTTAAAGTGAGATGATAATTGATGTAAAGCACATAATTCATGTAAAGCATGACACATTCTGGGATTCTATAAATGATAGTTCTTAACTACCTTGCAAAGTGATAGTCACTATTAACATTTCCAGTTTACCAATGAGATGATAGCATCAAAAATATCCTAAGTTACATCCTATGACTCTAAAATTCGTGTTACCATTATAACTTCCCTCACATTTCACACTATTAGTTAGGGTTGTTCAGAGAAACAAAACCAATAGATGATAGATAGATGATAGATAGATAGATAGATAGATAGATAGATAGATAGATAGATAGATAGATAGACAGATAGTAGATATAGATAGATGATAGGTAGATAGATGGATAGACAGATAGATAGATAGATAGATAGATAGATAGATAGATAGATAGATAGATAGACAGACAGACAGATGGATAGACAGATGGATAAAGATAGAACTAAAGAGATTTATTTTGTGTAATTGGTTCACATGATCATGTAGGCTGAGAAGTCCCACAACCTGTCGTCTGCAAGCTGGAGACCCAGAAAAGCTAGTGGTGTAATTCTAGTCCAAATCTGAAGGTCTAAGAACCAGGAGAATTGAGGGCACAAGTCCCTGTAGACGACCAATGTCCCAATTCAGCATTCAGGCAGAAAGAGAGAATTCTTCCTTCTTTTGCCTTTTTGTTCTATCCAGACCCTCAAGTAATTAAATGAGACCTACCCACATCGAGGAGGGCAATTTGCTTTGCTCAGTCTACTGATTCAAATGCTAATCACTTCCAGAAATAGCCTCAGAGACATATCCAGCAATAATGTGTAATCAGATATGTAGGCATTCTGTGGCCCAAGAATTGGGCCAGTCAGGTTGAGACATAAAATTAAGCATCACACACCACACAAATCCAAGTCTATTTCTTGCCAACTCTGCTTAGAATTCAGGTCTCAATCTAGACTTAATTATTTATTGGAAACCGTTCCTTATTCCCCACAATCAGCTTGTTGTCCACTATATGTGCTGTCATAGCATTCTTGACGTCCTCTTTACACTCTATAATTCCATGTTACTTGTCTGTGTCCCCTAGTCAACTAAGTATTTTTAGGGTGAGAGACACTGTTCTGCTTAACATTTAATTTCCTGTGCTTGTTCCACAGTAGACGTGCAACATATATTTGCTGAATGACCTAATGAGTGCATCCATCCAATTTTCAGTATTTGTGCTTAGACAAGGTGACTATTTTGTCAAGTAGTATTGGAAGCTCACTATTGCCTGTTTCTGGCTCATTCCATGCATCAGACCACTGCTTCTAAAGGAGCGTCTTATAAACACCCCCCCCTGCTGATTCTAGGTTTGCCCTCTGGATGGCACACAGATCAAATGTAATGCTTCTCAAATAGAATACTCTTTCAGCCATTTGAACACAACCATGTGTTTGCTTCTGGTTTTCTCGTGGCTGACTATAAACTTTGTAATCTCAAAGTGTTCTTTTTTTCTTTATACACCCATCATTGTCCCTTCAATTCACCTTAACAGATATAAGACTAACAAAATTACTTAGTTGCTTTTAGACAACTGGAAGACCATGTGATAAAATTAGTATCATTTTTTGGAAGGAACTAAAATATCTCTAAGTTACTTCCTAATTCTAAAACTCTAGGATTCTACATCAGCCTAAAATGTTATAAATGAAGACATTTAAAGCCAATGTTCTAGGTCGCCTTAGAAGAGACTTCCAAAACCAAAATAGTATTTATTCTTGAACCTCCTGCTCCTAATTTCCTGCCCATGAACATTTGTCTTAAATATTGACTTTCTTGGGTGTTTATTTAACTTAAATCTGCTTAAATTTGTATTGATGGTTCTAGCTGTAAGGGTATTTTTTTTTCTAAGTTTGCATTTCCTGATCTTTCTATATGCACAACTTTTAAAATGATCTTATAAAATTGTCTGATGAATATAAGATTTTTATTTTTGATATTAATTTTTGAATGATGCCAGAAAACTGAGTGAGAAATTGATTTTATTTTACTTAATAAAATTTTCAGGCAAATAATTATGAAGTCAATGGAACATGAATCATCTTATAATCAGCATACTAACTATTCCATAATAACTAAAATACAGTTGCAATTTTCTGCATGGGAGTACTTTCAATAATTTCTTATACATTTAGCATATTAAGTAATTACCACAAGCTTGTTTCTGTGATTTTTTTTTTTTTTTGTGAGGAAGATCAGCCCTGAGCTAACATCCATGCTAATCCTCCTCTTTTTGCTGAGGAAGACCGGCTCTGAGCTAACATCTATTGCCAATCCTCCTCCTTTTTTTTTCCCCAAAGCCCCAGTAGATAGTTGTATGTCATAGTTGCACACCCTTCTAGTTGCTGTATGTGGGACATGGCCTCAGCATGGCCGGAGAAGCGGTGCCTTGGTGTGCGCCCGGGATCAGAACCCGGGCTGCCAGTAGCGGAGCGCGCACACTTAACTGCTAAGCCACGGGGCCGGCCCTATGATGTCGTTTTAAACTGCAATTGCATACTATAAGAAAATAATAATGGAGATTATCTAATTCAATCATCCTTAGTATTACATTAAATGGCAAGACTAAAGACATGTGGCTATTTTGTGGTTGACCCCGAACTGAGCAGTCTCAGATGCCACATATGTTGGGATCTCAGTAGCCCCTGAGAGCAGGAATAAAAGTTGAGACTGGACAACGATAGTAGCTGGGGATTAAAAAAAAAAAAGTAATCAGCAATACAGAAAGTAGTCCCAAGAGGTGTCACAAACTAAGATTTGGAGCCAGAATGTTCCAATAACTAAGGAGGTAAAATTGTGTAGGTATAACACAGCTATAGGAGTATATTCTCTAAATCAAGTGGTGGGGGAGGCATCGTGGTTCTGAATGTTCATGGAGAACCAATGGGATTCCAGCCAATGATTGGCACTATGAAGAAAGCATTCAGTCTTCGAGAAGTCAAAGAGAAGAAAATTTAGAGTATTCAGACACCACCACATTAGCTTAGTGCAGACCTTAGCAAGAATTTCTAGTACGTAAGGGGACTAGACCACGAGAGTTAAAGAAAAGGCGAAAGCAACAGAAGACAACTTACTTAGGACCTTCCATGCACCACAATAAGTCTCATTTCAAACACTGCCTACTGGTGGAGCTGAAAGCTCAAATGTGTTATTTACCTTGATGAAGACATGCTGTGTAAGCGTACTGTTCTGAGGTTATGGGTAAGTAAAGCGTAGCAATTCTCGCAACAACAATAGGCTGGAGAGGAAGTATCTAATATCAGGCCTCTGTACCCTCAGTTCACTCTTAGGCCTGAAATTTAACACAGGTGCCTGGAAGGGGACTAATTGCTGAAGGCGATATTATAGAGAATTTTCTTCAACATTTATATATCAATACAACTATTCTCAACAGATAAGAAAATAAAAAATCAAGATCAGAAATGTAATCCTAGACTAGAAACAAAACTAGCAAGGCAGAGATAAGATAAATTGACCAAGAATTAATGAACAGAATATTTTGACTTGTACAAAAATATTTCCTTAAATCAAATTATTTTTGAAAAGGCTATATATATTTAAAATGTATGATAAGTTCAAAGATAATGCACTAGAATTAACATAAATATTCAAACATATGTATATATTTACTAAATAATAAATCTTACTTTTAAAAACTAATATTAGTTTGCAGTCTCCATTAAACTCGTAGTATTTTTAGATTATTGATTCATTCTTCCCTGTATGAGGAGTACAAAGGAAGGAGAAGGAAAATTGTTGGGGTCAAAGTGGAGGATGTCAAAAAGTACCACTGAGATTAAAAAAAATATATATGGTCTACTCTCTATTGTCAATCAGGAAACAAGAATCATGGAGGGGAAGCTCAATAAGAAAAAAAAAAGAAGGAAGAAATAAAACCTGCGGAGCAAAAGGGGGAGATACAGTTCAAGAATAATCTCCAATTTGATTTATCTAACTACAGTTAATAGAAATCACAATGAAATTGCTGAATGGTATTTCTATTTCTCATTCTAGGATATTTTTCTAACAGAATTATTCTTCCATAGCAGTTATGTCATCTTTTCCTAACATCACTTCCTCTTCTCTAATCTTTTTGCTGATGGGAGTTCCAGGATTAGAAGCTGCCCATACCTGGATCTCAATCCCCTTATGTTGTCTCTACATAACTGCCCTCTCTGGGAATGGTATAATCCTATTTGTCATCATCACCGAGTCAAGTCTCCACGCACCTATGTACTATTTCCTCTCTATGCTCTCCGTCACCGACCTGGACTTGTGTATTTCCACACTAGTCACCATGCTGGGCATATTCTGGTTCAACGCAAGACAGATCAGTTTCCACGGCTGTGTTGCTCAAACATTCTTCATTCAACTCTTTACTGTCATGGAGTCGTCAGTCCTCCTGGCGATGGCCTTTGACCGCTTCATTGCCATTTGTAAGCCACTGAGATATGCTACCATCTTGACTGATTCTAGAATCCTCAAAGTGTGGTTTGCCATCCTTGTCAGGGGCACAGCGATCCTAATGCCACTGGTCCTACTTCTTAAATGTCTATCCTTCTGCCAAAGCCATGTGCTCCATCATTCTTACTGTTTCCATCCTGATATAATCCAGCTCTCATGTTCGGACAATAAGATCAACAGTGTTCTAGGACTTACTGCCCTCATAGTTACTGCAGGAGTGGCCTCCATCTTTATTCTTCTCTCCTATATACTGATTATTAAGACCATCCTAAACATTGCTTCCCCAGAGGAACAGCATAAGGCCTTTAGCACTTGTGTCTCCCACATAAGTGCTGTTGCCATTTTCTATATCCCTCTCATTAGCTTGTGCTTTGTCCATAGGTTTGGGAAAAAGGCGCCTCCTTATGTACACACTCTTATGGCCAATGTGTATTTGCTTATTCCGCCAGTGATGAATCCCATTATTTATAGTGTGAAAACAAAGCAGATCCGTAGGTCCATTAAAAAAGTCCTCTTTCCCAAGGGATCTGAGCTCTGACTCTAACCCCTTTGCAATAAAGTCTACTCCTTAGTAATAATTTCCAAGACCTAGTGGTTGATCAATATGATCTCTTCTATCAGTGACCTGACATCAAAAAAACTAGGAGGTTGGATGTATCAGGTGGGAGATGCAGTTTGGCAAAAATTTATTTTTTATTTTCAGTAGAAATAGTACTAATCTACTCTTTAGCAATGAGCAATGAAATGTCCTAATATTATGGATATATTACTAAAGTTTTGAAAATATGAATGACAATGGCTAAAATGAACACTTTGCCCATTAGCTAAACCCTCCAAAATTATACTTAAAATTTTACTCATATCTTTCTGTCCTATTTTGTTTTCTTAAAGTACATGTAATAAAGAGTTAAGTTTTGTTTAAACTTAAATTAAATTAGACCCTATTATTTATTTTTCTTACATATAATATAATTACCATTGATTCATTCTTTCATTTACTGAGTGGCTCTATTGTCAAACACTTCATAATATTATAGGGTGGCAGAGACAAACAAGATATTGTCATAATTAGTGAAATAAATAAGAAAGAACTAATAAAAATCTGATGGACTATGAGATATGTTACAATGTATAGATATAAGCTAAAGGAGTAATAAGAATATATAAGAAGGGTGTTTAATCCAACCTGAGAAGATCAGGAAACCATCATAATGTATTGTTTGAACTATGAAGTTAAGAATTTGAGAGATCAACTATCAGAATAGTAGCATAAGGACATCTGTGGACATGCAACCCAGGGAAATAACCATAAATAGTGAGAATTATATAGAGACATAAACATAAACATTTAATTCTCTGGAATAAGCCTAAGAGCTTACAGCAAATGAAAAACCATTGATTGAAGAGAATCTATTAAGTCACTATAAGAACAGTGGGAATCAGTTGCACTTGAATCACAGCCAGCTTTCACCCCTTCCTTCCCCTTCAGCTCAGCATATTGATAGTTCCACTCCAGTTTGGTGTAGTCAAGAACAGAGAGTTTCCATTCCAATTCCCTCACCCCACCCCAACCCCTCCAGCTCTCAGTCTAAGGCTATGGTATCTCCCAAAAGGGCAGACCACAGTATTTTTTATTACCACCACCCAGCTCCAATTGTAGAAGCTAAATTCCAGATGAGTGCAGTCAAGAGGTCGGTGGCTCTCTTCATCCACCCAGCCACACTCACATGGCAGAGGCTCTATCCCAGGCATGGCAGTCAGAGAATACATGGGCCCCACATGCCTTGTCCCCCGCTCTATAATAAAGCAGAGGAATCATGATGACAGACGCAAGCTGAAAAGACTATATGCTATCTTCAGTAGTGCCATGCATGTAAAACAGGGGGTTTAACTCCAAGAGAAGTGGGCCACAATGGAATTAAATTATTAATCAATAACAAAAGTTTGGAAACTCACAAATATTGAAAATTAAACAATACACTCCTAAATAATCAGTGGGCCAAAAAGAAATCACAATGGGAATTAGAAAATACTTTGAGATGAATGAAAATGATCAAGATACCAAAACTCTGACGTGAAGCTGAGGAGTCCTTAGAGGAAAATTCATAGCCACAAATGCCTATATTGAAAAAGGGTGATCCCAAATCAATTACTAAACTTCCACTATAAGATATTGGAAAAAAAAAAAAGAGGAAACTAAACTTACACCAGGCAAAAGGGAGAAAACAATACCAATTAGATTAGTGATTAGTTTAGTGGGAATTAATGAAATATAAAATTGAAAAACAATAGGTAAAATCAAGAAAACTGAAAGTTGATTCATTGATGAAACTGAATTAGTAATTTTAAAACTTCCAAAGAAGAAAAACCCAGGTCTAGAGGCCAGCCTGGTGGCATAGTAGTTAAGTTCATGCACTGTGCTTAGGTGGCCCAGGGTTCACAGGTTTGGATTCCGGGCATGGACCTACACACTGCTTATCAAGCCATGCTGTGGCAGGCATCCCACATATAAAGTAGAGGAAGATGGGCATGGGTGTTAGCCCAGGGCGAATCTTCCTCAGCAAATGAGGAGGTTGGCAATAGATGTTAGCTCAGGACTAATCTTTCTCACCAAAAAAAAAAAAAAAAAGAGAGAGAGAGAAAGAAAAACCCAGGTCTAGATGGATTCACTGGTGAATCCATTTCTCTCACCTAGAGAAAACATAATATCAATTCTTCACAAACTCTTCCAAAAAATAGAAGAGGAGAGAACACACCCCAACTCATTCTATTAAGCCATTTTACCCTGACATCAAAACCAGACAAAGACAACACAGGAAAAAATACTAGAAACCAATATATTTTGTGAATATTGTTGCAAATATCCTTAATAAAACACTAGCAAACCAAATCCAGCAACATATAAAAAAGGATTATACACCATGACCAAGTGGGATTCATCTCAGAAATGTAAGGTTGATTTAACATTGGAAAAAATAATAATAATTGTATGTATATATATATAAAACAAAAGGCCATATATTACAGGATTTAATTTGTATGAAATGTCCAAAATAAGCAAATCTACAGAGACAGAAAGTAGATTAGTGGTTACTTAAGGCTGGGTGAGATGGAAGGTAATGAGATACAACTGCTCATGGGTAGAGTGTTCTGTTTGTGGATTATAAAAATGATCTAAAATTTACTGTGGTGATAGTTGCACAACTCTGCCAAATACTAAAAACCATTAAACTTTTACATATTAAATGGGTAAATTGTACTGTATGTGAATTTTATCAGAATAAAACTGTCATTTTTTTAAGTAGGACAAGGATTGGATATTACATGAGGAAGGTTAAGACAACACACATGCTCAAACCACTCTCACCCTAGAACAGGGGAAAATGTGTTTGGAATCAAAATTAAATTAAGAGTAACACTAGAATATAAATACAAGTATGATCGGTGAACTATAAATTTGAGGAATCCACGAAAGAGAGAGCAAAGACAAAATAACATTGATAGATGAAACTATAGCCCAAAATATGTACAGGAGAATATTGAAGGGGAAGTGAAGGCTACTCTAAGGGATGTTCCAAGTTCTGAGATGTTGGATTGAAAAATTCCATTGAAATATCCAGTCATTTTCCTTCTGTCCCTCTCACCCCAATCTGGCCGTCTTTGTGCCATATTTTAGGTCACAGAGAAATATGTCTAAAGGTGGAAAAATGAATATGAATGGTTCTGGCACTGGGGCAGGTCTGCACTTTAACTCTGGCAACATCTAGGAGGAACAGAGAACCCTGTGCCCAGATGAAGAGCTAATATTGCATTCTCCCTCCCCGTGACAGGATATCTCCTCCCTTCCTCACAGAGAAGGCACTCATTCTATAGTAAATAGAGACAATACCCAGGAAAATATGAACAGAAAATATTGAATATATAGAAGACTACACAGTGAAGAATTCCTAAATACATCATTTCAGGCAGACTACGAATAGACATAAAATAGTCCCATGTGTGTACACACACACACATACACACACTTTAACCTTACATTAAGTAACTGGATATTAAATCCAGAATATTTTTGGAAGTCTCCCCACCTCAGAACTATACATGCAGCATATCTTAGAGTACCTTCTCTTGTGCCCCAGAAACATAAATGTGGGGGAGGGGGAGGGGAGAGCAAAGCTGCTGACAACTGTCTTCACATGTTAGGATATGGCCAGATCAGAGCCTGATTTCTTAACCAGCCACAGTCCTTAGGCCCATGAATACTTAGAGCTTTCATCTTCATCCAGAAAGAATGTACACAAATAAGCTAATGATTGAACAGAAAATATATAGAAATGTCTGAAGACCCCCTTGGTATTCAAGAAAAGTTCAGTGTCAACTAGGCCACACCTAATTATGTGTGGAAAGAGATAGGGAGAGAAGCACAGTCGGTGAGCATGCCTCCAGAATCCAAAGTGGCCTACGAAGCGTTGTTCATCCTTCTTGTGGGGAGAAATGCGAGACACCATATTTTTCCTTTACTGTGGAAGAGATGTCCTCGCATGACCCAGAACACTGGGCCACTAAAGGTTGCCAACCACCCTCTGGAGTGCATGTGTTACTAGCTACTTCTCGTCCATCCCACATGAGTAGCATGATTTCATCATTTCATCAACATAGTGGGCCAGTGTCAGGCTCTGTTGGATGTCCCACGGCTCCAGGTCTCTTCAGACTATATTATGACAGAGGTCTGAAGAGATAACTTGGACCCAGGCTGAGACCACGAATGTGAGCAAGATGGTGGAATAGGAGTTTTCTACCATTTTTCCTCCAAACAACACTGATTTTGATAATCACCCACCGACAAGAGTACTTTTGTGGGAATCTGGAGTGCAGTGGAGAAGTTCCAGCACATCATTGGAGTAAAAATTCCAAAGATAGATGCATTGAAGAGGAGAAGAACAGTTTAACTTTACCTGCATCATACTACCCCAAGGCGGCACAGCTCAGTGCCAAGAGATTCCCTCTTCCACGGGTGAAAGTGAGAGGGTAGTGACGGAACACCCAGCTTCTCCATATGTGCAGGATGCTGCCAAAGAAGCCCATGACTTTCTCACCCAGAATGTTGAAGTAATCAGCGTGACTGAGGGACAGGGAGAGACTGGGAGCAGAGCAGTCAGGGATTGGAATTCACAGAAAGGATGCAAATCCTATTAACCACTTGGCGACTTCATTAGGAAGCCTGCCCACAAGCTGATGGGGACGCCTCATCTCAGACCTCCTACCTGACCTACAGGTACTCCCAATACTCCAGGCAGCTCTCACTACACTCTCTTGAGCTAGCTTCCTGTGTGCATCCCCACAGGTGGAGAGTTCGAGCTTTTGCAGATGGCCAACAAGCCCACACAGAAAACTGAATGTTCTGTAAATGTAAGTTAGGTCCATTTGGTCTAAAGAATAGTTCAAGTCCAATGTTTCCTGGAAAATTTCAACAAGCAGCATTCCAGAAGATTGTGTGTAGAAATGTGTGGTGAACTGTGGAAGCACTTGTCTACCTATACTGACTAGATACTGTGGTTATGATCAACAGTCCAGATTAGAGCAACTAAGAAAACCCTTATAATGGCCATATTGAGCTTAATTGTGTTACATGCTCATTACCCCACAGTGCTAGCTAGAAAGATACTGTATCTCAGCACTAAAACCACCATTCTATACACTCTGCTGTTGATAAGAAAGCAGGAAATCACGAACCACAATAGTTATTTGCTAGCACCTTCCCTGCTATATTCTGTTAATTGGAGGATGCTAGAAGGAGACTGGAAGATACTGGAAGGAATGTTTGCTTGCTGTTCCTGTCAATGCCATGACAGCTATCGTCCTTTGCCTAGTAGCATTGGATCCAGGTTCTAGTATTAATTTTTTCCACAGTCCCAGTACCAATCTCATCATGGTCCCTTGGAAGAAACAGAACCAGACACAGTGAGCCCCTTTCCAGGGGTCTGAGTCCCAGTTACTTGAGGGTTCCTCTTCTCTGCTCCTGAGACATGAGCTCCAGCTACAAAGTGTCCTTCCACAGAGGTTTGGGTCTTGGCTCTATGTTGTCCATTCTCTGAGCTCCTGAGCTACTAGAACCAGCAGGACAGCACTCGCTTATTATAGGTCTGAGTATCAGCTCTGGGGAGACCCTCCACCAAGCTTCTAGATTTTCCTTACCACAAACACTTTTCTTTGTTCCCGTAGACATACAGGTGGAAGTGACATCCTGCAGTTATTAGCTCTGTATTATTTCTGTGTTCTCTTTGTGCCTTCTCAGCCCTCCAATAACTGTTTACCCAGTTCCTTGGATTAAATACTCCCAGTGTTAACTACTGGAATGATTTCTGTTTTCCTATCTAGAGCTGAACTAACATACCCACTTCAACTTTCCTTGAGGAAAGAGTCCAAATATGGCAACATAAATCCAACCAGATTAAACTATGTCTGCATTTGGTTCCTGGTTATATTGAGACTTCAGAGAAATTTACTTTGTATCTAGATGATATGTACCAATATCGGGAACAGATTTATTAAATATGAAGCATGGCATTAGTACTTCTGAAGGAACTATACAGATTGGAGTTGAATTAAGCAAAGTTATTTTTCACAGAATACTTGTACTAAAAATCTCCCTGAAGCACTGAGGGAAAGTATGAATATTTGAGCAAAAAAGTTTAGGTTACTGACAAAGCAGTAAAACATATATTGGTGATGATACTAGCTATTATATTAAAGGTCAGGCAGGTCATAGGTGAAGTGGAAAAGTAAGAATATTTGGAACAATTCCATAACCATTGACAGTGCCAGTTATATGTGCAAGATTCAGATGACAACATTCAGTAATTTGCAACTAATACACTTTTTATTTCCATTTTCCTCATGAAAAAAAATCCACATTTGAAACCTAAACTAGGTCACTGGTGTCTAAGTCATTTAAAATTTTTCATCTTAAAAGAATATATATTAAGATTATTGTGGTTATCTGAGGAAAATAGCGATACAGAATTTCTAGCTTAAATTTATCTCTCTTAGCTGACAGTCTTCTTACTTAAAGCCAAAGTGATCTTTTGCATTGCTTTCATCTCAAGCAAGAGTTTCAACATTTTAACTTCTATAAATAGTATTTTACTCATCTATACAGTGACTGGGACTACAAAAATTTGAAAAACCCATCTAGTTCTTTGTTGCACTGGGATGGAGAACTTTCAGCACAGCCCTGCGTATCTGTTTGGTCTTCACACTGTAGATGATGGGGTTCATCACAGGGGGGATTAGCAGGTAGGCATTGGCAATCAGAGTATGTACATAAGGTGGGGCTTGTTTCCCAAATCTGTGAACAAAGGACAGACCGATCAATGGAATATAGAATACAGCAACAGCCCCAATATGGGAGATACATGTCCTGAAGGCTTTCTTCCTCTCTTGCGGGGATGCAATGCTGAGGAGAGTCCTAATGATCAAAAGATATGAGAGGAGGATGAAGATTGAGTCCACCCCAGCAGTGGTGATCAGGGCTGTCAAGCCAACTGCACTATTGATCCTGGTGTCTGTGCATGAAAGCTTCATCACATCAGGGTGGAAACAATAGGAATGCCGGAGCACGTGGCTGCGGCAGAATGATAGACGCTTAAGAAGCACCTGTATAGGTATTTGTATTAATGTTCCCCTCGTGATGATTGCTACTCCAATCTGTGCTATTTTAAGATCAGTTAAGACAGAGGCATATCTAAGAGGATTAGAAATGGCCACAAAACGATCAAAGGCCATAGCCAACAGCACTGAAGATTCCATGACAGTGAAAAGTTGAATGAAAAACATCTGTGACCAGCAGGCGTTAAAGCTGATCTCCCGGGCATTGAACCAGAATATACCTAACGTGGTGACCAGAGTGGATATGGACAGGCCAAGGTCAGTGGTGGACAGCATGGAGAGAAAATAATACATGGGTTCGTGGAGGCTGGGCTGAGTGACAATGGCAAAGAGAATCAGGCTGTTTCCTGAGAGAGCAGTTATATAGAGAAAGCAGAAGAGAATGGAGATCCAAGTGTGGAAGGCTTCCAGCCCAGGAACACCAGTTAGCAGGAAAATACCGGAAGATGTTGTGGTATTTTGGAAAGTTGACATTATTGAACTCAAACTGCAGAATCTTAATATGAGTGTCCTGAAATGATAAATTATATTTGTTTATTATGTATTCGACCTGAAATTATTTCACCAGGTAAATATTTATAAAAGACAATACCTATACGAGCTCATAAAGATTGATAAAAAAAAAAAAAAAGGAAGAAAGCCAAGACCACATCTAATATAGGAGCACAAAACAGGAAATGGACAATTATATGAGGATACAGTATTTGTACACAAACAAATCCAACAATGACCCGTTTTATTTCATTTCACTTGTCTGGTCAGTGAGCTTGTACCCAACAGTTCCTGAGTTCACAATGTAGGCAGTCAATAAATATTTGTTGAATTGTGTCTGTAGGGTTATATGAAATTTTAGATGAATACCAAACAGTATATGCAGTGATTATTATATAGTAAATGAAGTAAGTTAGCTTCTGGTGGCCCCTAAAGAAATTCTCTCTCTATCTCCTGAATACTTTCTTTCAATTAGGTTGAATATCTCCAGTCTTAATAAATATCTAACATTTATTGAGCCCCTACTGTCTGTTAGTACATGTCACAAGATCTTGTATAAACATACAGTCTATTTGCAATACCATAAGTTGAATTATACCTAATTAACTTTCATACCACATAACAAGTATAAACAGTCATGACAATTATAAACAGAACTATTTGAGTCTAGAAGATCTCAAAATTATGATGGATATTTTGTTGTTATGAATTTTTACTTATCCTTCCAAACCAATTTTTTTGGATTGCCTATTCTAAACTTTGATGAGTTCAAGCATGGACTAATATAATTATCAGCTGAGTTACCCACATGACAAGTTACTAAACTGTATGTGCCTGAATTTTTCCATCTCTAAGTAATAATGATATACACAACCTCTTGGATAATTGTGAGGATTAAACTACTTAATGTATGTGAAAAGCTTTGGAGGGACCTAACTATGATGTAAAAGTTGGCCAAATATAAGGTATTATCACTTTAAAAATTAAAGGTAAAACATTATACAATTATTTCTCCCCCTTTCTTTCCCACTTCTATATGCATACCCCTCCCCACTAATCCACGTCTTATTATCTCAGATTTGAGAAGAAAGATGAAAATATTATCTAAGTCTGAACTTAGACAAAATCCACAGATTAATATTTTCTTCATATGATCCCTACTTCCTTCACAACTATGATTTTCTCAAACTTTCTTCATTCTTTCCTGAATAATGATAAGAAGAACTCTTGCTGCTTTCCAAAGACAGCCCTACCACCTAGCTTCTCAATTTTTTTTGACAGTAGTGAAGTTTAACATTAAATTACTGAGTGAATGCTGTAATCCAGACTATAGGGATACAGAACCAAATCAGATATGGTACCTGCCTTTAAGGATATTTAGACAAGGATAGGATAGTTAGGAAAACAAATGGTTAAACAAGCAAAATGCAGGGTGATGTATACAATAACAGATTTGTGTATGAAATACAGAGGTTGTATGTGTTAGAAAGTTGCGTGGGGGAACGGTCAAGAAAGGCTTTCTTGAGAAAATGAAGATGACTTGTGCAAGGGATGATAGATAAAAACCACCATGAGGATATTCTTTCCACATCCAATGTATGTAGTTTCAGATATTTTAGAAATGCCTCTCATCTGTGAGATACAAAGTGCCAAAAGGTAGTGTTTAAAGGCAACAGGGATTCATCATGGAATTATCATGTCACCCTTAAAGGGGTAATGAATGTTCATGTTTTCTAAACACTAAGCAAAGAATGAATACATAGATCTCTTTCTGCTCTAAGAAATAAACCAAACAATTTTTCCTTATTTTGTTTTAAATTTGTATTCTCTTTCATTTGTATCATTACCACAGTTTGTAAATATTCCAGATTTTTTCTGAGCCTAAACATAAGGAAGGAAGGAAGGAAGGAAGGAAGGAAGGAAGGAAGGAAGGAAGGGAAAAAAAAGAAAGAAAAAAACCTTTTCTTACTAACCCTGCCTCCCTGTTGCGTGTATCTTCTTCCCATAACCAACAACTTATTCAATATTTGTCTATCCTCATTTTCCTCTTTAGTGGTTCACATCCATAGTTGAAATTTGGCTTCTTTTTGCACTGAAACATATGCTGTTGCATTAGTTGTATATTCCTACATAAAAACTACTACAAATTCACTCTTTAAAACAAGACACATTCATTATTTCACATTTCAGTAAGTCAGAGGTCTGAGCACAGCATAGGTATGATTTCTGTTCAGGATCTCACAAGGATAAAATCGATGTTTCAGCCATGACTGTGTGCCCATCTGGAGCTGGTACTCATCCAGACTCATTCAGGTTGTTGGCAGAATTGAGTTCCTTATGGTGTAGGATAGAGGTCTCCATTTTCTTGCTGGCTGTGTCACCAGAGGTTGCTCTTCGCTCCTAGAGACTATCCTCAGTCCCAGCCACATGGACTTCTCACAGCATGACGTCTTGACTCTTCTAATCCAGCAGAAGAACCTCTGCTTCTTCTTGTCTCTTTTAAAGACTCACATGATTTGGTCAGGCCCACTCAGCTTAATCTCCCTTTTGATTAACTCAAAGTCAAGAAATCTAGGGCCTTATTTACATCTGTAAACTCCCTTTGCCATATAATGCAACATAATAACAGGAATGATATCCATCACATTCATAGGTCCATTCACAGTCAAGAGGTGGGTTTTACACTAGACAAGTACATAGAGGGCAGGAATCTTGAGGGACCTTTTAGAATTCTGCCTACCATAGCTATCTAGGCAATCCAATATCCAAACTTCTGAAATGGCCTTTATTGACTGTCTTCATCCTCCAATTCCATTACCTCTATTTTATGTACCACTTTCATTAGTTTTTACAGGAACTATAGCAATATTCTCCTAATTTTCAATTGTTGCCAAACTATCTTCAGATTGATGCCAGCCTGATCTCTCAGAAATACATCTTCACATCACTCCTCACATGGAGCTCTTCATTGTTTTCAGCATGAAGTCAAAACTCTTTATCTCTTTATTACAGAAGTCAAGGATCTTCCCAATCCGACCAAAATCTAGTTTTACTGCTGCCTGTCCTCTTCCCCATGCCAGGAACATTTTGATATAGCCAACCTGGGCTTTTCCTACTTCACCAAACTACCAAATACAGCAAGTTCTTTCACATGGCTGTGCTTTGATTATTTCACGTATTTTCCACTCTTCTTTCAATGATCCTAAATTCTTCAGACTCATTATTTGTTCCATTGATTCATTTAAAATTCATGGTTAATTTGTTTACTTCCAGAAGCATTTTGCGGCATCACCTTCTCCGTGTCAAGTAGGAAGGAATTTCTTCTTCCTCTGGAATAACATCCTTTATTTATACATCTAAAATAGTGGTCATTCTATTGCACGATTATGAGTTATTTGAAAATATGCCTCTAAATAAACTAAAATAAACTACTGGCAGGTAGATCATTGTTTTTCTTCGTTATAGTCCCAATACCTTGCACTGTATTGTTCAGTGTGGGAAGACAATAGATACTTTTTGATACAAATTAAATCCCAGAGTTATAAACTGACCAAAGATTCTGGAAACATATCAGGATCTCAACCCATTACAGCTTTGCCCATTTAGTTCGTTCTGTGTAGCCTGAAATTACACATGTGACTATGGGAAGAATCTCACTGAACTCTTCTTCATTCCCACAAAAGGAGTACTGTGTGTCTATATGTATTTGTGTGTGTGCTGGGTTTTTTTGATGGAAAACTCTGTTCTAGTATTTCAGAGTAAACTTTTCTGTGCCTGTCTCCGTTTTTTGATAGTAGTTTTCTCTTTATATGAAGATAATATTCTAGTCCTACTGTAAGAGCATCCTGCAGGCTCTGAGCAAGATTACTGTGAGTTCACTCTTTTGATTACAGAAAGTCACTAATGTGGTTACAGGGTCAGGCAAACCCAGGTTCAAATGCTAACTCTGCCACCAACTAGCTGTTTTACAAATAAGCACTTTACATTAGATTCTGCCTCTGTGAAATTGGTAGCTTACCAATAGCATTATTTGAAAGGATTAAAAGAGTTAGCATTTGTAAAGCATTTAACCAGCTAACTAGTACATGGGAGGTGTTTAATAACGGTAAATGAAGGTGAAGATGAGGACGGTACTGGTGGTGGGTGGTGGCAGTACTGCCAGCTGCCCTTAGACAATGATTTTGAAATGCGGTACAACTAACCAGAAAACTCACAACTGCAAGGACATGCTAACAAATTATTCTAAGCATCAAGACATATGGTCCATAGACCAATAGAACCCAATTAGCTAGAATATAATGTTTTCAAATACAGATTTTGGGAAAAAGCTTTCCACAATTTTTCTTAACCCACCCATGGGAGCTTTTTGTAGTTAATAAAATCTTCCTCATTCTTAAAGGAAACCAGTATGTGTAAAGTCTGATATTTTCTCTGAATGCAGAAATTTTACTTACAAAGTATGGAGACGGGTTCTTTCCTGTCGTTTTTGCCAGGAAAGGGCCTGAGGGGCTGGGGAGGTTTTTCTACTCAGGGATAGATAGGTGGCATATATAAGGAGCTGTGACTCCGACTGCATGAAATGGCTTAATTAGAAAACTCTTGGTGGACTTTTTGTGCCCCCAGAGTATGAAGCTTCCCAAGGGTTCATTCTACCTCCTGGCTTCATTCCCCTTCTACTTCATTACACTTACTCTTGTCATTTCTGTACATGACAGATGTTATAGTTTCTTGCCCTTGTATCATGGTAAAATTTTGTTAAAAGTTAATTTGTGATTAAAATTCCAAAACAAAACACCTGCTCTATGCATGAGCTCACTCCTGTCCCTACCTTCCACCCACACCCAGCTGATAGATGTATCTTCCTCCAACATCTCCTGGGTGAATTTTGTAAATTTTTTAAAAAACTTCTCCATTTATGCAAAAAAAGAGCTTTATTAATTCTTTCCTAAAACACTTTAGGTAGTCATCACACTTCAGGGTTTTGCACTGGTAATACAGAGAACAGAACAGAGTTGATTTCCCACAGTCCTGAGAACCCAGTGAGAAAAGAGACATAAAACTCAACAATTTTAACAGGTTGTATTTTTGATAAGAGCAGAGAAGAGCATGTATTTATCCTGCAAGAAGATCAGCACCAGGTCTGTCAGGAGACAAGGGAGAATAGGGCACAGGAAAAACAGGAGTGAGTAATAAATACTCAGCACATCTAGAACCCTGGGTGCAGGTAGGGAAACAAGTGGCAAGTCATGAAACTAAACAGGGAGACAGGGTCTATGTCACAGAAGATCTAATAGGATTTCTAAAGCATTTGACTCCAAATACCATAATAGAAATTGCTCAGTATGGAATTTAATCCTTCTCCTTTCCTAGAAAAACATTCCAACAGATCCTTGAGAAGCAACTGCAGAATCTAGGCATCTTATTTGAGGCTACATTATATATTGCAGTTCCCTGCTTTGTGTGATATCAACCTGAATAAGAATATCAAATTTTCCCTCTAAACTACAATACATCAGTTATACAGAAATATCAGTTAGGAACATGCTCATACAGAACTTTAATGAGCTCATACGGTCTCAGCAGAACACTTGGTCACTTATTCTTCCAAATTCTAAATCAGTTTAACCTGACTACTAGTTTCAGCATTGGCTCAGACAGTCTTGAACAAACATTGTTTCTTAGGTCTATAAATAAGGGCAAAAGCTGTGAAAATGTGCAGACCTCTGTATTTGACGATGTCAAATTCACAGAAAAATATAGCTAATAGAAGAGTGAAAAGTATGTCCTGTAAGATTAAATAAAAAGGATAGTTAGGTAGTTTTCTGTAAATTGTATCACTTTATAAAGAAGGAAAAGGCATATTTTAAAATGGATTTTATTAATGTATGTGTATAACTATACTATGCAAAATTATATGTAATTCACACTTCATGAGTCACAGTTCTTATTGCAGCATTTGTCAAAGTTGTTGCATTTATAAGAACATTCTCAAATACATTTCTTTTAAAACACATGAAAAAATTTGGTTGCCCATCTCCAAAATTCTCCGTTTTCAAAGCTTTTCCTGAGCATCCACAAAAGTTGAATCTCCTTTGTTTACGCTTTTATTACTTAGATTTGAATGTGTATTATATCTCCTCTGTTAAATAGTAGATTTCTTAAAGCTATAGTTTTCTCATGAGGCTAAGAGTTTTCTAGGTTGATGATTTTCCCTTTAGTTCAGAGTCTTCCTGGGAAAGAGAGATATCACCATCTCGTACTTCTCTGAGCATCTGGTACAATGTTTTATACATTGTATATCTTTTCAAAAGAAACAACTAGTTAAAATATTATTTCAATTTAGACATTTAATCTGATGGTTACTCCTTAAGAATGGAGACTGTGTCTTCACTGTTCACTCTGTCACCTCCAGTACTTCCTACAGTGTTTGCCAAAATGAAGATGCTCAAAATATAAAAGAATAATATATGCATATTTATGTAAAAATAAAGTTAATTCAATAAGCATATATTAATAAACTATCATTAATAAAGCACGGTGCTTAGATATGTGGAAAATCCCAAAGTACAATGCCTGTTTTCAAAAAGTTTCAAGTCAGTCGAGGAAGAGAGACCTGATGGCCTATAATACAAATATATATTAATGGCATTTAGAAGGAAAAAAAAAGCAACTAGCAGAGAAAAAAGCAGGTGGATACTTCAGTCACAGAGAATAAAATGCTCAAAAACAAAAGGAAAGATATTCATGGTGTTTTTCAAATATAGATGTTATCCTAGACCTCCAAAGAATGTTACTCTAGCATGCATGGTAACCTGTAGGTAGCTTGTTAAAATGCAAATTGTTGGGATCCATCTGAAGAGTTTCTGATTAAGTAGTTCTGGGATGGAGTTGAGGAATCTACACTTTGAAAAAGAATATTAAGTGGTTCTGAGGCACTGGTGCTGGCCCACACTTAGTACAGTGATGGATAAAAATGGAAAGTGAATATTATAAATGTATCCAATGGGTAGTATGAAGAAAGATTGTGAAGAAACATGGGAATGAAGATCATATGGAAGACGGAGAACAAAAAAGTTATTGTGTGTGAAAGATGACGAGAGTGGAGCCATATTAAAAGAGAGTCGGAGCAGCCATTTCAGAATTGCCTTGCATGTCTTCTTTTCTTTATCTTCCAAATTGGACCAAACTGCCAACATTCCAACAAGTCAGTGAGAACAAGACTATCCTGCTTGTAAGGACTGATGAAACTGAACTTTGCTGATGACCAAATGGCTAACCAATCGATGAAGTACAAGTCTAGCCTTTTGCCTGGTGACTGAATCTCAAGCCAATCTATGAAGTACAAACCTAGCCTTACCTCATCTAGCACCAATGAACTCTTCCTTAATACAACTTATCTCATCTTCCTTCTTTTCCCCATAAAAACCCTGAGCCCCTCTCCTATAGTCAGAGCACATTTGAGATTCTACTCGAACCTGTGTCTCCTGAATTGCAATTATTGAGACCCCCAAAAATAAGCTTTTTGATTCTCTTACAATTTATGTCTCTTATTTGTTGACATGTTTTTAGGTGGGTGTTAAATAGAAATTGATGATTTCATTATCTGAAAAATTTTAAAAACTCATTATTGAGCATTTTTAAACTGCAGGAAAGTATAAAGAAGTATAAATGAACCAATATCCAATTGTCAAAAGATAACTACTTTTCAAATTTGGGATATGTCTATCCATGTGTTTATAATGTATATGTGTGAGTGGGCATATGTGTGTACATATGTACATAATCACATGAAATACATACACAAAGAGTGATAAGTACCCCATATACTAATCTATCTAGTCTCTTAACAATATATCGTTATTATCTATATTAGTATTTAATTGTTGCATGACGGTTCAAATTTTATTTAACCAATATCCTAAAGTAATTAAGCAGTTTCCAAATTTTCATTGCAATATATAATGATGTGTTGAACAACACAATACATCTTTGCCCACTTACTCCATTAGACACACGTTTAGAAGATGAAACACTAGATATCACATAATTAAAATTTTATTACATTTACCAAAGAGACTTGAAGAACCTTTTTAAGAAAAGAAAACTATGCATTTAATTTGATTTTTCCTCAGTTTTTGTGCTTATTCATGTTCCTCAGCCATGAATAATACATTTGGGGGAGTAATAATCATTACCAATAAGTGGTTAGAATTACTGCAAATTAGGCTTTCCTATTGACCTAAATTATTTCAAACATCCATTGGATAACTACATACCCTAGATGTGGTATGTTTGAATCCCAATGTGAGACTTCATTTTTCCATTTTGCAGGCATTTTTTTAATTGTGGCCTTATTCTGTGCCAGGTACAGCATTTATAAAAAAGGTAAAGGTAAACAAGACATAGTCTCTTTTTCTCAAAGAATTCACACTCCAAAAATCTTTAAATGTAATTAAATAGATCGTCAGAATAGAATGAAAGCATGTATAAACAGGCTTCTTCAATATATAGTTAATACATACACACTAGTAAATGACCAAACATGAGTCAGAGAGACTATGTAAAGAAAAGATACACTGAAAATGTCCTAAATTGGCTTAGAAAGGAATATTTTGAGCATGGCCTTGCGAATTTGTTGGTATTCAGACTGCAGATTATGGGATTCATTACAGGAGGGATGAGCAGATAAACATTGGCAATGAGAGTGTGAACAAGAGGAGGGGCGTGCTTCCCAAATCTATGCACCAGTGACAAGCTGATCGTGGGGATGTAGAAGATAGCAATAGCACTTATGTGTGAGACACAGGTACTGAAGGCCTTCTTCCGCTCCTCTGGGGAGGCAATGCTGAGCACAGAGTGGATGATCAGAACATAGGAGAGGAGGATCAAGACGGAGTCCAAGCCAGCAGTAGAGATGACAATGGCCAGGCCAAGTGCACTGTTAATCTTGGTGTCTGTGCATGAAAGCTTCATCACATCAGGATGGAAACAATATGAATGGTGCGGAACATGATTATGGCAGAAGGACAGATGCTTAAGCAGCAGGAGTAAAGGCACGACAGCTGTTATCTCCCTAATAAAAATTGCAAAGCCCACTTTGATGATCCTTGAATTGGTTAAGATTATGGCGTATCTCAGTGGGTTACGGATGGCAATGAAGCGGTCAAAAGCCATTGCCAGGAGTACTGAGGACTCCATAAGAGTGAATCCATGGATAAAGAACATTTCACCAGTGCAGGCATCAAAGCTGATTTCTCGAGCATTGAACCAGAAAATACCCAGCATAGTGACTGTGGAAAGGCACAGCCCTAGGTCAGAGAAAGATAGCATGGAGAGGAAATAGTACATGGGTTCATGAAGGCTGGACTCACTGATGATGACCAATAAGACCATGCCATTCCTAGAGATGGCAATGGCATAGAGACAACAGAATGGGATGGAGATCCAGGCATGGTAGGTTTCCAAACCAGGGATGCCAGTAAGAAAGAAGACTGCAGGGTGAAAAGTGCTCTGATTGAAGGATGGCATGATGAGTGAAGGAACAGATTTCCTTGGGGGAAAGGACAATATTCTGCAAAAACAGGGAAGAAAAATATTTTCACTCTCTTCTATATATCACACAATTTAGGATCTTTAGTCAAGCTTGTTCTATTCTTCAATGGAAGTACATACCCAGTTATTCTTTTCTTTGATTTGGAGTTGATCTTGGGTGAACTAGGGAAAGAGACAGACCACTAAATTGTATGAAGACACCAGGGTTCTAGTAAGAGTCCCACATGTTACAACTAGGCTTCAGTATGTTTCCATATAAATGGATAAAAGAGGAGGTCAGATGAGATAATGGTAACATATTTTCCAGTTCTATGATTCTATGGACAGATAGGATATTTCTGGTCACCATAAGACAACACAAAAGACAATTCATCCTGCTTTTCTTCACTTCTCAGTTTCCAAAGCAAAAACCCCTATGAGGTCCATTAAGATTTATAAGTCCTTGTGATGCAATGAAAATAAGATAAAGATAATGTTAAATATTTTCTAGAAAAATACTTCTGACTGAACAAATGCAAAACTGCTATTGATAAAAACTAAATACTAGTAAATAACCGATTAATCTATGAAAATAGACCACAGTGGGTGATAGCTGTTAAAATGTTTATATAGGTGGTAGCTATGAACCTGATATTGTTTAAGAGAAATTCTCCCTGGAGATAGACAGCTAAAGATAACCTCCACAAGAACAATGAAACTCATTGGACACTCTCAGATATCAATTGGATAAGAATTACCCAAAAGTGTCTTGATATTCCATTTTTTGCAAAAGGGCATTGAAAATGTATCAGGGTGGGGAGTTCCCTCAGAAACCTTCATTGAGTCTGGATTCATCTCCATTCAGATGGAGGATGACAACTGTGAACTAGCTCCTCTGTTTGAGGATACGAGCATGAACTCACCCAGATCAAGAAATCTGTAGGATCAAAGGAATTCCTCTATATTGGGTCTTCCTCTAAGTTTTCTGATAACCTATTTTTATCCGCAGGAAGAATGTTGGTTTTCAGTGTATGTGTTTCCCTTTCACCCATTCACACATGCATTCTCTCAACAAACGTGCAAAGTGCTAGTGTACGCAATGTACAGAAGTAGAAGTAGACCTGGTACTCCAAGAAGGTCTGTCCATGACTCTGGGAAAAAAAATATCTGAGTGTAAGTTAATTTGGTGAATTTCATTCCAACCCCTGAATGAACAGGCAGTGGCTTCAACTTGAGTGAGAATAATTGGTTATAGGAGGTGTGGCTAAGAAGGTATTTCTCTGGCTATGTGAAGCAAGGAGAAGAGAAAAATGTTCAATATAGGAAACTTCTTGAGGACTCACTAAAAAAAAGAATGCCGGAACACTTGAATTGAGGCTGGAAAGCAAAATAAAATTCGGTTCCGGATCCCTGGAGTGCATTGACACACCGCTTGTCACGCCATGCTGTGGTGGCATCCCATATAAAGTAGAGGAAGATGGGCACAGATGTTAGCTCAGGGCCAATCTTCCTCAGCAAAAAAAAAAAAAAAAAGAGGAGGATTGGCATCGGATGTTAGCTCAGGGCTGATCTTCCTCACAAAAAAAGAAAAAAGGAAAAAAGTTCATGTAACAATATTGACAGATTTTAAAATAGGAGGAAAACTAACAGGCTTCTTATTAATCTGGTATTCATCTTTGAGACTTGGATTTTGCCTTAATTTGGACCTGGTGATAAAAACAATTTTTCCAAATGAAGTGGTAAGGAACTTAAAATCATACCCCCTTTACTTAAAAAAAAAAGAGATTCTCAACTTAATGATCTTTCTATTATAGCAAATAAATTAAGAGATCCCAGAGGATTATCTAAGTGTTCAAGCTGCTCTTTCTCTCTAATAACAATAGTGAAAACATATTAAATGCCTCATATGGACCAGACAATTTACTTCACTATACCTCTTTATGAATTCCTCTTTCCGTTGCTCTGCATGCTTCTCCTGGTATCTTTTTCAACTCCTATAAGGAAGAGAAACATACTAGGACTGTTCTAATGCAGGGCAGCACTTTATTACCAAAGCTCGAGAGCAGAAATAGCTTTCTCTTTTCTTTTCCTTTTCACAGCATCCCCTTCTCTTTCCTTTGCTCTTTCTCTCTTTCTATGTGTGTGTGTGTGTATGTATATCTTCTCAGATTGCCTGAGAATGCTACTTAAGAATTTTTTTTTGATTGGTGAAAAATATTTATGTAGAGTATTATAAAAGACAATTGAAAAAATTCAAAATACATTTAAAGTAATAGACAAGTATAAATTTTAGATATAGGAATAATCAGAATAAAAAATTTTCAATATTACCCTATTTAATTGTTGTTTTTATTATTTTTAAGACTTTATTTTTTACGGTAGTTTTAAATTCACAGCAAAATTGAGAGGTAGAGATTGTCCGTATACTCCCTGCCCCATAACACGCATAGCCTTCCCCGTTAGCAACATCCCCGACCAGATGGTACATTTGTTACAGCTGGTGAACCTACACTGACACATCACACCCTCCCAAAGTCCCTAGGTCACCTTTGAGTTCCCTTTTTTTTTTGGTTCTATGATTCCTTAACCACCCTTGAGTATTCTTGCACTGACACTAATGAGCAAGTATTAAATAACTATTTTTGAAAAGACATATTTGAAAGTCTCTTTCGACCATCTGGGAATTATTTCCTATAACCAGACCACTAGGAACATATAGACAGATTCCACTACAAAGCTTCACATCCATTGCTATCACAGCAACATGAATTGGGTCTTATTAGCTCCTTTTTTTAAGATGGAAGAGCTGAGGCTAAGATTAGAAAGCTGAGGCTCAGAGAAATCATGTTATTTTCCACATTCATCCAACAAACGGATGGCAGATTCTGGATTTGAACTCTTTTCTTTCTGACTCCAAATGCCATGCTTTGGCGAATACTTATTTTAAACCAACGTTTGTTTTTAAATTGTGAAATTAATGGACATATATTTATGACTATAGTCTACATTTGTAATAAATATTTGGAACATTGCAGCAATTACTTTTAAATTGACGTAATAAATGAATCTGTTGAATATATACTGTTGAGTTCACCAGTTTCCTCTGAACTCTTGGTTTTATAAACTACCTGAAGATTATATAGTCCCTGATGTATTCAGAAAAGACTTCAATGCACTAAAACACTGACCTCCTGAAAAGAAAAACTCTTGGGTCTGGAAAGAGAGGTCATTTGATCCTAACACTTGCTCTTTGAAGAGTCATCACAGGTGGCAGCAGAGACTCTTTTAAAGCCAGAGAGAGACAGAGATTATCTCCGCCTCACAACTGACAGGCAGAAAGGTCCTTCTTTCCTAAGGTTGGAGAAACAGTCCCTGATCAGTCTGGCCCCCTTAAACCATCTCTAAAGAGGTTCCATTTTGCCAGAAGACCTCATAGGGAGTTCTCAGGAAGGGGAGAGCTATCACATTTGAGCAAAGACAGGCTTTATTAGGAGCCCAGAAGCTGCCTGGTGAGAGCCGTTTACCCAGCAGAAAGACAAATTCCTAGGAGAGAACTCTATACACCTGTGTCCTGCTAACACTTTGTGCCCCAAATGACAGGCTCTGAAGGGCAATTTCTTTTCAGTCTAGATTCACCTTTTCTTCTCCAAGGAGAATCCTGGAGATGAATTGCAATTCCAGTTCTCATTTAAGAGCTTTTCGCTCCCTGAACAGCTGTAAGTCAAAACTTGCATAGGGCAAAGAAAGGGAGCAGTGACGTTAATGGATAACCCATGATTTTGCTCACCAGTCATTTGCCAATATTACAGCAACCCTAAGACATAGAACTCAGGTAAGAAAAGAGTTGCTGCATATTTATTTTGGGATTATGAAAATGGTCTAAAAATTTTTATGAGGATAGTTGCACAAGTCTGTGAATATCACAAAAACCATTAAATTTTACACATTAAATGGGTGAATTGTATTGTATATGCATTGTATCACAATAACACTGTTATATTTTTAAAAAGGAGAATTGAAGATTACAAAGAAAGTGGAGAGAGCACACATGCTCAAACTGCTCTCACCCTAGAAAAAAGAGAAGATAGTTCTGGATAAAAATTAAATTAATAGTATCACTGGAATATAAGGAAGAGTATAATTACTGATCTGTAAATTTGGGAGAATCATAAAAGATAGAACAAATGATGAAATAACATTGATGGATGAAATTATGGCCCACATTTTGTACAGGAGAATATTGAAAGGGAAGGAGAGTGGAAGCTATTCTAAGAGATGTTCCAAATTCTAAATAGTTGGACTGGAGAATTCCATTTAAAATCTGATTATCTTACTTCTGTCCACTAACACCAACCTGGCCGTCTTTGTGCCATATTTTAGGCCACAGAGAAATTTGCCTAAAGGTGGAAAAAATGAATATGAATGTTCTGCCACTGCAGCAGGTCTGCGTGTTAACTCTCAGGTAACACCCAGGAGGAACAGAGAATACTGTGTCCAGATGAAGAGCTAATAGTGCATTCTCCCTCCCCACGACAGGATACCTCCTCCCTTCCTCACAGTGTAGAAGGCAGTCACTCTATAGTAAATAGAAACAATATCCAGGAAAATATGAACAGAAAATATTAAATATGCAGACAATCACACAGTGACGAATTCCTAAATCTATGAATTGACAGAAAATAGCCCGATGTATGTGTGCACACATGCACGCGCACACACACACACAGGTTAACATTAAGTTAAGTAATAGAACAGTAAATCCAGAGCATTTTTGGAAGTGCCCCCACATCAGAGCTATACATGCAGCCTATCTTAGAGTACCTTCTCTTGTGCCCCAGAAACATAAATTTGGGGGAGGCCGAGAGGAGAGCAAAGCTGCTGACAACTGTCTTCACGTGTTAGGGTATGGCCAGACTAGAGCCTGACTTCTTAACCAGCCATAGTCCTTAGGCCCATGAATACTTAGAGCTTTCATCTTTATGGAGAAAAAACGTACACAAATAAGCTAACTCTTTCGTAGGAAACATACAGAAATTTCTGAGGAGCCCCTTGCTATTCGAGAAAAGCTCAGTATCAGTGAGACCACACCTAACTATGTGTGGAAAGAGATGAGGAGAGAGGCACAGTCAGTGTGCATGCCTCCAGAACCCAAAGTGGCCTAATACGCATTGCACATCCTTCTTGTGGTGGGAAATGCAAGACATGATATTTTTCCTTTACTGGAGAAGAGATGTCTTAGCATGCCCCAGAACACTGGGCCATTAAAATTTGCCAGCCACCCTCTGGAGTGCATGTGTTACTAGCTACATCTTGTCCATCCCACATGATTAGCATGGTTTTATCATTTCATCAACATACTGGGCCAGTGTGTTATTCTGTGGGATGTTCTACTGCTCAAGTCTCTTCAGACTATATTATGACAACATAGCCCTGGGTCATGTATGAATATAAAAGCGTATGTTGTACATTTTGAGTAATTGAAAACTGCTTCTATTCTTTTTTTCTTACAAATGAGTTATCTGTCTTGTCTTGCTGTCCTACCTCATCTCTTGACTCTGACTTTCATATCCCTCTAACATTAAACCTAACAAGTTACTTTCTATCCCCCACACATCTACGCTAAAATATTTTGGGGGCTCTTCATGCCACTATGTGAATAGGCAAAGAGGGGTTACTAAGCTAATTCCCAAAACCAAGGAGGAATTGAGTGGTTGCTATACCGCAGAAAGAGTGAGGACCATATCTAGAGCCTACAGGTTTCACTAAGGCTCCTCTTATGTTCCATATCGTATGGTAAAGGTAGATGAAATACTACAGTAACCCAATAAGGGCAAGATCAAAGAGGACCCAATGCTTTCAGAAATAAAATTTGGATCAACCCACTAGCCAGAATGATAGCTAAGGGAAAGATGATGTGTAATAGAGAGTTGGATAGGAAAATGATAAATATAAACTCTGGTCTCGTGACCAGCTATAAAAGTGAGGACTGTACACTCTATTTGTCTTTTAATGCATATGTGATAATCAATTATGTTTTCTCTTTCCCCGTTACTTTGTATGAGGAGTGCTGGGAGCGCTTAACTGGACAATTTATCACAAAAGTCATCAGACAATGAAGATCCACGTCCTGAACAGATTGTGAGAATAGTCTATCACTTGAAGATACTGTACCCCATGCCTGATAGGCTTTCACACCTGCACTTTTTAGGGCAAGCAGGAAAGCGCATTCATTTACATAAAAAATTGCTGACTCCTGTTATGTTAAATCATGAAACTATTTATATATATATATTTGATAAATAGCAGAAAAAGTGGACTGTGATGGTCCTGGACATATTTCCTTTCAAATTAATTTCTTTCTGTTACTCTGCTCAATATCTCAGAAGAGCTGACTCTTGCAGGCTATACTTCTCAGCCTTCCACGTCAGCTGGATTCCATCTGGGTTTGATCCATGGGAGACAACTGTAGAAGATTGGATTTTTTTAATACAGAAAGGATCTCCCTTCACCTCAAACCTCTTTCTGGGATTTTTACATAGGCCAGACAGAAACCTTATTTTTGGCTAATATTCTGCAAAGCATTGGGGTATGACTCTTGCTTCCTAACCAGACTGTTAGCCCCCAGAGGCCTGAAAAGGCAAATTTATTTTTCCCCCAGTTTTATTGAGATATAATTGACATATAGCCATGCATAAGTTTAAGGACTACAGCATAATGATTTGACTAACAACTTTCATATATACCATAAAGTAGTATTAACTGTAGTCATCATATAGTATATTACATCCCTAGTACTAATTTATCTTATAAACTTCGGATTCTATAGGTTAAGCACAAAGCAAACAGTGAATGGACTTTTTCAACTTTATGTTTTCAATGAGTGCAAAGGCTAAAAAAAGAATCCCAGGGAAGAACCAATGCCTCCCTACCCCTTCTCAGTATGGAATTCTGGCTGTCTGTTCTATTTGTACCAAAAAAAAAAAAAAAAATGTACCAGGCTGTGTACCCAGCTTCCCACAGACCAGCCAACCAAATGTCAGAAGTCCACTCCATCCAGCTTTGGTCTCAAGCCCTTGTAGGGTGTAGAGGAAAATCCTACATATCTCCTCTATGCCTAGGAGTCACCTTGGTGGGGCTTGCCCAGAGGTCTTATATGTGGCTGGGGCAAGGCTCTAGGTACTAAGAACTAGAGTCAAAGGCTCAGAAAAGACATTTATCTTATTCCTCAGGTGACAAAAGGATCAATTAGCACCTGTCTTTTGCATCTCTTACTCAAAATGTACTTACACATGAAGTTAATGTAGAGGCAATATCGTCACTAAAATGAAGGAGCCATTATCTTTGCCCATTGAAGATATACATCAGTCACAGAACCAATAAGAAATAAAAATCACTCAGATAACTTAAATGGAGAGACTTTAATGAAAGAAGGACAAGGCTAAGGAAACAAACAGGGGATGCTGAGATACCTAGAGACTGGGGACATTGAGAAACCATTACTAACCCAGGAACCAAGGAGGCAAGAGAATTATTATCAAAAGCAGGATCTCTCCTGCCACTCATCCTTCTTCTCCTAGCGCCTTCCATTTTTTATAACTCAACTAGAAGTCAGTCCACCAGAGAACCTGATGATACAGTCCATTTGGGTCAATACCCTAAAGCATCAAGCAAAGAACAAAAGGATGAGCAGTAGATCTATTTCACTGGGAATGCCTGTGAAAATAGTGAGCCCAAGTTTCCATTCAAAGATATGGCATATGCTCAGTCTTTGGAAATGAGGATTTATTAACAGAAATGAGAGTAACTGGGAAAGTGAGAGATGCTCTAAAAACAAAAAGCAAGTACAATTTTGCAGAAAAGTCCATGAGCAGCCAGCAAATACGAAAGTGTTCCCTTTGTGCCTTCTCAGTCTTCCGATAACTGTTTACCCAGTTCCTTGGATTAAATCCTCAGAGCATTAACTACCGGTATGATTTCTGTTTTCCTATCTAGATCCTGACTAACATACCCACTTCAACCTTCCTTAAGGAGAGAGTCCACTATGGCAATATAAATCCAACCAGATTAAACTATGTCTGCATTTGGTTCTTGGTCATCTTGAGACTTCAGAGAGTATGACTTCATTTCTAGATTATATTTGCCAAAACCAAAAACAGACTTATTAAGCATTAAGCATGACATTAGTACTTCTGAAGGAACTATATAGATTGGAGTTAAATCAAGCAGACTTATTTTTCACAGACTACTCTTGCTAAAAATCTTCTTGGAAGAGCTGGGGAAAGTACGAATATTTGACCAAAAAATGTTAAGTTACTGACACAGCAGTGAAACATGTATTGATGATGATACTAGCTATTATGTTAAAGGTCAGGCAGGTCATAGGCAAAGCGGGAAAGCGAGAATAATTGGAACAATTCCATAACCATGCACAATGCCAATTATATGTTCCTGATTTACATGATATTATTCAGTAATTTGCTATTGCTAATACACTTTTTATTTCCATTTTCGTTTTTAAAAAAATAATAATAATTCCACAGTGTAGGCCACTGGAAATCTTTCATCTTAAATGAAGAAAGGTTAATATTATTGTGGTTATTTGAGGAAAACAGTAATAGAGGATTTCAGCTCATACTTAAAACTAAAGTGATCTTTTGGGATACTTTCATCTGAAGCATGAGTCTCAACATTTTAACTTCTGTAAATCGCAATTACTGATCTATACGATGACGAGGACTACAGAAAATTGAAAATCCCATTCACTTCTGTGCTGCACCGGTATGGAGAACTTTCAGCACAGCCCTGCGTATCTATTGGGTCTTCACACTGTAGATGATGGGGTTCATCACAGCGGGGATTAGCAGGTAGGCATTGGCAATCAGAGTATGTACATAAGGTGGGGCTTGTTTCCCAAATCTGTGAACAAAGGACAGACCGATCAATGGAATATAGAATACAGCAACAGCCCCAATATGGGAGATACATGTCCTGAAGGCTTTCTTCCTCTCTTGCGGGGATGCAATGCTGAGGAGAGTCCTAATGATCAAAAGATATGAGAGGAGGATGAAGATTGAGTCCACCCCAGCAGTGGTGATCAGGGCTGTCAAGCCAACTGCACTATTGATCCTGGTGTCTGTGCATGAAAGCTTCATCACATCAGGGTGGAAACAATAGGAATGCCGGAGCACGTGGCTGCGGCAGAATGATAGACGCTTAAGAAGCACCTGTATAGGTATTTGTATTAATGTTCCCCTCGTGATGATTGCTACTCCAATCTGTGCTATTTTAAGATCAGTTAAGACAGAGGCATATCTAAGAGGATTAGAAATGGCCACAAAACGATCAAAGGCCATAGCCAACAGCACTGAAGATTCCATGACAGTGAAAAGTTGAATGAAAAACATCTGTGACCAGCAGGCATTAAAGCTGATCTCCCGGGCATTGAACCAGAATATACCTAACATGGTGACCAGAGTGGATATGGACAGGCCAAGGTCAGTGGTGGACAGCATGGAGAGGAAATAGTACATGGGTTCGTGGAGGCTGGGCTGAGTGACAATGGCAAAGAGAATCAGGCTGTTTCCTGAGAGAGCAGTTATATAGAGAAAGCAGGAGGGAATGGAGATCCACGTATGGAAGGCTTCCAGCCCAGGAACACCAGTTAGCAGGAAAATGATGGAAGAAGATGTGGCATTTTGGAAAGTTGACATATTGAACTCAAACCACAGAATCTGAAGCAAAGAGTCCTTCAATAATAAAACACTTTAATTTATTTTTAATTGAGCATGAAAATAATTATTTCACCAGGTAAACATCAATAACATTTAAAACCTATATCAATATACATTGGTTAAAAAAATAAAACTAAGACCACCTCAAACAAAGAAGCAGAAAATAGGAAATGAGCAATTACAAGAATACAAAATTTATACACAAACTAATGGAACAATGGCTGTTAAGTGATGTGGCTGGGATTTGAGTCCTGAAGGACTTCCTGATTTCACATGGTAGACAGTTA
This sequence comes from Diceros bicornis minor, assembly GCF_020826845.1. Taxonomy (NCBI): domain Eukaryota; kingdom Metazoa; phylum Chordata; class Mammalia; order Perissodactyla; family Rhinocerotidae; genus Diceros; species Diceros bicornis. The sequence continues at coordinate 60,038,021 of NC_080746.1, read as the reverse complement.
ATAAATATTTGTTGAAATGTATCCAAAGCATTGTAAGAATTGTTAGACAAATAGGAAATGGTATATGAGTGATTCTAATACATAAAATAAATTATATTAGCTTCAGGAGGCCTAAAAAGAAATCTTCTCTTCAAAATATGAGCAATTAACTAATTACAAACAGAACAATCTGAGTACATAGGATCTACAATATGAGTATTACGGACAGATTGATGTTATGAATTTTTATCCTTCATGCCAAGTCAATTTTTTAGTATTGAAATTCTAAACTTTGATTGGATTCAAGCATGGGCTAATGCACTTATCAACTAAGTGACCACACGACAAGTTACTAAATCGAGTGTGCCTGAATCTCCCGAGGTCTAAAGAAATAATGATATATACATCTTGTAGGATTACTATGAGGATTAACTTAGTTACTGTAGGTGAAAAGTTCACGAGAGTACCTCACTGTGGTAAAAGTTCACCAAATATTAGCTATTAGTACTTGAAAAAATCAAAGTTAAATATTGTACAATCATTTCTCTCCCTTCCTTTCCCACTTCTATTTGCATAGGCCTTCCCACTTATCCACATGTCTTATCATCTCAGAGCTAAAAGAAAAGATGAAAATATTATCTAAGTTTGACTTAGGCAGCATCCACTGGTTAATAACTTCTTCCTCCACAGCTATGATTTTCTCAACTTTTCTTCATTCTTTCCTGATTCAGATAAACTCTTGCTCCGTTCCAAAGACAACTCTAACACTAAGCCTCTCAATGAATTTTGGATATTACTTTAGTTTAACATTAAATTACTGAGTGCATGCTGTAATCCAGACTATAGCAATATAGAACCATACACGACACCTACCTTTGAGGATGTTTAGGAAAGGATAGGATAGTGAGGAAAAGGAACATGTAAACAAGTGAACAATATGCAGTGTGATGTATACAATAATGGGTTTGTGTTTAAAATATAGAGGCTATATATATTAGAAAGTTGTGTGAGGGATGGGTCAAGAAAGCCTTCCTTGAGAACGTGAAGATGACTCGTACAGAGGATGATAGTTAAAAATCACCGTGAATATATTCTAACCATATCCAAGTTATGTCGTTTCAGATATTTTAGAAAAGCCACTAAACTGTGAGATACAAGTGCTAAAAGGTAGTGTTTAAGGGTAACAAGGATTCATCATAGAATTATCATGTCACCTTTAAAAGGGTAAGGAATGTGGATGTTTTCTAAACACTGAGCAAAGAATGAATACATAGATCTCTTTCTGCTCTGAGAAATAAACTCAATTTTTCCTCCTTTCTATTTTTTGTAATTTCTATTGCCTTTCATTTTTACCATAACCAAAGTATATAAACATTCCAACTTCCTTCTTACTAACCCTGCCTCCCTGTTGCATGTGTCTCCTTCCCTTAACCAACAAATTATTCAATATTTGTCTATCCTCATTTTCCTATTTAATGGTTCACATCCATAGTTGAAATTTGGTTTCTTTTTGGACTGAAACATATGCTGTTGCATTAGAGGTTTATTGCTGTATAAAACTACCACAAATTCATAATTTAAAACAGACATTCATTATTTCACATTTCAGTAAGTCGGATGCCTGAGCACAATGTAAGTAGGATCTCTGTTCAGGATCTCACTCTGCTAAAATCAAGGTTTCAGCCAGGTCTGAGTTCCCATCTGGAGCTCAAGGCCCTCTTTCAGACTCATTCAGGTTGTTGGCAGAATGGAGTTCTTTGGGGTATAGGATGGAGGTCTCCATTTTCTTGCTGGCTGTGTCACCAGGGGTTGCTCTTATCTCCTAGAGACTATCCTCAGTCCCAGCCATGTGGACCTCTCACAGCATGACGTCTTAACTCTTCTAATCCAGCAGGAGAATCTCTGCTGCTTTTTGTCTCTTTTAAAGACTACATGATTAGGTCAGGCCCACCCAGCTTAATCTCCCTTTTGACTCAAAGTCAAGGAATCAGGGACCTTAGCTACATCTGCCAAGTCCCTTTGCATATAATGCAACATAATAACAGGAGTGATATCCATTACATCCACAGCTCCATTCACACTCAAAGGGTGGGTTTATACTAGACAAGTACGTAGAGGACCGGAATCTTGAGGGACCTTTTAGACTTCTGCCAACCACAACTATCTAGGCCATCCAATATCCAAACTTATATAGGTTTAACTTCTGAAATGGCCTTTGGTTGACCATCGTCATCCTCCAGTTCCATTACTGCTATTTTATGTAACACTATCATTAGTTTTTACAGGAACTACAGCAATATTCTCATAAGTAAATTCCCTGCCCTGAGTTTCGAGTGTTGCCAAACTATCTCCATATCAATGCCAGCCTGATCTCTCAAAAATACATCAGTCCTCACCTGGAGCTCTTCATTGTTTTCACCGTGAAATCAAAACGCTTTTATCTCTTTATTACAGCAGTCAAGGATCTTCCAAATCTGACCAAAATCAAGTTTTACTGCTGCCTATCCTTTTCCCTATCCCAGGAACCTTGCCATATAGTCAACCTTGGCTTTTCCTACTTCACCAAACCATCAAATACAGCAAGCTCTTTCACAATGTTGTACTTTCCTTAATGCACGTACTTCCCACTCTTCTTGAATAAGCCTAAATTCTTTAGACTGTTATTTGCTCCATTAATCCATTTATAAATTCAATATTAATTTATTTACTTTAGGAAACACTTTGTGACATCACCTTCTCCTTGTCTACTCCAAAGAAATTATTCCTTCCTCTGGAGTCACATCTGTTTTTTTATGTTCACATCTAGAATAGTGGTCATTTCACTGTGTAAGCATGAGTTATTTGAAAATAGTCCTCTCTAACCAAAATAAGTTACTGGGAGGTGGATCATTGCTTTTCATTATTATATTCCAAATAATTTGCATTCTTTTCAGACAGTGTGGGATAACAATATATACCCAATGTACATTAAATCCAAGAGTTTTAAATCAAGGATTCTGGAAACATATCAGAACCTCTACATATTCTTGTTTTGCCTATTTAAGTCATGCTATGTTTCCTGAAATTACACATGTGAATGTTGGAATTATCTTACTGAGCTCTCCCTCATTCCCGCAAACTGAGTAATATCTGTATGTGTTTGTGCCTGTGTATGTGTGCGGTGCACATGTTATATTTGGGGAGGTTTTTTTGTTGTTTTTGATGGCAGACTCTGTCTTGTATTGTAGAGTAAACATTTATGTGCCCCGCACCATGTGTTGACAGTAATTCTCTTCTTCTTATAAGATAATACTCCAAATCCACTCTAAGAGCTTGCTTCAGGTTCTCTGCAGGGCTATCTTGAGTTATCTCCTCTGATTACAGAGAGTCAGCAATATTATTATAGGGTCAAGCAAGCCTAGGTTCAAATGCTGGATCTGTCACCAACTAGCTGGGGTTCTCCAAATAACAACTTAACATCAGATTTCACTTCTCTGAAATTGGAGCTCACCAATAGCATTAATTTGTACAGTTTAAATGATATACCATTTGTAAAGCATCTAATATACTGACTATAACATGGGAAGCACTTAATAATGGTAAATAAGGATGAGAATTAGGATGATGGTGGTGGTGACTGGTGGCAGTATGCCAGCTGGCCTTGGGCAAGAATTTTGAAGCGTAGCACAACCCAAAACTCATTTCTCACCAATTGCATGCACATACTAACAGCCTGCTCCAAAAGCAAGACATATGGCCCATAGATATACTGAACCCCATAGTTATAATAAAATGTCCCTAGAGGGCCGGCCTGATGGTGTAGCGGTTAAGTTCACATGCTCTTCTTTGGCAGCCCCAGGGTTCACAGGTTCAGATCCAGAAGCGGACCTACACACTGCTTATCAAGCCATGCTATGGCAGCATCCCATAGAAAGTAGAGGAAGATGGCCACGGATGTTAGCCCATGGCCAGTCTTCTTCCTCAGCAAAAAGAGGAGCATTAGCAACAGATGTTAGCTCAGAGCAAATCTTCCTCAAAAAAAAAAAAAAAGTCCCTAGAGATACAGATTTCAGGAGAAAGATTTCCACGGTTTTCCTTAGGCACCCGTGAGAACACTTTGCAGTTAATAAAATCTCCCTCATTCTTAAAGGAAACAGTATGTACAAAGCTGATGTTTTCCCTAAATGCAGCAATTTTACTTACAAAGTATGGAGATGTGGTCTTTCCTGCCTTGTTTGCCAGGGAGGGACTGAAGAACTGGGGATGTTTTCTACTCAGGGTTAGGTAGCATACTTAAAGAGACATGACTCCAGCTACCTGAAATCTCTTAATCAGAAAACTCCTGGTGGACCTTTTAGTGGCCCCCAGAGTATGAAGCTTCCCATGGGTTCATTCTACGTCATGGCTTCCTTCCCCTTCTACCTCATTGCACTTACTTTTGCAGAGACTGCTGTTACAGTTCTTTGATCTTACATCTTGATTAAATTTTGTTAAAGTAAATTTGTGAATATAAAATTCCAAACCAAAACATCTGCTTTATGCATGAGCTCACTACTTACCCCTACATCTAGCTGATAAACGTATCTTCCTCCAACATCATTTGGATGAATTTTGTACTTTTTTTAGAAATCTCTTTGCTTCTGCTAAAAAAAAAAAAATGCTTCTTTAATTCTTTCATAAAACACTTTTAACTATCACATTCCAGGGATCTGCACTGGTAATACAGAGAATGGAACAGAGTCACTTTCCTTCAAATGCTCAAAAACTAGTAAAGAAACAGATCTAAAACTCACAGATTACAACAGGGATGTTGTAATCCTGATGAGAGCGTAGACAAGCATGTATTTAAACTGTAGGAAGGTCAGCACCACGTCAGTCAGGAGACAAGGGAGCATAAAGCATGGATAGAACAGAGGTGACTAATAACATATTCAGCATGCCTAGAATCCTGGGTGCAATTGGGAGAGCAAGTAGCAGGTCATGAAGCTAAACAGGGAAGCAGGATCTGTCTCTTGGAAGTACTGTCATTCTAAGGCATTTGAATCTAAATGACATAGAAATTGCTCAGCATGGGATTTAATCTTTCTCTTTTCCTAGAAAAACACATTTCTGCAGCTCCTCATGAAGCAACTGAGGAAGTCAGGCACGTTATTTGAGGCCCCATAATATATTGTGGTTCTCTACTTGGTGTCAGTATCAATGCGAATGGTAAAAATATCAAAATTTCCCTCTAAGCCACAATATATCAGTTCTACAGAAATATCAGTTTAAGAAACATTCTCAAACAATCTCAATGTACTCATAAGGTCTTAGCAGACACCCATTACCTACTCTTCCAAATTCTACATCAGATTAACCAGACTTGTTTTCAGCATTGGCTCAGACAGTCTTGAACAAGTGTCGTTTCTTGAGGCCTGTTAAAAAAAAGTAAAAATTGTGAAAATGTATAGACCTCTGTAGTATAAGCCCTGACAGTTGTTTTTTCTTTTTTGTAGTGCAAGTGTCTGACTTAAGCTATGATTGCCAAGGCATCTACTTCAAAGGGACATCCAATTCAAAAGATGTAACTTATCTCAGGGGAGAAAAAAGAATCACACATCACCAGCCACAAGACTAGATAAAGAGTCAGGCTGTCTCTCACCCCATATTTCCTTTGTTTTAGGGATCTGGTTGATTTAGATAACTATTTAGCCACTTTTATTCTTTTCTTCCTGTGCTTTAATTCCTGCTCTTATATTTTAAATTCACCAATAAAGAGTGAATTCATGAAAACCTAAGCCCCAACCCTTAAGCCCAATAAAAGAAGAACCCCAGGCCTGTGATTTCTCTCTCTCGCTTTCTCTCTACCTTTGACCTCCCTGTGTGACCTTAGGTGTGCCATGTACTTTCCGGGACTTGTAATTAATAAACCCTGTCTCTTTCTAAGTTTCCTGATGGTTACTGCTGAAGGGCACCTTGCAATCATAGTAAGAACCACAAGGGCCAGTCCATCCACAACTCTAGTTATCAATAGTTTGAAACTGGCACAAAACAACCTGAATATTGGATGGTGTTGAATTTGCAGTGTAACACAGCTAGCAAAGAATAGCAAAAACTATAGCTTGTAAGATTAAAAACAATTTTTACTTATGTAATTTTCTGTGACTACTATCACTTTATAAAGAAGAAAAAAGAATATACTTTAAAGTGGATTTTATTAGTGTACATGTGACTGTAGTCACAAAACTATATGTAATTGACATTTCATGAGTCGTCTTCTTATTACAGCATAAGTCAGAGTTGTAGCTTTCATAAGAAGGTTCTGTAATATATTTATTTTAAAACACTCCCAAAAATATGGTTGCCCTATTGTCAAAATTCTCCACTTTCAAAACTATTCCTGTGCATATATGAAATTTGAATCTCTTCTGCTTAGATTTGAATGTATGTCATATCTCCTCTGTTAAACAGCAAATTTCTAGAAGCTATATTTTTCTCATCATGCTAAGAGTTTCCTAGGTTGATGATTTTCCCTTTAGTTCAGGCTCTTCCTGGGAAAGAGAGAGATCACCACCTATGACTCCTCTTAGCATCTAGCACAACTTTTCCTACACAGTCTCATTCAAAAGAAACATTTGGTTAAAATATTATTTCAATTTACATATGTTTAATCCAATTGTTATTCCTTAAGAACAGAGTCTGTGTCTTCATTGTCCACTGTTTCACCTCCAGGACCTCCCACACTGTTTGCCAAAATGAATATGCTCAAAATATGTAAGAAGAATATATGCAAAGTTATATAAAAATAAATTTAATTCAATAAATATATATTAAGTAACAATTATTAATAAAGCAGTTTATTAATAGTGCTTGGATCCGTGCAAGATATATAATCCCCAAGGTACAATGGTTGTTTTCAAAAGGTTTCAAGTCAGTATGAGTACAGAGACCTAATTGCCTATAATACAAAAATTTATTAATGGCTCCTGTTAAAACGAAGAAAAAGCAACTAGCAGGGGAAAAAAAGCAGGTGGATACTTCGGTCATAGACAGCAAAATGATCAAAGACTAAGGGCAATATATTCATGGTGTTTTTCAGATGTAGATGTTACTCTAGACCCCTGAAGAATGTTACTCTAGCATGCATGATAACCTGCAGGTAGCTTGTTAAAATGCAAATCCTTGGGCTCCATCTGAAGAGTTTCTGATGAAGAAATTCTGACGTGGCTTTGAGGAATCTGCACTTTAAAAAAAATATCAAGTAGTTCTGATGAACTGGTGCTATACCACACTGAGAAAAGTGATGGATAGAAGTGGAAAGTGGATACCATACTATAAACGTATCCAATAGGTAGTATGAAGACTCATGGAAATGAAGATCTTGTGGAAGGTGTGCAATGAAAGTTGGTTGGTGGTTGCTATTAAATGGAAATTGATTATTTCATTATCTGAAAAGCTTTAAAAAGACATTATTGAACATTTTTAAGTTGCAGGAAATTATAAAGAAAATATAAACAAACCAATATCCAACTATCAAAAGATAAATGCTTTTGACATTTGGGGTATGTCTATCCATATCTTTTTTGTATGTGATAAGAACACTTAACATGAGGTCTACACTCAACAAATTTCAAGTGTACATAATTGTTGACCATAGATACAACGTTGTAGGGCAAATCTCTAGAGTTTATTTGTCTCACTTAACTGAAACTTTACGCCTATTGCATAATAACTCCCCTTTTCCCCCTGCCCCCCACCCAGCTCCTGATAACCACCATTCCAGTCTTTGAGTTTATGAATTTGGCTATTTTAGATACCTCAGTTAAGTGAGATCATGCAGTATTTGTCCTTATGTCTGGCTTGTTAAACTTAGCACAATGTCCTCAAGGTCCAACCATGTTGTCACATATTGCAGAATTTCCTTTTTTTATTTAAGGCTGAATAGTATTTCATTTTATATGTATCACATTGTCTTTATCCATTCATACAACTTAAAAGTCCATCCATGGATGGACTTTTAAGTTGTTTCTACATCTTAGCTATTGTGAATAGTGCTGTAATGAACATAGGAGTGCTAATATGTCTTTGGGATCCTGATTTCAATTTTTTTGGATATATACCCAGAAGTGGGATTGAGATTGCTAAATCATATGTTAGTTTGATTTTTTTACTTTTTTGAGGAACCTCCATACTGTTTTCCACAGTGGCTGCACTACTTGAATTCCCACTAACAATGTGCAAGGATTACAATTTCTCGACATCTTCACCAAAATTTGTCTTTTGTTTATTTGATAATAACCATCTTGACAGGTATGAGGTGATAGCTCATTGTGGTTTCGACTTGCATTACCTTGATGATTAGTGAGGAAGAGCATTTTTTCATAAACCTGTTGAGCATTTGTACATCTTTTGTGGACAAATGTCTATTACAGTCCTCGGTACATTTTTAAATAGGGTTAATTGTTTTTTTGCTATTGAGTGGTGTGAGTTCCTCTTATATTTTGGACATTAGCCCCTTATCAGATATATGGTTTGCAAATATTTTCTCCCATTCCGTATGTTGCCTTTTCTCTCTGTTGATTGTTTCCTTTGCTGTGCAGAAACTTTTTAGTTTTCTATAGTCCCACTTGTTTATTTTTGTTTTTGTCACCTGTGCTTTCAGTGTCATATCTATGAAATCATTGCCTCACCCAATTTCATGAAGATTTTTCTCTCTGTTTTCTTCCAGGAGTTTTACAATTTTAGGTCTCACATTCAAGCCTCTAACCCATTTTAAGTTGATTTTTATGCATGGTGTAAGATAGAGGTCCAATTTCATTCTGTTACATGTAGATGTCCAATTTTCCCGATGCCATTTGTTGAAGATACTACTGTCTCCCCATTATGTATTCGCACTTTTGTCAAAGATCAGTTGACTATATTTGCATGAATTTATTTCTGGGCTCTCTATTCTGTTCCATTGGTCTATATGTCTGTCTTTATGCTAGCACCATACTGTTTTTATTACTATAGCTTCATAATATATTTTGAAATCAAGAATTATGATGCCTCATGGCTTGCTCTTCTTTCTTATTTGTGGCCATTTGTGTTCTTTTGTAGCTCCATATGAATTGTAGAATTGTTTTTTCTGTTTCTGTAAAAAAAAAAAAGTCTTTGGAATTTTAATAGAGATTGCACTGAATCTGTAGGTCATTTTGGGTAGTATGGACATTTTAATAATATTAAGTCTTCCAATCCACAAATACAAGGTGTCTTTCCATTGTTTGTGTCTTGCTTAATTTCTTTCATCAATATTTTGTAGTTTTTCATAGGTAAATCATTCACTTCCTTAGTTAAGTTTATTCGTAAGTATTTATTCCCTTTTTTCTATTGTAAGTGGAAATGTTTTCCTAATTTCTTTTTCCTATAGTTCATTGTTAAGATATAGAAATGCAACAGATTTTTGCATTTTAATTTTGTATCCTGCAACTTTACTTGATTTGTTTATTAGTTCTAACAGTATTTTATGGAGTTTGGGGGGTTCTCTGTACATAAGATCTTTTTATCTGCAAAGAGAGATAATTTTACTTCTTCCTTTACAGTTTGGATACCTTTATTTCTTTTTCTTGTCTAATTGCTCTCGCTAGGACTTTCAGTATTATCTTGATTAGAAGTGATGAGAGTGGGCATCCTTGCTTTGCTCCTGATCTTAGTGGAAAAGCTTTCAGTTTTTCACTGTTGAGTATTAAGTTAGTTGTGAACTTTTCATATATGGCCTTTATTATGCAGAGGTATGTTCCCTCTATACCCAGATTGTTCAGAGTTTTTGTCATAAAAGGATATTGAATTATATCAAATGCTTTTTCTGTATATGTTGAGATGAACATGTGATTTCTACCATTTATTCTATTGATGTGATATAACACATTAATTGATTTTCGTATATTACACCATTCTTGCACCCCAGGGATAAATCCCACTTGGTCATGGTGTACGATAGTTTTAAAGTGCTGTGGAAACTGGTCTGTCAGTATTTTGTTGAGGATTTTTGCATCTATTTCATTACAGACATTGGCCCTCAGTTTTGCTTTCCTGTGGTTCTGTCTGGCTTTAGTATCAGGGTAATGTTGGCCTCATAAAATGAGTTTGGAAGTATTCTCTTCTGTTTAATTTTTTTTAAAAGTTTGAGATTAGCATTAATTCTTCTTTAAATGTCTGGTAAAATTCACCAGTGCAGCCATCTGGTCCTGAATTTTCTTTGTTGGGAGGTTTTTGATTATTGTTTTAATCTCCATACTAGTTATATGTCTGTACAGGCTTTTTATTTCTTCATGATTTAGTTTTAGTAGGTTGTACGTTTCTTGGAATTTATCATTTCTTTTAGGTCATCCAGTTTGTTGGTGCACAATTGTCCATAGTATTCTCATGATGCTTGTTATTTCTGTGTCATTAGTTGTAATGTCTCTTCTTTCATTTCTGATTTTATTTACCTGAATCTTCTCTCTTTTTTTCTTAGTGTAGTTAAGGGTTTGTAATTTGCTTTATCTTTTCAAAAAAACAACTTTTCACTTTTTTGATGTTTTTCTATTTTCATTTCATTTATTTCTGCTCTAATTTCTGTTATTTCCTTCCTTCTGATAACTGTGGGCCTGATGTGTTCTTCTTTTTCTAGTTCTTTGACGTGTAATGTTAGGTTGTCTTCTTTTTAATGTATGCATTTATTTTTATGAATTTTCCTCTCACTACTGCTTTTGCTGCACCTACAAATTTTGATGTATTATATTTTTGTTTTCATTTGCCTGAAGGTATTTTCTAATTTCTCTTTTTATTTCATCTTTGACTTAATTGTTTCTCAAGACTGTGTTGTTTAATTTCCACATTTTTGTGAAGTGTTCAATTTTCCTTTTGCTATTGATTTCTAGTTTTATTCCATTGTGGCCAGAAAAGATATTCAGTATAAATTCAATCTTCTTAGATTTGTTGAGACTTGTTTTGTGACCTAATGTGATCTATCCTGGAGAAAGACATAGGTACACTTGAAAAGAATGTGTATTTAGCTGTTGTTGAGTAGAATGCTCTGTATATGTCTTTTAGGTCCATTTGGTCTATAGTGTTGCTCAAACTCTCTGTTTTCTTATTGATCATCTGTCGGGTGGTTCAATCCAGTATTGAAAATGGAATATTGAAGTCTCCTATTATTATTGTATTGCTCTCTATTTCTCCCTTCAGTTTTGTCAGTGTTTGCTTTATATATTTAGGTACTCTGATGTTCAGTACATATATATTTATAATTATATCTTTTTCGTGGATTGACCCTTTTTTCATTATGTAATGTCCTTCTTTGTTTCTTGTGATGGGGTTTTTGACTTGAAGTCTATTTTGTCTGATATAAAAATAGCATCCCCTGCTCTCTTTGGGTTACCATTTGCATAGAATATTTTTACATCTCTTCACTTTTAGCATATGTGTGTCCTTAAGTCTAAACTGAGTTTCTTGTAGGCAGCATATAGATGGATCATGTTTTTTTATCCATTCAGCCACTCTCTTTTTTTTTGATTGGGAAGTACAATCTGTTTACATTTAAAGTGATTATTGATACGGAAGAATTACTATTGTCATTTTGTTAGTTATTTTCTGTTAGTCTTGTAATTCCTTTGCTGTCTCCTCACTGTCTTCTTTGTATTTTGTTGATTTTTGGTACTGATAGTCTTTGATTCCTTTCTGTTTTTCTTTGTGTAAGTTTTTTGTATAGATATTTTTGTATGGGGAATACATAAACCATCTTATATTTATAACAGTCTAATTTAAGTTGATAATAAGTTAAGTTCAATTGCATACAAAAATGCAACACTTTATTTTATTTATTTTTTTGTGAGGAAGATCAGCCCTGAGCTAACATCCATGCCATTCCTCCTCTTTTTGCTGAGGAAGACTGGCCCTGAGCTAACATCTATAGCCAATCCTCCTCCTTTTTCTTCCCAAAGCCTCAGTAGATAGTTGTATGTCATAGTTGCACATCCTTCTAGTTGCTGTATGTGGGATGCTACCTCAGCATGGCTGGACAAGCGGTGCGTTGGTGCGCGCCTGGGATCCGAACCTGGGCTGCCAGCAGTGGAGCATGCACACTTAACCATTAAGCCACGGGGCCGGCCCCAAAAAAGGCAACACTTTAAATCCTTCCCTTCCATATACTTTATGCCATTGTTGTCACAATTTACATCTGTTCATACTGTGTATGTTTAAGCATATCTGTGGTTATAGTTATTTTAATGCTTTTTTCCTTAACTTTTATGTTTGAATTAAAAATGATTTACCCACTACCATTACAGTAATACAATATTCTTTATTTGTCTATATATCTGCTTGGTATTTTTTTGTATTTTCTATAACTTTGTTGAAATACTCACTTTACGCATGCATTTTTCTCTTGACCTCGATGAGCACCTTTGTGACAGGTATTTTTAATTTTCTGTCAGATAAATCATATTGCTCCATTTCATTAAGGTCAGTTTCTGAAGGCTTATCTTAATCCTTTGTTTGGAACATCTTTGGCTGATTTTTCTTTCTCCTTGACTCTCTGTGTAAATCTCTGCACATTAGATAAAGCAGACCTCTCTCCCAGTTTTCACAGACTGGCCTTGTAGAAAAGACAACGTCCACCAATAAGCCTGGGGAGAGATTCTGGGGCCCTCTATCAACTGTTTCCCTCCCCAGGGAAAAGTAGGTAGCTGGGTTTTTTTTGGGTCATTCTATGGTAAACCAGCAGGGTGAGCTGTGTCATCTGCCAGCCCAACCTACTGGCTTCTTTCTCTTCCAAGCTAGTAGACTGTAGTGGACTCATCCAAGCTCTAAGGCTGACAGGAGAGAGGTCAGTCTTCTGGGGGGCCCCCTCAGAGAAGTTGGGGCATTGTACATATAGCTTGACTCCTTCCCAACCCAGGAGGAAACTGAGAAGTGGCCTTTATCATCCACTTGTTCTGTGCTGAGCAGGATGGGGAGCTATGGTGTTTGCAAGTCCAAGCTGCTGTCTCCATTCTCCCACAGGCTGCCAGGCTGTGGACAACACATCCAAGCTCCAAGACTGGAAGAACAGAGGTCAGTCCTCTGGGAGCCCTCTTGAAGAAGTTGGGGTGCTGTCTGCATGGCTGTATACTTTCACTCTCCAAGCAGGACATGATAGCTGAACTTTTTCATCCCGTTGCTCTGTACTGAGTAGCATGCAGAGTTATGGTGTCTGTGAGCCCAAAGTGCAGTCTCCATTTTCCCCCAGACTGCTAGACTATTGTGGACCATACTTTTTTAATGTTTGTGTGTACATGGATGTATATATTTACATGAAATATATACACAATGATAAGTACCCAGTATGCTAATTTATCTTTTCTCTTAACAATGTATCATTTATATCTATATCAGTTTTAGCTTATTGCATGATAGTTCATATTTTATTTAACCAATATCCTAAACTAATTGTTTAAGCAGTTTCCAGATTTTCATTGCAATGTATAATGATGTGTTGAACATCGTAATACAACTTTGCATTCTTGCCCATTTTCCCCCTTTAGACATGTATTTAGAAGATGAATCACTATACATCGCGTAATTAAAATATTAATATATTTACCAAATTTACCTGAAGGACTTCTTTAGAATTATGCAAGTACCCTTTTGATTCACATATCTTCTTGTTTATTGTCCTTATTCATGTTCCTTAGCCAAGAATAATCTATTTTGGGGAATAATAATCATTATCAATAAACTGAGAGTTACAGAAACATACACTTTCCAACGGATCTAAATTTTATCAGACATACCTTGGATAGCTATATACTCTAGAAATGGTGAGACTGTCTAGACCTCAAAATATGACTTCATTTGCCCATGCTTGTAGACAGATTTTACCCATGATCCTATTCTGTGCCAAGTGCAGTATTTGTGGAAGCTCCAGAAGTACACAAGACACAATCCCTGCTCTCAGAGAATTAACAGTCTAGAACTGTGTAATAGTAAGTTATTGGATCATCAGAATAGAGTGAAAGCATGTATAAACATGCTTTTTCAAGGTATAGTTATAACTCACACTGGTGAATGATCAAATATGAGTCAGAGAAGTCTTTGAAAAGAAATGGTACCCTGAAAATTTCCTAAATTATCTTAGAAAGAAATACTTTGAGCACAGCCTTGTGAATTTGCTTTGTCTTCACACTGTAGATTATGGGATTCATTACAGGAGGGATGAGCAGATAAACATTGGCAATGAGAGTGTGAACAAGAGGAGGGGCGTGCTTGCCAAATCTATGCACCAGTGACAAGCTGATCATGGGGATGTAGAAGATGGCAACAGCAATTACATGTGAGACACAGGTACCAAAGGCCTTCTTCCGCTCCTCTGGGGAGGCAATGCTGAACACAGAGTGGATAATGAGAACATAGGAGAGCAGGATCAAGACGGAGTCCAAGCCAGCAGTAGAGATGACAATGGCCAGGCCAAATGCACTGTTAGTCTTAGTGTCTGTGCATGAAAGCTTCATCACATCAGGATGGAAACAATATGAATGGTGCAGAACATGACTATGGCAGAAGGACAGATGCTTAAGCAGCAGGAGTAAAGGCACAAGAGCTGTTGTCCCCCTAATAACAATTGCAAAGCCCACTTTGATGATCCTTGAATTAGTTAAGATTGTGGCATATCTCAGTGGGTTACAGATGGCAATGAAGCGGTCAAAGGCCATCGCCAGGAGTACTGAGGACTCCATGAATGTGAAACCATGGATAAAGAACATTTGGCCAATGCAGGCATCAAAGCTGATTCCTCGAGCATTGAACAAGAAAATACCCAACACGGTGACCAGTGTGGAAAGGCACAGCCCTAGGTCTGTGAAGGATAGCATGGAGAGGAAATAGTACATGGGTTCATGGAGGCTGGACTCAGTGATGATGACAAACAAGATCATGCCATTCCCAGAGATGGCAATGGCATAGAGACAACAGAATGGGATGGAGATCCAGGCATGGTAAGTTTCCAAACCAGGGATGCCAGTAAGAAAGAAGACTGCAGGGTGGAAAATGCTCTGATTGAAGGATGGCATGATGAGTGAAGGAATAGATTTCCTTGGGGGAAAGGACAATATTCTGCAAAAATAGGGAAGAAAAATATTTTCGATCTCTTCTATATATCACACAATTTAGGATCTCTAGTGAAGTTTGTCCTATTCTTCAATGGAAGTACATACCCAGTTATTCTTTTCTTTGATTTGGAGTTGATCTTTGGTGAACTAGGGAAAGAGACAGACCACTAAATTGTCTGAGGACACCAGAGTTTTAGCAAGAGTCCCACCTGTTACATCTATACAGTATGTTTCCATATAAATGTGAAAAGGAGGTCAAATTAGATAATGGTAACATATTTCCCAGCTCTAGGATTCTATGTCCATGGACAGATAGGATATTTCTGTTCACCGTAGGACAACACAAAAGGCAATTCATACTGCTTTTATTCACTTCTCAGTTTCCAAGGCAAAAACCATTAAGATTTATAAGTCCTTGTGTATGGAATGAAAATATGATAATAAAGATAATATTAAATATTTTCTAGTAAAATACTTCTGATTAAATAAATACAGATCAGCTATTGATAAAAACTAAACACTAGGAAAGAACCAATTCAGTCTGTCAAATAGAGTTCAATGGGTGATGGTTGGTAAAGTGTTTGATTATATAGGTAGTAGCTGGGAACGTGATATTGTTTAATGGAAATTTTCCCTGAAGAAATATGACCTAAAGTTAATTTTAACAAAAACAAGGAATTCATTGCAAGCTAACAGATCATAATTGGAGCAGAATTACCTGAGTAAGATTCTTAATATTCCATTACTGCAAAAGGGCATTGAAAATAAATGGAGGGTTTTGGGGGTGGGAGTGTGGTCCCTCAGAAACCCTCGTTGCGTCTATTTCAACTCCACTCAGATGGAAGAGGACAACAGTGAACTATCTCCTCTGTTTGAGTATATAAGTATGTGTTCACCCAGATTAAGAAATCTGTAGGATTGAAGGAGTTCCTCTATGTTGATTCTTATCCTAAGTTTTCTGACACTCTGTTTTTACCTACAGAAAGAATGCTTGGTTTTTAAAGCATGTGTTATTCTTTCATTTATTAATGCATGCATTCTCTCACCACATATTTAAATACCTACAAAATGCTGGTGTATGCAATGGACAGAATTAGAAGTAGACCTGGTGCTCCAAGAAGGTCTGTCCATGACTCTGGGAAAGAAAATAGCTGAGTGTTAAGTTAATTTGGTGAGTTTCATTCCAACCCCTGAATGAACAGGCAGTGACCACAGCTAGAGTGGGAATAGTTGGTTACACAAAGTGTGATAAAGAGGGCATAAGAGAAGATGAAAAGAGAAAAATGTTCAATACAGGAAGCCTCTTGAATGCTCACTAAAAAAAAAATAATAATAATAATGGCTAGAAAATTTGAATTGATAGGCAACATATAACAAAATAATATACATGGGTTTTGGTTCAGCCCTTGGACGTCAGTTGGAATACAAACATCACTTTTTCATTTGTGACTTACATGCAAGAATTAGAATATGTACTTAATTCTGCATTCCCAACAAAGTGACTTCTGCCCTGATAGCAAGTTGCCAAACTGATGTCTGAGTTGAAGTTACAGGAGTAGTGAAAAATATCTTGGAGTAATAAAATCTAAGGGAAAGGAGGTCTGAGCAAAGAGCCTGGGAGAATAGCAGTATTTAAAGAAAAGGCAGAAAAAGCAGCTACTAATGAGATTGCAGTGGCATGGCCACTAATGTGAAAATGACCCCTCGGAAAAGGCAAAAACTTCATCAGTTTTCCTCAGACCAGTGATCTCAGAGGCAGGGAAAATGTCTGGCACAATAGTACCTAAGAGTATCTGTTGAATAAATGAATTCATTGCATCTGATAATAGTGAGAGACCCCAGACACTTAATATCAGGAATATATTGTGATTTTTATTATATGATCCCCTCAAATTAGAAGGAAAGTTTATGTAACCTTATTGACATCTACTAAAATATGAGATAAACTAACATTTTTCTTATTAATCTGTTATTTATCCTTGATACTAGGACTTTGCTCAAATTTAGAACTGCTGATAAAAACTAATCTTTCTAGATGAAATTGTGAAGACCTTTAAATCATATCCTCTTTATTTTAAAGATGAGGAAGCAGGCTCTCAAGTTAATGCTCTTTTTATTATAGCAAATAAATTAAGAGATCCCGATGTACTATCTGAGTGTCCAAGCTAGGCTTTTCCTTAATAACAGTAGTGATAATGTATTAAATGTCTCCTATGTGCCAAATAATTTACTTCATTATATCTCTTTCTCTGAAGCCTTCCTTCCACTGGTCTGCATGTTTTTCACAGTATCTTTTTTCAATTCATGTAATCAAAGAAAACACAGTAGGACTATTCTAATGCAGGGAACTCTATCAGTAAAGCTTCTGGACAGAAATAGCTTTCTCTCTTTTTTCAGTTCTAAGATTTTATACCACTCTTGGGTGCTGTTGCACTAAAACTAATGAGCAAATATTAATAACTATTCTTGGAAATATGCATTTAAATTTCTCTTTCTCCCCCACAGAGAATTCTTCCAAGACATGGCTATGACTTAAACATCCTTGTAACAGAACCACCAGGATTATATAAATAGACTGCCCAAATACAAAGCTTCACATCCATCACTATCACAACAACATGCGTTGGGTCTTATTATCTCCTTTTTACAGATGAGAAAGCTGAGGCTAAGATTAGAAAACCCAGGCTCAGAGGACTCATGTTACTTTCCACATTTATCCAACATGATGATGGCAGATCCAAGAACTGAACTCTGTTTTCTCTGACTTCAAATGCCATGCTTTGCCTCTCCTTATTTAAAAAGTACTTAATTTTTTTAAAAAACGTGGAATGAATGAACACATGCTCATGACTTCATGGCTGTAGTCTACATTTTAATAACTATTTTGAACAATACAGCAATTGTTTTTAAATTGATATATGAATATGTATATAATATATAAATCTATTGAATATATGCTACTGAGTACACCAGTTTCTTCTAACTCTTGGTTTTATGAACTATCTGAAGATTATTTAGTCCCTGATGTATTCAGAAAAGACTTCAATGCACTAAAACACTGACCTCATGCAAAGAATTCTTGGGTCTGGAAAAGGAGGTCATTTGATCCTGCCCCCTGCTATCTGAAGAGTCATCCCAGGCAGCAACAGAGAGTCTTTTAAAGCCAGAGACAGAGAGAGATTATCTCCACCTCACAACTTACAGGCAGAAAGGTCCTTCTGTCCTAAGGCTGGAGAAACAGTCCCTGATCAGTCTGGCCCCCTTAAACCATCTCCACAGAGGTTCCCTTTTGCCAGACCTCACAGGGACTTCTTAGGAACAGGAGAGCTATCAGATTTGAGAAGGACAGCCTTTAATAGGAGTCCAGAAGCTGCCTGGTGAGAGCCATTTACCCAGCAGAAAAACGAATTCCTCAGAGAGGACTCTATACACCTGTGTCCCACTAACCCTTTATGCCCCAAATGACAGGCTCTGAAGGACAATTTCTTTTCCATGTAGCTTCATTCTTCCCCAAAAGAGAATCCAGGAGATGAATTACAATTCCAGTTCTCATTCAAAAACATTTTGACCCCTGAACAGCTGTAAGTCAAAGCTTTGTATCAGGCAAAAATAAGGGAGAAGTGCTGTTAATGGATCACCCATAACTTTGTTCACTAGTCATTCGCCAATATCACAGCAATCATAAGACATAGAACCCAGGTAGGAAAGTACTTAAGTAGCTATATTCACTGAGGCTGGTGCAATAGTATCTGATTCAGAGCCCAAGACCTTTCCTGGGCATCCTGAATATCTTGGGAGTTTTAGCTAACTTGTACACAGGCACAGAAAAAGATAACTTAAAAAGAAGCAACTCAGCAATGCGTGTAAAAACACGCTCCACATCATACGTCATCAGGGAAACACAAATTAAAACAACAATGAGATACTGCTACACACCTATTAGAATGGTAAAAACCCAGAACACTGACAACACCGAATTCTGGCGAGGCTGTGGAGCAACAGGGCTCTCATTCATTGCTGGTGGGAATGCAAAATGGTATAGCCACTTTGGAAGACAGTTTGGTGGTTTCTTTCAAAACTAAACATACTCTTACCATACAATCCAGCAATTGTACTCCTTAGTATATACCCAAAGAGGGTGAGAACTTGTATCTACAGAAAAATTGCAAATGGATGTTTATAGAAGCTTTATTCATAATTGCCAAATCTTGGAAAGCAACCAAGATGTCCTTCAGTAGGTGAATGGATAAACTACGATACACTCAGATAATGGAATATTTTCAATGCTCAAAAGAAATTAGCTACCAAGCCATGAAAAGATATGAAATAAACCTAAATGCACATTACTAAATCAAAGAAGCCAGTCAGAAAAGGCAACATACTATATGATTTCAAATATATGACATTCTGGAAAAGACAAACTATGGAGACAGCTAAAAGATCAATGATTGCTGAGGGCGAGCGGGGAGGGAGGAACTAATAGATTGAACATTGAGGATTTTTAGGGTAGTGAAAATATTCTGTATGATATTATAATGGTGGATACATGTCATTATACGTTTTTCCATACGTATAGAATGCACGACACCAAGAGCTGTTAATGTAAATTATGGACTTTGAGTGATAATGATGTGTCAACGCAGATTCATCAGTTCTAACAAATGAACCACTCTGATGGGGGATATTGATAATGGGAGAGATTATGGATGTGTGGGAGCAGATGATAAATGGGAAATCTCTGTATCTTCCCCTCAATTTGCTGTGAACCTAAAACTTCTTTAAAGAATGAAATCTATTTTTAAAAAAAAGGAAGCAACTAAAGAAGGCTACAAAACTGTGAGTCCCTTGTATGTCCCTTGCAAGCTTGCAAAGGCACTAGGCTTCTCTGATACCTGGTCTAAGACTGATACCAGTATATCTACCTCTGTGGTGGAGACATTAACCATGTTTGACACAGCTTCTGTTAAAACTGTGGAAACTTTTAAGTGACTTTCAGCCTTTGTCCATTAATACAGCCTTTGACAATTAGTGGTGAACTTAGAGGATTGATAAGTTTCAAGAACAATAACTAATTAAACATGCTTTTTGGCATAAAAAGCCGTTACAGGGATATAAATGTGAAAATCTTGCTGGCTGTGCTAAGGATTCCAATCTGAAGAGTTTTGGTCCATGAGTAGGGCTGCAGGAGATGGTACACAGTTAGTAGAACCTCAGGCTCTTTTCTAGGACAAACTCAAGGGAATTAAAGCATTCACCAGCCCAGACCAAATAACCAGTGGATACACAAAGGGCATTATGACCAATGTTCCTTCTGACTGATAAAGTATCTTTTTAGTTGGCCTGTCCCAGGACTTGAATATTTTGCACACCTTCCCTGCATTCACCTACCCATTTAGAGTTCTATCCTGAAAGCACTGTCTTTCCGCTCTCTCTGCTTCAACCATACTGAACTCATCTTCAATGTCTTGAACATGGCATGCTTCTGCTCACCTCTGAGCCTCGCCTCATTCTGTTCTCCAAGGAGGTCTTAAGGTGTTTACTGATTCCTAAATTCTGCCCCAAATGTAATTCAAAAGAGATTGCATTTTTATTGACTTAAAATGTATATTTGTATTAAAATTAAAACAGCTTTTTCCTAGATTTTCTGATTTCAAAGTTGAAGATAAGTTAATGGAAACTGAATATTGTGGGTTTTTTGTTTGTTTATGTTGCTTTGATTTTGTTTAGGGTTTGTTTTTTAGTTGCCTTGCTTCGCAGTTCCCTAATATTGTGCTTAGTCTGCCTGTGGGCTGAAACACCACACTGTTCACTGTGCCTAGAACATTTCCTTCACCTCCTATCATCTCCTCCTTCTACCCTCTGCTCTTCTACCCTCATCCCTAGCTCCCCTGGGACATTCCTTCTCATTTCCCCAGATCTCATTTTAGCAATTATATTTGGTTAGCCTCCCTTGACCACACAGGGCTAGGTTGTCCCAACACCTATGTGATCTATATCAGTGCTTTTCAAACTTGAATGTCACATTAGTCCTTAGGTATCTTGAAAAATGCAAAGTATGATTCAGTACATCTTACATTCTACATTTCTAACAAGCTTCTAGGTGATGCCAATACTATTGGCTCCTTAGTAGCAAAGATCTCTATTAATTCCCCCTTTTGTTTTTTGGTGAGGAAGATTGGCCCTGAGTGAACATCTGTTGTCAATCTTCCTCTTTTTGCTTGAGGAAGATTGTCCTTGAGCTAACATCTGTGCCAATCTTCCTCTATTATTGTTTGCTTGCTTTTAAGTTTATTTCTACAATCTGGATACATTAACCCTAGATTACCTGATTTACCTCTGGCCTCTTGCTCCCATCTCAGACTTTCTGTTTCTTTCAGAACCTGCACTGTATACTGCCTTATAAGACTTTCAGCCCTGAGTCCTGCTTTCCCATTTCCTGATTCACCTTGACCACCCACATCAGCTGCTACATGCATGGAATTTTAAAGGTTGTATAACATGTCTGCATGTAAATACTTTATCTACTTCTGTGTCATTAAGAATTACCTACCTTTTTGACTGTGAATAATGCTGCAGTAAATGTTCCCCTACAAAAAACGTGGTCTGCGTCTCTGATATTTTTTCCTTTGGATAAATTTCTAGAAATGGAATATTATGGACATTTTAAGGCAATAATATCCTGCAAAATCCACTTCCAAAAAGTTCATAAGAGTATTGTTAAACAATGCTTTTGCCGTAACACAGCAACGCAACACTGTGTGTTATAAGTTAAAAAAAAATCACTGATTTGATAAGCAAGAATATTTTACTGTTTACTGTAATAAAATGTCGACACCCAAGTAATATTTATTGCAAGTCTCCATGGCACAGTTTTCTTGTTTCTAATTTTACCCTTCCTTTTCAGATTTGGGAAATTCTACTCTTCCTGTTCCTGTTTGGGAAACATTAATATGAAGTCCAATGATGCCATAGACTATGGTATGTTTCCTGGGTTCAATGGTATTGGTATTGACATACTGACAACTGCACATTTCAGTTACTATGTGATTTTGGGGGACATTTTGCTCAGACTTTCAGAAGGCTGAATCAAATTATCAGCTACTTGTTCTGCTAGACTGGTGTGAGAGGAGGGCAGTGAGAAGGGCCATATTTTGAAAATACGTGTATCACTGTGTGTATCAGTGCCTTACTAGCATGCACATGAGTTCCATGTGCATGCACCAAGCTCTGGCACAGAATATACATGATACTACTATAGTAACTGTATTGCTCTAAGATAAAAGTAATGTTCTTTTGGCCATGGGAAAAACAAAAGTGATCGATCATTCCCAAGTAGTTTCTGAGACTGATGGGAAAGCAGTCACCGCCCTAGAATTTGCCCAGCCTGGTAGAGAAAACGTTTTCAAAGGTCTTGAGAAGTTCACGGTGAGGAGATACAACAGAACAAACCTTCATATGCAAAATATAAACATGCACAAGTGACCATATGTTAACATCCAGTCTGGCACTTAAGCATGCATGCATGCTGTTGGGTGTAGAGAGACTTGAATTGCAATTAGTGGTGGATGAATGGTCATGTGAAGATTCTCTAGGGAATGAGTTTTAAACCTGAAAGGGTCTTCAATAGCCCAAGCCTTGAATACTGGTTGTGCCACTTTTTAGCTGGGAGACCTAAGTAAGTTATTCAAACCCTATAACTCTTTGTAACAACATAAATCAAAGTAATAATGGATTCTTCTCCCAAATTTATTATCTTACAGTTATATAAGTCGGAAGTCTGATAAGAGTCTCAATGGGCTAAAATCAAGGCATCAGCAGGGCTGCATTCCTTTCTAGAAGGTCTGGGGTAGAATCAACGCCCTTGTGCTTTCTCCTTGTAGAGGCTACATGCATTCCTTGGCTCATGGTTTCTGTTTGCCATCTTCAAAGCCAGCAACAGTGGATCAAGTCTTTCTCGTGCTGCCATCTCTATAGTTCTCCACTTTTCCAGATTTATATGATTATATTGGACCCACCTAGATAACCCAGGATAATCTCTCCATCTCAAGGTCTTCAACTTTAATCTGCAAAATCCCTTCTGCCACGTAAAGGTAACATATTCACAGTTTCCAGGCATTAGGATGGAGTCATCTTCAGGGGCCATTATTTTGCCTACCACAAACATTTGGCATAATATCTTGTAAACAGAACGTATAATAAAATATTATTGTTGTTGTTGTTATTGTTTTTGTTACATTATAAAGAATACAATATTTCAGGCCAAGACATTTTCTGTGGTGAAACAGCCTTGGTGGTGGTGAGAGATAAGGATGGAAGCAGGGAGAATTGTTAGGAAACTACTGAGATTATCCAAGTGAGAGATTATTGCGACTTGGAAAGGGAAGACTTTTTGGAGGTAGTGGAGATTTATTAAATTCTGGTTATATTTTCAAAGATATTGGCAGGATTTGCAGGTTTGTGTGCAGAGTGTAAGAAACAGAAATCAACACTGACTCCAAGACTCTTATGCTCAAGAGTGGTCCAGAAAGGGTGGGAATATCTGAGGATCTGAAAGACCTCAGTAAGTAAAGAAGATGGACAGTCTATAACAATCTGTGAGTACTATTTATTAAAGACTAAAAAGGACAATAGTCACCTCACATCAGATGACATCACTGGCCAGCTCCAACATCTACCTATTTAAATTCCTTGGTACAATATAAGATCCTCAAAATTTGAACACAAGTGAGGAGAACCCCAAAATATTGTGATTAGTTTTCTTCCACTTAGTGGGCTGGAGCTTCAAAATAGAAAATAGGTTACATTATTAAAAAGTAAATAAAACTTTATTTTCTGCACACCTATATTTTTACCTATGATATTCTCCAAGTACTTGGTTCCTGTCTCTAAGATAATCTGATCATTGGTTATCTGTATTGGTAATTATCAGTTAACATGTCTATTTTCTACACTAAACTAGGAGCCCCGGGACAGTAAGAACTATGTTGTATTCTTTTTTTGTTTTTTGTTTTTTTTAATCTCCAGCACTTAGCATGATGTTCAGAACATAGGACACTCTTTAAAATATTTATTGGATGTAATATGGATAGATAAATTATATTTTTCCCTAGTCGTTAAGAGGGAGGCTGCTAAGAAGTACAGGTAGGTTAATGAAACAGGACTGCTGTTACTAATGATAGAAACTAAGGAGTTATGGAGTAGAGAATGATTTATACTCACAATAGGAGATGATTTTCAGCAATCTGGTATAATATTTTATTTATTAAAATCCTCTTCAGGGTGACTACCAATGGGTGTGGGGTTTCTTTTTGGGGTGACGAATATTTTCTAAAATTAGACTGCGATGATAGTTGTTGCACAACTCTGTGAATTTACTAAAAGCTATTGAATTGTACACTTTAAATGGGTGAATTTTATGGTATGTGAATTATATCTCAAAACTGCTTTTACAAAAAAGCTCTTTTTTTTTTTTTTTTGTGAGGAAGATCAGCCGTGAGCTAACACCCATGCTAATCCTCCTCTTTTTGCTGAAGAAGACCGGCTCTGAGCTAACATCTATTGCCAATCCTCCTCCATTTTTTTCCCCCAAAGCCCCAGTAGATAGTTGTATGTCATAGTTGCACATCCTTCTAGTTGCTGTATGTGGGACGCGGCCCCAGCATGGTCGGAGAAGCGGTGCGTCGGTGCTCGCCCAGGATCTGAACCCCAGGCCGCCAGCAGCGGAGCGCACGTGCACTCAACCGCTAAGCCATGGGGCGGCCCCAAAAAGCTCTTTAATCAAAGAACACAAGGACAAAAAAAAGTACATCAGCCTATAAAGCACATAGCCACAATAAGTCATTGTATAATGGAACAGATATAAAAAAGCTGTATGAGGTAAAAGAAGTCTTCCGGGAACCTTCACACCCTGGAGACACAGTGAGTTACACCACTACCAGGAATTGGCCTCTCAGCTCTGTGACTGTCTCCAACCAGACTTGGAATAAGTGTCCTCATAACTCAGCCCTCCTCTGGAATCTAAAGCCTCCTCTGCCTTCTGAGTCAGCCCAGGAGGGACAGTCAGAACTGCTGTACAGGCTCGTAAGTAAATTTGTTTTATTCAGTGAAAACACTCGACCCTAGATGAGCTGAGCTCTCTTATCTACAGGTAAGAACTTTCTCACACTGTGCAAAATTAGACTAGATAGTGGGATGGTTGGGTAAGGTGGATGGCAGAATTTGTAGAATTATTTATTCTCAGAAAATCTGTAGACAATGGGCACTTTGTTCTGCCTGGTGTGGATGGGATAGCCTGTCGTTTATTACTCAAATAGCTTAATCAGTTGCTAATGTATTTATCATGGTTAGTGTTTTGCTGCTTGCAAAAACCAAAGAGATTGTCAGGGGCTGAAAACTTCATTTCTAATCCCAATGATTCTTACTAAAAATGAAAAAACTACCAATTTTGAACACCTACTGCATGCCGAGCACTGTATTAGGAACAGTGCACATTCTACCTTATAGGTGAGGAAACTGGATCAAAGAAAGTTTACATTACTTATAGGTGAAACAATAGTTTTTGAGAGCATGAGCATTGGAATTAAAAAGAATGGGGTTTAGAATCCCAGCTCCGGCATTCACTAGTATGTGTGATCCTGAATATGTTTGATAACCTCTCTGATACTCAGTTTCCTTATCAGAAAAGTGGATTTAAAGTGAATTTAACAATACTCGCCACAGGGTGTTATAATAAGAATCAAAAAATAGAATTTTTATAAAGTGCTTAGCACAGTAACATTCAAAGAACAAGTTGCAATAGATGATAGTTACTGTTATGAGTAATATTTTTTTATTAGCACTGCTATACAAGGTTTCAAAACTGGTTAGTGTTTGAGCTAGTATCTGAACCCAAATTAGTCACACATTCTAGCCATGCCATTGGCAATGGCTTGGATAATATTGATAATGCCATGTGGCCTATTTTGGTGGTTAAAGTCATAGCCACAAGCTACAGCTCATGACAGGGCAATGAAGAAGAGCATCACTGTGATCTGAGCAGACAGGAAAATTAGTTGAGAGACTATAGCCTATTTATCACAAGAGAAAATGAAGGTTGTGTATGAATTAGAGAGCATGGATTGAACAGATTCAAGGCTGATGGCAGTACAAAAGAGTAGCTTGGGGGAGTTTTAGTGCCTCTCCCTAATAATGTTCATTAGTCCTCTTTTATTCTTTGATATGAACAGTTACATTTTTTCAGTGAAAGAAATGCAATGAAATACAGCTTCAAGTACCCACTACCAAGCAGGTTGCTATTACTTAGCCTTCACATATAGACCTCCTGACGCTCTAGTTTGTGACATTTCAGAAATAGAATCAATACAAATTTAATGAATATTTGTATATAGAGGATAAGAGAGAGGGAGAAGAGTGTGTGAATATTTGTGCGAACAAGGGAGGTAATTCTAATTAGATGATTTGCTAGAGTTTGATGCCATTTGCTGATAAATGATGCACGAGAGAGAGCCAGGTAAGTAATGGGGGAAGGAATGAGTTCTGTTTGGCTCATATTGAGATTAAGATGTCTGAGAGATTATGGGTGGAGATGTCCCTCAAGGGTAGATAAAATAGTGAACTTTTTATTCAAGGACACTAAGCAGAGAGATTTGATTTGTTCTCCAAACTACTGCAGGTTATTTTTCTAAATTGCCAATTTGATCTCCTCACTCTAGTTCCATGATTTATTACTGCCTTCAAGTTTAAGCCAGAAACCTTATCACAACTCTAAAGATTCTGTCAACGTTTGAAATATAGAACTCAGGAGACGCCATAATTAGATTTCAGATTTGTGAGTTGTCTGGATATAAGTGCTATTTAAAGTCATGGGAATAATGAAGATATCCCAAGGAGGGAATATGGAGAGCAAGAAAAAGAAGAGGTGCTTCTTGGAAGAAAAACAGACTTCTAAAGAACACACCACCATTAGAAGACAGAGAACAAAGGCATTGTTTGGTAAACTGGGGGTGGGGGGGAACCCACAGAATAGCTATCATTGAAGCTAATGAGCGAAAGTTTCAAAGAGGAGGTGGTCAACACTGCAAAACAGTGAGATGATGGAGAGGAAAACAACTCTGAAATTACACTGGACTTGGTATTTAGAAAGTCATTGGTGACATCGGTTGGAGAATTTTCTGAGTCATTAGAGAAAGAACCCAGATTATTGCTCAGGGTAGAGGAATAACAAACAAAAGCAGACTGTTCTTCAGAGAACATTTTTTTTTTTTTGTCATTATAAAAGATATGACATGGGGCTGGCCCCATGGCTTAGCAGTTAAGTGCGCGTGCTCCACTACTGGCGGCCCGGGTTCAGATCCAGGGCGCGCACCGACGCACTGCTTATCCGGCCATGCTGAGGCGGCATCCCACATACAGCAACTAAGGATGTGCACCTATGACATTCAACTATCTACTGGGGCTTTGGGGAGAAAAAGGGAAAAAAGGGAGTAGGATTGGCAATAGATGTTAGCTCAGGGCCAGTCTTTCTCAGCAAAAAGAGGAAGATTGGCATGGATGTTAGCTCAGGGCTGATCTTCCTCACAAAAAGTAAATAAATAAAAAAATTAAAAAAAAAGATATGGCAGGGAATTGAGAGAGAAAGAGGGTTTATGTCTTATTTCCCTCACTAGTTAAGCACAGTGGCCAATTATGACAGACGTTCAATATATCTTGGTTGAATGTGTTGAAAATATCTATATAAAAGTGTGGGAGGCTTTCATTAATGTGTTGGGGTAAAACTTGAGTATTATAGAATGCAGAAAGTGATCTATTGGTATTAAATAGGATATTAAAGAAAGAAAGGAATTTTGTTGAAGTTAAATTAGAAGAGATGGAGAATAATTTGTTTATTTATTATAAAAATATTTGGAAATCCCTGGCTCTTGATGCTCTGTAGATAAAATCTAAGTTTCTTATCCTTTCCATGGAATTCAAGATTTTTATGTCCTGGCCTTCACTGATTTCTCTAGCTTCACATTTAAGGCTCCAGCATGTAAGTTTTCTTGTAGTTATTCAACAAACTGTCTTGTGTTATCATTTCATTCAGACTCAGCTCATGTTATCTATGTCAAGAACATCCCTTTCATGCTTTTCATCCTTGTGAACTCGCACCCACTCATCAAAACTTTACACAGTAATAATCTACTCTGTTAAGTAATCTTCATCTATTCTGTTAAGATTTCTTGGAACTAATCCCATTTGACATGCACGCAGACACATTCACGTACACACACACTCAGAATCTGTCACTCCACACTATCTCTGTCTTGTCTCTGAGAAACGTCTAGTCTTTAGGCACTCCACAACTAGTGGTGTTTCTTTGTCTCTACCTCCTCTGATATGCACTGTGCCTAATACAGTGCCTGGTATGTAGTAGATATTCAAAACTGGTAATGTTTCATTTTTCATTTTCATAAGAGTCATTGGGCTCTTGTTAAAGATAAGGTATTTAGGCTTATAAAGATTCAGCTTCTGACAATCTCTCTTGTTTTCTCAGGCACCAAACCACTATTATTTTGCTTGCTTCATATCCTTAGTGCTGACACAATACACAATGAGTTTCTAGTATATGTTTGATACTGAAATGAACTAAGTGTTTATGATGGATGATCAAGAGCTTAGGTGAAGTAATAACTATGAAATGGAATAAGGAATTCTCTGTGTCTGAGCCCAGCATGGATGAAGAGAGGGTACAGGAAGATATGGTTGTAGAGCGATGGAAAGGAAGGAATTTGAAGGAGTTCTTTTCTACCAGGCTCAGCACAGATCAGTTCAACCTATACTGTGTTTTTCTTCTGATCTCTCAGCAAGAAAGGGAAGGAAAAAAACTGACAATAAGAATGAAAATGAGCAATGAATAAAATGTTTGTGTTAATGTAATAATGTGAAGGGAGCCATGAAGAAGTTAGGGTGAAAGAGAAATTGTTCAGATAGCAATTCATTTAAAAAAGAAAAACATAAAATTTCCTAGAACTCAATGGCAAAAATTACAACTCAATCACTGCACCGTGATAATCATTGTGAAAATCACCATGATAGCCAGAATTAATCAGCATATATGGAGTCCCTCTGCACTCCCATAGCTATTTGTATTATTCATCATTGTACACTAGATATTGAAGTTATTTATAAACACTACTATTCTTTCTCCCTCATTTGATTATAAGCTCTTTAAGAGAGGTTTGTTTGTGATATGTCTTAGATTCTAACACCACTGTGCACAAAGTAGGTACTCAGTAAGTGTCTATAAGAGTGTAAGGCAGGAGCAAAGGAAGAGATGCTACAAATTTATTATGGCTCAACACTTTCACATACACCATCCTAAAAACCTTAGCATACTTCATCTTGACTTGCATGAAACGCAGAAATCTTTCAAGCACTGATTTCCCTACAAAGCCTCTCCAAATACCCCAAACCTTTTGTACATAGAATTGAAGTGTTCTCCTTTTTCAGAATTGCTTTACCTCCCAGTAACCCCAGGAAACTGTTAACTTAAAAAAAACAAGTACCAAGTTCTGTGAATTAGTTATAAATAAACAGGTCAAAAACTTGTGGAAAATGAGAGGTGAACCTACTATTTTAAATTTTCTTAAGTACTAATCACTTAAACGCATTTTTAGCTTGTCCTTCTGATCAATATGTATTTTTTAAAACTAAGTATAATTCCTAAAAATGTTTTTCAGAAATCAACCTATTTATGAAAACTGCTAATAGAATTTGTTAGCCTTTCACACTTTCACAATTAATTGTGAAATGCATGCCAGTCTAGCAAGACTGTATCCACTTTGTTTCTATATTATAATGTCGGTTAAATTCATGACACTCAATAAACAGTCATTGGAAGTTGTGTAAAAAAATATGTTCCCTTTCTTAATGAATGTTCCCTTTCTGTTAACTCTAATTTCCATTATGAGGTTTGATAATACATTTTTTGATAGTAATTTCATTGGTTTCTGAGGACACTCTCATTACTCTAAACTTGAGAGTCTAAAGTTATAGTTCACTTATTTGGTGAACTCATGTAATTTAACGCTTCTTTTTTTCTCTAATTATCCATTAATTTCAATTTAAAATTTCCCAATCTTTAAAACTAAGAGATTTATTTAGGGAATTTTTGAGGTGGCACTTTATCGGGGTGAACTTGTGTGGTCTAGAAACACTTCAGCTCCCCTGAAAAACAGTTACCTTACAATTGGCTGTTCTTGCTGATTGAGCCCTCTCCAGACACAGCTCTACTCTCTCTTTTTCCCCAGACACCTTCTTCCAATGCATACAAACTCATCTGCCTAGTCTACAATTCTCTACTCAGTGAAAAAAGAAATAGGATGCTTGTAATAAAGTTACGTATTTCCCTCCAAAGCAAAACAGTAACATTCTATTAGGTATCTCCTGAGAAGTGTGTCTTAACAAAAAGGATAATGGAAAAAATCTGTTCTGCAGAACAACTAGTCTTCAGGCATATTGAAGAGAGAAATACAATTGAACATAGCAGCACATTATATCACGTGAGGGGCAGAGGCCTCTGCAGGTGATAGGTCTGTGTTCTAACTTTCTATCTCTCCCAAATACGATGCCTGTGTCACATTGCAAGTATCACTTTAAAGGTTAGATAGAGTAGGCACATGCACATGATTACATTGGTACCTAAGCCATTTATTATTACTTCATATGTGTTACTTTGTATTGTAACTATCTCTTTCTCAATATTTTCTGGCTTCCCAAATTGTCTGTAAGCTTCTCTGATTTCTATACTTGTGGCCAACGTAATATTGCTGCTCTGTGGCCCCAATCTATTTTCCTCTGATGCCAACTATAGAGAAAAACTAGCCTGCTACCTCTTTATCACAATTTAAACATTCCAGAGAGAATGGAATATGATTGACCAATCTTGCATAAGGTGACTTTTCTTAGTCCAGTTATCTCTGGCTTAGAGGAGTAGGAGGAAAGATCACATAGTATAAAAATAGCTACCATCAAAGGGCCCCAGGGAAGATAACTCGTGGGCTGCGGCAAATACAAAATACAAAAAAGGTACCTACCACAGTAATTGAAATCATACAATGCTGTTATCAATTTAAATGAGCCATTCATATTTACACAGTGTATAGATATTCATCTTTGGTTAGCTTTTGGTTGGGTAAAATGATCTGTAGTTGCATTAATAAAAAAATATATATAGTTTTTTTGTTGTTCCAGAGTTTCATCTTGGATTTCTGTATTTTCAATCCAGCATGTCCAACTTCCAGAATACCACATCCTCTTCCATCATTTTCCTGCTAACTGGTGTTCCTGGATTGGAAGTCTTTCAAACTTGGATCTCCATTCCCTTCTGCTTTCTCTATATAACTGCTCTGTCAGGAAACAGCCTGATTCTCTTTGCCATTGTCGCTCAGCCCAGCCTCCATGAACCCATGTATTATTTCCTCTCCATGCTGTCCACCACAGACCTTGGCCTGTCCATATCCACTCTGGTCACCATGTTGGGTATATTCTGGTTCAATGCTAGGGAGATCAGCTTTAATGCCTGCTTGTCACAGATGTTCTTTATTAAACTCTTCACTGTCATGGAATCCTCTGTGTTGTTGGCCATGGCTTTTGATCGTTTTGTGGCCATCTCTAATCCTCTCAGGTATGCCACCATTTTAACTGACTCCAGAATGGTTCAAATTGGAGTGGCAATTGTTATCAGGGGGACAATAACGCTGACTCCAATGGTAGCACTTCTTAAAAGACTGTCCTTCTGCCGCAGCCACATACTCCACCATTCCTACTGCTTCCACCCTGATGTGATGAAGCTCTCATGCACAGACACCAGGATCAACAGTGCAGTTGGGTTGACTGCCATGATCTCTACTGTTGGTGTGGACTCAATCCTCATCCTCTTTTCTTATATTTTGATCATTAAGACTGTCCTCAGTATTGCGTCTCCAGAAGAGAGAAAGAAAGCCTTCAGCACATGTATCTCCCATATTGGGGCTGTTGCTATTTTCTATATTCCATTGATCAGTCTGTCCTTTGTTCACAGATTCGGGAAACAGGCCCCAGCTTATGCACATACTATGATTGCTAACACCTACCTGCTGGTCCCTCCTGTAATGAACCCCATCATCTACAGTGTGAAGATAAAACAGATACGTAGAGCTATGATAAAAATTCTCCATTCCAAAAACACATAGAATCATAGAATTCTAGAGGTGGTCTATGTCAGGTCACGTTATCAATTAAAAAACAAAACTGGTGCTTGAAGCTACGTGTACAAAATTTAAAATTAAAGCTGGAATATATTTAGAATATCAGCTAAACTGATCCCTTTATTTTATAAATGAGGAGCTAGAGACATGGGAATGGGAAGAATGAACAGCTCTAAGACTAAAATTTCTCTTCCCCATCACTGTTTGCTCTAAACTGTTGTTTATCCTGCCAATAGCCTTTCTCTTCTTACTTCATCCATTTCACAGCGGTTAAAGACATATTATGAAAAAATCACTCCTTTATGAAAAATAAGTAGTATTTTCTAACTGTAATAATAATTTTAACCAACTTTTATTTCTTTAACCAGTCATTGACCAGTTCTAAATACGTTTTACGTATATTAACACATTTTATATCCATAATAACATTATAAGGTAGTTACTTCCCTTATCAATGAGAAAATTGAACCCCAAAAATGTTAAGCAAATTGCTTAAACAGCTAGCTAGTGACAGAGCCATTTTTCACATCCATGCAAACTGACTCCAGCATTCCCCTCATTCTTAACTTTAATGCTATATTGTTGCGTGTAATATAAATATATATGTATATGTATTTGGTATATACACATATTTATCGTTCCATGTGATTTGTACTGGGGTACATGAAGAAGTCAAACAAACCAAAAACACAACTCTGTCCTCCAGAAATTTTCAACTAAATTACTGAGGAAAAACCCAAAACAACATTTTCAAGCTTCTCAAATGCATTTCTACCTGATGTTCTTTCCCAACTAAGCATATTCCAGAATTTTTCTCTGCCCTCCATCAACTTTCTGCCCTAGCAAAAACTGAAAAGAGACTATGAATAGCAAGTGAATTACCATTTGTGTCATTTAATCAGAAATTTTTAAATTTGTGGCATATATTTCACGTAATGGCTTAATCTAGCAAGTTTATTTTTTCCAACCTGGATATATCCATTAATTCTCAGATTTTTAAAGCATATATTTCAACGACACATTGGTATCACTCAGTAAAGGTGGGGCCTATATCTGGTATCAGATCCATCAATAAAGTAGAAGTAGTCATTCTTATCTACAGGGAAATTTATTAAATGACTACAGTATTGGCTATTTTATAATAAGGATGATGTCAAAATCCTCAATGTGTTTGACAATAACATTTTCAGTCTCAATTATTGTTAGTCTTCATCTCCCTGATCTTTGTATGTTGGTACGTCCCAGGACTTTGTTCTCAGACTTGTTTTTTTCTTTTATATTCCCATTTTTGGTCATGTCATCTAGCATCATGGCTTTAAATACCACCTGTATGCTGGCAAATCTCAAATTAATATTTATAGTCCAGACTCATATCCAACTGCCTATGTATCAGTATCTCCACTTGAATATCTAATAACCGTTCTAAACTCATCATGTCCAAAAACATATCCTAATATTTGCATCAAAGAAAAAACAAGCTCAACCACAGTCTTCCATGACTCAGAAACTCTGCCTTTCAAATTGCTGAGATAGAATGCCCGTCTGTCTCTCCCATTCCACATCAAACCTGTCGGCAAATGCTGATGACTCTTCCAGATATTAATGTCTGAAATTCAACTACTTTCTACCACCTCTACTGCCACCACCATGATTCAAGCCATCATCATCTTGGACCCAAAATATAATAGTCTCCTGGTGGATCTTCCTTCATCCACTTTTGCTTTACAGTCTATTTGCCCACAGTAGCTAGAGTGATTATTTTAATACACAAGACAGATCCCATCACTTACTCTGTTCAACGTTCCAGTGGCTTCTTGCCTTACCCAGGGAAAATTCACAGTCATTATAACAGCTTACAAAGATCGATATGATGTAACTCTCCTCCATCATTTCAACTTCACCTCCTACTACTCTCCCCTTTATTCACTCTACCAGACCCATACCAGCTTCCAAATATTCCCTTAAACTCACCCAGCATGCTTCAACATCAGACTTTGCGCTTGCTCTTCTGCCTACTTGGAATGGTCTTCCCCCAGATAGCCACGTGACTTACTGCCTCACTTCAAGCAGGTTTCTGTTTATGTGCCACCTTATTACAGGGCCCTTGACATTATAAAAAAAAATAATAACACCACCACCTCTCCCTCATTCCTGTCTGCATTCACACTCTTCCTTACCTACTTTGTTTTTAATTTCTAGCACTTTCATCCCCGACCCAAAAATGTTACATATCTATTTATTTCTTTTATAGTTTCACCATTACAAATAAGGTCTTTGAGAATAAGGACTGTTTCATTTATGCTGTTTTCCAGACCCTAAAACAGGGTGTTCCACGTAGTAAAAATAATAAAATTTCGGAATGACCTGACTCTATTTACTTCTCAAGTCTCACTGCTTCCCCTTTATACAATGCTCCAGGCACAAGAAACAACTTGCATTTCCTTAACCCTGGTGGCTGTATCTCACTTTCAAGCCTTTGACAAGTGTTACCTCCATCTATAGCACCCTCATCCTCTCCCTTTGCCTGACTTAGAAGTGACTGTCCTTCAGAGACTTTTCCCTGACTTCTCAAGTCTGCCTTATGTCCTTTCCAGGTGTTCCTGCAGCACCTTGTGCTTCTTTCTCATGACTTCCCTTTTCAGACTCTACTGCAACTATTCTCCCCACGACAGACTCTGTGCTCACTTCTCAAGACCAGAGACTGTTTCTTACTCACTGTTGGAAATAAGCGAGAAAGTTCAGATGATGTAGGCCTACAGATTGGATTTTTGTTTGTTTGTTTCCATGCACTGTATAAGATGGGGTACAGAGAAAAGGAGGAGAGAAAAAGAGCAACTTGCATTAGAGAAGAAGGTTGAGGGTACTCAGAGTCCTAAAAATGGGAAGGAGAAGAAGGAACCTTCCTCTCAAGAACCAGACAGCCAAGATGTTCACCCTACTTCTACAGATGTTTCTCCCCCTCCTTCCCTCTCCCACAGTAACATGAGAACAGCCCCACTGTCCAACAATCTTGGAAAATTATAGGCTTCCATCCCTAGGAGTGGGTAATTTGGACACTTTGGGAATGGGTGGTTTTCAGAGTAAATGTTGTCTCTGATGATGGTGAGCAAGTTCACAATGAATTGGAGACTTTCCTAAAAGCCAGAGCAGTAGTAGACACATGGCCACTGTTGTAGCTACTTGAACTCAGAGCCCAAGTAAAAATCCTTAAATGTCCTGAAAGTCCTCTGAGGCCCTATATGGTCCAGCTCCCATTACCTCTCTGACTCCATCTCTCTACATCTCTCTACTCTCTTGTTCTTTCTGCTCAGACACACTGGCCACCTTGTTGTTCTAAACCACCAGACACACTCCTTTCTCAGGAACTTTGTAGTTTCTGTTCCTTCTTCCTAGAGTGGTCTTCCTCAGATATCTCCACGGATATATTCCTCACTCTCTCAGGCTTCTCTTCAAATATTTCCTTACGTGAGGCCTTCCCTGGCAACTTCACTTAAAATTTCAACTGCCCCCTTGATATTTATCTGTTCCCTTCTTTGATTTATTTTTTCTCCTTAAGATGACTTAACATGCTATTTAGTTTTTCATGTTAACTCCATTTATTGTCTGTCTCCCTCACTAAAATGTATACTCTATGAGGGTGGGGATTTTTTTTGTCTATTTTTCTTGTTATATTGTAGACCCTTGATGAATATTTGTTGAATGTGAATGAATAGAGTCAGAATTCCTAGTTATCCAACCAATATTATCACTGATTAACCGTATAACCTAAGGCAAAGAACGTTTATCTCCTCTATCCTTTACCTGTAACACAGGTGCCATAAAGAGTGGCTTCCCTACTTCAAGGTCTATTTCATCAACTGAAAGAAAAGCTGGGAAAAGAAAAGCTGAAGAAGTGCATGCCCTCGTTTTGAATTATGGGACTACATTTTTGTGTACCCATCTTAGTTTTTAAAATGTCTGTAAACTCCTAGAGCCCAAGGATATAACTATATACCCACATTGGCTGCTGTGTCTAGCAAAGTGGCTAATGAGGAAAAGCACTAAGCAGCGTGGCTAACTGAGCTTAAGTTACTAGAAAGAGTGGAGATAGGCTGCTGAGAGCCCTACATGTGTGAGTGTGGAGCGATGGCAGAGGCAGTGGGCCCTTTGTGATTGCCTCCCCACAGACAGAAACACTGGAGAATGGCAGTGACACACAAGTGGACATGGAAATATTGTCTTCTGTCTACCAAGCCCCTGGGGCCTCAGTCCATGCTCCCACAGCCTGTTCCCGTGGGCCCCTAGGAGGCATTATAAATAGGCCTGTGCCTGAAAGGGCGAGCCAGCTCTAGCTGCTCTCTCAGTAGGACTGCACTGTTTTCAAGTGAGTGCACCCTCACCTGAGGTTGGGCAGCCCAAACTCCTGCCATCCTAAGGGACCTTGAAGACCCCACGGACTACCTCATGGCAGGGCAGGAGGAGGCCATTGTGTCCCACCCACACCTTCATAGCCTGAGAAGAAATATCCCAGACCATTAGCTGACAGTCCAGAAAGGCAAGTGAGAATGAATGCAACAGCCACATTCAGACTCAGAGAAGCTGAAATTGGATCTTTAGGCAGAAGGCCAGACAACATGGGAGGGAAACATGAGATCTTCTAGGATAGGTAACTGGGGAGATGAGATGGTGGCCCAAAGTCTTAGACTATGACCAGCAAAGCAGAAAAGATGCCCTGCGGAGAGAGGAGTCAGGAGAGTATCCAACTTTGAGGCCAACAGAGTCCCTCATATCTGTCAGTGCTGTAGGCAGGAGCATGGGCAAGTGACCTTGAGAAAGGGGACATATGTTACTATGCTCCCCTGCTCCCCCTTTATGCCTGCCCTGTTTTTCACCTGCTCCCCATTTCTCTTGGACACAGAGGTCCAGTGATATGGCCTCCTTCCAGGGAAGGTTCCCTAGCATTATGTCATACTTTTCAGCCTGATTTGTTTGGATTTCTGAATCTCCCTCCCCGAGCTATCTATGATAGATACATAGATGGTTGGATGGATACAAGATATAAGCTGTCTTTTATTTCACTGAAGGATGTAATTATTTGCCTTTGAAAAGAGCTTTTCATCCTCTGACAGCAGTGAGTGGCCAAATTTGGAATCTGATATTTGTCAAGGAGGGTAGCTGTTATGTCTTTGCACAAGTTCTGAGGATAAAGAAGAGTAAATAGTGGTCAGAGATGTGGATTTTGTGACCTTTGAGCCCTGGATCTGTTCTTCCTTGCTTATCCATGTTGGGGGATAATCAAAGTTAAATCTTTTAGTTCTGATTTTATCATATTATATTTTAAGACTGCTGGTCTCCAAACCCTCTCCACTAAGGCCAAATGAAAGAGCATCTCTCAGTTGCAGTAAGGACCCAGATTAGGAGTGAGGAAGAATCCTGGGGAGATGGACAGGTTAACCTGAATATCAATGATGAGAATCAACTGCCAAGTTTATTCCCAAGATTCAGAGGCTCTTCTTAAAGCCAAGCCCTTGGCTCTTTAGAGACAACTAGTTCTAAAGACCATGGCACCTAGGGAGCTTAGAATGGAAAGCATTTAATGAGGTCAGAGGTATTTGGGTAGGGGTGCAGGGCCACAGCAATACTGGGCTTTCAAAAAGGAAATGTCTCCTCTAATAATGAATGACTTGTTGGCAAAGGTTCCAGGAAAGACAAAGCTCTGGGAGTATCAGGACTCAACCCAAGTTCTCTATGGGGCAATGAGAGTGACCATGGAGGCAGCTTTCAGGTGTGCGGGAACCCATCAGCCAGGAGCAGAGAGAAGAGCCTTCACAAGGAACATGACAGGCAGCTAGGATCTGTTGGATGCCACATACCCTCCCAGCACCTTCATCTCCAGAGAAGTCATTGGAAGGAGCTACTGCCTTTCTGTTGATGACCCCAGATGAGTTTCCTTTTTTCCTTAACAGATTGACTTTTGCCTTTATTTCTTATGTTTTTTTTTTCTTTTCACTTTTTTTTTTTTTTTTTGAGTACTGTTGTATTTCTTTTCCCCCTCGCTGACCTTAAACTTGGAGACCTGGAATCCTGAAAATTTGGAAAAAAAAAAAAAAAAAGAAAACCTCCGTACCCTCACTGGCTTGGTATACCCTTTATTCTCGTCTCTGTTTGATTTCTGCTCATGTTTCAAGACTAAACAGAAGTATCATTTTTTTCAGAAAGGTTCTTCTGATCATGCCTCTCCCCCTCCCATGCATTAAATGCACGCCTTATGCTAACACCTATCCCAAAACTCTAATAATTTGGTTACTTGTCTATCTTCCACCATAGTAGGCAGGGAATCTGAAGGGCAAAAGATGTGTCTTTTACCTCTGTATCATCCAGAAAATAACCTTGTACATAGTAGGTCATATGAGTAAATTCTTATGGAATGAATAAATAATTGAAGAGAAGGAGAGGAGAGGAAAGGGGATGCAGCCCTGTCTGGAATGGGTTCCCAATATCTCTTAACACCTATCTGAGAAAAGGACCACCCAGGGTCCACACAATGAAGGTACGGGCCAGGAGAAGGAGTCTGAGGGAACTTGGGAAGAATACACTTTGGGATAAGCATTGTTCTCCCCAGGATCCCTTTAAAAAATGTAAATGGACCTTGAGAGTAGTGATTGATAAATAAATTTGAGCTGTCACTTTTCCCTTTGGAAGAGGACTTCAGGGCTTATCAGAGATCCTAAATGGCTTCAGAGAGTGGGAAAATAGAGGAGGGAGAGCTAAGGTACATTCAGTTCCCAGATTTCCAGGGCTGACATCTTTGACTGTGCTCCATGTCCTAGCAGGCTAGCAGGCTGCCAGTGTGACTTCATCCTCTCCAGTGCCACTTTTTAGTGCCAGCTATGAATTCCTGCAACTTCACACATGCTACCTTTGTGCTTATTGGTATCCCAGGACTAGAAGAAGCCCATTTCTGGATTGGCTTCCCCCTGCTTTTAATATATGCCATGGCAGCGTTTGGAAACTGCATCGTGGTCTTCATCGTAAGGACGGAGCGCAGCCTTCATGCTCCCATGTACCTCTTTCTCTGCATGCTGGCAGCAATTGACCTGGCCTTGTCCACATCCACCATGCCTAAGATCCTCGCCCTCTTCTGGTTTGATTCCCGGGAGATTACCATTGATGCCTGCATTGCCCAGATGTTCTTTATTCACGCTCTCTCAGCCATTGAGTCCACCATCCTGCTGGCCATGGCCTTTGACCGTTATATAGCCATCTGCCATCCATTGCGCCATGCCGCAGTGCTCAACAATACAGTAACAGCCCAGATTGGTATGGTGGCGGTGGTCCGTGGATCCCTCTTCTTTATCCCACTGCCTCTGCTCATCAAGCGGCTGGCCTTCTGCCACTCCAATGTGCTCTCACACTCCTATTGTGTGCACCAGGATGTGATGAAGTTGGCCTACGCAGACACATTGCCCAATGTGGTCTATGGTCTTACCGCCATTCTCCTGGTCATGGGTGTGGATGTCCTGTTCATCTCCTTGTCCTATTTTCTGATAATACGAACAGTTCTACAATTGCCTTCCAAGTCAGAGCAGGCCAAGGCCTTTGGAACCTGTGTGTCACACATCGGCGTGGTGCTGGCCTTCTATGTGCCTCTCATTGGCCTTTCAGTGGTGCACCGTTTTGGAAACAGCCTTGATCCCCTTGTGCATGTTCTCATGGGTGATGTCTATCTACTGCTGCCTCCTGTGATCAATCCCATCATCTATGGTGCCAAGACCAAACAGATCAGAACTCGGGTGCTAGCTATGTTCAGGATGAGCTGTGACAAGGACCTTCAGGATGTGGGAGACAGGTGACCCTTACCACTCTACTTTCTCTTATCCTTAATGGCTTGATATATTGATTTCTTAATGCTAGCTTAATTCCAGTTGCCTATAAGCATAGCAATGCTTGTCTGGTTTGGCCACCAAATTCTGCTTCTGCTCAGGGTGAAATTTGGGGAGCTAGGATTCCCTTCCATAGGTCAAAATGTTACTGATATCCTTATATAAAAAGTTTAAATTAGAAAATCCACCAATGCCCCAATAAGTAATTAAAAAAATAAAGAAGAGCGACAAAAAATACAATTGGCTTTGAAACAAGAGAAAAATTATTCTATCTGACTAATAATCCAAGAAACCTATATTAAAACAATAATTAGGCAGTTTAGGCAGTTTTGCTTATTAAATTAGCAGTTTTTATTAATGAAATTCACAATGAAAAAGGAGATTGTGTTGAAACACATATTCTTGAGTGTCACAGCTGATGGTGTAATTGGCAATATATAGCAAGAAATTTTTAAAAATTGCATGCTTTAGTGCTATAATCTCACCTTTGAAAATTTATCCTAACAAAATATCCCTAAACATAGAACACAGGTTTTTCAAAAAATATATTAGTTACACCATTATTTAGAGTAATCATATATTAGAAATTCTTGGATATGATCTATAAAAGTAAGGAAAGTAAACTCAAGTATTGTCCATTCACTTAATGGAATATTATGGGTAATAATCCGTATTAAAGGAATATTATGTGGACCTTTAAAGACTCTGCTATAAAATGAAACATGTATATAATGTTAAGAAAAACAATAAGGACACGTGATTGAAACTACCTTGAAAAACAACCTATGCCTTGAAGGAAATGTGCTCAAATTACTAATGACTTATTTTTGATCCTACTTTCTAAATTTATTTGTTATGGAGGTCTTGTTTAGTTGACACGTACAACTTTTAAAATGGGGAAAATGAAACTAATAATTTACATAAACCAGGGCTCGTGCCAGACCTCAGTGCTGGTTTACTACCCATTACCTGGGAATTTAAGCCCTATGTAATAATAACAATGGATATATCTTGAGTGCTTACAGTCTTTCAGTCACCATGATGAGTGCTTTATATGTTTTACCTGATCTTCACAGCAACTTTATGTGGTAGGTACCATTTTTGTCACTGATTACAAGTGACAGAAATGAAACAAGATAATTAAGTCACACTTTTGTGAGTGCTGTGCCAAGATTTGAAATTAAATTTGATAGCCAAATACAGTTATTTACAGTCCATGTTATATTGCTTCCTGTTTAACATGTGCCATTTATTTCCTCAGCCTGTGAAAATCCTGTAAAGCTTATGCTGTGTGCCTTAGAAGATGAATGACTGTATTTGTGTTGAGAGGTAACCGCACCCTTGCTATGGGCAACAAATCTAGATTACTCCTCATATTCTACAGCCACCTTGCATGTTCTACAGCCTGCTTCTTTCCAGATTAAGGGAGAATATTTTTGTCTATTTATCTCTTACATCTTCTCAATCATGTCTCTCTTTCTTTAGTGTAAGCTGTATCTTTCAAATATTTTGAATGTCTGAGTTTTAACATAGGTATAAGATATAATAAAATTTTATTTTAAATTTTGCTAAATGTTATGCTTATTACTTTTACATGTATAGAATCCAAATCTCAGATTTGGAGATGTGGCAACTTCCCTAGTCTTCTTTCCCACCAGTGCCGGAATTTGAATGCATCTTTTCTCAAGGTGGGCTATTCCCATTGTGTTGTTGAGCAGATCTGATGAGAAGCTGAAATCTCACTATCATTGTGCCTATGCATCCCCTCGGTAGCTTCACTGAACAAATCTTGGGTAGGGGACTTGAGTGGATAAACCATGGAGGAGACTCCAACCTACGGGCTCTTTCTTAGGAAGAGGGAACCCCAGACACTTAACCTCTCTCCTGGAGAAGGGCCCTCCTGGCATATGTATCTGTGAGCTTCCAATTGTGGTTCCCTGCTCAGAGACAGTAAAGTGGTTTCCAAAGTCATGCAGCTAATAAATGCAGATAGACCAGGGCTGAGACAAAGAGGCAGAATGGAAGAAATGGGTGACTTCCCTAAAGAAATGAAGGGATGCCCATGCTCTGTAAAAGTGGAGATTCAGGTATTGGGCCTCACCCCAAATAATGAGGTCAGGGGCCTCAGTTTACGACGTTGAACCCCCTTATGTCTCTCTCCACAATCTCCATCCTCTTCCATCTCCCTGTGCATTATTCTACCTCAAATCTTGCCCTCCTGCCTACTTCCATATGCCTAAGAACATGGCCAGATTGACAATTTAATAATGCATGTATCTTGCTCCCAAATCTCTTACTGTATCTACTGCAGCCCAACTTATTCATATTCTACTGCTGTCTCCCCTACCCTTCTCTCTCCCCTAAGATTTTCATTTTTTAAAAGTTATCCAAATACTTGTATGCCAATATTCATAGCAGATCTATTCACCATAGCCAAAAAGGGGAAAATAACCCAAATGTTTATCAACAGATAAATGGATACACAAAATGTAGTATATACATAGAATGGAACATTATTTAGCCATAAAAAGGAACAAAATTCTGATACATTCTAAACCATGAATGGACCCTGAGAACATTATGCTAAATGAAATAAGATAAGGTGCTTAAAATAGGCAAATTCATAGAGACGGAAAGCAGAATAAAGGTTACCAGGAGCTGGGAGGAGGGTAGGAGGAGGAGTTATTGTTCAATGGGTATAGAGTTTCAGTTTTGAGATGAAAAAGTTCTAGAAATGGATAGTGGTGATGATTGTACAACAGTGTGAATATACTTAACTCTAATTATACACTTAAAAACCTGTTAAAATGGTAAATTTTGTGTTATGTATTTTTTACCACAATAAATAATCATCAAAGAAAGAATGGAAAATATCTCATTATCAGTTTAATATCAAGACCATGTTGAAATGACTGTATTTTGGATATGTTGGGTTAAAGAATATATACTATTAAGGTTTTTTAAAAGTATCCCAAAGAGGATTTAATCCCTCATATTGAGAGGAAGACAGAACCCTGGGGTAGAATTTGGGATCTCTGAGCTATAGTTCCTATTCTGCCACTAGGTGGGTAACCTTGTCTAATTCACATAAACTCTTTGAACTAGCTCTATAAAATATAATGATTAAATTACATAATCTCTAAATCCCATCCCCATTCTAAATATCATGTGATCTGAACATTAAGAAGCCACGAACAATTCCAAAGGGACTGTAAGGCTGAAACCTTCAAGGGATTCCTTCGGAACTGCTTTCTGACTCACCTAAGAAAGCTAGCCCCCTTCCTTGAGGCCACACCTGCTGTTTGCCCAAAAATGGTATTTATCAACTTGATCTCCTACCCTCTGATTCTGCCAATTATGGTTCTTCCAAAAATCAAAACTGTTCTCAAAGATTGGCAATGTTCCAATCGAAGAGATAGGCTTTCTAAAAGGAAACCCAGTCCAACAGAAAGAGCAAACGGTTCTGTGGCTCAAGTCAATTCACCCTCTGTGAGGCTTGTTTTCCTCATCTGTTTATTAGAGATGATAATAGTATCTACCTCTCAGTGTTTTTGTGAGAATTATCTGCAATAATCCATGTACAAAATTTAGCACATAGTATGAATTCAGTAAATACTCATTATTCTTACCATGGATGGGGTGGGTAATAATCTCTGCTTCATAGCGATATTGAAGGGATAGAAATGCAGCAAGCAAGCCAAACAATATTTTTTGGGGGGAGGTGAGAAAGATAAGCCCTGAGCTAACATCTCTTGCCAATCCTCCTCTTTTTGCTGAGGAAGATTGGCCCTGGGCTAACATCCATGCCCATCTTCCTCTGCTTTATATGGGACACCGCCACGGCATGACTTGATAAGCGTGGCTTGGTGCACACCAGGGATCCTAACCTGAGAACCCCGGGCCACAGAAGTGGAGCATAGGCACTTAACCGCTGCGCCACTGGGCCGTCCCCTAAACAAAATTTTTTTTGAACACTCATCTGGTCACATTAGCCTGGGACCTTAACGTTTAAGAACTGGGCTTTCTCTCTCTCTCTCTCTCTCTCTCTCTCTCTCTCTCTCTCTCTCTCATACCTATCCCAGGACTAAGGTTGGGGGATGGGAAAAAGTAAGGGAGCATGGTGGATGGGGGAGTTGGGATTTAAATGAGATTCAGATGAGATTGAAGTGGCTGATGTTATGCACTAAAGGAGGAAGACCAACAGAAAGGCCATAGTTTTCAATGTTGTCCCAGGAAAATGAGATTGCGTTCTAGAAGGTGGCAAACTAAAGGGAAGTTAGGGCCATTGCTTACTCCTTGATCACGTGGACAAGTGTCCTGAGAGTGTTTGCCTTATGGTTCCCATTTATCTGAAACGGCTTCCAGAAGGAGGTCCTCTGGGTGCTTGGGGAGCTGAGTTAACTCATAGAGGTGGTCCCAGGCCACCCCTGTGTGAGAGGCCCCTGGGTCTCAGGCAACTGCTCACTGGAGTGAGAATATCTTTCCCAGCAAAAAAGTGTCTCCAGGGACCGAGGACCGTAAAAACACTGCCCTGTTCCCAGCCATGTTTATGTTGGCCTGGTCAATGGAGTGCAGCAGTTTAGGTAGCCAACTCCCCTTGAGAGCCAGAGAGTCTGAGGTTGCCCCGTAACTAGGACAGCTCCCATCTCCCAGAAATTTAATTTAGCCCCCATTTCTGAGCAGCATATCATTTATCCCAGGCTGGATTGACAAGAACTAAGGACAGAACATATGTTTGTTTGTT
Source organism: Diceros bicornis minor (assembly GCF_020826845.1). Classification (NCBI taxonomy): domain Eukaryota; kingdom Metazoa; phylum Chordata; class Mammalia; order Perissodactyla; family Rhinocerotidae; genus Diceros; species Diceros bicornis. The sequence goes on along the minus strand of NC_080746.1, from coordinate 59,993,146 downwards.
TCTAGGCATAGAAATTTCTCCAAGTCTTTTTTTATTATTGGAAGACAAGATTTACTCTCAATACGTATTTATGACTAAAGAGTACCAGCATCACATATTTGAGATTCTTTCCGATGATGATCACCGCCAAATCTCCAGCTGGTGCCAGAATTCATGCCCGGTGTCCATTTCTTTGATATCATTCAATGTTAAACATTCAAGAGTTGTTTACAATTTTACAGGCCCTGTAAAAGGTGAAGGGAATACAAAAATAAACAATAGTGGATATTATAGTGGGTGTCAGATATTATCCAAAAAGCAAAAGATAACAAATGTTGGCAAGGGTGTGAAGAAAAGGGAACACTTGTGTACTATTGGTGGGAATACAAATTGATGCAGTCACTATGGAAAATGGTATGGAAGTTACTCAAGAAATTCAAAATAGAACTACTGTATGATCCAGCAATCTCACTTCTGTCTGAGTATATATCCAAAGGAAACAAAATCATTACCTCAAGAGATATCTATACTCTCATATTCATTGCAGCATTATTTACAATAGCCAAGATATGGAACAACATAAGTGTCTGTTGATGGATGAATGGATAGAGAAAATGTGATATATGCGTATTATATATAATATATGAAATATTTTCAGCTTTGAAAAAGAAGGAAATCCTGCCATTTGTGACAAAATGAATGAAACTGAAGGGCATTATGCCAAGTGAAATATACCAGACAGAGAAAGACAAATATTGCATGTTATCACTTACATGTGAATCAAGGAGGAAAAAAAAGTCAAACTATAGAAACAGAGAATAGAAAGGTGGTTTCCAGAGGCTGAGGAATGGGGAAATAGGGAGAGGTTGCTAAAAGAATACCAACTTTCAGTTATAAGATGAATAAGTTCTGAGGATCTAAGTATAACATGGTAACTATAGTTGATAACACTGTATTATATGATTGAAATTTGCTGAGAGTGGAACTTAAATGTTCTCAGCTGAAAAAAAAAGGTAACTATGAGAGGTGATGGAGGTATTAATTAACTCAATGGTGGTGGGAGTCCTTTCACAATGTATACATGTATCAGATCATCACATTGTACACTTTAAATATATTATAATTTTATTTTTCTAATTTGTTGAGGTCATATCGGCTTATAACATTGAGTAAATTTCAGGTGTACATTATTATATTTCATTTTCTATATAGACTGCATTTTGTTCACCACCAATAGTCTAGTTTTTATCCATCACCATACATATGTGCCCCTTTACCCCTTTTCCCTCCCTCCCACCCCCTTCCCATCTGGTACCCTTAATCTGTTCTCCTTATCCATGTGTTTATATTCCACATATGAATTAAATCATACAGTATTTGTCTTTCTCCATCTGACTTATTTCACTTATGATAATAGCCTCAAGTTCCATCCGTGTTGTCACAAATGACACTATTTCATCTTTTTTTATGGCTTAGTAGTAGTTCACTCATCCTTATCCTTCTTCTTTATCCATTCAGCCATTGATGGGCACCTGGTTTTCTTCCATGTCTTGGCTACTGTGAAAAATGCTATAATGAACATAGGGATGCATAAATCTTTTTGAATTGTTGATTTCATGTCCTTTTGATAAATACCTAATAGTGGGATAGCTGGATCATATGGTATTTCTATTTTTAATTTTTTTAGAAATTTCCATACTGTTTTCCATAGTGACTATACCAGTTCACATTTTATTTGTTAATTATACCTCAATACATACAAAAATTAACTCAAAATTTATCACTGACCTAGATGTAAAAAAACAATTTAGTGTAAGCGTAAATCTATAAAATTTTTAGAAAAACATAGGAGAAAATCCTCAGGATCTAAGGCAGTGTTCTTAGTCTTGACACCAAAAGCATGATTCATTCAAGAAAAAAATAATAAATTAGACTTTTTAAAAATAAAAATTGCTGCTGCGTCAAAGACTCAGTTAAGAGGATGAAAAGAAAACTTACAAACTGGGAGAATGTATTTTCGAATTATTTATCCAGCAAAGGATATATCTAGAATATATAAAGAACTCTGAAAATTCAACTGGAAAAAAACAATCTAATTAGAATTAACCAAAAGACATGAAGGACATGTCATGGAAAAAGATATACAGATGGCAAATAAACACATGAAAAAATGTTCAAAATTGTTAGCCAGTAGAGAATGAAAATTAAAACCACAGCAAGAGGCCAGCCCCAGTGACCTAGTGGTTGGGTTTGGTGTGCTCCATTTCAGCAGCCCAAGTTTGGTTCCCGGGCATGGACCTACACCACTGGTTGGTGGCCATGCTGTGGCAGTAGCCCACATACAACACAGAGGAAGATTTGCAGCACATGTTAGCTCAGGGTGAATCTTCCTCAGCAAAAAAAAAAAGAAAAAAGAAACAGTGAGATATCACTACACATCTAGCAGAATGGTTTTTTTTTTAAGGTGAAAACATCAAATGTTGGCAAGGATGTGGGGAAACTGGATCACTCATACATTCCTGGTTGAAATGTAAAATAGAATAGCCAGCTACTCTGAAAAACATTTAGACAGTTTCTAAAAATACTAAACATGAAACTAACATATGGCTGAGCATTTGCACTCCTGGGCATTTATCCCAGAGAAAAGAAGAGAGATGTTCACCAAAAAGTTGTACACAAGTGTTTATAGTAGCTTTATTCTTAATAGCCAAAAACTGGAAACAGCACAGATGGTCTTCATCAGGTGAGTGGTTACACAAACTGCAGTACAGCCATGCTCTGTAATATTGCTCAGCATTTAAAAGGAAGGAACTGTTGATACACAGAACAAGCTGGGTAAATCTCCAGAGGATTATGCTGAGTGGGAAAAAACAAACAAAACCCACAATCCCAAAAGATACCATACTATATAATTTCATTTGTATAACATTTTTGTTATATAAATTTAACATTTTATATATAAATTTATATATAAATATTTATATATATTAAATAAATTTATATATTTAACAATTTATATAACATTTTTGAATGGATGACATTATAGAGAGATAGAACACATTATGGATTGCCATAATTAAAAAAGGGAATGGGGAGGGGCCAGCCCAGCGACGCAGAGGCTAAGTACGCGTGCTCCGTTTTGGCGGCCCAGGGTTTGCATGTTCGGATCCCAGGCGTGCACTAACGCACCGCTTGTCAAGCCATGCTGTTGCAGCATCCCATACAAAAAAGTAGAGGAAGATGGGCATAGATGTTAGCCCAGAGCCAATCTTCCTCAGCAAAAAAGAGGAGGATTGGCATTGGATGTTAGCTCAGAGCTGATCTTCCTCACAAAAAAGAAAAAAAGGGGGATGAGGAGGGAGAGAAGTAGGAGTGTCTATAAAAGCACAACATGAGGGATCCTTGTGGTGAAGGAAATGTTCTGTATCTCGACTGTAGCAATGTTAATATCCTTATTTTGATACTGTACTTTTATTTCCCAAGATGTTACCATTGGGCAAACTGAGTAAATGGTACATGGGATCTCTGTATTAAGTCTTACAACTACATGTAAATCTACAACCATCTCAAAACAAAAACTTTTTTCTAAAACAACATCTTAAAGGGTCTTAGGTTCCATGCTATGGCATTTAGATTATTTTTTCCTGTTAAGGGATGGGCAGCCAACAAAGTGATTAAAAGAGAGGAGAGGAGATTGACATGATGCCCCATGTGCCTTAGAATGGTCTCTCTGACAGAGTGTGGATGTAGGAGTGGAAGTGGGTAAGAGAGAAGGTGGGTTGGACAAGAATCTTAGAGAAGACACACTTGATGACCTCCATTTCCTGTGTGAAGTTAGGAGCTACTGAGAGCAGAGATGGCAGGTTGGATAAAGAGCTTGAAAAGAATGGTGACAGTTTAAAAACTGAAAGGAAGGAATTGAAGAGTGATGCTAGAGTCTCAGCTCAGGTTAATGACCACACATTTGTTTTGATATAAGATTTCAAAGTTTTATGGTTTTTCCATAAGTTTACTTATCACCTCCGGAGGAGAAAGGTAGACAGACAAGCTAGACCCAGTTCAGAGTGAGGGAGAGTGCAGCCAAAATCAAAGAGAAGAAAAGTCAAAAGTGCCCACTGAAAGCAGCTCCAGGTGAATGACTGTAGTCCAAATTGGTTTAGGAAAGAGCTGAGGACACAGCTATTTTGGGGTGGAATTCTCCAGAATGTGAGAAAGAATGGAAAAAGAGCTTGTATGCAGTGAGAAATAGATCAGGAATTTGAACCCAGGTCTGACTGGCTCTGTAGGTTATGTTCTTTCCATTGTCCAAGTTCCCTCCTTTTTGAACTTGTCTGATTCAGCAGCTCAGTCCCAGGCTAAGAGTGTGGGCAGAATCTGTGCCAGCCCCAGTCTGGACCTGCAAGTCCTGGGGTCTGTCCCAGAATGAGAGATGATTGTTTAGAATAGGGTCTGTAAGCCTTTTAGAAGTCTGCTCCGTCTCCACTTCCTCTAGGAAGCCTTCCCTGACTCCTTTAGGCCAAGTTAGGCCAACACTTCTAGGCTCCCAACATATTGATGCATATCCCTACCCTCTGCAAGGACTGGGAACTCCTGCAGGACTCCTCCTGGGGCCTCACTGGGAATGTTGTCCTGGAAGGATTTCAAATGCAGATGAGATGTTGACAGTCTTTGAAGATAATTAAACATGGTGGGATTTTGTAGAATCTATGATCCTGTCTCCCTTTGCCCCTTATTATTTAGTCACTCCAAACACTTCCTCTGATTCCAAAGTAAACCCACCTTTTCCATTCCCCAGGGACCTGAGTGGAGTGATTCTTCTCTGCCCCAGGCTTGGCCTTCTCTGGAGATAGGCACTGCTGCCAAGCTATCCCCGTGCAGTGGGATAAAACCAAATCCCTCTTCCACAAAGACATCCTGCAGGATGTGGAGTGGCAGAGCAGCCTGGGACAATGGCCAAGGTGAGTAACCTGGAGCCCCAACACACCCCCTTCTTCACTTCCCAGATGGATGACTGCCAGCACCTCAGCCTCAGATGGAGATATCAGTGGGAAGGGTCTGGAAATAATGCAGAAGGAGGAGAAATAATCAGTCTTAGACAATGAGAGATAGTAGTCCCATGTACTGCTTGAAGAAGACAGCCTGAAGAACACTGCCTTCCTGAGGTTTGGGGAGTTTACAGCTCAGAGATGAACTGGAATTCTAGACCACACCTCCAAGGAGGTATGTCCTTCACCGTCTTGAGAGGGAGTAGATAGAGGATGTGTCAATGTCCATCTGGCATTCTGAGGTCATCTGAGCACTGGTTCAGTATCTCAGCCAAGCTTGTCCTTGTCTGGACTGGCATTTCTCTGCAGGCATGCCTTGTCACACTCATCTGCTGAGAGGGCCCCGGGGTGGCCACCTCATGAGGCAGAATAAACCTGATTGCCAGGACTCTGTGAACCAAGTGGGGAAAAGAGGGCTGGGCAGCCTCACCTTTTCTCAATTGCCTTGTTTTCAATATGGTTCCTCTTTCACTTCTGTCTGGCATCTCTGAGTCCAGAACCTTGCTAGTAGAATTTTCCAGAAAGTAATCTGTCTTCTGCAAGAGTGTACAGTACAAGAGAGGGAATCTTACAGCTGCTCTTTACAAAATCATCCTGTTTTCAATCCCACTCCTCACTCTTGCATTTATCTACTCTAACCCCTTAGGCTTTTTCAAGTGGATCTGTAGCATAACTTCCTCTCCATAGGAACTCAATCTTCTATTTCTACAGGTTTCTTACAACTCTTCTTATTTTTATCGATCAACCATAGTATTGTTGATATGCCTTATATCACATTCTGTTCTTCTGTTACTATGAGAAAATATTTTTTTATTATTTACTATCATTTAAGTGGGGTTTTGGAGAGAGTGGAGATAAATGTTTGTGTGCAATTCACCATGTTTAACTAGAAAACTCTTCCCATTAAATGTTGTTACTTGTTATAGAGAAAACTATTGATTTGCTAATATTTTCTTATGAAAAAATTCAAAAATACTCAAAATTAGAAAGAGCATAAAATCAATCTCTATATGACTATATCCAGCTACCATAATCATCTGCTCGCAGCCACTCTTGCAGCTTAGCGCCACACAATTCCCTCAGGTGTCCCCCACTCCCCCAATTATTTAGAAGTCAATCTAAGTCATTATGTCATTCTTATTTTGAAAATATTTTCAGATATTAAAACACAGCCATAATGCTATAATCACACCAAAATAAAACATCATTATCAAGAATTCAACCAGTATTCATGTTTCCCCAATTATTCCAGAAAAGTATTTTTGGTTCTTAGTTTGCTCACTTTTTATATTTGATTCGCTCAAAACAATATCCTAATGAGGTTCATATGTTGCATTTGGTTGATATAAGTCTCTCTTAATCTATAGGTTTTCCCTCTTCCTTTTTTATTTTCTTGTAATTTATTTGTGGAAGAAGCTCGAATTTTGTTCTGTCAAGGTTTTGGGGTTTTTTTAATTTGGATCTTTCTCACTGCACCACTTGGTGTCTTGTAACGTGTCTGCTTGGCTGCTGTCTCCTATATTCTCTATAAATTTGTAGTCAGATATGAGTTAGGCTTGTTATTTTGGTAAAATATCTAATTTTCTCTCATTTTTCTGATGCTATCAGCACTTGAAGATTTTTTTGCCATTATTTCATTGGATTTGTAAAAAAGAAATACTTTAGTTCTATTATTTCTTAGTAGCTGGAACACTTCTGTAGAGAGAAACTTTCTTTCATCAATTTTTTTTCTTTACACCAGACAACAATTTGTAGAAAAAAGGCAGGTTATTTGCAGTTTTCAGAGTACTGACTACCTAGCCTTGGTGACCTCATCCTCACACACACACACACACACACACACACACACACTTAATGTATTTCAGTCTACTGCAGTAATTATTCTCTTTGATGATCAATTGACCCATAGTCGGCAAGTGGGAGCCTCTTAAGTTGACTTCTTTGTCTTTTTTAAATGATCCTAATTTTCTTTGGTTGGTTCCTTGTTTTCTAGTATTAAAAGATATCCAAGCTCATCTGGTATATTTCCAGCCCAAGGCTTGAAATCAGCCATTTATCAAAGGCTATCTGACTCCTTTTGGGGGAGTAGGGTGTTTAGAGACCACGTCTAAGCATTAGGTGTGTTCCTTGCTACTGAGTTGTTCTTGTTTGTCACTTTCTGTGAATAAAGCTGAGAAATACATATTAGTTAAAAGAGAAATATTTCTTGAGCATATTCTTATATTTCCATCTCAACTTTATGATTACAGCATTTTAATTAACTTGTTTGATTTTAGATATGTATCCTTTATTCTTAATCTGAAAATTCTAGTTCCAAGGGCATTAAAATAATTACTCAAATGATTTATCCTATAATAATGGTCCATATTTGAAATAATAATTAAAATATTGACTTTGATGTATTTTTTCCTTTTCCACCTGAACAACATTCTAAATGTATTAGGAATACTAGATTACATCAATTTTTCCACAAGTCTCTGTATACATTGATCCTTTTTTTGTGGTCTAGTGGTCTTAAGAGATTTCTGGGCTATCTGACATTTTTCCATTTTGAGATTTGTGGCTTCTATCAGAGTGCTTATATAATTTTCATTTCTCCTTACAATATAATAACTGTAGCTAGATACATCTAGATTTGCTTATTTGTCAGTATTTATTTTCTGGTACATTATAAGCAATTTGATATAAAGGTTTAGGTTTTTTTCTTTCATCTTTCAGAAAAATATTTTTTGATACATTTGAATATTTTTCTGTTTGTCATTTTTACTTTACTCCTATTCAAGAATGCCTATGTTTCCAATTCCACTGTTTATTTGGCATATCTATTATGTTACCTCTAATCACTTTTATCATTGTTTTAATTTAATTTTGTTTTATTATTCATAATTCTATTCTATATCTCTGAGTATTTTAAGCAGTACACCTTTTCGTAATGAAAATATTTTCTATTTCATGATAGCTTTTATAATTTTCCTCATGTTATTTTCTTTGGTTTACATTTTGATTTTCATTTTCTTTTTTATTATCAACTCATTATTATACTCTAATATCAAAAATTTTAATTTGGTTCCTGATTTATTTATTTAGAAAATTTTTATAAAGAATTTTCTTCTCTTTCCTAAATAATTCCTTATCTCAAAGAGTATTTTCACATATCTTTAACTTGTTTTATGCCTTTTAATTTTTATGAACTATGTCTGCACAAATTCTATGTTGGAACTTCTCCGTTCCTCATCTTTGAATGAGGTGACTTCCATTAGAACTTGATATTTGCTCAGAAATAGTGTCTGAAAGAGAAGGCGTGGAGGGTGACAAAACTGACACTGTCAGCAGCTTTACTTGACTATGCTTTCTTTCAAAACCTTCTACCAAAAGATGCACAATTCTCTGCTCTAGAGGCACAATGTATGTCACTCCCGTTCCAAAAGAAAAGAAAAAAAAAAGGTCAGCCTTACGTTCAGAGTGAGCTGATTCCATTGGCTAAATACGGCATAACTGTAGACCCCAGCGTTCATACTAAAATTCCTTTTGTCTCACAGACCTATTTTTGATGGGTTTTAAAATCTCTGATAAAAGATATTCCGGTGGCTGTTTCCCTTATGTTCTTTTATTGAACTACCTTTTGAGTGTTTTTTGTTTGCTTATTTACTTGTTTGTTTGTTTTGGGGGGGATTTAAAGGTGAAACCAAGAAAAGAAAAATAATAAGTCCATGCTGTCAACACATCAGGCATCTACAGTATGTTTGGAATTTATTTCCATAGGACCACTGTTGCTGGCTTAAAATAGAGATTTCTGATTAGACTCTATAGAATTATCTCACATATTTTTAAAGAAAACATTACTTTCATCAATATGCAAAGAAATCAGTGTTCCACCCTACCAAATGATATTTCATAGTCAATCAGCTTAAATAATAGTTATTCTCCAATTTGCTTTTAGATAGAGTATGTTCTTAAATCTCCTTCACATTTCATATTTGCTATCGCATGTGAACTCAAGTCACCTAACATCAGAGTCGGTGTTTTTTCCAATAATTTTGTCTTGTCTTCTTAGTTTTCTGCTCAGTTTAAAGAGGTGACATCTTGCTGGAGAACTCATCTGTCCTCCAAGGATGCTCCCTTCCCAGTCCTATGTCAACATCTCTTTCTTCCAGCCACCTGCCTTCCTGATGAATGGCATCCCAGGGCTGGAGGCCATTCACGGCTGGATCTCCATCCCCTTCTCTGCCATGTATACTGCAGCCCTCACTGGAAACTGCCTGATCCTCCTGGCTGTGAGGAGGACTCCCAGCCTGCACCAGTCCATTACTACTTCCTGTCCATGCTGGCCGTCGCTGATGTGGGCCTCACCTTGTCCATACTGCCCACCACCCTGGATCTGCTTTGGTTTGACCATCAGCTCATCGGCTTCAATGCCTGTCTGGTCCAGATGTTCTTCCTCCACTCTTTCTCTGTGGCAGAGTCCTCAGTGCTCCTGGCCATGTCATTTGACGGCTTTGTGGCCATCTCCAATCCCCTGCGCTATGCAGCTGTCCTCACAAATAATGTCATTATCAGGATTGGGCTGGCCATTGTAGTTCGAGCCACTGTGTCTCTCTTCCCACTGCCATTCTTGCTGAAGCGACTGAACCTTTGCCCTGGCAAGATCCCCCTGTCCCACTCATTCTGTTTCCATGCAGATGTCATGAAACGGGCCTGTGCTGACATTACTGTCAATATCCTTCTATGGGCTGTACATAGTTATGTCCACAGGAGGTATAGACTCCTTGCTTGTTGTCCTGTTTCATGCCCTTATCCTTCGCACGGTGATGGGTTTAGCCTCTCCAGGGAGCGTGTCTGGGCCCCCGACACTTGTGTTTCTCATATCTTAGCTGTTCTGATTTTCTACTCCCCAGTCATTGGAGTATCCATGACCCACTGTTTTGGGAAGCACCTACCCCTCATTGTTCATGTTCTTGTTGCCTATGTGTACCTAGTGGCGCCCCCTGTTCTCAACCCCATCATCTACAGTGTGAAATCCAAGCCCATCAGGGAGGCCATGCTCAGGGTGCTGATGACGTAAGGCTAACAGAATCTGAGAGAAAACATGGTAGGTCAAATTTTATGTCCAGATAGCCCTTATTCAGAGCCTTGACCTAGATGCATTATCAAGAGTATGACAAGTAAATGGATAATCTCAGACTGATGGGTGAAGAACAGTCTTGATTCTTCATTCATTAACATCAGATTTTTTTTAGTGTTTACTTGTGCAAGAATCTGTGTATTAGAGCTTATTAAAATGATATTAAACTTTAATATTAAAATTTAGAAATATTATAATGAACCATACATGATGTCCTCCCTCTGTTGGAGGACCGAGGTCTGTAAATACACAATTATAATAAAGTTTAATGGGGCTGCAATAGGTACACACAAAGTACTATAGGAACCTGGAAGAGGGTTTACTGCCTTGACAAGAGGAAATGAGAAAGGTAGCAGGTAAGAAGGAGGCTGAAATGTGAGTAGGAGTATGTCAGGTAGAAAAGATAGGCAAGGGGATGTAAAAAAACCCCTTGAAAAAGGGAAAAGAATGTAAAAAACACAAAAACTAAAAACTGAGCTGTGGAATAATTTGCTATGCTCCTGGAAAGGTTAGTAATCATATGTGGCTCAGAATAATCTTTGTGTGTGCTGGAGGGAGAACGATAGGAGATGAGATAGAAATGATGGGCAGTGGTGAGGTTTCTTGGGGCTGCTCAGAACTATCGAAACATTTGATCTTCATTTTTTTTGTTTAAAAGCCAGCCATGGAAAGGCTATTGCATTGTTAAAGGTTGAACAGTCTTAACTGTGCATTACAGATTAGGAAGGTGAAAGTGGAGGAGAAAAAGAACCAAGGAAACCATCTAAGAGGTTGCCGTAACAGACTAGGAAAAAGAGAATGGAAGCTAAAATAAAGTCAGCGTCATCACTGGTGGAAAAAAGTAGATATATTATAAAAAAAATTATCTCTCCATTTCCTTTCTTTGTCTTCTGAAAGTGCCCAGGAGCAATGACACCAGTAGCAGTGAGCAGAGCTAGCACCCACCTCCTGCTTTCTAAATACCATTCCCCACTACAAATAACCCGGGATTCTTGGAACAATAGTAATTCCAGGTATGACTCAGGGAAAACATAAGCTGATACTGGAATAGCTTATGCCTGAAGCAATAAATAATACAAAGACAATAGGGCTGTGTAAAAAGAATACACAGAAACTCATTTGAAGGGTCTACCATTGGCCAAAGGTGGGTCAACTGGAACATTAAAAATAATTTTGACAGCAATTGATGATCATGAATTGAGTTTTTTGAAAATATGAGTCCATGGTGATATTTAAAACAAAGAGGGAGAATAGAAGAAGGAAAAAAAAAAAGAAAACTCTTCTTAATAGAAGAATGTCATGTAATAAATGCTAAAGTATTATAATAGATTCAGAAAATTACCTTTTTGCAGTTTTTAATGTAATTTAAAAAATAATCAAAAAATTCATAAAAGATGGGAAAAAATATTCATGCAGTCTCAAGGTATCACTGCAAAATTTACTTACTAAATAGAAAAAGATGAATGTACCTTAACAATAAAAAGACTGGCAGTTACTACCTTAAACATGTGGTTGAATTTAGCTTAACCAATAATGGGATAATATGACCTTATGTACCTTCTGAGATGAACAATAAGAACACAACAACACATGTATAAATTCCTACCAAAAATGTTCAATGTGAATCTCATTAAGAGGAAACTACCAGAAAAATCTTAAATATGGGAAGCATCACACACACACAAACTAGCCTGAAATCTTTAAAAAATGCAAAGTTATAAAAACTATGTCAGAGAAATTAATCTAAATTAAAAGAGATTAATCAGACATAATGACTGAATACTAGAATTAACTAGTAATTATTAGGACTACTGTGAAATTTGAATATCTATAGTACATTGATGATATTATTAGGTTAGTATAATTTGCTTAGGTTTGAAAATGGTTTTATGGTTATGTAAGAGAATCCATTTTTAGGAGGTGTATACCTACTATCTATTAAGAAGGGCTATAACGTTTACAGTTTACTTTCACATGAGTCTGCAGAAAAGTCTCTGTGTGTGTGTGCATGTGTGTGTCTGTGTGTGTGTGTGGAGAGAGGAAGAGGGAGAGAAAGAGAGAAAGATAGAGAGGGAAACCTTCACGCTCAGGATCCTATATATTAAGAGAGATAGGACACTCTCTCGGATGATTATTGAATGCTAGGAGAGGACCTAAGACTGACCCTGGATAAGCTGATCCATGGGTGTTGAATGCAGAAGTAGAATGTGGAGGAAGCAAAATAATTGTATTTCCTCTTGATTAGAATGTGATTTCCATCATTAAGACTTGAATTGAGACTTTGCCCACTCCAACCCCAAGCCAAGTCAAGGGTTTCAACAGTGATCCCTCAGCACCCTTGCTTCCTTCAATTGTAGGACTTACACGCTATATTGTAATTATAAGTGATTGCATATGAGACCGTGAAATCCTTGAGGCTGGAGATCAGGGACTATGTTTTAGTTCTCTCTGTGTTCTCAACGTGGGCCTGGCACATAAAAACTCACTGCTCAGTAAATAACGTTTTAATGAATGAATTAAGACGCGGAAGAATGTATCATAGGGTCTGTGGGTCTTGTCAGAAATGAAAAATCTCTGGGCTCAGGGTCTAGCATTCCTCCTGCCATTTACCTCCAAATGTAGGCAGCAGAGGGATGAACCCATAATTGCACAGCCCTGGGGAATGGATCTCCCAGCTTTCTTTACTGCTATAGTACTCCCCTACTGCTTTCTCCGTCTTCACTGGAAGACTCTAGTCCTTCCAGGAACCGATGAAATGTTCTGTCCTCTGTGTCCTGTTCCTGGAATTTTCTCTCTTCTACTCCCCTTGCAGCTTGGATACATCCCTCTTAGGGCACGTATCACTTGCTACTAAAATCGTCCTTTGTACTGATCTATTCTAGCTCCTTGAAGGCAGCACTGAAATCTGATTCACATTGAATGCCTTCATTACTCAGAAAAGGGATTGACCCAGAGGTGGCTTCAGGAACATTACTGGAATAAACCTATTTATGAATCATAATATACTCTGAAGTTTATTCATTCGTTTATTCAGCAACTAGTTACTAAGTTTATACCATATTCCAAGCAATGGAAGTGGTAGATACAGCTCTTCACAGCTGTGGATCAAATGGGAATCCCTTGCTCCAAAAGAACATGTCTTTGTTCCAGAATGGCCTTCCTCTGGTCTTCCACTACTGCCTGAGTGTATAATATTTGAGACTCTACACTTTAGTACACATCATTCTCTTCTGCCTCACCTCTTAAAATTCAGTGTCCCTTGCATAGAGACACTTCCAAGGTCATTCCAAAGAGACCACTCAGGCAGGCACTTTATTCACTGACACACACTGGCAAAAACTTGGGGAGTGATAATTTGAAGGCCAATGTTTGGAAACAAATGTTCTCTTATGATGCTTCTGCACATATACCTTTGAGATTCTGATATCCATTCTTTTGGGTATATATTTAGAAGTGAGATTGCTGGATGATGTAGTAGTTCTATTTTTAATTTTGGGGGGAGCTCCATACTGTTTTCCATAGTAGCTGCGCCAGTTTACATTACCAAAAACAGTGTACAAGGGTTCTAATTTCTCCACATCCTCATCAACACTTGTTATTTTTTTTTTAATGATAGCCACCCTAATGGTTGTTAGGTAATATCTCATTGTGGATTTAATTTGCTTTTCAAAAATAATTAGCAGTATTGAGTACCTTTTAATATACCTATTGGCCTTTTTGTGTCTTATTTGGAGCAATGTCTATTCAGTTCCTTTGCCCATTTTTTAATGAGGTCATTTGTTTTTTTGCTATTGAGTTGTAGATGTTCCTTATGTATTTTCAATATTAATCTCTCATCAGGTATATGGTTTGCAAATATTTTCTCCAATTTTGTAAGTTGTCTTTTTACTCTGTTGCTTATTTCCCTTGCTGTGCATTAACTTTTCAGGTCGATGTAGGTCCATTTGTCTAATTTTGCTTTTGCTCCTTGTGCTTTTGGTGCTATGTCCAATAAAGCATTGCCAAGTCCAATGTCATGGAGGTTTTCCTCTATGTTTTCTTCTAAGAGTTTTATAGTTTCAGGTCTTATGGTTAATTCTTTCATCCAATTTTAGTTGATTTTTGTGTATAGTGTGAGATAAGTGTCCAATTTCATTTATTCGCATGGGGATATCCAGTTTTCCCAACACCATTAGTTAAAGAGATTGTCCTTTGTCCATTGTATATTCTTGGGACCCACTTCAAAAATAAGTTGACTGTGTATGTGTGAGTTTATTTCTGGGATCACTATTCTACATGTCAGTTTTTATGCTAGTTCCACGCTGTTTTAAACTACTAAAGATTTGTAAAATATTTTGAAATAAGGAAGCGTGATGCCTCCAAATTTGTTCTTCTATCTCAAGATTGCCTTGGCTATTTAAGGTCTCTTGTGGTTACATATGAATTTTAGGATTGTTTTTTTCCATTTCTAGAAAATATGACATTGAGATTATCATAGGAATTGAATCGAATTTGCAGATAACTTTGGGTAACGTGGACATTTTGACCACATTAACTATTCCATCCATGATAATGCAATGTCTTTCCATTTACTTGCGTCTTCTTTAATTTCTTTCATCAATGACTTGTAGTTTTCAGTGTACAAGTCTTTCACCTCCTTGTTTAAGTTTATTCCTAAGTGTTTTATTCTTTTTAAATCTTTTTGAGGCTATTGTAAGTTGGATTATTTTCTTAATTTCATTTATGGGTAGTACATTGTTAGTGTTTATAAACACAAGTGGTTTTTGTATATTGATTTTTTATCCTGCAACTTTACTGAATTTGTTTATTAGTTCTAACAGTTGTTTAATGGATTTTGGGGGGTTTTCTACACATAAGATCATGTTATCTGCAAACAGAGATAGTTTTACTTCTTCATTTCCAAGTTAGATACCTTTATTTCTTTTTCTTGTCTAATTGCTCTGGCTAGAACTTTCAGCACTATGTTTAACAGAAGTGGACAGAATGGGCATACATGCCTTCTTCCTGATATTAGAGGGAAAGCTTTCAGATCTTCACTGTTGAGGATGATGTTCATTGTGGGCTTGTCACATATGTCCTTTCTTATGTTGAGAGACATTCCTTACTTATCTAGCATTCCCGTGTTAATTGCAGCATTCTTCACAATAGCCAAGATATTGCAATAACCCACAAATTTATCAACAGATGAACGTATAAAGAAAATGTGGTATACACACACAGTGGAATATCATTCAGACTTAAAAAAGATCCTGCCATTTGCCACAAGGAAGTTTTTGGAGGAGATGAATATGTCTATTATCTTGATTGTGATGATGATATCATGAGTGTATGCATATATCCAAATTCATAAAACTGTATACATTAAATGCAGTTTTTTGTATATCAATTATGCCTCAATAAAGGTATTCACACACACACACAAAGACACACACACACACAAAGATGCTTCTGCATTACAGCCCTGGGGCCTCTTCATGTTTTAAATTCATTTCACTCTTTTAGAAAGAAAGGAAGGCCCTGGGTACAGAACAAGATAGCAAGAAAAGTTTCCTACTTTGGAAGACACTCTGCCTTTCTAAGAACATAAAAACAGAGATATGGAAGAGCTCCCTGTAATATGCCTGCCACTGTTCATCTCTCCATGTCTTAAGGCCCTTTCTTCCTCATCTACCTCCTCTGATTACCCAATACATATTTGCTGTGGAACAGAATGGGGCTTTCATAATGTCACATGAGGAACAGACACAAGAGGTGGGGTGGCTTAACCTGTTTGAAAACCCTGGGGAACAAGGAGAGAATGGAGGGAAAAGTCACACATAAACCTGAATATCTGAAAGGTTGTCACTTGGAGGGACCAGAAAGTATTCTGTGTGACTGCAAATGGCAAATCGGATATCACTGAAGAACACAGTAAAAGAAAAGATTGACGTGCCCAATAAAATTTCCTGCAGATGTGGTAGAATGGATGAACCTAAAGAGGATGATGATTCTAACTTTCTCCTCCTCAATGCAGTTGCTCAAATATTTCATTTCCCTTATAACTCTCCAACTCAACGGTCATATCCCACACATTCTCCATTGCCCAGGAAAAATTAAGCAAAGAATATCCTCTGTGGCCTGTTGCCTGTGGTCTGGACATCCCTGGGGAGCAGAAATTCACTAAGGCATCCAGCCAGTGGTATAAAGGTAGTATCTTAGCTTCAGAGTTTTCCTGGGCTCCTTCAGGATGTGGAGAGGTAGAGAAAGAGGCTGTGACAACAAGTAGGGTGAGTAACTTGGGACCCAGATGCAAATTCTTCTACACTAATTGGAAATATCGGGGCCTGGTTACTGAGTCTGAGATCCCTCTTCTGTCAGCTACTGTCAGGTGGAGGAGCCAATTTGCTGGGGGATGAGCAGGTGTCAGAAGGAGAAGAAGAGGAAGAGAAGTAAGGAGGCCTGGACTTCCATAGATGGCAGATCTATGCCCTTAGATAAGGGAGAGGAAGTAAAGAAAGCTACTTTACTAAAGCCGAGAGATTTCTCAATTCAGATAATTATTCAGAAACCCAGACTCTGACTCCAAGAAGATTAGCACCGTTTTGTTTCTCTAAGTAGGACAACAGTATAAAGGGTTTCTTAAAACCCCATCCCACTTAGCATCCCATGAGTGATCTGAATCTTTGCTTGGTGTCTCAACTCTCACTATGAGATGGTCCTTCACTTTCTTCTGAGTGAGAAGAGTTTTTAGAAAAGCATGTGGCTTATATATTGCAAAATGATTACACTATAGTGATGGATAACACCTCTATCAGGTCATATGATTACCATTTCTTCCTTGTGGGAAAGAAAAATAAAAATACTTGGATTTTGGTAAAGTAAAGAAAGAATGGAAGTTTCATCCTATTGTTTCCAGGCAACTTGACTTTCCCAGATACACCCACACACAAGTTAACAGAATTCCAGAGTGCTAAAATGGAAATGATTTAACTCCTCGTGGGAGAACTATGATTTGTAATATCTTTGACCCTTTAGTGTCCTGGAGATAATAATAAAAGACCAAACCCGGTCTGATTCCCGGGTTCAAATGATTTAATATAATGCTTTTTGACTTCTTGGAAAACAGAAAACAGGACAATCCAACTTGACTAATAAATTGGGCATTTTAGTAAAGCAATAAAAAAAAACCTGTCCTTACCCCACACAGAATCCTTTCTCAATGATAAGCCCCTCCTAACACTGTAATATTCACAAAACATGAAAAGGGATAGAAAGGCCATTATCAAGAGACAAGGGAGAAACTGGCTTGACTGTGTAAGAGTTGCCCCTAATTTTTGTCAACCTGTCTTAAATGGAATCCTATAATTTTACCCTTTTGAGCTCTAAGCTCCTTATTATATTCAGCTTAATTTAGCATTTGAATCCTTTTACCGTGATCCACAGCAACAGATCACACAAATACCCAGAATTCAAAGGACCTACATATAAACCAAGGAACACAGGCAAGTTCTAAGATAAGGGATGGAGGATTCATGAATTACTCAATAATAGATTAATCAATGCAGGATGAAAGAAAGAGAACTGTGACATTAATCCCTGGTAAAATTAATCCAGCACGTTAAAAGGAGAGCCCAGAATTCACCCTCTATTCTGATTTAAGATACCAATGACGAAGAGCATTTTCTGGATTTATCCTAAGTAAACCCAAATAAGATTGAATGAAAATAAATATTAACTGAAGGCACCACTGGTCTTTACTATATACAAACTATCTAGTATAAATTGTGAACATACACACCTATGAGGTGGTGTATTAAGGGTGGGGTGGAGGGGAACTGGATTATAAAATTATAGAGTCTTCAGTTATTCGTTTATTCATTGTGCCTGAAAAACAAAAACAAAAAACAGAGGACAGAAATTTTGAAATCATCAAAATCAGAACAGATATTAAGTGAGGTTTCTGAAGAAACACAACTTGGATTAGTAAAAATAAAAGCAGGAAGGAGGAGATAATCAGCACAGTAAAAGGCAAATGGCTGTTTTTTTTTCTGAAGAAGATTAGTCCTGCCCTAACATCTGTTGCCAATGTTCCTCTTCTTTTTTTCTTTTTTCTCACCAAAACCCCAGTCCATAGTTGTATGTCATAGTTGTAGAGTTATAGCTCTTCTATATGGGACGCCACCTCAGCATGGCTTGATGAGCAGTGCATATGTCCATGACCAGAATCTGAACCGGCAAACCCCGACCCACGGAAGTTAAAAGTGGGAACTCAGCCACTATGCCACCAGGCCGGCTCCAGCAAATGGCTTTATGAGAAAGATCCAAAGGCTCACAATGAGGAGTAAAAAGATTTTTGGAAAAATAGGAAGGGGCTTCATTTACAAAGTCCCAAATCATGTCACCAGGAAACATCACAAGAAAACAAACTCTTCCAGATGATCTGATCCCACCAACCCCACAATTTACAAATCTGCAGTCTCCAAAACAGCCCAAGGCCAGTATAGGCAGTGTGAGGCTGCTGAAAGCGTTCAAGCCAAACAGACCTGAATGTGAATTTGGACTCATTTTCAGCATGACCCAGAGGAACTCACTTTTAACATTATCCTTATTATTGTTATTAGTATTATTTGATAAAGAGCTACAATAATGCTTACTTTATGTGATTTTTGTGAGACTGAGATATTATTTACAAACAAAAAAGTGAGAAGTCTAATATCTGAAACATAAGAGACACTCAATAGTTGATAAATTAGTAAATTCATTTACCCATCATCAGATAGTAAAATCAATGACATTACTGGGACAGATCCCACTGAACGCTAAAGGAACCTAAATTTATGCCTTTGATTCATGTTTTCACTTGGTGTCTTTCAAAATTCTAACCCCCCAGCTAGGACAGATGTCAGTACTGAGCGATTTAAAGGGAGGGACAATGAAGGAGTAATCAAGACCTCAAGATGGGTGTGCTAAAGGGCCAAACAAAATATTGAGCTGATATTCTAAAGGTTGTGGGGAATGTTGAATGAATAGAGTGAGGGGATGATTCCTGAAAAGCAATGTGTAGACTGGATTACGAGGGCATCCAATGAGTGAGGCTGATGTTCTCTGGACGAGGCACAGATGGACCTAAAATATGTAAGTGTTCTCAATGACCTGGTGAGAATTAGATGTCTCTTCATTTACCAACACTTTCATAGTATTTATTTGCATTTTCAGCCTGGGACTTTATCATTCCTGGGATCTGATTAAAAGACAATGTCATAGGATTTGTACCCAAACCCTCCAAACACAAAAAGATCTTGAGTTCTAATAACGGGTTTAGGGGAAAGCTACATTGTTTTCTTCCTTTGATGGATTTAAGAATTTCTCTCCTTTCAATTTAGTCAAGATATCTCCCTTCTCTGTCTATCAGCAAGGTAATTGTGAGACAACCTGACACAGTTATGTGAAAACACTTAGAATACTGCAAAATGCAGTGACCATGGATTAACAATAAGGACAAGGACAAAGACTAAGATGATGAGGATGATGAGGATGATGATGATGAGCATTTAGAGGGTGCTTTACATGTTGAAGAGTATTAACGAACATCACTTCATTTAATGAAGACACTGCATGGTAGGGAATAAACAGTACAGAATCTATATTTGGAAACAACTAAATTCTAAATCCACTTTAGTCACTTATTTTCTGGCAATCATGGAGAAGTTAAACCATACCCTACATTTTGTATTTGTCTTGAGGGCATATTAGCTGATATGCATTGATAAAAGAGCTAATAACACAAAATAAGAGGCGGGAAAATGGGAAATAATTAATGATAAAGCCTATACAGCATAAATAAATGTCTTCCTAATGACAGCTGTCTTGTCAGAGTCTTTCAGTCTGCCCAGATTGAAGAGGTCACATCTTTCTGGAGACCTCATCTGTCCTCCAAGGATGCTCCCTTCCCAGTCCTATGGAAACCTCTCCCTCTTCCAGCCACCTGCTTTCCTGATGATTGGCATCCCAGAGCTGGAGGCCGTTCATGGCTGGATCTCCATCCCCTTCTCCGCCATGTACACTGTGGCCCTCACTGGAAGCTGCCTGATCCTCCTGGCTGTGAGGAGGACTCCCAGCCTACACCAGCCCATGTACTACTTCCTGTCCATGCTGGCCCTCACCGATGTGGGCCTCACCTTTTCCACACTGCCCACCACCCTGGCTCTGCTCTGGTTTGACCATCGGCTCATCGGCTTCAATGCCTGCCTGGTCCAGATGTTCTTCCTCCACTCTTTCTCTGTGGTGGAGTCCTCAGTGCTGCTGGCCATGTCATTTGACCGCTTTGTGGCCATCTCCAATCCCCTGCGGTATGCAGCTGTCCTCACAAATAATGTCATCATCAGGATTGGGCTGGCCATTGTGACTTGAGCCTCTGTGTCCCTCTTCCCAGTGCCCTTCTTACTGAAGCGACTGAACTTTTGCCCTGGCAATATCTCCCTGTCCCACTCATTCTGTTTCCATGCAGATGTCATGAAACGGGCCTGTGCTGACATTACTGTCAATATCCTTTATGGGCTGTATGTAGTTCTGTCCACGGTGGGTATAGACTCTTTGCTCATTGGCCTGTCTTATACCCTTATTCTTCGTACAGTGATGCATCTGGCCTCTCCCAGGGAGTGTATCCAGGCCCTTAACACTTGTGTTTCTCATACCTTAGCTGTTACGATTGTCTACATCCCAGTCATTGGCGTGTCCATGATCCACCATTTTGGGAGGCACCTGCCGGCCATTGTTCATACTCTTGTTGCCTATGTGTACCTGGTAGTGCCCCCTGTGCTCAACCCCATCATCTACAGTGTTAAATCCAAGCCCATCAGGGAGGCCATGCTCAGGATGCTGATGAGGCAAGGCTGACGAAATCAAGAAACAAACAAAGGGGGCAGGCCCTATGGCTTATCGGTTAAGTGCGCACGCTCCGCTGCTGGCGGCCCGGGGTTCGGATCCCGGGCGCACACCGACGCACCGCCTCTCCGGCCATGCTGAGGCCGCATCCCACATACAGCAACTAGAGGGATGTGCATCTATGACATACGACAATCTGCTGGGGCTTTGGGGGGAAAAATAAATAAATAAATAAAATCTTTAAAAAAAAAAAAAAGAAACAAGCAAAGAATCTGAGGGAAAGCATGTCCAGATTGCCCTTATTCAGAGCCTTGACCTAGACACATTATTAAGAGTATGGCAAGTAAATGGATAACCTCAGGCTGATGGCTGAAGAACAGTCTTGATTCTTTCTTGCACTCATTTACTTCGGATATTTTATTTAGTGTTTCCTTGTGCAAGAATCTGTGCTCATTACTAGAAATATTAAAATGAACTGTACATGGTCTCCTCCCTCTGTTGGAGGACAGAGGCTTGCAAATAACATTTATAATAAAGTGTAACGGGGCTGTGATATGTACACACAGAGTGCTATAGGAACCTAGAAGAGGGCTTACTTCCTTGTCAAGAGGAAATGAGAAAAGTGGTAGATAAGAAGGGGGCTGAAAGGTAAGTAGGTGTTTGTCAGGCAGAAAAGGTATGGAAGTGATGGGCATACGTAAGAAAGGAAAAAAAATGGAAAAAAAACAAAAACTGAGGTGTGGAATAACTCGATGTTCTAATGGAAAGGTGAGTAGTCATATGTAGCTCAGAAGAATCTGTGTGTGTGTTAGAGGGAGAACAACAAGGGAAGAGCTAGAAATGACAGGCAGAAGTGAGACTTCCTGGGGCCTTTCAGACCTATTGAAATATTTGACCTTCATTCTTTGTTTAGAAGCCAGCCATGGAAAGGCTATTGCATTGTAAAAGGTTGCACAGTCTTAACTGTGTATTACAGGTTAGAAAGGTGAAAGTGGAGGAGGAAAAAAAACAAGGGAACCATCTAAGAGGTTGTTGTAATAGACTAGGAAAAAGGGAATGGAAGCTAAAATAAAGTCAGCGTCATCACTAGTGGAAAAAGTAGATGTATTTTTAAAAATTGTATCTCTAGGGCCGGTCCCGTGGCTTAGCGGTTAAGTGCGCGCGCTCCGCTGCTGGCGGCCCGGGTTCGGATCCCGGGCGAGCACCACCACACCGCTTCTCCGGCCATGCTGAGGCCGCGTCCCACATACAGCAACTAGAATGGATGTGCAACTACGACATACAACTATCTACCGGGGCTTTGGGGGAAAAATAAATAAATAAAATCTTTAAAAAAAAAAAAATTGTATCTCTACATTTCCCTCCTTTTTCTTCTGAAAGTGCCTGGAAGCAATGACACCAGTAGCAGTGAGCAGAGCTAGGATGAACCTGTTGCTTTCTAAACACCATTTCCCACTAGAAATAACCTGGGATCAAAGGAGCAATGGTAATTCCAGGCATAAAGTGGGAAAACATAAGGTGATACTGGAATAGCTCATGCCTGAAGCCATAAAGAATACAAAGACAATAGGGACTTGTAAAAAACATATATATACACAGAATCTCATTTGAAGGGGCCACCAGTGGTGAAAGGTGGGTCAACCGGACCATTAAAAATAATTTTGACAGCAATTAATGATCATGAATTGAGTTTTTTAAAAAAGTAAGTCCGTAGTGATATTCAAAACAAAGAAGGAAAAAAGAAGATGGGGGGAAAAAAAAAGAAAACTCCTCTTTAGAGAAGAATGTCATGTAATAAATGCTAAAGTATTGATAAATTTATAAAATTACCTTTTTCTAGTTTTTAATGTAATTTAAAAATAATCAAGGGGCCGGCTCGGTGGTATAGCAGTTAAGTTTGCACATTCCACTTTGGCGACCTGGGGTTTGCAGGTTCGGATCCCAGGTGCAGATGCACCACTTGTCAAGCCATGCTGTGGCGACGGCCCATATAAAGTAGAGGAAGATGGGCACAGATGTTAGCCCAGGGCCAAGCTTCCTCAGCAAAAATGTGTAGGATTGGCATTGGATGTTAGCTCAGGGCTAATCTTCCTCACCAAAAAAAAAAAAAAAAACCAACAAATGCATAGAGGATGTTGGGAAACATCACACAGTCTCAATGTACAAATGCACAGCCAACTAACTAAGTAGAAAAGGATGAATGTAACTTAACAATAAAAAGATTGGCAATTACTACCTTAAACAAGTGATCAAATTTAGTTCACCCAATAATGAGATAACATGACCTAATGTACCTTCTGGGCAGAACAATAAGAATACAACATTACATGTATAAATTCCTACCAGAAATATTCAACATGAGTCTAACCATGAGGAAATTATAAGAAAAGAAATCTCAAATATGGGAAGCATTGCACACACACACACACACACACACACACTAGCCTGAAATCTTTAAAAAATGCCATGTTATAAAAACTATGACAGGTGAATTAATCTAAATTAAAAGGGATTAAAGGGGCATAATAACCAAATACTACCATTAACTAGTCATTATTAGGACAATTGTGAAAGTTGAATATGTATTATGTATTGATGATATTATTAGATTAGTATAACTTGCTTAGGTTTGAAAATGGTTTTGTGGTTATGTAGGGAAATCTATTTTTAGGAGGTACATGCTTACTATTTATTAAGTAGGGTTGTAATGTTTACAATTTACTTTCAAATGTGTCTGTGGAAAAATCTGTGTATGTGTGTAGTGTGTGTGTGTGTGTGGAGAGAGGAAGAGGGAGAGAAGGAGAGAGATGGAGAGGGAGACCCTCATACTCAGGGTCCCATATATCGAGAGAGAGAGGACATTCACTCAGATAATTATTGAATGCTAGGAGAGGAACGAAGGCTGATCCTGGGTAAGCTGATCCATTGGTGCTAAGAAGGCAGAAGTAGAATGCAGAGGAAGCAAAATAATTGTATTTCCTCTTGACTAAAATGTGATGTCCATTAAGACTTGAATTCAGACTTTGCCCACTCTAACCCCAAGCCAAGTTAAGGGTTTTGACAGTGATCTCTCAGCACGCTGTGCTTCCTTCAATTGTAGTACTTACGCACTACATTGTAATCATAAATAATTGCATATGAGACTGTGAAATCCTTGAGGCTGGGGATCAAGGACTATATTTTATTTCTCTCTGTGTCCCTGATGCTTAACTTAGGCCTGACACATAAAAACTCACTGCTCAATAAATAACGTTTTAATGAATGAATGAAGATGTGGAAGAATGTATCATAGGGCCTGTGGGTCTTGTCAGAAATGAAGATATCTGGGCTCAGGTTCTAGCATTCCTCCCCCAGTATACCCCTAAATGTAGGCAGCAGAGGGATGAGTTCATAACTGCATAGCCTTTGGGAGTAGATCTCCCAGCTTCTTTGCTGCTATAGTACTCCCCTACTTTTTTCTCCATCTTCACTGGAAGACTCTAGTCCTTCCAGAAAGAGATAAAATGTTCTGTTCTCTGTGTGCTTTTACTGGATCTTCTCTCTTCTGATCCCTTTGCAGCTTAGATACATCTCTCTTAGCACCATTCTCACTTGCTACTGAAATCATCCTTTGTGCTGATCTGTTCTAGCTCCTGCAAGGCAGTACTGAAATCTGATTCACATTGAATGCCTTCATTACTCAGAAAAGGGATTGACCCAGAGGTGGCTTCAGGAACATTACTGGAATAAACCTATTTATGAATTATAATTCTGGAATAAATACTCTGAAGTTTAATCATTTGTTTATTCAACAACTGGTTGCTAAGTTTACACCATATTCCAAACAATGGAAGCTGTATCTACAGATCTTCACAGTTATGGAGCAAATGGGAATCCCTTGCTTCAAAAGGACACATCTTTGCTCCAGAATGGCCTTCCTCTGGTCTTCCACTATTGCCTTAGTGTATAATATTTGAGACTCTACACTTTGGTTACACATCCCTCTCCTCTGCCTCACCTCTTAAAATTCACTGTCCCTTGGATAGAGACACCTCAAAGGTCATCCCAAAGAAACCACTCAGACAGACACTTTATTCGCTGGCACGCACACTGGCAAAAACTTGGGTGTGGTAAGTTGAAGCAGGATTTGGGGGCCAATGTTTGGAAACAAATGTTAT
The DNA here is from genome assembly GCF_020826845.1 of Diceros bicornis minor. NCBI lineage: Eukaryota > Metazoa > Chordata > Mammalia > Perissodactyla > Rhinocerotidae > Diceros > Diceros bicornis. The sequence continues at coordinate 59,967,980 of NC_080746.1, read as the reverse complement.
CTTCTGATACTTCTGCACATACCTCTTTGAGATTCTGATATCAATTTTGGGGTTCATATTCAGAAGTGGGATTGCTGGATTATATGGTAATTCTATTTTTAATTTTTTGAGGACCTCCGTACTGTTTTCCATAGTGGCTGCACCAGTTTACCTTACCAACAGCAGTATACAAGGGTTCCAATTTCTCCACATCCTCATCAATCCTTACTTTTTTTTTTAATCCCTTATCAGGTATGTGGTTTGCAGATATTTTCTCCCATTCCATAGGTTCCCTTTTCACTCTGTTGATTATACTTTTTTAGTTTGATGTAGTCCCACTTGTGTAATTTTGCTTTTGTTGCTTGTGTTTTTGGGTATGTCCAATAAACCATTGCCAAGTCCAATGTCATGAAGCATTTCCTTTATGTTTTCTTCTAGGAGTTTTATAGTTTCAGGTCTCATGTTTAAATCTTTAATCCATTTTTAGTTGATTTTTGAATATGGTGTGAAATAAGGGCCCAATTTCATTCATCTGCCTGAGGTTATCCAGTTTTCCCAACACCATTAGTTAAAAAGCATTCCCTTTTCCTATTGTACATTCTTTGGACTCCTGTCAATAATCAATGGACTATGTATGTGTGAGTTTATTTCCGGACTTTCTATTCTACATGTCAGTTTTTAGGACAGTTCCATACTGTTTTAAATTACTAAAAATTTGTAAAATATTTTGAAATCAAGAAGTGTGATGCCTCCAGCTTTGTTCTTCAATCTCAAGATAGCTTTGACAATTTAAGATCTCTTGTGGTTACATGTGAATTTTAAGACCGTTTTTTTCTATTTCTGTAAAAAATATCTTTGAGATTATGATAGGAATTGCATCAAATTTGTAGATAACTTTGGGTAACATGGACATTATAACAATATTTAGTCTTCTAATCCATGATAACACAACGTCTTTCCATTTACTTGTTGTCTTTAATTTCTTTCATCAACACTCTGTAGTTTTCAGTGTATAAGTCTTTCACATCCCTGGTTAAGTTTATTCCTAAGTGTTTTATTTTTCTCGAGGCTATTGTAAGTTGGATTATTATCTTAATTTCCTCTATGGGTAGAATATTGTTAATGTATAGAAACACAACTGATTTTTGTATATTGATTTTCTATCATGCAACTTTACTAAATTTGTTTATTAGTTCTAACAGATTTTTAATGGAGTTTTTGGGGTTTTCTACACATAAGATCATGTTATCTGCAAACAAAGATAATTTTACTTCTTCATTTCCAAGTTAGATAGCTTTATTTCTTTTTCTTGTCTAATTGCTCTTGCAACAACTTTCAGTGCTATGTGGAATAGAAGTGGACAGAGTGGGCATACTTGCCTTGTTCCTAATCTTAGAGGAAAAGCTTTCAGTTTTCATCATTGAGTATGATGTTCATTGCGGGCTTGTCACATATGTCCTTTATCATGTTGAGAGATATTCCTTACTTATCTAGCACTCCCATTTTCATTTTGCAGCATCATTCAAAATAGTCAAGATATTGCAGCAACCCAAATATTCATCAATAGATGAATGGATAAAGAAAATGTGTTATATGCACACAGTGGAATATTATTCATACTTAAAAAAATTAAAAAATCCTGCCTTCGGCAACAAGGAAGCTTTTGGAGGGGATGAATATATCTATTACCTTGATTATGATGATGATTTAATGAGTATATGCATATGTCCAAATTCATCAAACTGTATAAGTTAAATAATTCAGATTTTTGTGTATCAATTATACATCAATAAAGCTGTTACACACACACACACAAAAAGACACACACCCACACACAAAGATGCTTCTGCATTTCAGCCTGGGGCCTCTTCATGTTTTCAAATTATTTCACTCTTTTAGAAAGAAAGGAAGACACTGGGGACAGAACAAGATAGCAAGAAAAGTTTCCTAGATTGGAAAACACTCCGCCTTTCTAACAACATAAAAACAGAGATATGGAAGAGCTCCCTGTAACATGCCTGCCCCTGTTCATCTCTCCATTTCTTAGGGCCCCTTCATCTTCGTCTGTCTCCTCTGATTACTTAATGCATATTGGTTGTGGAACAGAATGGGGCTTTCATAATGTCACATGAGGAACAGACACAAGAGGTGGGGTGGCTTAACCTGTTTGAAAACCATGGGGAACAAGAAGAGAGTGGAGGGAATAGACAAAATAAACCTGAATATCTGAAAGGCTGTCACTTGGAGGGGCCAGAAAGTATTCTGTGTGACTGTAAATGGCAGATCTGATATCACTGAAAAACACAGTAACGGAAAAGATTGAAGTGCCAAGTAAAATTTCCTGAAGATGTGGTAGAATGGATGAACTTAAAGATTTTGATGATTCTAGACTTCTCCTCAACTCAGTTGCCCAAATATTTCATTTCCCTTATAACTCTCCAACCCAACACACATATCCCATGCATTCTTCATTGCCAAGGAAAAACTAAGCAGAGAATATCCTCTGTGGCCTGTTGCCTGTGGCCTGGACATCCCTGGGGAGCAGCAATTCACTAAGGCATCCAGCCAGTGGTATAAAGGTAGTATTTTAGTTGCAGAGTTTTCCTGGGCTCCCTCAGGATGTGGAGAGGTACAGAAGGCTGTGACAACAAGCAGGGTGAGTAAATTCGGGCCCAGATAGAATCCTCTCCACACAATTTAGAAGGATCAGGGCCTGGTTAGTGACTCTGAGATCCCAGTTCTGTCAAATGCTGCCAGGTGGAGGAGCCAATGGGATGGGGGTTGAGCAGAGGTCAGAAACAGGAAGTGAAGCAAGGAGGCCTGGACTTCCATAGATGGAAGGTCTATGCCCTTAGATAAGGGAGAGGAAGTAAAAAAGGCTACTAAAGCCCAGAGATTTCCCAATTCAGATAATTATTCAGAAACCCAGACTCTGACTCCAAGCAGATTAGCGCCGTTTTGTTTCTCTAAGTAGGACAACAGTATAAAGGGTTTCTTAAAACCCCATCCCACTTAGCATCCCATGAGTGATCTGAATCTTTGCTTGGTGTCTCAACTCTCACTATGAGACGGTCCTTCACTTTCTTCTAAGTGAGAAGAGTTTTTAGAAAAGCACGTGGTTTATATATTGCAAAATGATTACACCATAGTGTTAGATGACACCTCTATCAGGTCATATGACTACCACTGCTTTCCTGTGGGAAAGAAAAACAAAAGAATTTGGCTTTGGGTAAAGTAAAGAAAGCATGGAAGTTTCACCCTATTGTTTCCAGGCAACTTGACTTTCCCAGATACACCCACTCACAAGTTAGCAGAATTCTAGAGTGCTAAAATGGAAATGATTTAATTCCTAATGGGAGAGCTATAATTTGTAATATCTTTGACCATTTAAGTGTCCTGGAGATAATAATAGAAGACAAAACCGGTCTGATTTCCAGGTTTAAGTGATTTAATATAATGCCTTTGGACATCATGGAAACCAGAAAACCTGTCAATCCAACCTGGCTACTAAAATGGGCATTTTAAAAAGAACAGAATAAAAAAAAATGTCATTTACACACAGAATCCCATCCCAATGTCAAGCCTCTCATAACACTGTAATATTCATAAAATATGAAAAGGGATAGAAAGAACATTATCCAGAGACAGGGGAGAAATTGGCTTCATTGTATAGAGTTGCTCCTAATTTTTGTCAAGCTGTCTTAAATGACACCCTATAATTTTACCCTTTTGAGCTCTAAGCTTCTTGTAATATTCAGCTTAATTTAGCATTTGGATCCTTCTACCACTGCCAAGAGCAATAGATTAGACAAATACCAAGACTTAATAGGACCTGCATATCAACCAGGGGACAAAGGCAAGTTCTAAGGTAAGGGATGGAGGATTTGTGAGTGCCTCACCAATAGACAAATCAATGAAGGATGACAGAAAGAGAACTGACATTAATCCCAGGTAAGATACATTCTCAGAGTTATGCAAGTTAAATGGAGAGCCCAGAATTCACTCTCTCTTCAGCTACCAGTGACAAAGAGCATTTCCTGGCTTGATCCTAAGTAAACCCAAATAAGATCAGATAAAAATAAATATTAACTATATTAATCTCAAGGCGCCACTGGTCTTTACTATGTACAAACTAACTAGTATAAGTTGTAAACATATGCACCTAGGAGGTGCTATATTAAGGTTTGGGGTGGAGGGGAACTGGAGTATAAAATTAAAGAGTCTTCATTCAGTTATTCATTTATCCATTGTGCCTGAAAAAAAGCAAAAAAAAACAGGACAGAAATTTTGAAATCATCAAAATCAGAACAATGAGATTGAAAGAGATTTCTGAAGAAACGTGATTTGGATTAATAAAAAGAAAAGCAGGAAGAGGAGATAGTTAACAAAATAAAATGCAAATGGCTTTATAAGAAAGACCCAAAGGGTCACAATTAGGAGTAAAAAGGAAATTTTTGGAGAAATAGGAAGGAGGTTCATTTACAGAGTCCCAAATCATGTCACCAAGAAACATCACAAGAAAACAAGCTCTTCCAGATAATCTGATCCCACCAGCCCCACACCTTACAAATCTGCAGCCTCCAGTACAGCCCAGGGCCAACACAGGCAGTACGAGACTACTGCAAGTGTTCAAGCCAAACAGACCTGAATGTGAATTTGGACTCATTTTCAGCATGGCCTAGAGGAACTCACTAAGCCTCTCCCCTCCAGTTTTATTTACTTTGTAACATTATCATTATTTTTTTTTTTTGGTGTTGATGTTTTATTTTAAATTCAATAGTTTAAAATTATCATAGAAGGAATACACAGACATGATAAAAGAACAAACTGTTTTTATGCTACAGACACCACATAGTCACGTAACTGCTTCTGTTTTCCTCTGGATTGGCTACGAGAAAACTCAGAGCCACATTAGTAGCCCATCTCTTTGGATGTACAGCATCCTCGGGAATGACTATTTTATACTAAACTAAGCCCTGGGTTAGTTCTATTTTTTCTGATTTTTTTTTTAATTTTTTGTTTATTGCAGTAACATTGGTTTATAACATTGTAAAAATTTCAGGTGTACATCATTATACTTCTATTTCTGCATAGATTACATCATGTTCACCACCAAAATATTAATTACAACCCATCACCACACATATGTACCGAATTATCCCTTTCACCCTCCTCCCTCCTCCTTTCCCCTCTGGTAACCACCAATCCAATTTCTGTCTCTATGTGTTTGTTTATTGTTGTTATTATCTACTACTTAAAGAAGGAAATCATACGGTATTTGACCTTCTCCCTCTGACTTATTTCACTTTGCATAATACCCTCAATGTCCATCCATGTTGTCACAAATGGCTGGATTTGATCGTTTCTTATGGCTGAGTAGTATTCCATTGTGTATATATACCACAGCTTCTTTATCCATTCGTCCCTTGATGGGCACTTAGGTTGCTTCCAAGTCTTGGCTATTGTGAATAACGCTGCAATGAACACAGGGGTGCATGTACCTTTACAAATTGGTGTTTTCAAGTTCCTTGGGTAAATACCCAATGGTGGAATAGCTGAATCATATGGTAGTTCTATCCTTGATTTTTTGAGGAATCTCCACACTGCTTTCCATAGTGGCTGCACCAGTTTGCACTCCCACCAGCAGTGTATGAGAGTTCCCTTCTCTCCACATCTTCTCCAACACATGTTGTTTCCTGTCTTGTTAATTATAGCCATTCTGACGGGCGTGAGGTGATATCTCATTGTAGTTTTGATTTGCATTTCCCTGATAGTTAGTGATTTTGAACATCTTTTCATGTGTCTGTTGGCCATCTGTATATCTTCTTTGGAGAAATGTCTGTTCAGGTCTTTTGCCCATTTTTTAATTGGGTTGTTAGTTTTTTTGTTGTTGAGATGCATGAGTTCTTCATATATTTTGGAGATTAAGCCCTTATCAGATGTATGGTTTGCAAATATCTTCTCCCAATTGTTAAGTTGTCTTTTCATTTTGTTGATGGTTTCCTTTGCTGTGCAGAAGCTTTTTAGTTTGATGTAGTCCCATTTGTTTATTTTTTCTATTGTTTCTCTTGCCCGGTCAGACATGGTGTTTGAAAATATGTTGCTAAGACCGATGTCGAAGAGCGTACTGCCTATGTTTTCTTCTAGAAGTTTCACAGTTTCAGGTCTTACATTCAAGTCTTTAATCCATTTAGGCCCACACCAAAACACATCATAATCAAAATGTCCAGAATTAAAAATAAAGAGAGAATCCTAAAAGCCACAAGAGAATGTCAAGTTACATACAAAGGAAACCCCATAAGGCTATCGCTGACTTCTCAGCAGAAACCTTACAGGCTAGAAGAGAATGGCATGATATATTTAAAGTGCTAAAAGGAAAAAACTTACAGCCAAGAATACTCTACCCAGCAAGGTTATCATTCAAAATGGAAGGAGAGATCAAAATTTTCCCAGACAAGCAAAAATTAAAGGAGTTTGTCACCAAGAAACCAGTGCTACAAGAAATGTTAAAGGGACTGATTTAAGGGGAAAAGAGAAGACCACAAATAGGAAAAATTATCTATTTCCATGATAAGAACGTAATGGATACAAATGCACAAAAAAGAGGTTAGATATGATATCAAAAACATAAAAGGAGGGAGGAGAGGAGTTAAAGAGTACAGCTTTCAGACAGAGGCCAAACTAAAGTGACCATCAATTCTGTCTAGAAGAAGAAAGGAACAGAGAAGGACTACTAAAACACTGAGGAAAAAAAAAAAGTTAAAAAATGGTAGTAAGTACATACTTATCAATAGCTACTTTAAACGTCAATGGACTAAATGCTCCAATTAAAAGGCATAGGGTGGCTGACTGGATAAAAAAACAAGACCCATATATATGCTGCATGCAAGAGACACACTTCAGACCTAAAGACACTCACAAACTGAAAGTGAAGGGATGGAAAAAGATACTCCACGCAAATGGCAATGAAAAGAAAGCTGGGGTAGCAGTACTCATATCAGACAAAATAGACTTTAAAACAAAAACTGTAAAAAGAGACAAAGAAGGACATTACATAATGATCGAGGGAACAATCCAACAAGAGGATGTAACAGTTGTAAATATCTACACACCCAACGTAGGTGCACCTAAATATATAAAGCAATTATGAACAGACATAAAAACAGAAATAGACAGTAACACAATAATAGTAGGGGACTTTAACACTCCACTTACACCAACGGATAGATCATCCAAACAGAATATCAATAAGGAAACACTGGCCTTAAACGACACACTAGAACAGATGGACCTAGTAGATATATACAGAGCATTCCATCCAAAAACCGAAGACTACACGTTCTTTTCAAATGCACATGGAATATTCTCCAGGATTGATAACATTATCATTATTATTGTTATTAGTATTATTTGTTCAAAAGCTACAATAATACTTACAGCACATGGTTCTTTTTGAAACTGAGAGATATTATTTACAAACAAAATGTGAGAAGTCTAATATCTGAAACATGAGATATTTAATAATAAATTATTAAATTTATTTGCCCAGCATCAGACACTAAAATTAATGACGTTACTCAGACAGATCCCACTGAACATTAAAGGGGCCTAAATTTATGTCTTTGATCCCTGTTTTCAGTTGGTGTCAGTGGAAATTCTAACCCCTCAGTTAGGACAGATGGCAGTGCTGAACGATTTACAAGGAGGCGCATTCAAGGACAAGTCCAGACCTCAAGATTTGTGTGCTAAAGGCTGAACAAAACATTTGGCTGATATTCTAAAGGTTGTAGGGAATGTTGAATGAATGAAATGAGGGGATGATTGCTGAAAAGCAATGTGTAGCCAAGGACATCCAACAACTCAGGCTGATATTCTCAGGGCAAGGCACAGATGGACCCCAAATATTTAACTGTGTTCAGTGACCTGATGTGAATCAGTTCTCTCTTCATTTACCAAAACTTTCATAGTATTTATTTTCATTTTTAGCCTGGGACTTTGTCATTACTGGGACTTGATTAAAAGAGAATGTCCCAGGATTTGTACTCAACCCTCCGAACACAAAATAATCCTCAGTTCTAATAATGGGTTCAGGGGAAAGCTGTACTGTTTTCTTCCTTTGATGGTCTTAAGAAGTTCTCTCCCTTAACTTTAGCTAAAATATTTCCCTTCTCTTTCTATCAGCAAGGTAATTGTGAGAAAACATGAGATAATTATGGGAAAACATTTAGAATACTACAAAATGCAGTAACCATGGAATAATGATGAAGACAAAGACTATGATGATGAAGAGGTGATGTTCATGATGGTGATGATGATGAGGAGCATTTAGAGGGTGCTTTACATATTAAAGAGTATTAACAAACATCGCTTAACAAAGACACATGATAGAGGGGAAAGAGTACAGAATTTACATTTAGAAACAACTGAATTCTAAATCCACTTCAGTCGTTAATTTTCTGGTAATCATGGAGAAGTTAACCATACCCTATATTCTGCATTTGTTTTGAGGTACATTAGCTAATGCATGTACATTCCCGGAACAGTTGAAAATACAAAGTAAGAGCTGAGAAAATGGGAAATAATTAATGATAAAACCTATACAGCATACATAAATGTCTACCTAATGACAGGTATCCTGTCAGTGTCTGTCTGTCTGCCCAGATTGAAGAGGTCACATCTTTGTGGAGACCTCATCTGTCCCCCAAGGATGCTCCCTTCCCAGTCCTATGGCAACATCTCCTTCTTTCAGCCACCTGCCTTCCTGATGATTGGCATCCCAGGGCTGGAGGCCATTCACAGCTGGATCTCCATCTCCTTCTCCACCATGTACACTGCGGCCCTCACTGGAAACTGCCTGATCCTCTTGGCTGTGAAGAGGACTCCCAGCCTGCACCAGCCCATGTACTACTTCCTGTCCATGCTGGCCCTCACCGATGTGGGCCTCACCTTTTCCACACTGCCCACCACCCTGGCTCTGCTCTGGTTTGACCATCGGCTCATCGGCTTCAATGCCTGCCTGGTCCAGATGTTCTTCCTCCACTCTTTCTCTGTGGTGGAGTCCTCGGTGCTGCTGGCCATGTCATTTGACCGCTTTGTGGCCATCTCCAATCCCCTGCGGTATGCAGCTGTCCTCACAAATAATGTCATCATCAGGATTGGGCTGGCCATTGTGATTCGAGCCTCTGTGTCCCTCTTCCTTGTGCCCTTCTTACTGAAGCGACGGAATTTTTGCCCTGGCAAGATCCTCCTGTCCCACTCATTCTGTTTCCATGCAGATGTCATGAAACGGGCCTGTGCTGACATTACTGTCAATATCCTTTATGGGCTGTACGTAGTTCTGTCCACGTTGGTTGCAGACTCCCTGCTTGTTGTCCTGTCTTATACCCTTATTCTTCATACAGTGATGCATCTGGTCTCTCTCAAGAAGTGTGCCTGGGCCCTTAACACTTGTGTTTCTCATATCTTAGCTGTTCTGATTGTCTACATCCCAGTCATTGGAGTGTCCATGATCCACCATTTTGGGAGGCATCTGCCCGCCATTGTTCATACTCTTGTTGCCTATTTGTACCTGGTAGTGCCCCCTGTGCTCAACCCCATCATCTACAGTGTGAAATCCAAGCCCATCAGGGAGGCCATGCTTGGGGTGCTGATGAGGCAAGGCTGACGAAACCAAGAAACAAGCACAGAGTCTGAGAGGAAATATGTCTGGTTTGCCCTTATTCAGAGCCTTCACCTAGACATATTATCAAGAGTATGACATGTAAATGGATACCATCAGACTGTTGGATGAACAGTCTTGATTCTTTCCTGCACTCATTAACTTCAGATATTTTTTAGTGTTTATTTGTACAAGAATCTGTGCTTATTACTAGAAATATTAAAATACATTATACATGGTCTCCTCTCTCCATTGGGGCCAGAGGCCTGTCAATACACAATTATAATCAAGTTTAATGGAGCTGTGATAGGTACACACAAAGTGCTATAGGAACCTAGAAGAGGGCTTACTGCCTTGTCAAGAGGAAATGAGAAAGGAAGCAGGTAAGTAGGCCGAAATGTGAGTATGAGTTAGAAAAGATAGTCAAGGGGGGGACACACCTAAGAAGGGGAAAAGAATGTAAAAAACACAAAAACAAAAAACTGAGCTGTGGAATAACTTGTTATGCTCCTGGAAAGGTTAGTCATTATATGTGGCTCAGCAAAAACTATGCTTATGTTGGAGGGAGAAGAATAGGAGATGAGCTATAAATAAATGATGGGCAGTGGAGAGACTTCTTGGTGCCTCTCAGACCTATTGAAACATTTGACCTTCATTCTTTGTTTAAAACCCAGCCATGGAAAGGCTATTGCATTGTTAAAGGTTGCACAGGCTTACCTGTGCATTACAGATTAGAAAGGTGAAAGTGGAGGAGAAAAAGAACCAAGGAAACCATCTAAGAGGTTGTTGTGACAGACTAGGAAAGAGAGAATGGAAGCTAAAATTAAGTCAGTGTCACCAGTAATGGAAAAAAGTGGATGTACTTTTAAAAAATTGTATCTCTACATTTCCTTTCTTTGTCTTCTGAAAGTGCCTGGAAGCAGTGACACCAGTAGCAGTGAGTACAGTTAGCACCCACCTCCTGCTTTCTAAATACACTTCCCCACTACAAATAACCTGGAGTCCTTGGAGCAATGGTAGTTCTCAGCATGAATCAGGTGATACTGGAATAGCTTATGCCTGAAGCAATAAAGAATACAAAAACAATAACGTCATGTAAAAAATATATATACACAGAATCTCATTTGAATGGGCTACCAGTGGCCAAAAGTGGGTCAACTGGAAGACTAAAAATAATTTTGACAGCAATTGATGATCACAAATTGAGTTTTTTAAAAAAGTGTGAGTCCACAGTGATATTCAAAACAAAGAAGGAGAAAAGAAGAAGGAAAAAAAGAAAACTCTTTTATAAAAATATGTCATGTAAGAAATGTTAAAGTATTGATGGATTTATAAAATTATCTTTTTGCAGTTTTTAATGTAACTTAAAAATAATCAACAAATGTGTAAAGGATGTTGGGAAACAGAATATTCACATAGTCTCTAAGTAACACTACACAGCTTACTTACTAAATAGAAAAGGATGAACGTCCTTTAACAGTGAAAAGATTGGCAATTGCTACCTTAAGCAAGTGATCAAATTTAGCTTAACCAATAATTTGAATAATTTGACCTTATGTACCTTATGAGATGAACAATAAGAACATAATATCACATATGTAAAATTCCTATCAAAAATGTTCAAGGTGAATCTAACCATGAGGAAATTATCAGAAAAATCTCGAATATGGGAAGCATTTCAGACACACACACACATACTGGCCTAGAATCTTTTTAAAAATGCAATGTTATAAAACTATGTCAGGGGAATTAATCTAAATTAAAAGAAATTAAAGGGACATAACAACTGAATACTAGCATTAACTTAGTCATTATCAGGACAATTGTGAAATTTGAATATGTATTGTATACTGATAATACTATCAGGTTACTATAATTCATTTAGGTTTGAAAATGATTCGGTGGTTTCGTAAGAGAATCTCTTTTTAGGAGGTGCATTCATAATATTTATCGAGAAGGTTGCAATGTCTACAATTTACTTCCAAATGAGTCCGCAGAAAAAAATGTGTGTTTGCATATGTGTGTGTGTGTGTGTGTGTGTGGAAAGAGGAGGTGGAGAGAGAGAGAGGGAGACCCTCATGCTCATGGTCCTATATATCAAGAGAGAGAGACACTCAGATAATTACTGAATGCTGGGAGAGGACCCATGACTAAGCCTGGGTAAGGTGATCCATTGGTGTTAAGAGTGCAGAATTAGGGGCCGGCCCAGTGGGGCAAGCGGTTAAGTGCGCGGGCTCCGCTGCAGTGGCCCGGGGTTCACCGGTTTGGATCCCGGGCGTGCACTGACGCACCGCTTGGTAAGCCGTGCTGTGGTGGCATCCCATATAAAGTAGGGGAAGATGGGCATGGATGTTAGCCCAGGGCCAGTCTTCCTCAGCCAAAAAAAAGGAGGATTGGCAGATGTTAGATCAGGGCCGACCTTCCTCACAAAAAAAAAAAAAAGAAAGAGTGCAGAATTAGAATGCAGAACAAACAAATTAATTCCTCTTGATTAGAATGTGATTTCCGTTAAGATTTGAATTGAGACTTTCCCCACTGCCATCCCAAGCCAAGTCAGGGGTTTCAACAGCGATCCCTCAGCACTCTTGCTTCCTTCAATTGTAGGACTTAGACACTATATTGTAATTATAAATAATTACATATGAGACTATGAAATCCTTGAAGATAGGGATCAGGGACTGTGTTTTAGTTCTGTCTATGTTCTCAAGGTTTAACTTGAGCCTGGCACATAAAAACTCACTGCTCAATAAATAACGTTTTAATGAATGAATTAAGACGTGGAAGAATGTATCATAGGGCCTATGGATCTGGTCAGAAATGAAGACCTCTGGGCTCAGGGTCTAGCATTCCTCCAGCCGTTTACCTCCAAATGTAGGCAGCAGAGGGATGAACCCATAACTGCACAGCCCTGGGGAATGGATCTCCCAGATTTCTTTACTACTATAGTACTCCCCTACTGACTTCTCCATCTTCACTGGAAGACTCCTGTCCTTCCAGGAAGAGATAAAAGGTTCTGTTCTCTGTATGCTGTTCCCAGATCTCTCTTCTGCTCCCTTTGCAGCTTGGATACATCTCTCTTAGAGCACTTATCACTTGCTATTGAAATCATCCTTTATACTGATCTATTCTAGCTCCTGTTAGGCAGCACTAAAACCTGATTCACACTGAATGCCTTCATACCCAGAAAAGGGATTGACCCAGCAGTGGTCTCAGGAATATTACTTGAATAAATCTATGAATAATAATTCCTAAAAAAATACCTGGAAGCTTATTCATTCATTTAGTTATCAACTAGTTACTAAATTTATAGCACTTTCCAAGCAATGGAAGCTGTAGATACAGCTCTTCACAGCTGTGGAGCGAATGGGAACCCTTTGCTCCAAAAGGGCAGCTTTTTGTTCAAGAAAGGCCTTCCTCTGGTCTTCCACTATTGCCTGAGATTATAATATTAGAGCCTAGACTTTAGTTACACATAACTCTCTTATCCCTCACCTCTTAAAATCCATTGGAATTGATGTCTTTTGGATAGAGACGCCTTCTTTCCACCGATGTCCCAAAGAGACCACTCAGGAGGCAATGTCTTCACTGGCGGGCACACTGGCAGAAAATTGAGGAGTTGTAAGTTGAAGCACGATTTGGAGGGCAACGTTTGGAAACAAATGTTCTCTTAAGATGCTTCTGCAGATATCTCTTCGAGATCCTGATATCAGTTCTTTCGAGTATATATCCAGAAGTGGGATTGCTGGATGATGTGGTAGTTCTATTTTTAATTTTTTGAGGACCTCCATAGTGCTTTCCATCGTGGCTGCACCAGTTTATATTACCAACATAGTGTACAAGGGTTCCAATTCCTCCACATCCCCATCAATACTTACCTTTTTTTTTTTTTTTTTAATGATAGCCATCCTGATAGTTGTGAGGTAATATCTCATTGTGGCTTTGATTTGCTTTTCACAAATAATTAGCAATGTTGAGCCCCTCCTCATATACCTGTTGGCCATTTGTATGCCTTCTTTGGGAAATGCTTATTCAGTTCCTTTTCCCATTTTTTTAATCAGGTGTTTTGTTTTTTTGCTATTGAGTTGTAGGTGTTCCTTTTCAATACCAATCCCTTATCAGGTATATGGTTTGCAAATATTTTATCCCATTTCATAGGTTGCCTTTTCACTGTCGATTGTTTCCTTTGCTTTGCATTAACTTTTTAGTTTGATATAGTCCTACTTGTCTAATTTTTCTTTTGTTGCTTGTGTTTTTGGTGTCATGTCCAATAAATCATTGCCAAGTCCACTGTCATGAAGGTTTTCCCTTATGTTTTCTTCCAAGAATTTTATTTAACCAGGTATTATATTCAAATCTTTTATCCATTTCTAGTTGATTTTTGTATATGGTGTGAGGTAAGTGTCCAATTTCATTCATTTGCATGGAGATATACAGTTTTCCCAACACATTGGTTAAAGAGATTATCATTTGTCCCTTGTATATTCCTGGGACACATGTCAAAAATCAGTTGACTGTGTATGTGTGACTTTATTTCTGGGCTCTCTATTCTACATGTCAGTTTTTATGTCAGCACCATACTATTTTAAGTTAGTACACATTTGTAACATATTTTGGAATCAGGAAGTGTGATGCCTCCAGCTTTGTTCTTCTATCTCAAGATTGCTTTGACTATTTAAGGTCTTTTGTGGTTACATATGAATTTTAGGGTTCTTTTTTCTTCTTCTGTAAGAAGTGTCATTGATATTTTGATAAGAATTGCATTGAATTTGTAGATAACTTTGGGTCATAAGGACATTTTGACAAAATTAAGTCTTCCAACCCATGATAATGCAATATCTCTCCATTTATTTCTGTCTTCTTTAACTTCTTTCTTCAAAGATTTGTAGTTTTCTCTCTATAAGTCTTTTACCTCCTTGGTTAAGTTTATTTCTAAGCATTTTATTCTTTTTGACACTATTGTAAATGGAGATGTTTTCTTAATGTTCTTTTTGGGTAGTTCATTATTATTGTATAAAAACACAATTGATTTTTGTATATTGATTTTGTATCCTGCAACTTTACTTAATTGGTTTATTAGTTCTAACAGTATTTTTATGTGGTTTTGGTGTTTTCTGTACACAAGATCATGTTATCTGCAAACAGATATAATTTTACTTCTTCATTTCCAATTTTGGTGCCTTTATTTCTTTTTCTTGTCTAATTAGACTTTCAGTACTATATTGAATAGAAGTGGACAGAGTGGTCATCCTTGCCTTATTCTTGATCTTAGAAGAAAATATTTCGTTTTTTCACTGTTGAGTATGATGTTCATTGTCAGCTTGTCACATATGTCCTTTATTATGTAGAGACATTCCTTACTTATCTAGCACTCCCGTGTTGATTGCAGTATCATTTCAAAATATCCAAGATATTGCAACAAACCAAATGTTCATCAACAGGTGAATGGATAAAGAAAATGTGGTATATGCATACAGTGGAACATTTTTTAGCCTTGACAAAAAAAAGAAATCCTGCCATTTGCAACAAGATAACTTTTGGAGGGGATGAATATGTCTATTATTTTGATTGTGATGATAATTTCATGGGTGTATGCATATATCCAAATTCATCAAACTGTATCCATTAAATAAATGCAGTTTTTTGTATATCAATTATACCTCAATAAAGCTGTTACACACACACACACATACAAAGATGCTTCTGCATTTCAGCTCTAAGGCCTCTTTATGTTTTAAATTTATTTCACTCTATTATAAAGAAAAGAAGCCCTTGGAGATGGAAGAAGATAGCAAGAAAAATTTTCTAGGTGGAAGACACTCTTCATCTCTAAGGATATAAAAACGGAGATATGAAAGAAATCCCAGTAAACACATCTGCCCTCATTCATCTCTCTCTGTCTTAAGGTCCTTAATTCCTCATCTATCTCTTCCTATTATTCAATACATATTTACTGTAGAACAGTATTGGGCTTTCACAATGTCATATGAGGAACAGACACAGGAGGTGGGGCTGCTTGACCTGCTTGAACAACCCTGGGGAACAAGGAGAGAGAAGAGGGAAATAGAAACAACTAAACCTGAGTCTCTGAAAGGCTGTCACTTGCAGGGGCCAGAAAGTATTCCGTGTGACTGTAAATGGCATATCTGATATCACTGAAGAACACAGTAACGGAAAAGATTGAGGTGCCAAGTAAAATTTCCTGCAGATGTGGTAGAATGGATGGACTTAAAGATGATGATGATTCTAGCCTTCTCTTCCTCAACTCAGTTGCTCAAATATCTCATTTGCCTTATAACTCTCCAACCAAACACACATACCCACACATTCTCCATTGCCCAAGAAACACTAAGCAGGGAATATTCTCTATGGACTGTGGCCTGTGGCCTGGACATCCCTGGGGAGTGGCAACTCACTAAGGCATCCAGCCAGTGGTATAAAGGTAGTATCTTAGTTGCAGAGGTTTCCTGGGCTCTTTCAGGATGAGGAAACTTAGAGAAGGCTGTGACAAGAAAGGTGAGTAACTTGGGGCCAAGATATAATCTCTTCTACTCTCTTTAGAAGGATTGGGGGCCTGATTAGTGAATCTGAGATCCCTTCTCTGTCAGCTGCTTCCAAGAGAAGGAGCCAATGGGATGAGGGATAAGCAGATGTCAGAAACAGGAAGAGAAGTCAGGAGGCCGGCACTTCCACAGAAGGCAGGTCTATGCTCCCAGTTAAGGAAGACGAAGTGAAGAAGGCTACTTTCCTGAAGCACAGAGTTTTCTCAATTCACATAATTTTTGAGAAACCCAGACTCTTTGTCCAAGCAGATTAGCACCCCTTTGTTTCTCTAAGTAGGGCAAAGATAAAAAGATATTTTGGATTTCCATCCCAGTTAGCATCCCATGAGTGATGTGAATGCTTGCTTGGTGTCTCAGCTCTCACTATGAGATCGACCTTCACATTCTTCTGAGTAAGAAGAGCCTTTTCAAAAATAATTTGGCTTATATATTGCAAAATGATTACACCATAGTGTTAGATAACACCTCCATCAGATCACATAATTAGTTTCTTTTTTGTGGGAAAAAACGAAGAAAGAAAACAAAAGCACTTGGCTTTTGAAAAGAAAGTGTGGTGGATTCATCCTTTTGTTTCCAGGCAACTTGACATTCCCAGACTCACCAAGTTAGAAGTTAACAGAATACTAGAGTGCTAAAATAGAAATTATTTAATTCCTCCGAGGAGAGCTATAATTAGTAATATTTTTGATGCTTTAGTGTCCTGGAGATAATAACAGAAGACCAGACCTGGTCTGATGTCTAGGTTTAAGTGATTTAATATAATGGTTTTGGACTTAATGAGAACCAGAAAATATGTCAATCCAATGTGCATACTAAAGTGAGCATTTTAGTAAGAGAATAGAAAAAAAAAACAATTGTCCTTTCACCACGCAGAACACCCTCCCAAAGTCAGACACCTCATAATACCATAATATTCACAAAACATGAAAAGGGATAGAAAGGCCATTATCCAGAGACAGGGGAGAAATTGGCTTGATTGTATAAGAGTTGCCCCTAATTTTTGTCAACTTGTCTAAGTGGTACCCTATGATTTTACTCTTATGAGCTCTCAGCTTCTTGTAATATTCAGCTTAATTTAGCATTTGGATGCTTATACCATGGTCAAGAGCAATAGATAAGACAAACACCCAGAGTTCATAGGACTTACGTATCAACTAGGGGACAAAGGCAAGTTCTAAGATAAGAGATAGAGGATTCATGAATTACTCAATAGTAGATAAATCAATGCAGGATGAAAGAAAGAGAACCATGATATTAATCCCTGGTAAAATTAATCCTCTGAGTCCCGTAAATTACATGGAGAGCCCAGATTTCACCCTCTCTTCAGCTACCAGTGACAAAGAGCATTTCCCGGATTGATCCTAAGTAAACCCAAATAAGATTGGATAAAAATAAATATTAGCTGTGTTAATCTGAAGGGGCCACTAGTCTTTACCATATACAAACTATCTAGTATAAATTATGAACATACGCACCTTAGAGGTACTGTTTTAAGGTTTGGGGTGCAGGGCAACTGGATTATAAAATTAAGGAGTCTTCATTCAATTATTCATTTAGTCACTGTGCCTGAAAAAAAAAATAACAACAGAGGAAAGAAATTTTGACATCATCAAAATCTGAACGAGATTTCTGAAGAAATGTGACTTTGATTAGTAGAAAGAAAAGCAAGAAGTAGGAGATAAGCAGCACAATAAAAGACAAATGGCTTTATGTGAAGCACCCGAAAAGTCACAATGAGGAGTAAAAAGAAGATTTTTGGAGAAATAGGAAGGAGCTTCATTTACAGAGTCCCAAGTCATGTGGCCAGGAAACATCACAAGAAAACAAGCTCTTCCAGATAATCTGATCCCACCAACCCCACACCTTATAAATCAGCAGCCTCCAGTACAGCCCGTGGCCAGTATATGCAGTATGAGACTGCTGAAAGTGTTCAAGCCAAATTGACCGGAATGTGAATGTGGACTCATTTTCAGCATGGCCCGCAAGAACTCACTAAGCCTCTCCCCTCCAGTTTTATTTATTTTTTAACATTATCATTATTATTGTTATTAGTATTATTTGTTCAAAAGCTACAATAATACTTACCTTACATGGTTCTTTTTGAGACTGAGAAATATTCTTTACAAACAAACAGACAAAAAAATGAGGAGTTTAATATCTGAAACATATGAGATATTCAGTAATTGATCAGTTAGTAAATATATTTGCCCAGAATCAGACACTAAAATTAGTCACACTACTAGGACAGATCCTACTGAACACTAAAGGAGCCTAAATTTATGTCTTTGATTCATTTGGTATCTGTAGATACCAAATGGTTTTCAGTTGGTATCTGTAGAAATTCTAACTTTGGGAAAACTTCAGGGTCTTTGACCCTCCAGCTGGGACAGATATGTGTGCTGAGTGATATACAGGGAGGCACACTTAAGGGAAAATCAAGACCTCAAGCTGGGTGTGCCAAGGGGCTGAACAAAATATTGCGCTGGTATTCTAAAAGTTGTGGGGAGTGATGAATGAGTGGAGTGAGGGGATGATTCCTGAAAAGCAATGTGTAGGCTGGATTACAAAGCCATCCAATGACTCAGGCTAATATTCTCTGGGCAAAGCACAGATGGACCCAAAATATTTAAGTGTTCTCAGTGACCTGGTGAGAATCAGTTCTCTCTTCATTTACCAAAACTTTCCTAGTGTTTATTGTCACTTTTAGCCTGGGACTTTATCATTACTTGATTAAAAGAGAATGTCCTAGGTATTGTACTCAAACTCTCCAAACACAAAAAGATCTTGAGTTCTAATAACGGGTTTAGGGGAAAGCTACATTGTTTTCTTCCTTTGATGGACTTAAGAATTTCTCTCCTTTCACTTTAGACAAGATATCTCCCTTCTCTGTCTATCAGCAAGGTAATTGTGAGACAACAAGAGATAATTATGTGAAAACACTTAGAGTATTGCAAAATGCAGTGACCATGGACTAACAATAAGGACAATGACACAGACTAAGATGATGAGGATGATGATGATGAGCATTTAGAGGGTGCTTTACATGTTGAAGAGTATTAACGAGCATCACTTCATTTAATGAAGACACTGCGTGATAGAGGGGAAACTACAGAATTTACATTTAGAAATAACGGAATTCTGAATCCACTTCAGTGACTTATTCTCTAGTAATCATGGAGAAGTTAAACTATACCCTAAATTCTACATATTTTGAGGATACATTAGCTAAAGTATGTACATTCTTGGAACAGTTGACAATACAAAATAAGAGCTGATAAAATGGGAAATAATTAATGATAAAACCTACACAGCATAAATAAATGTCTTCCTAATGACAGGTGTCCTGTCAATGTCTTTCTGTCTGCCCAGATTGAAGAGATCACATCTCTCTGAAGACCTCTTCTGTCCTCCAAGAATGCTCCCTTCCCAGTCCTATGGCAACATCTCCTTCTTCCAGCCACCTGTTTTCCTGATGGTTGGCATCCCAGGGCTGGAGGCTGTTCATGGCTGGATCTCCATCCCATTCTCCGCCATGTACACTGCGGCCCACACTGGAAACTGCCTGATCCTCTTGGCTGTGAGGAGGACTCCCAGCCTGCACCAGCCCATGTACTATTTCCTGTCAATGCTGGCCCTCACCGAGGTGGGCCTCACCTTGTCCACACTGCCCACCACCCTGGCTGGGCTGTGGTTTGACCATCGGCTCATTGGCTTCAATGCCTGTCTGGTCCAGATGTTCTTCCTCCACTCCTTCTCTGTGGTGGAGTCCTCAGTGCTGCTGGCCATGTCGTTTGACCGTTTTGTGGCCATCTCCAACCCCCTGCGCTATGCAGCTGTGCTCACAAATAATGTCATAATCAGGATTGGGCTGGCCATTGTGGCCCGTGCTACCCTATCTCTCTTCCCAGTGCCATTCCTGCTTAAACGTCTGAACTTCTGCCCTAACAAGATACTCTTGTCTCACTCATTCTGTTTCCATCCTGATGTGATGAGGCAGGCCTGTGCTGACATCACCATAAACATTCTCTATGGGCTCTATGTGGTTGTGTCCACTGGGGGCATAGACTCCCCGTTCATTGTCCTGTCCTACACTCTCATCCTGGGCTGGCTTCTCCCCGGGAGCGCATCCAGGCCCTCAACACCTGTGTCTCCCACATCCTGGCTGTCTTTGTCTTCTACATCCCAAGCACAGTAGTGTCCATGATCCACCATTTTGGGAGGCACCTGCCCCACATTGTTCATGCTCTTGTTGCCTATGTGTACCTGGTAGTGCCCCCTGTGCTCAACCCTATCATTTACAGTGTGAAATCCAAGCCCATCAGGGAGGCCGTGCTCAAGGTGCTGAGGAGGAGAGGCCAGAGCTAATGATGCAGGATGTTTGCAGGATTGGGGTCCCTGAAAAGAGGCTGTTAAACCAAAAATACAAATCCTGGATAGATCAAGTCCCACTCATAGTTTTCTGATGGACACGTGGGAAGAGAGGTGATAGCTAATGGTGAGAAATTGTTTTCATTTATATATTCTCATGTTTTTTTCACATGTATTTTCTCAAGGCTAGCTAACTTTTTTCAGTTCCTAAGCTAGGTACCAGGAACACAGAAATCATTTGCACATGGCCTTGACCTTCAAAAACTCACGCCTGAGTATATACAAAACCCATAATTACGAAAATATTTCATACAGCGTAATTAGTGCATTGCTAAACTTTTGTTCAGAGTTCTGGGTAAGCAGAGGAACTAGTGATTTACTTCAGTACACTTTGGTTTCCTCTACCATTAATTGGGAATATTGTAATGTCTAGCTTATAATGTTGTGTATGTATATGCGAAGTGATATATAATATATAGTAAACACCAGTAAAGTTTTTCTGTTCTTCTTATTGCATTAATTAGTCATTGATTCTTCACAACAAATATTTGACCTGTGTCTATTTAAGGCTCTGAGACCTCAGAAATGAATAAGACTCAACTTTGTGCCTTTGAAAACCTCATACTCTATTGGAGTAGAGAGAAAAATAAGCAGGCAACTACAATGACAAGTAATAAGTTCCTGATACAGGGTAGGCATGAGGATGTGCAAAAACAACAAAAAAGAAGTATGAGGTTCAGGAGTTTTCTGGAGGCTCTGTTTGGGCTGGATCCTTTAAAAAAAGAGGTATACTATGCAGATGAGGGAATAAGGACTAGTGTGAGGAAAGTGGAGAAATAGTGGAAGAGGACATTGCAAATGGAGGAATCAGTAGCTTTGCTTTCATGGAAGAACAAATGGTTAAGCACGACTAGAAAAGAGACTGACGTGGCAGAGGATGAGGCTGGAATGGAAAGCAAGGCTCATGCAATAAAACCTTTTAAAATCTGTGCAAAGGGTGTTGGATCTGATCCTGCGCATGACCATAGTGCTGTTTCCATGGTCCATTCTCCACTCTGAAGGGCCAATGGGATCCTAAAGTGAGATCCCAAAGGGATCTTTGTACCTTTATACAGCACTTACTATCATCTACTTTATAGTCTACTGATAATGAATTTGCAACAACTCCCACATCAAGGATTTTTTTCTTATTTGTCTCCTAGAAACACATGGCCCAGCAGAGAATTTCTGCATGGTGAAGATTTGCCAAAGTGAATTTTGCAAAGACTAAAGTGGCAGAACCACACTTGGATGAGAACTCAATATTCTGGCTCTAATAACACTTTAACTGGAGATTTTTGCTAAGTTGAAATAGGCTACGGACAGAGGGAAAGAATATTGGACTGGACATCAGAAGACTTAGATTCTAGTACTGACTTTGATGTGATTTTTCCCTGTGTTCTCTTGAAAAACACTTTCTCAAGTCTGAGTATTAGTTTCCGCGTTTGAACTAGAGGGATAATAATACTTCCTCCATTCTGCCACAAGAGGGATAAGATAATAAAATGAAGAAAAGAAATAATGAATTTCTTGAAATTCAAAATAGAGTAAACATATTTATTTAAGCAATTAGAGTTCCTAAAGATTCATTTCCTCTCCTACTTTTTATATTTTGTGAAATTTAAGGAAAACAGCCCTATGACCATTGGTCGAAGTTTCAAGGGCTACTCTTAGAGGAAATCACAGTGGACATAGGAAGAGGAAGATTGAGAAGCTAAATGGCAGTTTGGAAAGTATCTCCTTCCTAAATTCTAAAACTGATAGGACTGTTTATAAGACACTTAGGTTCAATTTCCCCAGAAGCAAATTTTGAGACAAGATTTAATTACAAGTTGTTTATCTGAAAGGTTTTCCCAGAAAGTGTTGGTGAGATAGAGAAATGAGCCAGAGAAGTAAAAGAAACCAATAACAGTGAGTGATGGAGCATGTCACCTTTGTGGATAACTAGAATTAAAACTCAACAGGAAATTTCAAAACACAACGTAGAATATGCCTCAGAGCTATCCCACCTGAGGAGCCAAGAAGGTGAGATATTTGTCCTCCAGTTTGTCATGGGCTGAGAGCCACTCCGTAGCACTTCATGTCTGCCCCATGTGACAGAAAGAAAGCTTCCAAGTGGAGAGTCACATGGGGATTCCAGTAGGATGCTTCCAGAATAGAACAGTTAGTGCTAAAGGGTTATGGGAGGATATTCACAGTGTACACCACCCTCTTCACCTTTCATCACCCTGATCCTAGGTTTACATTAAATTAACTGCATCCATCACTGATCCTTCTTGGTGGTGGCAATTTCAGAAAAAGAAAAAGAATAAAGATTTACACCTAAGGGTCGAGAGGAAAAAGCTAGAGGCCCTGTTAGTGTGATTGGTTCCAAGATATTAGTAATATTCATAATTTCCCTCCTTTATCATCCACTCTAGATTCCCCTCATTCGTGGGCAGACTTCTGCTTGTTCGGGTTGCTTGCCCAATAGCAAGCAACCTAGACCTTTGTCCCTGAGGAGTTGGAGCCTCTGACTTCCCAAGTCAGGCCATGGCTGCTGCAATTGCCCATTTAATCATATCACAATTCATGGAAACATTGAAAAGTGCTCAGTGCACCTCCTGCATTCTAAATCTGCCCTTCCCTGCTTCCATTATTTAGAAGCAACCCTAGATTCTTCATGATAAATTCCATTATTTTTCTGCATGATGACTAGCATGAGCACCCCAAAAATGACCAGTCAGCAGCCACAGCTTTAGAATTAGTGGAATCTTTCTTGTGCCTTGATATAAGCATCCCCCTAGGGGAAGGAAAACAACTAGACACAATCTAAAGTTTAGAGGTCAGGAAGCAGCGATTCCACAGATGGGTCACTAAGGCAGAGTCTATTTTCCAAAAAGTCACAGAATATTCACAGTCTCACACACTCTTCTAGAACATTTCTAACTCCTTTATTAAGATAGAGAATCTATTCCACCTTTTCTTAAAACTTGATAGTTAATTTTGCCCACCTCAATGAATAAAATTAGGTAGAAATGGGGCTGACCTGGTGGTGCAAGCGGTTAGGTGCACGCGCTCCGCTGTGGCTGCCCGGGGTTCGCCGATTCGGATCCCGGGCAGCGCACCTATGCACCGTTTGGCAAGCCATGCTGTAGCGGCATCCCACGTAAAGTGGAGGAAGATGGGTATGGATGTTAGCCCAGGGCCAGTCTTCCTCAGCAAAAGAAGAGGAGGATTGGCAGATGTTAGCACAGGGTTGATCTCCTCACAAAAAAAAAAAAAAAAAGATTAGGTATAAGTGACGTTGCATGACTTCCAGGACTAGGCCATTAAAGGTGATATAGTTTCTTCTTGACTTTTTCTCTCTTGGGACATATGCCTTTGGAGCCCTGAACTACCATGTCAAAACTCCAGCACCTTCATGCCTTCACATGGAGGAAACCCAAGACCATGTGGAGGAACAACAGAGAGAGAGAGACTCAGGGGAGTCCAAGCTGTTTCAGATCCCCATTTTCCCTCTTATAATGGTGGTATCCATACAGGTGATACAATTTTTATCACACCATTTCATAACAGGTATGTGGAAGACAGATAACTTTTCTCTTTAGTTCACAGGTCTTCAGATTGAGAGAACTGTACTTGAAGACTGTACCTGAGGAACACGATCCATCAACACCTGGACCTAATTTAGATGACAAGGTTCTGGATCTAAAGCCTGTACTTTGATGCTGTAATGAGATAACACTGGGGATTGAGATATGGACCATTGTATTTTGCACTGCATATTAGGAGTGATATAAATTGTTGTAATCAAATAACAGATTGTGGAAAAAATGGGCACAGCAATATTTCTAGTCCCACATGCTCTTCCAGAACCTTGTCAATACACCATGAAAAGATAGAATCTATTTTCTCTCTCCTTCAAACTGAATGGGCCTTTATGGCTTCTTTGATGAGCACAATGCAGCAGAAGTGATGCTGTGTCACTTTCATAAGTTATTTGTTTTACTTTCACCTACCTACTAAGCCACCCCAACCAATAACCATCAGGCTCAGGTTACTTGCTCCTCCATTAGCTAGATATAGAGAAATCCCCATGAGACCATAGGTGTCAGCTGAGGAAGAGGCATTGATGCAAAAGATATAGGTGACAGGAAATCTGGGCCACCTGTTTATGTAACTCACTTGTGCCCTCTAAACTTGTGTCTATGAAACAAATAATTGATTGTTACTGTCTGCACTCAGCCTTACGACATGGGTGGGCCTGACAATAGCCATATAAATTAGGCAATTTTAGTTACATAGTTACTTGATGCCTCATGCTTGGGTGTTTAATCTTTACTAGGGTCCAATAACATTCCAACTCCTGCTTTTTGAACAGAGAGAATTCTCTACTACAGACAGCATGGCCTTGCTCCAGAATCTTAGGTGTGCTGCAGCATTCCTACTAGGACTTGATGGAGACTTCACATATATTTTTCTACCACAGATATGACTGGCACCACGGTTTTACCAAGTTATATGGCCCAAGTGACATAGATTCTTGCATCACAGACTGAACCTGCTACATAGCTCTCTCTTGCTCTAGGCGCTCTCAAAACTGACAGCCTACTATGCACCTGATAAATAGGTCAAAGAGTTATTCTCAAGTGTATTTGTGCTATCTCTAAAAGCCAAGGAAGACTGACAGGTGTTGCGCCTCTTTGCTGATGGTAGGAGGCACAAGGTGCAATAATCTGTTCTTTACCTTGGAGAGGATGTGCTGGCAGGACACAGAGCACTGAACCTATAATTACTTCACTAATGAAAGCGTGTCTCAGAGAGGGTAGGGCTAGATGACCAAAGAGTTTCTACATTCCAGAGAGTTCTGATTGTTCATATCTCTAATCTCTCTGAGCTTTCTTTTCTCCTCACAGCTCTCTCCAGCCTCCTCCAGACTCCTTACTATCTCATCACATGTCCTTGTCCCAGAGGTGGAGCTCAACAGAGAGTACTTCTCTGTGACACAAAGCTTGATGTCCCTGGAGATTGGCTGCATTTCTCTGCAGCAGCAAGGAAGAGGAGTATCTCGGCTGCAGGGCCTTCCAGCCTTCTATAGAACGTGGTACAACAAAGCAACCTGAGGCAGCAGACACAGTGAGTAGCCAGGGCCCAGACTCAGACCCTTCTCTATTTCCAGAGTCCTGGAGGGCAATTCTGTCACCTTCTGTTCTCTTCCAAAGGAAGAGTCAAAGAGAAAGAAATGACAGAAGGCAGAGGTAGCAGAGAAATCTGGAGACCTGGGTATTGAGTACCCCCAGCTGGCAGTTTCTTATCCTTATTCTTTCCCTTATTCCCTTATAAGGGAAAGGAGATCAAGGAGGATCTCTTCCTGTGGCTCAAGGATTAAGTAGCTCAGAGTAGGGCTCAGAATCCCAGACTCTATTTCTAAGAATGATGCCTATATTGGTGATCCAAAGTGGTAGTGGTTAAGGGAACCAAAAATCCCTTCAGGGCTGGTATTCTAGAAAATTACAGATATTCATGCTTGGCAATATGCAAGTATGATCCACAAATTTCTCCAGTGATTTTTTCATTTATTCATTCATCAAAACAACTAATTCCTAAGATGTACCATACAGTGTGCTGAGTGGAGCCTTATCAATATAAATCAGAATTACTCTTCTTGGGAAGCTCAGGCTTGAGTGAAGAGAGAAATTAGAAATTACTATGTAAATGACTGAATGATTGAATGGAGTTTTTAAGAGACGTGAATGAACAAAGAGAAGGAAAGAAAAATATGTCTCAGGGGGGTTGGTTGGTGTAGCAAAAAGAAAAAGTTAGGATCTAGAAAACCAAAGAAAAGGAGATTCAGAGGGAAAAAATAAAGTAAAGTAAAGAGATATGAAAGTAAAAAAGTAACTGTGTTTTAGGAATACTGGATCTTGCGATCATAGAATGCTAGAGTTAAAAAGACAGATAATCTATTCCAATTTCCCTGAGGAAATTGAAAACCATAAAGATAAATTCACATATTTTTAGTAAGCCTGGAACCAAGTGTAATCTGTGACAAAGAGTGTGGCTTATTTGAAAGAACAAGGTATTTGGTGCCAAACAGAACCAAGATTAAATCATTCTACCATGTCTCCTTGCTAAACACTTGATTTCTCTAAGCTTCAGTAGCTTCATCTGTGTATGTGGGGAGAGTTAGATCCATCTCACAATGTTGTTTCAGAGCTGAGGGAATTCATTGTTCATCAAAACTTGACTAATTCCTAATATGTGTCATATATAACCAGCAAAATGCAATGATATAGTGGCATACCTGGATCCAGAAGCTTCTCTTCTAATTCTCTACATTAAAATAAGTTGCAATGTACCGTATCTGCTTCATGCTGTGTGTTCGTGTTACTTTAGCAATTACAAAGCATGGAAAGAGAACCTGAGGGTCTCTATAGATACAATTTTTCCAGAGATTCTAGTTCTAGAGCCTTGAACGGATGTGTACCCAAGTGACAGTACAGAGCTCCAGCTGAATGCACTGATGGATGGGCCTAGAAAATGAGGATGAAATTCAATGGAGAAGGATGTGCCAAGGTCGATGTGGTGCCTTAGGAAAACTGAGCTGATTGCAACAGTTTGAGAGATCTATAAGGGGAGGTAGGTGGCAGTGTATGTTGAGGGATAGATGCCAGCCAAGCAGCTGCCCTAAGAAGCTGTAAGAGAAATGATGAGATTATGAGCAATTGATTTACAGACTGAACAATGGGAAGGAGGGCAAAGATGAAAGCATATTAGGCAGATAGAATGAGTGGATGAGAAGACGTCCATCAGCTTTACTCTTATGCAGATCATCCAACAATAAGGCTGTAGATACACATGTGTCTGCAGGAGCCCCCATTACACTTCTCAAAACAGGGTATGGATAGACCTAAATACTCAGGATTCATTGTTGACATGTTCAGAATCCATTTTTCAGAAATTTAACCGTACTCTGGAAATATCTTCTACATCCAGTCATCCATAAATCAAACATATTTCCAATTCTCTAATGCATCATTGACTGTGATAGGATCTCAATCACTCTCCACTTAAAAGTCAGCTACTGATCCTAGTATCTATCTGGAGGATAGGGGAACAGAACATTTCTTTTACTTCCTTTTCTTTCATGAGTTGATAGGCTTGATTATTCATTCTGACATTTATTTATTCAAACAAGCAAATATTGACTGAGAATCTACTCTGTTCCAGGCACTGTGCTATGCAAGAGCTATGTGTCAGCAAATAAAACCATATGGCTGCTGTACTCATGGACCTTACAGTCTAGTGAAAGAGAACAAAAACTTTCAAGGAAAGAAGCACTCATAAAATTTTAAAATGTCTTGAGTGGTGTAATGGAAACTAAGAATGTGTGGTGTAAGGATAACGGATGGGGTATGTGGCTCAGGGCACCTACTTACTGAGGATCATCTCAAATGGTTGTCTGAGAAAACGATATTTAAGACCTAAAGAAGAAGGAGCCAGCTATGTGAAAAGCAAAGAGAGGAGTACAGGAGGAACACGAAAGCCCCAAGAGAAGCAGTAACTTGGCTTATTTAAGAAATTGAAATAAGGTCAGTGTGGCTAAAGAATATTGAGCAAGAGATAGTCTATTATGTGATAAGAGTGGACAGTTAGGTGCTAGACCATAGGGATCTGTAGGCCATATCACAAGCCATTACCAGAAAGCATTGGTGAATGATTGAAGGGTTTTAAGCAGGAAAGTAATATAAACCAGTCACTTCCTTGAACCTCAGTTACATCATCCTTAAAGCAGGAATATTAATCCTTTCGGGGTCTGCATCACAGGATAACTTTGAAGATTAAATGAATAATTTATAGTAAAAGATTTAGAGAAATGCAAAGTGTTAGACAATACAACAAAAATAACAAAAATCAAGTCTGTGGTGCTTTGTGTTTGACACAATTTTGCACATACTTTGTCTCATCTAAAGAAGAGGTCACAGTGAAGAGTCTTGGATTTGGAATCAGACAGACCTGGATTCAGTGTTCAGGACTACAATATATGAGCCATTCATTCAGATGTCAGCCACTGCAGTGCTTGAGTCTCAGTTTCCTTATCTGTATAATAGGAGGGGAAAGATGGCCTTGTCCAAAGTCTCTGTTCATTCTGAGTATGGAGAAATTCAGTCAAAAATGCTTCAGCACAAATGAAGCAATTTATTATACACCAAAAGTGTTTCAAACAAAAGTCAAAGCAAGAAAAACATGTGACTTTAGGAAGAAGTGTTTCAAGAAGTGTAAAGCCATCTCCATGGGTGATGGAAGAAGCAGCTTCTCACTCTCTCAGACTCTCTCTTACTAGACTGCAGGAACTCTCATTCTTGCTTCTCTCTGCATATATGATTCAATTATTCTTATCTCTTTCCAAATAGAATTTTCCTTTTCTTCCTATGCACATGGAAATAACACATCTTCAATTTGAGCAATAAGTAGACAATGACTAGATCCTCTGAACTCCAATTACTATTTCCTGGAAGGGAAATCTCATTCTATCAGCTAAACGGGAGGTAAACTATAGGGATGAGGAACTTTTGCAGGATAGATAAGACTGTGTAGAAGTGACATGACTCTTGAGGCCCAATCTTGCAGTTGAGAGGGACCAGGTATTAGAAAAGAAATTTATGATTTTTATAATAAAATGAGAAAATCTCGGCAAACGCACTAGCGTAGTACCTGGAATATAACATAATAAGGAGTCAGCGAAGATTTCAATTGTTATAGTCATTATATTTTAAACATATCAGTAAATGGTACAACCAATTATGGAACTTGATTTGTAGACTTTGGATCCAATAGTAGATTGCTCTTTCCTATCATCCTGTATCCTCTCAGTGTCTACCCAGATTGAAGAAGTCACGTCTTTCTGGACACCTCATCCCTCCTCCAAGGATGATCCCTTCCCAGTCCTATGGCAACATCTCCTTCTTCCAGCCACCTGCTTTCCTGATGCTTGGAATCTCAGGGCTGGAGGCCATTCTTGGCTGGATCTCCATCCCCTTCTCTGCCATGTACCCTGCAGCCCTCACTGGAAATGGCTTGATCCTCTTGGCTGTGAAAAGGACTCCCAACTTGCAGCAGCCCATGTACTACTTCCTGTCTATGCTGGCCTTCAACAATGTGGGCCTCACCTTGTCCACACTGCCCACCACCCTGGCTGGGCTGTGGTTTGACCATCGGCTCATCGGCTTCAATGCCTGCTTGGTCCAGATGTTCTTCCTCCACTCCTTCTCTGTGGTGGAGTCCTCAGTGCTACTGGCCATGTCGTTTGACCACTTTGTGGCCATCTCCAACCCCCTGCGCTATGCAGCTGTCCTCACAAATAATGTCATCATCAGGATTAGGCTGGCGATTGTGGCCCATGCTCCCTTGTGCCTCTTCCCTGTGCCATTTTTTATTAAGGGCCTAAACTTCTGCCTTGACAATAACTTCCTGTCCCACTCATTCTGTTTCCACCCTGACGTGATGAGAAAAGCCTGTGCCGACATAATCATCAATATAAACTATGGGCTCTATGTGGTTGTGTCCACTGGAGGCATAGACCCCCTGCTCATTGTCTTATCCTACACTCTCATCCTGCACATTGTCATGGGACTGGCTTCTCCCCAGGAGTGTATCCGGGCCCTCAACACCTGTGTCTCCCACATCCTGGTGGTCTTTGTCTTCTTTATTCCAAGTATCACCATGTCCATGACCCACCGTTTTGGAAGGCACCAGCCTCACATTGTACGTGTTCTTGTTGCCTATGTGTACTTAATGGTGCCCCTCCTGCTCAACCCCATCATCTACAATGTCAAATCCAAGCCCATCAGGGAGGCGATGTTCAGGGTGCTGAGAGGGAAAGTCCAAGGCTGATGAAACTGTGCAATATAACATGATCTGGGTACCATAAAAGAGACTTGCTGTAGCCTTGTAGGAACCTGCTACCCTTAGCAAGCAGTGAAAATTCCTAATCTGTGCTAATACAGTGGGAAGACCATCAGGTTTATTCACGTTACAAATTTATGTTCACCATTTACTTTGTACTGGAAGCAGTGCTGAGGATTAAAGACTGAGAAATGTATTAAACATAGTCCTTTCTCTCCAGAAACTCACAGTGTTGTGCCAGGATAAAGGCATGTAAAGAGTACACAAGCAGAATATAGACTTATAAGTACCATAATAAAGTTCTGTACAAGAGATTACTAGGGCCTGCAAATTGGTAGTTGCCAGAACTTGCCTGGGAAGATCAGAGAAACCTCTACAAATGAGAGAATGCTTCTTATTTCATCTTGAAAAATGTGTGGGGTTTTTCTAGGCAAAGCAGGAGTTGAGTAAGAAAGGGAAAAATCTAGGAGAAAAGAGCAACATGTAAAAAAGGCTCCATATTTCGAAGAAGTAAATGTGTTTGTGGAAAGAAGAGCATTCCTGCACTTTATGTCTCTGCCACCTGTTATATTTTTATAGGGATGACTGTGGCACAGAGTTTGAAGAGAGAGTGGTAGGGACTGAAGCCAGAAATATAGGTAGCCAAATTGCGCAGGATTGAACATACCATGCTAAATAGTTTGGTTTCTACCTAATTTATACAAATAATTTATTAAATATTTTTTACTATAAAATAAGTTAGGAGTATGAATTGGAGGTTAGAAGTATGTTGGCAAGACTGGACTTATGGGCAAGACTAGAACCAAAAAGACCACTTAAACCAAACCAAAGTTTGGTTTAAACTTAAACCAAAGTTTAAGCCCTTATCTGGTCTCAGGCTCTTCCTAGACTCCATGTACTCTGTCTGCAACATTCTCATCCCCCTATCTACCTACATCAATATTTCTAGCTACCTTTCTCTTTTGTCAAGTATAAACCTCATTTCTCAGAAAATCCTGTCTAATTATTTACTGACTGTATTTGTCTCCTGCACATATGCAATAATTTGTCAAAGTGCCAAAATATACTCAATGCCTAGTGGTGTTCCTGGAATAATGGCTACTCAATAATTCTTTTAAATGTTTACATGAATTGAATGGGGAAAAGGGCAATGGATTAATTAACTTAAGAGATAATTTGGAGACATGGACCTACAGGGAAGCTCTGATCTTTCAGGGGAAAGAATACACACAAATAATTGCAAAAGTTTGTGAAAAGATTTCCAGTTGAACCTGGGTAGCTGACCTGGAGGTATAAGAAGTGCAAAACAACCGATTGACTAAACCAAGCCCTCTCACCTAGTGGAGGTTTCCTAGTTTTTCACCCTAGGGGATCTCGCAGGCCCTTTTCCCAGAATTGATGCCCTTCACACCTCAGTGAAATACTCTGGCTCCATAAAGAGTTTTTGTAGGAAAAAAAAAATTACAATCCTAAAATTTATTAATATATTTCCACCCGAGTGTATCTTCTTACATAGTGAAGCTATAAGGAGATGTGTATCTTTCTTCTTACCTCCCTTATCACCACTCCTCCCAGAAGTGTGAGGTTCCATATCACAAGATCTGAGTATATAGTGTCTGCACTGGGTAGATAGAATTATGTGTTACAGTGGTTATAAACATAAACTTTAGAGTCAGTAAACAAACTTTACTCAAATTCTGTCAAACCTGTCTCATACTTATCAGCTATTTAACTTGGAACATTTCACCCCTCATGTACTGTATTAACAAAGATCTTTTTTTTCCTAGTGATCCCTATGTGCCAGGTACTCTGCTAGGTGATGAAAATAAAATGGTACCAAAACCAAACTTGATTCTTCTGGAAGGAATGCACATTAATTAAATATCTCTGATGACTTCTATCACCAGCGTCAGAAATGTCTCTCCTTTCAAGGGCTTATGTGATTAGATCAAGCCCACTTGGATATGAACCCCTATCTTAAGGTCAACCTTGCCATATAACAACACAGTCACAGGAGTGATATTTCACCATATTCAAAGGTTTGGGGAACTAGAACAGGAGATTTTTGTGGGACATTTAGAATTCTGCCTACTACAGTGACTAAGTAAATGGATTAATTAATGGATGGCTCTATGAAAGTACACAATAAGGGTATCTGACCTGTTCAAAGGGATCAAGAATGCTTTTCTCAAGAAGTAATAATTAAGGTGATGTCTGAATGTTGAAGAGAAGTTAGCTAGGAAAAAGGAAGAGTGAGTATTTAGGGGAAGGTATATTAGGCAAAGAAAACCTTATCTCCAAAGAGCTTGTAGAAGAGGAACCATGGTGCTATAAAGGAATGGAATGAAAGGCAGTGTGACTGGAAGTCCAAGAGCACAGGACCTATGGTTCAAGATATGTCTGAAAACATAAATGAGGACCAATCAGAAATATAGGAAATAATTAGTGTTTTAAGCAGGGGTGAGGGTGGTTTTGACATGATTATATTTATTTTAAAAAGATCATTTTATATTGTTTTGTAGAGAACAGATTAAATTAAAGCCATAATACATGAAAATTTATCAGTTAGAAGGCCACTGAAATAGTTAAGATGAGATTTACTGGAAACTTGGACTAAGAGAGTGGAGATGCAGATAGAGAGAAACAGATGGGTTCAAAGTTATGTAAGATGTAGAAATTATAAAATTTGATTTTGGATTGCATATAAACGCTAAGAGAAGAAAAGGGAAGGGCCAAGGAGGACTGCTAGGTTTGGGACTTGCACTTCAGGGGAAAGGGTGGTGTGAGTAACTGAAATATGAAACCTGAAGAGAGGAACACAGTTGGGTAGAGAATATCAGAGTTTGATTACGGACTCTTTGATCCCAAACTCCCTTGGAAGTATCCAAATGGCTAGATTACACAGGCCATTAAACTTACAGGCCTAGAGCTCTAAACTAGCTAAATGGTCTAGTCTAGAGATAAAACTGAAGTCAAGATATGCAGATGGCAATAGAAACCATCAACCCAAGTGTGGTTACATAACAAGTAAAGGCCTGATACTAGGCCCTTTTATACCATATTCTCTCATTGGGAGGCGTAGAACGTATGTGCAAAAGAAACTGAGAAGTAGTATCTAGAAAGATAAGACAATCAAGAGTGTGATGACACAGAGGCCAAAGGAAGAAAATGTATCAAGAAAGAGGGAGTGGTCAACTGTGTTGAATGTTGTTGAGAAGTCAGGGAAGACAAGGACTGAAAACCTCAGGCACACAGAGATCCTTGATGATGATAGTGAAAGCTCTTTTGATAGTTTGACCAAGGGCAAAGTTATCTTGGAGCAGTGGAAGAGTTAGATTAGAGATGTATAAGTGAAGATATGTTATACATAACTTCTCTAAGAGATTTGGCTATGAAAGGGAAGAGGTAAAAAAGGAATATAGGATCTAGGCAGGTTTATACTTATGGTTGTCATTGTTGTTTTTAAGGAAGAGACTTAAACATAATAAATGCTAGGAATGATTGAGAGTGAGTTTGGATATTCAAGAGTGAAAAGGAACAATAATGTAAAGTTCCTGGAAAAGTGAGAGGATATTGACCCAAAGCAAATTAATAAAGCTTATATGAGATTCAGTGTGGTGTCATCTTGATTAATAAAGACTTTGTAATAATTATGCTACCATAAGGAAATATCTTCTATTTGATAAATTCATACCTCTAGTGTTTTCTCTGGAAGAATAAAGAGTAGTCCTACCTGAGCCCTTAACTCACTAGGTTGTATTTCCTTTAGTTTTTAATCTATTCAACAACTAGTTTTTAATCTATTTATTCAACAACTAGTTTTTAATCCATTTATTCAACAACTATTTATTTAGAGTTGTATTTACAAGGCTAGATTACTTTAAGAACAACAGAAATATGTTCAGAGACTTGACACTTTAGTAGTTTATTTTTCATTTATTCAACTGCCTGGTGCAAATACGGGTTGGTGGAAGGTTGCAAGTGGGAGAAGTTTGACAGCACATAATTTTTAGGAACTCAAGCTGCAGGTGGTTTACCATATGTAACACATGGCTTCACGAGTCACATTTGATGTCACATGAAAGTTTATACATGGGAGGGTTTTTTGATTCAGGCACAGAAGTGGCCATGTCACTTCCACTCATATTGGAATTAATGACTAAAATTTAATCATACCCAACTCAAAGGAGGCTAGGAAATGCCTAGCTGTGTGTCCAGGACGGGGAGGAAGTAGGTTTGGTGAACAGCAATGTCTACCATAAGATTCTACTATGCCCTAAGCACATTGCTAAAGGCTGAGGATTCAGTGATGAACAAATTGAATGAAACAGTGCCCTCATGTGATTACATATAGGCCAGCAGCAAATACAGGGACTAAATAAGCATTTCCAGTCACGGTGAGTATTACAAAAGGAGAAGAAAATGTGTTGTGGGAATACATATCAGGGAACCTGAGGATTGAAAAAGGAAATAATCTCAATCACATATAAGATCATGTTTCAGTGTTTGTTATTTGGCTTTCTTGGCCAACACTGTTTTCATATCATACTAAAGACAAAACCTCTTAGCCCTTGGAAATAGCCCCCTCAGAAACAGAGCTGCCTAATTCTTATGCTTCTAAAGCCAATAATTACTAATTATTTTTAACTAAATGAAAATAAAACATCAAATTTGTGGGATTCATGTCAAGCAGTACTTAGAGGAAAATGTATAGCACTACAGCACCTAAATAAGAAAAAAATATCCCAATAACCTCAGTTTCCACTATAAGAACCTAGAAAAAGAGGAGGAAATTAAATCCAATGTAAGCAGGAGAAAGAAAACAATAAAGAGAGGAAATCAACAAAATAGAAAAAGAAAACAATAGAGAAAATTAATGAAACAAAAATCTGTTTTATTGAAAAAGCAATAAGATTGATAAGCCTCTAGCCAGACTGAACAAGAGAAAGGAAAAAAAAAAAAGACACAAACTTTCAATATCAAGAATGAGAGAGGTGACCTCACTACAGATGCTACAGATATTAAAAAATTATAAGAGAATATTATGAACACTTTTATGCCAGTAAATTTGACAACTTTTAGATGACATGAAAAATTTCTTGAAAGACATAAAACCTTCTATATCTGGATCAAAAAAGGACGATACTTCTTTTCCTCCTTCTTAGAGTCTTTCTTCTCATCAACTACGTTTTCTAAAGATACTTTCTCTGGGTGATTTTCACTAGAAGGAATTTCTATCTTCC
Organism: Diceros bicornis minor; assembly: GCF_020826845.1. Taxonomy (NCBI): domain Eukaryota; kingdom Metazoa; phylum Chordata; class Mammalia; order Perissodactyla; family Rhinocerotidae; genus Diceros; species Diceros bicornis. The sequence goes on along the minus strand of NC_080746.1, from coordinate 59,932,245 downwards.
CAATTCTGCACTCCCTACCTTTGGAAGCGTGGCTTCCCTCCAGTGGTATACCTATATTTTAATACAGAACAATGATCCATCTGAACAGCATAAAAATAAAGGTAAGGAAGAGATTTCCTCTCAATCGCGATGATAAAAAAGAGGAAAAGGAAGAATTAGAGGAGGAGAAGGAGGAAATGAGTTTAGAAGAAAGTCAGTGCTCTGGAAACATCTGGGAAGGAGACACTGGAAGAACATCTCTACCTCCAATACAAGTTACTCTGGAATGTATGGTCTAAAGTGGACCTCCCCCACCCACCCTAACTCTGCTCTACAACTTCAGTGGCAGAAATAAAGAAAGGATGCTTTGGGGTCAGGGAGCAAGCTTACATAGTTATTGCTGCAAGAATATGTAGTAACTGAAAGCTCTCTAAAGTCAGGTTCTCTGTTCTATTCTTGTCTGTAGCCCTAGCCCCCCATTATAGTATCTTACTTTATTATATTTTTTCCATAAATATTTGTTGCATAAGTGAATAAACAAATGTGTTGATCAGCTGATGCTGGCTAGGGACACAGTGAAATGGTGCCACCTGCCTCAGCACTGACTCTTCTTATACCCTCTTTCAGGAATGTCCATTTCTCCAAGTGACTCCCTTGCCTGGCAGTTTCCGTGGTGAAGTGTGACATTGACAATTGCATCCTCTTTTATGTTCCCATTTCAGATCTCCTCCAGATTCCCCATGCCCTCATTCTTCAATTTTCTTGGAGTTAAAAGCCCTGCATCACTGTTGGCTTCCTTAGGGGTAGAAAAGGCAGACTACAATCTGATTCTGCATCAGCTTCATTCCCTCTGGATCAAGTCTAAAATAAAAAGTTATGAGATGCCAGCCGAATGGACAAGAAGTTTGAACACCTTGTTTAAGATGTTTAAACAATGAACATAAACTCTGAAGTCCTAAACCAATGGCATAATATGGTCCTTTTCCAAATTCAGGTCCGCCTATCTCAAGAAGACCAGACATGGTGGAAGGGGGTGTCCTTCCACGTGTTATGTCCATTACATCCAAGGAAGTTTTAGCTCAACTCAATAAAAGGAGTGACATAAGATACTTTATTAATTTGAATAGATATGACTCAGCAGTCTCACTCAAACTTTTCTGAACTGGAAATGGTCCAGTTCTAAAGTATGTGCCAAGAGGTATGGGAATGCTGAAGAGAGAATATTTCTCTTGGCCTGATGAATCATAAAGAGCTTCATTTTATAAGGTGTTACTAAAAAGAAAAATGGCAAAAGGCAATGCAGACAAAGAAAACATGGTGAAACAGAGGCTTTCAAAGTGCATGAAATCAATGAGAGACAGTAAATATTATTAAGTAGCTGACAAACATAGTATGTGGAAAAATTAGAGATGGCAAAATAAGATAAAAACAGGTGGAAAAGAGAAAAGAAGGAGCCCACTGACATTCTAAGATGTTTGAACTCTACATGGGAGGCAATAAAAGACCTTTGATGGATCTTAAGAGGGGAGTTAGATAATCAGAGTGGTATTTGGAAAACCTCCTGCAAGCTACATGGGATTTAGGACTAGTGCCCAAGATGTTCAAGGCAAAGATACCAGTACGGAGGTTATGGTAATTGTCCAAGCAAGAGGTGAGTATCTGGACTAGAGCATTGGGCATTAGAATGGAGGACGCAATACATGTTTATGAAACATTTCCAGATAAAACCTAAAAAATTGAGCAAGTGACTTATAGACTGAGATTTAATATTATTCAGACCTCTCCAGGACCCAACAAAGGTCCACGTGGCTGAGATGGTAGGGTCAGAGACAGAAATATTCAAACAAAGGAAATGGGGAAGGTAAAAGGATGCCCATGTAAAAGGCATATAATGAAGGTCTTTGTCCAGAACATACCCTAACCTCCAGCCAAATCCCCTAATAGAGGCAGCTTCTCCTCATTCTAGTCCTTAACTCCAGGCCCTTCCAGGGGCCCAGTGAATATTCATGAAGTAAGTCACCAGAAATCTGATCTAGAAGTTAGGATATTCCTGCTATAGTTCTGTCCCTGTATCTGGCATTTAGTACTTACTGAGAAACACAAGGAAGGTGGTGGTAGGGGTAGTGGCGATGGTGATGGTGGGTGTGTGGGGGGGTGTGTATGTGTTTTTACACTCACAAAACCATTAAGTCATTTAGGATCAAAACCATGAAACTTTATCCTGAGAATTAACTATCATAGACTTGAAATCTCTTCTAAAATCTAGGATAATGACTGCATCTCTAGAGGAAATTTAAAACGTGTCTGTCTGATTTATCTGCTTATTATTCATCTATCTATATCTCTAATAGGATTCCAGATATAAACAGATACACACATTCATCATATGCCCATACAGAAACATGCACACAAATGCTTATTAAAAATCTGGACAAATAAACACCAAAATGCTAACAATGTTTTTTTCTTTTAAGGTGACAAGGTTTATTGGAGTTTTTATTATATTTTTATTTCTTTTATATTTTCAGAGTGTCTAATATTTTTGTTTATAGTAATCATGTATTGCTTTCCTAAAGAGAAAAAAAGTCTGTCTCTTTCTTTCAATCCCAATGTCAGGGCACTATTGGGCAATAGGCTGATCCTCCATTCAGTCTGTGTTATTCTAGTTTATTGATTCTAGTACTGCTGGCCACCACTCACTTGGGCACGTTAGATTCCACACTGCTAACAATTCTCATCTTCCAGATTCCATTCCAAGAAATCAGCTATGCTCTGTCCATGCCCTCTCTACCAAACAGTCCTGTGGTACTAGCTATGGCTAGAAAACTCTGCCTGGCCTGTGTCATGCTCTCACACCTGCCTCTCACACTCACCTACATCATTTTGGGTCTGACTAGCACTCCCCATGTAGGTGGTGGTCTCATTTCTGCCCTGTCCGTTGCTACTGCACTCCTGTAGTACCCACACCCCTCCTTCCCATTCAGCTTCCTTCTGGAAGTGCTGTGCCTGGCTTGTGGGGCTCCTGGGTGGACCTCTGGGACATATTCATGGTAACTACAGCTGCTAGGGATGCAGGCTTTATTGGCCTCTCCTATGGCCAGTGTCCTCTCCTCAGGGCACTGACGCTGTGGGCTTCCCCTATAGGGCAGCTCAAAGCCCTGGGGATATACGGTGTCCATTTATACGCTCTTCTCAGTTTCTATGAACCCATGCTTGCCTTAGCCTTGCTTCCTGGCTAGCCACATGGGCCATTGGCCCTGCTCAGTCTCATCATGCCTCCTGCTCTTGAGTCCCTGCTCTGTGGTAGACTTGTCATTTCTGCCATGAGCTTCTAAGTGTTCTCAGTTACATTTCTCCATAAAGTGTCTCTCCAGATATCCAGTGAATGTCCTCACTGAAATAGCTAATCATACTATTTCCCAAACTAGCCACTGTTTGGGAATTACTCAAACACATTCCTGCTAGTACTACACAAGTACAGTGGCAAGTGGACCAGGAACTATTGGGATTAAAGCCATCAGCAACATTAACAGGAAATTCCTAAATACAATACTGGATGAGTGAGAAAGGAAATTAAATACTTCCATTATAAAATGCAAGACTCTGGAAATATCTAAGTCACTACCCTATTCGTCTCTCTAACAGTTCCTCCCCACAATATGAGATTGGGAATCAAAGACAAATTTTTCGTGATCTCATGTAATTCACTGATCCCCATTGAACATCAATTTCCCCATTGGTACAATGGTGATACTAATCATATTCTTGCCTAAATAAAAATGTTGATAAGAAAATTAAATAAGGAAAAGTCTAAATGGGCTGTGAAAACTCTCAGAACAGAGTGTGTCATCTTTCACTAATGTAGGTAGCTGTAGTCTTTTCATGGTTTTTCTTCCAATCTTCTTCTTAAAGTCTGGTGCCCAGAAGAAAAGAAATTATTCTCTGTGGAGGTCATTTTGAAGAAGGAAATGCAGGTATATCTCTTTTTCTGAGATCCAATATGGTTAAGGATTCTGAAGAGGAAATTATAGTTTTAAACCAAATTATTTGATGGTATTGTATTCTTGTGTGTATTTTACTTTTGCCATGCTTAATCCTTTGGTAAACATTCTTTAGATATACCACCCTTATCTCAGAAAGCTGCGGACTTGCAGTGCAAGTAATTTAGAGATTTGGACTGAATGGTTAAATGGGAAGTAATAACCCTCCAACCACAACCGCTTCAGGGTTGTAATAATTATATAGAGAGAAGAACTAAAGGGAAAAATGATATTGAAAAATGGAATATATGATTCTGCTGCCCCTATCTACATAGAGATTCTTCAACTAGATTTATCTTTGAAAGGTCCATTGTGTTTTTATTATGGAAGATTTTTTTCCAAATACTATCTCCCAAAATGCTGATATTAATATCTGAATTGAAGAACTTTGAATGAAAAAGAAGTTTGATCACTGACACCTAGGGATCTGAAGTGTGTGTGGTCACATGGAAAAGACGTATGATACGCTGCCGGATCTCCTTTGTCTTCACTCCATAGACGATAGGGTTGAGCACAGGAGGAACAAGCAGGTAAGTGTTGCCCATCATGACGAGCAGGAGGGAGTCATGCTGCTCGCCATAGCGGTGCACCATAGACAATCCAATGAATGGTACATAGAATATGAAAACAGCACACACATGAGAGACACAAGTGCCAAATGCCTTTGCCTGGGCTTCACGTGTCAAGCCCAACACAGTCTTGAGGATAAGCAGATATGACAAGGAGATGAGAAGTGAGTCCAGGCCAATGGCAGAGATGATGACAATGAGGCCATAGATGATATTGACATGGATGTCAGCACAAGCCAGCTTCATGACATCTTGGTGTAGGCAGTAGGAATGGGAAAGGATATTGGAATGGCAGAAAGGCAGCTGTTTGATGAAGACAGGAAGGGGTGCCATAAGTGCAGCACCCCGTACCACAGCAGCCATGCCAATCTTGGTAACACGAGGCAATGTTAGCACAGTGGCATGGCGTAGTGGGTGGCAGATGGCAACATAGCGGTCAAAGGCCATGGCCAGCAGTACCGTGGACTCCATGCCAGATAAGGAGTGGATGGCAAACATCTGCAGCATACAAGCATCAAACTGGATGGTAGTGGAATTGAACCAGAAGATGGCCATCATTTTGGGCATAGATGAGGTGGAGATGAGGATGTCAAGGCCAGAAAGCATAGACAGAAATATATACATGGGTTCATGTAGGCTGTGCTCGGTCCGCACAATGTAGATGATCGTCAAGTTACCTAGCACAGCAATAAGGTAGAGGGAGCACAACGGGAAGGCCAACCAGAACTGAGCTTCTTCCAAGCCTGGGAGGCCTATTAGAATGAAATATGTGGCACTGGATTCATTGCCATTGGGGACCACCATAATGAAGAAGCTGAGCTGTGATCAGTGCCAGGCAGGTAGAAGCTGCAATGCAAAGATAAGCCATTGTCAGATTCTCCAGAATCACAATACTACACTTCTTTCCTTCCACACTGATGTCCTATTCTCTGACCCAAACTCTAACTTCATTGTACATCGAAACTCTGACTCTATTCTAAACTCAATCTAACCATCCTTCATAACTCGACGCCCAGATGAAAATTCACCCAGCCCTACTGACTAACCCCACTCTAAAGTCAATCCTGAAAACAAGTGAAATACTAAGGCAAAAATTCTAAGCTTATTTTAAATCATTTAGTTCACCAAAGATGGACTATTGATTGAGTACACATCAGACTTAGATGATAAAAAATCCCATCACTTCTTCTGTCCTATCCCACCCTTATGCTCCCCTATGCTTAATATCAACTGTAATTCTAACTAAATCATTAGATTATCTTTAAGACTAATTCCAGTCCAAATGCAGCAATACTAATAGTATCATAGATTAACACTGAAACCTAACCTTATCACTAATCCTAATGATCTCTCCAATTCTAGCCGTAACCCTAACTTTAATATTAACCTAAGACTTACTTCTAGTAGTCATTTCAAACTTAATCTAAAACTCAATAGTACCTACTTTATTATGATAAACCCTATTTCAATTTTTTAAAAAACCTGACACACTAACTTCATCCTGAACTTTAACTCTATATTTCACTCTTGCCCAAATGTCCATCCAATGTCTTACACTTGTCCAGACTACCCAGTTTATATCATAAAACGAACAATGGCTGCAGTGGATGCCATTGGCATCCCACCTAGATCCCCTTCACCAAGCCAGTGCACCTATATCCCATCTGCAGTAGTTAGTTGAATGCTAACGGCTCACAGTTCTCCCCTTCTCCAGAAAATTGTCTGTGATCAAATGAGAGGCACCTCACCCAGGAAGTTCTGCTATCCCTCCCAGGGCACATCTAGAGTTCAACGACTGACTGACATAAAGTTACAAAAGGTTAGCCTGCTTGCCTCCAAGTAGGACCAAAGCTGTGATACAACATGTGTTTCAGAACTTCCCGAGGAACCAGACCTTCCTGAGACCACAGACTTACTTAGCTTTCTTTCTCTGCTCTATCCTGCTTCCCTCACTCCTCTTCTCAAGAGAGTACTTCCTCAATATATCATTTAAAAAAGAATCTCCATCTCAAGCTCTGTTTCTAGGGGACCCACCATACTTAAGAGAGTGGGACTGACACAGAAGACTAAACCTGAGAGATGATGACATTAAAAGCACTAGAGCAATAATCAATCCTATAGCAGGATCCCGGTCTCCTCAAATCTGGCTACAAAAGTAACGGATAGGGGCCAGCCCTGTGGCTTAGCGGTTAAGTGTGTGTGCTCCGCCACTGGCGGCCGGGGTTTGGATCCCGGGCACGCACCGATGCACCACCTGTCGGGCCATGCTGAGGCGGCGTCGCACATACAGCAACTAGAAGGATGTCCAACTATGGCATACAACTATCTACTGGGGCTTTGGGGTAAAAAAAGGAGAAGGATTGGCAATAGATGTTAGCTCAGGGCCAATCTTCCCCACAAAAAAAAAAAAGTAATGGATATGAGTAGAGCTTGCTGAAGTGGGAAATGTCAGACTTGAGTTTTCTCAGATCTTATTTCTCTGTTGAAATAATTAGAGAGTTAACTAACTCCTTTCCTCCTTTTCTTTCCTCCACCAACAAATATTCATGGTCCTACTATTTATTACATTATGTAAATTATATAGCTTTACACACATTATATATATAAAAATATGTTCAGCTATAATTTGGGAGCTAGCTGTCTCCTCTTTCCATTATGGAAATAGTGCCACTTATTGCTAAGATATATTTAAGATAATTTTATCTTGGGAAAAAAAAAGAAAAGTGAGATTCTTGAGAAATGGCCCTTGACAACTGGGGTAGGGGATTTCTGCATGGGTTACCAGAGAGCAGTTGAGTGTGAAGAAGAGCTCATGGCCAGCATCAGGAGGGACTTATACACCATTCATTTGGCTCAAAGTGTGTCAATAATCTTTGTTCCACCACTGAGCTGTTACCCAGAGTTTCCCTCGGACCAGACAGAGAGAGCAAAACACTGGGAGTATGAGTTTTAGAACAGAGAGTGACAATTTAATTCAAACTGCTGGAGGGAGAAGATATAGGAAGCCATTTTTAACTTAAAACTTCAGGCAAAGAGGCCAAAGTCATCAATGTCCCTTAAATCTTCCATACTGACCTCTCTGTAGTATATGACACTGTAAGTAGTTCCCTCCTTCCTAAAATTTCGCCCTCCTCCTTCTGCTGCTCCTCATCTCTCTCTGATCAGTAATTCTGGTTCTCCTTTCTGGGTCTTCAGCCTCCTCTGCTTGACCCTTAAGCATATTCTTAAATGATAATGCTCTCAGAATTTTATCCTCAGTGCTCTTCTTATTCTATACCCTCTCCCTGGGCCATCTCATCCCCTTCAGTAAATCCGGTTCTTATATATAAACTATTTGTTCACAAATCTATTTAGCAAGCTCTGGGTTATCTTATGTGATCCAGATTCATAACTCTAAAGTTTTACTAAAAGGGTCCACCTGGATCTCTCTCAAGTATATCAAACTCTCCATGTCTGAAAAAGAAACTCTGCCAGAGGCAGTATCGTATAGCTGTTAAGAGTATGAGCTTTGAAATCGATCCTGGATTCAAATCCCAGTCAACAACTTCGTTAGCTGTGCCATCTCAGGCAAATCACTGAATCTTTCCAAGCCTCAGTTTCCTCATCTTTAAAATGAGAATAATAGTCGCTGCCTAATAGAGGTCAACGTGAAGATTAAATAAGATCATGAGTGTAAAGCATTCAACACAATGCCTGGCACATAGTAAATATGCAAAAAAATCATATCTGTTGTTGTTAACCTTTTTCCTCTAGTGTTTCCTTTTTTCTGTTATGGTGGCCTAAACCATCACACAAGCTAGATGCTCTGATTCCGACTGCCATGCCCCTAATGTAACCTTCTTCGTCTGCACAATCCCAATAAACTTCTAACCAAATAAAATCAGGTCACTATCTGTTGCTTAAAAAAATACCTTTGAAAACTCCAAATTAATTCTGGAATAAAGACCAAACTACTAGGATATGGCAAAACGTCCGTCTTTCAGCATCTGGTCCTAGGTTTCTCTCTCTCTATTCCTCACCAAGGCCCCTACACTCTAGCCACATTAGAATGCATACTGTTTCATGAAGGTAGCATTGATTCCCATGCCTCTGTGTCTTATCTTTTTTACTTCTCGTCCCTTTGTCAAGATCCTCCCAGACCTCTCTTCTTGACTTCCCATTGAGCAAAATCTTACTGTCTTTCACATCCTGGTTTACTGGCTCTCTCCTTTCCTATTTTCCTAAGACTCTTTCCCCTGGGTGTAATTAAATATTTCCTGTTCTGTGCTCCAAAGAACTTTATTTAGATCTCTTTTTATGCATTTACCATCCTGAACTATAATTATTGCTATATTTATTTTCCCCTGAATTATGAATTCCTTGATAGCAGGGACTCTACCATATTTATTAGCATTTACTCAATGTTTGCTGAAAATGAAAATGAATTTTATCAAAAGAATCCCTCAATAGGCATCTAATGACGATGGCACAGCGAAGGGGTAGGAAGGGCTGCCAGTTGTCTGAACTATAGACACTTCTGAGAAGAATAAAAGAATGTTTGGAAGGTCAGTGCAGGGTGGTCTTAAGTTCAGAACAAGAATCTTTAAGGTCAAACAGAAAGGGCCTTTTTTGCCCAGGGAGCCAGAGGGCATGAGAGGATACATGGAGAACAGGGCGGGTGCAAAGCCTTGGCTCTAAAGAAACGCATAGTGGACATGCAGCATAGTTTGTGCCCGAGAGAGGGGGTGACCTAGGATCCCTCACCCTGAGGCATCAGCAAGAAGGCTCTGGTACTTCAGATGGCCAGATATCCAGAAATTTCACATGGACAGACATAGTAGAGCAGGGCAATTCCCAGGATCAAAATGTGCTGCCTTAGGAAACATATTGGGGAAGAATCATGGGTTGGTATATTCAACTCAATTACCCCTGAGGGTAAAGTGATGTGGTGAGCAGAGTCCTGGGGCAAGGAATGCAAGTCTCAGCTCTAAACAAATGCAGAAGATAATAACCTCATAGTGCTGCTGCAAAATTATGAGATAAGGCATCTCAAAAGATGTTATAAAAACTGCACCACAGTATACTAAGCACTTTTTCTCATGTTTCCATAAAAATAAGGAACAAGATCTCTGAAAACATGTGAAGTTTCTAAAACCTTTTCATTTCCCTCCTATTTGTCACCTTAATTGCCACTCCACCTCAAGCACACACTCATACACACACATACTGACTAGCAGTCCATCTCTCACAATGGCAAAGACTAAGCACTGATACGGAGATACCAGGAATCAAAGAGAGGAAGATTCAGCCAGCCTGGAAGGGAGGTGCCTCAGCAGCACAAAATGGGCAGCTATGGCTGGGGATAAAATACGCTGCTGGACCTCCAAAGACTGCAGCAGGAGAGAAATGAAGGAATGAGGAGGGGATCCAGCAAGAGGGTCCACCTGGCACCCTTCAAACTGTCCAGCCCTAAAGCATCCCAATCTCCCACAGTCCCACCGGGAAGTAGGCAGAGGGACCAGACGACAGCCAGCCTGAGCAGCTGTTGGTAATTAGAAAATTTGCACGCACTCAGAGAACATTTTAGAGCTCTGGAGGAGATTGGAACTAAATCATTCTATTTTTAAAATAAAACATAATCAAGGAAAAATAAACAAAGATAGTTGTTTTTTTTGTTTTTTTTTTTTTTAAGCCCACACTGTCTTAACCCCCAGGGAATAGCCCTGTGCTTGAGCTTTTCTCTGAAAAAATCTCACTGTCTTACCAAGTCCCAGGAATGTTTCTTGAATTGTGAAGGACATCTTAGCCCTCTCTTGAGGATGGGGGAGCAGGAGCCCCCAGGTATACACAGTGGAAATCCATTTTGAGGCATTCAATCCTCCTCATTCCCTCCCCCTCATCTCCAGGACTCTGTCCCCCTGTGCCCACTCAGCCCCCAAGACTAGCCCATCCTCATACTTTTCCCCAGAACTCTCTGAACTCCTTCCTTCTCAGAGACCCATGGAAAAGCAGTCATAGAGGTAGACCAGGGGTACAAGCTCTATTCCTTCTGACCCAAGAGAACAATGAGGTCACTCTCAACACTGATTTCATTGTTTTTATGATAATAACAGAAATCATTGAGTGCCTACAAAATGCCAGATGCTGTATAAAGCTTATCTCTCACCGAAGAACACCTCTGCATAATTGGAATTCAATGTATCTTCTGTATATTATAGGCAAAAAAACTAAGGTCCCAAAGGGTTAAATAATGTTCCCAGGGTTTAACAGTTGGCTGATAAAGCAGAAAGTTAACCTAGATTGTCTAACTCTAAGGCCTGTGCATTTTCCTCTCTTCAACCTAGATTGTCTAACTCTAAGGCCTGTACATTTTCCTCTCTTCTAGGCTGCCTTTAATTGTGATGTACCTTCTGAAAGCTAATAAAATCTGCCCAAGAGGCAGGGTAGAAGAAGGGCTTGGTAAGTAGGACACCTGGCCCAGGCAGACCCTTGGAAGGGCACCCAAGAGGGCAGTAAAGGGGACCCCCCTGGACTGCACTTGGGTACTCTCCTCCTTTCAGTCCCAACTCCTCTGGCTGTGACTTGGGAAGGCCCCACAATGGAGATTAAAATGCTTTATTCTCTACCAAATACTTCCTTCTTATATGATTAGAGCCTCCCCTCAACCTGTCAGGCAGGTATTAATAATCCCATTTGATAGATAAGGATGTTGAGCTCTCAGTGCCCAATCCGTGTGCTTTCCAATATGCCAAACTACTGTCCTGCCCCTCTCCCAGTCTCCATAAGAATGGACCAATGCTTTATAAGGACTATTTCAATGTTAATCTCCAAGGAATCTAAAATTTGAGGACCCATGAGTCCAGAGAGCCTCCCTATGACTTAGGATACCTGACCAGCTCTTCCCGCTTAGGTTCAGTAGGGAAGAGAAACAAGGAGGGAATAGGAGAGGGGATTCATGGTATAAATACAAAAAGTGTTCCATGCCTAGAGCAGCGAGGTGGGGGCCTCTGGAGCCGCTGCCAGCCTCTGTGGGAACATCTGGAAGAGAATGTTCTTGGAGACAAGCCCAGAAATACCTGGGAGTCTCTGACTCCTACTCCCAGGACCAGAGAGGGAAAGCAGACCTCAGGGGCAACACTGTGGCCAGCAAGGACTGCAGGAGCTCATCACTCAATTCATGGAGAATATGCCCTTTCCTAACACATCCAGAATCACATCCACCCCAAATCATCCACATCCTCTGTCCCCCATACCTTGCTTGGACTTGATAAAGCAGATGAACCCTTGCAGGGCCTTGGAAATTCTTTTTAGAATGGCCAAGATGGGAACAGAAAAATGAGAGGCTGCAAGTTCTAACTCAAATAAAGCAGAGTACTGTACTCACTCAAGTCAGCCTGGCCCCCCAAAATCAGCCCCAGGCAGGGCACCAGGGGTTCGGGTCCCTGCCCCTCTACTTCCCAAGTAGTACCAGAGCCAATAAGAGTCCCACAGACCTGCAAATCATGACCTAATTATCAGTGCCCTTTAGAGCTACTCTAGCTGTTGTCTGCATGCAGGGAAATGTGGTGCAGCGGAAAAACTGGATCTGGGACTTTGATCGATACTCTGATTTTTTTTTTAACAATTATTGATTGACTACTACTGTGTGCCAGACTCTGTGCTGTGCTCTGGAGATACTGAAGTACAGAGTAAACGAAACACCGCTCAGCCTTCCAGTGGTGGGGAGAAACTGAGACAAGTACGCAGCCATCACAGCATGTTGTGGTAAATGCCAGGACAAGGTAAGCACAAAGGCCTCGGAGGCAAATCAGACAAGAGTTTGCCAAGTTGTCAGGCTTAGAGGGCTTCCCCGAGGAGGTGACGACTGAACTGACACTTGCAGGTCCAGCTGAAGTTAAGCAGGCAGGATTGGGAGTATGGGGACAGCAGCATTCAGGTAGACAACAAAAATGCATGGAGTGCCTACTATGTGCCCCAAATTGGAGATAAAACAGTGGATAAAACAGAAAAGATCACTGCATTCATGGAGCTCATGCACTAGGAGGGCAATAACAAAAAGTAAACAAAAAAGCAAGAAAATTTCAGAGGAAGATAAGTTCACTGAAGACAAGATAGAGTGATAGGAGGGAAAAGGACAGGGGCAGGGCTCCCATATTTGAGATGCGGTTCAGTGAAAGCCTCTGAGGAGGTAACATATGAACTGAGAGCTGTGTGATGAGCAAACACCACACATTCTAAGATCTAGGGAAAGAGTGTTCCAGGCAGAGGAGACAACAAGAGAAAAAGGCGTTGAGACAAGAATGAGTTTGGAGTTTCACGGAACAGAAAGAAGATCAATGTGCTGCAGTACTGAGAGCACAGGAGAGTTTTAGAAGATGAGGACAGAGAGGAGGGCAGGGGCCAGATTATGTAGTGGCTTGCAGGACATGGCAAAGAGCTTTGATTTAATTCTCAATCACTTCAGGGAATTTAAGCAACAGACTGATCTAACTCGTTGTCAAATGTGCATTCTGGCAAATTTGAAGTCCCAGAGAGAAAGAGAACATATCGTGTTTGGAAAGCTGCAAGTGGTTCAGTGTAGCTGGGGTAAAGAGTGCAAGGCAGGGAAAGTCGCAGTGTAGACACTCATTCACTTTTTAAATGGGCTGAAGACTGAACCCTGATCCAAAGCACAGACTGAGTCAAGATTAGAACCTCTGGAAGATTGCTAAATCCCAATCTCAGCCACAGTCTGACTCCTGATTCAGAGGATAGAATGAGTCTGACCCTGCTCAGAGCCCACACCACAAACAGAGCTATAGTCTGACCCCCAATCACAAACTGAACTTCAACCACACTAACAATCTGGGTATGGGCCCTGTTCTCACACTGAGCCCCAAACCAACTCTAATCCAGTCCCAACCCTGTCTGTTCTCTGCCCCTGTTCACCTTCATTTAGACCAACTCCTGCCAGGCTCTTAGTAAACTGATCACTGGAAAATTGCTTGAAAACTACCCATCAACAGCATCTAACATCGTCCATGCTTCCCTTCACCACACAAATACAGAAATTGCTAAGGCTGTCTGTCCTTCGAACCAGGGCCCTCCTTCACATCCCCCGGCCCCACCCCTGTACTTGTGGTTCTTCACAGCCTGGTTTCTCATTCACTCAGCAGTCTAATGGGAGATCCCTGGCTACAAGAAGCCCACACACCTGGATGTACCCCCGGTCTCCTATACTCACCTCAATTGCACTGAAGGAACGTATGCCCTTTCCTCCAGGATTCTTCCTGAGGAGGTCGGGCAGGGCAGGCTGCACTGAAGTACAGCCCTCTCTGTCTCCGCCTCCTCCTTTGGGTCTCCCTGGTCAGGGTTATTTATTCTCTGCCTTACCTCCTCCTTCCTCTGCTTCTCCCTGCTGGGGGGTGGGGTGCTGCCAAGAGGGTCTATCAGCAGTACCCCTCAGTAGCCAGTTGTGGATCTGGTGTGTTTATTGGCTTCTGTGTCCTGGCAAGGTGTGCCCGGGGATATAGGGAAAGGAAGCGCAGTGGGTAGAGGGGGTCTCTAGAGTCCTCCCCAGATGGGCCTTGTGCCAGCTGGACACTTATGCCAGCTCCCTGTGTGAAATTAGGCAGGGGGAATGAATGAGGAAAGGCTAGAAGAAACTCATTTGCCATGGCCTTTGGAGGGGCTTTTCTCCAAGTTTCGCCCCAGGCTTATCAAACTCAGCCAGAGACAAAGCAGAATAAACTTTCAGGGATGTCCCATGACTAAGTGCTAGCTCCTCTCCTTCCTGAAGCTTTCTCTGTCCTCTGGCCTCTTTCCATTGGTAGCCCCTGCTTGGGTCTTTGCTGAGCCTGGATCCCAATGGACGCTTCTGTCTTTCCCCAAAACTCTAGGGCCACATCTTTGACTCCCAGGCTCTGGGGCCTGTGTCTAGCTAACTCATAACAGGGGTCCCCAGGGACCATGCCTCTGCCTTCTACTCCCTGGCCATGGGTTTCTGAACTACTGGCTGAGGAAGGAGGATGCGGTTTCCTTAACCCTTCCCTACCCCCAACACCAGCCATATAAGACCACTGCCATCTGGTTTCTCCCTTAGTGACAAAAATAGTGAGAGAACATTTTAGAGAGTTAGAGAACAATTTTAATGTGAAACTAAATATCTTACATATTTAAATAAGTGAAAAAAAAAAAAAAAAAACACGTCTATAAATAAAGCCAAGTGAATTTTATTTGGTTTCTCCTTATTTTGTATTTTGGTCAGTTTCACAATGTAAGTTTTAAATTCACAACTCATGGCATGCTGCCTTAAGCTATGCAAAAATAGACAATGTCAAATCTGGCCATTCCAACTCAGACCACATCAAAATTAGTGATTACAAGAGCTCCTGGTGCCTGCAAACCTGCAGCCTGACACTAGCTGCCACCCTCCTTGAGCCTTCTTTGCTGCCTCTCTCAACCTCCCATAGACTTAGACTATGTGAAGCCTTTAAAAAAAATACCCCAGGGACTTCTACTTCTGGCCAAGATGGAGTAAAGGAAGTAACATCCACCTGATGGAACCTAAAATGGACAATATACATAAAGCAATGCTTTGTGAGATACTGGATATCAGGCAGTGAAGGACAGCGAGCCCTGAGACATGGGAAACAAATGAGGTGACCCCTGTGGTTCCCCCAGCTTACTGCCTTAAGAGAGTTTCCATGATGTAATACAAGAAAGGAGAATGCAGGCAGAGTCCAGTGGACACCTTAAGCTGAAGATATGGAGCTAAGGGTTCAGGAAGATCAAGCTAGCTACAATTTGAAGGCAGAGTATTGGAGATGAGAGATCTACACAGAGAAAGAACTCCAGAGAAGAGTGGAGGATCCTCCTCAGAAATTCAACTGGGTACTAATTAGCACATGCATGTGAGCAAGTACTAAAGATTCAAGGTAACATTGTTCAGTGCTCACATATGGCCAAGGATAGTGACTGTTCCCATGAGCCAGACAGGAAAACTTTAAGACTCACAGGGCATTGAGCAGATAACACAGAAGGATCTTGCCTCAATAGGAGGGAATAAATAACCAAACATTACCTACAGTCTAATGTTGTCTTTAGTTTATAATTGATCATTAACAAGTGGGAAAAGTACTTTGTGGGCTTCATAAGATAACACAGGTCAAACTAAGGACTATAATTTACACAGAAAGGAACAACAGATGAGAAAGGATGGCAGGGGTGAGGTGGGCAGGGAATAAGAGTGAATTCGTTTATCTAAAATGAACCAGAATCCACTCAGCCTCTCCCTCCCTCTGAGAGGCCCCATGCAAATAGCCATCGAGCACCTTATATGCCAGGCCCTGGAGATAAAGAAAAACCTAGTTCTTGTTTTCAAGGGAGACAGACAACTATCATATGGATATTTAAGTTCTTTGATGGCGGATAAACAGACAGTTATCATATAACTGTTTAAGCTCTATGACAAAGGGATAAATATCCAGTCAGAATGCAGAGCTTTAAGTTATATGATAGAGGGAAGCACAGAGACTGTGGGAGCTTGGGGAAAGCCCTTAATCCAGTCTGGCAGTTAGCCAAGTTCTCCAACAAGCAGCAATTACTCCAGTCACCACCAGCTATCCAAGTAAAGAGATTCTAGAGAACTCAGAGATATTCCCAGGTCTCCTGAGAACGAAGGCCATGAGTTAGTCTAAAATGAGTGACACTGCAATCTGGACAAGGGACTAGCTTCTGGCCTTGGCACAGAAGGTGGTTATGAAAGGTGAAGATTGCTGTACTTTGTATATTATCCCCTATAATGGAATAAACATATCTCATTTTATCAGTTTTATTATTTAAAACTATTGCCACCAACATTTATTGATCACTGTCTATTTTCCATGTGTTTTCAAACTTATTATCCTATTTAATCCCCACAACCACCCAACAGGAGCTACATTAGATTTCTGTTTTGCAGTGCTTACAGTTTCCAAAATTACCCAGGTTCAGCAGGCTAAGTAACTTGCCCAAATATCAAAGTTAGTGATCTTAACCTATATTGCATCTAATTCCAACCCCACAATGTCTCCTTTGCTGATATAGATATCAACCATGTCTAAATGAACTTCCTGGCAAGATTGTCCTTTTCATTTGTAAATCAGGCACCAGCACAGGGAAATGAATTGCAACTTCTCTGAAACTTTGTGAAAACAATTTATTAAGAGATAAACAGTTGTTTTAATTACTAACAATAAGTCAAGACAACCACACATGGCCAAATTGGTGATACGCTGCACAATTCTGGGAGCACCATTCACATAGATCGTGATGCAAATGGTGTTTCTTAAAGTTGTACAAGAAGACAACCATTAGCATGATCATTTCTTGTGTGTTTACAACACTTTGCAGTTTACAAAGGACATTCACAGTACTTAAGCTTTACAACATCGTTGCTATTGTAGTTTCTCATTATACAGAAGAGGAAATGAGATCTAGAGAGGTTATACGGTATGCCCATCTATATTTCCTGGATTTTAACCTTATAAGTCCTACTTCAGTCTTCTTTCCTCTGCCTCAAACGCATTGACACTATTTTCTACCTATCATTCTTCAATGCGAACATTTTTGACCCAACAGAGTCCAAGACCTGGAAGTTGAGTGAGTGTACCTGGAGTGAGAGGCTCCTAGGAGACACCTGAGCCTGTGCGGTGTGTCATATTGTCTCCCCCCACATCCCCTATCCTCGTTCACTGATTCCCCAAAGGGTTTAAAAGAAACTCCCTATAATCAAGGACAGGACATTTAAACATGTTTGGTAGACCAGCAAGAAAGGGAAGGGAGAGGGGAAGATACTGTGACCTGCTATTGAGGCAGGATGCCAGGTGTTAGGGAGGCCAATACCACAGGAAGGGTGGGAGGAAAGATGGGAAGAAGTGACAAGCACCTGAAATCCTTGTGGTCAGAATGAAGAAAGTGTGGCCTAGCCTTTGAGAAGATGGAAAGAAGAAGCACTGTGCTTATCTATCACTCCCAGAGACTGAGCCATAATCCAAGACTGAGCCCAGACCAAGAAACTGGGCCTCTTAGAGTCATGGCTCTCAAATTTGGAAGTTACGTCTGCTGCTCACAATCAGGACCTCTTCAATCTCCTGCCTCCACCCCTGCTGCATACAGACACCATTCACCAATCAGTGCTCAGGAACTACTCACTCTTGCGCCATATAATCCACACCCACTACACAAAGGAAACATGCCCTAAAATACATGCACCAGACAAATGCCCAAAACACAATCATCACAAACAATGCATGCACACACACACGTACACACACACCCTTCAGACATTACCTTCCACCTAAATATGACTAAAGACATATATCTCACATGAAATGATTTCATAACACAAATATTGTGAATAACAGACATATGCCCAAAGATAACCACCACACATGCCAAAAGGTACAGAATCTCAACGCTACACATTCCACATGCTCATGCATATTACATACTCTACATTGTTACAAATATTTAATATTTTACACTCTACACATTGCATTCTACATATATTACATTTTACATACCACATTCTACATCTACATATTACAAATATGAAGAAAAAATAGGAGCAACATTGTTACCAGATACACAGAAAGATATTGTCCACCATTCTCACGTAGATGAATATCACATACTAACTAACAGAGACCACATAAACACAGTAAATGTACAATCAGAGACATTATTCATGAAATATATACATGCCAGGACACAGCTCCCACACTCTCAAAACACAACTGGCATATATTCTATGTGCTCACACACACACTAAGAATTACATATAGCCACATAAACATACCTACATACATACACACAGGCATAACCAGAATAAACAGCACCTTGTGGAAAAACAGTCTCCAGTAGAACCACATAGATGCATTGGCAGATTCCACATAAATACACCACATGTAGACAGAAACGTAAACACTTCATATGAGCTGTCTCCTCTCCTATTACCATCTCCCCCTCTCCCTCCAATTACTGTCACCCAAATACTTTCATTAACCCCTAACAATGACTCTGTAACCACGTTTGGAGCCCTAGAAAGAAGCTTTATAGCCAACACAGATTCAGTGACATGGATACATAGGAGCAAAATAATTAAAATTATACATCACGACTGGAATGAATCATGAACTGTGGCATTCAGAGCCTTCTCATGTCAAAACTACATGTATTTTCTAGTTGGGAGAGGGGAATAAGGCAAGGCCACCATAGCAGAAAGACTAGGGTGATCATTCTCCAGCATGGCGTGTGCAAACTGGGTCATAAGTTCTTCCATACTGACACATTCTTGGAGACAGAAACCCAAGTTCTATTTAGATAACTGGGAGCAGACAGCCCAGTGGGTTGGATGTTCCAATCACCAAGACATTCAACAGGACCCTAATCCTGCCATCTTTGGTAGGGATTGAGAACACTGGGGAGGTTATCTTCCTTACCTGCTATGCTGTGAGAACATATGGAGGACCCGTGAACGGATCTCCTTGGTTCTGGCTCCATAGACAATAGGGTTAACCACAGGTGGTAGTAATAGATAAATATTAGCCATAATCACATGGAGTAGGGAGGTAGGGCCACTCAGCCTGTGCACCACTGAGAGCCCAATGAGGGGCACATAGAAGACCAACACAGCACAGAGATGGGAGATGCAAGTATTGAAAGCCTTGAGTGCTGCCCCCTGAGAGGACAGCTCCAACACAACCCTCAGGATGAGGATGTAGGAGAAACCAACGAAGAGGGAGTCGACACCCATGACTGAAAGGATGACGAAAAGTCCATACACTACATTGACCGTGGTGTCAGTACAGGAGAGCTTCATAATGTCTTGGTGCAGACAGAAGGAGTGTTTGACAGTATGTGTTTGGCAGTATGACAATCGCTTCAGGATGAAGGGCAGTGGGAAGAAGAATATAAATCCCCTGGTCAAGGCAGCTAGTCCGATCTTGGCAACAGTAGGCCCTGTGAGCACAGAAGCATGCCGTAACGGGTGGCAGATGGCCACAAATCGGTCAAAAGCCATGGCCAGCAGGATAGCTGACTCCATGGCTGACAGAGCATGGATAAGGAACATCTGGGCCAGACAAACATTGAACTCAATCTCCTGGATGCCGGTCAGGAAGAGGCTGGCCATCTTGGGCATGGTGACGGAGGAGAGGACTAGATCAATGGTGGAAAGCATGGCCAGCAAGATGTACACAGGCTCATGCAGGCGCCTTTCCACGCGGATGATGAGGACAATGGCCAAGTTGCCCAGTGTGGCCAGGACATACATAAAACACAGTGGGAAAGCCAGCCAGAAGTGTACATCAGGCCCCAGGCCAGGGATGCCCACCAGCAGGAAGTATGCTGGGTGGACTAGAGTTCTATTTGGAGTGGCCATGACAGGAACCAAGAGCTGAGGCTTCTGCATCCCAAGTCCAGAGTCTATGAAAGGAAAAACAAGAAACATCATTCAGTCATGGCTCAGAGGAGAGAAAGGACTTGTCAGGAAAGGGCACTGGAATAGTGACAGCAGCAAACAGAAAGACTAAGTACTTCTAGTAATTCTGAACTCCAGCCTCTTTATGCCCTAATTCTCCATATACACACTTCCCAGCAAGTCACATTAATCTCAGTGTGTGAAGGCCCATGCAGAAAACACGTGCAACAGCCCTTCATTTCCACAGCTGATGGCGCTGACCAGAGACGCTGCTCTTGGCCACTTCCTCAACAGAACTGACAGGCTTGCACAGGACCTTTCACACTGACCCCAGCTCTTCTAGTGCACGTCAGGGTTAGGGGCTGGTTTGGGTCCAGAGTTTGAGGCTCAGTCTGTGGTTGCCATTAAGATGCACTCTAATCTTATTTAGGGCAGGAAGCAGGGGTTCAGTCTGAAACTGGATTTCAAGAGACAGGTTTGTGTTTAGGCCTGAGTAGCATTTCTCAAACTTTCCTGATAGAATCATCTGAAGCAGTTATTGAAAACACCAGGTCCCACTCCAGGCCTAGAGAATCAGAATTTCCAGGAGAGGGGTCCAGAAATCCAGTTAAAGAACAGTAAGTCCCTTCTCCCTAGGTGATTTTTTTTTTAATCAGAGAAATTTGGGAAAAGCTGTTCTGGTGTTCTGGGAGGTGGGGAGATGGAGATGAAGAAAGACTATCATTTCCAGCCCCCCACAAAGAAGAGAAGAGAATCTTTCATCAGGATCACCTGAAGGCCCACATGAGCGTCAGTCCCAGATTATGCTTAGCTGGGCTGTGACCTAGAAACCAGATGCGGCTGAGACATGGAAAGAAAATTAGTCCATGCTGCTGCGGGTGCTACCCAGTGTCCATAGGACCTCCTCCTTCCTCCACTATTCTCCCTGGTGACCACTTAACACTCCAGGCTCAACTTCCCTGCCCCACACAGACCACTCTGTTCTAAGCCTCTGTCCTGAGATCCAGACCCATATAACCTGCCACCTCTTCATATTTCTACTTGGATAGCCTGTGGGCCTCACACTCATCTTGTCCCAAACAGGACCCCTCTGAACGGTACCACTCAGTCAGCCAAGTCAGCCAAGTCAGGGCAGCTAGTCCCACCTTGATTGCTCCGCGCTTTCATCTCCATGCTTGACTGTTTTTCCAATGAACATTTTATAGCCTTTGCTCTTATTTAAAACACCTTCCCTCCCTCCCAACCTCATTATAGCATCCTCTCTGCTCTGATTATGAAAAGAGCTTCCTAACTCACCTCCCTGCCTCCAAACCCAGATATTTCAATCCACCTTCCACATTGCTGCCATCTAAACGCAAAACGGGACATGTCAGGCTCCTGCTTATCTAGTTACCGGTGACTCCCACAGCGTTCAAGATAAAGTTGGAACTCCATAGTCTGCATTCAAAGCCCCTCACAGCGTGGTTCCAACTTAACTTTCCAGCCCAGCTTCTCAGTTTCCCTCTTCATTACCAATCACCACGACCACCATCACACACACAAGTTTTTTCCCCTGGGTAAATTAATTCCCCTTGCCTTGTTTTTTCAGTGAAAGGTAGGAGGCTGGAACTGGGGAGTCCTTCCTGGCACAAGCGATAGACAAAGTTTGGAATGGGCCTCACAGTGGTTTGAAGAAATTCCTATTTTGGTAGGTCACTGAACAAGGTCTGGGATCATGGAAGTGTGCGCGCTGGCAGACATCTCCAAGCAACCAGGCTGCCTGAGCAAAGGCTCAGTCTTCCAGAACGCGCCCTCCCTGCCCATATCTGCGCGGACTTCCCAGGGCCTAGGCAAGACTCCCCTCCCCTCCTCTCCCCTCCCCTCCCCTCCCTGAACTGAGCCTGGCGCACTCACTAACAATGCCTCCGCTCAAGGCCGCCGCCCATATATAGCTTCTCTGGGGGCTCTAGGGAGTGTGAGGGATGATGAAGAGTGAACTACTCCGGGCTCCCTGGGAGCTCCGCTCCGCTCAGGCGCCCAAGGAAAGCTGAACCCTGACTCCTACCCAGAGGGGCAGCGCTTTGTTACTATTCTAAGACTAGCTCAGGAGACTAGAGGGAAGCGGGAGGGAGTGTAGAGGGGTGGAGAAGAGAAGAGGGACGACCGGCGCTGGAAGAAAGAAGCTCTTGGAATGGAGGCGTGGGCGCTCCCCGGAAAGCACACAGACACGGATTCTCTTGCCCACGCTCAGAACGCACTATCCAAAGGGACCCAGAGCTGTGCTCAGTAACCACCTCTCGCTTCTTGATGCTTCCCCCTTGTGGTCACGTAGGGAAGTTGCAGCCTTGTGGCATCTTGGGCAAGGGCCCTGAGGATGATGCCTCAAGGACCAAGGACCTAACTGACCTTGTATCTGAGCTCCTTCCACTGCACCACGCTGCCGCTTAGCACTCCCTCCCTCACAAGCCAACCCTTTCTTCGTTGGGCGGCTAATCATAGCTCTCATGCCCTCCCAGAAACGAAACAGTGTAGAGTGGTTGTTTAAGTGTGGGGCTCTGTCAGGGAAGACTTGTGTCCAAATCTGAACCCAACCGCTTAACAACGATCCTTAGCCTCAGTTTGATGTGGAAAATAAAATGAGACACTAGCAACTCTCCAGTGAATATTTGTGTCCATTATTGTTACTCAAAACAACTGGAAGAGCCAATGAAGTAGGAGGAAATCCAGTTGAGATAATGCTACAACAGCCAGAGGAAAAAAAAATACATTGAGAAGGAAGACTACACAGCAGTGCAGAAGCTGCTGAGATAAGCAGGATAAGGACTGAAAATAAAAGGTCAATGGTTACCTTGGAAAGAACTGTTGAAGTGGGGTGGTAGGAATAGAATCTTGAATGCAGCAGAGTGAAGAGTGAGTGGGTTGGAAAGAACTGGAGAAAGTGGATGTAGACGACTCTTTTAAGAAGTTTGTGTGTGAAGAGAAGGAGTGAAATGGGCAATATATGAATTGATAACTGTAAGGAGAGTTGTTAAAATCTATATTTTGGAGCTAGAAGAGATACAGTAACTATGAGCAATCTTACCTGCTCCCATAGCTTCCATCATCCAAACAGGCCAGACCAATATCCTGAACCCC
Organism: Diceros bicornis minor; assembly: GCF_020826845.1. Lineage (NCBI taxonomy): Eukaryota > Metazoa > Chordata > Mammalia > Perissodactyla > Rhinocerotidae > Diceros > Diceros bicornis. The sequence goes on along the minus strand of NC_080746.1, from coordinate 59,909,122 downwards.
AGACGTAATAATGTCCACAGGACATCACCATTTAGGTGTCCCTCGGGCACCTCTAACTCAACGCTTCCAACTAAACTCATTATCATTTGTCCCCATTCTATGCCCCCAATCTGTTTTCTGTTCCCTGTCAGACAATGACTCTGTTGCCAAAGCCAGGAACCTAGAAGCCATCATCTCTGCCTTCTCGCTCTCTTTCTCTCACCTCGCTCTCCAATCACATCCAATCAGTCACAAGTCCTCTTTATTTTACCTCCTAGATATCTTGCGCATCAAATTCTTTTTCTCCATCTCTTTTGCCTTCACTCCAGTCCAAGCCAAGATAATCTCTTGCCTAGATCATCAGAACAACTTGTTCAGTGGTCAGTCTCACTGAAGATCTTTCCTACCAATTCACTGTCACCCTGTGGCCAGTCTGATCCTCCAAACACAAATCAGTCCTTAGCATCTTCTCATTGACTTTAGAATGAAAGGTTTAAGTTCACACTCCCTAACTCAGCTCATAAGCCCTCCATGAGCCATCTCAGTGCACGTCTCCATCCCCATCTCCCACCACTCTACCTCCCTTTTTGCATGTGATGTCACAGAGCCACCAAAATTATCCCACTGCTTCAATGTACCATACTTTCTCTCACCCTTCAGATTTCCCCATGGTAAGAACACTCATCCTATTCCCTGTTCTTATTAATTCTTAGCCTTCAGGTGTCTGTTTAAACATCTTTCGTTAGGAAGATCTTTCCTGACCCCTAATCTTGTGGAATGACTTTACTCTTTTCCCTTTGTTTCACTTAAGGCATTTAACATTATGAGATTAATTATTTTTAATAATTCCGAGCAGATCATATCCTCCTATTTTTGTAGGGGGGTTGGACACTGATGTGTATATTTAAAAGGGGAGATTTACAGAGTCCTCTTTCATTCACTCTTAATGCAGAAATTATTGGTCCTCTTGTTGATGTATACTCATAACTCACAATTCTACTACTTTAACTGACACATGTTTAATGGGCAAGTCCCCTTAAATTTTTGGTAGCAACGTAAAGCACCAAGCTGGCACAATTTTTGAATGTAGATTTTTCACAGGAATTTTTCAAATATTTTTTCACTTGTTACTGTAAAAAGAACAGTATCTTACTGAGTAAGGTGGATTATGGTATGACTTTTAAAATAATATTATATCCCTATCTTTTTGTTTCAGTATTTTTCACAAGAAAGAAGGAAAAAATCATTCAATGTAAGCAGTGTTAAAAGGTCCGACAAAAATAGAGAATTCTGGACAAGTACATACTCAAATTCTTGGCTTAGAAGGCCCTGAATGGTATGAACTTGCTGATAATAATTCCCCAGCCCCATCTCATGACACCCCAACTCTACCTCAATATAATCCTACACTGGCATTCTTTCAGTTCCTCAAATGAAAGTTCTCTTTCCTCACACCCACTTCCAAGCATTTGCTCAAACTCTGGCTTTGTCTGGAATGGTCAACCTCTCCATTTCCCTCTTCTACATACCAGCCATTCTTAGATTCCATTTTAGGTGCTGCTTCTACAAGGAAATCTTTCTTGTAAGAAAATGTCCTCTTGTTTCCAAGGGTATCCAAATTCTGTTTGCAGATGAGTAATGCCATTGTTTTTGTTAGGAGATACTAATGTGTGTGTACATAAGGAGCCACAAATACCGTGCATGAAAAGAAAGCATGGTTTAACCTGAAGATAGAAATGATTCCTTGTGTTAATAACCTGTAATAAGACAAGAAAAAGAAACGTATGGTATGAGAGTTAGAAAAAAGAAATTATATAATCATTATTTGTGGATTAGTGGTTGTATACGTAGAAAATCTAAAAGAACCCATTGATAAATAATTAGAATTAATAAGCAAGTATATACATATTAGTTGAATACAAGATCAATTACAAAATTCCACTGTATTTTTTTATAAAATAGACATGATTTTTTTTAAAACAGCATTTACTATAGCATAGAAAAATCATATATCTAAGATTAAATCTAATAAAGGATATAGAGGACCTTCTACACAGAAAACCAGAAGGCATCCTTAAAAGAAACTGAAGAAGACCAAAATAAATGGAAGAAAAAAACCATCTTCTTTCATTGGAAAATTCAATAATATGAAGAGTTTAATTATCTCCCAAAATATTTCCACAGATTAAATGCAATCCCAATAATATCCTAACAGGTCATTTTGTAGAACTTGACAAGCTTAATTAAAAATTAATCTGAAAATGTAAATTGCTGAAAATGACCACAACACTCTTGAAGAATAGGACCAAAGTGGGATGAATTGTTATATCAAATATGAAGACTTACTATAAAGCTATAGTAATTATGAAAGTGTGAGATTGATGCAGAGTAGACAATTGGGCCGACGACTAGAAATGAAAGCCCAGAGGCAGACTCACTCATATATGACATAGGTTGTCATATGACAAAGGTAGCACTATGGAGCAATGAGGAAAGGGGGCTGTTTTTAATAAATGGTACTGGAACAACTGAATATCCATATGGAAAAAATGGAATTTGAACCCTAAGCTCATACCTCTCACAAGTATTAACTCTTTATGAATTGTAGATATAATTCTAAAAGGCGAAGCAATTAAACTTCCCAAAGTAATATAAAAGAATATTTTCATGACCTCAGGTAGAGATTGATCTCTTAATGTCAGCTAATTCATTTCTGAATGTTTGTTGAGTGCCTGCTATGAACAGGCACTCTTCTAAGGGATGGACATATATCAGTGAACAGAACAGACAGAAGCTTTTGTGAAGCTTACATGCTACTCAGTAAGATTTAGCATTACTTTGCAGGCATATCTGTTTAGATGCATGCTGGACAGTTTCTTTTTTCGTGGAGTTCAGAAATTTCACCTAAATTTGTAGGTAGGTATGAAATTACGTAGGTAGAAGTTACGTAGGTATAGATCTTTTATTTTATGAATAAATGAACATATTGTATTTTAAGACTTGAGTCTTTGGCTTTTGGAAATTTTCTCCTAGTTATTTCCTTGATTGTTGATTTTACTCTATCTGCCCCATCCCCTCCTTTCCTTCCTTCTGGAATGCCTGTATTTGCCCTCCACGTCTCTTATCTTTTCTTACTCAAGTCTATATATTTTCTTAAAAATTAAGAATTATGTATAATCAATTTGAGACATTCTCCGAGAATGTTGTGCAGAAAGACAGTGGCTAGTCTGTTTGTTGTTTTATACCTTGGGGTTTTAGAGATTTAAGAAAATACTCCTATTTCTTCCCCCTCTTGGTTCATAACCAACCAACTTTTTCCCATAAATTTTGGCACTCTATTTTATTGTTATTACTATTTCCAACAATTCATTTTTGTTTGCACATTGCTTTTCTTCTGTAGCAACCTGTTCTTGGTTTTAAGACAGCAGGACTTTCTCAGTTCTCACTGATATTATGAATTCAGTTTTTTTTTTTTTAAGTTCTCTCATTTCTACCCTGTTTTTTACTGGGCCATTTGGTCTGATTTCTCAGATTTGTTCCCTTTTTTCAAGCTCTGATATTTTTCCACATTACTTGCTTCTCTTTATCTGCTCGTTGGTTATGAATGATGATTTGACAAATCACTATTCTTAGCTGATTAGGTTCTCATAGTGTTCTGCCTCCTTCTCACTGAAGAGTAGATAGGTCTTTTCTGAGGAAGGCTGTGAGGAATGGCACAGGTGAGCTGGCCGGCCCATACTCTCAAGCAACTGAAGACTCACAGAGACATGAGGCAGAGCTCTTCCCACAAGGGCCAAATACTGGAGGCTCTGAAGTGAGGGCCTCCCAGCATGGTTTCATGAGAGCTTTCCTCCAGGGTAGATCAGTTGCTTTCTACCTCACTCTCAACAGACTCATGGGAATCCCAAATTTAGAAGGACATTTTGCTCTCTTTTGTGTGGCAGGACTGTATATTCTTGTTGAATTTTATCTTCTTAGTTGAATTTTTTGACACACAAAATTAGAAAGAGGGAATCAAAGTTTTGTTGCCATCTTCCCAGAACCCTTCTGAGTACAGTGTTGAATCTTGATCTTTTCTTATCATTATTTTAGAATGGCCTTCCTTTTTGCTGCAGAGTCTTGCATGGTCCCAAGCTCTAATTTCTAAGAGCACGCTTCACAATGTTGGCTGAGTAACAATCACTTATAGTGGTGTTTCAAAGTTCTGAATAATTTATTTTCATGCACACTTGTGGTTGAGAACAGTGATCTAAAAGTTAGAGGGTCAAACCCTGAATGATTTTAAGGGAAACTGAATTTTCATCCTGAACACAGTGTACCCATAAGAAGCTTCAATCTCACTGCAGACAGCAATGGGCACATTGAAGATCTAAATTCCTTAGACTGGAATTTTTTACTGGAAGAAGAAAAGGAATTATAAACAAAACTGAACAGGTACAAATATTTTCTTGATTCATATCTTCAAATCACACTGAGCACACATGTTCATGAGTGACCATCTGGTAATAAGCTTTGTGGCTAACAAATCTGTTGAAAATCACAAGTCTCTGTTCCCTGGTATACTTTCAGATCTAAACATGTCACTTCTCATCTTAAAACTCTTCTATGGCTTCACTTTATCCTTTGGATAAAGTCAAAACTCAAACTTCTTAGTTGGGAGAATAAATCTTGCACAATCTGGCACCTATTGACTCTCCAGGATCTCTCTTCTTGTGCATGTTCTGTGGTGCCTCTGCACCTTTGCATTCGCTTTGCCCTCTACCAGGAATGTCTTTTTCATAAAGTCTGCCTATGACTATCTCCTAGCAGAATTAGGACTTCATTTGTACTGTTTACACTGTGTGTTGTCTGTGCCCTTAATCCCACATCTCTGCAGATTAAGGAAGAGGTGTAAGACTAGCCCATTTTGCAAGACCATTTGTAGGCAAAGGGAAGTCTTCAAAGACATTTAAGATCCGCGCCCGTTCTGCAGTCCATGTCCAGGAAGTCAAGGAGACGACAGCCGGAAAAACTAAGCAGCAGAAGGAAACTGGGCGTGGGTCTGCCCCGCCTTCTCATCTCTGCCAAGATGCACTACAAGCGTCTCTCTGCTCATCTTCAATTGGCTGGGACACTTCCTGTACCAGTTTTGAATTGGCTGCTCAGGAAGGCTGCGCTGTCCCGTTTCTGCAGGGATCTGCACAAAGGTTCTCAAAGCACCTCAGTGGCTAGGAACTGACCTTCAGATATCACTTGTGGTTGGGCTGGACCTCATGAGGGGCCAAACTTCCCTTTCCCTGTGCCCACATTTCCCTTTTCTTCTGCTTTCAAATCCAGTTGTAGGATGAGGCATGGGCAGCGAGCTCTTTTCTAGCTGGCCTCTTTTACACTCCATTCACTTTCCACAGCAATTTCTTCTTCCAAGTATTCAGTAGAAATGTATTCAGCACTCAATATATGTGTATTAATATAATATATATGTAAGAATATATTACATTTTATTATATTATATATATTGAGCAGGCATAATAGCAAAAGAAACAATCAGCAAAATGAAAAGGCAACCTGCAGAACAAGAGAAAATATTTGCAAACCAGCTACCTGATAAGGGGTAATATCCAAATTATATAAGGAATTCATACAACTCAATAGCAAAAAAACAATCCCATTACAAAATAGGCAAAGGACTTAAACAGACATTTTTCCAAAGAAGATATACAGATGGCCAACAGGTAAACAAAAAGATGCTCAACATCACTAGTCATCAGGGAAATGCAAATCAAAACCATGAGATATCACCTTACACCTGTTAGGATGACTATTATCGAAAAGACAAAAGGTAACAAGTGTTGGTGAGGATGTGGATAAAAGGGAATCATTGTGCACTGTTAGTGGGAATGTAAATTAGTTCAGCTGTGATAGAAAATAGTATAAAGTTTCTTCAAATTTAATAAAAAAAATAGAACTACCATATGATCCAGAAATCCCACTTCTGGGTATATATCTGAAGGAGATGAAATCACTATCTCGAAAAGATATCTGCACAACATGTTCATTGCAGCATTATTTACAATAGCCAAGACATAGAAACAAGCTAAGACCCATCAATGGACGAATGGATAAAGAAGATGTGGTATATACATACAATGGAATATTATTCAGCCATGAAAAGGAAGGAAAACCTGCCTTTTATGACAACAAGAATGGACTTTGAGGGCTTTGTGCTAAGTGAAATAAGTCAGACAGAGAAAGAAAAATACTGTATGTTCTCACTTTTAGGTGGAATATAAAAAAGCCAAACTCATAGAAATAGAGAGTAGAATGGTGGTTGCCAGAGGCTGAGAGTTGTGGAAATGGGGAAATGTTGGTCAAAGGGTACAAACTCCAAGCTACAAGATGAATAAGTTCTGGAGATGTAATGAACAGCATGGCGACTATAATTAACAGTACTGTATTATATACTTGAAAGATTTTAAGAGAGTAAATCTTAAATGTTATCACCACACACAAAAAAATGGTAATGATGTGAGGGGATGTAGGTGTTAACTAACCTTATTGTGGTAATCACTTTGTAATATATACATATATCAAATCATCACATTGTTTACCTTAAACTTACACATATTATATATCAATAATATCTTAACAAGGTACAAAAAATTGAGCAAGCATAGTTGTTATGAACTGTGAACTAGTGTCAAACTTCCTGTGTGGAAGGTGTTTCAAATCCTGTACCACACGGTACTAGTAGTTCTTCCTTCCTTTACAGTTATCATTTGTGTGCTTATCTTGTGCAAGGTACTGTTAGGCACAGTGGATACATTAATAAGTACATTAGATACATTATTATTTGGTACAAAAACCAATTTTATGAGGTAGGTTTTATTATCCCCAATTTCAAGACAGGAAACAGACCTAGAGGAAGAGGTTAGGCAACTTGTGCCTGAACCTGAAACAATTTTCACATGTGGAAGAGGTGGACATAGTTTCTTCACACAAACAAGTAACTCTCAGTGTGTGAGAATTCAACTCAATTCTGACACACCTACCCAGAGATAGCATCAGATTTTACAGGTTAAAAGTTCAGTTTTACAAAACTGCCTCCATCCCACTTCAGATGGCAGTCCCAAGCCCACGTTGTTACCCATGCTTCTGACCTACCAACTATAAGTCAGAGGTTCCTTCTTGGGTTCAATTTGCTAGAGTGGCTCATAGAACTCAAACATTTTACTTACTAAATTACCAGTTTATTATACAAGGATATAACTTAGGAACAGCCAGATGGAAGAGATGCACAGGGCAAGGTATGGGGAAAGGGTGCAGAGCTTCCATGCCTTCTCCAAACACACCACTCTCCCCAAACCTCCACATGTTCACCAACCCAGAAGCTCTGAATTCTGTCCTCTTGAGTTTTATGGAGGCTTCATTACATAGGCATGATTGATTAAATCATTAGCCATTGGCAACTGATTCAACTTCCAGCCCCTCTCCCCTTGGAGGTCACGGGTATGGGGGTGTGACTGAAAGTTTCAACCCTCTAATCACAATGTTGGCTCCCCTAGCAACCAGTCCCCATTCTTAGGTGCATCCAAAAGTTACCTCATTAACATAACAAAAGACACCTTTGCTTTTCTCCTCACCAAGAAATTCCAAGGTTAGGAGCTCTGTGCCAGAAACCTGATGAAGACCAAATATATATTTCTTATTATAATTCACAATATCACAGCTTTGCATAATTGTATACTCATAAATCATGGAGACAGACACTCAGAGAAAAATAACTTACTGAAATAGATTCAAAGTTTAAAGAAATCTAAATAGATATCAATACAATGAATTGTAAAACTATTTCTTCTTATTAATTTTTTAATCTAACATAACACTAACATCAAAACCAATAACAGTATTTGTCTGGTTTGTTCTGCAGCCAACTATCCAGACACCTTGCTGTTTGTGATATACAACTATAAACAGTTGCTATTTTAATATATGGTTATATTCTGAAAGATAGATAGATAGATACATAGATACATAGATACATAGATAAAGATAAAAATATATCTTGGTAACTATAAATAAAACATATATAAATATATATATACATATTTTTAACAACATGTCACATACACATACACACATACATATATGCTGCTATATTCCTATCCATGGCAGCTCACACTGAAGCTGCCCCACCACATTCTTGCTAGGTCTTCTTCCTACTATTACTCCTTTCCTTTGCTTCTATAGTTGCTCCCTTTTCTCTACTCCCTGCCTCTCAGTCTCTTGGGACACCTAAAACCTACTAGATACCCTAGGTGATTCCCCAGTCTCTGACCTCTTCCTTCCACTGGCCTCCAGTGACCCAAGAGCACTTCCAAAAAGGCTCTTTACCTCCTCTAGACAGAATTCTAGGTCTTAGCTTTTAAACTCACCTAGCTCTCCATCGCTGACTCCCTTCCCCTGCCTAAATGAGAGTATTAACAAAGGCCTGCAGCTTTACTGCTCTGAGTTGAGATTTCTTGTCTCTTAGCTTGGGTTAGCATTGAGTGGTTGGGAGAGGGAGGCCCTAACTTCCCCTGCTTGGACCCCTGGGAGGTGACAGCTTTGCCTTTTGGAAACTGAAGACAATCTAGAATTCTGGAAGAAGAGGAGGTATTAACTCCCATTGTAAGAGATCCAGGAAGAGACTTTTGAGGTGGAGTGGGGCAACTACCCATTGCCTGAGCCACACTCCTCTTGGCCTCCTCCCTCCACCTCACGCAGGTTTCTCTTCTGACCGCTATGCTTCTACTATAGGCAGCTATCTCCTTCCCTTTAAAGTTCGGGTCTAAGATTGTATGAAATTTGATGAGGCTGTGGTTCATACTTTTCAGAGAGAGAGAGAGGAAAACCATTTGAGGGCCTCTCAGCAAGGCAGATTGTATGATATGTAGTATGGTTAGTCCCTAGTCTCATTCCATGTATCAGGCCCCAGGGTTTTGTACTAGCTCCCCACTCCTTCCTTAGACCTACTTCCTCAATGCCTGCACCTCCTTCCCTGCCCCCCAACCAGTTCTCAGTCCTTGCTTCTCCTTTGATGACACTCCTCTCCCGGAACACAGATAGATACAATCCCACAGTTAGCCACCCACCTTGTTGTCCTGGTCTGTCTTGGATTGAGGCAGAAGGCTGGGGCCTACAGTTACAGCCATGGAATGTATTGTGGGGGATCAGAATTGGCCACCTCAAAATATGTCTCTTTACCTTGATTATTTTCAAGAACAAAAGACTCTGAAAGAAACTTTGACCTCTCCCCCAACTAACTGCCTAAAAGGATTTAAGATAGAAGGCCTAACCCCAGGACAGGCCATCACCATAGATAACTCTGGATATGGACAGACTGGGAGGATCCTTGCTAAACCCATTCTTTTCAAAGCTCTGAAAACCAAGTAAAAGTAGAGGTTACCCTTTGTAAGAGACCATTACATTTGTAAGGAAAATCTCCATTTGTCAAGGTATCTCTGGCTCTGTACCAGGAAGCAGGGGGGATGACTTTATCTCTAGAAACTCTTGTCAGTTTGGAAGGCTAGTACTTAAATCTGCACACTCTTGTTTACTGTGCTTTTCTGGTAATCTCCCATAGCTGACCCCCCTCACCCCCAACATCCTCCTTTGTCTACCTGAATATGCTATTTAAGGTGAAAACCTCCACCATTTGTCGAGAAACCCAGTTTCTCGGATTTCTCCCAAGTATACATGTTATAAAGCTTTGATTTTCTCCTGCTATTCAGTTTCACCTCAATTTAATTTGTAGCCCAGCCAGAAAGGACCCAGGGTGGATAAAGGATAGTCTTCCTCCCCTTCAGTAGCCAAAACAGAGCCTCACCTGGATGCACTTGTCTGCCTGTCACAGCAAACAAGGCACCCTGAGGAAGGCTGGGAAAGAGAGCTTCTGTGCTTGGGCAGTGGACTGATCTATCTTAAAAAGCCGTCTGCTCAGCCTTCTCCTCCCTCAGCAATTCTAAGGTGCCCTTATGCCAGGGCCCTTGAGAGTCGGTTTAGACAGTTACAAGCTACAAATGAAAAAGATCTCCCCATTAACTGTTTTGACTTCACAAAAGCTCCAGAGAGGTACAACTTGATCTTGAGCTCCTTAAGAGCAAAGACTGCGTGGCCTTTAGCTGTAATTCCAGCACCCAGCACAAAGTGTTACAACAAGCTGATGCTCAATAATGTTTCAAGTGGCTTGTTTCAATTAATCCATTCACTATTCTGTGAGGGCAGCCATTTCTCCAGATCCAGGTGAGATAGAGGGTCTGGCTCATACCTCAGTTACCTCTTTTATTCTTCCTTTTTTGCTCATGGCCCCATTTGATTCAAGAATTTTCTAGACTTCACCCTTCAGAATTTCAACCATGGCCTGGGCCCTGACATCAGTTTGAGGATTCAAAAAGTATCAGCCCCAACAATGAAATCATTTGGAACTGGGCTTCAATGGGAGGATTTCCTGGTCGTTTTCCATGCGGACAGAATGTGTTTTAATTTGCTGATTTAGTAAACACCTAAGTATCAGGAAAAGGACAAGGTACAGGGAGTACAAAGAAAAACCCAAATCACTGCCTTCAGTAGTAGTTTGTGTGTGTCCATGTCTGCGTCTGTGTATTTGAGTGAGGGACAGTACCAGTTGTGGACAAACACTGTCAGTTTCTGAAACAGTTTCCGACCAGGGAGTCCACCTCTACTCCACCAGTGCCCCGTATCTGCCTCTAATTCTAAAGGTGGGTTGCGGCGATAGTGATGAGAAGCTGCCTGCTGAAGTATTGAAGGATAAGAGTTTGCCAGGAAAACTCAGGAGGTTTTTTCTTTTTGTTTTTCTTCTTGTTTTTTTTTTTTTTGTTTTTTTTTTTGAGAACCCAATATCTGCAGTCTGGATCCAGGAGAGGTCGCTCATCTTGCAGGAAACCGCAGAGTCCACTGTATATCTGTGCCCAGCTCGGGGCGAACTTCGGTCACAGAACCAGACATGGCTGAACTCATAGGCTGCTGGGTTTGACGTGGAAAACTGGCAAATGAACAGCATGAGGTCTAGCGCTATTACCCTGAAAGAACAAGGTTCGCTCTAAAAAGCCACTAGTCAGCAGGAACGGAAGCCGGAGACTGAAGGGGTTCCTTGGCCAAGAGCCAACTTGGCCTCCAGTAACACCCGGCCTGAGTAGCCACACTCAGGACGATGAACCCTCCGACCCGTCCTGGGACTGGTTTCAGGGGCTCTGAGTGGGGGGAAGGGCGGGGAAAAAACACTAGCACGCCGAGAGGCGTGTGCAGCCCCCGTAGCCATCTCCGATTGGCTAGGCTTGCCCGGATCCCTGTCTGTGATTGGCTGCTTCCACAAAGACGTCCGGGCCGGGCGGATTCTGGCGCCCGGGCCGTGCCCGCCGGTCACTGGCTCCAGTCTTGTGGGCGGGGCCTTGGAGTCCTGCGGCAGAGGCCGGCGAGCGGGTCGCTGCTGGGGCCGTCGTTTCCGCGCTGGCGGTAAGTGCTGCGCTGCCGGACCAGCGGCTTCTGACGCTGCGGACGCTCGGTCGTGGGAACCAGGCCTCTCCACTTTGGGTTTCTGCAGCGGGGCGCTAGTCTGGGCTGAGGAGGGAGGTGGGTAGACAGCTGTGCCTTTTCTGAAGTCGGAGGTCCTGCAGGCTCACCCTACTTCGCCCCCACCCGCCCTCTGCCCTCGGGCCCTGCCCCGAGTCCTGTGGCCAGGAGGTTACCATCCCCCTGTGCGGCGGAGCCCGGAGGTCCCCGCCTCCCTTCTCCCCGCTCTGGTCCCGCCTCTCGAGTCTTCCAGGCTCCGCCCCCTCCCTTCAAATGTGTGTCCCAGACTGGCTCTCCTCTCGGCCAAATGCAAGGTGAAAGCAATTAAACGTTTAATAATAGAAGTTTTGTCGAAGTAATTTATGTATAATAAAAAATAAAACAATAAAGCAGGTCTTTCATTCAAAGAGCAATAGCTACCTGCCCCTAAATCCACCACTTTTAACTTGTTCATGTTTAGATCTTTTTATGAGCTTACTAAATCTAAATAATGTACTTCCACTGCATTTCTTGATTTATCATTTTGACATTTCCTTACCTCACTTCCCTACTGCCACCATGTTCTCAATTTTCAGTTGCTATTTTCATTCTTTCGTTGATCCTTGTAGCTTTAAATCATAGATATCAACCTGTTGTTGTGTCAGCTTTAGGTGGTAGTTCTTGGTGCCCCTCTGTGTTAGATGAGGATATTGACACTTCTTCCACTTCCAATCTAATATCAGCATTTACATTTAATTCTCATATATTCAAAAATATTTGAGGCACTGTTCTTGGCGTTGGGATATAGTAGCGAATAAAACAGATGATGTCAGTCTCCTCATGAAACTTCTAGTGTGGGAAGTAAGACAATGATGCTCATACACGATACATCATTCAAATGATGTTAAGAGCAGGATCGTGGAGAGGTCATTTCAAGCTGGGAGAAGAGCAGGAAGCCAAGTGGGGTAGAATGAGTGGACATGGGGTCTGCAGGAAAGTGTGGAAGTTTCTCCCCTTGCTTGACTGAGCACAGGTGCTGTTTCAGGGTGAAGAGAGAGAGCTTCTTGTTGGACTGGGTCCTGAGGAGCCAGGATAGGCTCTTTAGTAGGTTAGTGATTTAGTAGAACTAGGATCTAGGATACTGGATCCTACAGTTTGGTAGTGATAGTGGGAGGAGGAAAAGTAGGAAGGAGTGAGGCCAGTGAGAAGGCAGGACCTCCTGATGCCCCATAACAGACAGCCATGCAAAATCTACTTACTGCCCCACTTCCTTCAGGAAGCCTTACTGTTCTACCCTTAAACCACAGTGATTTCTCTCTCCTCTTGAATTTTTGTTATATCTTGAAGCTGGAGAGGCCAAGTAATTTGCCCAAGATAGAATGGTGGAGCCCAGGCTAAGCACCTGTAAAATAAGAATGGTAGAATAATGGTTTCTACTTAGGGTTGCGAAATAAACTGAGTTAATCCGTGTTCAACCCCCAGAATAGTGCCTGCCACATAGTGTAAGTGCTTAAGGGGTGCTTGCTATTATTATTAATGTACAATGTGCTCTCAATTACCTAACAAATTATAGAAACATTTTGGGTTTAGGAACGATTTTCTGTCTAGCTGATTTATTCATTCGACAAATGTTTTTTCAGCAGTAACTGCAGGACAGGCACTGTTGAGGTGCTCAGGATACAGCAGTGACTAAGACCAACATGGCTCTTCCATTTACAGACTCTAGCTAGTAATATGAACCTGCAAAATGAACAAATAAGTATTGCCAACTGTGCCAAGAGTCTGCTGTTGACCATTCAAGTTCTGTACTCATATGTGGCCCTGGCAGATATCTCAGTTTTTTGCTGGAGTAGTGAATTCATCAATATGGGTTTCATTATCATCAGATGACCTTTGTTTTTATCTTCCAAGGAGAGTTTCTTCATACCTGCTTCTAACATATCACTGAAGAGAGGGTCTTGGCATGTTAGTGAATGTTAGTGCTAGAGGAGTGGCCAGGGTTTACAGGGTGTCGGGTAAGTATTGCTGATTCCGTTACACCTTACACTTCAGTATGCAACACAAGAAAACAAATTGAGCATTTAGACAATGGGTTTCTGGCATAGTACCTTTTCTGTACCTTGAGATATATATTTATATGTTTAAACATACCAGAGAGCGAGGCTAAGGGTATTTCTGGTCAGAGAAGACCAAATGAATGAAGACTGAGAACTCCTAACATCTACTCACTTGTGCATCCCCAGATATTTCTGTGGTATGAGTAATATGATGCAGTCAGAACTTCAGTTGGGAAGGCCAGTGCTGATTAAACAAGGTCAATAAAGGATCCAAAGGAGGAAGTTGTTTTTTCAGTCACTAATTATCCCTTTACTGATCTCTCTGCTTTTCTGTTACTTGTTTCTCTTACTTGTTTTTATTTTCTTTTGCTCAGGCTTCATGACCTCTGCCTGGTTTATTTCGTGTTCTGAGGAGAGTGTGAGAAGGAGCCATGGATCCTGCAGCATTGGTAGAAGCCGTTATGGAAGAAGTGGCCTGTCCCATCTGCATGACCTTCCTGAGGGAGCCCGTGAGCATCGACTGTGGCCACAGCTTCTGCCACAGTTGTCTCTCTCGACTCTGGGGGGTCCCAGGAGAATCTGAGAACTGTGGTTACACATGTCCTCTCTGCCGGGCTGCTGTGCAGCCAAGGAACCTGCGGCCTAATTGGCAGCTGGCCAGTGTTGTAGAAAAAGTCCGTCTGCTAGGGCTGCACCCAGGAATGGGGTGGAAGGGGGATGTGTGTGAGCTCCACAGGGAACAGCTGAAGGTGTTCTGCAAAGAGGATGGCCTGATCATGTGTGAGGCCTGCAGCCGGTTCCCCGAGCATGAGACCCACAGTGTCGTGCCCATGGAGGATGTCACCTGGGAGTATAAGGTAGAAGATGGAGGCTAGACACCCCAGTTTCTCCTCTGCCCCTCACTTGGCTATCTTTAGATAAAAGACTTGACCTGGGGCCCCAGGGACAAAATGAGACTCATTTCTTTGGCTCTTCACACCCACAGCTCCCTGGTACCTGATACATGAGCCACTCTCTCCTTGAACTTATGACCTCCCTTGAGTTCCTTCCCTCCCACTTCCACACCCCATCCCCAATCCCAATATGGCTGAATGCCTAACCCAATGATGCTTTCCATACAGTTTGGTTTAGCTGGGGTTTTAGGTTCCTTGAAAGAGTTTGGGCATGAGGTAGTTAAGGCTGCACCTGTCAGAAACTGAACTCCTCCTGGCAAGGTCACAAATAGTCATTTGACATTGGGTGAGCCACATTAACTCCATCTTTTTTTTTTTTTTTTTTGTGAGGAAGATCAGCCCTATGCTAACATCTGCCAATCCTTCTCTTTTTTTTTGCTAAGGAAGACTGGCCCTGGGCTAACCTCCGTGGGCATCTTCCTCCACTTTATATGGGATGCCGCCACAGCACGGCTTGCTAAGTGGTGCATCGGTGTGCGCCCAGGATCCGAACCGGTGAATTCCACAGCGGAGCGCGCGTACTTAACTGCTTGCGCCACCGGGCCGGCCCCAACTCCATCTTTTTATAGACAAAACTGAGGCTTAGAGATTTGAGATCATGCTCATTGGTTTTAAAGCTAAAAGCGACCGTGGCTGAGTCATTTAGGGTTGAATGAGATTATCTAATCTGACCTTGTCAGGCCGCTTCTGACTTTAGGTTGAGGTAGTTAAAGGAAGACGAAAAGTTAGGGCTCTGGTCTTCTTGCTCTTCTGCTGGTATTCTTTCTCCTCTACCAAGCATTTTTTTGGGGGGGGAAGTCATCTCTGACGTACCTGCTGCTCCTTTTATAGCTATCCTGATCAACTTCCAGCTTCTAGCTCTTTCCTCAAATGTCAATGCTGACACATCTTTATCACAGTCCTTATCCCAATGATTCTGTGATCCATTGATCTGTACTGGTCTTAATTCTCTTTCTTGAAGTTCAGATTAGAAGGTTAGTGTATAAGACAAATCTGTGAACTAGCTATTTTCCTATGTGAGAAGAATTTCTTAAAAAAAGGCCTTTTATTTTAAACCGTTTCAGGCAGTTAGGGGGGAATGTCCAAGTTTCTTTTAGAGGCTTTTGTTCTAAAAAATAATCAAGACAAGGCAAAGAGACACATTTTGGGGTGGCCAATTCTGATTCCCCGCAAATACTTTATGCTGTCTAGTAGTAATCTCTTGCATTAGTCTTCTGGGATAGTGCTTCTTACCTTTAATGTGCATTTGAACCACCAAGGATCTTGTTAACATTTGGATTCTCATTCAAGAGGTCTGGAGTGATGCCTGAGATTCTGCATCTCCACCAAGCTCCTGGGTGATGCTATTGCTACACATTGCTTGGACCACTCTTTGAATATGAAGATTTTAGGAGTCCATAGCATAACAAGGCAGATAAGGATAACAAGAGGCATTGAGAGGAAAAGTCCAAAGTAGTTTTCTAGCAAGGTTGGAAATGGACCTTTTTTTCTACTTTACAGAAACTTAGAGAATGTGGGAGTGGAAATGATTCTCAAATCAAAAGTTACCTTGGATGTCATCTGTGCAGGAATCTGCTCCCTCTGTGGCATTCCTTTTTCTCCCAGCATTCATCCTGGCCCATCCTCTGAGGGACACTTGTATCCCCGTCACTTACCTATGCTAGGAAGCCTCATTATCAACTCAGGCTGCCCAAGGTGTCCTCATGAGGTTTTTATCTCTTTCAGTGGAAACTGCATGAGGCTCTGGAACATCTGAGGAAGGAGCAAGAAGAGGCCTGGAAGCTGGAAGTTGGTGAGAGGAAACGAACTGCCAACTGGAAGGCAGGTTGCCACCTGGGGGAAGGAGCTTGTGTGGTCCCTGTGTTGTCCTGGAGCTAACCCATGGAAGCCTCCTCATCTCTGTGAGGCTGAACGTGGGGTTTGAAGTTAGATGGCCAGGGGTCCTCATACTAGCTTCTCTGCCAGGCATGGGACTTCAGGCAGGCCATAGAACTTCTCAATTCAGGTTTCTTGAGTGTGATACAGGGATAACCTCTGCACTTGTGTCCACATATGTGAGCAAGGAAAAGTATGCACCTCACTAATGCCTTAGCTCACAGTGGTATCACTTGTACAATGCTTAGTAAAGCATGGTTTCTGTTTCTCTTTCCCCAGTTAGAGCATATTTACTAAAAGTTAAGTTATTAAAATATTAGAAAATCACCTCTGAAATAAATTTGAGGCCCATAACTTCCAAACTTTCAGAACTTTTGATCAATAAAAGGTAACATTGAACCAGTCTCAAACATCATATTGGATTGATATAATATGAATGAGAAGCAAAAGCATCTAACAGTGTAGCTAGGTTACACTGCCTTAGAGGCTTAAGTGTAATGCTTCTGGTCATTATTCTGAAAATAGAATATATTATTCTGAAAATAGAAAATAGTCTAGAGCATATAGTACCAAGATAATAACCTGGGCCCTACTGGGGTCGATGAGAGTAGGTATAGGTACCCAGAAGCATGTACTGAGCTGTGGGAACAGAAAGGTCAGAAAAATAGTATCCTTTATCTTGGCATGTAAAGTGCCAGGCACATGTTTGGTACCAGAACATTCCAGAGCCAATGTGTATGCATATGACAGTGTCCTTAATCCTGGATGGCCCTTACACGAACAATATCAGTGCTGATTTCTGATCTTGGCTCTGCAGATACAGGTGGAAACCCGAAAGCAGAGTATCATGTGGGAGTTTGAGAAGTATCGGCGATTACTACAGAAAAACCAGCCACCAGGGCGGCGGCTGGAGGTAGAGGCAGCTGCAGCTCTGGCCAGCCTAGAGCAGGAGGAGGGGGAGACCATGCGGAAACTGGAGATGAATCACAATGAGCTCCTGCAGCAGAGCCGGGTCCTGTGGAGGATGATTGCGGAGCTGGAAGAGAGGTCTCAGAGGCCTGTCCGCTGGATGCTGCAGGTGAGTAGCAGGTTTCCCTGAGAACCTTGAGTGAGAGCTGAAAATAGCCTGGGACTCCAGGAGAGAGGATTCCCTGGTCTTCAGTGGGGCCTGTGAGACACATGTAGATCCCTTACACTTCCTTGCTAATGCCTTCTGTTCTATCCTTAGGTGGGTGGGTGACCCGGCCCCTTGTAGTTGTAGCCTCCTAGATGGGGCATCACCCACCTTCTGGCCTGAGAGTCTTGAGATGAAGCCTGAAATTGGACAGTCCAACCAGAGCTTGGCCTGCCATGCTCCCCTCCTGTAGGCTTCTCCCCTCTACCTTTGCATGCCTTCTCTCCAGCCTTGCTCTCTGCAGCCCTTTCCCTTAGGGAAACTCCCTCCCAGAGCTCGGTGTCTGTCCGGTCCCTGCAAGAAATAGCGCATACTCAGGTGCTGCTTATTTTTTCTCCTTCCAGGGTATTCAGGAAGTCTTAAACAGGTATGTTCCCATCCTTGCAGCCCTTGGGAGCCCCATAAGGCAAAATCGGTCCTGGCCAGACCCAGAAGAGGAAGGAATATGTGCCAGTACCTGCTGAAAAGCATGTGCTGGTCCATAATCTTCTCCCACTTTTGCTGTATTGGCTGAAGAAGCTTTGTTCATCTTTCTTTTTTTCTTCTTTGTACTTGCTCAAATTCATTTCACATATTACCAATAAGAATTTCAAGTAAATTATAAAATTCACAGTTTCAAGTAGATCTCCCAAGGAGGGAAAAAGACTGCAGATGTCTCCATTATGTTCTGAGCTCTGAGTATCAGCCTTTCTCCTCTTTGGCACTCCTCTTCCGCTCCTGATGTCAAGTGCACGTCTAACCCTTCCCACAGCACAGGAATACGAGTGCTCTCCTCTCTGTGCCACAAACCATTTGGGCTCTGTCAAACACTCATCACCTCTCTCCTTGGCCTGGTGTTGCTGGGCGGGGTCACCCGACTTACGATGTCCCTGGCCAAACCCCTCTTCCTTGCCATAAGGGAAGTCCTGTGTGGCAGAGCCAGGATTTCTGGCCCCAAGGCTTACCCCTCCTCTACTAGGAGCAAGTCTTGGAGCCTGCAGCGGCCAGAACCAGTCTCCTTGGAACTGAAGACGGATTGCCGTGTGCTGGGGCTAAGAGAGGTCCTGAAGACATATGCAGGTAATGAATGCTGGGGGAGATTGTGATGGGCACTGGGAGGGACCCTTCCAGAGAAATAATATAGTCCAGTGCCTTATGGATTTCCCATCCATCCCCCACCCCATCACTGAGAAATCTGTGGCTGTATTTATCGGGGAGAGCTCACCCATGGCCGCTGTATCAGTGTATCTGTATACGGTGTACCACTGTATCAGATCAGGCTCTGTATCAGTGTTACCATCCCGGATTTTGTTTCCTAGCTGACGTGCGCCTGGATCCAGACACTGCTTATTCCCGCCTCATCGTGTCTGAGGACAGAAAATGTGTGCGCTATGGAGACACCAAGCAGAAATTGCCAGACAATCCTGAGCGATTTTACCGCTACAACATTGTTTTGGGCAGCCAGTGCATCTCCTCAGGCTGCCACTACTGGGAGGTGGAGGTGGGAGACAGGTCTGAATGGGGCCTGGGCGTGTGTAAGGAAAATGTAGACCGGAAGGAGGTGGTCTATTTATCCCCCCACTATGGATTCTGGGTGATAAGGCTGAGGAAGGGAAATGAGTACCGGGCAGGCACTGATGAATACCCCCTCCTGTCCTTGCCAGTCCCTCCCCGCCGGGTGGGAGTCTTCCTGGATTATGAGGCCCATGATATCTCCTTCTACAATGTGACTGACAATGGCTCCCACATTTTTACTTTCCCCCACTATCCCTTCCCTGGGCGCCTCCTACCCTATTTTAGTCCTTGCTACAGCATTGGTGCCAACAACACCGCTCCTCTGACCATTTGCTCCCTGGATGGGGACGACTGAGAGAGGCCCCATCCTAGCCAGAGGCCTTGGAATTTCACCTGGACTGCAGGAATTTTGGAGAGCCCTGCCAAGGACAAGGGTCCCCTTGAACTGAGCTGAGCCTGGAATCCAGGGATTCCTCTGCCTGAACTACTGGTCTGTTGCCACTAGGCCAAAGTCTGTCTCTAACCACTCATGTGGAAATACTGAAGCTCAGCCAAATAAGCAGTGCGCCTGTATGAGGGAAACCTGGCAGGGCTGATGGTGAAGATCAGAGCGGGTCTGAGAATCAGGACTCTGTCCTTTCTGTAGCTCATGCCCCTCTTCCCCATCCCTGTTGGTGCCAAGATTAAGT
This sequence comes from Diceros bicornis minor, assembly GCF_020826845.1. Classification (NCBI taxonomy): domain Eukaryota; kingdom Metazoa; phylum Chordata; class Mammalia; order Perissodactyla; family Rhinocerotidae; genus Diceros; species Diceros bicornis. Next base: position 59,889,375 of record NC_080746.1, on the reverse strand, counting down.
CAGTGATGATGATGAAGTAGATCCAACGTTCAGGAAACCCTTTGGATAGGATTGAGCAACAAACCAAGAGAATACTGTCCGTGTCCAGAGCTGGTTTCTGTGCTGAGACCAGTTAGAGGATGCTTCACCTGAGGTTTGCTGCTTCTGAGCAACCCAAAACTGACCCCAGCTTTCTGACCTCCTAATTTAGCAGCATTGCCCCCACCATCTCGGTTGCCATCCCCAATCTGAGCAAGAGCTGGGCAGATTGCTCTCAAACTCTAAGGAGACCTGTGTCCTGGTCTTGCCCTTTTCTCTGAATGTCAGGATCAGAAACGCTGTGAGCCTTCTTATTTTCACTTGACGGATGAAGAAACTGAAATGGCCTTCATGCAGCAAGTTGTTTCTCACAAAGCTGCTGAAAGAAGATTGTAAAGATTATAAAGTATTTCTCATATTCAAATGAAACAAGATTGACAAACTCGCTTCTCAGGTCACATGTCTGTATGTCATTCATTACATTTGGATCTGAAACATCCCACCTGTTTGAAAGATTTTCAGGTGTCCTCAGTGGAAAAGTGGGTATAGTAGCTGCATACTCTCCTACCTCACAAGATTGAAGTGAAGATCTCAGTTCCATCTGATACTGTTGTTCCTTTCTCAGGGATGGAGGAAGGCAAGCCATAGAATTTGCCTGTTTCACCTTCTGACAGCCAGCATCTTGACAGCAGGGCCTTTGTTTCTTAGGGCCTCTCCTGACAGTATAGAGCCCTTTAGACAGGTGCCCATGCCAATGACAAACGCCAGCCACAGTAATATATTGTGCATCTGTTATATGTGTTTGTCTTGGGATTAGAATGAGGATAGTGACATTAGGGTAGAGAATGGAAATAGTAAAGAGAAAAATGTATAACAAATGCTCTACAAAGATGGCTCAGCTACAAGCTGTTTAGGCTGCAATTCAGGTCTTGTTATATCACAAAGGGAGTCTTCATGGTTCTGGTGACTACAGAATACTTCTCTAAATCTATGAGAGAAGGAGTAAAGCAGGAGGGAAGGGTGGGGAGAAGAAATTGGACTAGGCACAAAACGCCAGTTTGGGGGCCATATATTATATGCAAGGGAATTAAGACTATATATATGGGCTTTTGATGTTAAAGTGATTGTTGTATGTGGCAAAAATAATTCATTACAGGACTGAAGTTTATGACGTGGGGATGATTGTGGCTGGAAACAAACTGCAAGGCAAGCATATGAGAACTAATGGCTTTGCCTATTGCAAGGGCTGCAGTATGTCCATTACATATTGTCACCGTGATGTTGTAACACAACCTCTGAGGTAGTTTACACTTGAAGGTAGTGACGGTGGGTTAGGATTGGGCAGCAAAATGGATACAAGGTTAGGTATAGGCAAAGGCAAAGTAATTCCTATAATAAAGATTACCAAAAATCATCTTTCTGCTTTCGTTGTGTTGGCTGTTCACATATGAAGGAGGTAAAATGGGCCCAAATGGAGAAATAAACTCACTCTATCCACCATGCTTCTAGGTTGCTCCTTGACTGTTAGCAGTAGAAGGGGAGAAGTTTCCATCATCTGCTTGGAGGAGAATGAAATAGTCAGTCACAGACCAGGTCTTGCAAAGGGTTGAAATGACCTACATTAGAGGGACCATGTGTGTTTGTGTGTGGGGACTCCCTGGGGAATTGTTTATAGAGTTGAGAAATGGATCTTGAGAAAGTGCTTCCAGTTATGTCCATGGACACTTAGCAGAAGAGGCTACAGGCCAAGTCAGTGTTATTCTTTTACTGTGGTTTTATTAGGACAAATCTTGGAAGTTTCCTAGCAAAAGATTATTAGGTGATAAATTCATTCAAACTTAGAATGAATTAATGTCTGAAATGGCTCCATTTGTAACGTGTTATTTATTTATTTATTTTTACGTTTATAAGCTGATTTGGGTGCTATGATTACTTGTTAGAAGAATTACAAGGTTAAACACGTTATTTTATATTCTCTGATTTGAAGACCAAGCAAGGAGACTAAAGTTCTTAAGTATATGAAATCCTTTTTCTCTAGGGTAGTTGATTACTCTTGCCTTCTAAGAACCCCATGAAGACAAGGACCTTATTCGTCTGGTTCACCATTGTAGCCCCAGTCTAGTGTGTGTGTGTGTGTGTGTGCGCGCGCGCGCATGTATAAATATTTAAGTGAGGGAACTTTCATTCATATGCCTGGAATCAAAACAAGAGTAAGCTCTTCTTGCCTCAGGGGCGTGAAAAACTGGATGGTACTTAATTATAATCCTGTTCAAAAACTACTTTGATGGATAATTTCAAAGTGGTCCAGAAGGGGTGGGGCAGGTAGCCATGTGGAGGTTAGAGTGCCTGCACCACTTCCTGCAATGCCTGGGGTGACACCTCAGACTTGGTGGGATCATTCACTACAAGGCAGAGATGAGCTTTGCTCATCCTTGTTTTAATACCAGAGAAACCAAGAGGTGCAATGCCTGAGCCTTGAAGGGGAAGGCCACTAAAATAGTGAGATGCTTGGGTCCTGCCAAAGGTAAAGACAGAGGGCAAATCCTTGGGTTCACAACTCCCCACAGGAAATCCAGTCTCACTCTTTTTCAAGGACCACTGGTTGTAATCTCTTAAATTCCAAACAGTGAGAGTCTACTGTGGGTCCCAGGCACTGGTTAAAGAAGCACATACTGCTTCTTGTGATAGGGCAGGAGTTGAATCTGAATGTATTGGGAGAAGCACAGGACATTTTGTTTCAGAGTAGCCACGGCAGGGAACCAGTCCACTCTGGGAAGTATGTGGTTCAATATTTGAGTATCATCAGTGGCTCCCAGCTAGTTTCAGGGATTATAATGTGAGTGAAACACAAAGCTGGCAGGGCAGACTTCTTCCGATGGAAATTCTGGGAAGAAATTTCTGTATTAACTCAGGCTGGACTATACTTTCGTTGTTTTACATCGATTCTTTAACGTATCTAATGTTCTTTGATTTAATGGACATAATTTTTTGGGTTGCTTATGGAGAAAGAATAGTGTGACTTTTCAAAATGGATATCTTATCAAATATGCTTACCACGTCATGATCTTGATTTGTTTCTATGTCAGGGGCTTGCAAGGGGAGGAGAGTTTTTTTTTTTTTTTTACTACTCTTTGGCAACTCAGTGCATCATTATCAGAGTTTTAAAGGCTGAATCGTACCCCACTTGTGTTCAGAAATAGAATACATTCTCGTAGGTAAACAAACCCAACTTTAGCAAAAGGGGTGGATGCTGAGTTGTTAAGCAACAGATCTGTTTGGAAGAATTATCCTGTGAGTACTGATCCACACAGGACTGCAGTTTCAATAGTGCCTAAAATTAACCCTTAAAATTATGGAATTAGAAATATATTTGGTATACTTTTTAAGTACATACGATGTTTCCATGTTCTTTTTGTGCTTTCCATTCACTATTTTATTTAATTTTCAATACTTTCTGAATTAACATTGTTTCCCCCATCAGTAGAAAGGCAATATTAAGACTCAGGTACAATAGCTTGGTATCAATACAATTGGAAAATTATCTTTTATTAAGATTTTCCAGTGTACCACAGTCAATTATATGTATCTCTTACATATGAAATCTTTTTTTTTTTTAAAGATTTTATTTATTTATTTTCCCCCCAAAGCCCCAGTAGATAGTTGTATGTCATAGCTGCACATCCTTCTAGTTGATGTATGTGGGACGCGGCCTCAGCATGGCCGGAGAAGCGGTGCGTCGGTGCGTGCCCGGGATCCGAACCCGGACCGCCAGGAGCAGAGCGCGCGCGCTTAACCACTAAGCCACGGGGCCGGCCCTGAAATCTTTTTCTTTTAACATATACTGATTATTCAGTTTAAGACTTTCTGAAAGGGAAAAATAAAAGCAAAAACGAAATAAGTATCTGGTGACCTGGGGGAGAGTAGTGACATTTCAACTTCCTTATTTATATTCTTCTCTATTGACCTTTACATCACAGGGCACACCTCCTTAGAGGTGTCCAGAGGAAGAAAGATGTGTGTTGTATTTGATCACTCTCTTTTGTGTCTTACAGGTAAGTTATACAAGCAAGCCTAGGAAGCAAAGAGAAAGATGTCAAAAACCAAACTCACATTGTCTTTACTTCTGTTGCTTAAAAACAAAAGCTGGTGATTAGTACACTGAGTCCAACTAGCTGAACAGTGGGGAATATATTAAAAGATGTAGAGGTGTTTTACAGAACGTAATAACAACGCACCTGGGTGTCCAAAATGAACTGGGACCAGAGAATCAGAGATTCAGTTTCTTCACCCATTTTTCTAATTTGCTTCTCTTGCTGTGGAACAGGTTTTTCTTTCTAAGTTCATGTGTTGCAAAATGGACGCCATCAGTGATCCAAGTATATATCTCCTCAGATAAACTGGAATCCATTTTGACTGGAGAAGGACTCTGGTCCAGCTGAGAGCACATAACCGAAATAGAGTGGGTTCATCAATGGGCCAGACGGCAGGGTCATATATTAACACCTGTTTCCATATAACACATGAGGAGATGAACAATTCTGAGAAAATCAGCCAGGTGTAGGGAGATCAAGCAGTTGGTTTCTTCTGCTCAGGTACTGCTAGGATATTAAGTTGGAAATATAGATCAGAAGCTAAGAAAAGAAAAACCCCAAATCTATACATTCTGCCCACACTTCTCTCTGATTGAGACACTAGTTGATTGAAACCATTAAAAATATTGTCAGAGGGTCTGGCCCTGTGGCTTAGCAGTTAAGTGCGTGCGCTCCGCTACTGGCGGCCCGGGTTCGGATCCAGGCGCACACCGACGCACTGCTTGTCCAGCCATGCTGAGGCGGCGTCCCACATACAGAAACTAGCAGGATGTGCAACTATGACATACAACTATCTACTGGGGCTTTGGGGAAAAAAAAGGAGGAAAATTGGCCATAGGGCTGGTCTTCCTCAGCAAAAAGAGGAGGATTGGCATGGATGTTAGCTCAGGGCTGATCTTCCTCACCAAAAAAAAAAAAAAACTTCCACAAAAAAAATATTGTCAGAAAATTAATCATTTCATTCAGATTCTTTGTGGAAATTGAAAAGTTATACAAGTTTATCCTTCAGAGCTTCATCTTAGAGCTCCTATGGCACCAGGTAAAGGAAACCAGCTCCACAGATCTGAAAGGCATCTTTGAAGTTGGCTGGAATGCTGAAGGTCTTAGCAGACTTTGTGTTCATGAACCCAGGTTGGTGTGGTCAAAGAGGCAGTGCATCAGCCTGCTCCATATTCGCTCCCGTATTTGTTTAGTCCTCAGGCCATAGATGATGGGGTTTAAGGTGGAGGGGATGACCAGGTACAAGTCAGCTAACAGCACTTGGGTGTGCAAAGGCACTGTGTTCTTCCCTAGCCAGGCAACATAGATGGATGCCATCCCAGGTAAATAGTACAGTGCCATAACTCCGACATGGGAGCCACATGTGCTTAATGCTTTCAACTGGGCGTTCTTTGAGGAAAGACCAAATACTGCCTGAAGAATCTGGTTATAGGAGGCAGCAATGAAGACCACATCAGAGCCCACAATAATGGAGGAAACAATCAGACTGTAGAGAGTACTGGGCATGGGGTGAGCACATGCCAACTTGGCCACAGCCATGTGCTCACAGTAGGAATGGAGAACCACATTGGAGCCACAGAAAGGTAGATGGCTCACCATCCAACTTAATGGAGTCACAAGTATGACAGCTCTGATGATGATGGCCACACTCATTCCTATCATCACCAGAGGAGTGAGAATTCTCTTGTAGTGTAAGGGCTTACAGATGGCTACATAGCGGTCAAAAGCCATGGCCAGCAGCAACCCTGTCTCCACAGCCGTGGCTGCATAGACAAAATACATCTGAGTGAAACAAGCACCAAAGCTGATGGAGTTGTCTCCTGAGGAGAAGATGCTCACCATCTTGGGCACTACAGAGGAAGCCATAACAATGTCCACAGCAGCCAGAACACACAGGAAGCAGTACATGGGTTCTTGTAGAGTAGAATCCATGCAGATTATGGTCACTATGAGGGTGTTTCCCAACAGGGCTATGGTATACATGACACTCAGTGAGATAGCCAGCCAAAGATGTGAAGACTGCAGACCTGGGATACCCACAAGGAAGAAGGTGGCAAGGGTTTTCATTGTGTGGTTATAGTGTGGCCCCAGCATCATAGATGAGACTGCTTTCCTGTTAATGCATAAAATGATGTAAGAAAAGGATGCAATTCTGTGAGACTTGTTCTCGGTTGGGGTGTGGGAGAGCCTGGTGGTATTCTTAGCTCGGTGGACCACAGGATCAGAAAACTGACATCTGACAAAGTTATTCTACTCCACCTTCCATCCTCCTCGGTATTTTTTCCGTTACCAATTTCTATTTATAATTCAAATATCAGCTCATTGTTTACCTCCTTTGGGAAGTCTTCTCTGCTCTACCTCCTCTCCCATTCCATGCCAAAGGGAAATTAGGTACCTTCTGAGCCTTTATAGAATCTCCATGCTGATATCTGAATGACCTCAATTGACAATTCCAATATTCTACATATGATTTTATTGTATTCACTCTTGTCTGTTTTGTTTGTAACCTTACACCTTATACCAAATGTGTGACCCATAGCTGTGGTGCAGAAGTCCATTAGAAGAAGATATGTGTACTCATTATAGCAAACAATTAAATGAGTGAATGAATGAGAAATCAGAGGAAAGAGTTTTTCTTCTATCTTTTATGTTCAGTTCCTAATATTTAATGTGTTGAATGAAACCATGACCTTCCTGAGGTTGAACATGTCACATTTTGTATCCTTAGTATAGTGTCTAGACAAAAGATAGATGAAGCATCCTTCTCATTGAAGAAACATATTAATGGCTTCAGGAAAATAAGGTCATTAGAGAACAACATTATAATTTTCCATAGGATATAATAAACCATCTGTAAATATTTAGAATCCCAGGCTTCTCTTAATTTCAGCCTGGATTTCCTATTGAGCTACGTTCAATTAAGACGTTAAATAACTACAGATAAAAATTTAGGGCTCCTTTGCAGATGAACACTCCAATAGGTTTTTATGATTCTTCAATATGGATAACTCTTCATGGTGAACTACCAAGACATTACAAACAACAAGGAAGCTTTATCCTTGAGAAAGGAAAGCACTCTTTAGTGAACATAGTATGTAAGAGTACTATCTTGGAAAGTGTAGTATTCATAATCTAAGTGTGTTTAACCATTTGTAAAATAGGACAATGTCCATTCCATACAAGACAATTGATATAATGAATATGAGATTAAATATTCATCCAAGATCATATAACAAGTGGGTGGTAAATTTGAGATTCAAATCGAGGTCTTTCCAGCTCCTTTAACACCTGTGACTCCCATGTGTCCATCTAGCCCGAGACTGATAGTCAGGAATTCAACTATGGTAATGGAAAAAAATATATATAGTGGTCTCAGCCAGTTTTGATGGGACAGATGTGCACTACTCTGCACAGCCAGGAGCTTGTTGATTTCTGTTTTTTGCTGCATTCAGTCTCCATCTGCCTCACTCAGGTGTTACCATATTAGATAATGTGTAATAGTCTAGTTGGGTAAACCTGAAGATAAGGCATCAGTGTTAACTACCATTCCATTCTTCTGTGATATCCCTTTAGTTACTTTCCAGCTTCAGATAGATGGTTTCCATGATTTCATATGGTGTTTGGGCATGTGCACATTCCTCCAACCACTCCTTACAAGGGGCCCTTCTGGTGGTATCACTCAGGCTTTGGAGATGTTGTTCAAACTTCAAAGAACATCTAGTTTCTCTTTCCTCAGAGTACAGAAATGGAAATAGAATGCTGCGTACTTCTATGTACTCCACTCAGAATGTGTTGTTGTCCTACTTCATCAAGAGGCAGGATAGAAAAGTGGCTGAAAGCTTTGTTTCTAGATACATTCTCCCAACACTGAAAACCCTACTCTGACACTTGCTAGCTGTTTTGCCTTGGTCAAGTCTCTAAGCCATATTTTGATCCTTAGTAAGATGGGGCTAATATGAGTGATACAAATGTTTTGATCTCTAAATGAGAAGCTATTTAAAAGTGCTTATCATCATGCATGTACCATAGTTGCTCAATAAAATATAGCTGACAAAAATATAGCTAAACAAAAAAATTTGTTAATTCTGTAGTTCTAGATTGCTCTAAAAAGCACACTCAAATGGATATGTGTGACAAGGAGGCCAAGTTAAAAAAAAAAAAAAGAAAAAGACAACTCAACCCTGCGTTGCCTAAAGCTTTTCCCACATGATTTATCAGTGAAGATGTGCCACCCAGTGAATATACACAGCACGGTTCTTTTAATCTGACCGTGATGAAGAGCTCAGAATCTGTTCCATTGTAGGTCAGTTCCCAAGTTGAGGGTTTTGCTTTGTTTGTTTGGGGCTCTTTTTGTTCCTTGCTTGTTTTTCTCTTCGTCACTTCTGTGTACATGTCTCTTTATATTTGCCAATATCCCATCTCTAAAAAGAAAGCCAAAGAGTGGTTAACTCCTCTGCTGCCATGCAACAACCCTCGACGAATTGAAATGGGATTAAGAGTAGAGTGAAAGTGTGTATGACAAATATCCTTTATCCAAGCTAAATTACTGCTTCAACTGTTTTCCATAGAAATCAGATCATTTCTCTTCCTAGGAAAATGGATATTTGGCTTAGTCTCAAATCTGGACTCAAGGTCACAGGTGTGGATCAGACTATATTAAGTACAATTGATCTTCTCCTTCCTCAAACCTTTACTGCTCTAATATTGCATCTCTCAAGGCCTCAGCCTAGTGGGTCACCACATCAACTGTATCACTTATGTTGATTTTACAATACTCATATATTACCCAAGAACTGTTTTCCAAGCCTCCAGACATCTTAAATGAAGGGAGCTATTTGCCAAGCCTCAAGATTAGCCTGCCTTTATCTATCATTTCCTGATAAGGGGATGCCAGGCTAAGAAGTTCCCATATTCCTACCCTTGGTCACTGTCTGTCCTTACCCATTTTTAATTTCTCATCAGGGAATGGGCACCTCTCCAAATAATTGGGTATATCACATTGATGGAGTAGTACCCACAAGATCCCATCAGCTGCAGTAACATTTTCTCTGTTAACCAAGCACTAGACAAGCATTCACCTGGTTCTCAAAACTAACCTTGTGACATACATTTTCCCCTTCCATTTGTCCCCTGGAGAACCAAGCACTGATTGACTCCACACCCAGGTACCAACAGCAGCCTTGGTGAGAGTCCCCAGAAGTTTTCTAAAAAGCCAAATTTCTGGGATACGATTGCAAATTGTGGTCTTTATTGAAACAGACAAACCACCATCACCATCAACAAAAAAACCTAAACGTAAGACATACTTAATAATAGAACAGACTGAATAAAGTAGTGAGCTCTGCTTCATGGTCAGATTAAAAGAACCTTGCTGTGTATGGTCACTAGGTGAGACATCTTCAGTGATAGATCATGAGAAGACAAGGGAAAGCTTCTTGTAGTAGAATGATAGTGAGGAGTGGAAAAAATAATTCAGGATATCCTTAACACTGCTATGTGTTTTCTGGATGCCATAAACTCAGAGTTGAGAATCACTGAACAAAGAGCAGAAGAAAAGCCTAAGAAACCAGAATCCCTCCTCCCCACACTCACCTCTGATCCAGGACCTTCCTCTCCTGGATCCTACTCTGTATAAATCCACGTTTCTTCTGAGGACAGTCTCAGCTGGTGTCCTACCCATCCCTCCTCTCTCCAGCCCTGGCAAATTTTAGGTCCTCATAACTTTCATTCCCTTGAAGCTTGTATTTCCCTCATTTCTTTTTCTTCTTAATTAGCACTGCTAGAGGTTTACATATTTTATTAGTCTTTTCAAATGACAGGAACTTTGGTTTGGTTGGTCATCATTTTTTTTTTCACTCTTTAATCTATTGCTATTGAAAATTTTCTTTCTAAGATCAACAGTGATCTCCATCAATGATCTGTTGCCAAGCCTGTGATTCCTTTTCATTTGTTATTTTACTTGACGTATCCAAAACATTTAGCATTACTGCCTGCTTCTTCATTTTTTGGTTAACTTTTGGATTGAAGTATAACATACATACCTGTAAAAGTACACAAATTTCTGGTGTACAGCTTGATAAATTTTATAAAATGAACACAAAAACACACCCACATAGCCACTACCCAGATCAAGATACAGACACAATTGCTTCCCAGTTGTTGAGATGCTCTTCAGAAAGCTCTGGCCAAGCAATCCTAAGACATTTCCAACCCAGAACCTGCCTCTGCCTTCAACCCTGTAGAGACATTCACATGAAGACCTGGAGAGCCAATCACTAAAGAAAAGTTTAGACAAGTCCCTTAACTCCAATTACTAAATGATAGGATATGTGAGGAGTTTTCAGTCCTATTTAAGGAATGTAGAATAAACAATTCAAATTGAAATTGTCTAAAAGGTAAAAGCGGTAGTGCATGACTCATTGAGGGATCCTTTGTGTTTATGATAACCCTATGCTTCCCTCTACTAACAAATAAACATACTGCCAATCAGTCCTACTGCTTGGTTTCTTTCTCATAACTCCCTTTGGTCCCTGAAAACCCTTTCTCCATTATTCCAAGGTTGGACTTCTTTCTCTCCCAGCTTTGAGCCAAACTAGTCATGTGTTTCCTTTTCCCTCTCTCTCCCCCATCATCTCATCATTTCCAGAAGGTGATCGTGGTATCAGAAGTACCCAACAGGCCTGGCCAGCCCTTTAGACAGATCTAGGGTTTATATTCTCCTCTATAGAGTGACTCTGTCCTTGAGACACCATCAGCCCAACACCCAGTCCCCACGTCAGTTACCTACATCTCTGGAGTTTTCTCTGTTTGACTTCCTGTGATGTGTCCATGTTTCTTTCACTCAAAATAACAGGGTTATGCACAAGACCCTTCAGGAGGAGCAAGAAAAGTGACAGAAGATCAAAGATGAAAAACATACAGTCATGGTGAGGAGTATTGTCACTTTCAAAGACCTTCCTTTGGGAGTCCTCTTTCTCCTTTAGATTCTCAAACACCTTGACTTTTCCCTGAACACCCTGGCTTCCCTTGGCCTCTGCCCAGCAGCCAAACACTGTAACTCCTCCAGAGACTGATTTTTCTCTGTGCTCTGGGCCCTGGGGCTTTCCAGGTTGCAGAAGGAGGAAGAAGTTTAGTGGCTGAAGAGTCTTTGTTTCTCAATCCTCAGAGAATACCTAAGAGTTAGAAGAATATGAAGTGCATCCTTCAAAGAAAACAAAAGAACCAAGATGAGTTAAATGTGAAAGCCTGCTATGTGCCAAGCTCTCTGCTAAATGCTTTCAAAGATTATCTCATTCAATTTCCACAAACCTCTAAAGTAGCTGCCATTGTTACATCAACATTTTATAGATGAAACGCAGGTGCTTTGATGGTCACCAAGTTAGTAAGCCAGAGAGTAGGGATTCAAATTCTAGCAATCATAATTCATTTCACTTTGTTGTAGAACTAGTCACACTGATAGTATACTTAATCTCTCAATGTCCACTTCACTCTTCCTCAGTTCTGCTTGGGGACTCATGGTGGGCTTCACTGGTTAAATATTTCTCATGACACCTTGTTATAAAGTCCTATTGTGAACAAAGAAGGGAAACAGAATGTAAGGAAGACCAAGGAAGATAAACTTGTCAAACTGGGGAATGGGCCTGGACCACAGAACATAGATAGGATATGAAAACATATTCTCCAGAGAATGGACCACACAAGGTAGAATGCAGGGTACTTGAAAGGGAATGAGGCTATGAGGCGAATGGGCCATATTTTGAATGTCTTGACTTCTGCCTGAGCATCATCATGGGGCAGGAATAAAGCTGAGAGAAAGAAGCCAACAGGAACAAGATACAAAGTTTATTCTTTTTTTTTTTTAATGGCAAAGGATATAGAGATATATGGAAATATGAAAAATCAAGAGCTAATACTACATGGTCCCAGTTCCCCAAGTCCTCAGCAGAGACACAGTCATTAGTGATGTGAATGGTGAGAGGCCTTCTGTTGTCTTTTGGAGGAGGATTGGAGCATTTCGTGCCTTCCTCAGCCAGCACATTGCTAATGACCAGAGGATGGTCTAGTGCCCATTTGCTAGGCTTAGCATCTATTAGAGGTTCAGTCTTCAAACTTGCAAGAGAACTAGTCCCCAAAACTGCTGTACTTAAAACTTTAAACTTTAAAACCTGTGGGTCTATGTTTCCTATAGGATAATTCAAAGGACTGGCCAGGTTGTAAAGCTAAATAACCCTGTGAAATATTGATAGGGAAAGGACAATAAAATGCATAAGGCAGTAGGGAAGCTACTTAAATAACACCAGCATGAGGTGAAACAGCTTAGTGTGACAGTGCCAATGCGGACAGCTGGACCACTTTCCCCAGGGATTGAAACAGGCTCCAGCTGAGGCATTAAGAGCTATAGCAGATCCTCAGAAATCTGTAAAATGAGAAAAGTAGAATAATGGTTGCTACTTAGAGTTGTGAAATAAACTGAGTTAATCCATATAAAATGCTCAAAATACTGAAGGGCACATAGTGTTAGTGCTTAAGGAGTGCTTGCTATTTTTATTAATGTATAGTATGCTCACAATTACCTAACAAATCATAAAAAAATTTTGGGTTTAGGAACTATTTTCTGTCTAGCTGATTTATTCATTCAACAAATATTTATTCAGTAATAACTGCAGGACAGGCCCTGTTGAGGTTCTCAGGATACAGCAGTGACTAAGACCAACATGGCTCTTCACTTTGCAGACTCTAACTGGTAACACAAACTTGCAAAGTGAAAAAATAAATAAGGCCAATTGTGCCAAGAGCCTGCCACTGACCATTCAAGTTCTATACCCATATGTGTCCCTGGCAGAAATCTCCCTTACTTGCTGGGGTAGTGAATTCATCAATATGGGTTTCATTATCATCAGATGACCTTTTTTGTTTTTATCTTGCAAGGAGAGTTTGTTCGTATCTGCTTCTAACGTATCACTGGAGAGAGTGTCTTGGCATCTTAGTGAATGTTAGTGCTGGAGGAGTAGGCAGGCGTTTACAGGGTGTTGGGAAAGTATTGCTGATTCCCTTATGCCTTACCCTTTAGTGTGCAACACAAGACAAAAAAAAAATGAGCATATAGGCAATAGGCTTCTGGCACATTACCTTTTCTGTACATTGAAGTATATAAATATACTTATAAACATACCAGAGAGTGAGGCTAGGTGTATTTATGGATTTATTTTGGATATGAAACATCACATTTTATGTGACCTTACCCAAGTTCAAGAGGAGCAATACTGATTTGGAGAGCAGGATTGAGGTGGAGTGGGAATGGTCTGGTGAGTGAACCCAGAGGAGGGTCAGAGATGACCAAATAGATGAAAACTGAGAACTCCCAACTTCCACTCTTTCAGCATCCCCAAATATCCCTTGTGTGATGTGAGTAATGAGACCCATTCAGAACTTCAATTGGGAAGGCCAGTGCCTGTTAAACAAGGTCAACAAAGGATTCAAAGGAGGAACTTGTTTTTTCAGTCATTAATTATCTTTTTACTGATCTCTTTGCTTTTCTATTACTTTTTTCTATTACTTGTTTTTATTTTCTTCTTCTCAGCACTCACGATCTTTCCCTGGTTTATTTCATGTTCTGAGGAGGGAGTGAGAAGGACCATGGATCTTGCAGCATTAGTAGATGCTGTTATGGAAGAAGTGGCCTGTCCCATCTGCATGACCTTCCTGAGGGAGCCCATGAGGATTGACTGTGGCCACAGCTTCTCTCTGGACCCTGAGAGGTCCCAGGAGAATCCACAGGACTGTGGTTACATGTGTTCCCTCTGCCGGGCTCCTGTCCAGCCAAGGAACCTGTGGCCCAGTTAGCAGCTGGCCAGTGTTGTAGAAGAATTCCGTCTGCTAGGGCTGCACCCAGGAATGAGGCTGAAGGAGGATGTGTCTGAGCTCCACAGGGAACAGCTAAAGATGTTCAGCAAAGAGGATGGCCTGATCATGTGTGAGGCCTGCAGCCATCGCCCCTGAGCATGAGGCCCACAGTTTCATGCCCATGGAGGATGTCACCTGGGAGTATGAGGTGGGAGAAGCTTAGCCACCCATGTCTCCTCTGCCCCTGTCTTGGCTATCTGCAGAACAAGGATATAACCAGGGGCCCCAGAGACAAAAGGAAAACTCATTTCTTTGGCTCCTTGCACTCACATATCCCTGGGACCTGATGCATGAGCCACGCTCTCCTTGCATTTATGACGTCCTTTGACTTCCTTCCCTCCCACCTGCACACCCATCTCCGAACCCCGCAATGCTGAATGCCTAACCCAGAGATGCTTTCTGTACTGAGAATTTGAAGGAGACCAGTTTGGTTTAGCTGGGGTTCTGTGTGCCTGGGAAGAGTTTGGGCAAAAGGTAGTCAAGCCTGCACCTGTCAGAACCTGAACTCCTCCTGGCAGCGCCACAAAGAGTCATGTCACATTGGGTGAGCCACTTGAACTCCATCCTTTTATTGACAAAGGTGAGGCTTAGAAATTTGAGATCATGCTTATTGCTTTTAAAGCTGGAAGGAACCATGGCTCCGTCTTTTAGGTTTGTGTGAGATTATCTAAGGTCACATTGTCAGGTCCCTTCTGACTTTAAGTTCAGTTGGTCAAAGGAACATCAAAAGGCTGGGACTCAGGTCTTCTTGCTCTTCCACCAGTGTTCTTTCTCCTCTACCAAGTCTTTTTTTAGAGGGGAAAAGTCATCTCTGACATGCCTGCTGCTCCTTTTTTATAGCTACACTCATCAACTTATAGCTTCTAGCTCTTTCCTCAGATCTCCATGCTGACACATCTTATCCGAATCATTATCCCAATGAATCTGTGATCCACTGACCAAATACTGGTCTTAACTTTCTTCCTTGAAGTTGAGATTAAAAGGTAAGAATATAAGACATATCTTGTGAATTAACTGTTTTCCTATTTGAGAAGAAATTATAAAAAATTGAAAATATTACTCACTCATTTAGTTTTGAGAGTATAAGAATAGAGAGTCAGTATAACATAGGCATAGGCGTTAAAGAACCGGGTTAAATCGCAGCCCAACCACTGACTAGCTGAGTGACTTTGAGTAGCTCACTCTCTAAGCTTCAGTTTTCTTTCTACAAAACGGAGGTAATGCCAGTCTCAAGGGATTGTGACTATTAAATGTATGTTTAGTGCTTAAGCCATATGTGGCATTTGATAAATCTTTAGTAAAATGGCTTATGTTATTATCAGAACACTTATGCTATCCAGAAGTAATCTCTTGCATTAGTATTCTGGGATAGTGCTTCTTACCTTTAATGTGCATAGGAACCACCCAATGATCTTGTTGAAATTCAGGTTTTAATTCAAGAGGCCTGGAGTGAGACCTGAGATTCTGCATCTCTACCAAGCTCCCAGGTGATGCTGTTGCTGCCGACCCACTTGGACCACACTCTGAATAACAAGGTTTCAGGAGGCCATAGGACAACAATGCAGATAAGAATAACAAGAGGCATAGATAGGAAAGTCCAAGGTCATTTTCTGACAAGGTTGGAAATGGACCTTGTCTTCTACTTTACAGAAACTTAGAGACTATGGGAGTTGGATGATTCTCAGATCAAAAGCTACCGTGATGTCATCTGTGCAGGAATCTTCTCCCTCTGTGGCATTCCCTTTTCTCCCATTCTTCCTGGCCCATCCTCTGAGGGACAGTTGTATCCCCATCACCTACCAATGCTAGGAAGCTTCATTATCAAATTGGGCTGCCCAAGGTGTCCTCATGAGGTTTTTATCTCTTTCCGTGGAAACTGCATAAGGCGCTGGAACATCTGATGAAGGAGCAAGAAGAGGCCTGGAAGCTGGAAGTCGGTGAGAGGAAACAAACTGCCAGTTGGAAGGCAGGTTGCCACCTGGGGAAAGGAGCTTGTGTGGTCCCTGTGTTGTCCTGGAGCTGACCAATGGTAGCTTCCTCGTTTCTGTGAGGCAGAACATGGAGTTTGAAATCAGACAGCCAGGGGTCCTCATATCCGCTTTCTCTAAGGGTGTGCAGCTGTAGGCAGGCCTTGGAAGCTCTCAATTCCATTTTTTTGATTACGATATAGGAATAACCTCTGAGCTTGTGTCCTCATATGTGAGAAAGGAAAATACGCGCCTCACTAATGTGTTAGCTCACAGTAGTATCGTTTGTACAATGCTTAGTGAAGCATAGTTTGTTTCTCTTTCCCCAGGTTAGAGCATATTTACTAAAAGTTAAGTTATTAAAATATTGGAAAATCATCTCTGACATAAATTTGATGCCCATAACTACCAAACTATCACATCTTTTGGTAACATTGAAGGTAACATTGAACCAGCCTGAAACAGCATATTGAGTTGATATGATACTAGCGAGAAGCAAAAGCATCTAACAGTGTCGTCACGTTACACTGCCTTAGAGGCTTAAGTGTAATGCCTCTGGTCATTATTCTGAAAATAGAATATATTATTCTGAAAAAGGAAAATAGTCCAGAATATATAGTACCAAGATAATAATCTGGGCCCTACTGGGGTCAATGAGGGTAGGAATAGGAACCCAGAAGCATGTACTGAGCTGTGGGAACAGACAGGTGGGAAAAATAGCATCGTTAATCTTGGCCCCTACAGTGCCAGGCACGTGGTTGGTACCAGAACATGACAGAGTATATGTGCATGCATATGCCAATGTCCTCAATCCTGGGTGGCCCTTTCTCGAAATATGTCAGTGCCAATTTCTGATCTTGGCTCTGCAGATACAGGTGGAAACCCCGAAAGCAGAGTATCGTGTGGGAGTTTGAGAAGTGTCGGCAATTACTACAGAAAAACCAGCCACCAGGGCGGCGGCTGGAGATAGAGGCAGCTGCAGCTCTGGCCAGCCTAGAGCAGAAGGAGGGGGAGACCATGCGGAAACTGGAGATGAATCACAATGAGCTCCTGCAGCAGAGCCGGGTCCTGTGGAGGATGATTGCGGAGGCTGGAAGAGAGGTCTCTGAGGCTTATCTCCTGGATGATGTACATGAGTAGCAGATTTTCTTGGGAAACTTGAGTAAGAGCTGAAAATAGCCTGGGACTCCAGGAGAGAGGATTCTGTAGTCTCCAGTAGGGCCTGTCAGCCAGACATGGATCCCAAATAGCCTGTCTGCATTCTACCCCCAGGTGAATGGATGACCCAGCCCCTTGTAGTTATACCCTAATAGGTGGGACAACATCTACTCTCTGGCCTGAGAGTCTTGAGATGGAGCCTGAAGTTGACCAGTCCAGCCAGAACTTGGCCTGACCTGCTCCCCTCCTGTAGGCTTCTCCCCTCTACATCTGAAGGCCTTCTCTCCAGCCTTGCTCTCTGCCTCGCTTTGCCTTAGAGGAAACCCCCTCCCAGAGCTTGGGGTCTGTCTGGTCCCTGCAAGGAACAGCACATACTCAGGTTGTGCTTTTTTTTTCTCCTACCAGGGTATTCAGGAAGTCTTAAACAGGTATGTTCCCATCGTTGGAGCCCCTGGCAGCCCCATAAAGCAAAATGGGTCCTGGGCAGACCTGGAAGTGGAAAAGAAACATGTGCCAGTACCTGCTGAAAAGCAGGTGCTGGTCCATAATCTTCTATGCCCTTTAGATGCCTCATCTAGCCCCTCACTCCAAACTGAGAAATCTGGGGCTGTATTTATCAGGGAGAGCTCACCCATGCCCCCTGTATCAGTGTATATGTATACAGTGTACCCGTATACAGTGTACCACTGTTTCAGACCAGAGTTTCTATCAGTGTTACCATCCAGGAGATTTTTCCTTAGCTGATGTATGCCTGGATCCAGACACTGATTATTCCCACCTAATCATTTCCTAGGACAGAAAATGCGCACACTATGGAGACACCAAGCAGAAACTGCCAGACAATCCTGAGCGATTTTACCGCTACAACATTGTTTTGGGCAGCCAGTGCATCCCCTCAGGCCGCCACTACTGGGAGGTGGAGGTGGGAGACAGGTCTGAATGGGGCCTGGGCGTGTGTAAGGAAAATGTAGACCGGAAGGAGGTGGTCTATTTATCCCCCCACTATGGATTCTGGGTGATAAGGCTGAGGAAGGGAAATGAGTACCGAGCAGGCACTGATGAATACCCCCTCCTATCCTTGCCAGTCCCTCCCCGCCGGGTGGGCGACTTCCTGGATTATGAGGAAGATATCTCCTTCTACAGTGTGACTGACAATGGCTCCCACATTTTCACTTTCCCCTGCTATCCCTTCCCTGGGCGCCCCATGCCTTATTTTGGTCCTTGCTACAGCATTGGTGCCAACAAGACCGCTCCTCTGACCATTTGCTGCCTGGATGGGGAGGACTAAGAGAGCCTCCATCCTAGCCAGAGGCCTTGGAATTTTACCTGGAGGGATCTTGGAGGGCCTTGCCATGGACAAGGGCCCCCTTAAACTGAGCTAAGCCGGGAATCCAGGGATTCCTCTGCCTGACCCACTGGTGTGTTGCCACTGGGCCAAAGCCTCTCTCTAAACCACTCATGTGAAAATGCTCAGGCTCAGTCAAATGAGCAGTGGAACCTTATGAGGGAAGCCTGGCAGGGCTGATGGTGAAGATCAGAGCGGGTCTGAGGATCAGGACTCTGTCGTTTCTGTAGCTCATGCCCACCTTCCCCATCCTTGTTGGTGCCCTGATTAAGTCAGTGACGATGATGAAGTAGATCCAACCTTCAGGAAACCCTTTGGATAGGGTTGACCAACAAACCAAGAGAATACTGTCCATGTCCAGAGCTGGTTTCTGTGCTGATACCAGTTGGAGGATGCTTCATCTTCATCTTCATCATTCAAGTTTGGTTACTTCTGAGTAACCCATAATTGACCCCAGCTCTCTGACCTCCTAACCGGAAAAATAAATGCTTTGCAGCATTGCACAGACCATCCCAGTGGCCATCACCTCTTGGAGCACAAGCTGGGCAAATCTCTCTATCTGACACTCTAAGGAGACCTGTGTTCTGGTCCTGCCCTTTTCTCTACATGTCAGGATCAGAATCCCTGTGAGCCTTGTTCTTATTTTCAATTTATGGATGAAGAAACTGAAATGGCCTTAATGCAGCAAGTTATTTCTCATAAAGCTGCTGAAAAAAGATTGTAAAGATTATGAAGTATTTCTCACATTCAAATAATAGAAGATTGACAAACTGGCTTCTCAGGTCACATGTCTATATGTCATTCATTACATTTGGGTCTGAAACATCTCACTTTTTTGAAAGATTTTCAAGCGTCCTCAGTGGAAATGTGGGTATAGTAGCTGTATACTCTCCTGCCTCACAGGATTATTGTGAAATTCTCAGATCCATCCTGTACTTTCGTTCTTTCTCAAGGATGGAGGAAAGCAAGCCATGGATTTTGCCTGTCACCTTCCTATCGCACTTTCTGACAGCCAGTGTCTTGAAAGCAGGACTTTTGTTTCTTAGGGCCTCTCCTGATGGTCTAGAGCCCTTTAGACAGAAAGGTGCCCATGCCAGTGGCAAACTACAGCCACAGTGATATATTGTGCAACTAGTATATGTATTTATCTTTGGATTAGAATGGGGATGGTGACATTAGGGTAGAGAATGGAAATAATAAGTAGAAAAATGTAAAATAAATGCACTGCAAGGAAGGCTCACCCACAAGCTGGTTGGGCCAGAGTTTGCATCCTTTTATGTTACCAAGAGAATCTTCATGGTTCTGGTAACTACATAATATTCTGCTTTTCTCTTCTCTAAATCTATTACAGATGGAAGAAAGCAGGAAGGAAGAGTGGGGAGAAAAACTCGGACTAGGCACATACGTCAGTTTGAAAGCCATGTGTACAATGAAAGAGACTTAAGACTGTATATCTGGGCTTTTGATATATAGACTTAATTTTGTATGTGCAAAAATAGTTCATTAAATCTCTTAATAGTATGATGTGAGACTCATTGTGGCTGGAAACCAACTGCAAGGCAAGTATATAAGAACTAATGGCTTTGCCTATTGCAAGGTCTACAACACGTACATTACATATTGTCACTGTGATGCTGTGTAACACAACCTCTGAGGTAGTTTACACTTGAAGGTAGTGACTGTTGGGTTAGGATTGGGCAGAAAAGTAGATGCAAGGTTAGGTATAGGCAGAAGCAAAGTAATTCCTGTAATAAAGTATAGCAAAAATCATCTTTCTACTTTCATCGTATTGGCTGTTCACATACGAAGGATGTGAAACAGGCCAAAATGGAGAAATAAGCTCATTCTACCCACCATGTTTCCAAGTTGCTCCTGCACTGTTAGCAGTAGAGGGGAGAAGTTTCCATCATCTCCTTGGAGGGGAATGAACCGGTAAGTCACAGACCTGATCTTGCAAAGAGTTGATCTGACCTAAGTTAGAGGGACCGTATGTCTTTGTGTGTGGGTACTCCCCGCAAAATTGTTTGCAGACTTGAGAAATGGATCTTCAGTAAGTACTTCCAGTTATGTCCGTGGACACTTAGAAAAAGAGGCTATGAGCCAAATCAATGTTGTTCTTCTGCTATGTTTTTATTAGGACCAATCTTGGAAGGTTCTGAGAAAAAGAAGATTATTAGGTGATAAATTCCTTCAAACCTAGAATGAAGTAAGGAGTGGAATGGCTTTATTTTTAATGTGCTATTTTGGGGTTTTTTGACATTTATAAGCTGATTTATAAGCTGATGATTACTTGTTGGAAGAATTACAAGTTTAAACACATTGTTTATTTAGTATTGTCTGATTGTTAAGACCAAGAGAGAAGACTGAAGTTCTTAAGTGTATGAAAACCCCTTTCTCTAGGGTACACCTTCCTTCTAAGAATCCCATGAAGACAAGGCTTATTTGTCTGGTTCACCATTGTAGCCCCAGTCTGGCACTGTGTTTGTGTGTGTGTGTTGATAAATATTTAAGTGAGGAACCTTTCATTACTATGCTTTGAATCAAAACAAAAGTAAGCTCTTCTTGCCTCATAGCAGCATGAAAGACTGGATAGTACTAAATTATAACCCTGTTCAAAAACTAATTAGATGGATAATTTCAAAAGTGGTCCAGAAGGGGAAGAGTCAGGTAGTAATGTGGAGGGTAAAGTGCCTCCACCTTCCTGGAATATCTGGAGTGGCATTTCAGACTTGGTGAGATCATTTACTACAAGGCAGGGATGAGCTTTGCCCATCCTTGTATACTAGCACAGAACCAAAGGGTGCAATGCCTGAGCCTTGAGGGGAAAGGCTACTAAAAGGGTGAGATGCTTGGGTTCAGCAAAAGGTAGAGACAGAGGGTACATCCTTGGGTTTGCAACTCCCCACAGGAAATCCAGTCTCCCTTTTTTTCAAGCAGGTTTGGTTGTAATCTCTTAAGAACCAAACACTGTGAGTCTGCTGTGGGTCCCATCACATGTGTGCTGATCTACAGAGGACTGCAGTTTCAATAAGCCTAAAACTACACCTTAAAATTATGAAATTATAAATTTATTGGGTATAGTTTTTAAGTACACACAGTATGTTGATGTTGAGTTATGTGCTTTCCATTCATTATTATATTTAATTTTCAGTACCGTCTATGATTTAACATTTTTTCCCCCATCAGTAGAAAGGAGATATTAAGACTCAGATACAATAACTTGGTATCAATATTATTAGGAAACTATCTTTTATTATGATTTTCAAATATACCAGAGTCAAATATGTACATATATCTTACATAAGAAATCTTTTTCTTTTAACATCTACTGATTATTCAATTTAAGACTTTCTGAAAGGGGAAAATAAAAACAAAAACTAGTTAAGTATCTGGTGACCTGAAGAAGAGTAGTGGCATTTCAGCTTCATTACTCATATTGTTCTCTATTAAAATTTTCATCACAGGGCATGCCTCTTTAGACGTGTGCACAAAAAGAAAGGCCTGTGTTATATTTGATTCTTCACTTTTGTGTCTTAAAACTCAGTTACACAACCAGGAGTCAGATGCATGGAGAAAGATGTCACAAACCAAACTTATACGCCTTAGCTTCCGTTGCTTGCAAACAAAAAGCTCGTGATTAGTACAATGAGTCCAACTAGCTTAACAATAGGGGATATATTAAAAGGATATAGAAGTATTTTACAGAACTTAATAACAGGGATGCACCTGGATGTCCAAAAAGAATTGGAACCTGAGAACCAGAGACTCAGTTTCTTAATTCCATCTTGCTAATCTGCTTCTCTTGCTGTGGAACTGATTTTTCTTTCTAAGTTCATATGTTGGAAAATGGACACCATCAGTGATCCAAGTTTATATCTCCTCAGATAAACTGGGTACCATTTTGACTGGAGAAAGACCCTGGTCCAGGTGAGAGCACATGACCCAAGTTGAGTGGATTCATCAATGGGCCAGAAGCCAGGGTCATATATTAATAGCTGCTTTCATATAATCTCATCAGGAGATGAACAATTCTGAGAAAATCAGCCAAGTGTGGGGGGACCGAATGGTTGGTTTGTTCTGCTCAGGGACTGGTAGTATATTAAGTAGGAAATATGGGTGAGAAGCTAAAGAAAGAAAAACCCCAGATCTATATTCCCTACCCAAACTTATCTGTGATTTGGATACTAGTTGATTGAAAGCATTAAAAACTATAGTCAGAAAATCAATCATTTCATTCTCATTCTTCCAAGAAATTAAAAAGATATGCAAAGATACACTTTATAGCTCCCACTTAGAACTTTTATGGTGCCAGGTAAAGCAACCCAACTCCAGAGATCTGTAAGACATCTTTGAAGTTGGCTGGAATGCTGAAAGTCTCAACAGACTTTGTGTTCATGAACCCAGGTTGGAGTGGTCAAAGAGGCAGTGCATCAGCCTGCTCCATATTCGCTCCCGTATTTGTTTGGTCCTCAGGCTGTAGATGATAGGGTTTAAGGTGGAGGGGATGACCAAGTACAAGTCAGCTAATAGCACTTGGCTGTGCAAAGGCACTATGTCCTTTCCTAGCCAGGCCACATAGATGGATGCCATCCCGGGTAAATAGAACAGAGCCATAACCCCCATGTGGGAGCCACATGTGCTTAATGCTTTCAACTGAGCATTCTTTGAGGAAAGACCAAATACTGCCCAGAGTATCAGGTTATAGGAGGCAGCAATGAAGACCACATCAGAGCCCACAATAATGGAGGAAACAATCAGACTGTAGAGACAACTGGGCATGGGGTCAGCGCATGTCAACTTGGCCACAGCCATGTGCTCACAGTAGGAATGGAGAACCACATTGGAGCCACAGAAAGGTAGATGGCTCACCATCCAACTTAATGGAGTCATAAGTGTGATAGCTCTGATGATGATGGCCACACTTATTCCCAGCATCACTTGAGGTGTGAGAATTCTCTTGTAGTGTAGGGGCTTACAGATGGCTACATAGCGGTCAAAAGCCATGGCCAGCAGCAACCCTGTCTCCACAGCCGTGGCTGCATGGACAAAATACATCTGAGTGAAACAAGCACCAAAGCTGATGGAGTTGTCTCCTGAAGAGAAGATGCTCACCATCTTGGGCACTACAGAGGAGGCCATGACAATGTCCACAGCAGCCAGAATACACAGGAAGCAGTACATGGGTTCTTGTAGAGTAGAATCCATGCAGATTATGGTCACTATGAGGGTGTTTCCCAACAGGGCTATGGTATACATGACACTCAGTGAGATAGCCAGCCAAAGATGTGAAGACTGCAGGCCTGGGATACCCACAAGGAAGAAGGTGGCAAGGGTTTTCATTGTGTGGTTATAGTGTGGCCCCAGCATCATAGATGAGGCTGCTTTCCCGTTAGTGCATAAAAATGCTGTAAGGAAAGGATACAATCCTGTAATATTTGTTCCCAGCTGTGGTGTGGGAGAGCCTGGTGGTATCCTCAGAATCAGAAAACTGGCATCTGACAAAGTTATCCTGCTACACCTTCCATCCTCCTCAGTATTCTTTCCCTTACTAATTCCTAATTGTCATTCAAAGATCAGCTCAGGGGTTACCTCCTTTGGGAAGTCTTCTCTCCTCTACATCCTCCCCCACCCCCTACTGAAGCTATATTAAGTACCTTCTGAGCTTTCATAGAATCTCCCATGCTAACTTCCGAGGGACGTAAATTGGCAATTCTGATACTCTGTCTATGGCTTTAACATCTTCACTTGTGTATGTCTTTTTCGTGACCTTACACCTTATATCAACTGTTTAACCCATAGCTGTGGTGCACAATTCCATTAAAAGAAGATATGTGTACTCATTATAGCAAACAGTTGAAAAAATGAATGAATGAGAAATCACAGGGAAGAGTTTTTCTTTTATCTTTGTATGTTCAGCTCCTAATATTTAATGTGTTGAATGAAAACATGAACTTCCTGAGATTGAACATGTCATATTTTGTATCTTCAGTATAGTGCCTAGGAAAAGATGAATGAAGTATCCTTCTGGTTAAAGACACTGATTAATGGATTCAGGAAAATAATGTCATTAGAGAAAAACATTAGGAGATAATAAACTATCTGGAAATATTTAGAATCCCTACCTTCTCTTAATTTCAGCCAGACTTCCTAGATTCAATTAACACATTAAATAGCTACAAATAAGACATTAAGGCTCCTTTATAGATGAACACCCCAATAGGTTTTTATGATTCTTCAATATGGATAACTCTTCATGATAAACTAACAAGATAGTTCAAACAACAAAGAAGCTTTATCCTTTAGAAAGGAAAGCACTCTTTATTGAACATAGTATGTACCAGTACTGTCTTGGAAAGTATAGTATTCATAATCTAAGTGTATTTAACCATTTGTAAAATAGGACAAATGTCTGTTCCATATATCCAGTTGATATAATTAATATGAGATTAAATAGTTTGTCCAAGATTACATAGCAAGTACATGGTAAATTTGAGATTCAACTCTAGGTTTTTCCAGCTCCTGTTAACACCTGTGACTCCCAGGTGTCCATCCAGCCCAAGATTAATAGTCCAGAACACAACTATGGGTAATGGAAAATGAAAATGGTAGGAGTCTCACTCAGCCAGTTTTGATGGGACAGATGTGCACTACTCTGTATAGTAGGAGCTTGTCAATTTCTGTTTATTGCTGCATTCAGTCTCCATCTGCCTCCCTCATGTGTTACCATATCATATAATATGTAATAATCTGGTTGGGTAAACCTGAAGATAAGGGGTCAGTGTTAACTACATTCTATTCCTGTGTGACATCCCTTTAGTGACTTTCCAGTTTCAGATGGATGGTTTCCATGATTTCATATGGTGTTTGGGCATGTGCACATTCCCCCAACCGTCTGAGAACACTCCTTACAAGCGACCCTTCTTCCTCTGTGGTAACATTCAGCCTTGGGTCAAACTTCAAAGAACCTCTTGTTTGTCTTTCCTTAGACTACAGCATAGAAATCTTGCATATTTCTACATACTCCGCTCAGAATGCATTGATCTTACATCATCAAGTGACAGGATAACAAAGTGGCAGAAAGCATTGGTTCTACATACGTGCTCCCAAGACTGAAAACCCTACTCTGTCACTTGCTAGCTGTTTTGCCTAGGTCAAGTTATTTAAACTCTCCAAGTCTTACTTTGCTCCTTGGTAAGATGGGGCTAATGGTCCTTAATTCTTAGAGACATTTTTGAGATGTAAATGAGAAGATATTTAAAAGTGCTTAGCATTATGCATGGTACCTAGTTGCTCAACAAAATATAGTTAATAAAAAATGAGGCTTCTTTTTTTAATCCTGTCATTCTAGAGTGCTCTAAAAAGCATACTCAAATGGAAAAGTGTGACTTTGGAGACCAAGTTAAAAAAAAAAAAAAAAAGAAAAGAAAGGCAGCTCAACTCTGCATTGCCTAAAGCGTTTCCTCCCATGATCTATCAGTGAAGATGTGCCACCCAGTGACTATAAACAGCAAGGTTCTAATCTGACCATGATGAGGAACTCACTATGTGTTCATTATAGGTCAGTTCTCAAGTTTAGGGTTTTGTTTTGTTTGAAGCTTTTTTGTTCATTTCCTTGTTTTTTTATTCATAGCTTTTATGTAAAGGGCTCCCTTATATTTGCTGACAATCAATCTCTAATAAGAAAGCCAAAGAGGGGCCGGCCTGGTGGCATAGTGGTTAAGTTTGTGCTCTCCACTTTGGTGGACCAGGGTTCACTGGTTTGGATCCTGAGCACAGATCTACACACCGCTTGTCACGCCATGCTGTGGAGGCACCCCGTATAAAACACAGAGGAAGATTGGCACAGATGTTAGCTCAGGGACAGTCTTCCTCAAGCAACAAAGAGGAGGATTGGCAACAGATGTTAGCTCAGGGCCATTCTTCCTCACCAAAAAAAAAAAAAAAGTCTAAGAGTAGTTAACACCTTTGCTGCCACACATCAACTCTTGCCAAGTTGAAATGGGATTAAGAACAGCGTGAAAGTGGGTGTGACAAATATCCTTTATCCAAGCTAAATTGCTGTTTCAACTGTTTTTCCTATGACTATCAGATCATTTCTGTTCCTAGGCACATGGACATTTGGCTTGATCTCAGATCTGGACTTAAGGTCCCAGGTGTGGGTCAGACTATGTTAACTATAATTGATCTTCTCCTTCCTCAATACTCTTATTAACCTAATATTGCATCTCTGGAGGCTTCAGCCTAATGGGTCAGCAAACCAATTGTGTCACTTGTGTTGACTTTACAGTAGTCATATGTATGCCAAGAACTATTTCCCAGGTGTCCAGGCAATCTTAAATGAAGGGTCCTTCATTGCCAAGCCTCAAGACTTGCCTGCCCTTAACCATCATTTCCTGTCCCTCCCTTCAATAAGGAGCTTCCAGGTTAAGAAGTTCCCATATCCCTACCCTTGGACACTATCTCTACTTAATTATTTTTAATTTCTCATCAGAGACCTTGTTTGTGTCTAAAAAATTGAGTATATTACATCAGGGACCTTGTTCGTTTCTAAAAAGTTGAGTATATCACAATGATGGAGCACTGGACTCAGGATCCCATTAGCTGTGGTAACATTTTCTTTGTCAATCAAGCACTAGACAAACCTTCACTTGGTTCTCAATCCTAACCATGTGACATACATTTGCCTCTTCCATTTACCCCTGGATAGCCAAGCACTGATTGACTCCATACCAGGTAACACAGCCGCCTTGGTGAAAGTCCTTAGAAGGTTTCTAACATTCAAATTTCTGGGATATGATTACAAACTATGATTTTTATTGAAACAGAAAAACACCATTGACACAACCAAAACACCCTCAGCATAAGAAATACCTTATAATGGAACATACGGAATAAAGTAATGAGCTCTGCTTCATGGTCAGATAAAAGAACGATGTTATGTACAGGCACTGGGTGAGACATCTTCAGTGATAGATCATGAGAAGAAAATGGAAAGCTTTTTGAAGTAGAATGGTAGTGAAGAGGGGAAAAAATAATTCAGGATATCCTTAAGACTGCTATGTGTTTTCTGGATGCCACAAACTCAGAGTTGAGAATCACTGCTTAGACACGAAGAGACTGAGGAACTAGAATGACTCCTCCACGAACTCACCTCTGATCCAGGACCTTCCTCTCCTGGTTCCTGCCCTGTGTAAATCCATCTTTCTTCTGAGGGAAGTCTCAGCTCGTGCCCTGCCCATCCCTCCTCTCTCCAGCTCTGGCAAATTTTAGCTCTTCATAACTTTCATTCCCTTGAAGCTTGTGTTTTCCTCATTTCTTTTTCTTCTTGGTTAGCACTGCAAGAGATTTACATATTTTATTAGTCTTTTCAAATGACAGGACCTTTGGTTTGGCTAGTCATCTTTTTATTTCACTCTTCAATTTATTGCTATTGAAATATTTTCTTGCTAAGATCAACAATGATCTCCATCAATGAACTGTTGCCACGCCTGGGATTCCTTTTCATTCTTTATTTTACTTGACATATTCAAAACATTCAACATTACTGCTTGTTCCCTCATTTTTTGGTTAACTTTTGGATTGAAGTATAACATACATACTGTAAAAATGCACAAATTTCAGGTGTACACAGCTTGATAAACCTTATAAAGTGAATACATGAACACTCCCACATAGCCACTACCCGGATCAAGATACAGACACAATTGCTTCTCAGTTTTTCAGATGTTCTTCAGAAAGGTCTGGCCAAGCTCTCCTAAGACATTTCCAGCCCTTAACCTGCCTCAGCATTCAGCCCTGCAGAGACATTCACAGGGATATGAAGACCTGGAGAGCCAATCACTTAAAAAAAGATTAGAGAAGCTACTTAATTACAATAACTAAATCATAAGATATGTGAGGATTTTTCATTCCTATTTAAAAGATGGGAAATACACAATTCAAATTAAAATTGTCTTAAAGGTAAAAGCAATAAGGCATGACTCATTTGATGGAGTCTTTGTGTTTACGATAACCTTATGTCTCACTCTACAAAAAAGTAACATGTTCCAAATCAGCCCTACTGCTTGTTTTCCTTTCTCATAACTCTCTTTGGTCCCTAAAAACAGTCTCTCCATCATCTAAACGTTGGACTTACCCCTTCCTCTCCCTGATTTGAACCAAAGTAGTCATGTATTCCCTGTTCCCTCTCCCTCTACCCCATCCTATCTTCATTTCCAGAAGGTTATGCTCGTATCAGTGGTATCCTTTAGACCTGGCCAGCCCTTTTTACTCAGGTTGAGGACTTATATCCTCCTTTCTAGGTTGACTCTGGCCTTGACACCGCATCAGCCCAACACTCAGTCCCCATATCAGTTACCCAAATCCCTGTAGATTTTTCTGTTCGACTTCCTCTAATGTGTCCACGTTTCTTTCATTCAAAAGAAGAGGGATTTACACAGGATTATGCAGGAGGAGCAGGAAAAGTGACATAAGATCAAAGATGAACAACAGAGAATCATGGTGAGGAGTATTGTCACTTTCAAAGACCTCCCATTGGTAGCCCTCTTTCTCCTTTAGATTTTCTATCATCCTGATTTTTCCCTGGACACCTTGGCTTCCCTTGGCTTCTACCCAGCAGCCAAACACTATAACTCCTCCAGAGATATTGTTCTCTGTACTCTGGCCCCTGGGGCTTTCCAGATTGCAGGAGGAGACAGATGCTTAATGGTTGAAGAGTCTTTGTCTCTTCAATCCTCAGAGGATACCTAAGAGTTAGAAGAATATGGAGTGCATCCTGAAAAGAAAACAAAAGACCCAAGGTTAGTTAGATTTGTGAAAGCCTGCTATGTGCCAAGCTCTGTGCTAAAAGCTTCTCAAAGATGATCTCATTCAATTTTCACAACCCTCCGAAGTAGCTGCCATTATTACATCTACATTCATAGACGAAACTGAGGTGCAAAGAAGGTCAAATAGCTATTAAGCCATAGAGTCAGGATGCAAATTCTAGCAATCATAATTCATTTCACTTTGTTGTAGAACTGTTCACACTGATAGTATACTTAATCTCTCAAAGTTCTCTTCACTCTTTTGTTCCTCAGTTCTTCCTGGGACTCATGGTGGGCTTCACTGGTTAAATATTTCTCATGACACCATATTATAAAGTCCTATTTGAACAGAGAAGAGAAATAGAATGTAAGGGAGACCAAGGCAGAAAACCTTTTCAAACGGGGGAAGGGCATGGACCTCAGTACAAAGACATGAAATGGTAAAATATTCTCCAGAGAATAAACCAGAGAAGGTAAAGTGAGGGGTACTCGAAAGACAATAAAAATAAATGAGGCTAGCAGGGTACATGGGCCATATTTTAAGGTCTTGACTTCTGCCTGGGCATCATCGTGGGACAGAAATGAAGCTGAGAGAAAGAAGCCAATAGGGACAAGATATAAAGTTTCTTGTCTGTTTTTTTTTTTTTAATGGCAAAGGATATAGAGATATATGGAAAATATGAAAAATCCAGAGATGACGCCACACACTCCCAGATCCCCAAGTCCACAATAGAGACACAGTCATTAGTGACACGAATGGTGAGAGGTTTTCTGTTGTCTTTTGGAGGAGTGTGGGGGCTCTTCATGTCTTCCTCAGCCAGCACATTCCTAATGACCAGGGGATTTAGGTTTAATTTCCTAGGCATAGCATCTATTAGAAGTTTCAGTCTTCAAGCCTGCAGAAGAACTACTCCCCAAAACTGCTGTACTTAAAAGTTTAAACTCTAAAATCTGTGGGTCCCTGTTACCTATAGGATAATTCAGAGGATAGGCCAGGATGTAAACCTAAAAAATGACATGGAATATGGATAGGAAAAGTGGGCAATCAGTTGCATAAGGCAGTAGGAATTCTACTGAAATAGCCCCAGCATGAGACGAGGCAGCTAAACTACAAGAGTGCCAATAGGGCAGATGGCCCACTCTCTCCTGAGATTCAACCTGGCTCCTGCTGAGGCATTAAAGGCAATAGTAGATCCTCACAAATCCAAAAAATGAGAAGAGTAGAATAATGTACTACTTAGTTATGTACTACTTAGAGTTATGAAATAAACTGAGTTAATCCATGTAAAATGCTCAGAATAGTGCCTGGCATGTAGTGTAAGTGCTTAAGGAGTGCTTGCTATTATTATTATATATTATATATAATATTATACATTATTAATGTATAATATGCTCTCAATTACCTAACAAATTATAAAAACATTTTGGCTTTAGAAATTATTTTCTGTCTAGCTGATTTACTCATTCAACATATATTTATTCAGCAATAACTGCAGGCCCTGTTGAGGTGCTCAGGATACAGCAGTGGCTAAGACCAACATGGCTCTTCCCTTTGCAGACTATAACTGGTAACACAAACCTGCAAAGTGAACAAATAAATCTTGCCAACTGTGCCAAGAGCCTGCCATTGACCATTCCAGTTCTGTACCCATATGTGGCCCTGGCAGATATCTCGATTTCTTGCTAGAGTAGTGAATTCATCAGTACGGGCTTCATTATCATCAGAAAACTTTGTATCTCCCAAGGGGTATCTCTTCATTCTCCTTCTAACATATCACTGAAGAGAGCGTCTTGGCGTCTTAGTGAATGTTAGTGCTGGAGGAGTGGGTAGGGGTTTACAGAGTGTGGGGAAAATATTGCTCGTTCCCTTACACCTTACACTTCAGTGCCCAACAGATGAAAACAAATTGAGCATTTAGACAATGGGCTTCTGGCATATTACCTTTTCTGTACCTTAAAGTATATAAGTATACATATAAACATACCAGAGAGTGAAGCTAGGGGTATGTCTGGCCTTATTTTGGATACTGAAACACGACATTTTATGTGACCTTCCCCACCTTCAAGAGGAGCAATGCTGATTTGGAGAGCCGGATTGAGGTGGAGTGAGAATGGTCTGGTGAGGGAACCCAGAGGAGGGTCAGAGAACAACGAGTGAAAACTGAGAACTCCTAACATCCACTCGCTTAGGCATCCCCAGATGTCCCTTGTGTGGTGTGAATAATGAGACCCATTCAGCACATCAGTTGGGAAGGCCAGTGCTTACTAAACAAAGTCAGTAAAGCATCCAAATAAGGACGTTGTTTTTTTCAGTCACTAATTATCCCTATTACTGGTCTCTCTGCTTTTCTGTTACTTTTTTCTCTTACTTCTTTTTCTTTTCTTCTTCTCAGTCTTCACTACCTCTGCCTGCTTTATTTCATATTCTGAGGAGGAGGTGAGAAGGAGCCATGGATCCTGCAGCATTAGTGGAAGCCATTATGGAAGAAGTGTCCTGTCCCATCTGCATGACCTTCCTGAGGGTGCCCATGAGCATCAACTGTGGCCACAGCCGTCTCTCTGGACTCTGGGAGTTCCCAGGAGAATCTGAGAACTGGGGTTACACGGGTCCCCTCTGCCAGGGTCCTGTTCAGCCAAGGAACCTGTGGCCTAATTGGCAGCTGACCAATGTTTTAGAAAAAGTCCAGCTGCTAGGGCTGCATTCAGGAATGGGGATGAAGAGGGCTGTGTGTGAGCTCCACAGGGAACAGCTGGAGATGTTCTGCAGCAAGGATAGCCTGATCACATGTGAGGCCTGCAGCCAGCCCTCTGAGCATCAGACCCACAGTGTCATGCCCATGGAGGATGGCACTTGGGAGCTTAAGATGAGAGAAGAAGCTTAGCCACCCATATCTCCTCTGCCCCTCACTTGGCTATCTCTAGATCAGGGACTTGACTAGCAGCCCCAGGGACAAAATGAGAGCTCATTTCTTTGGCTCCTCACACCCACAGCTCCCTGAGACCTATACATGAGCCACACCCTTCTTTCATTTATGACCTCCTTTATTTCCTTCCCTCCCACTTCCACACTCCATCCTCGATCCCAGTATGCTTTCCATACTGAGAATTTGAAGGAGACCAGTTTGGTTTAGCTGGGGTTCTGGATGCTTAGATGAATTTGGGTGTGAAGTAGTGAAGGCTGCACCTGTCAGAACCTGCAACCCTCCTAGAAATGATACAAATAGTCATTTGACATTGGGTGAGTCACATTAACTCCCTCTTTTTATAGACAAAATTGAGGCTTAGAGATTTGAGATCGTGCTCATTGGTTTTAAAGCTAGAAGCAACCATGGCTGAGTCATTTAGAGTTGAGTGAGATTATCTAATCTAACCCTGTCAGATCCCTTCTGACCTTAGGTTGAGTTAGTCAAAGGAAAATGAAAGGCTAGGACTCAGGTCTTTTTGCTCTTCTGCCCATGTTCTTTCTCTTCTACTAAGACATTTTGAGAGGAAAGTCATCTCTGACAAACCTGCTACTCCTTTTATAGCTACACTGATCAGCTCCCACCTTCTAGTTCTTTCTTCAGATGTCCATGCTGAAACATCTTTGTCACAGTCCTTATCCCAATGATTCAGTGATCCATTGATCTGCACTGGTCTTAATTCTCTTTCTTAAAGCTTAGATTAGAAGGCAAGAGTAGAAGACAAATTCTGTATATTAGCTGTTTTCCTATGTAAGAAGAATTTGTAAAAAAATTAAAAATATCACTTACTCATTTGGTTTTGAGAGTATTAGAAGAGGGAAGCAGTATAACATACGCATAGGAATTAAAGAACTGGGTAAATCCCAGCCCAACCACTGACAAGCTGAATGACTTTGAGTAGCTCACTCTCCAAGCTTCAGTTTTCTTATCTATAAAATGGGGATAATACCAGTCTCAAGGGATTGTGAGTACTAAATTATATTTAGTGCTTAAGCCATATGTGGCACTTGGTAAATCTTTAATAAAATGGTTAATATTATTATCAGAACACTGATGCTTTCTAGTAGTAATCTCTTGCATTAGTATTCTAGGGTAGTGCTTCTTACTTTTAATGTGCATAGGAACCACCCAAATATTCGTTAAAATTCAGATTCTAATTCAGGAGGCCTGGAGTGAGGCCTGAGATTTTGCCTTTCTACCAAGCTCCCAGATGATGCTGTTGTTGCTGCCTCACTTGGACCATGCTTTGAAGAACAAGGCTTTAGGAGAGCAAAGGATAAAAAATCAGATAAGGATAACAAGAGTCATGGATAGGAAAGTCCAAGGTCATTTTCTGGCAAGGTTGGAAATGGACCTTTTCTTCTACCTTACAGAAACTTAGAAAATGTGGGACTTGAAATGATTCTCAGATCAAGAGCTACCTTGGATGTCGTCTGTGTAGGAATCCGCTCCTGTTGTGGCATTCCCTTTTCTCCCAGCATTCATCTTGGCCCACCCTCTGAGGGACACATGTATTCGCATCACCCACCAATGCTAGGAAGCCTCCTTATCAACCTGAGCTGATGAGGCATCCTCATGAGGTTTTTATCTCTTTCAATGCAAACTGCATGAGGCTTTGAAACATCTGAGGAAAGAACAAGAAGAGGCCTGGAAGCTGGAAGTTAGTGAGAGGAAACGAACTGCCAACTGGAAGGCAGGTTGCCACCTGGGGAAAGGAGCCTCTGTGGTCCCTGTGTTTTCCTGGAGCTGACCCATGGTAGCTTCCTCATCTCTGTGAGGCAGAATGTTGGGTTTGAAGTCAGATAGCCAGGGGTCCTCTTACCTGCTTTCTCTAAACATATGCACCTTAGGTGGGACATGTAGCCTCTCAATTCCAGTTTCTTGATTGTGATACAGGGTTAACCTCTGGGCTTGTGTCCTCATATGTGAGCAAGGCAAAGTATGTGCCTCACTAATGTGTTAGCTTACAATAGCATCATTTGTGTAACGCTTAGTAAAGCATAGTTTCTATTTCTCTTTTCCCAGTTAGAGCATATTTACTAAAAGTTGTTATTAAAATACTGGAAAATCACCTCTGAAATAAATTAGAGGTCTATAACTACCAAACTATCAAAACTTTTGATCAATAGAAGGTAGCACTGAAACAGCATATTGAGTTTATATAGTACCAGCAAGAAGCAAAAGCATCTAACAGTGTAGCTAGGTTACACTGCCTTAGAGGCTTAAGTATAATGCTTCTGGTCATTATTCTGAAAACAGAATATTATTATGATGAAAATAGAAAATAGTCTAGAGTATGTAGTGCCATGATAATAACCTGGGCCCTACTGGGGTCGGTAAGAGTAGGAATAGAGACCCAGAAGCATGTACTGGAGCTCTGGGAACAGAAAGGTAGGAAAAATAGTATCCTTTATCTTGGCATCTAAAGTGCCAGGCATACAGTTGGTATCAGAACATTCCAGAGCATATCTGTATGCATGTGACAGTGTCTTCAATCCTGGGAGGCCCTACATGAACAATATCTGTGCCGATTTCCATTCTTGGCTCTGCAGGTAAAGGTGGAAACCCAAAAGCAGAGTATCATGTGGGAGTTTGAGAAGTATCAAGATTACCACAGAAAAAACAGCCACCAGGGTGGCGGCTGGAAGTAGAGGCAGCTGCAGCTCTGGCTAGCCTAGAGCAGGAGCAGGGGGAGACCATGCAAAAAGTGGAGATGAATCACAATGAGCTCCTCCAACAGAGCTGAGTCCTATGGAGGATGATTGCAGAGCTGGAAGAGAGATCTCAGAGGCCTGTCCGCTGGATGCTACAGATGAGTAGCAGGTTTTCCTGGGAACCTTGAGTGAGAGCTCAAGAAAGCCTGGGACTCCAGGAGAGAGGATTCCCTAATCTTCAATGGGGCCTGGGAGCCTGACATGGGACCCGTACACCTCCCACTAATGCCTGCTGTTCTGTATCCCGGTGAGCGGATGACTTGGTCCCTTGTAGTTGTAGCCTAGTAGGTGGGGCAGCGCCTTCTCTCTGGCCTAAGAGTCTTGAGATGGAGCCTGAAGTTGACCAGTCCAGCCAGAGCCCAGCCTGCCCTGCTCCCCTCTCATAGGCTTCCCCTCTCTACCTCTGTAGGCCTTCTCTTCAGCCTTGTTCTCTGCCTCCCATTCTCTTAGAAAAACCCACTCTCAGAGCTTGCT
The DNA here is from genome assembly GCF_020826845.1 of Diceros bicornis minor. Classification (NCBI taxonomy): domain Eukaryota; kingdom Metazoa; phylum Chordata; class Mammalia; order Perissodactyla; family Rhinocerotidae; genus Diceros; species Diceros bicornis. The sequence goes on along the minus strand of NC_080746.1, from coordinate 59,853,937 downwards.
GTCTGTCTGGTCCCTCCAAGGAACAGCACATACTTTCATGCTCCTTTTTTCTTCTCCGTCTAAGGTATTCAGGAAGTCTTTTTTTTTTTTTTTTTTTTGTGAGAAAGGTCAGCCCTGAGCTAATATCCATGCTAATCCTCCTCTTTTTGCTGAGGAAGACTGGCTCTGAGCTAACATCTATTGCCAATCCTCCTCCTTTTATTTCCCCAAAGCCCCAGTAGATAGTTGTATGTCATAGTTGCACATCCTTCTAGTTGCTGTATGTGGGACGCAGCCTCAGCATGGCCCGAGAAGCAGTGCGTCGGTGCGCACCCGGGATCCAAAACCAGGCCGCCAGTAGTGGAGCGTGGGCACTTAACTGCTAAGCCACGGGGCCGGCCCCAGGAAGTCTTAAACAGGTATGTCCCCATCCCATCCTTGGAGCCCCTAGGCGGCCTTATAAAGGATAGTGGGGCCTGGCCATAACCAGAGGTTGGAAAGGAATATAGACACAGTACCTATGGAACAGTGGGGTGCTGGTCCATTATCTTTTCCCTCTATCATTGTATTTACTAAAGAAGATTTATTCACCTTTCTTTTTTCTTCTTTGTACTTGATCAAATACATTTCAAGTGTTACCAATAAGAATTTCAGGTAAAGTTATAAAACGTGTGGTTTCAAGTGGATCGCCCAAGGAGGGAAAAACAGTTCAGATGTCTTCATTATGCTCTGAGCTCAGAGTATGAACCTTTTTCCTCTGTGGAGCACCTCCTCCCCTCCCAATGTCAAGTGCACATCTGACCGTTCATTCCTACAGTGTAGGAATTGGAATGCTCTCCTCTCTGTGCCACAAACCCTTTGGGCTAAGTCTAATAATCATTACATCTCTGCTCTGCCTGGTGTTGCTGGGCAGGGGCATCCCACTGAATATCTCCCAGGCCAAGGCCCTCTTACCTGCACTAAGGGAAGGCCCATGTGGCAGATCCAGGATTTCCAGCCCCAAGACTTACCCCTCCTCTACCAGGAGCAAATCTTGGAGCCTGCAGAGGCCAGAACCAGTATCCTTGGAGCTGAAGACGGATTGCTGTGTGCTGGGGCTAAGAGAAGTCCTGAAGACATATGCAAGTAATGAATGCTGGGGGAGATTGTGATGGGCAGTGGGAGAGACGCTTCCCAGAGAAATAAAATGGTTCAGTGCCCTTTGGATGCCCCATCCATCCCCACCTCCTAGCCCAGTCACTGACAAAATGTGGCTGTATTTATGAAGGAGACCTCACCCATGCCCCCTGGCTCTGTTGAGATACCATCCAGGATCTTTTTCCCTAGGTTACTTGAACCTGGAACCAAACACTGCTTATTCCCACCTCATCGTGTCCAAGGAAAGAAAATGTATGCGCTATGGAGACACCAAGCATAAACTGCTGGAGAATCCCGAGAGATTTTATCACTACAGTGTCGTCCTGGGCAGCCAAAGTATCTCCTCAGGCCAGCACTACTGGGCGGTGGAGGTGGTAGACAGGTCTGAATGGGGCCTGGGAGTGTGTAAAGAAAGTGTGGAAGGAGGGGATCTATTTATCCCCCCACTATGGATTCTAGGGGATAAGGTTGAGGAAGGAAATGAGTACCGGGCAGGCAACAATGAATACATGAATACCCCCTCTTGTCCTTGCCAGTCCCTCCACACCAGGTGGAAGTCTTCCTGGATTATGAGGCCCATGATATCTCCTTCTACAATGTGACTGTAACTGCTCCCACATTTTCACTTTCCCCCACTATCCCTTCCCTGGGTGCCTCCTGCCCTATTTTATTCCTTTCTACAGCATTGGCGCCAACAACACCACTCCTCTGCCCATCTGCTCCCTGGATGGAGAGGACTAAGAGAGCCCCCATCATAGCTAGAGGCCCTGGAATTTCACCTGGACTGCAGGAGTCTTGGAGGGCACTTCCACAGACAAGGGTCCCCTTGAACTGAGCTGAGCCAGGAATCCAAAGATTCCTCTGCCTGACCCACTGATCTGTTGCCACTGGGCCAAAGTCTCACTCTAAACCACTCATGTGAAAAAGCTGAGGCTCAGTCAAATGAGCAGTGGACCCTTATGAGGGAAGTGTGGTAGGACTGATGGTGAAGATTAGAGCAGTTCTGAGGATCAGGACTCTATCCTTTCCGTAGCTCGTGCCCATCTTCCACATCCCTGTTGGTGCCGTGATTAAGTCAGTGACGATGATGATGTAGATCCAGTGTTCAGGAAAACCTTTGGATAGGGTGTACCAAGAAGCCAAAAGAATACTGTCCATGTCCAGAGCTGGTTTCTGTGCTGATACCAGTAGACGGATGCTTCATCTGAGTTTTGCTGCTTCTGAGCAACCCATAATTGACCCCAGCTCTCTGACCTCCTAAGTCGAGAAATAAATGCATTGCAGCATTGCCCAGACCACCCCGGTGACCATCCGTGCTCTGAACGCAAGCTGGGCAAATCGCTCAATCTCAGACTCTAAGGAGACCTGTGTCCTGGTCCTGCCCTTTACCCTAAGTCTCAGGATCTGAAATCCTGTGAGCCTTGTTTTTATTTTCACTTGATGGATGAAGCAACTGAAATGGCCTTAAAACAGCAAGTTATTTCTCAAAAAGCTGTTGAAAGAAGACTGAAAAGATTATAAAGTATTTCTCACATTCAAATGAAACAAGATTGACAAACTCGCTTCTCAGGTCACATGTCTGCATATCATTCATTACATTTGGATCTGAAACATCCCACCTGTTTGAAAGACTTTCAAGTGTCCTCAGTGGAAAAGTGGGTATAGTAGCTGCATACTCTCCTACCTCACAAGATTGTTATGAAGATCTCAGATCCATCTGATACTGTTGTTCCTTTCTCAAGGATAGAGGAAGGCAATCCATGGAATTTGCCTGTGTCACCTTCCTATCTCACCTTCCGACAGCCAGCATCTTGACAGTGGGGGCTTTGTTTCTTAGGGCCTCTCCTGATGGTCTAGAGCCCTTTACATAGAAAAGTGCCCATGCCAATGGCAAACTCCAGGCCAAAGTAATATATTGTGCATCTAATATATGTACTTGTTTTTGGATTAGAATGGAGACCGTGACATCAGGGTAGAGAATAGAAATAATAAAAAGAAAAATGTAGAACAAAAACATTGCAAGAAAGACTCACCCATAAGCTGGTTGATCTAAAGTTCGGATCTCTTTATGTCACCAAGAGAATCTCCCTGGTTCTGGTAACTACATAATACTCTGCCTCTCTCTTCTCTAAATCTATGACAGAAGGAGGAAAGCAGGAGGGAAGGGTGGGGAGAAAGAATTGGACCAGGCACAAAAGGTCAGTGCAGGAACCGTACATTATAATGAAAGGGACTTAAGACTATATATCTGAGCTTTTGACCCTAAAGTGATGTATGTGGAAAAAATAATTCTTTATAGGCCTGACATTTATGATGTGGGAATGATTGTGGCTGGAAACAAACTGCAAGGCAAGAACTAATGGCTTGTCTACTGCAAGGGCTGCAATATGTACATTACATATTGCCACCGTGATGTTGTGTAACAACCTCTGAGGTAGTTTACACTTGAAGGTAGTGACTGTTGGCTTAAGATTGGGTAGCAAGGTAGATATTATGTTAAGTATAGGCAGAAGCAAACTAATTCCTTTAATAAAAACTAGCAAAAATTATCTTTCTACATTTATTGTTTGGCTATTCACCTGTGAATGAGGCAAAACACACCAAAATATAGAAATAAACTCATTCTGCCCATGATGCTTCCATGTTGCTCTTTGAGTATTAGTAGCAGAAGGGGAGAAGTTTCCATCATCTGCCTGGAGTGGAATGAACTGGTTAGTCACTGTCTCGGTCTTGCAAATTATTGAGCTGACCTACATTAGAGAGAGTGTGTCTTTTTTTGGGCAGGTGGCGGGGGGACTCCCTGGGAAATTGTTATAGACTTCAGAAATGAATCTTGAGGAAGTGCTTCCAGTTACGTCCATTGACATGCAGGAGAAGAGGCTAGAGGCCAAATCAGTGTTGATCTTTTACTATGGTTTTATTAGTACAAATCTTAGAAGGTTCCTAGAATAAGAAGATTATTTGGTGATAAATTCATTCTAACCTAGAATGAATTAAGGAGTGGAATGGCTTCATTTGTAATGTGCTATTTTTTTTTTTGACATTTATAAGCTGATTTGGGTGCTATGATTACTTGTTAGAAAAATTACAAGGATAAACACATTGTTTTTCCTATTATCTGATTTTTAAGACCAAGCAAGAAGACTGAAGTTCTTAAATGTATGAAAACCCTTTTCTCAAGGGTAGTTGCTTACACTTCCCTTCTGTCTTGACATGAGTGCAGCCATATTTGGCCGTTCCATTAACCTACAGCCACCAGCACACAAAGAAATATAAAGCTGCTTTCTGTGTGGTGGAAACTGGCCTTTTTCCCAGAAACTGGCCTTTCTCCCACAGAGATAGTTGCAATTTGTAAGAATTTCAAGGTCCTTTGGGCGTCACGACCTGGGGCAGACTGGCCATCTGTGCCAGGCTGGGATGATAACCAGGGAAAACAATGCACATACACAACTGCAGGGCTGGGACAATAGCCAGGAGGCTCAGTGCACGTATGCCACTGATAACCATTTGTGCATGGGAACATTGAATGCTGGCTCTGAAAAAACTCTGTAACTGCTTGTATAAACTGCTGGAAACCAAGGCCTGGTGAGAGTCTCACCTGTGGAGAGGACGCCCGGCCCAGGAACTCTGATGATCAGATTCCCACCCAGCCGTGTCAATTGAAGGGACTCTCCCCAGCAGTGGGGCATGGATGTTGCGAGTAACCGATCTGAGGTGTTCTCTTTTCGGTCAACCTGGTGTTTCTCTTTCCAGTTGATTTGTGTCATTTCCCTTCAGTCAATGTGGATGTTTTCCCTTTCCAGCCAATCTGATGTTTTTCCCTCTCATTATATGACCTATTCGAATCTGCTGCTATCTCAGCCGATGTGGATGTTTTCCCTTTCCAGTTGAGCTGATGTTTTTCCCTCTTAATATTTGACCTATTCAGATCTGTTTGCAGACTATCGTCTTTACTATCCTCTACGTAATAAAATATACCTTCAGTGCATTTGTTTGCAGTGGAAAGTTTCTTTTACGTCTCCGATCGAATCCCCAAACCTCTCGTAACATAATTGGCACTGTGAGCAGGATTTGATTAAGGAGATGGCTTTCCTGTTCAAACAAAAGGTAACTAAGGCCAAGGTGGAAGAAATTCCATGATGGGAGGACGCTCCTCTTACACTCTGGCTGGGGAGTGGACTCGTAGGTCAGGATTATGTGAATCTTGGGATGTTCGTCTGCAAGATATCAACTATTGGATGTGAACAAAGCTTTGTAGATGGTGGAAAAAAAAGAGATGACGTTTCTTTTCTGGCACGGCAAGGTTGGTGTTTATTGACTGCTTATCGTCGGGCTATAGAAGATAGGGATAGAATACAAGAGAGAAGGTAACGCTTGGAAAAAGAAGCTTCAGATTTACAGTCCCAGGTGATGTCACCCAAAATAGAAACTCTTTCCTTGCCATGAGCCTGGCATTCTAGTTTTATTTGGCCCCTCTTATGTGACAAATAGAGAGCCTGAATATGTATCCAATAATAATTTGGCGAGCCAGCCAGGAGGCTCTTTGTCTGTGGCTTGGCGGCCCTGGGCTGGGTGGGATTTCCTGGGAAACAGTCCAGCAGCTGCCTAGGTGATTTGCCCTAGGGACTGCTCCCAGTGCTTTCCATCTGACCCTGCACCGCTGACCCTGGACACATTTTCTTATGACAGGGAAACAGGCTCTAGAATTATTTGTTTGTTTGTTTTTACTTACACCGAAAACTCCTTTTCCCTCCGTCTGGGGTCCTATCTCTTTAAGAGGCAGGGCTATCTCTACTGGAGTGGAAATAGTTGTAGGACTTTTACCCAGAATCTGTTAGATGCACCTAACTGTTTTGTTTGGGATCCCATTTGACTGTCTGTTCTGTATGTTTGTAATTTTGAAGGGGGGGAATTCCATCCGGCCCCAAGGAAAGCCCTCTGGGCCACCTCTTGGCTAAATGGACTATATTCAGCTAGGAGCCCATGTCCAAGAAGATAGTTTTTTCTTGTAACACCACATGGCCACAATATTCCATAGACTTCAGAGAGAAAGTGGCCAAAACGGGGCAATTTCAGTTTACCAAAACTGATATCTTTGCTTATGCAATTGAAAAAAGCCAGCTAAAACGTTAAACAACTAGTGGGAAGCCTATTGTACTCTTTTGAGGTTTCTAAATAAAATCAGGGATACTGTACTGCCTCTTTAAGAAAAAATAATTAAATAATTAAACATGCCAGCAGTGGAAGCTAAATCTGCTGCTCCTCTCTCCTCTCTTGCTGAGCTTCCCTGCTTCAACTCCCCTGGAATTCCTGATCTAAACTTAAGCAAGTAAAAATAAGTAAACTTTTAAAGTAATTTAAAATTGTAATGGCTATTCTAAAAAAACCTCTGTTTCAGATGAGTTCACCTTCAGGGTCACTCTTAAAAGAGAGGATTCAAAACCTCTCACGATAAAATACATCTTTTATTAATACACAGAAACTTCTAAAAGGCAAAGTTATTTCAAAAACAGCTTCCAAAATCTTTTTGGTAACTTAAAGCTTTAGAGTTGTGCTAAATTAAGTTGATAAAAATTTATTGAGTCTCTAGGTCATTTCCACATAAGATAAAACATTAAAAATTGGTTACTAAGCATCAATTTGTCTGCCTTTAGTTTCTTATCTCAAAGAAACTAAAAGATGCTTCCGTTTATTGATAAACATCTTCTGTGTACGTTGAGAAATTGTCTATGAAAAAATACATATTTCTAAAAAGTCTGTATACAAAAAACAAAATGTATGTTGTCCACAAAAAAGACATAAAAAATAAAAATATTTTTGTTTTATTAAAAAAGATAAATTTGTCCTAAAGTACTAAAAAAAAAAAAAAACACACGGGACAAATTCTATGTATAAAAAGTAAGTGAAAAAGGTTTGTGAAAATAAAACCCTGAAAAATTTTGTACGTGATCAAGTTGGCTAAAGTAAGCTAATAAAAAATTAGGATTTCGCTTTCTCATAAAGGTAATTTTCTTAAACTTTTGATCTGCTCTTTATATAGAGGTTAAAAGGGTATTCCTTTGAATAAGTCTACATAAAAAACAAAACATCTATATTTTGTTAAAATAATTTCTTATGTTCAAAAGGACTAAAGTCTCTCTATTAAGGTTTTTGTTTTTGTTTTTTGACTGTTTTAACTCTCCGTTTGCCTTACTGTTTCTGTTGTCACCTTAATTAAATGAATAACTAGGCATTATTTCCTATTTAACCAAATGTTTTAAAATCTTTTGGTATTTTTGATAAACTTCTGCCAAAATAAAGTCTTTTTTTTACTTAAAAAAAATTATAAAAAGACATATGATTATGATGTTAAAACACAATTGTTACTGTATTTCATATTGATGCTCACAGTTCTTTAATTTCTACAAAACAAAAATATAACTCATGCTAATCAGCTGGTGCAAAGTCGTGCAGCGAACAACCCAGGCCTAGCACGCTGGGTCCACAAAAAGAGTGGACACTTGGGAAAACAAACTTCATACAGGTGGGCACAACAAAGGAAATCCTTGTCACCCATGATGATATTGCCACTGTAGTACAACAATGTCAATTATGCCAACAGTTAAACAAACAGGGAGTTCCACACCCTTACCAAGGTCATATTCAAAGGGGATTATTTCCCGCCCATACCTAACAAATAGATTTTATTGGACCATTGCCAAATTCTTGTGGTTATGTTTATGCTTACATTGCTGTTGATACATATTCTGGTTATTTATTAGCTATGCCGGCTAAAGCAGCCACCCAACAAAGTGCCATAAAAGTCTATAAAACACCAAGGCAAATTCCGAGTGACAATCGTTCCCACTTTACAAGTAAGTTGATTCAAACTTATACAAAAATAATCATATATTGGGCTGGCCCAGTGGCTTAGCGGTTAAATGCGCACACTCCGCTACTGGCGGCCTGGGTTCGGATCCCGGGCGCGCACCAACGCACCGCTTCTCGGGCCATGCTGAGGCCGCGTCCCATGTACAGCAACTAGAAGGATGTGCAACTATGACATACAACTATCTACTGGGGCTTTGGGGAAAATAAAGGAGGAGGATTGGCAATAGATGTTAGCCCAGAGCTGGTCTTCCTCAGCAAAATGAGGAGGATTAGCATAGATGTTAGCTCAGGGCTGATCTTCTTCAAAAAAAAAAAAAAAATCATATAAAATAGATTTATCATGTACTTTATTACCTCCAAGCTGCAGGCCTCATAAAACAAATACATGGCTTGCTTAAACAACAATTGAAAAAACTCAGTCATGGCTCATTAAAGGGGTGACACAACCATCTAAGTACTGCTCTAAATATGTTAACTAACAGGCCACTAGGCCCTAATGAGACTCCCCTGTCGAGGTTGTTACCAACAAAAATTACAAAAATGGCAGCCACTATCCATGAGCTTATGACCTTAACCTCTTAGCCATTGACTCAATCTGCTAAACCGCCTTTTCGTGCCATAGCCAAAGCATCTGTATTGGATTTATCCACTGTCTATTCTATTCAATTGCCCCCTAAGAAGCAATCTATAGTCCCTACTGGGATAGGGGTATAATTTCCCCAAAACACTTTTAGTTTATTAAAAAAGACATTCTAGACTAGCAGCAAAAGGTATTGACGTACTAGGAGGAGTCATTGATCCAAATTACCAAAAAAAAATTAAAATTTATATTATATAATGGTAGTGACACAATGCTAATTACAGAACCTAAAAAACAAATGGAACAATTATTGGTGCTTCCCCTCCTGACTCCAAGTGTGTCACAAGGACAACCTCCAACTAAAAAAAAATGCAAAGATTTGGGTCTACAGATGAATAAAAACCTAAAACAAAAGTATGGGTGACACACGCACCCAATGCGACTCCCCATGCCACAAAAGTAATGGCCTAAGGGCTCACTACAACACTCACAGTCATGTATCCAAAAAGTAAACAATTCTCTCATGTTCCTAAAAATTCTGTTTTTTTATGTAAATAGATATTCCTACTGCGCTCGCTATGCTATGCTACAACTCCATGTCTGCTATAGACCTGCACACCACCTAATGTCTCCGTTGGATAACCTTTGACCCTACACTGCTAAACCAACTGCTCTACACCAGTGGGACCTGTAACCTGGACTTTAAATGGCCCAGAAGTTTGGTCTCAAAAACATCAAACAACTTCTCAGTATAAGCCTATATCTGATCAATTACACAAAACTAATTATAATTTCTCTATTACCCTGCCTTCTGCTACCCTCCGTGACGGGAGACAATCTGGACTTCTATAAGCTAATTTGTTAGGCCTAGGTGTTACCTTATCTGATGTTATCTTTAATACTGTACATGATTTGCAAGATCAAGTTAATAATACTTCATATTCTAAGGGGTTATTTAATTTATTACCTTGGGATTGAGGTCCTTTATTATGAGATTGTTTTATAATTGTTATAGTCATTAGATTTGGGGTTCTTGGATATGCCTTGTATACTTATGTACAAAGATCATTGTCTGTGCATATGGTATCTTATGGTTAATGGAAACGACCACGGCTAAAAATGTCTTGACATGAGTGCAGCCAGGTTTGGCCGTTCCATTAACCTATAGACACCAGCACACAAAGAAATATAAAGATGCTTTCTGTGTGGTGGAAACTGGCCTTTCTCCCACAGAGATAGTTGCAATTTATAAAAAATATCAAGGTCCTTTGGGCGTCACGACCTGGGGCAGACTGGCCATCTGTGCCAGGCTGGGACGACAACCAGGGGAAAACAATGCTGGTACACAACTGCCTGCCAAGCTAGGATGATAGCCAGGAGGCTCAGTGCACGTATGCCACCGATAACCATTTGTGCATGGGAACATTGAACGCTTGCTCTGAAAAAACTCTGTAACTGCTTATATAAACTGCTGGAAACCAAGGCCTGGTGAGAGTCTCACCTGTGGAGAGGACACCCGGCCCAGGACCTCTGATGATGTGATTCCTGCCCAGTTCTGTCAGTCAAAGAGACTCTCCCCAACAGTGGGGCGTGGATGTTATAAGTAACCAACCTGAGGTGTTCTCTTTTCGGTCAACCTGATGTTTCTCTTTCCGGTTGATTTATGTCATTTCCCTTCAGTCAATGTGAATGTTTTCTCTTTCCAGCCAATCTGATGTTTTTCCCTCTCATTATATGACCTATTCGAATCTGCTGCGATCTCAGCCAATGTGGATGTTTTCCCTTTCCAGTTGAGCTGATGTTTTTCCCTCTTAATATTTGACCTATTCAGATCTGTTTGTGGACTATCGCCTTTGCTATCCTCTATATAATAAAATATACCTTCAGTCCATTTGTTTGGAGTAAAAAGCTTCTTTTACGTCTCTGATCAAATCCCCAAACCTCTCATAACACCTTCTCAGAACTCCATTAAGACAAGGCTTATTTGTCTGGTTCACCATTGTAGCCACAGTCTAGCACTGTGTGTGTGTGTGTATGTGTGTATGTTGATAAATATTTAAGTGAGGAAACTTTCATTACTATGCTTTGAATCAAAACAAAGATAAGCTCTTACCTCATAGGGGCATGAAAGACTGGATGGTACTAAATTATAACCCTGTTCAGCAACTAATATGATGGATAATTTCAAAAGTGGTCCAGAAGGGGAAGAGGTAGGTAGCCATGTGGAGGGTAGGGTGCCTGCACCACTTCCTGGAGTGTCTGGAGTGGCACTCTGACTTGGTGGGATCATTCACTGCAAGGCAGGGATGAGCTTTCCCTTCCTTGTTTTACTAGCAGAGAACCAAGAGGGGCAATGCCTGAGCCTTGAGGGGAAAGCCAACTAAAAGCATGAAATGCTTGGGTCCTGCAAATTTAGAGACAGAGGGCAAATCCTTGGGTTTGCAACTCCTCAAAGGAAATCCAGTCTCCCGTTTTTTTCAAGCAGTATTGCTTGTAATTTCTGAAGAACCAAATACTGAAATTCTACTGTGGGTCCCAGGCAACTAGTTAAAGCAGCACACATTACCTCTTGTATTAGGGAGGAGTCAGATGTGAATGTATCAGGAGATGCACAGGACTTTCTACTTTGGGGTAACCGTGGCAGGGAATCAGTCCACTTTGGGAAGTATGTAGTTCAATATTTAACTATCATCAGTAGATCTCAGCTAGTTTTATGGATTATAACGTGAATGAAACACAAAGCTGGCAGGGCAGCCTTCTGATGGGAATGCCAGCAAGAAATTTCTGTTTCAAGGGCAGTCTGAACTATAACTTTGTCACGTTACATCAGATTCTTTAATGCATCTAATATTCTTTGAAATAGTGGGAATTGCCAATTCTTTGGGTTGCTAATGGAGAAAGAATAGTGTAATTTTCAAAATGGAAATCTTATCAAATGTGCTTAACCAGCTCACGATCTTCATTTGTTTTTATGTTAGAGGGTGACAAGGGGATGAGAGGGCTTTTTACTACTCTTTGGGAACACAGTGCATCATTATCAGATTTTTAGAGCTGATTCCTACTCTGCAGCTATTCAGAAATAGAGAGAATACATTCTAGGTAGGTAAACAATTTCAATGTTAGCAAAGGTTATGAATGCTGATTTGTTAAGCAACAAATCTGTTTCGAACAGTTATCACATGAGTACTAATCTACACAGAACTGCAGTTTCAATAGTGCCTAGAACTACCCCTTAATAGTTGGAACTAGAAATTTATTGGCTATATTTTTAAGTATATATAATACGTCAGATGTTGTGTTATGTGCTCTCCATTCATTATTTTATTTAATCTTCAATACCCTCCATGAATCAACATTGTTTCCCCCATCAGTCAAAAGAAGATAGTAAGACTCAGATATAACTTGCTATCAACACTATTAGAATTATCTTTTATTAAGATTTTCAAATGTACCAGAGTCAAACCTACGTATCTCTTACATATGAAATCTTTTCGTTTTAACATGTACTGATTATTCTGTTTAAGACTTTCTGAAAGGGGAAAATAAAAACAAACACCAATTAAGTATCTGATGATCTGGAGAGGACCTTCAATAATTCAAATTATTATTATTTGAATAATAATTTCAACAACATTATTGTTATTATACTCTATTAACATTTTCATCCCAGAGCACACCTCCTTAGAGGTGTCCAAGAGAAGAAAGACCTGTGTTATATTTGATCTGCCTCTTTTCTGTCTCTCAGTTACACAAGCAGGACTAGGAAGCAAAGAGAAAGATGTTCAAAACCAAATTCACATTGCCTTTGATTCTGTTACTTAGAAATAAAAAGCTTGTGTTTAGTATACTGACTCCAACTAGCTTAATAGGGGATATATTAAAAGTATATAGAAATATCTTATAGAACATAATAACAGGAATACCCTCTGGGTGTCCAAAATGAATTAAATCACAGACTCCGTTTCTTCATCCCATTTTGCTAATCTGCTTCTCTTGCTGTGGAACAGATTTCTCTTTCCAAGTTCATGTATTGTAAAATGGCCACTATCAGTGATCCAAGTTTATATCGCCTCAGATAAATTGGAATTCATTTTTATTGGAGAAGGACTCTCTCTGGTCCAGGTGTGAGTACATGACACAAGTTGAATGGATTCATCAAAGGGCCAGAAGGTAGGGTAATATATTAAATGTTGCTTCCATATAATCACATAGGAGATGAACAATCCTGAGAAAATCAGCCAGGTGTTGGGGGATGAAACAGTCTGTTTGTTCTGCAGAGGGAGTGGTAGGATACTAAGTTGGAAATATGGGTCAGAAGCCAAAAAAAGAAAAACCCTACTTCTATATTCTCTGCCAAAACTTATCTCTGATTCAGATACTAGTTGATTAAAACCATTCAAAGTCTTGTCACAAAGTTAATCATTTCATTCACATCTTCGCTAGAAATTGGAAAGTTATGAAAAGATACCCTTTAGTTTCATCTTAGAACTCCTACTGTGCCAGGTAAACCAAACCAGCTCCACAGATCCGAAGGCTTCTTTCAAGTTGTCTGTAATGCTCAACGTCTGAACAGATTTTGTGTTCTTGAACCCAGGTTGAAGTGGTCAAAGAGGCAGTGCATCAGCAAGCTCCATGAAAGCTTTCTTATTTGTTTGGTCCTCAGGCCATAGACGATGGGGTTTAAGGTGGAGGGGATGACCAGGTACAAGTCAGCTAACAGCACTTGGGTGTGCAAAGGCACTATGTTCTCCCCTAGCCAGGCAACATAGATGGATGCCATCCCAGGTAGGTAGTACAGAGCCATAACTCCCACATGGGAGCTACATGTGCTTAATGCTTTCAACCTAGCATTACTTGAGGAAAGACCAAATACTATCCAAATAATCTGGTTATAGGAGGCAGCAATGAAGACCACATCAGAGCCCACAATAATAGAGGAACCAATCAGACTATAGAGACAACTGGGCATGGGGTCAGAACATGCCAACTTGGCCACAGCCATATGCTCACAGTAGGAATGGAGAACCACATTGGAGCCACAGAAAGGTAGATGACTCACCATCCAACTCAACGGAGTCATGAATATGACAGCTCTGATGATGATGGCCACACTCATTCCCAGCATCACTTGAGGTGTGAGAATTCTCCTGTAATGTAGGGGCTTACAGATGGCTACATAGCGGTCAAAAGCCATGGCCAGCAGCAACCCTGTCTCCACAGCTGTGGCTACATGAACAAAATACATCTGAGTGAAACAAGCGTTAAAGCTGATGGAGTTGTCTCCTGAGGAGAAGATGCTCACCGTCTTGGGCACTACAGAAAAGGCCATAACAATGTCCACGGTAGCCAGAACACACAGGAAGCTGTACATGGGCTCTTGTAAAGTAGAATCCATCCAGATAATGGTCATTATGAGGGTATTTCCAAACAGGCCTATGGTATACATGACACTCAGTGAGATAGCCAGCCAAAGATGTGAAGACTGCAGACCTGGGATACCCACAAGGAAGAAGGTGGCAGGGGTTTCCATTGTGTGGTTGTAGGATGGCCCCAGCATCATAGTTGAGACTGCTTTCCTGTTAACACATAAAATGATGTAAGAAAAGGATGCAATTCTGTAGGACTTGTTCCCAGCTATCGTGTTAGGAGATCCTAGTGGTATTCTCAGGATCAGAAAACTGGCATCAGACAAAGTTATTCTGCTCCACCTGTTCTTTGCCTTACTAATTTCTATTCATCATTCAAGGATCATGATGCTCATGGGTTACCTCCTTCTCTGTTCTATATGCTCCTGCATCCCAGGATATAGCCAAATTAGGAGCCTTCTGAGCTTTATTGGAATCTCCCATGCTGATCTCTGAGGGACCTAAATTGGCAATTCCAATACTCTACCTATGACTTGATTGTATTCAATTATGTATGTGTTGCTCACGGCATTACTTATAACCACAATTGTAAGACACAAATCCATTAAAAGAAGATATGTGTACTCATTATAGCAAATAGTTTCCATAGAATGAATGAGAAATCAGAAGAAAAAGTTTTTCTTTTATCTTTGTATATTCAGTTCCTAATACTTAAAAACTATTCAATGAAACAATGAACTTCCTGAGATTGACCATGTCATATTTTGTATCTTTAGTATAGTGCCTAGACAAAAGACGAATGAAACATTTCTCCAGCTGAAGAAACAGATAAGTGGATTCAGGAAAATAAGGTCATTAGAGAACAACATTATATTTTTCCATAGGAGATAATAAACTGTCTGGAAATATTTATAATCCCTACCTTCTCTTACTTTCAGCCCGATTGTCTGTTGAGCTACACTCAATTAATAGATTAAATAGATTAAACAAATAAAACTATAGATGAATCCTCCAATAAGTTTTTATGATTCTTCACTATGGGTAATTCTCTGTTCAAGATAAAATACCAAGACATTCCAAACAACAATGAAGATTTATCCTTTAGAAAGCACTCTTTAATGAGCATACATAGTACATACCAGCACTATGTTGGAAAGTGTAGTATTCATAATCTAAGTGTATTTCTCCATTTGTAAAATAGGACAAACATGCATTCCATACAAGACAGTTGATATAATTAATATGAGATTAAATATTTTGTGCAAGATCCCATAGCAAGTAGGTGGTAAATTTGAGATTCAAATACAGGTCATTCCAACTCCTGTAAACACCTGTGACCCCCAGGTGTCCATTCAGCCCAAGATTAATAGGCAAGTGAACAGCTATGGGTAATAGAAAATAAAATGTTCAGAGTCTCACTCAGCCAGTTTTGAGGGGACAGATGTGCACTACTCTGTACAGTAGGAACTTGTCAATTTCTATTTATTGCTGCACTCAGTCTCCATCTGCCTCACTCAGGTGTTACTATATCATATAA
The DNA here is from genome assembly GCF_020826845.1 of Diceros bicornis minor. Classification (NCBI taxonomy): domain Eukaryota; kingdom Metazoa; phylum Chordata; class Mammalia; order Perissodactyla; family Rhinocerotidae; genus Diceros; species Diceros bicornis. The sequence goes on along the minus strand of NC_080746.1, from coordinate 59,838,468 downwards.
TGTGCAATAATCTGTTTGGGTAAACCTGAAGATAAGGGGTCAGTGTTAACTACCATTCCATTCCTGTGTGATATCCCTTTGGTTACTTTTCAGCTTCAGATGGATGGTTTCCATGATTTCATATGGAGTTTGCGCATGTGCACATTCCCCCAAACATCTGAGAACACTCCTTACAAGCGATCCTTCTTCCTCTGGTGGTATCACTCAGCCTTGGGAGACATGGATTGAACTTCTTCAAAGAACCCCTAGTTGTTCTTTCCTTAGAATACAGCATAGAAATCCAGCATACATCTATGTACCCCACTCAAAATGTGTTATTGGTCCTACATCATCAAGAGACAGAATAACAAAGGGGCTGAAAGCATTGATTCTAGATACATGCTCCCAAGACTGAAAACCCTGCTCTGTCACTTGCCAGCTGTTTTGCCTTGATCAAGTCATTTAAACTCTCAAGCCTTACTTTCCTCCTTGGTAAGATGGGCTAATAGTCCTTAATCCATAGAGATGTTTGAGCTCTAAATGAGAAGCTACTTAAAAGCACTTAGAACAATGCATGTTACACAGTTGCTCAATAAAATATAAAAAATAAGACTTTTTTTAAAAACTATAGTTCTAGATTGCTGTAAACTGCATACTCAAATGGATAAATACGATTTGGAGGCCAAATTTAAAAAAAAAAAAAAAAAAGGCGTTCTCAACCCTACATTGCCTAAAGCTTTCCCTCCCATGATCTGTCACTGAAGATGTGCCACTCAGTGACTATAGACAGCAAAGTTCTTCTAATCTGACCATGATGAGGAGCTCACTATCTGTTCCATTATGGGTCAGTTCTCATGTTTAGAGTTTTTGTTTTATTTTGAGGTTTTTTGTTTGTTTTTTTTTCTTCATCACTTTTGTGTAAAGGGCTCCCTTATATCTGCCAAGAACCCACCTCTAATAAGAAAGCCAAAGAGTAGTTAATCCCTCTGCTACCATACAATACCTCTGGCCGAGTTGAAATGGCATTAAAAACGGAGTGAAAGTATGTATGGAAAATATCCTTTATCCAAGCTAAATTACTGCTTCACCTGTTTTTCCTGTGACCATCAGATCATTTCAGTTCCTAGGGACATGGACATTTGGCTTCGTCCCAGATCTAGTGTCAAGGTCCCAGGTGTGGACCAGGCCATATTAAGTACAATTTATCTCCTTCCTCAAACTCTCATTACCAAAATATTGCATCTCTCAAGGCCTCAGCCTCGTGGGTCACCACATCAACTGTATCACTTATGTTGACTTTACAATAGTCATATATAACCCAAGAACTGTTTCCCAAGTGTCCAGGTATCTTAAACGAAGGGTGCTTATTTGCCATGCCTCAAGATTAGCCTGCCTTTATCTATCATTTCCCATCTCTTCCCTCAATAAGGGGATTCCTTGCTAAGGAATTTGCCATATTCCTACCCTTGGTCACTGTTTCTCCTTACCCATTTTTAATTTCTCATCAGGGAACAGGCACCTCTCCAAATAATGGGGTATGTCACATTGATGGAGTAGTATCCACAAGATCCCGTCAGCTGCAGTAACATTTTCTCTGTTAACCAAGCACTAGACAAACATTCACCTGGTTCTCAAAACTAACCATGTGACATGCATTTGCCCCTTCCATTTATCCCCTGGAGAACCAAGCACTGATTGACTCCACTCCCAGGTACCAACAGCAGCCTTGGTGAGAGTCCTTAGAAGCTTTCTAAAAGGCCAAATTTCTGGGATATGATTGCAAACTGTGGTCTTTATTGAAACAAAGAAACCACCATCACCACCAACAAAAAACCCTAAACATAAGAAATACCTTATAATAGAACAGACTGAATAAAGTAGTGAGCTCTGCTTCATGGTCAGATTAAAAGAACCTTGCTGTGTATAGTCAGTGGGTGAGATATTTTCAGTGACAAATTGTGAGAAGACAAGGGAAAGCTTTTTGAAGTAGGATGGTAGTGAAGAGTGGAAAAACTAATTCAGGATATCGTTAAGACTGCTGCGTGTTTCTGGATGACATAAATTCAGAATTGAGAATCACCGGTTAAAGAGACAAAAAAGAGCCTGAGGAACCAGAATCCCTCCTCCTACCACTCATCTCTGATCAAAGACCTTCCTCTCCTGTTTTGCTGCCCTGTATAAATCCACCTTTCTTCTGATGGCATTCTCAGCTGGTGTCCTGCCCATCCCTTCCCTCTCCAGCCCTGGCAACTTCTAGATGATCATACCTTTCATTGCCTTGAACTTTTATTTTCCTCATTTCTTTTTCTTCTTGATTAGCACTACTAGAGGTTTGTATATTTTATTATTCTTTTCAAAAGACAGGACCTTTGGTTTGGTTGGTCATCTTTTTTTTTCTTTTCACTCTTCATTTTGATGCTACTGAAAATTTTCTTGCTAAGACCAACAATGACGTCCATCAATGACATGTTGCCAAGCCAGTGATTTCTTTTCATTCTTTTTTTTTTTTAATTTTATTTATTTATTTATTTTCCCCCCAAAGCCCCAGTAGACAGTTGTATGTCATAGCTGCACATCCTTCTAGTTGCTGTACGTCGGACGCGTCGGACGCGGCCTCAGCATGGCCGGAGAAGCGGTGCGTCGGTGCGCACCCGAGATCCGAACCCGGGCCGCCAGCAGCGGAGCGCGCGCACTTAACCGCTAAGCCACAGGGCCGGCCTTTCATTCTTTATTTTACTTGACCTATCTAAAACATTTAACACTACTGCCTGCTCCCTCATTTTTTGGTTAACTTTTGGATTGAAGTATAACATACATACTGTAAAAATGCACACATTTCTGGTGTACAACTTGATAAATTTTATAAAGTGAACACATGAACATGCCCACATAGCCACTACTTGGATCAAGATACACAATTGTTTCCCAGTTGTTAAGATGCATTGTTCTTCAGAAAGCTCTGGCCAAGCTCTCCTAAGACATTTCCAGACCAGCACCTGCCCCTGACTTCAACCCTGCAGAGACATTCTTGCAAAGACCTGGAGGGCCAATCAATAAAGAAAAGTTTAGACAAGTCACTTAACTCTAATAACTAATCAAAAGATATGTGAGGATTTTTCATTCCTATTTAAGGGATGGGAAATACACTATTCAAATTAAAATTATCTTGAAGTTAAAAGCAGTAATGCGTGACTCATTTGAGGCAGTGTTTGTGTTTATGATAACCCTATCCCTCCCTCTACAACCAAATAAATATGCTCCCAATCAGCCCTACTGCTTGGTTTCTTTTCTTATAACTCTCTTTGGTCCCTGAAAACTGTTTCTCCATCATCTCAAGGTTAGACTTACACCTTTCTCTCCCAACTTTGAACCAAAGTAGTCATATGTTCCCTGTTCCCTCTCTCTATCCCCCATCCTATCATCATTTCCAGAAGGTAGTCTCGGTAGTAGCAGTACCCAACAAGACCTGGTTATCCCCTTTTAGTGAGGTCAAGGGCTCATAGCCTCCTTTCTAGGGTGACCTTGGCCTTGAGACTTCATCAGCCCAAAACCCAGTCCCCAAGTAAGTTACCCACATCCTTGGAGTTTCGTCTATTCAACTTCCTCTGGGGTGTCCATGTTTCTTTCACTCAAAAAGAGAGGAATTTGTACAGGACCCTTCAGGAGGAGCAGGAATAGCGACAGAAGATCAAAGATGAACAACATACAGTCACGGTGAGGAGTATCGTCACTTTCAAGGAACTCCCATTAGGAACCCTCTTCCTCTTTATATTTTCTATCATCTTGCTTTTTCTCTGGACATCTCAGCTTCCCATGGCCTCTGCCCAGCAGCCAGCCAAACATGGAAACTCCTCCAGAGACTGGTTTTTCTCTGTGCTCCGGCCCCTGGGGCTTTCCAGATTGCAAGAGGAGGCAGATACTTAGTGGCTGAAGAGTCTTTGTTTCTTGAATCATCAGAGGATATCTAAGAGTTAGAAGAATATGGAGTGCATCCTGCAAAGAAAACAGAGACCCAAGATTGGTTAGATGTGTGAACGCCCTCTATGTGCCAAGCTCTCTGCTAAATGCTTTTGAAGTATGATCTCATTCAATTTTCACAACCCTCTGAATTAGCTGCCATTATTACATCCACATTTTATAGATGAAACTAAGGGCATAGAAGACCACCAAGCTAGTAAGCCAGAGAGCAGGGATGCAAATTCTAGCAATCATAATACATTTCACTTTGTTGTAGAACTAGTCGCACTGATAGCATACGCAACCTCTCCAAGTCCACTTCACTGTTCAGTTCCTCAGTTCAGCTTGGGGACTCACTGTGGGCTTCACTGGTTAAAGATTTCTCATGACACCATGTTATAAAGTCCTATTTGAACAGAGAAGAGAAATAGAATGTAAGGGAGACCAAGGAAGATAAGCTTCCAAAGTAGGGGAAGGGCTAACAGCTCAGCACAAATATATGAAATGACAAAATATTCTCCAGAGAAGATAGAGTGCAGTGTACTTAAAAGAGAATGAAAATGAATGAGGGTAGTGGAATGAATGGGCCATATTTTAAAGGTCTTGACTTCTGCCTGAGCTTCATCATAGGGCTGGAATAAAGCTGAGAGAAAGAAGCCAATAGGCACAAGATGTGAAGTTTCTGCTTTTTTTTTTAATGGCAAAGGATGTAGAGATATACGGAAATATGAAAAATCAGGAGATGATACTACATGCTCCCAGCTCCCCAAGTCATCAGCAGAGACATATTTATCAGCGATGTGAATGGTGAGAGGCCTTCTGCTGTCTTTTGGAGGAGGGTGGGGGCTCTTCATGCCTTCCTCAGCCAGCACATTCCTAATGACCAGGGAATGGTTTAGGTTCAATTTACTAGGCTTAGCATCTATTAGAAGGTTCAGTCTTCAAGCCTGCAGGACAGCCAGTCTTCAACACTGCTGTACTTAAAAGTTTAAACTTGAAAACTTGTGGGTCTCTGTTGCCTATAGGATAATTCAGAGAACAGGCCAGAACATAAACCTAAACAACAATGTGGAATATTGATAGGAAAAGTGGGCAGTCAAATGCATAAGGCATAGGGATGCTATTTAATTAGCCCCGGCATGAGATGAGGCAGCCAAACTGCAACAGTGCCAATGGGGACAGATGGACAACTTTCCCCTGTGGTTCAACCTGCCTTCTTTTGAGGTATTAAGAGCAGTAGTGGATCCTCACAAACTGGATGGCCTTAAACTCACCACACCCAGTGCAGTGGGGAAGAGCTCTAAGAAGAAGAAGTACTCACAAAAGGGCAAAGACCCAAGATAACAGAATAATGATATAGAGAAAAGGTATTCTATGCAGAAGCAAGAACTTTCAACATTTATGATTCTCCCACGCTTAGAAAGTCATAGCCTACATAACATGGAAGAATACCTGGGATTGTTGTCATTGTTAGTGCCCTCAGGTTGATTCTGACTCCTAGCGATCCTGTGTATAGCAGATGGGAACCCTGCCTGGTCTTTTTGCACCATCCTCTCACCTTCCAGTGCTATTATCACACAATGCTCTGCTTCTATTCATAGGGTTCTCATGGACAATTTTTTGAAAGTGTGTGGCCAGGTCCTTCTTTCTAGTCTGTCTTAGTCTTGAAGCTCCGCTGAAACCTGTCCACCATGGGTGATCCTGCTGGTATTTGAAATACTGGTGGCATAGCTTTCAGCATCACAGTAACATGCAGCCACCACTGCATGACATGTCGGTATGACAACCGACAGACAGGTGGTGTGGTTCTCTCACTGGGAAATGAACCCAGCAATGAGAGCGCTGAATCTCAACCACTAGACCACCAGACCTGGGATTACATGAAACTAATTATTGAACAAAGCTGTCACAGCCTGAAAAGGAATGGAAAAAGCAGAAAAATTAGTGTGGATGGATTCTGTTTGCAGATATTTTAATTAGTATTTATATCAATACTTACAAGGAAGTTAGTCTTTTTTTAAATAGTATCCAAGTAAATTTTTTTTGTTTTATAATTTTATTTATTTTTTTTTCCCCCAAAGCCCCAGTAGATAGTTGTATGTCATAGCTGCACATCTTTCTAGTTGTTGCACGTGGGACGCGGCCTCAGCATGGTCAGAGAAGCAGTGCTTTGGTGCGCGCCCGGAATCCGAACCCGGGCCACCAGCAGCGGAGCGCACGCACTTAACCACTAAGCCATGGGGCCTGCCCAGTATCCAAATAAATTTTATTCTCATGGCTTTATCTGGATTTGCCATCACAACTTCAAAATAATTATACTAACAAAATTTATTTAAATACTTTCTTCCGTTTAAAGGGATCTGACTAATGCTACATACAGTGTCATTTTCTCTGTGATTTTTTTATTCAATTTATTTAAACTGAAAAAAAAAAACAGTTCACCCATTTCTCCCACCCCTCACTCCCCACCTCTGGCAACCACCAATCTGTTCTCTGTATCTATGAGCTTGCTTTTATTTCTACATAGTTTTTAGATTCCACAAATAAGAGAGATCACATGGTATTTGTCTTTGTCTGACTAATTTCACTTAGTGTAATGCCCTCAAGGTCCATTTGTGTTGTCACAAATGGCAAGATTTCATTCTTTGTTGTGGCTGAATAATATTCCATTGTATATATACACCATAATTTCTTTATCCATTCATCCATCCATCCATGGAAACTTATGTTGTTTCCATATCTCCGCTATTGTAAACAATGCTGCAATAAACATGAGGGTACGTATATCTTCTTGAGTTAGTTTTTATTTTCTTTGGATGAATACCCAGAAGTGAGATTGCTGGGTAATATGGTAGTTCTATTTTTAATCTTTTGAGGAAAATCTATAGTGCTTTCTGTAGTAGCTGCACCAATTTATATTCCCACCAACAGTGTACAAGGGTTCCCTTTTCTCCATATCCTCACCAACACTTGTTATTTCTAGTCTTTTTGATAACAGCCATTCTAAGAGGGGGTGAGGTGACATATCATTGTGGTTTCCATTTGCATTTTCTTGCTGATTAATGATGTAAAGCATCTTCTCATGTACCTGTTCATCATTTGTGTATCTTCTTTGGAAAAATGTCTATTCAGATCGTCTGCCCATTTTTTTAATCAGATTGGGGTTTTTTTTGCTATTGAGTTGTATGAGTTCTTTATATATTTTGGATATTAGCCCCTTATCAGATATATGATTTGCAAATATTTTCTCTTATTCTGTAGGTTCCCTTTTCATTTTGTCGATGGTTCCTTTGCTGTGCAGAAGCTTTTTAGTTTGATGTAGTACCACTTGTTTATTTTTGCTTTGTTGCTTCTGCTTTTGGTGTTAGATTCAAAAAATCATCATCAAGACCTACGTCAGGGAATTTACTGCCTACGTTTTCTTCTAGGAGTTTTATATTTTCAGGTCATACGTTCAAGTCTTTCACCAATTTGAGTTAATTTTTGTGTGTAGTGTAAGACTGTGCTCCAGTTTCACTCTTTTGCATGTGGCTGTCCAATTTTCCCAACACCATTTATTGAAGAGACTGTGCTTTCCTCATTAAATATTCTTAGCTCCTTTGTCATAAATTAATTGGCCATGTATGTGTGGGTTTATTTCTGGGCTCTCTATTCTGTTCCATTCATCTATGTGTTTGTTTTTATGCCAATACCGTACTGTTTTGATTACTGTATCTTTGTAATATAGTTTGAAATTATAGAGCGTGATGCCTCCAGCTTTGTTCTTTCTCAAGATTGCTTTGGCTATTCAGGGTCTTTTATGGTTGCATACAAATTTTAGCATTGTTCATTCTATTTTTGTGAAAAATGCCATTGGAATTTTGATAGAGATTGCATTGAATCTGTATATCACTTTGGGTAGTATGGACATTTTGTTTTGTTTTGTTTTGGTGAGGACGATTAGCCCTGAGCTAACATCCATTGCCAATCCTCCTCTTATAGCTGAGGAAGATTAGCCCTGGGCTAACATCCATGCCCGTCTTCCTCTACTTTTTATATGGGATGCCGCCACAGCATGGCTTGACAAGTGGTGCATTGGTCCGCGCCAGGGATCCGAACCTGCGAACTCTGGGTCTCCGAAGCGGAGCGTGCCACCTTAACCTCTATGCCACCAGGCCAGCCCCAGTATGGACATTTTAACAATGTAAATTCTTCCAATCAATGATCATGGATTACCTTTCCATTTATTTGTGTCTTCTTCAGTTTACTTGATTAATGTTTTGTAGTTTTCAATATATAGATCTTTTACCCCCTTGGTTAAATTTGTTCCTAGGTATTTTATTCTTTTTGACGTGATTTTAAATGGGATAATTTTCTTATTTTCTCTGATAGCTCATTATTAGTGTATAGAAATGCAACAGATTTTTGTGTATTGATATTGTATCCTGCAACTTTACTGAATTCATTTGTTAGTTCTAACAGTTTTTTTCTGGAGTCATTAGGGTTTTCCATATATAATATTATGTCATCTGCAAATAGTGACAGTCTTACTTCTTCCTTTCCAATTTGGATGCCTTTTATTTCTTTTTCTTGCCTAATTTCTCTGGCTAATACTTCCAATACTTTGTTGAATAAAAGTGGTGAGAGTAGGCATCCATATCTCATTCCTGATTTTAGAGGAAAAGATTTCAGCTTTTCACCATTGAGTATGATGTTCATTGTGGGCTTGTCATATATGGCCTTTATTATATTGAGGTATGTTCCCTGTATACCCACTTTATTGAGATTTTTTTATCATAAATAGGTGTTGACTTTTGTCAGATGCTTTTTTCGCATCCGTTGAGATGATCATATGATTTTTATCCTTCATTTTGTTAATGTGGTATATCACGTTGACTGATTTGCAGATGTTGAACCAGCCTTACATCCTTGGGATAAAGTCCACTTGATCATGGTGTATGATCCTTTTAATGTATTGTTGAGTTTGGTTTGCCAATATTTTGTTGAGGATTTTTGCGTCTATGTTCACCAGGGGTATTGGCCTGCAATTTTCTTTTCGTTATGCATCCTTGTCTAGTTTTGGTACCAGGGTAATGCTGGCCTTGTAAAATCAGTTTGGAAGAGTTCCCTCTTCTTCTATTTTTTGGAAGAGTTGGACAAAGATTGGTATTAATTCTTCTTTGAATGTTTGGTAGAATTCACCAGTGAAGCCATCTCATCCTGGACTTCTGTTTGTTGGGAGTTTTTTCATTACTGATTCAATCTTTTTACTAGTAATTGATCTGTTAAAATTTTCTATTTCATCATGATTCGGTCTTGGTAGGTTGTATGTTTCCAGGAATTTATCCATTTCTTCTAGGTTGTCCAGTTTGTTAGCATGTAATTGTTCATAGTATTCTCTTATAATTCTTTGTATTTCTATGGTATCAGTTGTAACATTTTCTCTTTCATTTCAGATTTTATTTGAGTCCTCTCTCTTTTTTTCTTGGTGAGTCTAACTAAAGGTTTGCCAATTTTGTTTATCTTTTCAAAGAACCAGCTCTTAGTTTTATTGATCTTTTCTATTGTCATTTTAGTCTCTATTTCATTTATTTCTGCTCTAATATTTTTTATTTCCTTCTTCTACTAACTTTGGGTTTTGTTTCTTCTTCTTTTTCTAGGTCCTTGAGGTGTAAAGTTAGGTCGTTTATTTGAGGCTTTTCTTGTTTCTTGAGGTAGACATTTATCATTATGAATCTCCATCTTAGAACAGCTTTTGCTCCATCTCATGAATTTTGCTATTCATGGAAATTCATGGTATTTCTAGTTTCATTTGACTCAAGGTATTTTTTGATTTCTTCTTTGACCCACGGGTTGTTCAGTAATATGTTATTTAATCTCCACATATTTGTGAATTTTCCAGTTTTCTTTGTGTAATTAAATTTTAGTTTCATAGTATTGTGGTTGTAAAAGTTGCTTGATATTATTTCAATCCCACTAATTTTTAGTTTTGTGGCCTAACATATGATCTGTCTTAGAAAATGTCCCATGTGCACTTGAGAAGAATGTTATTTTGTTGCTTTTGGATGGAATGTTCTGTAAACTTCTAAGTCCACCTGGGCTAATGTCACTTAAGGCCAATGTTTCTTTACTGATTTTCTGTCTGGATGATCTATACTTATACGTGATTGGGGTATTAAATCTCCCTACTATTATTGTATTTCTGTCTATTTCTCCCCGTTAATATTTGCTTTATATATTTAGGTGCTCCTCCATTGGGTGCATTATGTCAATACTTATAAGGAAGTTAGTTTTCAGTTTTTCTTTTCTGCACAATCTTTACCAGGTTTGGCCATCAATGTAATGCTCACTTTGTAGGGGGAAAAAATTGATGTTTTTCTTTCTCTACAATTTTCTCTTTTCTTTTTTCTGTGAGTCTCATATGAAATCATCTGAACATAGTGGTTTTTGTGGGAGTAATTCTTAGCTTTATTTCTTTAGTGCAAATTTATTTGTGCTTTCTACCTCTACTGAGGTCAATTTTGATGATATGTATTGCATTGTATTGCATTCATCCAGGTTTTCCAAGTTAATTGCATAGAATTATGTAAAGTACTCACTAATGATTTTTATTTTATGTAATCAGTTTCAGTGGTTATTTCTTCTTGTCATTTCTTATTTCATATATTTGTGGTTGTCTTGACATGAGTACAGCCATGTTTGGCCACTCCATTGACCTATAGCCACCAGCACAAAAAGAAATATAAAAGCTGCTTTCTGTGTCAGGGGCACTGGCCCTTCTCCCACAGAGATAGTTGCAATGTATAAAAATTTCAAGGCCCTTTGGGTGCCACAGCCTGGGGCAGACTGGCCATCTGTGCCTGGCTGGGATGATAACCAGCGTAGACAATGCACATACACAGCTGCCAGGCTGGGACAATAGCCAGGAGGCTCAGTGTAGATATGCCACTGATAACCATTTCTGCATGAGAACACTGAATGCTTGCTCTGTAAAAGCTCTGTAACTGCTTGCTCTGGGAATTATTGATGCTATAAAAAACTGCTGGAGACTGAGGCCCGGTGAGAGTTCCACCTGTGGAAGGGACACCTTGCCCAGGACGTGTGATCCCTGCCCAGCCGTGTCGATTGAAAGGACTTTCCCGGCAGGGGGCGTGGATGTTGTGAGTAACTGATTTGTTGTAAAGTAATTGATTTGTTGTGAATAATTGATTTGAGGTGTTCTCTTTTCGGTCAATCTGGTGTTTCTCTTTCCGGTTGATTTGTGTCATTTCCCTTCAGTCGATGTGGATGTTTTCTCTTTCCAGTCAATCTGATGTTTTTCCCTCTCATTATATGACCTATTCGAATCTGCTGCTATCTTAGTCAATGTGGATGTTTTCCCTTTCCAGTCGAGCTGATGTTTTTCCCTCCTAATATTTGACCTATTCGGATCTGTTTGCACACTATCGCCTTTACTATCTTCTATATAATAAAATATACCTTCAGTCCATTTCTTTGGAGTGGGAAGTTCCTTTTACATCTCCGATCAAATCCCCCAAACCTCTCATAACAGTGGTATCCCTTTTATCTTTGATTAGATTAGCTAGTTTATTCTACTGTGTTTATTATATCAAATAACCAGAATTTTATTAGTTATGTTTTCAAATTATACACATTATTTACTTATTTACTAATCTTTATTCTTTACTTCTTTTTGCTTTATTCTATCTTAATTTGTTGTTCTGTCTAACCTCTTAAATTTATTTATATTTTTGTTTTAATGAAATAAATATTTAAAGCTATCATTTTTCTCTGACTACTGCTTTTATTTTATTATATGTATTTGCATATGAAGTATTTTCAGTATATACTATTTCTTGAAATTTTGCAATTTTGATTTGTTTTTTTTCGCTCAGAGTTGTTTAATAAAGAGTTTTAAAACTTCCAGGTACAAGAGTCTTTATGAAGTCTTGTTATTAATTTCCAGTCTTCTTATATTGTACTCTAAGTCATTTTTGTTATTTCTGCTTTATGGAAGCATTGAGGTTTTCTTTATTACGTAATATGTGGTCACTTTTTATGCATGTGCCAAGTGCAGTTGAGAATGTATATTCTCTGTTATTAGAGTGTAAGTTATTAGTCATGTTGCTTAGAGTGTAAGTTATTAGTCATGTTGCTTGTTTCGTACAGCTTTACTAATTTGTTGTCTACTTGACTTTCCTTGTACTTAAAATGCTATGTTAATGTCTTCTACTATTAATCTGTTTCTATGTCTTTATATATCTCCTATAGTTTGTGCTGTATGAAAAGGGTTGCTGTGTTATTCGGTGTATAGATATTTATAGTATATCTTCATTATGAATTAAGGTCTTTTTTTTTAATAATTTTTTAATTTATTTATTTTTCCCCCAAAGCCCCAGCAGATAGTTGTATGTCATAGCTGCACATCCTTCTAGTTGCTGTATGTGGGACGCAGCCTCAGCATGGCCGGAGAAGCCGTGCCTCGGTGTGCGCCCGGGATCCGAACCCCGGCCGCCAGCAGTGGAGCGCGCGCACTTAACCACTAAGCCACAGGGCCGGCCCTGAATTAAGGTCTTTAGCATTATAAAATATCTTTATTTGTATTACTTAATAGTATTTTAGCCTTAAATCTACCTGGTCTCATATCAGAAGCACAGCCCTTACTCTACATTTGCACGATAAGCCTTTTCTATCTCTTTATTTTAGCCTATCTGAATCACTTTGTTTTAGTGTGGGATGTTGCATTCTGAGCTATTCTGAAAAATTCTTTTAATTGATGACTTGGACTAATTTGTACATATATTGATATGACTGATTTATTTTCTCTCAATTCTATCATGTTACTTTATGTTATATTTACCATGTTGCTCTACGTGTTCTGTTTTTTTCCCCCCACTTTTGTATTTCTTTTACTGTTAGGGTGGTTTGTGTTTTTATTCTATTTGATATCTTTATTTTAATAAATTTTATAATAAACTTTCATTCCCCATTTTCCTTATTAGGCTCTTACTATTTTGCCTGTCTGCTTTAAATATCTTTTTGTTCCTGCCTATTACTTGTATGATAATCAATGAACTAATTTTTACTGTCTCTTTTCTCTCTCTTCACTTCTCATTTTTATTTGCCTTGTGACCACGTTTTCTAAGAGTTTAGATAATGAAAATGAGAATGATCACATTACTGATACCCCCATGACCCAAACATTACAAAAGAAGAAGGATAAATGGGTTATTTTAATGACAGATGGAAGAACACATAACAACTGAATTAGGGAGGTGAATAACCAAGCAGAACATACTGCACAATTCACAGAAAAGAATTTGAGGTCGAGCTAGGTGGAGAACGGAATATGAAAGCACTGACTGAATCTCACAAGTCCAGGATGAAAAAGGCAAATACTTCTAAATCAACCAGGAGTTTTTTTCCATGTCTCCAGAAGTCACTAATGTGCAGTTGAAAATAGAGGCCACTGAATTGGCTTGAGCATATCACACAAACAAACATATATTATCATAGCATTCCCTTGAGTGCTCTAAGAATCCAGTAGAGTTATACTTCCTGATTCAAAAGTCAAGGACAAACAACAGGGGCAATTTTGATAAAGAGGTTTTGGCCCCTTACAGTATGGAGCTGATTCTGTCAGATCTTACCAATGATTATGCCTTCTACAGCATGCCAGGTGATGCACTGTGTCATGGTAACAACCCAAAACAAAATATTCTGCTTAGCTCTTAGGTACTTTGATTTGAAAAAATGGAATATCATATAGCCTTCTTCATTTCTATGAAGATGTTAATGAAACCACAGAAAGTGTAAAAAGATAGCTGATATTTTGTCCGAATACAAAGACTAGAATTTCCAACACTAATAAAAATATTCTATAAAACCAATACTCACTAAATCTACTTAAATTGTCACATATCTATCTATCTGTCTGTCTGTCTGCCTATCTACCTATCTCTCTATTTATTTGATGAGCACGAAAGGGCTTCCATTTCTAATGATAGCGAAGCTTCTAAAGAATTGATTTCCAGACTATTTGACCTATTTTTCCCCACTTGCCAGACAGAGTCAGTTGACATAACTTCTGTGTGAGTTTTTGGAAAGTAAAGCCTAACAACGTGTCATTTAAACAAGAGTCCCTATTACCTTTTAACCAGATCATCTAATTTCCTTATATCTCAGTTCCCTCATTTATAAATTGGAGATCACTCATAACACATCATTTACTGTGTTGTTTTAAGAAACAAATGAGATAGTACTACCAGTGAAGAGTTTATCAAATTGCCTGGCACAAAGTAAGTACTTAATAAATATTTATCATTTTGATCATTAATCAAAATAATAACTCATTACAAATAGAGTATTCCATGTAAGTTGTTGAAGATAAGATTTCAGCTGTACTTAGGAAATTATTAGGGTCTATTAAACTCTTGCTACTCAAAATAAGATCCTCAAACCAGTAGTATAAGTATCACGTGGGAGCTTGCTCAAATGCAAAATTTTGTCTCTGTCATCAAAGTCTGCATTTTAACAAGACCTCCCAGGTAATTTGCATGCATATTGACATTCAAAAAGTGCTAGTAGAGAGCACTCCTCTTTTAAACCACTGCTGTAGGCATCAGGGGTATGGCATTAAAGCCCCAGAGTGCAGTCAGGAAGGAGAATTTAGAGGCTGATGCTCTAGCTGATCAGGTGACATATAGGTCTATATTCAATAATTAATAACTCCAACCTGTTTGGATCAGCTTTATAGTCTTTTTAGAAATGGAAATCTGACACTTAAACTTGCCTAGGACACGCATTAGACAGCTCAAGAAAGTATAGCGTAAAAGGAAAAGATGATTTGGTCAACAAGTAGGTGTATTTTAGGCAGTAGTGGAAATCTTTGGCTGCCTGCAGACATTGAAACCTCAAAAGTTATGTTGATGGGAACTAGGGAATTATGTCTACAATTCGCTAGACTAAAGCTTTATTTGGACGTGCCACCTAGGCGTAACGGCAACTGTCAGGCTTATGTGTGTAGGTGTGTTTGTGTGTGCATACATGTATGCAGGCAAGTAAATATTGATACATAATCTCATTTCAATCACACCAGCCCTTTTTGCTTGGGCTACTTTTCATTCAGACACTTCATATCTTCCAAGGGGAGAATTCTGTTTTGTGTCATGAGGAACCAGCCACAATACTACCTAATGAAAACAGTCTACCAGGTTCCAGTTGCTTCTTCACAAAAGTGTCTCTTTATTATAGAAAACCCAGCAGAATTTTCTGAACAGCAGAATAATTCTGCTTAGAGTTGGATCAGTTTAATAACTCTCTTGAGGTCGGGGTTCAGATAGAGACACATCAATTACTTAAGGTCTTTGGCTTCCTGCCATGAGAATCTATTACTTCAAACTCCCTGCATGCATCCTTCCCTAAGGTTTCCATTGCTAGAAAGTTACCCAATACATGCAAACAAAATTTAATTGAGCATTTAATTTTATTTTCCAAGCTAATCTGTTTCTCATATTTTAGTTCTAATGGTTTTATCTCTTTTATTTATGTATTTATTTCATGTCTGAATGAAAAGTAACAATCAAAATTGAGATGGTGAATGTATTTGTTATAATGTCTGTTTACACCATACCTTAGGGATTTTTATTTCTTTGGTCTTAATATTATCTTTTAAAATTATGTTCACTTTTATTATATGTGTTTCATGATTTCTTAATCAAGAAGTATGATAATAACCATGGCAGCAACAATGGGAAAGTCCATTCTCCAATCACAACAAGTTAGAGAGTTTATTTCCTTTATCAACCACAAATCACCTCAGAAGACTAATCTCATGAAAGTTCATATGAATGTTCCCCAGTGTGTTGTAAACTGTGTAGTACCACGCAGACACCCCATCAGCGTTGAAGCACTCATTCACTAAGCAGCTGGGAGTGTTGGCTGCTAAGAGCTCACAGCTTCATTCCTTTCCAGGAATTACCTTCAGCCAAAGGATGCTGCATCACTCTAATTATGCAACCTCCTAATGCAATGACTGCATCCAATGACTGGTTAATCCTGGGTATAAATTCTTGTCCCTCTTGCCCAATTCAGGACAAATGTGCAGGACCATCTCAGCTCCAGAGTTCTCATGGAATCAGCTGAGAAATCTGATGAAACTGCTTTGTAATTTACCTTCTCCCTCTGCACAATTCTTCACACCTATTCAAATGTTGTTCCTGGGTATATTCGATGATAAACTTTCTGCATGAAAAGCTCTCAGAGTCTGTTTCTAGGACTTAAGATAGTTGATAGCAAGAATAGCCCTAGAAAGTAGACTCAACTGTGATTACAAGCTGGCAGTCTGGAAGTGAGGATCCAGAAGACTGTTGTCTAAGCTGCCCTGGGCACAATTTGAGTAGGAGAGTCTTTATCATGCTGGGCCATTTTCTTCTCTTTTATTCTTCTTTTGCTATATTAAAAGGTACTTTCTTTCGGAGTCGGAGAAGTTAATCAAAAGTTAAATAATATTGGTTGCATGTCTTTATTCTGAGTTGGTTCTAGTCCTGATCATAGAATTTAGGGTTTAAGCAGGAGAATGTGATAGGCAGCCTCTAAAATGGCCCCCAATGATACCTACCTCCTGGTCTTCATGCCCTTGTGTAATTACTTCCCCTTGAGGGTGAGAAGGATGTAGTGACTTATTTCTAACAAATAGAATGTGACGAAAGCATTGAGATGTCACTTTTTTTTTTCTCTTTTGTTCCCATTTCCTGGAGATCTTTATTATGATTGTAGGAATGTACACTATAATGAAATTATGATTTAGTGAAAATTCAGAATATCTTTTAGAATTGACGTTATCAGGATTTATTATAATTTCAATTAGTTTTATTTTTTTAATTTTTTGTTTATTGCAGTAACATTGGTTTATAACTTTGTAAAAGTTTCAGGTGTACATCATTGTACTTCTATTTCTGCATAGATTACATCATGTTCACCACCAAAATACTAATTACAACCCATCACCACACACATGTACCGAATTATCCCTTTCACCCTCCTCCCTCCCCCCTTCCCCTCTGGTAACCACCAATCCAATCTCTGTCCCTATGAGATGTCACTTCTAAGATAAGCTTACAAAAAGATTGATTTCCATCTTTCTCATCCTCTCTCACTTTCTCCCTCTCAGAGCCCTCACTCTTGGGGAATCAAGCCAAACTTCCATGTTGTGAGAAGCCCAATGGAGATGACCACGTGGCAAGAAACTGATGTCTCCAGCAAATAGCCAGAGAGAACCTGAGTCTGCCACCAGCCATGTGAGTGAGCTTGGAAGCAGATCATCCCCCACTTGAGCATTGAGATGACTGTAGCCCTGGAGAACACCTTGACTAAAGCCTTGTGAAAGACTTTGAGTCAGAAGCATCCAGCTCAGCCACACCCAGATTTCTGACCACCGAGACTGTGATGTCATAAATCTTTGTTTTAAGCCACTAAAACTACATTTTTTAAGCTTTATTGAGGTATAATTGATATGCAAAAATTTGCACATATTTCATGCATACATTTTGGTGAGTTTGGACACATACATACACCTGCGATACCATCATCACAATTAAAATACTAAACATATCCATTACCTCCAAAAATTTCCTTGTGTTCTTTTGTGTGTGTTGGGGGAGGGGCATTGTGTGTGTGTGTGTGTGTGTGTGTGTGTGTGTGGTAAGGGCACTTAACATGAGAACTATCCTCTTAACATATTTTAAAGTGCACAAAACTGTGTTGTTAGCTATAATTTCTATGTTGTACCATAGATCTTTAGAACTTTTTGATGTTACATAACTGAAACTTTATCTCCATTCACCACCAATTCTCCATTCCCCCTCTCCCAGCCCTTGGCAACCACTGTTCTATCCTCTGCTTTAATGAGTTTAACTATTTTAGATATGTCATATAAGTGGAATTATGCAGTATTTGTCCTTCTGTGACTGTCTTATTTCACTTAGCATAATGTCCTCTAGGTTCATCCATGTTGTCATAAATGGCAGTAGTTCCTTCTTTTTTAAGGCTGAATAATATTCTATTGTATGCATATACCACATTTTCTTTATCCGTTCATCTGTTGATGGACATCTGAATTGTTTCCACATCTTCTTTATTGTAAATAGTGCTGCAGTGAACATAGGGGTGCAGATATCTCTTTAAGATCCTGATGTCAATTCAAAATAAAACTTAAATTTAAATGGTGTAACTTTTTATACAGCAATAGATAACTAATACAGAAGGTTGATACTTCTTACAGTATATTATCCCCTGACCTTTTAGTATGAGCCTTTCTAAATAAAGTACTAAGTCTAGAGCCCCAAAGTCTAGTGAGGAATTGCATGTTTGGAACCATGGCTTCAGAGATAGGATAACAGTAGCATACTACTTGATTTCCTCACAAGTTGACTTCAATTATATCTGTCTCTAAAAATAGTGTCATTCATTCTCAGACAAGTATGAAAACAAAGTTGACTGAGCGGTAGGACAATTTTTCCAACTCTATGAAAAGTTTTAAATATGCATAAACATTAAAATAGTACAATAAATATCTGTAAACCCACCTCCTAGATTAAATAATTACTAACATTTTGCCATATTTGTTTTAAATGCACACATTGATATATGTATATGATTTTATTTATGTATATATATTTATATACATAAACCACATCTTACACATACACATGATATGCGTATGATGACACTTTACCGCTAAATACACCAACATGCCTCTCCTGAGCATAAGGACATTCTCCTACATAACCATAGTGTTCACTTCATATTCAAATTTCTCCAATTGCTCTAAGGACTTTTATTATAGCTGGTTTGCTTTTGAAAACTAAGAGTTATTGCAGGTTCACACATGGCATTTAATTATGTGTCTTTCGTTTCTTTTAATTCAAAATAATCCTCTCACCTTCTTCACTTCAATAAATTTTTGCAAATTTTATAACTATTTTATTTATCTTCTTTATTATAAAAAATTTCAACACAAAAAAATAAAATAGTGTAAGGACCTCATACACTCATCTCCCAGCTTCAAAAATTATCAACTCATGGTTATTCTTGTTCATTCATAATCACATTTATATCCCATCACTCTTCCCTTACTTTTATTTTTATGCTTTTTGGCATTTATTATTGTAATCATTACATATTTTTTAAATTAGATATAATTTAAATATAATTAAATGAACAGATATTAATTATATGGTTTTACGAGATTTGATAACTGTTATAACCAAGTACTACCATCACAATAGATACAGAATGTTTCCATCACCAAAGCAAACTTCTTCATGCTGCTTTATGGTCAACCCCCCACAAAGGCAACCAGTGTTCTAATTTCTATCCCCATAAATAATTTATGCCTGTTCTTGAAATTCATCTAAATGAAATCATACAGTATGTAATTTTTGTATCTGGCTTTCCCTCAATGTAATGTCCCTGAGATTCACTCATGTTGTTCTTTGTATCGATACTTTGTTTTTATTTCTGAGTATTTCTGTCCTTTCACCTGTATATACAAATTTGAACTATTTCCACTTTGGAGCTATTATGGATAAGGTTATACAACCATTCTTGAGCAAATCTTTTGGTGAACATATATTTTCATTCTGTTAGATAAATACCAGGAATAAATTTGCTATATTGAAAGTGTATACAAGTTTTCATGGCCCAGATCTGAGTAATTTGTCCCCCTGATAATATATCATCTTTCTTTTGAGGAAAATTAAATTGTCCTATAGCAGAGAAGAGAAGCTCAGAGTGTGGACTAGTGGAAGAAAGAGCCCAGAGGAGAGCTAAGATAAGAACTATAGCCTAAGGATAAAAGACAGGTGGCAACTGTGATTAAAGCTGCATTACAGCTTCAGTCATGGTGTCCCTAAGTACCACCCCTAAGTGGTGGAAGTAAATATGACAGTGCATTCAGTTACCAATATTTTATAGAGAGAGAAGTAGCCTAATGTTCAAATTGACACTAACTCCTAAGCAGTGATATAAGTTGTATAGTTTGTCAGGGCCTGAAAGGAATAAAATTGGAGGATTAAAGACAAGCATGTCAGGGAATAGGTATGTTAATGGAGCTAAAACAGTGGGCACAAAGCATGCAGGTCTTTCTTCTTTTCTCAACTAATGCCCACCAGAGAGCATCCACTCTTTTACGTAGGATCTCAAAACAAGTTGGGCAGGAGGACTCATCCAGTAAATGTCAGCCAGCTTCTCTCTCCTTGGCCACCTAATTGGCTCAATGTGTCCATGAACAAGGTGGCCATGGTTGCAGAGATGGAGATTATTCATGGGCCTAACTACATAGGATCCTACTCACCAAAGCTGATCCAGTTATTGCCACTATTGAATGTCCAAGCCATCAGCTGCAGAAGCTGATGTCACACTCTCATATGGCACCATCCCTCAAAGTGACCACCCAGACACTTGGTGGTACAGCAACTACATCAGACACCTCCCAGTCTTGAGTGGACAACAATTCACTCTTGCTGGCTATATTCCTTTCTCTCTATATGGATTTGCCTTCCTCACTCACAGTATCTTCTCCAATGCCACCATCAAGAGAGATTTCAGTGTTCTTGATCTAGCAACATGTCATACCACATAACATCACCTTTAGATTACGTTGCTGCACAGGAGGTGCAATGGTAGTTTAAGGGCCACAAAACTTACAGTACTTACATGTACTTCCTCAGGAGCTGGTCTAATTGAATGGTTGAATGACCTATCAATGATTCAGTCAAGATGCCAGTTTGGGGAGGCCTTGCTGAGTTGGGGAGCTGTCCTCCAGAATGAAGTATATGCTCTAAACCAACAGCCAACATATGGAATTGTGTCCCTAATAAATAGAGCCCATGTTCCTGGAGCCAAGGGATGGGCCTAGTTTAGCTTCTCTCACCTCACTTGAGTTCTTAGTTCAGAGGGAACACTTCTGTCAGACTTATAGTAAAACTTCTATTGAACTTGAAGCTGCAACTAGCACTTGGTCTCTTTGGTTCATCATGTCAACAGACTAGCAGGTATAAATGTGTATCTCTACTGATGAACTTCATTGACCCTAATTACCATGACAAGCTAGTATTGTTGCTACAAAATGGAGGCAGAAAGGAATATATCTGGAACCCAGGGGACTAATCAGCATGGCTCTTGGCTTTTCTTTCCTCAGTGGTAATGGTATATGGGCAAATAAAGCAACTGGACTGACAACGACAAGGTATCTAACAGTTCAGACTCCTTGGGAATAAAGATGTAGTTTACCCATTATTCAAGCAACCCAGGCTAGCCAAAGAGTTAGACGAGAATGAGAAAAATCTATAATGGATGGTGGAGGAAGAGGATATTAACATAAAATACAACCTTAGGATCAGCTATGACAATAGAGATTATAGCTTGTTTTATTCATTCTCTTGCCTTAAATCATGTCAGAGATTGCAGTTAGCCGCTACCTTGAAGGTGAATATATAAATGACTGAACTTGTACCTTCCTTCTCTTTCTGGGAAGAAGTAAAAGGATGTTGTTTTTTACAAAAATACAGGCCATAATGGAAGACATAGGTAGATATGCATGGTGCAAGGAGTGGAATATATCTAACACTTCGTATATACCACTTGGGTCCTCTCATCTTGATCTGTCCCCTGGACCTTTGTCCACTTGTTTCATTCCAGCCACTGCTGTGGCGTCCGCTCTGTGTGGAGCCGGATCACGTTCATGTGGATACTATCAGACAGTCCTTCACCTCACGCCCAAAATGTTTACCTCTCACTTCCTGCCTCTCACTTCCTTGTTGACACTGAGTCATGAGATCCTGTGGAACCTACTTGGTGCTCACACATAGGCAACCCAGAAGTAGAACCAGTTAACACCTAGTGCAGCCAACCTTTACTAACAGCATATGGAAGCCAGCAGATAAATTCTCCTCCCCTTCTCCTTACTATAGACAGATTTTTCTAAGAAGATAACATTCATATGTCCTCTTACAAGATGGTGCCATGATGGTAAGCATTCAGTCATACTTGTTATAAAATGGTGATCAACTTGGTAAAACACCATTATATTGATTTGCCTTTCTTCTCTGCATCACTCCCTGTTTTCCTAACTCCAGCTTCCCTGAAATTAAAGCCCTTAATAAAGTAATAGTAAATAAACTTGACTCAGGCTCTCCTTCCAGAGGAACCTAGGCAAAACAATTTGTTTACTTTTCTTAAGTCTACTTAAGAATGTTGCTCTATGTAGGCAGGTACTGCATCTTTCTGGTTTCCCTCTTTTTCCCCAGTGAAATTCCTGGCATGTAGTAGACAGTTAAATATTCATTGAACAAGTTCAACAAATATTAACGTTGCATTAATTCTATTGATGTAATTGAAAGGAAATGGTATTTCAAGAATGAGAAAAGCTGGAGGTAGAAATATTATTTGAAGCTCCATGGGCACTAATACTGCTTTCTAGCCCTGAATGAAAATGTTGCCTTGTTGACATTGAGTTTGGTTCAAGAAGCCGGAGGACTTGATGCTTGTGAACATTCTCTTAAAAGATACACATAAAATTAATATCTGTTGCTTTTTAAAGTTTTTTTGAGTGATGACATAATTTCCC
This sequence comes from Diceros bicornis minor, assembly GCF_020826845.1. Lineage (NCBI taxonomy): Eukaryota > Metazoa > Chordata > Mammalia > Perissodactyla > Rhinocerotidae > Diceros > Diceros bicornis. Next base: position 59,815,925 of record NC_080746.1, on the reverse strand, counting down.
ACGTTAAAAGGGCAGGTGCAACAAGTTTTGAGTTTCCAGATCCAGGGGGATTCTAAGTGTTGCTTGTAGTGTCACTGGCAGCTGTGACCCTCCAGTAGGAACCCCTCTGAAATATGCTGCATCCGCTGCTTCTCTGGGTGGGCATCTAACCTCTGAGGAGTTTATGTATCCTGGGATAAATAAATCAGAGATTCAAAATAACCTTATAGTAAGCACCTATGGGATCTCTTTTTTATAATCTGTGACCTGCCAGGAATGCTTTAAAAAATGAATTGCATTAATAAGTTAGCTAATGTTAACCTATTTTTGCATTTTGGGATTAGAATCCCTTGGTTATTTGTAGATTATCATTATACTGCACCTTTGGTTTTCATTCACTGACTTTCTTTTTTAGGAGTTTTGTATCTTTTATCATAAGTGAATAGTGTATAATTTTGTTTCTTTTCTATACGATTATTATCCCAATTTGAGTTCACGATGATGTTACCTCCATAAAATGAATTGTGAAGATTTCTATATTTAACTTATGTTGTACAATAGGCCCCTCTTTTGGGTTTCCATCAGAGATTTTCTATAGCAATTACCTGTTTCCCTATATACCTTTCGTCTACACATACTAAAGTGTTTGATACATAGGAAATACTTGACCACTCACTTATAATTTGTTGATTTAATAATTCACTGAATCAGCAATTCAGCAATACTGCTGTTGAGTTGCTTGCCTGCTCCTTTTATCTCTAGGAAATTAGATAATCTTTAAAAAAAAAAAAACTAACAAAACCTGAGGATTAATAGCAGATAACCTTAGGATTAATATAGTTTGAAACTTTTATTGTATAGCTGGAGAGATAGAAGAGGTTTATAGAGGAGAAAGACTTTTCTTGACACATCAAAGAAATGTCTCAACTTTGGTCCCCTAAACCTAGAATTGTGCTTATGTTCTATGACACCCTCTTTTCAGGATTTGATATGCTCTGTGTGATTCCTACCTCTAAAATTTCCAGAAATCTCTAAATTATTCTGAATCTATTCTGTCTCTTTGTCATGTCACATTTCAAGTTAGCTGATTCTATTTAGTGATGACCTGCTGGGAAGTAGCATGGACAGGAGAGTGTAGAGGTCATCAACCAAGTCATGTTTTTGAGTCTGGGCTTGGCTATTTATTAAATGTTTAATTTTGAGTGACTTATTTTATATCTAAAAGGCTCAGTTCTTCAACTATAAAAGGGGCATGAAAATAGCTACTTCACAGCGGTTAAATGAAAGAGTAAACTGTAAAGCACTAAGCACCTGGCCCTACATGTAATTAGTTCTCTATAAATCAGTTGGATATATTGGCCTGAGGGTGGTGAAGGAGGTCTGCACCAGAGTTAAAGATTTGGTCATCACTTTCAGTTTGCACAGAGATGGTAACTGAATCCATGCATAATGAAGGCAGTGGTTAGCAACCTTGGTTTCACACCGACATCATCCAGAGAGCTTTACAAAAACAACACTTGATGTTTAGAAAAGCCACACAGCCCCCAATGTTCTGACTGAATTGGTATAGAGCAGTGGTTCTCCAACTGCAGCATGCATAGGGATCACCTGGAGAGCTTGTTAAATCAGATTACTGGGTCCTATTTCAAGAGTTTTTGATTCAGATGATTAGGAATTTGCATTTCTAACATGTCTCTGGTGATGCTGCTGGTACAGCTGCTGGAGAGAAGATTCAGAAACTCATGAATATTCTCCTGAAAGCATAAGCACTTTTGTACTCAGGCAGCTTTGTCAAAGTAAAAATAATAATTGCACTCCAACTGTGTCATTAGAGATATCACCAAATTTCCTAAGCTCAAAACTGCAGGTGAGGATGTATTAACGAGAAAAACTCTAAGACACGAGAAGTGGGTTTTGATATCAATGCAGCTGTCTAGAGGAACATTTGATAAGTGAAGTAACTGAAAGAACACTAGTTACACAGTCTTGTTTTGCCCAAACATGTTTCTGGAGGGGGAGGGTTAGGGCCGGTAAAAAGAGATCTTCAAAAACAGGAAGTGGGCAGTGGTTTCTGCTCACACAGAAAGTCATATGACTTGGGTTTTCTTCTATACTATTTTTAAAAAGAAATATTTATTGTTTTCCATGTGGAATAGTGTAATACCACTATTTACTGAGTTTATTTTCACTATCGAATTTAAGATTCTAGCCCACTTCTGACAAGTTCAACTTCTTTTCTTGTGTATCCTGATAATAAATGTCGGAGAGAACAAATAGTAGTTACAGGTGGACACACTCAGGGGCCTCCCAATTTAAAAAAACAAATCAGCACTACTCCTCAGCCACCACTTTACTTCTGGTTTAATAGATTGAGGAAGCTTATTGGCTCCACCCTGACAAATCATATCCAGCCTCCAACTCTGACCAGTCATGTTCTCTCACCTTCTACTTAAGCCGGACTTACGCAGCCTGCCAGGTCTTTCTGCTGCTGACTGAACAGAAGGTTGACTTTGAGTATCTGGAGAGATACCTGGAGATATCTAAGCTAGTTTCTCTTTTCTGCCAGTGTATATTTCTCTCTGCTCTTCTGTTTTTGTCTCCTTTGAGAGACAGGGAATTTCCCACTGCTTGGCTACAGGAAAGACAGTCAAAATGGAGAAGGTACCTAGATGTAGTCCCCTTTCCTTTCATCTCACTCCTAATCACAAAATATGCCCAAGAAGTCAAGCATGGGTAATAAACTCAACATTCTTTCCTTTAACTAATGAAAAAGAAAAACTTAGTACTGAAATGAATGAAACCCTTTAGACTGATCAAATATTGGAAACGACCTCTTCAGGGGGAGCTCATTCCTCCTTTCCTGGCTTCCTTTACTTGGCTTGTTGTGGGCTGTTGGAAAACCTGGGACTGGGAATAACTCTCAAAGATGATGCCAGCTGTGGGACTGAGATGGGAGCGTTGGCTCTGCTTTCATTAGGAAGGCCATTCTTAATTTTTGATTTAGTGTCTCTTACAATGGAAGGCTACAAGAAGGACGTTCTTGGGTTCGTTCAAGCTTCAGGTCTAATTTTAGCATAATCTCTTCTTAAAAGTTGCATCATCATTCTGGAGAGGAGGGAGGGTTATGGATTACTTTGTCTCCTATTGACTCTATATCCCACATCAAAGGGAGGCTATTTATGTATACAGCCCATAGTCTGCCTGGTGCCTTGGCTAGGCTTACTTTATAGCTAACTTCTGCCCCAAAGCCATTCAAACCCTCTTTTCAGGAAGGGCTAAGAATGTCTAGTCCATTTTGTAGGACATCTTTCTTGTCTGAGATTGACTTAACAGGGCTTCTTTTCAGGATGCAAGGGCTATTAATCTAATTTAACTTTCCTGAATCTCTCCCTTCCTCTTAATCACCCTCTTTCTCAGAAAGCTTGAAGTCTGGGAGACAGTTTAGTCTTCATTTAGATTCTGATTCCATTTAACTTGCTAGAATTGGGGAGGTAGGCCCCAAAGCTAGGGAATGACTTGTACTAGAGGATAGAATATACTATCCATAATGTCCTCATATCCCTGCGGTTCAGCCTCTCTCTTCCTTTGCCTTTTGAGCTCATGACTTCGAGTTTACTTTGTCCTCATAGGAGAAGCACATGGTCCCTCTTACTGTGTACTTCCTTGCCCCCTAGCTGTTCAGTCCTTGAGACTCTTTGACTTTGTCTTAAGTGGTCTCTTTAATATCTCTCATAGCCCTGGGATTTTATACTAGAGTTGATCATAGCAATACTGTTGAATCACCAATCTGCAGCTTTCTTGTGGGACCCTAGACCCAAGAGTTCCCTTCTATACTTCCTCATGCCCAACATACAGATCTTTGAATTCAAGAATCTCTACTTCCTAACTCATTTTGTGGTAGACTTTTCTGCTGTCGTGTTACCTGGTGTATAGTTGAGTCTCTCCTTAACCTCATAATACTGACTTAAGCAATAAGATCTCTGGAATGTATATGGACTAGGGGAAAGAACTGGACCAGTAAATGGGACTGTCACACTGATCGTAGAAGTTTTCCCCTTCCCTCATGCTACTTCTGTCCTTGGGGAATGAAATAATTCTGATACAAGCAGAAGAAGCCATGAAATGCATTGAGACCTTGTTGATGGGTGAAATCTAAGTGCTCTTCCTGTAGGACACATTTGTCTATCCCTTAAAGAGGATTCAGGTTTTTTTCCTTAGTGCATGAGTAGATCTGACTGAGGCCTGGGCTGCGTCCTTAATTCATAATCTCACAGATGATGTTCAGCACTAATGAGACTGTGGACCCAGCAGGGTTAGCTAGCCTCACCTGTGGCTGGCCTCTTCTGGAGAGCTTATCTTGGTCCAGTGTAGAATACTCTTCTGTATCATGTTGTGATGGCTCATGATAGGAAACAGGATCCTAAGGTATCCCTATCAACTCACACCGATTCTTTTATTTAGAAAAAGATGTCACACAGCAGACATCTTGGTCAACCACCCACTAACAATGAAAGTTAGTGTGGTGAAAAGTAGCAGCTGCCATATTTTTGGAAGGAAGGTGGTCAAAGCCTGGATCAAAGAATGACGAAAGAGTTTGTAGCAGGAAAGATGAGAATGAGGACAACTAAGACGATCTGCCGGGTCCATGAGATGGTTCTCCTTGCAGTAGCATGCCATAGATGTTTGTATTCTCAAGGACTTTCCCTTAGGGAAAGCAGCAGTGCTACGGGAGCAGGAATTGCTGCTCAACCTAACATGTATTTTCAGCAGCTAGCACTTACATACATAACATTAAATCCCAGTGGAGGTCTTCCTAGTTCCAGTTTTCCCAATAATACAGCTTGTTATTTTAGGATTTTTGTCCCAAAAGAACTGAGTTTGTGCTTGAATAACTGTTCTTCCAGCTGAAGACAATTCACATCACCTGGAAGCTTTTTGTTTAAGTTCTTACGTGATGGCTCCTGAGCTGGCTTCAATTCAGGATGCTTTAAAGCAGTCTTACTCTTATGCTGTTTGGTTTAGTGGAAGCTGTCTAGGTCAGATCCAGAATAATTGTCATTCTTCAGAAAAGGATATGACAAGGTAACTGCATCTTCAGCTCTTATATTGCTGTCTTCTTTTACTGCAGAACAACTGAGGATCCCAAGCCCCCATCAGAGGCTTCTCCAGGGTTTACACATCCTACATTGGTATCAAGAATTCCCTTCTTGAGTAGATCTGGATGGGAAGTAATGCTTCCTCGACTGCTTGATCACTGTGAGAAGGGCAGGTTAATGATCTCTGTTTCTATGAAGGGACTTACCTACCCCTGAAGGGAGCAGTATTGCAAGAAACCTTGTGACTCTGTCTTACTGGCTCCTTCACAAGGATGCCTATGGATCGATCTGTTTAATGGAGATTGCAAGAGCCAACTACTACTGGCCCATATTTTTCTATTGAGTAGTTGTCTCTATTCCTGGTGCTCTCTGTAGCCTGTATTTGAAAGATGGATGATGTTTCTTCATGAAGCTGGCTAGTGTCAGCTCAGATCATCAAAATATCAACTTAGACTGAGAAAATTGGCAGGTAGTGATGGCTTTAGAAATTGGTCCCACACTCTGATAGTTTAATCAGCCAAGCCAATATTTCAATTCCCGTGGTGGTACAATATAGCATATTTGCTAAAAGCATGAATTCTGATGTCAGACTACCTGGGTTTGATTCATGGCTCGACCACTTATTACCTGTGTGCCCTCTGAAACTACTTAATCTCTTTGTTCCCCAGTGTCTACATGCCTGTAAAATCAGGATAATAGTGCTTATCCTGTAAGGTACCTGTAAAAACTAAGGAAGCAAACAAGCGTAAAAAGATTACAAGTGTTTAACTCATGCAGGCCCTAAAATATTTACTTGGCTCTCAGGTCTTAATTGTTGGAATACCTTGGAGAGAAAGGAATGTAACTAGCAATTGGGAACCCCAGGATGTAACTCGACAGTTCATCCACACCAACTTTCTGCCACTTCCTGGGAAGTACCAAACATGCCTGCCTCAGTATCTTCACACCTTGTTTCCTCAGTTTGGAAGATTTCTTCTTTTAGGTGTAGTTATGTCCTTTATCACTTAACTAGCAGCTTAAATATGTCTTAGAGCTGCATTAACCATATGTGTTTTGATGGGGCCCTTCTGCTATTCTGTAAGTTATACTGTGAAAACATGTTCACCCTTGTACGACCAATAGCTAAGACCTTTTAGCAGCAGAATATGCTTCAATATATTAAGTGAAAATCAGTGCAGGACACTCACTGAGAGACTAGAGAATGAGGGATCACCTGGATAGTAGATGGAGGACAAAGAGGATAACCATGTTTGAGGTGATAGATTGAGCAGCACTGAGTTCAAGCTGGACCAAAGTCCTAGCTTGAACTGGCTTTGTCCAGCAAGCTTTGAGTGCGAGCCACCCTGCTCCTTGACAGGGCCACACTATGCAGTCTGGAGTTTCTTGATTCAATACTGGAGGCCTAGAAAAAGTTTATCTAACAAAGAATCCTTTTCCCTCAGGAAGCAATGCCAAACTGTAACAGTGTCAATGTGGTAGTGACTCGACCAGTCCATTTAGCAGGGAAAGCAAACCAGCTCATATAGAAGTTAGCTGACAGAATTCATAGGATGAATTGGATCAGGAGGAATGAAACGGTTAAAGAATCTAATTATGCACCCAATTGGCATCCTGCTCTCAGCCTTCACACCTGATCATGGATCCTTATCCAGCAACAAGGGAGTGCAAGTTTTTTTCCTTGAAGTGCATGAAAAGTTACTTCCTGAATATAAGAGCTGAGCTATGTCCTCATTCTCATATTTATTTCAGAATAAAGATCCATAATCCTACTTTCTAGTAAATTCTGAAACCAGTGTGTCACTAAATGCAGAAGGTCACAATTGTCTGTCAACACTTGCTAATGAGACTACTGAACCAGAAAGGTTAGATTGTCCTCACCTGCAGGTACCCACCTTTTGGAGAGCGGATCCTGGATCCAGTGTAACACAAATGAAGATTCTTCTGTTTCAGGCTGAGATGACTCTTGATAGGACTATCTCAGCATCCTATGATTCCTACCACCTGAGAATGGAGCAAAGCAGCCTCCTTGTCACTCCAAGCTCAGTGCTCCATAGACTGAAAGAAACAGATGCAGTCAACAAATAGCTGAAGATGCTTCATGTGCACACAGTAACTTCAGTTTCTCTCTGAAGAAGTGGAAATAGACATTATCAGCCCTCCCAAAATGCCAAACAACTTCCCTCCACTCTGAAGTTAACAATTGAACAGGAACAAACAGATCAGATAGAGCATTAGCTTTATTGTACAATCAAATATCATTTTTCTCTCCTGGGAGGAGTAAGGCCAAGAGGGACCAGAAATATTCACGTCTTAGAAATAGGGTAGAAATCCTATGGGGGAAGAGGAAAAGATGACATGGAATAAGTGTTTTTTCCTCCTCTCCTGTCCCAGGCTCTCAATGCTTTCGCCTTAACTATTGAATCTAATACCAATGGTAAATCAGTTACGGTTCTCTACCCAGCTGGGCAACAGGATAGTCCTACTTCTTATACGACTTATAACTAATTCTAGATATCAATCACTGTTACTTTTTAAATTCAGGCTAGTGATGGTCCAAAATTTAGGAACAAAGCAACCAACAAGCTGACCTAATGCTGTCTACCTCTGCATTGCCCTAGAAACTTAAAGTCCCATATCTCACACCACTGACTTCTAGACACATGAAACTTAGTTGATTTTTTTTTTTCCCCTGGTTAAACTCTGAAAATGCAATCCCAGCTTAGAAGTGGTAAAAAGAAACCCTAAGCTCTGTTGGCAAAAGTTGTTCCATTCACCAGTTCCTAAAAAGCATATACTGAAGTCTCTAGGCCTCTAGTCTCCATGTGAGACTCACAGCCCTGGAATAATATGGCTGCCCAGTTAGTCTAAGGACTGAAGAGGGCTCCTGACTTGAGGAAAAACTGTTTTTTGTTTTGTTTTCTTTTTTGTTTGCTCCAGATTCTCCTCTATCCTGGGATGTAAGTGTAATTTCTCCCCTTGCTTATACTTCAGCTTCAACCATTCAAGTTGTTATGCACATACTCAGTGATCACATTTTATGTCTGATTCCTGGGGACAAACCCAGAATATCCTAGTTTCTGATTAACTTACTGATGGATCGGTGCTATCCTTTAACCTGGAATCATGTAATTATGTGTGCATCCTTAGGATGTGTCCCAACCTCGAATATGTTTTTAAATCCCACAATAATCCCAGAAGACTCCTACTTGCCTCTACAAGAAGCTGGGCCTTTTGTCTCCAGGCAGTGTTTATCATTCAGTCTCAATTTCATCATTTCTCACACTCCTACCTGTAACAAAGATGCTGTAGGAACTCTAATCTTCTACTATGTAGATAACTGTCTGAGATGATGGCTAAACGTTGTTGGGCTTGGGGGCAGCGTGTCCCTCTTGCACAAGCCTGTGTGGGATGAACCCCCTTGGCAGGGACAATAGTCAGACTCTATCCTACTATGAGTGCTTGAACTCAGTGGGTAAGTTTTTTCCCATAAGTCTGAATTTACAAGGTCAAAGGAAGATTATTGTTACATGCCATCAAGTCAGCTCCGACCACTGGCAACCCTATGAATGAGTGATATCCACAATTTCCTGTCCTCAACAGCCCTGCTCAAGTCCTGTAGACTCATGCCTATGGCTTCCTTCCTTTATGGAGTCAACCCATGTCATATTGGTTTCCCTTTTTTCCTGCTGCCTTCTATTTTCACCAGCATTGTCTTTTCTAAAGAATCTTGCCTTCTCCTGATGTGCCCAAAGTAAGACAGCCTCAGTTTTATCATTTTTGCCTCCAGTTATAGTTCAGGTTTAATTTCCTCTAGGACCCACTTATTTGTCTTTCTGGCAGTCCAGGGTGTTCATAGAGCTCTCTTCCCACACCATATTTCAAATGTAAATTTTTTTCCAAAGGATAATAGAATATTGGAAACCAAAGAACTCAGTATTTGGTTAATATAGAGTATGTAAAAGGTATAAAACTTAAACTGCCCATGCTTCTTAAGAAAATACAAATAGCTACACATCTCAAAAAAACGGACAGTTCTCCTCCCTCTTTCCTCCCCACCAAACTGGTCCTTGTTGAAGAGAGTGAAAAGGGAATCAAAAGGTGCTGAGCCTAAAAGACCCAGGATAGGGGATTCTGGGTGATAGGGATTTAATATCTGTAATAGAGTTAAGTCCAAAGAACAGACATGGAGAACAGGAAGGGGTTGGTGTGCCCTGCAAGTTGAAGTACTTAACTTGGTATGTATTACTCAATTCTCCAGAGAAGCGGAACAAATAAGGTGTATAAATAATAGCTATTATAGGGAATTGGCTTATGTGATTATGGAGGCTGATAAACCTGAAAATCGACAGTTCTCAAGCTGGAGACCCAGGAGAGCCAGCCAAGTGTTTAGTTTCAGTCCAAGTCCAAAAGCCTGAGGACCAGGGAGCCTATGGTGTAAGTTCTAGTCTGAAAACTAGCAAGCTCCAGACCCAAAAAGAGCCAATGTTTCAGTTGGAACCCAGGGGTAGGAAAAGGCCAATGTCCAGACTCAAGGCAGTCAGGCAGAAGGAGTTCCCTCTTACTCAGTGTTTTGTTCTCTTCAGGTCTCCAATTGATTGGATGAGACCCACCTGCATTATGGAGGGCATCAGCTCTGCTCAGTCTACCAATTCAAATGTTAATCTCATCCAGATTCACCCTCTTAGACACACCCAGAACGTTTGAGCCAATGTCTGGGCACCCCATGGCCCAGTCAAGTTGACATAGAAAATTAACCATCACATGGTGGATTGGAGAACATAGATTCTAACTCAAAATGAAGATAACTAGAGGCCTCAAGGACCAAGTGACCGACAGAAGATAAACAAAGCACTAAGATTAGAATGTAGAGAAGACCCAGTACAGGGATTGAGCTGGGATATGAGTGGCCAGTCTCTCCCTTTCTGCTCTGGTGAGGAGGCCTAGAATAAAGCCTAGTGAGAGAGAAGGAATGGAGGCTATATTTTACTGAATACACCAAATTCAAAGTGAAAACTACACTATGTACCCTTGAAATATTGTCTTGAAGCTACAGAACAATGCTCATTGTAGCTCCAGTGGGCAAACCTTAGTGTCCACTCTACCTGAGTCTACAGACTTTAGGATAATACAACTAAGACAATAGCACTTCCAAGGAACAAATGATAAATTCCCTGCCCCAAGATGTCAGACATTAAGGAGCATTAAGTCCTCTTTCCCTTGTCCATTTCCCAAACAGTTGGAAAGTGGTATTCCATGTGGCACAGCAGGGCTTAACGTGAAACTCTGGTGGTCCTTCTCTGAACTTCTTGAGTTGAAAACTGGGGGTGGGGCTCCAGCAGGGACATCTTGCATCTTGAATGTTAGTGCATCTAGACCTTTGTTGCAGGACTGAGTTAAGTGTCCTTAGAGCTCAACAAACTTACCAGGATGAGCAGAAATTAAAGAAGCCAAGATATTTTGGTGAATTAGATTTCTATATCACATCTTCCTTCTCTGGTGCCTTTTACTGGAGCGCTACAGTTCCATTTAGTCATGGTTTTTTGAATCCTTTAAAGGCTTTTCTATCCTGAACCTGTTATAAGTGAAATCTATTTTTATTTCCTGGATCTCAGGCCTTTTTCCTGTGGGGAGCAATATAACACTAGCTTCTCTGTGACTTAGTAGATCTGGTAATGCCTTTCTGGTTAACACAGCAGGTTTGTGTTCACTGACAGCTGTATATTAGGCTGTGCTGCTTATTTTTCATATTTATGAGGAAGTTATTACCTCTGTGGTTCGAGCTGTGTCTTCTACAGACTTCTCAGAGCCCCAAATGTTATAGACATAACAGCAATATCATGGACTTTAATATGACCTTAGGCCTAATTTGGTAGCTGGTAGCCATCTTAACCCTTCTGGCCATTATTCTGGCCCGTCATGGTGTGAAACGAGGTGTCAATTTCCAAACTGCTAAATTTACTGGATCTTCGTATAGTATCTACTCAATTAGTGATATTTCCTGATAGATGCTCTCTGCTGGGTGTCAGCATGCCCTATAAAGGATACTTTGGTCTACTCCCAGGTGCCCATCCAGATGCCTCTACTCCACACCAACTTGTCTTCAGTTTTTCTCCTTCTAGGCCTCTGACCAGGAGTCAAGGCATTTGCCACTGCCCATTAGTGTATACATATGTATTTAAACCTCAAAATGAAGGTTTTTTCCTTCACTTTGGATATTCAAATATCCAAATCATCTGGATATTCATTTGGATATTCAAAATGGATAGTCACGTGCACTGGCTGAAGCTATATCCATTAGGAGGACATCCCCCTCTCCATTATTTAAGGCTACTCTCCAGTGAGATTTGTTATGCAGCAGCCATCCATCTTTGGCTTGTACTCCCAGGTAGATTTACCCGTGAATCAAATTTGGGCATTCTTCACAGTGTTTGTCTCCCATGCCCTGGAGTGCATGTGACTTCATGAGGCCCCTCAACATGCTACATTTTAGGTGCTCAACAGTCATGTGTGGCTAGTGGATACTAAATTACACAACGGATTATAGAGAACTTTTCCATCACAGAACATTTCCTTAGAGTACTGCTCCAGGACTCCTTAGACTGTATTGTGACAGAAAGCCCTAGGGCAAAGTGATAAATGTGTGTAGCATTCATTTCACATCAGTGTAAGCTGTTCCTGAGCCCCTTTGCTGACGTGGTAGAAAAGCATTCACCAAGTCAAAGGCTGCGTACTGTGTCCCTGAGACTGCTCTAGCAGTGTGCTAGATGTGCTTGATGTGCTTTAGCAGGGAACACATCTGACAAAGCAGCTTAAATAGGACTAACACTTGAATTTGAGGTAGACTCATTCTCCAGGATCTAGCTCTTTAGGTCTTATTCTCACTTAATTCACCAGTATATAATGGAGACCACCACCCTTGCATCCTTTAGGTCATTTTGAAAGTGTCACTAAGTTCCTCCATCTCTTCAAGTACACAATCTTTTTAGTTACTATCTTATCCAGAGAAAGAAGTTCCAAAGGCTTCTCCCTTGCCTTCTCCACTAAACCTCTTGCTTCATATGCCAAGACCCTGAATACACAGGTATATCAATTCTGACTAGACATTCAGGCAAGACAAATGATCATCAAGTGCATCCCAGAACCAGAGGACCCACTATGAGCTGGATATTGGCCAGGAATCCGCTTATTACCTGGCCTTCCTGTGCCTCCACTTTGTAAGGGGAGACATAATGAATCTTTGGGTTGCTGGGTATGAATGTTACCTAGGAGTCATGTCACACATCCTCCAAATGACTGGTTATCCTTTTTCCAGTGTACCATTATCTGAATAAATGGCTATAGGTCTCTTTAGGAGAAAAGACTTGGGGAATAATTACCACACACTCTCCCCAGGGTTTTGCTGAGTTCCTCCTCTTGGGAAAGAAGACACATTCAGTCCATGGGATCCAAGTCTAAACACAGGGCAAATGACTATGAATATTGGAGAAACTGTCCTTAGCTTCCTAATCATCCAGCTCTTATTCGTACAGATAGAGTACTCTTGCTGTCTTTTACTCCTAGGATGATACAGAACACATGTTAGTAGGCATTTGTGAAATGTGTTCTATTATGTCATACCACTTAGTACATTTCTTTTTACCAATATACTATCCCAATAGACCATCAGTAAATTTTAATGGTCAGACTGCTACCAGATGTTACCAGTTCTTTACCTACCATGAGGGATGGGGTCTTCATTACCAGATGGGCAGAGGTGTTGTAATTCAAACATCTTACCTTAATGTTTACTTTATTGGATCTCTCCCAGTACCAAATGTTAGAATTGTGCAGGACGTTTAAGAACTGCCCTATGGAAGGGAGTGAAAAGAAGTTGGCAGAAGGAAAAAGAAAGCTATGATGCAGATTCAATGGTAACTTTGCCCAAGTCCTCCAGGAGCTCTGTTTCTAGAATGGCCTTTTAGCTTTGTCCTGAGTCGGGCCATGTTAACCGCGTTTACCCTCTCATTGGTCAGTCATTGGGCTGCCCTAGAAGATGTGTGGCCTTGAAGTTTCTGAGAATGAGATAATCCCTGGAGAGGCCAAAAACTAAAGGCTGCTTGGTAACAGCTGGGGCAACAAGTCCCTCATTAAAGGGAAGCTTGGTGGCACATCAGTGTCTGCTATACTTGTCCAAGTGATATCTGCAAATATCCTGGTTTTGGCCTTAAGGAGCCTAAGAAACTTGAAGTTGAAGTCCAGACAAATGAGAATTCAAGATATGTCACTTGGTGAAATAACAATTGAAGGTCTCTGATTTTCAGAATGAAGCCTAATTTGAACAGGTTAACCCTTGTTTGTATGATTGCGTAGGGATACAAAATCTCCATGAGATCCTTTATTGGTCAAGAAAAGTAATAAAAATTAGGTTTAATCAAGCCAGTGGCTTGGCCTCTGATTTCTTAGTAGGGGACCCTATAAAGTTCCTCAAAGAGGCCTAAATATGGACTCTACAGATTCAATTCTCCTGAAGTAATGGACTCGGCCTATGGAAGGTTCTTACTTCCTTATCCATAAAATAGCCCCTCCCTGCCCTACCCTCTCCTGCCCCTTCCCTCATCTCCTCAGCTCAACTGAAAAAATAAAAGGGAATGACCACAGGCAGATGGCATTTTAGCCTTGTTAACAGTAAAAGGGCCATGGATAGGGTTAGGTGATAGGAGGAGTGGAGACTAGTCCCAGTCTCTGGTCTCTTTCAGAAGCCAGCCATCTTCCCCTACCCCACCTTCTCCCACTGCTCCTTCTCGTCAGTCTCTGACTTAAGGCCTCATCTTGTGTCCAATTGGCAACATTAATTGAAGCAGAAACTCAGTCCCTGTCCCTTAGTCTCCTCAGGCATTCTACTAGCATTCCTTCCGGATTTGCTTCAATGTCAGTCTATTAGTATCTATTTAACTTGACCTGAAGACTCAGTGAATTTATTCATGCTTACCAGTCATTCTTCCTATTCTCTGGACACTGAAGCTTAAGAGCCAGTTGGATTTGATTTTTTAATGGGAAGTAAACTTCTGCCTCATGAGCTTGCAGAAAAATGCTCAAACCCTCAGGATGGGCACTTGTGTGATAATCTCCTGGATAATTTTCCATCTCATATCTTGTTTCCTGGTCTGAGTGAAGGAGAAACATTGCTCAGCTAGATTTTAAAAATGAGATGTTTCTTGCCTCCTGAAATGGCATTAATCAAGGATATTTCATGCTATAGTTGAAGTCCTTTTTGTGGCAAGGAAATAACTTAACGCTTCCCCATATTCAGTTGTACTTTTTTCCAAGTGCAGGATTGCCCTTCTCACTGAAGTAATCCAAGAGTATTTTTCAAAAGCTACGAGATACTCAGTACTGACTTCTGTATGTTTCAAAAACTATAGGAAATGGTGTTCTCAGTGGGATACAAAGATCTGTTGAAGCTTCCGCACCTGCTCTCAAATGATTCATCAACATTGGGATATTCCCATTCATTTGTCATCAACCCATTCATCTCTAGCCACTTTTCTTTGGGAGAAGCAATAAAGCAGCTAGCTTAAAGACTTCCTCTTCTGGAGCCTATGTGCCCTAAAGAGGCTTTTCCCCTAAGCAAAAGACACATATAAACTTGTTGCCAAACTTATGTTTTACAATGAGCATCCTGGACTTCAGGATATCACGTATTGTCATGCCATGGAACGATTGCCTCAGTGGCCTGCAGTGTTGTATGGCTTTAAGTCTGTTCTAGCTAGAGATCATCATGAAGTAGGGATTGGAAGATACATGCCCTCCTTCTATAGAAGAGATGAGATCTCTTTCCAAGAGGAACATGCATTTTGATTAAATATCTATAACATTCTTCCCTCAACCTTAGTTCTGGTACAGTGTTTTAGTCTCATGCTTGAGATTTTGTTCTCTTGGGCCCTTAATCTCTGCCACCCACTTGCTGATCACAATTTCAACTACACTCTCCTGCACATATACTCCTGTATACCTATGAAGAAAATGAAGCCACAAATAGTGGGGTTCTTCTGCCTAGTCCTTGATCCGAATTCTTGACTCCTGCTTTTTCCTCACTACCGGTATTCTTGGACCTTTATCCTTAATTTGACTCAATTACTAACATCAGTTATCAGGGAAGATTGTCTCCTTATCAGAAAACCTACTTTGACTTCAAAATGTAAAAACATAGATCACTTGGCTGAAAACACAGTGTTTAGGCTTTGAAAGAAAGCAATTTGCCAGTTGACTTTGAGAACAGTGGTAACCCTGGTTGTCAAGTGGTTCCAGTGAAGCGATTCTGAAACAAACTTTTTTTACACAAAAAAATACTTAGCACCACTTTTCTGTAGAAAGGTAGAACTTTTGTCAATTTTCCTGCAACCAGTATTTTTAACATGAGGCATGATGATCACTAGATGTCTAGGCTTTCTAGATTAAATATGTGGGAGGTAATTAACACAAACTAATATAAGGTCTAACTTAGGTGAGAGCTGAACCATGATTATTTTTAATAGTCAAAGAGATTACTTGGAAAGTATGGACATAAAATGTCACAAAGTAACTTCTAACATAGGAAAGGTCTCTATCAGATCTCCAAGCCTCACCATGTTAGGCATCTCCTCCAACATTTTTTTCTTATCACTGCTTATCTTATCTGCTTCCATTGGGTATTAAGCATTTGATAGAAAACAACACATCACAGCCAAATTTTACCTCTTCTCAGCATCTTGCTCAGGGCATGTGGAAGTATGAAGGCCCAAATCTCAGATAAAGCTAATTGTGCCAACTTGAGCAAATGGAAGAGACACTTCTCCTCCTCAGTGCATTTATAGGGCCAGTGAACTTGATTCTCCTGATGGAAAGCAAAGCCTTGGATAGCAAAACAAGCACATAAGACCACAAGAAAAATGTACATCAGATCAACTTAAAGGCTATTTTAGTCTTATCTTGAGATACATTAGGGCCTAAAAACACTGGCAAATGAAAACCTTTACATTCTTTTTACTATGAGGCTTTCCAGAGGTGTGTTTATGGCCTCGTGAAAATTCAAGGAAATCCCTGAAATCAAATTAAAGGATCCTCAATGACAGAATCTGAAAATATTGGCTGGGGTTAAGTAAAACTAAAGTGCTAATTTGGCATTTAAACTGGCAACTTATTCTCAGAATGAATCTGTGAAGTTAGAGCAGTTCATAAGACCACTCCATTTCTGATCCCAACTACAGAGTTTGGGGTCCACAAAACCACCCTCACTTCTGACACCAACTGTATGTTCAGATCTCCAAGATCACCCTCAGGGTTGGTAATTCACTAGACTCACAGAACTCATTAAAAGCTGTTATACTCATGGCCGCAGTTTCCTTACAGCGAAAGGATCCAGACCAAAATCAGCATGAGCAGAATCCTGAAAAGTGCTGTGCACAGAGCTTGCAGTTGTCCTCTCCCAGTGGAGTCACAGCACTAACTTTCTTGGCAAACAAGTGTGACCATTCATGGGGTATTTCCATCCATGGAAGTTTACCCAAGACTTGTCCCCCAAGAATCTCTGGACACTTGGTCACATAGACTTGGCTGGATGCTCATGTGGCTAACTTCAGTCTCCAGCCCTTCCAGAGGTCAAGCTGATAGCTGTGACCCAAAGCCCTCTGACTAAATCACATCGTTAGACTATCTGGTGTGGTCCAAAGCTCCCAGGTAAACAAAGACACTTATCAGGCATGATGCTCCAAGAACTTAGAGATCACTTCCTAAGGGCCCAGAGAAAAGGACAGCGCTCAATTTGGGTAAGGACAAGTCTTTGCTACACTTATTTCTTTAAAAACTTCTAAATGAGAGCTTTTGAACCTTCAAGAAATCAGCTGACTTCACCGTGAAATCCCACATTTAAGGATTCTCTAAGTTTTAAGTAAATTTCAATCTCAGCTGTTTCTTCAGAATGTGTATCTGAGTTAAATTCAAAATGCATAATATTTGCTCTCATTTAGCCAAATTTAGAATGTTACTTCTCTGATAGCTATTCCAAAAAATCTGACAGCTGGAGAGATTTCACTTTCTACTGAAATACATTTTTAAGGCAGTTGAAAAATACCAAACACATAGCAACTATGACTACTTTCTAAAAACTACTTACTTCTAACTCTGAACAGTAAGAATATAAAGAATATAACTTGAAAGGTACTTTTTAGAAAACAGCAGTTTTGATAGGTTACCAAAAACTGGACTAGCTGGGCCAAAATCATCTATGGTATCGATTGAAAGCAGAGATTTTTCTCAACTACATTGAAGACTCACTGAAGCAATCTCAATAGGGCTCATATTGTATTTTCAACAAGCTTCCTGAGTAATTACACACAGTCTTACTGCTCGAAATGGAAATAAAATTATGTACACACTAACTTCCTTGAAGTGTTTACACAGCCACATTTAAGCAATACAGGGGCTATGTCTTAACAGTTAATTTGATATTCTAGGCTTTCATTATTTTGATTTTCTTTATAGATAAACAGAAGTTACACTTCTAAAAGTGATCTTTAGCCACATCTTATGGCATAAACTCGGTTTTAATACAAAAAAAAACTCCTAGTAAAGAATGAAATTATGTAAAAGTTTGAACTAGCAAAATATATTTTTAACTAATTTTGTGACAGAACAATTGAGTTCCAGGAGTCACATCTAATTAAAGAGCATATCACAAATTTCTACCTCTCTAGAAATAGAAACTTTTTTCTGTCTATTTTTTTCTGATTTTTTTAAATTTTTTGTTTATTGCAGTAACATTGGTTTATAATATAGTATAAATTGCAGGTGTACATCATTATACTGCTATTTCTGCATAGATTACATCATGTTCACCACCCAAATACTAATTACAACCCATCACCACACACATCTGCCCAATTATCCCTTTCGCCCTCCCCCCTCCCCCTTCCCCTCTAACCACCAATCCAATCTCTGACTCTATGTGTGTGTTTATTGTTATTATCTACTGCTTAATGAAGGAAATCATGCGGTATTTGACCTTCTCCCTCTGACTTATTTCGCTTTGCATAATACCCTCAATGTCCATCCATGTTGTTACAAATGGCTGGATTTCATCGTTTCTTATGGCTGAGTAGTATTCCATTGTGTAGATATACCACAACTTCTTTATCCATTCGTCCCTTGATGGGCACTTAGGTTGCTTCCAAGTCTTGGCTATTGTGAATAACGTTGCAATGAACACAGGGGTGCATGTATCTTTACGCATTGGTGTTTTCAAGTTCTTTGGATAAATACCCAGCAGTGAAATAGCTGGATCATATGGTAGTTCTATCCTTGATTTTTTGAGGAATCTCCATACTGTTTTCCATAGTGGCTGCACCATTTGCACTCCCACCAGCAGTGTATGAGAGTTCCCTTCTCTCCACATCCTCTCCAACACTTGTTGTTTCCTGTCTTGTTAAATATAGCCATTCTGACGGATGTGAGGTGATATCTCATTGTAGTTTTGATTTGCATTTCCCTGATAGTTAATGATTTTGAACATCTTTTCATGTGTCTGTTGGCCATCTGTATATCTTCTTTGGAGAAATGTCTGTTCAGGTCTTTTGCTCATTTTTTAATTGGGTTGATAGTTTTTTTGTTGTTGAGATGCATGAGTTCTTTATATATTTTGGAGATTAAGCCCTTATCAGATGTATGGTTTGCAAATATCTTCTCCCAGTTGTTAGGTTGTCTTTTCGTTTTGTTGATGGTTTCCTTTGCTGTGCAGAAGCTTTTTAGTTTGATGTAGTCCCATTTGTTTATTTTTTCTATTGTTTCTCTTGCCCGGTCAGATATGGTGCTTGAAAATATGTTGCCAAGACCGATGTCGAAGAGCGTACTGCCTATGTTTTCTTCTAGAAGTTTCATAGTTTCAGATCTTACATTCAAGTCTTTGATCCATTTGGAGTTAATTTTTGTGTATGGTCTAAGGTAAGGGTCTACTTTCACTTTTTTGCATGTGGCTATCCAGTTTTTCCAACACCATTTGTTGAAGAGACTTTCTTTTCTCCATTGTATGTTCTTGGCTCCTTTGTCAAAGATTAGCTGTCCATAGATGTGTGGGTTTATTTCTGGGCTTTAGATTCTATTCCATTGATCTGTGTGTCTGTTTTTGTGCCAGTACCATGCTGTTTGGTTACTATAGCTTTGTAGTATATTTTGAAATCAGGGAGTGTGATACCTCCAGCTTTGTTCTTTTTTCTCAGGATTCCTTTAGCTATGTGGGGTCTTTTGTTGTTCCATATAAATTTTAGGATTCTGTGCTCTATTTCTGTGAAAAATGTTGTTGGAACTTTGATAAGGATTGTATTGAATTGATTGCTTTAGGAAGTATGGACATCTTAACTATGTTAATTCTTCCAATCCAAGAGCGTGGAATATCTTTCCATTTCTTTGCTGAAAGAAGTTGAAGAAGACACAATGTTTTATAGTTTTGGGTGTACAGACCTCTTTGGTTAAGTTTATTCCTAGGTATTTTATTCTTTTTGTTGCAATTGTAAATGGGATGGTACTCTTAATTTCTCTTTCTGCTACTTCATTGTTAGTGCATAGAAATGCAACTGATTTTTGTATGTTGGTTTTGTATCCTGCAACTCTACTGTATTGGTTTATTCTAAAAGTTTTCTGGTGGATTCTTTAGGGTTTTCTATATATAAAATCATGTCATCTGCACATAGTGACAGTTTCTCTTCTTCCTTTCCAAATTGGATCCATTTTATTTCTTTTCCTTGCCTGATTGCTCTGGCTAGGACTTCCAGTACTATGTTAAATAGGAGTGGTGACAGTGGGCATCCTTGTCTAGTTCCTGTTATTAGAGGGATAGCTTTCAGTTTTTCACCATTGAGGATGATATTAGCTGTGGGTTTGTTATATACGGCCTTTATTATGTTGAGGTACTTTCCTTCTATCCCCATTTTATTTGGAGTTTTTATCACAAATGGATACTGTATCTTGTCAAATGCTTTCTCAGCATCTATTGAGGTGATCATGTGATTTTTATCCTTCATTTTATTAATGTGGTGTATTACGTTGATTTGCGAATGATGAACCATCCCTGCATACCTGGAAAAAATCCCACTTGATCATGGTGTATAATGTTTTTAACGTATTATTGTATGCGATTTGCTAGTATTTTGTTAAGGATTTTTGCATCGATGTTCATCAGGGATATTGACCTGTAATTTTCTTTTTTTGTGTTGTCCTTGTCTGGTTTTGGTATCAGGATAATGTTGGCTTCATAGAATGAGTTAGGGAGCTTCCCCCCCTCTTCAATTTTTTGAAGAGTTTGAGAAGGATAGGTATTAAGTCTTCTTTGAATGTTTGGTAGAATTCACCAGGGAAGCCATCTGGTCCTGAACTTTTATTTTGGGGGAGATTTGTGATTACTGTTTTGATCTCCTTAATGGTGATTGGTCTATTCAAATTCTCTACTTCTTCTTGATCCAGTTTTGGAAGGTTGTATGATTCTAAGAAGTTATCCATTTCTTCCAGATTGTCCAATTGGTTGGCATATAGCTTTTCATAGTATTCTCTTATAATCTTTTGTATTTCTGAGGTGTCTGTTGTAATTTCTCCTCTCTCATTTCTGATTTTACTTATTTGTGCCTTCTCTCTTTTTTTCTTGGTGAGTCTAGCTAAAGGTTTGTCAATTTTGTTGATCTTTTCAAAGAACCAGCTCTTGGTTTTATTTTTTTCTATTGTTTTTTTAGTCTCTATTTCATTTATTTCTGCTCTGATTTTTATTATTTCCCTTCTTCTACTGATTTTGGGCTTTGTTTGTTCTTCTTTGTCCAGTTCCTTTAGGTGCATTGCTGGATTGATTATTTGAGATTTTTCTTGTTTGTTGAGATAGGCTTGTATTGCTATAAACTTCCCTCTTAGAACCGCTTTTGCTGTATCCCATAAATTCTGGCATGTCGTGTTTTCATTTTCATTTGTCTCCAGGTATTTTTTGATTTCTTCTTTGATTTCTTCGTTGACCCAGTCGTTGTTAAGTAGCATTTTGTTTAATCTCCACGTATACGTGTCTTTTCTGATTTTCTTCCTATAGTTGATTTCCAGTTTCATACCGTTATGGTCAGAAAAGATGCTTGGTATTATTTCAATCTTCTTAAATTTATGCAGACTTATTTTGTGGCCTAATATGTGATCAATCCTGGAGAGTGTTCCATGTGCGTTTGAAAAGAACGTGTATTCTTTGGTTTTTGGATGGAATACTCTGTATATGTCTACTAGGTCCATCTGTTCTAGTGTGTCATTTAAGGCCAATGTTTCCTTATTGATCTTCTGTTGGATGATCTATCCGTTTGTGTAAGTGGAGTGTTAAAGTCCCCTACTATTATTGTGTTACTGTCTATTTCTATGTCTGTTAATAATTGCTTTATATATTTAGGTGCACCTGCATTGGGTGCGTAGATATTTACAAGTGTTATATCCTCTTGTTGGATTGTTCCCTTAATCATTGTCTAATGCCCTTCTTTGTCTCTTTTTACAGTTTTTGTTTTAATGTCTATTTTGTCTGATATGAGTACTGCTACCCCAGCTTTCTTTTCATTGCCATTAGCGTGGAGTATCTTTTTCCATCCTTTCACTTTCAGTTTGTGAGTGTCTTTAGGTCTGAAGTGTGTCTCTTATATGCAGCATATATATGGGTCTTGGTGTTTTATCCAATCAGCCACCCTATGCCTTTTAATTGGGGCATTTAGTCCATTGATGTTTAAAGTAGTTATTGATAAGTATGTACTGACTGCCATTTTTTTAACTTTTGTTTCTATCAGTGTTTTAGTAGTCCTTCTCTGTTCCTTTCTCCTTCTATACAGAATTGATGGTCTCTTTAGTTTGACCTCTGTCTGAAAGCTTTACTCTTTAACTCCCCTCCTCCCTAATTTTATGTTTTTGATATCATATCTAACCTCTTTTTTGTGCATTTGTATCCATTGCCCTCTTATCATGAAAATAGATAATTTTTCCTATTGGTGGTCTTCTCTTTTCCCCTTAAATCAATCCCTTTAACATTTCTTGTAGCACTGATTCCTTGGTGACAAACTCCTTTAATTTTTTGCTTGTCTGGGAAATTTTTGATTTCTCCTTCCATTTTGAATGATAACCTTGCTGGGTAGAGTATTCTTGGCTGTAAGTTTTTTCCTTTTAGCACTTTAAATATATTGTGCCACTCTCTCCTAGCCTGTAAGTTTTCTGCTGAGAAGTCAGCTGATAGCCTTATGGCATTTCCTTTGTATGTAACTTGTCTTTCTCTGGCAGCTTTTAGGATTCTCTCTTTATCTTTAATTCTAGACATTTTGATTATGATGTGTTTTGGTGTGGGCCTCTTTGGGTTTATCTTGTTTGGGGATCTCTGTGATTCCTGTACCTGGATGTCTGCTTCCTTCCTTTAGGGAAGGAAGGTTAGGGAAGTTTTCATCTATTATTTCTTGAAATAGATTCTCTGCCCCTTTGTCTTGCTCTTCTCCTTCTGGGACACCTATAACACAGATGTTAGTGTGCTTGATGTTGTCCCAGAGGTCCCTTAGACTGTCCTCACTCTTTTTAATTCTTTTCTCTTTTACCTGTTCAGCTTGGGTAATTCTTCTAGTCTTTCGTCCAGCTCGCAGATCCGTTCTTCTGTGTCCCCTACTCTGCTTTTGAGTCCCTCTAGTGAATTTTTCATTTCTAGTATTGTATTCTTCATTTCTGATTGGTTCTTTTTTATATCTTCCATTTCTTTGACATTCTCACTGAGTTCATCTATTCTTCTCCCCACATCAGTGATCACCCTTAACACTTAGTTTGAACTCTCTGTCTGGTAGGTTGCTCATTTCTGTTTCACTTAGTTCCTTTTCTGGAGTTGTGCCCTGTTCCCTTACTTGGAATGTATTCATTTGCCTCCTCATTTTGCCTCTTTCCCTGTGCTTCTGTCTACATATTATGTAGGTCAGCTACGTCTCCTGCTCTTGGATAGGTGACCTTATACAAGTGATGCCTTAGGGGTCCTGCAGTGTGCTTCCCTCAGTTCTCAATGTTCCAGGGGTGACCCCTATGTGGGCTATGTGTGTCCTTCCGTTGTGGCCTGTTTGCTCTCCCTGTATGAGCCCAGGTAGGCCAAGTTATGCTCCCGGTCAGCTGTTGTAATGCTCAGCTGTTTGTAGTTGTTGTGGGCCCTTCAGTCTCTTTATCAGGTGTGGGGAGCCCCAGCACAGTTGGCTGCAAGTTCTAATACCACATTTGTGCTGCAGTACTTCTTTTAAGTGAGTAGCCCTCCAGGGTGGCAGGTTGTTAGGCTCAGGGGCTTACAATTGCTATAAGCCTCCAACCTTTAGGTCTCTTGTCAACTTTCTGAGGATTGCAGCTGGGTGGGGCTGGCCTCAGGCACAGGAGCACCCAATTGTTTCAGACTTTGGAAGGTGGGGCAAATCCCCTATGCGGTTCCTTGAGAAGCACAAGTCTTCTGCAGCTGACAAGCCCTGCTGCCCACAGGTCCACACACACAGTCAACACAGTCCTGCCCCGTGTGTGTGCCCCGACCTCCTGAAGTGGACCCATTCTCTCCATGGCGGGAGCCCCACACACTCCACCACTGCCCCACACTCTGCACCTGCTCCTTGTGCATGCCCTGTCCCACTGAAGTCGGCTCCGTTGCCAGGCTGCAGAGAATCCAGTCACCAATCTGTGCAGCCCCACAAGTTTCTTGAGGGCTTGTTGTTTGGTGGGGCCAGTCTCTAGGGTGGGCTGCCCACCCTGGCTGAGCTGGATTAACTTGGTGTTCTACTGGGTGGGGCAGACCCTGGGCTAGCAGGCCTCAGGGAGAACTCCAATGGCATCTGTGTCAGCACGCCCACACTAGGCCACAACAATGGCCACCACCAATGTCCCAATCCCTGGAGAGGTCTCACCTCTCACCGAGATGCACTCAGGGCCCATCAAGTGAGTCTCTTTTCACCAAAGCACTATGCACCTTCCTTTCTGGTGATTTTAGGATGCTTTCTGAAATGGGTGAGTTTGCACGCAGACCCCTTAAGAGCTGGTTTTAATTTCTTTGTGAACCAGGTTTTCTGGGGGTACTCCCCAATGTTTTAGTAGCAGGCAAAGTCAGATATTATGCCACTCATCTGGATTGTGCTGAGTCCACAAAATGCCTACAGTGGGGTCGCTCCCGGCTCAGGGCCCTGCGCCTCCAGGGAGGGCTGCATACCTGTGGGCTGCTCCCAGGCGGCTGTGAAGCTGGCGGCTTGTGAAGGCGGTTTTTTTTCTCTCCAGAAGGGAGTTTCTGCCTCTTCCACCTCAATTAGGATCGTCCTTTGTTGCAGGAGTTCCTCTTATCCAGTTTTCAGTTCTGTCTCAGGGTAATTTTTCCACGAGTAGTTGTAAATTGGCTCTGTGTCTGAGGGAGGAGGTGAGTTCAGAGTCTTCCTTCGCTGCCATCTTGACTTCTCCTCTAAGTGTCTATTTTCTATTTTCTATTTCTAAGGCAATGGGAAGTACTATGTTTTGTGTCTGAATTCTAGAGTAGCGTTCTGGTGTGTAACTAGGCAAAGACTTAATAGTCTCACTGCCTTCAGCTGAAATAACAAGAGGCTTTGCCTACTTTTAAAAATGCATAATGTGAAGAACCCCACTGTATGTACTAGTGTCATGTGAGCTGAAAGTTGACCCAAGTACGGACCAGTTGCAGAACTGTTCTTCCAAATGTTGACTTTCTGATGAGCTAAACAGTTTTACCTCTATTTGGAACATAAAAATAATTCTTTTGGTTACTTGGATTGGGTAACACAGGCGTATGAACTACAAGAGTATATTGAATCTGCAAGATGATATTTCTATTCCTAATGCTGAGCATTGCTATTGTCAAAGTTCTTTGACAAGCTAGCCATCTTCTGTGGTGTGCCATACGGAATACACATTGTGTGAGACCTAGAACTCTCCTATATGTGAATACGCTGCGTGCTCCTTAGGAGTACATTTAACATTCACTTTAAGTATAAAGTCCTCCGGGGGAAGCACTTTGTTCACACTTCCACAACCTCTAGGTAAACTTGAAGCAACTAGCAACACATATCTTTTGGAGAAAAATGTTGCACCTCAGGCTGCATTTCATTTGCCGTTCTCTGTAGCATCTTCAAAAATCTAGACATAAAATTAGGGTAGGAGTCAGTTTTTCTAAAAACCAGAAAACTAACTTAAAGCAGTAAAAGTAGTATTTTCTCATGAGTTGTAATGAAACACGAGCCTACTCTATATCATCCTGAATCTGAATACAGAAATCAGGGGCTAGAAATCAAAGAGCAATTAGATTCAAATCAGTAAGTTATCTTACTGAGTTAAGATAAAGGTGGAATCCTGTGTACAAAGAAAGACCTAATTGTTTTGTTTACTACGAATCTGCTGATCTATGAGACTGTACCTGGATTCAGAGGCCTGTAACACAGTCTTGGATCTACATAACTGAAATGACAAGATTCCGATGGGAAATCAATGCAGTGATCTGTGTGAAGGTGGAAACTGACACATTTACACATCCTTAACAACCATTCACATCCCTGCAGGCATGAGGGGTCCAAGAGCTGCATAGCTGTAGGATTTCCTGATGGGATCGAGGATGGTGGACAGCTCTATTTCCTGTCCTATATGCTTCTATAAAGCTGTCAACTTTAGGCCAGGTTAAAGCCTGTTGTGTCTTATGAACATACCGATCCAAACGTGACAACTGCTGGTAGTGGTTCATCTGTTCTAATAATTCTTCCGATGGACTGTAATTCAGTGGAGTTTCTTTTCTTCTGAAATAGTTGTTTCCCAAGTATCTTTGTATTGTCCTGTGAGTTCACTTCTCGTGGCGGTGAAGTGCACATTGACTGCAGATTCCCCAGCACCAAAGAGGATATATGAGCCCCAGAATGAAGAGCCCAAGGCACCGAGTATAGACAGCACATCTTCCCCCTCCCCACAAAACAAGATAAAAACCTGTGTCCCCTAGGGAGAAGCAGATTTAGGAGGAGAAATCTCCCTGTGTAACTTGCCAGTCCTGAGAATATGAGCGTTGTAGGGACATTATTACCTGACATTAGTTGTACTCGACCTTTCATGGCTTCTCTGCTGCCATGACTCTACTTCTGAGGACACCTAAGTCAGTGCAAGTGTCAAGTAAGCATTGCTTGTTCTAAAGCAACGCACGGGAAGAACAAGACCCAAACTCATACAGTTCACTTTCTATTATATCTTCCCATTGCAGTGTTTGGATGTCTTCCATCTCAGGCCAAAGCTACTGCCCCACAAACTTACCAGTCATTCCCCAGCTCAACCTCCCCCGAGTCTCGATTTCTGTTTCAGAGTTTCCCATATATGGCACCTCTCAGACTATCTTGAGGAAGAGGGTCAGCAGTTATACTTGTTCACCATTTTATTTTAAACTCAACGTGAACCTCACCCCCCAGAAAGGAGACCTTTAAAGATGCTCAGGACCCAATCTTTCAAAGTTTTGCTGTCTATTGACCCTTGTGATTCTAATATGCCCTTCTCCACATTGGAGGTTCTTCTCTGTGTGATGGATACTGTAT
This sequence comes from Diceros bicornis minor, assembly GCF_020826845.1. Taxonomy (NCBI): domain Eukaryota; kingdom Metazoa; phylum Chordata; class Mammalia; order Perissodactyla; family Rhinocerotidae; genus Diceros; species Diceros bicornis. The sequence goes on along the minus strand of NC_080746.1, from coordinate 59,789,281 downwards.
TACAAAAGAATTTAAAAATATTTTCACTCATGAGGTGTCTATATTTACCTCTAACACCCTAAAAGCTTAACACAAATCATTCAATAGCACTCCAGGGATGAACTGTGGTCTGAGTAGGAAGCTATTTGCCTTGTATCATGTATGAAATATAAGTTCAATTCTTGGTCACCAAGGATGGGCAAAGACCATTAGCCGTGAATGCTTTAATAGTGAAGCCTTAGTTTGGGGCTGAGAATTTCCCTTTAGGTAATAACTATAAAATAAGTAACAGACATTTTCTAAGAGTGGGCTCAGAGTAGAGACGATGGTAGGGCAGCCTCAGGTAACAAATGGAAAATGGGACCTCCACATAGGAAGGAGGTCCAACACAGATTGGTAGTCTACACAACCAAAAACTCAGCTGAGTGGCTGAGATGCTGAAGTACCTTCAGGAGTATTTCTTAGTCTGCTTACTCTAAGAACCCAGAGCTGTTCAGAAGTTCTATCCTTTCAAATGCAAGCATTGGTAATATATTCCTTATACTCTTTTCCCATATGTTCTTAGACCAAGAGTTGGGAAGGCAGAGGGAGGAGCAACTTAGAATGAAAACTAAAAGAAAAAAAAAATAGTGGTAGTTCTTTATCCATAACCAGACTTCACATAAAAACAAGCTGCTACAGAGAAGCTGAGGAAACTGGGTTGTAACAAGGTCATTCTGCTAGTCTAGAGCAGTCTCAGGCTATTCTTGCAGTTGTCTCCCTTCCCACAAGGCATTGTTATGATGACTGTCTATGTTAACTTCAAGGGGGCTGCTCTGCCTTTAGGCTGAACTCAATTGCTATAGGACACTTCTGACACCTGGTCCTTCAGATTTATATCTGCATTAGAACCTCCTGCATGTATTCTGTTCCAGGATAAGGAAGGGAAAGCATTGCTAAGCTACATATTGAGGGTTATGACAGTTACATGGCTTTTATTCTCTTAAATGTCTGAGAGCAGTCTTTGAAAAGAGATCTCACAAAAGGATTTATATTGATAAGAGGTATTAGCTCTTCTCACATGATGGATTGATGAGCATGAATTAAAGATTTTTTCAGTGGGACTCTCCATAATTGGATTAGACTGGGTCCTCTGAGGAGCAAATGCCAACATGGAATTAGATGTCAGGTTACTGAGGGGAAATGTCCATGAAGGAAGATAAAGAGGGATCCTGAGGTTGAAAGAGCCATCAGATGCAGGTATGCTTTCTGGGAGGGAGAGAGGAAAGAAGAGAAGGAAGGTTTTAGACTTCAGTGCATTTCTAAAAATTTTGGCAATGTTACAGGGAGTCCTTGAGCCAAAGGCACCCGGAAGGAGTCACAAGAATAGACCTGCCTTGTTAGCTCTGTGCTCATCCATTGATTGGAAGAAGCCCATAGGAAGGAGAGCCTAGGCAATGCCATGGGTTTCAGAGCACACTGACTGAGGCTGTCAGTCAAATATGCTGCCTGAAGTCAAATCTGTGAAGCATATTTTCATGGTCACCACAATCCATTCTTGCACTAAACAGATCTCCTTCAAACAGATTTGGGGAGCAGCTCCTCCATAGTTCCCATGGGCCTTTCTTGCTAAGGGTGAATTTAGAGGAGGAAGGTTAGTGGGATGAACTACAGCCCCAGTGGCTTACCTGGTGGAGTGGCCCAACCCTTCATTCTTGAGGGAGCTCAACCCTAGGTAATCATACTCTTCTTATCTGGGGATAGTTGCACATGTACACTCATAGTTACAATGGAGCAAGGGAGTACCAAAAAATGCCCAAGTAGATGACCTGGCTTTTGCACATATTTAACAAATTCTTCCTTTCATCTATTGTATAAAAGCAGCCCTATCACTTCAATCCAGAGTCAATTACTCCTGCCAGTATGATAACTTCTCTTCTCACCTGTTGGTCCCTGAGCACAGGAGTCCAAAGAAGCCTGATAGCAGTTGTAACTAAATGGGACCCTTGCTGTGTCCCTTGGCAAGAGTGAACCCCCTTTGAGGACCAAGACTTCAACCCTGCAGAGCCAAGATTTGCAGGGACAGGAAGCAAAAATCTCCTAGTTGATCATTGGGAGTGATATGTGGAATATTTCAGCTTCCATCTCTTTGTTCATTCCAGGACTCCTGTATTCTTCTGTTGGGGACCTAGCACCATGTAGATATATAATTTAATGCACATATTGCATCCTAAAGAATGGCACTCCACTTACATGAAATGTTGCCTCTGAGCTGCTGCTTTAGCTGTGTTTTCAGAAGATTGCTCCAGCATTCTGTGAGGCCAACTGCTTCTGGTTAGTGAGATAATGTGATACAACTGGTGGATCCCATGGTCATGAGCCCTACCCTGCATATCCTTCTCTGAAGAATTGTCCACTCTTTCTGTACTATGCCATGTGGGATCTTTTGCCTGTAGTCAGGCATTCAGGAAGCCCTCCAAGAGTAGTACTTTCCAAAACTCTATAGACAAGAAAGGCAAATCCATACCCAGAATAAGCATGTATCACTGGCAGTACAATCCACTGGGCCTCCCAGGATGGAAGAGGCCCAGAGTAGTTGACTTTCCACCAAATGGGTCTCCTTGAGGAATAAGTGTTTTCTGGGTTGCAGCATTGATCTACATTGCTGACATTCAGAGGCAGCAGTAGCTAGTCAACCTTGATCAGTGGAAGTCTACACGGTGGGGCCCACACACAGTCTCCTTCACTGCTACTGTTACCACTCCATCTAATAATCCATCATACTAGTTCTGAGGTGATCACTGATGGATGTCAATTGGCAGAATCACTTCAACTACTTGTTCAATGCCTCTCCTGATATACTTCACACAGACACAAACCTTCACAGTTTGGTCCAACCCCCATATACCCATCTTTATACCTCTATCCCAGACTTCCTTGCCTCTAATCTTCCAGTATTTTCTTTCTAGGCCTCTGCCCAGAGATTTAGATATTGTCATCTTGAGCAACTTTCATAGAGAATGGATGACTACTTGCACCTTTTGGAGTTCCACCAATTGGAAAGACTTTGATCCTCCACTGTTTCAAGGCCTCAAGGCCACCCCTGTATGTGATTGTAATGCATCTGCCATCCACTTTAGGTCATGCCTTTCTAACCCATCTGTAAACCATTGTCTGGTTTTTTCCTCCTTCAGTTAGCTGTAAGAGACCACTTTGTATGGCCATTGCTGTGATCTAGGGGAGGGGAACTGATGCAAATGTTGATGATGTGAGAGTCTAGGATACCTACTCAACTTATGCCCTCTGATCCTACTACGTTTGATCCTGGATGAACAACTTCCATAATAATATACTGCTGCTGGAGCAGTCTGATTTTATAACAAAGTGGGTCTGACAGTCCCAACTCATAATGGGCAGTTCTGGGTGTGTGATCACTTGTTGGCCCATTGCCAAGTGTTCTGTCACTAACAGGGTCCAGTAAAACGTGAGGAGCTATTTCTCAAAAGCTGTACAAATTTCTGCTGTAGATGACACAGCCTACCTCCAATACTAGGGACCTGTGTAGTGATAACTCCACAAGCTGCATGCAGCTTTTTCTATCACTGATACCTCCACCACCTGAGTCCGCCAGTTCCTAAAACCTAAGTGGCAGTGATGCTTACCACCAGCACCACAGCCTGGACCTGCAACAGAGCCCTTTCTCTCTGGGCCTTCTCGAGCTTGGAAACCTTCCATGTCTTCTGGTATATGGGCCAAAGCAGTAATGCCTAAGTGAGAAATGCATTACTCTAGAATCCAAGGTAGCCGCCATTTATTGTGTTTCATTGTAGTAGATGCAAGATGAAGATCTTTTAGTTTGGTAACATTTCCTTACCATCGGACCTCTAAAACTCGAAGTGCTAGGTTCCTGAATATTCTTAGGATCTGTCTTTCATCCTCTGCAGCATGTGTCTTACTAAGGCCTCTACATCCTCTAAACACCTCTCATTCATTTTGCCCAAACAACATGATACCATTGAAAGATCATTGATGTAGCCCTAAGACGACTAGATATCCTACAGAACATTATGGCACAAGAAAGCAGAGTTAGCATGCCCCTGAGGCAAACTGTATACGAGTACTATAGCCCATCCCATGCAAATGGAAACTGTTTCTGATCTTCTATAACTGGAATGGAAAACAATACATTTGCCAAATTCTCTACCATGCACCTGGGAAGTATTTTTTGTTGTTTTTTTTAATACTTTAGAGAGAAGTTTTAGAGGTTTTCACTTGGCCTTCCCCACTATGCTAGCTCTTGCCTCACAAGCCAGGAGCACCATATGGTAGTTAGTCCAACTCCCAAGTACAGCAATTCTAGCTATGCACTAAGTGACTGGAGAAATGACCACTGGATCAGTTTGTGGAATCAGGACACACTGAGAACTAGACTTTCTCCAGAACTCTGTTTACTAACTGGAATCTACTTAAGTAGAGGCCCAACTCTAACAGAGGGACCATGATTATGTTTTTTATTTCTGCATATCAATGTCAACTCAAGCTCTGCTCAATGATCCATGTCTGAGCATTCTCCTGTTTCTAGTATGAAATTGAGTAAATGGCCAGTTACCTCTTAAGAAGAATCATCATAGTATATAATAGGCATGGCTTTTTCAGAGTTCTCAACTTAGGGATCCAGGTACCTCTCTAGTAAATGAGGGCTAGATCCAAAAACTGGTGCAGATCTGAGAACTGAGCAAGAGATTGACTTGATTGGAGTGATAATCCTCAGCCTTCTAATACATTCTTGCCCTGTTCTTATAAATGGTAAGCAGAGCCTTGCTGGCTGCCCATCTATTTTGGCCCTTGGGGCATAATACTCTCAATTCATCTCCACAACTCCCTGTGGGCCAAGCTCCTTTGACTTTGTCATTTCTTAGAGTAACTTCAGCCTTCTGACTCGTGGTTTAGGGCTTCCATCTGGGCTCTATTTTGGCCCCGTTATCCCCACAGATATTATTGAGCACACATTTATAACTACCTTGGCTACTCTCAGCTCTGGGATGCAGAGGAGAGCCACCAATGAACTTCTCAGCAGTGTGGGTTCCCTTGTCATTAGGTTATTTATGTTGGCTTTGACATTGTGTCCTGTGTCCCCCTTTGACATTAATTCTCTGGGTCTTCTGTCCTTACATAATATATCTATTACAACATGACCACTTCCGTTTTCTTACTCTACCTTTTTCCAGGGCAATCTAAGCATTTTCACTTTGCTGAGCATTAGCCATGATTATTTGCAGGCTTAAAAGAGCCACCCTTGCAGTGGGTTTGTCCTATCTTCTAGGGTTCTTGCAAGGGTGATAAATCCCACATCCCAAGAAAATGCCCCCAGGACATTTTTCATTTAGTCTTCCATTATATCTCCCTCGATCAAGTAACCCCAAAATCCAATCCCAGGGGTACTTTGTCTCCTGTCAGTATGTGCTAGCTAAGTTTGAAAACTCCTGTGCTGTCAAGTTACTTTCTCCCTGTATCAGGCCCTGCTCATCCCCAGCAAGGGTCTGCTGTCTTTTAGCCCTAGTTGTCAGCCTGGCAGCCAGAAAAGGAGGTGAGAGGAGCGTCTGAGGGGGACACCTGTTGCGTCACAGAAGTACTACCTCTTACTAATGAAAAGTGGGTCACCTCTGAAAGCCCAAAGCATTTACCATATCTGCAGTGCCAACATCCTCAAGGGCAGCTATCCAGATGTTCCCACGCCATGTTTTAGTGTCTCAGATTTTCCCAAATAGAGCCCTGACCTTTAGAATAACAGACCTTTTTTGGCTGAGCATCCAAACATCTCCTGTGCTCTGTGACTCCAACAATTGTCTTCAGCCTGCTACTCTGCCATGTATCAATGCAGGAGATAAGGGCATTTTTGTAAGTTACCAAACAGATATACTGGCTTTCACACTTAACCACTCACTACTTGTTAATAGCCCTCAATCTCAGTATTCTTCTGCAGGGCATCAATGCAACTTAGAAACAAAACAACCTTCAGGGGCCAGCCCCATGGCATAGCAGTTAGGTTCACAGGTTCCACTTCGGTGGCCTGGGCTTCTCATCCCCGGCATGGACATACGCATCACTTACCAAGCCATGCTGTGGCAGGCGTCCCACATGTAGAGTGGAGGAAGACAGGCACAGATATTAGCTCAGGGCGAATCTTCCTGAGCAAAAAGGGGGGGGATTTCCAGCGGATGTTGGCTCAGGGCTAATCTTCCTCACCAAAAAAAAAAAAAAAAAAAAAAACCAAACCTCCTGTCTTTGTAGGTTGTCCCCTGATATTTTCCAAATGCTTGAATCACCACACCTGCAATGATGTTTTCCTCTACTGGGACATTTTCTTAGTTCACCACCAGTGAAATCTTTAGCAGTTGAGCCACCATCATGTGCGAGGGACTACCCATGAGCTACCTGCTAACTAGGATGGCCTCTTCATCCACCAGGCAGTTAGTGAGCCAATCCCAAATCCCCATCTTACCTTCTGCTTGCACTGCCCACTCTTGATCCTCCAAGAAGCAGACCACAAGATAGGATTAGATACATGAGATTTATTTCCCTATGGGGGAAAATGCAGAGGAAGTCAGGATGCTGAGTGAGCCATCACATCACAATGACAGTCTGACCTCTGCAAAGGATTGAGAGATAAGGAAGGGATGTCTTGAACCTTAACATATTTCTAAAATCTTTTGCAAGACCAATGAGGAGTCCAGGAGCCATGGTTGCCTGTGGGAAGTGATCTGTCTCAAAAATGGGCCTCCCTTATGTTCCTATCATACCCAGTCATTGGCTGGGAGCTGCTTGCGAGAAGGATGGCCTTGGCAGAACATGGTGGTATAGACGTACTTGAGATGGCAGCAGTTAAGCCTCAGTCAATCACACTTCCTGCCATAAGGTGATCTGGGAGGCACAGTTAAAGGTTGCCACAACAATCTCTATTGTTTCTTCTATGTTCTATAAACTCCTTAGGCTTTTCTGGTTGGGTGGCCAACTTAATGCCTATTGTCTGCATTCAGATTTCACAATATGAAAATACATAAGACATGAGAATTGAGGGACTATGGCATTCTATAGCCAATCTGACAGACTACACAGTCTTTGGAGAATTAAGGCAAGTTAATTCCTGTGCTAAGCTGAATTCCAAAGGGTGAATGCCATAAATTGGGTCCACATTTGTCTAACTCCCCTGCGTATACTCTCCCTCAGAAAATCGAAGTATGTTGCACTGAAGGAGAACAACAAGGTTTCTAAATTCTCACCTGAGGTTGTAACATGATGGTTAGATGATATATTAATACAACTGGACGTAGTTCTGCATCCTGGGTCTTGCCCTTTCTTTCTCATCCTCCACAGAAAGGGCACTGAGAGCCAGCGTATACTTGGCACTAATTCTAAACATCTTCCCCTGGTCCCTAACCATGGTGGGGAATTTGGTTATGACTGCTTTTCCATTCATAGGGAGAAGAACACTTGACTCATCCAAACTCAGACATAAGGTTCAGGAAAGCTAAATATCGTAATGGATTAATGAAATGGAGGTTAGAGAAGATAAAGGAAATATGAATATTTTGGAACTCTAAATGATCACATGTTCTAGATATCCCAATGGTGGGGCAATTAATCGAAATAACCAAAGCAAAACCAGAAGTCATTTTTTTTCTGGTTGTCATGAAGTGGTCTTTCCTTTGCACTTGACTACTTCTCTTTATGTCATGCCCAGTGATAGTTTGTTGTATGCCTGAAGCCTAGTAGACTCAACATCTCCCTGCCTGTTTAGTGTACGGAGTTATGGCATTTGTCACTGACTTGGATTGAACCCAGCTCCACCCTGTGCCATCCCTCTGGGAAGGGAACACTGAGAGGACATTGCTTTGTTGATCTGTGCACTCTCAGTTCTGGGAATAATAGGTGCAGTCTACTGAGTTGGGAATGCAAAATGCCCAATCATTTAGACCATGGGGGAAAAGGACTTTCAAATCTTTCACAGTTGAGGAAACTAAGGATCAGAAAGACTAGAAGCTTTAGAGTTAAAAAAAAAAAAAAAATGCTTAATTCCTGATATTACCTCTTAAACTGAGTGACCTTGTGCAATTCTTATCACTTCTGGGAACGTCAGTTTCCTCATCTGCGAAAAATAGTAACTCCTTCCCCTACAGTGTCATTGTGGGAATTATGTTAGTAACTCCTTCCCCTACAGTGTCGTTGTGGGAATTATGTTAGTAATTTCCCATCAGTAGTAGCTAAGTGTTCTACATATATTATCCATTTTCTAGGCATTGAGCTAACATTTAATCTGGAGGGTAAACTCAATGTTCCTATGAATGCTAGAACTGCTGCCTTGTGATCTATTTTAAAAAACATATTATGGTCAGGGACCCTACAGATGGATCTAAGGAATAAGGAGAGATTCTGAGGGAAGGGGAAGGTTTTTCTTTCTATGGAGCCCTCACATGCTTCAGGCCACTTGACGGGAGCAGCCTGCAGATGCTACACATCTCAACATTGCCCTTGTTGGTTGTCTTGTCTCACTTCTCTCCACTGAGCAGATATCTTTTTCAGGCCACATTCTCTTTCATGAGTGGTATTCCCCATACCTGCTGGACATAGAGGTCTGTCTTTTTCTAGAACACTCCATGCTTTGATACAAGCAGTTTTAGCAGCATCTCAATTGTTAAAGGCTTAACTCAGAAAACACTTTTCTAGTCGTTGAGGCCACTCTGATGAAATGACCCAGTTTTTAGGATTTGCTTATGACAGTATTCACAGAAAACAGACTGAGTAGAAAGTAGTCGAGTCTTATATACCACCACAATATATTACAAACTCCAACCAAATATATGATTTAGGCAGCTTAAGAAACTTTGTATGCGGTTTATAAAGCAAGAATATTCTGCCCTATTTCCTTGTGTGTAAAATGTGAACAATACTATCTACCTCAGATGATGTCAGGATATTTGTAAGAATTACCTGACATGTGCTGAAGAAACATTAGCTGCTACTTGTGTTACTGATGTTGTTATTGTTTTACCTTCTCTGCAGCTCAAATATTCTTTAGTCATTTTAAAAAAACTTCTACTCTTAGAATTTAGATTTCTACATTCTTTAGCATTCCTTTGGATTTACAAAAGCTGGAGACCACAGGATCTAACATCTCAGACTGCTTTAGAATTTCCCAGTTGGGAAGCTGCCCACCATATTTCAACACCTTCTCCACGAGCTCCTTGGAGAAAGAAGGAAGTATCAGTCATCTGATCTTAGTTTCTATCTTCAAGATTTGGAGAAGACTGTCTCAAATCTGCTTGATGCACACAGCGTAGACAATGGGATTGAGATTGGAGGAATGAGGAGGTAGAAGATGGCCAGCAGGGTGTGGATTGGAGGAGGCACCTGGTGGCCAAACCAGTGAAGCAGAGAAGAAACAGCAGTGGGAACATAAAAGATCAGGATTGCACAGATATGTGAACCACATGTCCCCAGGGTTTTAAGCCTGGCCTCAGGAGTGGCCAGCCCCATGACAGCCTTGAAAATCATCACATAGGAGACAGCAATGGCCACTGAGTCCATGATAAGCACTAGAAAGCCAATGGTCAGCTCATAGACACTGTTGACCCTGCTGTCACCACACGCCAAAGTAACCACAGCCATGTGCTCACAGTAGGAGTGGGAGATAACACGGGCTTTGTAAAGGGACAGCCGCAGGCGGATCATCAGAGGCAGGGGTCCAATGTAGAGAACACCCTGGAGGAGGGCAGCCAGCCCCAAATGTCCCACCACACCGTGAGCGAGCCCTGTGGTATGATGTAGTGAGTCACAGATGGCTAGGTAGCGGTCAAAAGCCATGGCAAGGAAGATGCTTGACTCAACCGTGGCAAAGCAGTGGATGAGGAACATTTGGGCCAAGCAGGCATCCAAGCCAATGTCACCAGCACCAAACCAGAAGATTCCCAGCAGTTTGGGCATAGTGGAAGTGGACAGAACCAGGTCAACAATAGCCAACATGCACAGGAAGAAGTACATGGGTTGGCGTAGGCTATGCTCCACCCTTACCACAGCCAGAATGGTGACATTCCCCACCACGGCCACCACGTACATGGAGCCAAAGGGGATGGAGAGCCAGATGTGCAGGGAGTCCAGTCCTGGGATGCCAGTGAGCTGGAAGGAGCTAGGTATCAAGCAGACATTATGAAAAATGAGCACGGCTCTTTATAAATGAAACTTTTGTGCCTCAAAATGCAGTAGAACTTTTCTGGAAATAAGACAGGAATATTCTATTTTAAGGTCCTATAATAAAGAATAGGATTATTGACTAAGATTCTATAAACTTCTTTCTGAGAAGTTATGGAATAATGTCATAGTATAAGTGTCATGTCATTACTATGTTATAATGTCCACAAAAATTTACCAAGCACAAGGCAAAATACATATTTGAATGAAATGTATGTGCAATTTTGCAATATGACTCTCAAGGAGTAATGTCCTTGCATCAATGACTGAAATGACCTAAGGCAAACAGGCACATATTAACTCTGTAGGTAGACTATGAGGTATCGCTCAAGATCATATTAGAAGGCTTCAGAGTGAGAGCTCCTTAAAAGAGACACATTGAGAGACAGTGACGGAGACTGTCACTACATAGTGCCCTGGGACTACCTGGACTCGATGGTAAGTCAAAGCTCAAGTTTGGGGCAACATTAGCTATTGGATGAGCTTAAATGTTTAAGCTACAGGCCAAAATCACGCAGCAGGGATGTGGGCCAGTGCAGAAGAGATACTTCCAGAGGGTGGAAACAAAGTGATTCCTGAAAGGTGAAAGCTGATGACTGGAGCTCAGTTTGTGTCTGTGCAAAGGTAGAGCCTTGCAAGTGCCTTCTGCCTTCATGGAGGCTGAACATGAGGATAATCCAGAAGTAGAGAGGATAATCCCCAGGAAGGAAGAAGGCACATTCAGTGCAGAGGGGCATGAATCCTAGATGATGAATATTTGGCCAAAGAAATACCCTTACTCAGAGTCCAGAGTAACTGGCTAAAAGAGGTGTGTATTTATAGAGAAGACAGGGAAACACTTTTGTCTTGTTTTTGGGGGTCTAAAGGATCATACCAGAATGTGTTCCCTATGTACAACAGTCCCCCTTTATCTGCGGTTTCGCTTTCCATGGTTTTAGTTAGCCACAATCAACTGCAGTCCAAAATTATTAAAAGTAAAAAACCCTTATTACATAGCTAGGGAAAGGGAGGAAGTCCATAGGGAAAGACTTTTCTTGACACATCAAAGAAATGTCTCAAATTTGGTCCCCCATACCTAGAATTGTGCTTATATCCTAGGCCACTATATTTTCAGGATTTGATGTTCTGTGTGAATCCTACCTCTATAATTTCTGGAAGTCTCTAAATTATTCTAAATCTGTTCTCTGTCATGCCACATTTCAAGTTAGCTGACTCTGTTTAGTGATGACCTGCTGTGAAGTAGCATGGACAAGAGTGCAGTGATCATCAAGCAAGTCCTTTTCTTGAATCTGGGCTTGGCCTCTTATTAAATGTTTAATTTTTAGTGAGTTAATATCTAAAAGCCTCAGTCTTCAACTATAAAAGATGTATGAAAATAGCTACTTCACAGGGATTAAATGAAAGGATAAATCGTAAAGCACTTAGCGCCTGGCCCTACATGTAATTAATCCCCTATAAATCAGTTGGATACATTGGCCTGAGGGTGGTGAGGGAGGTATGGACCAGAGTTAAAGATTTGGTCATAACTTTCAGTTTGCACAGAGATAGTAACTGAATCCATGCATAATGAAGGCAGTGGTTAACAACCTTGGGTTCATATAGAAATTATCCAGAGAACGTTACAAAAGAACACTTGATATTTAGAAAAGCCACACAGCTCCCAATATTCTGACTGAATTGACATACAGCAGTGGTTCTCTAACTGCAGCATGCATTGGAATCACCTGGAGAGCTTGTTAAATCAGATTACCGGGTCCTATTTCAGGAGTTTTTGATTCAGAAGATTAGAAATTTGCATTTCTAACATGTCTCAGGTGAAGCTGCTGGTACAGTTGCAGGAAAGAAGATTCAGAAACTGATGAATATTCTCGTGAAAGCACAAGCAGTCTTCTACTAAGGCAGTTTTGTCAGGGGGGAAATAATAATTGCACTCCAACTGTACTCACAATCTTCCTAAGCTCAAAGCTGAGGATGAGGACATATTGATGAGAAAATCTTTAAGACATGAGAAGTGGGTTTTGATATTAATGCAGCTGTCTAGAGGAACATTTGAGACCATGAAGTCACTGAATGACCACTAGTTACAGTCTTGTTTTTCCCAAACATGTTTCTGGAGGGAGAGGGTTAGGGCCAGTAAAGAGAGACCTTAAAGAGGAGGGAGCTGACAGTGGTTTCTGCTCATACTGAAAGTGAGATGACTTGGATCTTCTTCTATACTAAAGGAACATTTATTCATGTGGAACAGTGTAATATTTACTGAGATTATTTTCTCTATCAAATTTAAGATTCTAGTCCATTCTGATAGTTCCAACTTTGTTTTTCTTGTGAATCCTGACAAATGGAGAGTGAATTATCATACTGTAGCTACAAGTGGACCCACCCAGGGGTATCAAAATTTAAAAAAAAAAATAGCACCAGTCCTCAGCTACCACTTTACTTCTGGTTTAATAGTTTCAAGAAGTTCATTGGCTCCAGCCTGACCAATTATGTCCAGGCTCCAACTCTGACCAGTCATGTTCACTCACCTTCTACTTAAGCCAGACTTACCCAGCCTGCTAGGTCTTTCTGCTGCTGACTGAACAGGATGATCTTGAGTAGTTAGCAACCTGGCAATATCAAAGCTAGTCTCTCTTTTCTGTCAGTATATATATCTCTCTGCTCTTCTGTTTTTGCCTCCTTTGAGAGACAGGGAATTTCCCACTGCTTGGCTGTGGGAAAGACAGACAAAATAAAGAAGGCATCTAAATTTAGAAAGATTTAGATTTAGAAAGGCACCTTTGCTTTCATCGCACTCCTAATCACAAAATATGCCTAAGAAGTCAAGCATGGGTAATAAACTCAACATTCTTTCCTTTAACTAATGAAAAAGAAAAACTTGGTACTGAGTTGAATGAAACACTTTGGGCTGGTCAAATACTGGAAACGACCTCTTCAGGAGGAGCTCATTCCTCCTTTCCTGGCTTCCTTTGCTCGGCTTGTTGTGGGCTGTTGAAAAAACCTGAGACTGGGAATAACTCACAAAGATGATGCCAGCTATGGGACTGAGATGAGAGCATTGGCCCTGCTTTCATTAGGAAGGGCATTCTTAATTTTTGATTTAGTGTCTCTTACAATGGAAGGTTAGGAGAAGGACCTTCTCTGGTTTGTTTAAGCTTCAGGTCTAATTTTAGCATAATTCCTTCTTAAAAGTATCATCGTGGTCCTAGAGAAGGAGGGTTATGGGTTACATTGTCTCCCATTGACTCGATATCACACATCAAAGGGAGGCTATTTATGTATACAGCCCATTCTCCACCTGGTGAAGGAGATTCAGGTTTTTTTTCCTTAGTGCATGAGTAGTTCTGACTGTCGGAGAGCTGAGCTGCATCCTTAATGCATAATCCCACGGATGATCACTAATGAAACCGTGGACCCAGCAGGGTTAGATAGCCTCACCTGTGGCTGGCTTCTTTTGGAGAGCTTATCTTGATCCAGTGTAGAATAGATACTTGTCTGTTGCATGTTGCGATGGCTCATGATGGGGATACCTCAAGAATCTGTTTCCTATCAACTCTCACAGAGTCTTTAATTTAGAAAAATGTCACAGCCAACCAACCACCCACTAACAATGATAATTAATGTGCTGAAAAGTGGCAGCTGCCATATTTTGGGAAGGAAGGAGGTCAAAGCCTGGATCAAAGGATGAGGAAAGAGTTTGTAGTAGGGAAGATGAGAATGAGGACAACTAAGAAGACCTACGAGGTCCATAAGAAGGTTCTCCTTGCAGTAGGGTGCCATAGATATCTGTATTCACAAGGACTTTCCCTTAGGTAAAGCAGCAGTGTTATGGGTATGGGAGTTGGTGCTCAAGCTAACATGTATTTTTGGCAGCTGGCATTTACACTCATAACATTATCTCCTAGTGGAGATCTTCCTAGTTCCAGTTTTCCCAGTAATAAGATTTAGTATTTTAGGACTTTTGTCCCGAGTGAACTGAGGGTTCCATGGTGGTCACTAGATTTTTGTGCCTGAATAACTGTTCTTCCAGCTGAAGACTATTCAGATCACCTGGAAGCTTTTTGTTTACAGTTCTTATGTGATGGCTCCTGAGCTGGCTTCAATTCAGGATGCTTTAAAGCAGTCTTACTCTTATGCTGTTTGATTTAGTGGAAGCTGTCAGGTCAGAGCAGGAACAATTGTCATTCTTCAGAAAAGGACGTGACAAGGTAACTGCATCTTCAGCTCTTATATTGCTGTGCTCTGTCACTGAGGATCCCATCCCCCATCAGGGGCTTCTCTAGGGTTTGCATGTCCTGCACTGGTTTCAAGAATTCCCTTCTTGAGTAGATCTAGATGGGAAGTAATCCTTCTTGTGAGTGGGGAAGTCTGGACTCACTGTAGTATAAGAGCTATACTGATGGTCTTTCTGAGTCCTTCCTGTTCCTATAAGCCAACTTAATGATTGGTGCCTTACTCCAACTTCTCTATAGAGGTAGTGGCATCAACATCCATAAAAAAGTGTAGGAATATGTGTTGGTGGGGATGTATGGGTACTGCAAATGCAATACACACTTTTTCCTTCTGGCTGCTATGTGTTACTTAGACTTGCTTCCTAGCAAACTTTGTAATCTGTCTTTCTGTAATCAAGAATGCATGTTCTTAAAGAATCACTCTTCAACTTGACTATCAAATAACAAGCCATAAACACCCATTCCTCTGAGAGAGTACCTCTTGTAAGTAGTCACCTTCTCCACCAATGGCTGCCTAATGTTCAAAAAGCTTCCTTATCCTTGCTCACAAAGACAATTTTTGGTTTTATCCAGGTTCCTTTAAAACCTTGCATTTTGGTTTCTGAAATGGGAACTTGAACAGTCTCCAATTTTCTGAATCCAAAAACTACTGGTGTTGCAGTATGGGAATCCTCTACCTACTTGCCGCTACTCCTTGATCAATGTGAGGAGGGATGCTTAGTGACCTCTCTGTTTCTGTGAAGGGACTCACATACCCCCTGAAGAGAGCAATATTAGAGGAAACATTTGTGATTCCTCTCTCCATATCTCACTGGCACCTTCACAGGGATGCATATGGATCCACCTGTATAATAGAGATTGCAAAAGCCAAATACTACTGGCCCATACGTTTCTGAGTAGTTGTCTTTAATCCTGGGGCTCTCTGTAGCCCATAGGTGAAAGGCAGGTGATGTTTCTTCATGAAGCTGGCTAGTGTCAGCTCAGACCATCAAAATATCACCTTAGATTGAGAAAAGTGGGCAGGCGGTGATGGCTTTAAACTATTGGAGCCTGGGACCAATTTCTAATCAGTCAAGCCAATATTTCAATTTCCATGGTGGTACAATATAGTATATTTGCTAAAAGCATGAATTCTGATGTCAGACTACCTGGGTTTGATTCATAGCTCTACTATTTATTACCTGTGTGTCCTCTGAGACTACTTAACCTCTCTGTTCCTCTGTTTCCTTGCCTGTAAAATCAGGATAATTAGTACTTATCCTGTGGTGGTTATGAAGACTAAGAAAGCAAACAAATATAAAAAGCTTAGAAGTATTTAACTCATCCCAGGCACTAAAATATTAGCTTCCAGGACTTTTGAATGCCTATAGGATAAAGGAATGTAACCAGCACTTGGGAACCCCAGGATGTAACTCGACAGCTCATCCACACTGACTTTATTCCTCCTCCTGGGAAGTACCAAACTTTCCTGCCGCAGTATCTTCACACTTTCTTTCTTCAGTTCGGAAGATTTTTCTCCTTTTAGATGTAGTTACGTCCTTTATCACTTTACTATCAGCTTAAATGTGTCTTAGAAGAATCTTCTTGGAACTGTATGTGTCTTGATGGGACCCTTTCTGCTAGGCTGTAAGTTATACTGTGAGAACATGTTCACCCTTGTACGACCAATAGCTAAGACCTTTTAGCAGCAGAATCTACTTCAAGATATTAAGTGAAAATTGGTGCAGGACCCTCACCAAGAGACCAGGGAATAAGGAATCACCTGGATAGTGGATAGAGGACAAGGATGACGCTAACCATGTTTGATAGCTTGAGCAGCACTGAGTTGAAGCTAGGACTTAGGTCCAGGAGGGTCAGAGAGCCACCCTGTCCCTCGACAGGGTCACACTATGTAGTCTGGAGTTTGATTCAATAGTAGAGGCTTAGTAAAAGCCTACGTGCCCAAGAATTCTTTTCCCTCAGGAAGCAATGCTGAAAAGTGACTCTACCAGTCCATTTAGCAGGAAAATGAAACCAGCTCATAGAAGTTAGCTGACAGAATTCATAGCATGAATTGGATCAGGAAGAATGAAATGGTTAAAGAATCTAATTATGCACCCAATTGGCATCCTTCTCTTAGCTTTCACACCTGATTGTGGGTTCTCACCCAGCAACAAAGGATTGCCAAGTTTTTTCCTCGAAATGCATGCAAAGCTACTTCCTGAATATATGAGGACTGAGCTATGTCCTCATTCTCATCTGTATTTCAGAATAAAGATCCATAATCCTAGTAAACCCTAAAACCACTGTGTCACTAAATGCAGAAGCTCACAAATATCTAGCAACACTTGCTAATGCGACTGCTGAACCAGAAAGGTTAGATTGTCCTCACCTGCAGGTACCCACATTTTGGAGGGCAGATCCTGGATCCAGTGTAACACAAATGAAGATTCTTCTTCTCTTTCAGGCTGTGATGACTTGATAGGAATATCTCAGCATCCCGTGATTCCTATCCCCTGAGAATGGAGCAAAGCAGCCTCTTTGTCACTCCAAGCTCAATGCTCCATAGACCTGAAAGAAAACATATGAAGCCTCCTCAGCTGTTTGTTGACTGCATGAGTGGGCACAGTAACTTCAGAGTTTCTCTCTGAAGAAGTAGGAACAGATGTTATCAGACATCCTAAATTGCCAAACAACTTCCCTCCCCTCTGAAGTTATTAACAATTGAACAAGCACAAGCAAACAGATCAGAATAGAGCATTAGCTTCATTGCACAATGAAATATCATTTTTCTCTCCCGGGAGGAGTGAGGCTAAGAGGGACCAGAAATGTTCACTTCTGGGAAACAGGGTAGAAATCCTCATGGGGGAAAAGGGAAAAGACAACATGGAATAAGGGTTTTCTCCTGCTCTCCCGTCCCAAGCTCTGAATTCTTTCACCTTAACTATTGAACTTAATACAAAATTATATATCGGTTATGGTTCCCTTCCCAGTGGAGGAAACCAGCTGGGTAATAGGATAGTCCTCATTCTAATATGAGTTATAACTAATTCCTAGACACCAAGCACTGTTATTTCTTAAATTCAGGCTAGTGATGATTGGTTTTTTCCTAATAGCTCTAAAACCAATATAAAGGAACAGATTTTGGACCAACTGACATAATGCTGCGTAACTGTGTATAGTTCTAACAATTGAGTCTCATTTCATACACCACTGGCTTCTAGATCACATGAAACTTGATTTTTTTTTTTTTATGTTTAAACCCTGAAAATGCAATCCTGGATTAGAAGTGATAAAAGGAAAACTAAGTTCTTTGCCAAAAATTATTCCATCCATCAATTCCTAACGAGCCTGTCTTGAAGTCTCTAGGCTCCTAGTCTATGTGAGACTCAAGGCCCTGGATGAGGATGGCTGCCCATTCAGTCTAAGGACTGGAGAGGGGCTTCTGACCCCAGGAAAGTGTTGTTTTTTGTTTTTGTTTTTGTTTGCTCCAGACTCGCCCTTATCCTGGAAGGTAAGGATAATTTCTCCCCTTGCTTATACTTCAGCCTCAACCCTTCTAGTTGTAATGTACATACTCAGTGATCATGTTTTATGTCTGATTTCCAGGGACAAATCCATAATATCCTACTTTCTAATTAACTTAATGATGGATCATTGCTGATCCTTTACCTGGAATCATATAATTTTATGCACATCCTTAGGATGTGTCCCAACCTCGAATAGGTTTTTAAATCTTACAATATCCCAGAAGACTCCTACTTGGCTCTACAAGAAGCTGGGCCTTTTGTCTCCAGGCAGCGTTTATCATTCAGTCTCAATTTCATCATTTCTAACACTTCTACCTGTAACAAAGATGCTGTAGGAACTCTAATCTTCTACCGTGTAGATACCTGTCTGAGATGATGGCTAAATCTTGTTGGGCTTGGAACAGTGTATCCCTTTTGTGGAAGCCTGTGTTGGATGAAGCCTCTTGGCAGGGACAGTAGTCAGGAAGATTCTGTCCTATTATGGGTGCTTGAACTCAATGGGTAAGTTTTTTCCCCATAAGTCTGAATTTACAAGGTCAAAAGAAGATTGTTGTTGTTACATGCCATCAAGTCAGCTCCGACAACTTGCAACCCTATGAGTGATATCTACAATATCCTGTCCTCAATAGCCCTACTTAACTCCTGTAGACTCAAGCCTATGGCTTCCTTTTATGGAGTCAATCTATCTCATATTTGACCTTCCTCTTTTCCTGCTGCCTTCTACCTTTCCCAGTATTATCTTTTCCAAAGAATCGTGCCTTCTCATGATGTGCCCCAAGTAAGACAGCCTCAGTTTTATAATTTTTGCCTCCAGTGATAGTTCAGGCTTAATTTCCTCTAGGACCCACTTGCTTGTCTTTCTGGCAGTCCAGGGTACTCATAGAGCTCTCCTTCCACGCCATATATCAAGTGAACCAATTTTTTTTCCAATGGAAGATAAAAGACTGGAAAAACAAGTACTCGGTATTTGGTTGATATACAGAGTATGTAAAAGGTATAAACTTAAACTGCCTATCCTTCTTAAGAAAATACAAATAGCTACACATCTCAAAAAAATTGACAGTCCTCCTACCTCTTTCCTACCAACCAAACTAGTCTTCGATGTAAAAGGCAAAAGGGAATCAAAAGTTACTGAGCCTAAAAGACCAGGATAGGGGATTCTGAGTGATAGAGATTTAATATCTGTAATAGTTAAGTCCAAAGAATGGACATAGAGAACAGGAAGGGCTTGGTGTGGCCAGGCAAGTTGAAGTAGTTCACATGGTGTCCATTACTCAGTTCTCCAGAGAAGCAGAACCAACAGGTGTGTATAAATATAAAAGCTACTATAAGGAATTGGTTTATGTGATTATAGAGGCTGAGAAATCTGAAAATAGGCAATTCTCAAGCTGGAGAGCCAGCCAATGGTGTAGTTTCAGTCTGAGTCCAAAAGCCTGAGGACCAGGGAGCCTGTAGTGTAAGTTCTAGTCTGAAAGCTAGCAGGCTCCAGACTCTGAAAGAGCCAATGTTTCAGTTGGAACCCAGGGGTAGGAAAAGGCCAATGTCCAGGCTCAAGGCAGTCAGGCAGAAGGAGTTCCCTCTTATTCAGTGTTTTGTTCTCTTCAGGTCTCCAATTGATTGGATGAGACCCACCTGCATTATGGAGGACATCAGCTCTGCTCAGTCTACCAATTCAAATGTTAATCTCATCGAGATTCACCTTCTCAGACACACCCAGAATGTTTGAGCAAATGTCTGGGCACCCCATGGCCCAATCAAGTTGACGTAGAAAATTAACCATCACATGGTGGAGCAGAGGACATAGACTCAGACGACTCAGTGATGAAGATAACTAGAGCCTTCAATGTCCAAGTGACTGACAGAAGGATAGACAAGGTACTAGGATTAGAATATGGTGAAGACCCAGTACAGGGAGTAAGCTAGGAAGTGAGTGGCCAGTCTCTCCCTGTCTGCTCAGGTGAGGAGGCCTAGAATAAAGCCTAGTGAGAGAGAAGGAATTCGGGCTATATTTTACTAAATATACCAAATTCAAAATGAAAGTGACACTATACCTTGAAATACTGTCTTGAAGCTACAGAACAATCCTCATTGTAGCTCCAGTGGGCAAAACTTAGTGTCCACTCTACCTGGGTCTAAAGACTTCGGGATAATACAACTAAGACAATAGCACTTCCAAGGAACAAATGATAAATTCCTTGCCCCAGGATGTCAGACATTAAGGTCAAGGAGCATTAAGTCCTCTTTCCCTTGTCCATTTCCCAAACAGTTGGAAAGTGGTATTCCATGTGTCACAGCAGGGCTCAACATGAAAATCTGGTAGTCCTTCTCTGAACTTCTTGAGTTCAAAACTGGAAGTGGGGCTCCAGCAGGTATGTCTTGCATCCCGCATGTTAGTTCATCTAGACCTGTGTTGCAGGACTGGGTTAAGTGTCCTTAGAGCTCAACAAACTCATCAGGATGAACAGAAATCAAAGAAGCCAAGATATTTTGGTGAATTGTATTTCTGTATTACACATCTTCCTTCTCTGATGCCTTTTACTGGAGCTCTACAGTTCCATTTAGTCATGATTTTTGAACCCTTTAAAGAACTTTCTATCCTGAACCTGTTACCAGCAGAATCTATTTTTATTTCCTGGATCTTAGGCCTTCTACCTATGGAGAGCAAAATGTGTGCTGCTTACCTGGCTCTCCAGCAGGTGGAGCCTGTGACCCCCTTCCCTGCTGGTCATGGTCCTTACTCATCTGCCCATTGCCAGGTGGCTGCAGGATGCTTTCCAAAAGCCCCACTCGGGAACAGCCCAAACACGGACATTGACAGTGATGAAGGTATGCATTTTACTGGCCACCAGGTACAGATATGGGCTGATCAAATGGACATACATTGGCATTTTCTCCTGCCATACAACCCCATGGCCATTGGGCAGGTGGAACAGATGAACAGACTGCTGAAAGAACTGAGGACAGAAGACAAGACCCTAGCCCACTGGATGAGATACCTGACAACTGCAATACGTCAACTGAAGGAACATAAGAGGCGCAGCTGACTCACTGCGTATCAGATGTTGACACAAGGACCTGATACGACAGTACATCTACAGACGACCTAATTAAGGAGAGACACTACAACTATAGATAGGCACTCAGAAAAACTTGCTTTTGCCTCTGCCACAAGAACTCCCTACTGGGACCCATGTGGTCACTTGGCCCTGGGACTGGCAGGTGGGGCCCCACTGCTGTGGTCTTGTAGCCCCTTGGGCAACAGGCTTAGAACAGGATATCACAGTAACACCATCATGAGGAGGCCACCAAAACCTCCAAACTTACTAACCCAGGGCTTCCAATTCCCCAAGGTATGTTCATCCTTTCCCTCTGGTGTGTTGTTGTTCCTCCCTTATCCTATACCAGTACCCCTGCAGCCCCCACACCAACTGGACAAACTGTGGTATTGCCAGCCTGGTCTAAAACCAAGGCCAGCACCACACTGATTCAAGGCACTGCAACTGCATGTGTCTTGTTAGACCGTCATGACCTCTCTATTCTAGTCCCCTCTAAATATCTTTTTGTCCTTAAGACAACATCTACCAACCTTTTCACTGCTTGGGCACACACCATTGCTGATACAAAATTGCTCCAACAAAACCGCTCCAACTGCTGGGTATGCTGCAAGCTGCCTCTCTCTTCAACCTCAAGGTTACCGTGGTGTCTCCAAGGGGCCGACACCTCTGATTGGAGAGCCCTGCGAGAACGGAGGACTGCCGCCCTCTTCCCTATTCCCCTCCCCTCTGCCTGGCAACATGTTTTCTTTGGTGTCCTTGCCTTTTTTCCTACTAATTTTATTTCATGTTGTGCTCTCTTGCTGTTACGGTATCTGGCTGCAGTGCTCCTCTGTGTCTGGCTCAAGGGAAGCTGCAGAAGACTGGAGCGGTAAGATTGTAAGGACCTTTTGGGCACATCAGGGTTGGAGTGCAGGGGCACTAGCCTGTGTGCCCTTTAACAGCAGCCATGCGTCCTTGAGGACCCTTGTCTGGTATAAGCGCAGGAACTCATGATAACAGTCCTGGGCGCAGTCAACCCAGCTGTTTCTAGTGGAATAGTTAGCACAAAGACCATCGCAGTCTGAGGGAACATGGAGGCCCTCTGGGGGAAGCTCTGGTCCTTGGAATGCAGGTCACACAAAGACAATCCCCCTTGGCAAGCATGCAGCCTTTGTTCCTCTGCCTACTTAAGCTTCTCGGGGTGGTAGCGAGTATACACTTTTGTCCAGTTGGCCACCACTGGACATTCCCCGTAACGCCCAATAAACCCATATGTTTCATTTGCCATCTCCAGATCTTTTCTTCAGTCTCTCTGCAATTGGTCCCGCACTGCTACCCAATTGGGCATGCAGCCAAACATCTCCCTTGATCAAGTGACCCCAAAATTCAATCCCAGGGGTACTCTTGTCTTCTGTCAGTATGTGCTAGCTAAGTTTGAAAACTCCTGTGCTGTCGAGTTACTTTCTTTCCTTGTCAGGCCCTGCCTATCCTCAGCAAGGGTCTGCTGTCTTTTAGCCCTAGTTGTCAGCCTGGTAGCCAGGAGGGGAGGTGGGAGCAGCTCCTGAGGGGACACCAGTTGCCTCACAGAAGTGCTACCTCTTACTAAGGAAAAGTGGGTCACCTCTGAAAGCCCAAAACATTTAGGGTATCTGCCATGTCAGCATCCTCAAGGGCAGCTATCCAGATATCCCCATGCCATGTTTTAGGTCCCAGATTTTCCCAAATAGAGCCCTGACCTTAGAATAACTGATCTCTTTTGGCTGAGCATCCAAACATCTCCTGTGTTCTGTGCTTCTAAGAGTTGTCTTCAGCCTGCTGCTTGGCATGTATCGATGCGGGAGATAAGGCCTTTTGTAAGTTACCAAACAGGCATACTGGCTCTCACAATTAACCATTCACTACCTATTAATAGCCCTCAATCTCGCTATTCTTCTGCAGGGCATTAATGAAATTTAGGGTGGGGGGGAATCCTCCACTATCCTTGTAGATTACCCTCCCAAATTTTCCAAATGATTGAATGACCACACCTGTAACACCACACCTGCAACAATGTTTTCCTCTACTGGGACATTTTCTTAGTCCACCACCTGTGAAATCTCTAGCAGTTGAGCCACGATCTTGTGTGAGGGACTACCTATGCCCTCCCTACTAAATAGGATGGCCTACTCTTCATCCACCAAGCAGTTAGGGAGCCAGCCCTAAATCTGCTTCTTACAGTCTGCTTGTGCTGACCACTCTCAGTCCTGCAGGAAGCAGACCACAAGATGAGATTAGATACGTGAAATTTATTGGAGGTTATGCCTATGGGGGAAAATGTGGAGGGAGTCAGAGGATCCTCAGAGAGCTATTGCATCACAATGCCAGTCTGACTTCTATAAAGGATTGAGAGATAAGGAAGGAATATCTTGAAGCTAAATATATTTCTAAAATCTTTTGCAAGGCAAATGAGGAGTCCAGGAACCATAGTTCCCTGCTGGAAGTGATCTGTCTTGAAAAAAATTGGCCTCCCTTATGTCCCTATCATACTCAGTCATTGGCTGGGAGCTGCTTGGGAGAAGTATGGCCTTGGCAGAACATGGTGGTATTGATGTATTTGAAATGGCGGCAGCTAAGGCTCAGTCAATCCCACTCCCTGCCATAGGAGATCTGGGAGGCACAGTTAAAGGTAGCCACAACAATCTCTGTGGTTTCTTGTAGGTTTTGTAAACTCCTCAGACTCTTCTGGTTAGGTAGCCATCTTAATGCATCTTGATGATCCCGAACCTCTTAATCTCAAGTTCCCATGCCTGATGTACAACAAGCCTATCACTGAGACATCAGGTGCTTGGAGATGGAGTAAGGTTTATTCGAATTGGCCAAAATGAGACGGCAGGAGGATAGGTTCTCTCAAATCCACCTTAAGAAGAGAAGAAAGCAGGGGGTTTTATACAGCTAAGGAACTTGGCAGGAGGAGTTTCTGAGAAACAAAGGGGTAATCCATGTTTCTTTCACTCCAAATAAGCCCCTGGGCAATCTGATTCCTGGGCATCAATGGCAGCTGGAGGCTGGTGATTGTAACCTCCCTAAAGGCATTCTTTTTCTTCTGTAAAACAAGCTCATATATCCTTGTGACCCTTGAGTTGCCCCTCAGGTTAAACAACAAAACAGCAAATTAACAAGATTAACTTCTTTTCACAACAAGGTCAAAAGGTAATCTTATTGAATATTTACAGTAACCCTCAGGTAACTGGCTGCATCCAGATTTGACAATATTAAAATACATAAGACATTAGAATTGAGAGACTATGGCATTCAATGACCAATCTGACAGACTACACAGTCTTTGGAGAATAAAGGCAAGTTAATTCATGTGCTAAGCTGAATTCCAAAGGAATAATGCCATAAATTGGGTCCAAGTTTTTCTAACTCCTCTAAGTATACTCTCCCTCAGATAATTGAAGTGTCCTACACTGAAGGAGAACAACAAGGTTTCTAACTTCTCTCCTGAGGTTGTAACCTGGTGGTTAGGTGATATATTAAAACAACTTGAGGTAGTTCTGCATCCTGGGCCTTGCCATTTTATTCTTATGCTCCACAGAAAGGGCCCTGAGAGCCAATAAGCATACACTTGGCAATAACTCTCAACATCATCCCCCCGGTTCCTAACCATGGTGGGGAATTTGGTTATTACTGCTTTTCCATTCATAGGGAGATGAACACTTGACTCTTCCAAACTCAGACCTAAGGTTCGGGAAAGCTAAATATTGCAATAAAATGATGGGATGGAAGTTAGAGATGATAAAGGAAATATGAATATAATTGGAACTCGAAATGATCACATGTTCTAGATATCCCAATGGTGGGGTTGTCACCGACTAGGCGCCCCAGGGAATTCAAGGGTGGGTTTGGATACATTTAACTGTTGTTAAGAAGACCACCAGTAGCCACCTTGAAGCTAACCAAGCCTCCCTACAAGAGCTATGCCCATAACCTTGCAGTAACTTTAATATAAAGATCTCTTCAGGAGGAGATTACAGTAATGAGGCTTAATCTGCCGCGTATGTGGAAGCATGTTCTCCAACTGAGCCTGCGCAAGCAAATACCTGCCTCTCCCTTTTGAATATTCATTCCCCAACCAAATAAATTTCCTCCTTCCCTTTGTTCAAGGATGCCATGAGTTTGGAAATGATTCTTCATGGCCTCTTATTTGCTGCAAATACAGTTTACTTTTTGAGACAACTTCCACTGGTGTAGAGTCTTATTTAACTCACCAGAAAGCGAGCCCACTTGGTTCGGTAAAAGGGCAATTAATCAAAATAACCAAAGCAAGACCAGAAGTCATTTTTTTCTGGTTCTCATGAAGTGGTCTTTCCTTTGCATTTGACTACTTCTCTTGATGTCATGCCCAGTGATAGTCTGTTGTATGCCTGAAGCCTAGTAGACTCAACATCTCCCTGCCTGTTTGGTTTATGGAGTTATGGCAATTGTAATGGACTTGGATTGACCCAGCACTACCCTTTGCTATCTCTCTGGGAAAGGCACATTGAGAGGGGAGACTGCTTTGTTGATCTGTGCACTCTCAGTTCTGGGAATAATGGGTACAGCTAATGTCTGCTGAGTTGGGAATGTAAAATGCACCATCATTCAGACCACGGGGGAAAAGGACTTTCAGCTCTTCCACAGTTGAGGAAAATGAGGATCAGAAAGATTAGAAACCTTAGAGTTTAAAAAAAAAAAAAAAAGAGAGAGAGAGAGAAACTGCTTACTCTTGATTTTACCTCTTATAAACTGAGTGACCTTGAACAATTATCACTTCTAGGAAAGTCCGTCTTATCTGCAAAAATAGTGATTCCTGCCCTCCAAGTATGGTTGTGGGAATTACATTAGTAATTTGCCATCAGTAGCAGTTAAGTGCTTTACATATATTATCCATTTTCTAGGCATTGAGCTAACATTTAATTTGGAGGGTAAAGTCAATATTCCTATAAATGCTAGAACTCAACTTATTTTGTGATTCATTTAAAAAACAACACATTATGGTCAGGGATCCTACAGATGGATCCAAGGGTTAAGGAGAGATTCTGAGGGAAGGGGAAGGTTTTTCTTTGTATGGAGCCCTCACATGCTTCAGGCCACTTGATGGGAGCAGCCTGCGGGTGCTACACATCTCAAAATTGCCCTTGTTGGTCTTCATGTCTCACTTCCCTTCGTTGAGCAGATATCTTTTCCAGGCCGCATTCTCTTTCATGAGTGGTATTCCCCATACCTGCTGGACATATAGGTCAGTCTTTTTCTAGAACACTCCATGCTTTATTGATACAAGCAGTTTTAGCAGCATCTCAATTGTTAAAGGCTTAACTTGGAAAATGCTTTTCTTGCCACTGAGGCCACTCTGATGAAATGACCCAGTTTTTAGGACTTACTTATTAAAGTATTCACAGAAAACAGACTGAGTAGAAAGTAGTCTTATAACACCCCAATATATTACAAACTCTAATCAAAACACTTGATCTAGGCAGCTTAAGAGACTTTGTATGCAGTTTATAAAGCAAGAATATTCTGCGCTATTTGTGTGTGAAATATGAACAATACTCCCTATCATATGATGTCAGGATATTTGTAAGAATTACTTAATGTAACTACCGCAGAAACGTTAACTGCTACTTGTATCACTGATGTTGTCATTGTTTTATCTCCTCTGCACCTCAAATATATTTTAGTTATTAAAAGAAATCTTATGTCCTTAGAATTTCAATTTGTGCATTCATTCTTAGCATTCCTTTGGAATTGCAAAAGTTGGAGACCACAGGGTCTAACATCTCAGACTCCTTTAGAATTTCCCAGTTGGGAAGCTGCCCACCATACTTCAACACCTTCTCCACGAGCTCCTTGGAGAAAGAAGGAAGTATCAGTCATCTGATCTTAGTTTCTCTCTTCAGGATTTGGAGAAGCCTCTCTCGAATCTGCTTGGTGCGCACAGCATAGACAATGGGATTGAGGATTGGAGGAATGAGGAGATAGAAGTTGGCCAGCAGGGTGTGGATTGGAGGAGGTACCTGGTGACCAAACCGGTGAAGGAGAGAAGAAACAGCAATGGGAACATAAAAGATCAGGATCGCACAGATATGGGAACTACATGTCCCCAGAGCTTTAAGCCTGGCCTCAGGAGTAGCCAGCCCCATGACAGCCCTGAAAATCATCACATAGGAGGCAGCAATGGCCATTGAGTCCATGATCAGCACCAGAAAGCCAATGCTCAGCCCATAGACATTGTTGACCCTGCTGTCACCACATGCCAAAATAACCACAGCCATGTGCTCACAGTAGGAGTGGGAGATGACACGGGCTTTGTAAAGGGACAGCCGCAGGCGGATCATCAGAGGCAGGGGTCCAACGTAGAGAACACCCCGGAGGAGGGCAGCCAGCCCCAAATGTCCCACCACACCGTGAATGAGCACTGTGGTATGATGTAGTGGGTCACAGATGGCTACATAACGGTCAAAAGCCACGGCAAGGAAGATGCCTGATTCAACTGTGGCAAAGCAGTGGATGAGGAACATTTGGGCCAAGCAGGCATCTAAGCCAATGTCACCAGCACCAAACCAGAAGATTCCCAGCAGTTTGGGCATAGTGGAAGTGGACAGAACCAGATCAACCATAGCCAACATGCACAGGAAGAAGTACATGGGTTGGTGTAGGCTATGCTCTACCCTTACCACAGCCAGAATGGTGACATTCCCCACCACAGCCACCAGGTACATGGAGCCAAAGGGAATGGAGAGCCAGATGTGCAAGGACTCCAGTCCTGGGATGTCAGTGAGCTGGAAGGAGCTGGGTATCAAGCAGACATTATGAAAAATGAGCATGGCTGCTTAGAAATGAACTTCTTGTGCCCCAAAATGCAATAGAATTTTCTTTCTGGAAATAGAAATCCAAGGGTATTATATTCTTAAGTCCTACAATAAAGAATAGGATTATTGACTGGATAAGATTCTATAAACTTTCTTAGAAGTTATGGAATAATGTCATAGCATAAGTGTCATGTTATTACTATGTTATAATGTCTGCAAAAATTTACCAGACACAAGCCAAAATACATATTTAAATGAAGTGTATGAGTATCTTTTTGCAATAGGACTCTCAAGGAGTAATGTCCTTGCATCAATGACTGAAATGACCTAAGGTAGAGTGGTACCTATTAACTCTGTAGGTAGGCGATGAGGTATCTCTCAGGATCATATTAGAAGATTTCAGAGTGAGAGCTGTTTGAAAGAGACATGTTGATGCCAAGAGATACAGTGACAGAGACTGTCACTAGATAGATCCCTGGGACTACCTAGATTCTATGCTAAATCAAAGATCTAGCTTGGGGCCAGCGTTAGCTATTAGATGAGCTTAAATGTTTAACCTCCAGGCCAAAACCACACAGCAGGAATGTGGGCTGGTGAAGAGATACTTCCAGAGGGTGGAAACAAAGTGATTCCTGAAAGATGAAAGCTGATCACTGAAGCTCAATTTGTGTCTGAGCAAAGGTAGAGCCTTGCAAGGGCCTTCTTCCTTCATGGAGGTTGAATATGAGAATATCCCAGAAGTGGAGACGGTTATCTCCGGGCAGGAAGAAGATACCTTCAGCGCAGAGTGGCGTGAAGCCTGGATGATGAATATTTGGCCAAAGAAATGCCCTTACTCAGAGTCCAGAGCAACTGGATAAAGGAGAGGTGTGTATTTAGAGAGAAGACAGGAAAACAGTTTTGTCCTGTTTTTCAGGGTCTAAATGATCATACCAGAATGTCTTACCTGAGTACAGTAGTCCCACCTTATCTTGCGATTTCACTTTCCGTGGTTTGTTACCCACGATCAACCACAGTCTAAAAATACTAAATGGAAAGTTCCACAAATTATTCATAAGTTTTAAATTGTGCACTGTTCTGAGTAGTGTGATAATCTCACACCATCCTGCTCCATTCTGCCTGGGACATGAATCATCCCTTTGTCCAGTGTATCCACGGTGTATATGCTACCCACCCGTTAGTCACGTAGTAGCCATGGTTATCACATCGACTGTCATGGTATCACAATGCCTTTGTCCAAGTAACCCTTATTTTACTTAATAATGGCCCCAAAGTGCAAGAGTAGTGATGCTGGCAATTCCATTATGCCAAAGAGGAGCTGTCAATTGCTTCCTTTAAATGAAAAGGTGAAAGTTCTCAACTTAAGGGAAGAAAAATCATATGCTGAGGTTGCTAAGATCCATGGTAAGTTTTATTACAGTACGTCGTTATAATCATTCTATTTTATTGTTGTTAATCTCTTACTATGCCTAATTTGTAAATTAAACTTAATCATACATATGTATGTATAGGAAAAAACATAGTGTATATATAGGGTTCAGTACTATCCACGGTTTCAGACATCCACTGAGGGTCTTGGAACATATCTGCCATGGATAAGGGGGAACTACTGCATGTTAGAGGAATGTCAAGACAGGGAAGAAGTATGTAAGAAGCTTTGTCTTATACATCTTGAGCCCAATTGGGTTGAATATAGCAGAGTAGTCAGTATTCTGGGCTTTGGCATTTTCCAGATCTGCTTCCAGATCATGGCAGTAGGAACTTAAGTAATAAGATAAAGTAATTTGCGTAAATACAACTGACTTCATTTCACAACAAACTTAGATAGCATGGCCTGGAGAAGTCGTGAGGATTAAATGAGAATTCAGCGTCTGACACATTGTAACACTAAGCATTAGCTCTTCTTAGTCAGCTGAGACTAATGCATAAAACAAAAAATACATTCAATAAATTTCAAACAACTTCAGATTGTCTATCTCTCTAGGGAGCCATGGTGCTAGGTGGATGACAACTCTTATGATCTCGTGGTAGCGACTTTATCTCCCAGAATTCCTCTCCATGAGCTGGGTTTCCTCTCCATCTCAAGATTCTCATAGATTACTATGAATGGGAACAGTAGCTGTAAAATGGGAATATTAAAAGTCTGAGTCATTGGGGCTGGGAAAGAAAGGAGTGCACAAGAACCAGCCTGTGACTGGAGTGACCAGGTCGGGTGAGGCGAGGGCCTTAGCTGGGGGGAAACTGTCTTGGTTTTTTCACTCTATATGATGGTTATTCTCCATTTGTCACTCCAGATCCCTATTCTGTGTCCCTGGAAGCTGCTATTTATAGGCTTCATCACCCAGATTCCTTTCTCCTCTGGTTTCTAGGTGGGCTCAGCCAATGTGAGGCACCAACGGGAGATAGGAGGGTGAGACTAGAGATTAAGAACTTATTCCCCAGTTCCCTTCCTGCAAGGCACATTTAGTGGTGCATGGTTTTATACCAGAGGCCACAGCTCCTGCAAAGTGGCCCGTCCTGTGTCCTGGCAACTGCATCTTCCCTTACCTGGTGAGGTCTGAGTTAGGTAATGCTGCTCACTATTAGTTCCAGTGCTCCACCATCCCTTGTCCGTTTTCTTAACCCTGGCCATGCCTCTGCAGATAGTCCCTTCAATTACTCCTTGACTGTGCCATTTGTTCTTTCATGGATGTATCAGACCAGATCCCAATAGTATAACAGTCTTCACCCAGCATTGTCTTTTGAAAAGCTGACTGCTTCCTCAGCAGGACATGTTTCTGTTAAATTGTCAACTTTCAGATTGTCTAAAGGCAAA
Source organism: Diceros bicornis minor (assembly GCF_020826845.1). Classification (NCBI taxonomy): domain Eukaryota; kingdom Metazoa; phylum Chordata; class Mammalia; order Perissodactyla; family Rhinocerotidae; genus Diceros; species Diceros bicornis. The sequence goes on along the minus strand of NC_080746.1, from coordinate 59,758,660 downwards.
AGAGCTACAATCTCATAGTATTCAAAGGCTAGATGATCTTTACCCTGACATCTAGATTTACAATAAAAGGGAACTTGTCTACTTCACCCTTACCTCTGATCAACTGGATTTCATGACTTGAAGATGTCGTACTAAGCAAAGACATAATCCTGTGGAGAATAATCTTACTCCGGAAGAGGAAGAATCCTTGAATGGAAAAATCAGCATGACTTTCCAAGTGAATTTGTCTTCTGTTCCCATGAGTGCCCCTCTTATAGCAGTTGCCCTCCCCCTGTGTTAGTGAGGAAACTGTCTCAGCAGTCTACTTCCCTTCCAATGCCATTTGAGTTCTGTCACTACTGAGTCACACCGTGGGACCATGGTTCCCTTCTAGGTTTGGGCAGAGAGGTCATTGTAGGAGAATATCACAGCCCAAATTAGATGAGGCTAACTGGATACCTAGTGAATTATGGGCACGAGAAAAAGTGATTTCTCTTGTAAAGCAAGCAGGCCTCTGCTACATCACAGAGTTTGTCAGATCCAAGCCAAATGTTCTCAGTCCTCTGGACTGGCCTCAAGCCCTGGAGAAGGTGGATTTGATTTTTATCCCTCTTCTCTTTCCTTCCCCATACCTGACAACACAGCTGTTTTCCTGATGGATGTTTCATCTCCATTTCATCTCTTCATCTTCCTATCCATCTCCAGGAACACATCATGAAACTGAAAAGGGTACCCATGACTGGAGAGAGATACTTCAGCTGCTAGATAGGGGTGGGCTCAGCCTTGGGGTTAGCTTCTCTGACCCCTATCCTAAGGATTCCCTAAGATCCTAACACTCCTAAACTTTTGTCTTCCTAGTCGAAGCAGCCCTTACACCTTAAAAACAACAGAAGGAGGCTACTACAGCTCCTCTGCAGGGGAGCTGTGAGGATGTAAGGAATCATGGGAGGACAACCTCTCACCTGAGCTCTATCCAAAGGCATTTGCCAACACCCGCCACAGTTCTTACCACTCCTCACCCTGCCCACTGCCTTCCAACAAGGCTGAATTTTTCCATTTCCCAATTGTATTATGTAATTTTGCCTCTGAGTGTTACCCATGTTCTTTCCTGATGTTGGAATGGTGTACTTTCATCTTCCTCACCTGGCTAATCCTTACATATGTACCTTGCCACAGCTTAGATGTCACCTTAGAGAAGTCTGCTCCAACCCTTAGTCTGTGCTCGGTGCCTGTCTTTGTACTGCACACACATAGTGCTCTGAATTGCCTGCTTACATGCATGTTTCCCCAACAGAATGTAAGTTCCATAAGATTAGGGAGCATGCCTATCTTATTCTCTAGTGTAATGCCTGTGCTAGCACAGTACCTAGCTATGCTGAACGAGAATAAAATATTGTGCCTATTTAAAGCACCTCTCCAGGTGGAGGGTCTTGTATTGGCATTAGTGAACTAAAGGCTCCTTCAGCCTCCTTGTGTGTGGTTCTGTGGACTCCACCCTAAGTCCTATTGTAAGAGAATTCCTTCTCTCTGAGTCTTCTCTTGAAGACTTATACAGGAGCACAACCTGAAGTGGGATGCCCAAGGGTCCTAAGGCTGTTCATCCTTGTAGGCTGGGAGCTTTTCCTAATGACCTCTGTTTCTTTTCTAGATTCCCTTATAAGATGCTCTTACCTTGGCTGGGTAGTGTCAGAGTAAGAGCTTGAGGCTCTGCAAATGCATCTGAGGCCTGGCACTTATAAGCATTCTGTTCAGGGCTTAGAATTCCATCTGGACTTGGAAGATTCCCACTTCCCTCAAAGGAGAAGGAAAATAGCAGGCTTTGTCCCAGAAGAATGGATACAGTATCTAAACTTAAGCACAGCTATCCTTGGCCTGTCAGGATTGGTCCAGAGAGGTCTAAGGAGAAGGTCAGACCTTCTAATTGAGTTATGATCCGTTGGGTCCCAGTCCTGCTCTTGCTTGTTGTGTCTTGCCTCCCTGGAGTCTGCAGCTATTCTAAGGACACCAATAGACATCAGAAGGGCCCTTCTAGAGGAGGGATGAAGAATCTCCTTGGGATTAGAGCTCAGCCTGGCTGTAAATCTCTAATAAAGTTTGATATCCTTACAGCATTTGGAGATGATGGTAGAGTCCCAAACTAACTTTAAGATAAATCAATGGTTACTCCCTAAACTGCAGACTTTTTTCCCCACTCTGGTCTATATTGTGAAGGAAGGACCCCATGGACTTGTGGGTAGAGCAGTGCATCTCATTTACAACCTTCTGAACCTAAACCTTCCTGATCTAACATCCTATTCCTTAGAAAGGAGAGAAACCAAGCTGAGAAAGCATAGTTTATCTCTTGGTGTATCCCAATGGTAGGCCTATGAGTTAGTGGGTCATAATGCTTTAGGACATGTGGCAAGACATGGCCTTTGAAACTCCAGAGGCTTGAGTTTGTAAGCCAGCTCTGTTATATACCCACTGTGTGACCTTGAACAAGTTGTTTCATCTCCATTTCTTCAAGTGTAAAGTAGGAATAATACCTATCTATGGGTAGTATTTATAACTGAGATATTGTATATAAAGGGCTAGTAAAAAGACAAACATACCAGGTGCTTAATAACAATGCTGGTTATTATTACTGCTGTGACTTGTGTCTTTGGGACTGGTTAGCTCTCATAAGCCTGGGAGAGACATCCTAATTGTCTCCTTCAGACCAGAGAGAATATGGTCACAGCAGTGACTAATACAGTAAATACGGAATTTTTTTCAATAATTTCTTTTCAATACAGAAAAGATCTTATTTTCACCCCTACTCCCCTGTCAGAGGATCCTACTTCTCTGGCACCTCAGGAGAAGCTGGGAACTTCTAGAAGCTTGCTACCTGCTCCCTAACCCAACCTTAAACTTTACATTCTATGTAAAACTGCTTGTAGTTGCTGCAATATACGGGGTTATTTCTTTCCTCTAGGCCTGTGCACATTTTATACCCTCAGCCAAGTAAAGAAAAACAGGAATGTCATTCCCTACAGATTCATATCTATCTTTTGAAACTTGGTTCAGTAATTACCTCCTTTACTTGATGAACTCGGCCTTTAAGTTTAGTTTAACAGGTGAGTTGGCTGCTTTGTACCTGGCTGTATTGCATGATATATAGAAATTATAAGTGATAAGAAAGTGATAAGATATAAGAAATTATAAGAAATAATAAGTCAACGTATTTGAAGTGAATCGTGTTGTTAAAGGTCATAATAAGACCTCTCCCTTTAAAAATTTGACTTCATGGACCAACTCTCAAGACTTCTTCAACTGATAGAGGTGTGCATATGAGATGTGTGTAAGAACATTAAAGATATTCACTTTCCCTGTAGGATGATATCTTAAATCTATATTAAGTCATATGTGTATTCAGCCTTGGAAGCAGAGATGAGTCAGAAGCAAACATGGCCCATGCTCATTCTAACACTGTACAGGAGAAGCCATCCTGGCCCAAGGATGAGATACCAATGGCAGACTGGGCTCCAAAACACAAAGGACAACATCAAACTTGGTGTCATTAAATGTCCTAATCCTTCATTTAAATGTGCCAACTCAGCTTTATGTCTTTGTCCAATCAACCCTATCTTACAACCTGGCTTCCTACATAAGTCAATCAAAGGTGAAGAGAACACGCTGGTCAGGCCAACATAATGATACCAGGGACCCCAAACATTTCAATGTCTATAAATCGAATATTGGATTTCTGGTTTATAACTTTATCAACGAGTTGTTACTCTTGCTTTGAAATAAGCTGCTGTTCCTGTGCAATTCTAAAAAATCAGAACTCGAAGCTTGTTCAGCCAGGTGCTGAATTGGAGTATGTGGGAATAAATACCATTTGAGTGACATGAATACCTCATCTCTGAAGTTCGAAGATTAATTTTCTCATTCATAAATGGGAATACTGATGCTCAGTATAGGTAAAGCATTTTTCCAAAATCCACCTAGCTTATAAGCAGTAAAGCCAGGATTTGGGATCTGGGATCAAACTTGAGCTCATGATCCTTTCTGAGGGAAGCAGGATGCCACAGCAGTTTGCGAACATAGACATAAGCCCACCTCTGTGTGATTCTGATTGCTAGTATTCACACTAACATGTGTCCCTGACCAAGTTTTATCCCTAAACCTGAGTTTTCCTTATCCTCATTCCATCTATGATACCCACCACTGAGTTTCACCCCTTTGGAGAGCTTTCCCACGTCCTTTATCCCACCCTGAACTCCCTGTACATTCTTGATCCCACTGATTAATTTTATCTGAGCCTCAAACCATCCAATCCCTGGCCTCCCTATACCTGCCCTTACATGAGACCACTGATAGTCTACTCTTCTTTGTTTTCCAGCACATGGGAGGTTTCCATTAGAGCTGAAGCAACTGTGGATGTGCAGCTAGATGAGAGAATCCACTTCAGATGTACATCCTCCTAGACATTGAAATTGGATAGATACCACTTAGATATCTCAGGTAATTCGGGTGTCAGAATGACTTGGCAAACGTTGGGCTGCATTATCCCAATAAATAAAATCTTAATCCTTCTAATTCTTAGTCATTGAATGAAGTCCCTATCCTAGCATCACCAAGTACTCCTCTCTTATGTCATGTTCTAATCCTCTTACTGTCTTGTGCTGCTGTACCTTGGTTCCTCTGGCTGTTATCTCCCAGATCTTTTTCCTCCTCCTTCCTTTTTACCAAAACCGCCCTATGAGATAGGAGCTCTTATAATCCCCACTTCTCAGATCAGGAAACTTAGGCACAGAGAGGCTTACTAATTTGCTTGGGATTTACATAGGTCATGGTGAAAAGCTAAAGTTTTGGATTTATATACCTAGGTTCAAATTGTACATTTTTCATTCCTACTTTGCTAAGAGTATTATGAATATATGTTATCAAATACTTTTTCTACATCTACTAATATAATGATTTTTCTTTAGCCTGTTGATAAATTACAGCACTTTTTTCCAAATGCTGAGTCAGCCATGCATACCTAGAATAAATCTCATATGGTCACAATGCATGTTCTTATGCATTGTTGGGTTCAGTTTGCTAATACTTTTCTGAGGATTTTTGCTTTTATGTTCATGAGATACTCTCCAGTGAACCCATCTGGGTCAGATGCCTTATTTTGGAAGGTTATTAGTTAACTCATTTTTTTAATAGACAAGGATATTCACATTTATTTCTCCTTGTTTGAGTTTGGTAGATTGTCCTTCAAGGAACTGGTCCTTTTCATCTAGATTATCAAATGTATGTGTATAGTGCTATTCAAAATACTCCTTTTATTGTCCTAATGTCCATAGGTTCAGTAGTGATGGTCTGTCTTTCATTTCTGATGTTAGTAATTTGTCTTTTTTTTTCTTAACCTGGCTAGATGTTTATCACTTCTATTGATGTTTTAAAAGGCCCAGATTTTAGTTTCATTGACTTTCTCTGACTTCCTGTTTTCAGTTTCATTGATTTCTGCTCTAATTTTTATTTCTTTTCTGCTTTCTTTAGGCTTAAATCACTCTTTGTCTAGTTTTCCAAAATAAAAGCTTAGGTTATTTTTTTATAACTTTTTTCTAACATGCCTTCAATGCTATAAATTTTTCTTTAAGCACAGCTTTCATGGCATTCCACAAATTTTGATAAGCTTTATTTTCATTTAGTTCAAAATATTTAACTTCTCTTCAGTCTTTGACCCATGTGTTTAGAAGTGTGTTTAATCTTCCAAGTATCTGGGGGCTTTCCAGCTGTCTTCATTTCTAGTTTAACTCTGTTTTGGTCTAAGAGCATACTCAGTATGATTTACTTTAAATCTAAGGTATGTTTTTTGGTTCAGAATGTAGTCTATCTTGATGAATGTTTCACGTGAGCTTGAAGAATGTATTCTACTGTTAGGTGACATAATCTATAGATATCAGATCCAGTGGATTAACGGTGCTGTTCAGGTCAACTATGTCCTCTCTGTTTTACTGCCTGCTGGATCTATCACTTACTGATAGAATGGTGTTGAAATCTCCAACTATAATTGTGGATTCATCTATTTCTTCTTGCCGTTCTAGCCTCACACATTTTGATGCTCTGTAAAGTACATATACATTAAGGATTGTCTTCTTGGAGAACTGACCTCTATAATTATTTAATGCTGCTCTTTATCTCTGATAATTCTCCTTGCTCTAAACTTAAGTTTGTCTGAATTAACAAACTACTCCAGATTTCTTTTGACTTTTTGTGTAAGTAAAGGGATAGCTAAAGATATACTATGCTTTTAGTCTGTGTCTTTATACTTAAAGTAGACTTCTTATAGACAACATAATTGGGTCTTGTTTTTTTTAATCCACTCCATTTTTTTAAAGATAAAAATATTGAAACCCAAGAGTATAATGATGAGGCCATGGGCCATACAGCTTTATGCCTTGATAGTCTATTAGTCTCTATAAGCCATCTGCCTTCTTTTACTGGCCGCACAGGACTATTGTACAGAAGATTCATTGGTATGTGCATTTCAGCTTCTAGCGTGTCATTGAAGTGGTAATCTTTTTGTCCACCAGGTATTCTATATTAAGTTAATCACCAGTGTGGGCTTGGGCAGTTCTAGTGGTTCCCATTTAACATGTCCAATTAAAACTGGCCTGAGGGTGAACTTACATGCCTTCAGTATTACAATTTAGGTAGGGGAAGCAATCCCCAGTCAGATACAATATCCATCCCAATAATTCAGGTAAAGATGTGGCCACCTCACAAAGTCTGTTCAAAAATCCCAATTTTCATCCAAACTTGCACCTTAATCCCATCAACCGTTGTTTCTCCATATCCTTCCAATCTAACCTTTAACCCCTTTTAAGACTTCACCAATAAGTTTCAGAATTACAGTGCTTTGAGCTCCTGTGAGTCCCAGAAAAGTTTCTTCCTCCTCCCCCTCACCATTTTACTTACACATGCGCATATGGCCTTGGGTCTCCAGCAGGGTGGGGCCAGAAGACCCTGGCCTCTAGTCATGATCAGTCTATACCTTCGTTAATATGCCTAATCATTGCCCCAGGCATTTCCTGGTCAAGTTTCTCATCATAATCTTCCCCAAATTTCATCATTAGCAATTTTCTATTCATGTTCTTTTTAAGTCCCTCACCATCCAGCCTAACCATTGATGACAGCCCAAGAATTAGTATATAATTGTGACTCTGGCCATTTCTCCTTCCAAGAAAGGTAAAAACCAGATGCACTGATCAAAGCTTTGCCCACTGAGGGGATTTCCCTTTACCACTGTCCCACCGCCATGGACGTCCCAGAAAGGGATTAGAGTGCTGCAGCTGTCTGCTTTCAGATCATACTTGCATATTGTACAGAACCATCTATAAACCAGGCCCAAGTCACATCTTTCTGTAAATTGATCGCAGAGAACTCGCCATGAAGCCATAGCTGCAGGCATGGAGAGAGAAGGTGTAGGAGGAGTGGGGACCACAGGCATTTGGGGCACTTCATATAACTTGTGCCTTCAGGGCCTGATGTCATATGTACCACTTCTATTTGATGGAGTGCTACTGTTCAAGCTCCACTTTATGGCTTGGCAGGTCAGATAAAACCTAGTTTATGATGGGCAGTTTTGGTACATGGTGACTTCATGGCCCATGCTCAAGCATTCAGCTTCTGCTAAGGCCCAGTAGTATGCCGAGAGCTGTTTCGTAAATGGAGAGGAGTTATCCACAGAGGATGGCAGGGCTTTGCTCCAAAATCCTAAGGGCCCTGCACTGCAGTTCACCTACAGGAGGCTGCCAAAAGCTCCATTCAGCATTCCTACCTTCCACTGCTATTTCAAGCACCATTGGATTTGTTGGATCACATGGCCTAAGTGGCAAAGCAGTTTGCACAGCAGCCTGGGCCTGTTGCAGATTCTATTTCTGGGCTCCCCTCAAAACTAAAAGCTTTTTGGGACACTCAGTTAGTGGGCCAGAGTAACACACCTGAGATAAAAATATGTTGCCTCCTAAACCCAAAGAGGGCCACAAGGCATTGTGCCTCTTTTTTGGTTGTAGGAAGGCCCAGATGCAACAACTTATCCTTCACCTTAGAAGGGATATCTCAACATGCCTCATATCACAGGACCCATAAAAGTTGCACTGAGGTAGAAGTCCCCTGAATCTAATAGACTTTATTTTTTAGAGCAGCCTTAGGTTCATACAAAATTGAGCAGAGAATACAGACTTCCCATATATCCCTTGCCCCCACAAATGCATAGTCACCTTCATTACCAATATCTCCAACCAAAGCAGTATATTTGTTAAAATTGAACCTACATAGATGGACCATAATCACCTAAAGTCCATGGTTTACATAAGGGTTCTCGTGGTGTTGTATGGGTTTGGACAAATGTATAATGACATGTATCCACTATTATGGTATCATACAGAGTAGTAGGGCAGTATCACTGCCCTAAAATCTCTCTGCTCCCTATTCATCCTTCCCTACCCCTAACCCCTGCAACCACTGATCATTTGACTGTCTCCATGGTTTGCATTTTCCAGAATGTCACATAGTTGGAATCATACAGTCTGTTGCCTCTTCAGATTGACTTCCTTCACTTAGTAATATGCATTTAAGTTTCTTCCATGTCTTTAAATTTTAGCTAAGGTATAATTGATATAACATTGTATTAGTTCTAGGTTCACAACATGATTTGATATGTATATATTGAGCTGATTACCATAAAAAGTTTAGTTAACGTCCACCACCACACAGCTACAAATTTTTTCCTTGTGATGAGAACTTTTAACATGTAACAACTTTCAAATATATGATACAGTGTTATTAACTATAGTCACTATGCTGTACATTATATCCCCAGGACTTATTTATCATGTAACTAGAAGTTTGTACCTTTTTGACCACCTCAACACAATTCACCTGCCCCACCCCCCACCCCCAGCCTCAGGCAACCACCAGTCTGTTCTCTGTATCTACAAGTTTTTCTTTTTTAGAATCCACATACAAATTATATACAACATTTGACTTATTTCACTTAGCATAATGCCCTCAAGATCCATCTATACTGATGCAAATAGCAAGATTTCCTATTTAAGGACACATAATATTTTACTGTATGTGTATATATGTATATACATACCATGTTCATCCATCAGTGGACACTTAGGTTGTTTGTATGTCTTGGCTATTGTAAATAATGCTGCAATGAACATGGGGATACAGATATTTCAGATAAATACGCAGAAATGGAATTGCTGGATTATATGGTAGTTCTAATCTTAATTTTTCGAGGAAACTACACACTGTTTTCCATATTGCCTGCACCAATTTATATGCCCACCAATAGGGTACAAGGGTTCCCTTTTGTCAATATCTTCATCAACAATTGTTACTTGTCTTTTTGATAATAGTCATGCTAATGCGTGTGAAGTAATATCTCTTTGTGGCTTTAATTTGTGTTTCCCTGATGAGTGACGTTGAGCACATTTTCAAGTACCTGTTGCCCATCTGTACATCTTTGGAAAAGTCAGTTCAGATCCTCTGCCCATTTTTTAATTGGATTGTTTCTTCTATTGAGTCATATGAGTTCTTAATATATTTTAGATATTAATCCCTTATCACACATGATTTGCAAATATTTTCTCCCATTCCCCAGGTTGCCTTTTCATTTTGTTGATTTTCTTTGCTGTACAGAAGCTTTTTGTTTGTTGTAGTCTCACTTGTTTTTTGCTTTTGTCACCTTTCCTTTTGGTGTCAAATCAAAAAATCATTGCCAACACTGTCAAGGAGCTTACTTCCTATGTTTTCTTCTAGGAGTTTTATAATTTCAAGTCTTATGTTCAAGTCTTTGATCCATCTTTGAATTTTGTGGCTCACTCTTTTACATGTGGCTATCTAGTTTTCTCCATACCATTTATTGAAGAGACTGCCTTCTTCATTGTATATTCTTAGCTTATTTGTCATAAATTGATTGACCATATACATGTGGGCTTATTTCTTGTTTCTATTCTGTTATATTGATCTATGGGTCTTTTTGTGCTAATACTATACTGTTTTGATTACTATAGCTTTGTAGTATAGCATGGAATCAAAGTGCATGATGCTTTGTCCAGCTTTGTTCTTATTTCTCAAGATTGCTTTGGCTATTCAGGGTCTTTTGTGGTCCCACACAAATCTTAGGATTGTTTGTTCTATTTATGTGAAAAACAACATTGGAATTTTGATGAGATTGCATTGAATCTGCAGATTATTTTGGGTAGTATGGACATTTTAACAATATTCTTCTAATCCATGAGCTTGGAATAGCTTTCCATTTATTTATATCTTTTTCAGCTTCTTTCATCAAGTCTTAGTTTTCAGTGTACAGGTGTTTCACCTCCTTGGTTAAATTTTTTTCTAGGTATTTTTTACTAAAACTGTAAATGCTATTTTCTTATAGCTTGTTATTAGTATATAGAAATGCAACAGATTTTCATTTATTGATTTTTGTATCCTGAAACTTTGCTAAATTCATTGATTAGTTCTAATAGTTTATTGGTGAAGTCTTCAGGGTTTTCTATATATAATATGTCATACGCAAATAGTGACAGTTTTACTTTTTCCTTTCTGATTTGGATGTCTTTTTATTTATTTATTTATTTATTTACCTTCCCTAGTTGCTCTGGCTAGGACTTCTATTACTATGTTATAAAAATGGTGAGAGAGGGCATCCTTGTCTTGTTCCTGATCTTAAAGGAAAAGCTTTCAGCTTTTCACCATTGAGTATGATTTTAGCTGTGGGTTTGTCATATGTGGACTTTTATGTTGAGGTACATTTCCTCTATTCCCACTTTGAGAATTTTTATCATAAATGGATGCTGAATTTTGTCAAGCTTTTTCTCCATCTATTGAGATAATCATATGATTTTTATCCTTAATTTTGTTAATGTGGCATCATACTGATTTGGAGATGTTGAACCACCCTTGCATCCCTGAAATAAATCCCACTTGATAATGGCGTATGATCCTTTCACTGTTTCATTCAGTTTGCTAATATTTTGAAGATTTTTGCGTCTATGGTCATCAGGGATATTGGACTATAACTTTCTTTTCTTGTGGTGTCCTTGTCTAGTTTTGGTATAGGATAATGCTGGCCTTATAAAACAAGTTGTGAAGTACTCCCTCCTCTTTATGGCCATTATTTTGAACTCTTTATCAGGTAAGTCACCTATCTTCATTTCATTAAGGTCATTTTCAAAGTTCTTGTTCTTTAGTTTGGAATGTATTTCTTTCTTCACTTTCCTCCACTCTGGTTTCTATGCATTAGATAAAACAACCATATCTCCCAGTCTGGAAGGAGTGCTCTCGTGTAGGAAATGAACCTTATTGTTCAGCCCTGCCCTAGCTCTTGGTTGTCTCTCAAACCTTTATGATTATCAAAGGATCTTTCTTCTTTGTTCTTCGTGGCTCCCAATAATTGAGGGTGTGCCAAGACCTGTCAGTTTCCCAAAGGAGAGGATCTCAGTCAGCACATAGATGCAGGCTGATTAGAAGCCTGATGCTCAGGCAGTGGTTTTCAAAGTGTGCAAATGGAACTCTTTCATTGGGAAGACTGGGACATGCGCATTTCTGTGTCTGGGGGGCATAGCTGGTTAAGAACTATTTCTCTCTTATGTTCACAGGACCCTCAGACTGTAAGCCCTGCTGGCCACCAAAACGCTGTGATCAAGAGGTGTCCCCCTTGGTGGCAGCTGTAAAAACCTGGGCACCAGATGTGCACAAGCTCCTCTCCAGGAAATACTGGTGACCTGGAGAGAGGCACAGGGAGAGCACAAAGATGGTGCCTGCCAGCCTTCCTGTCTCTGGAAAGTATTGTAGTCGGCCCCTTGATGTATTTTAACTTAGAAGCCTGCCCCTTAAGCTGCAGCTATTAAGATAAGCAAATAGGCCTCTTTCATGAAACACTGGACATGTTTCAATCTGCTGCCTCTGCACTGAGCTCTGGGGGGTTAGCCAAGATGAATCTGCACAACAAGCCATTTAAGAACTTTCTTTTAGGTCTGAAGCTGGGTACCTGAGGGTTACTGTAAATATGATTACCTTTTGACATTTTTCCTAACACAGACATAGACGAAAAGAAGTTAATCTTGTTAACTTGCTGGGTTTTTTTTTGTTTAACCTGAAGGGTGGATCAAGGGTCACAAGAAAATATGAGCTTGTTTTGCAGAAGAAAAAGAATACCTTCAAGGAAGTTACGATTACCAGATAACCAGCCCTCAGCTGCTGAAGATGCCTAGAAGTCAGATTGCGCTAAGGGCTTATCTTAAGTGAGAGCAGCTTGGATCTTCCCTTTGTTTCTCCAAAACTCCTCCCGCCAAGCCCCTTAGCTCCACAAAACCCCCTACCTTTTTTTTTTTTTTTGAGGAAGATTGGCCCTGAGCTAACACCTGTTGCCAATCTTCCTCCTCGTTTTCCTTTTTCTCCCCAAAATCCCAGTAGATAGTTGTATGTCATAGCGGTACATCCTTCTAGTTGCTCTATATGGGATGCCGCCTCAGCATGGCTTGATGAGCAGTGTGCAGGTCCACGCCCAGGGTCCAAACTGGTGATCTCAGGGCCACAGAAGCAGAGCTCAGGAACTTAACCACTACACCACGGGGCCAGCCCCCTCCCCCACTTCTTTTGTTAGGATGGATTTGAGAGGCTCTATCCTCCCTTCTCATTTTGGCCAACTCAAATAAAACTTTCTCCATCTCCAAGCACCGATGTCTCAGTGATTGGCTTATTGCACATCAGGCAAATGAACTTAAGACTAAGAGGTTTGGTATGAGTTCCCTATAGCCTGTGGCTCTTGTTGGAGTCAAGTCCTGTTGGCTTTCAAAGCTAGATGTTTAGTGGGCCCAGCTCTCAGGTGTAAGTTTTAGAAGTTAGGGCACCAGTACTTAAACTCCTTAGGGAGAAGCTGGGAGTTGTGAGTTCCCTCCCAGTTGTGTGTTGTTGTGCCAAGGCTAAAGTTTATGGTGAAATTGTTTCTTGGCCTCTTCTACGCATTTCAATGTAGGTTTTTCTTCCTTGTTCACCTGATGCATAAGAGTTGCCCAGCTAGTTTCTGGATTTCTTTCAAGGGGAGTTGTTCCATATGTAGCTGTAGATTTGGTGTGTCCATGGGAGAGGGCAAGTTCAGGAGCCTGTTACATCACTATCTTGAACTGGAACCTGACCCCTCCATTTACTGGCTTGATAGCTCATTTCATTTTAGTGCTGAATAACACCCCATTGTCTGGATGTACTAGAGATTTTTTTTTACCCATTCACCTACTGAAGGACATCTTGGTTGCTTCCAAGTTTTGGCAATTATGAGTAAAGGTTCTATGAACATCCATGTGCAAGTTCTTTTGTGGACATATTTTCAACTCCTTTAGATAAATACCAAGGAGTGCAATTGTTGGATCATATGGTAAAAGTATGTTTAGTTTTGTAAGAAATTTCCAAACTGTCTTCCAAAGTGGCTGTACAATTTTGCATTCCCACCAGTAACAAATGAGAGTTTTTGTCACTCCCCATCCTTGAGTATTTGGTGGTGTCGGTGTTCTGGACTTGCTAATAGGCCATTCTAATACGTGTGTAGTAGTATCTCATTGTCATTTTAATTTGGGTTTCCTTGATGACATATGATGTGGAACACTGATTCATATGCTTTTTTGTCATCTGTACATCTTCTTTGAGGTGTCTGTTAGACGTTTTTAATTTTGTTGAATTTTAAGAGTTCTTTGTGTATTTTAGATAAAAGGCCTGTACCAAATACGTATTTTTTGAATATTTTCTCCCAGTCCGTGGGTTGTCTTCTCCATCTTTTGACAGTGTCTTTCACAGAGCAGAATTTTTAATTTTAACGAAGTCCAGCTTATCAATTTTTTCTTTTATGGATCATACTTTTTGGTATTCTATCTAAAAAGTCATCACCAAACCCAAGGTCACCTAGAATTTCTCCTATATTCTAGGAGTTTTATAGATTTTAGTTTTACATTTAAGTCTGTGATTCACTGAGTTAACTTTTATGAAGGGTATAAGGTCTATGTCTAGATTCATTTTTTTTGCATGTGAATGTCCAGTTGTTTCAGCATTACTTATTGAAAAGACTATCTTTTCCCCATTGTACTGCCTTTGCTCCTTTGTCAATGATTATTTGGCTATATTTATATGGATCTATTGCTGGGCTCTTTATTCTATTTCATTGATCCAATTGTCTATTCTTTCACCAATACCACTCTATCTTTGTTACTGAAGCTTTATAGTAAGTCTTAAAGTTGGGTTGTGTCAGTCCTCCAACCTTGTTTTTCTCATTCAATATTTGTTTGGCTATCCTGGTTCTGTCACCTTTCAATATAAGCTTTAGAATCACTTTGTCAATATCCGCAACATTTGCTAGAATTTTGATTGGGACTGCATCAGATCTATAGATCAAGTTGGCAAGAACTGACATCTTGACAATATTGTCTTCCTATCCATGAACACGGAATATCTCTCCATTTATTTAGTAACTCTTTGATTTTGTTCATTAGTCTTATAGTCTTCCTCATTGATTTTATATTTTTTTTTAGATTTTTATCTTTGTATTCAATTATTTTGGTGCTAATGTAAATAATGTTTTTAGTTTCATATTCTACCTTTTCGTTACTGATATATAGGAAAGCAATTGACTTTTGTATATTAACCTTGTATCCTGCATCCTTGCTATAATTGCTTACTAGTTCCAGAAATTTGTACTAGAGTTTACTTATCCCTTCACCTACCAAAAGACATCTTGGTTGCTTGGTTGACAATTTCAGATGATCTACACAGACAAGCATGTCATCTACAAATACAGTTTTATTTCTTCCTTCCCAATTATTATTCCTCTTATGCCTCTTACCACTATGCTCCTAGAAATTTCACTGAGGTAGGCCCCTGAAATTTTTCTCACTCTTAAACACAAATGTCTTACCAATAACTCGAGAGTAGTTGCTGCTTCTCCATCACTAGGTCAAATCAGCATAAGGGCATCAATGCAATGGAGCAGTGTGAGATCTGTGGAAGGATAAGTTGAATAAGATCTTTGAGAACTAAATTATGACATAAGACTGGAGAGTTAATATGTCCCCGAGATAGTACAGTGAAGATGTATTATTGACCTTGCCAGCTGAAAGTAAACTGCTTCTGGTGATCCTTATTGACAAGGACATAGAAAAACGCATTTTTCAGATTAATAGCTGCATCCTAGTTACCAGAGAATGAGTAATTTCCTCAATGATAGCACTCCTGATGCAGCAGCTGTAAGGAGTCACCACCTGGCAAAGCTTGCAATAATCCACTGTCGTTCTCCAAGATCCATCTGATCTTCTGCACAGGCCAAATAGGCAAGATGAATTGGGGATGTGTTGAAAATTACCACCCCTGTGTCCTTCGAGTTCTTGACGATGGCATTAATCTCTGCAATCCCTCCAGGGATGCAGTATTGCTTTTGGTTTACTATTTTCTTAGGTAAAGGCAGTTCTAGTGGATTCCTCTTGGCCTTTCCCATCCTAATAGCCCTCACTCTGCAGGTCAGGGAGCCAATGTGGGGGTCCTGCCTGTTGCTGAGTGTGTCTATTCCAATAATGCATTCTGAAACTGGGAAATAACCATAAGATGGATTTGGGCACTCACTTGGCCTGCTGTAAGATGAATTTGAGCTAAAACTCCATTAACCACCTTAATTCCATAAGCACCTACTCTGACTGGATCACAGTGATGTTTTGGGTCTCCTGAAATTAGTGTGAGTACAGAGCTAATGTCTAGTAGTCCCCAAAAATTCTGATTATTTTCTTTTCCCCAATATAGTTACCCTAGTTAAAAACCATATGTCTCTTTGAGGAAGACTGGGAGAAAGATTAACAGTATAAACTTTTGGTAGTGTGTCAGGTAGTGTCCCCTCAAGGGGACCCAGTCTCACTTCCTTTCAAAAGGTTCTGGGTCTGTAAACTGGCTCAAGTATGGGAATTGTGGGGTCATGACTATTTTTATGAGTTAGGTTAGACTTCTGTTCACTTGACATAAAGCTTTTCTGTTTTTACAGATCAAGTAAGAATTTAGTAGGCTTTCGATCTATTTCACTTCTAGGAACACCATGATCAATTAGTCAAAGCCATAGGTCTGTGCAAGTCAGACAACTCTGATTGGTACTCGGCCTCTGCTGTCCATTATAGTAACCATGCCCACCTTGTCTTCGGCAATTAAGCGCTATCACTTGGCCCCTGCCACTCCAGGATCCAATTACTCCCATTGCATGTAGACTGTAAGGTCAGGCCTACAGAGAAGAACAATCATATAGCTCTTTAAAGATTCTGGGGCTCCTCTCACAAACTTATTTCTCACAGTTGTGGAGAAAAGTGTGTTCTCTGAACCATGTAAGTGTAGATGAGCAGATCTTAAATGACAAATCCACTCTAATATTTCAATCTCGCTAAGTCTCTGAATGCCTTTCTCTACAGTTTTCCAAGGCAAGTCTGGCATTTCAAGTCAATTTACTATGGGTCACCTTTTTTGGTCCATGTTTCAGCCAACAAACCAAACTGTTAGAGGTCTTTTCTAACTCCCTGAGCTGCAACATTAAATACACAATCTCTGCTTATTGGGCCCATATCAATAAACATGGCCTTATCCAATTTTATGTTCCTTCCATTGTTATCTCACATCCTTCATATCCATTCCCACATATATTCCCTGGATTTATGTCTGTATAAGTTAGAAAACTCTAGTTCTTATGGAGTGTAGTGTACTTCCTCATGGGTCACACTTGGTACCTTACCTTTAGGGGCCTGCTGAGGCTTGAGTGTAGTTATAGCTCTAGAAGCAAAGAAGGGTGGTTGGAAGCAGGTCCTAAAGAGAATGAGCATTGTTTTGTATGGCAACTACCTTAGTGGAGGCCACTACAGTTTCCTCAGTCAATGCAGGGTTAATCCCCTCAGACAGGTGGAGAGGCCATTTGCACTGGCATAAACTCATCAGAATGAAGGGACTCAATGTCCCTAGCTTTATCAGGATCTTCTCACAGGTCGCCATTCTAACTTGCAGGGTCCCATTCCTTCTCAATCAAGACCCTCACTTTAACAAACACCCTGCAAGGCTCAGAGTTCAACTTGCATTGTAATTCTGCCAGTCCCAGGATGAGATTCCAGGATTTTTCAGAAATCTCAGCCCTGTGGCTATAGGGCATACATAGATGATTTCAGGTCATTTATGTGGCTCTTGAGCTGGGAATTCTAATGTCTGAGCTCATATTTTTCTTTCCCCAGTTTGTCCAGTGACATCAGTGTCAACGCAAAATAACTAATAACCATTCTATAGATAAGAGAAATAAGGTGAGTTTACTTGAACCAGAGTGAGGATTACAACCTGGAAAGGCCTTAGAAATTGTTCTGGAGAAGCATGGTTTTCAGTACAGTCTTATCTTTTTAGAACAAAGAACATACATTAAACACACCCAGGATTCATTCTCATCAAAATTTCAAAGAGGTATTCAGTTGAAAATTAGCAGGTCAACGTGACCAGGATGTCAAGAAAGGGACTAATCCTGGCGTTACAGATAGGACATTACCAATAGGAGGGGAAGTATGTGTTCTTATTTTAAGAGAGTGCATTCTTACTTTAATAGTTAAGCAGATGTACAATGTATGTTTGATAGGCCATAAGTCAGGCTTTTTAGTTCAAGCTGAATCAGTTTTGAACCCTAATAGTTATCCCATATACCTCAATATGTGAGAGTTTCTTGTCATTAGCAATAATAAGGCAATCCCATTCTATTTGTTATTTTGACATGTTTGAAGATATACATGGTCACCTAGAACCTTGCCTCTTAGGTATTTAATTACAAGTATCCAATGGTGATATTTTGTGTAACACTGTTGTCCCCATCATGCCATGAACTATTCATGTTTTCTTTACTACTGGAAATAGTAATGCCTTTAAATCGAATCAGACTAGAGAACCAATTTCAGACACCCAGAACCAATTCAGAAAACCCGTGTTTAAGATTCTTATTCCACAACTACTTTTGGTTCAAAAGCCTGTATTAGTCAGGGTTTTCCAGAGAAATAGAACCAATAGGTGTGTGTAAGGGGGATTAATTTTAAGGAATTGGCTCACACAATTATGGAGGCTAGCAAATCCAAAATCTGAAGGGTAGGCCAGCAGGCTAGAAAAAGTTGATGTTGGAGTTTGTCTCAAGGCAATCTGCTGGCAGAATTCTCCCTCCCTTGAAGGAGGTCAGTCTTTCTATTAAGGCCTTCAACTCCTGTGATTGGATTAGGCTCATCCACATTCTAGAGAGTAAATCTGTTTTTCTCATTCTACGGACTTAAATGTTAATTTCATTTAAAAAAAATACCTTCCCGAAACATTGAGAACAATGTTTGTCCAGATATCTGAGTATCATGGCCTAGCCAAGTTAACACATAACATTAACCATCACACTCATGATAGTAAAGATCCTCCCACACAATTCAGCATCTTTTAAGAGGGTGAAGTGAGTGGTTTCACCAAGATTTTTACCAATGTTATCTTTTTATCATGTCACCAATAATCCAGAAGTTGTGAAACATCACAAAAAGGTGAAACATCATAAAACGTCTCTGAAAGATCCAAAAGAAATTAGTGCATGGGCCCCAAGAGCACACTCATAAATAAGAACTTTTATCATTTGGGGAGAAGATATTTTCAGATCTTACCTGTCATGAATAGGTGAAGTTAGGAAAGGGAAGACTTTAATAGGTGAAAGAGCAAAGGGAAAAAAAAAGCTGGATTAGAAACAAAGGAGAGGAAGGATGTATAATGATGTTGGAGAATATGAGTGGAATGCAAAATCAGGTCAAAATATTCTCTGCTGACTTCTAATTGTAAGTGATTTTTAAATGCCACACCCCAAGTAATTTCCGCCAACCATAAATCCCAATGGATTCAACATATGACCTATAGAAGCAAAAGGACTCTCCCTGCCTCACTGCTCTAGTCTATTGTTGAATTTGAAACCCACTACCACAATCATGGTCTGTCTGTTACTAACAAGCCTATGGATTCTGTGTATTCCTTCAGAACACTGATTTGTACAAAGATCATAATTCAATAAATTTCTATAATCATCATTAACCAACATGGTCCCTGTGTATTGGTAGGCTGCTAACTTTAATTTGGGCTTTAAAAGCATTAAATTGCTGTTAAAACGCAAAAGCATTTGGAAATTTGAAAGCGGGAGTGCTGTGATTGCTTAATATCTAAGGCAATCCTCAAGTTTTTCTACATCCACCAATAAACAGGAAGTATTGTACTGAAGTGAAGTGGTCTCCAGAAGGGGACTCCTTTCTGAGTCAATCTTAGAGGTGGCTATGAAGGACAAAGTGCAAGGGTAAATCTCCCAGTGTACACAAGCATCTCAGATAGATTGCCAAATCACTCTCTTGGTAATGGAGTGAGTTCTTTGATCAGGTAAATGGTAAAAAGTGAGTCTCATGGGGATCCATGGGATACCTTGTGGACTGAATGCTTTTCCCCCCAAAATATTTTAAAGCCCCAGTGTGGCTGTATTTGGAGATGGGCTCTCTAAGGAATTAATTGTGATTAAATGAGGTCATAAGTGTGGTCCCCTGATCCCGTGGTATTAGTGTCCTTGGAAGAGACACCAGGGAGCTTTCTCCATGTGCACCCACCAAGGAAAGATCATATAAGGACATAGCAAAGAGGCAGTAGCCTGTAAGCCCAGGTGGCCCTCACCATGAAGCAACCATGCTGGTACCTGATCTCAGACTTCCAGCCTCCAGAACTGAGATGATTTTTTTAAGCTACCCAGTCTGTGGTATTTTGTTATGGCAGCCTGAACAGACTAACGTGCACTTTTTTTGGCTTTTAGTGATCATTCAGTAACCTCCTGTCTTCCAAATTATAGTTTTTCCCCTCACTGCAATTGCTTCATCATTTGTCTTTAGATATATGGAGGGTGTATAGAGTTATTATTGAACATTTGTAGGTTTCTGAGGAGCTATAATCGAATCTAGAGAGATAAAAGTATGATAGAGAACAAATAGAATGATTTAAAAAATATATTGGAAGTAGATGAGAGACTTGGTGAGAACTCGTGAGGGAATAAATTGTACTGCATTTTGTCCAAAGAGATCTCAGAACTTCCCCTTTCCCAGTCTCAGCCAAGAAGATATCTGGGTGGAGGTGGATTCCTTCTCTAGAAATTAGTCAGATCTTTTATTATAGTGTTAAAACAGCTACATACCTTCCAAAGTTGAATTATGCCAACCCCATCTCATGTGTCTCACTTTTCCAAAATTTTACTAAGAAAGTGAAAAATATCCCTATGCCCTCTCCACACCCACAATTCAAGGTCAACATTGAGGTCCCCTTTTCCATTCTTGATTTTGGTAATGCCTTTAAAACTAAATTGGAAGCTTTCTAATCTCAGAGGCAGGGGAAGAGGCAACAATCTGAGGTGGCACCATGGCAGTAGTCCACAAAGTACCACCTTCCCTCTTAACCCCTCCCCATGAGTATCCAGGCTGAGATTCATGTTCCCAGAGAAATGCACATACCTGCTCAGTGCCAGGCAGGTGTCCTAAGTCACAGATCAGGTAACCTTGGTCTAGGAAGTTCATGTTCAAGTCTCTTGCTCCAACACGGGCAGAGCTCCTGCTCACCATAACCTGCCCCATCCTTGCATGACATGCTTTGTGGAGCGTTCTAGTAGCGAAGCAAGTTGTTTCTGTGCCTCTGGAAATCCTCCTCTCCTTTGTTCTATGGATCCCCCAGAAAGGAAGAATGGAAAGCCGTCCCTAGCAAACCCTCCTAGTCAGCAGTTCTGCCTTGTTCTCTCTGAGAAATATACTTTGAGAAATATAAAAGAATCAAGTTGTATTAAAACACTTTTATAACACTAATTCTACCTTGAAAGAAAAGAGTACATCAGCAGGCAAGAAGCTGTGCCCCAAGCTGAGAGCAGAATGTTGGCACCCTGTTATTTCTGAATGCTCTTCCTTCTACTCATGCCCCACACAGAGCAATAGGCCAAGAGGAGTATCAGAGCCCCAAAGTAGGCAGTACTGAGAAATATCAGATACTAGGTTCCCAGACCAGAAACGCAGGCTCTCGAATGGCATTTTCAACAAAAAATATTCTGCGCTATGGCATGGAAACAGTGAAATGGAGGCTTAGAGTTGATTTCAAGCTCTGCTTCTTCGAAGCTATAAGATCTTGGACACGTGGTTGAGCCTCTCCTAACCCCAGCAAGAAATAATAAAAATTCTCACATGTATTGAGTCCTTATTCTACACCAAGCCCTGTGATAAGCCATTTACATATACACCCTCATTTTATGGTCACAACAATCTTACAAGGTAGATACCTTTATGGCTCTTTACCGACAAGGAAACTGACTTTACCTCTATGGTAGTCTCCCAATCAGCTAGCTAATAAGCAACAGCTGCAACACAAGGCCAGTCCTTGTCGATGCGAAAGCTGCAGCTCCAACCACTAAGCAACACTCTATCATCTGCAAAAAGAAGGTAATAGTAACTACCTTGGAGAATAATGGTGTGGGTGCATAATGCATCATATCTGGCATATAGGTTGCATACACAAGTTGTGACTCCTGTTCATACCATTCTGTGTCATGCCATGTGAGGTTTGTATAGGGAGCTGGCTCTAGTAGAAAGATTCCAAGTCTTGTAGAATGTTTTTTTGAGGCGGGGGTGGTAGAGGCAGGCAACAGGAGGGCTCCAAAGCACCACAGAGTGCCTCCTCCGGGCCAAATTGAATTCCCTTCCCTGCCTCCTACCTTACCCAGCCCAGAGCTGCGACTCCCTAACCTACAAGCACACTCAACTGACCCCTGCTCTTAGGTCCCAGGCCCTCCTTCCCTGAAACAGAGGGATGCGCCTCCAGATCCACAACCTGGGGGCAGCATGGGGCACTCTTGCCTTGTTTCTCAATCTTCTGTTTTTCAGTAGGTCCTAGTTTGATAAGCAGACATCTACCTTAATCTATCCTTGCAGGTTCCTGTTCTGATGGGGCAGTGACTTGGTGGCCAAAGTGAAGCTGGCCTAACATATTTACCTGCAGTACTAATAAGGTACAAGAGGCCTGGGGATATTTAGGGGTTTCCAAGGACTCTGTGTTTTGGTTTGTTTTCCCAAAGCTGCTCCACTGGTAGTTGAGATGGCTGACAAATGCCTTCTGATACTGGGCCCATAAACTGAAAAAAACCCATTCTTTGATACCAGCATGGAGACCACAAGAGAGCACTCTATGTCCTGTCATTGATTCCCGTTGACTGCCTGAGGCCCCTGACGGATGAAAGAACACCTTGGAATGCAAGTCTAAGAGTAATTCCTGGGACTGAGTCTTGCATGGGATCACATCATCATTTGCTGGCAGGCTGTGGAGCATGAAGCACATGTGGGAGAGGCCCAAGTTAAAAGTTTGCCAGCCATCTAATAGTCAACAGTCTGTAGAAACTAAGCTAAGGGGAAGATATTAGGTAACAGTAGAGATTAGACAGGAAAAGAGATGGCATCTAGAGTCAAACCACCTAGGTTCAAATCCCAACTCTAACTTTGACTAGATGTGTGTGATGGTCAGTTTTATGTGTCAACTGGTTATGTTATAGTCCCCAGTTAATAGATCAAATGCTAATTTAGGTGTTGCTATGAAGATATTTTGTAGATGTGATGAAAGTCCAAAGTCAGTTGACTTTAAGTATGGGAGGTTGTCCCAGATAATCTGGATGGATCTGATGCAATAAGTTGAAAAACTCAAAGAGCAGAACTGAGGATTCCTTGAAGACATTTCACCTGTAAATAGCACCTTTGGCTCATGCCCAGGAGTTTCAGTCTGCACTTTCTGATGGCCTGCCCTGCAGAATTTCTGACCTGCCTTGCCAACCCTCACAAATGCATATGCTAATTCCTTGCAATAAATCTCTTAGATTTAAACCTACTGATTCTGTTTCTCTGGTTGAACCTTGACTGATACATTGTATGACCTCAGGCAGGTTATATAAATGTCTTCGTTTACAAAATGAGGTATGAATGTCATAGGATTGTTGGGAGCTAAAAAAGATAATGTCTGTAAATCTCTTAGAACATGGCCTGTCTCATGTAAAAATTCAATCAATATTAGCTCTTATTAGTTGCAAGCCAGTAGGACAACCAGAGAATAGAGCGAGAACTGCAATCTGGAAAAATCCTGTGAACTGATGTGCAAACTTCTGCAGCATATTTGTGAATGGCTCTTGAGGCATTACATGTAGGGCTTAGGAGATGATACTTCCTGACTTTCAGCTCCAATTGTACCTGTATCTCGAGCCAGCTGAGCCTCATGGAATTATTCTTAGGTTCTTCGTAAGAATAAAGCTTCAGCAACTGTGCTCCATTGTGATTCAGTGCCAGCTTTGTTCCTCTGTGATTGAAAAGCTCTCCAACTGGTGTGATTCTGAAATATGGGCAATCAACTCTTTACTCTTTCTAACCATACCCTCTGGGCAGTTTATGTCATAGAAAAACAATGAGTGACTCATGGGGTCTAATCTCATCACCTTCTGAGACAGATGGACTCTGTTAATAGTCCCTCACTGCCTGCTTCCTGGTTCCCAGGCGTGACTTCAGTGTCTTGCATTTTATAATGTCTCCTTCCCTTTCTCAGCAAAATTCTCAGAAGAAGAACCCATCCGTCACTCTTGGGTTTCTAGAACCAACTTTAAGATGGTCCCCAAATTATTTATCTATTGCTGTATCAAAAATACTTCAAAATTTAGTGGACTAAAACAACTGAACATTATTATCTCACAGTTTTTGTGAGTCAGGAATTTGAGTGAGGCTTAGTTGGATGTTCCTAGCTCAGAGTCTAAGGAGGCTGCACTCATCTAAATGATTGACTGAAGCTGGAGGATCTGCTTCCAAGATGGTTTATTCATATGGCACTGGTTATTGGCAGGAATCCTCTATTCCTCACCATGTGGACGTCTCCATGGACTGCTTGAGTGTCCTCATGACATGGCAGCTGGCTTCTCTCATACTGAGTGAACCAAGAGAGATCAAAGTGGAAGCCACACATCTTTTATGACCTATACTTGGAAGCCAGACACCTTCATTTGATTACTCAGGTCAGCCCTATTCAGCATGGGAGGTTGCTATACAAAGGCATGAACACTTGGAGGAGGAGATCACTGGAAGGCTGACTACTGCACAGTGTGTGTGTGTGTGTGTGTGTCCTGTTTCTTTGTTCACATACCTGTTCTAGAGCTCCAGATATCTCACCATCCTAGTCTATTTTCTTATGACACATGTAACTCATTCAACAGTGGTATACACAATACACAAAAATTATGTGTTCAGTTTTAGAAGACAGAGGGTTGTTCCTTCCCTAATGCTACAATAAGATAATTTACTATGGTGGTAACCAAAATAGGGACAAATAAAATATTGATAGACTCATCATACAGGTCAACAATGAGAGAGCTGAGCTAGGACCAATGGATGATGCACAGAAGCAAATTTTCACCCATGTGGTTGCCTAGTATAGAGAAAAGAGCATGTGCCTGAGCCACACAGAATGTGTTCCAATTGTGACTCACTCTCATTCTCAGTCACACACACAAGGGCACTCCTGGGGAAAATAGCCTTACAATGCTTTGTTTTTCTCATCTGAAAAATGAGTTTTATACACTAGAGGTATTTTTTTTGCTTGGTACTTAGCACTAACAATAAGTGCCTGACAATAAGAAGCTCTTATTAAGTGTGTGTTTATGGACTGACTGGAGGAAAAAATACCTCATGGCAGGCAGAGATGTAATGGTTCAACTGAAATTAAAGGAAAAAGAATTTAACAATTTAATGGAAAATTTGTGTACACTATATAACTTCAGGCTCTTACACAGAGGATGGGTAAAGAGGATTGTGAAGTTCACAGATATGCAGTTCTGTCTATATAATTGAAAATAATTCCAGTAAAGAAGACAAAGAAGCAGCATACTCAAAATCCAGTGTTTCTATATGGGAAGTCCTACTTTCAAATTTAAAACTTATACCAAAATGTAAATAAAGGTTCATAAACCACAGCAAATATCAGTTACTGTCATAGACCTGTGAGAATAGAGCCAGGAAAGGTATAGGACAAAGATAGTCAAGGTTTACAAAAAATTAACTAAAAATGTACTCTTGGCCTTTTAAATTGTTTCAGGAAAGTTAATTCCCCAGCCCATATTTCTTATCTAGGTATTTTACTGCAAGTGATATCATAGCTGCTATCTTTATTATGACTTTATTAATCTATAAAACTTCTCACAAAAGTCATATGAAGCAAACCTGGTTAGACGTAGGGTGGGGATAAGGTGGTAGGGGTCTCCTATAGTTTAACATCCAGCCTTCATGTGACCCTGGGTGAGGATTCCTAGGAGAACAGTAGTTTCTCTTGAGTTATCCACATATTTGCTGTACATGGCTTATTTCATTATCTTCCCATTTCTCCAAAGTCATATTTATGATGGTGGCAACAGTGGAGTAGGGTAGGGAAAAGGCACTAGAAGGGGAGTTCTCAGCAGCGGATTTTCTAGTAACAGGGAGAGCAGCACCTCTGAGAATTCTCTTGAGGCATGGGGGGTGGGAATGAAGTGAGGGTGAGCGGAATGGGGATGAGGCCATGGAACCAAACCAAATTTACTTCCCTGTTGAGTAGCCCTAACAGGTGCTGAGAGAAGTTCCTAAATGTGGCTTAGAAGTCGGCCAAGAAAGTTTCAAGATCCATTACTAGAAAGACAGTTCTCTTCAGGTTATTAATGTTCAGAACTGCCAACATTCTGAGGCTGCTATGCCTCACAGCAACTCTTTCACAAATACGGATGACGTCATGCCCTGAATCCCCAGAAGTGTCCTCATACCACTTCCTGAGGACAAAGTCTTTGCTACTGATCATTCCCTAATTCCCTAAGCAGAACTAAGGTCCTGGAGAAATGGGCAGACTAAAGACAGATGGTAATAGTATAATGTTCCTGGAGCTGTCGTATCCTGATAATGTTACTGACTCGGGGAAACCCTGAAGTTTCCCATGTTACCACTAGAATGGACGCAGGCTAAGACCATGTGCTCAAAAGAGTGTATTTCTCCCCATCGCTTGGAAGATGCTTTCTAGGAAAGTGAGCTCAGAGGGAAAGCCTCATCTTAGCTAGTTCTCAGAAAATCTAAAGGAGTAGGCTCCTAACTTCTGTAGATCCTTAGGGTGATTTAGGGAATGTGTTTACAATAACCTGGAAAGATTCCCATCAGACATACTGGCAGGAATTCCTGTATCAGGTAAGCAGAATTCACTGGATAAGATGACTTCCAGACAGGGAGCTTTTAACTCAAGTACCCTTCTACAGTTGAAGTGAGGTTTCAACTGAATGGGATGTCTCCTTATAGGAAAATCATATCCTATTATAGAAGTACCTGCAGATAAACTAGGGGCTCACCTAGATTTATCTTTTCTGTAGTTGTTTCTTTAAAGGGTTCACAAGACTTCCTAGGTGTCCAATTCAATAGTCCTTTGGCAATTTTCCTATGATTACATCTCTTGGCTTCAAGAAAGTAGTTTGTAGAAGTCAACACAGAATTATGACATTTTATATCAATGACATTTTCCTCTATCTCTTGGTTCCCTTTCTATCCCCTTGACCTCTCTCAGATTCCCTTCTACCTCTGGAATCTTAAATGTTGGTATCCTCAGGGAGGCCATCTGTTGCCTTCATCTCCTCCCATTCTAATCATACTTTAAAGAAATCACATCCATTCCTAATTCTTGTGAGGCATCCCTATATAGCACTCCTAGAATTCAGTAAGTTTTAAGAGTAAATGGGTGGTATGGTTTATGTATACATTAGCTATTTCAACCATCTCAAAAAGGAGAAATGATACTACTATCCATTTAGTTACCCTCTTTACCAAAGCCTGGCCCTTTTATCTCCTAATTAACTTCTAAATTCATTAAGTTTTCTTTGTTTCTACTACTATTACCTCAGTCCAGGCCATTATAAGCACTTACCTGAATTACGGCAATAGCTTTTTAGCTGGTCTCCCAAGCTCTATTCTTACTCCATTCTCTACCTTAGATCCAGAGTGATTTTTCTAAAGTGAAAATTTGACCTGCTTAAAATTCTCTATTACCCTTCCATTTTCTCATCATAAAATCCTAACTTCCTACCGTGACTTACAAGCCCTTTATGTCTTTGTCACTGCATATCTTTCCATTTCATCTTCTAATATTCCCCATGTCAGCTGAGTCCTCCAAAAAGCAGACTCTAAGATGAAATTAGACATGCAAGAAATTTATTGAGGGAGGGGAAGTAGGGGATCTTTCACACTACGGTGCAGGTGTGACACCTGTAACAGAAAAAAAGGACTGTGCAAGGGTTGGGTAAAATGAGCCTCAGGCTATAGCATAGTTCTAAGAAAGTCTCATCCAGGCTAATGGAGAGGCCTCAAGCATATATATGTTGCCTATTAGAGAAACCCTTCATAAGGGAGGAATGCTCTAATGCCCCTACAATGATCAATCATTGGCTAGGAGCAGTCTGGGGTAAGTGTGGCATTGGTTTGAATGATGCTCTGGATCCAAAGTCAACTATGCTACTGCAGCAGGTTCTCTTAAAATAATATCTGAACAGCACACCTCCATGGCCACCACACACCCCTCTCTTCAAGCTTTCCATACCTACTGGACTTCTGTCAGTTCTTAGGCTCCACCTTCATACATGCTCTTCCCTCTACCTAGAACATTCTTCCATTTCAATCTATCCTTTTCTCCAACCTAACCTGGAAAACTACTACCTATCCTCCCATCTTTTATGTCTGATTAAATGGCACTTCTTGTTAAGATGAAAATAGTTTTTTCCAAACTAGGACAACTTTGGAAGGAAAGGAATAATAACAATTACTCCTTAATAATTATAGTCATGCACCTCATAGTGAAGTTTCAGTCAACGACAGACCACACATACAACAGGGGTCACATAAGATTTATATCACATTGCTTAGGTGTGTAGTAGGCTACACCATCTAGGTTTGTATAAGTATACTCTGTGATATCCACACAATAACAGAATCGCCTGACATATTTCTCAGAATGTATCCCCTGCGCTAAGCAATGTATGACTCTAAAGCAAAACAACAGCTGTAAATCGGCACAAAGATATATGGTCACCCTACTTCTGCTAGTACCTTCTCTGACATGTTAGGTTAAAAGGCAGGGTGTTATACAAGCGCTTGAACAATTAAATAACAAAGTGTTGCAGATGCTAAGAAATGTTTATCTGCAGTATCTCTGCTTACCTTTTAATTTACAGAGCAGTCTTGTACTTTTTACTCACCATTTTTCCCTATCACATAGAACAGTACCTTGTATTTAGTAGCTGCTTAATTAATATAAATTTGCTTGAGATGCTGCCAGAGTAAAGAGGTTATTTTTTTTTTCTGATGAGAGATTTCAGTATCATTGCAAACCAAGTGGAAGGAATCAATAGAGAATGAGTAAAGGGAAGAAATAAAAGGCATAGTTACAGTAGCAAGTATGAGGATATAAATGAGGGAAAGAATACCAAGCATAGGGAGCAAGGCTAGATATTTGATAAGAAGTGGAATAATCTTCACATTGAAATTAGAGGGATACAGTTAAGGAGGGTGTATCAGAGAGAGTTCAGCCAGGAGAATAAAACCCACATCAGGAGTTCAATAGATGAATTTTAAAATAGAGTGCTAGTTATGAAGTGTTGAGAAGAGCTGAAATAGTAAACAGTATAAGGTAAGTAAATCCAGAGACAAGCAACTGCAAGAGTCTGCTGTAACCCTTAAGGTTGATGGTATTATCAGAACCAGGGAGCTGAACCATGAATGGAGGGTCTGTCCGATTGGAGCTGAAATCACAGAGGAGACACAGCCATGGTGGGTGAGGCCAGGTGGTATGGATGCCCTATATTTTCCCTCTGCCCATCTTCCAATGTTCCACCCACACATCTGGAACCTAATCAGAAGCCAGTTGGAAAGGGATTGTAGTAAATGTAGCTTGCAGAAGTTAACCTCCTATGATACTGAACAGAGCTGGGCAAAGACAAGGAATAAATCTGAGATCAAACAGCACCTTCTATTGATCTTCTGAGTACTTCGCATTAATGAAGAAACTTGGCCCCTTGTTTGTGGTAACATTTTTCTCCTTTGTTCAATTTCTAGCTTTATTCTAAGTGATTTCAATATCTGTATTGATGACCTACTTATCATCATAAACTATATTTCATTTTGAAGACCAGTTGTATCTTGTTAGGAAGGCTTGAGATTAGAATTGTTATATCTTCCTTGTGAAGATAAACTTCTTTTTATGAAGCTTCCTTTTTAAAGTGTAACAAAACTCTTACCTATCCAGTCTCTTTTCCAGTCTCTCTTTGTTAGTATCTACATAGTGTAGCTTTTTCCACTATTTTACTTTTGATCTCTGTGTTCTTATATTTAGTTCTGTCACTTGCAAATGGCATTTAATTGTTCTATTCTAAAAACCAGGTCTGATTTGTTTTGATTTTTTTACTTTTAGTCAGAGATCTTGTAATAAATGTATTTACTTGTATATTTAGATTTAAATCTATCATTTAATATGTAGTTTTAATCTCTTCTATATCATTTTTTCTATCTCTTGTTCTTTTTGACATTTATTTACTTATTTTGTATTCATTTATGTCCTCTTTTGGATTCAAAATACTTTCTTATACTAAATGCTATTTTTACCGTCTTTCCAGAGAACATAAAAGCCATTTATTCTCTTCTTCATGATGCCACAACAATTACATGTTTTAAACCCCATTATTATTGATGTATGCAGTCAATATTTAGTTGGCTTTATCCACAGGTTAATCCTTTTCATTACTATTTCTTCCTTCGTGCTTCTTTGAGTTTCCATCTCAGATCATTTTTCTTTTGCCTGAAGAACAGCATTTAGTATTTTATTTAATGTGGGTGCACTGATGTTCAATTCTTAGTGTGTTTGTTGTAAAGGAAGCAATTTTACCTGAGAATGGAATTTTAGTTTGGGAGTTATTTTATAGCATGTTGAAGATATGGTTCCATCGTCTCCTGGCTTCCATTGTTTCTTTTGATAAGTCAGCCTAAACGCTCCTCCTTTGATGATGCTTTTTTATTCTCTGGCTGAGTTTAAGAGATTTTACTTCATGTTTGGTATTTAACAGTTCTACAGTGATGGATCTAAGCGCAGATATTATTTTTAGGTTTATCTGGTTTGAGGTTCACAGGATTTCTTATATTATTGTAGCTTTATATCCTTAAGTTTGAAATTTTAAGTTTTCTCTTAAAATATTGTTTCTGCCATATCCTCTCCTCTCCTCCTTTTAGGACACCAATTAGTTATATTTTAGCCCTTCTCATTGTATACTCTATTTCTGAAATTTTTTTCCTATATTTTGCGTCCTTTTTGTCTCTCTATGCCTTGCTAGAGATATTGCCTTACCTATCTTTTAGTTTACTAATTCTTTTTTCAGTCTGCCTAAATTACTACTAAATCTATCCATTGAATTCTTAATATAAATTAGTGTTGATTTTCA
Organism: Diceros bicornis minor; assembly: GCF_020826845.1. Taxonomy (NCBI): domain Eukaryota; kingdom Metazoa; phylum Chordata; class Mammalia; order Perissodactyla; family Rhinocerotidae; genus Diceros; species Diceros bicornis. The sequence goes on along the minus strand of NC_080746.1, from coordinate 59,728,080 downwards.
TATCTGCTGTATCCTTTCTTATAGTTTTCTGTTCTCTGCTGGAGTTCTCAATCTTGTAATTTACCTCCTTGAAACAATACAATAGTTATCTTAAAGTCTTTCCCTGATAACTTCAATATAGGAAGCCTCTATGGATATCTTTCTATTCTTTGTAGTTTCCACTGGTTCTGTTTAATGTTCTCTTATCTCCTCTTGTGCTTGGTTACCTTTTTTTACCATGTACTAGATATTTTATTTTAAATAAAAATTAAATAATCTGAGGCCATGAGATAATGTCATCTTTCTTCAGAGATGATTTAGTTTGGCTTCTGCCATGCACCTGATGGCACTAATAATCCTAATCAGGGATTAAGACAATGTGAAGCTGACCTTCAGTCCTTTCAAGTGTTGTTCTACTTCTGATTTACCCTTATGCCCTATGCAGCCCTTCAGAATCCAAACCCAAAGAGTGTGTGGAGAGAAGTGGGGGCTCTATAGGTCTTTACCAGGGCTAGCCTTTCTTCAATAAACCCTAGACTACACATTATTTTTCCTGAGCCCTTCTTGGCAGCAAGCTCAGCCTCTCAACTGCCTCTTTCAGAATCAGCAAATGCTCCCAAATGCCAAGCTCACCACTCTGGATTTATGTCTTCTCTCAGATACTGGCCAAATAATTTTTCACTATTTTAAAACTATCCGATGCCTCAAGTAGACTTTTAAATATCCACTTATTTTTGCTGTCTTCAGTCTGAAAATATCCCAAAGCAGAAATGCGATAGGCTCAGTGATTTATGTCTATGGTCATTCTTTGGACTGTGCTGTCAAATGCACTTGCCCTTATAATTCTAGTCCAATTTCTCTCCCAATACCCATCCTACTTTTTTGACATTTCCATGCCAAAAAAGGGGCTAGAACAACAGCTCCTATCCATTCAAAGAGCAAAGTAATCAGGAATGGGGAAATGATAAACTTCTAAGACCTCTTCTCCAATTTGGGCACTGAATTGGTCCTTAGGAGCTAGTGTGGGTAGAGCAGGGGTGATAGAGGCACGAAGTTTCTCCAAGCCAGAATCTGTATATGGGATAACATCTATTATTTTAACAGCTAGGTAGGAAGAAAAGAGACTGGTAACTGGAGTCTGGGATTCACTTCTGCAAACATTTCCTGAATGTTTTAACATCCTCCAGGTATTGGGCTAACCTCTGGGGATGGAATCTCCGCTCTGTCTCTAGAATGGAAAATAAACATGGAAACAGACACTTTCAACAAGAAGGATATGATTTATTAAGCACTTAGTATGTGTCAGATGTTTTTAATATATTTTCAAAACAAGATCTAGAATCAAATATTTGGAGATTAAGGAACTTACCCAAAGGTACATATTCATATAGAGAGAGATACCAAGTATATTTTGTGAAAATGCTTTGTATCTTGGACATTATATACACAAGTTTATTAACTCTATAGATTCCAGCAATGTTTTCTGGTTGTAAGTAGAGCAGGGATTATTATCCTATTTTGCAGTGAGGTAATTGAGACCCACAGAAAAAGAGAGACATCCAAAAAGTCACTTGTTAGACTGGTTGGAATCAGATTCTGATTAAAAGCATTTGGTTTGGGTTTTCTATATCTCTAGGAAAGGAGAAAATTAGAGAAAGTTGTGATCAAGGCAAAGAACAGGGCTAGGGATATACAAAGGAAAGAATACATGTCCAGACTTATTTACTATGTGCCCTTTAGGAAAATGGGAAAAGCTGATGATCCAGACAAAGAGGAAAGACAGATTTTTTTAGGTAATGTCTAGGAACTAAGAAACCCACAGACCACATTTCATTCAAATATAGAGAGCAGGAGTGGTGCTCAGTATGAGACCATAATGGATTAAAAAGATAAACTCTTCTCTGGGCAGTGACTGTGCTCTTAACATATTGCTATTATTAACACTGACAGTCATCAATTATTATGTATCAGGCAATGTGCTAATTTTTTAAATATTTTTTTAAATAAGTTCATTTAAAAAGTCCATTTAATGGACTAGAAAACAATTTGCCATGGTCATATGATGCTTATGTCCTAACTAGTTGCAGAGTAAAGATTATAACTTAAGAGAAGGAGCTTTACAGACTGACATTGTAAAAATGGCAAAATATGAGTTATCTACTGTCTTCCCCCCAAAGAACACCAATTCTAATAGTCACCCACAGATGAGAGCACGTTTGGAAGTCCATGAGTCCAGTAGAGAAGTTCCAGCACACCATTGGGGCAGAAAAAAAAAAATTATATTGAACACATTGAAGAAGGTGAGAGGAACAGTTTCACTTGACCCATGTCCTCTTCCCCAGGATAACACAGCTTAGTGCCAAGAGAGACCTTCTCAGCTTGTGATCACCTACAAAGGAACATGAGAGTGTGTGAGCAAGCTCCAGCTTCCCCAGCTGTGTGGGAGGCTGCCAAAGAGAACCACTTCTTTCTTGTCCCATCCAGAATACTGAGGAGAGCTGAACAACTGGAGAGCAGGGAGAACAGTAGCTGGGGTGCTCTGAGAGCATCAGAGGGATGCAGATCCTACTAACTGCGCTGCAGACTCTGTCAAAAAGCCTGCTCATGAGCCACTGAGGATCACCTGCATGTAGATCCCCCTCAATTGGCCCACAGGCACCCTCAATGCTCTGTGCATCTCACTCAAACACAACTCTACCCCATAGGAAAAAACAAATAATCTGATTAAGAAATGGACTGAGGAACTGAATAGATATTTTTCCAAAGAAGGCATACAAATGGCCAATGGGTACATGAAAAGATGCTCAACATTACTAATCATTAGGGAAATGCAAATTAAACCCTCACATCTGTTAGGATGGCTATTATCAAAAAGACAGGAGGTAAGTGTTGGTGAGGATGTGGAGAAAAGTGAACACTTGTGCACTGTTGGTGGGAATGTAAATTGGTGCAGCCATTATGGAAAACAGTATGGAGGTTCCTTAAATTAAAAATAGAACTACGACATGATCCAGCAATCCCACTTCTGGGTAAATATCTAAAGAAAATGAAATCACTATCTGAAGAGAGATCTGCACCCTCATGTTTATTCCATCATTATTCACAATAACCAAGACATAGAAGCAACCTAAATGCCTTTCCACTGATGAATGGAGAAAGAAAATGTAGTATATATACACAATGGAATATTATTCAGTCGTAAAGAAACCCTACCATTTGTGACAACATGGATGGACCTTGAGGGCTTTATGTTAAGTGAAATAAGTAATAGAAAAACAAATACTGCATGATTTCACTTATATGTGGAAACTAAAAAGTTGAACTCAGAAACAGAAAGATGGTGGTTGTCAGGGACTGGAGATTGGAGGAAATGAAATGTTTGTCAGAGGATACAAATTTCCAGTTAGAAGATGAATAAGTTCTGGGAATCTAGTGTACAGCATTATGACTATAGTCAACAATACTGTATCATATACTTGAAAGTTTCTAAGAGTAGATCTTAAAGTTCTCACCACAAAAAAATAATTATGTGAGGTGATGGATGTGTCAACTAATCGTATTGCAGTAATCATTTGACAATACACATGAAATCACCACATTGTACACCTTAAACTTATGTAATGTTATATGCCAATTATATCTCGATAAACCTGGTGGGGGAAGGAGATTTAAAATCAGACTTAACTCCTCTATCCTACATCTAAATCTCTCTATCCTTCCAATTTTGCCTAAGATTATAACATTTCCTTTAACTTGAGTCTGCACCAGACAGACCACTAAACTCCTATAATTACTTGGGGATCTTAATGTGTGTTAAAGCGGATATTTCCCAGAGATGGTTGGAAAATTAAATCTAGAGCTTGATGGAAAGAGCAATCACAAGTGTTAGCACTTAAAGAGTAAACAATCTGTTTTGCTCTTTCAAAATGTTACCTGAGTGTTAGAGAGGAAAATGATAGGAAAGTAAGATGGGACCAATAAGACCAATGAGGAGGTTGAAATAAGAGTTCAGGGCCTGGCAATAGGATACAGCGAGGATACAGAAGAGAGAATGTTGTGTGAATAACTAGGAAATCTCATTGAGGGTTCTTATAATCAAGATGGAGTATTATGAACCACAAACAGTAATTGTAAAAGAACCTCCTTGTATATATGTCAGAACTTCCTATAGAAAACACTAAATCTTGGCCATATTTTACGAAGTCATTCTCCCCAAATTATTTAAAAATATTAAGTATATGGTAGAAAAAAAATGGAGAAAGATTGTTCAAAATAAATACACTGGCCACAAACTGTTCAAATATTGAAGTGTTCACACTGTAGAAATCCAAGAAATGAAAACAGTATTTTGGGGGGTTTGCTCATTTATGTAATGGATATTTTAAAAATTACTACAGGGTAATTTAGCAAATGAACTCACTTGATGCTGGGTTACACACAATCCAGACAAACATTTTTGGAAAGCAATTTGACAACAGGGTTCATGAGGCCTGCACAATGGTTGATAATTTTCCTTCTGGGATTCTATCCCAAGGTTGAGAAGAAAAAGAATATTGACAAATATGTCTGTGCCACTTGGTATTAGTAGAAAAACTGAAACTAGTCTTCCCACTACCCTGGGAAGTGTAGATTAAAGTAACCACAGACACGGACACACAACTATTGTAACTTGTGATTATAAATATTTATTTTTAAGCAAACTTGAATTGAAAATAGAAGCAGAATGAAAAATTACAATGTTGATAAAGTTTAAATTTAAGTAGTTTTCTTTATTCTTTGTATAGCCTAGATTTTATATTCTTTTTTAATAATATAGGTAATAATTAACAGAAAAATGTGTCCATATTGGTTATATCTATATCTGATGATTTTTTTCCCCGCCGTTGTCAACTCTCTCCCGATGTGCCCCTTGGAGTATTTGAATAGCTCAGGCCTAGGAGCAGGATAGTCAGAGACCTGGGGCCAGCCAAAAACCCCAGCAAGAGAGTAGGAATAAAAGTCTATAATCTGCAAACTGGGAGGTGGAGTGGGATAAGGAGTAAAGAGTGTTCCCAAGGGGGGGTAACTGAAGATCCAGAGGGAAGCGCGCAGGTTTCTCGGCGCAACCCTTGGGAAATAACTGGCTATTTTCAGTACCTGGATAAAGAGGGGACACAAGAGAAAATAGCAAAGAGATCAGGACCATTGTCCCCCCTTGACTGTGAACTAAATTCATCCAAGCATCCAGAGAAGAAGTGACCGCTGTAAGGAACAGAGCCTAGAGCTCTGTGGACAGCACCCCAATGGGTAAGTACATTACATTCCAGAGATGGGTCCAAAGTAATTGGAAATAGACTCCAATTTCCAGAAACTGCATTGTCTTTTGGTCCATCCAGGGCTTATCTCCTTCACAGTTCTAGTCAAAAGTAGAAGAAATAAGTTGAGTATAAATGGGCCTGGGTTATGAATCAAGGAAGAGGAGAAACCTCAAGGTAGAAGGCTTTGTTGCCTAGTACTCTTCACCATAACACAAGAGAAAAGATTGGACTATTCCAGGCTCATTTGACCTCTTGTCTTCTCCACAGTCAGTCAACCTTCTCTCCTGAGCTGATCCTTACACCATCAGCGGGTCTCTTCAGTTAATTATACCCACATTTAAAAGGCTATTTGTACAGCTGGGAAAGAACGACATGGAATCACCAAGGCCATATGGAAATAGCACTGTGTCTGTGTTCTATGGAAGGGGGCAAAGAACAGAGGGGAGGAATAGATAAGGAAAGAATACAATGCCTATTCCAGAGGCCAAGCATCCTAATATTTGACCCTCTGTGTGCACATGCACACACACACATAAGTATAAACAGTTCCTTTAATATATAAAGCGACTCTAAGGTAGTTGTTACTCCCTTCATTTCACAGACTGGGAAGCAGAATAGAAAACTGAGGCAGAGACATTACACTCCCTAAGTCACAGAACCAGAAACAGTGGAGTTAGTGTTTGAACCTAAGTTGGTCTTCTTCTAATCCATGTTTATTTCACCATAACAAAACATCTTTCTCAGGAGCCTCAGACCCACCATCAGAATGCTTCTTCCAGGACTTGCAGGCACGCCACCAGTGTCCAGGTAAGGATGCCCTTATGTAGGCTGACACAGAAAATATTTCTCTAGAATGTTCCAGGTAAAATGACACAATTTAGGTACCACAACCTAGTTCAAACCACCACTTAAGATGCCAATTATCAACTTGGTGGATTTTATTTTTATACATACATTCACATTCTCTTTGTCTCAGTCTAAAACTCAGTTACTATTTCATAGACTGACTAAACTGGGTCTGGCGCAAATTAAAGTTAGAAATCTGGGTTTAAGTCCATTCTGTGAACACTGATTCTCCTGTGATGACTATCCACTACCTTGACCTATCCTAACATTGAGTAATTATGCCCCTTTCTTCTTTAGGATGGTGGTCCATCACAATATTTTTAGAGAGCACTTCAGACATTCTTCCTGTTATGAGATAAAATTGTATATTGACTAGTGTTCCCCATAAATCCCTGTTCCATCTCTACAATTCCTGGACTTTTAAGGCAACCTCAAAGATGTCTACGTACGTAACAGAAACCCAGGAAACTATATCAACTTGCAAAATGTAAATTTCTGGTCTACTCCCCATAGTGAACAGTAAGAATTCCAGGAAAGGAAGCTGCTGCCGTGTGCCAAGAGCCTCATACTTATTTCATTTGTTTTTTTATACTTATTTTTTGCACTTGATATTGTCCCCACTTTTTACATGAAAAAGACTGAGACTTTAAGAAGTTAGGAAAGTTGCCCAAACACACAGTAAGACGAAGGTCTGGAATGAAGAATCTGGTTTGTTAGATGGGAAAGCTGGTGCCCTGAGCTGCTACTGTGGCACTGCCTCCTAGGACTTCTATCCCTTTCCTATCTTAGCCAACAGATCCACAGAACCTTACGTTTGAGGCTTGAGGCAGTGACTTCACACGTGTTATCACTTATTGACATATTAAAGTACCCAATTCACAGAATTGCTGAAGTCTGTGCGAGTTAATGTAAATGAACACTTGTGAACCATTTTAAAGTTCATAAAACTTTTTTTTTTTCAACACCCAGTCAATGATTGACCTGGAAGTAAGCAAACTCATAAACACTTAAAATTAATCATGTGTTGGAGCCTGAATTAGGAACCCATGAGTTTACATAGGGGCATTTCTTATGCTTATTTGCTATGGAAATGTAATTGCTATTGGTATTTTAGACAAGAATATTTGAAATGTGCATGGGTTTGTTTGAGACAATTGGGGGAATTCTGTGACTACTTACCCACCCACCCTTAGTAGAGGCTTTGTAGAGGATGGGTGATCTGGAATGGGGGGAAATTTGCCTGGGTAAAGACCAAGAAGGTGGTGAAACCTCTCAGCAAAAACATGGCTTTGTGAAGACAGTCATCATGTGGGGAATTTGAACCTTGTTGATTCTGCTGAGATTCTTATGGGAAACATGAGGAGGGCAAGTCCAAGACAGGGCAGGACCCAAATTAGACCCTCTGCTCTCAGGTTCTGAACCCCGAGGATGAGAAGCTATAGGAGCCATTGCTAAATTCTTAGTGAGAGACACCTGAAGGGCAGAAGAGCATAGAAGTAGGCAAGGCTTTTACAAGTAATGGCCCCTGATTTGGTGCTGATCCTCCTGTCTCTTCAAAGAATAGAAATTAAGGAGGATGTGGTCCAGGGGCCGACCCCATGGCCGTAGCGATTAAGTGCACGCTCCACTGCTGGCGGCCCGGGGTTTGGATCCTGGGCACGCACTGATGCACCGCTTGTCAGGCCCTGCTGTGGTGGCATCCCATAAAAAGTGGAGGAAGATGGGCACAGATGTTAGCCCAGGGCCACTCTTCCTCAGCAAAAGGAGGAGGATTGGCATGGATGTTAGCTCAGGGCTGATCTTCCTCACAAAAAAAAAAAAATGATGTGGTCCATAAGAAAGATCTTGTTGACTGTTTTCTGTCAGTCCAATTTTTTTTATCACTATCAACGGATAATAGGCAAAATACCCAGTGAGATTTGCCCATAAAATGATGCACCTCCTCTTACGTATCTCAAGTTATAGATGATGCCCAGATTCTCAGATAGAAGGTTTAATAGAGTCTGTCCTTAGAGTAAACCTTGAAGAAGTCAATTAGATTTGACAATCTGACCAAACTAGAATTAAACCGTTAGAGAAAAGGGAATTGTACTTCACTAATATATTTTCCTTAGTAAATTGTCCCCTTATATGTTTTTGATTCGGTTTTGATAACAGATAAGATTATTTTTAAACCTCTCCGCCATTTGTAAAAGACAGAATAAACACATATATGAAAGGAAGAAAACCAAAAGATGGGAATGTTTTTACATTTAAGATATGTTTCTATGATACACACATATATTTCAATGAAATTATATCATAGTTTAATCTGCCTACTGTCATCCCTTCACTGTAATACAATGTAAACATTTTACCAGGTAAACACATAGCTCTAAAAATGTTATAAATCGAATTCATTGAATGGATATACTAGAACTTAATGCTTTATTTTTAACACATATTGCTTCCAACTTTTCATTAGTATAAAATCAATAATTGTAAATAGCTAATCAGTGCTTGTTGATTTTGTTAACATTATTATTGTACAACAATAAAAGAAGCATATGCAGGCACTGGGCTAAACACATTACATGGACTTATATTTAATCACTGCATGTAGAACTTCTCTGTATTTTCCTTTTCTTTTAGGAAATGTTTCCCAAAGCAAAATTACTGGGTCAAAGGAGATGAACAATTTGGGGTGCTTCCACAGTGGAGCAGGGCAATTTAGCAGTAAAAATCATGCGTACTTTGTTTCTATATTTATCAGTGGGTATTTTCATGCATAGTTTCTTTTATGAAATACGTTATATGTCAATTTTCAAGTAGGCATTCAGAATTCTTCTTTATTATAGGTTCCACCAGTTGCCCAGAATGGAAATAAGAATCTAGTAGTCTACAGTTTCCAGAGGCAATATCTCTCATAGGAGTAAAAATCTATAACTAAGAGCTCCTGAACCCTGGATACTCCACAAATATGTTCATGTCTAATAATGCCTGCTTGGTGCCTAATTCTTTCTGGCTTACTGGCATCCCAGGACTGGAGTCCCTGCACATCTGGCTCTCCATCCCCTTCAGCTCCATGTACGTGGTGGCTGTGGTGGGGAATGCGACCATCCTGGCAGTGGTAAAAGTGGAACACAGCCTGCACCAGCCCATGTACTTCTTCCTGTGCATGTTGGCTATCGTTGACTTGGTGCTGTCAACATCTACTATGCCCAAACTGCTAGCCATCTTCTGGTTTGGTGCCCACAACATTGACCTGGATGCCTGCTTGGCCCAGATGTTTTTCATCCACTGCTTCGCCACTGTTGAGTCAGGCATCTTCCTTGCAATGGCTTTCGATCGCTATGTCGCCATCTGTGACCCACTACACCACACCTCGGTGCTCACTCATGCAGTGGTGGGTCATTTGTGCCTGGCTGCCTTCCTCCGTGGAGTACTCTACGTTGGACCCCTGCCTCTGATGATTCACCTGAGGCTGCCCCTTTACCGGACCCAAATCATTGCCCACTCCTACTGTGAGCACATGGCCGTGGTCACCTTGGCGTGTGGTGACACAACAGTCAACAACTTATATGGAATGGGAATTGGCTTCCTGGTATTGATCTTGGATTCGTTAGCCATCACTGGCTCCTATGTGATGATTTTCAGGGTTGTAATGGGGCTGGCCACCCCTGAGGCCAGGCTTAAAACCCTAAGGACATGTGGTTCTCACATCTGTGCCATCCTTGTCTTCTATATCCCCGTTGCTGTTTCCTCTCTCACTCATCGCTTTGGCCGTCATGTGCCTCCCCATATCCATATCCTTTTGGCCAACTGTTGCCTCCTCATCCCACCCATCCTCAACCCAGTTGTCTATGCTGTCCATACCAAGCAGATTCGAGAGAGACTTCTCCACATTCTTAAGGCATCTGCATCTATGGGACATACAGGTATTTAGTGATGGCAAGAAAGGCTCTGACTGGGGAAGCCAATGCAATAAGACTCATACAACTGGGTCTTACCTGCATTGTGGAGATAAGGGTCTAAGAGGAATGCTAGAATATACTCTATTTGACCATGGATTTTCTGAAAGTGGAGAGGGGGAATATCTGAAATATCTGAAAGTGGAAAGGGGAAACTGGGGCTGACTTTTTGTACTACAATGTCCCTTTTCCTATTTGACTTCATAAAATAAGCACATTAGACACCATCATGCAGACTACAGAAGTAGGATCATTGCTACCTTTGATTTTTTTTGGTAAAGGATTTCTAGTTTCTCTTTGGAGAGCATTTTGTACAATTTCTGGAAGGTAAAATTATACTCTAACGCCTTCTTGAAGACAGTTTACAAATTCTCTTAGTAAAATTCAACAGTGTTGGCAAGCTTTTCCAATCCTTTTGGCTCGCCCCAGAAAAGGCCTTTTGTTGAGGATGGAGGCAGTATGAATATAAGAAATCTTAATCTAATGGGACTTGGAATGGGACCTTACTGCCCACAAGAGTTAGTCCTCAAGCAAGGTCATTCCTCTATTTAAATAGATAAATGGAAATGCAATATCCCACATTTCCTTCTGATAGTAGAAGTAACTGGGAACAGGGACGAGGAGACAGAGAAAGACATTAGGAGATTTTGTTTTGGAGGCGCTGAAATGGCATACATAAAGGACAGCAGCCACACTGAAATAATAAAATGACATAGAAAAAAGGAATGTAACAATGGGATTATTGATATGAAAGAGGCTGGGTAGAGAATGGAGCAAAGGTGATAAGAATAAATAGAGACCTGGTGGTAGATATAAACTATGAAATAACTTCAGATCTCTTTGGAGAATTTTTGGTTCATACTTTTTATTTTATGATTTGATCCTTTGTATTATTTATTTATTTATTTATTTTTTGTGAGGAAGATCAGCCCTGAGCTAACATCCATGCTAATCCTCCTCTTTTTGCTGAGGAAGACCGGCTCTGAGGTAACATCCACTGCCAATCCTCCTCCTTTTTTTCTCCAAAGCCCCAGCAGATAGTTGTATGTCATAGTTGCACATCCTTCTAGTTGCTATATGTGGGACGCGGCCTCACCATGGCCGGAGAAGCGGTGCATCGGTGCGCGGCCAGGATCCGAACCCGAGCTGCCAGTAGCGGAGCGCGCACACTTAATCACTAAGCCACGGGGCCGGCCCCTGTATTATTTATTCATCATAGAAGTTCCATAATGAGATGGCTACTTCAGACTAGAAACCTACAGAAACTTTGTGGGACTACATGAAAAACAGAATGAAGCAATCATTCCAAATTCTAGTGATTCAGAATTATTATATGTCTATTTTAGTTCTAAAATGTTTCAGTCTTAAATCTAAAAGTTCATCTGAATCCCTCAGTTTACAAATCATCTCAAAATCTAAGAAAACTAAGGTGAATTACCTTAGCTTAAAAATAAATCATCTTAGTATTTTGAAAATATAATCTAAAGAAGCCAATTAAGCCAGAGTTAAAAGCCAAACCTCAGATCATTCAAAAAAAATGGAAAACTTGAGATGTTGCAAACATTTTTCTAAAGTTTAGCTTAAATCCCTAGCTAGTTCCAAATTTCTATTTTCTCAGAATCTTCTGCCTAACCTTAGGATCATATTAATTTTTCTCCATTATTTTGGAGTGAGGGGTGCTCATTCCCTCATCTCCTTATCAAGGGCCTTGGAGCCCAGTGCCAAACCCAAGTGCATTTATTGGAGATGGATTATGTTCTATGAACATAATTTTAGTGCCAAATATAATCTACCTACTGATTTTTATTAGGAGTTGAGGAAAAGATATTATAGACTCCTCAGAGCTAGAAGCATATTTTAGAGTTATCACCCAACCATAACCCGGGTTATGGGAGAAAATGAAGAAATATAATATTCAAATTCATCAGTGGCACCAATGTTGAGAGAAATTACAAGGAACCTTTGGGATAGCTCTTTGGTGTAATGTCTTAAGTCCATTTATTCTATGTAAAGCAGAAAGTGAATATGGAGATCCAGGGATTTTAATTTGAACTTTATTGTACTCAGTAGGATTAGTACTGACAACTTTCTAGCCAAATAACCTCAGAAATACCACAGTAAGGTGTTTCTCTCTAGATAATCTGCTGGGTCTACCATAGACCAAGACCAAATAGCAATCATCTCTAGCTTCTTCATCTTCATGTGGAATTGAATGATTGGAGGTAAAGGAGAAAAAGTACCACCTGTATATGTGTTCCTACTCCATCCAGGGACACTATTCATGACAACACCCGGGTCTATCACACTCAAAGAGTGAGCTTAGTTACAGTAGAGCATTCAATCCCATTGTTAACTGTCGTTACGGCTGGGATCTTTCATGGTGAAAGAGTTATCTCAGAACAGGCTGGAAGGGAATATACACTGGTAAATGCAGTATGAGGATACGACAAATATATCCAATCATTGACTATCGCTCTTATTCAAAGCAAACATCTTGTTTCTCCTTCACACAAATAACTCTGTTCCTTTTCCACCACCCACACTCAGGGTGGGAATAAAAGATACTATCATCAGCCTCTCTTGAGTCTGCAAGTCTTCACTGAAAAAAGTAAAGACTGGGGAAGAGTTGAGGGAGGAGGCATCTTTATGGTTATTTGTAAAGGGCCATGTGGCACAGATGGTTAAGAACTTGGGCTCTGGAATTATAGTAAAGGTCAAAGATGGATCTGAACCAATAAATTGCAGACTTTAGACGTCCTCACAACCTAAATCTGTTTCCCCTTCTTGAAAATGAAAGCAGTGATAGTAGCTCCTTGTGGATTTGCTATAAGGATATAATGAGATAATGAATCTAACATGCCTGCATAGTGCCTGGCACATAAAGAAAAAACAACCTGCCTTTTAATAATAGTATTTTATTGTGCACTGAAAAGCCCAGGGGAGGATCATAAGGCAGGAAGAGTAACTGGAACAAGTTCCTGGAAAAGCCAGAGAATGTCTGCTATTGTCCCTCACTCATGAATGTGCCAGCCTCAGCTCTAGAAAACTCCCTTTGTTCTTTGCTTCTCTGTAGAAAGTCATATCAACAGAGCCGGTTTTTTTCAGATCCACTGAGATTCTCCTTGGCTGCCCAGCACCCACTCACGTTCATTTGAGGCTTTTCAACTAGTGACACCCACCTAATTAGTCTTGTGACAGTAAAAAGCTAAATACCTCTAAACATTTCCTTCTATAACGGTAACAAATTTATAGTCAGACTCAGTTGTGCAAAATGTAATTTATGTCAGGGTTTGTTTTTTTTTTCACGCATCATCCCAAAAGGGGATTAGAATAAAAAAATTAAATTGAGTTAAGAGTAATTGAGAAGATAGCTCTTCCAACCTAATCCAATCAACTTTGATGATTTCTTGGTCAATTCCAATTGATAATTTAATCTGACACAGGTTTAAAAACTCCACAGGAGTTCTATCACCTACTTCCTTGTGTTAGATTTAAAACTGCAGTAGGAAATGGGTGAGTTCTTAAAAGATTGCTACCATGGCAGTCACATGGTAGAAGACTGTCGCCTGCTTCCTTGTTCCTTGGCTGGCCTCCCACACAGATACTTCTTATGCTGTGATTATGGTACTTCTTCACATTTTGACCACTGGGGGATCACCTCCTTCTACTAGCCACTCTGGTACTGTTGATCCATTGAGATTGCAGTCTTATCCCCAGAGGACCCTGGCAGGTACTGTTCACTCTGTATCCTTCTGATGCTCAACCATTCTGCCCAGTTGTAGGACCTTGTGAAAACTGGCCAGTGTGATCACTCTTGCTCTCTCTCAGCCAAATTTTGTCTCACTTGTTCCCCAGGAATGTGCTTAGGATCTACCTCCACACTACTCAAAGCCTTGGGAATATCAGGTTAAGGAGTGGGAGGCATGGTCCCAACTAATGTCCCTCCTCATGCCAAGCACAGAATGTCGTTGTACTTAACCTAATCTAAAGCAAGGAAGAAAAACCTGTTCTGACAGACCAGATACCCTTATAAATCTTTTCTGTCTTCTTTCTGGATCAAGGCTTTTGAAGTTAAAAGCCGAGAATTTCTTGTCCTGCTGGAGGCACAGAGTAGGAGGCACAGTGGCTGCTCTGATATTCTTCTCTGACTGGATTCTAGAAGTGCAAAAATTGACCTTTAGAAATGACTCTGCAGAAGATCTAAAAATAAAACTCTAAGATCTGAGGGATCTAGACTTCAGGAAATATTGCCAGATTAATGAAAGTTTCCTTTTTTTTGTAAATTTTTTGTTTATTGCAGTAACATTGGTTTATAACATTGTATAAATTTCAGATGTACATCATTATACTTCTATTTCTGCATAGATTACATCATGTTCACCACCAAAATACTAATTACAACCCATCACCACACACATGTGCTGAATTATCCCTTTCACCCTCCTCCCTCCCCTCTTCCCCTCGGGTAACCACCAATCATATCTCTGTCTCTATGTGTTTGTTTATTGTTGTTCTTATCTACTACTTAATGAAGGAAATCATACGGTATTTGACCTTCTCCCTCTGACTTATTTCACTTTGCATGATACCCTCAGTGTCCATCCATGTTGTCACAAATGGCTGGATTTCGTTTCTTATGGCTGAGTAGTATTCCACTGTGTATATATACCACAGCTTCTTTATCCATTCGTCCCTTGATGGGCACTTAGGTTGCTTCCAAGTCTTGGCTATTGTGAATAACACTGCAATGAACACAGGGGTGCATGTATCTCTATGCATTGGTGTTTTCAAGTTCTTTGGATAAATACCCAGCAGTGAAATAGCTGGATCATATGGTAGTTCTATCCTTGATTTTTTGGGGAATCTCCATACTGTTTTCCATAATGGCTGCACCAATTTGCACTCCCACCAGCAGTGTATGAGAGTTCCCTTCTCTCCACATCCTCTCCAACACTTGTTTCCTGTCTTGGTAATTATAGCCATTCTGACGGGCGTGAGGTGATATCTCGTTGTAGTTTTGATTTGCATTTCCCTGTTAGTGATTTTGAAGATCTTTTCATGTGTCTGTTGGCCATCTGTATATCTTCTTTGGAGAAATGTCTGTTCAGGTCCTTTGCCCATTTTTTAATTGGGTTGGTAGTTTTTTTGTTGGTAAGATGCATGAGTTCTTTATATATTTTGGAGATTAAGCCCTTATCAGAAGTATGGTTTGCAAATATCTTCTCCCAATTGTTAGGTTCTCTTTTCGATTTGTTGATGGTATCCTTTGCTGTGCAGAAGCTTTTTAGTTTGATGTAGTCCCATTTGTTTATTTTTTCCACTGTTTCTCTTGCCCGGTCAGACGTGGTGTTTGAGAAGATGTTGCTAAGATTGATGTCGAAGACCGTACTGCCTATGTTTTCCTCTAGAAGTTTCATAGTTTCAGGTCTTACATTCAAGTCTTTAATCCATTTGGAGTTAATTTTTGTGTATGGTGTAAGGTAAGGGTCTACTTTCATTTTTTTGCATATGGCTATCCAGTTTTCCCAACACCATTTGTTGAAGAGACTTTCTTTTCCCCATTGTATGTTCTTGGCTCCTTTGTCAAAGATTAGCTGTCCATAGATGTGTGGGGTTATTTCTGGGCTTTCGATTCTATTCCATTGATCTGTGTGTCTGTTTTTGTGCCAGTACCATGCTGTTTTGGTTACTACAGCTTTGTAGTATATTTTGAAATCAGAGAGTGTGATACCTCCAGCTTTGTTCTTTTTTCTCAGGATTCCTTTAGTGATGCGGGGTCTTTTGTTGTTCCATATAAATTTTAGGATTCTTTGTTCTATTTCTGTGAAAAATGTTGTTGGAACTTTGATAGGGATTGCATTGAATCTATAGATGGCTTTAGGAAGTATGGACATCTGAACTATGTTAATTCTTCCAATCCAAGAGCACGGAATATGTTTCCATTTCTTTGTGACTTCTTCAATTTCTTTCAGAAATGTTTTATAGTTTTCGGTGTACAGATCTTTCACCTCTTTGGTTAAGTTTATTCCTAGGTATTTTATTCTTTTTGTTGCAATTGTAAATGGGATGGTATTCTTAATTTCTCTTTCTGCTACTTCGTTGTTAGTGTACAGAAATGCAACTGATTTTTCTATGTTGATTTTGTATCCTGCAACTTTACCATATTCGTTTATTACTTCTAAAAGTTTTCTGGTGGATTCTTTAGGGTTTTCTATATATAAAATCATGTCATCTGCAAATAGTGACAGTTTCACTTCTTCCTTTCCAATTTGGATCCCTTTTATTTCTTTCTCTTGCCTGATTGCTCTGGCTAGGACTTCCAGTACTATGTTAAATAGGAGTGGTGACAGTGGGCATCCTTGTCTGGTTCCTGTTCTTAGAGGGATGGCTTTCAGTTTTTCACCATTGAGGATGATATTAGCTGTGGGTTTCTCATATATGGCCTTTATTATGTTGAGTACTTTCCTTCTATACCCATTTTATTCAGAGTTTTTATCATAAATGCATGCTGTATCTTGTCAAATGCTTTCTCTGCATCTATTGAGATGATCATGTGATTTTTATTCCTCATTTTATTAATGTGGTCTATCACGTTGATTGATTTGCGAATGTTGAACCATCCCTGCATACCTGCAATAAATCCCACTTGATCATGGTGTATAATCTTTTTAACGTATTGTTGTATGCGATTTGCTAGTATTTTGTTGAGGATTTTTGCATCGATGTTCATCAGTGATATTGGCCTGTAATTTTCTTTTTTTTGTTGCCCTTGTCTGGTTTTGGTATCAGGGTAATGTTGGCTTTGTAGAATGAGTTAGGGAGCTTCCCACCCTCCTCAATTTTTTGGAAGAGTTTGAGAAGGATAGGTATTAATTCTTCTTTGAATGTTTGGTAGAATTCACCAGGGGAGCTGTCTGGTCCTGGACTTTTATTTTTGGGGAGGTTTTTAATTACAGTGTCAATTTCCTTACTGGTGGTTGGTCTATTCAAATTCTCTACTTCTTGATCCAGTTTTGGAAGGTTGTATGATTCTAAGAAATTATCCATTTCTTCCACATTGTCGAATTGGTTGGCATATAGCTTTTCATAGTATTCTCTTCTAATCTTTTGTATTTCTGAGGTGTCTGTTGTAATTTCTCCTCTCTCATTTCTGATTTTACTTATTTGTGCCTTCTCTCTTTTTTTCTTAGTGAGTCTAGCTAAAGGTTTGTCAATTTTGTTGATTTTTTCAAAGAACCAGCTCTTGGTTTTATTAATTTTTTCTATTGTTTTTTTGGTCTCTATTTCATTTATTTCTGCTCTGATTTTTATTATTTCCCTTCTTCTACTGATTTTGGGCTTGGTTTGTTCTTCTTTTTCCAGTTCCTTTAGGTGCATTTTTAGATTGTTTATTTGAGATTTTTCTTGTTTGTTGAGATAGGCCTGTATTGCTCTAAACTTCCCTCTTAGAACCGCTTTTGCTGTATCCTATAAATTCTGGCCTGTTGTATTTTCATTTTCATTTGTCTCCAGGTATTTTTTGATTTCTTCTTTGATTTCTTCATTGACCCAGTCGTTATTCAGTAGCATTTTGTTTAATCTCCACGTATTTGTGGCTTTTCTGATTTTCTTCCTATAGTTGATTTCTAGTTTCATACTGTTGTGGTCAGAAAAGATGCTTGGTATTATTTCAATCTTCTTAAAATTATGGAGACTTGTTTTGTGGCCTAATATGTGATCAATCCTGGAGAATGTTCCATGTGCCTTTGAAAAGAATGTGTATTCTTCGGTTTTTGGATGGAATGCTCTGTACATATCTACTAGGTCCATCTGTTCTAGTGTGTCATTTAAGGCCAATGTTTCCCTATTGATCTTCTGTTTGGATGATCTATCTGTTGGTATAAATGGACAGTTAAAGTCCCCTACTATTATTGTGTTACTGTCTATGCTGTTTATATGTCTGTTAATAATTGCTTTATATATTTAGGTGCACCTACATTGGGTGCGTAGATATTTACAAGTGTTATATCCTCTTGTTGGATTGTTCCCTTGATCATTATGTAATGCCCTTCGTCGTCTATTTTCACAGTTTTTGTTTTAAAGTCTACTTTGTCTGATATGAGTTCAGCTACCCCAGCTTTCTTTTCATTGCCATTTGCGTGGAGTATCTTTTTCCATCTCTTCACTTTCAGTTTGTGAGTTTCTTTAGGTCTGAAGTGTGTCTCTTGTGTGCATCATATATATGGGTCTCGGTGTTTTACCCAATCAGCCACCCTATGCCTTTTAATTGGAGCATTTAGTCCATTGACGTTTAAAGTAGCTATTGATAAGTATGTACTTGCTGCCATTTTTTTTAACTTTTTTTCTCTCAGTGTTTTAGTAGTCCTTCTCTGTTCCTTTCTTCTTCTATACAGAATTGATGGTCTCTTTAGTTTGACCTCTGTCTGAAAGCTCTACTCTTTAACTCCCCTCCTCCCTCATTTTATGTTTTTGATATCATATCTAACCTCTTTTTTGTGCATTTGTATCCATTACGTTCTTATCATGGAAATAGATAATTTTTCCTATTTGTGGTCTTTTCTTTTCCCCTTAAATCAGTCCCTTTAACATTTCTTGTAGCACTGGTTTCTTGGTGACAAACTCCTTTAATTTTTGCTTATCTGGGAAAATTTTGATCTCTCCTTCCATTTTGAATGATAACCTTGCTGGGTCGAGTATTCTTGGCTGTAAGTTTTTTCCTTTTAGCACTTTAAATATATCATGCCATTCTCTTCTAGCCTGTAAGGTTTCTGCAGAGAAGTCAGCTGATAGCCTTATGGGGTTTCCTTTGTACGTAACTTGACATTCTCTTGCGGCTTTTAGGATTCTCTCTTTATCTTTAATTCTGGACATTTTGATTATGATGTGTCTTGGTGTGGGCCTCTTTGGGTTTATCGTTTGGGGCTCTCTGTGCTTCCTGTACCTGGATGCCTGTTTCCTTCCTTAGGTTAGGGATGTTTTCATCTATTATTTCTTCAACTAGATTCTCTGACCCCTTGTCTCGCTCTTCTCCTTCCGGGACACCTATAACACGGATATTAGTGCGCTTGATGTTGTCCCAGAGGTCCCTTACACTGTCCTCAGTCTTTTGAATTCTTTTCTCTTTTACCTGTTCACCTCGGGTAATTTCTTCTAGACTTTCGTCCAGCTCACAGATCCGTTCTTCTGTATCCTCTACTCTGCTTTTGAGTCCCTCTAATGAATTTTTCATTTCCAGTATTGTATTCTTCATTTCTGATTGGTTCTTTTTTATATATTCCATTTCTTTGTTGACATTCTCACTGAGTTCATCTATTCTTCTCCCCAGATCAGTGAGCATCCTTAACACTCTTAGTTTGAACTCTCTGTCGGGTAGGTTGCTCATTTCTGTTTCACTTAGTTCCTTTTCTGGGGTTTTGTCCTGTTCCCTTACTTGGAATGTATTCTTTTGCCTCTTCATTTTGCCTCTTTCCCTGTGCTTGTGTCTATGTATTAGGTAGGTCAGCTATGTCTCCTGCTCTTGGATAGGTGACCTTATGTAAGTGATGGCTTAGGAGGCTTCCAGTGTGCTTCCCTCAGTTCTCAATGTTCCTGGGGTGACCCCTATGTGGGCTACGTGTATCCTTCTGCTGTGGCCTGTTTGCTCTCCCTGTAGGCACCCAGGGAGGCTGAGTTATGCTCCTGGCCAGCTGTTGTAATGCTCAGCTGCTTGTAGTTGTTGTGGGCCCTTCAGTCTCTTTATCAGGTGTGGGGAGCCCCAGCACAGTTGGCTGCAAGTTCTAATACCACATTTGTGTTGCAGTATTTCTTTTAAGTGAGTAGGCCCCCAGCGTGGCAGGTTGTTAGGCTCAGGGCCTTACAATTGCTGTAAGCCTCCAACCTTTAGGTCTCTTGTCAGCTTTCTGAGGATTGCAGCTGGGTGGGGCTGGCCTCAGGCACAGGAGCACCCAATTGTTTCAGGTTTTGGAAGGTGGAGCAAACCTCCTATGTGGGTCTATGAGAAGTACAAGTCTTCTGCGGCTGAGAGGCCCTGCCGCCCACAGGTCCACACACACAGTCAACACAGTCCTGCCCTGTGTGAGCGCCCTGACCTTCCCAAGCAGACCCAGTCTCTCCACGGCGGGAGCCCCACACACTCTGCCACCGCCCCACACTCTCCACCTGCTCCTTGTGCACACCCTGCCCTGCTCAAGTCGGCTCAGTTGCCAGGCTGCAGAGAATCCAGTCACCAATCTATGCAGGCCCACAAGTTGTCTGAGGGCTTGTTGTTGGGTGGGGCCAGTCTCTAGGGTGGGCTGCCTGCCCTGGCTGAGCTGGATTAAATCGGTGCTCTAGCGGGTGGGGCAGACCCTGGGCTAGCAGGCCTCAGGGAGAACTCCAATGGTGTCTGTGTCAGCACGCCCACACCAGGCCACAACAATGGCCACCGCCAATGTCCCAGTCCCTGGAGAGGTCTCACCCCTCACCGAGATGCACTCAGGGCCTATTAGGTGAGTCTCTTGTCACCAAAGCACTGTACACCTTTCTTTCTGGTGATTTTAGGATGCTTTCTGAAACGGATGAGTTTGCGCACGGGCCCTTTAAGAGCCAGTTTTAGTTTCTTTGTTAACCGGGTTTTCTGGGGGTGCTCCCCAGTGTTTTAGTAGCAGCAAAGTCAGATATTATGCCGCTGGTCTCGATTGTGCTGGGTCCACAATATGCCCAGGGCGGGGGCGCTCCCGGCTCAGGGCCCGCGCCTCCAGGGAGGGCTGCGTACCTGTGAGCTGCTCCCGGCAGCCGTGAAGCTGGCGGCTTTTTTTCCTCTCCAGAAGGGAGTCTCTGCCTCTTCCACCTCAGTTAGGATGGTCCGTTGTTGCAGGAGTTCCTCTCATCCAGTTTTCAGTTCTGTCTCAGGGGTAATTTTTCCACAAGTAGTTGTATATTGGCTGTGTCCATGGGAGGAGGTGAGTTCCGCGTCTGCTTACGCCGCCATCTTGACTCCTCTCCGCCACTGTTATTTTTGCTCCCATGAATTTAGTGTGTCTTCCGCGTCTAGTCAGGTGCTTTTTTTTTCAGGAGGGAGCAGGGGAGTTAGCTGAGTTTTGTAATCTCACAGAAACCATAAACCATGTAAGGACTTTCCAAAGGTTCTTAATTTTTCTTGGAATAAAAGCCAGAGTTTTGAGCAGAGAATTGGCATGATGTGACATGTTTTTTAAAGATTGTTTCTGATTTCTATGATGAGAAGAGCAGATGGAGGTGAGGGTAGAAGCAGGGAGGTAATTAAAGAGGTGCAGCAGTAACCCGGAGTAGAGAAGACAATGTCTCATAACTAAGATGGTAGCAGTGTATATGGTAAGAAGTAATCAGATCTTGTACATATTGGAAAAAAGTGCCAGTGGGATTTCTTAAAAGATGAGATATATGGTGTGAGAGCAAAGAGATTCAAAGATAACAGCAAGACTTCTGGCTTGGGCAGCAGGAAGGAAGGAAGGAGCTGTGGGATCACTGAGGAGAACAAGGTCTATACTCAAGCACTGTTCCTGCTACTTTATGGGTGATATGCAGCTATGCGCCCTAGTTTGAGATGTTGAGAAGTCCTAGTTATTAGGTGATTGGAAATATTGTAACTAGGTGCCAACTACCGCACCAAGTTCCTTTTTCCGAATCCCATACTCCTTGTGTGAGGGTAAAGTTTTATGTGCCTATAGGCTGCTCGTATTTCTTATTCATGCTTTGTTTGTGTGCCAAACTTAAATGAGCAAAACACAGAAGATAACGTTCCTTCTACTGTTTGTGATTCTTCCTGGTTGTTCTGATGTTAAAGGTATTGTCTGGCTGTGGGATCCTTATAATATTGGACTTGTACTGGAAAGAAAGCCATTCCTTCCTCATTGGGGTTGGATATATCCTGAAGACTGGTGACCTTCCTTGTTTAATTATCAAGAAGATGAATAGGATTTCCGTTTGGAAACAGCTTCTTTTAAGGCATGCTACTCTTTGTTTACTTATGTGTTGTTAGTATATACTGTTATTTTAAGCTTTCTACCTGTCCCAACTATACTCAGAAGAAAGAGGTTTTGACTGCCTCGGAACTGAAGGCAGAACATCATTTCCATGGAGGGTTTTTTTTTTCTTTTTTGGGTGTCAGAGGGAACTATGAGAGCAGAGATGGGAAAAATCATAAGTAGATTTTTTTCATTATACCAGAACAGAACTAAACATGGAGACTCGGGCAGCCCTCCATTTCCTATCGTACCCCCACACTAACTCCTGCATTCAACCTGTACCACTTTTTCTCCACCTATCCCTCACTTTCCATTTACACCTCCTTTCTCAGGAATAGTCCTAAGGTTTGCTCACGAATCTGCTTGGTCTTGACTCCATAGATGATGGGATTGACCATGGGTGGGAAGAGCAGATAAAAATTGGCAAGAAGAATATGGACATGTGGGGCAGCCCAGCGAGCTACACGGTGCATGACTGAGGAGATGACCACAGGTGTGTAGAAGGCTAAGATGGCCCCTATGTGAGACACACATGTCCCAAAGGCCTTGTAGCGGGCCTCTTGAGAGGCAAGCTGTAGAACTGCCTGAAGGATGAAGATATAAGACAGGATAACAAAGAACAGGTCCAACACCACAATAATCATGGCCACAGCAATGCCATAGATATTGTTGAAGCGAGTGTCCCCACAAGCCAGCTTTACCACTGCCATGTGCTCACAATAGCAGTGGGCAATCATGGGGCCTCGGCAGTAGTGGAAGCGTTTGAGCAGAAAGGGGAGTGGAGTCATTAGTGTCAAAGCCCGAGCCACAGCAGCCATGCCAATCTTGATGATAAGCGACCTCGTCAGAATGGTGGTATAGTGCAGTGGCTTGCAGATGGCCACATAGCGGTCAAAGGCCATTGCCAGCAGCACTGCTGACTCCATGATAGAGAAGGAGTGGAGAAAGAACATCTGGACCAGACAGGCATAGAAGTCGATCTCCCGATCTCTGAACCAAAATATGGCCAGCATTTTTGGAAGTGTTGAAGAGGAAAGTACTATATCAATGGCTGCCAACATGGCCAAAAAGAGGTACATGGGCTCATGGAGGGCTGCATTAGCCTGAATGATGAAGAGGAGGGTGCAGTTGCCAAGCATGGCCAGAGTATAGGTTGAGCAGAAGGGAATGGAGATCCAGATATGTAAGTGCTCCAAGCCTGGGATCCCCATCAACAAGAAGACTGCTGGATGAGAGGAAGTGATATTGGAGGCTGACATGGCCATTGGAAATTCTCTTCGTCTTGTGTACTTCCACAAGGACCTTCCAGAAAGTATCAAATGTCAGCAGAATTACAGTGCTCAAGTTCAAACTCTGATCATTCATGTGAGAGAATTAGCCATTGATCCTGTTTCTATACCTTAAAAGAAATTAGAAAATAATCCTAATATGCATTGTGAAACATTATACCTAGTCTCTGCCCGCAAGGTGCTTATGAAATCATTGGTTGATCATGACATTAAACAGCAATAGAGCTAGCAGCCCAAGGCAGCCTTCATAAAGGAATTGAGGAAGAGTTTTCTGTGGTCTTTGTGTGGCCAAGGAAGGATTTATAAAGGATTTAGAGCCCTGCTTAATTCAAGTCTTACCCAAAAACATTCACTGTCTTCCTGTCGCCTCCCAACTCAAGCTATACTCCTAATTATGAAAGGGGAGTCTCTGTCCTGAAAAGTCAATCTTGGCTGTATGTATAAAAAATAACTAAGCCTAGCACGTTCTAATAATTCACTTCTCTCCAAGTTCTATAGATTTTCTCTAGCAGGGGTTCCATAGGTCCTTATTTGACACTCAGAAATCTCGCCATAAAGCCCTACCCCCAGCTAACTTGAGAACCTAAGAAGTCCTATTGTTGTCCTTCCTCTCAACTTCCACCTCTACATGCTTCTACCTTCACCTACTTTCCTTTCTAGCATTTACGACATTCAGAAGAAAAGATGCTCCATTCTCACCCTTTTTGCAAGACTGACCTCTGAACTTCGTCCCATTCTTTTTCCTCTTGGGATCCTTTATCTTTCTATCTCCTTCTTTCCCTTTTTATCATCATTGTCTTTGAAAATCCTTAATCATTTGTTACCCAAAATTTTGACCTGTGTTTCCTTCTCTTTTTTCTCACTTCCTACCTAAAAAGTTTCTTCTAAGGATCAATTGAGATAATATTTTAAAACACTTAGCACAATGGATGAATGGATAAAGAAAATGTAGTATACATACACAATGGAATATTATTCAGCCATAAAAAGGAAATCCTGCCATTTGCAACAACATGGATGGACCTTGAGGTCATTATGCTAAGTAAAATAAGTCAAACAGAGAAAGACAAAAGCTGTATGATCTCACCTCTATGTGAAATATAAAAAAACTGAACTCATGGAAATAGAAAACAGATTGGTGGTTGCCAGAGGGGAGGGGATTGGGGGAAATCAGTGAAGGTGATCAGAGTACAAACTCCCAGTTATGAGGTAAATAAGTCCTGGGGATGTACAGCATGGTCACTATAGTTTAAAATTCTGTATTGTATATTTGAAAGTTGCTAAGGGAATAGATCTTAAGGTTCTCATCACCGGAAAAAAAAAAAATGTTAACTCTGTAAGATGATGGATATTAACTAAATTTATTGTGGTAATCATTTTGCAATATATACCTGTATCAATCCACTATGTTGCGCACCTTAAGCTAATACAATGTTATTGTCAATTAATAAAACTGGAAAAGTTTTAAATTAAAAAAAACCCACTTAGCACAAATCTAGAACATTAAAATGTGCTCAGTAAATATGAGCACTTTTTTGAACTGAGAAAACTAAAGGGTAATTTACTTACTGATGATCACATGGTTGGTAAGTGTCAAAAATTAAACTCAAACTTGGAGAATTCTGGTTTCCAGCCTTCAAATTCAATGTCTTAAATAACTATACTCTTCTGTTTCCACCTTGTTGCTCCACAAACAGTTCAAATCAAACATGGTCAAGTTAAATAAGTAAAACTCTAACTCATGACTATGGTATAGGGAAAAGATTTAGAATCTGAAGACTTGGGCTGAAGTAATGATTATATCATCAGTCTACCGGCAGAAACTGACGTTAATCACTGATATTTTTAAAGTTTTGGCTTCCTCACCTATAAATAAAGGCAATAATTGTACTTCCCATGACCATCTTACTGAGTTTTGTTGTGAGGAAAGATGAAATCACATATGAGAATAAACCTTGAAAACTGTAAATCCTTGTACAAATGCTATTTGCATACATTACTACCATCTTCCTCCCCTTGCACAAATCTGCCTCCTTTTCTAAAATGTTCATCTTGATTGACATCAGCATGATCCTGTATTCATTGGCTTTATATCTTTCTCCTCCTAACGCCCCTCAATTCTGTTCCCCTTCACAGCACAACCTTGTTCAAAAATTTGACTGTATTCAATCTCTACTTCCTCCTCTCTCATTTCATTTCCAAACCTTTCCAATCCAGCTTCCATCTCCACTGCTCCCCTGACACTGATCTTGTCATCACTTCCTTTCTCTCTTGCTTCTTCTCCTTTTCTTCTCTTTCTTTCCCCTTTTATTTGCATATTTCTCTAGGTGTTCTGCTTGCTTTTTTTTTTTAGCATCTCTGTTCAGGGAATTCTCAAATGTATATCTTCTACTCTGAGTTCCAGACTAATATCCTATTGCCTGTTGGACATCTCCACTTAGATGTTCCACAGTCATCTAAAACAAAATACAGCCAAAACAGAAATCTTATCTCCCCACAAACTATGTCCTCCGCACACCGTGTTCATCTCAGTACCTATTCTGCCATCCCTCCTGTGGCGAGGTCAGAAACCCAGGGACAATCCTTGATTTAATCTCTTCTTTCTTCCTTCATATCCAGTTCATTAGCAAATCCTATCAATCTGCAAAATGCGTTTCACTCCCTACTCTTTTCCTTTTCCACTGCCAACATTCTTATTTAAATCACCACCATCTTTCACCCGAAAGCATCCTGACTGGTCTCTGTGGTCTGAATCTTGGGCCCTCTGTAATCCATTCTTCATACTATAGCCAGAGACCATTAAAAAAAGGCATGTTTAGGGGCTGGCCGGTAGTGTAACGGTTAAGCACGTGAGCCACGCTGCGGCGGCCCGAGGTTTAGATCCCAGGCACACACCGATGCACTGTTTGTCAAGCCATGCTGTGGAGGCGCCCCATATAAAGTAGAGGAAGATGTGCATGGATGTTAGCCTGGGGCCAGTCTTCCTCAGCAAAAAGAGGAGGAGTGGCGACAGATGTTAGCTCAGGGCTGATCCTCCTCACACACACACAAAAAAATTAAAAATCAAAAAAAAGGCAAATTTACATTATGCCAGGCGTTGCCTAAAACCATCACGGAATTACCGTTGCACTGAGGATGAAATTAACACTCTTAATCCTGGTTTACAAGTCCCTGCTTGGTCTGGTCCCTACTCACTTTTCAGCCTCGTCCCCTTCTACTTCTCCTTCCTTCATTATGCTCCAATCATATAGCCTTCTGCCAGATGCTAGAGCTCCTGGAGCTCTTTCTCAGTCAACAGTGGTGCCCTTGACCCTGCCTCTGAATTCTCTCACACTGCTCTTCTCCTCTGTGTGTCCTTTGTGTCTTCCCAAATTCACATCATCTCTTGCCTGTGTCACTAAGAAGACCTCCTCCTTAGTTTTCCACCCCTACTCAATCCATCCACTATACAGTGACAGACCACAAATGTTAGTTCCCTACTGAAAACCACTTGTGAGATCTCATTGCTACAAGAAAAATAATAAACACTCAATATGATTACAAATTTGTCCTTACCTAAATTATTGGTCTCACCTCTTACCATTCACCTAAATATTCATCCCGGGTTCAGCCACATTGGATTATTTGCCACTTCCTGAAACAGTCATGCTTGTAGCTCATACTATTTACTTGGTATGCTTTCCTCTGCCCCCTTCCATACCTGGCCAACATCCTGCCACCTTCTTGGTGAAGCCTTCTCAGACTCCTCCAGGCAGATTTTCTCATTAATGTGCTGAATTAAATGAGGAAAGTGTGATCTATGTTGCCACTGCACATGTCTGCCCATTACCAGACTGTGAGTACTTTTAATACAAGGACTATGACTTGCTCATTTCTATATTCACAGACTCTACTGAACATGACTGATGCTCAAAAGTGCTTTCTAAATGAATGCATGAATGACTCCTTCCTGGAGAAACTTGCTCCTCTCCTGCTGTTGTATGATATACACTATCTAATCCAAACTGAAACTTACCAGGTATCTCCCAATTTTAAGTACCTCCACAGATGGAAATTCTGTGAAATCTCCCATCAATTTTGGTCACTTAGATCAGAATAAAAGCCCTCTTATTAGAAATTCTCCAAGTCTAATGCATATCTGTGCATTTTCTCCAGGATCTAGCATTGGGATGGACAGCATGGAAGCCCCATGACAACAGGCTGTTTTTTTATACTTACTGCCACAATATCCATGGCACCCATTTAGGAATGTGCTAAATATTTCTTGAATGAATGAAAGAATAGCCTCTTATCCATGTTGTCCCCTGTCACCCTTATCCTAAGTGAATGTGCTTCTCCAATTCCAAACAAGTCTGGCCTGTTCCCCAAGTGGCCCTCTCTCTCTTATTTCCTGTGTGCCCCTGCTGAACATCACTGGCCCTCCAGCTTATCAGCCCCCACATCTCAATCTTGCAGCTTGCCTATTCTGTTTAAAATGCCTAATAATCCATCAACCTTTCCTCTTTCCAGGTTCAACTGACACATATTCTAGTTCCATTCACAATCCAACTCTGCTTCTTTGGTCTCCTCCTGCCCCAACACCCTTCACCATGCTTGGCATGAATGTTTTGTCCAGTCCTCACATGTCACCATCCTATGTTTGTTTCCTGCCTCCACAGCCAAGATGTCAGCAAATGACAAAAGGAAGCTTGTATCATTTATTTTTCTCCCCAAAAAGTGAATGTGGCTCCATACCCAGAGAATATCCAGTCAATACTATAAACTATTTAGTAGGCTACACCTTTATCCTGAGAGGACCTTAGAATGATGTATTCAGGAAACTGAGTCCCCATATGGACATGGAGAAAATAAGTACCAGATCTAGGACTAAATTCCACATCTTCTAACTCCTACACCAGGATTCTGTCTACTGCACCATACTGCAAAGATATAGCTGGTTGTTGCTGAAACCTTTAGTAAGCAAGTGTACTTGACCTCTCCCTTCCATCTCCTTATTTCAGGTTTCTCCATTTTTTTTCCCCCTGGACTATTACAGCAACTTTGACTGAGGTGGGGCCAGAATATGAAGTAGGAGGGAAGCAAGTAGCACTAACAGGATGGATGTGACTAACCTGGTCTGGGTTAATTAGCTACAGTTTTCTTGAGGTGGTCCCAAATACGCAATATGGGAGCACAGGGATGAGAGTCAGAAAAAGGTTTCTTCTAATAATTGTGGAATGGGAGGATCTGAAGCTTGTAGAACAAGTATTTGAGAAGAATAGAAAGAAGGTCTCCTGTTACAGACATACAAGGATGAGAATAATAGAAGACAAGAGAATCAGGAGGTGAGGTGATGCCTGAGACAAGCGTAAAGTGTCTGTTTGGGCATGAGAGAGGTGCATGAGAGATGGACTCCAGGGCTCATCCTCCCGACCCAACCTGTTCACCTCAAACGTTCAACACTCTTCTCCTACTGGGTCTGCACTCAGCCTTTGGGTATTCCCCCTGGTGATTACTATTTTCAATCTTATTTTTGCCATTATCCTGGTTATCACAGTTTTCTCTGCCAGCCCCAGCTTACATGGACTCTTTAATGACCTGTGCCCCCAGGTACCCTGTTCTAGCCTTCTGGTAGCCAGCTGATTCCAGCATAAGTATTCTCCCTGGTCTGCTTGCTCCTCATCCCATTCGTGCCAACTCCCTTACTGTGCCCTGTGTATACCTTGTCTTCCCCTATCGCCATGGGCCCAATGTACTCTCACCCCTCAGCATGAGGCTCAATTCATTTTCTGTAGTCTTCAGGAAAAACTGATGTAGTTTTCCTTTCTTAGTGAGAGAATGGTGAGATAGAGGGAGTTGGAAAGGGGAGGTCTGGCTGTATGTCTATAATCAGTTATTCTTTTACCAAAAGAAAAAGGAAACAGCAGGCTTTGTCCCTGAGGAACATCCTTAAAAGGCTTCATGATGGACCTGGTGTCTTCTCTGGGGGTTCTCCAGGGAACTT
The DNA here is from genome assembly GCF_020826845.1 of Diceros bicornis minor. Lineage (NCBI taxonomy): Eukaryota > Metazoa > Chordata > Mammalia > Perissodactyla > Rhinocerotidae > Diceros > Diceros bicornis. The sequence continues at coordinate 59,698,752 of NC_080746.1, read as the reverse complement.
CTCTGTCCCAGTCTCCAGTCTTTTGGGGTTCCTGCCCTGGCTTCCTACAGACCCTATTCCCTCACCATTCTGTGGCAATCAATCATGACTCCCTTGAGGCAGAGTAATAATCACTGTGCCTCTCTCCACCCTCACCTTCTCTTTCTGTAGTGCCTACTGAGAAAACAGCCTCCTTAGAATATGCACATTGTTGCCTGCCATGTGTGCTTTTGGATTTTGAGTTAGAAAGTTGGGGTTCAGTCACAACTAGGTCAAGGTTATCTATTCATTCTTTGTTTGATTTGGTTTGGAGTTTTGATGTTGTTTTGTTTCATTTTGTGGACAGAACTGTGAGCTAAGGTTATGAGTGGGAGATTTAGGTTTGAGTCCCATCTTGTGACCTTGACAAGGCACTTAACCTCTCTGTTCCTTGGATTATTACCTTATCTATTATGTGAGGACAATAATCCCAGTCCTGCTCACCTTCCACTATTTGAGGAGGATCCAATGAGACCATTGAGGAATGATTATCAATGTTATTATTAATTAATACTCAGTAATCACTAACCATTAATAACAATACCTAGGGTGATGCTTTCCTCTTTTGACTGGTCTCAGCTATTCTGCCATGGTCCTGAGAGGGGAAGTTGGTTTTCACAGAGGGTTTATGTCCTTTAACCTGACCTAGCTCTCCATGAGACATCCCAAAAGGGCCTACTCAGACTGTATCCTGCTGGTTTCCCCTTTCTTCCCACAGAGACACCCAGATTCAGCATTAGATGTCCTAACTCTTGTCCTTCAGGGACAAGAACTCACTTCTTTCACCTAGAATCTCCAGAACACATTGGGTGAAGGTGGGCTTCTACACAGGGCTTGCATTGTTAAAGTCTGAGTTAGGCTGAAGAGACACTGACTATGTGGAGGTGGTGATCCTGACTTGAGGTTCACAAGCTGATGTTGAGAGCAATCAGGGAAGAAGATACCCAGGCTGGGTTAAGGAAAGATCATGGTAATTCTATGTTTAATTTTTTTGAGGTACTGACATACCATTTTCCATAGTGCCTGCACCATTTTGCATTCCCATCAACAATATGCAGGGTTTCAATTTCAACACCTCATTAACACTTGTTATTTTCTATTTTTTTGATAATAGTCAATAATGAATATGAAATGGTAGCTCATTGTCTTTGGGCTTTTGCCTAATTATTAGTGATGTTAGGCACCTTTTCTTGGGCTTATTGGCCATTTGTATATCTTCTTTGGAGAAACGTATATTCAAGTCCTTTGCCCAATTTTGAATTGAATTGTTGTTGTTGTTGTTGAGTTGTGGGAGTTCTTTGTATATTCTGGATATTAATCCCTTATGAGATATATGATTTGCAAATACTTTCTCCCATTCTGTAGGTTGCCTTCTCACTTTCTTGATAGTGTCCTTTGAACAAAAGTTTTTAATTTTCATGAAGTTCAATTTATCTATTTTTCTTTTGTTGCCTGTACTTTTGGTATCATATCCAAGAAATCATTGCCAAAACCAATGTCATGAAGATTTTTGTTTTCTACGAGTTTTATAATTTTAGATCTTATGTTTAGGTCTTTGATCCATTTGAGTTAATTTTTGTGTATGGTGTAAGGTGAGGGTTCAACTTAGTTCTTTTGCATGTGGATATCCAGTTTTCCAAACACCATTTATTGAAAACACCAATAATCATTTTTTCCATTTTTATTGAGGTATAATTGACAAAAATTGTATATACTTAAGATGTACAACTTGATGTTTTGATATACACATCTACATTGTGAAATAATTGCCACAGTCTAAGTAACATATCCATCACCTCACATGGTTACCATTTTCTTTTTCTCTTTCTTATATGACCAGAATACTTAAGATCTATCATCTTAGCAAGTTTCAAGTACATGATGCAGTATTGTTAACTATCAATAATCAATTCTTAAACTCCATCTTACTCAACCCCCTGGCAGCATTTGGCAGAGATGAATGCTCCCTGCTTCCTAATTTTGGAAGCAACTCTTTCTAAAAGTTTTCTTCCTACCTCAGTAATGTCATCTTTTGAGTATCCTTTATTGTCTAGTTCTTTTCTCCCCAGCCTTTGATATTGGAGTCTCTTCTCTATCTATACTCATTCTTTAGGTGATTTTATCATTTCTCATGGCTCTATCTATTCTTTGATGACTCTCAAATGTATGTTTTCATCTCAGATATCTCCCCTTAACTTCAAATTTGTAAATATAACTTGCTTACCTGACATCTATTCTTGAATGTCTAATATATATTTCCAAGCTTACACGTCCAAAACAGAACTCTGATTCCTCTCTTCCTCTACCCCTATAAACCTACTTTTCTCTGTGTTTCCCATTGCACTAAAGCCCTTTCATTCACCCGTTCCTTAGGTTGGAGACTTACTCAAAGCACATCATATTCTCATAACCCTACATTTAATCAATCCATCTACAAATTCTACCTGCTGCATCTTCAAAGTGCATCTCAAGTGTAATCACTTCTCATTGTCTCTGCTGCTGCCATCCTCATTCAAACTACCGTCATTTTGCTTTTTGGTTATAACAATAACTTTCAAACTAGCTTCCCTCTTTCACCCTTGTCCCCCTAAATAGAACCCAGAGTAGACTTTTTAAAACTTAAGTCACAGCATAACAGAATCATGTTCAAAATCTTCCAATACTTTTCCATCACACTTCAAACAAAATCCAGTTTCCATCATGGCTTACAACAACCTTTATTATCTGCACCTTGTATATCTCTCCAAATTCATCTCCTACCTTTTCTCAGTCACTCCACTCCAACAACTGGCCTAATGCTGTCCCTCAAATTCACCAAATACATTCTATACTTCAAGGCCTGTACATCTGCTGGTCCCTCTGTCTAGAGTACTGTCCTTCCTACAGCTGCATGTTTTTCTCACTCATTTCATCAAGATCCCCTCTCAACTGTCACCTCCTCAGAAAGGCCTACCGTGACCACTCTGCCTAAAATTGTGCTCCCTATCATTTTCTGCCTTATTTTTTTCTTAGTATCTTTCACTACTTATCTATGTTATGTATTGATTTTTTTTCTTTTCCTAGAATCGTCCTTTTTTTTTATTGAGGTAACATTGGTTTATAACTGTATAAATTTCAGGTGTACATCATTATACTTCTATTTCTGTATAGATTACATCATGTTCTCATGTTCACCACCCAAATACTGATTACAATCCATCACCACACACATGTGCCTAATCATCCCTTTCGCCTTCCTTCCTCCCCTCTTCCCCTCTGGGAACCACCAATCAAATCCACCTCTGTCTCTGTGTTTGTTTGTTGTTGTTTTTTTGGTGTGTGTGTGAGGAAGATCAGCCCTGAGCTAACATCCATGCCAATCCTCCTCTTTTTGCTGAGAAAGACAGGCCCTGGGCTAACATTTGTGCCTATCTTCCTCCACTTCATTTGGGACGCCGCCACAGCATGGCCTGACAAGCGGTGCCTCAGTGCGTGCCTGGGATCTAAACCCCGGCCGCCAGTGGCGGAGCTTGAACAGTTAACCGCTATGCCAGCCCCTGTTTGTCATTGTTTTTATCTACTACTTATGAGTGAGATCATACAGTGTTTGACCTTCTCCCTATGACTTATTTCGCTTAGCCTAATACCCGCAATGTCCATCCATGTTGTCACAAATGGCTGGATTTCATTGTTTCTTATGGCTGAGTAGTATTCCATTGTGCATATACACCACACCTTCTTCATCCATTAGTCCCTTGATGGGCACTTAGGTTGCTTACAAGTCTTGGCTACTGTGAATAATGCTGCAATGAACACAGGGGTGCATGTATCTTTATGCATTGGTGTTTTCATGTTCTTTGGATAAATACCCAGCAGCGGAATAGCTGGATCATATGGTAGTTCTATCCTTAATTTTTTGGGGAATCTCCATACTGTTTTCCATGGTGGCTGCACCGATTTGCTCTCCCACCAGCAGCGTACGAGAGTTCCCTTCTCTCCACATCCTCTCCAACACTTGTTGTTTCCTGTCTTATTAATTATAGCCATTCTGACAGGCATGAGGTGATATCTCATTGTAGTTTTGATTTACATTTCCCTGATAGTTAATGATTTTGAACATCTTTTCATGCAGCTGTTGGCCATCTGTGTATCTTCTTTGAAGAAATGTCTGTTCAGGTCTTTTGCCCATTTTTTAATTGAATTGTTAGTTTTTTTGTTGTTGAGATGTATGAGTTCTTTATATCTTTTGGAGATTAACCCCTTGTCAGATATGTGGTTTGAAAATATCTTCTCCCAATTGTTAGGTTTTCTTTTCATGTTGTTGATGGTTTCCTTTGCTGTGCAGGAGCTTTTCAGTTTGATGTAGTCCCATTTGCTTATTTTTTCTATTGTTTCTCTTGCCCAGTCAGACATGGTACTTGAAAATATGTTGCTAAGACTGATGTTGAAAAGCGTATTGATTTTTTTTTTATGAAATCACTCTTACTAGTGATAGAAATTCCATGAGAACAAGGACTTTGTTCACTACTACATTCCTGATACTTAGAGAAATGCTGACCACATAATGGGTGCTCAATAATATTCTGTAGAATAAACAATATTAGTTGAACAAAAATCTGCCCAATGGTATTTCAAGTTAGCAATAAGTAGCCATGTCTATCCCTGAGCCCCATCAAGACAATGGAGATCCTAGGTTTGGCTCTGAACACTGTGGTACTGGCAGAAAATTTCAGTCAACTCATTTATTTGCTATTGTCACTTATTCCCTGTATTAGAATCAGTTGTGTCTCTGAAAGAACTAAATGAAGTAATGGCCAAAACTCAGGATCCCTGAAACTTAATTCTTGAAGGATCATTCCTCTATGAGCTCCCCAGGGAATCTATATGCTCAGAGAACAAAGCCTCCACCTTCCTCTCTACCATCTGGGCCATGCCATCCGCCAATAGTTCTTCCCCCCACCGTCTGCATTTTAAGCTCCCTAAAGCGGGAATCTGTTCAATTCTTTGTACCTCAAAGACAATGTCAGATACACATTAAGTCATCAATACGTTTGTTGATTTACTGATTGTCTGAAATCAAGGTTCTTGTTTGCCTGGCCTACATTTGAGTAGAATCCCATCTGCTCATTCAAAAGCCTTCTCCCAATACCTAACATCATAATCTTCTTTTAAACACTATCAAAGAGAGAGATGAATTCACCCTGGTCTCTGCCTTCACAAAACCCATTGTGTAGGAAGCTGAATGAAAAATAATAATGTAATGATAGTAACAACAACAATCTATTGAAGATGTGCTGTGTTCCAGGCACCATATTAAATATCTTACATGTAATATCTCATAACAGCCCTCCCCATTTTTACAGATAGGGAACAAGAGACTAAGAGCCATTTGTTAACTTACCTAAGGTCCCATCAACCAGATTTAAAGTGGGTGGCATCACACAAACAGCGTTTGATAAGATGTTTTGTGGGCAAGAGGAGAGAAAGGACATTCACTGTGGCTCAGAGTATCAGAAGACTCAAAAAATGTTAACTTTGAACCGGGCTTCAATGGTTCCCAGAACATGATCACTATCCCTTGCCTGCCATGTTTTATACATGATGCCTTCTCTCCCTTGTGTGCCCTTTCCTCCAAGCCTACGTTATACTTCTAAACCATAAATATTTAACTTTTGTAGAGCTAACCTCTTCCATGCAAAATGAGCCTCTGCGTCTTTTTAATATCTACATATACCCCATTGAATTTAATTAATTTGTATATGTCTGCCCATCCTCCAAACCTGATTGTGACCTCCTTGAGAACCAGGGGCATGATCCTTCAACCCTGTGCCCTAATATCTAGCATAGTCCTTTGCATATAATATACACTTAATTAGTGATCAATGAATTAGATAAAATAATAAAAAACTCTACTTTTCATTGAGTGCTTGGCATACACCAGGGAAAATGAAAAATGTTTGCAGATATCATCTAACATTCATTGCCTCCCCCATTTCACAGATGAAGAACTGACATTCAGAGAAGTTGAGTAGCTTGCTCAAAAGAAAAGCTGAGAAGCAAATATTTGGGATGGAGGGGAGGGAGCCAGGAGAAAAAACAAAATACTCTAAAATGTGTTCCTACGACAAAAAGCCTCTAGGATTATTTGTTCTCAGGGATCTCTCCACCTACCCACACTGAACTCCCAAGATAGATCTTCTGCTATCCTATCCCTCCCTCCCCCATCAAGGCCCAAATTTTCTAGCTTCAATTTTCTGCCTCTTTCCAGCATCCCAGAGGTCTTTTTTAGTCCTTCCATCCCCAAGGAATTTTTACTCTCAGATAGGGCCCTAATAACAGGATAAATACTTAAGCTTTTTTGGTCCCTACACTCTAAGCCCTACAAGACCTGAGACTCCCCTACCACTCCCTGCCCAGATCTGGTAAGTCTATCCGTCTGTGTGCTCAGCCCTGCAATATGCACACTGTGAGCACACCAAAGACCTGACTGTCACTGAGGTATATTTTCTCACTGAGGTTATGTCCACTTCAGATAAAGGGGGCTTATAAATGAATCATACTTTTGACCACTGCTATGTGCCATGTAGTGCTAGTGTTCTTCTCCCACACAATAGCCTATGAAGTAGGAATCATCCTTTCCAGGTCACAGATGAGGAAGCAGGTCGAGAGAGGTTAGATGACTTGACTGAGATCACACAGCTGGTGAGTAAGTAGAACCTGGAATTGAATCAGGCTTCCCTTGGTCTTCCACTAATGAATGCTGAATTCTTGGCAGGTAGTTTCCTGCTCACGTACACATCTAAAGATGAAGAAACTGCTCCTTTCCTCTTGTTCCTGCTACTTGAGCTCCTATTCTTATATATTTTAGGTAAGACCTTTCTAATACCAAATGTTGAGGTAATTCAGAACAAAAAGAAGTGAGGGGCATAAAGTCAAGTTATTCTGTGTGAGTCATCAGAAAGAGGCTAGGAGTCTCTGCTTGCCTAATCTCTGGAGGCAGATGAATCAGGAGAAAATAACAAAATAGGCAGAAGAGTGTTCCCAGGCAGAGAGAAGAACACTGTAAGAGTCTCTAGCCTCTCACTTTCACCATGGAGAGGGTTCTGCAGCCATGCCACTCACCTCCCAGCCCAAAGTCTAGAGATCATTGACTCCGACAGAAGTGGCAAGGGCTCCTTTGAACACTGGTGTTTGTAACCTACTTCCTGTTTTGCATCATTTCCCAGTGCCCTACAATCTTTCATTCTGGACATTTTTCATGAGATTTATCTCAAATATTAGTGAGAGGGCCAGGAAGTAATGACTCCAAGACCCTCACCTCGACATTGATCTATTTCCTAGAATCTGGGCATATTGTGCTCACACAGACTTTTCCAACTTCTTTTTCCGCATCTGTGCAAATGCATCTGAGGCAAGGGGAGCTTGTGGTCATTGTGCTGTGTAGCTACAAGGATAAAGTCGAAGTTCTTTGAGTGGTAGCTCAGGGCCTCAGGAAACATGATTCAATTATTAAAAAGCTGAGTGGAAGAAGAAAAGGGAGGGGAAGAAAACAAGGCTGTCTCATTTATGTCTGGATTATTCAGCTCTCAATTTTCTCCACACCAAAGAAAGGGCACTGAAGCACGGACACTCCAAAAGCAATGTCTTACCTAAATGTATGTACCTGTGTCTTCTGAGCACAGCCTTGCTAATGCGTTTTCCACAGCAACATAGACAAAGACAATCACATGCTTAGTCATACACATAGTGTGCTCATTCACATAATGGAACAGTTTTATATTTACCATTTCACGAGGTCCCCCCACTCAGATTCTTCTCTTTCCCTGACCTTTTGGCCACTGCCAAAGCTGAAATCCCCTCTGTATATGCTTGGGCCCAGGCTGGACAGTGGAAACTCAGGGAAGGAGATAACACAGAAGAGAAAATAGGAAATACATGGAGGAAGGGGATGACAAGACAGAAAGGGACAAGATGATTTGTTCAGTATCACAGTGACAGCCACAGTTGGCGCTGGGATGGAAAATCAGGTATCCCGATCCAGAGATCCTTCCCCCAAATCATATTAGAAGACCTTACTCTTTCCCTTCCTGCCTCTTTCTCTCTGGGTGTGGGTAGCTAATGCTAGGGATTGCAAGGAGTATTGCAGCTTAAGTAGGAATATAAATGGGCTCTTTCCGGACAGTCCTGTTGGTTCCACTCTCTCTCAATTAGAAACCAGAACACAGTCACATGCCAGTATATTAGAAACCCTTGCGAGAAAGGTACTTTTCTCTGTCCTATGTCTATTTCTAGTTCTTGTTCTCAACTTTCTTTCCTCTTCATCATCATCTTCTCTCCCTCTAATGTCCCCTTCCTGACTATTTTAATCTCCCTTCTCTCTCAAATTCTCAAATCCTGGCTGTCTAGTGGATGAGACAAAAATGAAAAGGTACTTGTAGGTGAGAGAAGATCAGGGGAGATAGTATGAAATGGGCAGAAGAGATGGGTGGAGATATGTAGAAGTTCAGTACTATCATTTGACCAAACTTGGTCTCTATATTTGCTTACAATGCATGATTCTATGTTCCCAATGATTAAAATTCACTTCTCATCCCCTTTCCTTCTTTCATGTACCTTTAATTTTTATGAGACAATATGCCATATACATAATCATCTCACAATAACCTTAACAGATTATATATTGTGGCCAAATCAGCTTGACACCTACCACTGACCAATTCTGCATGATCTCAACTGTTTCTACCAGCAGCCATACAGGACACCTAAGCCAAGCACAGGATCATAGTACTAACATGATCCAGGCAACGTGAGACAAGAGGCAGCCCCTCACCATGTGCTTTGCTATTCCTGGTCAGAATCTAGGTTCTGAGCTTCATCTATGAGTACATCACAGGCTCAATGGCTTGAAAAACCCATCCAATATCTCCCTGCTTTCCCTTCTCCTCTCCTCAGTCCTGATCTTTCTACCTTGAAAAGTAACCATATTTGAGTCTTCCATTCAATCTGCCTGACCTTCAGTGATTACACTACCCTTATACTGTCACATAGGCAGATGAATCAGAAGAAAGTAAGAATATAGGCAGAAGAGGGTTCATAGGTGGAGAGAAGAAAGCTGTAAGAGTCTCTAGCTTCTCACCTTCATCGTGGAGAGGGTTCTGCATCCATGCCATTCATCCTACAGCCCCCAGCCTAGACATCATTGAATCAGACACAAGCAGTAAGGGCTCCTTTGAACCCTGGTAATAACTCTACCTCCTCCCTTGCATCATTTCCCAGTGCTCTACAATCTTCTCATCCTGAATGTTTTTCATGAGGTTTAACTCAAATATTTTCTGCTGCGATTTCAGCTTCAGCCATAGCATAAGGATGAATCCCAACTGCATCATCTCTCTGGGCTTGCTAGAGCTCAGAACAAGGCAGTAAAGTCTTTTTTACCCACCCTACCTTCACCTGACCATGCAATTCTCAAACTACAGCCATCAGAACCCATCCTCCTTCCTGCTCATGGGGATTCCTGGCCTGGAGGCATCTCACTTTTGGATTGCATTTCCTTTCTGCTCCATGTATGCCCTGGCAGTGCTTGGCAACATGACAGTGCTGCTAGTGGTGCATTCAGAGCCTGCACTGCACCAGCCCATGTACCTGTTCCTATGCATGCTGTCCATCATTGACCTGGTGCTCTGTACTTCTACTGTGCCCAAGCTCCTTGCACTCTTTTGGGCAAATGCTGCTGAGATTGCCTTTGAGGCCTGTGCTACTCAGATGTTCTTTATCCATGGCTTCTCAGCTATAGAATCTGGTATCCTGCTAGCAATGGCCTTTGACCGCTACTTAGCCATCTGCCAGCCACTGCGCTATGGGTCATTGATGCCCCCAAAGGCTGTGGGCAAGCTGGGGGCTGCTGCTATATTTCGTGGCTTGGGGCTCATGACCCCACTCACCTGCTTACTGGCAAGGCTGAGCTACTGTAGCCGAGTGGTGGCCCACTCCTACTGTGAGCACATGGCTGTGGTGAAGCTGGCTTGTAGGGGCACAAAGCCAAACAACATCTACAGCATCACTGCCTCAACGCTGGTGGTGGGCACTGACTCTATCTGCATCACTGTCTCCTATGCACTTATCCTCCGGGCTGTGTTAGGCCTTTCCTCCAAGGAGGCAAGGGCTAAGACCTTTGGCACTTGTGGCTCCCACCTGGGTGTCATCCTTCTCTTCTATACACCGGGACTCTTCTCATTCTACACACAGCGCTTTGGCCAGCATGTGCCCCACCACATCCACATCCTCCTGGCTGACCTCTACCTCATTGTACCCCCTATGCTCAACCCAATCATCTACGGCATGAAGACCAAGCAGATCCGGGATGGGGCCCTCCGACTGCTAAAGCTGGGTACTGTCATAAAGCCTTCAACCCCACCCTGGACCCTGTCCTCTTCTCTCCACAGTCCTTGAGCAATGTTGACAAGACCAGTAGCTTCCACCATGATGGGGAGACAAATCCATGCTCAGTGGTATCCTTATTTTGATAAGGAGGTATAGCACAAGTCAGATGGGGGGAGAACCATCAGGTGTTTCCCACTTGTGATGTAGATATGGTTACAAAGCTCAGGGAGCCCCTGTCTAGTGGGAAACATTGTTACCAAGCTGATGATGGCCTCCTAGGAAATCCCACTCTGCTGTTCTGATACAGCTTTTACCTTCCAGTAGACTTTGATAAAATGAAAAAGATATGACTACTGGTCTGACAAGGAGAAATAACCCTCATCCACAGTCAATTGTCCCTACCCTGATAGGGATACATGGATACATCCCTCTGTGAGCTCTAAATCTGATGGGAGAAACATACACAGAGAATTAGAGAGGCACAGAGACAGAGCTCTCATTGATGGGCCATACGGACAACACCAAAGAAGAATCATGGACAAACTGTGTCTATGTACAGAGGAGTAAGCAACAAGGTGTAATGTCAATCTAGGAAGGTTCTCTGGGAGATGAGTTTTTGTCTTTTCACTGAGCATGTATTATGGGCCGAATATATTCCTAAAATCTAGGAGTATGAATTTGATTAGGTCAAAAGTCCTCCTCTCATGGTGACTGCTCACTATTAGTCAGAGGAGATACATATAGGGAGACAGTAACCAAACCAAATTAAACCAATATTATTAGGGGAAGCACAGGGATGACAGGTACTGAGTAAGGACACCTAACTTGCCCAGGGGCTACCTCATCTCACTCCACCTCTGTACAGGTGGGAAAGGCTGCTTCCTTGTTTGCCTTCAACTATGACCTAGTGTAAGATGTGGGAACGAAGTCTCAGGCTAGGTGATGTCAAGTCTGACATTCTTAATCTTTCCTTCTATTCCCTGGGAGTGGCCACGTGGAGCTGCCACCAAGCCTCAAATGTCCAGGGCGGCAGGCAGGAGTAGGGCGACAAAACAAGACTCTCTTCACCAAGATGCACCACAGCCACCCCAACCCCACAGACAGGGACAGTGTGGCTGCGTGGCTCTGGCCTCAGCATGTGCCCTTTTCCTGGTCTGGTTCACTACCCACCTGGAACCAAGGCAGGTAGGAGGAGGCATTGGGCCTGGGCAGCGTTCCAGTTCTCTGCCCATATGGGGGCAGGTCTGCAAGACCTAGGGAAGGCAGGGTCAAGGCCTGAGCTGTGGCCTCCTCCCAACACTTGGAGGGGACCCCCAGGGGCCTGTTCTCAAGGACATGGAGCCACTTCTATGAGGATGGCAGGGGCAGCTCTGCTGCCAGGAGGCCAGACTCTTCTGTCTGTTCAGGGAGTCCATGTAATGAAAAATGGCTTCCAGAGCCCAGCTGGTCTCAACATTGCTGATTTTCGGAGTCAGCTTCAGCACTTTGTTCCCTGGGCAGCCGAATCTTGGAGCAGCAAGCCAATGAGGTGAGATCCCACACGAAGCTGCTCTGCAGCTGGGTCTCCGCTATTCCGCACAAGTTCTTGACCACAATTTTAGTCTCCAACGACCAGGCTGCCACCCTTCTCCACATCTATGAGGCCAACATTTGCCGCAAGGTCATAATAGTAGGAATAAGCATAAAAATCCACATCCTTCGCTTGCGTTTTGTGCACTTATTTCAAAGGATTTCTGACACTGCTGGCACGCAGCTCATGGAGGCTCACTGCCTTCCATCCTGAAATTCTGCATGTTAGTTCAGCGTGTTCCCACTCTCCTACATTGTCTCATAACCATCTTATGAGGAAGATGTAGTTAACTACCCCCACTTTACAAAGCCAGAGGCACAAGTTAGGAAGGTAGTACCTTGTCCAAGAAAGCAAGTAAATGTCAGAGTCAGAATTCAAACTCACATCTTTCTAATTCTAAATTCTGTGTTTTTGACTCTTTTCCAGGTGAGTTCTTGTAAATCTAGGCCCTCGGACCAAGAATCTAATCAAGTTTAACCTAGGAGTGAGGGGATAATATTTCTCACATTGACATTTGGCAACATGCCAAACCCTATTCTAGGGGCTGGATGTATAATGGTGATTCAGGAAGAGAAATCTCTGATGACAACTCGAATATGAAACCTCAGCAAAATCCCCCCATGCCCTCTCAGTGAGTCCCACGTTACCCATCTTCCTCCACTCCAGGGCTCAGCACCCATGAAATTAGTAGTCTTAATTTTCCCACAGACAACCCAGGTTGCTAGACAATCAGACCTCAGATTGGCCCATAAATTCTCCCCAGGATATTTAATTCAAACTTTAATTCAAAGTTCAGAAAACTGGCTACATCCTATTTGGGGCTATATTGCCTATGGCTGGATTTATTTTTCCCAAACTATTCTTTTTTTAATGAGGTACAACTTACTTAAAATAAAATACATATAGTAAGTGTATAGTTTGATTTCTCACAAATGTATACATCAGTATAACCACTACCTTAATCAAGATACAGAATATCTTCATAATCCCAGAAAGTTCCCTTGTGCTCCTTCCAGACAATACCCTCACTCCCCCTCCAAGACAACCACTGTTTGATTTTGATTACCTTGGATCAAACTTACCATTCTAGAAGTTCACATAATTGGAATGATACCATATGTATGCTTTGTGTCCGACTTCTTTGGCTCAAGATTCATTCCTGTTACATGCATTGGCTAATTCCTTTTTATTGCTAAGTAATATTCCATTATATGAATATACCAAAGTTTATTTTTGGACACTTAAGTTATTTCCTATTTTTGGCTATTATGAATAAAGCTGCTATGAATATTTCTTAACCTAGAAGTGGAAATTCTGGGTTATAAGGTAGGTGTATGTTTAATAGAACCTACCAAAGCGTTTTCCAAAGTAATTTTACTATTTTATATTCTTACCAGTGCTGTATGACAGTTCCCAGCTATTGCACATCCTGGTCAATCCTTGATATTGTCATTCTTTATTTTAACCATTCCAATGTGTGTAAGGTAGTAATTTATGGTTTTAATTCACATTATTGATGACTAGCGACATTGAGCAACTTCTCATGTTTACTGTTTATGCATAAGCCTTCTGTGAAATGTTTGTTAGTCTTTTGTCCATTTTTATTGAATTTTTTGCTTTGTTGTTGATTTATACTAGCAGTTTATGTGTTCTAAATACAAGTCATTTGTCATATATCCATAGTGAAAATATTTTGTCCAATTCCATGGCTTGCCTTTGATTTTCTTACTGATATCTTTTCATAAAAAGAAACTTTTACTTATGATCAAGTCAAAATAATTTTATTCATGGTTAGTGCTCTCTTTTATAGATTTAGCTTATAATTTTAAGTCTATGATCCAATACAAATAATAACTGTGTGGTGTGAAGTAAAAATCAAGACTTATTTTTTCACCTATGGATATCCAGTTGTTCCAGCATTATTTTTGAAAAGGCTTTCTTTTCCAAATTGAATTGCTTTGGCGACTTTGTCAAAAGTCCGTCAACTCTTTATGTGTGGATGTATTTCTGGATTCCCTTTTCTCTTTCATTAATCTATTTGGCTATCCTTACCTCAATACTGCACTGTTCATAATCATAGCCTTATACTAAGTCTTGAAATGAAGTAGTGGAAGTCTTTCAACAGTATTTCTGGCTATTCTATGTTCTTTGCATTCCTATATATATTCTAGAATCAGTTTGTTAATTTCTACAAAAACTATTGCTAGGGTTTTGATTGTATGATTTTTATTTCTTTCTCTGATCTTATCGTACTGGCTAGGACCTCCCACACAAGGTTCATCAGATTTAGTAAAGCAAACATCCTTGCCCTATTTCTGATCTTATACTTAATGATGAAAGATTGAATGCTTTCCTCCTGTTAACTGTAGGTTTTCATAAATGCCCTTTACCAGTTGTTACAAGTTTTTATTTAGATGATGTTGAGCTTGGTCAAATCATTTTTCTTCATATAGTTAGGTAATCACACGATTTATCTCCTTCATTCTGTTAATGGAGTTTACTATATTGACATTTTTAAATGTTAAACTACCTTGCATTCCTAGAATAAACCCCACTTGGTGATGATGTATTGTATGATTCAGTTTTATTATTGGATTTATATGTTGCTGGATTCAGTTTGCTAGTATTTTGATAAGGATAGTTGTGTCTATCTTCTTGATAGATATTGATCTTGTAATTTTTTCTTGTAATTTCCTTATCGGATCTTTATATCAAGGTTTTGCTCGCCTCATAAAATACATTGGAAAGTATTCCCTATGACTCTATTTTCTAAAAAAATTTATTTACTCAAATATTTGACAGAATTCTGCAGGAAAGAAAACTGGTTCTGAAGTTTATTTTTTACTTATTTAACATTCAATTTTTAAAGAATATAGGTCTATTCAGATTTTCTATTTTCAGAATATTTGTATTTTCTCTAAATTGTCAAAATAATAATTGTCAAATAATATACCAATATATGTATAAAATTGTTTATAAGATCCCCTTATTTTCCTTTCAATTCTGTAGGACTTGTCATCTTTTATTTCTGATATTGGTTATTCGTGTGTGCTTTGTCCTGTTCTGTTATGCTGATAGGGAAGAGAAGTGTATCAATTTTACTAATTTTTAGAACCAAATTGTGGCTTTGTTGATTTTTTTCCTCTATTGTTTGTTTTTTCTTTCATTGATTTCTGCTCTTTATTTCCATTCTGTATTTACTTTGGATTTAATTTGCTCTTCTATTTCTAGCTTCTTAAAAACTCAGATAGTTGATTTTAAACCTTTCTTTTTTTCTAATATAAGAATTTATACATATAAACTCTCTATGCATTGCTTTAGGTGCATCACACAAATGCTGATATGTTGTGTTAGAATATTTTGTACTATTTTCTAATTTCCCTTATAATATTTTTGTGACGCATGGGTTAAGTGTGTTGCTTAACTTCCAGCTGTTGGGTGACTTTCTATACGTCTATTGCTATTTCTAGTTTAATTCCATCTTGGTTGGAAAACATACACTCTATTATTTCAATCATTCAAAATGTATTCAGACTTGTTTCATGGCCCTGATATGGTCTATCTTGGTGAATTTCTATGTGCACTTCAAATTAATGTGTTTTTGCATGTTTGGGTGTATTGTTCTATGATTATCAATTAGGTCAAGGTGATCGATGGTGTTCAACTTTTTCATATCTTTACAGATGTTTTTATATGCCTCTTCTATCAGTTACTGATAGAATTGTTAAACTCTCTAAGTACAATTGTGGACTTTTCTATTTTTCCTTTTAGTTCTGTCCATTTTTACTCCGTGTATTTTGAAGCTGTTATTAGAATTGTTATATTGATGAATTGACTCTTTTAGCATTATAAATGGTCCTCTTTATCTTGGGTAATATTGTGCTTTTAAATCAATTTTGTCTGATATTATTACAGCTACAGCTGAGTTTCTTCAGCTTAAACTGCATTGTATATTAATATTCCATCTTTTTACATTTAAAGGATCTGTGGCTTTATATTTAGTTAACCATCTATAGACAGCAAAGAATCGGGCCTTATGTATCTAGTCTGACAAATTCTTATTAGTTGGAGTATTTAGTCCTTTTACATTGAATGCTATAACGCACTTGGGTTTAAGTCTATCTTGCTACCTGTTTTGTATTTGCCTCCTTTGTTCTTTATTTTTCCAGTGTTGCAGTTTTGGGGCTAATTAAACATATATTGAAATACCATTCTATCTCCTCTACTTGTCTTTAGCTATACTTCATGTAACCCCTAGGTGGTTCTACGGTTTACTCTATGTACTCCTAATTTATCACAATCTTCCTTGAATTAACGTTTTACCACTTCATGTAAAATATATGAATATTATAACAGTTCTATTTACTCTCTATCCTTTGTGCAGTTTTTACACATATTTTACATAAAGTATTTATATTTACATATTTCATATATATTATAAACCTAAAAAATAAATTATTACTTTTATTTAAGCCATTTTAAAGAATTTAATAAAAAAATAATCTTTTATACACATATTTACTATTTCCAGTGCTCTTCTTTCCTTCCTATAGATGCAAATTTCCATATAGTATTTCTCTTCAGCATTCTTGTAGTATAGGTTTGTGAGAAATTCTCTCAGCTTTTACCTCAAGATATCCTTATTTAAATTTTATTTTTGATAAAAAATTTTTACTAGCTATAGAATTCTAGATTGACAGGTTTATTTTTCCTCTTAGCACTTTGAAATATGTTGTTCCTATTTTTTTGAGCTCCTTTTTTGCTTATGAAAGTCATCATTCTTATAGTTCCCATATACGTAACGTGTCTTTTTTTCACAGGCTTCTCTTACATGTTTTTCTCATTGTATTTGGTTTTCGGCAGTTTGACTTTGATGTGTCAATGTGGAGTTTTCTTTATATTCATTTTGCTTGGGGGGTCACTGAATTTACTGGGTCAATGAGTTGATTTTCTAATTTAGTAGCCAAATTTGGAAAGTGTTTTCAACTAGTTCACCAAGTATTTTTCTGACCCATTCTCGTTCTGATCTTTCCAGGACTCCAATCCCATATATATCAGACTCCTTGATAGAGACCCACATGTCACTCTATTCATTTATTTTAACTCTTTTCTCTCTCTGCTTCTGTTAACTGGTTAATAGAATATTGGATGATTTCTATTGACTTGGTCTTCAGGTTCACTGATTCTTTCTTTCACATTGTCCAATCTCATGTTACTTCCAACTATGATTTTACTTCGAATATTATATTTTCAAATCTAGAATTTCTATTTGATTCTTTTATACAGTTTCTAAATTTCTCCTTAAACGTCCATATTATCACCCAGTTATCCATCTTTTTCTGTAGATTCTTTAAACTTTTTATAGTTATGTTAAAATACTTGTCAGCTCTTTCCAAAATGTGGGGTTACAGAGTCTCTTTCTGTTGATTTTTTCTCTTGATTATGCTTTTTTAGTATGTATAGTAATTTTTCAATGTATACCATACATTGTAAAGGATGCATTGAAAAATCTCTGGATCCTGTTATTTTTCTTTGAGGAGTTTTTAGTTTTTGTCTGACAGGCATAGTTTATTTATTGATGTGTCAATGATCTTGATCCTATGAGGTTTAACTTCAGGCTTTATTAAGAGTTTATTATTTCAATTTTACTCTTATCCCAAGATCATAGCTCTTAGTACTTAGATATACTATTAAAGGTGCAGACTTTCTGGAGTTTTAATCAAAAAACTGAGATGTTGGGGCCAGCCTGGTGACCAAGTGGTTAAGTTCACGTGCTCCACTTTGGCAGCCTGGGGTTCACGGGTTTGGATCCTGGGCGCAGACATACACTGCTCATCAAGCATGCTATGGTGGCATCCCACGTACAAAATAGAGGGAGACTGGCAGAGATGTTAGCTCAGGGCCAATCTTCCTCACCAAAAAAAAAAAAAATACTGAGATATTACCAATTCCTCCCAACTTAGTAAAACTTAAATGTCAAACTCTATCTCCCTAACATGAGGAAACTGCTGAAAATCAGGGATGCTACTCTACATAAAGCTATTTTCACTGACTTTCATAGTTGCAGTCTCCAGGACCTTGTAATACAGGAACAATTACACCTGGTGGCCAGGATCATTGCACTCTCTCCTCCTTTCGTTCTTGTCCAGCTGATCTATCATAACATGTACTGCTCTATTGTCTCATCTTCTCCTCAGGCCTACCAGTTCTCCTCACCTGAGGGTCCATTTTAGGGCCCTTTGGTTTCTTTGTCCTTTCTGATACCTGCTTTTTAAGCATTCTTCCAGTGGGATTAGGGGCCTAAGCCTTTCCCATGGTACAACTTTTCTCAATTTTGTAACTCCAATAGGCCTGGGGCCAACATTGTATCCTATTGAGATGAGAAACTAGATGGGCTTAAACAAGTTACTGCTACTAATAAATGCTTTGAAGCAAGGAGTAGCTGTAAGATGGCTGCCTGGGCCGTCTCAAGAGTCAGAAGACAGATACTAGATGTCTTGGTGGCTGGAATCAGAAGAATGACCTTGTGAAGTGGGGTTAGGGCAACCTCCATTCAGTTTTTCCAGGAAATGGAGACAGTTTCCAAAGTCATAAGATTGGTGTACAAAGCCTGAGCCACCCCAGTGTACAAGATCAGAAAATGAAAAGACAGCAAAGAAGGGAAGAAACTGATGAAGTAAGAATCCGTATAGGAATTTTATTATGTTAATATAGTGTTTCTCAACTCAGATTCATAGACCTCTGAGTTTTTCTGCGGGGAAGGATAAGAAGTACACCATATTTATACATTCTACAATTTCCTTTGCATGTAAGTTATTTCTTTACTTAGGAAGGTACTTAGTTAGGAAGGCAGGTACTGTATTTCTCCACTGTCACTGTTCTAAGACGTAACCTGGCTTGGAAGCAATGAAGAGTGATGAAGTGGATCTTGAAGAGAACAAGAAACTTCTTGCAAAGCACCTGCTTCAGGTGAGGTCATGTCATGATTCCCAGACAAAGAGAAACTGTTCTCTTCTGGTAAGGGGAAAAAGGTGCTTCTGCCAGCCTGGAAAGTTCAGAAAATATTGAAGGTCGGGTAGTTTTAGGCTCGTTCACCTAAATGTCTCTTTTCCAGCTCTTAAAGTCCCACACTTTATCAGGGAATTTACTTTGATGTAGATGACCTACTGAGACTGTATATTCAATCTTAATATTTCTGCCACCGTTGAAATCATGTCCTGGGCCTGATTTTCAGCAGTCTGCCCTCTGGCTACAGGAAATTAGTCTCCTTCAAGGCTGCCATGGAGGACCTCTGCATTTTGCACCATGTTTTAAGTTAGTTAAGTTAGCAAATTTGTAAGTATACAATACAGTATTAATATCTACAGGTGCTATGCTGTATAGTGGATTTCTTAACTCCAAACTCATCAAGTTGTATACATTAAATACATACAGCTTTTCGTATGTCAATAATACCTGAAGAGAGTGGTTTTTTTAAAAAAAAATAAGGGATTGTGGGGCTGGCCCAGTGTTGTAGTGGTTAAATTCAACACGCTCTGCTTTGGCAGCCTGGGGTGTGTGTGTTCGGATCCCGGGTGTGGACCTACACACTGCTCATGAAGCCATGCTGTGGCAGCATCCCACACACAAAATAGAGGAAGATGGGCATAGATGTTAGTTCAGGGACAATTTCCTTAGGCAAAAAGAGGAAGATTGGCAACAGATGTTAGCTCAGGGCCAGTCGTCCTCACCAAAAGAAAAACAAATACAATTAAATAAGCGATCAATAAAAAGAACTACCCTGAGGAAGGAAGGTGAAAATAATAGACCTGAAAGTTGGAAGCTGTTAATGCTGCAAGAATTCCTTTCATTGTCTCATGCATGGGAACGGTTACTAAGTATTGACATGAGAATAAACACGTGAATATTAATATTTACATCTTTACAAATCATACCTGACAAGGCTGGCAGTTTTAGAGATATAGAAACTTAGTCTAGCCTGGGTAAGATGCTTCCTTAAAAGACAAAATCATGGAATCTAGAACTACATGAGGACTTTTCCCTCATGTGGGCTCTAATGCAGCCTCATGATCTAACCATAATTTCAAATACTCGATCACAAGAAATTCTAAACTGTCAGTGCTCGATTCATAATAGAAATCCTATTTATTCATTCAACAGCCTTTTAAGTCTTTATACACTGATAGAATCTAGAATAAAGTTGAAAAACCAAGATGTCTCAACCAAGAAATTCTAGTCTGTGAAGAAGACAGATAGCATATTGTAATAAATGCTTTATAAATGCCTACACAAGGATATATAGACATGGAGGAAGGAGTATGAACACTTCCTCTCATGAAAAGTCCTACATAAACCTTAAAAAATAAATAGAAGCCTACCATTGATAAAGGCCTTTCAGAGAGAGTGTGTATAGCAGTGTGAGAGGCAAGCCCACTCCTGACTTTCTGGGACAGAATCATTTGAGTTCTTCCTCTATAAAGAGGCAATAGCAGTACCAGCCCACTGGGGCATGAAATAATTAGGTGTGATTTTTGCAAAGTACTTAGAAATGTAGGTTGGTAGTCAAATTAAATTGAATTGAATTGTAAAGTTGTGTTTGTTTGGGGTTGCGATGCTGGGGAATTAGATAATTCAAACCTCTGCTGAAGCTAGGAGAGGTGTCCTGGGTTTGCTAGAGCTTTGATGAATGATGATTAAATTTAGAGCATCTGGTCTAGATGTGAGGAGTCGTGTTGGCAGACAACTACACAAGGTGATTGTCCCAGATGTTTGGAGCCTAGGGGACAGCTAATTGCTTATGTTAATATTAGTTGGACCTACACATTATTACATTTAATTGTATTTCTTAGTGTTGTGTATATTGTCCCATTTAATCCTCACAACTTTATGAGGTAAGAGCTGTTATCTTCATTTCAGAGATGGGGAAATTGAGCTTAGAGAAAAATGAAGCAATTGCTCAAGGTTAGGGAAGTAGCTGAAAGCAGAGCTAGAATTTGAAATCTAGACTACATTTCAGATTCCTGAAAATTGGTGGTATCTGCTTCTTGGTAGTTCTAAAAACAGAACAGGAACTAGCAACATTTCTTAATACCAGGACAGATGCAAGACAACTCCCCAGCAAGGCCCACCATATAGGAGTAGGACCCAGAAATGCAATCAATACTCTCTTCTCTCGGTGTCCTTTCTCCCTTGCATGCTTTTTCCTCTCTTGGATATGCAGTCGACCTCCAGTTCTCTCCCCTCTCCCTCAAATTATCCTCTTACACTGTTTCATGGGAGGAGGTAGAAGGAATTCAGAAGGATATCTCTCCAAGGGCCCTTTTTCTTATATTGTTCTAATCCACAAAACATTGTAACATAGATAATTTTGCGTTAATCATAATTTCACTTCACTGAGTGAATGCATAGCAATTGTTCATTAGGTCAACCCCTGGAGGCTTCCTTTTCCTCTTCTGTAAAAGGCAAAAACAGCTCTTTGCCTTACAGAGAGCTGTTAGGAAATCATCTGCCCATGGCCAATCTATACACAATGTAGAGTAATCTGCTTGGAAAGACTTGACTTTGAAGAACTTGAGACAGGCTTCCAGGTTTCTACAAGCCTTCTTCTCCTACTCTTGTCTGGGACCATCCCCCACCCAATTCCTTGAATGCTAGCAGCCAGGCCTAGCATAAGAGTGTGCACAAACTTTTTACTTGATCTAAAAATGTATGAGATGAGTCAACCATTCATTCTCCAGTCACTAAAGACCCCATCCCGCTCTAGCATATCCCAGACTTAGAATATACTCTCCAGTTCACCCAGAACAAGCCTTGGTGGTTGGCATTATGTATTGTAGATCTCTTTTAGACCGGATTTAGATCTCCCATTTGGAAGTCCCCTTTGGGAGACCTTGAGAGACTTAGCTATGAATTAATACACCCAGAGGTTCTAAGGAGCAGTGTGACCTTGAACAAACATTCTGCATTTGCAACAAACCAACCAGCAGTTGCCATTTTCCTCCCAAAATTAAAGCTACCCAATACAAAATCAAAGCTACCTGATACATGATAATAACAAATGCTCCTATCTATTGAGAACAATAAAATTATTGATTTTTAATTGCATTTACCATTTGCCAGAAATTTAGTCTTTCACTTATTCATTCATTTTATACATAAAGGGCTTACAATATTTTGGGCCATATGCTCAGCACTAGGGTTAGATAAGTCAGCAAAAACAGTTGCCATCATGGTCCTTGCAGTGAATTAAGGAAAACAGGCATTAATCAGATAACACAAACGCACATAAAACTGGTTCTCTGCTGCTGGATTTAGCACTTTATGTACATTTTGTAGTTGAATCCTTACGACATCTCTGTGAGGTAGGTATTACCCCACTTTATAATCATGAGGAAACAGAGGTTCAGAGAGGTGAAATAACTAACTTAAGGTCACACAGCTGGTATAAGCCAGAGGTGAGATTTTTTTAACTCAAGTTTTCTGCATGGGTGGGTAACAGTCTTATTAGCCTAAAGATTAAAACAGGAGCTTTAGATTCATGTACACAGTTTTTTTTTTAACTAATGACAAAATCTAAAAGCCACTATACGTCACACCCTGATAATCTTTTAACTGGGTAAACTGGTAGCAAAGCTTTCTAGAGACCACTGCAGGACTCCCCCTTGTGTCAGGCTCAGATACTTTAATAGTTATTGGCCTGTGGAGCAGAGGAAGGACTTATGGGACATGCTAAGATGTGTGCACCTTGAAGGTAAAGTTGTAGAGACATAGACCTCCAGATCTCTTCCAGCTCTTGACATCAGTGCAGCCATGGAATGACTAGCAATAAGAATGACCGTGCTATGGTGACAGGGATTACGGGTGGGAGAAGGCTCCAAGCTCAGAGCTGCTGTTGAGAAAAGGCAAAAATGACAAACCCAAAGGATCCCACCATCCTAGACTGGGTGTCTAACATCCAAGCTTAATTCTTCTAACTCTCTGAATAGGAATTTTCCAGCCTCAGGGCCTGTATACAAGGTGTTTTGTTTTGCTTTGTTTTGTTTTAACTGCTCAAGGCTGCTAGTGGTCCTGAATACTATCATGTCAGCCAAGGGTTTCTCATAGAGATTGATGGGACCCTCAGCGAAATGAACACACTGGCTCCCTGATCAGAACATTCTTGTTATTGGAGCAGAGAGAGAAGTGGGCAAAGGGGCCTAGATGACATGGTTGCTTGCTCAGTCCAAGATTTGTGTCCCTGATGAGGAACCTTGTCATATAGCACAAGCTATCTTTTCAAATGACCTCCTCTTCCGAACTGGCCAAACTGGATTTACTGAAACTTTTGAGTTGGCTACTACTAGACATAACATTCTGAAATGGTAACTCTAAACTCATGATTTGGTATCCTTGCTTCTTGGGCTCTATGGGTAGGATCTGTGACCTTCAGACACACAGTGTTGGCAATGGCCTCCTCCTAGGTACTTATAGGCACAAGGTTTTGACTTTCTTGGAATCCGTGGGTATGGTGGCCAGTGTAAATACACATAATGAGAACATCTGTTTCAACTAGAACCCCGTGTATAGGATTCACAGCTCCCCAGTCTGCCTTCTTGCCTCTGAATTTCTCATTTTCCTCTCTCAGTTCATGGAAATGACACACAGAAATGACTACAATTATTAAATTCCCAATTGTCTGGATGGCCATAGATATAGGCAAGGCACTTTCTAATAGCTCTCTCATGGAGTTTTTTTTTTAATGTGAGTGTTTATTTTCCACCAGGAATATCCCTCTTTCAATTCTTCAAGAAACATTGTGGGTATTTTAGGACTGAGCAGGCCAAGGGCAATGGAGTGAGATATTCTTCAGTTTCTGGTAAAATTCTCCCTAGAGGTTGGGAAGCAGCTTTGGAAAAGGCTCCACAAAAAAACCTTAGCTCCTCTCTGAGCTGCACCTTTAGAAACAGGCTTCTTGACTGTATGGTATAGAGAGAATCACACCTTGTCCCCAAGGTCTCTGACATCCATCCTCACCTTATTCTATTCCAACTTATCAACTGTTTGTTACCCCCACAGTCCTCAGACATTCAGATATCACAGCCCTCTCCCTTCCTGGGGATCAGCTGTCAAGAATCTTTTGCCCCTTAATCTTTCCTACTTATTTACTCAACAGTGTGTGTTGAGCACCTACTATACAGTAGGCATTATTCTTGGAGCTGGAGATACATCAGTGAACAAAACAGTGCCCGAATCCCTGGCCTCATGGAGCTTACATCCTAGCAGATCACCTGTATTTGAAGTGAGTGGCTATTCCACCCTTACCATTGATGCTTGAGAAACCAGCACTATCCAGAAGTTATACTGAGCAGCTTTCCTAGGCCTAATAGTGCCAAACTTTCCCTCTAGCTCAAAGCAGAGACACACAGGAAGAGAACCAAGAGAAAACTATCACTCCCTAAGCTGCAAATAATAAGTGCTGGATAAATTCAGCAGGAACAGTGTTGTCCTGTGTGTTTCTCATCACTCATTCCCTTTTCTACTTCTTAGTACATGAGCTAGTTAATGTTAAATCTGGGAGAAGAGGGCCAGTGTTAAGGTGAATATAGCTTACTTATACATAGTCTTACTTATATACAATAGGAATATAGTTCTTCCTTAGGCTTGGAAGTGAAATGGAAAAGAAGAAGTTTGGTGGGGAAGAGGAGAGAGGTACCTGCACAAATAGATATTCACACACACCTTTCAGTTAGTGCGGTTAAGTCCCCTAGGTAAGGAGATGTTACAGTATACATGAGTCTGAAATGGTTTGGCTCTAACCAGAGCAATGAGAGGATTATCAATGTGTTAGTTCAATATGTTTTCCAATGGTCTCAGTCCCCAAAGACTATAATTATAAAAGCTGATAGTGCCCCACAAAGGGCTCAACGGTAAGAGCTGAATCCTTCAAAAACCTCAAAATTAGCTCTCCACCACTAATCCTCACCCACCCCAAGACCCAGGTTGACCCACAGGGGTCATGTGCCTCTGGGTCCTTTTGCTGTTCTAGGAGACATCAACTCTTTTCTGCTGGAAGCGCTTCAGTAGGCCCTGACAGATCTGCTTAGACTTGATGCAGTACACAATGGGGTTCATGAAGGGCGGGACCAAAAAGTGCAGGTTGGCCATGAGCACTGCCAGAGCAGAGTAGCTGTGCTTCTCCACACGGTGCAACACAGACAGCCCCAGTTTGGGCAAATAAAAGATAAGAACAATGCAGAGGTGTGAAATACACGTGTTGAGTGCCTTGAGCCGTTCCCCAGGTGATGCAATGCCCAGCACGGTCCGTAGGATCAGAGCATATGAGAGCAGGATGAGGGAAGAGTCAAGGCCCAGTGAGAGGAGGATGGACACCAGGCCAATCAAGCTGTTGATCTGGGTGTCTGAGCAGGCCAATCCCACAAGGTCACAGTGCAGGCAGTAGCAGTGAGAGAGCACACTGACCTGGGGAAAGAGCAGACGCTGCAGGAGGATGAGTCCTGGGAGGTTGAGCAGGACAGCCCTGACCAGGATGGCAGCCCCCACTTTGACCATGGCTGAGTGGGTGAGAAGTGGGGCATAGTGCAAAGGGTCCCGGATGGCAACAAAGCGATCGAAGGCCATGGCCAGCAGCACACCAGACTCCATGTAGGTGAAGGCATGGATGAAGAACATCTGTGCTGCACAGAGATTAAAGGGCAGCTCCCGAGCACCCAGCCAGAAGAGCCACACCATGGTGGGGAAGGTAGAGGCACAGAGGCCAAGATCAGAGGTTACCAACATGGACAGGAAGATGTACATGGGTTCATGTAAGGCTGGATCTGTGAGGATCAGGAAGAGGATGATACTGTTACCCAGGAGAGAAACCACAGAGATGAGGTTGATGGGGATGGAAACCCAATGATGAGAGGCTTCTAGGCCTGGAAAGCCAGTGAGGAGGAAGATGGAACACCCAGAAGTGCTGCTGTTGCAGGAGAACATAGTGATTCCAGGAGGGAGTTGGCCAGCCTAGAAGTAAGAGTCATTTGTTCATGTGCTCATCACTTATAAAGTCCCTACTAAGTGTGGGCTGGGAAGGAAGAGCTGCCCCATAACCCTTTCTTAGGCCATGAAAGAAACCTCGTTCCTCTAGGAACCCCATTCCCCTCTATTTCCTGGCTAATTCAATCTTCTTCTCTTTGAATAAAGTTGTATTGAATAAATTTTATAAGTTGCTCTCTGCTTATTGCTTATGGCTATTTCTTTAGCCACACAGAAACTAAGTGAAAAACTCCTTTTTTACTTAAGCTATACCTAAAAGCCTACCTCCAGACTGTCTTCTCAGACTAAATAATGAAGAAAGGAGAATAATGTTCTGTTGAAATTTAGGATGGTTTGAGGAACAAGAAATTTAGATTCCATTTCTATTTATTCTTGGAGGCAGGTTTTCCACAGTCTGACACATCTGTTAACAAATACACCAGAAAGGACACATTCAAACAAATGATGTATTTTCAAAACCATCCTCTGAGTAGACTGGTTGGTTTTTCCTCTGGTGCTGTTATGAAACCAACATTTTCTGTATTTCTTTTCTGGAAATGCCTTTGGGGCCCAAAACAGGTTCTTTTGAGCATGTTCGATGGTGATAAATTTCTCTCCTATGGAGATGGGTTGACTTAGAGGAAATATTCAATAGTTCTTCAAAGCTAGGTCTGGTGAACAAGATGGGATCGCAGATGCATTCACTTTTGTTAAACTCCTTCTTCCCCAACCCCACCTCATTGGCTGCTTAATGCTGGCACATTTTCTTCTGACTCTGCCTTTGAGACAGTCCTATGGATGTGGACTCAATTAGATGGTACTTTCCTCTTGAATATCTCTTTTTCAGCCCTCTTACCATAAAAGCTGCTATGACAGCCCCCAAGTATTTTGAAGTTCTCCTCACTGTGGGCAGAATGGTGGGGATGACAGGTCTTGAGGCGTACCACCTGAAGAGTCAGGCACAGAAGCATGAGCGTCCGAACCCCGGGATCAATTATGTTGAACAACAAGCCCAGAGTGTAGTGTGTAAGCTCATCTATTCCCATAACTTCACATAGCACTTGCAGGCTATACAGTCCCCCCAACTTCTCTCCTCAGCAACAGGACTGCATCTCCATTTATCTACTGAGTATCCTCACATCGATTTGCATTGTAAATTGATGTCCTGCAGAACCACAAATTGTAATTCCCCTACTTTTTCCCCAAAGCTCACCCTCCAATATCTGTCAGGCCTTCCTCCTTTTCCTGTTATCCAGGAAATCTCCAGGAAAAAAAAGAAAACTCTCTCTTTTCACTCTGTAACACATTCCTCAAATCAACTATATTTGAACTATCCTCTCTTTTCAGATCCCAGTGAAACTAATCTAGCCAAAAGCACCATCATTTCCCTAGATATTATAACAGCCTCCTAACTATCCCACTTTCATCAGTCTTTCTGTATTCTGATTCATCACCGACAATTCCATTAGAATCATCAGAATACTTAAGTATGGACATTTAAAGGAGTATGTGCGTGGGGAGGAAATGTAGTGATCAGATTTGAATTTTAGGAAGATGTCTCCTATCATAATTTTGCATAATGATCCTCACTGGTCCCTGATGCTACAGGATCAGGTCTAAGCAAGAGCTTTACACTGGGTCCAGAAGGAGAAGGACCTTGTCCAACCTACATCTGTAGCCTACTCGATCACTTCTCCCCTAATCATTATAAATACTACTTATAAGACATCTTTCTACTCACCAAATTTACCATATTTGATAATTCTTAAAATATCTTTTTTGTTGAAATATACACATAGGAAAGCCTACATATCATAACTGTAAAGCTTGATGAATTCCTCAAAGTGAACACACCCATATAAAAAGCACCCAAATCAAAAAACAGAACATTGTCAACACCCACAGAAACCCCTGTGACCCCTTCCAGGCACCCCATCCTCTCAGTGATAACCACCATCCTGACTTCTAATACCACAGATTAATTTTGGCTACTAGAACTATCTTTTCTATCTCTTCCTGTACTCTTTTTCTATCCTTCCTTTGTTCAACTTTGTCTATTCGTTGAAGGCATGAATAGACAATTTATGTTTTACAAGTGCTCTCTTACTAAACTGGCTTTATGTGTCAAGCACTATGCTAGGAAATGGCGTATAGCAATGAAAATTCACATAAGGTAGGAATACCCCAAAGGAACGTTCTTATTTGTTCCAATATGAATGAACACGATTCTACCAATTGGTTTCTGATGACGATTATTAATGATGATAGGAATAGTTGCTAACATTTATTGACCATGTGTCAGACACTGAGTAAGGATGTTATCTAAAATCTTCACAATAAGGAGCTGAGTCTCAGGTTGAATAACTTGCTACAAGCCAAACATCTGTTAAGAGAATGATCCCGAACTCAGCTCTGCACTGATTCTCAAGGCCATGTTCTAGCAGACAGCTTGTGAAACTTTTCCCAAACTGTCAGGCAAGACATACATTATCTGATAGGCTGGGGCCCAAATGGAAAGTCTTTTTCTCTGGAAACAACTTACTCCATATAGCAAAATAGCAGCTTGGGGCCCACCCATGAGCAATCTTTTCACTGACTATCATGCCACATAGTGGCATATCATTTTGTACAAAGCTTCTGTCCACAACAGAGTGAAACGACAACCACACACCCACAATCCCACCTGAGGAAAGGTCAGAAGTGCCTTCTCAGTTCTGGCAATTGGTATCCACTTGGCAACTTGGACATCCCCTTTCTCTGCGGTTGCGAGGGATCCCTACATCACTATGCTGGAATTCAATCTACCTTGCTGGACCCCATTTTCCCCCTTTTTGCCATGCCTCTAGCTTTCTGACACTTCTTCAGGGCCTTAAGTTTATTTTATCACAAAATAATAGTAAGAGTCAGAAATTAACACATCTGTCTCCTATAAATGCTCTCTACACATATTGCTTGCTTAATCCTCTATCCTTGTGAGATATTCTTCCATTTTCTGATGAAGAAGTTGGGGGTCAGAGCGGCTAAAGAACTTTCTCAAGGTCATGAAGCTAGGAGGTAGATCCAGGATTTAAATCCAAGCAGGCATAAAGACAAGGCTATTCGCTTAATTACATCATATAAAAAAAGCATTTATGGCACTTTGTGGTAATTAGATCCTTTGCCCTCAAGATAATTTAAAGGCCAGTTTCTCTGTCCCCTCCCTCCAACTCTATCTCCCTCTAAAGCAGATGCAGAGGTTTGAGACAGGAGTCTGGTCACCCGCTAAGGGGAGTAGTCCTCAGATCAATCCAGCCTCTCTGCTTCCATCACACCCAGTTTGCCTAAATTTTCCACACAGATTGTGGCTCATCCTCTGGATGTAATGGCCAAGTTACCTTCCACAGCCCACCCACCCAAGACCTAAGAATGCAGCAGGGTCTGATACAAAGGAGGCTGCATCCTACTCCCCCCATTCTAGTGCTGTGGGGGTGACAAGGAGTTCACCATAAAGTTGTGCCCTTGACATGGGAAAAAAAGGACAACACTACTGACCTCACAAGAGTGGTTGCGAACATGGGAAAGACCATAAACTGTTTAGCACATAGTAGGCGTTTATTAGAATGTAACAGTAAGCACAGACACCCTAGGATTTCACATCCATTATCTCATGAAGTCTCCCTCCTTCCAAAGCCTGTGAGTGGCATCATCCCCTTTCTGTAGGTTAGGAAATAGAGGCTGAGAGGTGAGGAAACCTGTCAAGGACAGAGTGAGCAGAAGAGACTGGCTTCCAGCACCGCCCATTTGACTCCAAAGCTTATGCACCTGACCATTTCTCAGCACTCTCATCTCTAAAATCTTTGAAAATATTTGTCTCTTGAGATTATTGTAAAGATTAAATGGGAATACATGCAAAGCACTTAGGTCAGTGCCTAGCACATAATAAGCATTTAACAATAATAATGATGGCTAATATTTATTGACTATTTACTGCTTTATGAGGTGGGTATAATTTTCATTCCCATTCTGCATATGGGAAAACTGAGGTTCCAAGTAGTTGGATAACCTGCCTAAGACCATGAAGTAAGAAAGTGTATGAGTTAGGGTTTAAATCTAAGCAGCCTGAGTCCAGAGCCCAGATTCTTAAACACTGCATTATGCTACTTCTGTCTGCTAGCTATGATGATTATTAATGTTATTAATGCTGCAAATTCTCATCCCCAAAGAAGATGAAATAGGATTACAGATTTATGGGATCTTCTCATTTACCACCTCTGCATCCTCCCTGACTGTTTATCTGCATCAATCCTTGAACTTCCCCACAGAAAAGATCTAAGATTATATGGGGCCCGTGTGCTTATTAACTGTCCTTGTGTTGCATATTGCATGAGTGTAATTATAGGCTCATGGCTTAGGAAGAAGAGCTTTCACCTCACAGAAGTAATCTCTAGAGAGAGCAAAGGAGAAACATGATAAAACTAGATTGAAAAGAAAAACAATGAGAGAGAGAGAGAGAGGAAGAAGAAGAGAGGGAGGGAGGGAGGGAGCAAGAATTAATGCAGAGAAGTCCCTTTCAAGGAAGTGGGGAAACAACTAAACTACACTCTCTGCCCCTCTACTATCTTACTCATCCAGGTTCCAGAAGACCATGAACAGTGCAAAGATTGTGTCTTTCTCTAATTAGGGAAGTCTTTCCCCAAATGCCTCATGGCCAAACTATGAACTGCTGAGAAGAAATGACCCAGCTTAGAGAAGGTTGGAGACCCTTCTCCCACAAGAAGATTTCCATGGCAACCAGGCATCAGTCTCCAGCACTCAAGGGGATGTAAGGCTGTAAGCCTCTAGATTTGCCACCTGATCCTGGGACTGAAGGAGCCCCAGGCCTGGGGCCAAGAGGGAGGTGACAGAAAAACAGGCCCTGGCACTGCAGCCCTAGGCTAGCAAGGACTATCAGGAGCTGGAGACTCAAGTTTTCCCAAGGCCCGTGATGCTGGTGTGCTTAAGCCAAGAGGAGCTCTAACACTGCTCTGCCCAGAAGTAAGCCTAGCATAAACCCACCTAGGCCAGGCACCTGTAACTGAGCAGTCACAAATGGTCTGCAGGGTCTCCAGCTCCCTAGAAACAACTCAGAACTCCTCCACCTCCTGCTGCTTTCTAGCAGTTTGAAGCTTTTATTATGTTCTGGGGATGAACAGGGGATGTGTGGGGAGGTGTCCTCCCCTCCACATGTCCTCCCTCCCCACACTACACACAAAGAGATGCTCAGAGGCTACTGCTTTAATACAGGACCCAGATCCTGAAAGCTATCAATGAAATTACAGTGAAATCTGAGTAAAAGGCTACAATTGGAGTTCCTCAAAAGGTTTTAGTTTGTTTACAGATTTGGGATCCATATAGAAAAAAATCATGATTAAATAAATCTGATCCTATCAGTCCTTTTTTTTTAATTTCTTTAAATATTTTTAAACAGCAGATCCCCTTTAAATCTGACTATGTAAGTGTTGCCTCATTTCAAAAGTTGGCAACCATAGTCCTTGATTAGATTTGACTAAAGCCTGGTTATTTACAAAGAGATGCCACGGTCTGGAATAGATTGGGTATATCTCTAGTACTGAATGATATTTAATTTAAGATGATAGACAGGTAGGGAGGTAGATAGACAGTATCAACCTGATATAGAGGCCTGGTTGTGTAAATCACTAGCACCTGTGAATATGTTGCAACCCAGCCTTCCATGATCTTCCTTCAGGATTAACACAGATAAATCTGCTGGGAGGGTTCTGAGATATCTGCAATTGTGAACTCTCTTTAGCTTCCTTGAATGTCTTTAATAGCATGAGTCATATATGTTCTATTAAAATCATGTGTCACCTCATATGAGCATTTCAGATGTTGGGACAGGTTGGCATCTTACAGATATTTTATCCTGGGCAGGCAACACAGAGGAGAAGCATGTGCTCTAGACCCAGGCTGCCTGGCTGTGAATCCTGGCTTCCTTACAGATTAGCCATCTGACCATTGGCCCATTTCTTAACCCCTCCGTATCCTAGTGTTCTCACCTGCCAAATGGAGATAATAAGAGTGCCTCCCTCACTGAGTTGTAGTGAGGTTAAATGAGTTCATCAAGAAATCATCATCCCTTAGTAAGTGTCAACATGGTCAGCTGTTTCTTAGCTGACAGCCTTCCCAAGTTGAGTCAGCTTAGGATGAGATGGAAAGCGACCCCTCCACGCCAGCTCAAACTAGTCAGAATATGCTGTCTCAGGGGAGGTTTGGTCACGGAGCTGGAGCTGGACCCCAAATGGAGGCAGAGTCTATCCTCTATGCCTATCTTTGCCCCCCTAATCAGAAGTCCCACTATAGGATGCAGGAAACCTGTTAGATTCAACCTGTGCTAAGAGCAGCCACTGCAGGTGAACCTGGGGAATCATCTATACTTTTTGTCCAGGTTTGACTAGTTGGTTGAGGATTGAGAAAGAGCAGTGTTTTCCTTTATTATGAGCAGAGCATGTTTCTCAGCAAGGAACTATCTAGCTCAAAAAGGGCATTGGTGTGATAAGATCTCATTACAGATGCCCACCCATGCCCATTATGTTATAAGAGGGAGGATCAGCAAAGGCCTTGAGGTAACTCTCACCTCTCATGTTATGGAAAGACCTGGAGGGTAGCTGCCTGCCCTAACCAGAGACCATTCAGAGCGCCCAGAGGCAGAACACTGATGTGGGCTGGTGGCGCCCGGCCTCGGTGCTCAGTGTCCTCACCCCAGGCCCCAGCTTTGACACCCTAGTCCCAGCACTCACCATGGCTCCAAAGCTTGTGTCTCCTCTCATCCATCCCTCTGTTTGTGAAAAGCATTTTTTTGCTGTGTCAACAAAGACCAGTACTTTATAACCCTCCTGGTGGGTGTAGGGAAATAACAGGTCTGCTGGGATATGGGTGCAAATACAAGAGATTTTCATAGTTGAACTTCTTGAGCCCCCTGAGTGCTGGGCCAGGCATCTCTGGGACTGCGAAGGAAGCATCAGGTAGCATATCTGGTGACTTTTCACAGGGGGCACCAGAAGGATACTAACATGCGCTGTACTTGAGCATCTGCTCTTCCCAAAGAGCCAGCCCCGTGAATTGTCTGGTGACAGATGGAGGCTGGTGAGGACCAAGAGGATAGTTAGGGACTGGGATATATTCTGTCCTTTTTGGGGCTACAGAGGCTGTGAGGAATTTCCTTTTCTAGAGAGAATGAGCTCTTTCCAAATTCTGCTGAAGAGTTACCAGGCATTGTAACCAAGGGATGAGCGTGTTAGAGAGGAGAAAAGAAGTTCTCTCTCTAACTTTATGCTTATACCTGGGAAAGAAGGTGGTTGAAAATAAAGCCATAATGATGAAGCAATATCTCTCTCCTGGTAATACTCTTGGAGCTCACGCATCATGTATGATGTAGTAGAAAAGCTGTGATCTATCCTGGATCTCTCACTTATGAACTGTGTGATAATGAGCAAATTAATTTAACTCCTTGAGCCTTTTATGCTTCACATGCAAACTGGGGATAATGGTTATTTCACAGGATCATTGTTAGAATTATACTGGAATATGAATGCACTCAGAAAAAAAAACCTGGCACATCAAATATGTTGCAGACATACTCCCTTTCCTTTCCAGTAGGAAATGGAGAACAGGCTTCAATAATCGGTCTGGCCTCCTCTACATTGCCCATCCACATGTCACACTTCCTCCACTACTCATATATGGTCAGAGTTTTGGATTTTTTAAATCAACTTTATTTGGGGATAAATTTAAATTTACAGAAAAGTTATAGAGATAGTGTATAGAGTTTCTGTATATCCTTCACCCAGTTTTCTTAATGTTAACATTGTACTTAAAAATGATATATTTGTCAAAACTGAGGAATTGGTATTGGTACATTACTATTAACTAAAGTCCTTTTATTGAATTTCAGCAGGTTTTTTTTGTTTTGTTTTTGTTTTTGTTTTTTTCATGAGGAAGATTGGCCCTGAGCTAACACCCAGGCCCTTCTTCCTCCATTTTATATGTGGGACGCCTGCCACAGGATAGCTTGATAAGTGGTGCAGAGGTCTGTGCTTGGGATCCAAAACTGTGAACCCCTGCTGCCAAAGTGGAGCACGTGAATTTAACCACTACATCAATGCACCAGCCCCATGTATTTCAACAGATACTAGTTTTTCCACTAGTGTTTGTTTTCTGTTCCAGGATCCAATGCGGGGTACCACATTGCAGTTAGTCCTCACATCTCCTTAGTCTCTTCTTGACTGTGACAGTTTCTCAGTCTTTCCTTGGTTTTCACGACCTCGAGAGTCTTGAAGAAAAATCATGAGTAATTTTGTAGAAGGTCAAAGCTTTTAACTCACTAACTTCAGCCATCCCCTCTTCCTTTCTCCCCAACATGGAGAGGAGGACAATGTAGAGGTGATGGGCTACACTGTAGGATGTCCTGACTCCTATTTATTCTACTCCAGATCCCAGTGTGTCCTGCAGATTAGAGAACAGGACATTTCAAGGTTGTATCTGCTTAAGGCCATTAGCAGTTCCTGAGGTTTTCCAGGTGGTTCTTCCAACCAGGAGACCATCTGTGTCCTCCATGAGCTGCAACCCAATATAAGCCTCCCCATACCTATCACACACCCTTTTTTTCATTCTTTGAAATTTTAGTAATTTTGAAGGTTCTTGTCATGTTTCAGGCTCTAAAAGCCAAGAGAGAATTTTTAATGGATTCTTAACTGTTTTGTTGAAATACTGACATCTCTGAATCTTTTCTTTAACTTTTCTAGCACCTCATTCTGGGATGCTTTCTTTGCCTTAAAACTAAGAAACATGGCTAATGTCGGGTTGTCTCTCCAATCTGGGATGGGAGAGAAAATGATAAATGGAAGTGGATGGGTGAAATCTAAAACCAATTCTATGTGCTCTTGGGAGACTGCTCCCATTCTGCTCATTCTAAATCCACATTATCCAATCGTCTTTGAGTTGGTTCACAAAATTGGGGTTGCTTTACTCACTGTGCTTCACCTAGAGATTAATCAGTGGCCAGTCCTCTCCTCTAGTAGCTTATGCCTATAAAAGAGAATAAAGCAGGTATAAAACTAAACTGGTACATTACTTTTGAGTAGACAAGAGAGAAATAGAAAAGGCATCATATGAAGAGGATGATGTTTGAGTTAAGACTTTCAGGATGGGTTGATCTTAAATGTATAGAAATAAAAGCCTTGACAGTATTACAGTTAAGATCATTATATATGCAATCAAGCAGAGCTTAAACGCCTTATTATTAAACTAGGTACCCTGTGCCAGGTACCTAGACTCTAAATGCATCAGTATCCACTCTATAAAATTGAAATGTTAAGACTATCTGGAGAGGTGTAAATGAGATGACATACATAAAAGAACAAGCCAGTTATTTGCATGTTTGCTCTCAAATACATTCCTTCTCCCTCTTCATTGCAAGAGGTTAATCCTGAATGCTGGGTTTCCCAGACTCCCTTGTGATCTGGTTTCTAATTGGGTTTAGGCATTGCAGATATTGGAGGAAGATTGACCAGGTCCTCTAGATGAGCCTGAGGTAAGATTAAATTGGTGACCTTTATTCAGTTGGCAGTGAGAATAAGAAAAAAGAGAAGTGAGGCAATCAGAGTTGGGGGAAAGGCAAATGAGGCAAGGAAAAATGCAGTGCAATGCAATGCATTCTCACACTGGATAATGATTCATAATGAGTTTCAAAAAGACACAGGAGATCCCTCAGCCAGTGGCTTTGCTCATCAGTAGAACTGCAAGCAGTAATCTCCCTTGAAGTAGTCCACAAGAGAGAAAGGAGGGGAGTTTCTTTGTCCCACTCTCTCCTATCTCCCATTTCTCATTAGTCAATGTTCCCCTCACGGGGAACTAACTCCTTGCAATTTTTGGTCATGTCATTTGCCTATAATGGCTGCTTGGACACCTGGATCCCATACCCTGCAGTGTGATTTTTCATGCAAATCTGAAAGTATGTGTATGGAGTGGTGACCCACACTGGTAGGGTGATGACTAAGAGAATCAGAGGGATTCAAGAGAATCTGAGATGTGCACAAGATTAGTGTGCAATACCTATACCCTGAAAGAGAAGGGTGAAGGAAAATCTTCCCAATGGACAGAACTTGAAACAAGCCGTTGTCCACTTTGATGAAAGAAGAATTGATGTATATTATGTATATACCACCTTAACTATGTCTAACAGGTTAGCCTATGGGTGAGAGGCTGAAAATAAACAAGACTGAAAGATTAATAACTAAGAGTTATGGGTAGAAGTATGCATTGAACTTCTAGGAAAAGGTCTAGAGTGTGAAAATGTTTTTGTCCCATGTGAATATCTACCAGAGGACATACACTCAGAGAAAGCACTTAATAATCAGGTGGATAAGATGACCCATCCTGTGGATGGTGATCAGTCTGTGCCCCAGTCCCCTGTTGCTTGTTCAATGGGCTTATATACAAGTGTCAATATCAGTAGCAGTAAACAGATAAGCCTTAGTGAGGGGAAATCTATGCTCAGGCAGAGCCTCTATCCCTGCTGCTACGGACACTTTTGTACATAAAGCGCAAGTCTGAGCTTGATTTTTCTCTATTTCTAGGAAAGTCGGGACAGTCTTCCAGTGGCACATTAGTTACACTGAACCAACAGCAATTTGTCCTCACAAAATAGGTAATATTCCAGAGACAGATTTGTTTTCCTTCCTACATTGCTTCTGCCAGCACCACCATGTTTAAAATTACACATAGGGGATCCCAACAACAACACTTGCGACCAAGGAACTGATTTTACAATCAAAGAGTTCTGATAATGTGATTTCCCTCTGGAATGCACTGGTCTTACATCGTATGTCATCAGCCAGGAAAAGTTGGCCAAGAAATTATGAGATGCCCTGCTGAAGACTCAGGTATGGCACCAGTTTGGAAACATCACCCTATGAGATAGGAAGGTTGCCCCATAAATCTGGTACATGCTTAAAATCAGCAACACTAATATTGGTGGCATTTTTTTTCATATCTAGTATACATGTACTCTTCAGATAATCAAGAGGGGAGGAGAAAGTGACCCCTGTAACCATCCAAGTAGTAACTCATTAACAGAACATTTTCTTTCCATCCCCGCACATAGGGCTCAGTTCTGTTTAGAGGGTCTAGTAAAGAAGAGAGAAGCCCTTCCACCAGAGTAAGCCAACTTGGTTCTAATGAATTGGAATGTGCACCTATCCCCTGGCTCCTTGAGGCATCTCAAGCCACTGAGAAATGGACAGATGATGGAGTTTCTACACCGGCTGGAGAAACTTACCCCTATTGCCAGGGAGAATTTGGGTTGCTGGCACATAATGGAGGCAGGGAGGACTATGCCTAAAACCAAACTATACATTGGAGACATTCCCAATTATCATTGTCCAATAACAATGGCCAGTGCATTAAACACAGGAACATTAAGGACAGTGATCCTTCAGGAATGAAGATTTGGATCACCTCACCAGGAAAAGAACACTGAAGTACTGGCAGTGAGTGAGGAGAATTTGGAATGAGTGGTCATTTTGGTCTTATAGCCAATTACTAAGGAGAGGACTTTTGTAGCTATGCATATGTCATGTTAATTGATCTGTATGTATATGATTGAACATGTACCAAAGCAACCCTGTGGTGTACATATTAATGCCCTTATTTAATAGATGAGTAAATTGAAGCTCAGAGAGATGGCACTTAGCTAGTAAACAACAAAGTTAGCATTGAATCCATGGCTGTTCTGTCATGAGACTCATGTTCTTTTCTACCCCCTCAATAATGGTTTACTCCGTGCCTGCAGGAAACGAGATAGAGTCTGCAGTGATGTGAACAAGAGTTATTTTCGGAGTGTCTGTGGATTCACATAGAGGTCTCTTCTTCCTCTGATTTTTTTTTTTTTTATTCTATTTCAACTTTCCTTTCTGGGACTATGTTCCCAGAAACAAATCTGAGTACAGTGGCACCATTTGGATGTGAGATGTCACCTGATAGCCTCTCACTAAGCAAATTGTCTTAAAAACAGACCTAGAGATTTCAAAGAGACATGAAGTGATTTTAGGTTTCCTAAATCTGTAGAAAATATCAATCAAAGTTCAACTGATGTTTTTACTTTAAGCTATACAGGGACAAAAAAAAAAAAGGCAATGTGTGAGCTGGAAGGAATTGAGAATTCTTCTAGCCTTCTAAGCCTTCCTCTGTTTTCTTTCCTCCTCTACAGCTTGTGACCACATCCCTACCAGCTGTCCCTACAGCCTCTGTTGAACTAACAGGGCAGCCTGTTATCTCCAGACTGTCACTAAAATGAGGGTCTTCCCTGGATCTTTAACTCTCATGCAGCTGTGCTTACTATGTCACTTCAAGCATCACTTCACTCCCTTCAGCCTCAGTGTCCTGTCCTATAATAAGAATTTAACAACCCCTAAATTGCTAAATTGTTGTGTGTCTTAACTACTATAAGTAGGCGTGCTAACCTAGTGTGCTAAATTGTTGTGTGTCTTAACTACTATAAGTAGGCGTGCTAACCTAGTGGCTTAGAGGTTAAGTTCATGTGCTCCGCTTCTGCTGCCCAGGGCTCACAGGATCAGATCCTGGGCGGGAACCTACACACCACTCATCAAGCCATGCTGTGGGCGTATCTCATGCAAAAAAGAGGAAGATGGGCACAGATGTGAGCTCAAGGCCAATCTTCCTCACCGAAAAAATAAACAAATAATAATATAATTTGACATGGCAGCGTTATTCACAAGAACCAAAAGGTGGAAGCTACCGAGTGTCCATCAACAGATGAATGAATAAACAAAACGTACATACATACAATGGAATACCATTCATCCTTAGAATGGAAGGAAATCCTGTCACATGCTACAACATGTATGAACCTTGAGGATGTTATGTTAAGAGAAATAGGCCAGTCACAAAAGGACAAATACTATATGACGCCCCTTATTTGAGACACCTAAAGTAGTCAAGTTCACAGAGACAGAAAATAGAGTGGTGGTGCCAAGGACAAAGTGGTGGGAGGAATAGGGAGTTATTTTTCAACAGGTAAGAGAGTTTCAGTTTGGCAAGACGAAAAAAGTTCTGTGAATGGATGGTGGTGATGGTCGCACAACAATGTGGATATATTTAATGCCACTGAACTATACGCTTCAAAATGATTAAGATGGTAAATTTTATGTTATGTGGTTTTTACCAACACTTTAAAAATAATAATAATAATAAAATATAACCTGAGAAAATCCCTAGCTCAGTGACAAGCGCACAGTTGGTGCTCAGTAAATGTCACTTCCCTTCTCACCAGCTCACTGGTGTGATACCTGCCTTGGGGTCATACGGAATAAATCTTTCACTCCCTGATGTTAAAAGAACATCAAGTCTCCTGATAGAAGCTGTTTCTGGAAGTAGGAAGTAGATGGTGGCATGTGAGGGAGAGCTCCAGGCACCATTCTCTCCACCCAAACCTCCTTAAGAGCAGGCACAGCATGCAGGTGTGGGGTGAGGACTAGCCTCAAAAGAGCATGACTGCTCCATCTAGTAGATAGGATGTTTTACTGTATTAGATAATGAGGACACGGGAGGGAGCACAAAGCAAGGACGAAATGCTTCGGGGTTGTCACTCTGTCCCAGCCTCCGGGAAACACTAGCCTGGGGTGTCAGAAGCTTCTGACACCTGCTGCCCCTCAGCTCCTCCTTGTCTCCTCCCACTTCTTCTCCCCTCCCTCCCCCGCGGCCTTCGCTTTTCCTTCCTCCCATTGCTCCTCCCACTCTCCTCCTCCGCCCCCTTCATTTCAGACTTGGCCTCTGACGGGAAATCGAAAGTGAAATTGGGAGCTGGCTGCCAGCCCCTGAGTCCCCTGAAAAGGTGAGTGAACCTGGCTAGACCGAGCTCCCGCAGCCCTCCCTGGGGGACCTTTCTCCCTTGCCCCAGATCTGAAGAGCCTCTTCCAACTAGTCCCCACCCCTAGAGCCTTCAGTCTCAGTTTTCCCTTCTCCGCAGCAGCGCTTGCTCACCCCAAGCCCAGGAGTTCTTCCTGCCCTGGCATGTCTGCCTGGGAGGAGGCTGGGCTGTGAAGGGGACTTCCAAAGTCACCTGGGAAGAGCTAGGGCTTCCCTGCTGCTGGCACGTGAGCTAGGAAGAGGGTCCCTGTGAAGCTGGGAGAACCAGGACTGCGACCTAGCTCAGAGCGTGGTCCAGGGGAGCACAGGGTGCGGTAGGTCTACAGTTCTTGGGATTCTAGTCCCCGAAAGTACCCCTCTGGGGGTGAGAGGGGCAGGGTTGTCTAGGATGTTGGAAATGTGTGGGTCTCTGCCCTGGAGGATTTGAAGACAGGTACCAGGTTGGGAGTAGCTGAGAGAAGAGCCCAGCAAGTGCTCTACCTGTTCCTGTGTGTATATATACATATACAATTATGTATACATACATGCGCATACATATGCACATCTACATATATACACATACATGTACAGATATACTTATATACAGTCATGTGCAACATAACAATGTTTTGGGCAATGACCGACCGAATATAAGACAGTAGTCCCATAAGATTAGTACCGTATCCCATAGGTGTCTAGTAGGCTATATCATCCAGGTTTGTGTCAGTAAACTCTAAAATCACAAAACACAGAAATAGCCTAAGAACGCATTGCTTAGAATCTATCCCCCTAATAAGCGACACACGACGGTATACTTATAAGAATATATAAAATATAAATGTTCTTCTGCATATATTCATATAACATATACAACTCCTGTGGTTGTTGCAAAGATTAATGAAGATGTGCGCAAAGCATGTAACACCTTCTCTGGCACATGGAAGGTACGTGGTAAATGGTCACTATTGTTGTGATTAACTTCACAGCAAAGTGGAGGACTGTTTCCAGCCCCTCCAGTTCTCTCTCCCTCATGTTTTCCTTTGAATTGTTTTGTTTTTCTCACACAACCCTTCTCATATTCTTTCCATTACTCCTTTCCCCACTAGGCCACCCTATGATTTCCACAGTGCTGCTTTAATAGGAACATTACCGCTATGGCCTCAGCAACGC
Organism: Diceros bicornis minor; assembly: GCF_020826845.1. Classification (NCBI taxonomy): domain Eukaryota; kingdom Metazoa; phylum Chordata; class Mammalia; order Perissodactyla; family Rhinocerotidae; genus Diceros; species Diceros bicornis. The sequence continues at coordinate 59,657,720 of NC_080746.1, read as the reverse complement.
CCTTGGCAATGATGTGGGAGGAGGTCACGTGCCCTATCTGCCTGGATCCCATAATGGAGCCTGTGAGCATTGAATGTGGCCACAGCTTCTGCAAAGAATGCATCTCTCAGGTCGGGAAGGATGGGGACTGCAGCTGTCCTGTGTGCCGGCACAGCTTCATGCTCAGCAACCTCCGGCCCAATCTGCAGCTAGCCAACATGGTGAATCACCTTAGACAAATCAGCCAGGGTGCGAAGAAGGGCACACAGGAGGAGCGGTGTGGGGTGCACGGAAAGAAACTTCACCTGTACTGTGAGGAGGATCGGAAGGCTATTTGCTGGGTGTGTTCCCAGTCCCTGAAACATCGTGACCACCCCATGCTCCCTATTGAGGAGGCTGCTCAGGGGTACCAGGTGAGCCCTCAATATGGAGGGATGAACAGGTAGAAAGGAGATGGGGTCCTGATAAGTTCATTGTTCCCCAGAGCTGGGGATGGGAGAGAGTCATCTGTGGAGTTGAGGGGTTGGAGAAAGGAAGGGTGCTTCCCGCCTTCCATGGCTAATTTAAGGGGAGAAGTGCAAGCTCAGCACAACATTCTCATTCCCCAGGAACAGAGGATGTGCTCTGGGAAAATGCTGCAAGGATCATGTTTCCTTGTGGCCTCCTGGTTAATTAGGAATGCGTAGTACCCCCACCCCTGCCACCTCACCAGTGTGGCTCTATTTTGTAAGATCAGGCTTTATCCAAAATCTTCCCATCCACAGAATGCCTGCCTCAATCAGGTTCTTGTCCTCCCTGCTTCTCTGCACTCAGGCTTTTCTAAGATCCGGTATGATCTTCCCCCACCTCATGTCTGCCTGCCCTACTTCTTGGTCTGGGTGGCGTTAACCTGCTATCTTTCTCTGCAGGAGAAGCTCCAGCTGGCATTAGGGAAATTGAGAAAAGATCAGGAGTTGGCTGAGAAATTGGAAGTGGATGTTGCAATGAAGAGAGAAGACTGGAAGGCAAGGATCACGTCCCAAAGGGAATCCTAGATCAGAAGCCTGGGGAGGGACCAGGGTCCTGGACTCAAGAAAGCCCTAAGTATAGCTCTGCCTGTCTGAGGAGTGATAGAGTCGGAATATCTCACTCTGCAAGAACCAGCCGTCCTTGTCTTCTGATGAAGAAAATGAAAAGGTGGTGGCTCAAAGAGAGCTCACAATCAGACTCAGAGATCAAGAGTCTTAGGAGAAGGTGCCAAGGAACAAGCCATACACTAAAGCACCTGTTCCTTGAGCCCAGTCTTAGGGGATGACAGCACCGGTGCCTTGCTCTCTGGGACAGAGGTGTCCCAGGAGAGATGCCCAATGGCTAGGCCTGATGGGAAACAACAAGGGCTGTGAGGAACAGACTTAAGGCAACCAGCGAGGCCTGAGGTAGGAAACCCAGACTGCCCAGGTAGTTGCTTTATTGTGTCCAGATCACTGGTCTAAAGTAGAATGCAGAACTAATGCTTGTTCTGCACTGGTGATTTGGAGGTGGGGGAGGTCAGGGATTAGAGAGGAGTGGAAGGAGCTGATGGCCAGTAGATCCCATGAGAGGAACGTTTGTGAATGGAGAAGGGTGAGTCAGATGGTGGCGGCAACAGGGGTCATCCTGTGTCATTGGGCAACTGTCCACTCACTAGCAGGAGAGAGGAAGTAGAGAATTGCCCAAACTCCCTTTCCCCAGGACATAGGAACAGTTTTGTGAGCCTGTCTTTGTGAGGTGGTTGGGGGTGGGGACAGGTGTTACTCTCTCAGTAACTCACTGAGATGAAGACAATGGGGCACATTTGGCTGGTGACAGGGTTTTCAAAGAGGTTGAGGAAGGTCTCTGATACCATAGGCTGATGCAGCTCTGGTTGTAGGGCAGCTACAGTGTGGCCCAAACCAATCCCATTCCCCTCTTAGTCCCAGAAGCCTCACCCACCTACCTCCCCAGCAAATTGTGTATGTGTGTGTCTCTGTGTGTGTTTATTCCAGAGAGAGCAAGAGTGGTGAGTCTACAGGGAATAGAAATGGATGTGGACACCTCCATTCCTGAGCCTGGCAGATTTTGATAAAAACCATGTCTCTCTTTCCATTGACAACAAAGAGGAAGGTTGAGACACACAAATTGCGGATTCAAGCGGAGTTTATGCAGGTGAAAAACTTCCTGGCTGAAGAGGAACAGAGGCAACTGCAGGAGCTGGAGAATGAAGAGGGGATACAGCTGAAAATCCTGGGGGAGACGGAGGCCGAGCTGACCCAGCAGAGCCAGGACCTGCAGGAGCTGATCTCAGAGCTGGAGAGGACGACTCGGGGCTCAGCGCTGGAGCTGCTGCAGGTGAGACCTGGGGACAGACCTCACTCTGAGATTCAAGGAGTAAATGAAAAAAGCCAGAGCTCTCTGGGGCTACCATCAGAGCAAACAGAAACCCCGTCTGGAATTTTCTTAAATGAAACAACCTGGAATTTGGATTCATGAGTGTTTTGCATTCAAGGCATGGAAAGGCATAGATTTAGGAAGGAATATTCCACGCACTAATTAAAAGACATGGACTTCCCTGGTAGTGCCGGCTCCAACACCTACCAGGTCCATGACCTTGAGAAAGTTCCTTAATCTTTCTAAATATCAGGTTTCTCATATGTTAACTGGATATCATAATATAACGTATCTCAAATAATTTTGTGAGGATTAAATGAGAGAATCCACGAAGGCTCTTAGGTGAGTGTTGGGCCATGGGAAGATTTTCGTAAATGTAATGTAACTAAAAACACTGAACTGAACATTTGAAGACAGTAGCCCAGCCCCAGCCCTGCCACCAATTCTCTCCTTAACCCTAAGCTAAGTCATTTTCCTTTCCTAGAACTAATTTCTCCATTTGTGAAACAGGGGGCAGGGAGTGTGCAAAATAAGGGTTCCCCAAACTTTAGTCATAAATGCGTCATTTTTACAATTTCTGCTACTTCTATGAACTACCCAAATGACTTGAGCATGTTCTTTTTCTTTAAATTGTCTCACTCTTTTACCTGAATAAATTTCGTTTAAAAGGAAATTTGTCCTAAGCAATAGTAGCCGAGAAATCATGTGTTGATATGTTAGTGATATTTTTTCTAATTTATTTCATGACAATAATAATAATAACTGCAAATTCTTAAATAGCACACATTACATGCCAGGCATTCAATCCCTCGTGACAATGCAAGGGGTGGGTACTACTATTGTCCCTACTTCATAGGTGAGAAAACCAAGGCGCAGAGATGTTAAAAGAGTTAGTGAGAGACTAAAGCTAAGTAACTTGACCAAGTTCACCTGAATAGTAAGAGGTAGAGCTAAGATTAAAATAAGTATGTAACTATTTTTAAAAATTCATTGGTGTATTTTCTACCTGAAGTCACCTCACATCCGCCCGTGATATGTCTGCCTCACTTGAGGAAACTATGGACTAGATGGCCTCTAAGTTTTATCTTCTATAACATTCTATGGTTCTCCTTTTCCCACACCTTTCCACTGTCTCCCAGTCATATGTAGTCCTGAAACCATTTCTTTCTGGTTTGTGCAAAGCTGACTAGCTTGACTTGACTTGGCAGGCTCTCTCCTTCTCATTATCTAAATCTCACTTCTGCCCAACATGGAGCCAAGATTTCTAATGCACATTGGACTGGGCCTGGGAGCCTGCCAGTTCCCAGGGAAGGGCTTCCAGCCCCTGCAACAGAATACCCTCAAATGATTTGATTTCATATACATCAGGGGGCAACATCAACTACAGCACAGGACAGACCTTCGACTAGCCACCCTTTCCTCCCTAGACTACTCAAACCCACAAAAGAGAGAGAGCAGTTTCTGTGCATCCTGACTTGGCCATTCTTTCCCTGTGACTGTCTCTGGGCCTCAGGAAGTCTGGGCTATTTGCCCCTCTCCCTTCTCTTGCCCCTCTTTTCCCTAGAATCTAGTCTTTCTAATTTGTTTTCTGAGTCAGAGTTCTTAACGTTATCATCCTCCCCCTGCTTTAGGTCACACCCATGCTGGATTTCTGGTTACCCCACAAGCCTCCACACATCCCTTCTGCTCCAAGTTGGTCAGAATGTCTTTTGGGCCTTGGCCCAGAGGAAGGGGGTAGAGCAGTGTCCTATGGACCTCAGGGTGGCATCACATCACCCACAGGACTGAAGTCTCAATGGTAAACCAGTGACCCCAGAACTTACTTTCTGTCTCTTTTCTCCTCAGGAGGTGGACAGTGTCCTGGAAAGGTAAGGAGGGGTTTTCTTGTTAGAGGACGTGCAACAGGAAGCATGCGTACCTGTCAAAAAGGTTATTGAGTCTGAAAAACATGCACTGATGTTTCCCCGATACTTCTCCTTATTCTCAAAGACCCACTCCTCCATAAGACATTTTCTGGTCTCAGAAGGCTATTTGATGGACATTTCTGTTGGTTAGTTGCCCAAAGTAATTGAACTGTAACATCTTCACAAAGTGAAGCTGTGACAAATAGGCAAAATCTGAGAAGTTCTGAATCTACAGCCTCCTGGGACTCCTTCTTTAAAAAGAATCTAACCAATGACAAACCTCCCAGAAAGGGTCATGAGTAGGACCCATGGCATGGGCGAGATTCCATGAGGTTCCTTACGGAAGTGTTTCATCATATGTCAGATGCCTTGCCTGTAAAATGAAACAGAAAGTGCTTGTGTGGTGACCTCAGGCTTGGAGAGAAGATATAGACTATCCACATGCTGCGGAGTCCCATGTAGCCAGGAAGACCTGGATAGGAGCTAAGTCCTACCTTCTTTGGCCTCCCTCCCCCAGAGATCCTAACATAGGAGGCGTTTGTAAATTTACACTGAATTAAATTATCAGTCATCCTCAAGGGAGGCTATCGTGTTAGGGTTTGGGGAAGATGAGGTAGAAGTACGGAACGGGGTCTCTAACTCTGTTTTCCCCCAGGAGTGAGTCCTGGAACCTGAAAAAGCTGGACATTGTCTCCCCAGACCTGAGGAGTGTGTGCCGTGTGCCAGTGCTGAAGAGGATGCTGAGGACTTATGGAGGTAAGGCGAGTGCCAGGAGGGTGGGACTGGCCTGCTAGGGAGCAAAAGGGGATATCAAGGGTGCAGAGTATGTCCTAGGGTCCAGAAGAGACGGCAGGTTGGAATAGGTGGAGCAAGGATGGAGATAGGGAAAGTGGTTCCCTCAAATGTCAGGGCAAGAGCCAGAGCTGGCTAAGGGGTCATTTCCTCACACAGTGAGGCTCAGGATCACCCCTCATCCCCATCGCCTGACAGGCACAGAGTTACTGACGCCTCGCACTCTCCAGGCCTGACTGTGGTCCTCTCTTTGCAGTTCACATCACTCTGGATCCACACACAGCCCATCCGTGGCTCATCCTTTCAGAGGATAGGAGACAAGTGATGCTTGGAGACACCCAGCAGAAAGTGCCTGAAAATAAGGAGAGATTTGATAGTTATGCCATGGTCCTGGGTGCCCAGCACTTCAACTCTGGAAAACATTACTGGGAAGTAGATGTGACAGGAAAGGAGGCCTGGGAACTAGGGGTTTGTCAAGACTCTGTGGAGAGGAAGGGGTATTTTAAGATCAGCCCCAAGAATGGCTTCTGGACAATTAGGCTGTTTAAGAAACAAAAATATAAGGCTGTCACCAACCCCCACACACCCCTCCACCTTCAGGTGCCTCCACGCCAAATTGGGATCTTCCTAGACTATGAGGCCAGCACTGTCTCCTTCTATAACATCACTGACCATGGCTCCCTCATCTACACCTTCTCTGAATGTGCCTTCGTTAGACCTCTGCATCCCATCTTCCGTCCTGGTGTCAATGTCACGGGAAAAAAGACAGCCCCTCTGACCCTCTGTCCACTGAAGATGAGATGATAGGGATCCACTGACTGTTGACGGCTCTCTCTGGATACTGACACCCCCTCTGTTGGTATCCCTTCTCAGCTACTGACACTGCCTCATTTTCCCATGAATTCTGAAACAACTTTGTCTCTCCAGAGGTGTTTGGTACCAGCAAGCACAGTTGGCAAGGAGGTCACTGAAAGTCTTTGTCAAATGACCTTCAGCATCAATATTCCTGCCCTAGATTGCTTTATGATGCCCTCCATGAAACAAACTACTGACATTTGGCCTAGACTCATCCAGATCGACCAAAACATGTTTCTGCCTTCTTTATGTTACTCAACTTTTGTTTTCTCCTCTCCTTCACTAGGCCTTTGGTCAGATCTCTATCATCTATCTTGCATTGTTTACAAAAGGGCTTCCTAAAGAACTTGGGCCTCCATCTTTCCCATTCAGTTGTGGTTCTTGTGCACATCTAGGAGTATCTTTCCAACATGCACACGTCTGATCATAAGTAGCTCCACCACTGCCTATAGAAAAATAGCCGTACTTTATAAATAAAGGCTGAATTATGCATGCCTTAGACTGCCATGTTAAATATCCAGCCTGCTGTGCCTCTCACAGTCCCACCGTTATTTCCCAACCACATCCTGTTGATAATGGAGTTGGTTAAAGGGCATATCAATCTAAATTGTGTGATGGTTTTCTGATATGTCACCCTGGCTAACCTATAAGCCCCCAGCATTTCAATCGAACACTTATCTAGATGTTGCTGTGAAGATATTTTGTAGATGTTAGTAAAGTCCATAATCGTTTGCCTTTAAGTAAGGGAGACTGAATTAGGCCCACCCAGCTTATCTAGGACAATCCAGTGGAAGGCCGTAAAAGCAGAACTGAAGCCTCCACCTGTGAATAGCCGCCTCAGCTTCTGCCCAGGAGTTCCAGCTTGCCCTTCCTGATGGCCTGCCTCAGATTTAGGATTTGCCTTGCCAGCCCCCTTATTGAGTAGCCTAATTCCTTGCAATAAATCTCTTAATATTTATCTCCTTCTAGTTCTGCTTCTCCAATTGAACCTGATTGGTATGAAGGCCAGGAGTAAGGTAACAGCATCACCTAGTGACAGCAAACACCTTCTTGAGTTTAAGCTTTTAAGGTTGGAACAATGAAGCTCTACACCTGAGCCAATAGGAGGCTGTGAGAGAGCCATATCCTTCCAGGAACCCTTATTCCTTATCTAAAATAGAATCTCAGGTTGCCCTTAGCATATCTGCTAAATATTTCATGAGAAACTTAGGTACTTTACAAAGATGTCAGTGACCTTGAAAAGAGTTTATTGATAAAAGTTGTTTCTAGTTCGTCTAGAGATGAGTAATGGTCTCTCTTAACACTGGACAGAAAGAGGGTACTTTGAAGGGAGAATAAAAAGAACAGAATCCTCAGGCAAGATGACAACATTACAGAGCTAAATTAATATAAGTTGGCAAAGTCCACCAGTGTCTTGGTGATAAACTGGAGGAAGAATATGGAGGAGAACTCAGTCCTACATGAATGGGGATGTCCTGGGGAATGGTTGGATTCTGTATGTCAGGGTCACAGAGAACTATTTTTAGAAAGAAAGATAGAAGATAAACTCATTTTTCTGCTTCTCTGTGTCTCTGCCTTGGGGTTGACCAATGTAAATGATGGTTTGTTCCCTTCAATTGATATACTGGTGGGAGGAGACTACTATAATGATGTAAACTTAAATACTCTTACTTCTCAAAATCTGAATACCTTGGCATGTGGGGTTACCCTGGTACTTGGAGATGTACATTACATAGATGATGTACTACCATCCCTTGGACTCCACCTAAAGATTAAGTAGTAGAGATTTCATAGTATCTCAACTTTTATCCCTACCAATAATTACTAACAAGTGATTTAGGCATATCTCTGCATGTCACACAAAGATTCTCCTGAGCGAGGCTGGCCCGGTGGCCTAGTGGTTGAGTTTGGCGTGCTCTGCTTCGGCAGCCTGGGTTTGGTTCCCTGGGGCAGACCTAAACCCCTCAGCAGTGGCCGTGGCATTGTGGCGACCCACATACAAAATAGAGGAAGATTGGCAACAGATGTTAGCTTGGCAAATTATCCTTAGGGAAAAAGAAAAATTCTCCTGAGAAATGAGGGATGATTCTACCATCACCAATTCTGATTTTGATTAATATATCCTTTAAAATGCAAATAAGGCCTGTTGACTTTTGTGATATTTGATTCTACAACTTCTTTTTAATTAGCAGAGGCAGAAATTAATACACCAAAATTGTAAAGATAAACAAGCTAAGGCAAAAAGATGTTAAATTTATTCACTGCTTACTCTGTCATGCATATTCAAGATCCTGTTTATGTTTTTTAGTTATCACAGCCATATGATAAAGGTATAATCAAGAAATTTAAAGATTATGGTGATCCTCCGCTTTTATTTATGAAACTATATATTTTATATTCTAAATTTTTTCAGCGGTTGTGGTATAATTGACAAATAAAAATTATATATATTTAGGATGTACTCTTAAATATATATGTATACTTTGTGAAATGATTGCCACAATCAAGCTAATTAATGCATCCATCACCTCACCTAGTTACATTTTGTATGTGTGTAGTGAGAATACTTAAGATCAACTCTCCTACCAAATTTCAACTATACAATACCATATCATTAACTGTAGTCACTATGCTCTACATTAGATCCTCAGAGCTTATTCATCTTATACCTGAAAGTTTGTACCCTTCGATCAGCATCTCCCTATTTCTCCCACCCCTGCGCCCCTGGCAACCACCTTTCTACTCTCTACTTCTATGAGTTTGACTTCTTTAGAAACCACATATAAGAGAGATCATACAGTATTTGTCTTTCTGTGTCTGGCTTATTTCACTTAGTATAATATCCTCTAGGTTAATCCATGTTGTCACAAATGGCAAGATTTCCTTCTTTTTATAGTTGACTAATATTTTTGTATATATATATACTACATTGTCTTTTTTTCCTCCAGCTTTATTGAGATATATTTGACATATAACATTTTAGAAGTTTAAGACATACAACATAATGATTTGATATACATATATATTGCAAAACAATCACAGCAATAAGGTTAGTTAACACATCCATCACCTTCCATAGTAATATTTGTGTGTGTGTGTGTGTGTGTGTGTGTGTGTGTGTGTGTGTGGTGAGAAATGTTAAGATCTACTGTCTTAGCAACTTTCAAATATACAGTACAGCATTACTAACTATAGTCATCATGCTGTACATTACATCCCTAGAACTTATTCATCTTGTAACTGGAGGTTACAACTGATTTTTGTATGTTGGTTTTGTATCCTGCAACTTTACCGTATTCGGTTATTACTTCTAAAAGTTTTTTGGTGGATTCTTTAGGGTTTTCTGTATATAAAATCATGTCATCTGCAAACAGTGAGAGTTTCACCTCTTCCTTTCCAGTTTGGATCCCTTTTATTTGTCTTTCTTGGCTGATTGCTCTGGCTAGGACTTGCAGTACTTGGTTAAATAGGAGTGGTGAGAGTGGGCATCCTTGTCTGGTTCTTGTCCTTAAAGGGATAGCTTTCAGTTTTTCACCATTGAGGATGATATTAGCTGTGGTTTTGTCATATATGGCCTTTATTATGTTGAGGTACTTTCCTTCTATACCCATTTTATTCAGAGTTTTTATCATAAATGGATGCTGTATCTTGTCAAATGCTTTCTCTGCATCTATTGAGATGATCATGTGATTTTTATTCTTCATTTTATTAATGTGGTCTATCACGTTGATTGATTTACGAATGTTGAACCATCCCTGCATACCTGCAATAAATCCCACTTGATCATGGTGTATAATCTTTTTAATGTATTGTATGCGATTTGCTAGTATTTTGTTGAGGATTTTTGCATCAAAGTTCATCAGTGATATTGGCCTGTAATTTTCTTTTTTTTTGTGTTCTCCTTGTCTGGTTTTGGATATCAGGGTAATGTCGGCTTCGTAGAATGAGTTAGGGAGCTCCCCCTCGTCCTGAATTTTTTGGAAGAGTTTCAGAAGGATAGGTATTAAGTCTTCTTTGAATGTTTGGTAGAATTCACCAGGGAAACCATCTGGTCCAGGACTTTTATTTTTGGGGAGGTTTTTGATTACTGTTTTGATCTCCTTACTGGTGATTGGTCTATTAAAATTCTCTATTTCTTCCTGATCCAGTTTTGGAAGGTTGTATGATTCTAAGAATTTATCCATTTCTTCCAGATTGTCGAATTGGTTGGCATATAGCTTTTCATAGTATTCTCTTATAATCTTTTATATTTCTGAAGTGCCTGTTGTAATTTCTCCTCTTTCATTTCTGATTTTACTTATTTGAGCCTTCTCTCTTTTTTTCTTGGTGAGTCTAGCTAAAGGTTTGTCAATGTTGTTTATCTTTTCAAAGAACCAGCTCTTGGTTTTATTAATTTTTTCTATTTTTTTAGTCTCTATTTCATTTATTTCTGCTCTGATTATTATTATTTCCCTTCTTCTACTGATTTTGGGCTTGGTTTGTTCTTCTTTTTCCAGTTCCTTTAGGTGCATTTTTAGATTGTTTATTTGAGATTTTTCTTGTTTGTTGAGATAGGCCTGTATTGCTATAAACTTCCCTCTTAGAACCGCTTTTGCTGTATCCCATAAATTCTGGCATGTCATATTTTCATTTTCATTTGTCTCCAGGTATTTTTTTATTTCTCCTTTGATGTCTTCATTGACCCAGTCACTGTTCAGTAGCATTTTGTTTAATCTCCACATATTTGTCTCTTTTCTGATTTTCTTCCTATAGTTGATTTCTAGTTTCATACCATTGTGGTCAGAAAAGATGCTTGGTATTATTTCAATCTTCTTAAATTTATGTAGACTTGTTTTGTGGCCTAATATGTTATCAATCCTGGAGAATGTTCCATGTGCATTTGAAAAGAACGTGTATTCTTCGGTTTTTGGATGGAATGCTCTGTATATATCTACTAGGTCCATCTGTTCTAGTGTATCATTTAAGGCCAATGTTTACTTATTGATCTTCTGTTTGGATGATCTATCCGTTGGTGTGAGTGGAGTGTTCAAGTCCCCTACTATTATTGTGTTACTGTCTATTTCTGTTTTTATGTCTGTTAATAATTGCTTTATATATTTAGGTGCACCTACATTGGGTGCATAGATATTTACAAGTGTTATATCCTCTTGTTGGATTGTTCCCTTGATCATTATGTAATGCCCTTCTTTGTCTCTTTTTACAGTTTTTGTTTTAAAGTCTGTTTTGTCTGGTGTGAGTACTGCTACCCCAGCTTTCTTTTCATTGCCATTTGCATGGAGTATTTTTTTCCATCCCTTCACTTTCAGTTTGTGAGTGTCTTTAGGTCTGAAGTGTGTCTCTTGTATGCAGCATATATATGGGTCTTGTTCTTTTATCAAATCAGCCACCCTATGCCTTTTAATTGGAGCATTTAGTCCATTGACGTTTAAAGTAGCCATTGATAAGTATGTACTTACTGCCATTTTTTAACTTTTTTTTCTCAGTGTTTTAGTAGTCCTCTATACAGAATTGATGGTCTCTTTAGTTTGACCTGTCTGAAAGTTCTACTCTGGAACTCCGTTCCTTCCTCATTTTATGTTTTTGATATAGCTAACCTGTTTATTGTGCACTTGTATCCATTACCCTCTTATCGTGGAAATAGATAATTTTTCCTGTTTGTGATCTTCTCTTTTCATCAGTCCCTTTAACATTTCTTGTAGCACTGGTTTCTTGGTGACAAACTCCTTTAATTTTTGCTTGTCTGTGAAAGTTTTTATCTCTCCTTCCATTTTGTGTGATAACCTTGCTAGGTAAAGTATTCTTGGCTGTAAGTTTTTTCCCTTTAGCACATTAAATATATCGTGCCACTCTCTTCTAGCCTGTAAGGTTTCTGCTGAGAAGACAGCTGATAGCCTTATGTGGTTTCCTTTGGATGTAACTTGTCTTTCTCTTGCAGCTTTTAGGATTCTCTCTTTATCTTTAATTCTAGCCATTTTGATATGATGTGTCTTCGTGTTGTCCTCTTTGGGTTTATCTTGTTTAGTACTCTCTGTGCTTCCTGTACCTGGATGTCTGTTTCCTTCCTTAGGTTAGGGAAGTTTTCATCTATTATTTCTTCAAATAGATTCTCTGCCCCTTTGTCTCGCTCTTCTCCTTCAGGGACACCTATAACACAGATGTTAGTGCGCTTGATGTTGTCCCAGAGGTCCCTTAGACTGTCCTCACTCTTTTTAATTCTTTGTTCTTTTACCTGTTCAGCTTGGGTAATTCTTCTAGTCATTCATCCAGCTCGCAGATCCCTTCTTCTGTATCTTCTACTCTGCTTTTGAGTCCCTCTAGTGAATTTTTCATTTCCAGTACTGTATTCTTCATTTCTGATTGGTTCTTTTTTATATCTTCCATTTCTTTGTTGACATTCTCACTGAGCTCATCTATTCCTCTCCTCAGATCAGTGAGCATCCTTAACACTCTTTGTTTGAACTCTCTGTCGAGTTGATTGTTCATTTCTGTTTCACTTAGTTCCTTTTCTGGGGTTTTGTCCTGTTCCCTTACTTGGAATGTATTCCTTTGTCTTCTCATTTTGCCTCTTTCCCTGTGCTTGTGTCTGTGTATTAGGTAGGTCGCTATCTTTTTTATATCTTCCATTTCTTTGTTGACATTCTCACTGAGCTCATCTATTCCTCTCCTCAGATCAGTGAGCATCCTTAACACTCTTTGTTTGAACTCTCTGTCGAGTAGATTGTTCATTTCTGTTTCACTTAGTTCCTTTTCTGGGGTTTTGTCCTGTTCCCTTACTTGGAATGTATTCCTTTGTCTTCTCATTTTGCCTCTTTCCCTGTGCTTGTGTCTGTGTATTAGGTAGGTCAGCTACATCTCCTGCTCTTGGTTAGTTGACCTTATGTAAGTGATGCCTTAGGAGGCCTGCAGTGTGCTTCCTTTAGTTCTCAATGTTCCAGGAGTGACCCCTATGTGGGCTACGTGTGTCCTTCTGTTGTGGTGTGTTTGCTCTCCCTGTAGGCACCCAGGAAGGCTGAGTTATGCTCCTGGTCAGCTGTTGTAGTGCTCAGCTGCTTGTAGTTGTTGTGGGCCCTTCAGTCTCTTTATCGGGTATCGGAAGCCCCAGCACAGTTGGCTGCAAGTTCTAATACTACATTTGTGTTGCAGTATTTCTTTTAAGTGAGTAGGCCCCTAGCATGACAGGTTGTTAGGCTAGGGGCTTACAATTGCTATAAGCCTCCAGCTTTTAGGTCTCTTGTCAGCTCTCTGAAGATTGTAGCTGGGTGGGGCTGGCCTCCGGCACAGGAGCACCCAATTGTTTCAGGCTTTGGAAGGTGGGGCAAACCCCCTATGTGGGTCTTTGAGAAGCACAAGTCTTCTGCAGCTGACAAGCCCCGCTGCCCACAGGTCCACACACACAGTCAACACAGTCCTGCCCCATGTGCTCACCCCAACCTCCTAAAGCGGACCCAGTCTCTCCACGGCTGGAGCCCCTCTCACTCCACCACTGCCCCACACTCTCCACCCACTCCTTGTGCACGCCTTGCCCCACTGAAGTGGGCTCAGTCACCAAGCTGCAGAGAATCCAGTCACCAATCTATGCAGCCCAACAAGTTGCCTGAGGGCTTGTTGTTGGGTTGGGCCAGTCCCTAAGGTGGGCTGCCTGCCCTGGCTGAGCTGGATTAAATCGGTGCTCTAGTGGATGGGGCTGACTTTGGGCTAGCAGGCCTCAGGGAGAACTCCAATGACGTCCGTGTCAGCACACCCACACCAGGCCACAACAGTGTCCACCGCCAATGTCCCAGTCCCTGGAGAGGTCTCACCTCTCGCTGCAATACACTCAGAGCCTATCAGGTGAGTCTCTTTTCCCCAAAGAGCTGTGCACCTTTCTTTCTGGTGATTTTAGGTTGCTTTCTGAAACAGGTGAGTTTGGGTGTGGGCCCTTTAACAGCCGGTTTTAATTTCTTTGTGAACCAGCTTTTCTGGGGGTACTCCCCAATGTTTTAGTAGCAGGCAAAGTCAGATATTATGCCACTCATCTTGATTGTACTGGGTCCACAAAATGCCTACAGTGGGGGCGCTCCCCAGCTCAGGGCCCCGCTCCTCCAGGGAAGGCTGTGTACTTTGGGCTGCTCCCTGGCAGCCATGAAGCTGGCGGCTTGTGAAGGCGGCATTTTTTCTCTCCAGAAGGGAGTTTCTGCCTCTTCCACCTCTATTAGGATTGTCCTTTGTTGCAGGAGATCCTCTTATCCAGTTTTCAGTTTTGTCTCAGGGGTAATTTTTCCACCAGTAGTTGTAAATTGGCTGTGTCCGCGGGAGGAGGTGAGTTCAGAGTCTGCTTACACTGCCATCTTGACTGGAGATCCCCAGTTGGCCATTTGTATGTCTTTTTTGAAAAATGTCTCTTCAGGTCCTTTGCCCATTTTTAAATCAGATTATTTGTTTTTTTGCTATTGAGTTGTATGGGTTCCTTATATATTTTGGATATTAACCCCTTATGAGATGTATGATTTGCAAATATTTTCTCCCATTCCATATGTTGCCTTTTCATTTTGTTGGTGGTATCCTTTGCTGTGCAGAAGCTTTTTAGTTTGATGTAATCCCATTTGTTTATTTTGCTTTTCTTGCTTGTGCTTTTGGTGTGATACCCAAAACACTTTTGCTAAGAGCAATGTTAAGGAGCTTTTCCCTGTGTTTTTTTCTAGGAATTTTACGATTTCAGGTGTTATCTAAGTCTTTAATTCATTTCAAGTTAATTTTTGTGTATGGTGTAAGCTAATGGTCCAATTTCATTCTTTTCCATATGGACATCCAGTTTTCCTAATACCATTTATTTAACACACTATCCTTTCCTCATTTTGTATTATTTGACACTCTTGTCAAAGATTAGTTGAACAGATATGCAAGGGGTTATTTCTGTGCGTTCTATTCCTTTCCATTAGTCCCATTTCTAATTCAAAGTAAGTGGGGTTTTTTTTACTATCAATTGTATATATGATTAAATTAACATGTATTCTGTCTAGCTGTTCTCACTGCAATGTCCTAGATAAGTTCATTCTAGAAAAAATTCTCATTATGCAATATGATTTAGTTTAGTTTTGATATCCCTATTTTTCTGGGACCCTATACGTGTGCTAACAAGAGTCCCTAAGAGAATAAGTTGCTTCCACAAGGTCAAACGCATCATTTTTGGTGAAGCCAGGATCCAAATATAATTCTGATCCAGAAGCTCTTTTCTAAACACTACCCTTCTCAGGGTAACATGGCAATCTATCTTTCAAAGTCATGACAAATCACTTTGTTCACAGTCAGCAGAACACTTAGTTCATAGGTCTCCACAAAGTAGACAAAGAAAATGTGAGAACCTATGTTGGTTAACATACCACAAATTCAGTCACACAAATTCAGCAGTGTTTCCACTGTGAAGACAAAGTACTGACCACATGCTCTCGAATCTGCCTGGTCTTGACACCATAAATGATGGGGTTCAGCATGGGAGGGGCTAACATGCCAGACATTGGCCAGCAGAATGTGAGTATAGAGAGGAACATGATGCCCAAACCACTGGGTAATTATCGTAAAAATGCCAGGCAAGTAGAACATGGAAATGACCCCAAAGTGGGAGCCCCACATGCCCAGGGCCTTTTGCCGAGCTCCTCGGGAAGGAAGGCAGAAGACTGCATTGAGGATGAGGGTGTAGGAAACCAAGATGAGCAAGGCATCTAGCACTATAGTAGAGCGAAGGACAGACAAGAGATACCAGACATTGACACGAATATCAGCACAAGCAAACTTGGCAACAGCCATGTGCTCACAGTAGGTATGTGGTAGCACATTGCTACGGCAGAAAGGCAGTCTCTCCACCAGGAACACATCTGGGAGTATCACAGAGAAGCTTCTCAGGACCACAGCCAGGCCAACTCTCATGATTACTGCATGACAGAGCACTGTGGTATAGCGCAGTGGGTCACAGATGGCCACATAGCAGTCAAATACTATGGCCAACAGAATCCCTGATTCAGCAATGAAGGTGGCATGGATAAATAAAGAAGATTTGGGTGACACAGCCATCAAGGGAGATCTCCCCAGCACAGACCCAGAATATGGCCGGGGCTTCGGGCACAGTGGTAGTGAACAGGATGAGGTCAGCCACAGCCAGCATGCAGAGGAAGAGGTACATGGGTTCATGGAGGCTGTGCTGAGTGATGATGATGAAGAAAAGAAGGCTATTCCCAAGGACAGCAACAAGGTAGGAAATAAAGAAGGGGAAAGAGATCCATGTGTGCTGGTCTTCCAGGCCAGGGATGCCCAGAAGAATGAAGAGGGAGTGCCTGGTACTAGTGTGGTTGGGGATTGCCGTGCCCAGGACAAATCACCTAGGTGTTGGTGTATAGGATTTGGCAATCACCTCTTCTGTCTTCCCCAGAAGGCGAATAGGGTTGGAGTAGGGGAAGTGGGAACAGATTATTTTTCACTGGATGAGCAGTGGAAAGAGTCCTGGTCAGGAAGTCAGGAAACATGGGTTAGAACTCTTTGCCATTCTCTTCACTTGCTATATGAGCTCAGTAAAATCACATCCCTGCTCTGGGTCTCTTTTCTTTTTAAATAAGATTGTTATTATTTATTTATTTTTTTGTTGAGGAAGATTCACCCTGAGCTAACATCTGTGCCCATCTTCCTCTATTTTTCGTATAGGGGATGCCTGCCACAGCCCGGCTTGATGAGCGGTGGATAGGTCCATGCCTAGGATCTGAACCTGTGACCCCGCACTCTCAAAGCAAAGAGCGTGAACTTAACCACTGTGCCACAGGGCTGGCCCCTCTGGGTCTCTCTCTTATTACCTTAAAACTAAAGGTGGGGAGAAGTTGGATTAGATCATCTGTAAAAGAGTCATTCCAGCTCTTGAATGCCATAGCTCTGAGTCTCAGGTTGTTATAAACAGTTAAGAGCTATGAATAACAAACACTGCAGGTTCCACTTTGGATCTGCAGATTGTGATCTGCATCTCAAAAGGAAAATGGTAACTGAGTTGATTGTCAATTTACTGAGCAGGTACCATGGCTCCTGGAGGAACCACTTGGGAGGAGACAGACAATTAAGTAAAATATCTATCTATATAATATGGGTAACATAGAGAAAAAGTTGAACACAGGGAGCTGCAGAAACGTAGAAAGCTTCCTAGAAATTCAGAGAAAGTTTTCTAAAAGTGTCACCCTGAGTCAAACCTTGAAGAATAAGTAATAGTTTGCCAAGTAAAGTTATGGAAGGAAGGAATTTATGGAAAGGAGGGAAGTACAAGAAAAGTTATGTGAGGAGGGAAAAACATGAACAAAGTCACAGATCTGAAAGGATGTGGAGTTTGGACAAAAATTATAATGATTCAGGGTTACCAGAGCAAAGAGGACATGATACAAAATGGTAAAAAAATAATGCCAGGCAGTGAGTTAGGGACCAAATCACTGAGGTCTTTGAGCGCTAGTCTAAGGAGTTTAGAATTTATGCTGAAGCAGTAAGAGCCACTGAAGGATTTGTAGTAAGAGAATGGCATGGTAAAGTTAGCATCTTAGGTAACTCTCCCTCTCGTTGTATTGTGTAAGATGGATGGGGAAGGGAGGAGGCAGATTGGAGAATGGAGACAGAGATCAGTTAGGAGGGGCTCTGTGCTAAGGGCTGCATGTGTATTACTGCAGTCACCACAGTGTGAGATAACTGTGGTCATCTCCCCCATTTTACTGATACAGGAGCAAGCAGAGCTTAGAGAGTTTATGTAGTCCCCCCACTCAAAGTCACCTGGCTAGTAAATGGTGGCGCTAGAATTTGGCTGCCCACACCATCCTTTAAATCACTTCACCTGCCCTACGCCACCTTGGTCCCCATCATCAGGTGTTTGTGACTTCCTGACTTCTGGCTCAAGGAGGAAAAACAAAAACAATCATCTGTTCTTCATTCCCTTAACCTCCCCACCCTAACCCTACCTACAAATTTATTTATATTTGTATCGTCTTTTCCGTTTCCCTCCTATTCAAGGCTTAGCCAACTCCATCTGTGCACTGGACCCTAACCTTCTCTTCTCTTTAATTACCTCTCCTTGTTAATGTGTCACTCGAGTATTTTCAAACTCTCCCTCTGTTGGCTCCTTCTCCTTAGTATGTAATTATGTTCCAATGTCTCTTCCTCTTTCACCTCGGTTTCACAAAAGGAGGGATGTGCTCTCTCTTCATCTATTTTCTTATCACCCTCTTAATCTTTACCCAACGCCATTTTACTTAAAACCCCAATATGCCACTAACGGTCCCTTCTGTAAAATAGTCTATCACATCACAGTTGCCAAATCATGTGTTACTTTTAATTTCTTATTATTAGTTATCTCCAATTTCTATTATTAATACTTCTTTGTTTGATAATGGCAAGCATTAAATATTTACTGAGTGTTAGACATATTTATTATTTATAATTATCACACCAAACCTATGAAATTGAAAGTACCAGTAATTCATGCATAAAGAAACTGACTCGCAGATAAGTAATTGCCCAAAGTCAAACAACCTGTTAGTAGCTAGGCTGATATTTGAATCCAAGATTATTAGGGTCAAAGCTTCCATTAGCTTTAAAAACTTCTATTTTGTTATGTTGATTACCGAAACCACCTTTCTTTGGTTTCCTCCCTACTCCCTTCTACTTCTCCTATTTATTCCTCAATGTCTAAGACAATGTAATACAGGAAAAATGATATGGGCTTTAGAGTCAGACCTACCTGGGTTCAATTCCACCTCTGCCTGCTACAAATCCACATACACACAAACTTCCATTCAGATGCATATTATCACACATTCATTTATACAGTCACCACACCCACATTCACTCACACAAATTCTGATGAAGATTTACACACTAACACATTTTCACTATTCACACAAACAGCCCTTCACTATGAACACATTCACACACACACACACACTTTTAAACTTTCTGTCACATATATACCCGCCCAAATTCACACACAGTCATTACCCAGTCAAACTCACTCTCAGAGATAAAGTATCACTTATCTAATCATGAATTTGCCTGTCTTCATTCAGCACACTGACTCTCCTGTCATTAAATCAGTTTCCCCAGGGAGGTGGAGTTTCCAGAGGTCTTTCCACTCTTACCCCTGCCTCCAGCCTTACAGTCCCCTACCTATGCCAGAAGAAGGGACTCGCACAGAAATGCAGTTCATAGGGCAACACCCCTGCTTCACCAGTTCCACTCTTGATTTGCCCAAACATGAGTCAGAGATATAAAATACCAGTGCTGGTCGGCACTTTATACTGGGTGTCATCAAACTGCAGCCTGTGGGCCAAATCCTGCTTACCACCTGCTTTTGTAAATAAAATTTTATTGGAACATGGCCATGCCCAGTTATCTATGACTGTTTTCGTGGGACAGAATTGAGTAGTTGCGACAGAGACCATGCTTGAAGCTTAAAATATTTACTCTTGCCCTTTATAAAAAATATTCGCCAATCCCTGCTTTAGAATAGTCTTATCATACAACTTCTTAGTTACAAAGGCCACAGAAGGAAAGGCAATTTTCCCAAGTCACAGAGGAAGTGAGTTAAGATTTCTTGCCTCTCATTCCACTAGTATTTCTACCATGCCACAAAGCCTCTGCAGAAACGTTTTGTTCTGTCCTCTCTGACTCTGCCCTAAGGGGATGGAGAATTCCAAATATGGCCTCTATTGGGTGACCAAATGATGAAGGCAATCCATTATTGTTTCCCATGTCCCTCATCAGTAAACTCAGTGTTTCCTACCTCCTTTATCCCCACACTCAGTCAGACCCCACCTTTCATGCCCCTGGGCAGAAAGGCCCACTGAGGCACCAGGCTATCCCCGTCAGTACCAACCTTCATCTCTCCTCACCCCACACTGTCCATCACAGCCATCAGGAACCAGACTGGAGCCATGGCCCTGCCTGGATGGCAGGGTGTTTCTACAACCAACAGACTATGTGCAGTGGCCAGGGGACCAAGCCAGAGGAGGAACTACAGGGCAAATTATTTTTTATCTGAACATGTTTTGGGAACCAGGAGCTTCTTCATGTGTCTGTCTTCTCCTCTAGGATCTCCTCTACTGCCAGTGAAATAACTGTAAATCCCTTAGCTCTTCCCTGTCTGAATGCCAGGACCCCCCTGTGAAAAGTATGCCTGAGAGGTTATATGAGCTTGGGAGAGAAAAGCAGGTGGGAGAGAGGTTTTGGAGGGGAGAGCTCAGGGCAGAGGATGGGAATATGGTTAGGGACCTTGATCAAGGCCTCAGAACTTACTCCAGCTCATCCCCTTCAGCCCTGATGCCCAGAAGGCACAGAGCACTTTAGGAGCTGGAATCCCATAGATTCTCTCAATATTCATTTATTCACTTACCACCCGTTCAACCAACATGTAGCAAGTGCTAACTATGTTGACAGCACCATAATAAAATGTGGAACAAAATCAAATCCACTTAAAATTTATTTATATCGTTTTGTATGTTAAACTAATGCTTTGATTCCATCATCCACGGATTATCAATGGAATATTTTCATTGATAACCTTCCACGCTTTTTTCTCCCCTATTTATGGATTTATATATTGTTGAGATCATAGTGTACATGTGGCATGCTCTTTCAATAAATTTCATAATAGAGGAATTTTCAATGGTAACAAATGTCCTATAAACCACATAGCTCCTTTAATGCAGCTGCATTTGTCTCTAGTCTGACACAATGCCACACACATAGTACTCTACAAATATTTCCTGAAGAAATTGAGTGACTAAAGATTTCACCTTGGTGATGTACTGCAGTATGTTTAACCATTCCATTATTATTGAATATTTATATAGCTCCCATTTTTCTCTGTTAAAAATATTCTGTGATTGAAAATATGTTCAACATCACTAATTATTAAAGAAATGCAAATCAAAACTACGAGATACCACCTCACACCTGTCAGAATAGCTATTATTAAAAAGACAAGAAAAAACAAGTGTTGGAGAGGATGTGGAGAAAAGGGAACCCTCATACACTGCTGGTGAGAATGTAAACTGGTGCAGCCCCTATGGAAAACAGTATGGAGATTCCTTAAAAAATTAAAAATAGAAATACTATATGATCTAGCTATTGCACCTCTGGGTATTTATTGAAAGAACACAAAAACACTAATTCAACAAAATAAATGCACCCCTATGTTCATTGCAGCATTACTCATGGTAGCCAAGAACTGGAAGCAACCGAAGTACCCATCAGTGGATGAATGAATGCAGAACATGTGGTATAGGGGCCAGCTCAGTGGCGGAGCAGTTAAGTTCACACTCCGCTTTGGCAGCCCGGGGTTGGCAGGTTCGGATCCCAGGCGCGGGACTGACGCATAGCTTGTCAAGCCACGCTGTGGTGGCATCCCATATAAAGTAGAGGAAGATGGGCATGGATGTTAGCGCAGGGCCAATCTTCCTCAGCAAAAAAAGAGGAGGATTGGCAACGGACATCAGCTCAGGGCTGATCTTCCTCACACACACACACAAAAAAAGATGTGGTATATATACACAATGGAATACTACTCTGCCATAAAAAAAGATAAAATCTTGTCATTTGCAACAATGTGGATGGACCTTGAGAGTATTATGCTAAGTGAAATCAGTCAAATGGAGAAAGACAATTACCTTATAGCTTCACTCATATGTGGAAGATAAACAAACAAACACATAGATACAGAGAACAGATTGGTGGTTACCAGAGGGGAACAGGGTGAGGGGAGGTCAAAAGGGGTAAACAGGCACATGCGTATGGTGATGGTTGGAAACAAGACTTTTGGTGGTGAAGATGATGCAGTCTATACAGAAGTCGAAATATAATAATGTATGCCTGAAATTTATTTAAAGTTATAAACCAATGTTACCTCAATAAAAAGAAATATTTTGTGATGAACACATTTATAATAAGCTTTTGTACATGTTCTGGATTATTTTATTTAAATATTTGATGTTCCAAAGAAGGAAATTGTTATGGTAATGTTTCTATTTCCATGTAGTGTTTTTTATTATTGATGTAAATTTTTCATAATTTAATAATTATTTGTAATTCATTTTTTTGTGAAGAAGTTAATTTTTTTTTCACAGGAAACCTACATTTTGCCAGGCACTTTGCAATATGGGAGTGAACAAGACGGGTGCCTTTGTGGAATTTATGGGACAAAGTAAAAAATAGACAATAAAGAAAAAATAAAAAGCAAAATCTTCTAATTAAGTATTTTTGTCCAGTAATATTTTGATGCCATATATTTAGAACTTGTGGAAGCCCTTGATATTTTAAAGATATAAAACCATTTGGAGGCCATTTTACTTCAAAATATTGCCCAGGTTTTATTCCAGACTAATGCCCATTTGCTTTATTGTAGAAGCTAATACTGCTTCGAGACTCATGTTATCTACCGTTTCCTATTCCTTAATGCTATCTGAAGGTCTTCTAGATTCCCTCACAAACAAATGCATGCAAGTCTAATACTGGTATCATAGGAACTTCAATGTCCATGTGGAAACCTGATTCTTCACCTTGTGCTATTGATTCCATTTCCTCCTAATCTCAATTGCATTTCCCTTCACTCCACTTTAGTTATGCATTCCCATAATTATATCCGTTCTCCACCACCAAGTCACTTATTCAAACATCCCACTCTCTAGCCACAATTACTTGCCCAAGTATGTGCTGACTATGTCTGTCTTTTAACTTCACAAAAACTATTAATCTATTAACACTACAATTTTCTTTCTAAACCTCCAATCCACTCTGTATGATTTTCATTCTTAATTAACTTTAGATTCCATGCCCTTCATTATAATAACTTTCTTTTAACTATACTCAAATCCTTTAAATCTTTTCCTCCATTCTATCTGTTCCATCTCAACTTTATTATGAACCAAATCAAGAACCATAGTTGGGTAGTGACCGGGAGAGCAGAATGGTGCTACTAAAATGATTACCAACCTAGACTATTAACAGAGCCCAGCAAACTTACACATTTGCTCGTCAGCTCACTCTCCCACTCCACCTAATTAAAGCATCACATATACACTCTATTCAAACCTCTAACCTTGTTTCCAGAACCTACCTCCCTATTCTTGTCAGAAAAGCTTGCCTACTAAACCAGAATCAATTAGTTAGAAACCCACAGAAATTCAAGACAATAAATTTAAAAATATATCTGCATCTGCTCCCACCCGCTCCTCCTTCCTTTCTGTTGGAGGAACAGTCTCTCCTGTCAAGGAATAATTCCTACATTTGTTCTCTGGACACTGTCTAAGAAAGAACAGCCTGAGCATTCATAACCATGGACCTGCAAAGCATTACTTAGTGTGAAAATTTGCAGTATCTGTATTGTCTGGGAAAACACCAGCTGAGAAATTAACCAATAGCTGTCCTCATGTGGAGAATCCATTAAGATGGCAAATAAGCATATGAAAAGATATTCAACATCATCATACTTCATTAAGGAACTGCAAATTAAAACAACAATGAGATACCACTACACACCTATTAGAATGGCTAAAACCCAATACACTGACAACACCAAATGCTGGTAAGGATGTGGATCAACAGGACTCCTTACTCATTGCTGATGGAAATGTAAACTGGTAAAGCCACTCTGAAAAACAGTTTGGCAGTTCCTTATAAAGCTAAACATACTCTTACCAAATGATCCAGCAATCACATTCCTTAGTATGTGCCCATAGGAGTTAAAAACTTATGTCCACACAAAAACGTGCACATGGATGTTTACAGAAGCTTTTTCATAATTGCCAAAACTTGGAAACAACCAAAATGTCTTTGAACAGGTGAATGGATAAACAAACTCTGGTACATCCATACAATGGAATATTATTCAGCCATATAAAGAAATGAGATATGAAGCAGCAAAAAGACACAGAGGAACTTTAACGATTAAAAGCAAGTGAAAGAAAGTAGTCTGTAAAGTTTACGTACTGAATGATTCCAAACTTATGATATCCTGGAAAAGACAAAACTATGGAGACAGTAAACCAGTCAGTGGTATCCAGGAGTTCAGGGAGAGCAAGAAGGGATAAATAGGGGGCATGTGGGAATTTTTAGGGCATTTAAAATACTCTTTATGATACTGTGATGGTGGATACATGTCATTATACATTTTTCAAAACCCATAAAATTGTACAACACAAAGAGCGTACCCTAATGTAAACTATGGACTTTTGTTAATAACAATGTATCAGTATTGGTTCATTAATTGTAACAAATGTACCACACTAATGCAGGATGCTAATAATAGGAGAAACTCTCTGGGCAACGGAGGATCCAGGGGGGACGAAGATGTATATGGGAATTCTCTGTACATTCCTCTCAGTTTTTCTGTAAAACTAAAACTGCCCAAAAAAGTGATATCTATTAATTTTCTTAATGTAATCCTTTTTGTTTATTTTTTCTTTTGTTTCTCTTGCTTGAGGATACATACCAAAAAGATATTGATAAGACCCATGTCAAAGATCATACTGCCTATGTTTTCTTCTAGGAGTTTTATGGTTTCAGGTCTCACATTCAAGTCTTTAATCCATTTTGAGTTAATTTTTATATATGGTGTAAAATAGTGGTCTACTACTACCATGTGGTGGGGGATGATCTTTGAGAAACAACTCCCAAAAAGTCAAAACTTAGGAGGATAGCTCCCTTAATGATGCCCGTGATTATACCCATCATACTTTGAGAAAGCATATGAAGGAATACAGGTTTTACATGGGTGTCCAAAGATGTGGTGAAATGTCTCCTGGCTCAGCATAGTTCAAGACAGAAAACTTAGTATTCATCTAAATGAGACAATATTACATTGACTATTCCCAAAGCTGACTTGAATATTACAGAGTTAGACATGCTTTCTAGACAGCAGGGTGTCATTCCCCAAACGAGCTGTATTTCAGTCAACCCACAGGCACTGCTTTCAGATTAGAGAGGCAAGTCTGAAAGTCTCAGGTAAGTTGCTCCAGAGGTCCACACTCAATGAGCCATTTTTCCTAGTGCCTCAGTTCCAGTTCTCTTGTTCACTGCTGCCAAAGCACATCGCATGGAGGACCAAAATTTCTGAGAAACCACTCTCTGCCATCACCAAAGTCACTTCTGCTTTGGAAACAGCACATAAACCACTTGGTCTCATATCTGTTTCGTCTTGACCCCATAAATGATGGGATTCAGCACAGGTGGAGCAAGCATGCTGACATTGGCCAGCAGAATATGGACATGTAGTAGGATGTGGTGTCCAAAGCACTGAGTAAGAACTGAGAAGACCCTAGATCCATAAAAGAGGATGATGACACAGACGTGGGAGCCACATGTGTTGAGAGCTTTGTGGTGGGCATCTTTGGAGAGGATATGCAAGACAGCATGGAGAATCAGAACATAGGAACCAAAAATGAGGACAATATCTAGGATCACTGTTGACATTAAGACAAAAAACTCATACCAGATGTTTACTTGGGTGTCATCACAGGCATATTTTGCCAAGCCAACGTGTTCACAGAATGTATGTGTAAGGATATTATTTCTGCAAAAAGTCAGCCTCTTCAGAAGAAATATCATGGGAAAAAAATGTACAGTGTGCTCTCAAGAAAACAGCCACACCAATTTTTGCTCTCAGAGAGTGGGTGAGTATCATGGTGTACCTCAACAGGTAACATATTGCAATGTAGCGGTCAAATGCCATAATCAGCAAGATGCCTGACTCAGAAATGAAGGAGGAATGTTGAAAGTAGAACTGGGCAATGCAGCTATCAAGAGAGATTTCCCTATTATTGCACCAGAAAATGGCCAATGCCTTGGGTTCCTGGTTGTGGCAAAGACAACGTCAACTCCAGCCAGCATACAGAGGAAAAGATACATAGGTTCATGGAGGCTGCTTTTGATAAGGATAATGAAGATGAGCAGACCATTTCCAAGGTGGGCAAAGACATAGGAGATGAAGAAAGGGATGGAAATCCACATATATAGGTCTTCTCAGCCCAGAATGCTCAGCAGATAAAGGACTACATTGTTAACACCAGTGTGTTTGAAGCTAGCCATTCCTGAGGCAGGCTGGTGTGGACTTTATCTTTAACTTTACCTAATAGAGACAAAGATAAATATAGATTATATATAAATGTTCTCCTTGAGTTTTCTTATTAAATATATCAAATTAAATACCTGCATTTACCACTGTTTCCTCCTAATACCCTGATAAAATGTCAGTAAAATAAGAAAAAAACATATAAACATAGAAAGAAGAGAGGATAATAGCAGAGAAGTGGCAAAAACATTTTTAAAGCTTAAAAGCAGATAGATGACTATTGACTAAGCAGAGGGAATAAAACTAAAAGCTTCTAATTGAAAACAAGAATCAAGATAATATTCATTGCAGAACCCAGACAGTCTCAAGCATTAGAGGTACAAGGTAATTCTCTAAGTAAGGATAAAGATGGGATTTTTTGAAAAGGATTATTGGTTGAAAATCTGTGTAAAGAGCAGTTAGACTCCTGGATCCTCTTTCCCAACCTGCTGACCCAGGCACCACTTTCTTTACCCAGAAGAATACTGGAAGTTTATTCTCTGGTGAGGTTAAGCCTGGAAAGTTCTGGAGACTCTAAGCATAGCTAGAGCAAGTGTACTATACAAAAAGCAGAGGATTAAATGAAAGGCTGCATACTGAACAAAACGAAACCCCAGTGAACTTCTATTTTTGTCTGCTAATGCTAGCTTACATAACCCTATATCCAGATCTTACGATTCATTCCAGTTGAAGAATGAGGTACCAAAATGTGACCAGAGGTTCTGTGTGTAGGCATGGGATTTGTTTAGGGAGAGACTTTTTGTCCCATTACTCCAATCCAAAATTTTACACCAAGATAAGTCAAAAATTTCTAAGAGTAGAAAAAGTTATTTAAGATTGTCAAAGACCTCAAAAGATTTACCCCCCTTTTAAACAAGACTTAACCCTTCCACAGGAAACTACTGGAAGATAAGCACCACCAAAGTGAGAAAATGAACCAAAAATAGATAAACATAGGCTTCAACAAAGGAGCTAAAACAAAGTGATACAATAAAGGAGAGAGAATTGTGAAGGAAGGAGGGAATTCCTTCAACAACCGTGAAGGCTGACAAGGTGAAGAAGCCTAGAGTATCATGAGTCTAGACTGGATCAAGGGCACAGAGGACACCTAAAGGAAATTCTCAAAGGAAAAAAAGAAAAGCTTGTTTTAAAACATAATTTATATTTCTAGTGAAAATTAAGGCACCTAAAAACTAAGCAAACAAAAAAATACATAATTATTTTCTCCAGGGAAGAAAAAAAATTTTAACAAGAAAAGAAATGTGATCATATGTCACTATGTAACTCACTTATTATAATCATAATAATGTAAACACATGTATAAAGAGAACAGACTAATGGTTACCAGAGGGGAAGGGGGTTTGGGGGCGGGCAAAAGGGGTAAAGAGGCACATATGGATGGTGACGGATAAAACTTAGACTATTGGTGGTGAGCAGAATGCAATCTATACAGAAACCGATAAACAATAATGTACACCTGAAATTATACAATGTTATAAAGCATTATGACCTCAATAATAATAATAATAATGTAAACATAAATATGCATCTCAAAATCATGATATAACTCTATGTATTAATACAATCAAGAAAAGAGAAGTTTGTATGTGTGTGTGTGTGTGTATGGGGAGAGGGCAGGATTTACATATAGGGAAGCTAAATGTCCATCTTTATATAAATTTATATAAATGCCCATCTTTATATATATTTATGTGATTTACATATATATCAAGAAACAACAATATAAACATGCTGTTTATCTATGTGAAGGTAAATACCAAAAAAACAGCTACAAGTGTTAAAGTGGTTGTTGCTGAGGAACAAGAATCAGAGCTGGGATGGGGCAGGGAACCTCTACTTTTATTGTACACCTGATAGGAATCTTGGAGTTCTTTTAACTATGTATATGTATAAAATTCACAAAAATAAAATTAAAAACAAGTTCTATTAATAAAATACCTAGCTCTTCACCTAAAATATATTGACTCCTCTCTCTTGAGAAGAAGTCTAGGACAGCCGGCATTGGAGCAGGCATCGTCAGTCTGATGGAGATGTTTCCTGCAGTGGACAATTACCACCTGTATATTGCATGGTCACACAGATGCTGCAAGAGAACATACTTTTCCAAGGAATGTCATATTCCTAGAGGAAATGGAAAAGTGGCATCAAAAAGAGTAAGGGCATGATGTGTGTGCCATAGACCTAATGCTAAAAGAACAGGTAAAGACAAGAGGAACAGAGACAGAGATCAAACATGATCAGAATTTGGATGGAGAATAGCCTTCAGAAGCTGACGGACGCTTTGAGAAAAGGAACAGCCAAGGAGACTTGTTGTGGTTAGAGCCATAGAGGAAAATCAGGGAATTGTGGAACGGCCTTTGGAAATGGTTGCCTAGAACAACTGCTGGTATGATTCTATTTTTCCTAAAAGACTCTACCGCGTGCCTCCTTCCCAAAGAAGTTTTCCTAGGCCTGCCCCAGACATCTCCCTGCTTTGTGCTGCTGAGCACTTTCCCTATCCCTCTCACCTGGAACTTCGTAGAATCTGCCAAGGGAAACAGTGTTTTGCCTACATGATCCATCTCCCGTAAGTCACAATTTTCTAAATGTTAGAAAATACTTCTCATTAATCAGAAACTACCTTCTTATCTATCAAGCATCTCTAACAAGCTATGAATTCTTGGATGGACTTGCCATGTCCTTTCATCAACGTGTGCCTAAAGCAAAGCACAGAAGGAAAGACAAATAGGAGGGTGGGAGGGAAGGCAGGCCAGTGAGAGAGCAAATTTAAGATCACTGGCCAAAGCAAGGCTTTCCTTTGAGGACTCAGGTTCTCAAATCCAAAAGAGACTTAAAATGTCCTCTGAGACCTACCATCTATTTCTGCCCTGTCATCCCAAATGTTAGCCATTGGTCTCTTCTACAATCTATTCACGAGACTCCAGTCAAACATCCCAATATTCCAACATTCCAAATTAGTTCCATTACCTTGGGCCTGTGAGGGGTTCTAAGATATAGCTCTACTCTCCCCTACTCCTAGAATCTTACCTCACACGTGACAAAGTCAGTCATCAGCCTCATACCAAGTCTTTTGAAGCAGAAATGGAATCAGTGACTGGCAGAAACTTAGGGAGTTGAAGATTAGACTACAGAATGACTCTCTTCATGAGATCTCAGGAGGTCACTTATATTCCACAGCCCCATTGCCCTTGGGTTTTGACTCCACCAACTCACCCACAGTCCCACGTGCACCGAGTCATTATGCCTACTTCCTATGACCTTTTTCTCTTGACCTCTGGTCCTCTGACACCTCTCCTGTTATTTGATCTCTATCTTTAAATTTTATGTGTGCATGTTTGTGGCTTTCCATACCCAGAGGCTCTCACTCCTAACCTAATGTCCCCTCTTGAGAAATCCCTGTGGTTTTTTCAAGAAGCATTACATCCACTTTAATCAACACTCTCCTTTACTTAAAACAGGCATCCATTTGTTTTAACTGGCATCTATTCTTAGGAAATATTTCTTTATAATTAAGATAAAATTTGAAGTTCAATTTATCCATGTGCTGTGATAAAATCTGTGTTTTGGAGTCTTTAACTAAAGGAATATGTGTGACACGCAGGGCTATTTACAGCAACATGTGAATTATAATTGTAACGAAAGTACTATATCTTTTGGCTTGACTAGAACTGCAACAAGCCATTTAATGTTCAACGTAAAATACACCATCACTGAGGTCAGTAATTTATACTCTACTTTTCTTCATATTCTTTTCTCCCTTTGTTTTTATACTGATCATAAATGTCTGATTATAGAAGTAACACATAAGCATCGTAAAAGAAAAAACTTCAATTCAGAATGGCACACAAAACCAAGTGAAAAATCTCATCTTTTGTAGATACCCATTACGCATATAATTTCCTAATGGAATCCTTCCTAATACATATCATTTTGGAGGACATAACAAGACTATCAGCACATTTTTATTTGTTCATAAAATTAATTGAAAGACAATTAATTTTTTTCTCATATACTGCATTTGTGTACCAGGTTTCGCTCTTAAGGCAGCAATTTTCCAGACTAAATACAGATTTCCAAAGTTTATGTCCAAATTCCATTATATTCTCCATCCACCTTCGCTTCCCCTTACTTAGTCAACGTGCAAAATTCTTTCTATTCTTCAAGGTGTTTGTACATGCTCTACCCGCTGCCTGTAGTACTTTTTCCCATTGGCTACTTCCTCTCTCTTTCTACGCATCTCCTACAATCCTTTTGCCTCTTTTTAAACATGACCTCCTTGGAAAGGCTTTCTCTGACCACAACAATTAGATAACTCTCCCTCATTCTAATTATCTATCACTACAGCATATTCCTTTCCTTCAGAGTACTAACCACAATTTGTAATTATTATTTTTTTGCTTATTTGTTTCTCATGTCATCTGACATTGCCACTAGACAGTCGAATTCAACACATTTTTGCCAAATGAATGATCAAGTGGGTGTGATTCTCTCTCCCCCAACTTGTCCAATTTAAGCTTGCTGTAAACATCTGGGGAGGAGAATTGTTCTGCCCTAGAAATGTCCATTCTTGAGCACCAGAATACCATATGTGGTAACTTTGAATCATGGGTGCTTTGGTCTCTAGGTAAACTCAAAGATCCTTTTGATTCATCCCTACAAAACACCCTCAAAGATGCTTCAGCTTATGAAGACACTGCATAACCTCCAAACGACTTCACACAAGTGAAATCTGAAAGTATTTACCTCCTGCCCATGCTGCATTTTTCTCTCCTCCTGGATCAAGGCTTCCTTTGATAGGAGTGCCATAGGATTCTCCTCAGCACACACACATGGTCACCCCAGAAGTGCAGGGGGAGTAAATGCTCCACGAGGTAAAACTTTGACCAACTGGAGACAGAAAACAATAAACTTCTTACCTGTCGGGGAAGAGGGAGAATCCTGTCCCCACCCTTTCCCTTAAGGTTTTTATGTCTAGCCAAATAATTAAATACGCAGGTTAGCAGGAGAAAATAAAACAAAGTTTAATAACATGTATACATGGGAGAAACTCTGAAAAAAACTGAGCAACTCAGCCATTCTGACTAAGCTGCTCTCTTAAGTATATTCAGCTAAAGACAAGGAGGATGTTTGGGGTAGTGCTCTGGGATTTCAGAGGTGGGGAAGATAATTTACATGGAGATGGAAATGCAAATTCTGTCAAACCACTCTTTAGTGGGCCACCTATAGAGAATGTTGCCCAAGAGACAGAATTTTGATAAGATGGGCTTGTTGGTGCCTTTCTTATTTTACTTATTTTACATCATACAATAGCTATCCAGGAACAGGCCTTCTATGTTTCTTTTAGGTGGTTTGTGGGAAGGTCAAATGTTTTCCCTGAGTCTTATGAACCTTTATTGTCTTCACCTCAAAATAATCCGCATACCAAAGTGATGCATCATGGGGCAGCCTGCACTGAACTCCATCAGTTCCCTCCTCTGAAACTTCCCTGGAAGTTTCACATATTAAAAGCTGAGCTGGTGACTGTGAAGAGAAGAATCAAGTTAGTGTCTGAGTGGTAAGAAATCTGCAAAGAGAGAAAAGAACATATATTACAATGAGGATAAACAGGCAGAAAACAACAAATTGAAGCATATTTCCCCACACTCCATTAAACCAGTTCCCCAATCCTGGAAAAAAGTGAGTCCAATAAAATGCATGAGCTTCGTTTATCTGGTGGAAAATGTCAATCTTCTCTTTTAATAGATGTAAGTTAGATACTACTTGCCCTGTTTGATTCACATAAAAGCAATATTTTTCACCAATGATTGCACATGCTCCTCCTTGCCAGGCAGTTAGTGTGTGCAGAGCACGTCGATTTTGGAGCACCACGGAGACCAGGCTGTTAATCTCTGACTGGAGTATTTTCAAAGTTTGCATGGTGGTGTTGAACACTGCTCCTTCACCTTAGAGAAATTTAAGATCACCTTTTCCAACTTGTAATCTCCAAAGCTGGAGAGTAAGACTCTCAATGCTGAAAAGAACTTGGAGTTCTGATACACAAGCGGATTTTCCGTGATTTCTCGACTGGCACGTTTATGCGACACAATCTTATACACAAAGGAACCCAAGTTTGTAATTTGGCTGGCATTTAAGGTGGAGTATTTGGTGACAGAAGGGGCCAGGTATTCAAGGCCACATTGTCCTGACCAGTTAGGTGGGAATCCTTTATATACTGCATTGCCACATAAAATAAAAAGACCAGGGCCGGCCCCAGCGCTTAGCAGTTAAGTGCGCGCGCTCCACTACTGGCGGCCCGGATTCAGATCCCGGGCACGCAATGATGCGCCGCTTCTCCGGCTGTGCTGAGGCCGAGTCCCACATACAGCAACTAGAAGGATGTACAACTATCTACTGGGGCTTTGGGGGAAAAAAAAAACGAGTGTGCTTGAAAAACAAGGCTAGAATTGAATCTGTAGTTCCCGGGGTCTAGAGTATTCCATGACATTTGCCACTGGTACTGTTAGTGCCTAAGCATCTCCACTTTCCATGCACTCCTGTCAATCTACAGAGAACAGAACAGATTGTGGAATAGCTGGTACAGGAGGCCTGCGGTCTGATTTTGGCAGCTATAAAGCCTGGT
Source organism: Diceros bicornis minor (assembly GCF_020826845.1). NCBI lineage: Eukaryota > Metazoa > Chordata > Mammalia > Perissodactyla > Rhinocerotidae > Diceros > Diceros bicornis. The sequence goes on along the minus strand of NC_080746.1, from coordinate 59,625,073 downwards.
CCTGTCACCTGACCAAATGAGTCCAGATTTTTGATCCACCCATACATAGTCTGTGGTATTGGGCAGCTTAACCACGCAGGCAGCTGCAATACCGCAAGTTATACATGGGTGGCTCATAAGCCACTCAGAGCATTTGGTGATTTGGCAAATGTTTGTGCCAAAGGGAGTAGTGTCAGAGTCACTTACAATTCCCTTGAGAGTTTTGAAGATACCACCACAGTTTGATTGCAATATTGTCCTGGTATGTCACCAGGAAACGTCCAGTGTCATGTTTACTTTCAATGCAGAGGGAACACCTTTCACCTATTGTCTTTTCCCGGGCAAGAGACAGTCCTTGAGCTTCTATGGAGTCTTTCTGGGGCCCGAGTGACTCACCAGGAGAAGAGGGAGAGTGAAGTTTTCCTTGTTGTGGATACCATACCCTGTCATTCATCCATCTTCCAGACTTAGTCCACCAGGTGTTCACATCAGCAGGAACAAAGACTAGTTCTGTCACCAAATACTCCACCTTAAATGCCAGCCAAATTACAAACTTGGGTTCCTTTGTGCATAAGATTGTGCTGCATAAATGTGCCAGTAGAGAAATCACTAGATTGTGCTATCTAGCTGTTGACATAACCAACAGTCAGATTGATAAGTTAGAGTGGCCACGGCTTGGTAAACTGGTGTAAGGGGGTGTTTGGTCTGTGCTCGACCTGTTGAAAAACAGAGGGTTAGTAAAAACAAGACACAGATTGGGAAAGAGCCCATAGCAGAGACTTAGAGAGGAGAAGAGGGACAGATAGAGACCAGCACTCTCCAGTCAGCTTTCTAATAAATGACTAAAAGGAATATATGTATTCGCTAATAGTTTTGTGTGTGTGTGTGCATGTGTATAGGGAGTTTTAAAGCAAGGGGGAGATAATAGGCAAAAGCAAGCTTTCTTGATCTGTGATCTTGGGAAAAGCTGTCTACTGTGTGATGCTGGCTGCCTCTGGGGCCTGGGTATTGGCCCTGGAAAGCCTGAGTTTAAGGACGCCTGTGGGGACTGTTTCCCAGCTGTCTTGAGAGCAATGTTCTGGGTCTACTTTGGCATGGCTTGCATGGATCCAGGAGGATTTTTCCTTTATTTTGATGGCAGTGTAGGTGGTCAGTAGGACTTCATAAGGTCCTTCCCAGCAAGGTGACAGCATGTGTTTTCTTCTAAAGACCTTGATGTACAACCCATCTCCTGGTCAAAAGGGATGGCAAGGTTTGTCAGAAGGTAGGGGCCACGCCTCCTTTACCTGTTGATGATATGCTTCAAGCATACTAGTTAATTTTTGTATATAGCTAGTCATAGCATCAAATTGGTCGCTTAAGTTCCCATAATATTCACTTAATCCAGGAATTGAAGGTTTAGAGACATCAGTAAGCATTGGGTGTCCAAAAACTATTTCAAAAGGAGTCAATCCATGCCTCCTATTTGGAGTGTTTTGAATCTTTATAAGGGTCAAGGGCAGAGCTTCTGGCCATTTAAGTCCAGTTTCTTGACAGACCTTTCCTTAAGTTCTTTTAATGTCCAGATTTTTACGTTCCACTTGCCATGAAGACTGAGGGTGATATAGGGTATGCAATTTTAGTGAGTACCCCAGAGTTTTGGCAAGCAAGTGATTTATCTCTGCTGTAAAATGAGTTCCTTGGTCTGATTCAATCCATAAAGGAATGCCATCATTAATTCCTTTACCACTGTTGTGGCATCTGCATGTCTAGTCGGATAGCATTCAGTCCATCCACTAAACATGCAGATGGTAACCAAACAGAGAGAATAGCCTAAAGCTGGGGGCAAGTCTATAAAGTCTGTTTGGAGTGCTGCAAAGGACAGTGTGGGCCTGGGAGGACTTGCTGGGGTATGCTGGTTTCTCCAAGAAACTTGGTCAGGCTTGCAAGTAGTGCACTGGGAAATAATTTTGGTCAGAAATTTTATGGATGCCAGCGCAAAACCAATTGTCTTTTAGTTCCTTAACTATCCCCTGTTTGCACATATGTCCCATTTGGTGGAAGATAAGTGCAAGCCAAAAAGTCAAAAGAAACGGAGCTACAGGAAGTCCCTTTGGCCCACTGTATAACCTACCTGATAATTGTTTGGCAACCTTTTGTATCCAGTTGTCTTTTTCAGATGGTGGGGCATTTGCCTGATAGTTAATAATATCAGTAAGGGATAAAGGCAGGTTTAAAAATGAGGTGGAAAAAGGATAAGGAAGTCCGTTGTGAGCTGCATGTTTAGCAGCTCTGTCAGCCCTGTCGTTTCCTAAAGATATATCAGTCTCCTTAGTATGGACTGAAAAATGGACAATGGCTATTTTAGAAGGGAAGTGAATAAATTTTAATAAGGCTGCAATTAAGTGTCTATTAGCAATAGGAGTTCCTGCAGAAGGGAAGAATCCATGGGATTTCCAAATTGTGCCAACAGCATTGCAGACTCCAAAGGCGTATTTGGAGTCTGTGTAAATACCAACAGTTTTTCCTTTCGCTAATGTGCAGGCCCTAGTAAGAGCTATGAGTTCAGCAGCTTGGGCTGATTTTACAGTGGGCAAAGAAGAAGCTTCAAGAGTTTCACGTGGGGAAACTATGGCATAACCAATTATTATGTTTCCCCGGAAATTTCATTTACAGGAGCCATCACAAAACAGAAATAAACCTGGATTGTCTAAAGGGATGTTGGAGCGATCCTCTCATGGCTTTGAGACCATTTCTATAGTTGTGAAGGCAAGCATGTGGAATGGAGTGGGGCTCTCTATCATCAGGAAGGGGCAGTAAAGTAGCTGGATTTAAAGTGTTACAACGATGTAAGATAATGGGAGGGTTAGTTAGAAGAGCTTGCTCATAGGTGGTCTGTCGCTGTGTAGAGAAGTATTGTGTCCTATGGACTTGCAAAATAGTGTGCACAGCCTGGGGAACATAGAGATGAATGGGAGAGCCTAATGTAAGAGTACTGGCTTTGTCAATCAGGGTGGCAGCTGCAGCCACCACAATTCAGATTGGGGGCATACCTGATGCCACAGGGTCTAGTTGGCATGAGAAACATGCTATAGGATGTATTTGAGAGGCAAAAGATTGTCGTAGAATGCCTGCAGCAATTCCATTATTTTCATGACAGTATAGATGAAAAGTTTTGTCAAAATTAGGTAAGCCAAGAGAGGAGTCAAGATGGCGGCGTAGGCAGACTCTGAACTCACCTCCTCCAGTGGACACAGCCAATTTATAACTACTCATGGAAAAATTACCCCTGAGACAGAACTGAAAACTGGATGAGAGGAACTCCTGCAACAATGGACAATCCTAACTGAGGTGGAAGAGGCAGAGACTCCCTTCTGGAGAGGAAAAACGCCACCTTCACAAGCCGCAGTGCCTCACGGCCGCAAGGAGCAGCTCACAGGTACGCAGCCTCCCTGGAGGCGCGGGGTCCTGAGCCGGGGAGCACCCCCGCTGTGGGCATATTGTGGACCCAGCACAATCGAGACCAGCGGCATAATATCTGACTGTGCCTGCTACTAAAACACTGGGGAGCACCCCCAGAAAACCCGGTTCACAAAGAAACTAAAACTGGCTCTTAAAGGGCCCACGCGCAAACTCACCCGTTTCAGGAAGCACCCTAAAATCACCAGAAAGAAAGGTGCACAGTGCTTTGGTGACAAGAGACTTACCTAATAGGCCCTGAGTGCATCTCGGTGAGGGGTGAGACCTCTCCAGGGACTGGGACATTGGCGGCGGCCATTGTTGTGGCCTGGTGTGGGCGTGCTGACACAGACACCATTGGAGTTCTCCCTGAGGCCTGCTAGCCCAGGGTCTGCCCCACCCGCTAGAGCACCGATTTAATCCAGCTCAGCCAGGGCAGGCAGCCCACCCTAGAGACTGGCCCCACCCAACAACAAGCCCTCAGGCAACTTGTGGGCCTGCATAGATTGGTGACTGGATTCTCTGCAGCCTGGCAACTGAGCCGACTTGAGCAGGGCAGGGTGTGCACAAGGAGCGGGTGGAGAGTGTGGGGCGGTGGCAGAGTGTGTGGGGCTCCCGCCGTGGAGAGACTGGGTCTGCTTGGGGAGGTCGGGGCACTCACATGGGGCAGGACTGTGTTGACCGTGTGTGTGGACCTGTGGGCGGCAGGGCTTCTCAGCTGCAGAAGACTTGTGCTTCTCAAAGACCCACATAGGAGGTTTGCTCCACCTTCCAAAACCTGAAACAATTGGGTGCTCCTGTGCCTGAGGCCAGCCCCACCAAGCTGCAATCCTCAGAGAGCTGACAACAGACCTAATAGGCTAGAGGCTTACAGCAATTGTAAGGCCCTGAGCCTAACAACCTGCCACGGTGGGGGCCTACTCACTTAAAAGAAATACTGCAACACAAATGTGGTATTAGAACTTGCAGCCAACTGTGCTGGGGCTCCCCACACCTGATAAAGAGACTGAAGGGCCCACAACAACTACAAGCAGCTGAGCATTACAACAGGAGCCAGGAGCATAACTCAGACTCCCTGGGCGCCTACAGGGAGAGCAAACAGGCCACAGCAGAAGGATACACGTAGCCCACATAGGGGTCACCCCAGGAACATTGAGAACTGAGGGAAGCACACTGGAAGCCTCCTAAGCCATCACTTACATAAGGTCACCTATCCAAGAGCAGGAGATGTAGCTGACCTACCTAATATGTAGACACAAGCACAGGGAAAGAGGCAAAATGAAGAGGCAAAAGAATACATTCCAAGTAAGGGAACAGGACAAAACCCCAGAAAAGGAACTAAGTGAAACAGAAATGAGCAACCTACCCGACAGAGAGTTCAAACAAAGAGTGTTAAGGATGCTCACGGATCTGGGGAGAAGAATAGATGAACTCAGTGAGAATGTCAACAAAGAAATGGAAGATATAAAAAAGAACCAATCAGAAATGAAGAATACAATACTGGAAATGAAAAATTCATTAGAGGGACTCAAAAGCAGAGTAGAGGATACAGAAGAACGGATCTGTGAGCTGGACGAAAGACTAGAAGAAATTACCCAAGCTGAACAGGTAAAAGAGAAAAGAATTCAAAAGACTGAGGACAGTCTAAGGGACCTCTGGGACAACATCAAGCGCACCAACATCCGTGTTATAGGTGTCCCGGAAGGAGAAGAGCGAGACAAGGGGTCAGAGAATCTATTTGAAGAAATAATAGATGAAAACTTCCCTAACCTAAGGAAGGAAACAGACATCCAGGTACAGGAAGCACAGAGAGCCCCAAACAAGATAAACCCAAAGAGGCCCACACCAAGACACATCATAATCAAAATGTCCAGAATTAAAGATAAAGAGAGAATCCTAAAAGCCGCAAGAGAATGTCAAGTTACGTACAAAGGAAACCCCATAAGCCTATCAGCTGACTTCTCTGCAGAAACCTTACAGGCTAGAAGAGAATGGCACGATATATTTAAAGTGCTAAAAGCAAAAAACTTACAGCCAAGAATACTCTACCCAGCAAGGTTATCATTCAAAATGGAAGGAGAGATCAAAATTTTCCCAGATAAGCAAAAATTAAAGGAGTTTGTCACCAAGAAACCAGTGCTACAAGAAATGTTAAAGGGACTGATTTAAGGGGAAAAGAAAAGACCACAAATAGGAAAAATTATCTATTTCTATGATTAGAATGTAATGGATACAAATGCACAACAAAGAGGTTAGATATGATATCAAAAACATGAGGGAGGAGGGGAGTTAAAGAGTACAGCTTTCAGACAGAGGTCAAACTAAAGTGACCATCAATTCTGTATAGAAGAAGAAAGGAACAGAGAAGGACTACTAAAACACTGAGAAAAAAAAAAAAAGTTAAAAAATGGCAGTAAGTACATACTTATCAATAGCTACTTTAAACGTCAATGGACTAAATGCTCCAATTAAAAGGCATAGGGTGGCTGACTGGATAAAAAAACAAGACCCATATATATGCTGCATGCAAGAGACACATTTCAGACCTAAAGACACTCACAAACTGAAAGTGAAGGGATGGAAAATGATATTCCACGCAAATGGCAATGAAAAGAAAGCTGGGGTAGCAGTACTCATATCAGACAAAACAGACTTTAAAACAAAAACTGTAAAAAGAGACAAAGAAGGGCATTACATAATGATCAAGGGAACAATCCAACAAGAGGATATAACACTTGTAAATATCTACGCATCCAATGTAGGTGCACCTAAATATATAAAGCAATTATTAACAGACATAAACACAGAAATAGACAGTAACACAATAATAGTAGGGGACTTTAACACTCCACTTACACCAACGGATAGATCATTCAAACAGAAGATCAATAAGGAAACATTGGCCTTAAACGACACACTACAACAGATGGACATAGTAGATATATACAGAGCATTCCATCCAAAAAACAAGAATACACGTTCTTTTCAAATGCACATGGAACATTCTCCAGGATTGATCACATATTAGGCCACAAAACAAGTCTCCATAAATTTCAGAAGATTGAAATAATACCAAGCATCTTTTCTGACCACAATGGTATGAAACTAGAAATCAACTATAGGAAGAAAATCAGAAAAGCCACAAATACGTGGAGATTAAACAAAATGCTACTGAACAATGACTGGGTTAACGAAGAAATCAAAGAAGAAATCAAAAAATACCTGGAGACAAATGAAAATGAAAATACGACATGCCAGAATTTATGGGATACAGCAAAAGCAGTTCTAAGAGGGAAGTTTATAGCGATACAGGCCTATCTCAACAAACAAGAAAAATCTCCAATAAACAATCTAACAATGCACCTGAAGGAACTGGAAAAAGAAGAACAAACAAAGCCCCAAATCAGTAGAAGAAGGGAAATAATAAAAATCAGAGCAGAAATAAATGAAATAGAGACCAAAAAAACAATAGAAAAAATTAATAACACCAAGAGCTGGTTCTTTGAAAAGATCAACAAAATTGACAAACCTTTAGCTAGACTCACCAAGAAAAAAAGAGAGAAGGCACAAATAAGTAAAATCAGAAATGAAAGAGGAGAGGTTACAACAGACACCTCAGAAATACAAAAGATTATAAGAGAATACTATGAAAAGCTATATGCCAACCAATTCGACAATCTGGAAGAAATGGATAAAGTCTTAGGATCATACAACCTTCCAAAACTGGATCAAGAAGAAGTAGAGAATTTGAATAGACCAATCACCAGTAAGGAGATCGAAACAGTAATCACAAACCTCCCCAAAAATAAAAGTCCAGGACCAGATGGCTTCCCTGGTGAATTCTACCAAACATTCAAAGAAGACTTAATACCTATCCTTCTCAAACTCTTCCAAAAAATTGAGAAGGGGGGGAAGCTCCCTAACTCATTCTATGAAGCTGACATTACCCTTATACCAAAACCAGACAAGGACAACACAAAAAAAGAAAATTACAGGCCAATATCACTGATGAACATCGATGTAAAAATCCTCAATAAAATACTAGCAAATTGCATACAACAATACGTTAAAAAGATTATACATCACGATCAAGTGGGATTTATTCCAGGGATGCACTGATGGTTTAACATTCACAAATCAATCAACGTAATACACCACATTAATAAAATGAAGAATAAAAATCACATGATCATCTCAATAGATGCACAGAAAGCATTTGACAAGATACAGCATCCATTTATGATAAAAACTCTGAATAAAATGGGTATAGAAGGAAAGTACCTCAACATAATAAAGACCATATATGAGAAACCGACAGCTAATATCATCCTCAATGGTGAAAAACTGAAAGCCATCCCTCTAAGAACAGGAACCAGACAAGGATGCCCACTGTCACCACTCCTATTTAACATAGTACTGGAAGTCCTAGCCAGAGCAATCAGGCAAGAGAAAGAAATAAAAGGGATCCAAATTGGAAAGGAAGAAGTGAAACTGTCACTATTTGCAGATGACATGATTTTATATATAGAAAACCCTAAAGAATCCACCAGAAAACTTTTAGAAGTAATAAACGAATATAGTAAAGTTGCAGGATACAAAATCAACATACAAAAATCAGTTGCATTTCTGTACACTAACAACGAAGTAGCAGAAAGAGAAATTAAGAATACCATCCCATTTACGATTGCAACAAAAAGAATAAAATACCTAGGAATAAACTTAACCAAAGAGGTGAAAGATCTGTACACCGAAAACTATAAAACATTTCTGAAAGAAATTGAAGAAGACACAAAGAAATGGAAAGATATTCCGTGCTCTTGGATTGGAAGAATTAACATAGTTCAGATGTCCATACTTCCTAAAGCCATCTATAGATTCAATGCAATCCCTATCAAAGTTCCAACAACATTTTTCACAGAAATAGAACAAAGAATCCTAAAATTTATATGGAACAACAAAAGACCCCGAATAGCTAAAGGAATCCTGAGAAAAAAGAACAAAGCTGGAGGTATCACACTCCCTGATTTCAAAATATACTACAAAGCTATAGTAACCAAAACAGCATGGTACTGGCACAAAAACAGACACACAGATCAATGGAATAGAATCGAAAGCCCAGAAATAAACCCAGACATCTATGGACAGCTAATCTTTGACAAAGGAGCCAAGAACATACAATGGGGAAAAGAAAGTCTCTTCAACAAATGGTGTTGGGAAAACTGGATAGCCACATGCAAAAAAATGAAAGTAGACCCTTACCTTACACCATACACAAAAATTAACTCCAAATGGATTAAAGACTTGAATGTAAGACCTGAAACTGTGAAACTTCTAGAAGAAAACATAGGCAGTACGCTCTTCGACATCGGTCTTAGCAACATCTTCAAACACCACGTCTGACCGGGCAAGAGAAACAATAGAAAAAATAAACAAATGGGACTACATCAAACTAAAAAGCTTCTGCACAGCAAAGGATACCATCAACAAAACGAAAAGACAACCTAACAATTGGGAGAAGATATTTGCAAACCATACTTCTGATAAGGGCTTAATCTCCAAAATATATAAAGAACTCATGCATCTTACCAACAAAAAAACTACCAACCCCATTAAAAAATGGGCAAAGGACCTGAACAGACATTTCTCCAAAGAAGATATACAGATGGCCAACAGACACATGAAAAGATGTTCAAAATCATTAACTATCAGGGAAATGCAAATCAAAACTACAATGAGATATCACCTGACGCCCGTCAGAATGGCTATAATTAACAAGACAGGAAACAACAAGTGTTGGAGAGGATGTGGAGAGAAGGGAACTCTCATACACTGCTGGTAGGAGTGCAAACTGGTGCAGCCACTATGGAAAACAGTATGGAGATTCCTCAAAAAATCAAGGATAGAACTACCATATCATCCAGCCATCCCACTGCTGGGTATTTATCCAAAGAACTTGAAAACACCAATTTGTAAAGGTACATGCACCCATGTGTTCATTGCAGCGTTATTCACAATAGCCAAGACTTGGAAGCAACCTAAGTGCCCATCAAGGGACGAATGGATAAAGAAGCTGTGGTATATATACACAATGGAATACTACTCAGCCATAAGAAACGATGAAATCCAGCCATTTGTGACATCATGGATGGACATTGAGGATATAATGCAAAGAGAAATAAGTCAGAGAGAGAAGTCAAATACCGCATGATTTCCTTCATTAAGTAGTAGATAATAACAACAATAAACAAACACATAGGGACAGAGATTGGATTGGTGGTTACCAGAGGGGAAGGGGGGAGGGAGGAGGGTGAAAGGGATAATTTGGTACATGTGTGTGGTGATGGGTTGTAATTAGTATTTTGGTGGTGAACATGATGTAATCTATGCAGAAATAGAAGTACAATGATGTACACCTGAAATTTTTACAATGTTATAAACCAATGTTACTGCGATAAACAAAAAATTAAAAAAAAAAAATTAGGTAAGCCAAGAGCCAGAGGCATGGACAAAGCTAATTTTAAGGCTTCAAAGGAGTTTAATGCCTCTGAGGGCCAGGAAATAGGCTCTGGAGTGATATCCCGGAGAAGAGAATACAGAGGTTTAGCAAGGGCCACAAAATCAGGAATCCATTGGTGGCAGTAACGAGCTGCTCCTAGAAATTTACATAGCTGTTTCCTCGTTTTGCGGAGAGAGATGACTCCAGGCATTTGGAAGTTAGCTTTTGAATGCCTTGAGATATCTCATGCCTTAAGAAGGTGACAGTCATTTGCACCCACTAAAGTTTAGATCTGGAGGCTTTATGGCCTCGTTCTGCCAGCGCCTTCAGAAGAAGGAAAGAGTCTGTAGGAGCTCCCTGCTTAGTCTGATTACAAAGTAGAAGGCCATGAACATATTGAATGAGAATTAGAAACTTGAGTAAAGGCTACAGAATTCAAGTCAGCTTTAAGGACTTGGGAAAATATTGAGGGGGACTCACAATATCCCTGAGGTATGCGAGAGTCTATGTTAATTGTCTCCCTTTACATGTAAATGCCAAAAGAAATTGTGAGTCAGGGTGCAATGGGATTGAAAAGAAAGCTGAGCAGAGGTCAATCACTGTAACCCAGACTGCCTCAGCAGGTATTGAGGTCAGGATGACAACTGGATTAGGGACCACAGGATGCCAAGGAATTACAAAAGAGATTATGGCTCTGAGGTCTTGTGCAAATCTCTAGATTTGGTTCCCATCTGTGTCAAATTTGCCTTCTTTTTTCACTGGCCAGATTGGAGTGTGAGGAAGTGAAAACTAGGACACCCTGTTGCAAAAGGGAGTCTGTCATGGGTTCAGTTCCTCTCTCTGCGTCTCTGGAGAGCGAGTATTGGGCTACTGCTATAAACGGTTTATTCTTCTTCCAAGCAATGTGCACAGCTTCTGCACTAAGCAACAATCCTACCTCATTTGCATGTGCAGCCCAGAGACTAATTAGGACATCTTTTAAAGACTCATCCTCTTCAGAAGAATTTAAATCAGGACAAGTTTCTAGCATGGATAGCAGGAGACTTGGGGTTTGGTCAGAGGGCAAGGAGATGAAAACACCTTTTTCATCACAACTTATAGTGGGATTAAATTTACATAACAAATCTCTGCCAAAGAGGTTTGCTGGTGAACAGTCAGAGACTAGAAAGGCATGGTGAATGTTAAGGGGGCCTAAGGATACTGGAGCGGCCTGAGATATGGGCAGGGAAATAGGCTGCCCAGAGACTGAACAGCTTGAATAGAATCAGAGCTGACAGGTAGAGATAAAACCATTGAATGGATAGTAGAGAATGTCACACCAGTGTCAATTAGGAAATCCAGTCCCCGATCCTCTATTTTAAGTTTAATGGTAGGCTCGGGGGTGTGACTGAGGATCAGCTGACCTCATCATTTAAGGGAGAAATGCCCCCCAGGTGGAGAAAAACACGCCTTCTGGGGGTACTGGGGCCAAGCGGGGACATTTTTTAAACTTTCCCTTCTCAATGCAACAAGCCTTTTTGAGGAAAGACAAAGAGGTAACTTTCCAGGCTTAGAATAGATCTTTACCATGGCCCCAAAGGCATCCCTGGAGAGGGCGCCAATGATGTAGCCCCCATGATCCACAGAATTCACTCCTAAAGATAAAGACATTTGTTGCACAGTCAGTAAGGATGGTGTAGTGAAAACGGTGTCTCCAGTCTCCTACGAGACTGTGGGATGCCTCCAGTCACAGACCTGCTAATCTGTGACACTGGAATGGGGTTTTTCCAGCAATATTGAGCAATGAAGGTTAAAACAACAAAAGCCCTCGTGGACTGGGCCCTTTATGACAAACTCCCTGAGAGCATGGCACAGCCAGAGAGAGAGAGAGTTTGGAACTCCAGTCTATTTGACTGGCCACCAAGGTGCACCCCGGTAAATACACCTTCCGTATGGTGGAGACCAAGGAGAATGTTCTCACTGGTCAAAAAGCCGAGTTCTCGGGACATAGAACAAGCCTGAATGAAAAACCTCATCTGGTTTTTTTTCTTACATTTTTCTTACATGACAGCTTTAGCTAAGCCTTGGGTCTCTTGGAGCCAGAATAATATTTAGGGGGGAGGTGTCACAGGGATGGGGATTGTGTGTGCCATACAGAGTACCTCATCATTGCAAGGACATTTTCTTGAAGTTGGTGGGGGACCCGTGTCATCTTCCCCATTCTATGACCCAACTGATCCTTTCACAGGAGACTTCTTGAGGTGGCAAGCACCCAAATGGCTCTTAACTGTGCGACCTGTGCCCACCAAATTTGTGGCCTTTTTGGCTTCCAAGATGCCCTTAGCAACAGCTTTCACTTCATGTGGATATTAACCCACAGCAGAGTTTGTCTAAATAGACACCGGTCGGGTGATACCATAAACTCACCAGCCTGTGGGGCAGGCCCAGACAGCAGGCTTATAGGACCGATAACTGTGGTATTTCCTTCTTATGACATTTGACACAAAAGACAGAGACAAATGAAAAAACAATGGCTATCTATTGGGAGAAAAGGATCAAGCCAAGAGTACTCTACCAAATTTACCAGAGTCACTAAAAGCACAAGAAACTAGTTTCCAAATATTTTATCCTGCCAATCTAAATTTAGAAAGAGAAAAAATTCTTACCACTTGCTTCCACCAGACCCCACAGATAGAGATTCTGGGAGGCAAATGTGGCAAGAAATCTTACTTTTGGCCAGCTTTCATCAGGAGACCCAGGATCTCCTCAACTGCAGTAGTCCCAGGGGGAAAGCAGTTCTTCTAGCCAGAGAAGGCAACTTGCCAGACAGTGGGGATCCCGCTGGCTACACCAAAACTGTTGGGGAAGAGGTAGAATCCCTCCCCCAACCCTTACCCTTAAGGTTCTTATGGCTGGCCAAATAATTAAAAAGGCAGGTTAGCAAGAGAAAATAAAAGAACATTTAATAACGTGTATACATAGAAGAAACTCAGAAAAAAACTGAGCAACTTGGCCATTCTGCCTAAGCTGCTCTCTTAAGTATATTCAGCTAAAGACAAGGAGGATGTTGGTGGTAGTGTTTTGAGATTTCAGAGGGGAAGAAGACCATTCACATGGAGATAGAAATGAAAATGTTTGTCAGAGGACTCTCTACTGGGCCACCTATACAGAATGTGGACCAAGAGACATAATTTTGATAAAATGGGCTTGTTGGTGCCTTTCTTGTCGCACCTATTTTACATTATACTATAGCTATCCTGGAACAGGCCTTCTATGTTAAATTCTTTTAGGCAGTTTTGGGGAAGGTCAAATGTTCTTTCTGAGTCATCTAAGCCTTTATTGTCTTCAGCTCGAAATAATCCACATACCAGAGTGGTGCATCTTGGGGCAGCCTGCCCCAAACTCCATCAACCTCTTAAACTTCCCACAATAGTAAGTGGTCTTGATACACAACATATATGACTGTCAGGCATGGTTCCTCGGGATTGAGCAATCTGGCACTTAGCTGTGGACCAGCTTGAAAACACATCTCTACCTCCATTTAGGTCCCTTAACCCTTACCCTTTAGAATATAATTGTCAAATATTTCCTCTACATACATTGAGAGCCGCATCATGCAATGTTATAATTCTTGCTTCAATTGTCACTTTTAAAAACTCTAAGTGAGAAAGATAATATATTATATTTATCTATAACGATCATTTCCATTGTTTTTTATTTATTCCTGATGTTCCAAGTTCCTTCTTTTATCATTTTCTTTCTTTTGGAACAGCTTCCTTCAGCCATTTTTGTGTAGGCCTTCTGGCAGCAAATTCTCCTAGTTTTCCTTCACCTGGTAATGTCTTCCTTACACCTTAATTCCTGCAGGATATTTCCACTGGAAATAGAATTCTGGCTTGATATTTCCTGTTCTTCAGCACAGGAAAAATGTGGTGCTACTTCCTTCTTGCCTTCATGGTTTCTGATAGGAAATTCACCCATCTGAATCATTGCTCCCTATAAGAAATGCACTTTTTCTCTTGCTCCTTTCAAGATTTTTTTTCTTTAGTTTTAAGAAGTTAGATTGTGATGTGTGTTGGTGTGGATTTCCATTGCTTTATACTATTTTGAATGATTCAGCTTCTTGAATTTGTAGATTTGTCTGTTACCAAATTTGAGAAGTTTTCAACCATTGTTTCCTTGAATAATTTTCAATTCCCACACACTCCCTCTTCTCTTTCCTGCATTCCAATGATATGATTGTGGAATTATTTATTGTTGTCCAATAGGTCCCTAAGGCTCTGTTTATTTTTTTTTTGCAACCTACTCTCTATTAATTACTCTGTTCTTCAGTTGGGTGATTTCTATTGCTCTGTCTTCAAGTTTGCTATTCTTTCCTCTGTCATCTCCATTCTATTATTGAGCCCATCCAGTAATTATTTTATTGTATTTTTTAGTTCTAAAATTTCTATTTGGCTCTTCTTTTTACCTCCTATTTCCTTTCTGAGTCTTTCTGTTTCTTCATGTGTTTCAAGTGTATTCATAATTGCTGTTGAAGCATTTTTATGATGGCTGCTTTAAAATTCTTGTCAAATAATTCCAACATCTGCGTCATCTCATTGTTGGCATCTGTTGTTTCTTCTCATCCTAGTTGAAATTTTCCTGGTTCTGTAGAAGATACATGACTTTCACTGTTTCCTGGACATTTTGTGTATTATGTTATCAGATTCTGGATCTATTTTCATCTTTTATTTTATCAAGAAGATGCTGACACCTCAGTGGCACAGGAAGGTTGTGCCTCCTTGTTATCACAAAATGGAAGTGGAAATCCAGTTTCTCCATTCATCTTCAATGACACTGTGGTGATAGCGAGTCATCTCCTTACTGCTGAGCAGGGGTGGAGATCCAAGCTCTCCACTTAGGTTCTGTTCATGGGAGGAAGGAGTCGTGGGCCATGACTTTTGTCTATGACATTTGGCTGGCATAGGGCAGTATTGTCAAAAACATTTCTGTCTTGCTAGGACACTCTTTTTAGAGAGAACAGGTTTCTTGGAGTTTTTTGTTTACACTCATTGGTGATTCTGAGCTATGGGATTCTCAACTTCCCAGGCTGGGAAATAAAGGAGGCAAAAATAAAACCCAGAGAACACATCATTATGTCATTACTCAAGTCTCAAGGTCCCTAGCCAACTTCTCTCCAAGTTTCAGAGACTTCTTTCTTTGTTTTATATGTTATAGCCAGGGTTTTTCAGCTGTACTTAGTGAGAGAAACAGGGAGAAATGAATCTATTCCGTCTTGTCTGGAACTGAAAGTCCCACTTTTCTTTATTTGATTGTTTGTTTTCTTATTAATAAGTTTTCAGAGTTCTTTATGTATCTTGAATATAACTCCTTTATCAATAATATGCGTTGCAAATATTTTTCACAGTCTGCGGCTCATCTTTTTATTCTCTTAACAGTATATTTTAAACAGCAAACATTTTAATTTTGATGAAGTCATTTTTTGCCCAAGTATATTTCTCTATTCAATGCATTGAAATTTATCTACTACATTGCCTTTGAACCTTTGACAAAAAATCATTTTCCCATATATTTGTGTTTTTATGTATGAACTCTATTCTGTGCCATTGATTTATTTACCTTTCTTAAACCAATGACACACTGTTTTTATTATTGTAGCTTTATAATAAGTCTTTAATTAGATAGTGTTAGTCTTCTAATTTTATTCTTCTTTTTCAATGTTCCTTTGGCTGTTATAGGTGCTTGGAACTTCCATACAAATTTTTGAATGAGCTTTTCATTTTTAAGGCAAGTCTCATATTGTTGATGGAGATATCATTGAATCTATACATCATTTTTGGGAGAAATGAGATCTGAACGGTCTTGAGTCTTCCCAGCTATGAACATAGTGTGTCTCTTCATTTGCTTAAATTTTCTTTAATGATCTCAGCAGTGTTTTCCAGTTTTATTTGTATAGGTGTCTCATTCTTGATATTGGTATTTTGTGTTTTCTCTCTGTTTCTCAGGCAAATTTTGTCAGATTTGTCTCTAACTATTTAAAAAGTTTTTGCAAATTTTCATCTAAATGATATTGTCTCTTTAATTTCAATTTCTGATTTTTTTCTGATGCCGAAAAGTACAATTGTTTTTTCTATACATGTTGGCCTTTTATCCTGCAGCCTCACTAAATTTACTTCTTAGTTCTAGTAGTTTTTCTCTTAAATTCCATCAAATTTTCTACATAGATTATCATATCTTTGACAAATAGAGAGTGTTATAATTCTTCTTTTCCAGTATGGATGCCTTTTAGCTGTCTCTTGCCTTATTGTCTGGCTGGAACTTTCAGTAAAACATTAAATGGAAGCGGTGAGAGTATACATGCTTATCTCTTTCCTGATCTCAGGGAAAAAAGTATTCAACCTTGCACCATGAATTATGTTGTTAACTATAAGTTTTTTAAAATGTCTATAGTCAGGTTGGAAAAGTCTCCTCTCTTTCTAATATGCTGAGAGTTTTTAACATGAATCAATGCCAGATTTTTGTCAAATTCTTTTTCTATGTCATCATATGATTTTTCATTTTTATTTTTTCATAATGTTGAGTTAAATTGATTGATTATCAAATGTTAAACAAACCTTAGATTCCTGGGTTAAACTCCACTTGTTTGTGAACATATGTATATCAGTTAAATTTGATTTGCTAATATTATGTTTAGAATTTTTCATCTATGTTCATGAAAGTTATTGATGTGTTTTTCTTTTCATGCACTATCTTTGTTTCATTTTGATATCAGAGTAATGTTGGCTTCAGAGAGTGAAGTTAGAATTATTTCCCTCTTCTTCCATTTTCTGGAAGAGTTTGTGTAAAATGGGGATTATTTCTCCCTGAAACATTTGGTAGAATGCAGCAGTTAACAGATCTGTGCCTGGAGTTTAATTGTAGGTAATGTTTTAAGTACAAAGTCAATTTGTTTAATAAATATGGGGCTATTCAGAATATCCATTTCTTCTTGATTGAGTTTCAGTAATTTTTTTTTTTAAGGAATATGTCCATTTCATCTAAGTTGTCAAATTTAGTGGCATGAAATTGTTTATAAAAATCCCTTATCACCTTTTTTTTTTTTTTTTTTTGGCTGAGGAACATTCACCTTGAGCTAACATCTATGGCCAATCTTCCTCTATTTTGTATATGGGTCAACGCCACAGCATGGCTACTGAGGAGTGGTGTAGGTCCATGCCCAGGAAGCAAACCCAGGATGCCAAAGCAGAGAGTGTTCTACATTACTGCTAGACAACCAGGCTGGCCCCTATCCTTTTTTAAATCTCTGTACAATCTGTTGTGATGTCTCCTCTCTCATTCCTGATATGGGTCATTTGTGTCTTCTCTCTATTTTTCCTAATCTGTCTGGCTAGATTGGATCTCAATAGAAATGCTTTGTGCCTCTTAGGGAACATTTGGCAATGTCTAGAGATATTTTTGATTGTCGTAACAGGGCAGGGTGTGAGGGATACTACTGTAATCTAGTGAGTAGAAGTGAAAGATGCTACTAAATATTATACAATGCACAGAGAAGCCCGCCAAACAATGAATTACCCAGCCCAGAAGTCAATAGGGCCAAGACTGAGAAACCCGGACCTAAAACTTTATTGATTTTATTGATTTATCCAATAACCAGCTTTCAGTTTCATTCATTATTCTATATTATATGATTCTATTTAAATGAAATATCCAGACCAGGCAAATCTATAGAGAAATAAAGTAGATTAGTAGTTGCTTAGGGCTGGGATTGATGGATGGGGGTTATAGATAGCTGAAAGGTATGGAGTTTATTTTTAGGATGAGGGAAAAATTCCAAAGATTATTATGGTGATAACCACAGGCATCTGTGAATATAATAAAAACAATTGAATTGTACATTTTAAATAGGTGAGTTGTATGTTATTTTAATTATATCTCCATAAAGCTGTTTTTAAAAATGAGAAAACAATGACCAAAAATCTGATTGGAAAATGGGCAAAAGTCACAGGTAGGTGATCCACAAACAATTATGCAAAATAAACATGAGACGTATGACTAGCAGTTATGCCTTAGTTTTCCCCACAATGATCTCTGCCCAAATGCTCTCTTATCATTTGTCTATCCTAAACTTCTTTAAATGGATGCTGCTCTCCAAAAAGGCAAAAATGGGAGCTGCAAGGCCTCTTAAAGTATATGACCTGAAATACACACATCATTTTAACCTAATTGTAATAGTCAAGGAATGTCATAAGACCATTTAAGATTCAAGAGGATGGGTAATAGACTGTATCTCATGGTAGGGAAAAAGATGTGTGTTCAGCAGAGGGAAGAATCATTGGTAGATATTGGTATCAAGTTCTCAAATACAACCAGAAGCAGCTCAGAAACAAAGCAACCAAAGCTGTACCCAAATAAGACAGGTGGTTATTACCACAAATGCGTGGGAACAGGATCAATTCACCAAATACCATGAATAACTATAATCACAGAGCAGAACAGAAAGAGAATGACAACTCTCCAGAACCCAAACTTGAAGTCACAGAAGATTATAATCTAGCTGACAAAGAATTCAAAATAGCTGTCATAAAGCAACTCAATGACTTACAAGAAAACTCAGAAAGACAGTTCAATGAGGTCAGGAATAAACTTAGTAAACAGAAAGAATAGCTCTCCAAAAAGATTGGAACTCTAAAAAGCAAACAAACAGAAAATCTGGAGATGAAGATAACAATGAGATGAAAAACAATATAAAAAGCATTAAAAATAGAGCAGATGATACAGAGGAGAGAAGTAGTGAGCTCCAAGATAGGAATATAGAAATGATTCAGGTGGAGGAGGAGAGAACTAAGATTTTTTAAAAATGCAGAATATCTTCAATAAATATCCAAACCAATTAGGAAAAGTAACATAAGGAAAATAGGTATACCAGAAGGAGAAGAGAGGGAGAGAGGAGGACGGAGCTTATTGAAAGAAATGATAACTGAGAACTTCCTAAACTGGGAAAGGAACTGGACATACTAGTATATGAAACTATTAGAACTCCTAATTACCTCAATGCAAAAAGTCTTTGTCCAAGGCATATGATATTAAAATTGTCAAAAGTCAATGACAAAGAAAACATATTAAGGGCAGCAAGACCGAAGAAAATAACCTACAAAGGAACCCCCATGAGGCTTTCAGCAGATTTCTCTGCAGAAACCCGACAGACTAGGACAAAGTGGAATGGATGATATACTCAAAATACTGAAAGACAAGAACTATCAGTCAAGAATACTCTATCCAGCAAAATTATCCTTCAAACCTGCTGGAAAAATAAAAACTTTCCCAGAAAAACAAAAGCTGAGGGAATTCATCACCACTACACCTGCTTTACAAGAAATGTTCAAAGGAGCCCTCACACCTGAAACAAAATGGCAAGGGTTTACAAGACTTTGAGCAAGGAGACAAATAGAAAGAGAGAATCAGAAAAATGCAGCTCTATATCAGAATAGGTTAGTAAACAGTTAATTATAACATAAGGATAAAGGGAAAGAGGCACCAAAGTTAACTATGAGCACTTCAATTTGGTCATGAACTCACAACACAAAAAAGAATAATTTGTGACAACAGATATAGAAGTGGAAGAGGAAAAGGATGGAACCTGCATAAGCTAATGGAGATAAGATGCTAACAGATAAAGGACTATCTCATATATGAGATCTTTTATACAAACCACATGGGAACCACAAACCAAAAAATCAGAGCACAATCACAACTCGTAAATAAATTAAAACCAGAAAAACACCACGGAAAACCACCAAACTGAAATGCCAGACAAAACCACAAGGGAAAGCAAACAATGGAAATTTATAATAGCCAGAAAATAAAAGATAAAATGGCAGGATGAAGGCCTCACATATCAATAATCACTCTAAAAAAAAAAAGGTAACTGGATTGAATTCACCAATCAAAAGACACAGAATGGTTGGATGGATTACAAACAAAACCCAACAATATGCTGCCTCCAGGAGACCCAACTTAGCCCTAAGGACAAACATAGGTTCAGAGTGAAGGGATGGAAGTAGATACTTCAAGCAAATAGCAACCAAAAGAAAGTGGTTGTATCTATACTTATATAACACAAAACAGACTTCAAGACAAAAAAGATAACAAGAGACAAAGATGGACATTATATGATAAAAAGAATATTCCACCAAGAAGACATAACACTTATTAATATATATGTACCAAACACAGGAGCACCAAAGTATATAAAGCAACTATTAACAGACTTAAAGGGAGAAATTGACCGCAAAATGATAACAATAGGGGATTTTCACATGACAATTATGTCAACAGACAGATCATCCAGACAGAAATTCAACAAGTAAACAATGGCCTTAAAGGGAATACTAGACCAGATGGACTTAATAGATATATGTAGAACATTCCACCCAAAAAGAACAGAATATATATTCTCCTCAAGTGCACATGGAACATTCTCAAAGATAGACCATATGTTGGGAAACAAAGGAAGCCTCAATAAATTTAAGAAGATTAAAATATCAAGCATCTTTTCAGCCACAATGCTATGAAACTAGAAATCAACTCCAAAGAGAAAGCTGGAAAAGCCACAAATATGTGAAGCCTAAATAACATGCTACTGAACAACAATTGGATCAATGAAGAAATCAAAGGAGAAATCAAAAAATACCTGGAGACAACTGAAAATGAAAACACAATGTATCATAACTTATGAGATGCATCAAAAATGGTACTAAGAGAGAAGTTTATAGTAATACATGCCTACCTCAAGAAACAAAAATCTCAATTAAACAGTCTTACACTATATGTAAAAGAAGTAGAAAAATGAGAAAAAACAAAGTCCAAAGTCAATAGAAGTAAGGAAATAATAAAAATCAGTGCAGAAATAAAAGAAATGGAGACTAAAAACAATAGAAAGGATCTATGAAAATAAGAGCTGGTTCTTTGATAAGATAAACCAAATTAACAAACTTGTAGCCAGACTCACTAAGAAAAACAGAAGGAAGACTCAAATAAGTAAAATCAGAACTGAACAAGGAGAAATTACAGTGGACATCACAGAAACACAGAGGATTATAAGAGGATACTAAGAAAAACTATTCACCAACAAATTGGGTGACCTAGAAGAAAATGGATGAATTCTTAGAATCATACAAGCTTCCAAAACTGAATCAAGAAGAAATAGAGAATCTTAATAGACAAATCAAAAGTAAAGAGATTGAAACAGTAATCAAAAACCTCACAAAAAAACAAGTCCAGGGATAAGTGGCTTCTCTGGTGAATTCTACCAAACATTCCAACAAGATTTAATACCTATGCTTCTCAAACTCTTCCAAAAAACTGAAGAAGACAGGACACTTTGTAACTCATTTTATGAGGTCACCCTTACCCTGATAGCAAAACGAGAGAAGGACAACACAAAAAATGAAAATAAAAGGCCAGTTTTGCTGATGAACATAGATGCGAAAATGCTCAACAAAGTATTAGCAAATTGAATACAACAATACATTAAAAGGATCATACACCATGATCAAGTTGGATTTATTCCAGGGATGCAGGAAGGGTTCAACACCCTCAAATCAATCAATGTGATACACTACACTAACAAAATGAAGAATAAAAATCACATGATCGTCTCAACAGACACAGAAAAAGCATTCGACAAGATCCAACATTCATTTATGATAAAAACTCTGAAAAAATGGGTATAGAATGAAATTACTGAAACATAATAAGGTGATGTATGATAAACCCACAGCCAACATCGTACTCAATGGTGAAAAATTGAAAGCTATTCTTCAGAGAACAGGAACAACACAAGGATGCCCACGCTTGCCACTCTTGTTCAATATAGTACTGGAAGTTTCAGCCAGAGCAGTTAGGCAAGAAAAGGAAATAAATGGGATGCAATTGGAAAGGAAGTAAAAATGTCACTATTTGTGGATGACATGATTCTATATATAAAAAACACTAAAGAATCCAATGAAAAACTATGAGAAGTAATTCATAATACAGTAATGTTGCAGGGTACAAAATCAACATATGAAAATCAGTTGTATACAGGCCTATCTCAACAAACAAGAAAAATCTCACATAAACAATCTAAAAATGCACCTAAAGAAACTGGAAAAAGAAGAACAAACAAAGCCCAAAATCAGTAGAAGAAGGGAAATAATAAAAATCAGAGCAGAAATAAATGAAATAGAGACTAAAAAAACAATAGAAAAAGTTAATAAAACCAAGAGCTGGTTCTTTGAAAAGATCGACAAAATTGACAAACCTTTAGCTAGACTCACCAAGAAAAAAAGAGAGAAGGCACAAATAAGTAAAATCAGAAATGAAGGAGGAGAAATTACAACAGACACCTCAGAAATACAAAAGATTAGAAGAGAATACTATGAAAAGCTACATGCCAACCAATTGGACAATCTGGAAGAAATGGATAAATTCTTAGAATCATACAACCTTCCAAAAATGAATCAAGAAGAAGTAGAGAATTTGAATAGACCAATCACCAGTAAGGAGATCAAAACAGTAATCAAAAACCTCTCCAAAAATAAAAGTCCAGGACCAGATGGCTTCCCTGGTGAATTCTACCAAACATTCAAAGAAGACTTAATACCTATCCTTCTCAAACTCTTCCAAAAAATTGAGGAGGCGGGGGGAAGCTCCCTAACTCATTCCATGAAGCCGACATTACCCTGATACCAAAACCAGACAAGGACAACACAAAATGAAAATTATAGGCCAGTATCACTGATGAACATTGATCAAAAATCCTCAACAAAATACTAGCAAATCGCATACAACAATACGTTAAAAACATTATACACCATGATCAAGGCGGATTTATTCCAGGTATGCAGGGATGGTTCAACATTCACAAATCAATCAACGTAATACACCATATTAATGAAATGAAGAATAAAAATCACATAATCATCTCAATAGATGCAGAGAAAGCATTTGACAAGATACAGCGTCCATTTATGATAAAAACTCTGAATAAAATGGGTATAGAAGGAAAGTACCTCAACATAATAAATGCCATATATGACAAACCCACAGCTAATATCAACCTCAATGGTGAAAAACTGAAAGCTATCCCTCTAAGAACAGGAACCAGACAAGGATGCCCACTGTCACCACTCCTATTTAACATAGTACTGGAAGTTCTAGCCAGAGCAATCAGGCAAGAAAAAGAAATAAAAGGGATCCAAATTGGAAAGGAAGTGAAACTGTCACTATTTGCAGATGACATAATTTTATATATAGAAAACCCTAAAGAATCCACCAGAAAAATTTTAGAATAATAACCGAATACGGTAAAGTTGCAGGATACAAAATAAACATACAAAAATCAATTGCATTTCTATACACTAACAAAGAAGTAGCAGAGAAATTAAGAATACAATCCCATTTACAGTTGCAACAAAAAGAACAAATATCTAGGAATAAACTCAAGCAAAGAGGTGAAAGATCTGTACACCCAAAACTATAAAACATTGCTGAAAGAAATTGAAGAAGACACAAAGAAATGGAAAGATATTCCGTGCTCTTGGATTGGAAGAATTAACATAGTTAAGATGTCCATACTTCCTAAAGCCATCTATAGATTCAATGCAATCCCTATCAAAGTTCCAACAACATTTTTCACAGAAACAGAACAAAGAATCCTAAAATTTAGAAGGAACAACAAATGAAGAGCCAAAGGAATCCTGAGAAAAAAGAACGAAGCTGGAGGTATCACACTCTCTGACTTCAAAATATACTATAAAGCTATAGTAATCAAAACAGCACGGTACTGGCACAAAAACAGACATACACATCAATGGAACAGAACTGAGAGCCCAGAAATAAACCCACACATCTATGGACAGCTAATTTTCCACACGGAATCCCAGAACATACAACGGAGAAAGGAAAGTCTCTTCAATAAATGGTGTTGGGAAAACTGG
This sequence comes from Diceros bicornis minor, assembly GCF_020826845.1. NCBI lineage: Eukaryota > Metazoa > Chordata > Mammalia > Perissodactyla > Rhinocerotidae > Diceros > Diceros bicornis. Next base: position 59,601,202 of record NC_080746.1, on the reverse strand, counting down.
ACAGCCACATGCAAAAGAATGAAAGTAGACCATTATCTTACACCATACACAAAAATTAACTCAAAATGGATTAAAGTCTTGAATGTAAGACCTGAAACCATGGAACTTCTAGAAGAAAACATAGGCATTATGCTCTTCAACATCAGTCTTAGCAGCATATTTTCAAGTACCATGTTTGACTGGGCAAGGGAAACAGTAGAAAAAATAAACAAATGGGACAACATCAGAATAAAAATCTTCTACACAGCAAACGAAACCATCCATAAAATGAAAAGACAATCTAACAATTGGGAGAAGATATGTGCAAACCATATATCTGATAAGGGGTTGATATCCAAAATATATGAAGAACTCATACATTTCAACAACAAAAAAACTAAAAACCCAATTAAAAAATGGGCAAAAGATCTGACTAGACATTCCTCCAAAGAAGATATACTGATAGCCATCAGGCACAGGAAAAACTGTTCAACATCACTAATCATTAGGGAAATGCACATCAAAACTACAATGAGATATCACCTCATGCCCATCAGAATGGTTATAATTAACAAGAGAGGAAATAATAAGTATTGGAAAGTATGTGGAGAAAAGGAAACTCTCATACACTGCTGGTTGGAGAGCAAACTGGTGCAGCCACTATAGAAAACAGTCTGGAGGTTCCTCAAAAAATTAAGACTAGGGGCCGGCCCGGTGGCACAAGCGGTTAAGTGCGCGCGCTCCGCTGCGGCGGCCCGGGGATCGCTGGTTCGGATCCCGGGCGCGCACCGACGCACTGCTTGGTAAGCCATGCTGTGGCGGAGTCCCATATAAAGTGGAGGAAGATGGGCACCCATGTTAGCCCAGGGCCATCTTCCTCAGCAAAAAAAAGAGGAGGATTGGTGGATGTTAGCTCGGGGCTGATCTCCTCACAAAAAAAAAGGAAAAATTAAGACTAGAATTACCATATGATCCAGCCATTCCACTTCTGGGTATTTATCCAAAGAATGTGAAAACATGAATGCATAAGATATATGCACCCTTATGTTCATTGCAGCATTACTCACAATAGCCAAGACTTGGAAGCAACCTAGGTGCCCGTCAAGGCATGAATGGATAAAGATGATGTTGTATATATACACAACACATACTCAGCCATTAAATACTATACACAAACATAATACTACTCAGCCATAAAGAAAGATGAAATCTGGCCATTTGTGAAGACATGGATGGACCTTGAGGGTATTATGCTAAGTGAAATAAGTAAGAGGGAGAATGTCAAATACCATATGATCTCACTCATAAGTAAATAGAAGATAAAAACAACAATAAAAACACATAGAGACAGAGTAGGATAGGTGGTTACCAGAGGGGAAAGGGGGAGGGATGAGGGTGAAAGGGGTAATTAGGCACATGTGTATGGTGATGGATGGTAATTAGTCTTTGGGTGGTGAACATGATGTAATCTACACAGAAATAGAAATATAATGATGTACACCCGAAATTTATATAATTTTATAAAACAATGTCAACACAAAAAATAAATACCATTATATCTCCTCTACTTGTCTTTAGTTATACTTCACGTTATTTTTGCATAGGTAACTCTAGAGTTTACCCTAGTTACTCCTAATTTATCACAATCTTGAATTAATGTTTTACCACTTCACATAAAATGTAAGAACACTGCAACAGTTAAATTCCATTTCATCTCCGTCCCTTGTGCTATTTTTACACACATTTTACATACAATATACATATTTATATTTACATATATTTCATATATTTTATAAAGCTCAAAAGTAATTTTATTTAAACCATTTAAAGAATTTAAAAAAGAAAATTAATCTATTATTTTATGCATGTATTTACTATCTTCAGTGCTCTTTCTTTCCTTCCCATCGATCCAAATTTCCATATAGTATTTCTCTTCAGCATTCTTGTACTGTAGGTTTGTTAGTAAGAAATTCTCTGAGCTTTTATCAGAAAATGCCCTTATTTAAATTTCATTTTTGATAAAACTTTTTGCTAGCTATAGAATTCTAGATTGACAGGTTTGTTTTTCATTTTAGCACTTTGAATATGTTGTTCCTTTGTTTTATGACCTTATTTTGTTCTTATGAAAGTCAGTTATGATTCTTATCATTCTTCCCACACATGTAATGTATCCTTTTTACAGGCTTCTGTTACATATTTCTTTCTTGGGGAAAACTGGTTTTCACCAGTTTTCTTTGATGTGTCACTGTGTAATTTTCTTTGTATACATTTTGCTTGAGGCTCACTGAATTTCCTGTATCAGAGAGTTAATTTTGTGATTTTTGTAATCAAATTTGGAAAATGTTTTCAATTAGTTCACTAAGTATTTTTCTGACCCGTTCTCTTTCCTCTCCTTCTGGGACTCCAATCACATAGATGTTAGACTTCTTAATAGAAACCCACATGTCACTCTATTCATTTATTTTAACTCTCTTCTCTCTCTGTCTCTATTAGTTGGTTAATAAATATTAGATGATTTCTATTGAGTGGTCTTCAAGTTGACTGACCATTTCTTTTGGATTGTCCAATCTGATGTTATTACCAAATATGATTTTATTTCAGATATTATATTTTCAGATCTAGAAATTTTATGATTCTTTTATTTAATATCTAAATTTCTCCTTAAATCCTTATAATATCACCCAATTATCCATCTTTTTCTGTAGATTCTTTAAATTATTTTTATAACCGTGTTAAAATATTTGTCAGCTCTTCCCACAATGTGGGTTATCAGAAGTCTTTTTCTGTTGATTTTTTTCTCTTGAAAATGCTTTTGTAGTATGTACAGTAATTTTTCAATGTATACTGCACATTGAAAATGATGTATTAAAAAATCTCTGGATCTTGTTATTTTTCTTTGAGGAGTTTTTAGTTTCTTTCTAATAGGCATAGTTAACTTATTGATGGGTCAATGATCTTGATCCTATGATGTTTAACTCCAGGCTTGATTAAGACTTTGTTATTTCATTTTTACTCTTTTCTCTGGAAAGTCTTGTCTCTGGAAACAACTTAGTCCATATAGTAAAATAGCAGCTTCAGGCCCACCCATGAGCAATGTTTTCACTCACTGTCATTCCACATGCATCATATCGTTTTGTACAAAGCTCTGTCCACAGCAGAATGAAACGAAAGTCACCTGATGAAAGGTCAGAGAACTGCCTTCTCAGGCACTTGGCAGCTTGGACATCCCCTTTCTCTGTGGTTCCCAGAGATCCCTACATCACTGCTGGAGTTCAATCCACCTTACTGGACCCCATTTTCCCCCTTTTGCCACACTTCTTGCTTTCTGACACTTCTTCATGTTCCAAAGGTCATTCTCTATCAAAATAATAGTAAGAGTCAAAATTTAACACATTTGTCTTTTATAAATACTCTCTACACATATTTCTTACTTAATCCTCTAACCCTGTGGATATTTTTCCATTATCTGATGAGGAAATTGGGGCTCAGAGAGGCTAAGTAACTCCCCAAGGTCTTGAAACTAGGTGGTAGATCCAGGACTTAAATCCCAGCCAACCTAAGACAAAGGCTATTCCCCTATTCCTTCATAGAAAAGAAAGCAATTATGGCACTTTATATTTATTAGATCCTTTTCCCTCAAGAAAATTTAAGTCCAGTTGTTCTGTCCCCTCCCCCCAACTCTATCTCCCTCTAAAGCAGATGCAGAGGTTTGAGACAGGAGTCTGGTCACCCGCTAAAAGGAGTAGCCCTCAGATCAATCCAGCCAGGCTCTCTGCTTCCATCACTCTGTTTTTCCACTTTTCCACACAGATTGTGGCTCATCCTCTGGATGCAATGGCCAAGTTACCTTCCACAGCCCACCCACCCAAGACCCAAGAATGCACCAGGGTCTGATACAAAGGAGGCTGCATCCTCCTCCTGCCATTCTAATACCGTGGGGTGACAAGGAGTTCACCAAAATGTGTGTCCCTGTCTTGGTAAAAAAGGACAATACTACTGATCTCACAAAAGTGGATTTGAACCTGGGAAAGACCATAAACTGTTTAGCACATAGTAGGCATTTATTAAAAGCAGAGATACCCTAGGATTTCACATCCATTATCTCATGAAGTCTCCTTCCTTCCAAAGCCTATGAGTGGCATCATCCCCTTTCTGTAGGTGAGGAAATAGAAGCTGAGAGGTGAGGAAATCTGTCAATGACAGAGTGAGCAGAAGACACCAGCTTCCAGCACCGTCCATTTGACTCCAAATCTCATGCAACTGTCCATTCCTCAGCACTCTCATCTCTAAAATCTTTGAAAATATTTGTCTCTTGAGATTACTGTAAAGATTACATGAGAATACATGCAAAGCACTTAGGACAGTGCCTGACACATAATAGGCACTTAAAAATAATAATAATGGCTAATGTTTATTGATTATTTACTGCTTTATGAGGTGGGTATAATTTTCGTTCCCATTTTGCATATGAGAAAACTGAGGTTCGAAGTAGTTGGATAACTTGCTTAAGATCATGAAGTAAGAAAGTGGATGAGTTAGGGTACAAACCTAAGAAGCCTGACTCCAGACCCTACATTCTTCAACCCTGCGTTATGCTGCTTCTGTCTGCTAGCTATGATGATTATTAATATTATTAATGCTGCAAATTCTCATCCCCAATGAAGATGAAATAGGATTACAGATTTGTGGGATCTCATTTACCACCCCTGCCTCCTCCCTGACTGCTTATCTGCATCAATCCTTGAACTTCCCCATAGAAAAGTTCTAAGATTATAAGGGGCCCGTGTGCTTGTTAACTGTCCCTGTGTTGCATACTGCATGAGTTTAATTATAGGCTCGTGGCTTGGGAAGTACTTTCTCCTGAAAGAAGCAATCTCCAGAGAGAGCAAAGGAGAAACATGATAAAACTACATTATAAAGAAAAACAATGAGAGAGAGACAGAGAGCGAGAGGAAGAAGATGTCAGGGAGGGATGGAGAGAGCAAGAATCAATGCAGAGAAGTCCCTTTCAAGGAAGTGGGGAAACAACTAAACTACACTCTCTGCCCTTCTACTATCTTAATCATCCAGGTTCCAGAAGACCATGAATAGTGCAAAGATTGTGTGCTTCTCTAAACAGGGAAGTCTGTGCCCAAGTGATCATGGCAAAACTATGATCCACTGAGAAGACATGACCCAGCGTAGAGAAGGTTGGAGACCCTTCTCCTGCAAGATTTCCGTGGCATCCAGGCATCAATCTCCAGCACTCAAAGGGATGTAGTAAGGCTTTAAAAGCCTCTGAATTTGCCACCTGAGTCCTAGGACTGAAGAAGCCCCAGGCCTGGGGCCAAGAGGGAGGTGACAGAAAAACAGGACCCGGCACTGCAGCCCTAAGCTAGCAAGGACTATCAGGAGCTGGAGACCCAAGTTTTCCCCAATCCTGTGATGCTATTTTCTTCAGCCAAGATGAGCTCTAACACTGCTCTGCCCAGAAGTAAGCCTAGCATAAACCTGTCTGGGCCGGGCACCTGTAACTGAGCAGTCACAAACGGTCTGCAGGCTCTCCAGCTCCCCAGAAACAACTCGGAACTCCTCCACCTCCTGCTGCCCTCTAGCAGTTTGAAGCTTTTATTATGTTCTGGGGATGAACAGGGAATGTGTGGGGAGGTGTCCTCCCCTCCATATGTCCACACTCCCCACACTATGTACAAAGTGATGCTCGGAGGCTACTTCTTTAATACAGGACCCAGATCCTGAAAGCTATCAATGAAATTACAGTGAAAACTGAGTAAAAGGCTACAATTGGAGTTCCCCAAAAGGTTTTAGTTTGTTTACAGATTTGGGATCCATATAGAAAAAATCATGATTAAATAAATCTGATCCTATCAGTCTTTTTTTTTATTCTTTCTTTACTTAATCTCTTTAAATATTTTTAAACAGTAGATCCCTTTTAAATCAGACTAGGCAACTGTTGCCTCATTTCAAAAGTTGGCGACCAAAATCCTTGATTAGATTTAACTGAAGCCTTGTTATTTACAAAGAAATGCCGGGGTCTGGAATAGATTAGAAATATCTCTAGTATTGAATGATATGTAATGTAAAATGATAGGCAGGTGGATATGGAGGTAGATGGATAGTATCAGCCTGGTATAGGGGCCTGTTTGTGTAAATCACTGGCACCTGTGAATATGTTGCAACCCAGCCTTCCATGATCATTCCTCCAAGATTAACACAGATGAATCTGCTAAGGGGGTATGAAATATCTGCGAATGTGATCTCTCTTTAGCTTCCTTGAATGTCTTTAATAGCATGAATGATATATGTTCTATTAAAATCATGTGTGTCCTCATATGAGCATTTCAGAGGTTGGGACAGGTTGTTATCTTACAGATATTTTATCCTGGGCAGGCAACACGGAGGAGAAGTGTGTGCTCTAGACCCAGGCTGCCTGGGTGTGAATCCTGGCTTCACTACGGATTAGCTATCTGACCATGGGCCAATTTCTTAACCCCTCCATATCCTAGTGTTCTCACCTGTCAAATGGAGATAATAAGACTGCCTCCCTCACTGAATTGTGGTGAGGTTAAATGAGTTCATCAAGAAATCATAATCTCTTAATAAGTGTCAACATGGTCAGCTGTTTCTTCGCTGACAGGTTTCCGGACTTGAGTTTGCTTAGGATGAGATAGAAAGTGACCCCTCCACGCCTGCTCAAACTAGTCAGAATATGCTGTCTCAGGGGAGGTTTGATCACAGAGCTGGAGCTGGACTCCAAACGGAGGCAGAGACTATCCTCTATGCCTGTCATTGCACCGTAATCAAAAGCCCCACAATAGGATGTAGGAAACCTGTCAAATTCAGCCTATGCTAAGAGCAGCCACTGCAGGTGAACCTGGGGAATCATCTGTAGTTTTTATCTAGTTGGTTGAGGACCAAGAAAGAGCAGTGTTTTCTTTTCTCATGAGGTGAGCATGTTTCTCAGCAAGGAACAAACTCAAAAAGGGCATTGGTGTGATAAGAACTCATTACAGATGCCCACCCAAGCCCATTATGTTATAAGAGGGAGGATCAGCAAAGCCCTTGAGGTAACTCTCACCTCTCACGTTATGGAAAGACCTGGAGGGTAGCTGCCTGTCCTAACCAGAGACCGTTCAGAGTGCCCAGAGGCAGAAACACTGATGTGGGCTGGTGGCGCCCGGCCTCGGTGCTCAGTCTCCTCACCCCAGGCCGCAGCTTTGACACCCTAGTCCTGGCACTCACCATGGCTCCAAAGCTTGTGTCTCTTCTCATCCGTCCCTCTGCTTGTGAAAAGCATTTTTTGCTGTGTCAACAAAGACCAGTACTTTATAATCTTCCTGGCAGGTGTAGGGAAATAACAGGTCTGCTGGGATCCGGGTACAAATCCAAGAGACTTTCATAGTTGGAGTTCCTGAGCCCCCTGAGTGCTGGGCCAGGCATCTCTGGGACTGGGAAGGAAGCATTAGGTAGCACATCTGATGACTTTTCACAGGGGGCGCCAGAAGGATACTAACATGTGCTGTACTTGACCACCTGCTCTTCTCAAAGAGCCAGCCCCATGAATTGTCTGGTGACAGATGGAGGCAGATGAGGACCAAGAGGGTGATTAGGGACTGGGATATACTCTGTCCTTTTGGGGAACAGAGGCAGTGAGGAATTTTCCTTTCTAGAGAGAATGAGCATAAGCTCTTTCTAAATTCTGCTAAAGAGAAATCAGGCAGTGTAACCAAAGAGATCAGTATGTTGGAGAGGAGAAAAGAAGTTCTCCCTCTAACTTTATGCCTGTACCTGGGGAATGAAGGTATTTGAGAATGAAGCTATAATGAAGCAATATCTCTCTCCTGGTAATACTCTTGGAGCTCACGCATCATGTATGATGTAGTGGAAAAGCTGTGATCTATTTCTGGATCTCTCACTTATCAACTATTTGATAATGAGCAAATTACTTTAACTCCTTGAGCCTTTTATGCTTTACTTGTAAACTGGGAATAACGGTTATTTCACAGGATCATTGTTAGAATTATATTAAAATATGAAGGCATTCAGTAAAAAACCTGGCACATCATATATACTCCATACATACTCCCTTTCCTTCCCAGTAGGAAATTAAGAACAGGCTTCAGTAATTGGTCTGGACTCCTCTACATTGCCCATCCACATGTCACACTTCCTCCACCACTCATAGTCAGAGTCTTGGATTTTTTTAAATCAACTTTATTTGTGGATAAATTTAAATTTACAGGAAATTTATAGAGTTAGTGTATGGAGTTTCCATATATTCTTCACCCAGTTTTCTTAATGATAACATTGTACTTAAAAATGGTACATTTGTCAAAACTAAGGAATTAATGTTGGTACACTACTATTAACTAAAGTCCAGGTTTTATGGAATTTCAGCAGCTTTTCCACTAGTATCTGTTTTCTGTTCCAGCATCCAATGCAGGGTGCTACATTGCAATTAGTCATCACGTCTCCTTAATCTCTTCCGGTCTGTGACAGTTTTTCTGTCTTTCCTTGGTTTTCATGACCTAGAGAGTCTTGAAGAATTGGTCAGTAATTTTGTAGAAGGTCAAAGCTTTTAATACGCTCACTTCAGCCATTCCCTTTTACCTTCTCCCTAACATGGAGAGGAGGACAATGTAGAAGTGATGGGCTATACTCTGGGATGTCCTGGCTCCTATTTATTCCACTCCAGATCCCAGTGTGTCCTGCAGATTAGAGAACAGGACATTTCAAGGTTCCATCTGCTTGAGGCCATTAGTAGTTCCTGATGTTTTCTAAGTGGTTCTTCCAACCAAGAGACCAATCTCTGTCCTCCATGGGCTGCACCCCAATATAACCCTCCCCATACCTACCACACATTCTTTTTTAAATCATTGAAATTTTACAAATGTTGCAAGTTCTTATCATATTTCAGGGTCTAAAAGGAAGGAGAGAATTTTTAATGGATTCTTAACTGTTTTGTTAAATACTGTCATCTCTGAATCTTTCTTTAGCTTTTCTAGCACCTCATTCTGGGATGCTTTTAAAACTCAGAAATGTTGCTAATGCCCAGTTGTCTCTCCAATCTGGGATGGGAAAGAAAATAATAAATGGAAGTGGATGGGTGAAACCTAAAATCAATTTTATGTACTAATGAGACTCTGCCCCCATTCTACTCATTCTAAAATCTACATTATCCTATCACCTTTGAATTGGCTTACAAAATTTGGGTTCCTTTATTCACTGTGCCCCACCTACAGGTTAATCAGGGACCAGCCTCTCCTCTAGTAGCTTATGCCTCTAAAAGAGAATAAAGCAGGTGTAAAAACTAAACTGGTACATTACTGTCTAACAGACAAGAGAAAAATAGAGAAGGCATTGTATGAAAGAAGTTGATGTTTGAGTTGAGACTTTGAGGATAGGTTAATCTTAAATATATAGAAATAAGAGTCTTGCCAGGATTACAGTTAACATCCTTGTATATGGAATCAGAGCTTAAACTCCTTATTATTAAACTAGGTACCCTGTGCCAAGTACCTAGACTCTAACTGCCTCAGTATCCGCTCTATAAAATTGAGATGATAAGACTATCTGGAGAGGTGTAAATGAGATGACATACATAAAAGAACAAGCCAGTCATTTGCATGTTTGCTCTCAAATATATTCCTTGCCCCTCTTCATTGTAAGAGGTTAATCCTGAATGCTGGGTTTCCCAGGCTCCCTTGTGATCTGGTTTCTAATTGGGTTTAGGCATTGCAGATATTGGAGGAAGGTTGACCAGGTCCCCTAGATGAGCCTGAGGTAAGATTAAATTAGTGATCTTTACTCAGTTGGCAATGAGAATAAGAAAAAAGAGAAGTGAGGTAATGAGAGTTACAGGAAAGGGAAGTGAGGCAAGGAAAAACTGCAACACAATGCAATGCATTCTCACACTGGGTAATGATTCACAATGAGTTTCAAAAAGACACAGCAGATCCCTCAGCCAGTGGGTTTGCTCATCAGTAGAACTGCAAGGACTAATATCCCTTGAAGTGGTCTACAAGAGAGAAAGGAGGGGAGTTTATTTGTCCCACTCTCTCATTTTCCCATTGGTCAATGTTTCCCTCATGGGCAACTAACTCTCTGCAATTTTTCCTTATGTCATGCCTATAACTGCTGCTCAGACACCTGGATCCCATACCCTGCAGTGTGATTTTTCCTGCAAATCTGAAAGTATGTGTATGGAGTGGTGACCCACACTGGTAGGGTTATGACTAAAAGAATCAGAGGGATTCAAGAGAATCTGAGGTGTGCACAAGATTATTGTCCAATACATATATCCTGAAAGCGAGGCTGAGGGAAAATCTTCCCAATGGACAGAACTTGAAGCAAGCAGTTGTCCACTTTGATGAAAGATGAATTGATGTAGATTACGTATATACCATCTTGACTGTGTCTAACAGGTTAGTCTGTGGGTCAGAGGCTGAAAATGAACAAGACTAAAAGATTAGTAACTAAGAGTTATGGGTAGAACTATGTCTTGAACTTCTAGGAAAGGGTCTAGAGTGTGAAAATGTTTTTGTCCTGTGTGAATACCCACCAGAGAACACACATGCAGAGAAGGCACTTAATACTCAGGTAGATCAGATGACCCATCCTGTGGATGGTGATCAGCCCCTGCCCCAGTCCCCTTGTTCAATGAGATCATGTACAAGTGTCCATATCAGTAGTGGCAAACAGATAAGCCTTAGTGAGGGGAAATATATGCTCAGGAAGAGCCTCTATCCCTACTGCTATGGACACTTGTCCATAAAGGCCAACTCCGAGCCTGATTTTCACTATTTCTACAAGGGTCTAGACAGTCTTCTAATGGCACATTAGTTACATTGAACCAACAGCAATTTGTCCTCACAAAATAGGTACTATTCCAGACACAGATATGTTTTGCTTCCTACATTGCTTCTACAATGCCACCACCACCATTTTTAAAATTGCACCATAGGGGATCCCAAGAACCTCACTCGCAACCAAGGAACTGATTTTACAATCCAAGAATTCTGATAATGGGATTTCCCTGTGGAATGCACTGGTCTTACATTCTGTGTCATCAGCCAGGAAAAGTTGGCCAAAAAATTATGAGATGCCCTGCTGAAGACTCAGGTACAGCACCAGTTTGGAAACCCCACCCTATGAGATAGGAAGGTTGTCCCATAAATCTGGTACACACTTAAAATCAGCAACACTAATATTGGTGGCATTTTTTTTCATATCTAGTATACACACACTCTTCAGAGAATCAAGAGGGGAGGTGAATGTGGCCCCTGTTACCATCAAACTAGTCACTAATTCACAGAACATTTTCTTTCCAACCCAACATAGGACTTAGCTCTGTTTGGAGGGTCTAGTAAAGAAGAGAGAAGCCCGTCCACCAGAGTAAGCCAACTTGGTTCTAATAAATTGGAATGTGCAACTATCTCCTGGCCATTTCAGGCATCTTAAGCCACTGAAGAAATAGGCAAAAGATGTGGTTTCTATACTGGGTGGAATGACTTACCCCAATACCAAGGAGAACTTGGGTTGCTGGCACACAATGGGCGCAGGGAGGACTATGCCTAAAACCAAATTATACATTGGAGAGATCCTAGTTATCATTGTCTGGTAATAATGGCCAGCGCATTAAACACAGGAACATTAAGGACACTCATCCTTCAGGAATGAAGATTTGTGTCTCCTCACCAGGAAAAGAACACTGAAGTACTAAAGTACTGGCAGTGAGTGAGGGGAATTTGGAATGAGTGGCCACTTTGATCTTACAGCCAATTACCAAGTTGGGGACTGTCGTAGCTATGCATATTTTGTATTAATTGATCTGTATGCATATGATTGAACATGTACCAAAGCAACCCTGTGGTGTACGTAATAATATCCCTATTTAATAGATGAGTAAATTGAACTCAGAAGTATGGCACGTAGCTAGTAAATAACAATGTTAACATCGATACCATGGCTGCTCTGACATGAGACCCATGCTCTTTTCTACCCTTTCAACAGTGGCTTACTCCATGCCAGTAGGAAACAACACAGGGTCTACAGTGATGTGAAGAAGAGTCATTTTCTGAGTGTCTGCAGATTCACACACAAGTCTCTTCTTCCTCTGCTTTTTTTCTTTTTCTGTTTCGAGTTTGCTTTCTGGGACTACGTTCTCAGAAACAAATCTGAGTACAGTGACACCATTTGGACGTGAGATGCCACCTGATAGCCTCTCACTAAGCAAATTCTCTTAAAAACAGAACTGGAGATTTCAAAGAAACATGAAGTGTTTTTAGCTTTCCTAAATCTGTAGAAAATATCAAGCAAAGTTCAACGGATGTTTTTACTTTAAGCTATACAGGGACAAAAAAAATAAAAAGACAATGTGTGAGTTTGAAAGAATTGAGAATTCGTCTAGGCTTCTCAGCCTTCCTCTTTTTTCTTTTCTCCTCTACAGCTTGTGACCACATCACTACCAGCTGTCCCTACAGCCTCTGTTGAACTGACAGGGCAGCCTGTTATCTCTGGGCTGTCACTAAAATGAGTGTCTTCCCTGGACCTTTAACTCTCATGCAGCTGTGCTTACTATGTCACTTCAAACATCACTTCACTCCATTCAGCCTCAGTGTCCTCTCCTGTAATATGAACTTAATAACCCCTAAATTGCTAAATTGTTTTGTGGTTTAAATAATATAACTTGACATGGCAGCATTATTCACAATAGCCAAAAGGTGAAAGCCACCCAAGGGTCCATCAACAGACGAATGGATACATAAAATGTATATACATACAATGGAATATTATTCAGCCTTAAAATGAAGGAAATCCTGTCACATGCTACAACATGGATGAAACTTCAGGATGTTATGTTAAGAGAAATAAGCCAGTCACAAAAGGATAAATACTGTATGACGCCCCTTATATGAGGCACCTAGAGTAGTCAAATTCAGAGACAGAAAATAGAGTGGTGGTGCCAGGGGCAAAGAGGTGGGAGGAATAGGGAGTTATTGTTTAATGGGTAACAGAGTTTCAGTTAGCAGGATGAAAAAAGTTCTGTGAATGGATGGTGGTGATGGTTGCACAACAATGTGAATGTATTTAATGCTACTGAACTATACACTTCAATATGGCTAAGACGGTAAATTTTATGTTATGTGTATTTTACCAACACTTTAAAATAAAAATAAAAATAATAATAATAATAAAATGTAACCTGAGAAAATCCCTAGCGCAGTGACAAGCGCACAGCTGGTGCTCAGTAAATGTCAATTCCCTTCTTACTGCTCACTGGTGTGATACCTGCCTTGGGGTCATGCAGAATAAATCTTTCACTCCCTCATGTTAAAAGAACATCAAGTCTCCTGAAAAGGAGCTGTTTCTGGAAGTAGGAAGCAGATGGTGGCATGTGAGGGAGAGCTCCAGGCACCATTCTCTCCACCCAAACCTCCTTAAGAGCAGCTCCCACAGGTGGGCACAGCATGTAGGTGTGGGGTGAGGACAAGCGTCAAAGAGCATGACTGCTCCATCTAGTAGATATGATATTTCACTGTATTAGATAATGAGGACACGGGAGGGAGTGCAACGCAAGGACGAAATGCTGCAGAGCTGTCAGTCCCAGCCCCAGGAAACCCTAGTCTGGGGCATCAGAAGCTTCTGACACCTTCCATTGTCCCTCAACTGCTGCTTGTCTCCTCCCACTTCTTCTCCCCTCCCTCCCCTGCCTCCTTCAGTTTCCTTCCTCCCATTGCTCCTCCCACTCTCCTCCTCCGCCCCCTTTCTTTCAGACTTGGTTCTGATGGGAAATCAGAAGTGAAATAGGGAGCCAGCTGCCACCCCCTGAGTCCCCTGAAAAGGTGAGTGAACCTGGCTAGACCGAGCTCCCCCAGCCCTCCCTGGGGGACCTTTCTCCCCTGCCCCAGATCTGAAGAGCCCCTTCTAAACAGTCCCCGCCCCTAGAGCCTTCAGTTTCAGTTTTCTCTTCTCCTCAGCAGCGCTTGCTCACCCCAAGCCCAGGAGTTCTTCCTGCCCTGGCGGGTCTGCCTGGGAGGAGGCTGGGCTGTGAAGGGGACTTCATAAGCCACCCGGGAGGAGCTAGGGCTTCCCTGCTGCTGGCACCTGAGCTATGACGAGGATCCCGGTGAAGCTGGGAGAACCAGGACGGCGACACAGCTCAGAGCGGGGTCAGGGGAGCACAGGGTGCAGAAGCTCTGCAGTCCTTGAGACTGTCATCCCCAAAAGTTCCCCTCTGGGGATGACAGGGGCAGGGTTACTTAGGATGTTGGAAATGTGTGGGTTTCTGCCCTGGAGGAAGTGGAGACAGGTACCAGGTAGGGAGTAGCTGAGGAAAGAGCTGTAGTTCCCGTGTGTATACACACATACGCATATACGTATGTGTGTATATATGTATATATACACACACAAATATGTGTATATATATGCAGATACATATATACAGTCGTGTACCCCATAACAATGTTTCAGTCAATGATGGACTGCATATATGACAGTGGTCCCATAAGATTAGTACTATATAGCCTAGGTGTGTAGTAGGCTATCCTATCTAGGTTTGTGTAAGTATACTCTGATTGCAAAATGAAGAAATAGCCTAAGAAAGCATTTCTTAGAATGTATCTCTGTCATTAAGCGATGCATGACTGTATACTTACAAGAATATATAAGAATATAAATATTTTTATGTATATATTCATATAATATATATGTATATAACTCCTGTGATTATCACAAAGATTAATGAAGATGTATGCAAAGCCTGTAGCACCTTCTCTGGCACATGAAAGGTGCATGGTAAATGGTTGCTTTTATTGTGATTAACTTCTCAGCACAGTAGACGACTGGTGGCCTGAGAAGGGAGAAGATGGACAGGAAAAGCCTGGGCACTGAGGGTTTAAGCAGAGATAGACATGATGAAAGTAGAATTGTAAACAGCTTTATCTCTGAGGTTCTCAACAAATTTCACTGTCTCTTTGGGGACTCAGTTTCCCCTTCTGTCTGACTGGATCCATGGAGCAGAAGCTCTTGTTATTCAGGTTAATGTTCTTGTCTTTTCTTGTTTTCACCCCCTCCAGTTCACTCTCCCTCATATTTTCCTTTGATTGTTTTGTTTTTCTCACACAACCCTTCTCGTCGTCTTTCCATTTCGCCTCTCCCCACTAGGCCACTGTAAGATTTCCACAGTGCTGCTTTAATAGGAACATTTCCGCTGTGGAGTCAGCCATACCCTTGCCAATGATGTTGGAGCAGGTCACGTGCCCTATCTGCCTGGATCCCATAGTAGAGCCTGTGAGCATTGAATGTGGCCACAGCTTCTGCCACAAATGCATCTCTGAGGTTGGGAAAGATGGAGACAACGTCTGTCCCATGTGCCAGCACAACTTCATGCTCAGCAACCTCCGGCCCAATCAGCAGCTAGCCAATTGGTGGACAAACTTAGACAAATCAGCCAGGGTGACAAGAAGGGTACACAGGAGGAGCAGTGTGGGTTGCATGGAAAGAAATTTCTCACATACTGTAAGGAAGATGGGAAGATCCTTTGCTCGGTGTGTTCCCAGTCCCTTAAACACCATGACCACCACATGGTGCCTATTGAAGTAGCTGCTCAGGCGTACCAGGTGAGGCCTTAATACAGAGACATGAACAGGTAGAAAGGAGATGGGGCCCTGATAAGTGCTTTGTTCCCCAGAGCTGGGGATGGGAGAGAGTCACCTGTGGAGTTGTGGGGTTGGAGAAAGGAAGGGTGTCTCCCGCCATCCATTTCTCATTTAAGAGGAGAAGTGCAAGCTCAGCACAACCTTCTCATTCCCCAGGAACAGAGGACGTGCTCTGGGAAAATGCTGCAAGGATCATGTTTCCTTGTGGCCTCCTGGTTAATTAGGAATGGGTACTACCCCCACCCCTGCCCCCTACCAGTGTGGCTCTATTTTGTAAGAAACATCAGGCTTTATCCAAAATCTTCCCATCCACAGAATTCCTACCCCAATCAGACTCTAGTCCTTCCTCCTTCTCTGCACTCAGGCTTTTCTAAGAACCAATATGATCTTACCACACCTCATGCCTACCTGCCCTACTTCTTGGTCTGGGTGGCATTAACCTGCTATCTTTCTCTGCAGAAGAAGCTCCAGCTGGCATTAGGGAAATTGAGAAAAGATCAAAGTTGGCTAAGAAGTTGGAAGTGGATGTTGCAACAAAGAGTGCAGACTGGAAGACAAGAATCACATCCTGAAGGGAATCTTGGATCAGAAGACTGGGGAGGGACCAGGGTCCTAGACTCAAGAAAGCCCTAACTGTAGTTCTGCCTGCCTGAGGAGTGATAGAGTCAGTATATCTCACTCTCCAAGAACCAGCCATCCTTGTCTTCTGATAGAGGGAATGAAAATGTTGTAGCTCAAAGAGAACTCCCATTCAGACTCAGAGATTGAGAGTCTTAGGAGAAGGTGTTGAGGGACAAGCCATACACTAAAGCTCCTGTTCCTTGAGCCCAGTCTTAGGGGATGACAGTACTAGTCATGGGTGGTCTGGGACAGAGGTGTCCCAGGAGAAATGCCCAATGGCTAGGCCTGATGGGAAAACACAATGGCTATGAGGAACAGACTTAAGGGAACCACCAAGGCCTGAGGTAGGAAAACCAGTCTGCCCAGGTGGTTGCTTGATTGTGTTCAGATCACTGGTCCAAAGTAGAATGCAGAACTAACGCTTGTTCGTCACTGGTGATTTGGAGGTGGGGGAGGTCAGGGATCGCAGAGAAGTAGAAGGAGCTCAAGGCCCATCGATCTCATAAGAGGAACGTTTGTGAATGGAGAAGGATGATTCTGGATGTGGTGGCAAAAGGGGTCATCCTGTGTCATCGGGCAACCGTCCACTCACTAGCAGGAGAGGACAGGGAAAGAATATCCCAAGAATCCCTTTCCTCAGGAATTAGGAATGGTTTTGTGATCCTGGTTTTGAGAGGTGGCTGGGGGTGGGGACAGGTGTTACTCTCTCAGTAACTCACTGAGATGAAGACAGTGGGGCACATCTGGCTAGATACTGGCTTTTGAAAGAGGTTGAGGAAGGTCTCTGATACCACAGGCTGATGCAGCTGTGGTTGTAGGGCAGCTACAGTGTGCCCCCCACCAATCCCATTCCCCTCTTTGTCCCAGAAGCCTCACCCACCTACCTCCCCAGCAAATTGTGTATGTGTGTGTCTCTGTGTGTATTTATTCCAGAGAGCCAAAGTGGTGAGTCTACAGGAAATAGAAATAGGTAGGGACACCTCCATTCCTTTGCTTGGCAGATTTTGATAAAAACCGTGTCTCTCTTTTCAATGACACCAAAGAGGAAGGTTGAGACACACAAATTGCAGATTCATGTAGAGTTTATATGGCAGAAGAACTTCCTGACTGAAGAGGGACAGAGACAACTGCAGGAGCTGGAGAAGGAAGAGAGGAAACAGCTGAGAACCCTGGGGGAGACAGAGGCCGAGCTGACCCAGCAGAGCCAGGCCCTGTGGGAGCTGATCTCAGAGCTGGAGAGGACATATCTGGGCTCAGCGCTGGAGCTGCTGCAGGTGAGACCTGGGGACAGACCTCACTCTGAGATTCAAGAAGTAACTGAAGAAAACCAGATCTCTCTGGGGCTACCATCAGAGCAAACAGAAACCCTGTCTGGAATTTTCTTAAATAAAACAACCTGGAATTTGGATTCATGAGTGGTTTGCATTCAAGGCATGGAAAGGCACAGATTTAGGAAGGAATATTCCATGCACTAATTAAAAGAAATGTACTTCTCTGGTAGTGCCTGCTCCAAGACCTACCCGGTTCATGACCTGGAGAAAGTTCCTTAATCTTTCTGAGTATCAGATTTCTCATATGTTAAATGGATATTATAATATTACATATCTCAAATGATTTTGTGAGGATTAAACGAGAGAATCCATGAAGGCTCTTAGGTGAGTGTTGGGCCATGGTAAGGTTTTCATGAATGTAATGTAACTAAAAACACTGAACTAAAAATTAAGAGAGAGTAATCCAACCCCAGCCCTGCCACCAATTCTCTTCTTAACCCTAGGTTAAGTCATTTTCCTTTCCTAGAACTAATTTCTCCGTTGTTTTTTTTTTTTTTTTTTTTTTTTTTTTTTTTGTGAGGAGATCAGCCCTGAGCTAACATCCGCCAATCCTCCTCTTTTTTTTGCTGAGGAAGACGGCCCTGGGCTAACATCGGTGCCCATCTTCCTCCACTTTATATGGGACGCCGCCACAGCATGGCTTACCAAGCAGTGCGTCAGTGCGCGCCCGGGATCCGAACCAGCGAACCCCGGGCCGCCGCAGCGGAGCGCGCGCACTTAACTGCTTGCGCCACCGGGCCAGCCCCTAATTTCTCCGTTTTTGAAACAAGGGGGAGACAATGGGATAAACAACAAGGGTTCCCCAAACTTTAATCATAAATGTGTCATCTTTACATTTTCTGCTACTTCTGTGAACTACCCAAATGACTTGAGCATGTTCTTTTTCTTTAAATTGTCTCACTCTATTGCTTGAATAAATTTACATTAAAAGGAAATTTGTCATAAGCAATAGTAGCCAAAAAATCATGTCTTGATATGTTACTGATATTTTTCCTAATTTATTTCATGACAATAGTAATAATAACTGCAAATTCTTAAATAGCACACATTACATGCCAGGCATTCAATCCCTCATGACAATGCAGTGGTTGGGTACCACTATTGTCCCTACTCCATAGGTGACAAAACCAAGGCGCAGAGATGTTGAGACTTAATGAGAGACTAAAGCTAAGTAGTTACTAAGTTAGAGCTAAGATTAAAATAAGTACATAACTATTTTTTAAAACTTCGTTGGTGTATGTTCTACTTGAGGTCACCTCACATACGCCCATGATATGTCTGCCTCACTTGGGGAAACTATGGACAAGATGGCCTCCAAGTCCCCTCTGCTGTAACATTCTATGGTTCTGCTTTTCCCACCCCTTTTCACTGTCTCCCAGTCAGATGTGGTCATGAAGCCATTTCTTTCTGGTTTGTGCAAAGCTGACTAGATTGACTTGACTTGGCAGGCTCTCTCCTTCTCGTTATCTAAATCTCACTTCTGCCCAACATGGAGTCAAGCTTTCTAAGGCACATTTGACTGGGCCTAGGAGCCTGCCAGTTCCCAGGTGAGGGCTCCTAACTCCTGCAGCAGAATACCCTCAAATTATTTGATTTCACATACATGAGGGGGCAACATCAACTACAGCACAGGACAGAGCTTTAACTAACCAGCCTTTCTTTCCCAGACCACTCAAGCCCACAAAAGAGAGAGAGCAGTTTCTGTGCATCCTGGCTTGGCCATTCTTTCCCTGTGACTGTCTCTGGGCCTCAGCCAGGCTGGGCTATTTACCCCTTTCCCTTCTCTTCCCCCACCTCTCCCCAAGAATCTGGTCTTTCTGCTTTGTTTTCTGAGTCAGAGTTCTTAACTTTATCATCCTTCCCCTGCTTTAGGTCACACCCATGCTGGGTTTCTGGTTACCCCACAAGCCTCCACACATCCCTTCTGCTCCAAGTTGGTCAGGATGTCTTTTGGGCCTTGGCCGAGAAGAAGGGGTTAGAGCAGTGTCCTATGGACCTTAGGGGGGCATCGCATCACCCACAGGACTCAAGTCTCAATGGTAAACCAGTGATTCCAGAACTTACTCTCTGTCTCTTTTCTCCTCAGGTGGTGAAAAGTGTCCTGGAAAGGTAAGGAGGGGTTTTCTTTGGTAGAGGAGGTGCAACAGGAAGCATGTGTACCTGTGATTAAGGTTATTGATTTAGAGAAACATGCACTGATGTTTTCCCCATACTTGTCCTTATTCTCAAAGACCCAATCCTCCATAAAATGTTTTCTGATCTCAGAAGGCTAATTGATGAACACCTCTGTTGGTGAGTTGCCCAAAGTAATTGAACTGGAACATCTTCACAAAGCGAAGCTCTGAAAAATAGGCAAATTCTGGGAAGTTCTGAGTCTACAGCCTGCTGGGACTCCTTCTTTAAAAAGACTTTAACCAGTGACAAACCTCCCAGAAAGAGTCCTGAGTAAGACCCATGGCATAGGTGAGGCTCCTTGAGGTACCTCAGGGAAGTGATTCAGCCTACTTCAGATGCCTTGCCTGTGAATGAAACAGAAAGTGCTTGTGTGGTGACCTGAGGCTTGAAGAGGAGATATAGAGTATCCACATGCTGCAGAGGCCCATGTAGCCAGGAAGGCCTGGATAGGAACTAAATCCTACCTCTTTTTGCCTCCCTCCGCCAGGGATCCTAACATAGAAGACATTTGTAAATTTACATTGAATTAAATTATCAGTCATCCTCAAGGGCTATAGTGTTAGGGTTCTGGGAGGATGGGGTAGAAGTTGGGGACGGGGTCTCTAACTCTATTTCCCTCCAGGAGTGAGTCCTGGAACCTGAAAAAGCTGAACATTGTCTCCCCGGACCTGAGGAGTGTGTGCTGTGTGCCCGGGCTGCCGAGGATTCTGAGGAAATATGGAGGTAAGACGAGTGCCAGGAGTGTGGGACTAGCCTGCTGGGGAGCAAACAGGGACAACAAGGGTGCAGAGTATGTCCCAGGGTCCAGAAGAGATGGCAGGTCAGAATAGGTGGGGCAGGAATGGAGATAGGGAAAGTGGTTCCCTCAAATGGCAGGGCAAGAGCCAGAGCTGGCTGGGGGGTCATTTCCTCAGACAGTGAGGCTCAGGGTCACCCCTCATCCTCATCCCCCCACAGGCACAGGGTTACAGACTCCTCACACTCTCCAGGCTTGACTGTGGTCCCCTTTTTGCAATACACATCACTCTGGATCCACACACAGCCAATCCGTGGCTCGTCCTTTCAGAGGATCGGAGACAAGTGATGCTTGGAACCACCCGACAGAAAGTGCCTGAAAATAAGGAGAGATTTGATACTTATCGCATGGTCCTGGGTGCCCAGCACTTCAACTCTGGAAAACATTATTGGGCGGTAGATGTGACAGGAACAGAGGCCTGGGATCTGGGGGTTTGTAGAGACTCGGTGAAGAGGAAGGGGTATTTTAGGATCAGCCCCAAGAATGGCTTCTGGACAATTAGGCTGTTTAAGAAACAAAAATATAAGGCTGTCACGAACCCCCAGACACCCCTCCACCTTCAGGTGCCTCCACGCCAAATTGGGATCTTTCTAGACTATAAGACCAGCACTGTCTCTTTCTATAATATCACTGACCGTGGGTCCCTCATCTATACCTTCTATGAATGTGCCTTTGGTGGACCTCTGCTGGACCTCTGTGGCCTGTCTTCGGTCCTGCTTTCAACGTCAGGGGAAAAAACATGGCCCCTCTGACTCTCTGTCCAGTGAGGATGGGATGGTAGGGATCCACTGACTGTAGATGGCTCTCTCTGGATACTGACACCCCCTCTGTTGGTACCCCTTCTCAGCCACTGACACTGCCTCATTTTCCCATGAATTCTGAACCACCTTTGTGTCTCCAGAGGGGTCAGGTTCCAGCAAGCACAGTTGGCAAGGAGGTCACTGAAAGTCTATGTCAAATGACCTTCAATGTCAATATTCCTTCCCTAGATTGCTTTGTGATTCCCTCCATGAAACAAACTACTGACATTTGGCCCAAATTCATCTGTATCAACCAAAACATCTTTCTGCCTTCTTTATGTGACTCAACTTTTGTTTTCTCCTCTCCTTCACTAGGCCTGTGGTCAGATCTCTATTATCTATCTTGCATGGTTTGCAAAAGGGCTTCCTAAAGAATTTGGGCCTCTGTCTATCCCATTCAATCCTTGTTCTCATAGTTCTTGTGCACATCTAAGAGTATCTTTCCAGCATACGCACATCTGATCATAAGTGGCCCCACACTGCCTATAGAAAAATAGCCATACTTTTAAAAATAAAGGCGAATTATGCGTGCCTTAGATCACTATGTTAAATTTCCAGCCTGCTATGCCTCCCCCATTCACACCATTATCTCCCAATCACATCTTGTTGATAATGGAGTTGGTTAAAGAGCATATCAATCTAAATGGTGTGATGGTTTTCTCATCTGTCACCCTGCCTAGGCTATAAGCCCCCATTTTTTCAATCAGAAACTCATCTAGATGTTACCGTGAAGGTATTTTGTAGATGTTTTTAAAGTCCATAATCATTTCTTTAAGTAAGTGAGACTGAATTAGGCCCACCCAGCTTATCTAGGACAATCCAGTGAAAGGCCATAAAAGCAGAACTGAGGTCTCCACCTGTGAATAGCACCCTCAGCTCCTGCCCAAGAGTTCCAGCTTGCCCTTCCTGATTTAGGATTTGCCTCAGATTTAGGATTTGCCTTGCCAGCCCCCACAATTGTGTAATCAAATCCCTTGCAATAAATCTCTCAATATTTATCTCCTTCTAGTTCTGCTTCTCCAATTGAACCTGATTGGTATGAAGGCCAGGAGTAAGGTAACAGCATCACCTAGTGACAGCAAACACCTTCTTGAGTTTAAGTTTTTAAGGTTGGAACAATGAAGCTCTACACCTGAGCCAATAGGAGGCTGTGAGAGAGCCATATCCTTCCAGGAACCCTGATTCCTTATCTAAAATAGGATATCAGGTAGCCCTTAGCGTATCTGCTAAATATTTCATGAGAAATTTAGATACTGTACAAAGATGTAAGTGACCTTGAAAAGAGCTTATTGATAAAAGTTGTTTCTAGTTCATCTAGGGGTGAGTAATGGTCTGTCTTAACACTGGACAGAAAGAAGGTACTTTGAAGGAAGAATAAAAAGAACAGAATCCTCAGGCAAACTGACAACATTACAGAGCTAAATCAATACAAATTGGCAAAGTCCACCAGTGTCTTGGTCATAAACTGGAGGAAGAATATGGACGAGAACTCAGTCCTATATGAATGGGGATGTGCTGGGGAATGGTTGGATTCTGCATGTTAGGGTCATGGAGAAATATTTTTAGAAAGAAGGGTAAATAATAAACTAATTTTTCTGCTTCTCTGTGTCTCTGCCTTGGGGTTGACCAATGTAAATGATGGTTTGTTCCCTTTAATTGATATACTGCTGAGAGGGGATTACTATAATAATAAATTTAAATACTCTTACTTCTCAAAATGTGAATACTTTGGCATATGAGGTTACCCTGATACTCGGAGATGTACATTGTGTAGATGACATACTACTATCCCCTTGGACTCCACCAAAAGAAATTAAGTAGTAGATATTTCATAGTATCTCGACTTTTATCCCCACCAATAATTACTAACAAGTGATTTAGACACACCCCTGCATGTCACACAAAGATTCTCCTGAATGGGGCCTGCCCAGTGACCTAGTGGTTGAATTCGGCACGCTCTGCTTTGGCAGCCCGGGTTTGGTTCCCTGGCACAGACCTAATCCACTTGTCAGAGGCCATGCCGTGGTGTTGACCCACATACAAAGTAGAGAAAGGTTGGCAACAGATGTCAGCTCGGCAAATCATCCTCGGGAAAAAAAAAAATTCTTCTGAGAAATGAGAGAAGAGTCTACCAGCACCAATTGCGATTTTGATTAATATGTCCTTTAAAATGGAAATGAGTTCTGTCGACTTTAGTGATATTTGATTCTACGACTTCTTTTGAATTAGAAGAGGCAGAAATTAATACACCAAAATGTTAAAGATAAGCTAAGGCAAAAAGAAGTTAGATTGATTCACTGCTTACTCTGTCATGCATTTTCAAGATCCTGCTTATACTTTATATTTTTTCTATCACAGCTGTGTGATACAGGTATAATCAAGAAACTTAAAGATTATGCTGCCCCTCCCTTTTTATATTTTAACTTTTTTGAGCTTTATTGTGGTATAATTGACAAATAAAAGTTGTTTACATTAAAGGTGTACACTTAAATATATATGTATACTTCGTGAAATGATTACCACAATCAAGCTAATTAACACATCCATCACCTCACATAGTTACCTTTTGTGTGTGTAGAGTGAGAACACTTAAGATCAACTCTCTATCCAAATTTCAAGTATATAATTCCATATTAACTGTAGTAACTATGCTGTACATTAGATTCTCAGAGCTTATTCATCTTGTAACTGAAAGTTTGTACCCTTCGACCAATATCTCCCTATTTCCCCCACCCCTGTGGCCCTGGCAACCACCGTTCTACTCTCTACATCTATGAGTTCAACTTCTTTAGATTCCATATATAAGAGAGATCATACAATATTTGTCTTTCTGTATCTGGCTTATTTAACTTAGTATAATATCCTCCAGGATAATCCATGTTGTCACAAATGGCAAGATTTCCTTTATATGGTGGACTAATATTTCATTGTGTATAGGTACCACATTGTCTTTTTTTCTACAGCTTTCTTGAGATATATTTGACATATAACATTTTATGTTTAAGATGTACAACATAATGATTTTATGTACATATATATTGCAAGACGATCACCACAATAAAGTTAGTTAACGCATCCATCACCTCACATAGTAATATTTGTGTGTGTGTGTGGTGAGAAATTTTAAGATCTACTCTCTTGGCAACGTTCAAATATAAAATACGGTATTATTAACTATAGTCATCATGCTGTACATTACATGCCCAGAACTTATTCATCTTATAACCAGAAGTTTGTACCCTTTGACCACCTTCACCCATTTCCCCCACCTCCCACCCCTCACCTCTGGTAACTACCAATCTATTCTGTTTCTGTGAGTTCAGTTTTTTGAGATTCCACATATAAGTGAAATCATACAGTATGTGTCTTTATCTGTCTGATTTATTTCACTTAGCATAATGCCCTCAAGCTTAATCCATGTTGCCACAAATGGCAGGATTTCCTTCTTTTTTATAGCTAATAGTATTCCGTTATATATATCACATTTTCTTTATCCATTCATCCGTCAATGGACACATAAGTTGTTTCCATGTCTTGGCTTTTGTGAATATTGCTGCAACGAACATGGAGGTGCAGAAATCTCTTCAAGATAGTGATTTCATTTCCTTCAGATATATACCCAGAAATGAGATTGCTGGATCATATGGCAGTTCTATTTTTAACTTTTTGAAGACCTCTAGACTATTTTCCGTAGTCACTTCACCAATTTACGTTCCCACTGACAGTGCAGAAGGGTTCCCTTTTCGCCACATCCTTGCCAGCACTTGTTATCTCTCTCTTTTTGATAATAGCCATTCTAACAGATGTGAGGCGAGATCTCATTGTGGTTTTGATTTGCATTTCCCTGATACCTAGTGATGTTAAGAGCCTTTTCATGTACCTGTTGGCCATTTGTATGACTTTTTTGAGAAATATCTCTTCAGGTCCTTGGACCATTTTTTAATCAGGTTATTTGTTTTTTTCCTATTGAGTTGTATGGGTTCCTTATATATTTTAGATATTAACCCCTTACTGGACATATGATTTGCAAATATTTTCTCCCATTCCATATGTTGCCTTTTCATTTTGTTTGTGGTATCCTTTGCTGTGCAGAAGCTCTTTAGCTTGATGTAGTCCCACTTGTTTATTTTGCTTTTGTTGCCTGTGCTTTTCGTGTGATACCCAAAAAATTATTGCCAAAACCAATGCCATGGAGCTTTTCCATATGGTTTCTTCTAGGAGTTCTATGGTTTCAGATCTTACATTTGAGTCTTTAATTCATTTCAGCTTAATTTTTGTGTATGGTATAAGCTAAAGGTCCAATTATATTCTTTTGCATGTGGACATCCAGTTTATCTAACACCATTTATTTAAGAGACTATCCTTTCCTCTTTTTGTATTCTTTGACACCCTTGTCAAAGATTAGTGGACCTTATATGCATGGGTTTATTTTTGTCCTCTATTCTGTTACGTTGGTCCCATCTCTACTTCAAAATAAGTGTTTTTTTACTATCAAGTGTATACATGATTAAATTAATATATATTCTGTCTAGACGTTTTCACTGTCCTAAATAAGTTCATTGTAGGAAATAATTCTCATTGTTCAATATGATTTAATTTGGTTTTGATATACTTATTTTTCTGGGACCGTACACATGTGCTAAGAGTCTCTAAGAGATTAAGTTACTTCCCCAACACATCATTTTTGGTGAAGCCAGGATTGAGATCTAATTCTGATCCAAAAGCTCATACTCTTTTCTAAACACCACCCTTCTCAAGGTAACATGGCAATCTATCCTTCAAAGTCATGACAAATCACTTTGTTCACAGTCAGCGGAAACTTTAGTTCATAGGTCTCTAAAAGTAGGCAAAAAAAATGTGAGAGCCTACGTTGGTAAACATATCACCTGATCAGTCACACAAACTCAGCAGTGTTTCCACTGTGAAAACAAAGTACTGACCACATGCTCTTGAATCTCCCTAGTCTTGACGCCATAAATTATGGGGTTCAGCATGCGAGGGGCTTCATGCAGACACTGGCCAGAAAGATGTGAGTATGGAGAGGAACATGATGCCCAAACTGCTGGGTAATTATCGTAAAAATACCAGGCAAGTAGAACATGGAAATGACCCCAAAGTGGGAGCCCCATGTGCGCAGGGCCTTTTGCCAAGCTCATCGGGAAGGAAGGCAGAAGAGAGCATTGAGGATAAGGGTGTAGGAAACCAAGATGAGAAAGGCATCTAGCACTACAGCTGAGAGAAGGACAAGCAAGCCATACCAGACATTGACACGCATATCAGCACAAGCAAACTTGGCAACAGCCATGTGCTCATGGTAGGTATGTGGTAGCACATTGCTATGGCAGAAAGGCAGTCTCTTCACCAGGAACACCTCTGGGAGTATCACAGAAAAGCTTCTCAGGACCACAGCCAGGCCAACTCTCATGATTACTGCATGACAGAGCACTGTGGTATAGCGCAGTGGGTCACAGATGGCCACGTAGCAGTCAAATGCCATGGCCCACAGAATCCCTGATATAGCAATGAAGGTGGCATGGATAAATAAAGAAGATTTTGGTGACACAGCCATCAAGGGAGATCTCCCCAGGATGGAACCAGAATATGGCCAGGGCTTTGGAAACGGTGGTAGTGGACAGACGAGGTCAGCCACAGCCAGCATGCAGAGGAAGAGGTACACGGGTTCATGGAGCCTGTGCTCAGTGATGACGATGAAAACAAGGAGGCTATTCCCAAGAAAAGCAACAAGGTAGGAAATAAAGAAGGGGAAAGAGATCCATGTGTGCTGGTCTTCCAGGCCAGGGATGCCCAGAAGAATGAAGAGCAAGTGCCTGGTACTAGTGTGGTTGGGGGTTGCCATGCCCAGGACACATCACCTGGGTGTTGATGTACAGGATTTGGCAATCACCTCTTCTCTCTTCCCAAAAAGGCGAATAGGGTTGGAGTAGGGATAGTGGAAACAGATCATTTTTCACTGGATGAGCAGTGGAAAGAGTCCTGGTCAGGAAGTCAGGAAACATGGGTTAGAACTTCTTACCATTCTATTCACTTGCTATGTGATCTCAGTAAAATTTTTCCTCTACATAAAAAACCACATCATGCAATGTTATAATTCTTGCTTCAATTGTCACTTTTAAAAACTCAAAGTGAGAAAGATAATATTTATCCACAACTATCATTTCCATTGTTCTTTCTTCATTCCTGTTGTCCCAAGTTTCCTTCTTTTATCATTTTCTCTCTGTTGGAACAACTATTTTTAGCCATTTTTGGGTTGGCCTTCTGGCAGCAAATTCTCCCAGTTTTCCTTCATCTAGTAATGTCTTCATTTCACCTTAATTCCTGTAGCATATTTCCACTGGAAATAGAATTCTGGGTTAATATTTCTTGTTCTTCAGCACAGGAAAAATGTGATGCTACTTGCTTCTAGCCTCCCTGGTTTCTGTTAAGAAATCCACCCATCTGAATCATTGTTCCCTATAAATAATGCACTGTTTCTCTTGCTCCTTTCAAGATTTTTTTTCTTTAGTTTTCAGAAGTTTGATTATGATATGTGTTGGTGTGGATTTCCATTGATTTATACTATTTTGAATGATTCAGCTTCTTGAATCTGTAGATTTGTCTTTTACCAAATTTGAGAAGATTTCAGCCATTGTTTCCTTGAATAATTTTCAATTCCTACACTCTCCCTCCTCTCCTTCCTGCACTCCAATGATATGATTGTTAAATTATTTATTATTATCTGACAGGTCTCTGAGGCTTGGTTCATTTTTTTATTTCAGTCTACTCCCTCTTATTCTGTTCTTTAGTTGGTGGATTTCTATTGCTCTGTCTTCAAGTTCACTATTCTTTCCTCTGTCATCTCCATTCTGTTATTGAGCCTATTCAGTAATTATTTTATTGTATTTTTCAGTTCTAAAATTTCTATTTGGCTCTTCTTTTTACCTCCTAAATCCTTTCTGAGCATTACTGTTTCTTCATGTGTTTCAAGCATATTCATGATTGCTGTTGAAGCATTTTTATGAAGGCCTCTTTAAAATTCTCGTCAAATAATTCCACCATCTGTGTCATCTCATTGTTGGCATCTGTTGTTTTTTCTCATTGAAGTTGGAATTTTCCTGGTTCTGTGTAAGATACATGATTTTCACTGTTTCCTGGACATTTTGTGTATTATGTTATCAGACTCTGGATCTAATTTTAATCTCTTATTTTAGCAGAATTCTGATGACACCTCACTGGCACAGGAAGGAGGTGCCACCTTGTTATTACCAGGTGGGAGTGGAAATCTAGGCTCTTCACTCATCGTCTGATGACACTGTGGGGAAGGCAAGTCATCTCCTTTCTGCTGAGCAGGGGTGGAGATCCAAGCCCCCAGCTTAGGTTCTGTTGATGGGCTGAGGGATTCATAGGCCATGACTTTTTTCTGTGACATTTGGCTGGTATACGGTAGTATTGTCAAAAATATTTCTGTCTTGCTAGGACATTGATTTTAGAGATAATGGTTTTTCCTGGAGTTTTTTTGTTTACACTCATTGGTGATTCTGAGCTATGGGATTCTAAAGTGCCCAGTCTGGGAAATAAAGGAGGCAAAAATAAAACCCAGAGAACACATCATTATGTCATCACTCAAGTCTAAGGTCCCTAGCCAACTTCTCTCCAAGTTTCACAGACTTCTTTTTATGTTTTATGTATTATATCCAGGGTTTTTCAGCAGTACTTAGTGAGAGGAATAGGGAGAAATGAATCTATTCCATCTTGTCTGGAACTGAAAGTCCCATTTTTCTTTTAATTTTGCGGGGGTTTTTTTATTAATAAGTTTTGAGAGCTCTTCATGTATCCTGAATATAACTCCTTTATCAATAATATGCTTTGCAAATATTTTTCCCAGTCTGTGGCTCATCTTTTTAGTCTCTTAACAGTATATTTTAAACAGCAAACATTTTAATTTGGATGAAGTCATTTTTTTTGCCTAAGTATATTTCTCTACTTAATGTGTTGAAATTTATCTACTACATTGCCTTTGAACCTTTGACAAAAATCATTTTTCCATATATATGTGTGTCTATGAATGAACTCTATTTTATGCCATTGATTTATTTATATTTCTTAAACCAATGACACACTGTCTTGATTATTGTAGCATTATAATAAGTCTTTAATCGGGTATGTTAGTGTTCTAAATTTATTCTCTTTTGCAAAGTTGTTTTGGCTGTTATAGTTGCTTGGGATTTCCATACAAATTTTTGAATCAGCTTTTCATTTTTAAGGCAAGTCTTATATAGTTGATTGAGATTGCATTGAATCTGTAGATCATTTTTGGAAGAAATGAGATCTGAACAATTTTGAGTCTTCCCACTTATGAACATAGCATGTCTCTCCATTTACTTCAGTTTTCTTTAATGATCTCAGCAAGGTTTTACAGTCTTCATTGTATAGGTCTCTCATTCTTGATATTGGTATTTTGTGTTTTCTCTCTGTTTTTCAGACAAATTTTGTCAGATTTATCTCTAAGTGTTTAAAAGTTTTGTGCAAATTTTTATCTAAAGATGTTGTTTCTTTAATTTCAATTTCTGATTTTTTTCTAATGTCTAAAAGTACAATTTTGTTTTGTATACGTATTGACCTTGTATCCTGCAGCCTCACTAAATTTATCTCTTAGTTCTTGTAGTTTCTCTCCTAAATTCCATCAGATTTTCTACACAGATTATCATATCTTTGACAAATAGTGAGAGAGATACTTCTTTTCCAATATGGAGGCCTTTTAGTTGTCTGTTGCCTTATTGTCTAGCTAGAACTTTCAGTAAAAAATAAATAGAAGTGGTGAGAGTATATGTGCTTATCTTGTTCCTGATCTCAGGGGAAAAAGTATTCAACCTTGCACCATTAATTATGATGTTAACTATAAGTTTTTTAAATTTCTATAGTCAGGTTGAAAAAGTCACCTCTATTTCTAATTTGCTGAGAGTTTTTAAAATGAATCGACGCTAGATTTTTGTCAAATGCTTTTTCTGTGTCAACTGAGACGATCATATGATTTTTCATTTTTATTTTGTCATAATGTTGAGTTACATTGATTGATTATCAAGTGTTAAACCTTGGATTCCTAGGTTAAAGTCCACTTGCTCAAAAACATTTTTATGTCAGTTAAATTTGATTTGATAATATTATGTTTAGAATTTTTGCATCTATGTTCATGAAAGTTACTGATCTGTTTTTCTTTTCATGCACTATCTCTGTCTCATTTTGGTATCAGAGTAATACTGGCTTCATAGTCAGAAGGGGGAATTACTCCCTCTTCTTCCATTTTCTGGAAGAGTTTGTGTAAAATGGGGATTATTTATCCCTGAAACATTTGGTAGAATACAGCAGTTAACAGATCTGTGCCTGGAGTTATCTTTGTAGGTCACTTTTTAAGTACAAGTTCAATTTATTTAACAAATTTTGGGCTATTCAAAATATCTATTGCTTCTTGATTGAGTTTCAGTAATTTGTGTTTTTCAAGGAATACGTCCATTTCCTCTAAGTTGTCAAATTTATTGTCATAAAATTGTTCATAAAAATCCTTATTACCACTTCTTTTTTTTTTTTTTTTTTTTTTTGGCTGAGGAAGATTCACCCTGAGCTAATGTCTGTGACCAATATTCCTCTATTTTGTATGTGAGTCACTGCCACAGCGTGGCTACTGACAAATGGTGTAGGTCCATGCCCAGGAAATGAATCCAGGCAACCAAAGCGGAGTACTTAATCACTGGGCCATGGGGCCAGCCTTGGTCCTTTTTTAATATCTGTAGAATCTGTTCTAATGTCAACTCTCTCATTCCAGATAGTGGTCATGTGTGTCTTCTCTCTACTTTTCCTAATCTGCCTGGCAAATTGTACCTCAATAGGGATACTTTGTGCCTCTTGGGGGATATTTGGCAATGATGCCTAAAAACATTTTTGATTGTCATAACGGGGCAGGGTGCAAGCAATACTACTGTTATCTAGTAAGTAGAAGTGAAAGATGCTACTAAATATCATACAATGTACAGGGAAGCCCCCCAAACAATGAAGTACCCATCCCAGGAGTCAATAGGCCAAGATTGAGAAATGCTGACCTAAAACTTTATTGATTTTATTGATTTCTCAAATAACCAGCTTTTGGTTTCACTTATTTTTCTATATTATAGGATTCTATTTATATGAATGGTCCAGACCAGGCAAATTCTGTACAAATATAAAGTAGATTCATGGTGGCATAGGGCTGGGATTGATATGTAGATACAGGGTTATATATAGCTGAAAGTATGGGGTTTCTTTTTAAGGGGACAAAAATATTCCAAAGTGGATTATGATGATGACTCCACATATCTATGAATATAATAAAACCCATTTATTGTACATTTTAAATAGATGTCTGTTATGTTATGATATCTCCATAAAGCTGTTTTTAAAAATAAAACAATGACCAAAAATCTGATTGAAAAATGGGCAAAAGTCACAGATAGGCAAGTCAGAAAAAATCATCCAAAATAGATGTAAAATGTATGACTAGGAGTTTTGCCTTGGTTTTCCTCAAAATGATCTCTCCCCAAATGCTCTCTTATCATTCACTTGTCTAGCTTAAGCTTCTTTAAATGGCTTCTGGTCTCCAAAAGGGAAAAAATGGGAGCTGCAAAGCCTCTTAAAGCATATGACCTGAAATTCACACATCACTTTAACCTAATTCTATTAGCAAAGAATGTCATAAGATCAACGAAGATTCAAGAGGATGGGTAATAGACTGCATCTCATAGTCGGGGAAAAGACGTGTTTTCAACACAGGCAAGAATCATTGGCAGCCATTGGTAGGAGGCTCTCAAATATAACAAGAAGCAGCTCAGAATCAAAGTAGCCAAAGCTGTACCCAAATAAGACAAGTGGTTGCTACCAGAAATGCATGGGAACAGGATCAATTCATCAAATACCATGAAGAACTATAACGACACAGCAGAACAGAAAGAGAATGACAACTCTCCAGAAACCAAGTCACAGAAGTCACAGAAGATTACAACCTGACAAAGAATTCAAAATAGCTGTCATAGAGAAACTAAACAAGTGACAAGAAAACTCAGAAACACAGTTCGATGAGCTCAGGGATAAAATTAATGAACAGAAGCAGTATTTCACCAAAAAGTTTGAAACTCTAAACAAAAGAAACCAATAAATTCTGGAGATGAAGAACACAATGAGATGAAAAATAATATATAAAGCATTAAAAAAAGAGAAGACCAGGGGCCAGCCTGGTGGCACGAGCAGTTAAGTGTGTGCACTCCACTGCAGCAGCCCGGGGTCCGCTGGTTCGGATCCCTGGTGCGCACTGACGCACCGCTTGTCAAGCCATGCTGTGGTGGCATCCCATATAAAGTAGAGGAAGATGGGCATGGATGTTAGCCCAGGACCAGTCTTCCTCAGCAAAAAAGAGGAGGATTGGCAGATGTTAGCTCAGGGCCAATATTCCTCACAAAAAAAAAAAGAGAAGACCATATAGAGGGGATAATTAGTGAGCTCAAAGATAGAAATCTAGAAAGGATTCAGGTGGAGGAGGAGAGAACTATGATTTTTTTAAAAGTGAGAAAGTCTTCAAGAAATATCCAAACCAATCAGGAAAAGTAACATAAGGATAATAGGTACACCAGAAGGAGAAGAAAGGGAGAAAGGAGCAGAGAGCTTATTCAAAGAAATGACAGCTGAGAACTTCCCAAACCTGAGGAAGGAACGGGACATACAAGTACGTGAAGCTATTTGAACTCCTAATTACCACAATGCAAAAAGACTTTCTCCAAGGCATATAATAGTAAAACTGTCAAAAGTCAATGACAAAGAAAAAATATTAAGGGCAGTAAGACAGAAGAAAATAACCTACAAAAGAACTCCAATCAGGCTTTCAGCAGATTTCTCAGCATAAACCCTACAGGCTAGGACAAAGTGAAATGGTGTACTCAAAATACTGAGAACCAAAACCTTGAGCCAAGTTTACTTTGAATTCTCTATCCAGCAAAATTATCTTTCGGACATGACAGAGAAATAAAAGCTTTCCCAGACAAACAAAAGCTGAGGGAGATCATTGCCACTAGAACTGCCTTACAAGAAATGTCAAATGGAGCCCTCCTACCTGAAACAAAATGGCAAGGGTTTACAATGCTTTGACCAAGGAGATAAATAGACAAACAGACTCAGAAAATTGTATCTCTATATCAGAATAGGTTAGTAAACACTTAATAATAACATAAGGATAAAGGGAAAGAAGGCACCAAAAATAACTATGACCACCTCAATTTCAGACAAAATCAGATCACAAAGAATAAATTGTGACAACAAAAATATAGAAGGGGAAGAGGAAAAGGATGGAACCTGCATAGGCTAAAGGAGATAAGAAGCTATCAGAAAAAGGACTATCTTATATGTACGATCTTTTATACAAACTTCATGGGATCCACAAAACAAAAAAATCAGAGCAAAGTCACAACCCCTAAATAATGAGAAAACAGAAAAGCACCACAGAAAACTACCAAACTGAAATGGCAGACAGAACCACAAGGGAAAAGAAATGATGGAAATTTAGAATAACCAAAAAACAAAAGGTAAAATGGCAGTATTAAGCCCTATATATAAATAATCACTCTAAATGGAAATGGATTGAATTCACCAATCAAAAGACACAGAGTGGCTGAATGGATTAAGAAACAAGACCCAACAATATGCTGCCTCCAGGAAACACATCTCAGCTCTAAAGACAAACATGGGTTCAGAGTGAAGGGATGGAAGATGATACTGCAAGCAAATAGCAACCAAAAGAAAGTAGGTGTAGCTATACTTCTATAACACAAAACAGATTTCAAGACAAAAAAGATAACAAGAGACAAAGATGGACATTTTGTAATGATAAAAGGTACATTCCAACAAGAAGATATAGCACATATTAATATGTATGCACCAAACACAGGAGCACCAAAGTATTTAAACCAACTATTAACAGACCTAAAGGGAGAAACTGACAACAACACAATAACAGTAGGGGACTTTAACACCCCAATTATATCAATGGGAGGATCATCCAGGCAGAAATTCAACAAGGAAACAATGGCCTTAGATGAAACACTAGAGCAGATGGACTTAATAGATATATGTAAAACATTCCACCCCACAAGAGCAGAATACACATTCTTCTCAAGTGCACATGGAACATTCTCACAGATAGATCATATGTTTGGAAACAAAGCAAGCCTTAATAAATTTAAGAAGATTGAAATAATATCAAGCATCTTTTCTGACCACAGTGGTATGAAACTAGAAATCAAATCCAAAAAGAAAGCTAGAAAAATCACAAATATGTGAAGCCTAAACAACAGGTTACTGAACAACAATCAGATCAATGAAGAAATCAAAGGAGAAATCAAAAAATACCTGGAGAAAACTGAAAATGAAAACACAACATACCAGAACTCATGGGATACAGCAAAAGCAGTACTAAGAGGGAAGTTTATAGTAATACAGGCCTACCTCAAGAAACAAAAATCTCAATTAAACACTCTTACACTATACTTAAAAGAACTAGAGAGAGGAGAACAAAAAAAGTCCAAAGTCAGTAGAAGGAAGGAAATAATAAAAATAAGAGCAGAAATAAAAGAAACGGAGACTAAAAGACAATAGAAAGGATCAATGAACATAAGAGCTGGTTCTTTGACAAGATAAACCAAACTGACAAACCAATAGCCAGACTCACTAAGGAAAAAAGAGGGAAGACTCAAATAAATAAAATCAGAACTTAAAGAGGAGAAATTACACTGGACACCGCAGAAATACAGAGGATTATAAGAGGATACTATGAAAAGCTATTCACCAACAAATTGGATAACCTAGAAGAAATGGATGAATTCTTAGAGTCATATAACCTTCCAAAACTGGATCAAGCAGAAATAGAGAATCTGAGGGCCTGCCCGGTGGCATAGTGGTTAAGTTCACAAGCTCCACTTTCACAGCCCAGGGTTCATCAGTTCAGAGCCTGGGCGCAAACCAACACACCACTTATCAAGCCATGCTGAGGCGGTGTCCCACATAGAGCAACTAGAAGGATGTTGAACTATGACATACAACAATCCATAGGGGTTTGGGGGAGAAAAAAGGGGAAAAGGAGGAAGATTGGCAACAGAGGTAAGCTCAGGGCCAATATTCCTCGAGAACAAATGGAGATTTTCATCAAAATCGCAGTAAAATCTGACTTTAAAAAAAGAAAAAATGAAGAAATAGAGAATCTGAATAGCCAAATCACAACTAAAGCGATTGAAACAGTAATCAAAAATCTCACAAAAACAAAAGTCCAGGGATAGATGGCTTCTCCGGTGAATTGTACCAAACATTCAAAGAAAATTTGTTACCTGCCCTTCTCAAACTCTTCCAGAAAATTGAAGAAGGTAAGACACTTCATAACTCATTTTGTGATGCCAACGTTACCCTGATCCCATAACGAGACAAGGACAACACAAAAATGGAAGGTAAAAGGCCAATTTTGCTGATGAACATAGATGCAAAAATTCTCAACAAAGTATTAGCAAAACAAATACAATAATACATTAAAAGGATCATACACCATGATAAGTGAGATTTATTCCAGGGATGCAGGAATGGTTCAACATCCTCAAATCAATCAATGTGACACACCACATTAACAAAATGAAGAATAAAAATCACACTATCATCTCAATAAACAAAAAGAAAGCATCTGACAAGATCCAACATCCATTTATAATAAAAACTCTGCAACATAGTAAGGCCATCTGTGATAAACCCATAGCCAACATCATACTCAATGGTGAAAAACTGAAAGCTATTCTTCAGAAAACAGGAACAAGACAAGGATGCCCACTCTTGCCACTCTTATTCAACCTAGTACTGGGAGTTTTAGCCAGAGCAATTAGGCAAGAAAAGGAAGTAAATGGGATCCAAATTGGAAAGGAAGAAGTAAAAATGTCACTATTGTGGATGACATGATTCTATATATAAAATACCCAAAAGAATCCACCAAAAACTATTAGAAGCAATTCACAAATACAGTAATTTTGCAGGGTAAAATATCAACATACAAAAATCAGTTGCATTTCTATACACTAATAGTGAACTAGCAAAAAGAGAAATCAAGAATATAATCCCATTTATAATTGCAACAAAAAGAATAAAATACCTACGAATAAATTTAACCAGGGAGGTGAAAGACCTATATACTGAAAACTATAAGACATTATTGAAAGAAATTGAAGAAGACATAAGGAAACGGAAAGATATCCCATGCTCACGGATTGGAAGAATAAGCATAGTTAAAATGTCCATATTACCTAAAGCAATCTATAGATTCTATCCAATCCCAATCAGAACCCCAATGACATTCTTCACAGAAATAGAACAAAGAATCCTAAAACTTACATGTAACAATGAAGACCCAGCGTAGCCAAAGAAATCCCAAGAAAAAAGAAGAAAGCTGGAGGTATCACATTCCTTGAATTCAAAATAAACTACAAAGCTATAGTAATCAAAACAACGTGGTACTGACACAAAAACAGACACACAGATCAATGGAACAGAACCGAGAACCCAGAAATAAAACAACACCTCTATGGACAGCTTATCTTCAACAAAGCAGCCAAAAACATACAATGGAGAAAGGAAAGTCTCTTCAATAAATGGTGTTGGGAAAACTGGACAGCCACATGCAAAAGAATGAAGGTAGACCCTTATCTTACACCATGCCCAAAAATTAACTCAAAAGGGATGAAAATTTTAATATAACACCTGAAACCATGACACCTAGAAGAAAACATAGGCAGTACGCTTTTGATGTCAGTCTTTGCAGTATCTTTTCGAATACCATCTCTACTCACCCAAGAGAAACAAAAGAAAAAATAAAGAAATGAGACTACATCATACCAAAAACCTTCTGCATGGCAAAGGAAACCATCAACCCAAAGAAAAGACAACCCACCAAGTGAAAGAAAATACTTGTAAATCCTATATCTGACAAGGGGTTAATTTCCAAAATATATAAAGAAATCATACAACTCAACAATTAAAAAAATGATCCAAATCAAAAAAGGGAAGAGGATATGAACAGATGTCTTTCCAAAGAAGATATACAGATGGCCAACAGGCATGTGAAAAGATGGTCAACATCACTAATTCTTAGGGAAATGCAAATCAAAACTACCATGAGATATCACCTCACACCCATATGAATGGCTATAATTAACAAGACAAGAAATAACAAATATTGGAGAGAATGTGGAGAAAACGGAACCCTCATACATTGCTGCTGGGAATGCAAACTGGTGCAGCCACTATGGAAAACGGTATGAATTTTTCAAAAAACTAAAAATAGAAACACCATATGATCCAGCTATGTCACAACTGGGTATTTATCCAAAGAGCATGAAATCAATAAGTCAAAAAGATATATGCATCCCTATGTTCATGGCAGCATTATTTACATTAGCCATGGTATGGAAGCAACCCAAGTGCCCATCAACAGATGAATGAATAAAGAAGATGTGGTATATATATACAAAGGAATACTACTAGTACACTAATATACTAATATACTTCCATAAAAAAAATTGGTGCCGTGCAACAATATGGATGGACTGTGAGAGTATTTTGCTAAGTGAAATAAGCCACACAGAGAAAGACAAATACCATATATTTTCACTCAAATGTGGAAAATAAACAAATACATAGATAGGGAGAACAGATAGGTGGTAGCCAGAGGGGAAGGGGGTGAGGAGAGGGTGAAAGGGGTAAAGGGGAGCATATGCATACTGAGGAATAAATCTAGACTATTGGTGGTGAAAACAATGTAGTCTATACAGAAACTGATATATGATAATGTACACCTGAAATTTACACAACATTATAAGCCAATATGACCTCAATAAAATAATTTTTAATAAAAAACAGTAGCCCCATACAAAACTGAACCAACAGAACTCCAGATTTCAAAATGCTCCCACAGGGTAGAAACACCCTTGTTGAGAATTTGAAGTTTAGGTGATTTAATCACCTGACTGGTCTCATGAATAAGTTAGGTTCTCCAGTTGTTTTTTGTCATAGTCCAATTGTTACCAAAGCCAAACTCCAGGCAAGTTAAATCAGCCTCTCCACCAGAAGTAGTTGTCACACAAAGTAAAGTGTATTTGCAGCAAATAGGAGACCATGTGGAATCATTTCCAAAGTCATGGCTCCTCGAACAAAGGGAAGCAGGGATTTTTTTATTTCAGAGGGGGAATGAATATTCAAAAGGGGTGGAGGATGGGTATTCACTTGCACAGGCTCAGTTGGAAAACATTCTTCCACCTACACTGCATGTTATGCTTATAAGGCCTAAGCTCCTCCTGGAGAGATTTTAGCATTAAAAATAAGGCAAAGGTCACAGGTGTAGTTCTTGTGGTGAGGTTTGGTCTGGTTCAGGGCAGTTGGTGATTGCATCTCCTTAACAAAACAGAAGGGAAAAAAAACAATTTGGAAAACCAGTTAAATGCTTCCAAACCCACCCTAGAGTTCCTCTGGGCAATTAGTTGGTGACACAATCAATCAAGAAGTCCTGGAAGTCTCCTCCCACTCTGAGAAAGTGACTCAATATAAACTAGGTTCCCGTTCTTTAACACTCTGCCAGTTGGAAGAGCTGTAGCCAGGTGGTCATCCCCCTGGATTCAGAGTCGCCATACCTACTGAACCTCACATGTCTCACTGAAGTCCCAAATGCCCACCATCATGCCCTGCTCCTCGCTCAAGGTGGCTGTGGTGTGTATAAGTAACATGAACAGGAGCATGGAAGCCCACAGCTTCCTCAGGAAAAAAGGCTTCAGGGTCCGGTCTTTCGGAACTGCAGCTTATGTGAAGCTCCCAGGACCATCACCCAATCTTCCCCTGGCTTAGGATTTCTCAACCCTCATATAAACAGATGTACAAGGACCTTCTCAAGAAAGACAGACAACTCTATACCAGGAATGGAATCTTACACAGAAGAAATGAGAGAATCAAGCCCCAGCCAGAGAGCTTTCAAGAGTGCAGCGATGCCTTCGATGTCATCTTTACGTGTGGGGAAAGCATCTATGACCGAGTGGTGGAAGACCTGTGTGCCAGAGAGCAGGAGACCTTCCAGCCTGTGCACGTGATCAACGTGGACATCCAAGACACCCTGGAGGATGCCACCCTTGGAGCTCTACTCATCAGTGAGCTCTGCCAGTGCCTCCAGCAGGCGGACAACATGGAGGACAGTCTGCATAAGCTGCTGCTGGCAGTGGAGGAGAAAAGAGGAAAGAGCTTTGTTCACACGGTCTGCTTCTCCTGAAGAGCTGGGCTGGTTTTGTCTCTTTGGTCAGAAAGAACTTTTGCACGCAGTTTTTGACTAGTCTATATTTTCTGTGAGAATTGTCTTTAACGCCCTTTGCACTAAATCCTGTTTGTTTGATTTTTAGGTGTGCCACCAGGGAAGAGCTATGAACAAGAAGAGCATTTATATTAAATGAGGACAAGGACTTCTGATAGTCATGAAAACACTCTAAATGTGGGGCATATTGTTCTAGGTACTTTACGAGGAAGTAATTCAGTGCTCACGTCATCCTGTAAGGATGTTACCCCATGACTGCATTTTGCGGATGAGCAAACCAAAGCTTATATTGGAGTGCTGGACAAGTGATTAGTTGAAGGATATTCAGTGAGTAAAGGAATAGGCCGTCCCTTTTTTTTGAGCCTTGTTTCTGAAGACTCTAGGGGAGAATTAGTTTCCTTGTTTTTTTCTAGCTTCTAGAAACCACCCACATTCCTTGGCTCATCGCTGCCTTCTTCCATGTTCAAAGTCAGCCATGGCAGGTTAAGTCCTTCTCTCATACATCACTCTGATCTCTTCTTCCTCCCTCTTTTAAATTTGAGGACCTTTGTAATTACATTGTGCCCACCTAGATACTTCAGGTTGATCTCCCTATTTTAAGGTTGCTGGATTATGAAACTTAATTCCATCTGTACCCTTTAATTTTTAAAGTATACTGCTTGCAATATCTGAGGGTATTGCCTCTGGAAATATAATAGAATAAAACAATTGGAGGTCACTACGAAGGTAAGCATGCATGCCTCTTCATTGGCATAAATTTGGGGGAGCTCCTTGGATTTCATTAATCGCATAATAAAGTAGTGTATTGATATTAGAATAATAGGCCATTAGTTTTTTAAATAATTTCCTTTTGTTCATTTTGAGTGGTACATCGTAAGGGTTTTTTTCTAATCAAAAAAGAATATATTGCAGTGTTACTGGTAGATACCTTTACTTATTGATTTTAACTACTTTTCTACTGTTGACTTCAAAACCTGAGTAAGAAAATGAATTGCATGTTACTGCTAAGAAATTGGAATTGTAAATAAGGAGAAACATCCCCAAATGAAAAGAAATACGTGAAATAATTTAATTTTGATGGTAAGTATGTTTTCCCTATTTGGGGGCCGATCTTCAAATTCTTAAGCCACATTCTTTTATGCTTTATCAGTTAAACCGAGCAAATAATTCCTTCTACAATAGTTCTTCCATTTAAAATGTTCATTGGTTTACTTATTGGATTACTTGGAAATAAATCAAGGGGTGTCCATATGACACAAAATGAATTTTCTCTTTATTATCTTTTCCAGAGGAATGAAACCTCCTACTTTTGGTGTTTTCCTTTTGACAATGCCACAGATGTCCTTCTGGGGCCGTGCCCACACACAGAAACTGAGAATTACAGGAGTTAATCACCCATCAGGGAACCTCAGCCAGAGAATAAATTCTTCATCCTTTCTTTCAATTAAAGGATGGCACTGAGACACAATTTGTATGGTTTATCAAGGTCTAGTTTTGCAGATTGGACTTCTAGACTC
This sequence comes from Diceros bicornis minor, assembly GCF_020826845.1. Taxonomy (NCBI): domain Eukaryota; kingdom Metazoa; phylum Chordata; class Mammalia; order Perissodactyla; family Rhinocerotidae; genus Diceros; species Diceros bicornis. The sequence continues at coordinate 59,559,939 of NC_080746.1, read as the reverse complement.
CCCTAGCCACCTTAGTCAGCTGGATAACACATCACTGTACTGGCTCTCCACCATGCTCCTTTACTCCTCTTGACCCCTCTCCTGATCCTTGGGATTGTAATTGCAAAAAACAGGGACTTCCATGAGTACCCCAATGTCCTTCTCAAGGTGTCCCCGACATGGTTTCAAGGTGCCAAAAGACACTATGTTCACTCTGCTGCCAGGCTGTGTTCAGCACATTGTAGGAGAGGGGAGTCTCTTCCAAATGCTGTGTCTCTAGCCCCACATAATTAAGGTAATGCTCCAAAATCTTACCAAGTCTGCCATGAGAGTCATCTTCTGCCTTCGCTTGTCTTTGTTTCCTTGGAATTGGGCTGTGGATCATATGCCCCTTAGTCCTTTTCCTTCCTCTTTCTCTATCTTAGGCTCCAGGTGCTCACACTGCAACTTTAACCATCTCGCTTCCCTTGGGCTTATCAACTCTTCAAAGATATATACCAATTTTGTGTGATATAGGGGGATTACTGGCTCCTAAGTCCAGCAGATGTATTCAGACTCTGAATCCAAGTTTAGGCTCTTGTGCCTGTAAATATAATATTTCTTCACAGTCACACTTAACTTTATAGATTCTATCACATAATGACCTTTAAGGAAGCCTGAGAACCTGAGGAATCATACCTGAGAACCATTTTTTTAAGCAAGAAGTGATAAATGCAATTTGTGAACTGACATCGTAGATCAATACCATATTTCCCCTTTTCTCTCTCGACTTCTCATCTCCTTCCTTCAATATTTTTTTCACATGGCAAAAATACCGTTTTAAAATAAAGATGTGATCATATTATGTATTGCTTCCAAATCTTTAATTCCTGCTTTTTGCCTGTAAGTTAAATTCCCAAAATTTTTCTCAAAGATAGTTGTTACCCTTCACAACCTGTGACCTCCCTCTAACGTATTGATCCTCAAATCCACAACCTGGATAAATTCATTCATTCATCAAACATTTATTGAGCTCCCAGCATGTGGTAGGCACTGTTCTCTGCACTGGAGGTTCAGCAGGGAATAGAGTAGGCTAACCCGTTCTCACATGGAAATGACATTGCAGCTCTTTGGTCTCAGGGATATGGGTGTGGCTGAAGCTAAGTTTTTGAAGGACCAGTTGTCAACCACAGGTATCCCCATAACTCCCAAGTTTGCTGTGGCTTCCACATAAAGGTCTACCATGGATAGTTGGCTTTACTTGCAAGCCCAAAATAAGATGATTGTATCCCTCAATTTCTAAGCAGCTCTCCTGGGGGGCTGTGCAGAGCTCACTGTCTATCCCTTCTATGGAGCCTGGCATCCTCTTTCAAACCAGAGTCTTCCTACCTGTGTCCAGATCAGTGCATTGATGATAGGGTAAGGGGTAGGCCTTTCTGGTGGGTCTGCTTCATCTTTGCACATACACTTACTGTAGAAACATGATAAAATTCTGGTCCACAAATGTTTATGGTGCAGGATGCACTGCAGGATGGTTTTTAAAATTATGGACTAGGTTCTCATCAGTAACAGGTATGATATTTTTAGACAACAAAATACTGGGCTGAGAAAAAGTATTTTTATTTTCCAAAACCAATATATATAGCTAATATCTATTAAGTGATTATTATGGGCTAATCACTTTGTATGTAGTAACTTTTAATCCTAACAACAATCTTCTGGAGTACAATAATCCTCCCTTATCCACAGGGGATATGTTCCAAGGCCCCCAGTGGATGCCTTAAACTTTGGATAGTACTGATCCTATATGTACTATTGTTTTTCCTAACAGGCTAATAGGCAGGTAGTATGTACAGTGTGCATAGCTGGACAAAGGTATGATTCACATCCTAGGCGGGAGGGAGTGGGACAGGGTGAGAGTTCATCACACTGCTCAGAATGGCATGGAATTTAAAACTTATTAATTTTTTCTTTCTGGAATTTTCCATTTAATATCTTCAAACATCAATTGACTGCAGGTAACTGAAACTGCAGAAAGTGAAACTGTGGATAAGGGAGAACTAGTGTAGGTTCTGTTATCCCAGTTTCTATATTGGGAAATTGAAGCAGAGAAAGATTACGTAACGCAACTCTACAGGTGGTAATGTGGAGGCTGGATGTGGACTTGGAAAGTTGACCTCAGAACCTGCGTGCTTAGACGCTAGGCTAAACATAGTTCATGTTATAAATGGTTTTTATATTCAGGCTTTTTCCTACCTAATGTCAAATCTTAAACTAGTCATTTTTAAGTAATGGAATCCTGTCAATTCAAGAGTTTCTCAGTCAGTTCAGGGTGCATCCCCTTCTCCTTTCTCTCCAGGGCTGATTCTAGCTCCAGGGCCTGTGTGGCCCCAGGGTACAAGTGTGGAGGAAGTCATTCATGACACAGACACCTGCAGGGTGGTGGAGTTCCAAGTGGCTTCTGAAGATCAGCATCGATGCTTGCTGATATCCATGAAATAGACCTTGTTCATTCTAGTTCTCAGATTCTTGGTCTCTGACCTGACACTGCAACATCCTTGTTCTGACCATGAGCCTTCTCCAGCCCCCTCTATTTCAGCTCCTTCTGACTCCCTGTCATTGGCTTGGGAAACTTTTATATAATTGTTTTTAAAGTATATTGTATTCTGGTAAGACACTTACCATGAGATCTACTCTCTTAAAAGATTTTTAAGTGCACAGTACAGTGTTGATTGTTATTTCTGGGCACAATGTGTACAGCAGGTGTCTACAACTTAGTCATCTCTTATCACTGAAATTTTACACCAGTTGATGAGCTTTTCCGTATATGATAGTTGGTGCCACTCTGGGTCTGAAGAAGCCTCATTCATGTAGTCACGTAAAAGGTTTCTCCAGGGTTTACCTGCACAAGGTTTTCACATATTAGCTTCAGCCGACAAGTCGTCAAGAGTCCACTGGCCACATGACAATTATGGCTGTTAATTTATACCTGTTGACACTGAGAAGAGAGAGGTGGGATTATCTTTGCAAGAGAGTGCAATGAATTTCTGAGTCTTTTTGAAAATATTAAAAATGGATCTTAGAATTTTTAGGAAATATAAAATTCAACAAATGTCACGTATTGTGAATGAAATGCAGTGCACAAAAGAGAATTCTATCCAAGACTGTTACCACAATAGGCTTCTCACACGTCTGATCGCTTCTGGAATCTGCACCTGTTTCTGTCCTGATAGTTGCTCATCGGGCTCCCTGATCCTGAGTCGGAAATGACCAATGGGCTAATTCTGTCCACAAAGACATGGATGGATAAGTAAAATGCATTAGTTTCATATAATTATTTAATTAATTATGAAAAACTATTAAGAATTTCAGAAGAGCATAAAATAGGGAGGACCAGCTAGGATTATATACCTGTATGTATTTGTATCAAAACAAATAGTTTTTTTCTGAAGGTGAGATTACTCTCTGCTTCTTAACTGTCTTTATTATCTGATTTTTTAAATAATGTATAGGACTACTTTTATAATCAGAGAGAATATAGAGTGATTTCCAAGTTGAAAGAAGTTCACAATACATAGTCAGGATGAGTAAAACCTGGATAAAATTACTTATAAAAGAATATAAAGAAGCAGGAGAATTGTTTTTCCAGCAATCATAAAAGTGGAATTTTGTGACAAAACACTAAAAGGAATGACTCATTAGTCTGGCAAACTTAATGAAAATGTGTTACAAATGTCAAGAATCACATGAGTTCTACAGATTATGCATGGACATTTATGTGCCCTTAGGAAAGACTTAAAACTCATTATTTATGACCCCAAAATATAAATCTTGTGGCCACTGCAGGGCAGAATATAACTGCAACATCATCCTTTACTTGAAGAACAAAAATTTGAAAATCATCTTTACATAGTAATTGCATGCACTCATGTTGCAGATTGAAAATAACTTAATAATCAGTAATTTAATTCAATATGTAACACCAGTGTAGGTATTAAAACAGGCCTGTAGCAAGGCTGGATTAGCTGGGAGAGGTTTTTTGTAGTGAAACATCATAAATGTGAACACTCGGTGTGGGATGAGATCAGAGCATGTGGGGAGAAGCAGGAGAGAAAATAGTCAGGAGAAGGCTAGGGAGGTGGGGAAATGGACTGAGGGTGTGGGATCCAGATCATTTGGGAAGCAGGCGAGGCTGGTGGAGACAGCTGTGTCCATGGAGCCCTGATGTAAGTGCTTCTCTCAAGGGCTCTCATGAAAGAGAATGAACAGCCAATCTGCCTGGCCCCCAACAAGCTGAATCTCATCTCCAATCTCATGTCTGTCTCTGAGGACTCAGGAAAGACTGATAAGATGAATTGAACATCTGCAAAGGAGGGAGGGGTTGCAGGATCAAGGTAAGGACTGGGCTGGTGTTATGTCCCAGACAGGGCAGAAGGGACAGGACTCTTGGAAGCTATTGGTATATGTGGACAGTGAATGGTAAAGACCAGAGGCACCAATCTGCTTGGTTACAGCAGAAGTGGAGGGTGAGGTCTGGGAAGGGAGGTTGAGAGTAAAGGTTAAAGAAGGTTGGTAAATAAAGAGAAGTAATCCAATATATGATAAACGTCCTAATAATTAGACTGGATGGGAAAACAGAAAAGATATTGACTTAGTCTGAAGACCACTCTTGGCAAATACGAGAAGAGCCCTGAGAATGGCAAGCATCTGTGCTGGGCTTCCCAAAGCAGGGGGTGGGAAGCAGACCAGGACATCTGAAGCAGATGTGAGAAGAGAAGTATGGGGGAGGAACATTGAGTGGGGGATTTAGGATGAAGTGGTATCAGACCAAAGTAACTCTAACTTGATCAGGAGACCATTCAAACAGGCAAATCCTCAGCCTCTGAGCTCCCTGGCTTCTATCTTGGGCCCCAATTAATAAAATTTCCTCTGCTACTTCTTTTCCCCAAACACATTGCCATCATCAGCATCCATAATCAGCCCTCCTCTCCAGCCCTGCTTTTGTTGATTGTGTGTTCAATGGCCTCTTCTTTCTTGCCTTTTTTCTCCTTTCCTTTCCCAGCCAGGTCTGTGGGGCACACACCAGCCCTCACATCACTCCAGTGCCATCCCACTGGTTTTCCTGCAGGATGTCAGCTGCCCTCACTGGGGAGAACTTTCTCACAGAACAGCCGTTGCTCTACAGGAGACAGTGCCCTGACTTTCACCAGCTGACTGAACTCCTGTGACTGGCGACTCCGATGGCAGAACACTTTCTCCCAGCACTTAGAGGATGGTAATTGGAGCTGATTTTCCTCCCCAGAAAGGAAAATCAGGCCCACCAAAATGGTGACTGGAGTGGAAAAAATAATGTTAATGAGCATAGGATACAACTTAGCTACTGAGCTAGATATTTTTAAATACCCCTTCCTTAGGGGGAATTAACATTTGCCTCCAATTCTTCAACCTACTTGCTTACAAATTTGGCTTTCTCTCAGACCATAAGCCTGTAGGACTGACACAAATTCCCATTTTTCACTATCCGCAGTTTGTAAATGTGGTACTTAAAAAATGGTTACTCCTTTCTGAATATCTGAGTTAATGAATGAATGAATGTATGCTAAGAATTAAGTTATAAAATTCAACCTGAAGAAAAATCTTCCAAACTACATCCACATCCTCCACCAGCAATAATGCCTGATTTTCCAATTTCAGTCATTTCTAAACTTAGTTCCCTAAGGAGTGAACATGAGCAGTTCCTCACCTCGGGCACACAAGCCCTGTCAATGTTACCTCTTAAAGGTCTCTTGAATCTCTTCACAAGGGAGCAAACTGTAGGTGGTAAAATCAGAGAGATTTCAAATCTCATTTCCGTCAATTAGGCAAAATTTCTCTGTACAACCACCTACCCTGCTTTCTTCAGCATTCCCAATGCACAGCCACCTGGAGCTGAACAAACACTGGTTCATGAACATGCTATACTTTGATTTGAATACCTGTGTTTTCTTCTGTTGATCCCTCTCTTTTCATTCTTCTCCTTGTGATAAAATACCCACCACAAGGTCAAGTTCAAGTTCAAGAAACATCTTGTTACAACCTTCCCAGATACACATAATGATTTCCTTTGTATATTCATAATCCTCTGTTTGTAGGAGAAATACATACAACAATATGTTTTATTTCATTAGCTGGAGATATGTATACCTTTTAATTAGACTATCACTCATTGAGGTAGAGAACATATCCCAATGACCTTTTATGTTTCTTATTATTTGCATGTTCAAAGAAGATGGAGAGTATGAGATACACCAAAAGCTCCTTGTGCCTTCACAAAGAATATTATAGGAAAATCTGTATTTTCATTTCTGTCTGTGAATAGGAGGTGATGTCTCTGTGGTCTCCACAGGTATGACTACCATAAACCACACTGGTGTTAGCCACCCAGTCTTTGGCTTGCTGAGCACCCCCAGCCTTGACAACCAGCACATGTGGATTTCCATCCCCTTCTTCATTTCCTGTGTCATCGTCCTACTTGGAATAGCCTGCTTATCTTCATCATCCTCGCAAAGTGCAACCTCCGTGATCATATGTACTTCTTCCTCTGCGCGCCGGCTGGAGCAGCCATTGTCCTTTCTACATTCACAATGCCTCAAGCTTTGGGCATCTTCTGGTTCCATGCTGAGGAGATCTCCTTAGATCGCTGCATCACTCAGTTCTTCATCATCCACTGCACTTTCATGTCTGAGTCTGGGATCTCGCTGGTGATGGCGTTTCACCGCTACATTACCATATGCTACCCACTGACATACACCACTATTCTTACACGTGCACTGATCAGGAAAATTGGTGTTACCATCTATCTGAGAAGTTATTGTACAATTTTCCCCATAATATTTCTTTTGACAAAATTGACTTTCTGCCAAAATAATATTATGCCACATACCTTTTGTGAACACATTTGCTTGGCCAAATATGCTTATAATGATATTCGAGTGAACATCTGCTATGGACTTTTTGTCATAGTGTCAACAGTGGTCTTAGATGTGCTGTTAATTTTCATTTCCTACATGTTGATCTCCATGCTGTCTTCCACATGCCTTCCCAAGAAGCTTGCCAAAAACCTTTCAATACACGTGGCTCCCTTGTCTGCATCATCATCTTCTTTTAGGGCCTGGGATCTTCACAGCCCTTACTCAGCAGTTTGGACATCTCATTCTACCTCATATCCACATCTTGGTGGCTAATGTCTGCATTCTGATTCCACCTGTGCTGAATCCCATCATTATCAGGATCAAGACCAAGCAAATTCAAGAGCAGGTGTATTTTTTCCAAAGCAGAAATATCTTTGGAAGAGGAACAGAGTTTTCAGCATCACTGGCTATGCATGCTGAGGTATGTGAGATGGGTGAGGGGAAACACTAGGAATAAGCTGAAACACTAGGAAATAACTCAGTGAATTCTGTTTCTAGAGCAAGTTCACCAGGGACGTTACAGGACTTACATCTTCTACTGTCAAAGCAACAGAGAGAACAGTGCCATGCTTGACTGAGAAACCTACCTCCTTCACAGAGCCTATGGCTGCACATATGAATTTCAAGAGTCATGTATCCTTCCCCTCACTCGCCTGATATTTGGTAATAGATGAAATGAGAACAGTGCTCTGGTCTTGGAATTTGTTCAACTGTTCCTCACTGAGTTTCTCATCCTCTGAGACATCTTGTGACATCCCTGGACAATCACATACAAAGGGCACAATGTTTCAGTTATGCAGGATGAATAACTTCTGGAGATCTAAGGACAGTACTGTAACCATAGTTAATGATACTGTACTTTACATTTGAAATTTGCTGAGAGATTTTTTATTGCAGGAACATTGGTTTATAACATTATATAAATTTCAGGTGTACATCATTATATTTCAATTTCTGCATAGATTACATCATGTTCACCACCCAAAGACTAATTACAATCCATCACCATACACATGTGCCTAATCACCCCTTTCATCTCTCTCCCTGACCCCTTTCCCTCTGGTAAACACCAATCTAATCTCTGTCTCTATGTGATTGTTGTTTTTATCTTCTACTTATGATATTTGACTTTCTCCCTCTGACTTATATCACTTAGCATATACCCTCAAGTCCATCCATCCTGTCACAAATGGCTGGATTTCATCATTTCTTATGGCTGAGTAGTATTCCATTGTGTATAAATACCACATCTTCTTTATCCATTTATCCCTTGATGGGCACCTCGATTGCTTCCAAGTCTTGACTATTGTGAATAATGTTGCAATGAACATAGGGGTGCATGTATCTTTACGTGCTCGTGTTTTCAGGTTTTGGATAAATACCCAGCAATGGAATAGCTGGATCATATGGTAGTTCTATCCTTAATTTTTTGAGGAATCTCCATACTGTTTTCCATAGTGGCTGCACCAGTTTGCTCTCCCACCAGCAGAATATGAGAGTTCCCTTTTCTCCACATCCTCTCCAACACTTCTTATTTCCTGTCTTGTTAATTATAGCCATGCTGATGGGCATGAGGTGATATCTCATTGTAGTTTTGATCTGCATTTCCCTGATAATTAGTGATGAACATCTTTTCATGTGCCTGTTGGCCATTTGTATATCTTCTTTTGAGAAATGTCTGTTCAGATCTTTTGCCCATTTTTTAATTGGTTGTTACTTTTTTTGTTGTTGAGATGTATGAATTCTTTATATATTTTGGATATTAGCCCCTTATCAGATATATGGTTTGCAAATATCTTCTCCCAATTGTTAGGTTTTCTTTTCATTTTGTTGATGGTTTCCTTTGCTGTGCAGAAGCTTTTTAGTCTGACGTAGTTTCATTTGTTTAGTTTTTTCTATTGTTTCCCTTGCCCAGTCAGACATAGTACTTGAAAATATGCTCTTAAGACCGATGTCGAAGAGCGTACTGCCTATGTTTTCTTCTGGAAGTTTCATGGTTTCAGGTCCTACATTCAAGTCTTTAATCCATTTTGAGTTAATTTTTATGTATGGTGTATGACACTTTCTTTCTCTACTTTCTCTGCTTTCATTCCTCTGAATGTGGCTGTCCAGTTTTCCCAATATCATATATTGAAGAGACTTTCATTTCTCCATTGCATGTTCTTGGCTTCCTTGTCAGAAATCAGCTGTCCATAGATGTCTGGGTTTATTTCTGGGCTCTCAATTCTGTTCCAATGATCTGTGTGTCTGTTTTTGCCCAAGTACCATGCTGTTTTGGTTACTATAGCTTTGTAGTATATCTTGAAATTAGGGAGTGTGATACCTCTAGCTTGTTCTTTTTCTCAAGATCCTTTTGAGTATTCAGGGTCTTTTGTTGTTCCATATAAATTTCAGGATTCTTTGTTCTATTTCTGTGCAAAATGTCATTGGAACTTTGATAGGGATTGCATTGAATCTGTAGATTGCTTTAGGAAGTATGGATATTTTAACTGTGTTACTTCTTCCAATCCAAGAGCATGGAATATCTTTCTGTTTCTTTGTGTCTTCTTCAATTTCTTTCAACAAAGTTTTATAGTTTTCAGTGTACAGGTCTTTCACCTCTTTGCTTACTCAGAGGTATCTTGTTCTTTTTGATGCAATTTTTAATGGGATTGTATTTTTTTTAATTTTTTGTTTATTGCAGTAACATTGGTTTATAACATTGTATAAATTTCAGGTGTACGTCATTATACTTCTATTTCTGCATAGATTACATCATGTTCACCACCCAAATACTAATTACAACCCATCACCACACAATTGTATTCTTAATTTATCTTTCTGATACTTCATTGTTAGTGTATAGAAACACAACAGATTTGTGTTTGTTGAGTTTGTATCCTGCAACTTTGCTGTATTTGTTTATTATTTCTCAAACTTTTCTAGTGAATTCTTTAAGGTTTTCTATATATAAAATCATGTCACCTTCAAATAGCTACGGTTTCACTTCTTCCTTTCCAATTTGGACCATTTTTATTTCTTTTTCTTGCCTGATTAATCTGGCTAGGACTTCCAATACTGTGTTAAATAAGAGTAGTGAAAGTGGTTATCCTTGCCTGGTTCCTGTTTTTAGAGAGATAGCTTTCAGTTTTTCTCCATGGAGAATGATATTACCAGTGGGTTTGTCATATATGGTCTTTATTATGTTGAGGTACTTTCCTTCCATACCCAGCTTCACCAGGGAAGCTGTCTGGTCCTGGACTTTCATTTTTCGGAAGGTTTTTGATTATTGTTTCGATCTCCTGACTGGTGATTGGCCTATTCAAATTCTCTACTTCTTCTGAATTCAGTTTTGGAAGGTTGTATGATTCTAAGAATTTACCCATTTCTTCTAGATTATCCAGTTTGTTGGCATATAGCTTTTCATAGTATTCCTTTATAATCTTTTGTATTTCTGAGGTGTCTGTTATAATTTCTCCTCTTTCATTTTGATTTTATTCATTTGAGCCTCATCTCCTTTTTTTTTTTTTTTTTGGTGAGTCTTGCTGAAGGTTTGTCAATTTCATTTATCTTTTCAAAGAAGCAGATCTTCATTTCATTGATTTTTTTCTATTGATTTTTTAGTCTCTGTTTCATTTAATTCTGCTCTGATTTTTATTATTTCCTGCTTTCTTCTGATTCCAGCTTTGTTTGTTCTTCTTTTTCCAGTTTCTTTAGGTGCATTGTTAGATTGTTTATTTGAGATTTTTCTTGTTTGTTGAGGTAGCCCTGTATTGCTATAAACTTTCCTCTTAGAATTTCTTTAGCTATATCCCATAAATCTGGCATGTTGTATTTTCATTTTCATTTGTCTCCAGGTACTTTTTGATTTCTCCTTTGATTTCTTCATTGTCCCAATCGTTATTCAGTAGCATTTGGTTTAATCTCCACATATTCTTGACTTTTCTGATTTTCTTCCTGTAGTTGATTTGTAGTTTCATACTGTTGTGGTCAGTAAAGATGCTTGGTATTATTTCAATCTTCTTAAATTTATGGAGACTTGTTTTGTTGCCCAATATGTGACATATCTTTGAGAACATTCTATGTGTATTTGAAAACAATATGCATTTTGTAGTTTTTGGACAGAGTGCTCTCTATGTATCTACTAAGTCCAACTGGTCTAATGTGTCACTTAAGGCCAATGTTTCCTTATTCCTCTTCTCTTTGTATCATCTATGCATTGGTTAGTGGAGTGTTAAAGTCCCTTAGTATTATTGTGTTCCTGTCCATTTCTCCTTTTATGTCTGTTAATAATTTCTTTCTATATTTAGGTGTTACTATGTTGGGTGCATAGATATTTACAAGTGTTATACCCTCTTGTTGAATTTGTTCCCTTTATCATTACGTAGTGTCTTTCTTTATCTCTTATTACAGTTTTTGTTTTAAAGTCTATTTTGTCTGAGATGAGTATTGCTATAACAGCATTCTTTTCATCGCTATTTGCATGGAGTATCTTTTTCCATCCCTTCACTTTCACTTTATGAGTGCCTTTAGGTCTGAAGTGTGTCTCTTGTATGCAGCATATATGGGTCTTCTTTCATTATCCAGTTGGCCACCCTATGCCTTTTGATTGGAGCATTTACTCCATTGACATTAAAGTAGCTATTGACAAGTAAGTACTTATTGCCATTTGGTTACTTTTTTCTAGATATTTTAGTAGTCCTTCTCTGTTCCTTTCTTCTTCTCTTACTCTCTTCCCTTGTGGTTTGGTGGCTTTCTTTAGTATTATGTTTGGGTTCCTTTCTTTTAGTTTTTTTTGTATTTATTATAGGTTTCTAGTTTGTGATTACCTTGGGTTCATAGATAATAACCTACATATATAGCAATCTAAATCAAGTTGATGGTCTCTTTAGTTTGACCTCTTTCTAAAAGCTCTACTCTTTTACTTCCCTCATCCCACATTTTACATTATTGATATCATATCTAACGTCTTTCTTGTGTGTATGTATCCATTACCCTCTTATCATGGAAATAGATAATTGTTTCCTCTTTGTGGTCTTCTCTTTCCCCCTTAAATAAGTACCTTTAGCATTTCTTGTAGGACTCATTCCTTACTGAAAAACTCCTTTAATTTTTGCTTATTTGGGAAAATCTTTCTCTCTTCTTCCATTCTGAATGATAACCTTGCCAGGTACAGTATTCTTGGCTGTAGGTTTTTTCCTTTTAGCCCTTTAACTATATGGCGCCAGTCCCTTCTGGCCTGTAAGGTTTCTGCTGAGAAGTCAGCTGGTAGCCTTATGGAGTTTCCATTGTATATAACTTGTTGCCTTTCTCTTGCGGCTTTTAGGATTCTCTCTTTATCATTAATTCTGGACATTTTAACTATAATATGTCTCAGTGTGGACCTCTTTGGGTTTATCTTGTTTGGTGCTCTCTATGCGTCCTGTACCTGGATGTCTGTTTCTTTCTTTAGGTTAGGAAAGTTTTCAGCTATGATTTCTTCAAATAGATTCTGTGCCCCTCTGTCTCTCTCTTCTCCTTCTGGGACACCTATGACACAGATGTTAGTGTGCTTGATGTTGTTCCAGAGGTCCCTTAGACTGTCCTCCTTCTTTTTAATTCTTTATTCTTTTATCTGTTCAGCTTGGGTGATTTGGTCAAGTCTTTTGTCCAGCTCGCTGATCCCTTCATCTGTAACATCTACTCTGCTATTGAGTCCCTCTAGTGAATTTCTCATTTCCAGTATTGTATTCTTCATTTCTGATTGGTTCTTTCGTATATTTTCCAATTCTTTATTGAAGTTCTCACTGAATTCATCCATTCTTCTCCCAAGATGAGTGAGCATCCTTATCACTTTATATTTGAACTCTTTGTCAGGTAGATTGCTCATTTCTGTTTCATTCAGTTCTTTTTCTGGGGTTTTGTCCTGTTCCCTTACTCAGAACCTATTGCATTGCCTCCTCATTTCACCTCTTTCTCTGTGCTTATATCTATGTATTAGGTAGGTAGGCTACATCTCTTGATCTTAGAGAGGTGGCCTTATGTAAGAGATGCCTTATGAGGCCCAGCAGTGTGCTTCCCTCATCACCAGTTCCAAATGTTATAGGAGTGACCCCTGTGTGGGCTACATGTGTCCTTCTGTTGTGGCAGGGTTCGTCTTGCTACAGGTGCCCAGGGAGGCTGGGCTGTCCCCCTGACCAGCTGGTTGTATTGCTCACCTGCATGTGGCGCTATGGACCCTTCGATCACTTTATCAGGTGTGGAGGGCCCCAGCACAGTTGGATGCAAGGTCTAATAGCACATTCCTATTGTGTTTTTTCTGTTAAGTGAGTAGGCCCCCAGCGTGGCTGGTTGTTAGGCTCAGGGGCTTACGATTGCTGTAGGCCTCTGGCCTACAAGGCTCTTATCAGCTCTTTCAGGTTTGCAGCTGAGCGGGGATGGCCCCAGGCACAGGAGCACCCAATTGCTTCAGGCTTTCGATGGGGCCAATCCCCTATGTGGCTGTTTGAGAAGCATAAGTCTTCTTCAGTTGACAAGCCCCCACCTCCCACAGGGCCACACACCCCATCAACACAGTCCTTCCCATGCACACACCCTGACCCCTTGAAGTGGACACAATCACTCCACTGCAGAGACCCCACACACTCCACCTGCTCTTCGTGCATGACCTGCCGCACAGAGGTGGACCAGCTCACACGGCTACAGGTGATCCAGACACCCAACCTAGACAGGCCCACCAGTTGCCCATGGACTTGCCGTTGGGTGAGACCAGTCCCTAGGGATGGATACCTGCCATAGCAGAGCTGGATTAAATCAGTACTCTAGTACCCACTCTAATGGGTAGGGCAGATCCCTGCACTAACAGGCCAGCGGAAGAACTCCAAAGGCGTCTGTCAGTGCCTGTGTCAGCACACCTGTACTAGGTCACAATAATGGCTGCTGCCAATGTCTCAGTCCCCAGAGAGGTCTCAGCTCTCACTGAGATGCACTCAGAGCTTATCAAGTGAGTCTCTTTTCACCAAAGGACTGTGTACCTTTCTGGTGATTTTATGTTACTTTTCTAAATGGATTAATTTGTGCTGGGCCCTTTAACATCTGGCTTTTCTTTCCTTATATCTGATAGCATTTCTGTGGATATTCCCTGCCACTGTTAGTATCTAGCAAAGCCAGACACTACGACACTCATCTCAGTTGTGCTTGAACCAAAAGACACCTATAGCAGTAACGCTCCACCACTCAGGTCCCTCACTCATTGAGGGAAGGCTGTGTACCTTTGCACTGCTCCCAGAGAGCCGTGAACTGCTGTGGCTTGCAACAGTGGCGTTTTTTCTCTCTGGAGAGAAATATCTGCCTCTTCCAACTCAGTCAGGATTGTCTCTGGTTGCAAGGTTTCTTTTGGTCCAGTTTTCAGTTCTTTCTCTGGGGTAGCTATTCCTAAAGTAGCTGTAAATTTGTTCTGTCCATGGGAGGAGGTGAGTTCAGAGTCCACCTATGCTGCCATCTTGACATCAACCTGCTGAGAGATTTGATCTTAAGTGCTCTCACCACACAAATACACAGATTGCAATTGTGAAAGGTGATGAATATGTTAATTAGCTCCCTTGTGGAAATCATTTCGCGATGTAGCCATATATCAAAACATTACATTGTACACCTTAAATATATACAATTTTTTCAATTATACCTCAATAAAGGAGGAAAAGAAGAACTCACCTAAAATACCACCATTAGATTAGTTAATAATTTGGTATGTATTCTTCCGTACTTCTCTCTATGTATCTTTGTGTATCTGTGTAAAATAATAAATAAATATATGAATATGTGAATATTCATAAACATGGACAGATACATACATAGTTGTGCATTTAGAAAAAGTGGAATGATATTAATTGTAGCAATTTGTGATGTGTTGTCACCTAACTTGTTCAAGACTTACATCAGTAAGTTGTGAGAGGCCATATGGCTCAGGTTTAATCCCTGAAAAGGGAAAGGGGATAGTTTGGAGAACACTGGTCAGGGAGAGTGGAGGTGGGGTTCCTATTCATGACGGAGAATAATCCTTCTGGTATGATATTGACTCTTGGGAAGCAAAAAAGGGGAATTCATGATGCTCTAGGGAGCTACCTTACTGTAGCCAATTCCTGAATGGTGGAACCACAAAATGCATTTTCCCCAGTTCCTTTTATAGCAGCATGCTATACTAGAAGGTAGAATAGGGCCTGCGCTAGACACCGGGAACGTGAACAGGAACAACCACATGAGCCCAAGGCAAGACCATTATCTTTGAAATGACTGACATAATTGTGCCCAGGAAAGACATTTCATAGAGATACAGTCAAAACAATTCCCTAAAAGCCTCTTTGTATGAAACAAATACAGGACAAGCATGGAAATGGATGTGAGCTCATGGTGAAGTTGCCATCCTGAGTAACAGCAAGTAAATGTTTCCTTCAAGAAGTTGTCCCTCTTGTGTATTCCCCCTTCACCTACTCTAGGTCTTTGACTCCATATTGTAGCCTTAATGGTGCTCACAAAACCCAAATGTCATCCCACCTCCCTCCTTCCACAATTTGCTTGGAAGCAACACTAGCTACCACCACCACCACCACAGGGTTTTGAATGAGTTACTTGTATAAATGGGGTCAAGTCATTTATAGAAGAACACTCTCATGATTAAAATATATTATGCATAAATTATTCAATAAACACATCTGAAACAAACAAAACTAAAACTTTGTAAATAAAAAGAGTGACTCAAAAAACATTAATTTATGCCTGTGATAAATTACCAGGATGAAGCTAAGGCCTGGGGATATAGAAATAAATATCATAGTCCCTTCTCTCAGAGAGTCCATAAACCAGAGTAGAAAAATTAAACAATTAAAATGTAATTTGATAAATTATGTAGAAAGAATTGTAGAACTCAGTAGGACAGTCACTTCACCCAGCTGGGAGTGAGAGAACTCTTCTTATAGGAGCTGATTCCTGTGCTGGAGGTTGACAAGCAGCAAGAGTGAGCCCATTCAAGGGCTTGGGAAGAGGAAGTGGTCAATCTGAGAAGGGCAAAGTGAGGAGAGCAGTGTGTGGAAGAGGAGTGGCAAGGGATGCTCCTTATGAGATAGGCAGGGGGAGAACCAGGAAAGGTCATAGATACCAAGGAGTTCAGGACATGCCAACCCAAAATATGCCACTTTGGAATATTGATTATGTTGTACCGAAGGTGCTTGAAAAACAGCAGATGCAAGAAGGGATCTCTGACCTACGCTTTTCTACCTAAAAACAGGCCATACAATTTCCTATGAGAAAGATAACCTTCCTGTACCAGAAAGAGAAGAACATCCTTATCCCCAGAAACTGGGAATCAACTCTGAAATGGATCTGTACAAACAAACTTACTAAAATAACCCTCATCTTTCACTAGTTCCCGCCTCTCTCCCCCACACATCTCCTAGTCACTTGCCCACTGTTTACTGTCTGTAGCCCAAACCCCTTTGTCTTGTAATTTCCTCAAAAATCTATCATTTTTTTGTCTAAAATATATAAAAGTTTTTTCCTCTGGTTTCTTATTCAGGTTCATTCCCTTCTTAAGTTCTCCCTGGACATGTAAATATTTAATGTATCTTGCTTTTCTGTCTGTTTAATCTGTCTCATGTCAGTTTAATTCTTAGGTCCAGCCAGAGACCCTCACAGGCTAGAGGAGAATTTTCCCTCCCCTACAGATTCTGCACTAAAAATTTGGACTTTAACCTGAAGTTCGCAAGTGGCCATTTGAAAGTGTTAAGTAGAAAGTCATGATCTCATTTTGGATGGGATGCAAAATTAGAAAGTAAATTATGCTGATTTTGACCATTAGAATTTTGGTATGTGAACTCAGACTCAAATTAATTAGACTGAAATTTTGGAAACTGGCAGTGTCATCAATGTGTCAAAACAGTAATGGAAGTCATTTGATCAATTCCTGCTGCCACATTTTCCACTATAAATACTGTTAAAAAACAAAATTCAACTGAGTAAATTTGGAGATCTAATTGGCTTTATTAAAGATTCCTGAATCGGGCAGCATCCCATCTAGCAAGTAGAAAGGTGCTCTGAGGGGCTGCACAAAATGGGAGGTTTTTGTAGGTGGGACAGTGGGGCAAGGGAGGGATTAACAAAAGAAAAGAAAGGATTATTTCAGGAAAGTCATCTTATTTTGGGGAGTAAGCAATGGCAGGGGTTTTATCATGCAGGTTACCTCACTAGTGCAACTCCGAAAATTTCAGATTGACTGTTTAAAGGTCATATTCCTGGGAGGTTCTGGAACTTTAATTGAGTCTTGGCTTACTGTCCTAGAGGCCATTTTGAGCCTGTTCTTTCTTTCTCCTTTTCTTTTTTTGACAATGGAGATACCCAAGTATATGAGTTGTATTATACAATTTATTACAAACATTTCTTAAAGAGAGCATACATGCCAGTTAGGATTTCTTTTTAACCCTTAAAGTCCTAACCTTTAATTAATTAATTCAACAAATATTTATTGGATGACTACTACACTCTGGCCATGATGCTAGGTAGTAGGTAACACTGTAATCAAAAATACCTCAGGATATTTCAGTCAGGTGAAGAAGACAGATAATAATTAAATTATCACATAAATGAATGGGCTTTCGTGAGTGTTTTCATATTTCAAAGGGAAAGTTGTTTGAGGCTCAGGGGTGAGCATAGGCTTCCTTGAGGGAAGAACCTTAGGCTGCAATCTGACACCTGAATAGACCATTTACAATGGGTTTGTGGATGGAGTTGAGGGAGAGAACTTATAAGGGAGAGAACACAGCCTGTGCAAAGACATTGAGGCAAGATCAAGAATAGTAACTTAAAACAACTAAAAGGACAAAAAGATCCACAGAGTATCTTTCTGACATGCAAGATTAGGACCTTTCTCATTTTTCTTTTAACAAGGGAAGCCATTGCAGTCTTTCAGCAAGGGCCAATCCTGATCATGTTTGTGTTTTGCAAGAATTCCTTCCTCTGTCGGCTCTGTCGGCTCTGTCGGCTCTGAGACCTAGGGTGTAATGAGGCAGAGTGTAGCAGAGAGGCTTTAGGAAATCTCAGGCATGCAAAGTTAGGGATGGAAGATATTTCCTTTAAGATATCTAATTTTCGGGCATTGTCAAGATGGCTGTGTAGGTAGACTCTAAACTCACCTCCTCCCATGGACACAACAAATTTACAACTGTTCTTGTAAAAATTACACCTGAGAGGGAACTGAAAACTGGATAAAAAGAACTCCCACAACAAGTGACAGTGCTGAGACTGAGGTGGAAGAGACAGCAATTCATTTCTGGAGAGAAAAAAGTGACCTTTAAGCCATGGAACTGTAGTCCAGCCAGGAGCAACATTAAGGTACAAAGCCTTCCCTGGAGAAGTGGGGGATCTGAGCAGGGGAGTGTTACCACAATAAGCAGCTTTTGGATTCACCACAAATGAGACAAGTGTCATAATATCTGGCTTTACTGTCTATTAACTACAATGAGGAATACCTCCAGAAAAGCTATCACATACAAGGGGAAAATAAAGCCTGCTCTTAAAGGGCCTATGCACAAATTCATGCATTTTGGAAAGCAAGCTAAAATCACTAGAAAGAAAGGTGCACAGTCCTTTGGGGAAAAGACACTCACTTGATAGGGTCTGGGTGCATCTCGGTGAGAGGTGAGACCTCCCCAGGGACAGTGAGACATTGCTGCCTGAGACATTGGTGTCAGCAATTATTGTGAGCTAGTACAGGCATGCTGACACAGACACTAGTAGACTCCATTGGAGTTCTTCCTTTGGTCTGTTATGGCAGAGGTCAGCCCCACCCACTAGAGCACTTATTTAATCCAGCTCAGCCAGGGCAGGCAGCCCACCCTGGGGACTGGCCCCACACAACAACAGGCCCTCGGGAAACTTGTGGGCCAGCATAGGTGGGGTGTCTGAAACCTCTGCAGCTGGGCTAGTGGAGGCACCTCTGTGGGGAAGGGTGTGCATGAGGGGCAGGCATGCAATGACAGGGTGTGTGGGGCCTCTACAGTGGAGCAACAGTGTCCATTTCAGTGGGTCAGGGTTCATGTACAGGGGCAGGACTGTGTAGACAGAGTGTGTGTGGCCCTGTGGGCAATGAGGCCTGACAGCTGCAGCAGTCTTATACTTCTCAAACAGCCACATAGGGGATTGGCCCCACCTTCCAAAGCCTGAAACAATTTGGTGCTCTCATGCCTCGGGTTGGCCCCACTCAGTTGCAATCCTGAGGGAAATGACAACAGCCTTGCATACCAGAGGCCTACAGAAATTGTAAGCCCCTGAGCCTAACAACAAGCCATGCTGGGGGCCTACTCACTTAACAGAAAAATTGCAACAGGAATGTGCTATTAGACCTTGCAGCCAACTGTGCTGGGACTCCTCATACCCAACAAAGTGAGTGAAGTGTCCATAGCAGCCACATGCAGCTGAACATTACAACCAGCTGACCAAAGGACAGCTTAGCCTCCCTGAAAACCTGCAGCAAAAGCAACCCTGCCACAACAGAAGGACACAATAGCCCACAGGAGGCATTCCTGGAACATTTGGGACTGGTGATGAGAGAGAAGCACACTGCTGGGCCTCATAAGGCAACTCTAACATAAGGCCACCACTCCAAGATTGGGAGACATAGCTGACCTACCTAATACATAGATATAAGCACAGAGAAAGAGGAGACAAAGGAATATGTTTCAAGTAAGGGAACAGGACAACACACCAGAAAAAGAACTAAACAAAACAGAGATAAGCAATCTACCTGACAAAGAGTGAAAACTGATACCCATAAGGATGCTCACTGATCTTGGGAGAAGAATGGATGAACTCAGTGAGAATTTCAACAAAGAACTGGAAAATATACAAAAGAACCAATAAGAAATGAAGAATATAATACTGGAAATGAGAAATTCATTAGAGGGACTCAATAGCAGAGTAGATGATACAGAAGAACAGATCAGTAGCTGGATGAAAGACTAGAGGAAATCACCCAAGCTGAACAGATAAAAGAAAAAAGAATTAAAAAGAAGGAGGACAGTCTAAGGGACCTCTGGAACAACATCAAGCGCACTAACATCTGTGTCATAGGTGTCCCAGAAGGAGAAGAGAGAGACAGAGGGGCACAGAATCTATTTGAAGAAATCATAGCTGAAAACTTTCCTAACCTAAGGAAAGAAACACACATCCAGGTACAGGAATCACAGAGAGCACCAAACAAGATAAACCCAAATAGGCCCACACCAAGACACATTATAATTAAGATGTCAAGAATTAAGATAAAGAGAGAATCCTAAAAGCCACAAGAGAAAGGCAAGAAGTTACATACAAAGGACTCCATAAGGCTATCACCTGACTTCTCAGCAGAAATGTGACAGGCTAGAAGAGACTGGAACAATATATTTAAAGTGCTAAAAGGAAAAAGCCTACAGCCAAGAATACTCTACCCAGGAAGGTTATCATTCAGAATGTAAGAATAGATAAGGAGTTTCCCAGAAAAGCAAAAACTAAAGGAGTTTATCATCAAGAAACCAGCCTTTGAAGATATGCTTAAGGGACATATTGAAGTGGAAAAGAGAAGACCACAAATAGGACTAAGAAAACTATCAAAATAAAAACAATAAAATCATGGGTAAAGGCAAAGATACAGTAAAGGTAGCAGATCAACCACCTATGAAGCTAATATAAAGGTCAAAAGATAAAAGAACTAACATTATCTATTTCCATGATAAGAGGGTAACAGATACATACACACACACAAAAAAAGAGGTTAAATATGATATCAAAAACATAAAACGTGGGAGGAGGAGAGGAAAATAGTAGAGCTTTTAGCAAGAGGTCAAACTAAAGAGACCATCAACTTAATATAGATTGCTATATATGTAGGTATTGTATATGAACTTCAACATCAGAGGTTTGTATATGGTAATTACAAACTAGAAACTTCTATTAAATATTCAAAAAAATAAGAGAAAGAAACCCAAATGTTATACTAAAAAGGCCACCAAACCACAAGGGAATAGAGTGAGAGAAGAAGAAAGGAACAGAGAAGAACCACTAAAACACCCAGGAAAAAAGTAACAAAACGGCAATAAGTACATTCTTATCAATAGCTACTTTAAATGTCAATGGACTAAATGCTCTAATCAAAAGGCATGGGGTGGCTGATTGGATAAAAAAACAAGACTCATATATAGGCTGCATACAGACCTAAAGACACTCACAAACTGAAAGTGAAGGGATGGAAAAAGATACTCCATGCAAATAGCAATGAAAAGAAATGTAGGGTAGCAATACTTACCTCAGACAAAATAGACTCTAAAACAAAAACTGTAACAGGAAACAAAGAAGGGAAGTAGATAATGTTGAAGGGAACAATCCAAAGAGGATATAACACTGGTAGACATCTATGCACCCAACATAGGAGCACCTAAATATACAAAGCCATTATTAACAGACATAAAGGAGAAATAGACAGGAACACAATAATAGTAGGGAACTTTAATACTCCACTAACCAAGGATTAGGTCTACCAAAAAGAAGATCAATAAGGAAACATTGGCCTTCAATGACACATTAGAACAGTTGGACTTAGTAGATACACACAGAACATTCAACCCAAAAACTACAGAATACACATTCTTTTCAAATGCACATGGAATATTCTCCAGGATACATCACATATGAAGCTACAAAACAAGTCGTGATAAATTTAAGATTGAAATAATACCAAGAAAATCAGAAAAGCCACAAATATGTGGAGATTAAACAAGATGCTACTGAACAATGATGGGTCAATGAAGATATCAAAAGAGAAATAAAAAAATACCTGGAGAAAAATGAAAATGAAAATACAACATGCCAAATTTATAGGATACAGCTAAAGCAGTTCTAAGAGGGAAGTTTATAGCAATACAGGCCTACCTCAACAAACAAGAAAAATCTCAAATAAACAATCTAACATTGTATCTAAAGAAACCGGAAAAAGTAGAACAAACAAAGCCCAAAATCAGTAGGAGAAGGGAAACAATAAAAATCAGAGCAGAAATAAATGAAATAGAGACTAAAAAATCAATGAAATGAAGTCAGTTGTTTGAAAAACAAAGAAAATTGACATTCTTTAGCTAGACTCATCAAAAGAAAAAAAATAGAGGAGGTTAAAATACATAAAATCAGAGAGGAAAGAGAGGAAATGACAACAGACACCCCAGAAATACAAAAGATTATAAGAGAATAATAAGAAAGGCAATATGCCAACAAATTGGATAATCTGTAAGAAATCGATAAATTCATAGAATCATACAACCTTCCAAAACTGAATCCAGAAAAAAGTAGAGAGTGTGGATAGACCAATCACCAGTAGGGAGATTGAAACAATAATCAAACACCTCCCAAATAATAAAAGTACAGACCAGACAGTTTCCCCGGTGAATGGTACCAAACCTTCAAGGAAGACTTAATACCTGTCCTTCTCAAACTCTTCCAAAAAATTGAAGAGGAGGGGAAGCTTCCTAACTCATTCTATGAAGCCAATATTACCCTGATACCAAAACCAGACAAAGAATACACAAAAAAAGAAAATTACAGACCAACATCACTGATGAACATCAGTGCAAAAATCCTCAACAAAATACCAGCAAATAAAATACAAAACATTAAAAAGATCATACATCATGATCAAGTGGGATTTATTCCAGGGATGTAGGGGTGGTTCAACATCCACAAATCAATCAACATGATATACCACATTAATAAAATCACACGATCATCTCAATAGATGCAGAGAAAGAATTTGACAAGATACAGCATTGATTTATGATAAAAACTGTGAAGACAATGGGTATGGAAGGAAAGTACCTCAACATAATAAAGACCATATATGACAAACCCACTGCTAACATCATTCTCAATGGAGAAAAACTGAAAGCTAGCCCTCTAGAACAGGAACCAGACAAGGATGCCCACTTTCACCACTCTTATTTAACATAGTACTGGAAGTCCTAGCCAGATTAATCAGGCAAGAAAAAGAAATAAAATGGGTCCGTATTGGAAAGTAAGAAGTGAAACTTTCACTATTTGCAGGTGACATGATTTTATATAGAGAAAACCCTAAAGAATCCACCAAAAAACTTGGAGAAATAATAAATGAATATGGTAAAGTGGTAAGTTACAAAATCAACATACAAAGGTCAGTTGCATTTCCATAGATTAACAACAAAGTAGCAGAAAGAGATATTAAGTGTACAATCCCATTTACAATCACAACAAAAAGAATAAAATACCCAGGAATACATTTAACCAAAGATGTGAAAGACCTGTGGAATGAAAACTTTAAAACATTGTTGAAAGAAATTGAAGAAGACACAAAGAAAAGGAAAGATATTCCATGCTCTGGGATTGGAAGAAGTAACATAGTTAAAATGTCCATACCTCCTAAACCAATCTACAGGTTCAAGGCAATCCCTATCAAACTTCCAACAATATTTTTCACAGAAATAGAACAAATAATCCTAAAATTTAAATGCGACAACAAATGAACCCTGAACAGCCAAAGGAATCCTGAGAAAAAAGAACTAAGCTGAAGGTATCACACTCCCTGACTTCAAAACATAATACAAAACTAAAGTAATCAAAACAGCATGGTACTTGGACAAAAACAGACACACAGATCATTGGAACAGAATCGAGAGCCCAGAAATAAACCCACACATCTATGGACAGCCAATTTTCGACAAGGAAGCCAAAAACATGCAATGGAGAAAGGAAAGTCTCTTCAACAAATGGTGTTGGGAAAACTGGACAGCCACATGCAAAAGAATGAAAGTAGACCGTTATCTTACACCATACACAAAAATTAACTCAAAATGGATTAAAGACTTGAATGTAGGACCTGAAACCATGAAACTTCTAGAAGAACATATGCAGTGCGCTCTTCAACATCAGTCTTAGCAGCATATTTTCAAGTACTATGCCTAACTAGCAAGGCAACCATAGAAAAAATAAACAAATGGGACTGCATCAGACAAAAAATCTTCTGCACAGCAAACCAAACCATCAACAAAATGAAAAGAAAATCTAACAATTGGGAGAAGATATTTGCAAACCATATATCTGATAAGGGGTTAATATCCAAAATATATAAAGAATTCGTACATCTCAACAACAAAAAGACTAACAACTCAATTAAAAAATAGGCAAAAGATCTGAACATACATTTCTCCAAAGAAGATATACAGATGGCCAACAGGCACATGAAAAGATGTTCAACATCACTAATTATCAGGGAAATGCAAATCAAAACTACAGTGAGATATCACCTCATGCCCATCAAAATGGCTATAATTAACAAGACAGGAAACAAGAAGTGTTGGAGAGGATGTGGAGAAAAGGGAACTCTCATATCCTGCTAGTGGGAGAGCAAACTGGTGCAGCAACTATGGAAAACACTATGGAGATTCCTCAAAAAATTAAGACTAGAACTACTGTATCATCCAGCTATTCCACCTCTGGGTATTTATCCAAAGAACCTGAAAACAAAAATGCATAAAGATATATGCACCTCCATGTGCATTGCAGCATTATTCACAATAGCCCAGACTTGGTAGCAACCTAGGTGCCCACCGAGGGACAAATGGATATAGAAGATGTGGTGTATATACACAATGGAATACTACTCAACCATAAAGAAGGATTAAATCTGGCCATTTGTGACAACATGGATGGACCTTGAGGGTATTATGCTAAGCAAAATAAGTCAGACGGAGAAAGTCAAATACCATATGATCTCATTCATAAAGGAAGATAAAAACAACAACAAACAAACACATAGAGACAGAGATACAATTGGTGGTTACCAGAGGGGAAGGGTGCAGGGAGGAGGGTGAAAGGGGTAATTAGGCACGTGTGTGGTAATGGATTGTAATTAGTCTTAGGGTGGTGAACATGATGTAATCCACACAGAAATAGAAATATAATGATGTACACCCGAAATTTATATAATGTTATAAACCAATGTTACAACCATAAAAAGAAATAAATACCATTATATCCTCTACTTGTCTTTAGCTATACTTCATGTTATTTTTGTATAGGTAGCTCTAGGGTTTACCCTAGGTACTCCTAATTTATCACAATCTTCCTTGAATTAATGTTTTACCACTTCACATAAAATATAAGAACATTACAATAGTTCGATTCCATTAACTTTCCATCCTTTGTGCTATTTTAATACACATTTTAAATAAAATATACATATTTGTATTTACGTATATTTCATATACATTGTAAACCTCAAAAATAATTTTCCTTTAAACCATTTTAAAGAATTTAATAAAAGAAAGAAAATCTGTTACTTCATGTGCATATTTACTATTTCCATTGCTCTTCTTCTTTCCTTCCTATAGATCCAGATTTCCATATCGTATTTCTCTTCAACATTCTTGTAGTGTAGGTTTGTTACTAAGAAATTCTCTCAGCTTTTACTGCAAATGCCCCTATTTAAATTCCATTTTTGATAAACTTTTTGCTAGCTATGGAATTCTAGATTGACAGGTTTATTTTTCCTTTTAGCACTTTTTATATGTTGTTCCTTTGTATTTTGACCTTATTTTGTTCTTATGAATGTCAATTATCATTCTTATCACTGTTCCCATATATGTAATGTATCCTTTTTACAGGCTCCTATTATGTTTCTCTCTTTATATTTGGTTTTCACTAGTTTGACTTTGATGTGTCAATGTGTAACTTTCTTTGTATTCATTTTACTTGAGGCTCACCGAACTTCCTGAGTCAAGGGGTTAATATTATTATTTTTGTAATCATTTTGGAAAATGTTTTCAATTAGTTCACCAAGTATTTTTCTGACCCATTCCCTTTCCTCTCCTTCTGGGACTCCAATCACATATCTGTTAGACTCATTAATAGAGACCCACATGTCAGTCTATTCATTTATTTTAACTCTTTTGCCTCTCTGCTTCCATCATGGTTCCATCTATGGTTCCATCTATGGTTAATAGAATATTGGATAATTTCTATTGACTTGGTCTTCAGGTTCACTGGTCATTTCTTTTGCATTGTCCAATCTGATGTTATTCTCAACTGTGATTTTACCACAGATATTGTATTTTCAGATCTAGAAACTATATGAATCTTTTATTTAATTTCTAAATTTCTCCTTAACTCTTTATATTATCACCCACTTATCCATCTTTATCTGTAGATTCTTTAAACTATTTTTATAGTTATGTTAAAATATTTGTCAGCTTTTTCCAAAATGTGGGTTATCAGAACTCACTTTCTGTTGAGTTTTTTCTCTTGATTATACTTTTGTAGTATGTATGGTAATTTTTCACTGGCTACTGGACATTGTAAATGATGCATTGAAAAATCTCTGGATCCTGTTATTTTTCTTTGAGGAGCTTTTAGTTTCTGTCCAATAGGCATAGTTAACTTACTGATGGGTTAAAGATCTTGATCCTATCAGATTTAACTCCAGGCTTTATTAAGACTTTATTATTTCATTTTTACTCTTTTATCTGGAAAGTCTTTTCTCTGGAAAGAACTTACCCAAATAGCAAAATAACAGCTTGGGGCCCAACCATGAGCAATGTTTTCGCTGACTGTCATTCCACATAGCGTCATATCTTTTTGTACAAAGCTCTGTCCACAGCAGAGTGAAATGAAAGCCACCTGAAGAAATGTCAGAGAACTGCCTTCTCAGGCGTTTGCAGCTTGGACATCCCCTTTCGGTGCGGTTCCAAGAGATCCCTACACCACTGTGCTGGAGTTCAATCCACCTTACTGGATCCCATTTTCCCCCTTTTTGCCACACCTCTTGCTTTCTGACACTTCTTCAGGGTCCTAAGTTCATTTTCTTACAAAATAATAGTAAGAGTCAAAATTTAACACATATGTCTTTTAAAAATACTCCCTACACATATTGCTTACTTAAGCCTCTAACCCTCTGGGGTATTTTTCCATTATCTGATGAGGAAATTGGGGCTCAGAGAGGCTAAGTAACTCCCCAAGGTCTTGACACTAGGTGGTAGATCCAGGACTTAAATCCAAGCCATGCCTAAGACAAAGGCTATTTGCTTAATTGCTTCATAGAAAAAAAAACAATTATGGACTCTGTAGTTATTAGATCCTTTGCCCTCAAGAAAATTTAAAGGCCAGTTTTTCTGTCCCCTCCCTCCAACCCTATCTCCCTCTAAAGCAGATGCAGAGGTTTGAGACAGGACTCTGGTCACCCACTAAAAGGAGTAGCCCTCAGATCAATCCAGCCAGGCTCTCTGCTTCCATCACTCTGTTTTTCCAACTTTTCCACACATTGTGGCTCATCCTCTGGATGCAATGGTCAATGTACCTTCCACAGCCCACCCACACCCAAGACCCAAGAATGCAGCAGGGTCTGATACAAAGGAGGCTGCATCTTCCTCCCCCCATGCTAACGCTGTGGGGTGACTGGGAGTTCACCAAATGTTGTGCCCTTGTCTTGAGAAAATGGACAATACAACTGACCTCACAAGAGTGTTTGTGAACGTAGGAAAGACCATAAACTGTTTAGCATATAGTAGGCATTTTTTTAAATGTGGTAGTAAGCACAGTCACCCTAGGATTTCACATCCATTATCCCATGAGGTCTCCCTCCTTCCAAAGCCTGCAAGTGGCATCATCCCCTTTCTGTAGTGAGGAAATAGAGGTTGAGAGGTGAGGAAACCTGTCAATGACAGAGTGAGCAGAAGAGACTGGCTTCCAGCACCGTCCATTTGACCCCAAAGTTCATGCACCTGTCCATTCTTCAGCACTCTCATCTCTAAAATATTTGAAAATATTTGTCTCTTGAGGTTATTGTAAAGATTAATTGGGAATACATGGAAAGCATTTGGGACAGTGCCTGGCACATAATAAGCACTTAAAAATAATACAAAGGATAATATTTATTGATTATTTACTGCTTTATGAGGTGAGTATAATTTTTATCCCATTTTGAATATAGGAAAACTGATGTTCCAACTAGTTGGATAACTTGCCTCAGATCATGAAGTAGAAAGTGGGTGAGTTAGGGTTCAAACCTAAGCAGTCAGACTCCAGAGCCCACATTCGTAAACACTGAGTTATGCTGCTTCTGTCTGCTAGCTATGATGACTATCAATATTATTAATGCTGCAAATTCCCATCCCCAAAGAAGATGAAATAGGATTTATGGCATCTCATTTGCCACCCCTGTCTCCTCCCTGACTGATAATCTACGTCAATCCTTGACCTTCCCCATAGAAAAGTCTCCGACTATAAGGGGTCCATGTGCTTATTAACTGTCCCTGTGTTGCATACTGCATGAGTTTAATTATAGGTTAATGGCTTAGGAAGAAGAACTTTCTCCTAAAAGAAGTGATCTCCATATAGAACAAAGTAAAAACATGGTAAAAGTATACCTGGAAAGAAAAACAATGAGAGAGAGACAGAGAGAGGAAGAAGACAGAGATGGAGGGAGACAGCGAGAATCAATGCGGAACAGACCCTTCTGAGGATGTGGGAGAAAAAATAAACTACACTCTCTGCACCCGCCCCCCCCCCCCAAAATCTTAATCATCCAGGTTCCAGAAGACCATGAATAGTGCAAAGACTGTGTCTTTAAACAGGGAAGTATGTCGCCAGGTGATCATGGCCAAATTATGAACTGCTGCAAAGAAATGACCTAGCTTAGAGGTGATTGGTCACCCTTCTCCCACAAGAAGATTTCCCTGGAACCAGGCATCAGTCTCCAGCACTCAAGGGGATGTAAGGCTGTAAGCCTCTGGATTTGCCACCTGAGTCCTGGGTCTGAAGGAGCCCCAGGCCTGGGGCCAAGAGGAAAGTGACAGAAAAACAGGCCCTGGCACTGCAGCCCTAGGCTAGCAAGGACTATCAGGAGCTGTAGACCCATGTTTACCCCAAGCCCATGACGCTGGTGTGCTTTAGCCAAGATGAGCTCTAACACTGCTCTGCTCAGAAGTAAGCCTAGCGTAAACCTGTCTGGGCCGGGCACCTGTAACAGAGCAGTCACAAACGGTCTGCAGGCTCTCCAGCTCCTCAGAAACAACTCAGAACTCCTCCACCTCCCACCGCCCTCTAGCAGTTCGAAGCTTTTATTACGTTTTGGGGATGAACGGGGGATGTGTGGAGGGAAGGACACCTCCCCTCCACACTACATACAAAGAGAGGCTCAGAGGCTACTGCTTTAATACAGGACCCAGATCCAGAAAGCTATCAATGAAATTGCAGGGAAATCTGAGTAAATGGATATAATTGGAGTTCCTCGAAACGTTTTAGTTTGTTTACAGATTTGGGATCCATATAGAAAAAATCATGATTAAATAAATCTGAACCCATCAGTCTTTTTTTCTCATCACTTAATCTCTTTAAATATTTTTAAACAGCAGATCCCCTTTAAATCTGACTATGTAAGTGTTGCCTCATTTCAAAAGTTGGCAACCAAAATCCTTGATTAGATTTAACCGACACCTGGTTATTTACAAAGAGATGTCAGGGTCTGGAATAGATTGGAAATATCTCTAGTACTGAATGATATTTAATTTAAAATGATAGTTAGGAGGATAGGGAGGTAGATAGTATCAACCTGCTGTAGAGGTCTGTTTGTGTAAATCACTGGCACCTGTGAATATGTTACAATTCAGCCTTCCGTGATCTTCCTCCAGGAACAACACAGAGAAATCTGCCAAGGGGCTCTGAAATATCCACAAATGTGATCTCTCTTTAGCTTCCTTGAATGTCTTTAATAGTATGAGTGATATATGTTCTATAAAATCATGTGTGCCCTCATATGAGCATTTCAGAGGTTGGGTTAGGTTGGCATCTTACAGATATTTTATCCTGGGCAGGCAACACAGAGAGAAGTGTGTGCTCTAGACCCGGCTGCCTGGGTGTAAATCACTGGCATCACTACGGATTAGCTGTCTGACCATGGGCCAATTTCTTAACACCTCCATATCCTAGTGTTCTCACCTGTCAAATGGAGATAATAAGAGTGCCTGCATCGATTGAGTTGTGGTGAGGTTAAATGAGTTCACCAAGAAATTATCATCTCTTAATAAGTGTCAACATGATCAGCTGTTTCTTAGGTGACAGCCTTCCTTTTTTTAAAAAAAAAAATTTTTTGTTTATTGCAGTAACATTGGTTTATAACATTGTATAAATTTCAGGTGTACATCATTATACTTCTATTTCTGCATAGATTACATCATGTTCACCACCAAAATACTAATTACAACCCATCACAACACACATGTGCCAAATTATCCCTTTCACCCTCCTCCCTCACCCCTTCCCCTCTGGTAACCACCAATCCAATCTCTGTCTCTATGTGTTTGTTTATTGTTGTTATTATCTACTACTTAATGAAGGAAATCATACGGTATTTGACCTTCTCCCTCTGACTTATTTCACTTTGCATAATACCTTCAATGTCCATCCATGTTGTCACAAATGCCTGGATTTCATCGTTTCTTATGGCAGAGTAGTATTCCATTGTGTGTACATACCACATCTTCTTTATCCATTCATCCCTTGATGGGCACTTAGGTTGCTTCCAAGTCTTGGCTATTGTGAATAACGCTGCAATGAACGCAGGGGTGCATGTACATTTACAAATTGGTGTTTTCAACTTCTTTGGATAAATACCCAACAGTGGAATAGCTGGATCATATGGTAGTTCTAGCTTTGATTTTTTGAGGAATCTCCATACTGTTTTCCATAGTGGCTGCACCAGTTTGCACTCCCACCAGCAGTGTATGAGAGTTCCCTTCTCTCCACATCCTCTCCAACACATGTTGTTTCCTGTCTTGTTAATTATAGCCATTCTGACGGGCGTGAGGTGATATCTAATTGTAATTTTGATTTGCATTTCCCTGATAGTTAGTGATTTTGAACATCTTTTCATGTGTCTGTTGGCCATCTGTATATCTTCTTTGGAGAAATGTCTGTTCAGGTCTTTTGCCCATTTTTTAATTGGGTTGGTAGTTTTTTTGTTGTTGAGATGCATGAGTTCTTTATATATTTTGGAGATTAAGCCCTTATCAGATGTACGGTTTGCAAATATCTTCTCCCAATTGTTAGGTTGTCTTTTCGTTTTGTTGATGGTTTCCTTTGCTGTACAGAAGCTTTTTAGCTTGATGTAGTCCCATTTGTTTATTTTTTCTATTGTTTCTCTTGCCCAGTCAGACATGGTGCTTGAAAAGATGTGGCTAAGACCGATGTCCAAGAGCGTACTGCCTATGTTTTCTTCTAGAAGTTTCATAGTTTCAGGTCTTACATTCAAGTCTTTAATCCATTTGGAGTTAATTTTTGTGTATGGTGTAAGGTAAGGGTCTACTTTCATTGTTTTGCATGTGGCTATCCAGTTTTCCCAACACCATTTGTTGAAGAGACTTTCTTTTCTTCCTTGTATGTTCTTGGCTCCTTTGTCAAAGATTAGCTGTCCATAGATGTGTGGGTTTATTTCTGGGCTTTCAATTCTATTCCATTGATCTGTGTGTCTGCTTTTGTGCCAGTACCATGCTGTTTAGGTTACTATAGCTTTGTAGTATATTTTGAAATCAGGCAGTGTGATACCTCCAGCTTTGTTCTTTTTTCTCAGGATTCCTTTAGCTATTCGGGGTCGTTTGTTGTTCCAAATAAATTTTAGGATTCTTTGTTCTATTTCTGTGAAAAATATTGTTGGAAATTTGATAGGGATTGCATTGAATCTATAGATGCCTTTAGGAAGTATGGACATCTGAACTATGTTAGTTCTTCCAATCCAAGAGCACAGAATATCTTTCCATTTCTTTGCGTCTTCTTGAATTTCTTTCAGAAATGTTTTATAGTTTTCGGCGTACAGATCTTTCACCTCTTTGCTTAAGTTAATTCCTAGGTATTTTATTATTTTGTTGCAATTGTAAATGGGATTGTATTTTTAATTTCTCTTTCTGCTACTTCATTGTTAGTGTACAGAAATGCAATTGATTTTTTATGTTGATTTTGGATAGTGCAACTTTACCATATTCGTTTATTACTTCTAAAAGTTTTCTGTTGGATTCTTTAGGGTTTTCTATATATAAAATCATGTCATCTGCAAATAGTGACAGTTTCATTTCTTCCTTTCCAATTTGGATCCCTTTTGTTTCTTTTGCTTGCCTGATTGCTCTGGCTAGGACTTCCAGTACTATGTTAAATAGGAGTGGTGACAGTGGGCATCCTTGTCTGGTTCCTGTTCTTAGAGGGATAGCTTTCAGTTTTTCACCATTGAGGATGATATTAGCTGTGGGTTTCTCATATATGGTCTTTATTATGTTGAGGTACTTTCCTTCTATACCCATTTTATTCAGAGTTTTTATCATAAATGGATGCTGTATCTTGTCATATGCTTTCTCTGCATCTATTGAGATAATCATGTGATTTTTATTCTTCATTTTATTAATGTGGTGTATTACGTTGATTGATTTGCAAATGTTAAACCATCCCTGCATACCTGGAATAAATCCCACTTGACTGTGGTGTATAATCTTTTTAACGTATTGTTGTGTGCGATTTGCTAGTATTTTGTTGAGGATTTTTGCATCGATGTTCATCAGTGATATTGGCCTATAATTTTCTTGTTTTGTGTTGTCCTTGTCTGAGCTGACAGCCTTCCTGACTTGAGTTAACTTAGGATGAGATGGAGAGTGACCCCTCCATGCCAGCTCAAACAAGGCAGAATACGCTGTCTAAGGAGAGGTTTGGTCACGAAGCTGGAGCTGGACCCTAAATGGAGTCAGAGACTATCTTCTATGCCTATCTTTGCCCCAAAACGAGAAGCCCCACAATAGGATGCAGGAAACCCTTCAGATTCAGCCTGTGCTAAGAGCAGCCACTGCAGGTGAACCTGGAGAATCATCCGGAGTTCGTTTTGTCTAGGTGGTTGATGATTGAGAAAAAGCAGTGTTTTCTTTTGTCATGAGCTCAGCATGCTTCTCAGAAAGGAACAGTCTAGCTCAGAAAGGGCATTGGTGTGATAAGAACTCATTACAGATGCCCACCCAAGCCCATTATGCTATAAGAGGGAGGATCAGCAAAGGCCTTGAGGTAACTCTCACCTCTCACGTTATGGAAAACCTGGATGGTAGCTGCCTGCCCTAACCAGAGACCGTTCAGAGTGCCCAGAGGCAGAACACTGATGTGGGCTGGTGGCGCCCGGCCTCGGTGCTCAGTCTCTTCACCCCAGGCCGCAGCTTTGACACCCTAGTCCTGGCACTCACCATGGCTCCAAAGCTTATGTCTCCTCTCATCTGTCCCTCTGTTTGTGAAAAGCATTTTTTGGTGTGTCAGCAAAGACCATTACTTTATAATCCTCATGGTGGGTGTAGGAAAGTAACAGGTTTGCTGGGATCTAGGTGCAAATCCAAGAGACTTTCATAGTTGGAGTTCCTGAGACCCCTGAGTGCTGGACCAGGCATCTCTGGGACTGGGAAGGAAGCATCAGGTAGCACATCTGATCACTTTTCACAGGGGGCACCAGAAGGATACTAACATGCGCTGTACTTGACCACCTGCTCTTCCCAAAGAGCCAGCCCCGTGAATTGTCTGGTGACAGTTGGAGGTGAGGACCAAGAGGGTGGTTAGGGACTGGGACACATTCTGTCCTTTTGGGGCAACAGAGGCAGTGAGGAATTTCCTTTTCTAGAGAGCACGAGCACAAGCTCTTTCCAAATTCTGCTCAAGAGAAATCAGGCAGTGTAACCAAAGAGATGAGTGTGTTACTGTGGAGAAAAGAATTTCTCTCTCTAATTTTATGCCTGTACCTTGGGAATGAAGGTTCTTGAAAATTAAGCTATAATGAGGATGAAATATCTCTCTCCTAATAATACTCTTGGAGCTCATGTGTCAAGTATGATGTGGTAGAAAAGCTGTGATCTATCTCTGGATCTCTCACTTATCAACTGTTTGATAAAGAGCAAACTATTTTAACTCCTTGAGCCTTTTATGCTTCACTTGTAAACTGTGAATAATGATTACTTCACAGGATCATTATCAGAATTATATTAGAATATGAAGGCACTCAGAAAAAAACCTGGCACATCAGATATGCTCCATACATACTCCCTTTCCTTTCCAGTAGGAAATGGAGAACAGGCTTCAGTAATCAGTCTGGACTCCTCTACATTGCCCATCCACATGTCGTACTTCCTCCACCACTCATAGTCAGAGTTTTGGATTTTTTTAAATCAACTTTATTTGGGGATAAATTTAAATTTACAGGAAAATTATAGAGATAATGTATAGAGTTTCTGTGTATCCTTCACCCAGTTTTCTTAACGTCAACATTGTGCTTAAAAATGGTACATTTGTCACACCTAAGGAATTAATATACGTTAATTCCTTACATAGTACATTACTATTAACTGAAGTCCAAATTGTATTGGATTTCACCAGCTTTTCCACTAGTATCTGCTTTCTGTTCCAGGCTCCAATGCAGGGTACCATATTGCAATTAGTCATCATATCTCCTTAGTCTCTTCTGGTCTGTGACAGTTTCTCCATCTTTCCTTGGTTTTCGTGACCTTGAGAGTCTTGAAGAATATTGGTCAGTAATTTTGTAGAATGTCAAAGCTTTTAATACACTCACTTCTGCTATCCCCTCTTTCTTTGTCTCCATCACGGAGAGGAAGACAATGTAGAGGTGATGGGCTATACTGTGGGATGTCCTGACTCCTATTTATTCCACTCCAGATCCCAGTGTATCCTGCAGATTAGAGAACAGGACATTTCAAGGTTCT
Organism: Diceros bicornis minor; assembly: GCF_020826845.1. Taxonomy (NCBI): domain Eukaryota; kingdom Metazoa; phylum Chordata; class Mammalia; order Perissodactyla; family Rhinocerotidae; genus Diceros; species Diceros bicornis. Next base: position 59,525,255 of record NC_080746.1, on the reverse strand, counting down.
ATCTGCTTGAGGCCATTAGCAGTTCCTGAGGTTTGCCAGGTAGTTCTTCCAACCAGGAGACCAATCTCTGTCCTCCGTGGGCTGCACCCCAATATAAGCCTCCCCATACCTATCATACACCACTTTTTCCTTCATTGAAATTTTACAAATTTTCAAGTTCTTAACATGTTTCAGGCTCTAAAGGTAATGAGAGAATTTTTAATGGATTCTTAGCTGTGTTGGTGAAATGTTGAAATCTCTGAATCTTTTCTTTAGCTTTTCTAGCACCTCGTTCTGGGATGCTTTCTTGGCCTTAAAACTAAGATATATGGCTAATGCCACGTCATCTCTCCAACCTGGGATGGGAGAAAAAATGATAAATGGAAGTGGATGGGTGAAACCTAAAACCAATTCTGTGTGCTTTTGGGAGCCTGCTCCCGTTCTACTCATTCTAAATCTACCATATCCAATCGTCTTTGAGTTGGCTCACAAAATTGGGGTTCCTTTATTCCTTGCGCTGATTATCCAGAGATAATCAGGGACCAGTCCTCTCCTCTACTAGCTTATGACTCTGAAAGAGAATAAAGCAGGTGTAAAACCTAAACTGGTACGTTACTCTCTAATAGACAAGAGAGAAATAGAGAAGGCATTGTATGAAAGAGGATGATGTTTGAGTTGAGACTTTGAGGATAGGTTGATCTTAAATATATAGAAATAAGTCTTGCCAGGATTACGGTTAAGATCATTGTATATGGAATCAGAGCTTAAACTCCTTATTATTATATATTTATTTATATATAATATAATAATATATTTATTATTATTAAACCCTGTGCCAGGTACCTAGACTCTAAATGCATCAGTATCCACTCTATAAAATTGAGATGATAAGACTATCTGGAGAGGTGTAAATGAGATTATATATATAAAAGACCAAACCAGTCATTTGCATGTTTGCTCTCAAATATATTCCTTGCACCTCTTCATTGCAAGAGGTTAATCCTGAATGCTAGGTTTCCCAGACTCCCTTGTGATCTGATTTCTAATTGGGTTTAGGCATTGCAAATATTGGAGGAAGATTGACCAGGTCCTCTAGATGAGCCTGAGGTAAGAGTAATTTAGTGACCTGTATTCAGTTGGCAATGGGAGTAAGAAAAAAGAGAAGTGAGTCAATCAGGACTAGGGGAAAGAGAAGTGAGGCAAGGAACAATGCAACACAATGCAATGCATTCTCACACTGGATAATGATTCATAATGAATTTCAAAAAGACACAGCAGATCCCTCAGCCAATGAGTTTGCTCATCAGAAGAAATGCAAGGAGGAACCTCAACTTGAAGTGGTCCACAGGAGAGAAAGGAAGGGAGTTAATTTGTCCCACTCTCTCCCATTTCTCACTGGTCAAAGTTCCCCTTATGGGGAATAACTCCTTGCAATTTTTGCTTATGTCATTTGTCTGTAATGGCTGCTAAGACACTTGGATTCCATATCCTGCAGTGCGATGTTTCATGCAAATCCGAAAGTATGCGTATGGAGTGGTGACCCAGCACTCATAGGGTGGCAACTAAGAGAATAAAGGGATTCAAGAGAAGCTTAGATGGTACACAAGATTAGTGTCCAAAACATATACCCCAATAGACAAGAGTGAATGAAAATTTTCCCAAAGGACAGAACTTGAAGCAAGCAATTGTCCACTTTGTTTGAAAGATGAATTGATGTATATTATGTATATATGATCTTGACTGTGTCTAACAGGTAGGCCTATGGGTCAGAGGCTGAAAATAAACAAGACCGAAAGAAAATAAGTAAGAGTTATGGGTAGAAGTATGCAGTGAACTTCTAGAAGAGTCCAGGTGTGAAAATGTTTTTGTCCCATATGAATACCCCCCAGAGGACATACACTCAGAGAAGGTGCTTAATAGTCAGGTAGATAAGATGACCCATCCTGTGGATGGTGATCAGCCTCTGCCCTAGTCCCCTGTTGCTAGTTCAATCGGCTCATTTACAAATGTCCATATCGATAGTGGTAAAGAGATAAGACTTAGCGAGGGGAAATCTATGCTCAGGCAGAGCCTCTATCCCTACTGCTATGGACACTTATACATAAAGGCCAACTCTGAACATGATGGTTCACTATTTCTAGGAAAGTCGAGACAGTCTGCTAGCGTGGCATGTTAGGTACATTGAACCAACAGAAATTTGTCTTCACAAAATAGCTGATATTCCAGAGACAGATTTGTTTTCCCTCCTACACTGCTTCTGCCAGCATGACTATTTTTAAACTTACACCATAAGGGATCCCAACAACATCAGTTGCAACCAAGGAACTGATTTTACAATCAAAGAATTCTCATAATGAGATTGCCCTCTGGAATTCACTGGTGTTAAATTGGTAACTAGTTTACTGGTGAGTAAATTGGAGCTCAGAGAGCTGGCACTTAGCTAGTAAATAGCAAGGTTAGCATCGAATCCTTGTCTGCTCCATTATGAGACCCATGCTCTTTTCTACCCCCTCAACAGTGGCTTACTCCATGCCCTCAGGAAACAACACAGGGTCTGCAGTGATGTGAAGAAGAGTCATTTTCAGAATGTTTGCAAATTCACATACAAGTCTCTTCCTCCTCTGATTCTATTTCGACTTTGCTTTCTGGGACTATGTTCCCGGAAACAAATCTGAGTACACTGGCACCATTTGGACATGAGATGTCACCTGATAGCCTCTCACTAAGCAAATTCTCTTAAAAATAGAACTGGAGATTTCAAAGAAACATGAAGTGTTTTTAGGTTTCCAAAATCTATAGAAAAAGCAAAGTTCAACTGATGTTTTTACTTTAAGCTATACAGGGACAAAAAAAAAAAAAAAGAGAGGAAGGAATTGAGAATTCTTCTAGCCTTCTCAGCCTTCCTCTGTTTTCTTTCCTCCTCTACAGCTTGTGACCACATCCCTACCAGCTGTCCCTACAGCCTCTGTTGAACTGACAGGGCAGCCTGCTATCTCTGGGCTGTTGCTAAAATGAGGGTCTTCCCTGGACCTCTCATGCACCTGTGCTTACTATGTCACTTCAAGCAAGTCACTTCACTCCCTTCAGCCTCAGTGTCCTGTCCTATATATGAATTTAACAAGCCCTAAATTGCTAAATTGTTGTGTGGCTTAAATATTATAACTTGACAGGCCGGCCCAGTGGCTTAGTGGTTAAGTTCACGTGCTCCACTTCCTCCTTGGGGCTCACTGGATCGGATCCTGGGTGCAGACCTATGCATCACTCATCAAGCCATGCTGTATGGGTGTCCCATATGCAAAATAGAGGAAGATGGGCACAGATGTTAGCTTAGGGCCAATCTTTGTCACCAAAAAAATAAATAAATAAATAAAAATATAATTTGACATGGCAGCATTATTCACAAGGACCAAAAGGTGGAAGCCACCCGAGGGTCCATCAGCAGATGAATGAATAAAAAAAATATACGTACATACAATGGAATACTATTCATCCTCAGAATGGAAGGAAATCCTGTCACATGCTACAACATTGATGAACCTTGAGGATGTTATGTTAAGTGAAATAAGCCAGTCACAAAAGGATAAATACTGTATGATTCCACTTATATGAGGCACCTAGAGTAGTCAAATTCACAGAGACAGAAAATAGAGTGGTGGTGCCAGGGGCAAAGGGGTGGGAGGAATAGGGAGTCATTGTTTAATGGATAACAGAGTTTCAGTTGGCAAGATGAAAAAGTTCTGTGAACGGATGGCGGTGATGGTCGCACAACAATGTGAATGTATTTAATGCCACTGAATGATACACTTCAAAATGGCTAAGCTGGTAAACTTTATGTTATGTGTATTTTCCAACCACTTTAAAAATAAAAATAATAATAATAACAAAATGCAACCTGAGAAAATGCCTACCTCAGTGACAAGCGCACAGTTGGTACTCAATAAATGTCACTTCCCTTCTTACCAGCTCACTGGTGTGATACCTGCCTTGGGGTCATGCGGAATAAATCTCTCACTCCCTCATGTTAAAAGAAAATCAAGTCTGCTGAAAAGGAGCTGTTTGTGGAAGTAGGAAGCAGATGGTGGCATGTGAGGGAGAACTCCAGGCACCTTTTCCTCCACCCAAACCTCCTTAAGAGCAGCTCCCACAGGCGGGCACAGCATATAGGTGTGGGGTGAGGACGAGCGTCAAAGAGCATGACTGCTCCATCTAGTAGATACGATATTTTATTGTATTAGATAATGAGGACACGGGGAGGGAGTGCAAAGCAGGGACGAAATGCTGCAGAGCTGTCACTCAGTCCCAGCCTCCAGGAAACCCTAGCCTGGGGCATCAGAAGCTTCTGACTCCTGCTGCCCCTCAACTCCTCCTTGTCGCCCCCCACTTCACCCCTCTCTCCCTTGCCGCCTTCAGTTTTTCTTCCTCCCATTGCTCCTCCTACTCTACCCCCCCTCAGCCCCCTTCCTTTCAGACTTGCCTCAGACAGGAAATCGAAAGTGCAATAGAGAGATGGCTGCCAGCTACTGAGTCCCCTGAAAAGGTAAGTGAACCTGGCTAGACCGAGCTCCCTCAGACCTCCCTGGGGCACCTTTCTCCCCTGCCCCAGATCTGAAGAGCCCCTTCCAACCAGTCCCACCCCTAGAGCCTTCAGTCTCAGTTTTCCCTTCTCCACAGCAGGGCTCGCTCACTCCAAGCCCAGCAGTTCTTCCTGCGCTGGCGGGTCTGCCTGGGAGGAGGAGGCTCGGCTGTGAAGGGGACTTCCAAAGTCACCTGGGAAGAGCTAGGGCTTCCCTGCTGCTGGCGGCACGTGAGCTGGGAAGAGGGTCCCGGTGAAGCTGAGAGAACCAGGACTGTGACCTAGCTCAGAGCGTGGTCCAGGGGAGCACAGTGTGGGGTAGGTCTGCAGTCCTTGAGACTCTCATCCCCAAAAGTTCCCCTCTGGAGGTGAGAGAGGCAGGGTTGTCTAAGATGTTGGAAATGTATGGGTCTCTGCCCTGGAGGAAATGAAGACAGGTACCAGGTTGGGAGTAGCTGAGAGAAGAGCCCAGGGAGTGCTCTACCACATGTTCCTGTGTGTATATATACATATACAAATATGTATATATACATGCACATACATATACACACACACCTACATATACACAGATACACGTACAGCTATACACATATACAGTCATGTGCACCATAACAACGTTTTGCTCAATGACGGACCGAATATAAGACAGTAGTCCCATAAGATTAGTACCATATAGCCTAGGTGTGTAGTACGCTATCCTATCCAGGTTTGTGTAAGCAAACCTAAAATCACACAGGAAAGAAATAGCCTAAGAACGCATTACTTAGAATATATCCCCAGAATAAGCGACACACAACGTATATTTATAAGAATATATAAAATATAAATGTTCTTCTGCATATATTCATGTAACATATACAACACCTGTAATTGTGGCAAAGATTAAGGAAGATGTATGCAAAGCATGTAGCACCTTCTCTGGCACATAGAAGGTGCATAATAAATGGTCGCTATTGTTGTGATTAACTTCACAGCAAAATGGAGGACTGTTTTCAGCCCCTCCAGTTCACTCACCCTCACGCTTTCCTTTGAATTGTTTTGTTTTTCTCACACAACCCTTCTTGTCTTCTCCTTTCCATTTTTCCTCTCCCCACTAGGCCACCGTATGATTTCCACAGTGCTGCTTTAATAGGAACATTACCGCTATGGCCTCAGCAATGTCCTTGGCAAAGATGTGGGAGGAGGTGACATGCCCTGTCTGCCTGGATCCCATAGTGGAGCCTGTGAGCATTGAATGTGGCCACAGCTTCTGCAAAGAATGCATCTCTGAGGTTGGGAAGGATGGGGATACCATCTGTCCTCTGTGCCAGCACAACTTCATGCTCAGCAACCTCCGGCCCAATCAGCAGCTAGCCAACATGGTGGACCACCTTAGACAAATCAGCCAGCATGCCAAGAAGGGCACACAGGAGGAGCGGTGTGGGGTACATGGAAAGAAACTTCACCTGTACTGTGAGGAGGATCAGAAGGCCCTTTGCTTGGTGTGTTCCCAGTCCCGGAAACACCGTGACCACCCCATGGTCCCTATTGAGGAGGCTGCTCAGGGGTACCAGGTGAGCCCTTAATATAGCGGCATGAACAGGTAGAAAGGAGATGGGACCCTGATAAGTGCATTGTTCCCCAGACCTGGGGATGGGAGAGAGTCACCTGTGGAGTTGAGGGGTTGGAGAAAGGAAGGGTGCCTCCCGCTTCCATGTCTAATTTAAGGGAAGAAGTGCAAGCTCAGCACAACCTTCTCTGTCTCCAGGAACAGGGGACGTGCTCTGGGAAAATGATGCAAGGATCATGTTTCCTTGTGGCCTCCTGGTTAATTAGGAATGAGTAGTACCCTCACCCCTGCCACCTCACCAGTGTGGCTCTATTTTGTAAGAAACATCAGGCTTTATCCAAAATCTTCCCATCCACAGAATGCCTGCCTCAATCAGGTTCTTGTCCTCCCTGCTTCTCTGCACTCAGGCTTTTCTAAGAACCAGTATGATCTTCCCCCACCTCATGTCTGCCTGCCCTACTTCTTGGTCTGGGTGGCGTTAACCTGCTATCTTTCTCTGCAGGAGAAGCTCCAGCTGGCATTAGGGAAATTGAGAAAAGATCAGGAGTTGGCTGAGAAGTTGGAAGCGGATGTTGCAATGAAGAGAGAAGACTGGAAGGCAAGGATCACGTCCCAAAGGGAATCCTAGATCAGAAGCCTGGGGAGGGACCAGGGTCCTGGACTCAAGAAAGCCATAAGTATAGCTCTGCCTGTCTGAGGAGTGATAGAGTCGGAATATCTCACTCTGCAAGAACCAGCCATCCTTGTCTTCTGATAGAGGGAATGAAAATGTTGTAGCTCAAAGAGAGCTCCCAATCAGACTCAGAGATGGAAAGTCTTAGGAGAAGGTGCTATGGGAGAAGCCACACACTAAAGCTCCCGCTCCTTAAGCCCAGTCTTAGGGGATGACAGCACCAGTGCCTTGCTTCTGGGACAGAGGTATCCCAGGAGAGATGTCCAATGGCTAGGCCTGATGGGAAATGACAACGGCTGTGAGCAACAGACTTAAGGGAACCGCCAAGGCCTGAGGTAGGAAAACCAGTCTCCAGGTGGTTACTTGATTGTGTCCAGATCACTGGTCCAAAGTAGAATGCAGAACTAACGCTTGTTCCTCACTGGTGATTTGGAGGTGGGGGAGGTCAGGGATTGGAGAGGAGTGGAAGGAGTGCATGGCCAGTAGATCCCATAAGACGAACATTTGTGACTGGAGAAGGGTGAGTCAGGCTGTGGCAGCCAAAGGGGTCATCCTGCATCATTGGGCAACCCCCAACTCACTAGCAGGAGAGGGCAAGGAAAGAATATCCCCAGACTCCTTTCCTCAGGACTTAGGAACAGATTTGTGAGCCTGTCTTTGTGAGGTGGTTGGGGGTGGGAACAGGTGTTACTCTCTCAGTAACTCACTGAGATGAAGACAGTGGGGCACATCTGGGTAGAAACTGGCTTTTGAAAGAGGTTGAGGAAGGTCTCTGATACCATAGGCTGATGCAGCTGTGGTTGTAGGGCAGCTACAGTGTGCCCCCCACCAATCCCATTCCCCTCTTAGTCCCAGAAGTCTCACCCACCTACCTCCCCAGCAAATTGTGTGTATGTGTGTCTCTGTGTGTGTTTATTCCAGAGAGAGCAAGAGTGGTGAGTCTACAGGGAATAGAAATAGGTGTGGACACCTGCATTCCTGAGCTTGGCAGATTTTGATAAAAACCATGTCTCTCTTTCCATTGACACCAAAGAGGAAGGTTGAGACACAAAAATTGCGGATTCGAGCGGAGTTTATGCAGCAGAAAATCTTCCTGGTTGAAGAGGAACACAGGCAACTGCAGGAGCTGGAGAATGAAGAGGGGAAACAGCTGAAAATCCTGGAGGAGACGGAGGCCGAGCTGACCCAGCAGAGCCAGGCCCTGCAGGAGCTGATCTCAGAGCTGGAGAGGACGACTCAGGGCTCAGCGCTGGAGCTGCTGCAGGTGAGACCTGGGGACAGGCCTCCTTCTGAGATTCAAGGAGTAACTGAAAAAAGCCAGAGCTCTCTGGGGCTACCATCAGAGCAAACAGAAACCCCGTCTGAATTTTCTTAAATAAAACAACCTGGAATTCAGACCCACGAGTGGTTTGCATTCAAGGCACAGTAAGGCACAGATTTAGGAAGGAATATTCCATGCACTAATTAAAAGAAATGGACATCCCTGGTAGTGCCTGCTCCAACACATACAAGGTTCATGACCTTGAGAAAGTTCTTTAATCTTTCTATCAGGTTTCTCAAATGTTAAATGGATAGTATAATATTACATATCTCAAAGGATTTTTGTGAGGATTAAATGAGAGAATCCACGAAGACTCTTAGGTGAGAGTTGGGCCATGGTAAGGTTTTCATGAATATAATGTAACTAAAAACACTGAACTGAAAATTAAGAGAGAGTAGCCCAGCCCCAGCCCTGCCACCAATTCTCTCCTTAATGCTGGGTTAAGTCATTTTCCTCTCCTAGAACTAATTTCTCCATTTGTGAAACAATGAGGAGACAATAGGATAAATAACAAGGGTTCCCCACACTTTAGACATAAATGTGTCATTTTTACAATTTCTGCTAGTTTGTGAACTACCCAAATGACTTTAGCGTGTTCTTTTTCTTTAAATTGTCTCCCTCTTTTATCTGAATAAATTTAGTTTAAAAGGAAATTTGTCCTAAGCAATAGTAGCCAAGAAATTGTGTTGATATGTTAGTGACATTTTTTCCTAATTTATTTCATGACAATAATAATAATAACTGCAAATGCTTAAATAGCACACATTACATGCCAGGCATTCAATCTCTCGTCACAATGCAGTGGGTGGGTACCACTATTGTCCCTAATTCATACGAGAGAAAACCAAGCAGCAGAGATGTTGAGACTTGAGAGACTAAAGCTAAGTAACTTGACCAAGTTCACCCAAATAGTAAGAGGTAGAGCTAAGATTAAAATAGTACGTAACTATTTTTATAAATTCATTGATGTATGTTCTACTTGAAGTCACCTCACATCTGCCCATGATATGTCTGCCTCACTTGGGGAAACTATGGACTAGATGGCCTCCAAGTCCCCTCTGCTGTAACGTTCTATGGTTCTCCATTTCCCACCCCTTTTCACTGTCTCCCAGTCAGATGTGGTCATGAAGCCATTTCTTTCTGGTTTGTGCAAAGCTGACTAGATTGACTTGACAGGCTATCTCCTTCCCATTAACTAAATCTTGTTTCTGCCCAACATGGAGTCGAGCTTTTTAAGGTACTTTTGACAGGGCCTAGGAGTCTGCCAGTTCCTAGGTGAGGGCTCCCAACTCCTGCAGCGGAATACCCTCAAATTATTTGATTTCACATACATGAGGGAGCAACATCAACTACAGCACAGGACAGAGCTTCAACTAACCAGTCTTTCCTCCCCGGACCACTCAAGCCCACAAATGAAAGAGAGCTGTTTCTGTGCATCCTGACTTAGCCATTCTTTCCCTGTGACTGTCTCTGGGCCTCACCAGGCAGGGCTATTTTCCCTTTCCCCTTTCCTCCCCCACCTCTCTCCAACAATCTGGTCTTTCTATTTTGTTTTCTGAGTCAGAGTTCTTAACTTAATCACCCTTCCCCTGCTTTAAGTCACACCCATGCTGGGTCTCTGGTTACCCCACAAGCATCCACACATTCCTTCTGCTCCAAGTTGGTCAGAATGTCTTTTGGGCCTTGGCCCAGAGGAAGCGGGTAGAGCAGTGTCCTACGGACCTCAGGGTGGCATCACATCACCCACAGGACTGAAGTCTCAATGGTAAACCAGTGACCCCAGAACTTACTTTCTGTCTCTTTTCTCCTCAGGAGGTGGACAGTGTCCTGGAAAGGTAAGGAGGGGTTTTCTTGTTAGAGGAGGTGAAACAGGAAGCATGCGTACCTGTCAAAAAGGTTATTGAGTCTGAAAAACATGCACTGATGTTTTCCCAATACTTCTCCTTATTCTCAAAGACCCAATCCTCCATAAAATGTTTTCTGGTCTCAGAAGGCTAATTGATGAACACCTCTGTTGGTGAGTTGCCCAAAGTAATTGAACTGGAACATCTTCACAAAGTGAAGCTCTGAAAAATAGGCAAATTCTGGGAAGTTCTGAGTCTACAGCCTGCTGGGACTCCTTCTTTAAAAAGACTTTAACCAGTGACAAACCTCCCAGAAAGAGTCCTGAGTAAGACTCATGACATGGGCAAGGCTCCTTGAGTTACCTTAAGGAAGTGATTCAGCCTATGTCAGACGCTTTGCCTGTAAAATGAAACAGAAAATGCTTGTGTGGTGACCTCGGGCTTGGAGAGGAGATATAGAGTATCCACATGCTGCAGAGGCCCATGTAGCCAGGAAGGCCTGGATAGGAACTAAATCCTACCTCCTTTTGCCTCCCTCCACCAGGGATCCTAACATAGGAGGCGTTTGTAAATTTGCATTGAATTAAATTATCAGTCATCCGCAAGGGAGGCTATAGTGTTAGGGTTCAGGGAGGATGGGGTAGGAGTTGGGGATGGGGTCTCTAACTCTATTTTCCCCCAGGAGTGAGTCCTGGAACCTGAAAAACCTGAACATTGTCTCCCCACACCTGCGGAGTGTATGCCGTGTGCCAGGGCTGAAGAGGATGCTGAGGATGTATGGAGGTAATGCGAGTGCCAGGGGGTGCCACAGGCCTGCTGGGGAGCAAACAGGGATAGCTAGGGTGCAGAGTATGTCCCAGGGTCCAGAAGGGATGGCAGGTTGGAATAGGTGGGGCAGGGATGGAGATAGGGAAAGCGGTTCCGTCAAACGTTAGGGGAAGGGCAGAAGCTGGGTGGGGGGTCATTTCCTCACACAGCGAGGCTCAGGGTCACCCCTCATCCCCATACCCCCACAGGCACAGGGTTACTGACTCTTCACACTCTCCCGGCCTGACTGTGGTCCTCTCTCTGCAGTTCACATCACTCTGGATCCACAGACAGCCAATCCATGGCTCATCCTTTCAGAAGACAGGAGACAAGTGAGGCTTGGAACCACCCGACAGAAAGTGCCTGAAAATGAGGAGAGATTTAATGTTTATCCCATGGTCCTGGGTGCCCAGCACTTCAACTCTGGAAAACATTACTGGGAGGTAGATGTGACGGGAAAGGAGGCCTGGTACCTGGGGGTTTGTAGAGACTCGGTGAAGAGGAAGGGGTGTTTTAGTATCCGTCCCAAGAATGGCTTCTGGATAATTTGGCAGTTTAACAAACAAAAATATATGGCTGGCACCTGCCCTGAGACTCCCCTCCACCTTGAGGTGCCTCCATGCCAAGTTGGGATCTTCCTGGACTGTGAGGCCAGCACTGTCTCCTTCTATAACATCACTGACCATGGCTCTCTCATCTACACCTTCTCTGAATGTGCCTTCGCTGGACCTCTGCGGCCCTCCTTCCATCCTGGTTTCAAAGACAGTGAAAAGAACATGGCCCCTCTGACCCTCTGTCCACTAAGGATAGGATGGTAGGGATCCACTGACTTTTGATGGCTCTCTCTGGATACCGACACCCTCTCTGCTGGTACAGCTTGTCAGCCACTGACACTGCCTCATTTTCCCATGTGTTCTGAACCATCTTTGTCTCTCCAGAGGTGTTGGGTACCAGCAAGCACACCTGGCAAGGAGGTCACTGAAAGTCTATGTCAAATGACCTCAACATCAATATTCTTGCCCTAGATGGCTTTATGATTCCCTCCATGAAACAAACTACTTACCTTTGGCCCAGACTCATCCGGATCAACTAAAACATTTTTCTACGTTCTTTATTTGATGCAAGGTTTGTTTTCTCCTCTCCTTCACTAGGCCTGTGGTCAGATCTCTATCATATATCTTGCAATGTTTGCAAAAGCGCTTCCTAAAGAACTTGGGCCTCTATCTTTCCCATTCAATTCTAGTTCTTGTGCACATCTAGGAGTATCTTTCCAGCATATGCACATCTTATCATAAGTGGCTCCACACTGCCTATAGAAAAATAGCCATACTTTTTAAATAAAGGTGAATTATGCATGCCTTAGATCACCATGTTAAGTATCTAGCCTACTGTGCCTCCCCCACTGCCACCATTATCTCCCAACCACATCCTGTTGATAATGGAGTTGGTTAAAGAGCATATCAATCTAAATGGTGTGATGGTTTTCTGATGTGTCACCCTGGCTAGGCTATAAGCCCCCAGTTTTTCAATCAAACTCTAATCTAGATGTTTCCATGAAGGTATTCTGTAGACATTATTGAAGTCCATAATCATTTGACTTTAAGTAAGGAAGACTGAATTAGGCCCACCCAGCTTATCTAGGACAATCCACTGAAAGGCCATAAAAGCAGAACTGAGGCCTCCACCTATGAATAGCACCCTCAGCTCCTGCCCAAGAGTTCCAGCTTGCCCTTCCTGATGGCCTGCCTCAGATTTAGGATTTGCCTTGCCATCCCCCACAATTGTGTAACCTAATTCCTTGCAATAAATCTCTTAATATTTATCTCCTACTTCTTCTGCTTCTCCAGTTGAACCTGATTGATATGAAGGCCAGGAGTAAGGTAACAGCATCACCTAGTGACAGCAAACACCTTCTTGAGTTTAAGCTTTTAAGGCTGGAACAATGAAGCTCTACACCTGAGCCAATAGGAGGCTGTGAGAGAGCCATATCCTTCCAGGAACCCTGATTCCTTATCTAAAATAGGATCTTCGGTTTCCCTTAGCATATCCACTAAATATTTCATGAGAAATTTAGATACTGTACAAAGATGTCAGTGACCTTGAAAAGAGTTTATTGATAAAAGTTGTCTCTAGTTCGTCTAGAAATGAGTAATGGTCTCTCTTAACACTGGACAGAAAGAGGGTACTTTGAAGGAAGAATAAAAAGAACAGAATCCTCTGGCAAACTGACAACATTACAGAGCTAAATCAATATAAGTTGTCAAAGTCCACCAGTGACTTTGTGATAAACTGGAGGAAGAATATGGAGTAGAACTCAGTCCTATATGAACAGGGATGTCCTGGGGAATGGGGTTGGATTCTGCATGTCAAGATCATGGAGAAATATTTTTAGAAAGAAGGGTAAATAATAAATTCATTTTTCTGCTTCTCTGTGTGTCTGCCTTGTGGTTGACCAATGTAAATGATGGTTTGTTCCCTTCAATTGATATACTGATGGGAGGAAACTACTATAATGATATAAACTTAAATACTCTTACTTCTCAAAATCTGAATACCTTGGCATGTGGGGCTACCCTGATACTTGGAGATGTACATTACATAGATGACGTACTACTATCCCTTTGGACTCCACCAAAAGAAATTAAGTAGTAGAGATTTCATAGTATCTCAACTTTTATCCCCACCAATAATTACTAACAAGTGATTTAGGCACATCACTGCATGTCACACAAAGATTTTCCTGAGCAGGGCTGGCCTGGTTGCCTTGGTTGAGTTCAGCGCACTCCACTTCGGCAGCCCAGTTTGGCTCCCTTGCGCAGACCTAAACCACTCAGCAGAAGCCATGCTGTTGTGGCGACCCACATACAAAATAAAGGAAGATTGGCAACAGATGTTAGCTCAGTGAAGCTACCTCCAGGAAAAAAAAATTCTCCTGAGAAATGAGGGAAGATTCTACCAGCACTAATTCCAATTTTGATTAATATATCCTTTAAAATGCAAAAAAGACCTGTTGACTTTTGTGATATTTGATTCCACAACTTCTTTTGAATTAGAAGAGGCAGAAATGAATACACCAAAATGTTAAAGATAAGCTAAGGCAAAAAGAAGTTAGATTGATTCACTGCTTACTTTGTGATGCATTTTCAAGATCCTGCTTATACTTTATATTTTTTCTATCACAGCTGTATGATACAGGTATAATCAAGAAGTATAAAGATTATGCTCCCCCTCCCTTTTTATATTTTAACATTTTTTAGCTTTATTGTGATATAATTGACAAATAAAAATTGTATATATTTAAGGTGTATTCTTAAATGTACATGTAACTTTGTGAAATGATTACCACAATCAAGCTAATTAACACATCCATCACCTCACATAGTTACCTTTTGTGTGTGTAGCGAGAACACTTAAGATCAACTCTCTTACCAAATTTCAAGTATACAATTCCGTATTAACTGGAGTCACTATGCTGTACATTAGATCCTCAAAACTGATTCATCTTATAACTGAAAGTTTGTACCCTTCAACCAACATCTCCCTATTTCCCCCACCACTGTGGCCCTGGCAACCACCATTCTATTTTACTTCTATGAGTTCGACTTCTTTAGAGTCCACATATAAGAGAGATCATACAATATTTGTCTTTCTGTGTCTGGCTTATTTCACTTAGTATAATATCTCCCAGGTTAATCCATGTTGTCACAAAAGGCAAGATTTCCTTCTTTTAATGGTCAAATAATATCCCGTTGTATATATGTACCACATTGTCTTTTTTTTCCCCTCCAGCTTTATTGAGATATAACTTACATATAACATTTTATAAGTTTAAGATGTACAACATAATGATTTGATATACATATATATTGCAAAACAATCACCACGATAAGGTTAGTTAACACATCCATCACCTCACACAGTAATATTTGTGTGTGTGGTGAGAAATTTTAAGATCCACTCTCTTAGCAACTTTCAAATATAAAATACAGTATTATTCACTATAGTCATCATGCTGTGCATTACATGCCCAGAAATTGTTCCTCTTATAACTAGAAGCTTGTACTCTTTGACCACCTTCACACATTTCCCCCACCTCCCACCCCACACCTCTGGCAACCACCAATCTATTCTAAGAGTTCAGTTTTTTTAGATTCCACATCAAGTGAGATCATTTATCTTTCACAGTATTTATCTTTCTGTGTCTGATTTATTTCACTTAACATAATGCCCTCAAGCTTCATCCATGTTGTCACAAATGGCAGGATTTCTTTCTTTTTTATGGCTAAATAGCATTCCATTATATATATCACATTTTCTTTATCCATTCATCTGTCAATGAACATGTAAGTTGTTTCCAAGTCTTGGGTTTTGTGAATAATGCTGCAATGAACATGGGGGTGTAGAAATCACTTCAAGATAGTTATTTCATTTCCTTCAGATATATACCCAAAAATGAGATTGCTGGATCATATGGTAGTTCTGTTTTTAACTTTTTGAAGAAACTCAAGACTATTTTCCATAGTCACTTCACCAATTTACGTTCCCACCGATAGTGCAGAAGGATTCCTGTCTCCACATCCTTGCCAGCACTTGTTATCTCTTGTCTTTTGGATAATAGACATTCTAATAGATGTGAGGTGATATCTCATTGTGGTTTTGATTTGCATTTCCTAGATAATTAGTGATGATGAGAACCTTTTCATGTACCAGTTGGCCATTTGTATGTCTGTTTTGAAAAATGTCTCTTCATGTCCTTTGCCCATTTTTTAATCAGGTTATTTGTTTTTTTGCTATTGAGTTGTATGGGTTCCTTATACATTTTTTATATTAACCCCTTACCAGATATATGATTTGCAAGTATTTTCTCCCATTCCATATGTTACCTTTTCATTTTTTGGTGATATCCTTTTCTGTGCAGAAGCTTTTTAGTTTGATGTAGTCTCACTTGTTTATTTTGCTTTTGTCGCCTGTGCTTTTGGTGTGATACCAAAAAAATTATGGCCAAGACCAATGTCATGGACCTTTTACCTATGTTCTTCTAGGAATTTTATGGTTTTAGGTTTTACATTTATGTCTTTAATTCATTTCAAGTAAATTTTTGTATATGGTGTAAGCTAAGGGTCCAATTTCATTACTTTGCATGAGGACATCCAGATTATCTAACATCATTTATTTAAGAGACTATCCATCCCTCATTGTATATTCTTTGACACCCTTGTCAAAGATTAGTCGACCTTATATGCATGGGTTTATTTCTGTCCTTTATTCTGTTCCCTTGGTTCCATTGCTAATTCAAAATAAGAGGTTTTTTCACTCTCAAGTGTATACATGAGTAACAATATATATTCTGTCCAGATGTTTTCACTGCAGTGTCCTAAAAAGTTCATTGTAAGAAACAATTCTCATTGTTCAATATGATTTAGTTTGGTTTTATATCCTTATTTTTCTGGGACCCTAGACATGTGATGAGAAGAATCTCTAGAAGAATAAGTTAATTCCCTAAGGTCAAACACATCATTTTTGGTGAAGCCAGGATTCAGATCTGATTCTGATCCAAAAGCTCATACTCTTTTCTAAATACTACCCTTCTCAAGGTAACATGGCATCTATCTTTCAAAGTCATGGCAAATGACTTTTTTCGCAGTTAGCAGACCCCTTAGTACATAGGTCTCTATAAAGTAGGCAAAGAAAATGTGAGAGCCTCTGTTGGTTAACATACCACCTGATCAGTCACACAACCTCAGCAGTGTTTCCACTGTGAAAACAAAGTACTGACCACATGCTCTCGAATCTGCCTGGTCTTGACACCATAAATGATGGGGTTCAGCATGGGAGGGGCTAACATGAAGACATTGGCCAGCAGAATGTGAGTATGGAGAGGAACATGATGCCCAAACTGCTGGGTAATTATCATAAAAATATCAGGCAAGTAGGACATGAAAATGAATCCAAGCTGGAAGCCACATGTGCCCAGAGCCTTTTGCCGAACACCTTGAGAGGGAAGGCAGAAGACTACATTGAGGATGAGGGTGTAGGAAACCAAGATGAGAAAGGCATCTGGAACTACAGCAGAGAGGACAGGCAAGCCATACCAGACATTGACATGAATATCAGCACAAGCAAACTTGGCAACAGCCATGTGCTCACAGTAGGTATGTGGTAGCACATTGCTATGGCAGAAAGGCAGTCTCTCCACCAAGAACACATCAGGAAGTATCACAGAGAAGATTCTCAGGACCATAGCTAGGCCAACTCTCATGATTACTGCATGACAGAGCACTGTGTTATAGCACAGTGGGTCACAGATGGCCACATAGCGGTCAAATGCCATGGCCAACAGAATCCCTGATTCAGCATTGAAGGTGGCATGGATGAAGAAGATTTGGGTGACACAGCCATCAAGGAAGATCTCCCCAGCATGGAACAAGAATATGGCCAGGGCTTTGGGCACTGTGGTAGTGGAGAGATGAGGTCAGCCACAGCCAGCGTGCAGAGGAAGAGGTACCTGGGTTCATGGAGGCTGTGTTCAGTGATGATGGTGAAGACAAGGAGCCTATTCCCAAGGACAGCAACAAGGCAGGAAATAAAGAAGGGGAGAGAGATCCATGTGTGCTGGTCTTCCAGGCCAGGGGTGCCCAGAAGAATGAAGAGGGAGTGCCTGGTACTAGTGTGGTTGGGGATTGCCATGCCCAGGACAAATCACCTGGGTGTTGGTGTATAGGATTTGGCAATCACCTCTTCTGTCTTCCCCAGAAGGTGAATAGGGTTGGAGTAGGGGAAGTGGGAACAGATCATTTTTCACTGGATGAACAGTGGAAAGCGTCCTGGTCAGGAAGTCGGGAAACGTGGGTTAGAATTTCTTTCCATCCTATTCATTTGCTATGTGATCTCGGTAAAATTTTTCCTCTAAAGAAAGAACCATATCATACAATGCTGTAATTCTTGCTTCAATTGTCACTCTTAAAAACTCAAAGTGAGAAACATAATATGTTTATCCACAACTATCATTTCCATTGTTCTTTCTTCATTCCTGATGTTCCAAGTTTCCTTCTTTTATCATTTTCTTCTGTTGTTAACTACTTTTTTTAGCCATTTTTAGGTAGGCCATCTGGCAGCAAATTCTCCTAGTTTTCCTTCACCTGGAAATGTCTTCATTTCACCTTCATTCCTGTAGGAAACTTTCCACTGGAAAAATGTGATGCTACTTCCTTCTGGCCTCCATGGTTTCTGTTAAGAAATCCACCCATCTGAATCATTGTTCCCTAATAAATGCGTTGTTTCTCTTGCTCCTTTCAAGATTTTTTTTCTTTAGTTTTGAGAAGTTAGATTATGATATGTGTTGGTGTGGATTTCCATTGGTTTATACTCTTTTGAATGATTCAGCTTCTTGAATCTGTAGATTTGTCTTTTACCAAATTTAAGAAGATTTCAGCCATTGTTTCCTTGAATAATTTTCAATTTCCGCACTCTCCCTCCTCTCCTTCCTGCACTCCAATGATATGACTGTTAAGTTATTTGTTATTGTGCAACAGGTCCCTGAGGCTAGGTTCATTTTTCATTCAATCTACTCTCTGTTACTCCTTTCTTCAGTTGGGTGATTTCTATTGCTCTGTCTTCAAGTTCACTATTCTTTCCTCTGTCATCTCCATTCTTTTATTGAGCCCATCAGTAATTATTTTATTGTATTTTTCAGTTCTATTTTCCTATTCTATTGTATTTTTCATTTCTATTTGGCTCTTCTTTTTACCTCCTTAATCCTTCCTGAGAATTTCTGTTTCTTCATCTGTTTCAAGTATATTCATAATTACTGTTGAAGCATTTTTATGATGGCTGCCTTAAAATTCTTGTCAAATAATTCATCTTCTGTATCATCTCATTGTTGGCATCTGTTGTTTTTCTCATCCTAGTTGAAATTTTCCTGGTTCTTCATAAGATACATGATTTTCACTGTTTCCTGGACATTTTGTGTATTATGTTATCAGACTCTGGATCTAATTTTCATCTTCTATTTTAGCCGAATTCTGATGACAGCTCACTGGCACAGGAAGGAGGTGCCACCTTGTTATTACTAGATGAGAGTGGAAATCCAGGCTCTCCATTCATCTTCTGATGACACTGTGGGGAGGGCAAGTCATCTTCTTACTGCTGGGCAGGGGTGGAGAACCAAGCTCCCCACTTAGGTTCTGTTCATGGGGTGAGGGAGTCATGGGCCATGATTTTTGTCTTTGACATTTGGCTGGTATAGGACAGTATTGTCAAAAACATTTCTGTCTTGCTAGGACACTCTTTTTAGAGAGAACATGTTCTTCTCAGAGTTTTGTTTGTTTGTTTACACTCATTGGTGATTCTGAGCTGAGGGCCTCTCCAGTGCCCAGCCTGGGAAATAAAGGAGGCAAAAATGAAACCCAGAGAACACATCATTATGTCATCACTCAAATCCCAAGGTCCCTAGCCAACTTCTCTCCAAGTTTCAGAGACTTCTTTATTTGTTTTATGTATTATATCCAGGATTTTTCAGCTGTACTTAGTGAGAAGAATAGAGAGAAATGAATCTACTCCATCTTATCTGGAACTGCAAGTCCCACTTTTCTTTTAATTTTGTTGTTTGATTTCTACTAATAAGTTTTGAGAGTTCTTCATGTATTCTGAGTATAACTCCTTTATCAACAATATGCTTTGCAAATATTCTTCCCAGTCTGTGGCTCATCTTTTTATTCTCTTAACAGCATATTTTAAACAGCACACATTTTAATTTGGATGAAGTCATTTTTTTGCCTACGTATATTTCTCTACTTAATGAGTTGAAATTTGTCTATTACATTGCCTTTGAACCTTTGACAAAAAATCATTTTTCCATATATATGTGTGTCTGTGTATGAACTCTATTCTGTTCCATTGATTTATTTACCTATCTTAAACCAATGACAAACTGTCTTGATTATTGTAGTTTTATACTAAGTCTTTAATCAGGTAGTGTTAGTCTTCTAAATTTATTCTTCTTTTTCAAATTTTGGCTATTATAGTTGCTGGGCTCTACCATACGAATTTTTGTATCATCTTCTGATTTTTAAGGCAAGTCTTACACGGTTGATTGAGATTGCATTGACTCTGTAGATCATTTTTGGGAGAAATGAGATCTGAATAATCTTGAGTCTTCCCACCTATGAACATAGCGTGTCTCTCCATTTACTTAAGTTTTCTTTAATGATCTCAGCAATGTTTTACAGTTTTCATTGTATATGTCTCTCGTTCTTGATATTGATATTTTGTGATTTCTCTCTGTTTTTCAGACAAATTTTGTCAGATTTATCTCTAAGTATTTAAAAATTTTGTGCAAATTTTCGTCTAAATGATATTGTTTCTTTAAGTTCAATCTCTGATTTTTTTCTAATGTCTAAAAGTACTATTGTGTTTTGTATACATATTGACCTTCTATCCTGCAGCCTCACAAAATTTACTTCTTAGTTCTAGTAGTTTCTCTCCTAAATTCCATCAAATTTTCTACATAGATTATCATATCTATGACAAATAGAGAGAAATATACTTCTTCGTTTCCAGTATGGAAGCCTTTTAGTTGTGCCTTGCCTTGTTGTATGGCTAGAACTTTTAGTGAAATGTTACGTAGAAGTGGTGAGA
Organism: Diceros bicornis minor; assembly: GCF_020826845.1. Lineage (NCBI taxonomy): Eukaryota > Metazoa > Chordata > Mammalia > Perissodactyla > Rhinocerotidae > Diceros > Diceros bicornis. The sequence goes on along the minus strand of NC_080746.1, from coordinate 59,504,873 downwards.
GCGTACGTGCTTAACTTGTTCATGAGCTCAGGGAAAAATTATTCAACCTTGCACCCTTAATTATGATGTTAACTGTAAGTTTTTTTAAATGTCTATAGTCAGGTCGGAAAAGTTCCCTTTCTTTCTAATTTGCCGAGAGTTTTTAACATGAATCGATGCTAGATTTTTGTCAAATGCTTTTTCTGTGTCAACTGAGATGAACATATGATTTTTCATTTTTATTTTGTCTTAATGTTGAGTTACACTGTTTATCAACTGTTAAACAAATCTCGGATTCCTGGGTTAAACTCCACTTACTCAAAAACATTTTTATATCAGTTAAATTTGATTTGCTAATATTATGTTTAGAATTTTTACATCTATGTTCATGAAAGTTACTGATATGTTTTTCTTTTCATGCACTATCTTTGTCTCATTTTGGTATCAGAGTAATTCTGGCTTCATAGAATGAAGGAGGAATTGTTCCTTCCTCTTCCATTTTCTGGAAGAGTTTGTGTAAAATGGGGATTATTTCTCCCTGAAACATTTGGTAGAATGCAGCAGTTAACAGATCTGTTTGGAATTTTCTCTGTAGGTAACTTTTTAAGTAAAAATTTAATTTATTTTAAAAAAAATGGGGATATTCAGAATATCTATTTCTTCCTGATTGAGTTTTAGTAATTTGTGTTTTTCAAGGAGTACATCCATTTCATCTAAGTTGTCAAATTTATTGGCATAAAATTGTTCACAAAAATCCTTATCATCTTTTTTTTTTTTTTTTTTTTTTGGCTAAGATTGGCCCTGAGCCAATATCTATGGCCAGTCTTCCACTATTTTGTGTGTGGCTCATGCCACGGCATGGCTACTGACAAATGGTGTAGGTCTGTGCCTGGAAAATGAATCCAGGCTGCCAGAGTGGAGCGTGCCATACCTAACCACTAGGCCACCATGCCTGCCTTGATCCTTTTTTAATATCTGTAGACTCTTTTGTGAGGTCACCTCTCTCATTGCTGATAGTGGTCATTTGTTTCTTCTCTCTATTTTTCCTAATCTGTCTAGCTAGATTATATCTCATTTTGGATGCTTTGTGCCTCTTGGGGGACATTTGGCAATGTCTAGAGACATTTTTGATTGTCATAACAAGGCAGGGTGTGAGAGATACTACTATCATCTAGTGAGTCGAAGAGAAAGATGCTACTAAATATCATGCAATATACAGGGAAGCCCCCCCAAACAATAAATTATCCATCCCAGGAGTCAATACGGCCAAGATTGAGAAATCCTGACCTAAAACTTTATTGATATTATTGATTTCTCAAATAACTAGCTTTGGGTTTCATTTATTTTTCTATATTATAGGATTCCATTTATATGAAATGTCCAGACAAGGCAAATCTATACAAATATAAAGTAGATTTGTAGTTGCATAGAGCTGAGATTGATACATGGATAGGCAGTTATATATAGCTAAAAGGCATGAGGTTTCTTTTTGTTTTTGTGAGGAAGATCAGCCCTGAGCTAACATCCATGCTAATCCTCCTCTTTTTGCTGAGGAAGACTGGTTCTGAGCTAAGATCTATTGCCAATCCTCCTCTTTTTTTTTTCCCCAAAGCCTCAGTAGATAGTTGTATGTCATAGTTGCACATCCTTCTAGTTGCTGTATGTGGGATGCGGCCTCAGCATGGCTGGAGAAGTGATGCATTGGTGCACACCCGGGATCCGAAACCGGGCTGCCAGTAGCGGAGCTCACGCACTCAACACCCAAGCCACAGGGCCAGCCCTGAGGTTTCTTTTTAAGGTGAGGAAAATGTTCCAAAGAGGATTATGGTTTTGACTACACATATCTGTAAATATAATAAAACCTATTTAATTGTACGTTTTAAATTGATGTATGTTATGTTAATTATATCTCCATAAAGCTGTTTTTAAAAGTAAGGAAACAATGACCAAAAATCTGATTGAAAAATGGGCAAAAGTCACAGATAGGCAATTCAGAAAAAATCATACAAAATTGACATAAAACATATGATTAGACATTATGCCTTCAGTTTCCTCAAAATGATCTCTCTCCAAATGCTCTCTTATCATTCACTTGGCTAGGTTAAGCTTCTTTAAATGGCTTCTGGTCTCCAAAAGGGCAAAAATGGGAGCTGCAAAGCCTCTTAAAGCATATGACCTGAAATTCACACATCATTTTAACCTAATTCTATTAGCAAAGAATGTCATATGATCAACAAAGATTCAAGAGGATGGGTAATAGACTGCATCTCATAGTCAGGGAAAAGATATGTTTTCAGCACATGCAAGACTCATTGGCAGCCATTGGTAGGAGGCTCTCAAATATAACAAGAAGCAGCTCAGAATCAAAGTAGTCAAATCTGTACGCAAATAAGACAGGTGGTTACTACCACAAATGCACGGAGGATCCATTCATCAAATACCATGAAGAACTATAATAACACAGCAGAACAGAAAGAGAATGACAACTCTCCTGAAACCAAACTGGAAGTCACAGATGATTACGACCTGACAAAGAATTCAAAATAGCTGTCATAAAGAAACTCAATGAGTTACAAGAAAACTTAGAAAGACAGTTCAATGAGCTCAGGAATAAAATTAATGAACAGAAGGAGTATGTAACCAAAAAGATGGAAACTCTTAAAAAAAAACAAATTCTGGAGATGTAGAACACAATGAGATGAAAAATAACGTAGAAAACATTACAACTAGGGTGGAACATATGGAGGAGAGAATTAGTGAGCTTGAAGATAGGAATCTAGAAATGATTTGGGTGGAGGAGGAGAGAACCATGATTTTTAAAAAATGAGAAAGTCTTCAAGAAATATCCAAACCAATCAGGAAAAGTAACATAAGGATAATAGGTATACCAGAAGGAGAAGAGAGGGAGAAAGGATCAGAGAGCTTATTCAAAGAAATGATAGATGAGAACATCCCAAACCTGAGGAAGGAACTATACATATAATTACATGAAGCCAATAGAACTCCTAAGTACATCAATGCAAAAAGACTTTCTCCAAGGCATATAATTATAATTTTAAAACTGTCAAAAGTCAATGTCAAAGAAAAAATATTAAGGGCAGCAAGAGAGAAGAAAGTAACCTACAAAAGAACCCCAATGAGGCTTTCAGCAGATTTCTCAGCATAAACTTTACAGGCTAGGACAAAGTGGAATGATATACTCCGAATACTGAAAGACAAAAACTATCAACCAAGAATGCTCTATCCAGTAGAGTATTTATCCCTCAAACTATCCCTCAAACACAACAGAGATATAAAAGCTTTCCCAGACAAACAATAGCTGAGGGAGTTCATCGCCTCTAGACCTGACTTATAAAAAATGTTGAAAAGAGCCCTCCTATCTGAAACAAAATGACAAGGGTTTACAAAGCTTTGAATAAGGAGATAAATAGACAAACAGAGTCGGCAAAATGTGGCTCTATATCAGAATAAGTTAGTAAACACTTAATTATGACATAAGGATAAATGGAAAGAAGGCACCAAAAATAACTATAACCACTTCAATATGGTCATGAACTTACAACACAAAAAAGAATAATTTGTGACAACAAAAATAGAGAAGGGGAAGAGGAAAAGGATGGAACTTGCATAGGCTAAGGGAGATAAGAAGCTATCAGAAAAAAGATCTATCTCATCTATGAGAATATTTCATACAAACCTCATGGAAACCACAAAGCAAAAAAATGTGAGCATATCACAACTTATAAATAATGAGAAACCAGAAAAGCACCACAGAAAACCAACAAACTAAAATGGTAGACAGAACCACAAGGGAAAAGACACAACAGAAATTTAGAATAAGCAAAAAACAAAAGATAAAAAGGCAGTATTAAGCCCTTATATATCAATAATCACTCTAAATGTAAATGGATTGAATTCACCAATCAAAAGACACAGACTGGCTGAATGGATTAAGAAACAAGACCTAACAGTATGCTGCATCCAGGAAACACATCTCAGCTCTAAAGACAAATATAGGTTCAGAGTGAAGAGATGGAAGATGATACTCCATCAACCAAAAGAAAGTGGGTGTAGCTATACTTATATAACACAAAACAGACTTCAAGACAAAAAAGATAACAAGAGACAAAAATGGACATTATATAGTGATAAAAGGAATATTCCACCAAAAAGACATAACGCTTATTAATACATATGCACTGAACACAGGAGCACCAAAGTATATAAAGTAACTATTAATGGACCTAAAGGGAAAAATGGACAGCAACACAATAACAGTAGGGGACTTTAACACCCCAATTATGTCAATAGATAGATCATCCGGACAGAAATTCAACAAGGAAACAATGGCCTTAAATGAAATACTAGACCAGATGGACTTAATAGATAAATGTAGAACGTTCCACCCAAAAACAGGAGAATACATCTTCTCAAGTGCACGTGCAAAATCCTCAAAGATAGACCATATGTTGGGAAACAAAGCAAACCTCAATTAATTTAAGAAGATTGAAACTATATCGGGTATATTTTCTGACTACCATGGTATGAAGCTAGAAATCAACTCCAAAAAGAAAGCTGGAAAAGTCACCAATATGTGAAGCCTAAACAACAGGTTACTGAACAACAATCAGATCAATGAAGAAATCAAAGGAGAAATCAAAAAATACCTGGAGACAACTGAAAATGAAAACACAACATACCAGAACTTATGGGATGCAGCAAAAGAAGTACTAAGAGGGAAGTTTATAGTAATACAGGCCTATCTCAAGAAACAAAAATCTCAATTAAACAATCTTGCACTATACTTAAAAGAACTAGAGAGAGGAGAACAAGTCCAAAGTCAGTAGAAGGAAGGAAATAATAAAAATCAGAGCAGAAATAAGAGAAATGGAGACTAAAAGACAATAGAAAGGATCAATGAAAATAAGAGCTGGTTCTTTGACAAGATAAACCAAACTGACAAACCAATAGCCAGACTCACTAAGAAAAAAAGGGAAGACTCAAATAAATGAAATCAGAACTAAAAGCGGAGAAATTACAATGGACACCAAATACAGAGGATTATAAGAGTATACTGTGAAAAGCTATTCACCAACAAATTGGATAACCTAGAAGAAATGGATGAATTCTTAGAGTCATACAAACTTCCAAAACTGAATCAAGAAGAAATAGAGAATCTGGGGGTCAGCCCAGTGGCGTAGCAGTTAAGTTCATGTGCTCCACTTCAGTGGTCCAGGATTCTCTGGTTCAGATCCTGGGCGTGGACCTATGCACCACTCATCAAGCCATGCTGAGGCAGCATCCCTCATAGAGCAACTAGAAGGATTTACAACTATGACATACAACTGTCTACTGGGGCTTTGGGGAGAAAAAAGGGGAAAAGGAGGAAGATTGACAACAGACGTTAGCTCAGGGCCAATCTTCCTCAAAAAAACCATGGAGATTTTCATCAAAATCTCAGTAAAATCTGACTTTAAAAAAAAAGAAGAAGACATAGAGAATATGAATGGACAAATCACAAGTGAAGAGGTTGAAACAGTAATCAAAAATCTCCCCAAAAACAAAAGTCCAGGGATAGATGGCTTCTCTGGTGAATTCTACCAAATATTCAAAGATTTAATATCTACCCTTTCAAACTCTTCCAAATAATTGAAGAAGTCAAGACACTTCATAACTCATTTTATGAGGCCAACAATACCCTGACACCAAAACCAGACAATGACAACAAGTAGGGTTTATTCCAGGGATACAGGGATGGTTCAACATCCCCAAATCAATCAGTGTGATACACCACATTAACAAAATGAAGAATAAAAAGCACATGATCATCTCATAGACACAGAGAAAGCATTTGACAAGATCCAGCATTTATGATAAATACTCTGAAGAAAATGGGTATAGAAGGAAGGTACTGCAATATAACAAGGCCATCTATGATAAACCCTTAGCCAATATCATACTCAATGGTGAAAAACAGAAAGCTATTCTTCGGAGAACAGGAACAAGACAAGGATGCCCATTATTGCCACTCTTATTTAACATACTACTGGGAGTTTTAGCCAGAGCAATCAGGCAAGAAAAAGAAATAAAAAGAGTCCAAATTGGAAAGGAAGAAGTGAAACTCTCACTAGTTGCAGGTGGAATGATTTTGTATAGAGAAAACCTTAAAGAATCCACCAAAAAACTTTTAAAAATAATAAATGAATACAGTAAAGTTGCAGGTACAAAATCAATATACAAAAATCAGTTGTGTTTCTATACACTAACAACGAAGTAGCAGAAAGAGAAATTAAGAATACAATCCCATTTGCAATCACAACAAAAAGAATAAAATACCTAGGATTACACTTAACCAAAGATGTGAAAAACCTGTACACTGAAAACTATAAAACATTGTTGAAGGAAATAGAAAAAGACAAAAGAAGTGGAAAGATATTCCATGCTCTTGGCTTGGAAGAAGTAACACAGTTAAAATGTCCATACTTCCTAAAGCAATCTACAGATTCAATGCAATCATTATCAAAGTTCCAACGACATTTTTCACAGAAATAGAAGAAAGAATCCTAAAATTTGTATGGAACAATAAATGACCCTCAATAGCCAAAGGAATCCTGAGAAACAAAGAACAAAGCTGGAGGTATCATACTCCCTGAATTCAAAATATAACACAAAGGTATAGTAATGAAAACAGCATGGTACCGGCACAAAAACAGACACAAAGATCATTGGAATAGAATTGAGAGCCCAGAAATAAACCCACACATCTATGGACAGCTAATTTTAAACAAGGAAACCAAGAACATACAATGGAGAAAGGAAAGTGTCTTCAACAAACGGTGTTGGGAAAACTGGACAGCCACATGCAAAAGAATGAAAGTAGACCATTATCTTACACCATACACAAAAATTAACTCAAAGTGGATTAAAGACTTGAATATAGGACCTGAAACCATGAAAATTCTAGAAGAAAACATAGGCATTACGCTGTGTGACATCAGTCTTAGCAACATATTTTCCAGTACCATGTCTGACCGGACAATGGAAGCAATAGAAAACATAAACAAATGGGACTACGTCAGACTAAAAAGCTTCTGCATAGCAAAGGAAACCATCAACAAAATGAAAAGACAACCTAACGACTGGGAGAAGATATTTGCAAACCGTATATCTGCTAAGGGGTTAATATCCAAAACACATAAAAATCACACACATCTCAACAACAAAAAAACTAACAACTCAATTTAAAAAATGTTCAAAGATCTTAACAGATATTTCTTGAAAGAAGATATACAGATGGCCAACAGGCACATGAAAAGATGTTCAACATCACTAATTATCAGGGAAATGCAAATCAAAACTACAATGCGATATCACCTCATGCCCTCAGAATGGCTGTAATTAAAAAGACAGGAAATAATAAGAGATGGGGGAAAAGAGAACTATCATACACTGCTGGTGGGAGAGCAAACTGGATGCAGCCACTATAGAAAACAACCTGGAGATTCCTCAAAAAATTAAGACTAGAATTACCATACAATCCAGCTATTCTACTGCTTGGTATATATCCAAAGAACGTGAAAACAGGAATGTGTAAAGATACATACACCTCTATGTTCATTGTGGCAGCATTCACAATAGCCAAGACTTGGAAGCAACCTAGGTGCCCATCATGGGACAAATGGATAAAGAAGATGTGGTATTTATACGCAATGGAATACTACTCAGCCATAAATAAGGATGAAATCTGGCCATTTGTGACAACATGGATGGACCTTGAGGGTATTATGCTAAGTGAAATAAGTCAGACAGAGAAAGTCAAATACCACATGATCTCACGCGTAAATAGAAGATAAAAACAACAACAAACAATCACATAGACACAGAGATTGGATTGGTGGTTACCAGAGGGGAAGAGGGCAGGGAAGAGGGTGAAAGGGGTGATTAGGCAGATGTGTATGGTGATGGATTGTAATTAGTCTTTGGGTGGTGAACGTGATGTAATCTACACAGAAATAGAAGTATAATGACGTATACCCGAAATTTACATAATATTATAAACCAATGTTACAACAATAAAAAGAAAGAAACACCATTATATCCTCTACTTGTCTTTAGCTATACCTCATGTTGTTTTTGTATAGTAGCTCTAGGGTTTATCCTAGGTACTCCTAATTTATCACAATCTTCCTTGGATTAATGTTTACCATTTCACATAAAGTATAAGAACATTACAATAGTTAGATTCCATTTACTCTCCATCCTTTGTGCTATTTTAATACACATTTTAAATAAAATATACATATTTGTATCTACATATATTTCATATACATTATAAACCTCAAAAATAATTTTAATTTAAGCCATTTGAAAGAATTTAATAAAAGAAAAAGAATGTTGTTTTATGTGTATATTTACTATTTCCATTGTTCTTCTTCTTTCCTTCCAATAGATCCAGGTATCCATATAGTATTTCTCTTCAGCATTCTTGTAGTATAGGTTTGTTAGTAAGAAATTCTCTCAGCTTTTACCTGAAAATGCCCCTACTTAAACTCCATTTATGACAAAACTTTTTGCTAGCTATGGAACTCTAGATTCACAGGTTTATTTTTTCTTTTCATACTTTAAATATGTGGTTCCTTTGTTTTTTGACCTTATTTTTTTCTTAGGAAAGTCAATTATCATTCTTATCATTGTTCCCATACATGTAATGTATCCTTTTATAGGCTTCTGTTACATGTTTCTCTCTTTATATTTTGTTTTCACCAGTTTGACTTTGATGTGTCAATGTGTAATTTTCTTTGTATTCATTTTACTTGAGGTTCACGGAATTTCCTGAGTCAAGGGTTAATTTTGCAATTCTGTAACCAAATTTGGAAAATGTTTTCAATTAGTTCACCAAGAATTTTTCTGACCCATTCTCTTTCCTCTCCTTCTGGGACTCCAATCACATAGATGTTAGACTCCTTAATAGAGACGCACGTGGCACTCTATTCGTTTATTTTAACTCTTTTCTCTCTCTGCTTCTATCAGTTGGTTAATAGAATATTGGATAATTTCTATTGACTTGGTCTTCAGGTTCACTGGTCATTTCTTTTGCATTGTCCAATCTGATGTTATTCCCAACCATGATTTTACTTCAGATACTATATTTTCAGATCTAGAAATTGTATGATTCTTTTATTTAATTTCTAAATTTCTCCTTAAACCCTTACCCACTTATCCATCTTTTTCTGTAGATTCTTTAAACTACTTTTATAGTTATGTTAAAATATTTATCAGCTATTTCCAAAATGTGGGTTATCAGAAGTCTCTTTCTCTTGATTATTTTCTCTTGATTATGTTTTTGCAGTATGTATAGTAATTTTTCACTGGATACTGGACATTGTAAATGATGCATTGAAAAATCTCTGGATCCTGTTATTTTTCTTTGAGGAGATTTTAATTTCTGTCTAATAGGCCTGGTTAACTTATTGATGGGTCAATGATCTTGATCCTATGAGGTTTAACTTCAGGCTTTGTTAAGACTTTATTTCATTTTTACTCTTTGATTTGAAAAGTCTTTTCTCTGGAAACAATTTAGTCCATATAGCGAAACAGTAGCTTCAGGCCCACCTGTGAGCAATGTTTTCACTTACTGTCATTCCACATAGCATCATATCATTTTGTACAAAGCTCTGTCCATGGCAGGGTGAAATGACAGCCACCTGATGAAAGGTCAGAACTGCCTTCTCAGTTCTGGCAGTGGACATCCACTTGGCAGCTTAGACATCTCCTTTCTCTGAGGTTCCTAGAGATCCCTGCATCACTGTGCTGGAGTTCAACCCACCTTGATGGACCCCATTTTCCCCCTTTTTGCACACCTCTTGCTTTCTGACACTTCTTCAGGGTCCTAAGTTCATTTTCTTACAAAGTAATAATAAGAGTCAAAATTTAACACATTTGTCTTTTATAAATACTCTCTACACATATTTCTTACTTAATCCTCTAACCCTCTGGGGTATTTTCCCATTATCTGATGAGGAAATTGGGGTGCAGAGAGCCTAAATAACTTCCCAAGGTCTTGAAACTAGGTGGTAGATCCAGGACTTAAATCCAAGCCAGCCTAAAACAAAGGCTATTCACTTAATTCCTTCATATAAGAAAAAGCAATTCTGGCACTTTGTGGTTATTAGATCCTTTGCCCCAAAGAAAATTTAAAGGCCAGTTTTTCTGTCCCCTCCCTCCAACCCTATCTCCCTCTAAAGCAGATGCAGAGGTTTGAGACAGGACTCTGGTCACCCACTAAAAGGAGTAGCCCTCAGATCAATCCAGCCAGGCTCTCTGCTTCCATCACTCTGTCCAACTTTTCCACACAGATTGTGGCTCGTTCTCTGGATGCAATGGCCAAGTTACCTTCCACAGCCCACCCAGCCAAGACCCAAGAATGCAGCAGGGTCTGATACAAAGGAGGCTGCATCCTCCTCCCCCCATTCTAATGCTGTGGGGGTGAAAAGGGGTGCACCAAAATGTTGTGCCCCTGTCTTGGGGAAAAAGGGCAATACTATTGACCTCACAAGAGTGGTTGTGAACGTGAGAAAGACCATAAACTGTTTATCACATAGTAGGCATTTTTGTTAATGTAATTTAAAAAGAGACAGCCTAGGATTTCACATACATTATCTCTTGAAGTCTTCCTCCTTCCAAAGCCTACGAGAGGCATAATCCCCTTTCTGTAGGTGAGGCATAGGAGGATGAGAGGTGAGGAAACCTGTCAATGACAGAGTGAGTAGAAGACACTGGCTTGCAGCACCGTCCATTTGACCCCAAAGCTCATGTACCTGTCCATTCCTCAGCACTCTCATCTCTAAAATCTTTGAAAATATTTGTCTCTTGAGCTTATTGTAAAGATTAAATGAGAATACATGCAAAGCATTTAGAACAGTGCCTGGTACATAATAAGCACTTAACAATAATAATGATGGATAATATTTATTGATTATTTACTGCTTTATGAGGTGGGTATAATTTTCATTCCCATTTTCCATATGGAAAAACTGAGGTTCCAAGTAGTTGGATAACTTGCTAAGATCATGAAGTAAGAAAGTGTATGAGATAGGGTTTAAATCTAAGCAGCCTGAGTCCAGAGCCCAGATTCTTTTTTTTTTTTTTTAATTTTTTGTTTATTGCAGTAACATTGGTTTATAACATTGTATAAATTTCAGGTGTACATCATTATACTTCTATTTCTGCATAGATTACATCATGTTCACCACCCAAATACTAATTACAACCCATCACCACACACATGTGCCGAATTATCCCTTTCGCCCTCCTCCCTCCCCCCTTTCCCTCTGGTAACCACCAATCCAATCTCTGTCTCTATGTGTTTGTTTCTTGTTGTTATTATCTACTACTTAATGAAGGAAATCATACGGTATTTGACCTTCTCCCTCTGACTTATTTCACTTTGCATAATACCCTCAATGTCCATCCATGTTGTCAAAAATGGCTGCATTTTATCGTTTCTTATGGCTGAGTAGTATTCCATTGTGTATATATACCACAGCTTCTTTATCCATTCGTCCCTTGATGGGCACTTAGGTTGCTTCCAAGTCTTGGCTATTGTGAATAATGCTGCAATAAACACAGGGGTGCATGTATCTTTATGCATTGGTGTTTTCAAGTTCTTTGGATAAATACCCAACAGTGGAATACCTGGACCATATGGTAGTTCTATCTTTAATTTTTTGAGGAATCTCCATACTGTTTTCCATAGTGGCTGCACCAGTTTGCACTCCCACCAGCAGTGTATGAGAGTTCTCTTCTCTCCACATCCTCTCCAACACTGGTTGTTTCCTGTCTTGTTAAGTATAGCCTTTCTGAGGGGCGTGAGGTGATATCTCATTGTAGTTTTGATTTGCATTTCCCTGATAGTTAATGATTTTGAACATCTTTTCATGTGTCTGTTGGCTATTTGTATATCTTCTTTGGAGAAATGTCTGTTCAGGTGTTTTGCCCATTTTTTAATTGGGTTGTTAGTTTTTTTGTTGTTGAGATGCATGAATTCTTTATATATTTTGGAGATTAAGCCCTGATCAGATGTATGGTTTGCAAATATCTTCTCCCAATTGTTGGGTTGTCTTTTCATTTTGTTAATGGTTTCCTTTGTTGTACAGAAGTTTTTAGTTTGATGTAGTCCCATTTGTTTATTTTTTTCTTTTGTTTCTCTTGCCCGGTCAGACATCGTGCTTGAAAAGATGTTGCTAAGACCAATGTCAAAGAGCGTACTGTCTATGGTTTCTTCTAGAAGTTTCATAGTTTCAGGTCTTACATTCAAGTCTTTAATCTATTTGGAGTTAATTTTTGTGTATGGTGTAAGGTAAGGGTCTACTTTCATTTTTTTGCACGTGGCTATCCAGTTTTCCCAACACCATTTGTTGAAGAGACTTTTTTTTTTTTCCATTTTATTTATTTTTTTTATTGGTTTATAACATTGTAAAAATTTCAGGTGTACATCATTGTACTTCTATTTCTGCATGGACTACATCATGTTCACCACCAAAATACTAATTACAACCCATAACCACACACATGTACCAAATTATCCCTTTCACCCTCCTCCCTCCCCCTTTCCCCTCTGGTAACCACCAATCCAATCTCTGTCCCTATGTGTTTGTTTATTGTTGTTATTATCTACTACTTAATGAAGGAAATCATACGGTATTTGACCTTCTCCCTCTGACTTATTTCACTTTGCATTATACCCTCAATGTCCATCCATGTTGTCACAAATGCCTGGATTTCATCGTTTCTTATGGCAGAGTAGTATTCCATTGTGTATATATACCACATCTTCTTTATCCATTCGTCCCTTGATGGGCACTTAGGTTGCTTCCAAGTCTTGGCTATTGTGAATAATGCTGCAATGAACACAGAGGTGCATGTACCTTTGCAAATTGGCGTTTTCAAGTTCTTTGGATAAATACCCAACAGTGGAATAGCTGGATCATATGGTAGTTCTATCCTTGATTTTTTGAGGAATCTCCATACTGTTTTCCATATTGGCTGCACCAGTTTGCACTCCCACCAGCAGTGTATGAGAGTTCCCTTTTCTCCACATCCTCTCCAACACATGTTGTTTCCTGTCTTGTTAATTATAGCCATTCTGATGGGCGTGAGGTGATATCTAATTGTGGTTTTAATTTGCATTTCCCTGATAGTTAGTGATTTTGAACATCTTTTCATGTGTCTGTTGGCCATCTGTATATCTTCTTTGGAGAAATGTCTGTTCAGGTCTTTTGCCCATTTTTTAATTGGGTTGGTAGTTTTTTTGTTGTTGAGATGCATGAGTTCTTTATATATTTTGGAGATTAAGCCCTTATCAGATGTATGGTTTGCAAATATCTTCTCCCAATTGTTAGGTTGTCTTTTCATTTTGTTGATGGTTTCCTTTGCTGTGCAGAAGCTTTTTAGTTTGATGTAGTCCCATTTGTTTATTTTTTCTATTGTTTCTCTTGCCCGGTCAGATGTGGTGTTTGAAAAGATGTTGCTAAGACTGAGGTCGAAGAGCGTACTGCCTATGTTTTCTTCTAGAAGTTTCATAGTTTCAGGTCTTACATTCAAGTCTTTAATCCATTTGGAGTTAATTTTTGTGTATGGTGTAAGGTAAGGGTCTACTTTCATTTTTTTGCATGTGGCTATCCAGTTTTCCCAACACCATTTGTTGAAGAGACTTTCTTTTCCCCATTGTATGTTCTTGGCTCCTTTGTCAAAGATTAGCTGTCCATAGATGTGTGGGTTTATTTCTGGGCTTTTGATTCTATTCCATTGATCCGTGTGTCTGTTTTTGTGCCAGTACCATGCTGTTTTGGTTACTATAGCTTTGTAGTATATTTTGAAATCAGGGAGTGTGATACCTCCAGCTTTGTTCTTTTTTCTCAGGATTCCTTTAGCTATTCGGGGTCTTTTGTTGTTCCATATAAATTTTAGGATTCTTTGTTCTATTTCTGTGAAAAATGTTGGAACTTTGATAGGGATTGCATTGAACCTATAGATGGTTTTAGGAAGTATGGACATCTTAACTATGTTAATTCTTACAATCCAAGAGCACGGAATATCTTTCCATTTCTTTGTGTCTTCTTGAATTTCTTTCAGCAATGTTTTATAGTTTTCCATGTATAGCTCTTTCACCTCTTTGGTTAAGTTTATTCCTAGGTATTTTATTCTTTTTGTTGCAATTGTAAATGGGATTGTATTCTTAATTTCTCTTTCTGCTACTTCGATGTTAGTGTATAGAAATGCAACTGATTTTTGTATGTTGATTTTGTATCCTGCAACTTTACCATATTTGTTTATTACTTCTAAAAGTTTTCTGGTGGATACTTTAGGGTTTTCTATATATAAAATCATGTCATCTGCAAATAGTGACAGTTTCACTTCTTCCTTTCCAATTTGGATCCCTTTTGTTTCTTTTTCTTGCCTGATTGCTCTGGCTAGGACTTCCAGTACTATGTTAAATAGGAGTGGTGACAGTGGGCATCCTTGTCTGGTTCCTGTTCTTAGAGGGATAGCTTTCAGTTTTTCACCATTGAGGATGATATTAGCTGTGGGTTTCTCATATATGGTCTTTATTATGTTGAGGTACTTTCCTTCTATCCCCATTTTTTTGGGGAGGTTTTTGATTACTGTTTCAATCTCCTTACTGGTGATTGGTCTATTCAAATTCTCTACTTCTTCTTGATCCATTTTTGGAAGGTTGTATGATTCTAAGAATTTATCCATTTCTTCCAGATTGTCGAATTGGTTGGCACATAGCTTTTCATAGTATTCTCTTATAATCTTTTGTATTTCTGAGGTGTTTGTTGTAATTTCTCCTCTCTCATTTCTGATTTTACTTATTTGTGCCTTCTCTCTTTTTTTCTTGGTGAGTCTAGCTAAAGGTTTGTCAATTTTGTTTATCTTTTCAAAGAACCAGCAGAGCCCAGATTCTTAAACACTGCATTATGCTGCTTCTGTCTGCCAGCTATGATGATTATTAATATTATTAATGCTGCTAATTCTCATCCCCAAAGAAGATGAAATAGGATTACAGATTTATGGGATCTCATTTACCACCCCTGCCTCCTCCCTGACTGCTTATCTGCATCAATCCTTGATCTTCCCCATAAAAAAGTCTAAGATTATAAGGGACATGTGTGCTTATTAACTATCTCTGTGTTGCGTACTCCATGAGTGTAATTATGGGCTCATGGCTTAGGAAGAAGAATTTTCTCCTCAAAAATTGGTCTCCAGAGAGAGCAACGGAGAAACATGATAAAACTATATTGGAAAGAAAAACAATGAGAGAGAGCCAGAGAGAGAAAGGAAGAAGACATCAGGTAGGGATGGAGAGAGCAAGATTCAATGCAGATCAGTCCCTTCCAAGCATGTGGGGAAAAAAACTAAACTACTCTCCCTGCACCTATACCATCTTACTCATCCAGGTTCCAGAAGACCATGAATAGTGCAAAGACTGTGTCTTTCTCTAAACAGGGAAGTCTGCCCCCATGTGATCATGGCCAAACTATGAGCTGCTGAAAAGAAAAGACCTAGCTTAGAGGAGGTTGGTCACCCTCCTCCCACAAGAAGATTTCGGTGGCAACCAGGCATCAGTCCCCAGCACTCAAGGGGATGTAAGGCTGTAAGCCTCTGGATTTGCCACCTGAGTCCTGGGTCTGAAGGAGCCCCAGGCCTGGGGCCAAGAGGAAAGTGACAGAAAAACAGGCCCTGGCACTGCAGCCCTAGGCTAGCAAGGACTATCAGGAGCTGGAGACCCAAGTTTTCCCCAAGCCCTTGATGCTGGTGTGCTTTAGCCAAGATGAGCTCTAACGCTGCTCTGCCCAAAAGTAAGCCTAGCATAAACCTGTCTGGGCCGGGCACCTGTAACTGAGCAGTCACAAACCGTCTGCAGGGTCTCCAGCTCCCTAGAAACAACTCAGAACTCCTCCACCTCCTGCTGCCTTCTAGCAGTTTGAAGCTTTTATTATGTTCTGGGGATTCATAGGGCATGTGTGGGGAGGTGTCCTCCCCTCCACACGTCCACACTCCCCACACTAGGTACACTCACCTTAAAAAGAAACCACAGTGCCAGCCCTGTGGCTTGGCGGTTGAGTGCGCGTGCTCCGCTACTGGCGGCCTGGGTTCGGATCCCTGGCTCACACCGATGCACCACTTCTCTGACCATGCTGAGGCCGCGTCCTACGTACAGCAACTAAAAGGATGTGCAACTATGACATACAACTATCTACTGGGGCTTTGGGGGAAAAAAAAAGGAGGAGGATTGGCAATAGATGTTAGCTCAGAGCTGGTCTTCCTCGGCAAAAAGAGGAGGATTAGCATGGATGTTAGCTCAGGCCTGATGTTCCTCACAGAAAAAAAAAAAATCATGTGTGTCCTCACATGAGCATTTCAGAGGTTGGGATAGGTTGGCATCTTACAGATATTTTATCCTGGGCAGGCAACACAGAGAGAAGTGTGTGCTCTAGACCCAGGCTGCCTGGGTGTAAATCCTGGCATCACTACGCATTAGCTCTCTGACCATGGGCCAATTTCTTAACACCTCCATATCCGAGTGTTCTCACCTGTCAAATGGAGATAATAAGAGTGCCTCCCTCAATTGAGTTGTGGTGAGGTTAAATGAGTTCACAAAGAAATCATCATCCCTTAATAAGTGTCTACATGATCAGCTGTTTCTTAGCTGACAGCCTTCCTGACTTGGGTTAGCTTAGGATGCGATAGAAAGTGACCCCTCCATGCCAGCTCAAACTAGTCAGAATACACTGTCTAAGGAGAGGCTTGGTCACGGAGATGGAGCTGGACCCCAAATGGAGGCAGAGACTATCCTCTATGCCTGTCTTTACCCCAAAATGAGAAGCCCCACAATAGGATGCAGGAAACCTGTCAGATTCAGCCTGTGCTAAGAGCAGCCACTGCAGGTGAACCTGGAGAATCATCCGGAGTTTGTTTTGTATAGTTGGTTGATGATTGAGAAAGAGCAGTGTTTTCTTTTGTCATGAGCTGAGCATGTTTCTCAGAAAGGAACAGTCTAGCTCAGAAAGGGCATTGGTGTGATAAGAACTCATTACAGATGCCCACCCAAGCCCATTATGTTATAAGAGGGAGGATCAGCAAAGGCCTTGAGGTAACTAGCACCTTTCACGTTATGGAAAGACCTGGAGGGTAGCTGCCTGCCCAACCAGAGACCGTTCAGAGTGCCCAGAGGCAGAAACACTGATGTGGGCTGGTGGCGCCCGGCCTCGGTGCTCAGTCTCCTCACCCCAGGCCGCAGCTTTGACACCCTAGTCCTGGCACTCACCATGGCTCCAAAGCTTGTGTCTCCTCTCA
This sequence comes from Diceros bicornis minor, assembly GCF_020826845.1. Taxonomy (NCBI): domain Eukaryota; kingdom Metazoa; phylum Chordata; class Mammalia; order Perissodactyla; family Rhinocerotidae; genus Diceros; species Diceros bicornis. Next base: position 59,487,533 of record NC_080746.1, on the reverse strand, counting down.
TCTGTCCCTCTGTTTGTGAAAAGCATTTTTTGCTGTGTCAACAAAGACCAGTACTTTATAACCTTCCTGGTGGGTGTAGGGAAATGACAGGGCTGCTGGGATCTAGGTGCAAATCCAAGAGACTTTCATAGTTGGAGTTCCTGAGCCCCCTGAGTGCTGGGCCAGGCATCTCTGGGACTGGGAAGGAAGCATCAGGTAGCACATCTGATCACTTTTCACAGGGGGCGCCAGAAGGATACTAACATGTGCTGTACTTGACCACTTGCTCTTCCCAAAGAGCCAGCCCCATGAATTGTCTGGTGACAGATGGAGGCAGGTGAGGACCAAGAGGGTGGTTAGGGACTGGGATATACTCTGTCCTTTTGGGGAACAGAGGCAGTGAGGAATTTTCCTTTCTAGAGAGAATGAGCATAAGCTCTTTCTAAATTCTGCTCAAGAGAAATCAGGCAGTGTAACCCAAAAAAATGAGTGTGTTCGAGAAGAATAGAAGTTCTCTTTCTAACTTTATGCCTGTACCTGGGGAATGAAGGTGGTTGAAATAAAGCTATAATGAAGCAATATCCCTCTCCTGGTAATACCCTTGGAGCCAATGCATCAAGTATGTTGTAGTAGAAAAGCTGTGATCTATCTCTGGATCTCTCACTTATCAACTGTGTGATGAAGAGCAAATTACTTTAACTCCTTGAGTCTTTTATGCTTCACTTGTAAACTGGGAATACTGGTTATTTCATAGGATCATTGTTAGAATTATATTGGAATATGAAGGCGCTCAGACAAGAACCTGTCACATCCTATATGCTCCAATCATACTCCTTCTCCTTTCCAGTAGGAAATGGAGAACTGGCTTCAGTAATCAGTCTGGATTCCTCTACCTTGCCCATACACATGTCACACTTCCTCTACGACTCTTAGTCAGAGTTTTGGATTTTTTAAAATAAAAGTTTTATTTGGGGATAAATGTAGATTTACAGGAAAGTTACAGAGATAGTGTAGAGAGTTTCTGTATATCCTTCACCCAATTTTCTTAATGTGTACACTTTACATAAAAATGGCACATTTTTCAAAACTAAGGAATTAATATGGGTAATTACTATTAACAAAAGTCCAGATTTTATCGGAATTCAGTAGTTTTTCCATTCATATCTGTTTTCTGTTCCAGGATCCAATGCAGGGTACCACATTGCAATTAGTCATCACGTCTGCTTAATCTCTTCTGGTCTGTGACAGTTTTTCTGTCTTTCCTTGGTTTTCATGACCTTAAGAGTCTTGAAGAACTGGTCAGTAGTTTTGTGGAAGGTCAAAGCTTTTAACACATTAACTTCAGCCACCCTCTGTTCCTTTCCCTCCAACATGGTGAGGAGGACAATGTAGAGGTGAGGGGCTCTACTGTAGGATGTGCTGACTCCTATTTACTCCACTCCTAATCCCAGTGTGTCCTGCAGATTAGAAAATAAGACATTTCAAGGTTCCATCTGCTTGAGGCCATTAGCAGTTCCTGAGGTTTTCCAGGTGGTTCTTCCAACCAGGAGACTGATCTCTGTCCTCCATGGGCTGCACCCCAATATAAGCCTCCCCATACCTATCATGCACTCTTTTTTCATTCATTGAAATTCTTCAAATTTTGCAGGTTCTTATCATATTTCAGGCTCTAAAGGTAGGAAAGAATTTTTAATGGATTCTTAACTGTTTTGTTAAAATACTGACATCTCTGAACCTTTTCTTTAGCTTTTCTAGAACATCATTCTGGGATGATGTCTTTGCCTTAAAACTAAGAAATATAGCTAATGCCACGTTGTCTCTCCAACCTGGGATGGGAGAGAAAATGATAAACGGAAGTGGATGAGTGAAACCCAAATCAAATTTTATGTGCTCATGAGAGACTGCTCCCATTTTACTCATTCTAAATCTACATTATCCAATTGTCTTTGAATTGGCTCACAAAATTTGGATTCCTTTATTCACTGTGCTTCACCTAGAGATTAATCAGGGACAAGTCCTCTCCTCTAGTAGCTTATGCCTCGAAAAGAGAATAAAGCAGGTGTAAAAACTAAACTGGTACATTACTCTAATAGACAAGAGAAAAATATAGAAGGCATTATATGAAAGAGGATGATATTTGAGTTGAGACTTTGAGGATACGTTGATCTTAAATATATAGAAATAAAAGGTTTGCCAGGATTACAGTTAACATCCTTGTATATGGAATCCAAGCTTATACTCCTTATTATTAAACAAGGAAACCTGTGCCAGGTACCTAGACTCTAACTGCATCAGTATCCACTCTATAAAATTGAGAAGATAAGACTATCTGGAGAGGTGTAAATGAGACGATATACATAAAAGAACAAGCCAGTCATTTGCATGTTTGCTCTCAAATATATTCCTTGCCCCTCTTCATTGCAAGAGGTTAATCCTGAATGCTGGGTTTCCCAGGCTCCCTTGTGATCTGGTTTCTAATTGGGTTTAGGCATTGCAAATATTGGAGGAAGATTGACCAGGTCCTCTGGACGAGCCTGAGGTAGGATTAAATTAGTGACCTTTATTCAGTTGGCAATGAGAGTAAGAAAAAAGAGAAGTAAGGCAATCAGAGTTGGGGGAAAGGGAAGTGAGGCAAGGAAGAATGCAACACAATGCAATGCATTCTCACACCGGATAATGATTCATAATGAGTTTCAAAAAGACACAGTAGATCCCTCAGCCAGTGGGTTTGCTCATCAGAAGAATTGCAAGGAAGAACCTCACCTTGAAGTGGTCCACAGGAGAGAAAGGAGGGGAGTTAATTTGTCCCACTCTCTCCCATTTCTCACTGGTCAAAGTTCTCCTCATGGGGAACTAACTCCTTGCAATTGTTGCTTATGTCAATGGCCTATAATGGCAGCTCGGACACCTGGATCCCATACCCAGCAGTGTGATGTTTCATGCAAATCTGAACATATGTGTATGGAGTGGTGACCCAGCACTGGTAGGGTGATGACTCAGAGAATAAGAGAGATTCAACAGAATATGGAATGTGCACAAGATTAGTGTCCAATACCTATACCCTGAAAGAGAGGGTGAGGGAAAATATTCCCAATGGACAGAATTTGCAGCAAGCAGTTGTCCACTTTGATGAAAGATGAATTGATGTAGATTATGTATAGACCACCTTAACTGTGTTTAACAGGTTAGCCTGTGGGTCAGAGGCTGAAAATAAACAAGACTGAAAGATTAATAACTAAGACTTATGGGTAGAAGTATGCGTTGAACTTCTAGGAAAAGGACCAGAGTATGAAAATGTTTTTGTCCCGTGTAAATACCCACCAGAGGACATACACGCAGAGTAAGCACTTAATAATCAGGTAAATAGGATGACCCATCCTGTGGATGGTGATTAGCCTGTTCCCAGTCCCCTGTTGTTTGTTCAATGGGCTCATGTGCAAGTGTCCGTATCAGTGGTGGTAAACAGATAAGCCTTAGTGAGGGGAAATCTATGCTCAGGCAGAGCCTCTATCCCTACTGCTATGGACACTTGTACATAAAGACCAACTCTGAGCCTGATTATTCACTATTTCTAGGAGAGTCTAGACAGTCTTCTAGTGGCACTAGTTACATTGAACTAACAGCAATTTGTCCTCACAAAATAGGTAATATTCCAGAGACATATTTGTATTCTTTCCTACATGGCTTCTGCCAGCACCACCATTTTTAAACATACACCATAGGGGAACTCACAACATCACTTGCATCCAAGGAACTGATTTTACAATCCAAGAATTCTGATAATGGGATTTCCCTGTGGAATGCACTGGTCTTACACTGTATGCAATCAGCCAGGAAATGTTGGCCAAAAAAACTATGAGATGCCTTGCTGAAGGCTCCGGTATAGCATCAGTTTGGAAATCCCACCCTATGAGATAGGAAGGTTGCGCTATAAATCTGGTACACACTTAAAATCAGCAACACTAATATTGGTGGCATTTTTTTTCATATTTAGTATACACACACTCTTCAGAGAATCAAGAGGGGAGGTGAACGTGGCCCCTGTTACCATCAAACTAGTAATTCATTAACAGAACGTTTTATTTCCACCCCCCAACATGGGGCTCAGCTCTGTTTGGAGGGTCTAGTAAAGAAGGGAGAAGCCCTTCCACCAGAGTAAGCCAACTTAGTTCCAATAAATTGAAATGTGCAACTATCTCCCGGCTCTTTCAGGCATCTTAAGCCACTGAAGAAATAGGCAGAAGATGGGGTTTCTATACTGGCTAGAATGACTTACCCCAATACCAAGGAGATCTTGGGTTGCTGGCACATAATGGAGGCAGGGAGGACTATGCCGAAAACAGAAATATACCTTGGAGACATTCCTAGTTACCATTGTCCGATAACAATGGCCAGTGCATTAAACACAGGAACATTAAGGACACTGATCCTTCAGGAATGAAGATTTGGGTCTCCTCACCAGGAAAAGAACACTGAAGTACTAAAGTACTGGCAGTGAGTGAGGGGAATTTGGAATGAGTGGCAACTTTGGTCTTACAGCCAATTACCAGGGTGGGGAATGTTGTAGCTATGCACGTTATGTTAATTGATCTGTATGTATATGATTGAACATGTACCAAAGCAACACTGTGGTGTACATATTAATATCTTTATTTAATAGATGAGTAAATTGAAGCTCAGAGAGATGGCACTTAGCTAGTAAACAGCAAGGTTAGCATTGAATCCGTGGCTGCTTTGTCATGAGACCCATGTTTTTTCTACCCCCTCAACAGTGCCTTACTCCGTGCCTGCAGGAAACAACACAGGATCTGCAGTGATGTGAAGAAGAGTCATTTTCAGAGTGTCCACAGATTCACATACAGGTCTCTTCTTCCTCTGATTTTTCTTTTTTTTTTTTTTTATTCTGTTTCAACTTTGCTGTCTGGGACTATGTTCCCGGAAACAAATCTGAGTACACTGGCACCATTTGGACATGAGATGTCACCTGATAGCCTCTCACTAAGCAAATTCTCTTAAAAATAGAACTGGAGATTTCAAAGAAACATGAAGTGTTTTTAGGTTTCCAAAATCTATAGAAAAAGCAAAGTTCAACTGATGTTTTTACTTTAAGCTATACAGGGACAAAAAAAAAAAAAATAAAAGAGAGAGAAAGACAATGTCTGAGTTGGAAGGAACTGAGAATTTTTCTAGCCTTCTCAGCCTTCCTCTGTTTTCTTTCCTCCTCTACAGCTTGTGACCACATCCCTACCAGCTATCCCTACAGCCTCTGTTGAACTGACAGGGCAGCCTGTTATCTCTGGGCTGTTGCTAAAATGAGGGTCTTCCCTGGACCTCTCATGCAGCTGTGCTTACTATGTCACTTCAAGCATCACTTCACTCCATTCAACCTCAGTGTCCTGTCCTATAATATGAATTTAACAACCCCTAAATTGCTAAATTGTTGTATGGTTCAAATAATATAACTTGACATGGCCGCATTATTCACCACAATAGCCAAAAGGTGGAAGCCATCCGAGTGTCCACCAACAGATGAATGGATAAATAAAATGTATATACATACAATGGAATATTATTTGGCCTTAAAATGAAGGAAATCCTGTCTCATGCTACAACATTGATGAACCTTGAGGATGTTATGTTAAGAGAAATAAGCCAGTCACAAAAAAAGGATAAACACTGTATGACGCCCCTTATATGAGGCACCTAGAGTAGTCAAATTCACAGAGATGGAAAATAGAGTGGTGGTGCCAGGGGCAAAGGGGTGGGAGGAATAGGGAGTTATTGTTTAATGGGTAACAGTTTCAGTTGGCAGGATGAAAAAAGTTCTGTGAATGGATGGTGGTGATGGTTGCACAACAATGTGAATGTATTTAATTCCACTGAACTAGACACTTCAAAATGGTTAAGATGGTAAATTTTATGTTATGTGTATTTTACCACAACTTTAAAAATAAAAAGAATAATAATAATAAAATGTAACCTGAGAAAATCCCTAGCTCAGTGACAAGCGCACAGCTGGTGCTCAGTAAATGTCAATTCCCTTCTTACTGCTCACTGGTGTGATACCTGCCTTGGGGTCATGCGGAATAAATCTGTCACTCCCTCATGTTAAAAGAACATCAAGGGCCAGCCCCGTCGTCGCTTAGCAGTTAAGTGCACGTGCTCCGCTACCGGTGGTCCGGTGGTCCGGGCATGGATCCTGGCAGGCATCGCCCCACTGCTTCTCTGGCCATGTTGAGGCCGCGTCCCACCTACAGCAACTAGAAGGATGTGCACCTATGACAGACAACTATCTACTGGGGCTTTGGGGAAAAAAAAAGGAGGAGGATTGGCAATAGATGTTAGCTCAGAGCCTGTCTTCCTCAGCAAAAAAAAGAGGAAGATTAGCATGGATGTTAGCTCAGGGCTGATCTTCCTCACAAAAAAAAAAAAAAAAAAGAACATCAAGTCTCCTGAAAAGGAGCTGTTTCTGGAAGTAGGAAGCAGATGGTGGCATGTGAGGGGGAGCTCCAGGCACCTTTCTCTCCACCCAGACCTCCTTAAGAGCAGCTCCCACAGGCGGCCACAGCATATAGGTGTGGGGTGAGGACGAGCGTCAAAGAGCATGACTGCTCCATCTAGTAGATACGATGTTTTACTGTATTAGATAATGAGGACAGGGGAGGGAATGCAAAGCAAGGACGAAATGCTGCGGGGTCGTCACTCAGTCCCAGCCTCCGGAAACACTAGCCTGGGGCTTCAGGAGCTTCCGACACCTGCTGCCCCTCGGCTCCTCTTTGTCTCCTCCCACTTCTTCTCCCCTCCCTCCCGCGCGGCCTTCAGTATTCCTTCCTCCCATTGCTCCTCCCACTCTCCTCCTCCGCCTCCTTCCTTTCAGACGTGCCTCTGACGGGAAATCGAAAGTAAAATAGGGAGCCAGTTGCTAGCCCCTGAGTCCCCTGAAAAGGTGAGTGAACCTGGCTAGACCGAGCTCCCCCAGCCCTCCCTGGGGGACCTTTCTCCCCTGCCCCAGATCTGAAGAGCCCCTTGTAACCAGTCCCCACCCCTAGAGCCTTCAGTCTCAGTTTTCCCTTCTCCGCAGCAGGGCTCGCTCACCCCAAGCCCAGCGGTTCTTCCTGCGCTGGCGGGTCTGCCTGGGAGGAGGCTGGGCTGTGAAGGGGACTTCCAAAGTCACCTGGGAAGAGCTAGGGCTTCCCTGCTGCTGGAACGTGAGCTGGGAAGAGGGTCCCGGTGAAGCTGGGAGAACCAGGACTGCGACCTAGCTCAGAGCGTGGTTCAGGGGAGCACAGGGTGCGGTAGGTCTACAGTCCTTGAGACTCTAGTCCCCGAAAGTCACCCTCTGGGGGTGAGAGGGGCAGGGTTGTTTAGGATGTTGGAAATGTGTGGGTCTCTGCCCTGGAGGAAATGAAGACAGGTACCAGGTTGGGAGTAGCTGGGAGAAGAGCTGGAGTTCTCTTGTGTATACACACATATGCATATACATATGTGTATATATATGCAGATACATATATACAATCATGTACACCATAACAATGTTTCAGTCAATGATGGACTGCATATATGACAGTGGTCTCATAAGATTAGTACCATATAGATTAGGTGTGTAGCAGGCTATCCTATCTAGGTTTGTGTAAGTATACTCTATGATTGCAAATGAAAAAATAGCCTAAGAACTCATTTCTTAGAATGTATCCCTGTCATTAAGCGACGCATGACTGTATACTTACAAGAATATATAATATAATATTTTTATGTATATATTCATAACTCCTGTGATCATTGCAAAGATTAATGAAGATGTATGCAAAGCATGTAGCACCTTCTCTGGCACATGAAAGGTGCATGGTAAATGGTTGCTATTATTGTGATTAATTTCTCAGCACAGTAGAGGACTGGTGGCCTGAGAAGGGAGAAGATGGACAGGAAAAGCCTGGGCACTGAGAGTTTAAGCAGAGATGGACATGATGAAAGTAGAATTGTAAACAGCTTTATCTCTGAGGTTCTCAACAAATTTCACTGTCTCTTTGGGGGACTCAGTTTCCCCTTCTGTCTGACTGGATCCATGGACCAGACTACGGAGCGGAAGCTCTTGTTATTCAGGTTAATGTTCTTGTCTTTTCTTGTTTTCACCCCCTCCAGTTCACTCTCCCTCATGTTTTCCTTTGAATTGTTTTGTTTTTCTCACACAACCCTTCTCATCTTCTTTCCATTTCTCCTCTCCCCACTAGGCCACTGTAAGATTTCCACAGTGCTGCTTTAACAGGCACATTACCGCTATGGCCTCAGCAATGCCCTTGTCAATGATGTGGGAGGAGGTCACGTGCGCTATCTGCCTGGATCCCATAATGGAGCCTGTGAGCATTGAATGTGGCCACAGCTTCTGCCAAGAATGCATCTCTGAGGTTGGGAAAGATGGGGGCAGTGTCTGTCCTGTGTGCCGGCACAAATTCATGCTCAGGAACCTCCGGCCCAATCGGCAGCTAGCCAACATGGTGGACAACCTTAGAAAAATCAGCCAGGGTGCCAAGGAGGGCACACAGGAGGAGCGGTGTGGGGTGCATGGAGAGAAACTTCACCTGTACTGTGAGGAAGATGGAAAGGCCCTTTGCTTGGTGTGTTCCCAGTCCCGGAAACACCGTGACCACCCCATGGTCCCTATTGAGGAGGCTGCTCGGGAGTACCAGGTGAGGCCTTAATATGGAGGCATGAACAGGTAGAAAGGAGATGGGGCCCTGATAAGTGCTTTGTTCCCCAGAGCTGTGGATGGGGGAGAGTCACCTGTGGAGTTGTGGGGTTGGAGAAAGGAAGGGTGCCTCCCACCTTCCATGGCTAATTTAAGGGGAGAAGTGCAAGCTCAGCACAACCTTCTCATTCCCCAGGAACAGGGGACGTGCTCTGGGAAAATGCTGCAAGGATCGTGTTTCCTTGTGCCCTCCTGGTTAATTAGGAATGACTAGTGCCCCCACCCCTGCCACCTCACCAGTGTGGCTCTATTTTGTAAGAAACATCAGGCTTTTTCCAAGGTCTTCCCATCCACAGAATTCCTACCCCAATCAGACTCTAGTCCGCCCCCTTTTCTGCACTCAGGCTTTTCTAAGAACTAGTATGATCTTCCCCCACCTCGTGCCTACCTACCCTATGTCTTGGTCTGCTTGGCGTTAACCTGCTATCTTTCTCTGCAGGAGAAGCTCCAGCTGGCATTAGGGAAACTGAGAACAGAACAGGAGTTGGCTGAGAAGTTGGAAGTGGATGTTGCAATGAAGCGAGCAGATTGGAAGGCAAGAATCATGTCCCGAAGGGAATCTTAGATCAGAAGCCTAGGCAGGGTCCAGGGTCCTGGACTCAACAAAGCCCTAACTGTAGTTCTGCCTGCCTGAGGAGTGATAGAGTCAGTATATCTCACTCTCCAAGAACCAGCCATCCTTGTCTTCTAATAGAGAGAATGAAAAGGTTGTAGCTCACAGAGAGCTCCCAGTCAGCCACAGAAATCGAGTCTTAGGAGAAGGTACTGTGGGAGAAGCCACACACTAAAGCCCCTGCTCCTGGAGCCCAGTCTTAGGGGATGACAGCACCAGTGCCTCACTATGGGATACAGAGGTGTCCCAGGAGAAATGCCGAATGGCTAGGCCTGTCAGGAAATGACAAGGGCTATTTGGAACAGACTTAAGGGAACCACCAAGGCCTGAAGTAGGAAACCCAGTCTGCCCAGGTGGTTGCTTGATTGTGTCCAGATCACTGATACACAGTAGAATGCAGAACTAAAGCTTGTTCTGCACTGGTGATTTAGAGATGGCATAGGTCAGGGATTAGAGGGGAGTGGAAGGAGCTCACGGCCAGTAGATCCCTGAGGAGGAAAATTTGGGACTCAGGAAGGGTGAGGCAGGCTGTGGTGGCAGAAGGGGTCATCTTGTGTCATTGGGCAACCATCCACTCACTAGCAGGAGAGGGGAAGTAAAGAATATCCCAAGAGTCCCTTTCCTCAGGACTTAGGAACAGTTTTGTGAGCCTGTCTTTGTGAGGTGTTTGGGGATGGGGACAGGTGTTACTTTCTCAGTAACTCACTGAGATGAAGACAATGGGGCACATCTGGGTAGATACTGGCTTTTGAAAGAGGTTGAGGAAGGTCTCTGATACCATAGGCTGATGCAGCTGTGGTTGTAGGGCAGCTACAGTGTGCCCCCCACCAATCCCATTCCCCTCTTAGTCCCAGAAGTCTCACTTACCTACCTCCCCAGCAAATTGTGTGTGCGTGTGTCTGTGTGTGTGTTTATTCCAGAGAGAGCCAAAGTGGTGAGTCTACAGGGAATAGAAATGGGTATGGACACCTCCATTCCTGAGCTTGGCAGATTTTGATAAAAACCACCTCTCTCTTTCCATTGATGCCAAAGAGGAAGGTTGAGACACACAAATTGAGGATTCACACAGAGTTTATGCAGCAGAAAAACTTCCTGGCTGAAGAGGAACAGAGGCAACTGCAGAAGCTGGAGAAGGAAGAGAGGGAACAGCTGAGAACCCTGGGGGAGACGGAGGCCGAGCTGACCCAGCAGAGCCAGGTCCTGCAGGAGCTGATCTCAGAGCTGGAAAGGAGGAGTCGGGGCTCAGCACTGGAGCTGCTGCAGGTGAGACCTGGGGACAGGCTCCCCGTCTGAGATTCAGGGATTAACTGAAAAAAGCCAGAGCTCTCTGGGGCTACTGTCAAAGCAAGCGGAAACCCAGTCCCTGGGATTTTCTTAAACAAAACAACCTGGAATTTGAACCCATGAGTAGTTTGCATTCAAGACTCGGAAGTTATAGATTTAGGAGGGAGTATTCCATGCAGCAATTAAAAGAAATGGACATCCCTATTAAGTGCCTGCTCCAATACCTACCAGATTCGTGACCTTGAGAAAGTTCCTTAATCTTTCTGAGTATCAAGTTTCTCATATGTTAAATGGATATCATAATATTATGTATCTCAAAATATTTTTGTGAGGAATAAACAAGAGAATCCATGAAGGCTCTTAGGTAACTGTTGGGCCAAGGGACGGTTTTCAAATATATAATGTAATTAAAAACACTGAACTGAAAATTAAGAGACAGTAGCATAGCCCCAGCCCTGCCACCAATTCTCTCCGTAACCCTAGGTTAAAGATTTTCCTTTCCTAGACCTAACTTCTCCATTTGTGAAACAAGGGGGAGACAATGGGCTAAATAACAAGGGTTCCCCAAACTTTAGTCATAATTGTGTCATCTTTACAATTTCTGCTGCTTCTGTGAACTACACAAATGATTTTAGCATGTTCTTTTTCTTTAAACTGTCTCACTCTTTTACCTGAATAAATTTAGTTTAAAAGGAAATTTCCTAGGCAACAGAAGCCAAGAAATCGTGTGTTGACATGTTACTGTTTTTTTCTAATTTATTTCATAACAATAATAATAACTGCAAATTATTAAATAACACATACTACATGCCAGGCATTCAATCCCTCGTGACAATGCAGCGGGTGGGTACCACTATTGTCCCTACTTCATAGGTGAGAAAACCAAGGCGCAGAGATGTTAAGAGACTTAATGAGAGACTAAAGCTAAGTAACTTGACCAAGTTCACCCAAATAGTAAGAGGTAGAGCTAACTATTTTTAAAAGTTCATTGGTGTATGTTCTACTTGAAGTCATCTCACATCTGCCCGTGATATGTTTGCCTCACATGGGGAAACTATGGACTAGATGGCCTCCAAGTCCCCTCTGCTTTAACATTCTACATCTTTTCACTGTCTCCCAGTCAGATGTGGTCATGAAGCCATTTCTTTCTGGTTTGTGCAAAGCTGACTAGATTGACTTGACTTGGCTGGCTCTCTCCTTCCTATTATCTAAATCTTGCTTCTGCCCAACATAGAGCCGAGCTTTCTAAGACACTTTTGACTGGGTCTAGGAGCCTGCCATTTCCCAGGTAAGGGCTTCCAGCCCCTGAAACAGAATATCCTCAAATTATTTGATTTCACATACATGAGGGGGCAACATCAGCTACAGCACAGGACAGAACTTCAACTAACCAGCCTCTCCTCCCTGGACCACTCAAGCCCACAAATGAGAGACAGCAGTTTCTGTGCATCCTGACTTGGCCATTCTTTCCCTGTGACTGTCTCTGGGCCTCAGCCAGGCTGGGCTATTTACCCCTTTCCCTTCTCTTGCCCCTCCTTTCCCCCACAATCTGGTCTTTCTACTTTGTTTTCTGAGTCAGAGTCCTTAACCTGATCAACCTTCCCCTAGCTTTAGGACACACCCATGCTGGGTCTCTGGTTACCCTACAAGCATCCACACATTCTTTCTGCTCCAAGTTGGTCAGAATGTCTTTTGGGCCTTGGCCCAGAGGAAGCGGGTAGAGCAGTGTCCTGTGGACCTCAGGGTGGCATCACATCACCCACAGGACTGAAGTCTCACTGTGACTCCAGAACTTACTGTCTGTCTCTTTTCTCCTCAGGAGGTGAAAAGTGTCCTGGAAAGGTAAGGAGGGGTTTTCTTTGGTAGAGGAGGTACAACAGGAAGCATGTGTACCTATGATTAAGGTTATTGAGTTAGAGAAACATGCACTGATGTTTTCCCCATACTTCTCCTTATTCTCAAAGACCGAATCCTCCATAAATATTTTCTGGTCTCAGAAAGCTGATTAATGGACACTTCAGTTGGTGAGTTGCCCAAAGTAATTGAACTGTAACATCTTCACAAAGTGAAGCTCTGAAAAATAGGCAAATTCTGGGAAGTTCTGAGTCTACAGCCTGCTGGGACTCCTTCTTTAAAAAGAATCTAACCAGTGACAAACCTCCCAGAAAGAGTCCTGAGTAAGACCCATGGCATGGGCGAGACTCCTTGAGGTTCCTTACAGAAGTGATTCAGCATATGTCAGATTCCTTGCCTGTGAATGAAACAGAAAGTGCTTGTGTGGTGACCTCAGGCTTGGAGAGGAGATACAGACTATCCACATGCTGCAGAGGCCCATGTAGCCAGGAAGGCCTGGATAGGAACTAAATCCTACTTCCTTTTGCCTCCCACCCCCAGGAATCCTAACACAGGATGTGTTTGTAAATTTGCATTGAATTAAATTATCAGTCATCCACAAGGGAGGTTATAGTGTTAGGGTTCAGGGAGGATGAGGTAGGAGTTGGGGATGGGATCTTGAACTCTATTTTCCCCCAGGAGTGAGTCTTGGAACCTGAAAACGCTGGACATTGTCTCCCCAGACCTGAGGAATGTGTGCCACGTGCCAGGGCTGAAGAGGATGCTGAGGACCTGTGGAGGTAAGGCGAGTGCCAGGAGGGTGGGACTGGCCTGCTGGGGAGCAAAAATGGATAATAAGTGTACAGAGTACATCCCAGGGTTCATAAGAGATGCCAGGTCAGAATAGGTGGGGCAGGGATGGAGATAGAGAAGGCGGTTCCCTCGAAGGTCAGGGGAAGGGAAGAAGCTGGCTGGGGAGGCATTTCCTCACACAGTGAGGCTCAGGGTCACCCCTCATCCCCATCCCCCGACAGGCACAGGGTTACTGACTCCTCACACTCTCCCGGCCTGACTGTGGTCCTCTCTCTGCAGTTCACATCACTCTGGATCCACAGACAGCCAATCCATGGCTCATTCTTTCAGAGGATAGGAGACAAGTGAGGCTTGGAGACACCCAGCAGAAAGTGCCTGAAAAGGAGGAGAGATTTGATACTTATCCCATGGTCCTGGGTGCCCAGCACTTCAACTCTGGAAAACTTTACTGGGAGGTAGATGTGACAGGAAAGGAGGCCTGGGACCTGGGGGTTTGTAGAGACTCTGTGCAAAGGAAGGGATATTTTTTGCTTAGCCCCGAGAATGGCTTCTGGACAATTTGGCTGTTTAACAAACAAAAATATAAGGCTGGCACCTGCCCTGTGACTCCCCTCCACCTTCAGGTGCCTCCACGCCAAATTGGGATCTTCCTGGACTATGAGGCCAGCACTGTCTCCTTCTATAACATCACTGACCATGGCTCTCTCATCTACACCTTCTCTGAATGTGCCTTCGCTGGACCTCTGCGGCCCTTCTTCAATCCTGGTTTCAATGATGGAGGGAAAAATGCGGCCCCTCTAACCCTCTGTCCACTAACGATGGGACGGTAGTGATCCACTGTTGATGGCTTTCTCTGGATACCAACACTCCCTCTGTTGGTACCCCTACTCAGCCACTGACCCTGCCTCATTTTCACCTGAATTCCGAACCATCTTTGTCTCTCCAGAGGTGTCAAGATACCAGCAAGTAGACTTTGGCAAGGAGGTCACTGAAAGTCTATGTCAAATGAACTTCAACATCAATATTCCTGCCCTAGATTGCCTTATGATTCTCTCCATGAAAGAAACTACTTATATTTAGCCCAAACTCATCCAGATCAACCAAAACATTTTTCTACCTTCTTTATGTGACTCAAGTTTTGTTTTCTCCTCTCCTTCGCTAGGCCTCTATTATCTATCTTGCATTGTTTGCAGAAGGGCTTCCTAAATAAATTGGGCCTCCATCTATCTCATTCAATCCTTGTTCTCATTGTTCTTGTACACATCTAGGAGTATCTTTCCAGCATATGCACATCTGATCATAAGTGGCTCCACACTGCCTATAGAAAAGTAGCCATACTTTTTAAATAAAGGCTGAATTATGCAGAACTTAGATTGCCATGTTAAATATCCAGCCTGTTATGCCTCCCCCATTGCCACCATCGTCTCCCAACCACATCCTGTTGATAATGGAGTTGGTTAAAGGGCATATCAATCTAAATGATGTGATGGTTTTCTGATGTGTCACCCTGGCTAGGCTATAAGCCCGAGTTTTTCAATCAAACTCATCTAGATGTTGCTGTGAAGGTTTTTGTAGATACTTTTAAAGTGCATAATCATTTGACTTTAAGTAAGGGAGACTGAATTAGGCCCACCTAGCTTGTCTACGACAATCCAGTGAAAGGCCATAAGAGCAGAACTAAGGCCTCCACCTATGAATAGCTGCTTCAGCTCCTGCCTGAAAGTTCCAGCTTTCCCTTCCTGATGGCCTGCCTCAGATTTAGGACTTGCCTTGCCAGCCCCTGCAGTTGTGTAACCATATTCCTTGCAATAAATCTCTTAATATTTATGTCCTACTAGTTCTGCTTCTCCAGTTGAACCCTGATTGGCATGAAGGCCGGATTAAGGTAACAACATCACTTGGTAACAGCAAGCACTTTCTTGAGTTTAAGCTTTTAATGTTGGAGCAATGAAGCTCTACACCTGAGCAATAGGAGGCTGTGAGAGAGCCATATCCTTCCAGGAACCCTCATTCCTTATCTAAAATAGAATCTCAGGTTGCCCTCAGAACATGTAAACTTAAATACTCTCACTTCTCAAAATCTGAATACCTTGACATATCAGGTTACTGTGATCCTTGGAGATGTACGTTACACAGATGACACATTACCATCCCCTTGGTCTCCACCAAAAGAAATTAAGAGTTGGAGATCTCATAGTATCTCAGCTTTTATTGCCACCAATGATGTCTAAGAAGTAATCACCCCTGCCTGTCACACAAAAATTCTCCTGAGAAATGAGGGAATATTCTACTAGCACCAATTTCAATTTCGATTAATATTATCCTTTAAAATGCACATAAAGCTTATTGAATTTTGTGATCTTTGATTCTAAAACTTCTTTTGAATTAGAAGAGGCAGAAATTAATACACCAAAATTTTAAAGATAAACAAGCTAAGACAAAAAGAAATTGGATTTATTCACTGCTTACTCTGTCATGCATATTCAAGATCCTGTGCATATTTTTTAGTTCTATCACAGCCATATAAAGGTATAATCAAGAAATTTAAAGATTATGGTGAGCACCTTTTTATTTATGAAGCTATTTTATATTTTAAATTTTTTCAGCTTTATTGTGGTATAATTGACAAAAATTATATATAAGATGTATTCTTAAATATATATGTGTACTTTGTGAAATGATTGCCACAATCAAGCAAATTAACACATCCATCACCTCACATAGTTACCTTGTGTGCTTGTGTAGTGAGAAAATTTAGGATCAACTCTCTTACCAAATTTCAAGTATATAATACCATATTAACTGTAGTCACTATGCAGTACATTAGATCCTCAAATTGATCCTCAAAACTGATTCATCTTATAACTGAAAGTTTGTACCCTTTGACCAGCACCTTCCCATTTCCCCCACCCCTGTGCCCCTGGCAACCACCGTTCTACTCTCTACTTCTATGAGTTCGACTTTTTTAGATTCCACATATAAAAGAGATCATGCAGTATTTGTCTTTCTGTGTCTGGCATATTTCACTTAGTATAATGTCCTTCATGTTAATCCATGTTGTCACAAATGGCAAGATTTCCTTCTTTTTATAAATGAATAATATTCCATTATATATATGTACCACATTTTCTTTTTTCTCCCAGCTTTATTGAGGTATAATTGACACATAACATTTTGTAAGTTTAAGATGTACAATATAATGATTTTTGATATACATATACATTGCAAAATGATCATCACAATAAGCTTAGTTAACACATCCGTCACCTCCCATAGTAATATTTGTGTGTGTGTGGTGAGAAATTTTAAGATCTACTCTCTTAGCGACTTTCAAATATAAAATACAGTATTATTAACTATAGTCATCATACTGTACATTACATCCCTAGAACTTATTCATCTTATAACCAGAATTTTGCACCCTTTGACCACCTTCACTCATTTCCCCTACCTCCCACCCCTTGCCTCTGGCAACCACCTATCTATTCTCTGTTTCTATGAGTTCAGTTTTAGATTCCACATATAAGTGAGATCATACGGTATTTGTCTTTGTCTGATATATTTCACTTATCATAATGCCCTCAGGGTTCACCCATGTTGTCACAAATGGCAGGGTTCCTTCTTTTTTATGGCTAAATAGTGTTCCATTATATATATCACATATTCTTTATCCATTTATCTGTCAATGGATGCTTTAGTTGTTTCCATGTCTTGGCTATTGTGAATAATGCTGCAATGAACATGGGGGTGCAGAAATCTCTTGAAGATCCTGATTTCAATTCCTTTGGATATATATCCAGAAGTGGGATTGCTGGATCATATGGTAGTTATATTTTTAATTTTTTGAGGAAACTTTATGCTCTCTTTTATAGTTGCTGCACCAACTTACATTCTCAGCAATAATGCAGACAAGTTCCCTTTTCTCCATATCCTTGCCAGCACTTATCTCTTGTCTTTTTGATAATAGCTGCCGTTCTGACAGGTGTGAGGTGATATCTCATTGTGGTTTTCATTTGCATTTCCTTCACAACTAGTGATATTAAGAACCTTTTCATGTACCTGTTGGCTGTTTGTATGAGTTATTTGAAAAATGTCTATTCAAGTCATTTGCCCATTTTTTAATCAGGTTGTGTTTTTGCAATTGAGTTATATAGGTTTCTTATATATTTTGGATATTAACCCCTTACCAGATGTAGGATTTGCAAATATTATCTCCCATTCCATAGGTTGCTTTTTCATTTTGTTGACGGTTTCCTTTGCTGTACAGAAGCTTTTTAGTTTGGTTTAGTCCCACTTGATTATTTTTCTTTTGTTGCTTGTGCTTTTGCTGTGATATCCAAAAAATCATTGCCAAGACCAGTGTCAAGGAGCTTTTCCCTATGTTTTTTTCTAGGAGTTTTATAGTTTCAGGTCTTGCATTTAAGTCCTTGATTCATTTCAAGTTAATTTTTGTGTATGGTTTAAGATGAGTCCAATTTCATTCTTTTCCATATGGATATCCAGTTTTCTTAACACGATTTAAGAGACTATCCTTTCCTCATTTTGTATTCTTTGACAAAGGTGTCAAACTTATAGTTGAACTTATAGGCAGGGGTTTATTTCTGTGCGTTCTATTCCTTTCCATTAGTCCCACTTCTAATTCAAAGTAAGTGGGTTTGTTTTACTATCAAGTGTATATACGATTAAATTAACATATATTCTGTCTAGCTGTTTTCACTGCAATATTCTAGATAAGTTCATTGTAAGAAAAAATTCTGATTGTTCAATATGATTTAGTTTGGTTTTGATACATTGTAAGAAAAAATTCTGATTGTTCAATATGATTTAGTTTGGTTTTGATATCCCTATTTTTCTGGGACCCTATACATGTGCTAACAAGAGTCTCTAAGAGAATAAGCTACTTCCCCAAGGTCAAACACATCATTTTAGGTGAAGCCAGGATCCAAATCTAATTCTGATCTAAAAGCTCTTTTTTCTAAACACTACCCTTCTCAAGGTAACACGACAATCCATCTTTCAAAGTCTCGACAAATCACTTTGTTCACAGTCAGGAGAACCCTTGGTTCCTAGGTCTCTACAAAGTAGGCAAGGAAAATATGAGATCCTACATTGGTAAACATGCCACCTGATCAGTCACACCAACTCAGCAGAATTTCCACTGTGAAGACAAAGTACTGACCACATGCTCTCGAATCTGCCTGGTCTTGACACCGTAAATGACAGGGTTCAGCATGGGAGGGGATAACATGCAGACATTGGCCAGCAGAATGTGAGTATGGAGAGGAACATGATGCCCAAACCGCTGGGTAATTATCGTAAAAATGCCGGGCAAGTAGAACATGGAAATGACCCCGAAGTGGGAGCCACACGTGCCCAGGGCCTTTTGCCAAGCTCCTCGGGAAGGAAGGCGGAAGACTGCATTGAGGATGAGGGTGTAGGAAACCAAGATGAGAAAGGCATCTAGCACTACAGTAGAGAGAAGGACAGACAAGCCATACCAGACATTGACACGAATATCAGCACAAGCCAACTTGGCAACAGCCATGTGCTCACAGTAGGTATGTGGTAGCACATTGCTACGGCAGAAAGGCAGTCTCTTCACCAGGAACACATCTGGGAGTATCACAGAGAAGCTTCTCAGGACCACAGCCAGGCCAACTCTCATGATTACTGCATGACTGAGCGCTGTAGTATAGTGCAGTGGGTCACAGATGGCCACATAGCGGTCAAATGCCATGGCCAACAGAATTCCCGATTCAGCAATGAAGGTGGCGTGGATGAAGAAGATTTGGGTGACACAGCCATCAAGGGAGATCTCCCCAGCATGGAACCAGAATATGGCCAGAGCTTTGGGCACAGTGGTAGTAGACAGGATGAGGTCAGCCACAGCCAGCATGCAGAGGAAGAGGTACATGGGTTCATGGAGGCTGCGTTCAGTGATGACAATGAAGACAAGGAGGCTATTCCCAAGAACAGCAACAAGATAGAAAATAAGGAAGGGGAGAGAGATCCATGTGTGCTGGTCTTCCAGGCCAGGGATGCCCAGAAGAATGAAGAGCGAGTGGCTGATACCAGTGTTGTTGGGGGTTGCCATGCCCAGGACAATTCACGTGGGTGTTGGTGTGTAGGATTTGGCAGTCACCTCTTCTCTCTTCCCAAAAAGGTGAATAGGGTTGAAGTAGGGGAAGTGGGAACAGAACATTTTTTCACTAGATGAGCAGTGGAAAGGGTTCTGGTCAGGAAGTCAGGAAACGTGGGTTAGAAATCCTTGCCATTCTCTTCACTTGCTATGTGATCTCAGTAAAATTACTTCCCTGCTCTGAGTCTCTCTTTTATCACTTTAAAACTAAAGTTGGGGAGAAGTTGGATAAGATTACCTGTAAAAGAGTTGTTCCAGCTCTTGAATGCCATAGATCTGAGTCTCAGGTTGTTATAAACAGTTAAGAGTTATGAATAACAAAACACTGCAGGTTCCACTTGGACCATCAGAATGTGATCTGCATCTCAAAAGGAAAATGGTAACTGAGTCGATTGTCAGTTTAACAAACCTCACTGAGGACCTACCATGGCACCTGGAGGACCTACTTGGGAAGCGACAGACAATTGAGAAAATATCTATCTATATAATATGGATAATGTAGAGGAAAACTTAAACACAGGGAGCTGTGGAAACATGGAGAGCTTCCTAGGAATTCAGAAAAAGTTTTCTAAAACCACCACCCTGAGTTGAACCTTGAAGAATAAGTAATAGCTTGCCAAGTAAAGTTATGTGAGAAGGGAAGAACATGAACAAAGTAGAAGAGATCTGAAAGAACATGAAGTTTGGAGGAAAATTATAATGATTCAGGGTTACCATAGCAAAAAGGACATGGTAGAAAATAATGCCAGGCAGGGCCGGCCCCATGGCTTAGTGGTTAAGTGCGCGCACTCCGCTGCTGGTGGCCCGGGGTTCAGATCCCGGGCGCGCACTGACGCACAGCTTCTCCGGCCATGCTGAGGCCACGTCCCACGTACAGCAACTAGAAGGATGTGCATCTATGACATACAACTATCTACTGGGGCTTTGGGGGAAAAAATAAATAAATAAAATTAAAAAAAGAGAAAAGAATGCCAGGCAGTGAGATAGAGGCCAAATCACTGAGGGCCTTGAGTGCTAATCTAAGGAATTTAAAATTTATGTTGAAGCAGTAAGAGCCACTGAGGGATTTGTAGTAAGAGAACGACATGGTAAAGTTAGCATTTTGGGTGGCTCTCTCTTGCAGTATTGTGTAAGATGGATGGGGAAGGGAGGAGGCAGGTTGGAGAATGGAGACAGAGATCAGTTAGGAGGGGTTCTGTGCTAAGGGCTGCATATGCATTACCACAGTCACTACAGTGTGAGATAACTGTGTTCATCTCCCCATTTTACTGATAGGGGAGCAAGCAGAGCTTAGAGGTTGTATAGTCCCCCCACTCAAAGTCACCTGGCTAGTAAATGGTGGAGCTAGAACTTGGCTGCCCACGCCATCCTTTGAATCACTTCACCTGCCCTACTCCACCTTGGTCCCCATCATCAGGTGTTTGTGATTTCCTGACTTCTGGCTCAAAGAGGAAAAACAAAAACAATTATCTGTTCTTCATTCCCTTAACCTCCCCACCCTCACCCTACCTACAAATTTATTTATATTTGGATCATCTTTGCCTTCTCCCTCCTGTTCAAAGCTTAGCCAACTCCATCTGTACACTGGACCCTAACCTTCTCTTCTCTTTAATTACCTCTCCCCATTAATGTGTCACTCGAGTAATTTCAAACTTTTCCTCTCTGTTGGCTCCTTCTCCTTAATTGTAAATATGTTCAATTGTCTCTTCTCCTTTCACCTCAGTTTCACAAAAGGAGGGATGTGCTCTCTCTTCATCTATCCTCTTATCACCCTCTTAATCTTTACCCAACGCCATTTTACTTAAAACCCCAATATTCCACTAAAGGTTCCTTCTCTAAAATAGTCTATCATGTCACAGTTGCCAAATCTAGTGTTACTTTTAATTTCTTATTAGTAATCTCCAATTTCTATTATTAATACTTCTTTGTTTCCTAATAGCAACCATTAAATACTTACTGAGTGTTAGATATATTTATTATTTCTTTTTTTTTTTTCTGAGCTAAGATCTATCGCCAATCCTCCTCCTTTTTTTTCCCCAAAGCCCCAGTAGATAGTTGTATGTCATATTTGCACATCCTTCTAGTTGCTGTATGTGGGACGCGGCTTCAGCATGGCCGGAGAAGCGGTGCGTCGGTGCGCGCCGGGGATCTGAACCCAGGCTGCCAGCAGCAGAGCGTGCGCACATGAACCGCTAAGCCACGGGCCGACCCTATTATTTCTAATTATCACACCAAACCTATGAAATTGAAAGTATCACTAGTTCATGTATGAAGAAACTGACTCAGATAAGTAATTGCCCAAAGCCAAACAACCTGTTAGTAGCTAAGCTGATATTTGAATCCAAGATTATTAGATTTTCTAAGATTAGAGTCAAAGCTTCCATTAGCTTTAAAAACTTCTATTTTGTTATGTTGATCACCTAAACCAACTTTATTTGGCTTCCTCCCTACTCCCTTCTAATTCTCCTATTTATTCCACAACGTCTAAGGCAATGTAATACAGGAAAAATATGGGCTTTAGAGTCAGACTTACCTGGGTTCAATTCCAGCTCTGCCTTCTACAATTCCACACACGCACAAACACACACAAACTTCCATTCAGATGCATATTATCACACACATTCATTTATACAGTCACCACACACATATTCACTTACACAAATTCTGATGAAGATTTACACCCTAACACATTTTCACTATTCACACAAACAGCCCTTCACTATGAACACATTCACACACACACACTTTTAAACTTTCTCTCACATATATACCTGCCCAAATTCACACACAGTCATTACCCAGTCAAACTCACTCTCAGAGATAAAGTATCACTTATCTAATCATGAATTTGCCTGTCTTCATTCAGCACACTGACTCTCCTGTCATTAAATCAGTTTCCCCAGGGAGGTGGAGTTTCCAGAGGTCATTCCACTCTTACCCCTGCCTCCAGCCTTACAGTCCCCTACCTATGCCAGAAGAAGGGACTCACAGAAATGCAGTTCATAGGGCAACACCCCTGCTTCACCAGTTCCACTCTTGATTTACCCAAACATGAGTCAGAGATATAAAATACCAGTGCTGGTCGGCACTTTATACCAGGTCTCATCAAACTGCAGCCTGTGGGCCAAATCCTGCTTACCATCTGCTTTTGTAAATAAAATTTTATTGGAACATGGCCATGCCCAGTTCTTTACATATTGTCTATGACTGTTTTCGTGGGACAGAGTTGAGTAGTTGCAACAGTGACCATGCTTGAAGCTTAAAATATTTACTCTTGCCCTTTACAAAAAATATTCACCAATCCCTGCTTTAGAATAATCTTGTCATACAACTTCTTCGTTACAAAGGCCACAGAAGTAAAGAAAATTTTCCCAAGTCACAGAAGTGAGTTAAGATTTCTTGACTCTCATTCCACTAGTATTTCTACCATGCCACAAAGCTTCTGCAGAAACGTTTTGTTCTGTCCTCTCTGACTCTGTCCTCAGGGGATGGAGAATTCCAAATACGGCCTCTGTTGGGTGACCAAATGATGAAGGCAATCCATTATTGTTTCCCATGTCCCTCATCAATAAACTCAGTGTTTCCCACTTCCTTTATCCCCACACTCAGTCAGACCCCACCTTTCATGCTCCTGGGCAGAAAGGCCCACTGAGGCACCAGGCTGTCCCCCTCAGTACCAACCTACATCTCTCCTCACCCCACACTGTCCGTCACAACCATCAGGAACCAGACTGGAGCCATGGCCCTGCCTGGGCAGCAGGGTGTTTCTACAACCAACAGACTGTGTGCAGTGGCCAGGGGACCAAGCCAGACGAGGAACTGTGGGGCAAATTATTTTTTATCTGAACATCTTTTGGGAACCAGGAGCTTATTCATGTGTCTGTCTTCTCCCCTAGGATCTCCTCTACTGCCAGTGAAATAACTGTAAATCCCTTAGCTCTTCCCTGTCTGAATGCCGGGAGCCCCCTGTGTAAAGTATGCCTGAGAGGTTATATGAGCTTGGGAGAGAAAAGCAGGTGGGAGAGAGTTTTTGGAGGGGAGAGCTCAGGGCAGAAGATGGGAATATGGTTAGGGACCTTTATCAAGGCCTCAGAACTTAGTCCAGCTCATCCCCTTCAGCCCTGATGCCCAGAAGGCACAGAGCACCTTAGGAGCTGGAATCCCGTAGATTCTCTCAATATTCATTTATTCACTCACCACCCATTCAACCAACATGTAGCAAGTGCTAACTATGTTGACAGCACCATAATAAAATGTGGAACAAAATCAAATCCACTTAAAATGTATTTATATTGTTTTGTATGTTAAACTAATGCTTTGATTCCATCATCCATGGATTATCAATGGAATATGTTCATTGATAACCCTCCACGCTTTTTTCTCCCCTATTTATGGATTTATATATTGTTGAGATCATAGTGTACATGTGGCATGCTCTTTCAATAAATTTCATAATAGAGGAATTTTCAATGGTAACAAATGTCCTATAAACCACATAGCTCCTTTAATGCAGCTGCATTTGTCTCTAGTCTGACACAATGCCACACACATAGTACTCTACAAATATTTCCTGAAGAAATTGAGTGACTAAAGATTTCACCTTGGTGATGTTCTACAGTATGTTTAACCATTCCACTATTATTGAATATTCATATAACTCCCATTGTTCTCTGTTAAATATATTCTGTGATTGAAAAGATGTTCAACATCACTAATTATTAGAGAAATGGTAATCAAAACTCCAATGAGATACCACCTCACACCTGTCAGAATGGCTACTATTAGACAGACGAGAAAAAACAAGTGTTGGAGAGGATGTGGAGAGAAGAGAACACTCGTACACTGCTGGTGGGAATTTAAATTGGTGCAGCCACTATAGAAAACAGTATGGAGATTCCTCAAAAAATTAAAAATAGAGATATTATATGATCCAGCTATTCCACTTCTGGGTATGTATTGAAAGAACACGAAAACACTAATTTGAGAAGATAAATGCACCCCTGTGTTCATTGCAGCATTATTCACAATAGCCAAGACCTGGAAGCAACCTAAGTGCCTATCAGTGGATGAATGGATAAAGAAGGTGTGGTATATATACACAATGGAATACTACTGAGCCATAAAAAAGATGAAATCTTGCCATTTGCAACAATGTGGATGGACCTTGAGAGTATTATGCTGAGTGAAATCAGTCAGATGGAGAAAGGCAATTACCTTATGGCTTCACTCATATGTGGAAGATAAACAAACAAACACAGATATGGAGAGCAGATTGGTGGTTACCAGAGGGGAACGGAGTGAGGGGAGGTCAAAAGGGGTATATGGGCACATGCGTGTGGTGATGGATGGAAACAAGACTTTTGGTCGTGAACATGATGCAGTCTATACAGAATATAATGATGTATGCCTGAAATTTATATAATGTTATAAACCAATGTTACTTCAAGTAAAAAAATATTTTGTGATGAACACGTTTATAATAAACTTTTGTATGTGTTCTGGATTATTTTATTTAAATATTTGATATTCAAAAGAAGGAAATTATTATGGCAATGTTTCTATTTCCATGTAGTATTTTTTTATTATTGATGTAAATGTTTTCATACTTTAATAATTATTTATAATTCTTTTTTGGTGGAGAAATTACATTTTTTTCATGGGAAACCTACTCTGTGCCAGGCATTTTGCAATACAGGAGTGAACACGACAGGTGCCTTTGTGGAATTTATGGTACAGAGTAAAAAATAGACAATAAAGAAAAAATAAAAAGCAAAATCTTCAGTTAAGTATTTTTGTCCAGTAATATTTTGGTGCCATATATTTAGAACTTGTGGAAGCTCTTGATATTTTAAAGATATAAACCCATTTGGGGGCCATTTTACTTCAAAATATTGCCCAGGTTTTGTTCCGGACTAGTGCTCATTCACTTTATTGTAGAAGCTAATGCTGCTTTGAGACTCATGTTATCTACTTTCTCCTACTCCTCAATGCTGTCTGAAGGTCTTCTAGATTCCCTCACAAACAAATGCATGCAAATCCTTAGCACTGGTATCGTAGGGACTTCAATGTCCATGTGGAAAGCAACCAAATTGTCTTGAACAGGTGAATGGGTAAACAAACTCAGGTACATCCATACAATGGAATATTTTTCAACAATATAAAGAAATGAGCTATCAAGTCACAAAAAGACATGAAAGAACCTTAAATGCTTAACAGCAGGTTAAAGAAGGTAGTCTATGAAAGGTATATACTGTATGATTCCAACCTTATAATATTCTGGAAAAGACAAAACTATGGAGAAAGTAAAACAGTCAGTGGTATCCAGGAGTTCAGGGAGAGAAAGGAGGGATAAATAGGGGGCACGTGGGAATTTTTAGGGCATTGAAAATACTCTTTATGATACTATGATGGTGGATACATGTCATTATACATTTTTCAAAACCCATAGAAGTGTACAACACAAAGAGCATACCCTAATGTGAACTATGGACTTTTGTTAATAATAATGTATCAGTATTGGCTTATTAATTGCAACAAATGTACCACGCTAATGCAAGATGCTAATAATGGGAGAAACTCTCTGAGCAAGGGAGGATGAAAGGCAGAAGAATGTATATGGGAATTATCTCTACTTTCCACTCAATTTTTCTATAAATGTAAAACTGCTCTTAAAAATATCTATTTTTTTTAAATGCAATCCTTTTTGTTTATTTTTTCTTTTGTTTCCCTCTCCTGAGGAAACATATCCAAAAAGATATTGCTAAGACTCATGTCAAAGAGTGTACTGCCTATGTTTTATTCTAGGAGTTTTATGGTTTCAGGTCTTACATTCACGTCTTTAATCCATTTTGAGTCAATTTTTGTGTAGGATGTAATATAGTGATCTACTTTCATTCTTTTGCATGTGTCTGTCAAGTTTTCCCAACACCATTTATTGAAGAGACTTTCTCCACTGCATGTTCTTGGCTCCCTTGTCAAAAATCAGATGTCCATAGATGTGTGGGTTTATTTCTGGGCTCTCGGTTCTGTTCCATTGATCTGTGTGTCTGTTTTTCTGCCAGTACCATGCTGTTTTGATTACTGTAACTTTGTAGCATGTTTTTAAATCAGAGAGTGTGATACCTCCAGCTTTGTTCTTTTTCCTCAGGATTGCTATCCCTATTCAGGGTCTTTTGTTCTTCCATGTAAATTTTAGGATTCTTTGTTCTATTTCCAAGAAAAATGTCATGGGGACTTTGATAGGGATTGCATTGAATCTGTAGATTGCTTTAGGAAGTATGGACATTTTAACTATGTTAATTCTTCCAACCCATGAGCAAGGAATATCTTTCCTTTTCTTTGTGTCTTCTTCAATTTCTTTCAACAATGTTTTATAGTTTTCAGTGTATAGGACTATCACCTCTTTGGTAAAATTTATTCCTAGGTATTTTACTCTTTTTTTTTGCATTTGTAAATGGGATTATATTTTTAATTTCTATTTCTGCTATTTCATTGTTAGTGTATAAAAATGCAACTGATTTTTGTATGTTGATTTTGTACCCTGCAACTGTACTGTATTTATTTATTATTTCAACAGTTTTTTGTTGGATTCTTTAGGGTTTTCTATACATAAAATCACGTCATCTGCAAATTGGTGACAGTTTTACTTCTTCCTTTCCAATTTGGATACATTTTATTTCTTTTCCTTGCCTAATTGCTCTGGCTGGGACTTGCAATACTATGTTGAATAAGAGTGGTGAGAGTGGGCATTCTTGTCTTGTTCCTGTTATTAGAGGGATAGCTCTCTGCTTTTCACCATTAAGTACGATGTTGGCTGATTGGGTTTGTCATATATGGCCTTCATTATGTTGAAGTACTTTCCTTTCATTATATTGAGAGTTTTATCATAAATGGATGCTGAATCTTGTCAAGTGCTTCTCTGCATCTATTTAGATGATCATATAATTTTTATTAAAATGCTTGTGCACAGCAAGGGAAACCATCAACAAAATGAAAACACAACCTTCTGATTGGGAGAAAATATTTGCAAATCATTCATCCTATAAGGGGTTAATATCTAAAATATGTAAAGAACACATAAAACTCAATAACAAAAAAAAAACAAACAACCCAATTTAAAAATGGGCAGAGTATCTGAACAGACATTTTTCCAAAAAAGATATACAGATGGCCAATGGGAACATGAAAAGATGTTCCACATCACTAATTATCTAGAAATGTAAATCAAAACCATGAGATATCACCTCACTCCAATCAGAATGGCTATTATTAAAAATACAAAAAATAAGTGTTGGAGAGAGTGTGGAGAAATGGGAACCCTCAGACACTGTTGGTGGGAATGTAAATTGACGCAGCCACTGTGGAAAACAGTATGGAGATTCCTCAAAAAATTAAAAATAGAAATACCATATGATCTATCTATTCCACTTCTGGGTATTTATCCAAAGAACAGGAAAGCACTAATTCGAAAAGATGTATGCACCCCTATGTTCATTGCAGCATTTTTCACAGTAGCCAAGACTTGGGAGCAACCTAAGTGCCCATGAATAGATGAATGGATAAAGAAGATGTAGTATGTAGATATATACAATGGAGTACTACTCAACCATAAAAAGATGAAATCTTGCCACTTGCAACAACATGAATGGACCTTGAAGATATTATGGTAAGCGAAATAAGTCAGATGGAGAAAGACAAATACTGTATGATTTCACTCATATGTGGAAGATAAAAACAACAGCAACAAACAAACACACAGATACAGAGAATAGACTGGTGGTTACCAAAGGGGAAGGGGGTGGGGGAGAGCAAAAGAGGTAAAGGGGGACATTTGTACAGTGACAGATGGAAACTAGGCTTTTGGTGGTGAATGTGATGTAGTGTATACAGAAGTCGAAATATAATGATGTACACTTGAAATTTATATAATGTTATAAACCAATGTTACCTCAATAAAAAGTAAGTAAATGCAATCCTTGAAATTAAGAAAAAATAAAACTCAGTGGATTGGTTATATAGCTTATTAGATAGAGCTAAAGAGATCATCAGAAACTTGAAATAGATTAGAAAAATATACCCCAATGTAACATAAAGAAACAAAGAGATACAAAATAATAAAAAGAGGTTAAATGACTTGCAGGATAGATAAAAGATAGAATTTTTAAAAAGAACAGCAAATTCATAAAAAATGTAACTGGACTACATTTATTAGTTAAAATTCAAAGATTATCAGCTATTATGGAAACAAAAAATCATTTTATGTGGTTTAAAGGGCATCAACCTAAACCATATTGCCACAACGTGCTTGGGAGTAAAGGATATAAAATGGTTTACTAAGAAAACACTAACCAATGGAAAACATATGCAGCTATATTCATATTCAACTAAACAGTAAACATTCTCAAAATTGTCATGTTTAGGAGATCAACTCTTCCAGCATAAAAATTTTAAGAATTACAAGAAACTGGCAAATAATAATCACTGTGAGAAATTTAACTCCTTTTCCAATAATTGCTAAATAAATTTTTTGTGTGTGTGAGGAAGATCAGCCCTAAGCTAACATCCATGTTAATCCTCCTCTTTTTGCTAAGGAAGACTGGCTCTGAGCTAACATCTGTTGCCAATCCTCCTCCTTTTTTTTCCCCCCCAAAGCCCCCGTAGATAGTTGTACGTCATAGTTGTACGTCCTTCTATTTGCTGCGTGTGGGACGTGGCCGCAGCATGGCCGGAGAAGCGGTGCCTCGGTGCGCGCCCGGGATCCGAACCCCGGGCCGCCAGCAGTGGAGCGTGCGCACTTAATGCTAAGCCACGCGGCCAGCCTGCTAAATAATTTTTTAGATTGGTATTGTACGGAAGGTTTGAAAAGTACAACTAATAAGCTTGTTCTCCCTATTCCTTAACTCATACTACATATTAGGAAATTTACACCATTTTTTAATGTGTGACAAAAGTCATGTTATATAATGTTACAGAAAAGAAGATAACTATATCACATGCACAGAAAGATATAATCACATAAAAACTGAAAAATATAATAAAATTTAACAATTGTGCCTTGGTTTTCTGATTATTGTTCATTGAAGTTTGTTTTCTTTATTTTGCTTGGTTTTGTTAATTTATTAACATATGTTCTCAAAAAATTAAATATAAAAGAGTATACACTAGGGCGAGTGTACAAGATGGCGGGGTAGGCAGACTCTGAACTCACCTCCTCCCGCGGACACAGCCAATTTACAACTACTCGTGGAAAAATTACCCCGAGACAGAACTGAAAACTGGATAAGAGGAACTCCTGCAACAACGGACAATCCTAACTGAGGTAGAAGAGTTTTTCCTCTCCCTTTTGGAGAGGAAAAACGCTGCTTTCACAAGCCGCAGAGCCTCACTGCCACCCAGGAGCAGCCCACAGGTCGCAGCCCTCCCTGGAGGAGCGGGGCCCTGAGCTGGGGAGCGCCCCTGCTGTGGGCATTTTGTAGACCCAGCACAATCGAGACGAGTGGCATAATATCTGACTTTGCCTGCTACTAAAACATTGGGGAGTACCCCCAGAAAAGCTGGTTCACAAAGACATTAAAACCAGCTCTTAAAGGACTCATGCCCAAACTCACCCGTTTCAGAAAGCAACCTAAAATCACCAGAAAGAAAGGTGGACAGTGATTTGGTGAAAAGAGACTCACCTAATAGGCCCTGAGTGCATCTCAGTGAGAGGTGAGACCTCTCCAGGGACTGGGACATTGGCGGCGGCCATTGTTGTGGCCTGGTGTGGGCCTGCTTGGAGTTCCCCCTGGGGCCTGCTAGCCCAGGGTCTGCCCCACCAACTACAGCAACCATTTAATCCAGCTCAGCCAGGGCAGGCAGCCCACCTTAGAGACTGGCCCCACCCAACAAGCAGCCCTCAGGCAGCTTGTAGGCCTGTATAGATTGGTGACTGGATTCTCTGCAGCCTGGCAACTGAGCCGACTTCAGTGGGGCAGGGCATGCACAAGGACTGGGTGGAGAGTGTGGGGCAG
Organism: Diceros bicornis minor; assembly: GCF_020826845.1. Classification (NCBI taxonomy): domain Eukaryota; kingdom Metazoa; phylum Chordata; class Mammalia; order Perissodactyla; family Rhinocerotidae; genus Diceros; species Diceros bicornis. The sequence goes on along the minus strand of NC_080746.1, from coordinate 59,457,120 downwards.
TGGTGGAATGTGTGGGAGTCCCACCGTGGAGAGACTGGGTCCGCATCGGGAGGTCGGGGCACACACACGGGGCAGGACTGTGTTGACTATGTGTGTGGACCTGTGGGCGGCAGGGCTTGTCAGCTGCAGAAGACTTGTGCTTCTCAAAGAACCACATAGGGGGTTTGCCCCACCTTCCAAAGCCTGAAACAATTGGGTGCTCCCGTGCCTGAGGCCAGCCCCACCCAGCTGCAATCCTCAGAGAGCTGATACGAGACATATAGGCTTGAGGCTTATAGCAATTGTAAGGCCCTGAGCCTAACAACCTGCCACACTGGGGGCCTACTCACTTAAAAGAAATACTGTAACACAAATGTGGTATTACAACATGCAGCCAACTGTGCTGGGGCTCCCCACACCTGATAAAGAGACTGAAGGGCCCACAACAACTACAAGCAGCTGAGCATTACAACAGCTGGCCAGGAGCATAACTTGGCCTCCCTGGGCGCCTACAGGGAGAGCAAACAGGCCACAACAGAAGGACACACATAGCCCACATAGGGGTCACCCCTGGAACATTGAGAACTGAGGGAAGCAGACGGCAGGCCTCCTAAGCCATCACTAACATAAGGTCACCTATCCAAGAGCAGGAGACGTAGCTGACCTACCTAATACGTAGTCACAAACACAGGGAAAGAGGCAAAATGAGGAGGCAAAGAAATACATTCCAAGTAAGGGAACAGGACAAAACCCCAGAAAAGGAACTAAGTGAAACAGAAATGAGCAACCTACCAGACAGAGAGTTCAAACTAAGAGTGTTAAGGATGCTCACTGATGTGGGGAGAAGAATAGATGAACTCAGTGAGAATGTCAACAAAGACATGGAAGATATAAAAAAGAACCAATCAGAAATGAAGAATACAATACTGGAAATGAAAAACTCACTAGAGGGACTCAAAAGCAGAGTAGAGGATACAGAAGAACGGATCTGTGAGCTGGACGAAAGACTAGAAGAAGTTACCCAAGCTGAACAGGTAAAAGAGAAAAGAATTAAAAAGAGTGAGGACAGTCTGAGGGACCTCTGGAACAACATCAAGCACACTAACATCCATGTTATAGGTGGCCCGGAAGGAGAAGAGCAAGACAAAGGGGCAGAGAATCTATTTCAAGAAATAATAGATGAAAACTTCCCTAACCTAAGGAAGGAAACAGACATCCATGTACAGGAAGCACAGAGGGCTCCAAACAAGATAAACCCAAAGAGGCCCACACCAAGATACATAATAATCAAATGTCCAGAATTAAAGATAAAGAGAGAATCCTAAAAGCCACAAGAGAAAGTCAAGTTACATACAAAGGAAACCCCATAAGGCTATCAGCTGACTTCTCAGCAGAAACCTTACAGGCTAGAAGAGAATGCCATGATATATTTAAAGCACTAAAAGGAAAAAACTTACAGCCAAGAATACTCTACCCAGCAAGGTTATCATGCAAAATGGAAGGAGAGATCAAAAATTTCCCAGACAAGCAAAAATTAAAGGAGTTTGTCACCAAGAAACCAGTGCTACAAGAAATGTTGAAGGGACTGAATTAAGGGAAAAAGAGAAGACCACAAATAGGAAAAATTATCTATTTCCATGATAAGAGGGTAATGGATACAAATGCACAAAAGAGAGTTTAGATATGATACCAAAAACATGAAAGGAGGGAGGAGGGGAGTTAAATAGTAGAGCTTTCAGACAGAGGTCAAACTAAAGAGACCATCAATTCTGTATAGAAGAAGGAAGGAACAGAGAAGGACTACTAAAACACTGAGAAAAAAAAAAGTTAAAAAATGGCGTAAGTACATACTTATCAATAGCTACTTTAAACGTCAATAGACTAAATGCTCCAATTAAAAGGCATAGGGTGGCTGATTGGATAAAAAAACAAGACCCGTATATATGCTGCATACAAGAGATACACTTCAGACCTAAAGACACTCACAAACTGAAAGTGAAGGGATGGAAAAACATACTCCGTGCAAATGGCAATGAAAAGAAAGCTGGGGTAGCAGTGCTCATATCAGACAAAATAGACTTTAAAACAAAAACTGTAAAAAGACACAAAGAAGGTCATTACATAATGATCAAGGGAACAATCCAACAAGAGGATATAACACTTGTAAATATCTACGCACCCAATGTAGGTACACCTAAATATATAAAGCAATTATTAACAGACATAAAAACAGAAATAGATAGTAACACAATAATAGTAGAAGACTTTAACACTCCAATTACACCAACGGATAGATCATCCAAACAGAAGATCAATAAGAAAGCATTGGCCTTAAATGATACACTAGAACAGATGGACCTAGTAGATATATACAGAGCATTCCATCCAAAAACCGAAGAATACACGTTCTTCTCAAATTCACATGGAACATTCTCCAGGATTGATCACATATTAGGCCACAAAACAAGTCTACATAAATTTAAGAAGATTGAAGTAATACCAAGCATCTTTTCTGACCACAACGGTATGAAACTAGAAATCAATTATAGGAAGAAAATCAGAAAAGCCACAAATACGTGGAGATTAAACAAAATGCTACTGAACAACGACTGGGTCAATGAAGAAATCAAAAAATACCTGGAGACAAATGAAAATGAAAATATGACATGCCAGAATTTATAGGATACAGCATAAGCGGTTCTAAGAGGGAAGTTTATAGCAATACAGGCCTATCTCAACAAACAAGAAAAATCTCAAATAAACAATCTAACAATGCACCTAAGGGAACTGGAAAAAGAAGAACAAACAAAGCCCAAAATCAGTAGAAGAAGGGAAATAATAAAAATCAGAGCAGAAATAAATGAAATAGAGACCAAAAAAATTAATAAAACAAAGAGCTGGTTCTTTGAAAAGATAAACAAAATTGACAAACCTTTAGCTAGACTCACCAAGAAAAAAAGAGAGAAGTCTCAAATAAGTAAAATCAGAAATGAAAGAGGAGAAATTACAACAGACACCTCAGAAATACAAAAAATTATAAGAGAATACTATGAAAAGCTATATGCCAACAAATTCAACAATCTGGAAGAAATGGATAAATTCTTAGAATCATACAACCTTCCAAAACTGGATCAAGAAGAAGTAGAGAATTTGAATAGACCAATCACCAGTAAGGAGATTGAAACAGTAATCAAAAACTTCCCCCAAAATAAAAGTCCAGGACGAGACAGCTTCCCTGGTGAATTCTACCAAACATTCAAAGAAGACTTAATACCTATTCTTCTCAAACTCTTCCAAAAAATTGAGGAGGGGGGAAGCTCCCTAACTCATTCTACCAAGCCGACATTACCCTGATACCAAAACCAGACAAGGACAACACAAAAAAAAGAAAATTACAGGCCACTATCACTGATGAACATCGATGCAAAAATCCTCAACAAAATACTAGCAAATCACATACAACAATACGTTAAAAAGATTATACACCATGATCAAGTGGGATTTATTCCAGGTATGCAGGGATGGTTTAACATTCGCAAATCAATTAACGTAATACACCACATTAATAAAATGAAGAATAAAAATCACATGATCATCTCAATAGATGCAGAGAAAGCATTTGACAAGATACAGCATCCATTTATGATAAAAACTCTGAATAAAATGGGTATAGAAGGAAAGTACCTCAACATAATAAAGACTATATATGACAAACCCACAGCTAATATCATCCTCAAAGGTGAAAAACTGAAAGCTATCCCTCTAAGAACAGGATCCAGACAAGGATGCCCACTGTCACCACTCCTCTTTAACATAGTACTGGAAGTCCTAGCCAGAGCAATCAGGCAAGAGAAAGAAATAAAAGGGATCCAAATTGGAAAGGAAGAATTGAGACTGTCACTATTTGCAGATGACATGATTTTATATATAGAAAACCCTTAAGAATCCACCAGAAAACTTTTAGAAGTAATAAACGAATATGGTAAAGTTGCACTATAAAAAATCAACATACAAAAATCAGTTGCATTTCTATACACTAACAACGAAGTAGCAGAAAGAGAAATTAAGAATACCATCCCATTTACAATTGCAACAAAAAGAATAAAATACCTAGGAATAAACTTAACCAAAGAGGTGAAAGAGCTGTACACGGAAAACTATAAAACATTTCTGAAAGAAATTGAAGACACAAAGAAATGGAAAGACATTCCGTGCTCTTGGATTGGAAGAATTAGCGTAGTTAAGATGTCCATACTTCCTAAAGCCATCTATAGATTCAATGCAATCCCTATCAAAGTTCCAACAACAGTTTTCACAGAAATAGAACAAAGAATCCTAACATTTATATGGAACAACAAAAGACCCCGAATAGCTAAAGGAATCCTGAGAAAAAAGAACAAAGCTGGAGGTATCACACTCGCTGATTTCAAAATATACTACAAAGCTATAGTAACCAAAACAGCATGGTACTGGCACAAGAACAGATCAATGGAATAGAATTGAAAGCCCAAAAATAAACCCACACATCTATGGACAGCTAATCTTTGACAAAGGAGCCAAGAACATACAATGGAGAAAAGAAAGTCTCTTCAACAAATGGTGCTGGGAAAACTGGACAGCCACATGGAAAAAAATGAAAGTAGACACTTACCTTACACCATACACAAAAAATAACTCCAAATGGATTAAATACTTGAATGTAAGACCTGAAACTATGAAACTTCTAGAAGATAACGTAGGCAGTACGCTCTTCAACATCAGTCTTAGCAACATATTTTCAAGCACCATGTCTGACCGGGCAAGAGAAACAAAAGAAAAAATAAACAAATGGTACTCCATCAAACTAAAAAGCTTCTGCACAGCAAAGGAAACCATCAACAAAACGAAAAGACAAACTAATATTTTGGGAGAAGATATTTGCAAACCATACATCTGATGAGGGCTTAATCTCCAAAATATACAAAGAACTCATGCATCTCAACAACAAAAAAACTACCAACCCAATTAAAAAATGGGCAAAAGACCTGAACAGATATTTTCAAAGAAGATATACAGATGGCCAACAGACACATGAAAAGATGTTCAAAATCATTAACTATCAGGGAAATGCAAATCAAAACTACAATGAGATATCACCTCACACCCGTCAGAATGGCTATAATTAACAAGACAGGAAACAACATGTGTTGGAGAGGATGTGGAGAGAAGGGAACTCTCATACACTGCTGGTGGGAGTGCAAACTGGTGCAGCCACTATGGAAAACAGAATGGAGATCCCTCAAACAATCAAGCACAGAACTACCATATGATCCAGCTATTCCACTGCTGGGTATTTATCCAAAGAACTTGAAAACACTAATGCACAAAGATACATGCACCCCTGTGTTCATTGCAGCGTTATTCACAATAGCCAAGACTTGGAAGCAACCTAAGTGCCCATCAAGGGACGAATGGATAAAGAAGATGTGGTGTATATACACAATGGAATACTACTCAGCCATAAGAAACGATGAACTCCAGGCCTTTGTGACAAATTGGATGGACATTGGGGGTATTATGCAAAGTGAAATAAGTCAGAGGGAGAAGGTCAAATACCGTATGATTTCCTTCATTAAGTAGTAGATAACAACAACAATAAACAAACACATAGAGACAGAGATTGGACTGGTGGTTACCAGAGGGGAAGGGGGGAGGGAGGAGGGCGATAGGAATAATTCGGCACATGTGTGTGGTGATGGGTTGTAATTAGTATTTAGGTGGTGAACATGATGTAATCTATGCAGAAATAGAAGTATAATGCTGTACAACCCCAATTTATACAATGTAATAAACCAATGTTACTGCAATAAACAAAAAATTTTTTTAAAAAGTATACACTAAAAAATTTAGAAGAAAATCTAAGAATAATAAATAAATTGAAGAAAATAGTTTAAGATTAAAACAGTAAAACTCACAAAGGAAAAGAATGATAAATCTGAAAATATTTTACGTATTTCTTTAGGAAAAACAAAAGCCAACCAAACCATCCAAAGAGAATTACAGAAATTATAATTAAACAACCTAAGAAAATACTTTCAATAAATATCAATACCTTGGCAAAGTTACGTGTCCTCTCTGATCCTCAAATTACGTCTTCGTAAAATGGAAATGATAGAAACAATAACAAGTCCTATGTGAAGATTAAATAAGATAAGGTATAGAACAAGTTTTGCACAGGTTCAATAAATGGTTGTTATTATTAGCCCACAAAGAAACACAATATCCAATAAGCACAATAAAAATTGTTCCATGCATCTATTAACTAAATAAATTCAAATTAAAGGACAATGAAAAATTATTTTACCCTATCATATGGCGAATTTTTAAAAATAGAACTACTTACTAAATGCTAGTAAGGGTGCAATAAATTTTGGCACTTTCATTTATTTCTGATGAGAGTGAAAATGAATAATAACTTCTCTAGATGCAAATTTGCAATGTGCCAGAGGAACTCTGCTTAAGGCTAAAGTCATGCAAAGCTTATGCACAAAAATTAGACAAATCTTATGCACAGAAGTTTCCCTAGCATAGCATTTATATTGTTAATGATTAGAAAAACATAAGTATCAAAAAATAAAAGGGTAAACACTACCTCAAATAGTGTAAAAAAGAATTTTTTAATGCATGCTTTCTTTATAAATAATTGAAAGATATAAAATATAGCCATTGAAAATATTATAGAATTCTAAATGTTTTGTCATGTGAAAATGGCCACATAATGGATATATGTGATAATATTAGATACAGAATCATGCATAACCTGTGAATATGAGTGTATTGTTATAATTGTTAAAGTTAAATATAAAATCGGGAAGATTATACACCAAAATGATAACAGTAAATTTCTCTGCGTGGCGGGATCATATGCAAGTTTAATTTTCTTCTCATTGTTTCTCTATGGAAACTTATGTTTTAAAAAGTAAATGTTTTCAAAAGAAGCATCAACAATATGGTATCATCTTGTAGAGGAAGAAGTACCTAATCTTGAGATGAGATGGTTACAATGAGTTCACTGAGTAGGTGACACCAAGCTGGGCCTGGAAAGATGAATGATGGGAATTCATTAAAAGGTCAAGGAAAGGAGAGGTTATTCCAGGCAAATGTATCACTTAGGAAAAATGTACCAAGACACTTAAAAGCATGACCGAACATGGAGAAATTAGAGGTATATATAGTTCCTTGATTCTGAAGCACAGATTGTGTGAAAGTGATATGGACGGCCAGCCCCATGGTGTAGCAGTTGGGTGTGAGCACTCCGCTGCTGGCGGCCTGGGTTTGGATCCAGGCTTGGGCTATGCTGTGGTAGCGTCCCATGTAGAGTGGAGGAAGATGGACACAGATGTTAGCCCAGGGCCAGTCTTCCTCAGCAGAAAAGAGGAGAATTGGCATGGATGTTAGTTCAGGGCTGATCTTCCTGACAAAAACAAACAAACAAACAAAAAAGAAAGTGATGTGGAAATTGTTGCTGGAAAGGAAGTCTGAATTTTTCCTGTACTATGTGGTGGGGGATGATCTTTGAGAAACAACTCCCAAAAAGTCAAAAGTTAGGAGTATAGCTCCCTTAATGATGCCCATTGTTACACCCATCATACTTTGAGAAAGCATATGAAGGAATACAGGTTTTACATGGGTGTCCATGGATGTGGTGAAATGTCTCTGGGCTTAACATAGTTCAAGATAGAAAACTTAGTATTCATCTAAATGAGACGTAAATATTACATTGACTATTCCCTAAGTTGAGTTGAATATTAGGGAGTTAGATGTGATTTCTAGAGAGCAACCTGCCATTCCCCAAATAATGAACTGTAAGTGTCTCAGTCAACCCACAGGCACTGCTTTCAGATTGATTAGAGAGGCAAGTCAGAAAGGATCAGGTAAGTTGCTCCAGAGGTCCATATTCAATGAGCCATTTTTCCTAGTGCCTCAGTTCCAGTTCTCTCGTTCACTGCTGCCAAAGCACATCTCACGGAGGACCAAAATTTCTGAGAAACCAGTCTCTGCCATCCCCAAAGTCATTTCTGCTTTGGAAACAGCACATAAACCACTTGGTCTCATATCTGTTTCGTCTTGACCCCATAAATGATGGGATTCAGCATTCAGGTGGAGCAAGCATGCTGACATTGGCCAGCAGGATATGGACGTGTAGTGGGATGTGGTGTCCAAAGCGCTGAGTAAGAACTGAGAAGACCCAAGGCTCATAAAAGAGGATGATGACACAGACATGGGAGCCACATGTGTTGAGAGCTTTGTGGTGGGCATCTTTGGAGAGGATATGGAAGACAGCATGGAGAATCAGAACATAGGAAACAAAAATGAGGACAATATCTAGGATCACTGTTGACATTAAGACAAAAAACCCATACCAGATGTTTACTTGGATGTCATCACACGTATATTTGGCCAAGCCAATATGTTCACAGAATGTATGCGGAAGGATATTATTTCTGCAAAAAGTCAGCCTCTTCAGAAGAAATGTCATGGGAAAAATTGTACAATGTGTTCTCAAGAAAGCAGCCACACCAATTTTTCCTCTCAGAGAGTGGGTGAGTATCATGGTGTACTTCAACGGGTAACATATTGCAATGTAGCGGTCAAATGCCATAATCAGCAAGATGCCTGACTCAGAAATGAAGGAGGAATGCTTAAAGTAGAGCTGAGCAATGCAGCTATCAACAGAGATTTCCCTATTATTGCACCAGAAAATGGCCAATGCCTTGGGTTCTGTGGTCGTGGCAAAGGCAATGTCAACTCCAGCCAGCATACAGAGGAAAAGATACATAGGTTCATGGAGGCTGCTTTTGATGAGGATAATGAAGATGAGCAGACCATTTTCAAGGAGGACGAAGACACAGGAGATGAAGAAGAGAATGGAAATCCACATGTGTAGGTCTTCTCAGCCCAGAATGCCCAGCAGATAGAAGACTATATGGTTAACACCAGTGTGATTGAAGCTAGCCATTCCTGAGGCAGGCTGATGTGGACTTTATCTTTAACTTCATCTAATAGAGGCAAAGAGAAATACAGATTATATATAAATGTTTTCCTTGAGTTTTCTGATTAAATATATCAAATTAAATGCCTACATTTACCACTGTTTCCTCCTAATACCCTGCTAAAATGTCAGTAAAATAACAAAAACATAGAAAGCAGAAGAGAAGATAAAAGCAGAGAAGTGGCAACAACATTTTGAAAGCTTAAAAGCAAATGGATGACTATTGACTAAGCAGATGGAATAAAACTAAAAGCTTCTAAATGAAAACAAGAATGATGATAATATTCATTGCAGAACCCAGATAGTCTCAAGAAATAGATGTATGAGGTACTTCTCTAAAGAAGGGTGAGGATGGGATTTTTTTTAAAAGGATTATTGGTTGAAAATCTGTATAAAGAGCATTTAGACTCCTGGATCCTCTTTCCCAACCTGCCCATCCAGGCACCACTTTCTTTACCTAGAAGAATACCAGAAGTATATTCCCTGGTGAGGTTAAGCCTGAAAAATTCTGGAGACTCTAGGCATGGCTGGGGCAAGTGTACTATGCTAAAAGCAGAGGATTAAATGAAAGGCTACATACTGAGCAAAATGAAACCCCAGTGAACCTCTATTTTTGTCTGGTAATGCTAGCTTACATAACTCCATATCCAGGTCTTACAATTCATTCCAGTTGAAGAATGAGGCACTAAAAAGTGACCAGAGGTTCTATGTGTAGCCATGGGATTTGTTTAGGGAGAGACTTCCTGTGAAATGACTCCAATCCAGAATTTTACACCAAAATAAGTGAAAAATTTGTAAGAGTAGGAAAAGTTGTTTAAAACCCTCAAAGACCTCAAAAGACTTACCTTTCATTAACCTTTTCACAGCAAGCTACTGGAATATAAGCACCACCAAAATGAGGAAATTAACCAAAAATGGAGAAACATAGACGCCAACAGAGCAGCTAAAATAAAGTGATACAATACAGAAGAGAGTATAGGTGCAGAGGAGGGAGGGAATTCCTTCAACAATGGTGAAGGCTGACAAGGTGAAGAGTCCTAGAGTATCATGAATCTAGACTGGATCAAGGGCATAGAGGACACCTAAAGAAAATTCTCAAAGGAATACAAGAAAAGCTTGCTTTAAGATGTAATTTATATTTCTGGCGGAAAATAAGGCACATAACAACTAAGCAAAAAAGAATAGACAATTATTTACTCCAAAGAAGAAAAAACTTTGAGCAAAAAGAGAAATGTGATCATTTGTCACTGTAAAACTCAGTTATTGTAATCATAATAATGTAAACATAAATATGCATCTTAAAATCATGACATAACCCTATGTGTTAATACAATCAAGAAAAGGGAAGTTTGTGTGTGTCTGAATGTGTGGGGGGGGTGGATTTACTTGTAGGAAAGCTAAATGCCCATCTTCCATACAAGAAAGTCAGTAGGTGACATACAAAATAATGATAAAAAATGTATATAAATCAAGAAATAACAATATAAATGTGTTATCTAAATCAAGGTAAATACCAAAGAAACAGCTGTAAGAGTTAAAGTGGTTGTTTCTGAGGAGCAAGAATCAGAGGTGGGATAGGGCAGGGCACCCCTATTTTTATTGCAAGCCTGATAGGACTTTTGGAGTGTTTTTTAACTATGCATATGTATAATATTCACAAAAATAAAATTAAAAACAAGTTATCTTAATAAACTACCAAGCCGTTCACCTAAAATAAATTTGTAGCTCATAACTATAAGTTCCCTTGTCTCTCTCTCCCCATCTCTCCCCCTCTCTCTCTCTTTCTCCATTTTAATTTCCGGAGCCAAAATATCCCTCTTCTCTTTAAGCACCAGAATACTCCCTTAGAGAACATAGACTGGCTCAACTGAACTGCCTCCTCTCTCTTGAGAAGAAAGTCTAAGAAAGCTGGCATTAGAGCAGGCATAGGCAGTCTGATGGAGATGTTTCCTGCAATATATAATTCCCTCCTGTACATTCCATGGTCACACAGATGCTGAAGAAAATATTCTTTTCCAAGGAATGTCATATTCCTAAAGGAAAAGAAAAAGTGGCACCAAGAAGAGTAGGGCCCGTTGTGTGTGCCATAGACCTAATGACAAAAGAACAGGTGAAGGCAAGAAGAATAGAGCCAGAGATAAAACACGATCAGAATTTGGATGGAGAATTGCCTTCAGAAGATGATGGAGGCTTTGAGAAAAGGAACAGCCAAGATTTGTTTGGGTTGGAGCTATAGAGAAAAGTCAAAGAGTTGGAGAATGGCCTTTGGAAACAGTTGCCTAGAATAACTGCTGGTCCAATTTAATTTTTCCTAAAAGACTCTATTGCACGCCTCCTGCCCAGAGAAGTTTTCCTAGGCCTGCCCCAGACATCTGCCTGCTTTGTGCTGCTGAGCACTTTCCCTATCCCTCTCACCTGGAACTTCTGAGACGGCCAAGGGAAGCAGTGTTTTGCCTACATGATCCATCGCCCCTAAGTCAAAATTTTCTAAATATTAGAAAACATATCTCATTGATCATAAACTACCTTCTTATCTATCAAGCATCTCTAACAAGTCGTGAATTCTTGGATGGACTGGCCATGTCCTTTCACCAATGTGTGCCTAACGCAAAGCACAGAAGGAAAGACAAATAGGAGGATGGGAGGGAAGGAAAGCCAGTGAGAGACCAAATTTAAGATCATTGGCCAAAGCAAGGCTTTCCTTTGAGGACTCAGGTTCTCAAATCCAAATGAGACTTAAGACATCCTCTGAAAAGCTACCATCTATTTCTGCCCTGTCATCCCAAATGTTAGCCATTGGTCTCCTCTACAATCTGTTCACGAGACTCCAGTCAAACATCCCAATATTCCAACATTCCAAATTAGTTCCATTACCTTGGGCCTGTGAGGGGTTCTAAGATATAGCTCTACTCTCCCCTACTCCTAGAATCTTACCTCACACGTGACAAAATCAGTCATCAGCCTCAGACCAAGACTTTTGAAGCAGAAATGGAATCAGGGACTGGTGGAAACTTTAAGAGTTGAAGATTAGACTACAGAGTGACTCTCTTCATGAGATCTCAGAAGGTCATTTATATTCCACAGCCCCATTGCCCTTGGGTTTTTACTCCACCAACTTGCCTACAGTCCCACATGGGGCGAGTAATTAAGCCTACTTCCTACTACCTGTTTCTCTCGACACCTTGTCCTCTGACACCTCCCCAGTTTTGATCTCTATCTTCAAATTTTATGTGTGCATATATGTGGCTTTCCATACTCTGAGGCTCTTACTCCTAACCTCATACTACCTCCTGAGAAATCCCTGTGTCTTTTTCAAGAAGCATTACACCCACTTTAATCAACACTCTCTTTTACTTAAACCAGGCATCCATTTGTTTTAACTGGCATCTATTCTCAGAAAATATTTCTCTATAATTAAGATAAAATTTGAAGTTCAATTTATCCAGGTGCTGTGATAAAATTTGTATTTTGGAGTCTTTAACTAAAGAAATATATATGACTTGCAAGGCTATTTATAGCAACATGTGAATTATAATTGTTATGAAAGTACTATTTTTTTTGGCTGACTAGAACTGCAACAAGCCATTTAACGTTCAATGTAAAATACACCATCACTGAGGTCAGTAATTTATACTCTACTTTCCTTCATATTCTTTTCTTCCTTTGTTTTCATCCTGATTATAAATGTCTGATTATAGAGGCAATATATAAGCATTGTAAAAGAAAAAACTTCAGTTCAGAGTGGAATGCAAAATCAAGTGAAAAATCTCATCTTTCGTAGATAACCATTATGTATATAATTTACTAATGGAATCCTTCCTGATACATATCATTTTGGAGGACATAACAAGACTACCAACACATTTTTATGTGTTCATAAATTAATTGTAAGACAATTTTTTTCTCATTTACTGCATTTGAGTACAAAGATTTTACTCTTAAGGCAGCAATTTTCCAGACTAAATACAGATTTCCAAAGTTTAAGCAGATTTTGTCCAAATTCCATTATATTCTCCAACCACCTTAGCCTCCTGTCAGTTATTCAACATGCAAAGTTCTTTCTAATCTTCAAGGCCTTTGTATATGTTCTACCCACTTCCTGTAATACTTTTTCCCATTGACTACTTCCTCTCTCTTTTTATGCATCTCCTATGATCCCCTTGTCTCGTTTTAAACATGACCTCCTTGGAAAGGTTTTCTTTGACCACAACAATTAGATAACTCTCCCTCATTATAATTGTCTCTCTCTACAGTGTCTTCCTTTTCTTCAGAGGACTAATCATAATTTCTAATTATTATTTTTTTGCTTATTTGTTTCTTATATCATCTGATATTGCCACTAGACAGTTGAATTCAATACATTTTTGTCAAATGAATGATCAAGTGGATGTGATTCCCTCTCTCCTACCTTGTAAACATCTGGGGAGGAGAATTGTTCCGCCGTGGTAATGTCCATTCCTGAGCCCCAGAATACTCTGTGTGGTAACTTTGAGTCAGGGGTACTTTTGCCTCTAGGTAAACTCAAAGAAATAAAAACCCTTTTATTCATCCCCACAAACCACCATCAAAGGAGCTTCAGTTTATGAAGACACTTCATAGCTCCAAACGACGTCACACAAGTGAAACTTGAAAGAATTTACCTCATGTCAATGCTGCACTTTTCTCTCCTCCTGGCTCAAGGCTTCCCTTGATAGGAGCGCCACAGAATTCTCCTCAGTACACACACATGCTCACCCCAGAAGTACACGGGGAGTAAATGCTCCATGGTGTAAAACTTTGATCTGTTGGAGACAGAAAACAATAGAGAAATTTTTTACCCCTTAAACTTCCCACAACAGCAGATGGTCTTGATACACAGTGTATATGACTGTCAGGGGTCGTTCCTCAAGATTGAATAATCTGGCACTTAGCTGTGGGCCAGCTTCAAAACACGTCTCTACCTCCATCTGGGTCCCTTTACCCTTACCCTTTATAATTTAATTGTCTTAAATATTTCCTTTACATACATTGAGAGACACATCATGAATGTTATAATTCTTGCTTCAATTGTCACTTTTAAAAACTCAAAGTGAGAAAGATAATATATTATATTTATCTATAACCATCATTTCCATTGTTTTTTCTTTATTCTTGATGTTCCAAGTTCCTTCTTTTATCATTATCTTTCTGCTGGAACAACTTCCTTTAGCTATTTTTGGGTAGGCCTTCTAGAAGCAAATTTTCCTAGTTTTCCTTCATCTAGTAATGTCTTCATTTCACCTTAATTCCTGTAGGATTTTTCCACTGGAAACAGAATTCTGGGTTAATATTTCCTGTTCTTCAGCACTGGAAAAATGTGGTGCTACTTCCTTCTGGCCTCCACAGTTTCTGATAAGAAATGCACCCATCTGAATCATTGTTCCCTATAAATAATACACTGCTTCTCTTTCTCCTTTCACGATTTTTTTTCTTTAGTTTTGAGAAGTTAAATTATGATACGTGATGGTGTGGATTTCTATGGTTTTATACTCTTTTGAATTCTTCAGCTTCTTGAATCTGTAGATTTGTCTTTTGCCAAATTTGAGAAGTTTTCAGCCATTGTTTCTTTGAATAATTTTCAATTCCCACACTCTCTCTCCTCTCATTTCTGCACTCCAATGATATGATTATTAAATTATGTCTTATTGTCTGATGGGTCCCTGAGGCTCTGTTCCTTTTTTTGTCAATCTACTCTCTTTTATTCTATTGTTTAGATTGGGTGATTTCTATTGCTCTGTCTTCAGGTTCACTTTTCTTTCCTCTGTCATCTCCATTCTTCTATTGAGCCCATCCAGTAATTATTTTATTGTATTTTTCAGTTCTAAAATTTCTATTTGGCTCTTCTTTATATCCTTTATTTCCTGTCTGAGACTTCCTGTTTCTTCATGTGTTTCAAATATATTTATAATGACTGTTGAAGCATTTTTATGATGGCTGCTTTAAAATCCTTGTCAAATAATTCCAACATCTGTGTCATCTCATTGATGGCATCTGTTGTTGTTTCTCAACCAAGTTGAAATTTTCCTGGTTGTTTATTAGATACATGATTTTCACTGTTTCCTGGACATTTTGTGTATTATGTTATCAGATTCTGGATCTAATTTTCATCCTTTATTTTAGCAAGAATATGCTGACACCTCACTGGTACAGAAAGAGGGGCCACCTTATTATCACCAGGTGAGAGTGGAAATCCAGGCTCTCCATTCATCACCTGATGACACTATGTGGAGGGCAAGAGTCACATCTTTATTTCTAAGCAGGGGAGGAATCAAAGCTCTCCACTTAGGATCTGTTGAGAGGGTGAGGGAGTCATGGACCATGAGTTCTTTCTGTGACATTTGGCTGGTATAGAGCAGTATTTTCAAAAACATTTCTGTCTTGCTAGAACACTCTTTTTAGAGAGAACAGGTTTTTCTTGGAGTTTTTTTCTTTGCACTCAGTGGTGATTCTGAGCAGTGGGCTTCTCCAGAGTCCAGTCTGGGAAATAAAGGAGGCAAAAATAAAACCCAGAGAACACATCACTATGCCATTACTTAAGTCCCAAGGTCCCTAGCCAACTTCTCTCCAAGTTTCAGAGACTTCTTTTTTTGTCTTACATATTATATCCAGTGTTTTAGCTGTACTTAATGAGAGGAATAGGGAGATAAGAATCTACTCCATCTTGTCTGGAACTGAAAGTCCCATTTTTCTTTTAATTTGGTTATTGGTTTTCTTATTAAGTTTTGAGAGTTCTTTATGTATTCTGAATATAAGTCCTTTATCAACAATATGCTTTGCAAATATGTTTCCCAGTCTGTGGCTTGTCTTTTTATACTCTTAACAGTATATTTTAAGCAGAAAACATTTTAATTTTGATGTAGTCTGTTTTTTTGCCTAATTGTATTTATCTACTAAATGTGTTGACATTTATCTACTAAATTGCCCATGAACTATTGACAAAAAATAATTTTTCCATATATATTGGGTCTATGTATGAACTCTATTCTGTTCCATTGATTTATTTATCATTTTTAACCCAATGACACACTGTCTTGATTATTGTAGCTTTATACTAAGTCTTTAATCAGGAAGTGTTAGTCTTCTAAATTTATTCTCCTTTTTCCAAGTTGTTTTGCCTGTTATAAGTGCTTGGCTCTTCCATTACAAATTTTTAAGTCAACTTTTCATTTTTAATGCAAGTCTTATATGGTTGATTGAGATTACATTGAATCTACAGATCACTTTAGGGAGAAATCGATCTGAATAATCTTGAGTCTTCCCACTCATGAGCAAAGCATGTCTCTCCATTTACTTAAGCTTTCTCTAATGATCTCAACAATGTTTTATAGTTTTCATTGTACAGGTCTCTCATTGTTGATATTGGCATTTTGTGTTTTCTCTCTGTGTTTCAGACAAATTTTGTCAGATTTAACTCTAAGTATTTAAAAATTTTATTCAAATTTTTGTTTAAATGAATTATTTCTCTAATTTCAATTTCTGATTTTTTTCTAATATCGAAAAATACAATTGATTTTTGTATATATATTGATCTTGTATCCTGCAGCTTCACTAAATTTATTTCTTAGTTCTAGTAGTTTTTCTCCTAAATTCCATCAAATTTTCTACACAAATTATCATATCTTTGACAAATAGAGAGAGTGATACTTCTTCTTTTCTAGTATGGATGCCTTTTAGTTGTCTTTTGCCTTACTGTCTGGCTAGAACTTTCAGTGAAATGTTAAATACAAGCGGTGAGAGTGTACATGCTTTTCTTGTTCCTGATCTCAGGGGGAAAAGTATTCAACCTTGCACCATTAATTATTATGTTAACTATAAGCTTTTTAGATGTCTTGAGTCAGCTTGGAAAAGTCTCCTCTCTTTCTAATTTGCTGAGAGTTTTTAACATGATTCGATGCTAGATTTTTGTCAAATGCTTTTTCTGTGTCAACTGAGATGAACATACGATTTTCATTTTTATTTTGCCTTAATGTTGAGTTACATTGATTGATTATCAAATGTTAAACAAACCTTGGATTCCTGGGCTAAAGTCCACTGGCTCAAAAACATTTTTATATCAGTTAAATTTGATTTTATAATATTATGTTTAGAATTTTTGCATCTATGTTCATGAAAGTTATTGATCTCTGTTTTTCTTTTCATATAATTTCTTTGTCTCATTTTGGTATCTCATTTTGGTATTATGCTGGCTTCATAGAATGAAGTGGGAATTATTCCCTCTTCTTCAATTTTCTGGAAGAGTTTGTGTAAATTGGAATTATTTCTCCTGTAAATGTTTGGTAGAATTCAGCAGTTAATGGATATGTTCCTGGAGTTGTCTTTGTAGGTAACTTTTTAAGTAAAAATTCCATTTATTTAGTAAATATGGGGCTATCCAGGATATCTTTTCTTCTTGATTGAGTTTTAGTAATTTGTGTTTTTCAAGGAACGTGTCCATTTCATCAAAGTTGTCAAATTTATTGACATAAAGTTGTTCATAAAAATCCCTTATTATCCTGTTTTAATATCTCTAGAATCTGTTGTGGTGTCACCTCCTTCATTCCTGATAGTGGTCTTGTGTCTTCTCTCTATTTTCCCTAATCTGTCTGGCTAGATTGAATCTCAAACAGGGATGCTTTGTGCCTTTTAGGAGACATTTGGCAATGTCTAGAGACATTTTTGGTTGTCATACTGGGCAAGGTGTGAGGGAATGTCACACTACTGTCATCTAGTGAGCAGAAGTGAAAGATGCTACTAAATATCTTACAGTATTCAAGGAAGACCCCCAAACAAAGAATTTTCCAGCCCAGAAGTCAATAGGGCAAAGGTTGAGAAACCACGAACTAAAACTTTATTGACTTTATTGATTTCTCAAATAATCAGCTTTTGGTTTTATTCATTTTTCTCTATTATATGATTCCATTTATATGAAATGTCCATACCAGGCAAATCTATAGAGATAGAAAATAAATTAGTAATTGCTCAGGGCAGGAATTGATAGATTGATAGGGGGTTATATATAGCTTAAAAGTATGGCTTTTCTTTTAAAGGTGAGGAAAATGTTCCAAAGTTGATTATGGTGATGACTACACATATCTGTGAATATAATAAAAACTATTGAATTGTACATTTTAAATAGGTGAATTATATGTTATGTTAATTATATCTCCATAAAACTGTTTTTAAAAATAAGAAAACAGTGACCAAAATTCTGATTGAAAATTGGGCAAAAGTCACAGATAGGCAATTCACAAAAAAATTATGCCAAATAAACATAAAACATATAACTAGATGTTGTGCCTTGATTTTCTTCAAAATGGTCTCTCCCCAAATGCTCTCTTATCATTCATTTGTCTAGCTTAAGCTTCTTGAAATGGCTTCTGGTCTCCAAAAGGGAAAAAACGGGAGCTGCAAGTCCTCTTAAAGCATATGCCCTGAAATTCACACATCACTTTAACCTAATTCTTTTAGTCAAAGAAAGTCATAAGACCACCCAATATTCAAGAGGATGGGTAATAGACTGCATATCACGGTGGGGTAAAGATATGTGTTCAGTAGAGGGAAGAATTATTGATCACCATTTTTGCAGATGGTTAGCTACACTTGACAAACTCAGAATGGCAAATTTTTGAAATCTTCACAACACACTCTGCTGGTAAGATTGTGAGGAAAAAGGCATTCTCATCTACTGTTTGAGGTAATAAAAAAAATGGTAAGACCTCTATAGAGAGAATATTTAAATATCTAACAAAACCAAAAAGGTGTTTATCTTTAACCAAGATAATTTTACTTCTATAAACTAAGCTTGAAATTGCACATCCCATAGTACAAAGATACATATATACCATTTTATTCATTGTAGGGGTAGTTACAATTGCAAAATATTCGAAACAACCTAAAAGCTCATACATGAGAGACTGTTTGAATAAACTATGGCATATATACACAATAGCATGTTATACAAGTGTAAAATAGTAAGGAAGATTGCTATGGACACTTATAGAGCATTAAATGAAAACAAAAAGTGTTAAATAGTACACATTTATTTTCCAATGATTGCCTTGTATTAAAGTTGTCACAAACATAATTATGCATAAATCTTTGACTGTGTTCTATGTTCTTTTTTTCATATAAGCTAGGATCTTGAATTTTTTAATTTTTATTTGATTGTTTTCCAAACAGGTTGAATATGTACAAATGTTAATAAAATACACATTATAAATACTAGGATAATTTATGTTTGCACACTATACTGAAAATAATTAAATGGAAATTTTTTAGATTAGGATATCATTGTGAATTAAATTAAAATTTAAATCATAAATTTTTATTTTGAGAAATTTCTCCATAAATTATTTTTTAACAAAAATTATGATTTTACTTCCATAGATGGAAGTACATAATCAGAGTGTCCATGGCAATGTTTATCTATCAAAAAAAAAAATGCTGAGGTGATGTCAGTATCATGGCAGACTGAGTTATTCCCTTTGTCTCTCCCCTCTAAGTTACAACCAATCAGACATTCATTGACCAACAGAGGATTCCCTACACAGAACAACAGGTTTCATAAGAGATCCATGCATTTTACATCTGAAGGTGGGTGGACTGGACCCCCATGAGGCTGTAGAACTAGGGTAGCAGCCCTTTCCCCCTTCCCCAGCAACAGCAATCCAGGGCATGGATCTTCATGCCAGAGCACACACCAGTGAGTGGTCACTTCAGAAGCAGAGGCAGCAGGCACTGCAGCTCACGTCACTGCCAGTGACACAGCAGGGGCAGAAAAAACAGGTGTGGCTTGCTCCCTGCTCATATCCCAGCAGATCCAGTGTATTCCCCCCCACCCCCCAACAGTGACCAAGTCTTTCCAATCGTGGGGACATATACAAAACTCAGATTTTCCAAGCTGGGGTGGGGTGCCCTGACATGACATGAAAAATAACATACAAAGCATTAAAAATAGAGCAGACCACATGGACGAGAAAATTATAAAGCTTGAAGATAGAAATCTAGAAATGCTTCAGGTGGAGGAGGAAAGAGAACTAAGATTATAAAAAACTAAAGAAATTTCTTCAAGAAATATCTGACTCAACTAGGAAAAGTAACATAAGGATAATGGATAATAGGTATCCCAGAAGGAGAAGAGAGGGAGAAAGGAGCAGAGAGCTTATTCAAAGAAATAATAGCTGAGAACTTCCCAAACCTGGGAAAGGAACTGGACATATAAGTACATGAAGCTATTAGAACTCTTAATTACCTCAATGCAAAAAGACCTTCTCTAAGGCATATAATATTAAAACTGTCAAAGTCAATGACAAAGAAAAAATATTAAGGGCAGTAAGACAGAAGAAAATAACCTATAAAGGAACCCCCATCAGGCTTTCAGCAGATTTCTTAGCAGAAACCTTACAGGCTAGGAGAGAGTGGAATCGTATACTCAAAATACTGAAAGACAAAAACTATCAGCCAAGAATACTTTATCCAGTAAAATTATCCTTCAGACATGGTGGAGAAATAAAATGTTTCCCAGATGAACAAAAGCTGAGGGAGATCATCACCTCTACATCTTCCTTACAAGAAGTGGTGAAAGGAGACCCTCATACCTGAAACAAACAGGCAAAAGTTTACAAAGTTTTGAGTAAGGAGATATATAGACACACAGAATCAGAAAATTGCAGCTCTATATCAGAATAGGTTAGTAAACACTTAATTATAAGATAAAAGAGTAAGGAAAGAAGGCATTAAAAATAGCTATAACCACTTCAATTTGGTCACAAACTCACAACACTAGAAAGAATAATTTGGGACAAAAAAACAGAATGGGAAGAGGAAAAGGGTGGAACCTGCATAAGCTAGTGGAGATAAGAGGCTAATAGAAAAAGGACTATCTCATCCATGAGATCTTTTATACAAACCTCATGGTAACCACAAAAGAAAAACTCAGAGTCACAAATCATAAATAAAGAGAAAACAGTAAAGTATCACAGAAAACCAAGAAACTGAAATGGCAAACAGAAGTACAAGGAAAAAGAAACAATGGAAATTTAGAACAACTAGAAAACAAAAGATAACATGGCAGTATTAAGTCTTCACGTATCAATAATCACTCTAAATGTAACTGGATTTAATTCAGCAATCAAAAGACACAGAGTGACTGGATGGATTAAAAAACAAGACCCAGCAATATGCTACCTCCAGGAGACCCATCTCAGCTGTAAGGACAAACATAGGCTCAGAGTGCAGGGGTGGAAGATGATACTCCAGCAAATACTAACCAAAGAAAGTAAGTGTAGCCATACTTATATTAGACAAAACAGACATCAAGACAAAAAAGATAACAAGAGACAAAGATGGCCTTATATAATGATAAAAGAAACATTCCAACAAGAAGACATAACACTTATTAATATATATGCACCAACCAAACACAGGAGCACCAACGTGTATAAAGCAACTATTAACAGACCTAAAGGGAGAAATTGACAGCAACACAATAATAGTAGGAGACATTAACACCCCGCTTATGTCAATGGACAGATCACCCAGATAGAAAGTCAAGAGGGAAACAGTGGCCTTAAATGAAACACTAGACTAGATGGACTTTATAGATATATATAGGACATTCCATCCAAAAACAGCAGAATACACATCCTTCTCAAGTTCACATGGAGTGTTCTCAAAGATAGACTATACTTTGGGAAACAAAGCAAGCTTCAATAAAGTTAAGAAAATTGAAATCATATCAGGCAGCTTTTCTGACCACAATGCTATGAAACTAGAAATCAAATACAAGAAACAAGCCAGAAAAGTCATAAATAGGTGGAGACTAAACAACATGCTACTGAACAACTATTGGATCAATGAAGAAATCAAAAGAGAAATCAAAAAATATCTAGAGACAAATAAAAATGAAAACACAACATACCAAAACTTCTGGGATGCAACAAAAGCAGTACTAAAAGGGCAGTTTATAGTAATACAAGCCTACTTTAAAAAGAAAAGGGCCTTCCCTGTGGCCTAGTGGTTAAGTTCAGCGCACTATGCTTTGGTGGCTTAGGTTAGGTTCCTGGGTGCAGACCTACACCACTCACCTGTTAGTGGCCATGATGTGACAGTGGTTCACATACAAAATGAGGAAGATTGGCAACAAATGTTAGTTCAGGGAGAATCTTCATCAGTAAAAAAAAAAAAAAAAAAAAAAAACAGGACGATTGGCAACAGATGATAGCTCTGGCCAAATCTTCCTCAGGAAAAAAAAAGAAAAAGAAAAAGAAAAATCTCAAATAAAAAATCTTACACTCTACCTAAAAGAATTAGAAAAGCAAGAGCAAACAAAGTCCAAAGTCAGTAGAAGGAAGGAAATAATTTAAAAAATCAGAGAAGAAATAAACAAAATAGAGACTTAAAAAACAATAGAAAGGATCAAAAAAAATAAGAGCTAGTTCTTTGACAAGGTAAATAAAATTGGCAAACCCTTAGTTAGACTCATGAAGAAGAAAAGAGAGAAGACTCAAATAAATAAAATCAGAACTGAAAGAGGAGAAATTACAATGGACACCACAGAAATACAAAAGATTATAAGAGAATACCATGAAAAGCTATTCACCAGCAAATAAGGTAACCTAGAAGAAATAGATAAATTCTTAAATCGTATATCCTCCCAAAACTGAATCAAGAAGTAATAGAGAATCCGAATAGACCAATCACAGTAAACAGATTGAAACAGTAATCAAAAACCTCCCAAAAGACAAAAGTCCAAGATCAGATGGCCCCTCCGAATTCTACCAAACATTCAAAGAAGATTTAATATCTTCTTTCTCAAACTCTTCCAAAAAATACAGGATGAGTACAGGATGCTTCCTAATTCATTTTATGAGTCCAACACCAGACAAGGTGTTGGACCAGCACCTGATACCAAAGCCAGACAAGGACAACACAAAAAGGGAAAATTATAGGCCAATATTGCTGATGAATACAGATGCAAAAATCCTCAACAAAGTATTAGCCAATAAAATACAACAATACATTAAACAGATCATCCACCATAATCAAGTTGGATTTATTCCAGGAATGCAGGGATAGTTCAATATCCACAAATCAATCAATGTGATACACCACATTAATTAAGTGAAAATTAAAAACCACATGATCATCTCAATAGATGCAGAGAAAGCATTTGACAAGATCCAAAATTCGGTCATGACAAAAACACTAAATAAAATTGATATCGAAGGAAAGTACTGCAACATAATAAGGCCATATATGACAAACCTACAGCCAACATCATACTCGATGGTGAAAAACTGAAAGCTATTCTTTGGAGAACAGGAACAAGACAAGGATGACCACTCTTGCCACTCTTATTCAACATAGTACTGGAAGTTTTAGCCAGAGCTATTAGGCATGAAAAAGTAATAAACAGGATCAAAATTGGAAAGGAAGAAGTGAAATTCTTATTATTTGCAGATGACATGATTCTGTGTATAGAAAACCCTAAAGAATCCAACAAAACCTATTTGAAATATTAGTGAAAACAGTAAAGTTGCATGGTACATAATCAACATACAAAAGTCAGTTGCATTCCTATGCACAAAAAATGAACTAGCAAAAAGAGAAATTAAGAATATAATCCCAGGGCCGGCCCCGTGGCTTAGCGATTAAGTGCATGCGCTCCGCTGCTGGCGGCCCGGGTTCGGATCTCGGGCGCGCACCGATGTACCACTTCTCCAGCCATGCTGAGGCCACGTCCCACATACAGCAACTAGAAGGATGTGTAACTATGACATAAACTATCTACTGGGGCTTTGGGGGAAAAAATAAATAAAATTATTAAAAAAGAAATAAAAAAAATTAAAAAAAAAGAATATAATCCCAGGGCTGGCCCGGTGGCTTAGCAGTTAAGTGCGTGCGCTCAGCTGCTGGTGGCCCAGGTTCGGATCCCAGGCACGCACCAATGCACTGCTTCTCCGGCCGTGCTGGGGCCACTTCCCACATACAGCAACTAGAAGGATGTGCAGCTACGACATACAGCTATCTACTGGGGCTTTGGGGGAAAAAATAAATAAATAAATAAAATTAAAAAAGAATATAATCCCCCTTACAAACACAACAAAAAGAATAAATACCTAGAAATAAATTTAACCAATGTGGTGAAAGACCTATACATTGAAAACTATGAGATGTTATTGAAAGAAATCAAAGAAGACATAAAGAAATGGAAAGATATTCCATGCTCATGGATTAGAAGAGTAAACATAGTTAAATGTCCATATTACCTAAGGCAATCTACAGATTCAATGCAATCGCAATCAGAATCCCAATGACATTCTTCACAGAAATAGAAGAAAGAATCCTAAAATTTATATTGAACAAAAAAAACACCCTGAATAGCTAAAGCAATCCTGAGAAAAAAAGAACAAAGTTGGAGGTATCACAATCCTTGAATTCAAAACATACTACAAAGCTATAGTAATCAAAACAGCATGGTACTGGCAGAAAAGCAGACATACAGATCAATGGAACAGACTTGAGAGCCCAGAAATAAAACCACACATCTATAGACAAAGGAGCCAAGAACGTACAATGAAGGAAGGAAAGTCTCTTCAATAAATGGTGTTGGGAAAACTGGACAGCCACATGCAAAAGAATTAATGTAGACCATTATCTTATACCATGCACAAAAATTAACTCAAAATGGACTTGACTGTAAGACCTGACCATAAAATTCCCAGAAGAAAACATAGGCAAGACACTCTCTGTCATTGGTCTTTGCCGTATCTTTTTAAATACCATGTCTATCAGGCAAGAGAAACAAAAGAAAAAATAAATAAATGGGACTACATCACACTAAAAAGCTTCTTCACAGCAAAGGAAACCACCAACATAGTGAAAAGACAACACACCAAATGAGAGAAAATATTTGCAAATCATATATACCCAACAAGGGGTTAATTTCCAAAATATATAAAGAACTTGTATAACTCAACAAAAAAAAAACATGAACAACCAAATCAAAAAATGGACAGAGGCTTTGAATAGACATTTTTCCAAAGAAGATATGGAGATGGCCAACAGGCACATGGAAATGTGTTCAACATCACTAATTATTAGGGAAATGCACATCAAAATTACAATGAGATATCACCTCATGCCTGTCACAATGGCTATAATTAACAAGACAAGAAATAAGTGTTGGAGAGTGTAGGTGAACATAAGAGAGGCCATCTTGTTATGCCAAATGACTCCAGCCCCTCCTCTGTGTGACTACTCACTGCTATGCATGTACTCTAAAATAATTCACATGCTGTCCTGATTTATGTACTCTGCTTATGTATGTACTCCCCTATAGCTTGATAAATTAAAGTTTGTTCTATGAGTCTCTCTCCAGGAACAGGCTGACCACAGATGGCAAACATACCTATAAGATATTCATCATCACTGACAAAAGGAACAATGAAAGACACTGGAGTCCGTCACGCCGGAAGGCCAAGATTTCTAAACACTCTCCTTACTGCCTATTTTCCCTTTATAACTGCCTCAAGACTTTGTGGTTCTTGAAGATTATTTTTTTTGAGACATTAGTCTGCCACCTACCCTATTATGCCGGCTAATCGAATCAAAGCTTCCTTTGTTGATTCTTAACTCATTGTGATTGATTGGCTCAGATCATGGCAAGCAGAGCGAGCCTATTGCTCAGTAACAAGAAGATGTGGAGAAAAGGGAAGCCTCATACACTGCTGGTGGGAATGCAAACTGGTGGAGCCACTATGGAAAACAGTATGGAGATTTCTCAACAAATTAAAAATCGGGGCCAGCCCCGTGGCCTAGTGGTTAAGTTCAGCATGCTCCACTTCAGCAGCCTGGGTTCTTGGGTTCGGATCCTGGGCACAGACCTACACCACTCATAAGCCATGCTATGGCAGTGACCCACATACAAAGTAGAGGAATATTGGCACAGATGTTAGCTCAGGACTAATCTTCCTCAAGCAAAAAAAAGAGGAATATTGGCTGCAAATGTTAGCTCAGGACAAATCTTCCTCAGCAAAAAAATAAATAAATAAATAGAAATAGAAATACCATATGATCCAGCTATTCCACTTCTGGGTATTTACCCAAAACCATGAAATCAGTAAGTCAAAAAGATGTATGCACCCTTATATTCATTGAAGCATTATTCACAATAGCCAAGACATGTCCCAAGTGCCCATCAAGGGATGAATGGATAAAGAAGATGTGGTATATATATATACAATGGAATACTATTCAGCCATAAAAAAGACAAAATTGTGCCATTTGCAGCAACATGGATGGACCTTGAAGGTATTATGCTAAGTGAAATAAGTCTGGCAGAGAAAGACAAATACCCTATGATTTCACTCATATGTGGAAGATAAACACACAGATGAGGAGAACAGATTGGTGGTTACCAGAAGGGAAGGAGGTAGAGGGAGAACCAAAAGGGTAAAGGGGCACATATGTATGGTGACAAATAAAAACTATACTATTGGTGGTGAACACAATGCAGACTACACAGAAACTGAAATATAATGCACACTGAAATTTACACAATGTTGTTAGCCAATGTGATCTCAATAAAATTATTTTTAAAAAAATAGTACCCGGGGCCAGCATGGTGGCATAGTGGTTGGGTCTGTCCATTCTGCTGCTGCTGCCTGTGTTCAAGGCTTCAGATCTCTAGTGTGGACCTAGACACCGCTCATCAAGCCATGCTGTGGCAGCATTCCATATACAAAGTGGAGGAATATTGGCACAGATGTTAGCTCAGGGACAATCTTCCTCAAGCAAAAAGAAGAAGATTGGCAACAGATGTTAGCTCAGGGCCAATCTTCCTCACCAAAAAAAAAAAAGTAACCCCATAAAAAGTGAACCAATAGAACTAACTCAAGGTTTCAAAATGCTCCCACAGAGTAGCAGCACTTTTGTCAAGAATCAGAGGTTTAGGTAATTTGATCACCTAACTGGTCTCATGATTAGATTAGGTTCTCTGGTGGGAGTCCACTATAATAATCCAATCAATCAAGACTTCCCAGAAGTCTCCTCCCGCTCTGAGAAATTGACTCAATGTAAACTCGGCTCCTGTTCTTTGACACTTTACTAGTTGGAAGAGCTGTAGCCACTGGTGGTTCACTTGGCTTCAGAGTCCCTGCAGCCACTGAAGCACACAAGTCTCACTGAAGTCCCAAGTAGCCACCATCATGTCCTCCTCCCCACTCAGGGTGGCTGTGGTGTGTATGAGCAACATGAACAGGAGCATGGAAGCCCACAGCATCCTCAGGAAAAAAGGCTTTAGGGTCCGATGTTTCCGAACTGGATCTCACGTGAGGCTCCCAGGATCGGCGCCCAATCTTCCCGTGGTTTATGATTTCTCAACCACATATAAACAGATGTACAACAACCTTCTCATGAGAGACAAACAACTCTATGCCAGGAATGGAATCTTACACATCCTGGGAACAAATAAAAGCATCAAGCCCCGCCAGAAAGATTTCAAAAGTTTAGCGATACCTTCGACGTCATCTTTACCTGTGGGGAGAGCGTCTATGACCGAGTGGTGGAAGACCTGTGTGCCAGAGAGCAGGAGACCTTCCAGCCCGTGCACGTGATCAATGTGGACATCCAAGACACCCTGGAGGACGCCACCCTTGGAGCCCTGCTCATCTGTGAGCTCTGCCAGTGCCTCCAGCAGGCGGACGACATGGAGGACAGTCTGGGTAAGCTGCTGCTGGCAGTGGAGGAGAAAAGAGGAAAGAGCTTTCTTCACACAGTCTGCTTCTGCTGAAGAGCTGGGCTGATTTTGACTCCTTGGTCAGGAAGAACATTTGCATGGAGTTTTTGACTAGTCTATATTTTCTGTGAGAAGTGTCTTTAAAGCCCTTTCCACTAAATCCTGTTTGTTTGATTTTTAGGTGTGCCACCAGCGAAGAGCTGTGAACAAGAAGAGCATTTTATATTAAATGAGGACAGGGACTTCTAATAGTCATGAAAACACTCCAAATGTGGGGGACATTGTTCTAGGTACTTTACCAGGAGTATGTAATTCAGTGCTCACATCGTGCTGGAAGGAAGTTACTGCCATGACTGCATTTTGCGGATGAGCAAACCAAAGCTTATATTGGAGTGCTGGATAAGTGATTAGTTGGAGGATATTCAGTAAGTAAAGTAATAGGCCATCCCTTTTTTTTGAGCCTTTTTTCTGAAGACTCTAGGGGAAAATTAATTACCTTGCTTTTTTCTAGCTTCTAGAAACCACTCACATTCCTTGGCTCATGGCTGCCTTCTTCCATCTTCAAAGTCAGCCATGGTGGGTTTAGTCCTTCCACATTACATCGTTCTGATCTCTTCTTCTGCCTCCCTCTCTCATAGTCAAGGACCTTTGTAATTACATTGGACCCACCCAGATAATTCAGGTTGATCTCCCCATTTCAAGGTCGTTGGATTAGGAAACTTAATTCCATCTGTACACTTTAATTTTAAAGTATACTGCTTGCAATGTCTTAGGGGGTTGCCTCTGGAAATATAATAGAATGAAACAATTAGAGGTCACTAGGAAAGTAAGCACGGATGCCTCTTCATTGGCATAAATTTGGGGGAGCTCCTTGGATTTCATTAATCACACAATAAAGTAGTGTATTGATATTAGAAGAATAGGTATCACTTTTTAAAACTATTTCCTTTTGCTCATTTTGAGTGGTAGGTTAATTATAAGGATTTTTTCTAACGAAAAAGGAGTATATTGCATTTTTACTCGTAGATGGCTTTACTTATTGACTGCATCTACTTTTCAAATGCTGACTTCAAAACCTGAGTATGAAAATGAATTTTATATTATTGCTAAGAACTTGGAATTATAAATAAGGAGAAACATCCCTGAGTGAAAAGAAATATATGAAATAATTTAACTTTGATAATAAGTATGTTTTTCCTGTTTGAGGGCTGATCTTCAAACTCTTAAGCCACATTCTTTTAAGCTTTATCAGTTAAACTGAACAAATAATTCTTTCTATAATAGTTCCTATATTTAAAATATTCATGAGTTTACCTAATTGGATTACTTGGGAATAAATCAAGGGATCTCCATAGGACACAAAGTGAGTTTTTTCTTGATTGTCTTTTCCAGAGGCATGATATCTCCCACTTTGGTGTTTTTTCTGTTGACGGTGCCACAGATGTACTTCTGGGGCCAGAGGCTCAGAAATATGCAGGTTAACATCCCATTGGGGAACTTCATCATTTCTTTGAATCAACGGATGGCATGGAGACACAATTTTTATGGTTTCTCAAGGGCTAGTTTTGCAGATTGAACTTCTAGACACCCTAACCACGTTAGTCAGCTGGATAACACATCTCTGTATTGGCTCTCCACCAGGCTCCTTTACTCCTCTTGTCTCATCTCGTGATCCTTGGGATTGTAATTGCAAAAAACAGGGACTTCCATAAGTACTACAATGCCCTCCTCAGGTTGCTCCCAACACCGTCTCAAGGTGCCAAAAGACACTATGTTCACTGTGCTGCAGGCTGTGTTCAGCACAGTGCAGGGGAGGGGAGTCCCTTCTCCCAAATGCTGTGTCTGTAGCCCCACATCATTAAGGTAATGCTCCAAAATCTCACCAGAAGAGTAGTCTTCTGCCTTCACTTATCTTTGTTTCTTTGGAATGGGGCTGGGGATCAGATGCCCCTTAGTCCTTTTCCTTTCTCTTTCTTTCCTTTATGCTCCAGGTGCTCACACTGAAACTTTAACCATCTCCCTTCCCTTGGGCTTATCAACTCTTCAAAAATATACACTAATATTGCATGAGACTAGGGGAAGAACTAGCTCCTAAGTCCAGCAGAGGTATTCAAAATCTCTGAATCCCAATTTAGGTTTTTGTGCCTATAAATATAATATTTCTTCATGGCTGCTTTTAAATTTAAAGATTCTGTCACATAATGACCTTTAAGGAAGTCTATCATACCTCAGAACCATTCTCCTTAAGCAAGAAGTGATAAATGCAATTTATGAACTGACCTCATACATCAATGCCTCTGTTTTCTTTTTCTCTCTACTTCCCATCTCCCTCCTTCAATATTTTTTTCACATGGCTGTCAAAATGTGTTTTGAAATAAAGATGTGATCATATTATGTATTGCTTCCAAATCTTCAATTCCTGCCTTTAGGATATATTCTAAAAACTCTTCTCAAAGGTGGTTAATGCCCATCACAACCTGTTTCTTCCCTCTAATGTATTGATCCTCAAATCCACAAGCTGGATACATTCATTCATTCAGCAAATGTTTATTGAGCTCCCAGCATGTGGTAGGCACTGTTCTCTGCACTGGAGATTCAGCAGGGAATAGAGTAGGCTAACCCCTGCCCTCATGGAAATGACGTGGCAGCTTTTTGGCCCCAGGGATAGGGGTGTGACTGAACCTATATTCTTGAAGGACAAGTTAATGACCACAGGTATCCCCGCTCCCAAGTCTGCCTGCTTCCACATAAACGTCTACGATGGGTATTTGGGTTTTCCTGCAAGCTGAAATTAAGATGACTATATTCCCCAATTTCTAAGCGGCTCTCCCGGGGGGCTAAGCAGAGCTCATTGTCTATCCCTTCTATGGAGCCCGGCATTGTCTTGCAAACCAGTCTTTCTGCCTGTACCCAGATCAGTGCACTGATGACAAGGTAACAGGCAGGCCTTTCTGGTGGGTCTACTTCATCTTTGCACATACTTTTGCTGTAGAAACATGATAAAATTCTGGTCCACAAATGTTTATGGTGCAGGATCGTTTTTAAAAGTATGGACCTTGTTCTCATCTGTAACAGGTATGATATTTTTAGACATCAAAATCCTGAGGTGAAAAAAGTATTTTTATTTTCCAGAACCATTATATAGCTAATATTTATTAAATGATTTTTATGGGTTAACCACTTTGTATGTATTAACTTTTAATCCTACAGCCATCTTCTGCAGTACAGTAGTCCCCCCTTATCTGTGGGGAATATGTTCCAAGACCCCCAGTGGATGCCTGAAATCACGGATAGTACCAAACCCTATACGTATTATATTTTTTCCTAGCCAACGGGTTAACAGGCAGGTAGTGTATACAGAGTGGATACACTGGACAAAGAGATGATTCACATCCTGGGTGGGAGGGAATGGGACAGTGTGAGATTTTATCACTCTGCTCAGAACGGCACGGAATTTTTTTTTTTTTTAATTTTTTGTTTATTGCAGTAACATTGGTTTATAACATTGTAAAAATTTCAGGTGTACATCATTGTACTTCTATTTCTGCATAGATTACATCACGTTCACCACCAAAATACTAATTACAACCCATCACCACACACATGTACCGAATTATCCCTTTCACCCTCCTCCCTCCCCCCTTCCCCTCTGGTAACCACCAATCCAATCTCTGACGGCACGGAATTTAAAACATATATTTTTTATTTCTGGAATTTTCTATTTAATATCTTTGGACGTCAATTGACTACAGGTAACTGAAACTGTGGAAAGAGAAACTGCGGATAAGGGGGGACTAGTGCAGGGTCTGTTATCCTAGTTTCCACATTGGGAAACTGAAGCAGAGAAAGATCATGTAACGGACCTTGAGCAGTTGACCTCAGAAACTGTGTGCTTAGACACTAGGCTAAACATAGTTCATGTTATACATAGTTTTTATACTCAGGTCTTTTTCTACCTAATGTCAAAAGCTTAAACTAGTCATTTTTGAGTAATGGAATCCTGTCAATTCAAGAGTTTCCCAGTCAGTTCAGGGTGCATCCCCTCCTCCTTTCTCTCCAGGGCTGATTCTAGCTCCAGGGCCTGTGTGTGGCACCAGGGCACAAGTGTGGAGGAAGTCACTCATGACACGGACATCTGCACTTTGGTGGAGTTCAGGGTGGCTTCTGACCACCAGCGTCAACGCTTGCTGATATCCGTGAAATAGACCTTGTAGATTCTAGTCCTCAGATTCTTGGTCTCCCACCTGACACTGCAACATCCTTGTTCTGACCATGAGGCTTCTCCAGCTCCTTCTATTTCAGCTCCTCTGCCTCCCTGTCGTTGGCTTGGAAACCTTTTACACGATTTTTTTTTTGAAAAGTTCATTTTATTGCAGTAAAACACTTGCCATGAGATCTACCCTCTTAAAAGCTGTTTCAGTGTGCAGTACAGTGTTGATTGTTATTTCTGGGTGCCGTGTGCACAGCAGGTGTCCACAGCTCACTCGTCTCCCATCACTGACGTTTTCCACCAGTTGATGAGCTTTTCCGTACATGACAGTTGGTGCCCCTCCGGGTCTGAAGAAGCCTCATTCATGTGGTCGTGTCACATGCTCAGAGCTGTTTCTCTGGGGTTTAGCTTCGCAAGGTTTTCACATACTGGCTTCAGCCAATAGGTCAAGAGTCCACTGGTCACATGACAATTATGGCTGTTGATTTATGCCTGTTGACAATGAGAAGAGAGAGGTGGGCTTACCTTTACAAGAAAGTGCAATGCATTTCTGAGCATTTATGGGTCTTTTTGAAAATATTAAAAATGGATCTTAGAATTTTTAGGAAATATAAAATTCAACAAATATCACCTATTTTGAATGAAATGCAGTGCACCAAAGAGAATTCTATCTGAGATTGTCACCACAATAGGCTTCTCACAGATCTGATCACTTCTGGAATCTGCACCTGCTTCTGTCCTGATAGCTGCTCATTGGGCTCCCTGAGCCTTGAGTCTGAAATGAACAAATGGGCTAATTCTATCCACAAAGACATGGATGGATAAGTAAAAAGCATTA
The DNA here is from genome assembly GCF_020826845.1 of Diceros bicornis minor. NCBI lineage: Eukaryota > Metazoa > Chordata > Mammalia > Perissodactyla > Rhinocerotidae > Diceros > Diceros bicornis. The sequence continues at coordinate 59,424,326 of NC_080746.1, read as the reverse complement.
ATTTCATATAATTATTTAGTTAATTAATGAAAAGCGAGTAAGATTTTCAGAAGAGCACAAAGTATGGAGGACTAGCCAGGATAATACACCTGTATGTTTTTATATCAAAATACACATTTTTTTTTTGAAGGTGGAATTCCTTTCTTCTTCTGTCTTTGTTATCTGATTTTTAAAAATAATGTACAAGATGGGGCCTGCCCAGTGGTGTAGTGGTTAAGTTTGCTCTGTCCACTTCAGCAGCTGGGAGTTCACAGGTTTGGATCCCAGGCACAGACCCACACACCACTTATCAAGCCATGCTGTGGCAGCATCGTGTATAAAGTAGAGGAAGATGGGCATGGATGATAGCACAGGAACAGTCTTCCTCAGCAAAAAGAGGATTGCCAACGGATGTTACCTCAGGGCCAATCTTCCTCATAAAAAATAAATTAAAAAAATAATGTACAAGATTACTTTTAAAATCAGTGAGAATATAAAGCTATTACCAAGTTGAAAAAAGTTCAACATATATAGTCAGGATGAGTAAAATCTGGAAAAAAATTACTTATAAAAGAATATAAAGGGCAGGAGAATTTTTTTTCCTAGCAACCATAAACGTGGATTTTTGGAGACTAAGCACTAAACAGAATTACACGGTAGGCAGGCAAATGAGATAAAAATGTGTCACAAATGTCAAGAATCATGTGTGTTCTACATATTGTGTGTGGAATTAAAACTCATTATTTATGACCCCAAAATATGAATCTTATGACCACTCCAGAGAAGAATATAACTGCAACATCCTCCTTTACATGAAGAACAAAAATTTGAAAATCATCTTTACATACTAATTGCATGCACTGATGTTGAAGATTGAAAATAACTTTAATAATCAGTAGTTTCATTCAATATTTAGGCCAGTGTAAGTATTAAAACAGGCCTGCAGCAAGGCTGGATTAGCTGGGAGAGGTTTTTGTAGTGAAGCATCATAAATATGAACATTCAGTGTGGGATGGAGATCAGAGCATGTGGGGAGAAGCAGGAGAGAAAATAGTCAGGAGAAGGCTAGGGAGGTGGGGAAATGGACTGAGGGTGTGGGATCCAGGCCATTTGGGAAGAAGGTGAGGCTGGTGGAGACAACTGTGTCCCTGGGGCCCTGATGTAAGTGCTTCCCTCAAGGGGTCTCATGAAAGAGAATAAACAGCCCAACTGCCTGGCCCCCAACAAGCTGAATTTCATCTCCAATTTCACGTCTGTTCCTGAAGACTCGGCAAATACTGGTGAGTGAATTAGACATCTGCAAGGGAGGGGGGGATTCCAGGATCAAGATAAGGACTGAGCTGGCTGTTATGTCCCAGACAGGCCAGAGAGTATAGGACTCTTGGAGGCTATTGATATATGTGGACAAAGAATGATAAAGACCAGAGGTACCAATCTGGTTGGTTATAGTAGAAGTGGAGCATAAGGTCTGGGAAGGGAGGTTAAGAGTCACAGTTTAAAGGTAGCTGAGATTAAAGACGTCTAGTAAAGAAAGAGAAGTAATCCTATATATGACAAATGTCCTAAGAATTATACTGGACGTGAGAAAACAGAAAATATATTGACTTAGACTGCAGAACCCTCTTGGAAAATATGAGCGAGCCCTGAGAAGGGCAAGGATCTGTGCTGCGCTTCCCAAAGCGGAGTGTGGGAAGCAGACCAGGCCATCTCAGGCAGCTGTGAGAACTATGGGGGAGGAGAATTGAGAGGGGCATTTAGGATGAACTTGTGTTGGACCAAAGTCACTCTAACTTGGTCAAGAAGCCAATAAAACAGGCAAATCATCAACCTCTGAGCTCCCTGGCTTCTCTCTCTGGCTCCAATTAGTGAAATTTCCTCTGCTACTTCCTTTCCCAAAACACATGGCCATCATCAGCATCCATAACCTGCCCTCCTCTCCAGCCCTGACTTTGTTGATTGTGTCTTCAATGGCCTCTTCCTTCTTGTCATTTTTCTCCTTTCCTTTCCCAGCCAGGTCTGTGGGGCACACATCAGCCCTCACATCCCTCCGGTGCCATCCCACTGATTTTCCTGCAGGAGGTCAGCTGCCCTCACTGGACAGAACTTTCTCACAGAGCAGCCCTTGCTCTATAGGAGACAGCGCCCTGACCTCCGCCAGCTCACCGGCCTCCTTCGATGGGTGACTCTGATGGCAGAACACTTTCTCCCAGCACTTGGAGGATGGTAATTGGAGCTGATGTTCCGCCCCAGAAAGGAAAATCAAGGGCACCAAGAGGGTGGCTGGAGTGAAGAAGTAATGTTAATGAACAAAAGATATAACTTAGCTATTATATATAATATCTCAGATATTTTTAAATACCCCTTCATTAGAGAGAATTAACATTTGCCTCCAATTCTTCAACCTATCTGCTTACAAATTTGGATTTCTCTCAAGCCATAAGGCCATGGGACTCAGGCAAATTCCCATTTTTTTCTATATCCCAAGTTTGTAATATGGTGCCTTAAGAATAATTACTCCTTCCAGGATGACTGAGTTAATGAGTGAATAAATGTACACTAAGCACTAAATGATGAAATTCCATGTGCAGAAAAATCTTCTGAGTATCATACATATCCCCTACCAGCAATAATGCCTGATTTTCCAATTTTAGTCATTTCTAAACTTAGTTCCTTAAGGCATGAACGTGAGCAGTGCCTCACCTCAGGCACACAGACCCTGTCAATGTTACCTCTTAAAGGTCTCTTGAATCTCTTCACAAGGAAGCAAATTGTATGCAATCAAGTCAGAGAGATTTCAAATCTCATTTCCAACAATTAGGCAAAATATGGCTGTACAACCACTTGCCTTGCTTTCTTCAGTATTCCCAATGCACAGCCACCTGGAGCTGAGCAAACACTGGTTCATGAACATGCTATACTTTGATTTGTATACCCGTGTTTTCTTCTGTAGCTTCCCCCTCTTTTCATTCTCCTCGTGTAATGAAACACCCATCCCATGGTCAAGTTCAAGTTTAGGTACAAGACACGTCTTTTTACAGCCTTCCCAGATACATGTAATGATTTCCTTTGTATATTCACAATCCTCTGTTTGTAGGAGAAATACATACAATAATGGTTTATTTTATTAGCTGGAGATATGTATTTCTTTTAATTAGACTATAACTCATTGAGGTAGAGAACATATCCTATTAACTTTTTACGTTTCTTATTATTTGCATGTTCAAAGAAGATGGAGAGTGTGACATATGCCAAAAGTTCCTTGTGACTTCACAAAGAATATTAAGGAAAATCTGTATTGTCATCTCTGCCTGTGAATAAGAGATGATGTCTCTGGTGGTTTCTCCAGATATGACTACCATAAACCACACTGGTGTTAGCCACACAGTCTTCCACATGCTGGGCATCCCGGGCCTTGAGGACCAGCACATGTGGATATCCATCCCCTTCTTCATTTCCTATGTCATCGCCCTGCTTGGGAACAGCCTGCTCATCTTCATCATCCTCACAAAGAGCAGCCTCCATGAACCCATGTACCTCTTCGTCTGCATGCTGGCTGGAACAGACATTGTCCTTTCCACATGCACAGTACCTCAGGCCTTGGCCATCTTCTGGTTCCATGCTGGGGAGATTTCCCTGAATCGCTGTATCACTCAGTTCTTCATCATCCACTGCACTTTCATCTCTGAGTTTGGGATCTTGTTGGTGATGGCGTGTGACCGCTACATTGCCATATGCTACCCACTGAGATACACCACTATTCTTACACATGCACTGATTGGGAAAATTGGTGTTATCATCTTTCTGAGAAGTTATTGTACAATTTTCCACATAATATTTCTTTTGAAAAGATTGACTTTCTGCCAAAATAACATCATTCCACATACCTTTTGTGAACACATTGGTTTGGCCAAATATGCTTGTGATGACATTCGAGTGAACATCTGGTATGGACTTTTTGTCATAGTGTCAACAATTGTCTTAGATGTCTTGTTAATTTTTGTTTCCTATGTGCTGATTCTCTGTGCTGTCTTCCACATGCCTTCCCAAGACGCTCGCCACAAAGCTCTCAACACATGTGGCTCCCATGTCTGCATCATCATCCTCTTTTATGGGCCTGCAATCTTCACAACACTTACTCAGAGGTTTGGACGCTACATTCCACCTCATGTCCACATCTTTTTGGCTAATATCTGCATTCTGGTTCCACCTATGCTGAATCCCATCATTTATGGGATCAAGACCAAGCAAATTCGAGAGCAGGTGGCCCACATGTTGTTTGCAGAGCAGAAATGGACAGCTTGTAACTATTGTTAATAACACTGTAATGTATATTTGAAATTTGCTAAGAGATTTGATCTTAAGTATTCTCACCACATAGCCACAGGTTGCAACTATGAAAGGTGATGATATGTTAATTATCTTGATTATGGTGATCATTTCAAAATATATTCATATATCAAAACATCACTTCAGGGTCAGCCCAGCGGTGTAGTGGTTAAGTTCACACGCTCTGCCTCGGCGACCCGGGGTTCACAGATGTGGACCCCAGACGCAGACCTACACAGCCCTCATCAAGCCATGCTGTGGTGGCACCCCACATACAAAAAAATAGAGGAAGATTGGAACAGATATTAGCAGAGGGACGGTCTTCCTCAAGCAAAAAGAGGAGGATAGGCAACAGATGTTAGCTCAGGGCCAATCTTCCTCACCAAAAAAAAAAGAAAAATCACATTATACACCTTATATATACACAATTTTTGTCAATTATACCTCAATAAAGTAGAAAAAAAGGAACTCACCTGAAATACAACCAGTAGATTAGTTAATAATTTGGTATGTACTCTTCCATACTTTTAACTATGTATCTTTGTGTATCCATGTAAAATAATTAATATGTATATGAACATATTCATAAATATGGACAGACACATACATAATTGTGAATTTAGAAAAAGTGCAATGATATTAATCGTGGCAGTTTGTCATGTGCCATCACCTAAACTGTCCATGACTTACAACAGTAAGTTGTGAAAGGGCCATATGGGTCAGTGTTAATCCCTGAAACGGGAAGGGGGATTGTTTGGAGAATACTGATCATGAACACTGGAGGTGGGGTTCCTATTTTTGACCAAGAATAATCCTTCTGGTATGACTTTGACTCTTGGGCAGCGCAAAAGGGGAATTCATGGTGCTCTAGGGAGCTACCTTATTGTAGCCAGCTCCTGAATGGTAGAACCACAACATGAATCTTTCCCAGTTCCATTTATAGCAGCATGTTATACTGGAAGGTAGAATAGGGTCTGTGCTAGACACAGGGAATGTGACCAGGAACCATTGCATGAGCCCAAGGCAAGACCATTACCTTTGAAATGATGGACATAATTGTGCCCGGGAGAGACATTCCATAGAGATGTAGTCAAAAGAACTCCCTGAAAGCCTCTTTGTATGACACAAAAATGCAGGACAAGCATGGAAATGGGTGTGAGCTCATGGTGAGGTTGCCATCCTGAGTAACAGCAAGTAAAAAAGTTTGCTTTAAGAAATTGTCCCACGTGTGTATTCCCCCTTCACCCGCTCTAGGTTTTTGACTCCATATTGTAGCCTGCGTGGTGCTCACAAAACCCCAGTGTCCTCCCACCTGCCTCCCTCCTCAACTTGCTTAGAAGCAACACTAACCACTCCCACCACCACAGGGTATTGAATAGTTACTTGTATAAATACATTCAAGTCATTTTTTTAGGAAGACTCTTAGGATTAAAACATATTAGGCATGTGTTTTTCAATAAACACATCCTAAACAAATAAAACTAAAAGTTTGTAAATAAAAGGAGTGACTCAGGGCCCGCCCTATGGCCTAGTGGTTGAGTTCGGCCCACTCTGCTTCAGCAGCCTGAGTTCACAGGTTTGGATCCCGGGCGTGGCCCTACACCACTCATGAGCCATGCTGTGGTGGCGTCCCACATACAAGATAGAGGAATATTGGCACAGATGTTAGCTCAGGGCTAATCTTCCTCAAGCTAAAAAAGAGGAAGTTTGACAATGAATGTTAGCTTAGAGCGAATCTTCCTCAGCAAAAAAAAAAAAAAAAGAATGACTCAACAAACATTAATTTATGCCTAGTATAATTACAAGGACTAAGCTGAGGCCTGGGGATATAGAAATAAATATCATAGTCCCCTCTCACATAAAGTCCATAAACTAGAGTAGAAAAATTAAACAATCAAAATGCATTGTGATAAACTATGTAGAAAGTATTGTAGAATAATGTAGGACAGTCACTTCACCCAGCTAGGAGTGAAAGCACTCTTCCTATAGGAGCTGATTCCTGTGCTGGAGGATGACAAGCAGCAAGAGTGAGCCAGGTCAAGGGCTGGGGAAGAGGAAGTGGCCAGTCTGAGAAGGGCAAAGTGAGGAGAGGAGTGTATGGAAGAGGAGAGGCAAAGGATGGTCCCTATGAGATAGGCAGGGGGAGAACCAGGAAAGGCCTTAGATATGAAGGAGCTCAGGACAAGCCATCTCCGAATATGCCACTTTGGAATATTGAAAAACAGCAGATGCAAGAAGGGCTCTCTGACCTACCCTTTTCTACCTAAAAACAGGCCATACAATTTCCTAGAAGAAAGGTGCCCTCCATGTGCCAGAAGGAGAAGAACATCCTTATCCCCAGAGACTGGGAATCAACTCTGAAACGGAACTGTACAAACAAACTTACTGAAATAACCCTCATCTTCCACTAGTTCCTGCCTCTCCGCCCCATATATCTCCTTGTCACTTCCCCACAATTTACTGTCCTTAGCCCAAACTGCTTTGTCTCGTCATTTCCTCACAAATTTATCATTTCTTTGTTGAAAAGGTATAAAAGTTTTTCCTCTGGTCACTTATTCAGGTCTTCATTCTCTTCTTGAGGTCTCCATGGGCATGTAAAAATTTAATAAATCTTGCTTTTCTGTCTGCTTAACCTGTCTCAAGTCAGTTTAATTCTGAGGCCGAGCCAGAGACCCTCACAGGGTAGAGGAGAATTTTCCCTCCCCTGCAGATTCCACACTAGACATTTGGACTTTAACCTGAAGTTCGTAGATGGCTTTTTGAGAGTATTGAGTAGAAAGTCAGGATCTGATTTTGGATTTAGAAAGTAAATTATGCTGATTTGGGCCATTAGAATTTTGGTATGTGAACTCAGACTCAAATTATTTAGACTGAAATTTTGGAAACTGGCAGTGTCATCAATGTGTCAAAACATTAATGGAAGTCATTCGATCAATTCCCACCGACATATTTTCCACTCTAAATAATGCTAAAAAACAAAAATCAGCTGAGTAAATTTGAATATCTAATTGGCTTTATTAAATGATTTCTGAATTGTGCAGCATCCCATCTAGCAACTAGAAGGGGACTCCAAGGGGCTGTACAAAATGGAAAGTTTTTATAGGAAGGAGACTGGGGCAAGGGAGTTATTAACAAAAGAAAAGAAAGGATCATTTCAGGCAAGTCATCTTATTTCGGAGGGGATGGAAAGGCAAGTGTTTTATCATGCAGATTACTTCACTACTGCAGAAATTTCAGACTGACTGTTTAATGGTCACATTATGAGAGGGGCTGAAACTGTATTAAGTCTTGGTTTGCTGTCGTGGGGCCTGTTCTTTCTTTCTTTCTTTTTTTTAACAATAGAGATACTCAAGTATATGAGTTTTATTACACAACTTATTCCAAATATTTGTTAAAAACTGCATATGTGTTACTTCAACTAGTTACGATTTTTAAAAAACTCTTCAAGTCCTTGCCTTTAATTAATTAATTCTACAAACATTTATTGGATGACTACTGTGGGCAGGACACTATGCTAGGTAGTAGATTACACAGTACACAAAAATACCTCAGGATGTTCTAATCAGGTGAGGAAGAAAGATAATAATTAAATAATCACACAAATGAATGGGCTTTCATGAGCACTTTGGGATTTCAAAGGAAAAGTTGTTTGATACTGAGGGTGAGCATAGGCTTCCTTGAGGGAAGTGACCTTAGGCTGTGATCTGATGGCTGAATAGACCATTTACTATGTGTTTGTGGATGGAGCTGAGGCAGAGAACACAGCCTATGCAAAGACATTGAGGCTAAATCAACAATGGTAACACCCCCCAGAGTGTCTTTCTGACAGGCAAGATCAGGACTTTTCTCATTTTTCTTTAAACAAAGGAAGCCACTGGAGTCTTTCAGCAAGGGCCACTCCTGATCAGAACTGTTTTGCAAGTATTCCTTTGTCTGCTCTGAGACCTAGGGTGTAATAGGGCAGACTAGGAGCAGAGAGACTTGGGGGAATCTCAGGCATGCAAAGTCAGGGATGGAAGATATTTCTTGTAAGATACCTACACTTGAAGCACATTTCCTCTTAGACCTGAATTGTCCTGGTGTTGGCTCTTTCTTGTATAACTTCAAGAACTTTACTGCTCCATGCATGGTTCTCAGCCGAGCTGCTTTGGCATCATCTGGGAGCTTGTTGCAAGTGTTGAATCTTGGATCCCAGTCTGGATTAATGAATCAGAATTTGCATGCTAAGAAGATCCTCAGGTCATCTGAATGCAGGTAATTTGAGTAGCTCTGCTCAAAGACTCTCAACTTTGGTTGCACATTAGAAACACCCAGGTAATGTGAGGGTCTATTGCTATCTAGTTCCCACCACCAGAGACCCAGATTCAATTGTCACTTTTTTTTTCCTGAATATAATGGTTTTTAACAACTCCCCAGGAACTTGTAGCCTATAGTCAAGTGTTCATAGGGTAAAGATGGGACTTTACATTTTCAGACACCTCTATCTTACGACAGTTATTCTCAAATGTGGTCTGCATCAGAGTCTTCTGGAGGGCTTTTTAAAACACAGATCTCTGGGCTCCATCCCCAGAGTATCTACTCAGAAGGTCTGGGGTCCAAATTTGCCTTTTTATCAAGTTCCCAGTTGATGCTGATGCTCTGGGTCCAGGGATCACACTTAGGGAAGCACTGCCTTGGAATGCATACTGATTTAGGAAAATTTGCAATGCACAGTCACCTCCAATAAGAGACGCATGAAAAAATACATTCTGTTGCTTCAAAGATAGAATTTGTCCCTGCATAATCAGAAAAGTCATATGTTTACCTACCCTTTTTTGTTTGATAATCTCTTCATAACTTTAAAGTCTATAACATTCACTTAATAAATTATGACACATAGGAAAGTTAAAATAATTTTAAATGTATTCCATTTCAGTATGGAAATGCTCAGACAAAGCTGTACTTGAAGGCTCAAAAAGTATGCAGAAGCTTGCGTCAATTCCTGGATTCCCTTGAGAATCATGATTTTAAGAGTATCTAATGCAGAAAATGTTGTGTTGTTCTATATGAGTTGTTCCTCATATATTATCAGAAAAGATATTGTCCAGAATGTCATTTGCTTGTATTGTTGCAAGATTTTACGAATTTTGGGGCAGAAATTTATTCAATCTTCCTATGATTCACACAATTGTATTTCAAGAAAATCCAAATGTATATTAAAGTGCAACAAAAGTGTAATTATATGTACACTTAAATTGGATCCAAGTTCAAAATTTTTAAACAGATTTTCCACTTAAATTCACGAACAGTTTGTTGCAGAACCAGTAACATGCTTACAGTTAATGTAGTTGTCTTGGTCGCTTTCCATCTCAGGCTTCATTCACCATGTAAACCAACGGGGCCAACTCCATATTTCCAAACCCTCCCTTTGGGCAGCCACACTCTTATTGAGATTTAGTGGTTTAATTGATCCAATCACCTCCAACGCTCTCATGATTTGATTACATCCCGTTGATCATAATCCAATCAATCCAGAAGTCCCGGAAGTCTCCTCCCACTCTGAGAAGGTGACTCAATATAAACCCCATTCCTGTTCTTTGACACTTTACTAGTTGCAAGAGCTGTAGTCGGGTGGTCTTTCCCTTGACTTCAGAGTCCCTGCAGCCACTGAAGCTCGCAAGTCTCACTGAAATTCCAAGTGCCCGCCATCATGTCCTCCTCCCCACTCAGGGTGGCTGTGGTATGTATGAGCAACATGAACAGGAGCATGGAAGCCCACAGCATCCTCAGGAAAAAAGGCTTCAGGGTCCGGTCTTTCGGAACTGGATCTCACGTGAGGCTCCCAGGATCGGGGCCCAATCTTCCCATGGTTTACGATTTCTCAACCACATATAAACAGATGTACGACGACCTTCTCGTGAGAGACAAACAACTCTATACAAGGAATGGAATCTTACACATCCTGGGAAGAAATGAGAGAATCAAGTCTCGGCCAGAAAGATTTCAAGAGTGCAGAGATGCATTCGATGTCATCTTTACGTGTGAGGAGAGCGTCTATGACAGAGTGGTGGAAGACCTGTGTGCCAGAGAGCAGGAGACCTTCCAGCCCGTGCATGTGATCAACGTGGACATCCAAGACACCCTGGAAGACGCCACCCTTGGAGCTCTGCTCATCTGTGAGCTCTGCCAGTGTCTCCAGCAGGCGGACGACATGGAGGACAGTTTGGATAAGCTGCTCCTGGCAGTGGAGGAGAAAACAGGAAAGGGCTTTCTTCACACTGTCTGCTTCTACTGAAGAGCTTGGCTGGTTTTGGCTCCTTGGTCAGTAAGAACTTGTGTGTGAAGTTTTTGACTAGTCTGTATTTTCTGTGAGAATTGTCTTTAAATCCCTTTCCACTAAATGCTGTTTGTTTATTTTTAGCTGTACCACCAGGGAAGAGTTATCAACAACAAAAGCATTTTAAGGGATATGAAGACAAGGATGACTAATAGTCATGAAAACACTCCAAATGTGGGGGGCATTGTTCTAGGTACTTTATATGGAAGAAATAATTCAGTGCTCACATGGTCCTACTAGGAATTTACCCCCATGACTGCATTTTGCAGATTAGCAAACCAAAGCTTATAATGGAGCACTTGACAAGTGATTTGCTGTAGAATATTCAGCAAAAAAAACATTGTTTAGTCCATCATTTTAAAATAATTTCCTTCTGCTCGTTTGGTTGATATATTAATCAGAAACTTTATTTCTTTAATGAGAAAGGATTATATTGAATTTTTAAACTTGTAAATGTCTTTACTTTTAGATTGCATATCTTTTATTAATGCCAACTTTAGTAGAAACCCAAGGTAGATAATGGGTGGCATATCATTTCTAAAATCTAGGAATTTTCTGTTCAATTAATAGCTCACCAAATGTAATGAAATGAAATTTAAAAGTCTAATTTAAAGAAAAAGTGTATTCTTTTTGGTGGGGGATGGATTCACACCTCTAACCACATGCTTTTTTATTGTTTAAGCCTTAAGAATCACATGGAGAAAAGCATTCTTCCATAATGAGAATTTAATAAAACTTAAAATGTTCATTGTTTTTAACATTGGGATTCTCAGACAAGAAAGCCAATGGTGTTTCCTATTGGAAAATGAATATTGTTCTTGGTAATGGTTAGCAGTGGCCCCAAACCATGTGTGACTTACAGGAGAAAAATAGAGCAGGGGTAGTTGGACATAGATGAATTAATTTACATGCTATCTATTAAAGTAGCATGTTAATAATAGCTAATTATAATCCCCTTTCACCATGGAGTGTAGGCAGGATGGAGCAAGGGTGGTCCTGGAGGGACCCACTAGTATAGTAATTTAGAAGAGAAGACTGGAGCTTGGAGTAGGGTGGTATCTGTGGACAGGTGGTGGAGTGGATAGATCAGAGAGAGATGTTGGAGTTGAAATGACAAGACTCACTGAAAAGAGGAGAGAGGGGGAGAAATTTAGGTAAGTCTCAGTTTTCTGCCTTTCACCACAGTTGGCCAAATCCATATATTATGTGGCAGTGTTGGTGGTAGCCTGGTGAGTGTCTATTTCCTGGTTGTTTTTTCCTATCAATTCAATGTCCTGTAAGATAATTCTCTCAGCTGAGGGTGGATAGTTAGGGTCATGTTTGGGGAGGGGTAGGGATAATCAGTTGAGATTATAGTTTCAAATTCTGGGAACACAAACTTGAAGTAGGTGTTTTAGGTAATGTTGAGAGCTCTTCTGAAGATAGAAACATTTTGTCAAGTTCGTATTATTTTTGCTAGAAAATCCATTTGGAAGAAAGTTAGAAACGGTTTTTAATTGAGTTCATGTGTGTTTGGGCAAGGACAAGGCAAATATGACAGAGGGAGAGAGGCACAAAATGTGGCAGGTGGTGAAAGGGAGTGATTACAGTGAGAATTACAAAATCTAAACTGTACACGAAAAGATGAAAAGAAGGAATGAGACTGGATTAAATGGACTGTGGAATAACGGTTGGTCTAAGTGCCCTTATAAATCAAAAAAATAAATAAAAAAGAATGGAAAGTTAGAACTTTAAGGTTGGTGAATGTGCTGTTCCAGATTTTGTTCTAGTAGAAGAGTTCTCGATGTAACTATAGAAGTTGGTTTCTCTAGTAGGACGTAGACAAAGGCAGTTTGGGGAAGAGGTCAAAACCCTGAACACTGTGGGTGTTGGGTAGGTAATCTTTGCAGTTGCTGGAGTTGCTAAGAATGATGGAAGTAGCTGGGTGTAAGGAAGTCTGAGATTCTCGAGTTAATATCATCATTAATAATTATGGGGTAGGAAGAATGGGGTTGTATCAGATGTTAGCTAAATATGGTGATAGAATGGTTTCCAGGTGGTATGAACTCCACTGGTGTTGGCATTTTTCCTAAAGGGAGGGGAAGTTATGATTGGAAGTTCTAATGGTGACTCCCAACATCTACCCATCTACTATTAGGAGTGGGAAAAAAAGATTTAGATGTGCTCTATTGGAAATATAGTGATTTCTTGATTAAACAACCATAGTTTCAGTTAAGACAAAGAGGAAAATAGAATGTTCACAAGCATGTTGAAAATGAAACAACAGTATTGGGATGCAAATTGCTGAAAGACTTGTATATATAGGGGAGGAAGATATTTTCCTCTACCCATCTAGGTTCTTCTGGCTGGTCTAAGAATTAAATTGACAGGACACAGATGAACAGGAGAAAATTAAGCAAAGTTTAATAACATGTATACATAGGAGAGACCCAGGAAAACTAAGTAACTTGCCAAAATGGCTGAAGCCACCACATTAAATACCATCTTCACCTAAAGACAAAAGAGGATGTTGGGGGTAGTATTTTAGGACTTCAAAGGAGAGGAAGCCAGTTCACATGGAGACAGAAAAGCAAATGTTTGGTAAACAAATGTTTGCCAAGCCACGCAGAGATAATAAGACATGGAGAAGACTCTGATCTCTAGGCTCTGCCCAGTCTTCCCCACCACATTTAGCCCATATTCTTTGTAAATATCTCTGGTGATAGCCCTGTTCCTGTTACAGGCCATTCACCTAAATTCTTTTAGACAGTTAAGGGGGAGATAAAAGAAAAACCCCCCAAGTCTTCTGTTTCTTAAAAATAATCAGCCCAAAATAATCCTCATGTTAAAGAGACACATTTTGAGTTGGTAAATTTTGTTCCCCTTCAAACATAAATGTAACTACAAAAGTTAGTTATGCCAGGAGGGGGGCCATTGTGACTGGGACTGGGCACAGGGACATCACTACAGGTCTGTCTGACAAATTTTTATTTATTGACCTGGATGATATTTGCCTTATAATAATTCATTTCTTTTGTTTTGCTTTCTGTATTTGTGTGTTACTTTTTGTTCCAATAACGAGTTTGAAAAACACCCCAAAATGAAGACTTTGTAATTCAAGAGTCAACAACCTAATGTCATAAGTATGACAACAGCTTCATTTGTAATTATTTTATTGCCTATTCCCTCACTTCCCATGCCAATCTACTCCAATGTTGCCTCTTGATTACATAATCACCTTCTGATTGTTGTTTCTGCTTTCACTCCCCTCTAGATCCTCTAGGCAGAGGATGTAATACTTCAACCTCATTTCCTCGGTGAAAAAAAGTCATGAGGCCATCAGAGATGCAAGGGAATGGGTAATAGACTGCACTTCTTGATGAAAGAATTGGTGTGTGTATAGTGAGGGAAGAATTACTGGCAGCCATTTTTGCAGATGGTCAACCACACTCGACACGCTATCAGACTGACAAATGTTCGAAAGCTTGATAACACACTCTGCTGGCAAGGTTTTGAGGGAAAAGGTATTTTTATGAACTTCTAATAGTAATAAACAATGGTACACCTTCTATAAAGGGAGTCTTTCAATATATAACAAAAAAACTACAAATGCATTTACCCTTTGACCAAGGTAGCCCTATTTCTGGAAATAAACCATAAGCTCTATCAATAGAATTGTCCAACTGAAGAGAGAGAAAAAGAATAGAAAAAATAAAGAGACTCTTAGGTACTGGTGCAACAACACCAGAATGTCTAACATATGTGTTGTTGGGGTTTCAAAAAGAAATGAGAGTATGGGACAGAAAAATGTTATCTAAGAAATACTTGCTGAATATATCTAAATGAGGTAAAAATAATAAATTTACAGATTCAGAAATCACAGTGAACAAAACCCCAGAAAAGGAAATAAGTGAAACAGAAATGAGCCACCTACCTGACAGAGAGTTCAAACAAAGAGTGTTAAGGATGCCCACTGACATGGGAAGAAGAATAGATGAACTCAGTGAGAATGTCAACAAAGAAATGGAAGATATAAAAAAGAACCAATCAGAAATGAAGAATACAATACTGGAAATGAAAAATTCACTAGAGGGACTCAAAAGCAGATTGGAGGATACAGAAGAATGGACCTGCGAGCTGGATGAAAGACTATAAGAAATCACCCAAGCTCCACAGGTAAAAGAAAAAAAAAATTAAAAAGAGTGAGGACAGTCTAAGGGACAACATCAAGTGCACTAACATCTGTGTTATAGATGTCCAAGAAAGAGAAGAGTGAGACAAAGTGGAGAGAATCTATTTGAAGAAATAATAGACGAAAACTTCCTTAAGCTATGGAAGGAAACAGACATCCAGGTACAGGAAGCACAGAGAGCACCAAACAAGATAAACCCAAAGAGGCCCACACCAAGACACATCATAAGCATAATGTCCACAGTTATAGATAAAGAGAGAATCCTAAAAGCCACAAGAGAAAGACAAGTTACATACAAAGGAAACCCAATAAGGCTATCAACTGACTTCTCAGCAGAAACTTTACAGGCTAGAAGAGACTGGCATGATATATTTAAAGTGCCAAAAGGAAAAAACTTACAGCCAAGAATACTCTACCCAGCAAGTTTATCATTCAAAATGGAAGGAGAGATAAAAAGTTTCCCAGACAAGCAAAAATTAAAGGAGTTTGTCACCAAGAAACCAGTACTACAACAAATGCTAAAAGGACTTATTTAAGGGGAAAAGAGAAGAACACAAATAGGAAAAATTATCTATTTCCATGATAAGAGGGTAATGGATACAAATGCACAAAAAAGAGGTTAGATATGATATTGAAAACATAAAAAGTGGGAGGAGGGGAGTTAAAGAGTAGAGCTTTCAGACAGAGGTCAAACTAAAGAGACAATCAACTTAGTATAGATTGCTATATACATAGGTTACTGTATATGGACACCATGGTAATCACAAACCAGGAACATATAATAAATACACAAAAAACTAAGAGAAAGGAACCCAAACATAATACTAAAGAAAATCATCAAATCATAAGGGAAGAGAGCAAGAGAAGAAGAAAGGAAAAGAGAAGGACTACTAAAACACTGGGGGAAAAAAGTTTAAAAATGGCAGTAAGTACATACTTATCAATAGCTACTTTAAACGTCAATGGGCTAAATGCTCCAATCAAAAGGCATAGGGTAGCTGAGTGGTTAAAAAAACAAGACCCATATATATGCTGCATACAAGAGACACACTTCAGACCTGAAGACACTCACAAACTGAAAGTGAAGGGATGGAAAAACATAGTCCATGCAAATGGCAATGAAAAGAAAGCTGGGGTAGCAATACTCATATCAGACAAAATAGACCTTAAAACAAAAACTGTAAAAAGAGACAAAGAAGGTCATTATATAATGATCAAGGGGACAATCCAACAAGAGAGTATAACACTTGTAAATATCTATGCACCCAATGTAGGTGCACCTAAATATATAAAGCAATTATTAACAGACATAAAAACAGAAATAGACAGTAACACAATAATAGTAGGGGACTTGAACACTCCACTCACACCAACGGATAGATCATCCAAACAGAAGATCAATAAGGAAACATTGGCCTTAAATGACACACTAGAACAGATGGACCTAGTAGATATATACAGAGCATTCCATCCAAAAACCGAAGAATACACTTACTTTTCAAATGCACATGGAATATTCTCCAGGATTGATCACATATTAGGCCACTAAACACGTCTCCATAAATTTAAGAAGATTGAAATAATACCAAGCATCTTTACTGACCACAATGGTATGAAACTAGAAATCAACTCTAGGAAGAAAATCAGAAAACCCACAAACATGTGGAGATTAAACAAAATGCTACTGAACAACAATTGGGTCAATGAAGAAATCAAAGGAGAAATCAAAAAATACCTGAAGACACATGAAAACAAAAATATGACATGCCAGAATTTATGAGATACAGCAAAAGCGGTTCTAAGAGGGAAGTCTATAGCAATACAGGCCTATCTCAACAACCAAGAAAAATCTCAAATAAATAATCTAACAGGGCACCTAAAGGAACTGGAAAAAGAAGAGCAAACAAAGCCCAAAATCAGTAGAAGAAGGGAAATAATAAAAATCAGAGCAGAAATAAATGAAATAGACACTAAAAAAATAGAAAAAATTAATAAAACCAAGAGCTGGTTCTT
The DNA here is from genome assembly GCF_020826845.1 of Diceros bicornis minor. Taxonomy (NCBI): domain Eukaryota; kingdom Metazoa; phylum Chordata; class Mammalia; order Perissodactyla; family Rhinocerotidae; genus Diceros; species Diceros bicornis. The sequence goes on along the minus strand of NC_080746.1, from coordinate 59,407,521 downwards.
TGAAAAGATCAACAAAATTGACAAACCTTTAGCTAGACTCACCAAGAAAAAAAGAGAGAAGGCTCAAATAAGTAAAATCAGAAATGAAAGAGGAGAAATTACAACAGACACCTCAGAAATACAAAAGATTATAAGAGAATACTATGAAAAGCTATATGCCAACAAATTTGACAATCTGGAAGAAATGGATAAATTCTTAGAGTCATACAACCTTCCAAAAGGGGAACAAGAAGAAATAGAGAATTTGAATAGACCAATCACCAGTAAGGAGATCAAAACAGTAATCAAAAACCTCCCCAAAAATAAAAGTCCAGGACCAGACCGCTTCCCCAGTGAATTCTACCAAACATTCAAAGAAGATTTAATACCTATCCTTCTCAAATTCTTCCAAAAAATTGAAGAGGGGAGTAAGCTCCCTAACTCATTCTACGAAGCCAACATTACCCTGATACCAAAACCAGACAAGGACAACACAAAAAAAGAAAATTACGGGCTAATATCACTGATGAACATCGATGCAAAAATCCTCAACAAAATACTAGCAAATCGCATACAACAATACATTAAAAAGATTATACACCATGATCATGTGGAATTTATTCCAGGGATGCAGAGATGGTTCAACATCCACAAATCAATCAATGTGATACACCACATTAATAAAATGAAGAATAAAAATCACATGATCATCTCAACAGATGCAGAGAAAGCATTTGACAAGATACAGCATCCATTTATGATAAAAACTGAATAAAATGGGTATAGAAGGAAAGTATCTCAACATAATTAAGGCCATATATGACAAACCCACAGCTAATATCATCCTCAATGGTGAAAAACTGAAAGCTATCCCTCTAAGAACAGGAACCAGACAAGGATGCCTGCTCTCACCACTCCCATTTAACATAGTACTGGAAGTCCTAGCCAGAGCAATCAGGCAAGAGAAAGAAATAAAAGGGATCCAAATTGGAAAGGAAGAAGTGAAACTGTCACTGTTTGCAGAGGACATAATTTTATATATAGACAAACCTAAAGAATCTGCCAAAAATCTTTTAGAAGTAATAAACGAATACGGTAAAGTTGCAGGATACAAAATCAACATACAAAAATCAGTTGCAGTAACATTGGTTTATGACATTGTAAAAATTTCAGGTGTACATCATTGTACAATGTCATAAACCACTGTTACTGCAATAAACAAAAAAATAAAAATAAAAAAAATAAAAGGTTGCTCTGGAGGTGAAAAAAATAAAATAAAATTAGCTATCCTTCAAAAAAAAATCAGTTACATTTCTATAGACTAACAACAAAGTAGCAGAAAGAGAAATTAATAATACAATTCTATTTACAATTGCAACAAAAAGAATAAAATACCTAGGAATAAACTTAAACAAAGAGGTGAAAGATCTGTACACTGAAAATTATAAAACATTGCTGAAAGAATTGAAGAAGAATCAAAGAAACGGAAAGATATTCCATGCTCTTGGATTGGAAGAATTAACATAGTCAAGATGTCCATACTTCCTAAAGCAATATATATATTGAATGCAATCCATAGATTGAATGCAATCCCTATCAAAGTTCCAACAACTTTTTTCGTAGAAATATAACAAAGAATCCTAAAATTTATATGGAACAACAGAAGACCCCGAATAGCTAAAGGAATCCTGAGAAAAAAAGAACAAAGCTGGAAGTATCAGAATCCCTGATTATAAAATATACTACAAAGCTATAGTAACCAAAACAGCATGGTACTGGCACAAAAATAGACAAACAGATCAATGGAATAGAATCGAAAGCCCAGAAATAAACCCACACATCTATGGACAGCTAATCTTTCACAAAGGAGCCAAGAGCATACAATGGAGAGTGGAAAGTCTCTTCAACAAATGGTGTTGGGAAAACTGGACAGCTACATGCAAAGAAATGAAAGTAGACCCTTACCTTACACCATACACAAAAATTAACTCCAAATGGATTAAAGACTTGAATGTAAGACCTGAAACTACGAAACTTCTAGAAGAAAACATAGGCAGTACGCTCTTTGACATCGGTCTTAGCAACATATTTTCAAGCACCATGTCTGACCGGGCAAGAGAAACAATAGAAAAAATAAACAGAGCCAGCCCCGTGGCTTAGCAGTTAAGTGCACGTGCTCTGCTGCTGGTGGCCCGGGTTCGGATCCCAGGCGCGCACTGACACACTGCTTCTCCAGCCATGCTGAGGCTGCGTCCTACATACAGCAACTAGAAGGATGTGCAGCTATGACATACAACAATCTACTGGGGCTTTGGGGGGAAAATAAATAAATAAATAAATAAATAAAACCTTTAAAAAAAATAAAAAATAAACAAATAAACAAATGGGACTACATCAAACTAAAAAGCTTCTGCACAGCAAAGGAAACCATCAGCAAAACGAAAAGACAACCTAACAATTGGGAGAAGATATTTGCAAACCACACATCTGATAAGGGATTAATCTCCAAAAAATATAAAGAACTCATGCATCTCAACAACAAAAAAACTAACAACCCAATTAAAAAATGGGCAAAAGACCTGAACAGACATTTCTCCAAAGAAGATATACAGATGGCCAACAGGCACGTGAAAAGATGTTCAACATCATTAACTCTCAGGGAAATGCAAATTAAAACTACGAGATATCACCTCACTCCCGTCAGAATGGCTATAATTAATAAGACAGGAAACAACCAGTGTTGGAGAGGATGTGGAGAGAAGGGAACTCTCATACACTGCTGGTGGGAGAGCAAACTGGTGCAGTCACTATAGAAAACAGTATGGAGATTCCTCAAAAAATTAAGGATAGAACTACCATATGATCCAGCTACTCCACTGCTGGGTATCTATCCAAAGAACGTGAAAACACCAATGCATAATGATACATGCACCCCTCTGTTCATTGCAGCATTATTCACAATAGCCAAGACTTGGAAGCAACCTAAGTGCCCATCAAGGGACAAATGAATAAAGAAGCTGTGGTATATATACACAATGGAATACTACTCTGCCATAAGAAACGATGAAATCCAGCCATTTGTGACAACATGGATGGACATTGAGGGTATTATGCAAAGTGAAAAAAGTCAGAGGGAGAAGGTCAAATACCATATGATCTCACTCATTAAGTAGTAGATAATAACAACAACAAACAAACACATAGGGACAGAAATTGGAGTGGTGGTTACCAGAGGGGAAGGGAGGAGGGAGGAGTGCAAAAGGGATAATTAGGCACATGTGTGTGGTGATGGATTGCAATTAGTATTTGGGTGGTGAACATGAGAACATGATGTGACCCATGCAGAAATAGAAGTATAATGATGTACACCTGAAATTTATACAATGTTATAAACCAATGTTACCATAATAAAAAATTTAAAAAAAATAATAAAAATCAATATTATTGAGTTCTTGTGAGGATCAAATGGATTAGCATGTGTAAAAGGACTTAGAATGTTGTCTTGCATATAGTAAGGGTATATATTTTCATTTATTATGATAATTCTTATTTATTTTTGCTTGTTTAAATGTCTTTATTTTACCTTTATTTACTCTTTTAAAATAATTTGGGTTACACACTGTTTGACTTCATTTTTATAACATTCTTGAAATAACAAATTTGTAGAGATGGAGAACAGGTTAGTTGTTTCCAATGATTAGGGACAGAGAGAGAGAGAGGTGGATGAAGCTATAAAAGGAGGATATGGGAACTTTGTGGTAAAGGAACATTTCTGTAAATTGATGGTTGTGGCGCTTCACAAGTCTACACACATGATAAAATTGCACATAACTACACACAGACACACACACAAGTGCATATAAAATTGTTGATATCTAAACAAGATATGTAGATTTTACCAATGTCAATTTTTTTTAGTTTAGATATTGTACTATAGTTTTGCAAGATATTATCATTGGAGAAAATTGGGTGAATGGTACAAGAAACCATTCTTTGCATTGCTTTTTTACAACTACCTGTGAATCTACAATTATTTCAAACTATATTACAAAGCTATAGTAACCAGAACAGTATAGTATTGGCATAAAAACAGGCACATATATCAATGTAACAGAACTGAGAGCCCAGAAATAAACTCTCATATATATGGTCAACTAACATTTGACAAGAGAGCCAAGAATACTCAAGGAAAGGATAGTCTCTTAAATAAATGGTGTTGGCAAACCTGAATAATCACAAGTAGAAAAATGAAATTGGACCCCTATCTTACACCACTCAAAAGAATTAACTGAGGGGCCGGCCCAGTGGCGAAAGCAGTTAAGCGCGTGAGCTCCACTCGGCGGCCTGGGGTTCGCTGGTTCAGATCCCAGGCGTGCACTGATGCACCACTTGGCAAGCCATGATGTGGCAGCGTCCCATATAAAGTGGAGGAAGATGGGTGTGGATGTTAGCCCACGGCCAGTCTTCCTCAGCAAAAAGAGGAGGATTGGCAGATGTTAGCTCAGGGCTGATCTTCCTCACAAAAAAAAAAAAAGAATTAACTGAAAATGGATTAAAGAACTAAACATTAGACCTGAAACCATAAAACTCCTAAAACAAAACATAGGGGAAAAACTTCTTGATCCTGGCCTTGGCAATGGTATTTTGGATATGACACCAAAAACGCAAGCAACAAAAGCAAAAATCAACAAGTGAGACTACACCAAACTCAAATGCTCTACACAACAAAAGAAACAATCAACAAAATGAAAAAGCACTTCTCTGTGAAATGAAGAAAATATTTGCAAAACACTTGATAAGGGGTTAATATCCAAAATACATAAGAAACTCATACAACTCAAGAGCAAAAAAACCAAACAACCTGATTAGAAAGTTGGCAGAGGAACTAAATAAACATTTTTCCAAAGAAGACATACAAATGGCAAATAGGTATATGAAAAGATGCCCAACATCGCTAATCATCAGGGAATAGAAATCAAAACCGTAATTATTAATCACTTCACATTTGTTTGAATGGCTATTATCAAAGAAAAAAAAACAAGAGATAGCAAGTGTAGGCAAGGATGTGTGAAAAAGGGAAGCATTGCAGACTGCTGATAAGAATGTAAATTGGTTCATCCAGTATGGAAAACAGTATGGAAATTCCTCAAAAAATTAAAAATAGAGCTGCCATATGATCCAGCAAACCCACTTCTGAATATATACCCAAAGGAAATGAAATCAGGATCACGAAAGATAGTTGACAGTTTATTACAAAGCTAAACATGGTCTTACCATATTCAGCTATTGTATTCCTAGGTATTTATTCAACCAATTCTAAATTTATGACCACATAGAAACCTACATGTGAATATATACAGCAGCTTTATTCATAATCACCAAAAGTTTGAAGCAACCAAGACATCCATCATAGGTAAATGGAGAAACAAACTGTGGCATAGCCATACAATAGATTATTATTCAGAGATAAAAAGAAATGAGCTATCAAGCCAGAAAAAAACATGTATGAATTTTAAACGCATATTGTTAAGTGAAAGAAGCCAGTCTGAAAAGACTATATACTGTATGATTCCAACTATAGGACAATATGAAAAAGGTAATATTATAGCAATGGTAAAAAGATCAGTGGTTTTCAGGGGCCTTGGGGGAAGAGGAAATGGTCGATTAGCTGAAACACAGGGCATTTTTAGGATGGTGAAACTATTACATATGACATTATAATTGTTGATATATGGTACCATGAATTTTTGGAAACCCAGAGATCTTGATAGCACAAGAATAAGCCTTAACGTATGAAAATTGAAAAAAATGTTTAGGAGTTCAGGGGATCCTAGGCTGAAACGCCGAATGTGACAATCTAACTGCATTACAAGTACTTGAAACAACCTCACTATAGAAAGCGGGGGAAAGAGGTACTGACCTAAGAAGATTTGGATATTAATGGAGTCTGTAGACTAGAAGCCAAATAAATTGTACATAAGCACTTTTTTTCAATTGATAAAGTTGTATGGCGTATCAATTCTGATATTTCTGTGTAGGAAAAAGTATACTAGAATTAGACAATTAAATAAATAGATGGAAAGTAGTAGAAGCCAGGTTTCTCTCTGTTGGAGTGGGTATTTACAGATAAGTAAGAAAAAGAGTCTAGAATGATCCATGTGGTAATGGATTAGAGTTGGACACATCAGCATGAACTCATGTTTCACTTAATACAGAAATAGATAATTGCATACAGAAATATTTATAGATATGTGTATATACATTGGGTAGCATACACACATATATTTTCTTGCTCTGTCAGCTGAGAGGTCCTAGAAGCAATGGCACTTTAGTAGCAACAAGCAGACCTAGTGCCCAGATTTTTATTTCTAATACCATTCTCCACAAAAAGGAACAGAGTTCTTTGGAGAAATTGCTGATTCTAGGCCTGGGGCAGGAAATACACAAAATGAGCCTGGAGTATCTTGTAGTGCCAGAAAGTAGAGACATGCTAAACAAAACAAAACAAAACAAAACACAATGACAGGGGTATATCAAAGGGACACTGGAATCAAGTAAAAGCTCTCCTAATGACCAAAACGGAAACATTTAGGGCAGCAAAGCAAAGCAGTATGGGATTATAACTCAAAGTTGAAAATAAATAATCAAGCTCCCATACTGACATAAATAAATAATTGAATAAATACATTAATTGGAAGGAGAACAGGCATATCTGAGCAGAATAATTCTATGTAACTTATGTAGATACTCCACCCACAAGGAAGTGCAGCCTAACTCCCCACCTCCTACATGTGGCTGCACATAGTGGCTTTCTTCTAAAGCGTATACTCTGGAACGGGAGAAAGCGTAACTTTACAATAGAGAAGACTGACCAACACTGAGCCCTGTGAATAAAGTCAACATCAATAGCGATAAGCAAGGTTATAGTATGTACCCCTGTTACGATGTGATAAAAATGACAATTTACTCTGTGGCCTTCCTTCCCAAATCCCAGAACCTCAGTATAATCATGAAAGAACATCAGACAAATCCCAGTTGAAGGACATCTTAAAAAACACTTGACGGGCCCGGTGATGGCACAGCAGTTAAGTGCACACACTCCACTTCAGCAGCCCGGGGTTTGCAAATTCAGGTCCCAGGCACACACCGAGGCACCGTTGTTAAGCCATGCTGTGGCGGCATCCCATATAAAGTGGAGGAAGATGGGCACGGATGTTAGCCCAGAGCCAATCTTCCTCAAGAAAAAAGGGGAGGATTGGCATCAGATGTTAGCTCAGGCCTAGTCCTCCTCATAAAAAAAAAAAAATACTTGACCATTACTGATTAAAATTGCAAAGGTCATCAAAAACAAAGTAAGTCTGAGAAACTGTCACAACCAAGATCAGCCTAAAGAAAAATAACTACTAAATAAATGTGGTTTCCTGAAGGGGTTCCTGGAATAGAAAAGGACATCAGGTAAAAACTATGGAAGTTTTTACTAAACTAAACAAAGTATGGATGTTAGTTAATGATAATGCATCAATATTGGTGAATTAATTGTAATAAATGTATCATACTAATGTAAGATGTTAAAATAGGGGAAACTGGGTCTATGGCAACTGTGTACTATGCAATTTTTCTTTAAACGTAAATCTTCTAAAAAGTAAATTTATAAATAATAATTTGTACATTGATTTTCAATTTATATGTGTTGATTGGTAATGGGATTAATACTTAACTAATTTCCGTTAAAATGGAAACAGGAATATTTCACATACCAATGTTAACATTGGATTTCTTGAAAATAATACATGTGCACACGTAATCTAGGAGTGGAGTTGTGGAAGAGCCAGCGGTGTGGGCATGACTGAAGAACCATAATGACTTGACCCATGTGCATTAAGTCTGAGATCCCTTGTGTATTAGCTCACTCTGCAGTCTTTAGACAAATGCATAAAATATCTGCTCCCTGACACCCATTGCTCAGAGTCCTCCTGCGACTCATCCCATTCTAGCCCATGAGGACCCCATTTGAAGCAGGTGAGTGACTAATTTATTGCTGTGAAGTGAAATTTCAGGAGGAAGACCGGGAATTGCTGGGTTATGGGTCCTAAGGTAGGTGGTTGAAAGTATTAAGATCTTTGTCTGGTATTTTCATATTGATTTGGATTTCTTCCATCTCCTCCAGGGGGATGACTTTCCTTAGAGTGTTACATGTTCTCATAGTGATTGTGTGGCCATGGACTTACCTGGTGGTAGTTGCTGTCCACAGCAGACACATCCTCACAAGCCTCTACTGGGCTGCATTCATGTGAGTTTATTTTCAGTACAGTTTCAGCCATTTCTTAGGAGTACCATAGCAATGAAAATAGGAGTAGATTTTCCTGCTCTGGAAACTAAATTGAGAGGTGAAGAGAATAAAACCTGGAAGACCAAGGGAACATGTGATTCTTTGTACCTACTATGTGCTAGGCACTGAGCCAGGCCCCAAATAAATGCAAAGATGCAGACAATAGTTTATCCGTGCTTCTTCACCCCTTGAATCTCTGAACTTCTCACTACTGTGTGCTGCACACAGCTCACATCCTGCAAATCGATACCAAGTTAAACAACCACCTGAAGAGGGTGTGGAGAGTTAGGACCTAGATGTTTTCTCTATGGGACGTAAATATTTTCCCTGAGGGTAAAAATTATTCCTTTTACAAATAGTGCTTCTTGTCTCTTCAGGGGAACAATGAGTCCTCTGTGCACTGACCATCTGCATTTACTCTACAATTTGGAAAGGTTTAAATTTTTTTCTGTCTTCTCCATCATTCCTTATAGTTTGGGCCCACTTGCCCTCTATCCATGTTAGCCCCTGTTTCTTTATTCTGTAGGACACTGGACAACAGAGCCATCTTCTCCTGGCTTGGGTACAGGATGCACAGTGTTTTATATCCTTACCAAAACTTTACCCTTTTTCTTTTTAGAGATATTACCAAGGAAGCAAACATCAAAAGCTGGTGGATTTTCAATCATAATTACAAAAGCTTTGTAGTATTTTTCTTCCTCTTTATTCTGTGGTAAAGGGGATGGGTTATAGCTGCCTGCTGAGGGGCTGCCTTTCCTCTGCTACTCTCACCCCTCTCCCCCGCAGGTCAGGAGGACATCTATTTTCTTAGTTTAGAAAGGTCTCTTTTACTTGACCCATTTCAAAGTTGAGGAAATTATGTCTAGCAAACTTAGAACAGATTCAAATTCCAGCTCTGTTCTTTGAGCTGTGACATATTCTTGAGCCTGAAATTCCTATTCTGAAAAGTTGATGATGAACAATCCCCACTGGCCTGTGGTGGCAGAAGAAATGAATGGTGAGTCATAAGTAACATTTTTACATCAGGGCCTAAAATTGAAAAGGTGCTTTAAAAAGGATACTTTCTTGATCTTATTTCACTGTGATGGTAATTCTTCAATACATCAATTTCTCTCACTAGGGCAAACTTCACTATTTCATTGAATTCTAGTCAGGGCTCTCTTTTTCCTCTTTTCTATCTTCCCTGTAGCAGCAAGATAAATATATTTAAAATGCTTTCCAATTTCAAAACTATTCATGGCTGACCATTTTTTCTAACATGATGCAGTCCACACTCTTTCACTGATGTTCAGAGCCAATCAGCTTTGGTTGCCATCATTTTTTCAACTGGTGCAAATTTACAATGTCACATCACAGAGCTGAAAGCTGCTTTAAATATATTTTGCATTTGCGTGTCAAACATTTCTCCTTAAACTTCCAAATGACTTCATTCTGTTCATTACTTGGAACACCATCAACCTGATGACATCCTACTCTTTTTTTCAAGGCTAAGTTCATATATGAAGTCATCCTTAAGATCATTACAAATATGAGGAGTGAGAATAGTTTCTATTGTGTTTTCATATTAAAATTTTCTTATATAACTTAATCATTTAATTTTAGTTAGTTACATAAATGTCTATCTTATTTATGAGCTTAAAACTTCATTCAGAAAACAAACCAAGCTTATTCACCATTAATATCATAGTTCCTGGCACCCTCAGAATGGATAGAATCAGGTAGGAAGGAAAACCTTTGGTAACAACAAAGAAAATCTTTGAGTATAATCTGAATTTTCCTCTCTGTCTGTGAATAAGAGGTGAGGTCCCAGGTCATCTGCTCCAGGCATGACGTCCTTAAACCACACAGGTGTTAGCCACACAGTCTTCCGCTTGCTGGGCATCCCTGGCCTTGAGGACCAGCACATGTGGATTTCCATCCCTTTCTTCATTTCCTATGTCATCGCACTGCTTGGGAACAGCCTGCTCATCTTTATCATCCTCACAAAGCACAGCCTCCATGAACCCATGTACCTCTTCCTCTGCATGCTGGCTGGAGCAGACATTGTTCTTTCCACATCCACAGTACCTCAGGACTTGGCCATCTTCTGGTTCCGTGCTGGAGAGATCTCCCTGAATTGCTGTGTTGCCCAGGTCTTCTTCATCCATTCCACCTTCATCTCTGAGTCCGGGATCTTACTGGTTATGGCGTTTGACCGATACATTGCCATATGCTACCCACTAAGGTACACCAGTATTCTTACACATGGATTGATTGGGAAAATCGGTGTGACTATCTTCATGAGAAGTTATGGTACAATTTTCCCCATAATATTTCTTCTGAAAAGACTGAATTTCTGCAAAAGTAACATCCTCCCAAACACTTCTTGTAAGCACATTGTCTTGGCCCATGTTTCCTGTGATGACATACAAGTAAACATCTGGTATGGGTTTTTTGTCCTAATGTCAACGGTGGTCTTAGATATTGTGCTAATTTTTTTTTCGTATGTGTTGATTCTCCGTGCTGTCTTCCACATCCCATCCCAAGATGCTCGCTACAAAGCTCTCAATACTTGTGGCTCCCATGTCTGTGTCATCATCCTCTTTTATGGGCCTGGGATCTTTACAACACTCACTCAGAGGTTTGGACGCCACATTGCACCCCATATCCGTGTCTTGCTGGCCAATGTCTGCATTCTGGCTCCTCCTATGCTAAATCCCATCATTTATGGGATCAAGACCAAACAGATCCAGGACCAGGTGGTTCAGGTGTTGTTTACAAAGCAGAAATAACTTTGACATTAGAAGCTCACATTCTTTTGTTAGCAATTTTATCTATGCATGAAGTAAGCTTTAGCACCGTTATATGGTAGCAGGTGAGATACTAGTCAAATGCTTCCAGTTGTGGTGTTTCTAGTGAAATTGCATCAGTGAGTTTTTGGTGTGTGTTTCTTCCAAAGTCTCTAAACTGCCGTTAAATATCAGTGTCTTTGGAGCCTTAGTTAGCTTTCTCACCCATAGAATTGAGAACTAGATCAGGACACTCTCTAAGTCTCACCTCTATGATCCTGGACTGGAGAAGTCAATGAGATGAATCTTTGACATTAATTTTTCCTGGCCATTGCTGAACTATTCTTTCCCAGGATGTTTTATGCTTGGAACAGCTTGACTGTCATCAAGCTTAAAACATTTCTCCAGCCATTCTCCTCTGTGTCTTCTGTATCTTCACCTTTTTGTTCTTTACTTGATCATTCCCATCTTTTTACATCATTTTTTTTCTCCAATATAAAAAGATAACAAAACAAAAATAAACTTGAAAAAACAACTCCTGAATCTACATTCACCTACAGCTACTTCTTTATTTCTCCTCTCCATGATAGAGGAAAGCACCTAGAATAATTTGTCCATTTGCAGGCTCGAATCTGCTCATTTTTATCTTGATCCCACTCCACTTTGATTTTCACCCACACCATCTCACCTAAACTGCACTTGTCAGGGTCAAAATGAACTCCATGCCTCTAAATCAACACTCAAAATCAGACCTCCTCGTATTCAGTGTAAAGCAGCATTTTGATATATTTAGCCATCCTCTCTTCCTTGGAAATCTTCCTCATTTCACATTCCTTGTGTTTTTATGATTTTCCTGGCTGCTTCTGAGGTGCCTTTGATGGGTTTTCCTCATCTCCTTGACTTCTTAATACTAGTATTTCTAAGGCTTAGTCCTTGAGCTCCTATTCTTCTCTATCTACAATCGCTCTCTAATCCCATCCATTCTCATGGCTTTAGATGCATCAATATGCTAAGAACTTCCAAATTTATATCCCCAGCCTCTAATTTGTTCTATAGACTTATACTTTTAATTTTCTGTTTAATGTATCTACATGTATGTCTAATAGGCATCTCCAATGTAATATGTCCAAAACAAAACTCCTTTTCTTATCACAAAATCTCTTCCTCCAGCAACTTTCTCTTATTTAAATACAACTTTATTCTTGCAATTGTTCAGGCCCATCTTCAGTTCTTATCTTTCCCTTATAAACTACATTACTCAACATCTTCCTCCTGGGCTCTCTCTTTCTACATTTACATGCCCACGTATACCTACACTGCATATTTTCATCCTATTATTTTATTTTAATAGCTGTATTGACATATAATTTACATATCATTAATTCACTCTTTTACAGTATAGAATTCAGTGGTTTTAAATATCTCACAATGTTTTGCAACCTTCACCACCATCTAATTCCAGATCAATTTCAACACCCAAAAAAACATTCTGCTATTTGAGAGTGATAATATCAAAATAGAAAGAGAAACTTCTTAATTTTCTGGTCAAAATGCCTCAGTATCACTCCAGCATAAGGGCCATAGTTCTTCCAATGATTTAGAGGCCCTGCTTGATTTTGCCTATGGCCTCATATGCTTATTGTTTCTTCCTTCCTCATTCTGTTTTAACTGTCTTTGCCTCCCAGTTATCCTTCAAACATGCTGGAGATTCTCCTTCTCAGGATCTTTGCACATGCTCTTTCCTCTGCTTGCATCCTTCTTTGCCAAGGTATCTCCCTGAGTAGGTCTCTTGCCTCTTTAAGATTTTCGCTTAATTAACATTGTCACTAATACCTTCTCTAACCATGTGTATTAATCAGGATTCTCCGGAGAAACAGATGCAATAGAAATTAAGAATGTAAACAGATGCAATTAGGAATATATAGATAGATAGATAGAGATATATAGAGAGAAAAATTTATTTTAAGGAACTAGTTCACGTGATTGTGGAAGTGGGCAAGTCTGAAATCTGCAGGCAGGCCAGCAGGCTGGAAATTCAGGCAACAGTTAATGCTACAGTCTTGATTCCAAAGACAGAAAACTCAGGCAGAATTTCTACGTTGCAATCTGGAGGCAGAATTCCCTCCTCCTCAGGGACCTCAGTCTTTGCCCTGAAGGCATTTAACTGATTGGATGAAGCTCACCCACAATATAGAAAGTTATCTGCTTTACTCAAAGTCTAAGGATTTAAATCTTAATCGCATTTTAAAAATATCTTCACAGCAACATCTAGACTGGTGTTTGACCAAATAACTGGGAAGCATAATCTAGCCAAATTGACATGTAAAATTCATCATCATGTCATCCTATTGAAGATTACAATCCCTGTGACATTTCACCACTGTCCCTCTAAGCCCTTTTCATATATTATTTTTCTCTACAGCCTACAATGCTGCTGTTGCTGGTGGTAGTAATAGCAAATCATTATATAGAGCTGACTGTATGCCAGCTTTGCTTACAGTTTTTGTTTATTTTCATGGTCTTTCAAGTAAACATAAGTTTGTTGAGGAAAGCACTTTTGTGTGATATCTTCACTGCTTTATCTGTAGCACCTACAGCAATATTTAGCACTTTTTAGGGTCCTCAAATATTTTTTGAATGAATGAATAATGAGAGGATAAATGAGAACGTGAATGAATGAGTCATAGGAGTAGTTACTGGTGGAAACTTTTAAGAAGGTGTGTACCCTGAAGCATAATGATTTCTGTATAGTCAAATCACTGGTCATTGACATTAATTGTTCTTTTGTTTTCCACATCAGTTTTTCTCATTTTAAGATAAGTCCATGACTTACTGTTTTTGTTCCATTTGTTCTAGAGTTCAAATTTTATATTTAATATTTCAACCATATCTGTTTGTTTAAAAAATACATAATGAGGAAACATTGTAAAAATCAAAAAAGTCACATCCATGACACACAATCATTAGTATTTAGAAAATATTTTGTACTTTAAGCATATTGTCACAGAAATTCTGAAGAACTCAATAAATGAGATGAAGAATATGGTAGAAAGCATTAGAAATAGTGCAGACTATATAGAAGAGAGAATTAGGGAGCTCAAAGGTAAAAATCTAGAAATTATTCACGTGGAAGAGGAAAGACAACTAAGATTTTTTAAAAATGAAGAAATTCTACCAGAAATATCCAATTATATTTTTTTAAAAAAAGCAACATAAGATAATGGGTATCCCAGAAAGAGAAGAGAGGGTGAAGGAAGCAGAGAGCTTATTTATGATTTCCTTCATTAAGTAGTAGATAATAACAACAATAAACAAACACATAGAGACAGAGATTGGATTGGTGGTTACCAGAGGGGAAGGGAGGAGGGAGGAGGGCAAAAGGGATAATTCGTCACATGTGTGTGGTGGTGGGTTGTAATTGGTATTTGAGTGGTGAACATGATGTAATCTATGCAGAAATAGAAGTATAACGATGTACACCTGAAACTTATACAATGTTATAAACCAATGTTACTGCAATAAACAAAAATTCTAAAAATAAAAAAAAATAAAAAAAAAAATAAAGAAATAACAGCTGAGAACTTCCCAAGTCTGGGGAAGGAACTGGATATACACGTACATGTAGCTAATAGAACACCTAATGATCTCAACACAAAAAGACCCTCTTTAGGACACATTAGATTAAAATTGTTAAAAGTCAATGACAAAGAAAGAACTTTAAGGGCAACCAGGGGGAGAAAATAAAAACAATAACTTACAAGGGAGCCCCCATTAAGCTATTAGCAGATTTCTCAGCAGAAACTCTACAGGCCAGGAGAGTGCAACGATATATTCAAAACACTGAAAGATAAAAACTGTCAGCCAAGAGTACTCTAGCCAGCAAAGTTATCTTTCAAATATGAAGGAGAAATAAAGGCTTTCCCACAGAAAAAAAGCTGAGGGAGTTCATTGCCACTAGATCAAGCTTACAAGAAATGTTGAAAAGAGTTCTCCTACCTAAAACAAAAAGGCAAAATTGTACAAAGCTTTAAGCAAGGTAATAAACAGACAGACAGAATCAGAAAACTGCAATTCTATATCAGAATAAGTTAGTAAACAATTATAACATACAAGTTAAAGGGAAAGGAAGCGTTAAAAATAACTATAACCACTTCAATTTGGTAATGAACTCACAATGCAAAAAGGGATAATTTGTAACAACAAAAGCATAGAAAGGGAAGAGGAAAAGGATGGAAGTTGCATAGGCAAATAAAGATAAGATGCTATCAGCAGAAAAAGAACTATCTCATCTATGAGACCTTTTATACAAACCACATGGTAACCACAAAACAAATATTCAGAGCGGGGTCGTGAAACATAAAAAAAAAGAGGAAAATGAGAAGCACAGTACAAAAAACCACCAAACTGAAATGGCAGACAGAAACACAGGAAAAGAAACAATGGAAATATAGAGCAACCAGAAACAAAAGATAAAATGGCAGTATTAAGTCCTCTTATATCAATAATTATCCTAAATGTATATGGATTGAATTCACCAATCAAAAGACACCGAGTAACTGGATGGATAAAAAACAAGACCTAACAGTATGCTGCCTCCAGGAGACTGATCTCAGCTCTAAGGACAAACATAGGCTCAAAGTGATGGAATGGAAGATGATTCTCTGAGCAAACGGCAATCAAAAGAAAGTGAGTGTAGGGCGGGCGGGTGGTGTAGCAGTTAAGTTCGCGCGCTCCAGTTCGACAGCCTGGGGTTCACAGGTTTGGGTCCCCGATGCAGACTGACGCACCACTTGACAAGCCATGCTGTGGCGGCATCCCATATAAAGTAGAGGAAGATGGGTACGGATGTTAGCACAGGGCCAATCTTCCTCAGCAAAAGGAGGAGGATTGGCAGCGGATATTATCTCAAGGCTGATCTTCCTCACAAAAAAAAAAAGAAAGAAAAGAAAGTGGGTGTAGGGGTCGGCCCTGTTGCATAGTGGTTAAGTTCAGTGCATTCCACTTCAGGGGCCCAGGTTCATGGCTCAGATTCGGAGCTCAGACCTGCACCACTCATCAGCCACACTGTGGCGGCAACCCACATATAGAGTAGAGGAAGATTGGCACAGATGTTAGCTCAGGGCTAATCTTCCTCAAGCAAAAAAAGGAGGAAGATTGGCAACAGAGGTTAGCTCAGGACTAATCTTCCTCAGAAAAAAAAACAAAGAAATTATGTGTAGCCATGGTTACATCAGACAAAACAGACTTCAAGCCAAAAAAGATAATAAGAGACAAAGATGGACATAATATAATGATAAAGAGAACAATCCATCAAGAAGACATAACGTAATGCACCTAACATATAATATGCACCTAACATAGGAGCATCATAATATATAAAGCAATTATTAATAGACATAAAGGGAGAAATTGACATCAACACAATAATAGTAGGGGACTTTAATATCCTACTTACATCAATGGATAGATCATCCAGGCAGAAAGTCAACAAGGAAACATCAGCCTTAAATGAAACATCAGAGCAGATGGACTTAATAGATATACATAGAACATTCCATCCAAAAGCAGCAGAATACACATTCTTCTCAAGTGCCCATGGAACGTTCTCAAAGATAGACTATATGTTGGGAAAGAAAAAACTTCTCAATAAATTTGAGATTGAAATCAGATCGAGCACCTTTTCCAACCACAATGATGTGAAACTAGAAATCAACTACAAGAGGAAAGCTGGAAAAGTCACAAATATGTGGAGACTAAACATGCTACTGAACAGCTATTGGATCAATAAGGAAATCAAAGGAGAAATAGAAAATACCTGGAGACAAATGAAAATGAAAACACACCAGTAGATTCTTGTTGAATATTTTTGAAATGGTGCCAGTATCAATAAAGTTGTCATAAACACTATTATGCATAAACCTTTGTCTGTGTCCTATGATATTTCTTCATACAGCAGAGATTCTTGAAATTCAAAAAATTTAGTATTTAACTTCTCCTGACCACGCCGAATATGTGCAAAGTCTTAAGAAAAGACACATTATAAATACTAAGATTGTTTGTGTTTTAACCATGCTGAAAACAGTTAAATGAAAATTTGTTAAATTTAGATAGTGTGAATTAATTTAAAATTTAAGGTACAAATTTTATGTAGCAGAAATTTCTTTATAAAGTTTATTTCAGCAAAAATGATGATATTTTTCTCCTATTGCTGGAAGTACATGATCAGAGTGCCCATGGCAATGCATAGCTATCATTACCAATTAAACAAGAGTAGAATCCTGACTGGAGTGGGAGATTGGAGATTAATAACACTGTCCTAGCCCAGTCAGTTTAAGACCTACAGAAATAAACCTGCCTTCATATAAATCCAAGTTTTCTTTTACCCAATTCAAGGAGGGAAACCACACACTAGAGCAACAACGAAGTGTTTGACCAAACAAAGGAAAAGATGGAGTTATTATAGGCTTTAGGGATGGGTTGGTTTTAGGCAAAATATAAATAAATCAGTGTTTAGACAGGCTGAAAGCAAAGCAGGGGTGTGTATAAAGAGGTCAACGTTAGGTCTTAAATCTTGTTTTAGAACCCGTGTGACTGAGCTGAGGGTGGGTGGCTAAGCTGTGCCAGTTGCCGTTTGACAAAGTTCCTTAACGAATTTTGATTTAAAAATCTATAATACCCTATGTAAGCACATGTAATTAATATTGGGTTGTCAGAGAAGTTCTTATTGAGAAAAGAACATTTGGGCTGAGACTTATCTATTAAATAGTAAGTCATAGAAATCTGGGTAGAGAGCATTTTGGCCACTCCACTGGAAAAAGAACCTTCCAAGGGCCTATGGTTGTATTGAGATTGTGGAGTGAGAGGAACAGAAAGTCAGAGATGTGGCAGGGTATTTGTGGGAGAGGTAGGAGATAAAGTTGGTAAGATGAATAGGATTCTGATCAGGTAGGTCCTGATATGAAAAGGTTAAGAATTGAAATTGATTTACAGACCTTTTTTTTCCTGGTTGATGCTTGAAAAATTGTTAGGAAGGTGTACAAGGATATTGATGCCATGGAGGCAGAGTAAAGAGTTCAAAGAGAGAACGATCAGCCATTTTCAAATTCTATTTAGAGTTTGAACAAAATGAAAACAGAAAAATGACAATCAACAACTTGAACACATAAATTGCACCAGGCTTGCTCATGTAATAAAGGCTCCGTAATATAAAGTATAGGGCAATGTGCCACTACACTCTCTTTAGGAGAAACAAAGAAAATGTTGGTTGTTAACAAATAATCATAGAAATGATTAGATTCATCCTGACAGGATTGGAGGAGTGAAAAAAGTTTGAAAATTTCTGATATTCTTATAAATCATGGGTTTTAATGTTTTCAGAGAAAAATATATAACTGTAAGATCCACACTATATATGATAATTAAGACATTAATTAATGATTCTGTCTTGTTGGTATAATAGAAATAATGTACTGCAAGAGAAATATACAATATTTAGTCAAAGTTTATGAGGGCCAGGAGTATAATTTTTACTTTAAAAGTGCTAAGGGAATTTGGCCCCTATATTTTGTGTATATTCTCACTTTAGGTAAGACACCAAAGAATGTATCTCATTTTGCATTATGTAATTGCTAACACAGGTGGGGATTCTTAGAGTCCAAAATTAAGTGAATCTCAAAGTAAGATAAGTATGCTGAAAAAAATCAGTGACCATTTTTTTGCCCCCCAATGAAAGATAGAAATATTTTTGTTGCCCCAAATATATAAATATTAATTCTTTTCAAGCTAAATGTTACTGGTCTGTTATTTTCATATTTTCAAGACAGGTATTAGCAAGTTTCTTGAAACAAAAATCATATATTAAGACATCAGAGAGCTGAGGAAATAACAAAGACTAGATGATTTAAATTCAAGACAGGAAAACCATTCAAAAGTTGACAATCTCCTGGACGTTTTTCCCCGCTGGAATATTTGCTGATCTGGCCAGGGCTAAGGATTGGTGTTGGCCCAGGAGGAGGGCCACAACTGGGGAAAGAGAAATCACCAGAGCTTTCAGTGGTCTTACAGGTCTGGAGTAACAAATTAAAAACTTGAGGGGCCTCATTCAAGACTTTTTTTTGTATGAGATATTTACTGAATTCTGGAGCTGCACTGGATGCTAGGAAACAAGCTAAGAAAATCTAAAAAGCAGTATAAAATCTCTTGCATTCCTGTGATTTTGAGGACAGGTCTACCAGGGTGAGAGATACATGCCTAAAATGTATGGCTAATATCTTCCTTATGTCATTTTCCAAATTTGTAGCTGCATCGGATAGAGTCTAAAAAACTACATTAAAAGACTTCTGAACGGAAGAATTGAATCTTCCGCAGATTTTTTAGACTGGAGATTCAAAGGCCTTCCAGGTTCTCATTAAAAATTTCTGGAGAGTTCTTTCCTAGGAATAGGAGCATAACAGAGATACACAGTCTTACTAAAGCTGCACCTGTTCTTGACTCAGCTCAAGTTCTCATTGGATTGAAGGGATCAACTGCTCACCTTATCAGTTTAATAGAAGAAGGGAGAACCCTTCTAATAGAAGATAACATTTGCAACTCTGCATTTTTATTACAACGCAAAGCATTAAATAAAAAATACTTCACATGAAAAGAGACAAGACCTATGACCGATGATCAAGAATAAAAACACAAAAGAGAAGACCAACAGATGACCCAGTTATTGTAATTATCAGGCAAGATTTATAGAATTTTGTTTAAAAATGAGCAAAACACAGTCAAGATACTTGAGTGTATGGTGAAATACTAGGGAATTAGGATCTTGAAAAATTCAAATGTTATTATAGAACTGAAATTATAATCACCTGAAAACAATCATTCAATGGATGGGTATAAACAGGATATTTAAAATGAAACAGAAGACAGGATTAGTGAAGTAGAAACAGATTAATAGATATAATAGAAACTGAAGTGAGAGAGAGAAGAAGAGAATGGTAAAAAATGAGCATCAAACACACAATAGACACATTCAAACATATATATAAGAATAATTGTAGTCCCAACCAGGGAGAGAGAAACAGTGCTAGAAATAATATTCAAGGAGATAACGAATGAAAAATTTCCAAAACTGATAAAGGTATAAATTCACATATTCAAGAAGGTCAGAAAAATCCCAAGAAGATGCATGCAAAGCAAATGACAATAGATACACGATAAATGTTCTGAAAAAAAATAGGAAGATAAAAAGATAATCTTAAAAGAATTCAGATATAAAATGTACATTAAATTCCAAAGAGCAACAGTAAAATTCAATTCTTAATACAAAAGACGGAAGCAAAAAGCACTAGATGGCAAATTTTAAAGTGCTGAAAAACCCTGCCAACCTGAAATTCTATACCCATGAAATTATCCTTTTAAAAATGATGACAAAAATAGAGGAAGATGGGCACAGATGTTAGCTCAGGTCCACTCTTCCTCAAGCAAAATGAAGAAGATCAGTAACAGGTGTTAGCTCAGGGCCAATCTTCCTCATCAAAAAAAAAAAGAAAGAAAATGAAGACAAATAAAAATATTTTCGGACAAGCAAAACCTGAGATAATCCATCACTTGCATTTCTATACTGAAGGAAATATTTATGAATGGTATTTGACCACACATTAAAAAAAACCACCTTTCACTTATTCTTCTTTGAGTCAGTCATATTCACTGTATAAATATTAGACAATTCAAACTAAAATTATTATAAAAATCACATCATTATTCAAATATATTCACTATTCATATGATTTTAGCATAAATTGATGGAATGTTTAGATAAATATTCTATTTAAAAATTGAATCATATTATATAACTGACTGATCTGGAACTTCCTTCTCTCACTTACAAATATATTGTGAGTATAGTTCCATCACCAAAGATATAAACCCATATTATTATTTCTCACTGCTCTTTTGTATTGCAAATTATAGATGTAGCATGATTAATTTAACCAAGCATGCTCTTTAGATAACATTTCTTATATATTAATGTATATTTTATTTAATGTTTGCATAGTATACTCATATGTGAGTTGTATTTGGTCTTATGCTGAATATTTACTTACAAACAACTGATAATATAAATAAAAATGTCATAAACATAAGGATTAAGAAACTTTTGTTACATTTTGCATTGTAATTAAAGAAGAAAAATATATTTACACATACACTCATCAATTTAAGCTAAAATTATATTAATGGTGAATATATCAATTATAAGGTATGAATGAACATTATAATAATTTATCTAAAAGGCAAACATTTGAAGATAGATATGACATAGGGATGAATGAGTGGAGAAATGTCCAATGAGAGAAATAAAACAAGTGCAGCCATTCAAAGCACAGAACACACTAGTAAAGAATAGTTCAGTAATTATCTGGGAAAGACCTCTTTTCCAGTTCATTGCATACTAATCTCCAGTCTAGGAGTAGAGAGGTGAAATAATCCAGTTCTGAATTCTGTGAGTGAGTCAACATAAGCCCAATTCCTGTGCTTTGACACTCTGCTAGTTGGAAGAGCTGTAGCCAGGTGGTCGTTCCCCTGGCTTCAGAGTCCCTGCAGCCACTGAAACACACACGTCTCACTGAAGTCCCAGGTGCCCGCCATCATGTCCTCCTCCCCACTCAGGGTGGCTGTGGTATGTATGAGCAACATGAACAGGAGCATGGAAGCCCACAGCATCCTCAGGAAAAAAGGCTTCAGAGTCCGGTCTTTCGGAACTGGATCTCGTGTGAGGCTCCCGGGATCAGCACCCAATCTTCCCATGTTTATGATTTCTCAACCACATACAAGCAGATGTACAACGACCTTCTCAGGAAAGACAGACAACGCTATACCAGGAATGGAATCTTACACATCCTGGGAAGAAATGAGCGAATCAAGCCCCGGGCAGAAAGATTTCAAGAGTGCAGTAATGCCTTTGATGTCATCTTTACGTGTGGGGAGAGCGTCTGTGACAGAGTGGTGGAAGACCTGTGTGCCAGAGAGCAGGAGACCTTCCAGCCCGTGCACGTGATCAACGTGGACATCCAAGACACCCTGGAGGACACCACCCTTGGAGCTCTGCTCATCTGTGAGCTCTGCCAGTGCCTCCAGCAGGCAGAGGACATGGAGGACAGTCTGGGTAAGCTGCTGCTGGCAGTGGAGGAGAAAAGAGGAAAGAGATTTCTTCATACGGTCTGCTTCTACTGAAGAGCTGGGCTGGTTTTTGCTTCTTGGTCAGTAAGAACTTGTGCGTGGAGTTTTTGACTAGTCTGTATTTTCTGGAGAAGTGTCTTTAAATCCTTTTCCATTAAATGGTGTTGGTATGATTTTTAGGTGTACCACCAGAGAAGAGATATAAACAAGAAAAGCAGTTTACGGGAAATGAGGACAAGAACTACTAATAGTCATGAAAAATCTCCAAATGTGGGGGACATTGTTCTAGGTACTTTACAGGGGGTAAGTAATTCAGTGCTCACATTGCTCTGCAAGGAAGTTACCACCAAGGACTCCACTTTGCATATGAGCAAACCAAAGCTCGTAGTGGAGTACTTGACAAGCGACTTGTTTTTGAATATTCAGCCAGAAAATAACATTATCTAGTCCATCATTTTAAGACAACTTCCTTTTGCTCATTTTGGATGGTATATTAATTAGAAATATTTTTTTCCATAATGAGAAAGGATTATGTTGCATTTTGAAGTTATAAAAGTCTTTACTTTTAGATTATATCTCTTTTACTAATGCCAACTTCAGTAGAAACCCAAGGTAGATAATGGGCTGCGTAGTATTTCTAAAATCTAGGGATTATTTGTTCAATTAATACAGCAGAGGAAAGAATTATTGTCAGCCATTTTTGCAGATGGTCAACCACACTTGACAAACTATCAGACTGAAAGTTATTCAAAAACTTGACAACACTGTGCTGACAAGGTTTTGAGGGAAAAGGACTTGCATACATTTCTGGCAGCAATGAAAAATGGTGTAGCCTCTGTGAAAGAAATCTTTCAATATATAAAAAACTACAAATGCATTTACCCTTTGACCAAGGTAATCCTTCTTCTAGAAACTGACTATAAGATCTATCAATAGAATTATCTCACTGAAGAAGAGAGAGAGAAAGAATAAAATAAAATAAAAGACCCCCAGATACTGGTGCAACAACGTCAAAGGATCTAACATATATGTTGTTGGGGTTTCAAAGTGAAATGAGAGAATGGGACAGAAAAATGTTTTCTAAGATATACTTGCTGAATATATCCAAATGAGGTAAAAAACAGATTCAAAAATCTCAATGAACTTCAAAGAGGATAAAAACAAGCAAAGTATTGTCTAGGCTCATCCAAATCAAACTGAAAATTAAGATAGAGTGAAAAGTCTTGAATGCAGCCAAAGGAATCAGGCAAATGAAGCAGAAACATGTCTAAGGTAATCAAGATTAACACGTCTTCTATTAGCTGTTAAGCTTGTACATTTATACACCCTTAGATAACAGAGTTAAACATGATTCATGACTCTGGATTTTGAAATTCATATAAGCCCTGAGGATGAATGTAATTTCAATGTAATCCTTTTTGTGAAGAATAAAACTTTAAAAACCATGAGTTCATATCAATTATAAGCATTTATATTCCCTTTGCATTAAAATAGGCCTGTAGCAACGCTAGCTTAGGTGCTAGATGGTTTTTGATGATATCATCTGGAAAGAAGCAGGAGAGAAAAGGAGCAAGAGAAAGTGAGGGGGGTGGGAAATGGTCTTACAGACCCAGCCAATTTGGGAAGAGGGCAAGTCTGCTGGAGAGAGTTCTGTCCCTGGAGCCCTGCTGTAAGTGCTTCCCTCAAGGGCTCTCATGACAGATGATAAATAGCCCAACTCTTGGCATGCAGCAAGCTGACTTTCATCACCAATTTCATGTCTGTTCTTGAAGACTCAGTTTAAGACTGGTGAGTGAATTAGACATCTGAGGACAGAGTGGATTCAGGATCAAGGTGAGGACTGGGCTAGTGTTATGTCCCAGAGGGGACAGGATTCTTGGAAGCTATTGATATATGTGGACAAAGAATGGTGAAGACTATAGGCACCAATCTGATTAGATATAGCAGAAGTGGAAAGGGGGGTCTGGGAAGGTGGTTGAGAGTACATGGGCTGGATGGAGGTTACTGAAGGGTGGTAAATAAAGGGAAGCAATCCAATAAATGGCAAGTTCCCTAATCACTAGACCAGAGATGAGAAAACAGAAAACATATTTACTTATATTACAGACCCCTCTTAAAAAACATGAAAGGAGCCCGAAGAATGGCAAGGAACTCTGGTCACCTGCCCTGAGCCAGATGCTGGAGGGGGCTTTAGGGAAGCAGCCAGAGCATCTCAGCAGATGAGAAAACTAGGAGCCAATTTTCCCCCCAGAAACAAAAATCAAGGGCACCAAGAGGGTGACTGGAGTGGAAGAAACAATATCAATGAGCGTAAGATACATCTTAGCCACTGAGCTAGGTGCTTTAAGATGCTCCTTCATTTAATATCCTCAGAAACCACAAGAAGAAGGTGTTTTATAGTCTGGCTCCATTTCTTCATTCTGATGAAAATGGGATGGGGCATGGTTGTCTTCTCAGAAGGTGCCCTCTGAGCCCATTACACCTGGAATATTTTGCTAAACTCATCTGCTTACATATCCACCATTCTCTCAAACCACAAGCCCAGTTAGGACTCAGACACATGGCACGATGCCTTAAAATAGTCAATGCTCAAAATATGCTTGTGAATGATTAAGCTAATGAAAAAAGAAAAGTATACTCAGAAATAAATGATGAAATGACACATTAATTTCTATCAGTAGAAGAATCTTCCAAATATCAAGTACTGCAACATCCCCCACTTCAGCAATAATGTCTTTTATTTTCCAATTCCAGTCATTTCTAGCTTAGCTCCCTAAGTGTGAGCACGACGAGTGTCGCCCCTCAGGCACACAAGCCCCATCTGTGTTATCTCTGAAAGATCTCTTGACCCTCTTCACAGGTGAGCAAACTGTGTGTGTTGAAGTCAGAGAGATTTAAGACTCATTTTTATCAACTACTGGTTGTGAAATTTGGCAAGTGATTCATATTCTCTGAGTCTCACTTTCCTTAGGTGTGAAGTGGAGATAATACCCACTTCCTAGAGTGGATGTCTACTCCCTATGTGAAGAAAATACAAAATGTTACATGCAGCGTGCATGTTACAATCCCTGGCATAAAACATTGCTTAATAAATATTAGTTTAATTCACTGTGACTGTATTACATTCAGATCCATTCTATTCCTGGAACATGACTGGCCTTTTGGCATCCAGCCTCTTCAGTCAATTACTGCTCCAATAAACCTCCACAGGTAATCATTCTAAAGTAGAGTAATTATTAAAACTACTGGCTTCAAGACATCTGCTGGCTGTCCCCTGTGTAAAGGATGCAGTCTAAGTGTGAAATTGTGAGCAAGGCCCTTCATAATCAGTAAAATCTGCTTGTACAACCCCCCATGCACTCCCT
The DNA here is from genome assembly GCF_020826845.1 of Diceros bicornis minor. Taxonomy (NCBI): domain Eukaryota; kingdom Metazoa; phylum Chordata; class Mammalia; order Perissodactyla; family Rhinocerotidae; genus Diceros; species Diceros bicornis. The sequence goes on along the minus strand of NC_080746.1, from coordinate 59,381,911 downwards.
ATGCACCTGTGATCCTACCCTGGAAATGTTTCGTGAATACATTGTGCATTGATCTGTATATTCACCTTTCCTTATGCTGCTTCCCTTCTCTTTTCATTCTATGATAAACTAGTCAATTTCAACGTCAAGTTCAAGTATCATCTTGTTACAGCCGTCCCAGACATGCATAATGATTTCCTCTGTGTATTCATAGTCCTCTGTTTGAAAGTGAAATACATACAACAATATCTTTTACTTTGATTAGTTGGAGATAAGTGTAATTGGCTGTCACTCATTGAGATGCAGACCGTATCCTTTCATCTTTGCATTTTTCCTATTATTTGCATTTTCAAAGAAGATGGAGAGTATGAGATATGCCAAAAGCTCCTGGTGGCTTTACAAATAATATTAATGTAATTCCTCTTGAGAATATATTAAAAAGGAATATGTATTTTCCTCTCTGTCTGTGAATAGGAAGTGAGGTCCCAGGTCATCTGCTCCAGGCATGACTACCTTAAACCACACAGATGTTAGCCACACAGTCTTCCACTTGCTGGGCATCCCTGACCTGGAGGACCAGCACGGGTGGATTTCCATCCCCTTCTTCATTTTCTATATCATCGCCCTGCTTGGGAACAGCCTGATCATCTTCACTATTCTCACAAAGCACAGCCTCCATGAACCCATGTACCTCTTCCTCTGCATGCTGGCTGGAACAGACATTGTCCTCTCTACATGCACAGTACCTCAGGCCTTGGCCATCTTCTGGTTCCGGGTGGGGAAAATATCCCCGAATTGCTGTGTCACTCAGCTCTTCTTCATCCATTCCACCTTCATCTCTGAGTCAGGGATCTTGCTGATGATGACGTTTGACGGCTACATTGCCGTATGCTACCCACCGAGGTACACCACTATTCTTACACATGCACTGATTGGGAAAATTGGAGTGACTGTCTTCCTGAGAAGTTATGGTACAGTTTTTCCCATAATATTTCTTTTGAAAAGATTGACTTTCTGCCAAAATAATGTTATGCCACACACCTTTTGTGAACACATTGGCTTGGCGAAATATGCTTGTAACGACATTCAAGTGAACATGAACATCTGGTATGGGTTTTCCATCCTAATGTTAACAGTGGTCTTAGATGTTGTGCTAATTTTTGTTTCTTACATGCTGATTCTCCGTGCTGTCTTCCACGTGCCTTCCCAAGATGCTCGCGACAAGGCTCTCAACACATGTGGCTCCCACATCTGCATCATCATCCTCTTTTATGGGCCTGCAATCTTTACAACACTTACTCAGAGATTTGGACACCACATTCCACTTCATATCCACAATTTATTGGCCAATGTCTATATTCTTGTTCCACCTATGCTGAATCCCATCATTTATGGGATCAAGACCATCAAATCCAAGAGCAGGTGGTTCACGCATTGTTTATAAAGCAGAAACTGATTTGGTATAAGAACTGAGTTTTCAGCATCTTTAGCTATGTGTGAAGTGGTCTGTGGAAGTGGTAGGTGGGAGGGGTCAGCTGAAACACTAGGAAACAGCTCAGTGAATTCTGTCTCTGGAGCAAGTTCACCAGGGAAATTGCAGGACTTACTCTTCCGTTGTCAAAACAACCTGAGAGAGCAGTGCTATGTCTGACTGAGGAAGCTACCTCCTGTAAAGAGCCTGGGACAGGATAAATTGATTTTCACAAGTTATATGTCTTTAATGACACTAGCATGATCTTCAGAAATAGATTAAGTGAGAACAGTGCTCTGGCCTGAGAATTTATTCAGTTCTCCCTCACTGAGTTTCCCACTCTCTGAGACATCTTGTGATATCTCTAGACAATCACATACAAACCTCTATTCCTTAATGTCCTTCATTTAGCTATTTGACATTCTTAGAATCAGTGGTTCCCAGGTTTGGAGTTAATCCTACTGTAATTTATATCCTCAACATGCCTGTCTATAATAAGGGAATGTAAATTAATTGTGTGTTTTGTATTTTGCAGAACAACACTTGAGGAGACTGAGGGGATTGAGATTGGTCACTCCTGTGATGGCAAAATACTAATGTGTTTTCTGAAGGCGTAGCGTATGCTGGGAGAATGCTGAGAAATGGGAACTCCTCCATCTCAATGTCAGGCCATGTTCTTCAATGATCTCCTCCTCAGCGGGGCACTCAAGGTCTTTAATGACCTGATTCCTGACCTCCTTTAAAGCAACAATTGCCATATCACTTTCAAAGCAACCTGAGCTTCAGACACACCAGGCCATTACCTCCTCACCTTTCCCAGGTCATGCCAGACTCTCCATATATCTCTGCTGTCTTGGGATAACCTCCCTTGACTTGTGGAAAACTTATTCCTCCTTTCACACCCAATTCTCATCTTGTCGCCTCTGTGACACTTTCTCCAACCACGATTCCTTCCCAATGTGCTATTGTTTAGTTAATAATTTCCCTTTGAGAAAAATAGCATATTGTCCATATTTCTTTTTTAATACTTGATTAAAAATCTAAGTTCCTTGTAGAAAACAATAGAAGTTATGAAAAAAGACAAACGTGACATGGAACTCGCAAACCCATAAACTTGCAGCCCTCAACCAATTTTATTGTTAGAATTTTGTTTTCTGGGGGCCAGCCCGGTGGCGCAAGCGGTTAGGTGCGGGCGCTCCACTGCGGCGGCCCAGGGTTCACAGGTTCGGATCCTGGGCGCGCACCGACACACTGCTTGTCAAGCCATGCTGTGGCGGCCTCCCGTATAAAGTGGAGGAAGATGGGCATGGATGTTAGCCCAGGGCCAGTCTTCCTCAGCAAAAAGGGGAGGATTGGCAGATGTTAGCTCAGGGCCGATCTTCCTCAAAAAAAAAAAAAAGAATTTTGTTTTCTGTAGCTATACATCTACTGTAACTTTTATATCTTATTTCTACATCTATATTGTAATCTGTATCTGAATCCATGTCTGTATTTTATCTCCATTTATACCTATAGCTTTATCTATACCTATATCTGTCTGGAAATATCAAATGATACACATATAGAGTATCTATCATACTATATATGGTCTGCAACCTACTTTTCTTTTCTAGCAGTACCTTGTTGACAATATTCCTTTTTAATATATCAATTTATATAATCAATTACGATGTCTATATAGTATTTGATAGCAGGATGCTACCATAATTTATTTAATTGGGCATTCTTCTTCTACCTCTTTTTTGCATGGCATAATGACCAGATATTTACAAATTTAAGGCTCAATTCTACTTGTTGCTTGAGTGCACATCCCAGATATGTTCTAAATAAATTATTTTTAAGTATTGTCTTCTAATATAAGATGCAAATGCTCAAGGTAAGACCATTGGAAAACAGCAAAAATATAAAGAATATCCCTAGTCAGGAGGACTCACTGATAGCATTTTGGTATATTGCCTTACACTTCTTGTTCTATGCATATATTTTTTCATTCATTTTCAATATTATTGGGCATTTGGAGTTTTCCATTTTTAGCTATATAAACAAGGCTTCTCTAAACATCTTATGCATAAAGCTTACTCTGATTTTTCAATTTTTATTTTACGGGTAGAATCCTAGAAATGCCATTGCACTTTTTAGATTTTTTGATGAATGCTGTAAAATTGCACTCAGAAAGGATGCATAATATATCTCTCTGCACTGACAATGGGGTTGAGTATTTTCATTTTTAAAAATTTTTGCCATACAAAAGGACAAAAGTGATATGGTAATGCAATTTTACTTATATTATTTATTGCTACTGAGGTTAAACATTTATTATATAGTCATAGTTCATCTTATAAACTAGTGATAACTACCATTTGTTGAGTACTTGTCATGTTACAGCCCCCAAGCTAAAGATTTTATGTACATTACCTCACATCATCTTCATTTGAGCTCCATAAAATAAGTGCTACAGATGAGGAAATGGAAACTCTACCAAAGAAAATAGCAGTGGCAGGAACAAATCCTTTTCTTTTTTATTTGTCAAGTTTCTGCTCTTGGCTACTAAATCTGCTAGACGATTCTGGCTATTCCTACTTTTGCCTATTTAACTCTTGAAAATTCTATGTTGTCCTTATTGCATTTCAATATTTTTTTTATTATTCAATAATAATATATGTTTTCACTCTCATATTTAAGTATTTGTCCAACGTGTTTGTCTTTTATTCTTAAAATTTTTATAAACCGATTTAAACGTCAATAGCTATACGTATGTCTTTTCTTTTGTGTCTTTTTCCATTGGTTAACCACAGGAAATTCTCCTTAAACTAGGATTTGAGTATTATTCATATCCATCTCTCTATTTTCATTTTCTCATCTCTAAATTAGCATTATTTTATCAACATTATAGAGTTCTTCTGAGGATTAAATGGGTTAATGTATATAAAGCACTTAGAATGTCATCAGGGATATAGTGTTATATATATTTGCTATTATAATTATTATTATTTATTTTCATTTGCCTTAAGATATCTTTATTTCACATTCAACAATTTTTTAAAACCTTTTATTTTGAAATGATTATAGATTGGCAGGAAGTTGCAAAAAAAATAATGTACTAGAAGGTAGTGTTTATCCTTCATCCAGTTTTCCCCTGTGGTAACATCTTTCATAACTGTAGTACAATACCAAAACTGTAAAGTTGACATTGGTACAAACCACAGAACTTATTAGATTTCATCAGTTTTACATGCACTACTTGTATGTGTGCTTATGTCTGTGTGCGTATAGTTCTAGGTAATTATATGACATTATAGATTCATGGAACCACCACTATAATTCAGATACAGAATTGTTCCATCATCACTTATGACTTCCTTTTGTAGCCTCACCCACATCCCTCTCTTTCCATACGTAGCCCCTGGCAACCACTAATTGGTCCTCTATCTCTATAATTTTGTTATTTCATGAATGTTATATAAATGAAATCATACAGCACATAGAGACTGGGTTTATTTCACTCAGCATAATTCCCTTGTGATCCATCCAAATTGTGTGTGTATATCAATAGTTTGCTTCTTTTTATTATTGTGTAGAATTCCCTGGTAGGGATGTACCACAGTGTTTTTAAACATTCATATGTTAAATAACATTTGAGTTGTTTCTAGTTTTTGGCTGTTATGAATAAAGCTGCTACAGATATTCATGCACAGGTGTTTGTGTAAATGTAAATTTTCATTTCTCTGAGATAAATGCTCAAGCGTGCAATGCTGGATTGTACAATAAATGCATGTTTAATTTTATAAGAAACCACCAGACTGTTTACCTGAGTGGCTCTACCATTTTACATTCCCACCAGCAATGCATGAGCCATCTGGCTTCTCTGTATCCTCATTGACATTTCGTGTCGTCACTATTTTTTATTTCAGTCATTATGATAGGTGTATGTCATTGTGGTTTTAATTTGCATTTCTCTAAATTAGCTGATATTGTACGTTTTCCATGTGCTCGTTTGTCATCTGAATATTCCCCTCTGTGAAATGTCAATTTATGTATTTTGCCTGTTTCCTAATTAGATTCTTTGGTTTTTTGCTGTTAAGTTTGGGGAGTTCTTTATTTATTTTAAACATAAGACCTTCATCAGATGTGTAGTTTGTAAATAAAGTTTCTCAGTCTGTAGCTTGTCTTTTCATTCTCTTAATGGGGACTTTTTCGGAGCAAAAGTCTTTCATTTTTAAAATTTTGAAATTTTTAAGTTAGTAAGCAGTCCAATTTATCAATTGTTCCTTTTGTGAGTTGTGCTTTTGGTGTCATCTGAAAACTCTTTGTCTAGCCCTAACTCCAGGGGATTTTTTTCTGTTTTCTCTAAATGTTTTATGAGTATTCATTTTATTTTTAAGTTCATGACGATTTTTTTTTTTTTTTTTTTGAGGAAGGTCGGCTCTGAGCTAACATCCATGCCAATCCTCCTCTTTTTAACTGAGGAAGTCTGGCCCTGGGCTAACATCTGTGCCCATCTTCCTCTACTTTATATGGGACGCCGCCACAGCATGGCCTGACAAGCGGTACATCAGTGCGCGCCCGGGATCCGAACCAGGGCTGGCCAGCAGCGGAGCATGCGCGCTTAACCGCTACGCTACGGGGCTGGCCCCCATGATGAATTTTGAGTTAATTTTCATACAAGGTGTGAAGTTTAGGTCGCGGTTCTGTTTTTTTTGCCTATGAATGGTCATTGCTCCAGCATCATTTGCTGACAAAAGCTGTCCTTTTATCGAATTCCTTTTGTGTCTTTGTCCAAAACCAGTTGGATATATTATGTATGTCTTTTTTTTCTGATTTTTTAGTCTATTCTATTGATCTCTGTGTCTATTACTCTGCCAATAACACACTATCTTGATTACTGTAGCTAAAGAGTAAGCTTTAACATCAAATCGAGTGATTCCTCACACATCACTCTTCTTTTTCAAAATGTTTTAGATATTTTAGGTCCTTTGCTTTTCCTTATAAATTTTAGATCCTTTGCTTTTCCTTATAAATTTTAGAATAAATATGTCTATGTCTACAAAAATCGTTGCTGGGATTTTGATGTGGATTTCATTAAATGTATAGATCAATTTTGAAAAATTGGTATCTGATATCTTTACTATGTTGAGTTTTCCAATTCGTGGACCTGGTATACGTCTCCATTTATTTAGGTCTCTTTTGATTTATTTCATCAGCATTTTCTGATTTTCAGCATACAGATCCTATACATATTTGGCTAGCTTTTTATCTAGGTACTTTTTTCTTTTGGGATAATTAAAAATAGTACTTCTTCATTTCAATCGGCACATGTTTGTTGTTAGTATATAGTATTGACATTGATTTTGTGTGTTAAGCTTGTATCCTGCAACTTTACTGAACTCACCTATTCTAGGAGTTTGTTGTGGTTTTGTTTGTTTGTTTGTTTTATAGATTCCTTGGTATTTTCTATGTAGGCAATCACGTCATCTCCAAGTAAGAACAATTTCAAATCTTGCTTTCCAATCCATATGCCTTTTTTTTCATTCTCCTGCTTTCTTGTACTGGCTAGAACTTCCAGTATTACGTTAAATAAAAGGGGTGAGAACAGACATCCCTGCCTTGGTCTTGATCTTAAGGAGAAAGAATTCAGTTTTTCATCATTAATTATAATGATACCTATAGATTTTTTTGTAGAAGCTCTTTTTTCAAGTTGATAAAATTCCCGTCTATTCCTAATTTGCTGAGCATTTTTATCATGAATGGATGTTGGATTTTGACAAATAACTTCTCTACATCAACTGATAACATCATATACTTTTTATTTCTTAGTTGTTTGATATGGTGGATTACATCGATTGGCTTTTTAATATTGTACCAGCTTTGCATACCTGGAATAAATCCCATTTGGTCATGGTATATAATTCTTTTCCCACATATCTGGATTTAATGTGCTAAAATTTTGTTGAAGATTTTTGTATCTAAGTTCATGAGAGATATTAATCTGTAGTTGGTTTGTTGGGGTTTTTTTGTACTGTCTTTGCCGGGGTTTGATAACAAGATAAAACTGGCCTCATAAAATGAGTTGGGAAGTGTTCCCTCCTCTTCTATGTTCCAGAAGAAATTGTAAAAATTAGTGTTAATTCTTCCTCATCTGTTTGGTAAAATTCTCCCGTGAAAGTATCTGGGCCTAGAGATTTCCTTTCTGGGAGCTTTTTAAGTTCAAATTCAATTTCTTTAATGTTTATAGAATTATTTAGATTATCTATTTCTTCTTGGTCGAGCCAGGTAGTTTGTGGTTTTAAAGGTATTGGTTCCTAGTGTTTAAACTGTCAGATTTTTTAACATAAAGTTGTTCATAGTATTCTCTTATTATTCTTGTAAAGGCTGCAGGATTTGTAGTGATATAAACCATTTGAGTCCTGATATTAGTGATTTGTGTCTTTTCTCTTTTTATCTTTGTCAATCTTACTAGAAGTTCACTAATTTTAGGGATTTTTTTTTCAAAGAACCAGCACTTTGTTTCATTCTTTTTTTTCTATTGTTTCTCTGTTTTTAATTTCATTGGTTTCTGCTATTATCTTTATTGTTTTCTTCCTTCTGCTTCTCTGAGTTTGTTTTGCTCTTCTTTTTCTAGTTTTTTTAGGTAGAAACTTAGACTATCGATTTGAAATCTTTCTTTTCTAATGTAAGCATTTAGTGCTTTTTCTCTCTTTTATTTCTAATCTACCTATATTAAATTTGATGTGAATTTCTTATAGATAATATATATTTTGGGGGTTTCTTAATCCATTCTCTGTCTTTTAATTGGTGTATTTCATTTTCATTTAAAGTAATTAATGCTATGGTAGAGCTGAAGTCTGCCATTTTATTATCTGTTTTCTGTTTGTTCCCTGTGTTTCTCATTCCTCTGTTTCTCTTTCCTGCTTTCCTATGTTTTTTTTTTTTTTTAATTTTTTAAAATTCAACTTTGGGTTACTTATAGTGGTTTTTTAGTATATCACATTGTATTATTTTCTTAGTGGTTGCTCTAGATATTACTCTCTCTCTCCCTCTCTATCTCTCTGTGTCTCTACCTTTCTATATATATACATTATATAATATTAATATAGTTGTAATATATTAATATAATATATATTATTAAATATAATATAAATAAAATACATATTTATCACAGTCTATGGGTTTTGATGTGTTACCACTACAAGTGAAATATAGAAACCTTATTTCCATTTATATCCTTTTATCCTCCTCACTTTTAAAGTATGATTGTCTTAGTTATTTTCTCTACATGCATAAAGAACCTCATCAGATGGTGTTCTAATTATTGCTTACCTATTAAACATGATTTAATAAACTCCTGATGAGAAGGATTATTTATTATACTTGCCTCTATTTTTACATGTCTGAAGTTATTCTTTTTTCATTTCTGAAGTTCCATGTCTTTATCTGCTATCATTTCTTTGGAGAATTTCCTTTAGCCATACTTTAGAGTAGTTTCCTTTGAATGTTTCTTCTTTGTTTTTAACTGCAGATGTTGTCCTGATTCTAAGACAAATCCATTCCTTACTCTTTTTTATTCAGTTCATTTTAGATTTTAAATTTTTATATTTAATATTTCAACAATACCTGTTCTTTAAAAATGAAATATAATAAATATTATAATTACCAATAAATTATACACATAAAACATAATTGTTAAGATTTAGAAAATATTTTGTCATTAGCCATATTTTCATATATTAGTATATTATATAATGATTTGTATGTCATATTTTTACTTAATGTTACGAAAGGATTTCCCTTGTCACAAAATATACTTCATGTGTATGTTAAACTTAATTTATTATTGACTAATATATTTTCATGTAAACAATATATTTCAAAATCTATATTTTAGCCAAGCAGTAGATTCTTGTTGAAAGTTTATTTTCAAATGATTGCAAGTACGAGTAAAGTTGCCATAAACGTAATTGTGCATAAACCTTTCTGCTCTGTATTTGTTTTTATATGGAACAGATTCTTGAAAAATTTTTATTTACATTTGATGTGCTCCTGGCCAGACTGTATATGTACAAAGTGTTAAGAAAATATACATTATATATACTAAAATCCTTTGTGTTTTTCAACTACATTGAAAATAATTAAATGAAAATTTGTTAAATTAAGATGTCAATCGCATCACAAGAAAAATTTTTGTAACTATGTATGGTGACAAGTGTTCATTGGACTTGTTGAGGTGATCATTTTGCAATACATACAAATGTCTAATCATTATGTTGTATACCTAAAACTGACATAGTGTTATATGTCAATTATACCTAAATAAATACATAAATAAAGTTGGAAAATAAACCAGTCTTAAAAAAAAAAAGAGGTCAGTATGAATTAACTATAATTTATATCACAAATTTTTATCCAGCAGAAATGTCGTTATAAATTTTTATTTCTGCAAAAATGATGACCTTCGTCCAATAGCTGGACGTACACAATCAAAGTGTCCACAGCAGTGCTTAGCTGTCAAAAAAATTCAGCTAGGGCAGATCCCTGAGTGAGGTGGGAAGTTAGAGATTAATGACTCTACCCTAGCCCAATCAGTCTGTGATCCTCAGGGGTAAACTTGTAGTCCACCAAATTCAGGGTTATTTATTTTTTCACCATTGCAGGGAGGAAGACCAAACAAATGAAAAGTTAGAGTTATCACAGAATTTAGGGTACAGATTGGTTTTAGGCAGAATATAAATAAATCAGTGTTCTGGTAAACTCAAAGTAAAGCAAGGGTGTCTATAAAGGGATCAACATAAGTTCTTGAATCTTATTTTATGGTTCAACTGCCTGAGCTGAAAAAGGGTGGCTAAGCTTTCCTGGTTAGCCTTTGATGAAGCTATTTTATGAATTTTGTTCTGAAAATCTATAATTCTCTACTTGGGCATATGTAATTAAAATTGGGTGGTCAGAGAAGTTCTCACTGAGAAGAGGACATCCGGGCTGAGACTTATGTGATAAATAGTAAGCCACAGAAAAATAGGCAGAGAGAGTATTTGGGGCACTGGATAAAGAAAGTTCAAAGAGACCACGCTTGAAATGAGATGGAAGAGTTAAAAGAAAGGAGAGTCAGGCTTGTAGCAGGTAGTTGTGGAGGTGAGGTAGGAGATAAATTAGGTGAGATAAATAGGAGTCCAATATGGTAGGGCCAAATATGCAAAGTTTAAGATTTGAAGATTTGATTTATAGATTTTTTTTCCTGGTTGATTCTTGGAAAATCACAGGTGAGATGTGGGGGGAAATTAATGCCACGGAAGCAGAGTAAAGAGGAGAGAATAGACAGCCATTTTCAAATCTATTTAGAGGTTGAAAAAGATAAGGAGAGAAAAATGACCATTGACAACTCAAACACATAAATTGCACCATTATTACTCACATAATAAATGTTCTGTGATCTACAGTATAGGATGATGTGCCACTACAGTCTTTTCAGGAGAAAAAAAAAATCGTTTCTTGAAATTGTAGGTAGTTAACAAATATCAGAGAAATGACTAGATTCACCATCACAGGATTGGTGGAGTGAAAAAAGTCTGGAAATTTCTGATATTCTTAAATATCGTGATTGTTAGTGTTTTTGAAGAAAAACATGTAGCTGTAAGAACCACACTACATAAGATAATTAAGACACTAATTAATGTTTCTGTCTTGTTGACATAATGGAAATAACGTACCACAAGAGAAAAATAGAATGCTGAATCAAAATTCATTATGTTCAGGAGTATAATCTTTACTTTAAAAATGCTAAGATAAGTTGGTCCCTTTATTTTGTGTATATTCTCAATTCAAGCAAGACAAAAGAAAGTATCTCATTTTGCATTATATACATATGCTACTACAAATTAAAGCCTTAAAAATCCAAAATTAAATTAATCTCAAAGTATAATGAAAAAAATCTATGATCATTTTTTGTATTCAGATGAAAATGGTAGAAATAATATGTCTTTTTGGCCCAAAAAGCATAAATATTTATTCTCTTCAGGCTAAATGTTATTAACTTGTTATTTTTATGTTGTTAAGGCAAGCATGAACCAGTCTCTTAAAACTTTTGCTTTGGATACGACATAGTAGATATGCCATGATAATGTTCCCATTGTGGCAACTACGAAAAGACAAATACATTGCCAAAATCATATATTAAGTCATCAGAGAGCTAGGGAAACAACAAGGATAAGACGAACAAAAATTCAAGAGACAGGAGAACCATTGAAAAGCAAGTTGACAATTGCACACCACTTTCTACTCCCCCCGGAACTATCTGCTGATTCTGGACATGGGCTAAGGATCAATCTTGGCCCAGGAAGAGGGCTTCTCCTAGGGGAAGGAAGAAAAGCCAACAGAGCTTTTGGTGGCCATACAGGACTGCAGTAAAAACCTGAGAACTTTCATGTCTCAAATGCACCATTTTCTCCTACATTTCCTGAGGACTGTGGCTGCTCTCAAAGCTGGGGAACTAAGCCAAATATTCTAAAAGGCAATATGAAATTTCTTGCATTCCTGTGATTCCTAGGAAAGAAAAACCTACCAGGGTGAGGAGGCATGACCAAACCATATCTTAACCTCTCTTTTCTGTCATTTTTCAAAGTTTGAAGCCACATGGAGTGGAGTCTAAAGAGATAAGTTAAAAGACTCAAGGGAAGAACTGAATCTTCCATGGTTATTTTTAAGACTGAGGAGAAAAGGGCCTTCCAGGATCTTAACTGAAATCTCTAAAGACTTCTGTTCTAGGAATAAGAGCATAGAAGACAAAGACTGAGTCTGACTAAAACTCAAACCTGGTCTTGACTCAGGCCAAGGCCTCAATGGAGTGAGTGGTCAGCTGCTTGCCTTATTTGTATAACAGAAGATAGAGAAAACACTTCTGATGGAAGATAACATCATCTGCAGCCTCTATAGGTTATTTATTAGATTATCAATCATAAAATAAAAAACTACTAGACATAAAAACAGGAAAAACTTTATGATCAGTGATCAAGGAAAAAGCTAAAAAGAAAAGCAGACTAATAGATGACCCAGTAATTGGAGTTATCAGACAAGGACTATAAAATTTTAATAAATATTTTCTTTAAGAGAGAAAATATGGTGAAATTATTTAAAAGTATGAAGAATTTATCCAGAGAATTAGAATCTGGGAAAAATTTAAATGAATATTATAAGACTGAAAAACCTGATTATCTGATAATAAGCTTTAATGAATGACCAGATTTTACAGAGTAGAACAGGATTAGTGAACTGGAAGATAGATTGATAGAAATAACAGAAACTGAAGTAAGAAAGAGAAAAAAATAATGACAAAAATAATAATAAATGAGCATAAGACACATAATAAACACACTCAAAATTTCTAAATATATTGAGAGAAGAGAGAGAATATGGGGCAGAAATAGTGTTCAAGGAGATAATTGCTGAAAATTTTCCAAAACTGATGAAAAGTATAAACTCACATACTCAAGAAGTTCGGAAAATCCCAAGAAGGATACATGCAAAGCAAACCACATATAGACACATGGTAATAAATATTCTGAAAAAACAAAAAGACAAAAGAAAATCTGAAATGTTGCCAGAAATAAAAGCACAATACATTCAACGGAGCAACAATAAAATTTTTAGGTGAATTCTCAATATAAAAGGAGAAAGATGGCAATAGAAGGAAATTTTTAAAGTTCTGAAAAAAATCCCTGCTGATTAAAAATTCTATACCGATGAATAATTTTTTAAAAAATGAAGACAAAATTAAAACATTTTCAGATAAGCAAAACCTGAAATAATTCATCTCTTGCATTCCTACACTAAAAGAAATAATAATCAATGGTGTTTAATAATACCTCTATTTATGTTTGCTCCTATAGATAGAACATTAATATTTTATTAATATAATGGTGTGGCATATTTCAAAGGCAGCAAATAAATATTTAAAAATATTAGATCTTACTGCATTAAGTGGAAAATAACACAACAGAAATGTCAAATACACCTTTGGGGAGGATTATAAAATAATAAAGTTGAATGGCCACCATATCTCTTTTTTAAAAACTTTCACTTAGCCTTTTTGTGTAAATCATGTTCACTGAATAACTGATAGACAATTCAGACTAAAATTTTTACAAAAATCACCTGTATCTTATGATTCATATATATGCACCAATCATATGATTTTAGCATAGGTTTATGAATACAAGCATAGGAAAATATATTTTAATCGATAATATTTAACTTTCTGATCTGGAATGTACTTCTCTGTCCTAAAAAAACACATTTAGAGCATAGTCCAGTCACCAAAGACACAGACCCACTATGTGGGTTTATTTCTCACTGGTCTATTATATTACATGTAATTCATGTGCTGTCATTAATTTAGGCAATATTACTCTTGTTTTCTTTTGATGAGAGAGATTGGCCCTGAGCTAACATCTGTGCCAGTATTTTGTCTATTTTTTTTGTATGTGGGACACCTCTACAGCATAGCTTAACGAGTGGTGTAGATCCATGTCCAGGATCCGAACCCACGAACCTGGGGCGCCAAAGCAGAGCATGCCGAACTTAACCACTATGCCACCGGGCCAGCCCAAGGCAGTTTACTCTTTAGAAATCATTTCTTATACTTCACCATAATTTTTGGTTAATGATTGCTTAATATACTATTAGGTATATAATGTATTTTAGCCAAGCAGTAGACTATTGTTAAATATTTATTTCCAAACATTTAAAAGTAGGAATAAAAATGTCATGAACATAAGAAATAATAAATTTTTGCTCCATTTTGTGTTCCAGGAAAGAGAAGAAAAATATATATACACATATACATAGAATTTATGCTAAAATTATAAGGTACAGATGAATTTTTTTGTAATAATTTGTGTGGGAAGTAAAAATTTGAATATGCAGAAGATATTGAGGAGAATGGCAGAAGAAATGTGCATAAGAGGAATAAAACAAGTACAGTTCTTCAAAGTTTAAAATACATCAGGAAAGAAAATTTTAGCAACTATCCAAGAAGAGCTACTGTCTCCAGTTCATATTATTCCAATAGCCAGTCTAAGGTTATAGGGTATAAGTGATTTAAAGAGGAAACTAAGCACCTAAAGACACTGAGATCTAATGACTAATTAGAGGTTTTGGAAGAAACATGAGCAAAATTGTCCCAGCGCTGTTGCTCTAGAGACACCAATACCTGGAGTCATTCAACTAGTTTCTCAGCTGTACATTACCACATCCTGAGGCTAAAGCTCACCTCATGCATAGAGAGAATTATTGAGAAAAGTACAATGTTAGTTTCCTTCACTACATTCATTTCTGCCTTGTAAAGAACACATGAACTACCTGGTCCCTGATCTGTTTTGTTTTGTCTTGATCCCGTAAATGATGGGATTCAGCATAGGTGGAACAAGAATATAGACACTGGCCAGCAGGACATGGATATGGGGTGAGATATGATGTCCAAATCGCTGAGTGAGGACTGAGAAGATGTCCGGTGCATAAAAGAGGATGATGACACAGACATGGGAGCCACACGTGTTGAGAGCTTTGTGGCGAGTATCTCGGGAAGGGATGTGGAAGACAGTACGGAGAATGAGCACATAAGAAATAAAAATTAGCACAACATCTATGACCAAGGTTGACATTAGGACAAAAAACCCGTACCAGATGTTTACTTATATGTCATCACAGGAAACGTGGGCCAAGACAATGTGCTTACAAGCAGTGTTTGGGAGGATGTTACTTTTACAGAAAGTCAATCTTTTCAGAAGAAATACTATGGGGAAAACTGTACCATAACTTCTCAGACAGATAGTCACACCAATTTTCCCTATAAGTGCATATGTAAGAATAGTGGTGTATCTCAGTGGGTAGCAAATGGCAATGTAGCGGTCAAACGCCATCACCAGCAAGATCCCTGACTCAAAGATGAAAGTGGAAGAGAGGAAGAATACTTGAGTAATGCAACGATCAAGGGAGATCTCCCCAGCATGGAACCAGAAGATGGCCAAAGCTTGTGGTACTGTGCATGTGGAGAGGACAATGTCTGCTCCAGCCAGCATGCAGAGGAAGAGGTACATGGGTTGATGGAGGCCACTTTTTCTGAGGATAATGCAGATGAGCAGACTATTCCCAGGAAGGGCAATGACATAGGAAATGAAGAAGGGGATAGAAATCCACACGTGCTGGTCCTCAAGGCCGGGGGTGCCCAGCAAGCGGAAGACTGTGTGGCTAACACCAGTGTGGTTTAAGGCAGCCATGTCTGGCAAGACCACTTGAGACTCCACCATCTGTGTACAAAGACAGAGAAAAATACAGATTACATTCAAAGATTTTCTTTGATATCATCAGCACTTTTGGCAGCTTACCTGATCCCATTCAATTCAAAGAATGCCAGAAGCTATGTTACATGTAATGATGAAGACTTAGTTCGTTCCCTAAATGAGATCTTAATCACAAAACAAGATAGACATTTATATAACTAAAGAAAATAAAATTATTTAATTAATATCTTAGTTGTACAAAATAAAATTAATACAGTAACACAAGAGAAGAAGTAATGCATTCTGTATTTGTGAAGTTTTTGAGAATGAGTACATATCCAAAGTTACCCTTGAAGATAGTGTAACATGTCAATAGGTGGGAGGAGTGGCAAAAAGAATTTTTCTTATGGGAGGCACTGAATAGAGCTAAGGAGCTCAGGGATTAAGGTCTAGCCCATAGGTGAACTTGCATGTACTACAGTGGTTGATTGTTTAACCCAAGGTCACTATAAAAAACTTCTCAAATGCTTCATGAAAGTTTTCACAGCCCTGATCCAGATGCCTTCTGCATCCTGGAGAAGTCGTCTCAATGTCTCTGCTTTGTTCTGCTGAGAGAATTACCCCTGTTTGGGGCACTTCTCACCTCCTTCATGACACATCTGCCCTTAAGTTACTCTTTTGCCGGCTTTCACAAGGAGTCTCATATCAGAGTACTTATCTCTCAGATAGGAGCATATCTGACTACCTGTCAATGATCCCCCAATTGACTGTGAACTTTCTGTGGTCTGAGTAGTGCCTTTTTCCTTTGTGTATTTCCGGAACCTAGCACACTGAAGCACAGTGTAAGTCCTCAAAATGTTCAACAAAACAACCTAATAACAAATATTAAATGAGTGTGATAATGAGCAAGGAAGTCATGAATAAGGCCCTTTAAATACTTTGGATGTTTACAATAGTCAGGATCTGAAGGCCAATACAGAACCTTATCTGTAGGGACTCAGGGGTCATTGGTACATTAAGAGCTAAACAGTTCCTCAAACCCAGAGTCTCCTTGCTCTCCACTCCATGATAGCACTTTACCTTCTCCTAAGACATTCCATAATTGTGACTCTGGTCCAGTGGTGTGCTGGTAAACTGGCTCATCAAAATATATACATATATATATACACACACACACAAATATATATAAATAAAATAAATAAAGCTTGATTTGTAGTGTTTTTCAGCTTCCATGATGCATATACTCCCACCATGGACCATTTTAAGGGACCAATATGATATCACAATATCCACAGTTGATGCTCATGAACCTGTATAAACGGCTCCAGCACATAACTGCTCTATTCTTTCCAACTGGGTCTATTTCACTCCAAAAAAAAAAGGTCTTAATATTTTCAGCCACCTGTTTTAGGTCCCATAACATCTAGTCAGGAGCAGGTCTTCCCCCCTGAAATTTCCCCTCACAACAAAAAAATTCACTCACCAGCTTCAAATGGAGTTCTCACGGGCTAAAATGGGATTAGTCGCCAAAGGACTCTCAGAGTGATGGGGGCCAGGGACCTGAGATTTTACACATTTGCCTGAAACCCTCAGGGACAACTATTACCCCAGGCGGTGCAGACATAGCGCTGTCCTTTCAACAACACCCTTTCTGACACATACATTTGGGTCCCTTTGTTATGGCTCTCCAACTCTGCCCACACCACTCCTTCCTCCTCAACACCATTCCTGGATTAGGTGGGCACATGTGCCTTCTTCCAATTAATAAACTGTTAGTATTACTTCACAAATATTCCTGTTTCCATTTTAATGAGAATTAGCAAATATTAATTCCACTTTCAGTCCACATGAATAATTTGAAATTAACATATAAATTATTTTAAGCACTGATTATAACAAATATATTCCTTCAAAGTTTAGACAAACTTGAAATTAAATATATACCATATGTTTAAAGTCGTTTAAACTTTGGAATTTATAATAATAATGTTTTAAATATTGACATGAGAATACTTTAATATCTTTTTTTAATCTATTTACACTACCCATGTGAGTCAAGGTCAACAATGAAAAATGTTCTGTACTCTTTTCTCTTTTGGCTACCAAATAGTCTACATTTACTTTTCAGTTATCTTATCTAGTAATGCGCCTCTTATTGACACAAAGGTCTCCTCTTTTTTATATTTTGTTCATTATTTTTATTTAGTTAATCCAAGTAAATAGTACATACATATTTGTAAAGGAGAAACAGCTTTATGTCTAACAATCATCTTCGTGTCTGTGTGTGGTAATAGAACCACAGAATTCTAATTGAAATGATGTAAGAAGCTGATTCAAAAAAACTCTACTCCCACTTAGAGAGGAGCTCGATAAAAATTCTTACTTATTTGTTGTTGTTGATGAGTTGTACTTTCATTATATGAATATATCCGTTCTCATTGGTGGAGGCTCTGAAGGTTAATGTTATCCACTAGTCAACTTGCCTAGGCCACAGTATCCAGCCGTTTGGTCAAACACTAGTCTGGATGTTGCTGT
Organism: Diceros bicornis minor; assembly: GCF_020826845.1. Lineage (NCBI taxonomy): Eukaryota > Metazoa > Chordata > Mammalia > Perissodactyla > Rhinocerotidae > Diceros > Diceros bicornis. The sequence continues at coordinate 59,363,662 of NC_080746.1, read as the reverse complement.
GAAGATATTTTTAGATGAGATTAACATTTAAATCAGACTTTCAATTTGAGCAAAGCAGATTACTCCTCATAATGTTGGTGGGCCTCATCCAATCAGTTGAATGCTTTAAGAGAAAACAGACTGAGGTCCCCTCAAAAAGAGGGAAGTTTTCCTCCAGGCTGTCTTTGGACTAGAGCTGTAACACTAGCTCTTCCCTGGGTCTCCATCCTGCAACCTACCTTGCAGATTTGGGGCTTGCCAGCCTCCACAAGTGTGTGAGCCAATTCCTTAAAATAAATAAACACACACACACACACTATTGGTTCTGTATCTCTGGAGAACCGTGACTAACACAGAGGCCAAGGGTATTTTTTGTGGACATAATTTTTTATTTCTTTTGGGAAAATGCCTGGGATTTGAATTGCTTGGTCATGCAGAAGATGTATATCTGATTTCATAAGAAACTGCCAAAACTTCTTTCAAAGTGGCTGTACCGTTTTACACTCTCACCAACATGGTATGAGAATTCTAGGTGCTACACATCCTCATCAACATTTGTTATTTGTCTTTATATTTTTAGCAATTGTGTTAGGAGGCTACTGGTATTTCATTTATGTTTTAATTTGCATTTCCCTAACGACCAATAAATACTGAGCACACTTCTTGTGTGCTTATTGTCCATTTGCATGTCTTCTTTAGTGAATTGTCTTTTCTAATGTGTTGCCCATTTTTTAGTACATTTCTTCTATTTTTTTTATTGCGTTATAGGAGGTTTTATATATCCTGGATACCAGTCCTTTGTCAGATGTATGTTCAATGAATATATTCTCTTGGCCTGTAGCTTGCCTTTTTAATTTTTTAAATGCATCTTTTGATGAGAAAAGCTTTTATTTTAATGAAATCTGACTTACAAATGTGTTTTATATGTATGGTTATTGTTTTTTGTGACCTAGTAAGAAATCTTTCTCTACCCTCATGTCATGGAAATATTCTCCTGTTTCCTTCTAAAACTTTTATGGTTTAAATCTTTACATTTAGATCTATGGTCATCTTTGGATTAATTTTTATAAACAGTGTGAGGTAAGAGTAGAGATCTATTTGTTTCTATATGGATATACAGTTTTCCTAGAACCATTTTTTAATATGACTCTTCTTTACTCATTGAATTGTTTTGTCAACTGTGTTGAAAAATCAAATGTCCCTGTAAGTAAGTTTCCATTTCTGGGATCTCTATTCTATTCTGTTGATTTATTTGTCTATTTTTATGCCAGTACCACACTACTGAAGCTTTACAGTAAATATTAAAGTAGAGTAAGTTCTTCAACTTTTTGTTCTTCTTTTCCAGATTGCTTTAGATAGTCTAGGTCCTTTGCATTTCTATCTGAAGTTTAGAATCAACTTGTAACTTCTGTTTAAAAACCTTCCTAGGAATATGATTGAGGTTCTAATGAATCTATAGACCCTTTTGGGTAGATTTGATTCTTAAAGATATTGAGTCTTCTAATCCATGGACATGGTATGTCTCATCTGTTATTTAGGTCTGCTTTAATTTTTCTCAGCAATATTTTTTAGTTTTCTGTGTGGGGATCCTGCATCTCTTTTACTAAACTTGTTCTTAGATATTTTTGGGGGGCATTGATCCTATAGTAAATGAAATAATTCTTAATTTATGTTCTGGTTACTTGATGCTCTTATATAAAAATACAAATATATGTAGACATATATAATTTATTTATGTGTTTTAAACTTGCATTCTATGACACTACTAAATTCAATTACTAGTCCTGGTAGTTGTTGTGCAGATTCCTTAGGATTTTCACATACCTTATAATATCATCTGCAAATCAATACAGTTATATTTCTTCCTTAGCAACTTTAATACCTTTTATTTATTTTTCTCCCATTATTGTAATAATGTTGAATAAAATTAGCGAGACTGGGTATACTTGCCTTGCTCCTGATTTTAGGGAAAAGTGTTTAATTTCACATTTAAATATAATGTTACTGGCTGATTTCACATGGATGCTATTTGTCAGGTTTATAAAGTTGAGGAAGTTCCCTTCTACTCCTTGTTGCTGAGAGTTTTTATTCTGAGTAAATCTTGAATTTTGCCAAATGCTTTCTTCATATTGTACAACTTCACAGAAAATATGGAAACCTCTGCAGCTGCATTCCCTTCATCACTCAGTCTCTTTCTATAATTGTTATATGTATTATGTCTGCCTATACATTATAAACCCCCCAGGACAATATTATAATTTTTGCTCTAAATAGTCATGCATATTTAAAGAAATCAAGATGAAAATAAATTTTTGTATTTAATCCAATATTTGCAATTTCTGATACACTTTTCTTCCTCAGGAACCAAGTTTCCATCTAGTATCAGTGGTACCATTTCCTTTCAGCCTGAAAAACCTCCTCTAGTATTTCTTGTATTGCAGTTTCCTGACAGCAAGTTTTCTTGGTGTCTTTTATTTGAGTATATCTTTATCTCAGCTTCTTTAAAGGGGTATTTTTACGCCAGATTTCTGGGTTAGCAGTTCTTTCATTTATTTCTGCACTTTCCAGATTTTTTCCACTCTTTTCTGTCCCCTCACAGTCTCTTGAAAAGTCAATGGTAATTCAAATTACTGTTCCCATATATAATGTGTCATTTTTATATAATTCCCATATATAATATAATTTTCATGTATATGTGTCATTGTTCTTTGGCTGCTTTCAAGATATTTCTCTATATTTAGTTTTCAGAGGCATGTGCCTGGGTGTATTGTTCTTTGTATATACCATTCTTGGGTTCCATTGAGCCTCTTGAATCTAAATTTTTTCACCTAATTTTGAAAACTTCAGCAATTATTTTTATAAACATTTTTTTCTGCCACAATCTCTTTTCAAGATCCTCATCTCAAAAATGTTAGACTTATTGATATTATCACACAGATCTAAGGCTATTTTTATTTTATTCTATCTTTTTTTTTTTCTATCTGTTGCTCATATTAGTTAGTTTAATTGATGTATCAATAGGCTCTCACACTTTTTTGTCATCACCTATTTCTTTCGAACCCATGCACTGAATTTAATATTATTTTAGAAAATGTATTTATTGATTCTAAAAATTTCCATTCAGATCTTTTTATCCTATTGTATTCTGTGATTTTCTATCTTTTCATATTTTATTAACATTTTTCTTTATTCACTGAGCATATTTAAAATACCAGCTTTAAATGCCTTTAATCTTAAATTCAAGATTTTATTCACATCAAGATTGATCTCTGTTGATCATCTTATCCCCTGAATTTGGATCACATTTTTCTGATTATTCCTTAGTCAAATAATTTTACATTAAGTACTGGGTAGTGTTAATGATATGTTGTAGAGACCTTTGATTCTGTTAAATTTCTCCAAAGAGTGGAGATATTTTTGTTTTAGCAGGAATAATCTTGATGGGAATCAAACTGAAAATTCCATGTCTTGGGAGGAAGCTTAAATTTCAGTTCAGATCTTTTATACTCACTGAGTTGCTTTAAGTCTACACTGTGGTTATGTGGCTCAGAATTCAGCCAGAGATTTGGGTAGAGTTTATACATAGAATTTGGTACTCCCCCTTGCTGACTCACTCTTTTCTTGAATTTCACTCTCATTTTCCGGTGGTTGTGGTTTTCCCAACTCTGTCATCTGTCCTTCCATCACAAGTACTATAGGTATTCTATGAGAGCATTAGCCACTTTGCATGGCAGCAACTGATGCTTGCATGAAGTTCAAGTCATAAAAATGGCCACCCAACTTTTCCCTATCGCCACTTCCAGGTGGCAATTTCCTTCTAAAATCTGTCTGCTCTAGTTCACTCACCACAGTGGTGTCAGAGGAGGCCAACTAAAACAGAAGGCTAAAAGAAGATCCAAAGCCTCATAACATAATTCCCAAAATATTCAGGTTTCAATTCAGAATCACCCATAATACCAAGAACTATGAATATTTTGAACTGAATGGGGAAATGATGATCAAATAGATACCAACACCGAGATGAAAGAGATGTTAGAGTTAATGGACACAAATTTTAAAGCAGCCATCATAAAAATACTTCAATGAGCAATTAAAAACATGCTTAAAACAAGTGAAAAAATAGAAGGTTTTGATAAAGTAAGAGAATGTATAAAGAAGAACCAATGGAAATTTTTAAAACTGAAAATACAGCGACAAAAACAACAAAACCTCAATCAATGGACTCAACAGTGGAATGGAAGGAAAAGAGGAAAGAATTACTGCACTGGAATTTAGAACATTAGAAATTATCTTATCTGAACAAGAAAGAGAAAATAGACTGAAAAAGAGGAACAGAAACTCAGGGACCTATGGGATTGTAACAGAAGATCTAACATTCACATCATCAAAGTCCCAAAAGAAGCGAAAATGGGCGGGGCTAGAAAAATACTCTAAGAAATCACGGCTGTAAACTTCCCAAATTAAGCAAAAGACATAAACCCACATATTCAAGAATCTGATAAACTCTAAATAAATGCAATGAAATCCATGCCAACGTACATCATAATCAAAACCTGAAAACTAAAGGAAAAGAAAAAGTCTTGAAGCCAGCAAGAGAGAAACAAAACCTTATCTATAGGGGAAAAACAAATTGAATGACTGTGAATGTCTCATCAGAACCATGGATTTCGGAAGGAAATAACACAGCATTTTTCCAGTGCTGAAAGAAAATAACTATTAACCTGGAATCATATATCCAGTGAAAATATCCTTCAGCAATGAAGAGGAAATAAAGACATTCTCAGATGGAGGGAAACTAAGAGAATTTGTCACTAGCAAACCTACCCTAAAAGAATGGCTAAAAGGAAGTTCTCTATAAAGAAAAGAAAGCGTAAAAGAAGGAATCTTGGAACATCAGTAAGAAAGAAAGAATATGGTAAGCAAAATTAAGGGTAAAAAGAATAGATTTTCTTGGGGCCAGCCCAGTGGCAGTAGTGGTTGAGTCTGCGTGCTCCGCTTGGGCAGCCCGGGGTTCACAGGTTTGGATCCCAGGCACTGAACTACGCACAGCCCATCAGGCCATGCTGTGGCAGCGTCCCACATGCAAAATGGGGGAGGATTGGCACAGACATTGCCTCAGGGACAGTCTTCCTCAGGCAAAGAGAGAAGGATTGGCAGCAGATGTTAGCTCAAGGCCAATCTCCCTCACCAAAAAAAAAAAAAAAAAGAAAAAAAGAACAGACTTCCTTTCTCCTTTTGTATCTCCTAAATATGTTTGAAGGTTTGTATTAGTTTGCTAGGGCCATTATAACAAAATACCACAGACTGGATGGCTTACACAACAGAAATTTATTTTCTCATCATTCTAGAGTCTAGACGTTTGAGACCAAGATGTTGGCAGGATTGATTTCTTCTGCAGCCTCTCTCCTTGGCTTATAGATGGCCCTCTCCTCCCTGTGTCTTCACATGGTCTTCCCTCTGTGTGTATCTGTGTCCTAATCTCTTCTTATAATGACCACAGTCATATTGGATTGAAACCCACCCTAATGACTTCATTTTAATTTAATTACCTCTTTAAAGACCCTATCTACAAATTCAGACACATTCTGAGATACTGGAGGTTAGGAATTCAATACATGAATCGCAAGCAGACAAAATTCAACGCATAGCATGGTTAAAGCAAAAATTATGATACCATCTGATGTGGTTCTCACTATACACAGAGGAAATGTTTAACACATTAATATATATTTTGTTTTATATAATTATGTATAATTACTAGAATAATATATTATAAATTTGGCAGAGTGAAGAGATATAAAGGGAAGTACAGTTTCTACACTTCACTTGAGCTGGTAAAATGATGACACCAGTAGATTGTGATAAATTATGTATACATGATGTAGTACCTATAGCAACAACTTAAAAAGTTGTACAAATAAATACATTCAAAAACACTGTAAAATAGAGAAAGATGGGCACGGACATTATCCCAGGGCCAATCTTCCTCAGCAAAAAGAGGAGGATTGGCATCAGATGTCAGCTCAAGGCTAATCTTCCTCACAAAAAAAAATAAAAATTTAAAAAATTTTAAAAAACACTATAGGCAAATCAAAATGTATTTCCAAAATGTGTTCCTACAACCCACAGAAAGGCAACCAAAAATGCAGAGAAAAGAAAAACAAAGAAAAAAAACAGAAAGCAAAAATAAAAGGGCACATTTAAGCCCTAACACATCAATAATTACATTAAAGGAAAATAATCTAAATACACTAATTAAAACACAGAGACTAGCAGAGAGTATTAAAAAATAACCAACTATATGTTCTCCACAAGAACCTCATTTCAAATATAACAATATCAGCAGATCGGATAGAAAAGGATATGCCATGCAAATATTAATCAAAATAAAACAAGAATGGCTGTAGTAACATCAGATAAAATAGATTTAGAGCAAAAAAAAAATTACCAGAGAGAATGAGAGATATAATATAATGATAAAAGGGTCAATCCACCAAAGACATACCAATCCTAAATGTATATGCACCAAACAGTACGTGCAAAATATGTAAAACCGAAAATTCTGCCATTTATTTTGTTCAAGTTGATAGATTTATATTTAAGTATTTCCATTTTTTGGAGTTATTGGAAATGATATTGTTTTTGTCATTTCAAATTCCAATTGTTTATTACTGGATTATGTGGTGACCATGGAGACAAAGAGGCAGATTTGGGACATAGTTTGGAGGTCAAATTTCCAGGACTCGTTGAGGGATTGGACTATATTGAAAAACTAAAGAAGAGGGGGAAACTGAGGACAATCTCAGATTTGGGGTTGGAGTAACTAAGTGGATGGACATTTATTAAAATAAGAAAGACTGGAGAAAAAAAATTTCGGGAGAAAAACCACGAGTTCGGTAATATTGCCCTCAAGGACTTCATAAGCACATAGAATTTAAGGTTTGGGATATTTTTTGTGATTAGATTTTTAATAGCAGATTTAATTTCTCCAAAGGATGGACTATTCAGATTTTCCAGTTCTTCTTGTGTCAGTTTCGGTAAGTTTTTTTTTTTTTTTTGTGAGGAAGATCAGCCCTGAGCTAACATCCATGCTAATCCTCCTCATTTTGCTGAGGAAGACCAGCTCTGAACTAACATCTATTGCCAATCCTCCTCCTTTTCCCCCCCCCCCAAAGCCCCAATAGACAGTTGTATGTCGTAGTTGCACATCCTGCTAGTTGTTGCGTGTGGGTCGCGGCCTCAGCATGGCCAGAGAAGCAGTGCGTCAGTGCACGCCTGGGATCCAAACCCCTGCCGCCAGTAGCAGAGCGTGTGCACTTAACCGCTAAGCCAGGGGGCCGGCCCGTAAGTTTTATTTTTTAATGAATTTTAATATCTCACCTAAACTGTCAAACATATTGGTGTAATGTTACCGACAATACACTTTTACATTTTTAATGTCTCCAGTATCTGTCATGATGCTTCATATTCCAATCCTGATATTGGTAATTTGTGTTTATTCTTTTTTTCCTGATTGATCTGTCTTGGAGTTGATCAAATGTATTAATCTTTTGAAAGTGTCAACTTTACCTTTGGCTACTGTCTCGAAAATATTTTAGTTTTATATTGTATTGATTTTTGTTCTCATCTTTATTATTTCTTTTCTTCTAGATTCTTTAAATTGATTTGTTAATCCTTTCCCAGTTTCTTGAGATGGAAGTATAGATAACTGGTTTTCAACTTTTTCTTCTCTTCTACTATATGCAGTTAAAGCCTATAAATTTCTCTCTAAGCACTTCTTTAGCTGCATCACACAGATTTTAATATTTTGTTTTTCTATTTTAATATAGTTCAAAATGTTCCTAATTTCCATGCGACTCCTCGAACCAACGTTATTTTGAGGTATATTTTATATAGTTGTGGATTTTTTAACTATCTTTGTGTAATTGATTTCTGTTTTAATTTTGCTATGGGCAGACAACCTGCTCTGAATGATTTCATTTCTTGGAAATTTGATAAAGTTTGCATTATAACTTAGCACACAGTGAATTTTGGTAACAGCTCCATGTGCATATGAAAAGATTATGCACTCTCTTGTTATTGAATGCAGTGTTCTATAAATATCAAATAAGTCAATTTGTTTAAATTATGCTGATTATTTTCCATGTCCCTATCACACCTATTAGTCTTTTGTCTCCTTTTTTTTCATTTATTGGAAGATGTGTCAAAGTCTCCCACTATGATATTGGATTTGATTATTTTTCCTTTTAGTACTGTCAATTTTTACTTTATGTATTTTGAAGCTATGCTACTTGGTGCATAAAGACTTAGAATATTCTTGTCTTTCTCGTGAACTCATGCCTTAATTATTATAAAATATCCCTCTATATCTCTAGTTATGATTCTTACCCTAATACCCACTCTCTATTTTATTAGTTTAGCAACATTAGCCTTCTTTTGGTTGGTATTTGCATGTATATGTTTTTCCATCTTTTTACTTCTAACTTTTCAATGCCTCTATGCTTAAGATATTTATTTGTAGGTAGCATATAGTTTTTTTTTGTCTGTTATCCAACATAAATAAATAAAGTTCAATTTATTTATTATTTTCTTTTATATTTATGAGTTTTATGTCATATTTAAGAAATCTTTTGCCAAACCCAAGACTACTAAGATCTTCTCCTCTAGATGATTTCCTCTAGAAGTTTTATAGTTTTAACTCTTACATGTAGGCCTATGATTCTTTGGAGTCAAATTTTATATATGATGTGAGGTAGCAGTTGAGGTCTTTTTCTGTCATATGGTGATCCAAATGTTCAAGCACCATCTGTCGTAAACATTATGCTATTCTCATTGAACTGCCTTGCCACTTTTGCCAAAAATAAGTTGACTATTCAACAAAACGGACAGAGTAGGGAAGTCCAAGGACTTGTTGTTTTGCAGAAAAGCCAAAAAAATGAGCAAAAACTGTCAGAATCAACTTTCTCAGAACTCTGGAAAATAGTCAAAAGTTTCCAGCATCCAAGCAAACCAACAAAAAGATGACGTAAACATGGTAGGAGAGGTTTGTGGTATTTTAACTTACCCTTGTTCAACCCCTTTCCCCAGCTCAGTGGCAGTCTTGAAGAAGGCAACCAGCATTCCTTATGTGGGTCTCTGCTTCTAGAGGGAGCAAGGTAGATCTTGTTCTCAAAGAATTGTGTTTGTCTCTTTTGACCTCTCTGAGTGTTGCCTAAAGGACTAATGCACAGTGCTCTCATTTGGTTTATCTAACTCTGAATTCTCTGGGGTATGAAAGCAGCTATATGGAGGATATTTCTCAAAAACATTGAAAGGTAATGACCTCAGGCTTTTGCTGCCATTACCACCCGGGACAAAAGATTAGCGTTGAGGCAAACAATAGATGCACCAAAAGATTGGCGGGGAAATCTGGAAAGAGAGATACTTTGGAGAATAAGGGCCTTGAAAAGCTCCTGCATATAATGGAGAGTATAGAAAGCATCACTCAAACCTGGGGTAGGATGCATGCTCAAAGAACACACAACACAAAAAAATCATTTGTATTTCTATATACTGGCAATAAAAAAATTGAAATTAAAAAAATTTCATTTACAATAGCATCAAAAAATTAAGACTAATGAATAAACTTAACCAAGAAGGTGTAAGACTTGTACACTGAAAACCACAAAACATTGCTGAAAGAAATTCAAGAAGGCAAGGAAGAACTCTGTGATGTTGCATTGGAATTAAAGCTATCAGTATGAATTAATGATTCAGGGAGAGGGAAAAAAAGCTTTCATTCTTCCTGACTCTTATAAATGAAAGAACCTAGAAGCAATGACATCAAAATAGCAACGAACACTTCTAGTGATCAAACTTGTTTTCTAAATACTATACACCATTAAAAGTATCTAAGGGACCTTAGAGACTAGTTTATTCCAAGGCTGATGTGGAAAATTATAAGATGATTCTGGAACATCTTGTGCTAAAATGTGATAAATAAATGGCAAGCAATAAGACATATTGGAGTATGTCTTAACCATCCATTTGGTTTAAAACTAATTTGGCCTGATCTTGTTTTTCCAAAAGGGCCAGATGTGGCCTTTGAACATGCATTGTATATTTGCTTTAAGCATTTATTATGTCACAAAGACAAGAACAAATGCCCTTAAGATAGAGTAACTTCCCCTACATCAGCATTTCCTTAAGGATAAGCATCTCTCTCTGTCTAGGCTAGGGATTGATTGCTGACCTGCTGTGACCACCCAGCTGGAGACCACAGAGCTGCTACCTGCTGTGCTCATCAATTGCTATGTGAATCACTGTGCCAGCTAGGCAGGCTAGGCAATCTCATGACTGTTGTAAAAGGGACATTCCAATCATATGTGATACATGCTCTTTGATAGTATATAACTGCTCTGTACACCCCACTTCTTTGGTGCCCTTCCTTCCTCGGGGAAGGAAGGCCCCAGGCTATATGGTCTTCAAATTTGGCTCATAATAAACTCTCCCCAATTTTGATTTATAGATTGATTATGGATTATTGTGTTGACAAATGTAAGGAAGTGCTCGAAAAAATGATAGGGAAATGGCAAAGATTGCAAGAACCAGTTTGATGTGGCTCTCACTAGTCAAACCTGGGAGAATTTGAGTATCAAAATGAATAATGATTGCATTAGATTATACAAGTTATTGAATAAAAAAGAATCCATGAGTCCATACCAATACTAAAAAAACAAACAAACAGTAAAGATGAAGCCTCTTCTTTACAGTAGAATACCAACTAATAAATGTAATGGGAAAGACTGAGTTGGAAAACCACCATTTTGCACCCTCAAAATAAAAATTGATTCAGGCAAGAATCATCAACGAGGAACTCTCATACACTGCTGGTGGGAGTGCGAACTGGTGCAGTCACTATAGAAAACAGTATGGAGATTCCTCAAAAAATTAAGGATAGAACTACCACATGATCCAGCTATTCCACTCCTGAGTATTTATCCACAGAACTTGAAAACACCAATGCGTAAAGATACATGCACCCCTGTGTTCATTGCAGCGTTATTCGCAATAGCCAAGACTTGGAAGCAACCTAAGGGCCCATCAAGGGATGAATGGATAAAGAAGATGTGGTATACATACACAATGGAATACTACTCAGCCATAAGAAACGATGAAATCCAGCCATTTGTGACAACATGGAAGGACATCGAGGCTATTATGCAAAGTGAAATAAGTCAGAGGGAGAAGGTCAAATACCATATGATATCACTCATTAAGTGCTAGATAATAACAACAACAAACAAACACATCGAGACAGAGATTGGATTGGTGGTTACCAGAGGGGAAGCAGGGAGGGACGAGGGCGAAAGGGATAATTCGGCACATGTGTGTGGTGATGGGTTGTAATTAGTATTTGAGTGGTGAACATGATGTAATCTATGCATAAATAGAAGTATAATGATGTACACCTGAAATTTATACAGTGTTATAAACCAATGTTACTGCAATAAACAAAAAATTTAAAAAAAAAAAAGAATCATCAATGAAAGCTAAAACTCCTAGATGTAGGTTTGTTGGGGAATAGTGTACTTCACAGTCTCAAAGATTATGTATTTCATTGGTTAAAATGATGGGGATGATATCTTTTTAGTGAGGAAATCTGGTGGACCCACTGTAACTAGTTAATTATTCATCAATGATAACATTACCAATAATGTGACAAAAAACTTTATATCAGGTAACTGCTGTATGTGATACAAGAAGGACACAGCATCACTTATGTAGTATTCTGACCAAAAATGTATAATCTGAATCTTATGAAGAATACATCCAAATTGAGGAACATTATACAAAATATGGGCCTGTATTCTTCTTTAAAAATGGCATTATCATGAAAGACAATAAAAGGTTGAAGGACTGTTCCAGATTACAGGAGAGTAAATATATGGCAACTTAATACAATATGTGGTCCTAAATTGAAAAAACTAATAATTAACTGTGAAAAAGAATTTTAGGACAACTAGCAAATTTTGAATACGTACTGTATATTGGATTACAGCATTGTATCAATGTTAAATATCATGAATTTGATAATTGCACGGCTATATGAAAGATATTGTCCTTGTTCGTGACTTCACTCACATGTGGAAGATAAACAAATAAACACATAGATACAGAGAACAGATTGGTGGTTATCAGAGGGTAAGGAAGTGGAGGGAGGGCAAAAGGGGTAAAGGGGCACATATGTATAGTGACAGACAAAAACTAGACTTTTGTGGGCGAACACGATGCAGTCTATACAGAAGTCAGAATATAATGATGTACACCTGAAATTTATATAATGTTATAAACTAATGTGATCTCAATAAAATAAAATTTAAAAAGAGAATTATGAGACAGAGAATGTGGCCAAATGTTAACAATGACTGAATCTACATGAAAGTTTTATTGAAATTTATCGTAATATTTATGTAGATTTTCTGTTTTAATATTCTCAAAATAAGCAATGAATAGAAAAATAATATTTTGTCAAGTATTTCTATAAGTTAAGCAAGCATGGAGTCTTTCTGAGTAAGCTCAATATACCATTTTAATAGAAACTTATGAATTTATCATCATACACGCACACACACAAAGCTTTCTCTTTACACATATGTATGTAACACTTACTTGGGCTAATTTAATGAAGATAAAACACAGAGAATATTTTAAAGGGTGGAGATATGTTACCAGCAAAAACATATTGGGAAATGTGATAAGTGAGCATTAATTACAGATTTACTGGCAGCCAAAGGAGAGAAGCATGGAGAGTTTTTCTTTGCCATACCCTGACTCATATAAATACCTTAAAGACATTAAAATTTTCTCACATTACCTATTAAAACTCATCATTTCAGGTTCTAGAATATGAAATTATATGAAAAATAAGGTACAAATTTCACTTCAAATTTATCAAAATTACAAAGAAATCCTTGTAGAATGTATTTTTAAATAATCTATGTATTCAATAGTTAATGTATTTGTGCTAATTTAAAATACAATTAATATTTACTAATTCTCATTAAAATGGAAACAGGAATATGTAGCATAGTAACACTAACATTTTGTTTATTAGAAATAATACATGTTCACACTCAATCCAGGGATGGAGTTGTGGAGGCTGGGGTAGCGGTGGCAGGCACAGAGAGCCATAATAACTTGACTCATGTGTTTGCGATGGAGGGGGTGTTGTTGAAAATACAGCTCCAAATCTGGGTTCCCTGGGGTAGTAGCTTACCCTGGAGTCTCCAGAAAAATGCATAAAAATCTCTGTTCCCTGGTACCCGACGTTCAGAGTCCTCCGTGATCATCATAATCTAGGTTATGAAGACTGCGTTTGAGCAGGTATATTTATAGATGTGGGGTAAACTTCTATGGGAGGAAAAAGAATGAGAGTACCCCTTCGAGACTAGAGGGTTATAGGGGCTAAGGTATGTGTCTGAGAATATCAGGACCTTTGTCTGGCGTTAAGTAAGCAGAGTGAAGGAGACCAGAATCACAAATATGGGTGATCCTAGTAGAATGGAAACTGGTGTTTGGGAGGGGAGAATGAGAGGTTCTGAAAGCCTTTTTAGACTAGTGTGCCAAGGACCCCTGAGCTCCTCCCAAAAAGGTACTGCTTAGGCCCCAGGTCCTGACTACCATGAATATCTTACTTCTTTACTCTTGTCTAACATTTTTGTGTGCTAGATTCTGGAAATGCACAGATGAAAAACAAGTTCCAGAACTCAAGGAGGTCACAACAAATGAAATAGGAATTTTAATGATTACATTCTTTGTGAAATCAGAATAGGGGGGTGACTTTTGGGGAGTTGGGTCTCTCCAGCACGTTCCTGACATGGTAAATATTGGAAGATGGTGAGTGTGCTCTGAATAGAACCAGTTCTCTTAGCAGCACAAAGCAGAGGGATGGAGGTGACTTTTCTAGGATGCTGAAGATACCTGAATCTCATCATCCTTCATGAGGAGACCTTCAAGAGGCATTTGAGGAGTTTTTTTCAGATGAGTCTAAGTTAGACAAGCAGTCATGCTAGTTCAGGCAACTTCTCCCACAGACCAACCCCCAATCTCTGAGCTCTCTGGCCTCTCCTATATGCTTCCCAAAAGAAAATTCTTCTTTGTGATCCATAACGCATTCGACATTCATCAACATCTGGAAGCTAGTTCTCTTCCAGATCCTCTTTCTAGTTACTTAAGAATTATTTTGCTTTATCTTCCTCTCCTTTTCCTGCTATTTCTTTTCAGGAATGTGGTGCATATAGTTGGCCTTCAGTCCCCTGTGCCATTTTCGTTTCTGTTTTAATTTCTTTCACCTCGTCCAGGAGGCTGACTTCCCTCAGGGGAGCATATATTTTCACAGTGTTTGTGTGGTCATCGACTGATCTTGTGGTAATTGATGTCCACAGTAGGACTGATCCTCACTCTTGAGCAAATAGTCCCCATCCAAAAACCTACATCCGAGCACCAGCCTCTCCTGGCTCTCCTCTCACGTGATTTTATTGTCAATACAGTTTCTGCTTGGGGATGGATCAGAGTGGATGGATTTCCTCCTCCAGATACTGAAGATGAGAAAAAAGCAAAATTGAACCTGTAGGGGAAGAAACTCAAGATAGGTTGCTTGCTATGCACTAGGCCCGGAGTTGGGCACTGACTAAATAAATGCAGACAGGCTGGCAGTTATTTATCTGTGCTTCTTCATTTCTTGGATCCCCAAACTTCTCATGACCTCTGAATTTCTCACTACCCGAGTTCTGCACCAAGGTCATCTCCTGAGAATGGGAATGGGAATATCAAGTTTAACTCTAAGCCAAAGAGGGTATGAGAGAGAGTAAGATCTAGAGTAGAATTTCCCAACCTTGATGCTATTGACATTTTGGGCCAGACGTGCTGTTGTGGGGATCATTCTGTGCTTTGTAGAATGTTTAGCAGCATCCCTTGCCTCTACCCACTGGATGCCAGTAGCAAGCACTCCCCAGTGTGACAACCAAACTGTCTTCAGGCATTGTTAAATGTCCCTTGGAGGGCAAAGTCACCTCCATTTGAAAACCACTGACCTAGAGTGTGGCCTTGAGAGTGAAAAAGCATTTATTTCATATATAATGCTACTTGTGTCTCCATGGTAATAACGAGCCCTCTGGCTGCTTAATCACCTGAGTTTCTTCTGGATTATCTAAATATGAGTCAGTTTGACTTATTTTTCTCCACCAGTTATTTGAGTTGGGTCCACTTGCCCTTTTTCTTTGTTAGCACCTGAGCCCTCTCTTTCTGTAGCACTCTGGAAAGCAGAGCCTTTTCTCAATTTCTTAGCCTTCAGCCTCCCTGGGTGCACAATTCTTTTATGGTTTTGCCAGAATTTTACTACTGGTAGCTAAAGGGTCATAGAAAAGGAAACAAAGTATCAAAACTGCTGGAATTTCAATTATAAATTATTTCAAAACCCTTGTGATGTTAAATATACTCTACATACAGAGATACAAGGGATAGGGCATGGCTATCTTCTCAGGGACCCTCCCCGCTATCTCTTACCCCTTGCCTCAGGACTTCGCAATTTCCCTCAGTTCAATACAATCTCTTGCCCTTTGACCCATTTTCATAGACCAGAAAATGATGTATTCCACAGTTAGAGAAGCTTCAAATTCGAGATCTATATCTTAACAGTTGTGCCAAGTTCCACAAGCTTCAACTTCCTATTCTAAAAAATTGAAGATGGTAATATCTATTTTCCCTGGATTGTTATAAGTAATTAATGAGTTACTATAAGTAATGTTTTACACCTGTGGCTGACATAAAGTAGGTACTTTAAAAAGTCATTTTGTTAATCCTATTTCCCTGCACAACTATTATGTCAATACATCATTTTATACTCATAAGAAAAACATTCAACTTTCCTTTTAAATTATTTCTCCCCTCCAATCCATTGTCCAACCACTTCCAGATAAATATATCTAAGGCTTTCCAATTTAAAAACTCGTGGTGGTTGACTATCTCCTCCCAGGATACCATTCAAGAGCCAAAATATTTTTGTTTCTTTTTACCATTGCACAATATATGCAATCACACAACCACACACAGCTGCAAACTATTTTAAATGCATTAACTATGTGACAGCTATCCATCTTTTGCTCTCAAATGACTTCATCCCATTCTCCACCTAATTAAACTCCATCCAATGACTCCTACAGCCAAATACACTGAATTACCTATTCCATTGGGTTCCTGTAGTAGGTTTTCTGTACCACTAATATGTTTACTTAACATGTTACTTTAGTTAGCTATGTAAACGTCTATCTTCTATGTAAGATTATTATCACATTGAAAAAAACAGACAATATCTTATTTATTTTCTCACCTATATTGTTCCTGGCACACTGACTATGGAAAAGAATGAGGTAGATGCCGTAAGCTTTGAGTACAATCTAAACTTCAACTGTCTCTAAACAGGAAGTGAGGTCCCAGGTCATCTGCTCCAGGCATGACTACCTTAAACCACACTAGTGTTAGCCACACAGTCTTCCACTTGCTGGGCATCCCAGGCCTTGAGGACCAGCGCTTGTGGATTTCCATCCCCTTCTTCATTTCCTATGTCATTGCCCTCCTTGGGAATAGCCTGCTCATCTTCGTTATCCTCACATGAACCCATGTACCTCTTCCTCTGCACGCTGGCTGGAGCAGATTTTGTCCTCTCTACACGCACAGTGCCTCAAGCCTTTGCCATCTTCTTGTATCATGCTGGGGCAATCTCCCTGCATCACTGTATTACTCAGCTCTTCTTCATCCATTCTACCTTCATCTCAGAGTCTGGGATCTTGTTGGTGATGGCGTTTGACCGCTACGTTGCCATATGCTACCCACTGAGATACACCACTATTCTTACACGTGCACTGATTGGGAAAATTGGAGTGACTATCATTCTGAGAAGTTATGGTACAATTTTCCCCATAATATTTCTTCTGAAAAGACTGACTTTTTGCAGAGGTAACTTTCTTCCACACACTGCTTGTGAGCACATTGTCTTGGCCCAGTTTTCCTGTGATGACATACAAGTAAACATCTGGTATGGGTTTTTTGTCCTAATGTCAACAGTGACTTTAGATGTTATGCTTATTTTTGTTTCATATATGCTTATTCTCCGTGCTGTCTTCCACATGCCTTCCCAAGATGCTCGTCACATATCTCTCAACACGTGTGGCTCACATGTCTGTGTCATCATCCTCTTTTATGGGCCTGGGATCTTCTCAGTCCTCACTCAGCGGTTTGGACACCACATCTCACCCCAAATCCATGTCCTGCTGGCCACTGTCTGCATTCTGGCTCCTCCTATGCTGAATCCCATCATTTATGGGATCAAGACCAAACAGATCTGGGACCAGATGACTCATCTTATTTTCAAAAGAGATATGACTTTGAGAATGGAAACTAAACTATTGTTTTCTCAACATTCCTAGCTGTACACAAGGTGGGCTTTAGCAGCCCTAGTAGGTGAGGGATCACTGAGACTAGAAAAATATCTCAATGAGTATATGTTTCTGGAGCAAATCCACAGAGAAGCTTGGGGACATGCTTTTCAAAGTCTCTGATCAATAATAAGATATCTATTTCTTTGTGGCCTGGCAAGCTTTCTCATTCAGGGTCTGAGAAATAAACCCCTCCTAGTCTGTAACCCTAGATAGGTATTTGGAAAGAGATGAATTATGGATAATTACTGGACTGTTCTTTCCTGCTTTGTTTCATGCCTTGACCTGGTGAAGTAGTTCCCATTCCTCTAATCTACCTGGGGACACTGCTCTACATCTTCTTCCCTCTGTCCTCTCCATCACAATTTTTTATTCTTCACAGGCTCACTTCTATCTGTATGCATTCTGTTATTTGTTATATCTACAGGGAGGAAGGGAGGGAGGGAAGGAGGGAAAACCTCTGGCACCCACATTCCCCTACAGCCTTTCCTCTGCCTCTCTCTCTCTTTCCTCTCCTTCTTCTTTCTCTTCTTCCTCTTCCTCCCCCTGCTCCTCCACATCATCTTCTCCTTCTCTTTCTCCTTCTTATTTCTCTCTCCATCACATTAAAACACCTTGAAAAAGTTGCCTATACATTCGAGATTCAAAAAGGGAGATTCTTTCTCCCTATTTTTCTTGACATCACGCCAGTCAGACATTTTTCCTATGCCATTGCACTGCTTGTCACAGTGACCTCCACCCTGCTGAATTCATGGGTCGATACTCAGTCTACATCTTACAGGACACATCAGCAAGATTAGGTACAGTCAAGCATTCTCTCATTCTTGTATATTAGATAGTATATTAGAAATAAAATCTGTAAAAAATTATCCTTTTTGCCAACATAAAGATATTTTTCACTGCTGATATTTTATGGAAGAGTGGTATATATTTTCTACTATGTATGTGTGTGCAGGTAAATAAGTTTTTTAAATTGAACTATCTTCCTCCTACTCTTCTAGAATGCACCTTTCTCATTTACAAAGTAATGTGAACATATTCCCATGCCAAAAATATACACGTTTGCAGGCATTTTTCTCCTCTCTCCACTGTATTCATATAAGGATGTGCCATACATAATTTAGCCAAGCCAAATATAAGTATTTGTTACATTTTTTAACATAATTTTAGTTGGCTGTAAAATATACCATTTTATAAAGAAGCACAATTTACCTAACCATTTCATTATTATTAACATGCAGTATATTTAAAATTTTTCAGTTCTCCAAGAAAGTAATGTTTATTAAAACATTTCCTCATTTTGCCTATTAACCTTAGTTGTACATGAGTCCTTAAATATTATGTTGTCAAATTACAAGTCTTCTCCTTTGTTTCCTTTGTGTTCCTCTGAAGTGCTTCAGGGGGCCAGCCCCGTGGCTTAGCGGTTAAGTGCACGCGCTCCGCTACTAGCTGCCCAGGTTCGGATCCCGGGCGCACACCGATGCACTGCTTGTCCGGCCATGCTGAGGCGGCATCCCACATACAGCAACTAGAAGGATGTGCAACTGTGATGTATAGCTATCTACTGGGGCTTTGGGGAGAAAAATTGAAAAAAAAAAGGAGGATTGGCAATAGATGTTAGCTCAGGGCCGGTCTTCCTCAGCAAAAAGAGGAGGATTGGCATGGCTGTTAGCTCAGGCCTGATCTTCCTCACAAAAAAAAAAGAAGAAGTTCTTCAAAATCAAAGAAGAATTACATTATTTTAATGTAAAATCTTGTTTCTACTTAATTTAGCACTTGAATAATTATAGTCAATATTTCAAAATTATCTGTAGATTTAAAAATACAAAATAACAAAGAAGCATTTTAATGACCACTAATCATACCCATTAGCCAGCCCTGGTGGTCTAGTGGTTAAGATTCAGGGCTCTCACCGCCATGGCCTGGATTGGTGTCCAGGTCAGGGAACCACACCCCACCCATCTGTCAGTTGTCATACTGTGGTGGCTGCATGTTGCTGTGATGCTGAAAGCTATGCCACCCGTATTTCAAATACCAGCAGGGTAACCCCATGGTAGGCAGGTTTCAGTGCAACTTCCAGACTAGACAGACTAGGAAGAAGGACCTTGCCACCCACTTTCAGAACAATTGGCCATGAAAACCCTCTGAATAGCAATGGAGCATTGTCTGATACAGCACTGAAAGATGAGAGGATGGCGCGAAAACATCAGGCAGGGTTCCACTCTGCTGTACACAGGGTCACTAGGATTTGAAATCAACTCGACAGCACTAACAACAAAATCATACCCATTAACAAAATAGTTCATAATTACAATATATTTTGTCATTTAAGTATTTTTTCACATATTATGAACTGTGCAAGTATTTTATACTTTACTTTTTTTTTTTTTTTTTTTTATACTTAATGTTATATAACAAGTATTTTCCTTTGGCACCAAGAAAGTTACATAAATATTAATTTTACTAAGTGCATAATATACTGTTAAGTGGTGTACTGTATTTTAGTAAACTAGTGGATTCTTGTTAAATATTTGCATCCAAGTAATTGACAGTATAAGAAAATTGTTATGAACATAAGCATTAATAAATATTTGCTATATTTTGTGCCCTTGTGGTATACTATAGGAAAAATTCTTGAAAAATTTTACTGCATATATTTGTTAGTAGATTCTGGCTAGGTTGCATATGTGTTTTATATGTGCAAAAAGTTGATTTTCAATCAAATTATATTTTTCTGTGTTTTAAAGATACAATTTAATACAGTGAAATTCACTTTTTAGTTTAAATTTCTGTGAGTTTCAATAAACATGTAACCACTAACATAATAAAGATATAAAACAGTCTTATCACCCCCCGCCCCCACCACCCCACAAAAGAAAAAACACTCCAGTGCCCCTTTCTAGTCAACTACTCCCACCAGCCCTGGTAGCCATTTATCTGTTTTCTGTGCTTGTGTTTTTTTTGCCTTTTCTAAAATGTCACACAAATGAAATCATACAGTATGTAGCCTTTTGAGTCTGAATTATTTCAATTAGCTTAATGCATGTGAGATTCATCCATGTTGCGCACATATCAGTAGCTCATTCTTTTTCATTGCTAGCAGTATTCCATTGTATGGATATACCAGAGTCAATTTATCTAGTCAACTACTCCCACCAGCCCTGGTAGCCATTTATCTGTTTTCTGTGCTTGTGTTTTTTTGCCTTTTCTAAAATGTCACACAAATGAAATCATACAGTATGTAGCCTTTTGAGTCTGAATTATTTCAATTAGCTTAATGCATGTGAGATTCATCCATGTTGCGCACATATCAGTAGCTCATTCTTTTTCATTGCTAGCAGTATTCCATTCTATGGATATACCAGAGTCAATTTATCCATTCTCCAATTGAAGCACCTTTGGATTGTTTTCAGATTTTGGCCATTACAAATAAAGTTATTAAAATTATCATACATGTCTGATATGAAATAAAAACATATATTTACATTTCATTTGGCTAAATACGTAAGAGTGAGATTGCCGGTCATAGGATAAATATATGTTTAACTTTATAAAAAATTGCCCAACTCTTAAAAGTGTCTGTACTATTATGCATTTCCACCATCAATGTATGAGCAACAGTTTCTCTACATCCTCATCAGTACTTGGTAATATCATTTTTTTTTAATTTTAGCATTCTAATAGGTGGTTAGTGGTACATCATTATAGTTTGATTTACATTTCCCTAATGATTAGTAGCATTGAGCATTTATTCAAATACTCATTTGCCATGTGTACATCTTCTTTGGTGAAATGTGTGTTCAAATCTTTCGGGCATTTTTATTACATTGTTTTCTTTTATTGAATTTGCAATTCTTTTGTTCTGGATACATGCCTTTTATCTTATATATGATTTGCACATATTTTGTCTCACTTTATGACTTGTATTTCCGTTTTCTTAACAATGTCTTTCAAAGAGGATAAACTCTTAATTTTGATGACGCTAATCTTTTCTTTTATACATGATGTTTTTGATATTGTATCTAAGACACATTTGCCTAATTCTAGGTCACAAAAATTTTCTCCTATGTCTTCTTTCAGAAGTTTCATACTTTTAGCTTTTATATTAAGTTCTATGATCCATTTTGAGTTAATTTGTTCATGGAAGGTGAAGCATGGATTAGAAATCATTATTTCGCATATGGATATCTACATGTTCAACTATTTGTTGAAAAGACTATTCTTTCTCCATTAATTTGCCTTCACACCTTTGTTAAATAAATTTACCACGTGTGCGGGTCTGTTTCTGATCTCTCTATTCTGTTCCATTGATTTATATGTCCTTCGTTCTTCAATACTACAAATTCTTAAAACAAGATAATGTTAGTACTCCAACTTTGTTCTTCTTTAAAATCATTTTAGCTATTAGAATTTGTTTGGTTTTTCATATAAATTTTAAAATCTGCTTATCAATGCATACCCCCCAAAATTTCTGAGTTTTTTTTATTGGGATTGTGTTGAATCTATAGATTAGATTAGTGAGAATTGATATTTTATCAATATTGTGTCTTCCAATCTATAAACATGATTTATCTCTACATTTGTGTAGGTCTTCTTTGATTTATGTCAAACATGTTTTGTAGTTTTAAGCCAAGACCTTTTCTATCTCGTATTTTTTCATATTTATTTTTCACATTTATTTCATATTTTCATACACTGAGTGCAATTGTAAGTGGTAATCTTTAAATGTATATTTCCAATTGTTCTTTGTTTATATATATAAATACAATTGATATTTGTATATTGACCTTGTATCCTGCAACCTTGAAAAATTCAGTTGTAAATTTTAATAGATTCTTGTAGATGTTTTTTGGAGGGGGAATTTCTACATAAACAATCATATCGTAAGTGAATTGTTTTATTTCTTTATTTCCAGTGTGTTTGTCTTTTATTTTCTTTTTTTTTTGCCTTATTGCACTGTCTAACATCTCTAATATGATGTTAAATGTCAGTGACAAGTATAGATATCCCTACGTTATTCCAGATCCTAGGGGGAAAGCATTCTGTGTTTCAGCACTTTGTGTGATTGATGTTAGATATAGGGTTTTATGTAGAATAGTGCTGCTATAAACATTCAAATACACATTTTTGAGTGACATATGTTTTCAGTTCTCTTGGGTATATACCTAGGAGAGGAATTGCTGGGTCATATGGTAACTCCATCTTTAACTTTTTGAGGAAATGCTAAAATCCAAAGTCACTGTGCAATTTTACATTCCTACCAACAAAGTGGGAGGGTTCCATTTTCTCCACATCCTCATCAACACTTGTTATTGTTTATCTTTTTATTATACTCATCCTAGTATGTGTGAAGTGGGATCTCATTATGGTTTTGATTTGCATTTTCCTAAAGACTAATAAAATTGAGCATCTTTTGATAGCTTATTGGTCATTTGGATATCTTCTTTGGAGAAACAATTATTCAAATCTTCTGTCCAGTTTTTAATTGGGTTACTTGTCTTTGTATTGTTGAATTGTAAGAGTTTTTAATATATTCTGGATACTAGACCCTTAACAGATACACAATTTGAAAATATTTTCTCCTGTTCAGGGGGTTGTTTTTTCACTTTCTTGATAATAAGCTTTCAAGCATAAAAGTTTTAATTTTAATGAAGTCCAATTTATCTATTTTTGTTTTTGTTACTTGTGCTTTTGGTGTCATACCTAAGAAACCATTGCCTAATCCAAATCACAAAGATTTATAACTATGTTTTCTTCTAAGATTTTTATAGTTTTAGCTCTTGTGTTTATGTATTTGCACCATTTCGAGATAATTTTTGTATATGGTTTGAGTTAGGGATTTATCTTTTGCATGTAGATATTCAGTTTTGTCAGCACCATGTGTTGAAAAGACTATTGTTTCACCCCTTTGAATTGACTTGTCACACTTGTTTTTTCTGTCTTATTTCTCAGGATTGCTTTGGGTATTTGGGATCTTTTGTGGTTCCATACAAATTTTAGAATTGTTTTTTTATTCCTATGAAAATTGCCAGTGGAATTTTGATAGGGATTTCATTGAATCTATAGATGGCTTTGGGTAGTATGGACTTTTTAACAATATTAATTCTTCTGATCCATAAGCATGGGATAGCTTTCCATTTGTTTGTGTCTTCTTCAGTTTCTTTCATTAAAGTCTTATAGTTTCTAGTGTCAGATCTTTCACATCCTTGGTTAAATTTATTCCTAAGTACTTGGTTCTTTTTGAAGCCATTGTAAATGGGATTGTTTTCCTTACTTCTTT
This sequence comes from Diceros bicornis minor, assembly GCF_020826845.1. NCBI lineage: Eukaryota > Metazoa > Chordata > Mammalia > Perissodactyla > Rhinocerotidae > Diceros > Diceros bicornis. The sequence continues at coordinate 59,339,929 of NC_080746.1, read as the reverse complement.
TTCAGATAATCTGTTATTAGTTTATAGAAATGCAACTGATTTGTGTAGGTTGATTTTGTATCCTACAACTTCACTAAATTTGTTGATTAGTTCTAAGAGTTTTTTGGCGGCGCCTTTAATATCTTCTATATATAAGATCATATCATCTGCAAACAAAGGGAATTTTACTTCTACCTTTATGATTTGGATGCCTTTTATTTCTTTGCCTTGCCTAATTTCTCTGGCTAGGACTTCTAGTACTATGATGAATAAGAGTGGTGAGAGGGATACTCTTGTCTTTTTCCTGATCTTAGAGGAGATCAAACTAGCCTTTTCAAAAGATTGTCCTAGAACAACAGAATATCCACATGCAAAACAAAAAAATGAACACAGACTGTATACCCTTTACAAAATTACCTTGAAATAGATCATATACTTAAATGTAAAATGCAAATTATAAAACTCCTAGAAGATAACATTGGAGAAAATCTAGATGACCTTGAATTTGGCAATGACTTTTTATATACAACACCAAAGATCCATGAAAGAAATAATTGATAAACTGGACTTCATTAAAATTAAAAACTTCTGCTCTGCAAAACACTGTCAAGAGAATAAGAAGACAAGCCACATACTGGGAGAAAATATTTGCAAAGACATGTATGATAAAGAACTGTTATCCAAAATATACAAAGAACTCTTAAAACTGAACAATAAGAAAATGAACAACCCAATTTAAAAATGGGCAAAAAATCTGAACATACACCTCACTCAAGAAGACATGTAGGGTTCCAAGTCGAGACAGCAATGTAGAAAGATTCTGAACTTATCTCCTCCCACAGACACACCAAATTTACAGCTACATATGGAACAACTTCTTCTGAAACAACCTAAAAACCAGCTGAGTGACTCCTACACATTGGGCAAGTGAGAAAAGAAAAAACACATCAAAGCAGGTAGGAGAGGCTGAAACAAAATCTCGCCGTAAACCCCAACCACAACATGGCAACCCACAATCAGGATGAGGAAAATCCATCAAAAGAGTCACAGGAGCAAAGCCAGAAAAATCATAGAGATACAAGGAGAGTAAGATAAGGAAAGATTTTCAAGGAAGAGAGAATGGTATCAAAATGCTACTATTACATTGAATAAGAGGAGGTCTGATTTTGACTGTTGATTATATGCGTGTAGATCACTATGACCCTGACAAGTGCAATTTAGGTGAGATGCTGTAGGTGAAAGCCAAAGTGGAGTGGGATCAAGAGAAAAATGAGGATATTCGAGCCTGCAAGTGAACAAACCATTCTAGGTGCTTTTCTCATTGATGAAGAAGAGAAATGAAGTAGTAACTACAGGTGAATGTAGGTTCAGGAGTTATTTTTCAAGTTTATTTTTGTTTTGGTATGTTGTTACATTGGAGAAAAAGTTATGTAAAAAGATGGGAATAATCCAATAAAGAAAAAAAGGTGAAGATACAGAGGAAGGACATAGAAGAGAATGGCAGGAAAAATGTCCTAAACTTGATGAGAGTCAAGGTATTCAAAGCATAAAACACTCTAGGAAAGAATAGTTCTGCAAATTGCCAGGAAAAATCACTGTCAAAGATTCATCTCATTGAATTCTCCAGTCCGGGGTCATAGAAGTAAGCGAGACTTAGAAAGGTAGCCTGATCTAGTTCTCAATCCTATGGGTGAGAAATCTAACTAATGCCCCAAAGACACTGATATTTAATGGCAGATTACAGGCTTTGGAAGAATCATGATGCACCAATACCTCACTGGTGCAATTTCACTGGAAACACCAACATCTGGAATCATTTGACTAGCATGTCACCTGCTGTTATATACAGATGCTAAAGCTCACTTCACACATAGATAGAATTGCTAAAAAAAAAAAAAAAAAAGTATTTCAGCTTCCAACGTCAAAGTTATTTCTGCTTTGTAAACAACACATAAACCACCTGGTCCTGGATCTGTTTGGTCTTGATCCCATAAATGATGGGATTTAGCATAGGAGGAGCCAGAATGCAGACATTGGCCAGCAGGACATCGATATGGGGTACAATGTGGTGTCCAAACCTTTGAGTAAGAGTTGTAAAGATACCAGGCCCATAAAAGAGGATGATGACACAGACATGGGAGCCACAAGTATTGAGAGTTTTGTAGTGAGCATCTTGGGATGGAATGTGGAAGACAGCATGGAGAATCAACACATATGAAAAAAAGATTAGCACAATATCTAAGACCACTGTTGACATTAGGACAAAAAGCCCGTACCAGATGTTTACTTGTATGTCATCACAGGAAACATGGGCCAAGACAATGTGCTTACAAGCAGTGTTTGGGAGGATATTACTTTTGCAGAAAGTCAGTCTTTTCAGAAGAAATATTGTGGGGAAAATTGTACCATAACTTCTCAGAAAGATTATAACACCGATTTTCCCAATCAGTGCATGTGTAAGAATAGTGGTGTATCTCAGTGGGTAGCATACAGCAATGTAGCGGTCAAATGCCATCACCAACAAGATCCCAGACTCAGAGATGAAAGTGGAATGGATGAAGAAGAGCTGAGTAATGCAGCAATCCAGGGAGATCTCCCCAGCATGGAACCAGAAGATGGCCAAGGCCTGAGGCACTGTGCATGTGGAGAGCACAACATCTGCTCCAGCCAGCATGCAGAGGAAGAGGTACATGGGTTCATGGAGGCTGCGCTTTGTGAGGATGATGAAGATGAGCAGGCTGTTCCCAAGCAGGGCGATGAGATAGGAAATGAAGAAGGGAATGGAAATCCACCTGTGCTGGTCCTCAAGGCCAGGGATGCCCAGCAAGCGGAAGACTGTGTGGCTAACACCTGTGTGGTTTAAGGAAGCCATGCCTGGAGCAGATGACCTGGGACCTCACCTCCTATTCACAGACAGAGAGGAAAATTCAGATTCTATTCTAATACTTTCTTTGCTGTCACCAGGGGCTTTTCATACCTACATGATTCTATCCATTCTGAGGGTGCCAGGAACTACGATACTAAATGTGAATAACGTATGGTTTGTTTACTGAAGGAGGTCTTAAGCTCATAAATAATATAGACATTTATATAACTAATTAAAATTAAATGATTAAGTGGAAATATTAGTTAAAAAAATTTAAATGGAAACACTATAGAAGTAATTCTCACTGTTCACATGTGTAATGGTCTTAAGAATGACTTCATATCTGAACTTAGACCTGAAAATAGAGTAGGATTCAGCAGGTTGAGGAAGTTCCTAGTAATGAATGGAGTGAAGTCATTTGGGAGTTTAAGGAGAAATGTTTGACACTCAAATGCAAAAGATGTTTAAAGCAGTTTTCAGCTCTATGATGTTGTGACTTTGCCAATTAGGAACAATTGAGAAAATAATGTCAACAAAAGTAGATTGGCTCTAAATATAAATTAAGGAGTATGGACTTCATCATGTTAGGAAAAGTGGTCAGCCATGAATATAGGAAAGCAGTTTGAATATATTTATCTGGCAGCTACATGGAAGATAGAGGGGATGGAAAAAGATAGCCAAAACCGGAACTCAACGAAATAGTGAAGTTTGAGCTAGTAAAAGAAATTGATGTGTTGCTGAATTACTGTCACAGTGAAATAAGATCAAGAAAGTATCCTTTTTAAAGCACTTTCTCAAAATTTAGTCACTGATGTAAAAATGTTACTTATGACATTCATTTCTTCTGCCAACAAAGGCCAGTGGGGATTGTCATCATCAACTTTTCAGAAAAGGAAGGGAATTTCAGGCTCAAGAATATTGCCACAGCTCAAAGATCAGAGCTGGAATTTGAATCTGTTCTAAATTTACTAGACATAATTTCATTTTAAAAGAGACCTTTCTGGGGCCGGCCCCGTGGCTTAGCGGTTAAGTGCACGTGCTCCGCTACTGGCGGCCCGGGTTCGGATCCCGGCCGCGCACCTACGCACCGCTTCTCGGGCCATGCTGAGGCCGCGTCCCACATACAGCAACTAGAAGGATGTGCAACTATGACATGCAACTATCTACTGGGGCTTTGGGGAAAAGAAAAAAATAGAGGAAGATTGGCAATAGATGTTAGCTCAGAGCCTGTCTTCCTCAGCGAAAAGAGGAGGATTAGCACGGATGTTAGCTCAGGGCTGATCTTCCTCACAAAAAAATGAATAAATAAATAAAACTGTTAAACAAAAAAAAAAAAAGAGACCTTTCTAAACTAAGCAAACAGATGCCCTCCTGACCTGGGGGTGAGAGTAGCAGAGGAAAGGCAGCCCCTCAGCAGCAGTTATATCCCATCCCCTTTACCGCAGAATAAAAAGCAGGAAAAATACTACAAAGGTGTATAATTATGATTGAAAGTCCACCAGCTTTTGATGTTTGCTTCCTTGGTAATGTCTCTAGAAAGAAAAAGGGTAAAGTTTTGGTAAGGATATAAAACACTGTGCCTCCTGTATCCAAGCCAGGAGAAGATGGCTCTGTTGTCCAGTGTCCTACAGAATAAAGAAACAGGGGCTAACATGGATGGAGGGCCAGTGGGCCCAAACTATAAGGACTCACCAGTCCTGAGAAGACAGAAAAAAAGTCAAACTGTTCCAAATTATAGAGGAAATTCAGGAGGTTTAGTGGACAGAAGACTCATTATTCCCCTAAAGAAGGAAGAACCATTATTTGTAAAAGGAATAATTTTCACTCTCAGGGAAAACCTCTAGGTCCTAAACTCTCCGCGCTCTCTTCAGGTGATTGTTTAACTAGATATGGATCTGCAGGATGTGAGCTTGGTGCAGCACACAGTAGTGAAAAGTTCAGAGATTCGAGGGATGAAGAAGCACAGGTAAACTATTGTCTGCATCTCTGCATTTATTTGGGGCCTGGCAAGAACCTAGAACATAGTGGGTACACAGACCCCTGAGTTCCCTTGCCCTCCTGGTTTTATTCTCCTCACCTCTCAACTTAATTTCCAGAGTAGGAAAATCCATTCCTATTTTTATTGCTATGATACCCTTAAGAAATGACTAAAACTGTACTGAAAATAAACTCACAATAATGGAACCCAGTAGAGGCTTGTGAGGATGCACCTTCTGGGGACAGCAACCACCACCGGGTCAGTCCACGGCCGCACAATCACTATGAGAATATGCAACACTCTGAGGAAAGCCATCCTCCTGGAGGAGACGGAAGAAATCAAAATCAACATGAAAATACCATTAGGGCTTATGGAAAAGTGTGTGCGCACTATGCTGACAAAGTAATAGCAGGAAAAGGTGATGAAGATAAAGCAAATAAGTCTTAAGTAACTAAAAAGAGCTGAAGAGGACCTGCTTACAGATGCTGATGGACATTGGATACTGTGGGATTTTTCTTTGGATAGGAAGGAATATAGGCTAAGGAGCTTGCCAATTGGGGGCTGGTCTCTGGGTGAAGTTGCATGAACTAGCGTGGCTCCCTGTGTATCACAAGATCACCTTGAAAATCTTCTCAAATGCCTCTTGAAGGTCTCTGCTGCCTTTATCCAGGCACCTTCAGTCTCTGGAAAAGCTGCCTATCTCTCTCTGATTTGTGCCGTGCAGCCAACTGCCCCAACTCAGGGCCCTCTCACAGTCTGCCCACCATGTCAGGAATGTGCCTGCATGACACATCTTTCCCCATGTCACTCCTTTCCCTCTGATGTCACAAGGAGTCTAACCATCAGAGCACCTATCTCAACGATAGGAGCATATCTGTCAATGTTTCCCAATTGATTATGAACTTGCTGAGGTCTGAGAATTGCCTTTTAAAAAAAGTTATGCTCCCATAATCCAGCTCACTGACACACAATGTAATTCCTCAAGAATGATAAATACTGAATGGGAGGTATAAAGGGTCATGAGGAGTCATGAATGAGTCCCTTCCAAAGCCTAAAATGTTTATAGTCATCAGGATCTGGTGCCCAAGTGGAACTTTCTCTGGAGGGGCTCAGGGCTCCTTGGCACACTGAGAGCTAAAGTGTGGACTCAAGCCCAAATTGCTCCACTCTCCTTTCCGGGACAGCACTTTCTATTCTACTGAGACAGTCCATATTTGTGACTCTGGTCCAGTGGTGTGCTGGTAAAACAGCTCTTAAAAAAAAGTCCTTCTTTGTTGTGTTTGCCAATTCCTTGGGTGAAAGTACTCTTGTGTTACCCAGTTTCAAATTCCCAACATGATGTCCTTATATGCAGAGTTTGAATGAAATGTGTACAATTGATGCTCACACACAAATGAGCTGACTTCAGCACACCACTGCTGTCATAGCTCCCATTCTACCCACCTAACGCCAGACAAAGATCCTAATACGTTCAACCACCTGCCTTAGGCCCCATAACCCCACAACTCCTGGTCTTCCTCCTGAAATTTCATTTCACAGCAATAAATTAGTCACTCACCTGCTTCAAATGGAGTCCTCATGGGCTAGAATGGGATGAGTCACAGGAGGACTCTGACCAATGGGCATCAGGGAGCAGAGATTTTATGTACTTGCCTTAAGATTGCAGAATGAGCTAATACACAAGGGATCTCAGACTTAATGCACATGGTCATTATGGTTCTTCAGTCATGCCCACACCACTGGCTCTTCCACAACTCCACTCCTAGATTACGTGTGCACATGTATTATTTTCAAGAAATCCAATGTTAACATTATATGTGAAATATTCCTGTTTCCATTTTAATGGAAATTAGTAAATATTAATCCCATTGTCAATCAACACATATAACTTGAAAATCAATATACATAATTATTATTTATAAATTTGCTTTTTGGAATATTTACATTTAAAGAAAAATTGCATAGTACACAGTTGCTGTAGACCCAATTTCCCCTATTATTAATATCTTATGTTAGTATGATACATTTGTTACAATTAATTCACCAATATTGATGCATTATTATTAACTAACATTCATACTTTATTTAGACTTCGTTAGTTTTTGCCTGATGTCCTTTTCTATTCCAGGATCCCCTTCAGGAAACCACGTTTTATTTAGTGGTCATTTTCCTTTAGGCTGACCTTACTTGTGACAGTTTCTCAGATTTACCTTGTTTTTGATGACCTTTACAGTTTTGATCAGTAGTGGTCAAGTATTTTGTAAGATGTCATTCAATTAGGATTTGTCTGATGTTCTTTCATGATTATACTGAGGTTCTGGGTTTTGGGAAGGAAGGCCACAGAGTAAATTGTCATTTTTATCACATTGTAACAAGGGTACATACTATAACCTGGCTTATCACTGTTGATATTGACTTTATTCACAGGGCTCAGTGTCTGTCAGTCTTCTTCACTGTAAAGTTACGCTTTCTCCCTTCCCAGACTATACGCTTCAGAAGAAAGCCACTATGTGCAGCCCATGCCTAGGAGATGGGGAGTTAGGCTCACTTCCTCATGGGTGGAGTATCTATATAAATTATATAGAATTATTCTGCTCAGATATGTCTATTTTCCTCCCAATTAATGTATTTATTCAATTATTTATTTATGTCAGTATGGGAGCTTGATTATTTATTTTCAACCTTGACATAATCCAATACTGCTTTCTTTTGCTACCCTAAATGTTTCCGTTTTGGCCATTAGGAGAGCTTTTACTTGATTCCGATGTCCCTTTGATATACCCCTGTCGTTGTGTTTTGTTTTGTTTTGTTTTGTTTTGTTTTGTTTTGTTTTGTTTTGTTTTGCTTAGCATGTCTCTACTTTCCGGCACTACAAGATGTTCCCGGCTCGTCTTATGTATTTCCTGCCTCAGGCCTAGAATCAGCAATTTCTCCAAAGAACTCCGTTCCTTTTCATGGAGAATGGTATTAGAAATCAAAATCTGGGTGCTAGGTCTGCTTCTTGCTACTAAAGTGCCATTGCTTCTAGGCCCTCTCAGCTGAAAGAACGAGGAAATATATGTGCGTATACTATCCCACGTATGTACACGTATCTATAAATATTTCCATATGCAATTGTCTGTTTCTGTATTAAGTGAAACATGAGTTCATGCTGATGTGTGCAACTCTAATCCATTATCACATGGATCATTCTAGACTCTTTTTCTTACTTATCTGTAAATACCCACTCCAACAGAGAGAAACCTGGTTCCTACTATCTTCCATCCATTTACTTAATTGTCCACTTCTAGTATACATGTATAGAAGTATCAGAATTGATACCCCGTATCAACAACTTTATCAACTAAAGAACAGTGCTTATGTACAATTTATTTGGCTTCTAGTTTACAGAATCCATTAATTTCCAAATCTTGTTAGGTCAGCACCTCTTTCCCCCACTCCATTTAGTGAGATTGTTTCACATATTGTAATGCAGTTAGATTGTCACATTTGGCATTTGACCCTAGGATCCCCTTAACTCCTAAACTATTTTTTCAATTTTAATAAACTAAGGTTTATTTTTCTGCTATCTGTGGGTTTCAAAAACTACATGGTACCACATATCAACTATGTGTCATATATAGTAGTTTCACCATCCTAAAAATGCCCCATATTTCAGCTGATCAACCATCTCCCCTTCCCCCAGGCCCCTGAAAACCACTGATTTTTTTTTTTTTTTACTATTGCTATAGTTTCGCCTTTTTCATATTGTCGTGTAGTTGGAATCATACGGTATATAGTCTTTCCAGACTGGCTTCTTTCACTTAACAATATGCATTCAAAATTCATGCATGTTTTTCCTGGCTTCATAGCTCATTTCCTTTGATCACCGAATAATATTCCATTGTGTGGCTATGCCATAGTTTGTTTCTCCATTTACCTATGACGGCCGTCTTGGTTGCTTCAAGTTTCTGGTGATTATGGATAAAGCTGCTATATATATTCACATGTAGGTTTCTATGTGGTCATAAATTTAGAATCGGTTGAGTAAATACCTAGGAATACAATCGCTGAGTGTGGTAAGACTATGTTTAGCTTTGTAATAAAATGTCAACTTTCTTCCAAAGTGACTGTACCATTTTGTATTCTCAGCAATGAATAAAGGTTCTGGTTGTTCCTTTCCTCACCAACAATTGGTATTATCAAGTTTGGGGATGTTAGCCATCGTAATAGGTGTGTAATGGTATCTCGTTTTAACTTAATTCTCAATTCTCTAATGATAAAATGTTGAGTATCTTTCCATAAGCTTTTTTACAACCTATATATCATCTTTGCTGAGGTATCTGCTCAGATATTTTGTTCACTTTATAATTGGGTTGTTCGTTTCTCGTTGAGTTTTCAGAATCCTTTGTATCTTTTGGATAGAATTCCTTTATCAGATATACATTTTGAAAATATTTTCTCCTAGTTTGTGAATTGTCTTTTCATTCTTTCAACAGTATCTTTCACAGGAAAAAAGAATTTACTCTTTATAAAGCCCAACTTACCACTTTTTCTTTCATGGATCATACTTTTGGCGTGATACTGCCAAAAACACGGTCACACAGATTTTCTCCCATGTTTTCTCCTGAAAGTTTTATAGTTTTGAATTTTACATTTATATCTGTGATCCATTTTGAGTTAATTTTAGTGAAATGTGTTCAGGTCTGTGTCAGGATTAATTTTTTTCCATGAGGACATAGAATTGTTCCCCCATCACTTGTTGAAATGCCAGTCCTTTCTCCATTGAATTGCCTTTACTCCTGTGTCAAAGATCAATTGACTCTACATGTGTGAGTCTATCTGGGCTCTCTACTCTGTTCCACTGATCTATGTGTATATTCTTTCACTCATGCCATGTTGTTTTGATTACTGTTGCTTTATAGAAAGTCTTGAAATCAAGTAATGTGAGGACTCCAATTTCATTCTTCATCAGCATTGTGTTGGCTGTTCTGTCTTTTGCCTTTCCACATGTACTTTAGAATTATGTTTGTCAATAACTATAAAATACCATGCTGGGATTATGATTGGAATTGTGTACAGATAAAGCTAGGAAAAATTAACATCTTAATAATATTGTCTTCTAATCCATGAACGCTGACTCTCTCTCCATTTGTTTATACCTTCTTTGGTTTTTTTCATCAGAATTTTGTGGGTTATCACATATGTATCTTGCATATATTTTGTTAGATTTATACCTATTTCAAATTTTTTTCTGTTGCTATTTTAAATGATTTTTTTTTAATTCCAAATCCAGGTGGTTACAGTCTGTATGTAGGAAAACAATTGATTTTTGTATATTAAGTTTGTGTCTTATCTTGCTATTCTTACATATAAATTCCACAAGATTTTTTTTGTCAATACTTTGGAATTCTCTACAGAAACAGTTGTATCACCTGTGAGCAGACATAGTTTCAATTTTTCATTTCCAATTGGTATGTCTGATATTTCCTCTCTTGTCTTCTTTTTTTTTTTTTTTTTTGGTGAGGAAGATCAGCCCTGAGCTAACATCCATGCTAATCCTCCTCTTTTTGGTGAGGAAGACTGGCTCTGAGCTAACATCTATTGCCAATCCTCCTCCTTTTTTCTCCCCAAAGCCCCCATAGATAGTTGTATGTCACAGTTGCACATCCTTCTAGTTGCTGTATGTGGGATGCGGCCTCAGCATGGCTGGAGAAGCGGTGCGTCGGTGCGTGCCTCGGATCCGAACCCGGGCCGCCAGCAGTGGAGCGCGCGCACTTAACCGCTAAGCCAGGGGGCTGGCCATCTCTTGTCTTCTTGCACTAAGACTTCTAGCACAATATTGAATAAGAGTGACAAGAGAATAAGTCCTTGCCTTTTTCCTAATCTTATGGAGAAGGCATTCAGTTTCTCATCACAAACATGTTAGCTAGATGTCTTTTTAGATGTTCTATATCAGGTTGAGGATGTTCCCTTTTATTCCAACTTTTCTGTGAGTTTTTACCATAAATAGGTGTTGAGGGTTTTTTTAAATGCTTTTTCTGCATAAATGGGTAAGATTATGGTTTTCTTTTTTAGCCTGTTGATGTGGTGGATTACACTGATTTATTTTCAAATGTTGAACCAGCTTTGCATACCTGGAATAAATCCACTTGCTCATGCACTATAATTCTTTTTGTATATATTTGGACTCTACTTGCTAATATATCCTTGAGGATTTTTGCACCTATGTTCACTAGCGATATTTCCCTATAGCTTTTCTTTCTTGTGATGTCTTTGTTCCAGCTTCATTGAGGTATGAATGACAAATAAAAAATTGTATATCTTTAAGGTGTACAATGTGGTGTTTTGATATCTGTATGCCTTGTGTAATGATTACCACAATCAAGCCAATTAACATATTCATTGTTTCACATAGTCACTTTATTTTTTGTGGTGAGAACACTTAAGATCTACTTTCTTAGCAAATTTCAGGTATACAGTACAATACTATTAACTATAGTTACCATGCTGTACAGTAGACCTCTAGAACTTCTTGTGATATGTTACATGGTTTGAGGACTAGGGTAATGCTAGAATAATAAAATGAGTAAGGAAGTGTTCCCTCTGCTTTTATTTTCTGGAAGAGGTGTGGAGAATTGGTGTCTTAATCCATCTGGGCTGCGATAACAAAATGCCATTGACTGGATAGCTTATGAATGACAGAAATTTATTTCTCACAGTTCTGGAAGCTGGAAGTCCAGGATCAGAGTGCCAGCATGCATGGGTGAGGGCTCTTTTCCGGATTGCAGACTTCTCCTTGAGTCCACACCTGGCGATTGGGTTGGAGAGCTCTGTGGGATCTCTTCTATAAGAGCACTAATCCCATTCATGAATTCTCCTCCCTTATGACCTAATTATCTCGCAAAGGCCCCGCCTACTAATACTACCACCTTAAGGGGTGAGGATTTCAACACATGAATTTTGGGAGGACACAAACATTCAGACCATAACAATTGGTATAATTTCGTCCTTCAACATTTGGTAGAATTCTCCAGTGAAATCATCTGAGCCAGCTGCTTACCTTTTTAGAGAAGGGTATTAATTACTTATTCAATTTCTTTACTTGATATAGGCTTATTCAGATTACCTATTTCTCCTTGTATGAATTTTGGTAGTTTGTGTCTTTCAAGGAATTTGTCCCCTTCATCTAAATTATCAAATTTGTGGGCATATACTTGTTTCAGTATCATTTACTATCTTTTTGATATTCATGGGATCAGTATTGATGACCTTTCTTACATTTCTGATATTGGGTGTTTGTGTCATCTCTTCTTGTTGTTGTTGTTCTGGCTAGAGGTTTATCAATTTATTGATCTTCCTAAAGGAAACAGCTTGTGATTTGTTGATATTCTCTATTGCTTTTCTGTTTTCAATTACATTGATTTCTGCTCTATTTTTTTACTAGTTCTTTTTTCTCCTGTTTTAGGCTTAAGTTGCTCTTCTTCATCTAGTTTCCCAAAATGGAAGGTGAGGTTATTGATTATAGATCATTCTTCTTTCTCATATATGCACTTAGAGATACAAGTTTTCCTTTAAGCATTGCTTTTGCTACATCCCACAAATTTTGGTAAGTTTTATTTTCATTTTCATTCACTTCAAAATAGTTTTAAATGTCTCTTAAGACTTCGTTTTTAACCTATGTGTTATTTAGAAGTGTGGTTTAATCTCCAATTATTTCGATATTTTCAAGATATTTTTCTGTTATTGATTTGTAGTTTAATTCCACTGTGTTCTGAGAGCATACTTTATAGAATTGATATGTTTTAAATTTGTTAAGGTGTGTTTTTAATGGCTCAGAATGTGGTCTATCTTAGTGAACGTTCCATGTGAGCTTGAAAATAATCTTTTTTTGCTGTGATTGGAAAGAGTATTCCATAAATGTCAATTATATCACATTGATTTATGGTGTTATCATGTTAACTATATCTTTATGGAATTTCTGCCTTCCTGGTCTATTGATTATTGAAAGAAGGGTGATAATGTCTCCAACAGTATTGGTGGGTTTGTCTCTTCCTCCATACAGTTCTATTTGGTTTTGGCTCACATTTTTTTTTTAATTTTTTGTTTATTGCAGTAACATTGGTTTATAACATTGTATAAATTTCAGGTGTACATCATTATACTTCTATTTCTGCATAGATTACATCATGTTCACCACCCAAATACTAATTACAACCCATCACCACACACATGTGCCGAATTATCCCTTTTGCCCTCCTCCCTCCCCCCTTCCCCTCTGGTAACCACCAATCCAATCTCTGTCCCTATGTGTTTGTTTATTGTTGTTATTATCTACTACTTAATGAAGGAAATCATACGTATTTTGACCTCCTTTTGTTAGGGGTATACACATTTCAATTGTTGTATCTTCTTGGAAAATTGACCACTCTATCATTATATAATGCACCACTTTATCCCTGATAGTTTTCCTTCTTCTGAGGTATGCTTTGTCTCAGATTAATATAGCTACTTCAGCTTGCTTTTGATTAGTGTTAGCATGGTATGTCTTACTCCATCGCTTTATTTTTAACCCTTCTGAATCTTTATAGTTAAAATAGGTTTCTTGTAGACAACATATAGTTGTGGGTTTTTTTATTGTGGTCAAATACACATAACATATGATCTACCTTCTTAACAAAATTTTAATTATACTGTACAGTATTGATAACTAGGCATAATGTTGTTCAGCAGATCTCTAGATCTTTTTCATCTTATATGTCTGAAACTTTATACCCACAGAACAGCAATTCCCCATTTCCCTCTCTCCCTAGATCCTGACAACCACTATTCTTCTTTCTGTTTCTATGGGTTTGACTACTTTAGATACCTCAGATAAGTGGAATTGTACAGTGTTAGTCCTCCTATGACTGGCTTATTTCACTTAGCATAATGTCCTCAAGGTCCTTGCATGTTTTTACAAATGGCAGAATTTCCTTCCTTCTCATGGATGCTTAATATTCTTCTGTATATTTATACTACATCTTCTTTATCCATTCATCAGTACACAGAAACTTAGGCTGTTTCCACATATGGCTATTGTGAATAATGCTGCAAAGAACATGGTAGTGCTGATCTTTTTGAGATCCTGATTTCATTTCTTTTGGATATACATCCAGAAGTGGGTTTGCTGGATCATGTGGTAGTTTTATTTTTAATTTTTTGAGGAACTTCTATACTGTTTTCCACAGTGACTGAACCAATTTACATTCCCACCAACAATCCACAATGTTTCCCTTTTTTCCACATCCTTGCCAACACTTGCTATCTCTTGTCTTTTTGATAATAGCCACTCAAACAAGTGTGAAGTGATTAATAATTGTGGTTTTGATTTCCATTCTCTGATGATTAGTGATGTTGGGCATCTTTTAATGTACCTATTGGCCATTTGTATGTCTTCTTTGGAAAAATGTCTATTCAGTTCCTCTGCCCATTTTGTCTGGGTTTTTTTGCTCTTGAGTTGTATGAGTTTCTTACATATGTTGGGTATTAACCCCTTATCAGATATACATTTTGCAAATATTTTCCCTCATTTCATCGGTTGCTTTTTCATCTTGTTGATTGTTTCTTTTGCTGTGCAGATTATATGAGTTTTATGTAGTCCTACTTGCCGATTTTTGCTTCTGTTGCTTGTGCTTTTGGTGTCATACCCATAATATCATTGCCAAGACCAATGTTATCATGTGTGTAGATTTGTGTAAGCACCACCACAGTCAATTTATAGAAGTGTTCCATTACCACAAAGTTCCAATACTATCATTTTATAGCTTCATCCACCTCACTCTCTCTCTATCCCTAATCACTGGAAACTATTTACTGTTCTCCATCTATACAAATTTGTTATTTTAAGAATGTTATAGAAATGAAATCATAAGGTATGTAACCAAAATTATTTTTAAATAATAAAGGTAAAATAATGACATTTAAATATAAACAAGCAAAAATAAATAAGAACCATCATAATAAAAGCAAATATGTACAACACCTGCTATATGTAAGACAATGTGCTAAGTCCTTTTACACATATTAATCCATTTGATCCTCACAAGAACTCAATAATATTGATTTTTTTAAAATTTTTTTAAAATGGAAAGATATCCCATGCACGTGGATTGGAAGAATAAACATAGTTAAAATGTCTATATTACCTAAAGCAATCTACAGATTCAATGCAATCCCAATCAGAATCCCAATGACATTCTTCACAGAAATAGAAAAAAGAATACTAAAATTTATATGGGGCAACAAAAGACCCCGAATAGCTAAAGAAATCCTAAAGAAAAAGAACAAAGCAGGAGGCATCACAATTCCTGACTTCAAAACATACTACAAAGCAATAGTAATCAAAACAGCATGGTACTGGTACAAAAACAGACACACAGATCAATGGAACAGAATTGAAAGCCCAGAAATAAAACCACACATATACGGACAGCTAATTTTCGACAAAGGTGCTAAGGACATGCAATGGAGAAAGGAAAGTCTCTTCAATAAATGGTGTTGGGAAAACTGGACATCCACATGCAAAAGAATGAAAGTGGACCATGTGCTATCGCCATACACAAAAATTAACTCAAAATGGATCAAAGACCTGAAGGTGAGACCTGAAACTATAAAACTCATAGAAGAAAATATAGGCAACACACTATTTGACATTGGGTTTAAAGGAATCTTTTCGGATGACATGCCTACCCAGACTAGGGAAACTAAAGAAAAAATAAACAAGTGGGACTTTATCAGACTAAAGAGCTTTTATAAGACAAATGAAATCAGAATCAAGATGAACAAACAACCAACCAGCTGGGAGAGAATATTTGCAAAACATACATCTGACAAGGGGTTGATCTCCATAATATATAAAGAACTCACACAATTGAACAACAAAAAAACAAACAACCCGATCAAAAAATGGGCAGAGGAAATGAACAGACACTTCTCCAAGGAAGATATACAGATGGCCAATAGGCACATGAAAAGATGCTCAACATCACTAATCATCAGGGAAATGCAAATCAAAACAACACTAAGATACCACCTCACGCCCGTTAGAATGGCTATAATCACCAAGACAAAAAACAACAAATGTTGGAGAGGATGTGGAGAAACAGGAACCCTCATACACAGCTGGTGGGAATGCAAATTGGTGCAGCCTCTATGGAAAACGGTATGGAGATTCCTCAAAGAATTAAAAATAGAGATGCCCTATGATCCAGCCATCCCACTACTGGGAATCTATCCAACGCACCTGAAATCAACAATCCAAAGAGGCTTATGCACCCCTATGTTCATTGCAGCATTATTCACCATAGCCAAGAAGTGGAAGCAACCTAAGTGTCCCTCGACTGACGATTGGATTAAGAAAATGTGGTATATATATACAATGGAATACTACTCAGCCATAAAAAAAGACAAAATCGTCCCATTTGCAACAACATGGATGGGCCTGGAGCGTATTATGTTAAGTGAAATAAGCCAGAAAGAGAAAGACAAACACTGTATGATCTCACTCATATGTGGAATATAAACAAACACATGGACAGAGAAAACTGGACTGTGGTTACCCGGGAAGTGGGGGTGGGGGGTGGGGGGTGGGCACAAGGGGTGAAGGGAGTCATATATGGGGTGAAGGACAAACAAAAATGTACAACCCAAAATCTCACAATGTTAGAAACCATTAAAATATCAATAAAAATGTAAAAAAAAAAAAAAAAAAAAAAAAAAAAAAAAAAAAAATTCTCATTTAAGAGATTTTTAAAAGATAAAATAGGGAGATGGGCCAGCCCCGTGGCTTAGAGGTTAAGTGCGTGCACTCCGATGCAGGCGGCCCGGGTTCGGATCCCGGGCGTGCACAGACGCACTGCTTCTCCTGCCATGCTGAGACCACGTCCCACATACAGCAACTAGAAGAATGTGAAACTATGACATACAACTATCTACTGGGGTTTTGGGGGAAAAATAAATAAATAAATAAAAAGGATAAAATAGGGAGAAGAAATTGATGTGAATAATATTCAAATAGTAGCTTAAAGGAAATTCTCTAAGATTAAATAACGAAAAAAGACAAAATAAAAGATGTAAATATAACTAATAATATTTAAGTCTGTTTATAAAAACACCAAAATTAAAGGCAAAACATACTAGATAAATACTCAAAATAAATATGAGAGAGATAATAAGTATATATATTCACTGATAAACAAAAAATAGAATAAAATAAAATAGAATAAAAATAGAAGAGAATAACATTTCATAAATGGACAAAGACAGAAACAGACAGGTCTTCTAAGAGAGATAGTACCCAAAAGCACAGCCTTGGAAAACAAAACAAAGCGACCTTATTCTTACCTCTTCCATTACCTCAGGAGAGCTTCCACTTCGTCATGTGCAATACTTATGTCATGGAGCTACAACACGCTAACCACTTGACAAATGATAATTATGTTTACTTCACTACATGAAATATGGTTATCCAATAAATTTTCAACCAAAATAGCAATCAAAATTTACAAATAAAAATTACAATATTCTTTTATTTTTGATCTTTTAGTTGGCAGAGATTTTTTTTTTTTTTTGATGAGAAAGATTGGCCCCTAAACTAACATCTGTTGCCAGTCTTCCTCTTTTGGTTGAGGAAGATTGTCCCTGAGCTAACATTTGTGCCAATCTTCCTCCATTTTGTATGTGGGACGCTGCCACAGCGTGGCTTGATGAGTGGGTGTAGGTCTGCACCCGGGATCAGAACCCGTGAGCCCCAAGCGGCCGAAGCAGAGTGCGGGAACTTAACCACCATGCCATCGGGCCAGGCCCATGGCAGAGATTTTTAATAATGAAAATACCTGTCCCTTTTGCCAGTGCACTAACACATATTTTATCATAGACTTTTGACATGAGAGAAAATTACGCATCATTTCTGAGTGCAGTTTTAGAGAAATCATGAAAAATTTGCAGTTTAGAATTCTAGGAATCTATAATTAAAATAAAAGTTTAAAAAAATCAGAGTGAATTTTATGTACAAAGATGTTGATAGCAGGTCTGTTGGTAATAGTTACAGTGGGAAAACTCAAATGCCCAATAATATTGAAAATATTACTATGGAATAGTATGCAAACATTAGAAATTACAATTATTATAAGATTTTTTAATAATGAATATATGTTTATTTTATAATATATAGTGAAAACCAAGATTTCAAGATTTTACATAGTTTGATCTCAATTATAAAAATATATACACATGGGACAAAGAATATTGGGCATCGCACCAAAATCTTGTCAGTAATTCTCACCTGACTAGGATTATTGTTGATATTTTTTGTTGTTTTCTGATTGTCTTACATTCCACATCGTATATTAAAAGATGACACAAAAATAATTGATTTAGAAAATAAACTGGGCTGTGCACTTAAGACATAAATAAAATTGAGCTTAAGTGTGTAAATAAACAACCATTAAGACATAGAAGAAGGACTTAAAAGAAGCCAGCTTGATGAAATAAATTACGGTAAAACCCTACAATGAAATAAAATATACATGTAAAATTATGTCATGTAGATCTGCAATATTAGAAATTAACAATGTCAGCAATATATTGATAAGTAAGAAAAGTAGGTTCCAGGTCCTTATATGTACTATGACCAATACTACATATAGTATATACATATATAGAAATATATATAAAGAAATATGGACAACATGATATTTCTCTCATAAAGAAAGTGTCAACTAAATAATGCATTGGGTAGTAGTTGCTCCGAGAAAATGTCGCAGAGAAGATAGGATGAGAATGTGGTAGAAAAGGAGAAATAAAAGTTTTCTGACAAGTCAAAGAAGGTTATTCCAAGACAAAGCAGAGATACATGGAGCGTCTGGCATGACCTGGGAAAGGTGAGGAGTTGATGGCCTGGTGTATCTGAAGCTCAGGTTGCTTGGAAGGCAATACGGGAAGTGTCGCTGTAAAGCAGGCCAGGAACCAGGACAGCAAAGGCCTTGAGTGCCCTGCTGAGGAGGAGATCATTGAAGAAGATGGCCAACATAGAGATTGGGGATTACCCCTCCGCAGCATCCTCCCAGCATACACCACCCCGTCAGAAACCACACGAGTCTTTTCCCAGCACAAGAGTGATCAGGCTCCTTAAGTGTTATTCTGTAAAATACAAATCACACAATTCAATTACATTCCCCTATAACAGACACACATGATGAAGGGATGCAAATTATAATAGAAACAACTGCAAAGCCTAGAAATCACTGATTCTAAGAATGTCATTTAGCTAGAATGAGGACATAAAGGAATGGAGATTTGTATGTAAGTATCCAAATATCACAAGATGTCTTAGAGATTGAGAAAATTAATAAGGAATAGTTGGGCAAATTCCAAGGCCAGAGCACAGTTATTATTGATCTATTTCCAATAATCAGGCTTATAGAGGATATAAAGGATACATGACTTCAGGAAAAGAATCCATGCTGTCTCGGGTTCTTTGCAGAGGTATTTTGCCAGTCAAACACAACAAATCTCTCCGAGACTGTTTTGCTGATGAAAGACATAACTCCTGCAAACTCACTGATAAACTTCCTCCAACAGAACTCCCTGACAAACTTTTTGAGCTATCTCCTAGTGTTTCAGTTGACCCCTGCCAAGCACTGTTTCCATTACACTTCCAGTGATAGCTAGAGATGCTGAAAACTCTGTTCCTCTGCGAAAGTTATTTCTGCTTTGGAAACAACATGTGAGACACTTGTTCTCGGATTTTCTTAGTCTTGACCCCATAAATGATGGGATTCAGCATTGGTGGAACCAGAAAGCAGACATTAGCCAACCAGATGTGGATATGAGGTGGAATGTGGCATCCAAACCGCTGAGTAAGGGTTGTGAAGATGCCAGGCCCATAAAAGAGGATGATGACACAGACGTGCGAGCCACATGTGTTGAGAGCTTTGTGGCGAGCATCTTGGGAAGTCATGTGGAAGACAGCATGGAGAATCAGCACATAGGAAACAAAAATTAACAAGCTATCTAAGACCACTATTGACACTATGACAAAAATTCCATACCAGATGTTCACTCGAATGTCATCACAAGCATATTTGGCCAAGCCAGTGTGTTCACAAAAGGTATGTGGAATGACATTATTTTCACAGAAAGTTAATCTTTTCAAAAGAAATATTATGGGGAAAATTGTACAATAGTTTCTCAGAAAGATGGCAACACCAGTTGTCCCAATCAATGCATGTGTAAGAATAGTGGTGTATCTCAGTGAGTAGCATATGGCAATGTACCTGTCAAAAGCCATCAGCAGCAAGATCCCTAACTCAGACATGAAAGTGCAGTGTGAGAAAAAGAAGTGAGTGATGCAGCGATTCAGGGACATCTCCCCAGCCCAGAACCAGAGGATGGCCAAGGCCCACGGGACTGTGCACATAGAGAGGATAACGTCTGCTCCATCCAGCATGCAAAGGAAGAGGTACATGGGTTCATGGAGGCTGATCTTTGTGAGAATGATGAAGATGAGCAGGTTCCCAAGAAGGGTGATGACATGTCAGGAACTGAAGAAGGGGATGGAAATCCAAATGTGCTGATCCGCAAGGCTGGGGTGCCCAGCAAGTGGAAGACCGTGTGGTGGACACCAGTGTGGTTTATCGTAGTCATGCCTGGGGAGACCACCAGAGATATCACTTCTTATTCACAGAGATAGAAGAAAACACAGATTTTTTTGTAATATATTTTGGGAAGGCACCAGGAGATTTTGGCATATTCCACACTCTCCATCTTCTTTGAACACGCAAATAATGACTCATACAAAGGTGAATAGTTCTCTACCTCAATGAGTAACACTCTGATTGAAGATACACGTTTCCAACTAATAAAGGTAAAATGCTCTTCTCCTACAAACAGAGGGTCATGAATGTAGAGAGGAAACCATTGTGTGTGTCTGGGAAGGCAGCAATAGATGGTACTTGACTAGAGTTGGGTAGTTTATTATATGATAAAGAATGATAATGGGGGAATCACTACGAGAAATGTTTGCATTCTTGAAACTTTCTCAGTCCAGGGTGGCTGATGCATAGGAAGTACAGGAGAAGGCAGGGAACGGGGTGCACAGACAGATTTTTCCTGATTGTGAAGGGCCTCGATCACAACTTCATACTTTGATGCCATCCTTTTCACAGTGGGCAGCCACCAGATGTCTTGAAGCCAGTAGTTTAGAATAATGACTCTACTCTAGAAAGATTACATGTGGAGGTTCTAATTGACTGAAGAGACAGGATTCTCAGTGAACAGTCATGTTCCAGGAATACAATGAATCTGAACATAATACAGTCACAGAGGAATTAATCTAATATTTGTTACGCATCTGCTTTATTCCAGAGACTGTAGTAAGACTTTGCATGTTGCACTTTATATGCTTTTGCATTTAGATGTTGAATATCTAAAGGAACTAAATATTTTTACTTCCACTCTAGGACCTAAATATTTTCCCCCTTTCACACTAAAGGAAAGTAAGACTCAGTCAACGGAAATCATTTGGCAAATATCACTAACCAATAACTGATAGAAATGAGATTTGAAATTTCTGAATTTATCACTTACAGTTTTCTCACTTGTGAAGAAGGTCAAGAGACCTTAAGAGGTAACATTGACAAGGTCTGTGTGCCTGAGAGGAGGCACTCCCTGTGCTCAAACCTTAGGGAGCTAAGGGTATGAATGACTGAAATTGAAAAAAGAAACGTGTTATTGCTGGGAGTGTGGGGAGGGCTGCCTGATGCTTGGACGATTTTTTGCAGGTGGAAGTTTAACATTTATTTCTTAGTTATATTTTGATTTATTAATTAACTCAGTCATTCAGCAAGTGTATTTTGAGCAGTAACAATTTACAGGCACCGTATCACAAACTGGGGACAGAAAAAGAAAATTGGGAATCTTTTGGATCCTATAAACTTGTGGATTCAAGAGAGGCAAATTTGTAAGCAGACAGGTTTGAAGAATTGGAGACAATCATTAAATCACTCTGATGAAGGGGTAGTTAAAAATATTTATGGGCCAGTCCTGTGGCCCAGTGGTTAAGTTCAGAGTGCTCTGCTTCAGCAGCCCAGGTTCCATTCCCAGGCACAGACCTACACCACTCATCGGCAGCCATGCTGTGGCAGCAACCCACATACAAAATAGAGGATGACTGGCAACAGATGTTAGCTCAAAGTGAATCTTCCTCAGCAAAAAAAAAAAAAAAACATTTAGCTCAGTGGCTAAGTTATATCTTATATACTCATTAACATTCCAGTTACCCTCTTGATGCCCCTAATCTTCCTTTCTGGGAAGGAAAATATACTCCAATGACCATGCTCCAAGTGCTGAGACATGTGGTTCTGTCGTCAGAGTCAAGCATCAAAGGAGTCCAGTCAGCTGGCCTTGGGTTTGGAACTATCTCCTAGTGAGCATATTACTGCTCTGTAAGAAAGTTCTCCCCAGTGAGGGCGGCCTTCGTCTTGGAGAAAGTGGAAAAACAGGAGACAGAAGAAGAGCACCACAGGGAAATGAGAGTAGTTGTGTGCCACACAGCCTGATAAAAAATAGAGAGTAGATGAAAGCAAGAAAGAAGAGGCCAGGGAAGACACAAGTCAACAAAGTCTGGGCAGGAGAGCAGGAAATTAAGAAGCTCATGAAAACCGTGTGTTTGGGGAAAGGGAACAGGAGCCAAAATTTTTAAATCAGAGACGCAGAAAGAGGCCAAGAAGCTAGGGAAATTCTCTATCCCTAGAGGAACTGGTGGCGTGATAGAGTGACTTTGGTCTGACACAAGCTCATCCTAAATGCCCCACTCAATGCTTCCTTCCATAGTTCTCTCCTCACGCATGCCCAAGTCGCCCTGCTAGCTCTCCAAAGCCCCTTCCCACACCCTGCTTGAGGTAATACAGCTGATCCCAGTCACTTTCAGGATCTTTCTCATATTTTGCCAAGAGGGATCAATGGTAAGTCCATCTGTTTTCTGTTTCTCACATCCAGTCTAATTATTACAGCACTTATTATTTATTGGATGTTATCTCTTTATTTACTAATTTTCGGTAACTTCAGCTAATCCATAAATTTTCAACCTCTTTTCCCAGACCTCATCCTCCACTTCTGCTCTAACCCACCAGATTGGTGCCTCTGGTCTTTACCATTCATTGTCCACATATATCAATAGCCTTAAGAGCCCTGTCCTCTGAGGGACATAACACCAGCCCAGTCCTTATCTTGATCCTGCAACCGTCCCACCTGCCAATGTCTAATTCAGTCACCAGCCTTTCCTGAGTCTTCAGGAACAGACACGAAATTGGAGATGAAATTCAGCTTGTTGGGGGCCAGGCCGTTAGGCTGTTCATTCTCTTTCGTGAGATCCCTTGAGAGAAGCACTTACATCAGGGCCCCAGGGACACAGCTGTCTCCACCAGCCTCACTCTCTTCCCAAATGGCCTGGATCCCACACCCCTAAGTCCATTTCCCCACCTCCCTAGCCTTCTTATGACTATTTTCTCTCCTGCTCCTCCCCATATGCTCTGATCTCCATCCCACACCGAGCGTTCACATTTATGATGTTTCACTGCAAAAACCTCTCCCAGCTAATCCAGCCTTGCTACAGGCCTGTTGTAATACATACACTGGCATAAATATTGAATTAAGTTACTGATTATTAAAGTTGTTTTCAATCTGCAATATCAGTGCAGTGCAATATCAGTGCAATTAGTATGTAAAGATGATTTTCAAATTTTTGTTCTTCATGTAAAGGATGATGTTGCAGTTACATTCCTCCTTGGAGTGGTCATGAGATTCATATTTTGGTCATAAAGAACCCATTTTAACCCACTCCTAAGGGTACATAAATGTCCATGCACAATTTGTAGAATACATGTGATTCTTGACATTTGTGACACATTTTTACCTCACTTGCCTGCCTAGCGTATCACTCTACTTAGTGGTTAGTCATCAAAAACTTTATTTATGGTTACTGGAAAAAAATTCTCCTGCTTTCTTTATATACTTTTATAAGTAATTTTATCTATATTTTACTCATCCTGAATGGATATTGTGAACCTTTTTAACTTGGAAATAACTTTATATTCTCACTGATTATAAAAGTAATCTTGTACATTATTTTAAAAAATCAGATAATAAACACAGTAAAGAAGAAAGTATTCTCACCTTCAGGGAAAAAAATGCGTGTTTGATATAAAGACAAACAGGTGTATTTTCCTAGCTGGTCCATACTTTATGCTCTTCTGAAAGTCTTACCCGTTTTTCATTAATTAATTAAATAAATATAAGAAATTAATGCATTTTACTTATCCATCCACGTCTTTGTGGATAGAATTAGCCCATTTGTCATTTCAGACTCAGGCTCAGGCAGCCCGATGAGCAACCATCAGGACAGACGAGTGCAGACTCCAGAAGTGATTGGATCTGTGTGAAGCCCATTGTGGTCTCAGTCTCAGATAGAATTCTGCTTTTGTGCACTGCATTTCATGCACAATAGGTGATATTTGTGGAATTTTTTATTTCCTAGAAATTCTAAGATCCATTATTAATACTTTCAAGAAGACCCATAAATGCTCAGAAATGCATTGCACTTTCTTGTAAAGGTAAGCCCGCCCCTCTCTTCTCAGTGTCAACAAGTGTAAATGAACAGCCATAATTGTCATGTGACCAGTGGACTCTTGACGACCTGTTGGCTGAAGCTAATATGTGAACACCCCGTGCAGCTAAACCTTGGAGAAACAGCTCTGAGCATTTTACACGACTACATGAATGAGGCTGTTCCAGACCAGGAGGGGCACCAACTGTCATGTACAGAAAAGCTCATCAACTGCTGGAAAATATCAGTGGTGGGAGACGACTGAGCTGTGGACACCTGCTGTGCGCACTGCGCCCAGAAATAACAATCAACACTGTACTGCACACAGAAACAGCTTTTAAGAGGGTAGATTTCATGGCGAGTGTTTTACCACAATAAAATGAACTTTTCAAAAAAAATCATATAAAAGGGTCCAAGCCAAGGGCAGGGAGGCAGAGGAGCTGAAACAGAGGGGGCTGGAGAAGCCTCATGGTCAGAACAAGGATGTTGCAGTGTCAGGTGGGAGACCAAGAATCTGAGGACTAGAATCGACAAGGTCTATTTCATGGATATCAGCAAGCGTCGACGCTGGTGGTCAGAAGCCACCCTGAACTTCACCAAAGTGCAGATGTCCGTATCATGAGTGTCTTCCTCCACACTCATGCCCTGGCGCCACACACAGGCCCTGGAGCTAGAATCAGCCCTGGAGAGAAAGCAGGAGAGGATGCACCCTGAAATGACTGAGAAACTCTTGAATTGACAGAATTCCGTTACTCAAAAATGGCTAGTTTATGCATTTAACGTTAGGTAGAAAAAGACCTGAATATAAAAACTATATATAACACGAACTGTGTTTAGCCTAGCATCCAAGCACAAAGTTTCTGAGGTCAACTGCCCAAGTTGTCCTCCAGCCTCCACATTCCCAACTGTAGAGGTCCGTTACGTAATCTTTCTCTGCTTCAGTTTCCCAATATGGAAACTGGCATAACAGTATCTAGATAGTCGATATCTGCAGTTTCTCTTTCCACAGTTTAGGTTACATTCAGCAAACTGACACCCAAAGATATTAAATGGAAAATTCTAGAAATAAAGAATTTATAAATTTTAAATTCCATGCCATTCTCAGCAGCATGATCAAATCTCTCGCTGACCCTCTTCCTCCCGCCCAGGATGTGAATCATCCTTTGCCCAGCTATCCACACTGTACACACTACCTGCCTCTTAGCCAGTTAGTTGGGGAAAATAATAGTATACATAGGATTCGGTACTATCCGTGGTTTTCAGGCATCCACCTAGTGTCTTGGAACATATGCCCCATGGATAAGGGGGGACTACTGTACTGCAGAAGATTGTTGTTAGGTTGTTAGGATTAAAAGTTATTGCATACAAAGTGGTTAATCCATACATGTCACCTAATAAATATTAGAGAGATATATTCATTCTGGAAAATAAAAATACCTTTTTCACCTCAGGATTTTGATGTCTAAAAATATCATACCTGTTACAGATGAGAACCTAGTCCTTAATTTTAATAACCATCCTGCAGTGCATCCTGCACCATAAATATGTGTGGACCAGAATTTTATCGTGTTTCTACAATAAAAGTATGTGCAAAGATAAAGTAGACCCACCAAAAAGGCCTATCCCTTACCCTGACATCAATGCACTGATCTGGACACAGGTAGAAAGACTCTGGTGTGCGAGAAGATGCCAGGTTCCATTGAAGGGATACACAATGAGCTCTGCTTAGCCCCCCAGGAGAGCTGCTTAGAAATTAGGGAATACAATCACCTTAATTTGGGCTTGCAGGAAAACCTAGCTTCCCATGGTAGACCTTTACGTGGAAGCTAAGGCAGACTAGGGAGTTATGGGGATACCTGTGGTGGTCAACTGGTCCTTCAAGAACATAGGTTCAGTCACACCAATATCCCTGGGGCCCATGAGCTGCAATGTCAGTTGCATGAGGGCAGGGGTTAGCTTACTCTATTCCCTGCTGGACCTCTAGTGCAGAGAACAGTGCCTGCCACATGGTGGGAGCTCAATAAACATTTGCTAAATGATTGAATGTATCCAGGTTGAGGATTTGAGGATCAATACATTAGAGCAAGGAAACAGGTTGTGACGGATATTATCCAGATTTGAGAAGAGTTTTTGGAATTTATTCTAAAGGCAGGAATTGAAGATTTGGAAGCAATACATAATATGATCACATCTTTATTTCAAAACACAACTTTCACAGCTATGTGAAAAAAAATATTGAAGGAGAAGAGATGGGAAGTAGAGAGAAAAAGGAAAAAACACAGCCATTGATCTATAAGTTCAGTTCATAAATTGCATTTATCATTTCTTGCTTAAGAAAAAAGATTCTGAGGTATGATAGGCTCCCTTAGAGGTCATGATGTGATAGAATCTATAAATTAAAAGCAGCCAGAAGAAATATTATATTTATAGGCACAAGAGCCTAAATTGGTATTCAGAGTCTGAATACATCTGCTGG
Organism: Diceros bicornis minor; assembly: GCF_020826845.1. NCBI lineage: Eukaryota > Metazoa > Chordata > Mammalia > Perissodactyla > Rhinocerotidae > Diceros > Diceros bicornis. The sequence goes on along the minus strand of NC_080746.1, from coordinate 59,313,006 downwards.
AGGTTAGGAGCCAGCGCACGCCCTAGTCTCATGCAGTGTTGGTGTATATGTTTCAAGAATTGACAAGCCCAAGGGAAGGGAGATGGTTAAAGTTTTAGCGTGAGCACTTGGAGCATAAAAGAGAAAAAGAGGAAGGAAAAGGACTAGGGAGCATCTGATCCACAGCCTAATTCCAAGGAAACAAAGAGAAGTGAAAGCAGAAAATGAATCTCATGGTAGACTTGGTAAGATTTTGGACCATTAACTTTAATGATGTGGGGCTACAGACGCAGCATTTGGCAGACAGGACTCCCCTCCCCTGCACTGTGCTGAACACAGCCTGGCAGCACAGTGAATGGAGTGTCAATTGGCACCTTGAGACAGTGTTGGGAGCAACCTGAGAAGGGCATTGCAGTACTCATGGAAGTCTCTGTTTTTTGCAATTACCACCCCAAGTATCAGGAGAGGGGATAAGAGGAGTAAAGGAGCATGGTGGAGAGCCAATACAGAGATGTGTTTTCCAGCTGACCAAGGTGGGTGGGGTGCAATCTGCAAAACGAGCCCTTAAGAAACCATAAAACTTGTGTCTCAGTGCCATCCTTTGACTGAAAGGAAAGATGAGGAATTGATTCTCTGGCGGAGGTTCCCCAACGGGGTGTTAATCTTGGAATTCTGAGTCTCTGTGTGTGTTGGCATGGCGCCACAAGGACATCTGTGGCAGTGTCAACAGAAAAAACACCAAAGTGGTAGATTTTATGCCTCTGGAAAGGATAACCAAGAAAAAATTCACTTTGTGTGCTATGGACACCCCTTGATTTATTCCCAAGTAATCCAATTATATAACTAATGAACATTTTAAGTATAAGAACTATTGTAGAAGGAATTTTTTGTTCAGTTTAATTGATAATGCTTAAAAGAATGTGGCTTAGGATTTTGAAGATCAGCTCCCAAACCAGAAAACCATACTTATCATCAAAATTAAATTATTTCTTTTCATTTGGGGATGTTTCTCCTCATTTACAATTCTAAGTTCTTAGCGATAATATAAATTCATTTTCTTACTCAGGTTTTGAAGTCAGCATTAGAAAAGTAGATACAATCAATAAGTAAAGCCATCTACCAGTAAAAGTACAATATACTTCTTTTTCATTAGAAAGAACTTTTTTTTTTTTTTTTAATTTCCCCAATGCCCCAGTAGATAGTTGTACGTCATAGCTGCACGTCCTTCTAGTTGCTGTATGTGGGACGCGGCCTCAGCATGGCCGGAGAAGCGGTGAGTCAGTGCACGCCCGGGATCCGAACCCTGGGGCGCCAGCAGCGGAGCGCGCGCACTTAACCGCTAAGCCACGGGGCCCGACCAGAAAAAACTCTTATAATTAAAATACCACTCAAGATGAGCAATAGGAAATTGCTTTAAAAAGTGATGGCCTATTCTTCTAATATCAATACACCCCGTTACTGTGTGATTAACGAAATCCAAGGAGCTCCCAAAAATTTATGCCAATGAAGAGGCATCCATGCTTACCTTCCTAATGGCCTCTAATTGTTTCATTCTATTATATTTCCAGAGGTAACACCCTCAGATATTGCAATCAGTATATTTTAAAATTAAAGTGTAGACATGGAATTAAGTTTCCTAATCCAATGACCTAAAAATAGGGAGATCAACGTGAATTATTGGGATGGGTCCAATGTAATTACAAAGGTCTTTAAATATGGAGAAGGGAGGCAGAAGAGGAGATCAAAATGACGTGCTGTGAGAAGGACTCAACCTGCCATGGCTGACTTGGAAGATGGAAGAAGGCAGCCATGAGCCAAGGAAGGTGAGTGGTTTCTAGAAACTAGAAAAAAGCAAGGAAACTAATTCTCTCCTAGACTCTTCAGAAAGATGGCTGAAAAAGAACATGATGGCCTAACGACATCCTTTACTCGCTGAATATCCTTCAACAAATCGCTTATCAAGTGATCCATTATAAGGTTGGGTTTGCTCATCCGCCACATGCAGTCATGGCGGTAACTTCCTTCCAGGACGCGGTGAGCACTGAATTACTTCCTCCGTGTAAAGTACCTAGAACAATGTCCCCCACACTTGGGGTGTTTTCATGACTATTAGAAGTCCTTGTCCTCATTTCCTATACAATGTTCTTCTCGTTCACTCTTCAGCTCTTCCAGGCAGGCACACCTAAAAATCAAACAAACAGCATTTAGAGGAAAGGGCTTTAAAGACACTTCTCGCAGGAAATACAGACTAGTCAAAAAGTCCACGCACAAGTTCTTACTGACTATGGGCTCAGCTCTTCAGTAGAAGCAGACCGTGTGAAGAAAGCTCTTTCCTCTTTTCTCCTCCACTGCCAGCAGCAGCTTATCCAGACTGTCCTCCATGTCGTCCGCCTGCTGGAGGCACTGGCAGAGCTCACAGATGAGCAGGGCTCCAAGGGTGGCGTCCTCCAGGGTGTCTTGGATGTCCACGTTGATCACGTGCACGGGCTGGAAGGTCTCCTGCTCTCTGGCACACAGGTCTTCCACCACTCGGTCGTAGACGCTCTCCCCACAGGTAAAGATGACATCGAAGGCATCGCTGCACTCTTGAAATCTTTCTGGCCGGGGCTTGATTCGCTCATTTCTTCCCAGGATGTGTAAGATTCCATTCTTGGTATAGCGTTGTCTGTCTTTCCTGAGAAGGTCGTTGTACATCTGCTTGTATGTGGTTGAGAAATCGTAAACCACGGGAAGATTGGGCGCCGATCCTGGGAGCCTCACACGAGATCCAGTTCCGAAAGACCGGACCCTGAAGCCGTTTTTCCTGAGGATGCCGTGGGCTTCCATGCTCCTGTTCATGTTGCTCATACACACCACAGCCACCCTGAGCGGGGAGGAGGACATGACGGCGGGCACTTGGGACTGCAATGAGACGTGTGTGCTTCAGTGGCTGCGGGGACTCCGAAGTCAGGGGAACGACCACCTGGCTACAGCTCTTTCAGCTAGTGAAGCGGCAAAGAACAGGAACGGGGTTTATACTGAGTGACCTCGTCAGAGTGGGAGGAGACTTCCGGGACTTCTGGATTCATTGGATTATGATAACGTCTGACCAGAGAGCCTAATCTAATCATGGGCACGACCCAGTGATTAGATCACCTGAAGTTCTAATTCTCAACCAAGGTGTTGTTAACCAAAGGAGCATTTTGAAACCTGAAGTTAGTTCTGTTGGATCACTTTTGTATGGGGATACTTATTGATATTAAGCAACATAGCTAGGCTACTTGCAAGCTTGTCCCTGGCCTCTCCAATGACCTCAGGACATGGTTGAGGAAAATGTGTTTAAATATTCCAAGCTGACACCGCATTCAATTATACACATAGTTACAAGTATTATTGCATGTTTTTTGGTATACAATTGATGTTCTGGAAATGTAACAGTGTAAATCGTAGAAAAATGTACATTGTTTTGCCCATAAATTAATCATATTATTCCCCAGTGCAAAAAAATCAACTTCTGAAAAACATCTCTGCTGATAGCATTTTAGGAGTTACGAAACACAGCATTTTCTGCATTTGATTTTCTTGAATTCATAATGATTCTCAAGGGAATCCAGGAATAGATGTAAGCCTCCTTCTTATTATGTCTTCAAGTATAGGTGTTTGAGCATTTCCATACTGAAATACAATATATTTTCAATTTTTTTTTTTTTTTTTTTTTTTTGGTGAGGAGATCAGCCGTGTGCTAACATCTACCAATCCTCCTCCCTTTTTTTCTTTTTTTTTTTTTTTTTTGCTGAGGAAGACTGGCCCTGGCTAACATCCGTGCTCATCTTCCTCCACTTTATATGGCACGCCGTCACAGCATGGCTTGCCAAGCAGTGCGTCAGTGGGCGCCCGGGACCGAACCAGCGAACCCTGGGCTGCCGCATCAGAACGCACGCACTTAACCACTTGTGTCACCGGGCCGTCCCTAAATTATTTTTCTTTTATTAGTTTTCGTAATTTAGCAAGCAAACAAGATAGACTTAAAAATTATGAATGGGGCACCAAACAGTAAGAATAGACAATCATGTCACTTCGTAATGGTGCAGGAGAAAACTCTATTTATAAAGCCAAAAATTATATTTTCCTATGTGTCAGTTAATTAAAATGATTCTCACATTGCAAATATTCCTAAATCAGTAAACACCCTAAAGCTACTCACTGTGTGATCCCCCAAACCAGCGGCATCAACATCAGCTGGGAACTTGTAAAAATGCAAATTTGGACCCTGAACACTGAATCAGAAACTCTACGAGTGGAGCCCAGAGGTCTGTGTTTTAAAAAGCCCTCCAACTGATTTTGATGTACATCAAAGTTTGAGAGCCACTGCCTTCAAGCTGAGATTCTAAAACTTGACTGTACATTAGAAGTTCCTGGGGAGTTGTTAAAAGCACTGCTTCAGGAATCAAGGAGGAGTAGAATTTTCTTAAGACAAAAGTCATATTAATGAAAAGGCCAGGTATAAATGAAAAGGTAGGGCCAGTCCAGTGCCATAGTTGTTAAGTTTGCACACTCCACTTCACAGCCTGCAGATTCACAGGTTCGGACCCCAGGCTCGCACTGACTCGCCACTTGTCAAGCCGTGCCGTGGCTGCGTCCCATATAATGTAGAGGAAGATGGGCACAGATGTTAGCCCAGGGCCAATTTTCCTCAGCAAAAAGAGGAGGGTTGGCATGGGATGTTAGCTCAGGGCTAATCTTCCTCACAAAATAAATTAATTAATTAAATAAATAAAAATGTAGTCAGATCTGAAATATATTGTGAAATGTATTATTAGAGTCAGTGACTGGGGCCTAAAGGATTCTAGCAAATGGAGAGAAGCCAGATCTCAGAGCCCAAACTACAGTCATTACCCAAGAGGAAGAATGTGTTCCAAAAGAATTGGGAAACACTTTGTTAAACCAACCCTTGAAGACTAGTACACAAAGTGGTTCCATAAAAGTTGGATAGAAATGAAGGGATAAAACCAGGAGGATCAGTATAAAATACTAAGTGTATTATATAGATGAGCTTCAACTTGCAACAGTTATTAGTGGTAGTGTTACAGGTATTTCCTGTGTCCTCAGGGAGGATGTCAAGAAGTTTATATTGTTTCTAAGTGAAAGTGTTACGGAGCAATGGGCTTGCTCTGCTCACTACAATCTGAGCCAATTAATCACAACAAGTTAAAGATCAAGAAAGGAAGTTTTAATTTAATTAGCCAGCATAACTGGGAAGATGGCAGACTAATGTCTCAAAAAACCACCTTCGAGGATTACAGAATCTTGAAGCAGTTATATAGGGAAAATGAGCAGTAAGGAGGGGGGTCCCAGGACGTTGGTCTCCAGGCGTGACAGGCTCCAGGCATCACATTGTTCCATTTTTCTGTCAGCTGTGATGGATAACTGGTAGGTGTGTTTCTCGCCTGTGGTCAGCCTGTTCCTGAAGAGAAACTCATAGAACAAAGTTTTAATTTATGAAGATATTCGGGAGTACATACTTAAGTGGAGGCCATAAATCAGGAGGGCATGTGAATTTTTTTACAGTACGTGTAGAACAATGAGTAGTCACACAGAGGAGGGGCTGGGGTCATTTAGTGTAACAAGATGGCCTTACTTATGCTCACTTACAAAGGCACAGTCAAAATGAGATAAACCAGGAGACCCAAGGAAACAGTAGAAGGATGATTGGATTAGATGTTGATCTGATGGGAGAGTGCCAACCCAGGGAGACACAGCTTATTTGAACACTAGCTGCTTTTCAGAGAACTGGAATTTCTTGGCTTCATATTTCTAACTATAGGAAAACACACACAAGACAAAACCTGGAGAAGTATATTAGAAAAGCAAATACCTGACCCTGAAAGGAAAGATCTAGAAAAAGAAAAGTAAACACTCAAATACAGCAAAAAGTGCTAACTTTATACCTAAAACCAAAACAAAAGCAATCAATTTAAGAATTAGATTAAATTTTTTTTTTAAATTCAGCTGATCTGCCTGAAAATAGGAGAGAAGCAACAAAGAAATGCAACAGTTGAGGAACATTCTAAATACTACAAAACACGATGAGACAGAGAAAATGCTTCTACTGCCATGGAGGTATGCAAGTTACTAGGATCTGAAAAAAAAATGAATCTGGAGAAAAGAAAGATTCTGGGGAGAAAAGAACATGGCAAAAGTATTAGGTCTCCGAGGCACGTCTGGACGCAGACATCATTAGTAGCTCCAGTTCGGGAATCTAATCAGAGTGATTTTGTAGCTAAGTGGTTGTCAACTGTGGCTGCACATTTCAATCACCTACCTACCAAATTTTTCTAATCATCAGGGAAATGCAAACCAAACCACAGTGAGATATCACCTCACACCTGTCAAGATGGCTACTATCAAAAACAAAAAAAGTAAAAAAATCAAAAGACAACATATCTTGGTAAGGATTTGGAGAAAAAGGAACCCTAGCATGCTGTTGGTGGAAATGTAAATTGGTGCAGCCACTGTGGATAAAAACATAAATGTTCCTCAAAAAGTTAAAAACAGAACTACCGTGTAATCCAGCATCCCATTTCTGGGTGTATATTCAAAGGAATTGATATCAGGGTCTTGAAGAGATATCTGCACTCCCGTGTTCATTGCAGCATTATTCATAATAGCAAAGACTTGGAAACAACTTAAATGTCCGCCAATAGATGAATGGATAAAGAAACTGTAGTGTCTACTTACAGTGGAATATTATTCTGCCTTAAAAAAGAAGGAAATCCTACTCAGCCATAAAAAAAGACAAAATCGTCCCATTTGCAACAACATGGATGGGCCTGGAGCGTATTATGTTAAGTGAAATAAGCCAGAAAGAGAAAGACAAACACTGTATGATCTCACTCATATGTGGAATATAAACCAACACATGGACAGAGAAGACTAGACTGTGGTTACCCGGGAAGTGGGGGTGGGGGGTGGGCACAAGGGGTGAAGGGAGTCATATATGGGGTGATGGACAAACAAAAATGTACAACCCAAAATTTCACAATGTTAGAAACCATTAAAATATCAATAAAAATCAAAAAAAAAAAAAAAAAAAGAAGGAAATCCTTCCATTTCTCCAAAGTTTGGTAGAATTCTCCAGAGAAGCCATTTGGTCCTGGATTTTTGTTTTTTTGGGAGATTTTTGATTACTGTTTTAATTGCTTTACTTGTGATTAGTCTTCAGACTCTCTGTTTCTTCTTGATTCAGTTTTGGGAGGTTGTATAAGTCTAAGAATTTATTCATTTCTTCTAGGTTATCAAGTTTGTTGGCATATAGCTTTTCATAGTATTCTCTTATAATCCTTTGTATTTCTATGGTATCCATTGTAATTGCTCCTCTTTCATTTCTGATTTTATTTATTTGAGTCTTCTCTCTTGTTTTCTTAGTGAGTGTGACATAATGGATGAACCTGGAGGACACTATGCTAAGTTAAATAAGCCAGACAAAGAAGGGCCAATACTATATGATACTACTTAGATGAGGAACCCAAAATAGTCAAACTCATAGAAGCAGAGAGTAGAATGGTGGTTTTCAGGAGCTAAAAGGAAGAGAAAATGGGGAGGTGTCAGTCAAAAGGTAACAAGTTTCAGTTATGAAAGATTAATAAGTCCTAGAGATCTGCTGTATAGCATCGTGACTACTGTTACTGTATTGTATAGTCAAAAGTTGTGAAGAGGGTAGATCTTACTTTAAGTGCTCTTACCACAAAAAATAAATAAATAAGAAGGAGGAAGACGAGGGGAACGAGAAGAAGAAGAAGAAAAGGGATGGAAGGAAGGAGAACGAGAGAAAGACAGGAAGGAAGGAAGGGAGGGAGGGAGGGAGGGAGGGAGGGAAAAACTTTTGGAGATGGAGATGGATATGTTCATGGCATAGATTGCAGTGACGGTTTTACGGATGTATACTTACCTCTAAACTCACCAAGTTGTATACATTAGATACGCACAGCTTTTTGTATGTCTATCATACCTCAATAAAGTGGTTTTTTTAAAAAAGAAGTCTTATTATAGATATAAACATCACCTGCGTGTATTGTATTGCAATGGCATTTTGAATCAGCACAATCTGGCTAGTCAATTAAAGACATCTGAAAGAACTCACCAACGTAGAGCAAAACTATCAAAAAGGCCAACTTTATCAAACCATTTTATTGCTTAAATCTTAGAATTCATATAAAAATAAAATGCACACAGTTTCTGAGGTCTACCGCCCAAGTTCTCCTCCAGCCTCCACATTCCCAACTGTAGAGTTCCGTTACGTAATCTTTCTCTGCTTCAGTTTCCCAATACGGAAACTGGGATAACAGAATCTGCATAGTACCCCCTCATCTGCAGTTTCGCTTTCCACAGTTTAGGTTACATTCAGCAAACTGAGATCCAAAGATATTAAACGGAAAATTCCAGAAATAAAGAATGTATAAGTTTTAAATTCCATGCCATTCTCAGCAGCATGATCAAATCTCTCGCTGACCCTCTTCCTCCCGCCCAGGATGTGAATCACCCCTTTGCCCAGCTACCCACACTGTACACACTACCTGCCTCTTAGCCAGTTAGCTGGGGAAAAACATAGTATACATAGGATTCTGTGCTATCCGTGGTTTCAGGCATCCACCAGGCGTCTTGGAACACATGCCCCGTGGATAAGGGGGACTACTGTACTGCAGAAGATTGTTGTTAGGATTAAAAGTTATTACATACAAATTGGTTAATCCATAAATGTCACCTAATAAATATTAGAGATATATATTCATTCTGGAAAATAAAAATACCTTTTTCACCCCAGGATTTTGATGTCTAAAAATATCATACCTGTTACAGATGAGAACCTAGTCCATAATTTTCAAAACCATCCTGCAGTGCATACTGCACCATAAACACTTGTGGACCAGATTTTATCATGTTTCTACAGTAGAAGTAAGTGCAAAGATGAAGTAGACCCACCAGAAAGGCCTACCCCTTACTCCGACATCAATGCACTGATCTGGGCACAGGTAGAAAGGCTCTGGTTTGCAAGTGGATGCCAGGCTCCACAGAAGAGATAGACAATGAGCTCTGCTTAGCCCCTCAGGAAAGCTACTTAGAAATTGGGGAATACAATCATCTTAATTTGGGCTTGCAGGAAAACCCAACTACCCATGGTAGACCTTTATATGGAAGCTACGGCAGACTTGGGAGTCGTGGGGATACCTGTGGTCGACAACTGGTCCTTCAAAAACATAGGTTCAGTCACGCCCATATCCCTGGGGCCAAAGAGCTGCACTGTCATTTCCATGAGGGCAGGGGTTAGCTTACGCTGTTCCTGGCTGCATCTCCAGTGCAGAGAGCAGTGCCTACCACATGGTGGGAGCTCAGTAAACATTTGCTGAATAAATGAACGTATCCAGGTTGTAGATTTGAGGATCAACACATTAGAGGGAGGAAACAGGTTGTGATGGGGATTAACAGTCTTTAGGAAGAGTTTTTGGAATCTATCCTAAAGGCAGGAATTGAAGAACTGGAAGCAAAACATAATATGATCACATCTTTATTTCAAAACGCAATTTTGACAATCACATGAAAAATAATATTGAAGGAAGGGAGGTGGGAAGTGGAGAGAAAAAGAAAATAACAAAGCCATTGATCCATGAGGTCAGTTCATAAATTGCATTTATCACTTCTTGCTTAAGGAAAATGGTTCTGAGGTATGATAGGTTTCCTTAAAGATCATTATGTCATAGAATCTGTGAAGTTAAAAGCAGCTTTGAAGAAATATTATCTTTATAGGCACAAGGGCCTAAATTGGGATTCAGAGTATGAATACATGTGGTGGACTTAGGAGTCAGTGCTCCCCCTAATGTCATGCAATACTGGTGTATATTTTTCAAGAGTTGATAAGCCCAAGGGAAGGGAGATGGTTAAAGTTGCAGTGTGAGCACCTGGAGCCTAAGATAGAGAAAGAGGAAGGAAAAGGACTAAGGGGCATCCGATCCACAGACCAATTCCAAGGAAAAAAGGAGAAGCGAAGGCAGAAGATGACCCTCATGGTAGACCTGGTAAGATTTTGGGTCATTAACCTTAATGATGTGGGGCTGCACACATAGCATTTGCCAGAAGGGACTCCCCTCCCCTGCACTGTGCTGAACACAGCCTGGCAGCACAGTGAATGGAGTGTCATTTGGCACCTTGAGACGGTGTTGGGAGCAACCTGAGAAGGGCATTGCAGTACTCATGGAAGTCCCTATTTTTGCAGTTACAATAGCAAGTATCAGGAGAGGGGACAAGAGGAGTAAAGGAGCATGGTGGAGAGCCAATACAGAGATGTGTTTTCCAGCTGACCAAGGTGGGTGGGGTGTCTAGAAGTCCAATCTGCAAAACTAGCCCTTGAGAAACCACAAAATTTGTGTCTCAATGCCATCCTTTGACTGAAAGGAAAGGTGAAGAATTGATTCTCTGGCTGAGGTTCCCCAACGGGGTGTTAATTCTTGGAATTCTGAGTCTCTGTGTGTGGGCATGGCCCCACAAGGACATCGGTGGCAGTGTCAACAGAAAAAACACCAAAGTGGGAGGTTTCATGCCTCTGGAAAGGATAATCAAGAAAAAATTCACTTTGTGTCCTATGGACGCCCCTTGATTTATTCCCAAGTAATCCAATTAGATAATTAATGAACGTCTTGAGTATAAGAACTATTGTAGAAGGAATTTTTTGTTCAGTTTAATTGATAATGCTTAAAAGAATGTGGCTTAAGAGTTTGAAGATCAGCTCCCAAATAGGAAAAACATACTTATCATCAAAATTAAATGATTTCCTTTCGTTTGTGGGTATTTCTCCTTATTTATAATTCCAAGTTCTCAGCAATAATATAAAATTCATTTTCTCACTCAGGTTTTGAAGTTACATTAGAAAAGTAGATACACTCAATAAGTAAAGTCATCTACAAGTAAAAATGCAATATACTCCTTTTTCATTAGAAAAAAACTCCTATAATTAAAATACCACTCAAAATGAGCAACAGGAAATTGCTTTAAAAAGTGATGGCCTATTCTTCTAATATCAGTACGCACTTTGTTGTGTGATTAATGAAATCCAAGGAGCTCCCAAAAATTTACGCCAATGAAGAGGCATCCATGCTTACTTTCCTAATGGCCTCTAATTGTTTCATTCTATTATATTTCCAGAGGTAACACCCTCAGATATTGCAATCAGTATATTTTAAAATTAAAGTGTAGACATGGAATTAAGTTTCCTAATCCAATGACCTAAAAATAGGGAGATCAACGTGAATTATTGGGATGGGTCCAATGTAATTACAAAGGTCTTTAAATATGGAGAAGGGAGGCAGAAGAGGAGATCAAAATGACGTGCTGTGAGAAGGACTCAACCTGCCATGGCTGACTTGGAAGATGGAAGAAGGCAGCCATGAGCCAAGGAAGGTGAGTGGTTTCTAGAAACTAGAAAAAAGCAAGGAAACTAATTCTCTCCTAGACTCTTCAGAAAGATGGCTGAAAAAGAACATGATGGCCTAACGACATCCTTTACTCGCTGAATATCCTTCAACAAATCGCTTATCAAGTGCTCCATTATAAGGTTGGGTTTGCTCATCCGCAACATGCAGTCATGGCGGTAACTTCCTTCCAGGACGCGGTGAGCACTGAATTACTTCCTCCGTGTAAAGTACCTAGAACAATGTCCCCCACACTTGGGGTGTTTTCATGACTATTAGAAGTCCTTGTCCTCATTTCCTATACAATGTTCTTCTCGTTCACTCTTCAGCTCTTCCAGGCAGGCACACCTAAAAATCAAACAAACAGCATTTAGAGGAAAGGGCTTTAAAGACACTTCTCGCGGGAAATACAGACTAGTCAAAAAGTCCACGCACAAGTTCTTACTGACTATGGGCTCAGCTCTTCAGTAGAAGCAGACCGTGTGAAGAAAGCTCTTTCCTCTTTTCTCCTCCACTGCCAGCAGCAGCTTATCCAGACTGTCCTCCATGTCATCCGCCTGCTGGAGGCACTGGCAGAGCTCACAGATGAGCAGGGCTCCAAGGGTGGCGTCCTCCAGGGTGTCTTGGATGTCCACGTTGATCACGTGCACGGGCTGGAAGGTCTCCTGCTCTCTGGCACACAGGTCTTCCACCACTCGGTCGTAGACGCTCTCCCCACAGGTAAAGATGACATCGAAGGCATCGCTGCACTCTTGAAATCTTTCTGGCCGGGGCTTGATTCGCTCATTTCTTCCCAGGATGTGTAAGATTCCATTCTTGGTATAGCGTTGTCTGTCTTTCCTGAGAAGGTCGTTGTACATCTGCTTGTATGTGGTTGAGAAATCGTAAACCACGGGAAGATTGGGCGCCGATCCTGGGAGCCTCACACGAGATCCAGTTCCGAAAGACCGGACCCTGAAGCCGTTTTTCCTGAGGATGCCGTGGGCTTCCATGCTCCTGTTCATGTTGCTCATACACACCACAGCCACCCTGAGCGGGGAGGAGGACATGACGGCGGGCACTTGGGACTGCAATGAGACGTGTGTGCTTCAGTGGCTGCGGGGACTCCGAAGTCAGGGGAACGACCACCTGGCTACAGCTCTTTCAGCTAGTGAAGCGGCAAAGAACAGGAACGGGGTTTATACTGAGTGACCTCGTCAGAGTGGGAGGAGACTTCCGGGACTTCTGGATTCATTGGATTATGATAACGTCTGACCAGAGAGCCTAATCTAATCATGGGCACGGCCCAGTGATTAGATCACCTGAAGTTCTAATTCTCAACCAAGGTGTTGTTAACCAAAGGAGCATTTTGAAACCTGAAGTTAGTTCTGTTGGATCACTTTTGTATGGGGATACTTATTGATATTAAGCAACATAGCTAGGCTACTTGCAAGCTTGTCCCTGGCCTCTCCAATGACCTCAGGACATGGTTGAGGAAAATGTGTTTAAATATTCCAAGCTGACACCGCATTCAATTATACACATAGTTACAAGTATTATTGCATGTTTTTTGGTATACAATTGATGTTCTGGAAATGTAACAGTGTAAATCGTAGAAAAATGTACATTGTTTTGCCCATAAATTAATCATATTATTCCCCAGTGCAAAAAAATCAACTTCTGAAAAACATCTCTGCTGATAGCATTTTAGGAGTTACGAAACACAGCATTTTCTGCATTTGATTTTCTTGAATTCATAATGATTCTCAAGGGAATCCAGGAATAGATGTAAGCCTCCTTCTTATTATGTCTTCAAGTATAGGTGTTTGAGCATTTCCATACTGAAATACAATATATTTTCAATTTTTTTTTTTTTTTTTTTTTTTTGGTGAGGAGATCAGCCGTGTGCTAACATCTACCAATCCTCCTCCCTTTTTTTCTTTTTTTCTTTTTTTTTGCTGAGGAAGACTGGCCCTGGCTAACATCCGTGCTCATCTTCCTCCACTTTATATGGCACGCCGTCACAGCATGGCTTGCCAAGCAGTGCGTCAGTGGGCGCCCGGGACCGAACCAGCGAACCCTGGGCTGCCGCATCAGAACGCACGCACTTAACCACTTGTGTCACCGGGCCGTCCCTAAATTATTTTTCTTTTATTAGTTTTCGTAATTTAGCAAGCAAACAAGATAGACTTAAAAATTATGAATGGGGCACCAAACAGTAAGAATAGACAATCATGTCACTTCATAATGGTGCAGGAGAAAACTCTATTTATAAAGCCAAAAATTATATTTTCCTATGTGTCAGTTAATTAAAATGATTCTCACATTGCAAATATTCCTAAATCAGTAAACACCCTAAAGCTACTCACTGTGTGATCCCCCAAACCAGCGGCATCAACATCAGCTGGGAACTTGTAAAAATGCAAATTTGGACCCTGAACACTGAATCAGAAACTCTACGAGTGGAGCCCAGAGGTCTGTGTTTTAAAAAGCCCTCCAATTGATTTTGATGTACATCAAAGTTTGAGAGCCACTGCCTTCAAGCTGAGATTCTAAAACTTGACTGTACATTAGAAGTTCCTGGGGAGTTGTTAAAAGCACTGCTTCAGGAATCAAGGAGGAGTAGAATTTTCTTAAGACAAAAGTCATATTAATGAAAAGGCCAGGTATAAATGAAAAGGTAGGGCCAGTCCAGTGCCATAGTTGTTAAGTTTGCACACTCCACTTCACAGCCTGCAGATTCACAGGTTCGGACCCCAGGCTCGCACTGACTCGCCACTTGTCAAGCCGTGCCGTGGCTGCGTCCCATATAATGTAGAGGAAGATGGGCACAGATGTTAGCCCAGGGCCAATTTTCCTCAGCAAAAAGAGGAGGGTTGGCATGGGATGTTAGCTCAGGGCTAATCTTCCTCACAAAATAAATTAATTAATTAAATAAATAAAAAGGTAGTCAGATCTGAAATATATTGTGAAATGTATTATTAGAGTCAGTGACTGGGGCCTAAAGGATTCTAGCAAATGGAGAGAAGCCAGATCTCAGAGCCCAAACTACAGTCATTACCCAAGAGGAAGAATGTGTTCCAAAAGAATTGGGAAACACTTTGTTAAACCAGCCCTTGAAGACTAGTACACAAAGTGGTTCCATAAAAGTTGGATAGAAATGAAGGGATAAAACCAGGAGGATCAGTATAAAATACTAAGTGTATTATATAGATGAGCTTCAACTTGCAACAGTTATTAGTGGTAGTGTTACAGGTATTTCCTGTGTCCTCAGGGAGGATGTCAAGAAGTTTATATTGTTTCTAAGTGAAGGTGTTACGGAGCAATGGGCTTGCTCTGCTCACTACAATCTGAGCCAATTAATCACAACAAGTTAAAGATCAAGAAAGGAAGTTTTAATTTAATTAGCCAGCATAACTGGGAAGATGGCAGACTAATGTCTCAAAAAACCACCTTCGAGGATTACAGAATCTTGAAGCAGTTATATAGGGAAAATGAGCAGTAAGGAGGGGGGTCCCAGGACGTTGGTCTCCAGGCGTGACAGGCTCCAGGCATCACATTGTTCCATTTTTCTGTCAGCTGTGATGGATAACTGGTAGGTGTGTTTCTCGCCTGTGGTCAGCCTGTTCCTGAAGAGAAACTCATAGAACAAAGTTTTAATTTATGAAGATATTCGGGAGTACATACTTAAGTGGAGGCCATAAATCAGGAGGGCATGTGAATTTTTTTACAGTACGTGTAGAACAATGAGTAGTCACACAGAGGAGGGGCTGGGGCCATTTAGTGTAACAAGATGGCCTTACTTATGCTCACTTACAAAGGCACAGTCAAAATGAGATAAACCAGGAGACCCAAGGAAACAGTAGAAGGAGGATTGGATTAGATGTTGATCTGATGGGAGAGTGCCAACCCAGGGAGACACAGCTTCTTTGAACACTAGCTGCTTTTCAGAGAACTGGAATTTCTTGGCTTCATATTTCTAACTATAGGAAAACACACACAAGACAAAACCTGGAGAAGTATATTAGAAAAGCAAATACCTGACCCTGAAAGGAAAGATCTAGAAAAAGAAAAGTAAACACTCAAATACAGCAAAAAGTGCTAACTTTATACCTAAAACCAAAACAAAAGCAATCAATTTAAGAATTAGATTAAATTTTTTTTTAAAATTCAGCTGATCTGCCTGAAAATAGGAGAGAAACAACAAAGAAATGCAACAGTTGAGGAACATTCTAAATACTACAAAACATGATGAGACAGAGAAAATGTTTCTGCTGCCATTAAGGTATGCAAGTTACTAGGATCTGAAAAAAAAATGAATCTGGAGAAAAGAAAGATTCTGGGGAGAAAAGAACATGGCAAAAGTATTAGGTCTCCGAGGCACGTCTGGACGCAGACATCATTAGCAGCTCCAGTTCGGGAATCTAATCAGAGTGATTTTGTAGCTAAGTGGTTGTCAACCGTGGCTGCACATTTCAATCACCTTCCTACCAAATTTTTCTAATCATCAGGGAAATGCAAACCAAACCACAGTGAGATATCACCTCACACCTGTCAAGATGGCTACTATCAAAAACAAAAAAAGTAAAAAAATCAAAAGACAACATATCTTGGTAAGGATTTGGAGAAAAAGGAACCCTAGCATGCTGTTGGTGGAAATGTAAATTGGTGCAGCCACTGTGGATAAAAACATAAATGTTCCTCAAAAAGTTAAAAATAGAACTACCATGTAATCCAGCATCCCATTTCTGGGTGTATATTCAAAGGAATTGATGTCAGGGTCTTGAAGAGATATCTGCACTCCCTTGTTCGTTGCAGCATTATTCATAATAGCAAAGACTTGGAAACAACTTAAATGTCCGCCAATAGATGAATGGATAAAGAAACTGTAGTGTCTACTTACAGTGGAATATTATTCTGCCTTTAAAAAGAAGGAAATCCTTCCATTTCTCCAAAGTTTGGTAGAATTCTCCAGAGAAGTCATTTGGTCCTGGATTTTTGTTTTTTTTGGGAGATTTTTGATTACTGTTTTAATTGCTTTACTTGTGATTAGTCTTCAGACTCTCTGTTTCTTCTTGATTCAGTTTTGGGAGGTTGTATAAGACTAAGAATTTATTCATTTCTTCTAGGTTATCAAGTTTGTTGGCATATAGCTTTTCATAGTATTCTCTTATAATCCTTTGTATTTCTATGGTATCCATTGTAATTGCTCCTCTTTCATTTCTGATTTTATTTATTTGAGTCTTCTCTCTTGTTTTCTCAGTGAGTGTGACATAATGGATGAACCTGGAGGACACTATGCTAAGTTAAATAAGCCAGACAAAGAAGGGCCAATACTATATGATACTACTTAGATGAGGAACCCAAAATAGTCAAACTCATAGAAGCAGAGAGTAGAATGGTGGTTTTCAGGAGCTAAAAGGAGGAGAAAATGGGGAGGTGTCAGTCAAAAGGTAACAAGTTTCAGTTATGAAAGATTAATAAGTCCTAGAGATCTGCTGTATAGCATCGTGACTACAGTTACTGTATTGTATAGTCAAAAGTTGTGAAGAGGGTAGATCTTACTTTAAGTGCTCTTACCACAAAAAATAAATAAATAAGAAGGAGGAAGACGAGGGGAACGAGAAGGAGAAGAAGAAAAGGGATGGAAGGAAGGAGAACGAGAGAAAGACAGGAAGGAAGGGAGGGAGGGAGGGAGGGAGGGAGGGAGGGAAAAACTTTTGGAGATGGAGATGGATATGTTCATGGCATAGATTGCAGTGACGGTTTTACGGATGTATACTTACCTCTAAACTCACCAAGTTGTATACATTAGATACGCACAGCTTTTTGTATGTCTATCATACCTCAATAAAGTGGTTTTTTTAAAAAAGAAGTCTTATTATAGATATAAACATCACCTGCGTGTATTGTATTGCAATGGCATTTTGAATCAGCACAATCTGGCTAGTCAATTAAAGACATCTGAAAGAACTCACCAACGTAGAGCAAAACTATCAAAAAGGCCAACTTTATCAAACCATTTTATTGCTTAAATCTTAGAATTCATATAAAAATAAAATGCACACAGTTTCTGAGGTCTACCGCCCAAGTTCTCCTCCAGCCTCCACATTCCCAACTGTAGAGTTCCGTTACGTAATCTTTCTCTGCTTCAGTTTCCCAATACGGAAACTGGGATAACAGAATCTGCATAGTACCCCCTCATCTGCAGTTTCGCTTTCCACAGTTTAGGTTACATTCAGCAAACTGAGATCCAAAGATATTAAACGGAAAATTCCAGAAATAAAGAATGTATAAGTTTTAAATTCCATGCCATTCTCAGCAGCATGATCAAATCTCTCGCTGACCCTCTTCCTCCCGCCCAGGATGTGAATCACCCCTTTGCCCAGCTACCCACACTGTACACACTACCTGCCTCTTAGCCAGTTAGCTGGGGAAAAACATAGTATACATAGGATTCTGTGCTATCCGTGGTTTCAGGCATCCACCAGGCGTCTTGGAACACATGCCCCGTGGATAAGGGGGACTACTGTACTGCAGAAGATTGTTGTTAGGATTAAAAGTTATTACATACAAATTGGTTAATCCATAAATGTCACCTAATAAATATTAGAGATATATATTCATTCTGGAAAATAAAAATACCTTTTTCACCCCAGGATTTTGATGTCTAAAAATATCATACCTGTTACAGATGAGAACCTAGTCCATAATTTTCAAAACCATCCTGCAGTGCATACTGCACCGTAAACACTTGTGGACCAGATTTTATCATGTTTCTACAGTAGAAGTAAGTGCAAAGATGAAGTAGACCCACCAGAAAGGCCTACCCCTTACTCCGACATCAATGCACTGATCTGGGCACAGGTAGAAAGGCTCTGGTTTGCAAGTGGATGCCAGGCTCCACAGAAGAGATAGACAATGAGCTCTGCTTAGCCCCTCAGGAAAGCTACTTAGAAATTGGGGAATACAATCATCTTAATTTGGGCTTGCAGGAAAACCCAACTACCCATGGTAGACCTTTATATGGAAGCTACGGCAGACTTGGGAGTCGTGGGGATACCTGTGGTCGACAACTGGTCCTTCAAAAACATAGGTTCAGTCACGCCCATATCCCTGGGGCCAAAGAGCTGCACTGTCATTTCCATGAGGGCAGGGGTTAGCTTACGCTGTTCCTGGCTGCATCTCCAGTGCAGAGAACAGTGCCTACCACATGGTGGGAGCTCAGTAAACATTTGCTGAATAAATGAACGTATCCAGGTTGTAGATTTGAGGATCAACACATTAGAGGGAGGAAACAGGTTGTGATGGGGATTAACAGTCTTTAGGAAGAGTTTTTGGAATCTATCCTAAAGGCAGGAATTGAAGAACTGGAAGCAAAACATAATATGATCACATCTTTATTTCAAAACGCAATTTTGACAATCACATGAAAAATAATATTGAAGGAAGGGAGGTGGGAAGTGGAGAGAAAAAGAAAATAACAAAGCCATTGATCCATGAGGTCAGTTCATAAATTGCATTTATCACTTCTTGCTTAAGGAAAATGGTTCTGAGGTATGATAGGTTTCCTTAAAGATCATTATGTCATAGAATCTGTGAAGTTAAAAGCAGCTTTGAAGAAATATTATCTTTATAGGCACAAGGGCCTAAATTGGGATTCAGAGTATGAATACATGTGGTGGACTTAGGAGTCAGTGCTCCCCCTAATGTCATGCAATACTGGTGTATATTTTTCAAGAGTTGATAAGCCCAAGGGAAGGGAGATGGTTAAAGTTGCAGTGTGAGCACCTGGAGCCTAAGATAGAGAAAGAGGAAGGAAAAGGACTAAGGGGCATCCGATCCACAGACCAATTCCAAGGAAAAAAGGAGAAGCGAAGGCAGAAGATGACCCTCATGGTAGACCTGGTAAGATTTTGGGTCATTAACCTTAATGATGTGGGGCTGCACACATAGCATTTGCCAGAAGGGACTCCCCTCCCCTGCACTGTGCTGAACACAGCCTGGCAGCACAGTGAATGGAGTGTCATTTGGCACCTTGAGACGGTGTTGGGAGCAACCTGAGAAGGGCATTGCAGTACTCATGGAAGTCCCTATTTTTGCAGTTACAATAGCAAGTATCAGGAGAGGGGACAAGAGGAGTAAAGGAGCATGGTGGAGAGCCAATACAGAGATGTGTTTTCCAGCTGACCAAGGTGGGTGGGGTGTCTAGAAGTCCAATCTGCAAAACTAGCCCTTGAGAAACCACAAAATTTGTGTCTCAATGCCATCCTTTGACTGAAAGGAAAGGTGAAGAATTGATTCTCTGGCTGAGGTTCCCCAACGGGGTGTTAATTCTTGGAATT
Source organism: Diceros bicornis minor (assembly GCF_020826845.1). Lineage (NCBI taxonomy): Eukaryota > Metazoa > Chordata > Mammalia > Perissodactyla > Rhinocerotidae > Diceros > Diceros bicornis. The sequence continues at coordinate 59,293,265 of NC_080746.1, read as the reverse complement.
CTGAGTCTCTGTGTGTGGGCATGGCCCCACAAGGACATCGGTGGCAGTGTCAACAGAAAAAACACCAAAGTGGGAGGTTTCATGCCTCTGGAAAGGATAATCAAGAAAAAATTCACTTTGTGTCCTATGGACGCCCCTTGATTTATTCCCAAGTAATCCAATTAGATAATTAATGAACGTCTTGAGTATAAGAACTATTGTAGAAGGAATTTTTTGTTCAGTTTAATTGATAATGCTTAAAAGAATGTGGCTTAAGAGTTTGAAGATCAGCTCCCAAATAGGAAAAACATACTTATCATCAAAATTAAATGATTTCCTTTCGTTTGTGGGTATTTCTCCTTATTTATAATTCCAAGTTCTCAGCAATAATATAAAATTCATTTTCTCACTCAGGTTTTGAAGTTACATTAGAAAAGTAGATACACTCAATAAGTAAAGTCATCTACAAGTAAAAATGCAATATACTCCTTTTTCATTAGAAAAAAACTCCTATAATTAAAATACCACTCAAAATGAGCAACAGGAAATTGCTTTAAAAAGTGATGGCCTATTCTTCTAATATCAGTACGCACTTTGTTGTGTGATTAATGAAATCCAAGGAGCTCCCAAAAATTTACGCCAATGAAGAGGCATCCATGCTTACTTTCCTAATGGCCTCTAATTGTTTCATTCTATTATATTTCCAGAGGTAACACCCTCAGATATTGCAATCAGTATATTTTAAAATTAAAGTGTAGACATGGAATTAAGTTTCCTAATCCAATGACCTAAAAATAGGGAGATCAACGTGAATTATTGGGATGGGTCCAATGTAATTACAAAGGTCTTTAAATATGGAGAAGGGAGGCAGAAGAGGAGATCAAAATGACGTGCTGTGAGAAGGACTCAACCTGCCATGGCTGACTTGGAAGATGGAAGAAGGCAGCCATGAGCCAAGGAAGGTGAGTGGTTTCTAGAAACTAGAAAAAAGCAAGGAAACTAATTCTCTCCTAGACTCTTCAGAAAGATGGCTGAAAAAGAACATGATGGCCTAACGACATCCTTTACTCGCTGAATATCCTTCAACAAATCGCTTATCAAGTGCTCCATTATAAGGTTGGGTTTGCTCATCCGCAACATGCAGTCATGGCGGTAACTTCCTTCCAGGACGCGGTGAGCACTGAATTACTTCCTGCGTGTAAAGTACCTAGAACAATGTCCCCCACACTTGGGGTGTTTTCATGACTATTAGAAGTCCTTGTCCTCATTTCCTATACAATGTTCTTCTCGTTCACTCTTCAGCTCTTCCAGGCAGGCACACCTAAAAATCAAACAAACAGCATTTAGAGGAAAGGGCTTTAAAGACACTTCTCGCGGGAAATACAGACTAGTCAAAAAGTCCACGCACAAGTTCTTACTGACTATGGGCTCAGCTCTTCAGTAGAAGCAGACCGTGTGAAGAAAGCTCTTTCCTCTTTTCTCCTCCACTGCCAGCAGCAGCTTATCCAGACTGTCCTCCATGTCATCCGCCTGCTGGAGGCACTGGCAGAGCTCACAGATGAGCAGGGCTCCAAGGGTGGCGTCCTCCAGGGTGTCTTGGATGTCCACGTTGATCACGTGCACGGGCTGGAAGGTCTCCTGCTCTCTGGCACACAGGTCTTCCACCACTCGGTCGTAGACGCTCTCCCCACAGGTAAAGATGACATCGAAGGCATCGCTGCACTCTTGAAATCTTTCTGGCCGGGGCTTGATTCGCTCATTTCTTCCCAGGATGTGTAAGATTCCATTCTTGGTATAGCGTTGTCTGTCTTTCCTGAGAAGGTCGTTGTACATCTGCTTGTATGTGGTTGAGAAATCGTAAACCACGGGAAGATTGGGCGCCGATCCTGGGAGCCTCACACGAGATCCAGTTCCGAAAGACCGGACCCTGAAGCCGTTTTTCCTGAGGATGCCGTGGGCTTCCATGCTCCTGTTCATGTTGCTCATACACACCACAGCCACCCTGAGCGGGGAGGAGGACATGACGGCGGGCACTTGGGACTGCAATGAGACGTGTGTGCTTCAGTGGCTGCGGGGACTCCGAAGTCAGGGGAACGACCACCTGGCTACAGCTCTTTCAGCTAGTGAAGCGGCAAAGAACAGGAACGGGGTTTATACTGAGTGACCTCGTCAGAGTGGGAGGAGACTTCCGGGACTTCTGGATTCATTGGATTATGATAACGTCTGACCAGAGAGCCTAATCTAATCATGGGCACGACCCAGTGATTAGATCACCTGAAGTTCTAATTCTCAACCAAGGTGTTGTTAACCAAAGGAGCATTTTGAAACCTGAAGTTAGTTCTGTTGGATCACTTTTGTATGGGGATACTTATTGATATTAAGCAACATAGCTAGGCTACTTGCAAGCTTGTCCCTGGCCTCTCCAATGACCTCAGGACATGGTTGAGGAAAATGTGTTTAAATATTCCAAGCTGACACCGCATTCAATTATACACATAGTTACAAGTATTATTGCATGTTTTTTGGTATACAATTGATGTTCTGGAAATGTAACAGTGTAAATCGTAGAAAAATGTACATTGTTTTGCCCATAAATTAATCATATTATTCCCCAGTGCAAAAAAATCAACTTCTGAAAAACATCTCTGCTGATAGCATTTTAGGAGTTACGAAACACAGCATTTTCTGCATTTGATTTTCTTGAATTCATAATGATTCTCAAGGGAATCCAGGAATAGATGTAAGCCTCCTTCTTATTATGTCTTCAAGTATAGGTGTTTGAGCATTTCCATACTGAAATACAATATATTTTCAATTTTTTTTTTTTTTTTTTTTTTTTGGTGAGGAGATCAGCCGTGTGCTAACATCTACCAATCCTCCTCCCTTTTTTTCTTTTTTTCTTTTTTTTTGCTGAGGAAGACTGGCCCTGGCTAACATCCGTGCTCATCTTCCTCCACTTTATATGGCACGCCGTCACAGCATGGCTTGCCAAGCAGTGCGTCAGTGGGCGCCCGGGACCGAACCAGCGAACCCTGGGCTGCCGCATCAGAACGCACGCACTTAACCACTTGTGTCACCGGGCCGTCCCTAAATTATTTTTCTTTTATTAGTTTTCGTAATTTAGCAAGCAAACAAGATAGACTTAAAAATTATGAATGGGGCACCAAACAGTAAGAATAGACAATCATGTCACTTCATAATGGTGCAGGAGAAAACTCTATTTATAAAGCCAAAAATTATATTTTCCTATGTGTCAGTTAATTAAAATGATTCTCACATTGCAAATATTCCTAAATCAGTAAACACCCTAAAGCTACTCACTGTGTGATCCCCCAAACCAGCGGCATCAACATCAGCTGGGAACTTGTAAAAATGCAAATTTGGACCCTGAACACTGAATCAGAAACTCTACGAGTGGAGCCCAGAGGTCTGTGTTTTAAAAAGCCCTCCAATTGATTTTGATGTACATCAAAGTTTGAGAGCCACTGCCTTCAAGCTGAGATTCTAAAACTTGACTGTACATTAGAAGTTCCTGGGGAGTTGTTAAAAGCACTGCTTCAGGAATCAAGGAGGAGTAGAATTTTCTTAAGACAAAAGTCATATTAATGAAAAGGCCAGGTATAAATGAAAAGGTAGGGCCAGTCCAGTGCCATAGTTGTTAAGTTTGCACACTCCACTTCACAGCCTGCAGATTCACAGGTTCGGACCCCAGGCTCGCACTGACTCGCCACTTGTCAAGCCGTGCCGTGGCTGCGTCCCATATAATGTAGAGGAAGATGGGCACAGATGTTAGCCCAGGGCCAATTTTCCTCAGCAAAAAGAGGAGGGTTGGCATGGGATGTTAGCTCAGGGCTAATCTTCCTCACAAAATAAATTAATTAATTAAATAAATAAAAAGGTAGTCAGATCTGAAATATATTGTGAAATGTATTATTAGAGTCAGTGACTGGGGCCTAAAGGATTCTAGCAAATGGAGAGAAGCCAGATCTCAGAGCCCAAACTACAGTCATTACCCAAGAGGAAGAATGTGTTCCAAAAGAATTGGGAAACACTTTGTTAAACCAACCCTTGAAGACTAGTACACAAAGTGGTTCCATAAAAGTTGGATAGAAATGAAGGGATAAAACCAGGAGGATCAGTATAAAATACTAAGTGTATTATATAGATGAGCTTCAACTTGCAACAGTTATTAGTGGTAGTGTTACAGGTATTTCCTGTGTCCTCAGGGAGGATGTCAAGAAGTTTATATTGTTTCTAAGTGAAGATGTTACGGAGCAATGGGCTTGCTCTGCTCACTACAATCTGAGCCAATTAATCACAACAAGTTAAAGATCAAGAAAGGAAGTTTTAATTTAATTAGCCAGCATAACTGGGAAGATGGCAGACTAATGTCTCAAAAAACCACCTTCGAGGATTACAGAATCTTGAAGCAGTTATATAGGGAAAATGAGCAGTAAGGAGGGGGGTCCCAGGACGTTGGTCTCCAGGCGTGACAGGCTCCAGGCATCACATTGTTCCATTTTTCTGTCAGCTGTGATGGATAACTGGTAGGTGTGTTTCTCGCCTGTGGTCAGCCTGTTCCTGAAGAGAAACTCATAGAACAAAGTTTTAATTTATGAAGATATTCGGGAGTACATACTTAAGTGGAGGCCATAAATCAGGAGGGCATGTGAATTTTTTTACAGTACGTGTAGAACAATGAGTAGTCACACAGAGGAGGGGCTGGGGCCATTTAGTGTAACAAGATGGCCTTACTTATGCTCACTTACAAAGGCACAGTCAAAATGAGATAAACCAGGAGACCCAAGGAAACAGTAGAAGGAGGATTGGATTAGATGTTGATCTGATGGGAGAGTGCCAACCCAGGGAGACACAGCTTCTTTGAACACTAGCTGCTTTTCAGAGAACTGGAATTTCTTGGCTTCATATTTCTAACTATAGGAAAACACACACAAGACAAAACCTGGAGAAGTATATTAGAAAAGCAAATACCTGACCCTGAAAGGAAAGATCTAGAAAAAGAAAAGTAAACACTCAAATACAGCAAAAAGTGCTAACTTTATACCTAAAACCAAAACAAAAGCAATCAATTTAAGAATTAGATTAAATTTTTTTTTAAAATTCAGCTGATCTGCCTGAAAATAGGAGAGAAACAACAAAGAAATGCAACAGTTGAGGAACATTCTAAATACTACAAAACATGATGAGACAGAGAAAATGTTTCTGCTGCCATTAAGGTATGCAAGTTACTAGGATCTGAAAAAAAAATGAATCTGGAGAAAAGAAAGATTCTGGGGAGAAAAGAACATGGCAAAAGTATTAGGTCTCCGAGGCACGTCTGGACGCAGACATCATTAGCAGCTCCAGTTCGGGAATCTAATCAGAGTGATTTTGTAGCTAAGTGGTTGTCAACCGTGGCTGCACATTTCAATCACCTTCCTACCAAATTTTTCTAATCATCAGGGAAATGCAAACCAAACCACAGTGAGATATCACCTCACACCTGTCAAGATGGCTACTATCAAAAACAAAAAAAGTAAAAAAATCAAAAGACAACATATCTTGGTAAGGATTTGGAGAAAAAGGAACCCTAGCATGCTGTTGGTGGAAATGTAAATTGGTGCAGCCACTGTGGATAAAAACATAAATGTTCCTCAAAAAGTTAAAAATAGAACTACCATGTAATCCAGCATCCCATTTCTGGGTGTATATTCAAAGGAATTGATATCAGGGTCTTGAAGAGATATCTGCACTCCCTTGTTCGTTGCAGCATTATTCATAATAGCAAAGACTTGGAAACAACTTAAATGTCCGCCAATAGATGAATGGATAAAGAAACTGTAGTGTCTACTTACAGTGGAATATTATTCTGCCTTTAAAAAGAAGGAAATCCTTCCATTTCTCCAAAGTTTGGTAGAATTCTCCAGAGAAGTCATTTGGTCCTGGATTTTTGTTTTTTTTGGGAGATTTTTGATTACTGTTTTAATTGCTTTACTTGTGATTAGTCTTCAGACTCTCTGTTTCTTCTTGATTCAGTTTTGGGAGGTTGTATAAGACTAAGAATTTATTCATTTCTTCTAGGTTATCAAGTTTGTTGGCATATAGCTTTTCATAGTATTCTCTTATAATCCTTTGTATTTCTATGGTATCCATTGTAATTGCTCCTCTTTCATTTCTGATTTTATTTATTTGAGTCTTCTCTCTTGTTTTCTCAGTGAGTGTGACATAATGGATGAACCTGGAGGACACTATGCTAAGTTAAATAAGCCAGACAAAGAAGGGCCAATACTATATGATACTACTTAGATGAGGAACCCAAAATAGTCAAACTCATAGAAGCAGAGAGTAGAATGGTGGTTTTCAGGAGCTAAAAGGAGGAGAAAATGGGGAGGTGTCAGTCAAAAGGTAACAAGTTTCAGTTATGAAAGATTAATAAGTCCTAGAGATCTGCTGTATAGCATCGTGACTACAGTTACTGTATTGTATAGTCAAAAGTTGTGAAGAGGGTAGATCTTACTTTAAGTGCTCTTACCACAAAAAATAAATAAATAAGAAGGAGGAAGACGAGGGGAACGAGAAGGAGAAGAAGAAAAGGGATGGAAGGAAGGAGAACGAGAGAAAGACAGGAAGGAAGGAAGGGAGGGAGGGAGGGAGGGAGGGAGGGAAAAACTTTTGGAGATGGAGATGGATATGTTCATGGCATAGATTGCAGTGACGGTTTTACGGATGTATACTTACCTCTAAACTCACCAAGTTGTATACATTAGATACGCACAGCTTTTTGTATGTCTATCATACCTCAATAAAGTGGTTTTTTTAAAAAAGAAGTCTTATTATAGATATAAACATCACCTGCGTGTATTGTATTGCAATGGCATTTTGAATCAGCACAATCTGGCTAGTCAATTAAAGACATCTGAAAGAACTCACCAACGTAGAGCAAAACTATCAAAAAGGCCAACTTTATCAAACCATTTTATTGCTTAAATCTTAGAATTCATATAAAAATAAAATGCACACAGTTTCTGAGGTCTACCGCCCAAGTTCTCCTCCAGCCTCCACATTCCCAACTGTAGAGTTCCGTTACGTAATCTTTCTCTGCTTCAGTTTCCCAATACGGAAACTGGGATAACAGAATCTGCATAGTACCCCCTCATCTGCAGTTTCGCTTTCCACAGTTTAGGTTACATTCAGCAAACTGAGATCCAAAGATATTAAACGGAAAATTCCAGAAATAAAGAATGTATAAGTTTTAAATTCCATGCCATTCTCAGCAGCATGATCAAATCTCTCGCTGACCCTCTTCCTCCCGCCCAGGATGTGAATCACCCCTTTGCCCAGCTACCCACACTGTACACACTACCTGCCTCTTAGCCAGTTAGCTGGGGAAAAACATAGTATACATAGGATTCTGTGCTATCCGTGGTTTCAGGCATCCACCAGGCGTCTTGGAACACATGCCCCCGTGGATAAGGGGGACTACTGTACTGCAGAAGATTGTTGTTAGGATTAAAAGTTATTACATACAAATTGGTTAATCCATAAATGTCACCTAATAAATATTAGAGATATATATTCATTCTGGAAAATAAAAATACCTTTTTCACCCCAGGATTTTGATGTCTAAAAATATCATACCTGTTACAGATGAGAACCTAGTCCATAATTTTCAAAACCATCCTGCAGTGCATACTGCACCGTAAACACTTGTGGACCAGATTTTATCATGTTTCTACAGTAGAAGTAAGTGCAAAGATGAAGTAGACCCACCAGAAAGGCCTACCCCTTACTCCGACATCAATGCACTGATCTGGGCACAGGTAGAAAGGCTCTGGTTTGCAAGTGGATGCCAGGCTCCACAGAAGAGATAGACAATGAGCTCTGCTTAGCCCCTCAGGAAAGCTACTTAGAAATTGGGGAATACAATCATCTTAATTTGGCTTGCAGGAAAACCCAACTACCCATGGTAGACCTTTATATGGAAGCTACGGCAGACTTGGGAGTCGTGGGGATACCTGTGGTCGACAACTGGTCCTTCAAAAACATAGGTTCAGTCACGCCCATATCCCTGGGGCCAAAGAGCTGCACTGTCATTTCCATGAGGGCAGGGGTTAGCTTACGCTGTTCCTGGCTGCATCTCCAGTGCAGAGAACAGTGCCTACCACATGGTGGGAGCTCAGTAAACATTTGCTGAATAAATGAACGTATCCAGGTTGTAGATTTGAGGATCAACACATTAGAGGGAGGAAACAGGTTGTGATGGGGATTAACAGTCTTTAGGAAGAGTTTTTGGAATCTATCCTAAAGGCAGGAATTGAAGAACTGGAAGCAAAACATAATATGATCACATCTTTATTTCAAAACGCAATTTTGACAATCACATGAAAAATAATATTGAAGGAAGGGAGGTGGGAAGTGGAGAGAAAAAGAAAATAACAAAGCCATAGATCCATGAGGTCAGTTCATAAATTGCATTTATCACTTCTTGCTTAAGGAAAATGGTTCTGAGGTATGATAGGTTTCCTTAAAGATCATTATGTCATAGAATCTGTGAAGTTAAAAGCAGCTTTGAAGAAATATTATCTTTATAGGCACAAGGGCCTAAATTGGGATTCAGAGTATGAATACATGTGGTGGACTTAGGAGTCAGTGCTCCCCTAATGTCATGCAATACTGGTGTATATTTTTCAAGAGTTGATAAGCCCAAGGGAAGGGAGATGGTTAAAGTTGCAGTGTGAGCACCTGGAGCCTAAGATAGAGAAAGAGGAAGGAAAAGGACTAAGGGGCATCCGATCCACAGACCAATTCCAAGGAAAAAAGGAGAAGCGAAGGCAGAAGATGACCCTCATGGTAGACCTGGTAAGATTTTGGGTCATTAACCTTAATGATGTGGGGCTGCACACATAGCATTTGCCAGAGGGACTCCCCTCCCCTGCACTGTGCTGAACACAGCCTGGCAGCACAGTGAATGGAGTGTCATTTGGCACCTTGAGACGGTGTTGGGAGCAACCTGAGAAGGGCATTGCAGTACTCATGGAAGTCCCTATTTTTGCAGTTACAATAGCAAGTATCAGGAGAGGGGACAAGAGGAGTAAAGGAGCATGGTGGAGAGCCAATACAGAGATGTGTTTTCCAGCTGACCAAGGTGGGTGGGGTGTCTAGAAGTCCAATCTGCAAACTAGCCCTTGAGAAACCACAAAATTTGTGTCTCAATGCCATCCTTTGACTGAAAGGAAAGGTGAAGAATTGATTCTCTGGCTGAGGTTCCCCAACGGGGTGTTAATTCTTGGAATTCTGAGTCTCTGTGTGTGGGCATGGCCCCACAAGGACATCGGTGGCAGTGTCAACAGAAAAAACACCAAAGTGGGAGGTTTCATGCCTCTGGAAAGGATAATCAAGAAAAAATTCACTTTGTGTCCTATGGACGCCCCTTGATTTATTCCCAAGTAATCCAATTAGATAATTAATGAACGTCTTGAGTATAAGAACTATTGTAGAAGGAATTTTTTGTTCAGTTTAATTGATAATGCTTAAAAGAATGTGGCTTAAGAGTTTGAAGATCAGCTCCAAATAGGAAAAACATACTTATCATCAAAATTAAATGATTTCCTTTCGTTTGTGGGTATTTCTCCTTATTTATAATTCCAAGTTCTCAGCAATAATATAAAATTCATTTTCTCACTCAGGTTTTGAAGTTACATTAGAAAAGTAGATACACTCAATAAATAAGTAAAGTCATCTACAAGTAAAAATGCAATATACTCCTTTTTCATTAGAAAAAAACTCCTATAATTAAAATACCACTCAAAATGAGCAACAGGAAATTGCTTTAAAAAGTGATGGCCTATTCTTCTAATATCAGTACGCACTTTGTTGTGTGATTAATGAAATCCAAGGAGCTCCCAAAAATTTACGCCAATGAAGAGGCATCCATGCTTACTTTCCTAATGGCCTCTAATTGTTTCATTCTATTATATTTCCAGAGGTAACACCCTCAGATATTGCAATCAGTATATTTTAAAATTAAAGTGTAGACATGGAATTAAGTTTCCTAATCCAATGACCTAAAAATAGGGAGATCAACGTGAATTATTGGGATGGGTCCAATGTAATTACAAAGGTCTTTAAATATGGAGAAGGGAGGCAGAAGAGGAGATCAAAATGACGTGCTGTGAGAAGGACTCAACCTGCCATGGCTGACTTGGAAGATGGAAGAAGGCAGCCATGAGCCAAGGAAGGTGAGTGGTTTCTAGAAACTAGAAAAAAGCAAGGAAACTAATTCTCTCCTAGACTCTTCAGAAAGATGGCTGAAAAAGAACATGATGGCCTAACGACATCCTTTACTCGCTGAATATCCTTCAACAAATCGCTTATCAAGTGCTCCATTATAAGGTTGGGTTTGCTCATCCGCAACATGCAGTCATGGCGGT